>NC_136068.1:571302253-574050900 GCF_964261635.1 Lissotriton helveticus
CCAGTTTTTTCGCTAAATTTGGACAATCTGTTTGGATTCCTTGGTGTAATCCATAATTAGTCTTACTTGATCCCTAGTGGCGTGTTCCTTATTGGGTTTCTTTTGTTTTGGTTTCAAGATTTCTTCACGTTTTTTATCATTTGCTCGTTGCCAACCTCTATTAATGGTTCTTTCCTTATAGCCACGTTGTTTGAATCTTCTGATGGTGGTGTGGCTGTTTGCTTTCCATTCTTTTTCTTCCGAGCAAATGCGTCGGAGTCTCAAAAACTCTCCGTATGGAATGTTCTCAATTACCGTGGGTTTATGAAAACTCTTGTCATGCAAGGTGGCATTAGTTGACGTTTTCTTCCTGTGGAGCGTGGTTTCTATTTTATTATTGGCAATATAAATTTCTGTGTCCAAAAAGATAACCCTCCCACTGCTGATCAAATAAGTGAATTTGTGGTCAGGAATTTGCGTTCGTCATTATCAATCAGATTTGCGGTTTCCCATTCTAAGATCTTTTTATCCAATTTTTCTTTATACAGCAATGTTGGATTTTGTCCAGTTTTCTATAGTACTGTTTGTTTTTTAGTTGATAATGGGCTTCTGATTCATAATCTTTGGTGTTCTGAATGACGACATTACCACCTTTGTCCGCCATTTTAATTGTTATCATTTTGTCCTCCATCAGATTTTTCAAAGCCATTCTTTCCTCCTGTTTGAGGTTGTCATTATATTTGGATCCTTTGATTTTATAAATGTCTTGAATCACAGCTTCTTGGAACAGGTCAATCCTATTTCCAGGTGGCAATTGAGGGTAATAACGTGACGGTGGCTTTTTACCACTCAGGCCTGACCCCTTTTGTGGACACGCTATAGATTCAGTGATTAAGTTTTGATCGTCTGTTGAATCCAGATTTACTAGAGTTAATAAAGCAGGCATATCTACCGTTTTCAATGCTGGTTCTTCCATTCCAATTTCACTTTTTTTCTTTTTCTTTTTAGTGAAATTACCCATTTCCTGATTTTCCTGGAAAAGTTTGGCCAATTTGATTTTTCTCACATATTTGTAAAGGTCAATACGTGTCTGAGCCACATCCATTGATTGAGTAGGGAAAAAATGAATTCCATGTTTTAAAAGAGAAGTCTCATTTTCCGTGATTTCTCTGGTCGACAGGTTAATTATCACTAGTTCCTCACCATCTCCTTGAGAGGGCTTTGTATTCACTTGGAGGTCTTCTGACGCATACTCATTGTTTTTGTACCAATCTCTTCGGAGCCACTTTCTCCTGTTACCTCTTCTTGTTGTTTTTTTGTTTTTGTTTGTCCTGCTCCTCTCGGTGCCCCCTTGCGTCCTCTTCCTCTGCCTCTCGGGGTTTGAAACTGCCCCTGATTCTGTTCCCAGTGTCTCTGTTGGAGGACTAATCGCATGTCCCCTAAAAAATCCCATCTCAACTCAGCCCCACTCAAATCAGTCTCATTCTCACTGGGTTCCGTGGATGTGAGTGATGTTACGCTACTTGAACTTACTGCCAAGTGCATCATTTGACCTTGATGTTTGAAAATATCAATTTTTTTCGCATAGGTGAAAATGCGTCCTTGAGCATAATCTTCTTTGTCCCTATGAAATTTGGATTGTTTCCTGGCTTTAACCACATTTTCATGTTTGTCCACGTATTTTTCTAAGTCCTCTTTAATTTTTGTCATTTCCGGGGTCATTTCTGTTTCTGCCAATTCCTTTTCAAGTTCCTGTAATTCCATTTTAATTTTTGACAATGCAATCTCAATGTGTTTTACTAAGATGTTCATGAGGCCCAACGATGAATTGAGAACATAATCCCCCCACTCCTGCAGGAGATCATCACTTGCATCTTGCTGACTCGGCATTAGGGAAATCCTTAAACCTCTCGGTATCCTTCGTACCTCCAAGTATTTTTTCAGTGTGGTCACTTCCCACCATTTATTAATTTATTTTTTGCTCAGTTTCTCCCATTGTCGTAATTTACTCCTAATGTCCGTTTGTTTAGAGGAGGAAGTATTTTTGGATTGTGCAGATGCATTTTGTGTTGTTATTTCCTGTTAAAAAAACGAGTCTATCTCCTGTCCGTTTGGCATCTTGTTTATTCATTCTTGATTCTTATAGACCTGGGATTTTATCGTTGCTACTTATTAAACTCCTCACTTCCCAAACGGTTATTGTCACAAGGGAACGTTGATTATTTGTAGGACACCAAAACCTGCCCATGTTTTGTGGGAAACATACGTTGTTACTTGTCCAGGGACATTAAGCCGCTCATTCACATTAGATTTCCTTTTTTTTTTAAATGTTTATTATTGCAGGAAGAACATCTTCATCAAATTTAAATACAACAAGAAAAAAAAAAGAAAATACAATTTCTCCTTTAACAGCTATAGCAGGGAATAGACATATATAGTTTCAAAAGTACTTTTTTAGCAAACCATAGTTAGAACAACAGATTTAACACTGGTCTCTGAACATAATTACAGTTAAAAAAAAAGGTTCCCCAAATTTTTTCTTTCTTTTTCAAGGCATTGGGTCCTCTAAGTCTTGCTATGGAAAGTTCCATAACATTAATTTCGTTTATCAAGTTCCACCATTCCATTATGCTTGGAGGATCTTTTAAGATCCAAGATCTAGCTATAACTAGCCTAGCACATGCATAAACAATTGTTAATAGATCCTTATACTGACTAAGATTGTCTTGAATATCAAGTAAGATCAGCTGTGGCGATTTTTTTCCTCAACAGAGCATCAGTTATCCCTTTCCAAAATATAGATAACTTCGGACATAAAATCAACATATGCTCGATACCTGCTGCTTCCATATCACATTTCGGACATTTAGTACGATCGTTAGTCTGGTTGCCACGTATCCAACTAGCTATTCTTTGTGGAGTATAATATAGCTGAGTAACTGTTCGATATGGCTGGAGCCTTAAATTTGAGGATTGAACTACCCGGTTTATTTGGCATAATGAGGCTGAGATCTGTTTAGGGTTAATATTAACTCCCAGTCTAGATGACCATTTAGCCGCTAGATTCCCACTATCGTCCCGTTTGTTTGCAATCAGATAACCATAGTTTAGGCTTATAAGTGATTTAACTTTGTCTGAATAGAGACATGTTAAAGAGTCCCAATGTGATACTTCTACAATCCTCATCTTACGGAGTAGAAAATCCCTGATTTGGATATATTTAAAATACATATCCTCATTTAATTCAAATGTAAGCCTAAGTATGCCAAAATCTAGAAAACCGTTCGGGCCATAAAGGTCTCCCAGAGTAATAATTCCATGCCTAGCCCATGTCTTCCCTAAACCGTCTGAAAAAATACCAGGTAGCCCAGGATTGCCCCACAGTCTAAGCTCAGCATTATAATAAGACATTTTTTCTAGAGTCATAATTTGGTCCCAGATTTTCTTGATATGTCTCGCGGTCTTGAATTTAACTCTTTTGAAGTAATTAGGATCATGTACGCGAAATAAGAATTGGTTGCAGTCAGGTCCCAGCATATAATGGTGGTAAAATAACGAACTATCGTTTTTCAACAAGCTTCGTATACGTAAAGAAAAAGTAGCAAAATAATATAATCTAAAATCAGGGAACATCAAGCCTCCCTTTTCGATAGGTAGCTTCAATAATTTGATAGATCTGCGCGCTTTTTCATAGCCCCACACAAAATTGCTACAAATGCCTTCTAGTTTCTTAAAAAAAAGTTTGTTGATTTGCAAGCGGATTGATCTAAATAAATACAAAAGTTTGGGCAAAATCTTCATTTTAATTAAATTAATACGCCCCACTAGACTGAGCGGAATCGTGTGCCAATTTTCATAGAAGTATCGTGATTTCCTTTAGCATGGAGTCATAATTCATAGTTATCACCTTGTCTATATTAGCTGCCAACTTGATTCCAAGATAAGTCGCACTTTGGCATAGACCCAGAACTGGTTCCGATGGTTTGTGGTTAGCAATAACTTGTGTCTTGCTTACGTTAAGTTTATAGCCGGACACATCTCCAAAATTTCCAGCCTCCTGTATTATTGCCGGAATTGCTGTAACCAAATCAGTACTGTATATCGCTACATCATCTGCGTAAGCAGTTATCTTCAGATTTTTACTCCCGTGTTGTGCCGGTATAATACTATCCTGAGCTGTTAATGCATTTAAGAAAGGCTCCAAAGATATCGCAAAGAGTAGAGGGGACAGAGGGCAACCTTGCCTTGTTCCCCTCTCTATCAAAAATGTAGGTGACTCCGTTCCCCCATAGCTGATCTTCGCCCGAGGTGCATCGTAGAGCGAACGTACCCAATCAAAATAGGGGCCCTCGATACCAATTTTCTTCAAAACCTCCCACAAATACTCCCATCCCACTCGGTCAAATGCCTTTTCCGCATCTAACATTACCATCCCGAGTGGGCTGAGAGTAGTTGAGGCGACATCGAAGGCTGTAATTGCCATATTTACATGGGCTGTGGTATCTCTCCCAGTCACAAAACCATGTTGCTGGGAGTTAACTAAAGCTGGCATTATGGGGGCTAAACGTTTGGCCAAAATTTTGGCAAATATTTTTACGTCGGAGTTAATCAAAGAGATCGGCCGATAAGAGCCGCATTCTTCCGGGGGCTTATTTTTCTTTAAAAAAAAAGCTATTTTTGCAATTTTCCAAGACATAGGAGCCATTCTAGTCTCAGTTATAGAGTCCATCACTGTTTCCAGAAGAGGGAGTCGTTCCTGTGTGCATACTTTATATAGCTCTATCGGCAAGCTATCCTCACCTGCTGCTTTACCAGAGGGTAGGGCGAGGGTTGCCTCTTTTATTTCAGACATTGTTATTTTGGAGTTAAGCTGCTGCACAGCTTGAGTGTCTATAGGTGTAGGCATATGCTCATCAAGATACTGAAGTATTTTAGCAGTAGTGGGGACATTGTCGGGTGTGTATAATTTGCTATAGTATTTAGTAAATTGGTCGAGAATCTGATCTGTTTGTTCATAGTTGCATAGATCTAAACCTTTAATTTGTTTAATCCTAGTTCTGGCTTTCTTATCAGCGACTTTGTATGCAAGAACTTTGCCAATTCTGTCCCCTCCCTCATACTGAGCCAATTTATATTTATGGATTTTAGCACTGTACCCTTCTCTTAATGACTTTTTGATGGAAGATTGTAATTTTAACAGCTCCATCCTTAATAGTTCAATATTAGATGTTTTTTGAATGACGGCTTCTGCTAGCTGTTGCTCTACCCGCAAAATATTAGATATAGTTACCTTAGTTTCTCTACGACTTTCAGCGTTTTTCCTAAAAACATACTGTTGGGCAAAGCCCCTAATGGTGCACTTACAAGCATCCCAAACTGTATTTTTCTGAGCAGTATTGCTATTTAATTCTATATATTCTTTAATATGTTTCTTTAAAAGTAAAACAAATTGTGAGTCGCTAAACAAATACCTTGGAAATGTAAAAAGTCGTTCAGCCAGACTTTGCTCAGTAATTTTAAGTTCCATTAATATCGGGTTGTGATCCGAGGTCACCCTCGGACATAGTTCTACAGTGCAATTTTCTATTATATGATCAGAAGCCCACACCATATCATTTCTAGAACAAGATCGATGAGGCGCGGAATAGTAAGTAAAACCAGCTAATTTTGGGTGTTTTGAGCGCCATATGTCTTTTAAATTGTGAATTCTACCCAACTTCGTAATAGCAGCCCTAACCTTACGCATCCTCTTAGCACTGCCTAAACCAGTAGTGTCTATTTTATTATCCATAGCGCAGTTGAAATCTCCCATTACCAAAGTTTCCCCCTCCCACTCCAATAGCTCAATATTTAACTGCTCATAAAATTTAGGACCATCAATATTAGGCCCATAAACCAGACACAAAACAAATTTCTTAGTTTCCATTTGAACTTGCGCAATCGCCCATCTACCCCGTACATCAGAAGCGGTTTTAATAATTTCCATCGGTAATCTTTTCTGTTTCAGTATAGCAACTCCACGGATCGAAGCTCCTAAAGAGGAGCAAACGACCAAATCATAACCCATTTGAGACAGTAGCTTTCTATCTTGGTAACTAACGTGTGTTTCAGACATAAATGCTAAATGAGGCTCATACATATCCATTTCCTCTTGTACTAATTTTCTTTTCTGTTTAATATTGAGACCAGCAACATTCCAAACTAAAAATCTAATTTTGGACATTTCCTATAATCATACAATTGTCTATCCTCTGCACAAAAAGTTTTATTAATACAAACAAATCTAATTTGTAAACATCTAAGCAATCCTGCCTTCCTGCAATAAAAAGTTTTCCCCCCTTTTTTTTACCCACACCCCAAACCAGAGCTCCACCCAACCCTCCTCCCTTCCCCTCCCCTCCCTTCCACTCTCCCACCCAGCCTACCCCAAACCCCACTGATACCGTCCCCCCTGTACCTACCCGGAAGCCTCCCTCTATCTTCTGCTGCCGCTTGAGGGGCAGCTAACCAGAGAGGATTCCCCAGGAACCCGAGCCCTCTATATTACTCTCATACAGAAAGACCATTGGCCCAAAAGTCAAAAACGAAAATAGGAAGAGAAGAAAATTGCCCTAATCAGTTATAAACAGCAGTAGCAACCATAGCAAATTAATCTGATGTGTCTTTTTTATCTCCGTTTCATTCTATCCCATTATTTTCTTAGTTAAGTTTTTAGATCCATTTTTGAAAGAAAATGCTCCGCCTCTTTAACGTCATGAAAGAAGTAACTATGTCCGGACTTGTTAACTTTGAGGCGAGCAGGTTCTTGTAAATAGGCCATTGCTCCGTGAGACTTAAACGCGTCGATCAATTTACGTAGCCCCCATCTTTTGTCCATAGTAACCTTGCTGAGATCAGATTTTACAAAGAAGGTTACATTCTCAATTGTAACTGGAGTACTTGGTCTGGCTTTCATTGAGACTGCTTATCGCAGCAAGTAGTTACCAAAGTAAATTAGGAAGGGCCGTGGATATTTACTCTCCTGGGTTCTGGGAGTGATGGGAAGTCCCAGTCCCAGTCAGACAAATCCGGGAATGCCCTCTGTAGAAATTTTACCATGTAAACCCTTGCATCTGCTCCCTCAGATCCTTCAGGTATCCCAAAGAGTCTCAGGTTCTGCCGCCTCTGTCGGTTTTCCAAATCCTCAACTTTGTTCTGCAGAGCCCCTATTTCCTCATTATGACGATCTGATGAAGCTGTAGTAGCGAGGGTTTCCTCCACTTCAACAACTCTTTGCTGTAATTCCTCGATTTCTTTTGTTACGCCACTCAGTTTATTAGTAACTTCCTGAAGGGAGCTGTGGATTTTAGTATTATCTTCTCGTAGTTGTCGAAAGTTTTCTTGTACCTCTTGGCGATGATCCATTAATGTTTTTAGGATTAAATCCAAAGATGAAGCATTAGCATTAGCATTAACAGAAGCCGGTGGAGGGGAGATAGAGATAATAGGTGTTACTATTGGCCCCGCAATGGGGGGTGGTAAATGCGAAAGATTTGTCTTTCTGAGTGTCCCCGACAGTGACAGTGTTGTCATCCATAGTGTTACCAGTAGGTAGTGTATTCACAGAAGCAGAGGGGTCAGTTATAAGAGGCACCAATAGCGATTCATAGTCTGTATTTGCATCCGTATTTGATAAGGTGACACTCTCGAGCGGAGTAGCTTGTGAGTTTATTAAGTTGACTCTAAGGCTCTCCCCTACCGTAAAGTTACCTCCCGATAAGCTTGGCGACAGATTTTTGGCCTCTCTTTTTTGAGCTTGAAACCACTTACTCAGTGGACTCTGGTCTGTAAACAGCTTCCCTCCGCTGATAGTTGGTATTAATGTATTTAATGTATTTAATAAAGTTGCAGGGTTCGTATTTCTCCCCCCTTTCTTAACTTTATTTTTTGCCTTCCCCCTTTTTTTAAGAGCAGAGGATCTAATAGCCTTTAATTGCACAGAGGTATATTCTATGTCCTCACCTATATCTTCTACCCTCTCAATGTCTCCAGTTTCCACTAGCTCCTCATATTCCGCATTGTCAGAGTTAGCCTCTAGGAGTGTCTCGCTATCAGTAACATCATTTACATCAGCGCCATTACAATGATCAGAATTTCTCTTGTCAGATCTAAAACCGGTAAGGGTTGAGGAGACTTAAGGGGAGGTTTAGTAACAGCATCTGTAGCATCTATAGTAAGAGCATCCACCGCGATGATCCCATTGTGCTCAGCCTTATTTACGCTATCCACCTTATGTGCAACACTCGTGCCCACCATATCTGGCACCCCCTTACAGTCTTTAACTGAATTATCAGTAGATTTATCAGAGTTGTTGTCATACATTCCTGTTACTTCATTTTTGTCTTTTCCTTTGTCCTTATTTTTAGTAACTATAGCAGTGGTGTTAACTTTAATAGGAGTTTTTAGAGAAAGTTGAATAACTTGCTGCTTACCGGTTTGTTTATCCATGTAGCGGGGCATCCTTGCTACCACTGCTGGTGAAATCGGTTTAAATATTGGACAACCCCCCTCATCCACTCCATCTTCCATGGGAGTGCCCCTGGTTGCTTTGCTCTTGACGTTTTTGGGGGCCATCAGCACAATATATCTGTATCTCCAACAGCGTAGTTGCTAGAGCTAAGACCAAAAGCCCGGTACGTCTTCTCCTCTTTTTCAGCGTCCAAACAAAGCCTCGAAACCGGCTCCTTGCTACAGTGTGGTCCCTTTAATGTTTCAGGCAATTGAGACAGAACACTTCGAAAAGTCCAAGAAAATCAGACAATGCCCCGTGAATTGCCGGTGGAGCCAGTTGAGGCAATCACTCTGTCGCCATCTAAGCGAAGACCCTCCAAAACAGGTGTTTCACGGCTTCGTCTCCCCCACTGCAGCCTCTGCCGCTTCTGCCCGCTGGTGTTCCGAGCACACGCCCGCTCCTCCTCCTCCTTCAAGCTCGCTGCGGGTGCTGCTGCCGTTGAGCCTCCCAAGCGTGCCGAACCTCCAGCCCCGCGTCTCCCGAACCTCAGACACCAAGCCCAGCACACCCCCGACCCGCAGGTACGTTCTGTATTGTTATAGTAGTAGCTTGTAGCTTTTTTGTCGCCTGAAGCCTTATAGCCGGTAGCGCCGTGTAAACTTTGTAGCGCTTAGTAGACAGCTTCTCTGCACCTTCTGCTCCTCCTCCGAGGATCGTTTTTTTTCCCTCAAGAACCTAAACCTCGAATATCAGGCCGTGACCACAAATATTTTTCGAGAGCACAATCAGCATATTCAGTCATTTGAAAAAGCTCGAGGGTCAAGGGTTCACTCTGGGAGCATCCTCTCCGTGGCGTCTTCACTCCGCCATCTTGCTTCCGCAATTCTCATTAGATTTCCATTGCGGCTTTTCTAAGTACAAATGCGTTTCCCCACACGGAAAAAAACAGCTTCAAACTCGTAGTAAAGAACACCTTACTACGGAAAAAAGGAGTCAATTGTCAAGCAGAACATTCGACAAACGTGATGCCTTTCACACGGGCGAATTCCGTGCTTACCTAAACCCTCCGGTGATGGTTTGCTGGGTCGTGTCGTGTATCCAAAGCCTTCTTCCTTCGTTTTTCCTTCGTTGTATCGCTGGCGCGCACCGGGTTCCATTTAATTAATCCAACTAACTTGGCTCGACATCGTACCCCTGGCGCTTCTTCTTTCGGTGCGGTATTTAAATGTCGAGCCAAGTTGGTTGGATATATATATATATATATATATATATATATATATATATATATATACATATATATATATATATATCGCCAGTAGGTATATATAGTTAGGATCGATTTCCATAGGGAAAGCGCAACATTCTATTTGGAATAACTTTGGCGCCGGTTGAGCAATCAGGCTGAAATTCAGCAACTTTGCCTCGCGGCTCTCCGCTCCTTCCCTGAAAGTTAGGGGGGGATTCGTCAAGCGGGGGCTGAGATAAAAGGGGGGTCCTAAAACGTGTTTTCCCCATGTTAATTTCCATAGGGCGGTCTGTCGCAGTTTTAGCTCGAACGGCTGAATGGATTTTCACCAAACTTGGCAAAATTGTAGGGACTGGTAGCCCGATGTGCCTTTGCTATGTCTCAAGATATGTGCTCCAGTGGATTTTGAGTAATTTAGGTTTAAATAAATTTATATATCTGTAAGCGCGCCCCGGTACGCGTACCAGGGACCGCTCCGGGCGCGCCACGCGACTTGCGCACGGCAAGCTGATTGGATCTCGGGTGTCTGTAAATATTCGAAACAGTCAGCAGCGGCCGCCATCTTGTGTCTCGGTAGGATTGAGATACAAGAGGTGGCAAAAATCAAAGGGGGAAATGAGCAAAAGGGGGCAGGGTAGACCCCCCCCGACCCCCTAGGTTTGATGTGGGGGCCATAAAAGGGTCCCGTGGGACAAAATTATTATTTTTTTTTTTCGATTTTCGCGGGGGGAGCGCCCGGTACGCGCACCGGGGAGCGTACGAGGGAGCGTACTTAGGTGAAAAATAGTGAAAATAATAGTGTAAAATAATCATTTTGAGTGATTACATGTAGGGTAGCTCTGAAAAGAGCTTTTGGGTTCTGTGGCTGTTTTAGGTATCTACAAGTGTGTCCCACACACACCCACATGCACACAACCCCACACTCACACACCCACACACTCCCCACACACACTTCACACATGCACACTTCCACCCACAGTCAAACACCCCACACCCCCACATCGACACCTTACACATCCACAGCTACACCCACATCCCACACACCCACACTCAAACACACACCTCACCCCTTTCCACCACACACACACACACATGCACATACACACAAATATCTCACAGACACACCACACACATCCCACACACACATCTCCCCCCCAACACACACAGAGACAACTCACAGACACATCCACACATCTCATACATACATACACATCCTAAACACATACCTCCCACACCCACACACACCCCACACACACCTCACACACCCACACTCCCACCTACACTCAAACACCCCACACACCCACACCCACACACACACCTTACATACCAATATCCCCACCCACATCCATATACCCCACACACCTATACACCTCATCCCCCTAGACACACAGACACACACATACACACCTCACAGACACCCCCCGCACATCCCCCACACACACCTCCCCCACCCCCACACATGGGGAAAACTCAGTGAAACACTAAAATAATAATTTAAAGTGCTTAGAGGTAGGGTATCTCTGAATAGAGTTGTTGTGTTGTGTGGGTGATTTAAGTACCAACATGTAGGTACCAATGCAGAGTCTTAAATTCAATGTACACCATTTCCTCTGTAGATAATTTGCATGTTGTTATAGAAGTTAGTGTGGTATGTATATGGAATCTATACCATAGTCTGTCAGGGAAGCAGAAACAACATGGAGGCAGGAGATGAAAAGGAGATGTCAAATACACATTGGAGATAATATAGTGGGAGAAAGGAAGTAACTATGAGCAAAATTACTATGTAACACAAATACGTTGCACAGTATACTATAAGTCTGACTTTATATTATAATCAATTTGGTAATAGTTTATGAATTAAATATAATAATGAATAATGTCTCGAACAATTTTTGATTATTAAATATAAATTTATTTTTCTGATTCTTTTTCAAAATTTAATAAAACTTCTAACAATATATTGTCTGGAATGTCCTCATTTTCATTCTGTGATTCTATTGCTTCCACAAACTGAACTAATTCATGGTCCATTGACTCATCCATAAAATCAAAGTCATCATTCTCATCAATAATTTCTTCAGGGTTGTTCTCCAGAACAATTTCGAAAGAAATATTCTGTTCTCCTTCCATTTTCTTGCTGTAAATTGCATAAAAAATAAATATATCAGTAGAGATAGGGCACTGTTGGGTTTAAGTTCAGACAGGTAGTTTTGATTTTTTAACAGTGAAGTTATGTTTGGGCAGTGTATGGTATCAGGCTGGAAGTAGAAATATAAAAAAGTGTATGTGATAAAGCCTAAGTAAATTCATAATTATACAAGACAAGCCTAACTCCATCCATAACTATAACAGAGAAGCCTATCTCAATCTATAACTATTACAGAGGGATAGTATATAACTATCAGAAAATGTTTTCCAAATTACCTTAAAGTGCACAACATACTTCACTTTCCAAAATAACAACTTACCTTTGAGAAAGCAGTTGAAGTTCTCAGTGAAAATCCTTTTCAAATGCACTTCAGGAAGTAGTAGTCAAAATGGCTGTGTTTCCCTCTCATTTTTCATTTATATTCATGTACATAACCAAATGTCAGGAAAAAAAAATAGAAAATTAAAGTAACATTTTAATTGGTTGTCAATTCTAACACTTCAGATGTGTTTTTGTTATGTAATTTACCTCAGGATATTTAGACAGGGCTACAGGCCAAATGGCTGAATGGAATTCCACCAAATTTGGGAAAATTGTAGGGACTGGTATGTAGTATTGCCTATTCTATATTTGGTGAAAGTGTCTCCAGTGGTTTTTATGTAAATTATCTTTTATTATTTTTTTTGGAGCGCTTCCCGGTGCGCGCCCCGGTACGCGTACCGGCAGCGCTACGGGAGTCCTCCATTTTGTGTTTCGGTAGATTTGAGTCAGAAAATGGCGGACAAACAACGTTGGGAATGGGTATAAGGGGGCACGGTTGGCACTCCCTGACCCTCTAGGTTTTCTGAGGGGGCCTTAGGAGGCCCATATAGGACAAAAAAAAATTATATTTATAAATTTTCGCGGGGGGAGCGCCCGGTACGCGCACCGGGAAGCATACCGGGGAGCGTACTTGGTGAAAAATAGTGAAAAAAGTTAGAAAAAGATAATCATTTGGAGTGATCAGAGATAGGGTAGCCATGAAAAGGGCTTTTGGGTTCTGTGGCTGATTTAAGTACCTACAAGTAGGTACCAATGCACAGTCTTAAATTCAGGATGAATATTCTATTCCCTTCATCTGAGAAGTGCACACCATCTTCTCTGTAAATATCTTGCATGTTGTAACGCAAGTTATTATTATTATTATTATTTTAATTTTATAGAGCGCGTAGTCACCCGTAGGTATCCCAGCGCTAGGATCAGTACACCTGGCGGGTCAGCGGGGGAGGGAAGGAAAGTTTAAGGGAAGAAGTGAGTTTTCAGTAGCTTCCTGAACCTTAAGTAGATAGGTTCAGTTCTCAGATGGTAAGGAAGGGCATTCCAAGTTGTTGTTGTATATTGAACCCATTCCATAGTCTCTCATGTAAGCAGAAACAGATTTATTCACATGTTTCCGTGCTTTTTCAAATTGTGGACAAAATTGGTTGGACCACTTCCATTTCTGCCTTTGGCATATATTGGAATATACCAAGGCAGTTTGTGGAAAAAAGTGCCATCAATTGATCAAAGGTGTCCTTTAAAAGCATTTCCAGACCTACACCAGTCAAAGTGCCCAAGTCATTTCATCCACAGTGCAGAATTAACAGGTCAGGGTGTGGCAAATGCAAAAAGGTTTTCACCAATGGAATCAATTGGTGACATTTTAATCCTCTTTGGCCAATCCATTTTATGTTCACGTTTGATAAATCAAGGTTGTGTACATTTCTGTTACTAGCATACCTTTGAGCCCAGTGGATATAACTATGTCCAATAATCCAGACAGAATACATGGTCAGAGGCGATTCTGGTGCAGTTAGATGAAGTGTGGAAAAGAAATGGCAGTTGGAATAATAGGAGTTTGCACAAAAAAAACTGTGGAGTTTCAGTGCTCTTGAATCACAAGCAATGATTGGTAGAATGAGATAGGTGAAAACTGAAAGTTAGGGTGCATGGTTGTGTTCTGTGTAAGAAGTAATTTGAATGGTTAAAAAAAAGTTATTTAAAGAAACCTTACACCAGATAAGCTGGTGTATTTGCAGGTCAAACATCCTTGCAGAGGTGATTTGCAACATTGTAGAATAAACTTTTAACCCTGGCAGCTCAGTGAGGAGGGAGTTGCTATGGTAACAGGTAGAAAGAGCTGATGGGGGGAAGGGTGTTGGTTTGAATATAGAGAGGGAAGAGTTTTAATTGGTTAACAAAAAGGGATATCTGTGTAGAATTAGAGGTTTTCTGTGCCTTTATGGTTTGCAGTGGTTCGAGAACATACCTTTTGCTCTGCTAAAGAAATATTGGTATGTGTATCTGACAATGTTGTGAATGTCCTAAAGCATTTGTAAAGGTGAGTTATGATTCATTTAATATACATAGAGACTTGTATACTCTATGGAGAAGATTTGGAAGAAAATTGTGGTCTTTACATGTTGCTTTGTGTCATGCTTTATGATAATGCTTGGTAAAAAGTTTTTACTGCATAGAGTAATTGTATTTTGTAAAATTGTGAATTTTTAGTCGTGACATGGAATGCTTCTACGTAGGACTTGTGCTGTGTTTTGTAAATGTGATGTAAAAAACGATTTTGGGGGAAAAATAGTTTTTACATTTTTTAAAAGGAATAAAAAATGTGTGCATGTTTACTAGAAATACATTTGACTCTTTACAATGATGTTACATGTGTTAACTCAGTGTAGGAAACATATTGAGTTTGTTTGCATAGAGGAATTGTAATTTGTAAAATTGTGAAGCTTCATGTGAAAGCTTTTGCCTTAGTCTTATCCCTGCTGTGAGGCAGATGGTTGTACATAGGATCTGTGCTGTGTTTCCTAAATGTGATGTCAAAAACGATTTTGGGGAAATTAATGTTTTTTACATATTTGAGTATATTGTGGCGCAGAGGTTTAAAACGTGACGCATGTAATTACATGTGTCTCTTTTTAAATATGGTGCAAAAAGGTACATGTTTGGGCTTTCTTGGGGAGCGTAGGTGGTGAGGCTTGTGTCTAAGAGTGCAGTGGACTAGGCTTTATGAAGCCTATCCCTGACTGCACTGTTAGACACAGGTGTGAATTTGACTCTTTACAATGACGTTACATGTGTTAACTCAGTGTAGGAAGCATATTGAGTTTGTTTGCATAGAGGAATTGTAATTTGTAAAATTGTGAAGCTTCATGTGAAAGCTTTTGCTTTAGTCTTATCCCTGCTGTGAGGCAGATGGTTGTACATAGGATCTGTGCTGTGTTTCCTAAATGTGATTTCAAAAACGATTTTGGGGAAATGAATGCTTTTTACATATTTGAGTATATTGTGGCGCAGAGGTTTAAAACGTGACGCATCTAATTACATGTGTCTCTTTTTAAATATGGTGCAAAAAGGTACATGTTTGGGCTTTCCTGGGGAGCGTAGGTGGTGAGGCTTGTGTCTAAGAGTGCAGTGGACTAGGCTTCATGAAGCCTATCCCTGACTGCACTGTTAGACACAGGTGTGAATTTGACTCTTTACAATGATGTTACATGTGTTAACTCAGTGTAGGAAGCATATTGAGTTTTTTGCATAGAGGAATTGTAATTTGTAAAATTGTGAAGCTTCATGTGAAAGCTTTTGCCTTAGTCTTATCCTTGCTGTGAGGCAGATGGTTGTACATAGGATCTGTGCTGTGTTTCCTAAATGTGATGTTAAAAACGATTTTGGGGAAATGAATGTTTTTTACTTATTTGAGTATATTGTGGCGCAGAGGTTTAAAACGTGACGCATCTAATTACATGTGTCTCTTTTTAAATATGGTGCAAAAAAGAACATGTTTGGGCTTTCTTGGGGAGCGTAGGTGGTGAGGCTTGTGTCTAAGAGTGTAGTGGACTAGACTTCATGAAGCCTATCCCTGACTGCACTGTTAGACACAGGTGTGAATTTGACTCTTTACAATGATGTTACATGTGTTAACTCAGTGTAGGAAGCATATTGAGTTTGTTTGCATAGAGGAATTGTAATTTGTAAAATTGTGAAGCTTCATGTGAAAGCTTTTGCCTTAGTCTTATCCCTGCTGTGAGGCAGATGGTTGTACATAGGATCTGTGCTGTGTTTCCTAAATGTGATTTCAAAATCGATTTTGGGGAAATTAATGTTTTTTACATATTTGAGTATATTGTGACGCAGAGGTTTAAAACGTGACGCATCTAATTACATGTGTCTCTTTTTAAATATGGTGCAAAACGGTACATGTTTGGGCTTTCCTGGGGAGCGTAGGTGGTGAGGCTTGTGTCTAAGAGTGCAGTGGACTAGACTTCTTGAAGCCTATCCCTGACTGCACTGTTAGACACAGGTGTGAATTTGACTCTTTACAATGATGTTACATGTGTTAACTCAGTGTAGGAAGCATATTGAGTTTGTTTGCATAGAGGAATTGTAATTTGTAAAATTGTGAAGCTTCATGTGAAAGCTTTTGCCTTAGTCTTATCCCTGCTGTGAGGCAGATGGTTGTACATAGGATCTGTGCTGTGTTTCCTAAATGTGATGTCAAAAACGATTTTGGGGAAATTAATGTTTTTTACATATTTGAGTATATTGTGGCGCAGAGGTTTAAGACGTGACGCATCTAATTACATTTATTTATTTATTTATTTTATTTTTTACATTTCTAAAGCGCGACAAATACCCTCAGGCGTCTTGGCGCTAATAAAACAGTCACTTGTAGAAAGAAAAATTGGGGGGGGACGGGGATCACTGATCAAACAACCATGTCTTCAGGAGTTTGCGGAGATGAAGGAGGGAAGGGCTCTGCCTAATGTTTTGGGGAAGAGTGTTCCAAAGCTTCGGGGCTGCTACCAAAAAGCGTCGATCGCCCCATGACACCGTCTTGGTGCGAGGAATAGCCAGCTGGTTGAGAGTAGCTGATCGTAACAGTCTGCTTGGTTTGTACATTTGCAACTGCTCTTTCAGGAAGTGTGGTCCTTGGTTTTTGAGTGCTTTATATACAATGCATAAGGACTTGAAATGTATTCTGTTACGAATAGTGAGCCAGTGGTATTCCTTTATGCTTTTTGATATTGGCTCATATTTTGTTTTACCAGAAAGCAGACGTGCTGCTGCGTTCTGAATAGATTGTAGTTTACTTATAACTCTGGATTGTGCATTGAGGAAAAGACTGTTGCAATAATCCAGAGTTGATAGCACTAAGGAGCTGACCAAAGTTTTGATTGCTGACTCCGGGAGAAAGGGGCGAATTTTTCTAATCATCTTCAGCTTTAGATAAGCAGTAGATGCTGTTTTATTTGCATGGTCCATGAAGTTTAGACCTTTGTCGAAGATGATTCCCAAATTCCTGACTTTGGCTGTCGGGCTTGGAGGGATGCCAAAAGCTTCTGGCCACCAGCTTGATGGCCAGGCTGAGATAAGAGGTCTGAAGATGACCACCTCAGTTTTTTCTGAGTTCAATTTCAGACAATTGGTGGCCATCCATTCGCCTATGTCTAACAATCCCTTTTTGAATTTTTCTGCCACTTGATCTCCGTCGTCTTTGATAGCTAATACCAACTGGGTATCATCGGCATAGGAGGTTAGGCTCATCCCGTGTGCTTTGATGGTATTAGCAAGGTCCGACACATAGATATTAAATAGTGTCGGACTGAGTGATGAGCCTTGAGGAACTCCACATGGTGATGAGAGTGGTGATGAGAGTGGGTCCTAGGATGACGGCCTGCGTTCTTCTGGCCAGAAAAGAGGCGAGTAGGTCTCTGGCTAAGTGACAGATACCGAACCCCTCAACACGGTCGACCAAGATGGTATCGTCGACCGTGTCAAAGGCCGCTGATAAATCCAACATTACCAGGGCTTTCTTGGGGAGCGTAGGTGGTGAGGCTTGTGTCTAAGAGTGCAGTGGATTAGGCTTTATGAAGCCTATCTCTGCTGCATTCTTAGACACAGGTGTTTTGAGGCAAAATCTTGCACTTGTCTCACAACAGGCAGGAATAAGAGTGAGGCAAACGCTTTCTCATGGAGCTTCACAATTTTACAAAATACAATTCCTCTATGTAAACAAACTCAATATGCTTCCTACACTGATTTAAAACACAGGTAACATCATTGTAAAGAGTCAAATTGACACCTGTCTCTAAGAATGCAGACAGGGATATGCTTCATGAAGCCTAGTCCACTGCACACTTAGATACAATCCTCACCACCTAGGCTCACCAGGAAAACCCAAACATGTACCTTTTTTCCCCATATTTAAAAAGTGACGCATGTATGCGTCATTTTTTAAACCTTTGTGCCACATTATACTCAAAAATTTAAAATACATTTATTTTCCCCAAAATCGTTTTTTGATATCAAATTTAGGAAACACAGCGCAGATCATATTTACAATCATCTGCCTCACAACAGGGATAAGACTGAGGCAAAATCTTGCACCTGCCTCACAACAGGAATAAGACTGAGGCAAACGCTTTCACATGGAGCTTCACAATTTTACAAAATACAATTCCTCTATGCAAACAAACTCAATATGATTCCTACACTGATTTAAAACACAGCTAACATCACTGTAAAGAGTCAAATTGACACCTGCGTCTAAGAATGCAGACAGGTATATGCTTCATGAAGCCTAGTCCACTACACTCTTAGACACAAGCTTCACCAACTACGCTCCCCAGGAAAACCCAAACAAGTACCTTTTTGCTGCATATTTAAAAATTGATGCATGTAGGTAGATGCGTCACTTTTTAAACCTCTGCGCCACATTATAATCAAAAATGTAAAAACCAATCATTTTCTCCAAAATCGTTTTTGACATCACATTTAGGAAACACAGCACAGATCCTATTTACAATCATCTGCCTCACAGCAGGGATAAGACTGAGGCAAAATCTTGCACGTGCCTCACAACAGGAATAAGACTGAGGCAAACGCTTTCTCATGGAGCTTCACAATTTTATAAAATACAATTTTATATAACTATATAACTCAATATTTTCTTGGGAAGCATAGGTGGTGAAGCCTGTGTATAAGAGTGCAGTGGAGTTAGACATAGGTCTGATCTTCTCTGTAGTTGTGGACAGAGCTGTCTTCCACTATATTTTTCAATACACTCCTCACCTTTTGTGCACCACTGGAGAATCCTCACCTGATCTGAAACCCTGTATTGATCGTTTGCTTTTTGTCATTGCTTTGTTGTTTGGTAATAGTGGTCTATAATGTGGTACTGTTTTTCTTTAACACAGATTGAAATCGTTATTTGAAGAAAAAGCAAAGATGCCCACAAAGGAAAGGACAAAGAAAGAACGCAACCGGGAAAAATCAAAAACAGCAACGGAATTACAGCATTCTTCCACAATAGTTACTTCAAAAAACAGGAACAAAGCTCCTGGTAAGACAACTAAGTCTTTTTTACGCAACATATGTACATCCAGAAAAAATAATGGACACCATGTACAAAAAGAAAATGAGAGAGTAAAATTGAAAAGGAAGGAGAGAAATTCAAAGAATCCTAAAACTGGAGCAGGAGAGAATAATATGTATAGGAATAGAAGGCAGAATCAGTTTAGAGACATTCGTAGACGAATGTTTCGCAATAGGGTGGTTTTAAATTTGTTAAAAAACATTAGGAAAGGTAAACAGAGAGCTGCTTTTTATAAGAAAAAGAAAAGTGTAGAGAAGATTGTTGATCAGGCTTTTGAAGTTAAGAAAAAATTATTTATTTTAATAATCAATAGAATTAGGACACTTAACAAGACAATTGATGTTTTCAAATCAAACAGTAGATGGAAAAGAGTAATTAATCGGACTAATTTTTGTAAAGTTTTTTCTGGAGAATGGATGCACAGTTCAAGTTGTGAGCCATTTTTTAATGAGGAGAGTTACTTCCAGGAGAATGATTTAGTGCATGCAGTTGACACCAGTGGTCGAGCGTATGAAGTGAAAGACGGTTGTCCGATTGAAAAAGAGAAACTTGTGCCTAGAGAACCAGAAGAGGTGTTATCTGATGGAGTTTTAGGGAGACGTACTAAGGGTCCAGTGTACACTTGGAAGTGTAGTAGTATTTGTAGTGTGCGACAGGAATCAATTGATTTGTTTTGTAATTTCTTACGTACATATAGTAAGAAAAGTCTAAAGCAGAAAATGAAGTTGTTGCAAGACTTAGATCCTTGCAGAGTGAGAGGAATCACAGGTTTGCAAGGCCCTTCACTGGCTTGTCTTTCTAGAAAAGTCTGTCAGAGTGTTTTTCATCATTTTAGGATGTTAGCAGTGCATCATACCAAAATGAGGAAATTAGTGAGAATGTTGTATTATGCAAAAAGTCCAGCACTTAAGCTTAAACAATTAAACAGTGCTCTTTTGCATGGAACAGAATTAGATGTGAAGAAGATTTGTGAAGAAATTGAGATTTGTTATTTTCGTGAGCAAGAGGACAGTGTAGAAATTGAGACAGCAATTCAAGGTAATGTGGAAGACAATGTACAGATTTTAAATACAGAAAAGTTTGAGAAGGAAATTACCAGGTTTAAGGTGAAATCAAGTGAAAGGCCGAATTTTACTTGTGTGTGTTGTCGACGGACTCATTATAAGATTCAGACTAAGTTAGTTGATTTATATGCAAAAAGTGAAAAGATGGATAATTATGAGTGGAAAGATTTAGCAACTTATTTGTGGGTGGAGAATTCTTTTGATTTGAGTTCTGATCAGCGTATTTGTAAATATTGTTATGACAAATTAAATCAAAACAGAATGCCTGCTAGAGCTGTTCATAATAATCTGGAGTTGATAGACATTCCCCGTGAATTGATAGATTTAAATACATATGAGTCTATTTTGATTCAATGTGTCCATCCTTTTCAGGCAATTGTTCGCATGGAGCCTAAGATAGGGAAATTGCCTCCTACAGATTTGCAGAGAGGATTAAAGGGAAGAGTTGTTTATTTGGCCCTAGATTTGAAAAAAAATATTGATACAATTGGTATAGAAAAAGTAGAAGAGGAACCTTTAGTTATTCTAGTTAATGGGGTTCCAACAAAGAGTAAAAAAATCTGGCAAGATTTAGTGGATGTTAGGAAAGTCAAAAAGGCAACGTTGTATTTAGTCAAAAACAATGAGTACTACAAAGATGTATGTGTTGCAGCAGAGGAAACAGCTACAGATGAAGACAGTGATTGTTCAGGCGGCCAAATTGAAAAAGTTGATGTGTCTAGAAGTGAAGAAATATATGAACATTATACTGTTCATCCTTTACATTCCAAAGAAGTAATGGGGAATGCAATTGACTTGTTTCAAATGAAAACAGCAAAAGGAAGTCCCATTAGTGTATGGGAAGAAAGTTTGGAAGCTCGTTGTTTTCCACAGCTATTTCCAACAGGTCGAGGTGGACGATGTGACGATCGACCACTTCAAATTCCTGCATCTGAATATCGAACTGTAAGATTATATGCTGAAGATGCAAGGTTTCGTCAATGCATTCCCTATTTGTTTCATCTACTGTATGAAAGTGACTTGTCTGGGCTTTCTTATGCAGTAAACCATATTCTGAAAAGTGGAGCACATCTACAAAATGTTTCGACGAGGGACTTTATGGAGAAAGTGAATCTGCAAGATAATATTTTAGAATCTCATCTAATCAATCTCATGGCATGTCAGCGTGGTACAAATGAGTATTGGTACCGTCGCCATGGGGAATTGAAATGTATGCTAAGAAACTTAGGAACTTCTACATGGTCCCTCACTCTTAGCTGTGCCGAGTATGCATGGGAGGACTTACTTCAATTTCTACAAGAGGCCAATGCTAATATACAAAATATAGAATTCAAAACACCTGGAGAACTGTGTTCTTTGGATCCAGTGAATGTATGCAGATATTTTAATCATAGATTTGAAGCTATGATGTCTTTTATTACCAACAAAAAAAATCCTCCCCTTGGAGAGGTTTTGGATTTCTTTTGGAGAAAGGAGTATCAAGCGAGAGGTGCTCCTCACATACATATGTTGTTGTGGATTAAAGATGCACCCACATTTGGAACAGATTCGGATGAGACAGTGATGAGTTTCATTGAAGAGTATTCAACATGTGCTGTTCCGAAAACTACGGAAGAAAACAGTTTAAGGCAACAAGTTTTACGCTTTCAATCCCATCGTTGTGGAAAGTACTGTCGTCGAAAATTCAGAAACAAGGACAAGTTCTACACAAAATGTCGTTTCAGCTTTCCACGACCAGTGATTTCTAAAGGAAGAGTAAATAATTTGATGTCTTCTCTGCGACATACTGTGACGAGGAAATCACCAAAAAATACATACAATTTAAAAAGAGACGAAGAGTCCAAGTGCATCAACGACTACAACCCAGTGATTTTGTCCATGTGGAATGCTAACATGGATATTCAATTCGTTGCTGACAACTCTATTGCTGTGGCTCGATATGTGACGTCTTACATCACAAAAAAAGAAAAGACAGAACTAAAGGAAATGTGGGAGGACATTTCACATGAAAAGAGTCTAAGCAAGAAATTATACAGTTACAGTCTGAAGATGTTGTCGCATCGAGAAATTGGAGCGTATGAATGTTCTGATCGATTGTCGTCAACAAGTCTCTATGCCAAATCTAGAATCATCATTTGGGTGAGTCTAGGTCTTGCTGCAACACGAAATCGAGTTTTGAAATCTGTACAAGAGATAGAGTATTTGGCGGAGAAAGAACCAGAAAGTACAGATATTTTGAAGACAAACATGTTGGATACATACTATCCAAATAGAAGTCATCACTTTGAGAACGCTTGTCTCTATGAAGTTCTGCAGAGATATATTTATAAGAGGAACATCAGAGAAGATATCAATAATGGAATATATGGAGTCATTGGATGTGAAGGATGTCTAGTGAAACAGAAAAAAGGTCATTTGATTAATCATCGCAAATTGAGTTGTGATAATCCAGATAAAAGAGAATTTTATTATTTGGCTCTTTTTCAACTGTTTAAACCATGGCGTGAAGAAGAGGAACTTCTTGGAGATTTTCTCTGCTATGAAGACTCCTTTAATGCAACGAAGGATACCATAGAATGTCCTGTTTTTCCAAATTATCTGCAAATGTTGAATGAAGAAATAGAGCAAGAAGCCACAATTGCTGCAGAGATTGCGAGAGACAGTTCTCAAGGCAGTCAGAGTTCTGCTTCATTGAGTCAGGATCCACTAGGAGGACCAATTATCCAAAATGAAGCTGCTACTGCCATGGATGAGGTGGAAAGAGCTATGGAACAAGGTCAAGATGATGAAGTTAACTTAGAAGATTTGGTGAAACAACTAAACCTTGAGCAGTAACAGATATATGACGAAGTCACAGAACAGATTGAACATGGATTCAGTCATGAGAAAAAAGAGTGCTCATGTACATCATTTAAGCCTGTCCAACTGTACGTGAGTGGAGAAGCGGGAACTGGAAAAAGTTTTCTGATTAAAGCCATTGCAACTTATCTGCAGAAAAGGACTGAATCACCGCTGTCTTGTGTTGTTACTGCTCCAACTGGGCTGGCAGCACATAACATTAAAGGGATTACTTTACATCGTTTACTGATGCTGCCAGTGGAGCATGATAACAAATTGGAGTATCACAAGCTATCAGGAGATGCGTGTTCCGAAGTTTCGAGAGTCCTGAAGAAAATGAAACTTCTTATCATTGATGAAGTAAGCATGGTGTCAAATATCATGCTTGCTTTTGTGCATTTGAGAATGCAAGAAATTCTTAGAACAGACTATGATGTCTTATTTGGTGGAAAACATATTATTGTTTTTGGAGATCTTCTGCAGTTAACTCCAGTGAAAGGACAACCTGTGTTCAAAATGCTCACACATGAAGATACCAGGAAGTGCTTAGGGAGCATCGGAAACGTTAATATATGGTTAAACTTTAAATATGCAGAACTGCTTCAAAATATGCGGCAGGCAAATGATGAAGATTATAAAAATATTCTACAAGATGTAAGGATCAGAAAAGTAAGTCAGCAAGGGAAAGAAGCTTTACATGCACGATTAATTTCAAATTTGTACCCAAATGAAAACATTCTTCCAGAGAACATATTTAAGAAATTTAGCGAGAAGAAATCTGGCATATGTTTGTTGCCAACTCTGAAAGAATGTTCCATGTTCAACAACAAAATGTTACAGTTAGAAAATGAAGAGATAGTGAAACTGGAAGCTATTGATAAAATAGAGCATATGGGAGCAACAATTATTTTGTCTGAAAATTTGAAATCAAAATTGGATTCATTAGAGAAGACTATATCTAAAACTGCTGGTTTTGAAAAGACTCTGAATGTGTGTTTGAATTGTCGTGTCATTTTAAGAAGGACTTTAAATGTTGAAAGAGGTCTAGTAAATGGAGCAATGGGTTATGTTGTTGGTTTTCTGAATTACAAAAATAGAGATGGAATTGAAATTTTAAAAATTAAATTTGATGACATTGATGAAATAGAACAAATTTGTCGTTGTTCAGCTAGATTTTTGCTCATGAAAGACTTATATGTTCGCCGAAAACAGTTTCCTATTTGTTTGGCATATGCGGTGACAATTCATAAGTCTCAAGGTTTAAGTGTAGATAGTGCTTTGGTGAACATTGGAAGTTCTGTGTTTAAAGAGGGTATGGCATATGTGGCATTATCACGAGTCAGAACTTTAGCAGGATTGTACTTGATTGAGTGTGATGAAACAAAGATTTGTGCAGATTTAGATTGTGTAAAAGAATACAATAGGTTAAGAAGAGAGTATGCTCCACAGTTGCCTCAATATCCTCTGATTGAAAAATGTGTGGTAGGCCGAAAAAGAAGAAATGAGAGTAATTGCAGTGATGTATCAGCAAAAAGGCATAAAGTAGATAAAAGTGTAATTGTAAAGAGAAACAAAAAGGATTCTGTTGAAGATGTTGTTGGATTTCAGTTTGAAAACAGTTCTGGTGTCAACTGCTATGCTAATGTAGTAGTTAATGTTGTTTTTTTTTCTTCAAAATTTACAAAGAGAGATTGTTGAAAATCGGGAACAAACATTGTGCTGTTTATTGAATTCTGTGTTAGAGAAATGTAGTAGTGATAGAGCTAAAATAGAAAGTGTTTCAGAAATTAGAAATCTTCTAGATATATGTTCAGGTCAAAATCAATTTTCACAGAATATTCAGCAGGATTGTCAGGAATTTTTAATGTATATGTTTGGATTTGTCTGCTGCTTTCGATACGGTGTCTCATGAAGTGCTTCTCGACCGTCTGAGGGGTGTTGGGCTGGGAGGAACGGCCCTGTCTTGGATAGAGAGCTTCCTTTCCTGTCGCTCACAAGAAGTCAGGCTGGGCTCCCATAAATCCATCTCTAGGGAGCTCACTAGGGGTGTGCCACAGGGCTCATGCCTTAGCCCCACATTATTTAATGTGTATGTGGCCCCCCTAGCCGACTTAGTGAGGCCATTTGGGTTTACCCCGATATCCTACGCTGATGACACCCAGCTGTTGTTCCCCTTTAAAACTTTCTCACCTGCTCTGCAGAAATCTTTTGCAGAAGGCATGAGGGCTGTGTCATGTTGGATGGCTAAGAATTGCCTACAATGCAATGTGGGCAAAACAGAGGTTTTATTGTTCGGTGAGGCAGCAAAACTATGGTCTGGGGAGTGGTGGCCCACAGAATTAGGACCAGTTCCTGTCTCAAAGCAGACTGTCAAAAACTTGGGGGTGCTATTCGACCAAGCCCTGACTTTTAAACAACATGTCAACCAAGTTGCGGGCACCTGCTTTAGAGCCATCGGACTACTGAAAAGGGTGTTTCCCTATATACCTGATGGTCACAGGAAAACCTTAGTTCAGGCGCTAGTGATCAGTAGATTGGACTACTGTAATGGCCTTCTTTTGTCAACTAATGAAGGCCAATTAAACAAACTACAAGTAGTCCAAAACACGGCGGCGAGGCTAGTTCTCAATGTACCATCTAGAACACCCTCCCGCCCCCTACTAGTCAAACTTCACTGGCTGCCAGTGCGAGAACGCACAAAGTTTAAAATTCTGTGTACCATTCATAGGTGTTTGATAGGAAAGGGCCCCAAATATTTGAATAAAGCCTTTCTACCCTATGTACCAGGCCGATCACTTCGATCGAGCAATCTTCACCTATTACAGGTCCCAAAAATAAAAAAATCTCGTCAGGGAGGTCGTGCGTTGGCACATACAGGACCTGTCCTTTGGAACTCCCTCCCCATTCATTTGAAACTTACTACCAACCACTTATCCTTCCGTAAAAACCTAAAGACTTACCTTTTTCCCTCTAACTAATCTGCACATGTTTCATTATTTCTGTTGATGTTCAGGTATGGGTCAAATGTCCTTGTTTTCCATCATAAGCGCAGAGATATCGTTTCGGGGATCTAATCAGGCGCTATAGAAGCACATAAATAATAATAATATGTTTGATGTATTACAAGATGAAGGAGTAGATATAAAAAATCTATTTGGCCTTTCTTATCAATGGCAACATGACTGTGATAACTGTGCTTCATCAAGTACTACTAGAATAGAGTCTGAAAGATTTATATATTTAACTTTACCAGACTGCAAATCAGTGTCTTTCAATAATCTAGTTAAAGCAGCGGATCACAATATGGTGTGTACCCAATGTAAGTCTGCAATGCTGTCCACATTATTTCTACAAAATTATGGTCACTATGTTATTTTAATGTTCCAACGATGTAGACCTGATGGAACTAAATTGACAACTTCTATTAAAAATTTCGTGGCTTCTCAGTTATCGATATCAGGAAGAACCTTTGCAACTGTAGCTATTATTTTTAATGACGGTCCTTCTACAACATCAGGGCATTAAACATGCTATTTAAAAACTTCTAAAGGTTGGACCCAATGTAACGACAATAATTTGACTTTCAAACAACGTTTGCCTTTTGGCTTTATAAATTCATACCTAGTATTTTTACAGCCAAAATTTAGGTAAAGGTAATTGGCCTATGAAGACGGGAGGAGTACTCATATATACTCATACATCTGACACTATTTGGCCAAATGGAAAGGTGCAAGAATGAGTAAAGAGTCATGACTGAAAAAAAGGAGTATAATAAATTTTTGAAAATATTTCAGATGTTCTTGGAGCTTTTCTTGTAGAAAGTCGATGAAATGGATTTCTAAGTGAACAGCAAAATACTATGTAACGAGAAAAGGACCTCCATGATATACTATTTGGCCTCAAGGAAAAGTAAGTCAATCAAAGATTAGCGTACATTTGTCATTTGTCAGTATGTAAGGTTTTTTTTAAAACACAATCTTTTAGATTGTGGTTTTTTTTATCGCTGTCATATGATGAGTAATTTGAACTCACTGCTTTAAGTGAAATTCAATATATTCTGAGAACAGCAAAAATAAACTATGTAACATGTTGTAGAAATTATTCTATAGTTTGGATTGTGTAAATTAAATTGTATTCCCATTCTCTGACATCCACTCTCCCTCGCTTATCTTTGTTTGCTTCTTAGTTTTGACCTCTTCTCTCTATTTTTCGTTCACTACTTCTCTGTACTCAGTGCCTCACTCTACTTGTATTATTTTCACTTGTGTTTATCTACCTTCTATCACTTCTTTTACAACAACTTCACTGCTCCTCTCTCGTCGTTCTTCATCCCATTTCTTTTACTCTGGTTCCGTTACTATCCATCATTTCCTTTTTTTCATTGTCCTTCTCTTTACTTTCATCATCAAATTATTTTTTCTCAGTAGCACTGTTTTAGTCGTGTTCTCCTCTCTTTCCTTCATTTGCTCACTTACTTTTTTTCTTTTCTCACTCATTGTACTCCACCTCACTCTGTTTTTCTCTTAGTGTGTCTACCTTATAACTTCCTTAGTCCATTTCCTTCAATTGTTGTATATTATTCTGTCTCCTTTCATCCTTTCACTCTATGACTGTTCTTCACTTACTCTCAGTTATCTTCTATTCCTCATTCTTCTAAATGCATCATTAATTAGACTGTTTTCTGTCTCAGTCATTATCTTTTTACTTACTAGTGTTTCCTGATTTAGTTTTGCTAACTCACATTGTTTTAGTATCTTTCTTACTTTCAGTTCATTTCTCTGTACTTCTCTCTCTTTTTCTTAGTGAATCTATATGCCTTACTCATTGTAATTTGCTCTCCTTCTATTTATTTTTCCCTTTTTTTGTCCTTCTAACTTAGTTTATTTCCCTTTCTGTGTTCTTCACTCACTATATTTCTAAATAGTGTTATGATGTTTTTAGCTCTTCATTGGTATATTTTAATTTAAATACATATTTTACTAATTATAACTTCTCTCTTTCACAGATACCAACTGTAGTAAAAAAAATTAACGTTACATTTATTATATGGTAAGTAGGACTAAATGACTAAAAAAATGTAGTTTGTTATCACCCTTTGCTTTAAGGTCACTAACATTTTCTCAATCTACCTCACTCCTGTGTTGTTACTCTGCTTCTCTCACTTATTTTTATTCTCCATGTTTACTCCCCTTCCATTATTTACCCTCTCATATTCAACATCTTTTGATCCCTATTCTTTACTTCACTTACCCTCTGTTCCCTTCCTTTGCTTATTTACTCATTCTCTTTTTCTTAATTATTTACCTTACTCCTACATATATACCTCATCCCTCTCCCAACACATACACACACCTGTAACATACACCCCACACACATACCACACCTACACATCATACACACACAAAACACCTCCCACACACACTCCTCAAAAACACACACACATTCCATACACACACATACATTGAACACATATACACCCCACACTCATACACTTCTCACATATATTTCACACACCCTCATCTCTACCCACACCAAAACACTCCACACAACCACACCCACAGACACACCTTACACACCCACACTCCGACCTACACCCACTAACTCCCTGTAAGTCACACACACTGCATTACTTATCTTTTTTTGCTGTTGTACTCAAGCCCATTCAGGTACTGTTCCTTTTACTCTCTTTGTCCTCTCTCTTTGTCACTCACCATGTGTTATCCTAATTCAATATTTCTCCCTCTATCACCCCTCTTTACTTTTACTATGGGTAGCGCACCGGGGAGCGTAACAAGGGGAAAACAAAGAGAAACAGTAAAATAATATTTTAGAGTGCTTTGAGGTAGGGTAGCTGTTGTGTTGTGTGGGTGATTTACTTACTGCACTCCTTCCACTCCTTTTCTCAGTACCTCTGTTCTCATAGTTCTTCATTCCCGTTCACTTAGTCCGTCTATCTTACTGTAATTGTCTCTGTCTCTTCACTCTTTCACTACTTGTTCATTATGCTTTCTCCCTGAAGTTCAAGCACATTACGTTATTTACATTTCTTTGCTGCTTCAATTATTCCCTTTCTGTTACTTCTTCTTTTCTTCTTTTAGTTTTTTTCTCTGTCAATCCACATGTTTTAACTTTATTCGATGTTATCCATCTTATTTCATCCCTCTTTATTTATGCACACTACTTTTTTCTCTCTCTCCTTTACCAGTGTTATTTAAATCTGGTTCCGTTATTACCTTTTATTTGTACATCATTTTTTCTCTTTCCTTTTAGTCTTTACAGACACTCACATTCTTCATGTGCCTCTGCTTTAGTATTCTTCTTCTCTCTTTCTTTGTTTCACAGCCTTATATTTTTTACATTTTCTCTCTTACACTTTGTTATATCTTTTACACTGTTTTACTATGTATTACACAGTACATCTGTGTTGCTCTCTCTTGCTGTCTGTCTCTTAACATTACTCTCTCTTTCTCTTTCTCTTATGCTCTCCTTCTCTTGTTTTTTTTTCTTTTTTTTGTGTTGCGCTAACGGGGCGCTCACCGGTGCGCGTACCGGGAAGCGCACCCATGAGAAAAATGAAGTGAAGAGTGCTAAAAATTTTAGTAATTTTTTAAAAATGGGAGGTAGTTCTGAAAAGAACTTTTTTTTAATGTTTTTGTTGTTTTATATATATATTTTTTCTGAACATTTTTTGGTTGTTGTATTTTTTGAACAATTTTATGTTTTTTTTTGTTTTTTTGGGGGGGAACAACGAAAAACAGGCATTAGAAAGGGCTCAACAGGAGCAAAAAAAATCACTTTTTGGGGCGTTTTGAGCACTTGTGATTTTCAAATGCTCTGTTCATTAAAATCACACTCATCTCCCCGTGGCAAAGTAGTCCCCCACAATAAATACACACTAGCTTGATGTGTTGAAAATTGCTCTGGATATTGGGGACCGTCTCCCTCGCCTCTGGTCCCGAAAAACTTCCCTGTGTTGAGGTGGTGGCCACAGGAGTTCGTGGGTTTTCACGGAGGTCACGTACCTCAGCCACGCTGTAATTTATTGGATGCCACCTTTGCATGTGGCGATGCATGGTATAGTTCCCATAGCTATATTTTTTTATCTGTGCCTCGGGACAGAACTTCTTTGCAGATCAGGCATGTGACATGACGGGCATTGACTTTTTTTTGGCTTTCTGGGAATGTAAAAAATTGCCAAATGAAACTGTCCTTGTGGTGGGATTTCCGGGGCTGTTCAGGCAAGAATACTCTCTCATGTACCTCCTCTTCCTCTTCTTCCTCCTCTTCCTCAGGGTTGGGAAGAAACTGGGTAGGTGGTCCTTCCTTCCTAGGAGGTGGTGGTGGTGGTAGGGGTGCACCAGCTGCAGCTACTATTGAAGCCATCTCTTAATAATAAAAATAGGTCTTCCTCTCACAAAGTTGAAAGTCAGAGTGAGAAAAAAGGTGGGGGCTTTCATCATTTGGGAAAAAAAAATGTTCTAAACCAATGAAAAGTGTTATTTTTAGGTCACATGACCTAGCCTTACATCATTAGGAAACCAAAAGTGAAATGAACCAATAAAAAGTTTTATTAACAAGTCACATGACCTGTTACGCTTACGTTTCGCGCTCCGCGCCGCGCCCCGGATCGCTTCCGGGGTGCTGCGCTTCGCGCCTCGGTTCGCGCTCTGGAGCACTTCCGGGTGCGCTAACGCGGCACGTCATAAGACGCATTACGCGGCAACGCGATACGTCGCGCTTACGCGACGCGTCACAATGTTGTTTTCTAACGCGGCAGTTGCGCTAACGGAACGTTTACCGGTTCGCGGACCGGGTCGCGGCACCAAATTGAGCTAACGGGAAGCTACCCGGTGCGCGGACCGGTAGCGAATCAAAAAAAAATATATATATATATACATAAAAAAATTATATTAAAAACATATAAAATATATTTTTCGATTAAAAGAAGAATACTTTTTACAGCTTTTGATATTTGCTATTAAAAAACCATTGAAATTCACTGAAAAAACCATAGGTTATAGACCATATATAGTTAGAAATTAGCATTTACAAAACCTTGAAAATTCACTGAAAAAACCATAGGTTATAGACCATATATAGTTAGGAATTAGCATTTTTAAAACCTTATTTTACTCACACAAAACCATTGAAATTCGCATATATAGTTAGTTGTACTAACTATATATTTCGCGCACCCGCAATCCACTGCTGATGATGTCACATATTACATCATTCATGACATGGTCAGTGACATCACTGATGACATCACTGATGACATCTCAAATGACATCACTGATGACATCACTGATATCAACATCCAGTGTCTGTATGTTTCTGTAAAGTTTAAATATGTCTTACATATTGAAGAATGAGTGGATGTATAAGTGTCTGGATGAAGGATTTAGTAGGTGCATGACTGACTGTATGAGTGAGTGATTAAATGTGTCTCACTGAGTGCATGAGTTAGTGACTAAACTGTCTTAATTTGTGCATCATTATGTCTGTTGTTTTGTAAACTGCTGCATGTTCAGTAGCTATATGAGTAACTATATGGGTTATTGATTGGTTACCCAAGTATTTGTATGGGAGACTGAGTGTGTGTGTGGGTGGTTGGGAGGTGTATGACTCTGTGCATAGATGTGTGAGCAGTTGATTCACTAGATGTATGGGTTCAAAAGTGCATGTGGAAACATCTGTATGAGCGGTTGACTGTGTGCATGAGTGTATTGGTGAGTGAATGGATATCTCAGTGCTACATGTCAAAGTAAGAACATATGTAAAACACAGTATATGTGAGAGTTGACATATATAAATAACTGTGCATAAGAACCAGTGAATGTGTGAGTGGCTGTATGGATCATTCTGAAATTGTATCAGGGATTGTATAAGAGAGTAAATATGTGTTAGTATCTGTTTGAATAAGTAAGGTGTGTATAACTGTATAGTTGAGGAAATGGAGGTGTGATTGATTCTTTGCATGACTGACTAGGTGTGTGAGTAACTCCATGGATGAGTGACACTCTGTGAGTGTCTGTTTACACTGAGTGTATATAAGGTTATATTAGAGTCTGAAGAAGTTCATCGTATTATCACATGAATGATGTCATCAGTGATGTCATCAGTGATGTCATTTGAGATGTCATCAGTGATGTCACCAGTGATGTCACTGACCATGTCATGAATGATGTAATATGTGACATCATCAGCAGTGGATTGCGGGTGCGCGAAATATATAGTTAGTACAACTAACTATATATGCGAATTTCAATGGTTTTGTGTGAGTAAAATAAGGTTTTAAAAATGCTAATTCCTAACTATATATGGTCTATAACCTATGTTTTTTTCAGTGAATTTTCAAGGTTTTGTAAATGCTAATTCCTAACTATATATGGTCTATAACCTATGTTTTTTTCAGTGAATATATATATATATATATATTCACTGAAAAAACCATAGGTTATAGATTATATATAGTTAGGAATTAGCATTTACAAAACCTTGAAAATTCACTGAAAAAACCATAGGTTATAGACCATATATAGTTAGGAAACAGCATTTAAAAAACCTTATTTTACTCACACAAAACCATTGAAATTCCATATATAGTTAGTTGCACTAACTATATATCGCGCACCCGCAATCCACTGCTGATGATGTCACATATTACATCATTCATGACATGGTCAGTGACATCACTGATGACATCACTGATGACATCTCAAATGACATCACTGATGACATCACTGATAACAACATCCAGTGATTTTTTGTTTCTGTAAAGTTTAAATATGTCTTACATATTGAAGAATGAGTGGATGTATAAGTGTCTGGACGAAGGATTTAGTAGGTGCATGACTGACTGTATGAGTGAGTGATTAAATGTGTCTCACTGAGTGCACGGGTTAGTGACTAAACTGTCTTAATTTGTGCATCATTATGTTTGTTGTTCTGTAAACTGCTGCATGTGTTGATCAGTAGCTATATGACTAAGTATATGGGTTATTGATTGGTTGCTCAAGTATTTGTATGGGAGACTGAGTGTGTGTGTGGGTGCCTGGGAGGTGTATGACTCTGTGCATAGATGTATAAGCAGTTGATTCACTAGATGTATGGGTTCAAAAGTGCATGTGGAAACAGCTGTATGGGTGGTTGACTGTGTGCATGAGTGCATTGGTGAGTGAATGGATATCTCAGTGCTACATGTCAAAGTAAGTACATATGTAAAACACAGTACATGTGAGAGTTGGCATATATAAATAACTGTGCATGAGAGCCACTGAATGTGTGAGTAGCTGTATGGATCATTGTGAACTTGTATCAGGGATTGTATAAGAGAGTAAATATGTGTTAGTATATGCTTGAATAAGTAAGGTGTGTATAACTGTATAGTTGAGGAAATGGAGGTGAGATTGTTTCTTTGCATGACTGACTAGGTGTGTGAGTAACTCCATGGATGAGTGACAATGTGTGAGTTTCTGTATACACTGAGTGTATCTAAGGTTATATTAGAGTCTGAAGAGGTTTATCGTATTAGCACAAGAATGATGTCAAATGAGATGTCATCAGTGATGTCATCAGTGATGTCATTTGAGATGTCATCAGTGATGTCATCAGTGATGTCACTGACCATGTCATGAATGATGTAATATGTGACATCATCAGCAGTGGATTGCGGGTGCGCGATATATAGTTAGTGCAACTAACTATATATGGAATTTCAATGGTTTTGTGTGAGTAAAATAAGGTTTTTTAAATGCTAATTCCTAACTATATATGGTCTATAACCTATGGTTTTTTCAGTGAATTTTCAAGGTTTTGTAAATGCTAATTCCTAACTATATATAATCTATAACCTATGGTTTTTTCAGTGAATTTCAATGGTTTTTTAATAGCAAATATCTGTAGCTGTAAAATGTATTCTTCTTTAAATCCCAAAATATATTTTATATGTTTATTAATAACTTTTTAAAAAAAAAAAAAATTTTCTTCGTTCCCGCTTCGCGAATCGGGAAGCTTCCCGTTAGCTGACCTTGATGCCGCGAAATAGACCGCGAGCCGGTAAACGGTTCTTTACCGCAACTGCCGCGTTAGAAAACAACATCGTGACGCCTCCCGTCCGCATGACGTTTCGCGTTGTCGCGTGATACGTCATATGACGTACTACGTTAGCGAACTGGTACGCTTACCGAGTCGCAAAGCACAGGTTTCTGGAAGCAAACCGGGAGGCCCTGCAAAGCGTGTAACGTAAACACAGCAGGTCATGTGACTTGGTAATAACACTTTTCATTGGTTCATTTCACTTTTGGTTTCCTAATGATGTAAGACTACGTCATATAATCTAAAATGAACACTTTTCATTGGTTGAGAACTATTGTTCTTCCCAAATGATGAAAATCCCTCTTTCTTTCCTCACTCTGACTTTCATCATTGTGAGAGAAAGACCCTTTGTTACCAGTGAGCAATGGCTTCTTTAGTAGCTTCAGCTGGTGCTTCCCCACCACCTCTACCACATCCAAGGAAGAGTGGACCGATGTGTGAATGTGTTCACTGTATGCAACAACTTTGACACTTACAGAAGCCTCACCTTCTCCATGCCTCCTACACAGTTCTACATGTACATCATAAATGCAAACAGAACAGAATTAATTATACATGTTAAATGGTTTATTTTTGCTGTTCTCAGAATGTATCAAATTTCACTAAAAACAGTGACTTGAAGGTATTCATCATATAACAGCGGGGAAAAAAAAACACAATCAAAATGATTGTGTTTAAAAAACCCATACAACATAACAAATCAGAATTCAGAACTCCTTAAAGTTAACTTACTTTCCATGACGGCCAAGGATGTCCTATGAACAGCTTACACTCTGTTGTGCTGTTATTACTTTCAACCCGCCACTTTCTGAAAGAAAACCTCCATCGTTTTCAAAAACATGTTACATACAATAAATGACTTCTTGCTCTCTACCACAAGTTTCCACAAGGCCAAATCTTGTCAGACCCATTTATAACTCTTGGATTTCTTGTAAGCCAATCCCGTCTTTTCGCATTTCCGCAACTTTCAGAATTAAAATGTTGAAGATCATTTACACAATCCTGGACTAGTAATATCTTCCCCTTCTTGCTCAATCATGTTCTACATTTCCTATCACACTGATACTGCTTACTATGAAGCAGACTTACACTACCTTTATGACTAGTACAATTATTTAATTCTCTACATCACTTTTAATCACAAAGCAATGTAAAACAGTAGACAGCATTGCAGACTTACATTCCCTCTACTCCATGTTTTGATTGGCTGCTTCAATTAGCTTATAAAAAGAAATAGTTTTTCGGAACTCATTCAAAGTGCACGTATTTCTCCATGACGTCCAGTGTTATGGTAAGAAGTTATGTCTCTGTACTACACCTATCCTCAAGGCCAAATAGTGTAGGAGCCATGAGAACTTCTTGAAATTCCTCAGAGCACATCCCGAGATTCTTTCCCTAAAATTTTGGTTTTAAAAACACCAGGTAAGAGTTTTTAAGGTCATATGGCAATTTTTTTTTGAAAATTAAAACAGAATCATTGCAGAATGACCAGCCATTTCTACACTTTAAATAAGCTGTATAATGTCCTGATGTTATTGAAGGACAATCATGATATATAATTGCTACAGTTACAAAAGTCCTTCCTGATATTGACAACTGTGAAGCCACAAAATTTTTAATTAAAGTTGTCAATTTTGTTCCATCAGGCCTACATCGTTGGAACATTAAAATGACATACTGGCCATATGTTCGTATAAATAATGTGGACATCATTTCAGATTTACATTGGCTACACTCCATGTTGTGATCAGCTGCTTTTACTAGCTTATTAAAAGAGACTGATTTACTGTCTGGCAAAGTTAAATATATAAATCTTTCTGAGTCTACACCAGTAGTACTTGATACCCTACAGTTCTCGCAGTCATGCTGCCATTGATAAGAAAGCCCAAACAGGTGATCTACATCTACACCTTCATCATGCAATACATCAAGCATATACATTAAAAACTCCTGACAATCTTGCTGACTATTTTGAGAGAATTGTGTTTGGCCTGAACATCTGTCTAACAGATTTCGAATTTCAGACACACTTTCTATGTTTGTTCTATCAGTGCTACATTTCTCTAACACAGAATTTAACAAACTGCAAAATCTTTGATCAGAATTGACCACAATCTCTTCTTTTACATTTTCTAGAGAAAACAAAACATTAACCACTACATTAGCATAGCAGTTGACACCAGAACTGTTTTCAAATTGAAAACCAACAACATCTTCAACAGAATCCTTTTTGTTTCTGCTTATAATTTCAGGTTCATCGACTTTTCGTCTTTTTGCTACAACCTCCCCAGTATTGGTCACATTTCTTCGTTTCCGGCCTACCACACGTTTCTCAAACAAAGGATACTGAGGCAAATGTGGCGCATACTCTCTTCTCAACCTATTGTATTCCTTAACACAATCTAGATCCGCACAAATGTTTGTGACATCACACTCAATCAAGTACAATCCCGATAAAGTCCTAACTCGTGACAATGCCACATATGCCATACCCTCCTTAAACACAGAACTGCCAATATTCACCAATGCACAGTCTACACTTAAACCTTGCGATTTATGGATTGTCACCGCATATGCCAAGCAAACAGGAAACTGCTTACGACGAACATATAAGTCTTTTACAAGCAAAAATCTAGCAGAACAACGAGCAATTAGCTGTACTTCCTCAATGCCATCAAATTTAATTTTTAAAAATTCAATTCCATCTCTATTTCTGTATTTTACAAAATCAACAACATTACCCATTGATCCATTTACCAGACCTCTTTCAACATGTAAATTCCTTCTTAAAATTATACGGCAGTTGAAGCACACATTCAGAGTCTTTTCAAAACCCGCAGTTTTAGATATACTCTTCTCTAATGAATCCAATTTTGTTTTCAGATTCTCAGACAAAATAATTGTTGATCCCATATGCTCTACTCTGTCAATAGCTTCCAGTTTCACAATCTCTTGCTTTTCTAAATGCAACATTTTGTTGTTGAATTTGGCACATTCTGCAAGAGTTGGCATCAAACATATTCCAGATTTTTTCTCAGTAACTTTCTGAAAAATATTCTCAGGCACAACATCTTCGTCTGGATATAAATTTGTCAGTAATCGTGCATGTAAAGCTTCTTTCCCATGCTCGGTCACTTTTCCAATTCTAACATCTTGTAGAATAGTCTTGTAAACTTCATCCTTTGCCTGAAGCATATTTTCATGCAGTTCAGCATAATTGAAGTTTAACCATATATTGACGTTGCCAATGCTCCGTAAGCACTTCCTGGTATCTTCATGCGTGAGCATTTTGAACACAGGTTGCCCTTTCACTGGTGTCAGCTGCAGAAGATCTCCGAAAACAATGATGTGTTTGCCACCAAATAACACATCATACTCTGTTTTGAGAACTTCTTGCATTCTCAAATGCACAAAGGCAAGCATGACATTGGAAACCATGCTTACTTCGTCAATGATAAGAAGTTTCATTTTCCTCAAGACTCTTGAAACTTCAAAACAAGCATCTCCAGATAGCTTGTGATATTCTAATTTGTTGTCATGCTCCACTGGCAGCATCAGTAAACGATGTAAAGTAATCCCTTTAATGTTATGTGCTGCCAGTCCAGTTGGAGCGGTGACAACACAAGACAGCGATGACTCTGTCCTTTCCTGCAAATAACATGAAATTGCTTTAATAAGGAAACTTTTTCCAGTTCCCGCTTCTCCACTCACGTACAGTCGGACAGGCTTCAACGACGTACATGAGCACTCTTTCTTGTCATGACTTAATCCATGATCAATTTGCATGGTAAGTTTGTCATATATTTTCCTCTGCTCAACGTTGAGTTGTCTTTCCAACTCTTCTAAGTTAACCGCATCCTCCTGAGCATGTGCCATGGCTCTTTCCACTTCATTCATAGCAGTGGCAGCTTCATTTTCGATAAGAGGTCCTCCTAGTGGATCCTGACTCAATGAAGCAGAACTCTGACTGTCCTGAGAACTGTCTCTGGCAATCTCGGCTGCAATCGTTGCTTCCTGCTCAATTTCCACATTCAACATTTCTACATATTTGGGAAAAGCAGGACATTCTATGGTCTCCTTGGCAGCATTGAATGAGTCTTCGTAACAAAGGAAATCTCCAAGCAGTTCCTCTTCTGCACGCCAAGGCTTAAAAAGTTGCAAAAGTGCTAAATAGAAAAACTCCTTTTTTTCAGGAGATTCGCCACTCAATTTTCGATGGTTTATCAAGTGGCATTTTCTTTGCTTGACCAGACATCCCTCACTTCCTATTACAGCATACACTCCTTTTTCAGTATCTTCTTTGATGTTCCTCTTGAATATGTAATTTTGCAGAACCTCATACAGACAAACATTCTCGAGGTGACTGCTTCGATTTGGATAATATGTATCCAACATGTTGCTCTTCAAAATGTCGGTACTGTTTGGCTCCTTTTCCGCCAAATACTCAATTTCCCGCACAGGTTTCAGAACTCGATTACGCGTTGCAGCAAGACCAACACTCGCCCAAACGATACTCCTGGACTTGGCATAGAGACTTGCTGAAGACAACCGGTCAGAACATTCGTAAGCTCCGATTTCTCGATGCGACAACATCTTCAGACTGAAACTGTACAACTTCTTGCTGAGGCTCTTTTCATGGGAAATGTCCTCCCACATATCCTTCAATTCTGTCTTCTCTTTTTTGGTGATGTAAGATGTCACATACCGACCCACAGCCATACAGTTATCAGCCACAAACTGTATATCCATGTTAGCATTCCACATGGACAAAATCACCGGGTTGTAGTCGTTGATGTACTTAGACTCTTCGTTCCTCTTCAAATTGTATGTGTTTTTAGGTGATTTCTTCATCACATTATGTCGCAGCGAAGACATCAAACTGTTCACTCTTCCTTTAGAAATCACCGGTCGTGGAAAGCCGAAACGACATTTGGTGTAGAACTTGTCTTTGTTCCGGAATTTACGACGACAGTACTTTCCACATCGATGGCTTTGGAAACGTAGAACTTTTTCTCTTAGGCTTTTTTTCTCCTTTGCGTTTGGAACAGCACACGTAGAATACTGTTCTATGAAACTCATCACTGAGTCTTCTGCATCCGTTCCAAATTTAGGTGCATCCTTGATCCACAGCAACATATGTATATGAGGAGCACCTCTTGCTTGGTACTCCTTCCTCCAGAAGAAATCCAACACCTCTCCAAGAGGTGGATTCTTCTTATTCATGATGAAAGACATCATACCTTCAAATCTATGATTGAAGTACCTACATACATTGACTGGATCCAAAGAGCACAGTTCTCCGGGTGTCTTGAATCCGATGTTTTCTACGTTAGCATTTGCCTCTCGTAGAAATTCAAGTAAGTCTTCCCAGCCATACTCAGCACAGCTCAAAGTGAGGAACCATGTGGGAGTTCCTAAGTTCCTCAGCATACATTTTAAATCACCATGACGACGGTACCAGTACTCATTAGTACCACGCTGACACGCCATGAGATTAATCAGGTGAGAATCCAAAATACTGTCTTGGACATTGACTTTATCCATAAAGTCACTTGCCGAGATGTTTTGCATGTGTATACCACTTTTCAAGATGTGGTTCACTGCATATGACAGTCCAGACAGATCGCTTTCAAACAGGAGATGAAACAAATAAGGAATGCATTGTCGAAACCTAGGATCTCCTGCATACAATCGCAAAGTCCGGTATTCAGAAGCAGGAATTTGATGAGGTCGCTCATCATATCTTCCTCCCTGACTTGTTGGAAAAAGCTGTGGGAAACACCGAGCTTCCAAACTTTCCTCCCAAACACTAATGGGACTCCCTTTCGCTTGTTTCATTTGAAACAACTCAATAGCATTCCCCATGACTTCCTTGGAATGCAAAGGATGAACACTATAATGTTCATATATTTCTTCACTGTACAGGGTTCTACTTTCTCAATTTGACCAGCACACAAATCGCTATCCTCTTCCTCACTTACTTCCTCTTCTGCAACATATACATTTTTATAGTATTTATTATATTTTTTCAAATACAATGTTGCCCTTTTGACTTTCCTAACATCTACTAAATCTTGCCATATTTTCTTATTCTTTGTCGGAACCCCATTAACTAAGATAACAAGAGGTTCCTCTTCCACTTTTTCTACTCCAATTGTGTTAATGTTTTTCTTCAAATCTAGAGGCAAATAAACAACTCTTCCCTTTAATCCTCTCTGTAAATCTGATGGAGGCAATTTCCCTGTCTTTGGCTCCATTCTTACAATAGCCTGAAAGGGATGGATACTTTGAATCAAAATAGATTCATAAGTATTTAAATCCTTCAATTCAGAAGGAATCTCAACCAATTCCAGATTATTATGAACTGCTCTAGCAGGCATCTGGTTTTGATTTAATTTGTTACAACAATAAGTACACACACGTTGATCCAATCCCAAATCAAAACAATTTTCTACCATCAAGTATGTTGTAAAATCCTTCCATTCACTATTATTTTCCCTTTCACTTTTTCCATATAAATCCACTAACTTAGTCTGATTCTTATAATAAGTGCGTCGGCAACACACACAAGTGAAATTTGGCCTCTCACTTGATTTCACCTCAAACGTCGCAATTTCCCTCTGGAAATTATCTGTACTGGAAACCTGTACACTATCTTCCACATTACTCTCTTCTTCTTGGTCAATTTCAACATTCTCCTCTTTACTTCCAAAGTAACAAAACTACATTTCTTCACATATATTCTTCACATCTATTTCAGAACCATGCAAAAGAGCAGCGCATAATTGTTTAAGCATAATTGCTGGACTCTTAGCATAATACAACATTCTAACTAATTTCCTCACTTTATTATGATGCACTGCTAGCATCCTGAAATGATGAAAAACACTCTGGCATACTCTCCTGGAAAGACAAGCCAGTGAATGACCATGCAAACCTATCACTTCTCTCACTCTGCAAGGATCTAATTCTTGCAACAACTTCATTTTCTGCTTCAAACTTTTCTTATTAAATGACCGTATAAAATCACAAAGCAAATTGATGGAATCCTGTCGTACACTGCAAATACTACTACACTTCCAGGTGTACACAGGACCCTTAGGACGTCTCCCTAAAACCTCCTTACCTAACACCTCTTCTATCTCTGTTCTCACAAGTTTTTCTTTTTCAACTGGACAACCATCTTTCACTTCATAAGCTCGACCACTGGTGTCAACTGCATGCACCAAATCATTATCCTGGAAATAACTCTCCTCATTAAAAAATGCCTCAGAGCTTGAACTATGCATCCATTCTCCAGAAAAAACTTCACAAAAATTACTACGATTAACTATTCTCTTCCATCTACTATTTCTTTTGAAATCATAAATTGCCTTGTTTAGCTTCCTAATTCTATTGATTGTCAAAATAAATAACTTACGTTTAATTTCAAATGCCTGATCAATAACTTTCTCAACTATTTTTTTTCTCTTATAAAAAACCACTTTCTGTTGACCTTTCTTAATATTTTTTAACAAATTCCCAATTATCCTGTTGCGGAACATTCGTTTACGAATGTCCCTAAACTGTTGTTTCCTTCTACTTTCATGCATAGAGTTATCTCTTACTCTAGCAGTAACATTTCTCATTGGCCTTTCCTTACCATTTGAATTGTTTCTCCTTTTCTGGACTGAAACATTTTCTGTAGTAATATTTTTTTTACTAGACATATTTCTTATGACTGTTTTTGGACTCTTACCCGGTGCTTTCTTGGTGACTTGACAAATCTTTTTGTTAGAGGACTGCTGCATTATTCCATGGTCCTGCTGTCTTTGACGTTTTGCAGCCTTTCTCACTCTTTCTTTGCTTGGCATCCTAAAATCTTGAAATAATCTGCAGTTGAATCTGTGGTAAAATATAATAAAAAATGTTATTAACCACTATTACCCAACAGTAAATTAATAACAGTCATCAAAAACTTAACACACTACTTAAGTATATAATATACTGAAGCCTATCTCCAATTTTTCACTGAACAGGACTCATCTCTTCTTAACCTTGGATAAACCTCACCTACTCTGTGTCCCCTGCACATAATTAAATGTAAAGGGGCAGATTTATATTAACTAGCACATCCCCAGGGATGCACCAGTTAACGTGCACCACTGCTCTGCCACCCACGGTGTGCCGCATTTACAATCAGATAGGACAAAGCTACATCAAAACCCTGCGCCTGCTTGAAGCAGGCATAGATCTTGACGCAGGTAGGCTGAAAGCTAAAGCAACAACTAAGTGTCGTGTGCAGAAGTTACAAAAAAGGAAAAATGGCGTTTAAACCAGTAATGAGCCCATGCTAACTTAACACAGAGTAAAAATATCCAGGATCTACATCAGTTTGGGGTTCACGAACCTGGCAGGTACAAGGCACTGAGGCTTTCCACCGTGCATGTCTCATCCCAAATCATATGTTGTTTGTGAATGAAACAATTTCCCAGACCAAATGCTTTGGATTGGCTACTTCTAAAAAATTAAACACCCCTACTATCCCGGAGTTAGAGGAATATGATGGTTGGAGTAATTTTACTCGTTGTCCATTAAAGATTTACAGGCCCTACTCCGTAATTCTTCCTTTAACATTTCCAGTATAAATCCAAAAGGTTGACTGCTTTGGCAACGTGCCTTATCCACGGTTTAATAACGCTGCCTTTTGCTTTATATAAGTTTTCAAATTGTATGAAATATATACCAATAGGTCATTATTAACCTTTAGGTAGTGGTTTTCTTCATGAGGTCTGGTCGCTTCCATACACATACAGATTTTCAAAGATGATCAAGAAGTTTATCTGAATGGAGAGGAATGCACTGAGACGCCAGATCATTCACTAATGTGTAGGCACATACAGTTACACGGTTCATGCAACAAACACCGACCAAATATGGCTTGCGTGTTGCAAGGCACACCAGTTCCTGCTATCATCCCCACGTTCAAGTTCTTGGAAAATGGTAGTTATTTGATGCTCAATAATGAAGATTGTTCTGGGTTAATTAAAAGTATTCCTTTTATCGTAACAGTAAATGAACGGGTTATTTGCTGCAGAAATGTTCTATTTCCTCCCACACATGAACATAGGGAGTTTTCAATCTGGCCACAAATACCAACCTTGGGAGCACATTTCAACGGCATGACAAGAATAAGAGCTCTTTTGTCTCAGAGAGAGGTGGCCTTGACTTCGGCCCGTGAAACTTTCGTGCTTCACATAGCGAACACCCGTACAGAGGTTCAGACCCTTTTAAATACAGATTCGCCTTTCCATTTCAGCAAGATGGTTCGGACTATCTCTAACGCGTCCTCCACAAAGGGCCTGGCGCACTTTTTTAAAGTTGTTACCAGTGGTCTCGTGACTTCATTTGAGAAAATCTTTGGAGTCATCCCTGCTTTCTTTCATTCTATTTTTTCCACTCTGCTTCGTGGATTCCCATTTTTACTTGCATTACCAGCGGACGCTCTTGTGCTTTTTTACATTTTTAAATATGGATGTCCCTCCTGTGCAAGCTCCCGCCCTGCAGCTGCTGACACTGTTCCGCAATCGCATGCTAGAATATTATGGCACAATGCCGTTGGCGATATTAAGCACGGCATATGGATTATCTTTTCGATTCTCCTACTTCACCTGTGTCCAGCCTGTATTTCACTGCCTGACCTGTGATTTCGATTGGGCCATTGATTTGTGTCTCTGCGGACCGGTTTCTCCTGACGTCGACTTTAATCAGCTGATGACTCCTATCATTACTCACGAGTTGGTTTGTCCTGGCGAAAGGATTATGGCTGTGGCATTGATGCATGGACTAATTGGTCCCTGGAATTTACTGGCGGCAACACAGTCTTTCTTGGAACAGAGCTTTCTTGAAAACCCACCGAGCTGTCCTCTGATGTTGAGAGAGGATCCGGTGCTGGGAGAGCACGTATGTTCTTTTCTGCTTTTAAATTGGATGGCTGAACTCTTTTCGGATGAAGACGGTGACTTCCTATTAGAGGCTGTTGCAGCTTATTTTGCATACACAGTTATGTCATAGACCTTTTTCATGTTTGATATGCTGAGTACTAGCATTTCATTGACAATTCATTGACTTATTTGTCAAGTTTTTATTATTTAGCTTGCCTATTGGCTTAAGACTCGATAAAGTACTTGGCTGTTTTATTTTTCTTTAGCATTAAATTTTCCTAGTTTTTAATGTTTTACCTTGCGGACCGTCCACATATAAACTTACAATCTGCTCTCATGAGATGGCACTTCTATTATCTTATTCAGTTCGTTTCCGGATCATGGGGAGGTGTCATCTAGGTCCTGGATATCTTTACACCGTGTTAAGTTAGCATGGACTCATTACCGGTTTAAACGCCATTTTTTCCTTTTTTGCAACTTCTGCACACGACACTTAGTTGTTGCTTTAGCTTTCAACCTAATAGTTCATCGTGATTTACATGACAATAATATGTTATTGCTCTACTATCTGCTTTACTTGTTAAACTATATCTGTACAGCGAGTGCTGAAGTTTCAAGAACAACACGATACAGAATTGTTATGAGGTCTGATCTCCACGACTTCATACTCATAACATAAGTGCAGCTTCTGCCAATTCTGGGCATGAGGCGGGTTTTATATTGCTTTGCCGAACACACATACACAACACTTGATGCGGTTCACATGAAGAGAGAGCTGGTGTATGCTGATGTGATTCCTTCAAATCTAAGACACTAAAGTGTCGGCACGCCCTAAACCAACACAAAGAGACCTTCTTAGCAAATAATATATTATGTGTATTAGGGAGGGTGAGATATAAGCAGCCGCGGGCCGTGGAGGGAGTTACGGTGGGGCAGGGAGGCGGGGAGGGGGAGGGGCAGGGTGGAGCCCTCTCCACCCTGCCCCTCCCCCTCCCCGCCTCCCTGCCCCACCGTAACTCCCTCCACGGCCCGCGGCTGCTTATAAGTGTTGCTAACTCTTATTCATTTACAGCATGTTAACATACTGTCACCATTCGCTTTTTATGTACTACTAACTATGCTGGTAATTTTGCTACTGATAATATGTGTACTTGTATTATCTAAGATACTACGCCTGAGAAGACGGCATTAGTAAATAAACATTTCAAATACACATGTGTTCTTCTTAACTCCATGTTCTGGTTTCTAAGAACTATATAACGACCGACTGTTCATGAGTTCCTGAGGTACTATAAGTTCATATTCTGGATTGTCTAAACATTGAGAGTTTGTTATATCCAATGTGACACTGTACCTAGCTTGCTAAGGGGTTTTGATTACTAAGGTGAGTTTTGGGACACCCTAATTCGCCGAGGTTCCAATCCTCTGTCCATCGTTCTGTGTGAGAACAGAAACCCTGCGACAGCGGCACCCCTGAGCCTTGCTGGAGCTTCATCACACTTGCGATACAACTCCAGCAATGCGCCAACTTTACGGCACAGATACGTCACGCATCTGTGCTGTTTTTGCCCCATGATGCGCCGCATTGTAAATGCAGCACACCATAGGTGACGGAACAGCGGCACAGAATGACTAACACATCCCTGGTGATGCGCCAGTCATCATAAATCTATCCCTATGCTTCTTATCTTGTTAGAGATGAACCGCCATATGTATCATCAAAGTTTTTTGCATTTCCTAAATAGCGAACTTTAAGGAATAAATAGCGATTCTTTACCATTCCTAGTTTGCGATGACCTATTTGCTAATTACAAATTACCCATTCATTTCCATGCAGCAGGAGGCCCATAGGAATGAAGGTGCAATTTGCGATTAGCAATTACCTCATCGCAAATTACGAATTTTTCCGAGAGTGCAGGGGTGTCTCAAGAACACCCTGCTGCACCCCTGAAAAAGAAATTTGGGGGCATATGGCGCACATAAATTTTGAAAACATTCCTTTACCTCAAAAACGATTTTCAACTCATAATTTGAAAACACTGCACATGGGGAAATGACTTAAAATGTCCTTAAGACACATAAAAGCGTTTTTTGATTGCCTTTGCACCATGTTTCAGTCACCTTTAACATGCCTATGTAACGCAAACATTCAAAATCTAAATTTGCCATGCACAGGTGGGAGCATATTTACAAGCAATTTGCTCCACAGACAAACTTCTTACATTGAAATGGGAAAAATAACATCAGAGACTCTCAATTACCTTATAAAGAAGCAGACACCATTATGTCCTTCTCATCAATATTAAAACCATTGCTTTTTCTCAAAAACGATTTACAAGTCATAATTTGAAAACACTCCACAGCTCCTATGCACATAAAAGCCCTGTCAGTACTAATACTTCACATTTTCTCCAATTACAATTTCTCAAAGAAACAAAATCTATTTGTAAAACACTTGAGACAAAGCAACATTTGAAAAACACAACTTTCTTCATAATTTTCTCCTTAAAGCACACTATTTTCTATCTAAATTAAAGAAATCTTTTCTCACCTTAGCAAATACTTTGAGTTTCAAAACAGTCTCAGAAACACACCAATTTGTCTTCAGCAGAGCAAAAGGTATGCACTCCAGAGTCTGCAGCTATCAAAAGCACAGAAATGCTGTAATTCCTCACACATATCTCTCATGTCACCCAATCAAAACTCTTCCCTCACTTTTTTTCAAAGCAAAACCCTTCCCCCCTCTGCCCCCTCTCTGCTTTTTCTGCATAGCAACCACCTCTTGCAAGACCTCTGCAAGACCTCTGGTATTTCCAAGTTCACACAACAATGTTGCAATTGAACTCTGAACTCTCAGTGCACCTGCATATCCAGAGCATTCTTTCATTTAATGATTTTTTCTTCGCCACTCAAAATACATCTTTCAACCAACTCATCCATGCACACTAACTTTCTGTTTTCAGCAATCAAAATCCACCAATCACTCTTACTGCTTCATTAACACAGAAACTCCTCAGTTTTTTTCATTTTACACTCTCATTTTTTCAACTGCCATTTCATTGCCACACTTCATCTGACTGCAGGAGAACCTTCTCTCGCCATGTTTTCTGTCTGGATTGTTGGACATAGTTATATCTATTGGGCTCAAAGGTACGCTGAAAACAGGAATTTACCTAACCTCAATTTACAAGATGTGGAAATTAAGTGGTTTGGCCACAGAGGATTAAAATGTCACCAATTGATACCATTGGTGAAAACCTTTATGCATTTGCCAAAACCTGACCTGTTAATTGTGCACTGTGGAGGTAATGATTTGGGCACTTTGACTGGGGTAGGTCTGGAAATGCTTTTAAAGGACACCTTTGAGCAATTGATGGCACTTTTTCCTCAGACTGCCTTGGTATATTCAAATATATGCCAAAGACAGAAATGGAGGTGGTCAAACCAATTTTGTCCACAAATTGAGAAGTCGAGGAAGCATGTAAACAAATCTGTTTCAGCTTACATGAGAGACCATGGAATGGGCTCCCTGTACAACAATAACTTGCGTTACTACATGCAAGATATCTACAGAGGAGATGGAGTTCACTTCTCAGATGAGGGCAACAGAGTTTTCATTTTGAATTTAAGACTGTGCATTGGTACCTACTTATAAGTACCTAAATGTACCATAAACCCAAAAGCTCTTCTCAGAGCTACCCTACATCTGATCACTCACAATTATTATTTTACTCTAACTTTTTTCACTAATTTTCAAGAAAGTACGCTCCCCAGAACGCTTCCCGGGCGCACTCCACGCAAAAAAACTAAAAAAACGGTATATTTTTTTTTTGCCCTGCGAGACCCTTTCAAAGCCTCCACATCAAACCTAGGGGGTCAGGGACGATCTACTATGCCCCCTTATGGTCATTTGCCCCTTCGCTTTGGCCTCCTCTTGACTCTCGATCCTACCGAGAGACAAGATGGCGGCCGCTACGGACTGTTTGGAATGTTTACAGACGCCGAAGAACCAATCAGCTTCTCAAACCTCCGTAACGCGAAAAGTACGCGAAGCGGAGCGCTGTTACAGATATATATCTTTTTTTGAACGTTAATTTCTCAAAATCCACTGGAGCACATATATTGAGACCTAGCAAAGGCACATCGGGCTACCAGTCCCTACAATTTTGCCAAGTTTCGTGCAAATCCATTCAGCCGTTCGATTATTATTATTTTATTTTTTTTTGCCCCGCGGGGCCCTTTTAAAACCTCCACATCAAACCTAGGGGGTCAGCGACAATCTACTATGCCCCCTTATGGTCATTTGCCCCTTCGCTTTGGCCTCCTCTTGTCTCTCGATCCTACCGAGAGACAAGATGGCGGCCGCTACGGACTGTTTGGAATGTTTACAGACGCCGGAGAACCAATCAGCTTCGCTTCACAAAGCTCCGTTGCGCGAAAAGTACGCGTACTGGAGCGCTGCCCGGTCCGCTGTTACAGATATATATCTTTTTTTAAACGTTAATTTCTCAAAATCCACTGGAGCACATATATTGAGACCTACAAAAGGCACATCGGGCTACCAGTCCCTACAATTTTGCCAAGTTTCGTGCAAATCCATTCAGCCGTTCGGGCTAAAAGTGAGGCCAACCGCCCTATGGAAATTAACATGGGAAAAACGCGTTTTGGGACCCCCCTTTTTTCTCGGCCCCCCCTTGACGAACCCCCCCAAAATTTTCAGGGGCTGCTCAGAAACAAAATGTGCCATTTTCCTGAAAATTTCAGCCAATTCCGTCCACAAACGCCAAAGTTATTAGACATAGAATTTTCAAAAATCCCATAGAGAGAGAAATCCTAACTATATATACCTACTGGCGACCGCCAGTAGGTAATATATATATATATATATATATATATATATACATATATATATATATATATATATAAATATATATATTACCTACTGGCGGTCGCCAGTAGGTAGTTATAGTTAGGACCTAGTTTCCATAGGAAATCCGCAACATTCTATTGGCGCCGGTTGATGAATCTTCGCGAATTTCTCAAAGCAGATGGCCCGCTCCGGTCCGCTCCTTCCTTGAAAGTTTTGGGGGGATTCGTCAAGTTGGGGCTGAGAAAAAAGGGGGGTCCCAAAATGTGTTTTCCCCATGTTATTTTCCATAGGACGATTAGACACAGCCCGAACTGCTGAACGGAATTACAAGAAATTTGGCAAAATGGTAGAGTCTGATTCGCAGATCACGCTTTTGCTTAAATGGTGTAAATTCCTCCAGTAGTTCTTGAGAAAATCAAAAGAAAAAAATATAAATATCTAGAAGCGCGCACCGTGCGCGCACCGTGCGCGTATCGGGTGTGCGCGAACGGAATTCTGATTTGCTGTTAGACGTCTGTCAACATTCCAATCGGTGGAAACCAGGAAGTGTTGGCCGCCATTTTGTCACTCCGAGGCAGAAGAGAGACAAAAACAAAAGTGGAGAACGTGAAAAGGGGGCAGGGTAGAGACTCCCTGACCCCTTAGGCCTTCTCAGGGGGTCCCTGAAGGACCCCGAAGGCCCCCATAAAAATTTTCTTTTTTTAAAAAAAATCGCGAGGTGCGCGCACGGTGAACGCACCCTCGAGGCAGAAGAGAGTCAAAAACAAAAGTGGAGAACGTGAAAAGGGGGCAGGGTAGAGACTCCCTGACCCCCTAGGTCTTCTCAGGGGGTCCCTGAAGGAACCCGAAGGCCCAAAATATATATATATATTTTTTTAATCGCGGGGTGCGAACACCATGCGCGCATGTGTGCGAACTCCGTGCGCGCATGCGTTCGAACTCCGTGCGCGCATGTGTGCGAACACCGTGCGCGCACCTTAAAAAACACCCCCCCAAAAAAAAATAAGCCCAGAATTATTAAAAAAATCAAAAATGTGTACATAATAATACATTAATCAAAATTAAAATTTTAGTATTGTTAAAAATGTAGAACATTTGTATAATAACACAAAAAAGACAATTATTGATACATTTTAAAATTAGCATTTAAAAAACCTTTGAAATTCACTGAAGAAAACATAGGTTTCACACACATTATAGTTAGGAATTAGCATTTAAAAAACCTTTGAAATTCACTGAAAAAACCATAGGTTTCACACACGTTATAGTTAGGAATTACCATTTAAAAAACCTTAGAAATTCACTGAAAAAAACATAGGTTTCACACCAGTTATAGTTAGCTGGACATTTTACTCATACAAAACCATTGAAATTCCCCAGTTATAGTTAGTTGTACTCACTATAACTCACGCGTCCGCAATCCACTGCTGATGATGTCACATATTACATCATTCATGACATGGTCAGTGACATCACTGATGACATCACTGATGACATCTCAAATGACATCACTGATGACATCACTGATGACATCATCCATGTGACAATGAAATACACCTCATCACACACTAGTATAATATTTCTTCACTCACTGTAAAATAGAAAGTGCCATATTTCAAACCATTGACACACCAATAGTAATTTCTAAACACCCACTCAGTGATTCATAGATCTATACACACATCTAATCACTTACCTATAGATTCAGAGTTATATGCAGTGAATAATTAACAGAACACTATCAAATATACTTATACGCTTATTTCAACATTACACACCAGCACACATTGTATTCACTTATAAAGACTACTTTCTTACTTATGCAAACAATTGATTATACTTACATTTACTCATCTACACACTTATACAAACACCACTTCATCTATTTATATAAAATAGTAACTCACACTTAGGGGTCCATTAGGATGTTGGGCGGTGGCACCACCGCGGAGTCTGCGGGGCGGAAAAACAGCTTTTTCCGCCCACTAGCTGCGGAAGTCATGGCCGCCATATTACGATAGGTAAACACAGGTCATTTCCCGTCCGCCGCGGAGCGCCGCGCACCGCCATCAAAGTGCGCCCGCCACAGCGGCGGTGGGAGCCAATCCAGACACACCGCCGTGCGGAATGACGTCCGCCCCGCTCCACATATTAGGCTGGCCAAAACAAGTCGACCCACCGCAGCGGAGACCCCGCCAAGCCTGAGCTGGCGGAAACTGGATAGCGGAGCGTGACAGACGAGACCCGGACCTGAACGCCATGAACCCAGCCCACCATATGCATCCAGTGATGTTCCTCCTCCAACACTACTGCCAGATGGGCCGCCGCGGACGCCGCCGCAGGTAAGCAACTACATGACCATACAAACACAACACACAGGCATGCACAGGGTCCAAACACCACACAGACACCCTGCCGGGGGTCACAACATATCCACAAGGACACACACACATCACCCACCTGACAACATGGCACCCCTCATCTTCCGGACACAAATCCTCCGTCGACCAGCAGCAACGTCCCGTTCCCGGTCACGTCACCGCCGCGGTCCATACATGCGCATTATGCAGAAGACAGGGCCACTCCAAGGCATGGGCAGGGCACAAACACCACAGGGATACACCACCCCAAATCACACTGCAACACACCCCACCAAGTCACAGGCCAGGTGCACATCCCGTGCACTCCCATGCACACCAACAAGCACTGCAACAACAAGCACAATACACACTCACTGCACCACACAACACACAACCAGGTAGACAGACACTGCAGCAGTGGCTGACAACAATCAAAATTCACCAGTGCCACACACACAGAAGGCATACAATCCTAGCCAGCACATACACACACACACAAGCACACCCCCTGAGTGTAGCCACAAACACAACACACACACAGGGTTGCCACCAAAAGTGCATGCACAACAACAACACACAAACACCACAGGAACACATACTGAACCCCAACACAAACAGACATACCCTGCCAGCCATACTGGGGAAAGGCAAAGGGAACCCTCACACAACATGAGCACAGAACATGAGCATTCAGGGACAAAACACACACACCAAAACACATATCACACAACCCACACTGCCATATCAAAGCAAACACAGAGGCACACCAAACACCAATCAACAAACACCACATGACAACAGGGAATGCACATCAGGCAATGGCAGGCCCACATACATACAGCACTGCATGCACAACAAGCAGTGTGTGTATAACAAGCACAAAAGCTGCACACAGACATGAATAACACAACCACATTACACACCCCACAAACATGCACAGCACAAATACCACAGGTACAATAGCCATCCCAGATTACACCATTATCAGGTACAGTATGGACAGAAGACTCTGTCACCCCTGTGTAAAAATATGAGGCCTGCCAAGAGCTTGGCAATGTTGAAGTGAGACATAGACCATGGTGCACAGCCAATCAAATGCCAACACCAAAAGTACTTAATTCAGCAATGACACCGACAAAACACACAACAGGAGTAACTGTATTTGTTCACATTTTGCTAAGATGTAGCAGTACAACTATAGTAGTCAACCGCAAGGCACATAATGAAGACCAAAAGCAAGATACTATGCACAGTTCAAATACAAACAGGGAGGCCAATGTCCATTACACAGGTGAGACAGCAAGTACATGAGAGGCTGCACAGGGGAGAGTACAGCACAGCAGAGCAACAGGCCCAGAGTCCATGGCAGGGGAGAGTACTGCACATCAGAGCAACAGGCCCAGAGTCCATGGCAGCGGTGACAGCAAGTACATGAGAGGCTGCACAGGGGAGAGTACAGCACAGCAGAGCAACAGGCCCAGAGTCCATGGCAGGGGAGACAGCAAGTACATGAGAGGCTGCACAGGGGAGAGTACAGCACATCAGAGCAACAGGCTCAGAGTCCATGGCACGGGAGAGTACAGCACATCAGAGCAACAGGCCCAGAGTCCATGGCAGGGGAGACAGCAAGTACATGAGAGGCTGCACAGGGGAGAGTACAGCACATCAGAGCAACAGGCCCAGAGTCCATGGCAGGGGAGAGTACAGCACATCAGAGCAACAGGCCCAGAGTCGATGGCAGGGGTGACAGCAAGTACATGAGAGGCTGCACAGGGGAGAGTACAGCACAGCAGAGCAACAGGCCCAGAGTCCATGGCAGAGGAGACAGCAAGTACATGAGAGGCTGCACAGGGGAGAGTACAGCACAGCAGAGCAACAGGCCCAGAGTCCATGGCAGGGGAGACAGCAAGTACATGAGAGGCTGCACAGGGGAGAGTACAGCACAGCAGAGCAACAGGCCCAGAGTCCATGGCAGGGGAGAGTACAGCACATCAGAGCAACAGGCCCAGAGTCCATGGCAGGGGAGAGTACAGCACATCAGAGCAACAGGCCCAGAGTCCATGGCAGGGGAGAGTTCAGCACATCAGAGCAACAGGCCCAGATTCCATGGCAGGGGATAGTACAGCACATCAGAGCAACAGGCCCAGAGTCCATGGCAGGGGAGACAGCAAGTACATGAGAGGCTGCACAGGGGATAGTACAGCACATCAGAGCAACAGGCCCAGAGTCCATGGCAGGGGAGACTACAGCACATCAGAGCAACAGACCCAGAGTCCATGGCAGGGGTGAAAGCAAGTACATGAGAGGCTGCACAGGGAAGAGTACAGCACAGCAGAGCAACAGGGCCAGCAACACACCCAGGTCGCAAACAATGGTCTTGACTAGCACACTTGTGTGGGGCACAGGCGCATGAGGGTGTTGACAACTCACTCCTGGCTGTTATGCGGACTGGGACCTGGCTGTGTTTTGTGGACAGCAGGCCCACTTGACTGGGATGACAGAGGGCCATGTGATGTGGTAATAACAGAGGGCCTTCAAGGTGGAGGGGTGTGTGGACCAGGTGGCACAGTGGCACGTGGACGTGGAGTCATGCACATCCCTGACACAGTGTGGGTGGGAGAGGTTGGAGGGGTGCCCTTCCACTTTTTGGGAATATGCAATGGCGTCCCTGTCTTGGGGTTGATGGGAAGTGGTGGTGACACAACAGGCACACACACCAACTGTCCCACATCAGGGGCAGAGACTGGCACTCCCTCTGGTGATGTGCTTGATCCTGCAGAACGCTTGGGCTGGCTATACCTCTGGACCACCTTACCCTCTCTGGAAGGTGTACCCCCTACAGTGCCCACCTTCCCACTTCCCCCAGGGGTGGTGTCTACAGTGCCTTCCTGTCCCTTCTTGCCAGGGGTGGTCACAACACTGCCCTCCTTTTCCAGAATCACTGGGCTGGATACAACACTGCCCTCCTTTGCCTTAATCACTGGCCTGGAAACAACACTGCCCTCCTTTGCCTTAATCACTGGGGTGGTCACTACACTGCCCTCATTTGCCTCAATCACTGGGCTGGTCACAACAGGGCTCTCCTCTGCCTCAATGACTGGGCTGGTCACAACAGGGCTCTCCTCTGCCTCAATGACTGGGCTGGTCACAACAGGGCTTTCCTCCACCTGCCTCGATGTACTTTGTTTTGGGGTTGATGTGGTGGGTGGTTGTGTCCCTGTGCTCTCCCCAGGTGTACCCATGACATGCCACACATCCTCTGTGGGCATAGGAGAGTCAATTTCTGGTGATGCCTCTGCAGCATGTGAGCCTGATGTCTGCCACAATGATCTTCTGGCCTTGCTCTTCTGTGACTTTCCCTTGTCTGTGCATATTGGGGGGGCCCTGCTCTTCTTTGGGGATGGAGTCTGTGGACGGGATTGTTTGGTTTGGGTCTGACGTTGTCAGATAGCAGGTCACCGCGCCTGCCTAGACTACAATTCCAATCAACATTGGACTCAGAACTACTGTTCCCAGAATCCTCGGCGGGAACACAGGATATTACGGGGCAGAGCCTGACAAACAGGGCTCATGATTCTGTGTTGACGGAGGTAGCGGCTGCTCCTCTGTGTCCTGGAGATGTCCTGTGGAGCTTCGTTATTCCTGGCTTGGATTTCCAAAGACCTGCCCGGTATTTGCGTAACGCGCTGGCTAGCGTGTCTGCTGTGTTGGGATCTCTCTGTGTCCTTTTGCCTCGCGGCTGCGAGGAAAAACCTTTCTTCTTTTCTTGCTTCTTGCTGTGAGGAGGTACAGACGCTGTGATGGTAACAGCGGATTTGTGTATAGTACATTTTGGGGCATCACACGTGGCGGAGTGCAGGGGGGGATTAGGACCTCCACACTACCGTCACGAAGACAGTGGCGTGGGATTTGCTTAGACCATTTTCTTTGGATTTAAGTACCAAAGCGGATGACTGTAGTGCAGGAACTGCGTCATGCCGTGTTTGGGTTAACCTATGGTTAATGCTTAGAGCTGGAGACATTTACGCTATTCACAACAAAGGAGGAATACAGCGTATCTACAGAGGCTCTCCTTGTTTTCTGTTGGCAAGTGCGTGCTGCAACTTCCTGGGTGTATATCTTGATTCGTTATGGAACTGTATTCTTCAGAGTTAGCCGAGTAGTGGCTAGGGGGTATGTTACTAGCATTAACTAATGTTTTAGGCAGATGGTGTGTTATGCCTTATGTCTTATGCGTTCTCTTATGATTATACAGGACAGAAGGAAGGCTGGAAACACAGCAGTATGGTGTATGTGCACAGTTCTCTACAGGTGAATCCACGGGTTGTGGTCTAGTGAGAATTATATGAGTGTAGGTTTATGAATCATATTAACCTTTGTACTTGTGTTTTCCAGTTTCTTTATCCCTGTTGCCCCTTCCTTCTCCTCTTTATTCTTTCGGGTTTTTCCCCTTTTGGTTTTTTTTCCCTCACCGTATCGTCTGAACACCCTGTGTTTATACTTCAGGGTGTTTGGAGGGTCCGGAGGTGGAGCATTGTTGCTGCATGCGGATCCTGCGGAGTGTGATCCTGACAGACGTGTGCTCCTAGTGTTGTATCGTTTAGGTGACGTAGGTGCCAAGTGGTCACTGTCATCTGATGTGGCCACTGAATGGGTGGTTGTCACAGGCACCTGAGCTGCAATGGGACCATGTGCCTGTTGGAGGGCTGACGTGACTGTGGCTGACAATGCCTGGACTGTATGGTGTAGCCCACCCACGTCAGAGTGTATGCCCTCCAAGAATGCAATCACCTGGCCTAATTTGTTCTCGTGGGCACTGAAGGCATTGAGCAGGGCGGTCTGGCCCACGCAAAGTTGGCGCAGGAGCTCTACGCACTCTGCACTGAGGGCAGCAGGGGGGACAGGTGCAGGGGCAGTGGTGCCATGTGTGAATGTCACTCATCCCCTCTTAGTAACACGGATACGGCCAGCACCAGAGGAAGTGGATGGGAGGCTGGGCACTGGCCGCTGGGTGTGAGATGCTGCAGCAGACTCCCCATCCCCTGTGCCTGCTAACATGGATGCATCCCCGTTGGCATCAGATGAAGTGGTACTCTGTGTCTCAGCCACGGATTCCTCCTGCATACTCCTGTCACCCTCAGATGCGCTGGTGTGCTCAGTGTTACTTGGCTCAGTCTCACTTGCCTCCACTGCCGCTGTTGTGCTGGTCTCGCCACCACTTTTTTCTGGATCATGTTCCGCCGTGGTGTCTTGCGATTCTGCATTAGTGAGAGAAACAGGGTTGTGTAAGTGTCATCATCTGGTCACACGATTTCAGATCAATGCAGCACAGTAGAGGCCTAGAGCTACATGGTAACCACGACACCCTGCAATCACTGTGCAGCTACACACTATATAGACCACAACAGTGCCTGTCATGCAGACAAACTGCCAGGAGTGAGGCATGTCGATGCCACACAGCACTACACCCTGCCCGTGGATGGAGTGCTCCCACCCCACATTGACCTGCCCCATGGACATGATGTGGCCACAACACTCATCACCACTGACAGCCCTATAGGGAACCAGAGGGGACCACACACACCTGTTTTGACTAAACATGCCACAATGCCAACTAGGCCATAGCAAGCACCATGTGCCAATCTGGGTTCATATTGTCGTCTGATGTGTGGGCCTTAACCATCATGGTGCATGCAAAGTAGACAGACATGGTGTCACACTCATTAAGTGGACACTGCAGTTCGCCACAATATGGACTCCCCACACCATCCCAATGAAGAGTGACCATGTGGCCACAATAAATCTGTCAAGGATTGAGAACTGCATGCAGGAGCAGCACTGTAAGGCCATGGTGGGCCAATGCCTCATACAGGCACACATCACAGTCGCCACTCACATCACATATCACAGCATGGGAACACACGCACATCACATGTGTCACCGCTGGCACAGGCCCTGTACACATGCATCCACTCCCACACAAACTCTCCCTCCCCAGATACTCACCATCTCTGTCTTGCTGCTGATGCCCCTTCAGACGTGCATCCAGGTCTGGAGTGGTCACTGCCAGTATGCGTCCCATCAGTGGAGTCATGGTGCGCCGTGCCAAACGCCCTGTGCGTGGTAGCATCCCCAAGGTCATCTCTGCCACTTGCTTAGCCAGCCGGCTGATGTCGTCCTACCTCTTGTGACAGTATGTGCGTCGTCTGTTTGATACTCCCAGGGCTCGCACCTTTGCTGCTATGGCCCTCCACACGGCCTTACGTTGGTGTACCTTGAGCTGCAGGCATGAGAGTAAAGAAGGGCAAATGAACAGTTACACAATGTCAGATGTCAGCATCTATCAGTACAGCAGCCAAACACTGACTCAGGACTCACAGTAACCTCCCTCCCTCCAGAACTGGGGGTACCCTCACAAGGCCACTCTGCATGGCATAAACATTAGTGAATGCATGCACACATTGTGGTTCCTAGTCTCCATGATATTCACACAAATGCATGATGCCTCAACACAAATGCATCGACAGCAGTGTGTAAGTCAGAAATTGTACAGGGCACTGATGGGGCATATCTACTATTCAGTGTAAAGCAACTGTAGCAGGTAAGTCGGCTGATGTTCAACGTTTGGCTGTGCAGCCACTGAACCTACTCTGTGGGTCACACTGACTCTGACTACAGGGGCACCCTGAAATGTCCTCACAAGCATTCACTGTCCTGGCATCTAAATGGCTAACAACCGTTGGGTCTGTATGCCTGACAATGTGACACACCCCACTCACATATATGAGTACAGGACTAGGAAAGAGTCATATTGCAACACACACACTCCCTCGACCTGGTGACAGCTTGTCTGTCAGTGTTTGTCATTACCCGACATCCCCAGGCATATACTGCAGCATCACGACTACACGTCTGACACCACCCTGCCCTACAGCTCCCTTCATGGTGACTTACCACAACATTGGGACCACCGAACAGCCGTGGGTACTGTGCCAGCACCTCGTCCACAAGGACCTCCAGCTCCTCACTCGTGAATGGACTGGCACGAATCTTCTCTGTCCTTGACTTCCCTGTGGATATGGCAGACCTGTGGTGGAAGTGAGTTGTGAGGGGTCCCAGGCAGCAGGCTCTTGAGGCAGCAGCAGGACAGTGTCACAGGCAGCAGGCTCTTGAAGCAGCAGGAGATGGTCCCAGGCAGCAGGCTCTTGAGGCAGCAGCAGGACAGGGTCCCAGGCAGCAGGCTCTTGAGGCAGCAGCAGGAGATGGTCCCAGGCAGCAGGCTCTTGAGGCAGCAGCAGGATAGGGTCCCAGGCAGCAGGCTCTTGAGGCAGCAGCAGGAGATGGTCCCAGGCAGCAGGCTTTTGAGGCAGCAGCAGGAGATGGTCCCAGGCAGCAGGCTCTTGAGGCAGCAGCAGGACAGGGTCCCAGGCAGCAGGCTCTTGAGGCAGCAGCAGGAGATGGTCCCAGGCAGCAGGCTCTTGAGGCAGCAGCAGGACAGGGTCCCAGGCAGCAGGCTCTTGAGGCAACAGCAGGAGATGGTCCCAGGCAGCAGGCTCTTGAGGCAGCAGCAGGACAGGGTCCCAGACAGCAGGCTCTGTGAGCAGTAGAAATGTGAGGTTCACTCCCATTGATTTATAGCCCACTGGGGTCGTTTGAAAGCTTAAAAGCTGCTACAATTGGTTGTCCGGGTCTGCCTTATTCAAAAGCATCCAATGACTGCCTCCGCGGTAGCAGAGCACCCTCCGCGATTTGCAAATCTGCATCATGCCACCGCGATCATCGCTGCCATTGGCTGTATGCAATGCTCCACGGCGGTGACGCACCACGGGTGCCCGGGGTGCGCTACCGCGATGATGCATCATTCAAAAGCATCCAATGACTGCCTCCGCGGTAGCGGAGCACACCTTCCGCGATTTTCAAATCTGCATCATGCCACCGCGATCATCGCTGCCATTGGCTGAATGCAATGCCCCATGGCGGTGATGCACTGCCGTGGCCAGGCGGTAGGTACCGCGGCTCATGCGGTGGAGCATACCCACCGCCATATACACATGTCCATATGCCAATGGCTAGCTTGGCTGGGTAGATGGTGGTGCTGGGGTCACACCGCTGGGGCCAGGCGGTAGGTACCACGACTCATGCGGCAGAGCATACCCACCACCATATACACATGTCCATGTGCCAATGGCTACCGCACTTGTGAAGGGGGTGGTGCTGGGGTCACACCGCCGGGGCCAGGCGGTAGGTACTGCGACTCATGCGGCGGAGCATATCCACCACCATATCCACATGTCCATATGCCAATGGCTACCGCACTTGTGAAGGGGATGGTGCTGGGGTCACACCGCCGGGGCCAGGCGATAGGTACCGTGACTCATGCGGTGGAGCATACCCATCGCCATATACACATATCCATATGCCAATGACTAGCTTGGCTGGGTAGATGGTGGTGCTGGGATCACACCGCCGGGCCAAGCGGTAGGTACCGCGATTCCCGTTACTTAAAATTGCTCTGTCCGTCGTGGACACTGTATCAGTACCCAGCAGCAACATGGTGCAGGGCACAGCCTTGTACACACAATGCCCTTCTTCCATGTCAATCCCACACTTTGGTATGTGGTCCCTGCCATGTTATTTGTGCATATGTTGATTGATGATGCTTGATACTCTCGAGATGGTAACAATGATGTTCATGTGATCAATGTGATGTGTGTCATTGCTGACCTTGACAAGGCTTATGTCACTGTATGGTATAGTCACAGACTGGTTCCTTCACATCAGCTCATGCACACAACAGACATTTTTCATGCTGCTGTGATGTATGTGTGGACGGATGTATGCAGGCTTCACATAATGCATAGAGCTGTGACAGCCACAGCAGATGGTCATGGAATAGTCATGTTTCTGCAAACACATTTGCGTATGTACCAGCAACTGGCGGGCACATGTGACATGTGTTGTTCTGCTTGTGTGCATTCACAGTGACCAGTGTGTCTGTGGCACTTGGGTATGGTCAGTGGAGATGTGTGGCCACTGTGTGTATCATGAGGACACACATGTAAGCTGATGTGCAATACAACTCTCAGGTAGGGTTTGTTTTAACATTACATAGTTGTTGGCATGTGCTCTGGACATCCCATGATGGTTGACGCTGACTTTTTCTATGTCATCTCGCAACTAGGAGAAGGCCAAATCTCCTACGTCACCTGACAGTGCTGGAGGACATGGAGAATTTGTGATCTTCTGGAGCCCCACCTGCAGCCTCGACGTCACTATTCGACTGCTTTCACACCCACATACAAGGTGATGGCAGCCCTTCACTTTTTCGCAACTGGTTCCTTCCAGGAGACCGTGGCTAGCGATGGAGGGATGTCGCAGCCCATGTTCAGCCAGGTGCTGAGGGATGTCCTTGCAGCCATGATGATATATAGGAATCGCTACATCCATTTTCCGAGGGGAGCAGAATTGGCTGGTGTGAAGGGTGACTTCTATCCCCTTGGGCGCATCCCACATTTTGTAGGTGCCATCGATTGCACGCATGTAGGTCTGGTGGCTCCACAGGCAACAGAGCACATATATAGGAACAGAAAACACTTCCATTCAATGTTCAGATGGTGTGCCTTGCGGACATGACCATTTCACATGTGTGTGCAAAATTTCCAGGCTCTGCACATGACTCGTACGTCATGAGGAGCAGCATTGTGCCCCGACTGATGGAAAATCTGCATACCGAGCGTGCTTGGATTATGGGTGAGTATGCCTACAGATTTGCATGCTGTGTGTTACGAGATGCACTCTGGCTGTGCAACATTGCAATGTGTGTTTGTCATTCACAGGTGACTCTGCATATCCCAGTAGGCCATGGCTGTTAAGCCCGCTGAGGAATCCACAGAGCCCAGCTGACAACCGCTACAATGAGGCCCATGGCAGGACCCGACGTGTGATTGAGCGTACGTTTTGGCTGCTAAAGTCAAGATTCCGCTGCCTTGACAGGACAGGAGGTGCACTGTCATACTCGCCTGGGAAGGTGTGCAAGATCATTGTAGCATGCTGTATGCTTCACAACCTGGCCATCCACAAGGGGATCCCCCTGCTCCTGGACGATGATGAGGAACCAAGACCTGCACCTGCTGTAGGACCTGTGTCCAGTGATGAGGACAGTGGAGAGGATGAAGGAGTAGACCTGCGGCAGCAGCTCATTGAACGCTACTTCACTTGAAGGTGGGTGACGAGGTACAACGTGTAAATTGTCTGGTGTGGTTGCTGTTGTTGTGCAGGGCTATGCGCGGATGTAACAGACAGGCACACGTTCAGTCACCTGTGTGTGGTTGAAGTGACATTGACGTTCCATATGTGAACATATGCAGGACCCTATTTGTTCACACCTGCAGCCCATTGTCTACTATGCCTGTAGTGTCACGTGTATGTTTTGTGTAGTGTTCTGCCTGTGATGCCACTATGTGACCAGTGACTTTTGTTCTGTTGTGTCTCCCTAGGTGCTACAGACGATTCCTGCACTACATACTGTACATCATTTGGACACATCATGGACATTGTCAACATTGTAAATATTACACTAAAAACGATACAGCACAAAAACTGGTGCATCTGGTATTTTATTTTGACAGAGTACATGTGATTTGTGCGGGAATATTTACATGACAGTGGGGAATGAGCAGTGAGTAGACAGTCCTGCTCAATGAGATGCAGGAGTAGAGTCCACATGGATGTGGTGACCCAGTCCAACAGACAGGCGCCATTGCCAAGGAAATGTGGGTTAAGACAGTCCAAACAGTCAATGCAGTAGGGAAGAGGGTTGTCATCACGGCTGGCTCCGTGACTGGCGTCTGGCAGGTGATTTGCCTCCCGAGACTCCCAGGCTCTTCTTTGGACGCCCCCTAGATCTTTTTTGCAGTGGGGGTCCTGCTGATTGGCCAGCGGCCTGAGGGAACTCGTCCCTCTCTGTTGGCGCAGGGGAGGATGGTGCACTGTCATCCTGCGGCACAACAGGAGGAGACGGAGGTGGTTGTTGGGACACAGGCCGGTCCCTCTGCAACGCCACTTGCTGGCCCATGAGGTCCACCATCTCTCCAAGGCGGTTGTCGATGGACCTCATCAGCAAGATGAGCTCCCCTAAAAGTTCATCAGACCTGCCACTTTGTCCCTGGACCTCTTGGTATGCCTCCACTACTCTGGTGAAGTGGTCCAGGGATGGTGTCCACTCCTCCTGAGGTCTGGTGGTGACCCTGGCCCTCCCACCTGCTCTGCTGCCACGGACATCATGCCTCGCCATTGTGGGTCCACGCACTCTCTCCCTGCCCTCCACAGTTGTTGGTGTGGGATGGTCATCCCCTGGGACAGGGAGGGTGCTACAGGTGGTACTGGTGTTACTGGTGGTACTGGTGGTACTAATGGTACTGGTGGTGGCGGTGGTGACGGTGGTGGCTGCGGTGGAGGCAGAGGCCGTGACAGCAGGGGTCTGCTGCGCTGTTGCTGTAGCAGACGTGGTGGTGGTGATGTTGGAGGCCTGGGACCTCTGGGTCTGTGGCACACCAGATGGTCCGGGCTGGAGCTCATCGTCCAAACTGTCCTGGGTCTCCGCATCTGAGAGTCCATCTGCCGGAGGTGGAGACTGGCTCTGCTGGTCGTTGGTGTGGTCCTCAGCAGTGAGTTCTTCATCACCTGTGGAGTAGATGGAGAATGGTCAGTGTTGGGCACTGTGCAAGTATTGTCTCAGCTGCGTGTAACCGACTGTCTGTACACTACACAAATATGAAGTCAGCAGTAGTACCATTCATGGCAACACTGTGTGCAATTTCATAGTGCAGAGGAACATCATTTACTCATACATGTTGGATGTCAATGCATTGCATGCAATTGTTGCTGCGTTTCGGGATGCAGGTCTCCCACACACACACTCCAGGAAGAGTTAAGATAGCTACCTACCTGTTAAGTAAAGGGGAACAGTGCAATGGCTGCCACATGCTCCTGGGTGGGGGAGGCCTCCATGCTGCTGGGCTGTGGGCCAGGTGGGATGCTGGGAGAAGTGAAACAGGCATCCCACCCACAAACATGACTCCATTTAAAGATGACTACCTACCAGTTAAGTGAGGGGGAACAGTGCAATGGCTGCCACATGCTCCTGGGTGGGGGAGGCCTCCATGCAGCTGGGCTGTGGGGCAGGGGGCATGTTGGGAGAAGTGATACAATCCTCACACACACTCCTCCATTACATGATGGCTACCTACCTGTTAAGTGAGGGGGAACAGTGCAATGGCTGCCACATGCTCCTGGGTGGGGGAGGCCTCCATGCTGCTGGGCTGTGGGCCAGGTGGCATGCTGGGAGAAGTGAAACAGGCATCCCACCCACAAACAGGACTCCATTCCAAGATGACTACCTACCAGTTAAGTGAGGGGGAACAGAGCAATGGCTGCCACATGCTCCTGGGAGGGGGAGGCCTCCATTCTGCTGGGATGTGTGGCAGGGGGCATGCTTTGAGAAGTGATACAATCCTCACACACACACACACTCCTCCATTACATGATGGCTACCTACCTGTTAAGTGAGGGGGAACAGTGCAATGACTGCCACATGCTCCTGGGTGGGGGAGGCCTCCATGCTGCTGGGCTGTGGGGCAGGGGGCATGCTGGGAGTAGTGATACACTCCTCACACACACACACACACTCCTCCATTACATGATGGCTACCTACCTGTTAAGTTAGGGGGAACAGTGCAATGGCTGCCACATGCTCCTGGATGGGGAGGCCTCCTTGCTGCTGGGCTGTGGGGCAGGGGGCATGCTGGGAGTACTGAAACAGGCCTCCCACCCCATACAAGTATCCATTGCAAGATGGCTACCTACCTGTTAAGTGAGGGGGAACAGTGCAATGGCTGCCACATGCTACTGGGTGGGGGAGGCCTCCATGCTGCTGGGCTGTGGGGCAGGGGCATGCTGGGAGAAGTGAAACAGGCATCCCACCCACAAACAGGACTCCATTCCAAGATGACTACCTACCAGTTAAGTGAGGGGGAACAGTGCAATGGCTGCCACATGCTCCTGGGTGGGGGAGGCCTCCATGCTGCTGGGCTGTGGGCCAGGGGGCATGCTGGGAGAAGTGAAACAGGCATCCCACCCACAAACAGGACTCCATTCCAAGATGACTACCTACCAGTTAAGTGAGGGGGAACAGTGCAATGGCTGCCACATGCTCCTGGGTGGGGGAGGCCTCCATGCTGCTGGGCTGTGGGGCTGGGGGCATGCTGGGAGAAGTGAAACAGGCATCCCACCCACAAACAGGGCTCCATTCCAAGATGACTACCTACCATTTAAGTGAGGGGGAACAGTGCAATGGCTGCCACATGCTCCTGGGTGGGGGAGGCCTCCATGCTGCTGGGCTGTGGGCCAGGGGGCATGCTGGGAGTAGTGAAACAGGCATCCCACCCACAAACAGGACTCCATTACATGATGGTTACCTACCTGTTAAGTGGGGGGGAACAGTGCAATGGCTGCCACATGCTCCTGGGTGGGGGAGGCCTCCATGCTGCTGGGCTGTGGGGCAGGGGGCATGCTGGGAGTAGTGATACAATCCTCACACACACACACACTCCTCCATTACATGATGGCTACCTACCTGTTAAGTGAGGGGGAACAGTGAAATGGCTGCCACATGCTCCTGGGTGGGGAGGCCTCCATGCTGCTGGGCTGTGGGGCAGGGGGCATGCGGGGAGTAGTGATACAATCCTCACACACACACTCTCCTCCATTACATGATGGCTACCTACCTGTTAAGTGAGGGGGAACAGTGCAATGGCTGCCACATGCTCCTGGGTGGGGAGGCCTCCATGCTGCTGGGCTGTGGGGCAGGGGGCATGCGGGGAGTAGTGATACAATCCTCACACACACACTCTCCTCCATTACATGATGGCTACCTACCTGTTAAGTGAGGGGGAACAGTGCAATGGCTGCCACATGCTCCTGGGTGGGGGAGGCCTCCATGCTGTTGGGCTGTGGGGCAGGGAGCATGCTGGGAGTAGTGATACAATCCTCACACACACACACACACTCCTCCATTACATGATGGCTACCTATCGGTTAAGTGAGGGGGAACAGTGCAATGGCTGCCACATGCTCCTGGGTGGGGGAGGCCTCCATGCTGTTGGGCTGTGGGGCAGGGGGCATGCTGGGAGTACTGAAACAGGCCTCCCACCCCATACAAGTATCCATTCCAAGATGACTACCTACCAGTTAAGTGAGGGGAAACAGTGCAATGGCTGCAACATGCTCCTGGGTGGGGGAGGCCTCCATGCTGCTGGGCTGTGGGCCAGGGGGCATGCTGGGAGTAGTGAAACAGACATCCCATCCACAAACAGGGCTCCATTACATGATGGCTACCTACATGTTAAGTGAGTGGGAACAGTGCAATGGAATGGTCCTCCCCTACCCCCATAACATTCATTATGGAACTAGCCAACATAGCCCTCACAGAAAACTTTTTCAGGTATGAGTCACAGCTCTACCATCAGATATGCGGGACATCTATGGGTTCTACCTTCGCGCCGAGCCTGGCGTGTATCTATATGGCGACCTTTGAGAAGAACCACATTTACCCACCAGAACAAAATCCGTTTCGTGAAAACCTCACCCTTTGGCGTCGATATATCGACGATATTTTGATATTCTGGAAAGGTGACCGAATTACGTGTGAGGCCTTCTGCACCTGGATCAACCAACAGGACCGCTTCCTGAAATTTACAGGCACTATTTCTGAGAGGTCTGTCCCTTTCCTAGACCTAACTATCAAGCTGGATCCCACAGAAATCTCCACCACTCTCTTCAAAAAAGAGACTGACCGGAACAGCCTGCTGCTATACAACAGCCACCACACCAGATCATTGAGGGACAATCTGCCATTTGGGCAATTTTTACGACTCCGCAGAAATTGCACATCAATCAGCGACTACAAACAAGAAGCGAACATCCTCCAACATAAACTTCAGGAAAGGGGGTACCCGACACAACTCCTTAAAAAATCTACTAAGAGGGCGCTCAACAACAACAGAGACTCACTGTTGGAAACCCACCCCAAGGAGAAGGAGGACTTGATCACTTGCGTTACAGCTTACACAAGGAACTCCACATTCATAAAGAAGACGGTGAACTCCCATTGGGGTATCCTAAATACGGCGGGTCTTGATATACCACGTCCACGTTTTGCCTTCAAAAGGACAGCAAACCTCAAAGACACTCTGATCCACACTCGCCCCAAAAAATTCAGCACACGTCCGTTGAATACTTTATGGGACCTACCTCCAGTTATGGGCCACCATCGCTGTGGATCCTGTGTGGTCTGTCCCCAGACTATCCAGGGCAAAATTCTACAACTCCCCAATAATTTCGAGTGGCACCGTAACAAACATACTAACTGCAATAGCTCAAAGTGCATCTATCTGCTTACGTGCCCTTGTAAACTAATCTACATCGGGATGACGATGCGTGCCGTCAAACTACGCATCATGGAGCACAATAGCAACATCCGATGTAAGAAAACTCACACAAGGTTGTATGAACACTGCCAACAACAACATCATATGGCTCAACACATGCAATGGACTGTCATTGAGTGTAACCCATCCATCAACCAAAAAGCACTCTACAGGCTGGAACAGCGGTGGGTGCACCGCCTTCAGACAGATACCCTGGGCCTTAATGACTCCATACCTTGGAATATGCTGGCTAGATAACATACGCTCAGTCTGTCCCCTAATTAATTATGTATCCTTGTCACCCACACTAATCTGGGGCCCCGAGTACTTCTCGTCCACATAGGACATTGCATCCTGATACATTTCTGTAAATGGAACGTCACCACTCTAAGATGGCGTTCCCCTGTAGACACTCTTCAGCAGCTTTTGTTGTCTGCTTTCGCTTTCTACACTACGTGTGCCTGACCTGCCGAGCAACGCGCCTCGGACACGCCCACCGACAACCCTCGCGGCTTCCCTTACATAAACCCGGCAGTGACTAACCGACTCACCGGCTGTCCTGCGATTCCGCCGCCTGGGGAAGGGTAGGTCTACATGTCCAGCGCCCCGAGTTATCTAGGTAAAATTGGGACCCGGGTACGGATGGTGGCCGTCTAATTCACGTAGCGCATAGACTTCCCGATCGTGCACAACAAATGGTGTACGTATCGGGTTGCATACCGCAGAGATGCCTTGCTCGCGGTTATTGTAAAAACACCCTGTTTACTTCTCTACCTAGGAAATTCTCTACCGCTCGGGCTCCCCAAGGACAGACCGTGGGGGCCTCCCAACAGGGCTTAAGGGTAAGGATATTTCGAGTGCCTCCTCCACTCAGATGCACTCGGCACTAGGTCTTCCCAGACTAGCGTCTTTGGCTCTGTTTTCGGATATCTATGTAAATAGCAGATTTTATGGAATACACTACCATAGGCTACTACTCTTAAATTGCTGCATGGAGTGTACATGTCGATATATATCACACAGATATCTTCGTGTCAGTGGTGTGTTAGAATACACATCACCATGTTTTTAATAATTTCTCTTCCTCTCTCTCTCACTAAGTCACAATTACATGTTTGTGCACGCCACTTTTTTGTGCATGCACACACCTTGAACCATGTTGAACTACATGTACAGTTCCCACTAAAATGCTTCTAGATTTGATTGTATCTCTTTCTCTTCTAACATTCAGGTTGGGAACCCCTGCAGGATCATTACCTGCACTGACACACAGGTTGTATTAGTAATTACTTCAACCAGGGTGACACTGTTGTTTATGTGCTGATGAGCATGTTTAGGTCCTGACGAATTGCCTCTATGGCAAGAAACATGTTGACCGCACTTGAGGTGAGGGTTGAACGAGGGCAATTTACCTAACTCCTTGTGCCTCGATACCCCTCCCTTCACTTTTTAATTGGGCAGTGAGCCATCTCATTAAAGTATTCTTGGACTCGACTGACCTATTTTAAAACCTTCACTCACGCTCACTACTGCACTATTTTGGTTCCTCACACACATGCATCTATTGGCAAGGAATAAAAGAACTCCACCAAAGAGTAGCACTACGTGCTACCCGGCAGGCATTGCACCGCCAGCCCGCCGTTGGAGCAGGAGGCCAATGATGACACGATACAATCACAGGGGAGGATGGCAACCGTTGTCCAACCTCGTAATTGTGTGAGGCATCCTTAATTCCGTCAAGGGTTTCTTTGATCCCCTGCCACACTGCTTTTTCTTTCTGAGAGAGTAATTTAATTCATCCTGGGGGAACTTTGTATACAAATTGGTTTCAACAGTGCAATGGCTGCCACATGCTCCTGGGTGGGGGAGGCCTCCATGCTGCTGGGTTGTGGGGCAGGTGGCATGCTGGGAGTACTGAAACAGGCCTCCCACCCCCATACAAGTATCCATTGCAAGATGGCTGGCTACCTGTTGGGTGAGGGTGGACAGTGTGATGGGGTTTGGGTTGTGCAAGGGAGTACTTCTCAGTGTGTTGTTTGGCATTTGTTTGTACTTACCAGCCTCCGCTCCCACAGCTACTCCTGTGAGACTCTCAGGAAGCAGTATGGCAAGCACCTTCTCCTCCCATGGTGTGAATGTTTTCTGTGGGACGGGAGGGCCACTGCCAGTCACGTTCGCCAGCGTCCACTTCTTACTCCTCCTCTCCTTGACAACCCTCTTGAGATCATGCCACCGCTCCATGATCTCCTTCCTGGATCTTGGGGTGGTACCTACTGCATTCAACCTTTGGACTATCCTTTCCCACATTTGGGTCCTTCTGGCTAATGGTGTCTGTTGGACCAGGCTACCAAACAGTTGTGCTCTACTCTCACAATCTCGTTGACCATGACTGTCAACTCACTCTCAGTGAATTTGGGCATTTTAGGTGTGGTCATGTTGTGTTGTGTTTGGATTGTTTGTGGGTGCTGGTGGGTGGGTGGTGGGTGTGATGTTGGTGTGTGAGGTGTGAGGTGTGCTGGGGGATTGTTGGTGCTGGTGTGATGGTGGTGGTGATGGTGGTGGTGTTTGTGTGTGTGTATGTGCTGTACTCTTTTGCCTCTCCTGTGAGATGTGGTGAATGGCCTTCTCTTCTGGAGTATTGCAAAGGAGTGTGGTCAGTGAAGCTGATGGTTTTATACTCAGCTGTGTGGGTGTGGCAAGTGGTATTTGGATGTCAGGTGTGTTGTGGGAGTTGCCCTTTCCTTGTATATTTTTTTTAGCAATGCTTATTGCTATTTGTATTTCTTTCATGGGGGGGGCATAGCTACATTGATTTGTTCAATGTTTGTCATCACTGCGGTGTTTTGGAATTATCCGCCATTTTTTCTTGTTCATTCCGCTGCGGTGGCTATGCTGCAGCTCTTCTGCTATCTCTCCCATTCACTCCTGTGTGCGACCGCGGCGGCCGGAAATAGCGGTTCCGACCGCGGCGGTCGGAAACAGCGGTTCCGACCACGGGACACTCGGGGATATCCTAATTTCCCGTGCGGTGTCTACGCTTTACCTGTGGACGGTTTTGGCTTTTAGGCTGCTTTTCCGGCCGCCGCGGTCGGAGTTTTGGCATCACCGCACACGTCGGGCGATTTTATTTCAACCGCTACCGCCGCGGTCGGTCGTTTGTGGCGGTTGATCCTAATTTGACCGCCGGTTTATCAGCGGTCTTGGCGGGCGGTTGTTTTCCGCCTCCATGGCAGTCGGGGTGATTTTCCGCCCGACATCCTAATGGGCCCCTATGTGTGTTATAAAATCACTATTACAAGTATACAGTTATCCATATAGTGACTCATCATCACTAAGTCTTAAGCACACTAAATTAGATATAACTGTCACATACACTGCCTTTTTTTCAAGTTTAATGGAGATGTACCATTGAGAGAAATATTTCATCACCACCACACCCATAAACATATACACTCACTGGAAAAACTGTTATAACATGTAGTCTTAACCTCATATACCTACTTAATGAACTATTCACACATTTTTGAGCAATCACACACCTCCCACCACACCACATAGACCTTCATTTACCCATACAAATACTCAGTTAAGAAACCAATAACAAATATAGTCTTTAACATAGCAATTAAGACAAAGCAATAAAGACTTTCACACAGTTTAATAACTACACATTATATATAGTGAGACTCTACAAATTAGTCAAAGAAACAATCAATGACACTGTTACTAAATCCACCAATCACACATTTATATTTATATATCCACTCATTCTTCAATGAAAAGTAGTGTATTTATAATACATATTTAAATATCAAAGCAAACCACATTCACTGGATGATGTCATCAGTGATGTCATTTGAGATGTCATCAGTGATGTCATTAGTGATGTCACTGACCATGTCATGAATGATGTAATATGTGACATCATCAGCAGTGGATTACGGGCGCGCGAGTTATAGTGAGTACAACTAACTATAACAGGGGAATTTCAATGGTGTTGTATGAGTAAAATGTCCAGCTAACTATAACTGGTGTGAAACCTATGTTTTTTTCAGTGAATATATATATATATATATATATATATATATATATATATATATATATATATTACCTACTGGCGGTCGCCAGTAGGTATATATAGTTAGGATTTTTTCTCTATGGGTTTTTTGAAAATTCTATGTCTAATAACTTTGGCGTTTGTGGACGGAATCGGCTGAAATTTTCAGGAAAATGGCACATTTTGTGTCTGAGCAGCCCTTGAAAATTTGGGGGGGGTTCGTCCAGTGGGGGCCGAGAAAAAAGGGGGGTCCCAAAACGTGTTTTTAACATTGAGTTTTCCATAGGGCGGTTGGCCTCACTTTTAGCCCGAACGGCTGAATGGATTTGCACGAAACTTGGCAAAATTGTAGGGACTGGTAGCCCGATGTGCCTTTTGTAGGTCTCAATATATGTGCTCCAGTGTATTTTGAGAAATTAACGTTTAAAAAAAGATATATATCTGTAACAGCGGACCGGTTAGCGCTCTGGTTCGCGGACTTTTCGCGCAACGGAGCTTTGTGAAGCGAAGCTGATTGGTTCTCCGGCGTCTGTCAACATTCCAAACAGTCCGTAGCGGCCGCCATCTTGTCTCTCGGTAGGATCGAGAGACAAGAGGAGGTCAAAACAAAGGGGGAAATAACTATAAGGGGGCATAGTAGATCCTCGCTGACCCCCTAGGTTTGATGTGGAGGTTTTAAAAGGGCCCCGCGGGGCAAAAAAAAATAATAAAAATAATAATTGAACGGCTGAATGGATTTGCACGAAACTTGGCAAAATATTAGGGACTGGTAGCCCGATGTGCCTTTGCTAGGTCTCAATATATGTGCTCCAGTGGATTTTGAGAAATTAACGTTCAAAAAAAGATATATATCTGTAACAGCGCTCCGCTTCGCGTAACGGAGGTTTGCGAAGCTGATTGGTCATTCTGTCACTGGGCTATAGTTGGGCTACATCTGGCTGATATTTGGGCTACATTTGTTTTTTTGTGTGTCTGGCGGCCATCTTTGGGCTACATTGGGCTACATTGGGCTTCATTGGGCTACATTCGGCTAATTAGCAAATAGCTCATCGCAAACTAGGAATGGTAAAGAATCGCTATTTATTCCTTAAAGTTCGCTATTTAGGAAATGCAAATAACTTTTATGATACATATGGCGGTTCATCTCTAACAAGATAAGAAGCATAGGGATAGATTTATGATGACTGGCGCATCACCAGGGATGTGTTAGTCATTCTGTGCCGCTGTTCCGTCACCTATGGTGTGCTGCATTTACAATGCGGCGCATCATGGGGCAAAAACAGCACAGATGCGTGATGTATCTGTGCCGTAAAGGTGGCGCATTGCTGGAGTTGTATCGCAAGTGTGATGAAGCTCCAGCAAGGGTCGGGGGTGCCCCTGTCGCAGGGTTTCTGTTCTCACACAGAACTGTGGACAGAGGATTGGAACCTCGGCGAATTAGGGTGTCCCAAAACTCACGTTAGTAATCAAAAACTATTTAGCAAGCTAGGTACAGTGTCACATTGGATATAACAAACTCTCAATGTTTAGACAATCCAGAATATGAACTTATAGTACCTCAGGATACGTGGAACTCATGAACAGTCGGTCGTTATATATTTCTTAGAAACCAGAACATGGAGTTAAGAAGAACACATGTGTATTTGAAATGTTTATTTACTAATGCCGTCTTCTCAGGCGTAGTACCTTAGATAATAAAAGTACACATATTATCAGTAGCAAAATTACCAGCATAGTTACTAGTACATAAAAAGTGAATGGTGATAGTATGTTAACATGCTGTAAATGAATAAGAGTTAGCAACACTTATAAGCAGCCGCGGGCCGTGGAGGGAGTTACGGTGAGGCAGGGAGGCGGGGAGGGGGAGAAGCAGGGTGGAGAATACAAGTACACATATTATCAGTAGCAAAATTACCAGCATAGTTACTAGTACATAAAAAGCGAATGGTGACAGTATGTTAACATGCTGTAAATGAATAAGAGTTAGCAACACTTATAAGCAGCCGCGGGCCGTGGAGGGAGTTACGGTGGGGCAGGGAGGCGGGGAGGGGGAGGGGCAAGGTAGAGAGGGCTCCACCCTGCTTCTCCCCCTCCCCGCCTCCCTGCCCCATCGTAACTCCCTCCACGGCCCGCGGCTGCTTATATCTCACCCTCCCTAATACACATATTATATTATTTGCTAAGAAGGTCTCTTTGTGTTGGTTTAGGGCGTGTCCATACTTTAGTGTCTTAGATTTGAAGGAATCACATCAGCATACACCAGCTCTCTCTTCATGTGAACCGCATCAACTGTTGTGTATGTGTGTTCGGCAAAGCAATATAAAACCCGCCTCATGCCCAGAATTGGCAGAAGTTGCACTTATGTTATGAGTATGAAGTCGTGGAGATCAGACCTCATAACAATTCTGTATCGTGTTGTTCTTGAAACTTTAGCACTCGCTGTACAGATATAGTTTAACAAGTAAAGCAGATAGTAGACCAATAACATATTATTCTCATGTAAACCACGATGAACTACTAGGTGGAAAGCTAAAGCAACAACTAAGTGTCGTGTGCAGAAGTTGCAAAAAAGGAAAAATGGCGTTTAAACCGGTAATGAGCCCATGCTAACTTAACACGGTGTAAAGATATCCAGGACCTAGATGACACCTCCTCATGATCCGGAAACGAACTGAATAAGATAATAGAAGTGCCATCTCATGAGAGCAGATTGCAAGTTTATATGTGGACGGTCCGCAAGGTAAAGCATTAAAAACTAGGAAAATTGAATGCTAAAGAAAAATAAAACAGCCAAGTACTTTATCGAGTCTTAAGCCAATAGGCAAGGTAAATAATAAAAACTTGACAAATAAGTCAATGAATTGTCAATGAAATGCTAGTACTCAGCATATCAAACATGAAAAAGGTCTATGACATAACTGTGTATGCAAAATAAGCTGCAACAGCCTCCAATAGGAAGTCACCGTCTTCATCCGAAAACAGTTCAGCCATCCAATTTAAAAGCGGAAAAGAACATACGTGCTCTCCCAGCACCGGATCCTCTATCACCATCAGAGGACAGCTCGGTGGGTTTTCAAGAAAGCTGTGTTCCAAGAAAGACTGTGCTGCCGCCAGTAAATTCCAGGGACCAAGTAGTCCATGCATCAATGCCACAGCCATAATCCTTTCGCCAGGACAAATCAACTCGTGAGTAATGATAGGAGTCATCAGCTGATTAAAGTCGACGTCAGGAGAAACCGGTCCGCAGAGACACAAATCAATGGCCCAATCGAAATCACAGGTCAGGCAGTGAAATACAGGCTGGACACAGGTGAAGTAGGAGAACCGAAAAGATAATCCATATGCCGTGCTTAATATCGCCAACGGCATTGTGCCATAATATTCTAGCATGCGATTGCGGAACAGTGTCAGCAGCTGCAGGGTCGGAGGTTGCATAGGAGGGACATCCATATTTAAAAATGTAAAAAAGCACAAGAGCGTCCGCTGGTAATGCAAGTAAAAATGCAATCCACGAACCAGAGTGGAGAAAATGGAATGAAAGGGAGCAGGGATGACTCCAAAGATTTTCTCAAATGAAGTCACGAGACCACTGGTAACAACTTTAAAAAAGTGTGCCAGGGATTTTGTGGAGGATGCGTTAAAGATAGTCGGAAACATGTTGCTGAAATTGAAAGGCAAACCTGTGTACGGGTGTTCGCTATGTGAAGTACGAAAGTTTCACGGGCCGAACTCAAGGCCACCTCTCTCTGAGACAAAAGAGCTCTTATTCTTGTCATGCCGTTGAAACGTGTCCCAAGGTTGGTATTTGTGGCCAGATTGAAAACTCCCTATGTTCATGTGTGGGAGGAAATAGAACATTTCTGCAGCAAATAACCCGTTCACTTACTGTTACGATAAAAGGAATACTTTTTAATTAACTCAGAACAATCTTCATTATTGAGCATCAAATAACTACCATTTTCCAACAACTTGAACGTGGGGATGATAGCAGGAACTGGCGTGCCTTGCAACACGCAAGCCATATTTGGTCGGTGTTTGTTGCATGAATCGTGTAACTGTATGTGCCTACACATTAGTGAATGATCTGGCGTCTCAGTGCATTCCTCTCCATTCAGATAACCTTCTTGATCATCTTTGAAACATCTGTATGTGTATGGAAGCGACCAGACCTCATGATCAAAAGCACTACCTAAAGGTTCATAAAGACCTATTGGTATATATTTCATACAATTTGAAAACTTATATAAAGCAAAAGGCAGCGTTATTAAACCGTGGATAAGGCATGTTGCCAAAAAACCCGCAATCCTCTGCTGATGATGTCACTGAGCATGTCATGAATGATGTAATATGTGACATCATCAGTAGTGGATTATGGGTAATAGTATCTCTAGTTTACTCCCCTATAGCTGTCTTTCTTTTAACATAAGTGTGTGTTTCCTTCCCTTATACTTACTGTTTTTGGTTCGCTTCCAGTTCGCGTACCAGCGAGCGAACTAGGAAGCGAACTAAGAGAAATAGAGGTTGGCACAGTTCCAAATATTGTACCAATTTTTTAATAACGGGGAGGTAGTTCTGAAAAGAACTTTTTTTTTTATTTTTCTGAACATTTTTTTACTGTTTTTGAATTTTTCGGAACAGTTTTATATTTTTTTGGGTTTTTCTTGGAGGGGGCAATGAAAACGATTCATTGTAAAGGGCTCAACAGGAGCAACAAAACAAAAAAAAGAAGTATTTATTATTTTGGGCGTTTCGGACAAACTTGCATATGATAGTCAATAGCTCTGTTGATCAGAGTGATGCTTCTTTCTCCGTAGGAAATGAATCCATCGCAAAATACGCAGGTGTGTTTTACTTCACCAAATCTCATTTGTATATTTGGCACCATCTCCCTGCCCTCTGGTCCCGTTACTTCCGGTACAACAGATCTTCTGGCCATAATAGGGAGATTATCTAGGTCGTTCCGAAACTGTGCAGCACTGTAGTTGTTAGGATGCCACCTAGTCATATGGCGATGCATTGTGTAGTTTCCGAAACTGTATTTTTTGTCGGTCCCTCTGGACAGTCTATCTTGACATATAAGGCAAGTTACGTATCTTGCATTTACTTTTTTCTGACCTTTGGGAATTTTAAAAAATTGCCAAATGAAGTTTTCTTTCCGGTGAGACGTCTTGGGCTGCTCAGGCAAAAACTGCCTCTCTTCGTGCTCGTCCTCCTGTTCCTCTTCTTCTTCTTCTTGTTGAATTACAACTTGAGCAGGTGGTCCACTCTTCCTTGGATGTGGTGGAGGTGGTGGGGAAGCACCAGCTGAAGCTACTAAAGAAGCCATTGCTCAGTGATCACAAAGGGTCTTTCTCTCACAATGATGAAAGTCAGAGTGAGGAAAGAAGGAGGGATTTTCATCATTTGGGAAAAACAAGAGTTCTCAACCAATCAAAAGTGTTCATTTTAGATTATATGACCTAGTCTTACATCATTAGGAAACCAAAAGTGAAATGAACCAATGAAAAGTGTTATTACCAAGTCACATGACTTGCTGTGTTTACGTTAAGCGCTTTGCAGGGCCTCCCGGTTTGCTTCCAGAAACCTGCGCTTTGGCACTCGCTTCGCGTACCAGTTTGCTAACGTAGCACGTCATATGACGTATCAAGCGACAACGTGGAACGTCATGCGGACGGGAGGCGTCACGATGTTGTTTTCTAACGCGGCACTTGCGGTAAAGAAACGTTTACCGGCTCGCGGTCTATTTCGCGGCATCAAGGTCAGCTAACGGGAAGCTTCCCGATTCGCGAAGCGGGAACGAAGAAAAAAAAATATTTTAAAAAAAAATTATTCATAAACATATAAAATATATTTTTGGATTTAAAGAAGAATAAATTTTACAGCTACAGATATTAGCTGTTAAAAAACCAATGAAATTCACAGAAAAAACCATAGGTTATAGACCATATATAGTTAGGAATTAGCATTTACAAAACCTTGAAAATTCACTGAAAAAACCATAGGTTATAGACCATATATAGTTAGGAAATAGCATTTAGAAAACCTTATTTTACTCACACAAAACCATTGAAATTCCATATATAGTTAGTTGCACTAACTATATATCGCGCACCTGCAATCCACTGCTGATGATGTCACATATTACATCATTCATGACATGGTCAGTGACATCACTGATGACATCACTGATGACATCTCAAATGACATCACTGATGACATCACTGATGACAACATCCAGTGACTGTATGCTTCTGTAAAGTTAAAATATGTCTTACATATTGAAGAATGAGTGGATGTATAAGTGTCTGGATGAAGGATTTAGTAGGTGCATGACTGACTGTATAAGTGAGTGATTAAATGTGTCTCACTGAGTGCATGGGTTAGTGACTAAACTGTTTTAAATTGTGCATCATTGTGTCTGTTGTTTTGTAATCTGATGCATGTGTTGATCATTAGCTATATGACTAACTATATGGGTTATTGATTAGTTGCCCAAGTATTTGTATGGGAGACTGAGTGTGTGTGTGGGTGTCTGGGAGGTGTATGACTCTGTGCATAGATGTGTGAGCAGTTGATTCACTAGATGTATGGGTTCAAAAGTGCATGTGGAAACATCTGTATGGGCGGTTGACTGTGTGCATGAGTGTATTGGTGAGTGAATGGATATCTCAGTGCTACATGTCAAAGTAAGTACATATGTAAAACACAGTACATGTGATAGTTGACATATATAAATAACTGTGCATAAGAGCCAGTGAATGTGTGAGTGGCTGTATGGATTATTGTGAACTTGTATCAGGGATTGTATAACAGAGTAAATATGTGTTATTATATGTTCCAATAAGTAAGGTGTGTATAACTATATAGTTGAGGAAATCGAGGTGTGATTGATTCTTTGCAAGACTGACTAGGTGTGTGAGTAACTCCATGGATGAGTGACAGTCTGTGAGTGTCTGTTTACACGGAGTGTATCTAAGGTTATATTAGAGTCTGAAGAGGTTCATTGTATCATCACATGAATGATGTCATCAGTGATGTGATCAGTAATGTCAAATGAGATGTCATCAGTGATGTCATCAGTGATGTCATTTGAGATGTCATCAGTGATGTCATCAGTGATGTCACTGACCATGTCATGAATGATGTAATATGTGACATCATCAGCAGTGGATTGCAGGTGCGCGATATATAGTTAGTGCAACTAACTATATATGGAATTTCAATGGTTTTGTGTGAGTAAAATAAGGTTTTCTAAATGCTATTTCCTAACTATATATGGTCTATAACCTATGGTTTTTTCAGTGAATTTTCAAGGTTTTGTAAATGCTAATTCCTAACTATATATGGTCTATAACCTATGGTTTTTTCTGTGAATATATATATATATATATATATATATATATATATATATATATATATATATATATATATATATATATATATATATCACAAAAACCTCTCCCAAAGGAAAGAAATGAGCCGCACACATCGCGGTAGGTTAACAATATATATATATATATATATATATATATATATACATATATATATATATATATATATATATATATATATTAATGCATGCTTTTACCATACATTCCATTATCATGCATTTTGTGCATCCCATATTTATTTATTTGTAAAGTTTTACAAAGCGCTGGCTAGACCCGGAGGTATCAGAGCGCTTTACATGAGGATCAGCGAGTTACAGGTTATATAATATGGGGTGGTTCCTGTGTGAGGGCATTGGGGCTCCGCCCGCTTTACTTTCAGGCTAAAAATAAATGCAATAATAAAAGTGCTTCTTTTAAAAAAAGCAACAAAAATAAATACACCGTGTAACAGTTTAAATTACCATGCTGGGGGCTGTTGCACACTGCCAGCCACTCACTCTGTCGCAGTGATGCTTTCCATAACCTTCGTGCTCCTGGGCGGACCCAAAGTCAAGAGTATCTGCCGGGCTGACGATTTCACTGCCCTGAGGCCTGTGAGGTCATCAACTCACAGCCTCGAGGACCAGTCTCTACCCCCTAATGACGTCTGGGTAAAGTTAACCCTGGGCGCTGCAGGCCAAAGCCCTGTAGTGCCAGGGGCTCCACGTCAGTCAGGGAGTGGAGAGGTTGGTTACCCCACCCTTTCCCAACTCCTCACAGGACGATTTGAGAAAGGGTGGGATAGAGGCTGCAGGAAGACAGGAAATCGAGTCTGCTCAGTTTGTCTTCAGGTTTTTGAAGACACACTGCGCAGTCTAGAGGTGTCTTCTTCCCGCACTGTTGTTAATGCTGGATGTAATTCCGGTCCGTAGACTCGTGGCACAGATGGAGCACACTTGCAGGTGTGCGTGTGTCTGTGCAAAGGAGGCGGCATTGCCTAACTTAAAGCCTGCAGCCTTCAACCCTGTGAGTAGACTACTAGGGGATGTGCGTGTTAAAAGAAAAAATAAGAACCTTGGCCAGGGCAACTTAGTTTGCAGTAATAAACGTGGCGTGAGGCCAGTTAAAATGAACTCCTGTTTCGTTACTTCAACTGTATTGAGCTCCTTCAACCTGCCTGAAGTGTCTTTTCAAGACAGAAGCTATTTTTATTGGACTGCCTGTCTATGTGGACATTGTAAAGATGTTGGGTGCTTGTTGACCTTAACAAAAAAATAACTTCAGTGAGCCCCAGGACATAAATTGGATATCGGGAAGATCAAAAAACGAGAATAGAGATAAAATAAATGGTGAGCAGTGTGACTCTTGGAAAGCCACTCAAAGAACTATAGTGTAAAAAAGCCTTTCAAACAGCATTTCAATTAGCATATTTACTAGCAGTGTGTGTGGGGTAGGTGGGGGCAACCTTGGCTGTCACCAAGAGTCTGCTGGAGAGGTCACTGGCACAAAAGGGAGGAGATTGCACTAGTTTGGGAATGTCCTACAAGGTAGACTTGTATAAACCTGTCCTCACTTTTGCAGTTTCTGGGTGAATTCAAATTGCACTCTCTAACAAATCTGCAAGGGGTTAAGGGAGGCTGGGGACAGCATATAGGTATTGGAAACATTTGCTACATAGATATAGTCTGCTGTGATGTTATTTTACTGTGTGTGGTGCCCTGTGAACTTACGCACAATGGTCCCTGCGTTGCTTCACATAGGGCATCTGGTCTTGGTAAAAAAATGCGGGATTAGGAGCCTTAGGGGTCTGAAGTTCTTAGCATCAGAATGAGTTCCTTATAGTCCCCGACAGCTACCAATTCCAGCTTTTCAACCCCCCACCAAAATGTCATGGTCAAGGCTCCATGTCAATTCAATATATGGCCTCTCCTGGAAATTTTGAAGACTGCTGGTATTCTGATTGTCGGTTTTCTGGGAAAATCTCAGCTGTGCCCACATAGATAGGAATTTTACCTAACCTGTAGTCTTAAAGTGTTATTCAATATATTTTTCTTTGTTCCCCATAATTAGCATTCACTGTTGACTCTTGAACAAGGTGCAAGAGACTGTCTCTCTTTGGAATGTACAGTTCCTGTACATTTCTAGCCCTCATGGTTGACCGTATTGTCCAAGTGTATTCTGTGTGTATTCGGCCGGTTGTGTATGCATGCTGTATGTTTACATGCCCCACTTTTTCAGCATATCATTTGCAGTATTAGCTTGTAGATAATTTCCCTAGAGCATATACTATGGCAATGCTCTTCATGTTCAGAATAATATATGCAGAAACGTAGTTTAGTCCGCACGCACACACTGTGTATTGTATATTTGTGTGTGAGCTATGAATAAGTACACTATAATATATGCATAATAGTAATGTTTTATTTTGATTCCTTGATTGTATATTACATAGGTTGTGTATGGATTGTGTGTGGCAAACTGTGCATGTTCATTGTGTTTTTCTGGGAAATGCGATCAGCCTACCAAAATATATCATGACCCCTTAACGTGCCACCCCTGACCCTTCAGCCAAGCCAAGCCCAGCCCCACCACCACTATCAAACTTCACCAGCCGCCACTCTACATAATTACATCAATTACAGGAGCCAAGTATAGACATAGGAGAAAAACATGAGATTACATAATAATGAGTTGTTAGCGTGTAGCATAGCCAAGACACACGTCGTATGGGGAATGAAAGGTAGATCGGGAATGGTAAACAGGGGTAAGGAATGCAGAAAAAGTCAGTCAGACCACCAAGGGGAAAAAGTACTTCAGGGGCAACATAGCAGTCAAAGCAGTCAAAGTGCAAGAAAGACAAAACCGACCTGAGTATTGGTGAAAGTATACGAATGGAGGGGTGTGGGAGACCATAGGGGGAGGGGGTAGGAAAGGTAAATCGGGCAAACAAGGAGCAGACGAGTAGAAAAGAGGATAGGTCAAAGCCGCCATGATGGAGGACCCAACAGAAGTCAATAGCATTATCCCAAAAAGGCGGGATATCCAAAATCAAACAGAAAACAATAAAGGTAGCTGTCTACAAGGTTCCACGCAGGGCTGGAGAAGGGGAGGCAGCCAAAGAATCATGGAGAAAGGAGGCGGGGAGGGAAGGAAACACAACAGTGAGACGAGGAAAACCATGTCTGATTTTCCGGCTGGGTAGGTGACGGCTAAGGGGGTGAACCAGAGCCAAACTCCTCTATAGCTGCATAGGACAGCTCCACCGGGCATCGGCCAAGGTTGCTCGGGCTCCTCTGTAAGTACAGACAGTTATAGTTTGCGCCCAGGGGGAACATTTACCATACATTTACCACGCATCCTCCTTTACCATGCAGGTAAGTAAAAATAAGGTAAGTGATATGTATATGCATATATAATATGCACAAATATTATATGCATTAAGGAAAACGCTAAACCTCCCGGAGCTGTGCCACTTGTCTCCTTGAGTCCCAGTTTCTGGGGAGATAGAGGCGGGAGGTCAGGTGCGAACACTGCTATATATATGTATACACCGTACAACCCCCACCAATGCCCAATTTAATTTTATGATACAAAGGGGAATTTTACCTATGCCTCTGATGCTGATTGAAAAAACAATTAATGCATACAGACGGATAAACCAAAATGTATTTGTTTACCCGGACACTTAATTTATGTCATTACTTTTTGTTGACTTTTTTTGAAAACATCACTTTTTTAGACAGAGAAAAAACATCATCAACTTCACATTAAACCATACACCATTGTTAATTATACAACAATATATGCAATTGATATGTGAAAAAAATAATAAATAAACATACAGTGCAAATGTGCTCTAGAATTACAAGAATAAATAAATAGATGTAACCAAATCATTAAACAGTTGCCAAAAGACAATACAAAATAAAACTCTGGTTGACAAATGAGTTAATTATTGTATTTGAATGCTTGTTAGCCACAGGAAATGTAACAAGTGGCAATGGTACGATTCCTTTAATAAATAAATGAATGTCTTTAATGAATAAATGAATGCCGACGCGTTTCGAGTCTCCCTGTCTTAGTCAAAAGACTCTCATCAGGGCAGGATAGATCATATCCGTGGGAACTGTTTGTGAAGACAAAAAACAAAGGGAAGAGAATACTTTTAGAAATTTGGTCCTCAATCCAACCAAAACTGCTTTTGTAAAAAAATGCATCAAGAGATGCAGCATACCTTGACAGACCAGATGTATTGGTCTTTAAGGAATGTTGTCAAAATCCATGGGTATCAACCTGCAACAGAGTAAGAATCCATTGAGGAAAAAAGTTTAAATAGTGTGAACTGCAACCAAAGTTGCAAGCGAGTGTTTAATCAAGAGGATTACCTTTTTTTTGGGGGTCTGGCGATAGCTTTAACTAATCTCCTGAAACGAGTGAATATTTGATCCCGATGTCGAATATTGTTTGTGTCTGAAAGGCAATATTTGAACTGCGTGTCAATAAACCCCGTACAACAAATGGCGTGTGACCGCACGAATAACACTGCATAAATGCCGGAAATATCAGGCTTACTTGTCTAAAAGACGTCCTGGGGCGGAAGATGAATGGCGCTGTCACGTTAATGACCCGTGTCAGGTTCCTACAAGAAAAGCGGAACAAATGGCTTAACTTATTGCCGCTGGGACCCAAAAGGGTGTATTCAGACGGTGCAGGTTGCGAGGCTTACCGTTCGTTATGCTGCTCAACGCCTGGTCGATTTCTTTCGCCGCGGCTTGGGGCAAAACAGAGTGATCCGTGCATGCGCGGTTGTGAAGAAGCACTCGGCTGTGCGGACACGTGGTGTATTTTGGCCAATCCGGCATGACTGAGATTGCATGTAGGAAGCTTTGAATTGTGGGAGTTGTGGTGTTAATTTAAAAACATATTTCCAATAAACGGCTTTGGAAGACGACACCGGGATATATTTACAGTATTTTGGAATGGGAAATTATGCCCTATTAACTTCACTCAGACAGTTGAGACCTTTATTAACACTGTCAAATCTCATTATAAGGTATATAAGTTAAGCCATTTGTTCTGCTTTTCTTGTAGGAACCTGACACGGGTCATTAACGTGACAGCGCCATTCATCTTCCGCCCCAGGACGTCTTTTAGACAAGTAAGCCTGATATTTCCGGCATTTATGCAGTGTTATTCGTGCGGTCACACGCCATTTGTTGTACGGGGTTTATTGACACGCAGTTCAAATATTGCCTTTCAGACACAAACAATATTCTACATCGGGATCAAATATTCACTCGTTTCAGGAGATTAGTTAAAGCTATCGCCAGACCCCCCAAAAAAAGGTAATCCTCTTGATTAAACACTCGCTTGCAACTTTGGTTGCAGTTCACACTATTTAAACTGTTTTTCCTCAATGGATTCTTACTCTGTTGCAGGTTGATACCCATGGATTTTGACAACATTCCTTAAAGACCAATACATCTGGTCTGTCAAGGTATGCTGCATCTCTTGATGCATTTTTTTACAAAAGCAGTTTTGGTTGGATTGAGGACAACATTTCTAAAAGTATTCTCTTCCGTTTGTTTTTTGTCTTCACAAACAGTTCCCACGGATATGATCTATCCTGCCCTGATGAGAGTCTTTTGACTAATACAGGGAGACTCGAAACGCGTCAGCATTCATTTACTCATTAAAGACATTCATTTATTTATTAAAGGAATCGTACCATTGCCACTTGTTACATTTCCTGTGGCTAACAAGCATTCAAATACAATAATTAACTCATTTGTCAACCAGAGTTTTATTTTGTATTGTCTTTTGGCAACTGTTTAATGATTTGGTTACATCTATTTATTTATTCTTGCACTTCTAGAGCACATTTGCACTGTATGTTTATTTATTATTTTTTCACATATCAATTGCATATATTGTTGTATAATTAACAATGGTGTATGGTTTAATGTGAAGTTGATGATGTTTTTTCTCTGTCTAAAAAAGTGATGTTTTCAAAAAAAGTCAACAAAAAGTAATGACATAAATTAAGTGTCCGGGTAAACAAATACATTTTGGTTTATCCGTCTGTATGCATTAATTGTTTTTTCAATCAGCATCAGAGGCATAGGTAAAATTCCCCTTTGTATCATGTTTAGGCCCAACCTACCCTCTTTCCCACAGGGCCAAACCTCCCCTCTTTAGTCATTCAAGTGCGGGTTGTTACGCAAGTGGGTAGGGATTGACACTACGTGTCCTCCCTATCAGGTCATAATAGATTAACTCTACAGCAGGAGACTTGTCTCCTGTGTAGCATGGCAGAGAAAGATACGCTGTCCTTCACTGAAAGCCACATCCAGAGTCTACTTGAATCCTCTCCATTTTCAACTATAACATTAAGCACCTCAGCGAAACAGCAGAATGAGGCAGACAAATTAACCTGTCTACAAAAAAACACATACAAACTGAGCTACACGGCCATTTCTTATTTAAACATCTAAAGGCAGGAACGATCCCCTGGGGCCTCCAGGTAAAAAATATTCCGGTCATCTTCACTGAAGACGCGGATTACAAGAAAGGGTTCAGTCAAATTAATACCAAATGCAGTAGGGACCTAATGGTCCATACCATAGAAACGGCCCAACGTATCTGCAGCCAAGAAGAGAAAGAAATTGAGGAACTCATTAAGAACATTTCAGATAATCAGACGGTCACGGAAGCCAAGACCCTCCTAGATAAGATCGAAAAGGAAATTCAGCTGTTTAAAGACAACACACTTAATGCAAAAGCAGCACAATTTGAGAGAGATTCTAAATCCTTCAAATTGGAACAGGTCTATCCCTTCCTTAAAGAAGATTTTTATACATCAGGGGAATCAAGGGGAGCATTGACATCATTCCAAGGTAGATCAAGGAATAGGTTCCTTACATTTTCTGACACAACCTCTTCTGACTCTTCTTCGGACTCTAGACAAGACAACTCAAAAAGACAAGGGGCCCCAGCTGCTACTCCTTTTTTAGTGAGAGGCGGACAATCCAGAGTCCGTTTCAAGCAGCCATGGGAGATGCGAACCCGCAACAAATCCTACAAGAACTAGATAAATCAACTATAGTTACCCTCTCTAGTAGACAACTTACCAAAGATGAGGAAACACTCCTAAACTTAGGCCTCAAATTCATTCCCAACAGAAAGACGGATTTCACCAAACTTAAACTAGAGGCATTGGATTTCTGTCGTAAAATAAGGTTGAAGGTCTTCTTCGCGAATGCCGAAATGATGTCAAGCCAGGAAACCACAGGCCTTAGAGTTAAATCCCGGTTTACTCCAACTCAAAATATCCCTAAGCAAGTGATTGCTTATGAACAAGCGGTCCTGTCATCCCTCACCAAACTTGAAAAGAGAAAGAGTTTTGTACATAATAACATCAACAAAGGCTTAACAACTGCCATTAGGGATCTGAAGGCAGACACTTCTATTCTAATAAAACAGGCGGACAAAGGCGGGGCAGTAGTAATATGGCCCCGCGCTATGTATCTGGAAGAAGGTGAATCTCATGTCAATAACCGAGACGGGCACAGACCAGTCAAGGAGGACCCTATTGCTGCAATCCAAAACAAGATTGCAAACATTACCAAGACGGGATTAGATGAAGGGTTTTTGGGCCCTAGAGAATTTGAATATTTGAACAAAAAATCACCAAGGACGCCAGTCCTTTATTTTTTGCCAAAGATTCACAAAAACGACCAAAGGCCACCAGGCCGGCCAATTGTGTCGGGCTGTGATTCCGCCTTAGAGCCGGTCTCTCAATACATCGATTATTTCCTCAATCTTTTCTACCGCAAATCAAGTCATATCTCAGAGACACCACCGTCTTCATTACTAAAACAGAAGGACAGTCATTTAATGAAGCAACCCAGATGATGGTGACCTTAGATGTCGCCTCACTTTACACCCAAATCCCTCAGGATGAGGCTCTGGAGGTGTTAGAACTATATCTTGACCAACGTGACAGACCCCACAAGGTACCCACCTCATTTATTCTATCATTGGCTGAAATCACTTTACGCAGCAATTATTTCAAATTTGAAAATGCGTTTTTTGTCCAAGTCAAAGGCATCGCCATGGGCTGTCCCTACGCACCTGAGTTGGCGGTTCTATATATGGCACAGTATGAAGAAAGATTCATATACAACAATAATCCTTTCTCTGGCCATATAAATCAATGGTTAAGATACATTGACGACGTCTGGCTCCTGTGGCAGGGGAGCCAGACTGAACTCAAGGAGTTCTATGATTGGCTCAATTCGAGACACATTGACATCAAATTTTCAATGGAATCCAGTCGAAGTAAAATGACCTTCCTTGACATCACAGTAGGCACCCACGATGATAGGCTAACAACCAGTTTACATAAAAAAGAAACTGACAGAAACACTATCCTTCATTTCAAAAGCTCGCATCCACAGTGCTTAAAAGAGAATCTCCCTTTTGGACAATTGTTGCGAATAAGACGCAATTGCACAGATTTGGCAGATTTTGACCATCATGCGTCACGTTTTTGCGCAGAGATGATGAAGAAGGGTTATCCAAAAAAACTTTTACATCATTCCAAAAAACGGGCAAGATTCACATCTAGGGAAAATCTTCTAGAGAAAAAAGAAAAAGATAAACTTAATAAATTGGTTTGCGTCTCAACTTTTGGGTCGCACACAAACCAATTTAAACGGATAATTTTGAGCAATTGGCACCTATTGGAAAATTTGGAACACCCGATGGAAAAACCCATTTTCGCCATGCGCAAAAACATGAGCATCGGCCAACAAGTCACAAAAGCAGACAGTTACATCCCCAAACAAAAGAGTGACTTGATAGCACAATGGAACTTAAAACCTATATGCGGGCATCACAGATGTGGCAATTGTGTATCTTGCTCAACGACATTGGAAGGCAACGTGTTTGACCATGACGGGGTCAAATGGAAACATGATATATTCACAAACTGCAAGACCAAGAATGTTGTCTATGCTGTGGTGTGTCCCTGCAACAGAGTATATATCGGCAAAACGTGCCAATCTATAAATGTACGAATCACTCAACATCGTTCCAGAATAAAGAAAAAAGTACCATCTGCACCAATGGTTGAACATTTTCTGGCCAACAACCATGGGGAAAATGATTTTAAGTGGACAGTTTTAACATGGGTTGATCCCAAACATCAATCACCCAATGTTGAGGCTGCACTCCTGCGCAAAGAGGCATACCTTATAATGAGATTTGACAGTGTTAATAAAGGTCTCAACTGTCTGAGTGAAGTTAATAGGGCATAATTTCCCATTCCAAAATACTGTAAATATATCCCGGTGTCGTCTTCCAAAGCCGTTTATTGGAAATATGTTTTTAAATTAACACCACAACTCCCACAATTCAAAGCTTCCTACATGCAATCTCAGTCATGCCGGATTGGCCAAAATACACCACGTGTCCGCACAGCAGAGTGCTTCTTCACAACCGCGCATGCACGGATCACTCTGTTTTGCCCCAAGCCGCGGCGAAAGAAATCGACCAGGCGTTGGGCAGCATAACGAACGGTAAGCCTCGCAACCTGCACCGTCTGAATACACCCTTTTGGGTCCCAGCGGCAATAAGTTAAGCCATTTGTTCCGCTTTTCTTTTAGGAACCTGACACGGGTCATTAACGTGACAGCGCCATTCATCTTCTGCCTCAGGACGTCTTTTAGACAAGTAAGCCTGATATTTCCGGCATTTATGCAGTGTTATTCGTGCGGTCACACGCCATTTGTTGTACGGGGTTTATTGACACGCAGTTCAAATATTGCCTTTCAGACACAAACAATATTCGACATCGGGATCAAATATTCACTCGTTTCAGGAGATTAGTTAAAGCTATCGCCAGACCCCCAAAAAAAAGGTAATCCTCTTGATTAAACACTCGCTTGCAACTTTGGTTGCAGTTCACACTATTTAAACTTTTTTCCTCAATGGATTCTTACTCTGTTGCAGGTTGATACCCATGGATTTTGACAACATTCCTTAAAGACCAATACATCTGGTCTGTCAAGGTATGCTGCATCTCTTGATGCATTTTTTTACAAAAGCAGTTTTGGTTGGATTGAGGACCAAATTTCTAAAAGTATTCTCTTCCCTTTGTTTTTTGTCTTCACAAACAGTTCCCACGGATATGATCTATCCTGCCCTGATGAGAGTCTTTTGACTAATACAGGGAGACTCGAAACGCGTCGGCATTCATTTATTCATTAAAGACATTCATTTATTTATTAAAGGAATCGTACCATTGCCACTTGTTACATTTCCTGTGGCTAACAAGCATTCAAATACAATAATTAACTCATTTGTCAACCAGAGTTTTATTTTGTATTGTCTTTTGGCAACTGTTTAATGATTTGGTTACATCTATTTATTTATTCTTGCAATTCTAGAGCACATTTGCACTGTATGTTTATTTATTATTTTTTTCACATATCAATTGCATATATTGTTGTATAATTAACAATGGTGTATGGTTTAATGTGAAGTTGATGATGTTTTTTCTCTGTCTAAAAAAGTGATGTTTTCAAAAAAAGTCAACAAAAAGTAATGACATAAATTAAGTGTCCGGGTAAACAAATAAATTTTGGTTTATCCGTCTGTATGCATTAATTGTTTTTTCAATCAGCATCAGAGGCATAGGTAAAATTCCCCTTTGTATCACGTTTAGGCCCAACCTACCCTCTTTCCCACAGGGCCAAACCCCCCCCTCTTTAATCAATTTAATTTTATGGCAGCCGTTGCAGGTCGTGGGTAATGGCAATCGTTTTGGGAGACAAGCAGTTAGAGCAATTGAGTTTGATACAGGATTTAACAGCTATTCATGATCTAGGCCCAGGATCCAAACAAGCCCAATGAAAAATGCTGAATTTGTCCTGGTGTAATTTGCCAATTTGGTGACACATTCAGCAGGGCCCGTACTTTGGGGCAGATTTACTAAGAATTCATGCAATGCAGTGGAGCCAGGCAAGTTGCTGTGCTGCTGTGTATGTATGGGGGAGAGCTGAAAGCTTCATATTTACAAAGATAAAGCACTCTTCAGCTCTCTCTCACTGTGCTTGCGCACTTGTGGCTGCCTATTGCCAATGCAGGCACCCTTGTACCATGCTGTAAGGGTGCCTACATTACAGGCATACCTTCCTGCACAAAAAGGAAGTAACAAGGAGAAATAAACATATTTCTCCTTGTTACGCCTTTCTGTGTTGAGCGTACTGATTTCAAACAATTCCAGATTTACAAATCTTAGTAAATCTGAAATTGTGTGAAATCCATGGGTGGATGTATTGGAATGCCCGCGTGCCACCCATGGAATGCCTACCATAAAGAAATGTAACTCAATGCAGCGTAATACAACAATGCCACGCAGGGCCATGAAGATCAAGACGTGCGTGGCTTTGTAAATCCAAAACGAGCCTTTGTGTTGCCCTAAGTCGCCTTGCGCAACACAAGGGAGATGCAAAGGCTTAGTTAATATGGGCCTTTGCGTGCTTTGTCGTCAGAGCAGCAACATGTAGTGGATGGCAGTGGCCTCTTAGTTTCACTTCCAGCTGGGCCCAACACAAATGCCTCACTTAAACCGCCATCAGCACTCCTTTTGTTCATCCACGGTGGGAGCTTGCTGGACCCTAACACCTTGATACCAGTTGCAAGGGAGGGAATCAAAGACACTCAGCTTGTAGTCACTTCACAAGCGTTCAGGAGAGAAAGTATATTTTGGAAGCAGGTTTATTATTTTTCTTACTTCTGAATAAGATATACCGGCACTGTAAGCATGTCAAATGTAGCTGCATGAGTAATTATACTAAAAACCATTTATATGGCGCTTATTAATTTATTTTTCTCTAATTTCTTCTATAACTCCACTCATTTCAATGTAGGGTGCCAGAGGGCTTTACATCACACAGATATTATGCAGATGCAATAAAATTAGAATTGTGTACGAAAATATTTGTGAAATGATACATAAGACAATGAGGGTTAAACGGCGTAGGAGTCACTTGTCATCCATACTTATAGGCACATATTAAATGTCCTTGTTCTGGAGAAACACAATCAGGATTTAAAATGTGTGTGTGTTCTACAAAAACACAGAGGTTGGAGTTGTCTTTATAAAAAGACTTCATTACTACCCAAAGGAATCCTCTTAGCGGTGACTAGTCACAATATAATAAAATAAATATCGAATGGACAGAATAAATATTGAGTTTTTATATAGAATGGACAGAATATCGAATTGCAAAAATATAGTGGTGCAGAATATCGAAATTCAGGTAAGAAATATCGATTTTCATACTATCGACAGTCATAATATAGTTGTTAAAAATATCTATTTTTTTATGCTGTTTTAAGTCTTAGTATATGTGTTAAAAGTATCTAGTATTTTTGTAATGAATGTTTAATTTTTTTTAAAGTAATACATTTTATGTTACTTAATTTGTGCGTAATTTAATTCCTTAGCTGGTTGGGGTGTATAGGGGAATAGGGTGGGAAGTAATTTAATTATAGTAAATTAAAAATTAATTTTTAGGAATTAATAATAATTTTTAATGTAATTATGCGCTTTAGTTCTGTAGCGGGTTGTGGGTTTATTTTTATTTATTGGTATTGATAATTATTGCATTGTAATTAATTATTAATTGGTAATTTATTTTTATTATTCGGTGATTTATTTTTATTAATTGAATAATTATTAATTGTATTAATTGTATTAATTTATTATTCAGAGCGGGTTGTGTGTTTATAAGGGAATAGGGTGGAAAGTAATTTAATTGTAATTAAGTAATTATTGAAATTATTTTGTGTATTGATAATTAATTTACTGTAAATGATTTATTAATTGGTATTTTTTATTACTTATTAATTTTTGGTATTGGACATTATTTTGTTCTCATTAATTATTGATAGGTAATTCATTGTTTATTAATAATATTTATTGGTATTTATAAGTAATTAATTATTAAATATTTTGTAATTGGTAATTAATTTTAATTAATTTTATTGGTATTGATAATTAATTTATTTGTATTTAAATATGAAATCATTACTTTACCTACTGTTGCACTCACTGGAGTGGGAATAATAATTTTTACCCCTATGCTATCCAACACTTTCCCTACTGTTGCACTCTCTGGAGTGGGCATAGTAACTTTTACCTCTACGCTATCCAACACTTTCCCTACTGTTGCACTCAGTGGAGTGGGAATAGTAAATGTTACCCTCCCGCTATCCTACGCTAAAATATTGAATATTTTTTAATATTATTAAGTTTATATATATATATATATATGTATTAAAAAATGAAAATGCATGTTTTTTTAATTACATTAATTATTTAATAATTTTAAGGTTATTTAACTATTTTTAAATATGTTTTACTTAATTATATTTATTATTTCATTAATTTTACATTACTTTTAAGACATTTAAAACATTCGATATTTTATCAAACTGTATTATTTACAACAATATTTTGGATTCAATATTTTTGTACTTACCTGTTTGTAGATAGGAATTCAATACTCTGGTAGTCGATATTTTGTCATCGATATTTTTGTAGGTCGATATTTAGCTCCTCGATATTTTGTCAGTGATTCCTCTTAGCAACCTTAGAATAAAGGATGATTGGGAAAATCCAATAAAGTTGTGCAATTTGCATGCAGCTCATTAATGCTGGATCATAACTCACTGTGCTATGTTACAAAGATTGTAACTTATGACCTACAGTAACACAAGGATTCCTGCAACAATAGCAGTAACCCACGGAGCTAGCTAGATAGATAAAATACAAATCAGCGACTTGCATGTGCTTTGCAGCAGGCACATTAAACCTCTATGCTATTTTATGATGAGTCAAACCTGTGACTAGACAGCCCACACATATTTCCAGCAAGAACATTAACACCCATTGGTTTGTAGACAAAGCGGGCCACCTCTACGGTAGACCCTGAGGTATAGGTGTGAGCTACACCTATGAGGGGGAGGGAACATTCAATAGCCATTGCAGTTTTCCTACTTTGGAGGGTTTGGGGCACGGGCAAAAAGATCACAAAAATAGAGATGTGCCTTTTGGCAGGCTGGGGCCCAGAATCACCTGGGGAGGCTACAGAGCATGCATCTACCAGTATTTAAGCTGCTTTGGGCTGTGTTGCACCCACATCAATTCCTGCTCATGCCCCTGTGTTCCTTAGGGGCCTTCGCTTCCTCTAGACACCTATGTTCCTGCTTCCAACCCACCCATCTCAAATTTCAAGTAGCAGGTGTAGGGGGGTTTGCTTTGGTTCATTTTGGTTTACTGGTGCCATTTTTCTAGATTGCATTCTTTCGCATTTGTGGTTGCTGCTTCATACTGTTTTTTGTCGTATTTTGCGAGAGGACGGGTAGACATAAAAAAAGTCAGGCAAATTCTGGATTGATTTTGCTTTACATCTTACCCCAAGCAAGGGGAGTGGTACTTTGGTGATCAGTGGGAGGTTTGGCGTGGGCTCTATAGAGGTTGTCCCTAGCCCTTCGGGTTACCCTATAGCATTGCCCTGGGGATGTGGAGAGTTGGGTGTTGCAACAGGGCACCCAGCTATGGTCTGGTTGCCCAGGCCCATCTCCTGAAGTGTGCCAGGGGGATCTCATCTTTCGGGTTGGCTGTGGCATAGTTGGTTAGAGGCTTAGCTTACATGTTGACCCGGGCTCCCTTGTCCCTTGTTATGAGGAAGTGGGTGAGTTTGTTATGGGTTCACTGGGGACCAAGTCTATTAATTGATGCTCCAAGTGCCAACTAGGTGGTCCATCATGACTCCAACAAAATATTGTATAGGTAATTCAATGTTAAGATTACTGTTGGAAACATAATTATGTCACAATAATTTTTGGGCAAGTTATGTATTTATGAAAAAAAGGTTTGCCTTATTTTTGCTTGATGTGTCATAAATATGCTCTGACAAGGGTTTATTCTCAAAGACAACAGTCAGTCTCTAGTTTATCCTTTTGCTTCTGAAGTGTTCTACTTTATTTTATATGACAGCTCCCCTATGTCCCATCCCACCTAGGTGGAGATGCCTGTCTGTTACCATTGTTCCCTGGTTTTTGCTGGGTACATAGACATCTTTGCAGCAAGTACCTTAATTTAAGAAGATATTGTAAAAGGCTGCCTATAAGTGACTAAGTAAGCCATAACAGATTTATTTTCACATGTGTCCTTGTTGCCAAATGGGAAAGTTAAAAAAAAAAATGTATAAATTGACCATCAGACTCCAATCTTCATGACTCTGTCTCTTGTTATACTAATCCCTTTCAGCTCCAAATTTTGATCCCCAATGTATGGGATCCAAGAGTAATTTTTCTATTTCCAGCACTGTGGACAAGGGCTTATTTGTCATTATCAGTCCTTGATCTAGAGCAAAAGAGAGAAAAGCTGAAAAGAGAGAAAGAAGGAGGAAGTAAAAGATGGGAAACAGTGATGAATGGAGAACACATGGTTGACAAGAGAAGCTGCAAGAGTGACATAAAAGGACTAAGCTCAGAGTCGTGGAAGAGAGAGGCATGAAGTGGAATCATGACTAGCCAGCAGAGCTTTGGTATTCAGCTAACACAGAGTTTGACAGCGGGCGTCTAAGAAGAACTTTAGGCGGCTGCACTTATTTATATACATTACAGACTAAGCGCTGGGTGAAAGGTATGATAATACAAGACTATCCCTGTGTTTTAGTGACAGTAGTTTAGTTGTGGCACCCCTCATCGCAATTGCATGAATGTGTGTGGTGGCACTGACCTGCAACAGAGTGCACCCTGTGCCAAACAAGAACTGTGCACCCACTAAGATAACATTATCCTGCAAGAGGGGCCCATCTGTGAGCCCTCTCTAAGCTGACTGCAGACCTTATCCAGTGAAGAAACTCCCGCCCCTGCAAGATTCTGCGCAGAAGGGCGCTCCCAGGGCTCCTCGCCCAGTTGTCATTGCACATGGGCGAACAAGGTAGATTTGGGTATAACTCGCTTTTTGCCCTGAACAGCGCCCTATGGACAACACTTTCTGAAATCAAAGATTACTTAATTTCAACCGTTCATAAAAATAGTTGCGGAATTCATAAAAATGTAATCTGTGAACCAGCCCGGCGGTGCCCAGGCCACACACACCACCCTTGAACTCACAACTCCCGCCTCCTTAGGATGTGCTACATACTAGGAAGGTGCAATAACTCTGGAGTTAGTACCACTGGCTTAAGGTGAAGCGTTGTTTAACTGCATCTTAATTGTTGCTAACACTACTCCTGCTAAAGATAGGGACACAGTTGGGGTGCACCCCTTCTGCCGCAGGCTGGCACTCTGCTAGGGGAGGAGCATCAGCCAAAGCACGAGGAGCAGGTCCAATCAAAACGATGCATTTAGTATCAGCACAGCACCGGACTACTGCTTGAGGGACTCCTGACCCAACAGAGCTGTCTACCCCCGATTGTCTCTCATCTGACAGCTGCATGTCTCGCTCGCCTGGCTATAGCTCATCTGACATAATCAACCCTCGCTCCATTCTGGTCTCTTTTCTATAAGCTGCATCTTTGCCTCCCTTGACTGTCTCTTGCGTAACAGATGTAGCTGTCTCTGGTGAATCTCCTTTACCGAATGCATCTCTTGCTGTCCCCTGTTTGGAATGCGACGCATGCATCTCGCTCGCCTGGCTATCTCTGATCTGACAATGCATCGTTCCGCCCAGCCCATCCCCCTCCATACATCAAGCTAACTTGCCTGGAGGTCCAGCATCTCACAACCTCCTGAGAAAGGAACGAACCATCCATCAGTCTCTGTCGCCACAGCTTTCCTTGTGCCAGCAGGTATTGTGACATGAATGCAGACGCCGCCACGCACCACCGCACCTCGGTTAGACATGGCGTCTAAACAACTCTCAGCTAGAGAGTGAACCGTGAGGCACCCGTGTCAGGGCTACTGCAACACTGCAAAGGTTATCCAAAGGTCAGCAGGGTCTGCATACCCCAATGGGTTGAAATGGTGAAATAAACCAGGCCAAGTGAGAGTAAAAGGCCACTTTATTAGGAAATGTATGCAGTTCTGAAAATCATTAAAACATTTTACAATTTAGAATTCATCGGCTCACTAACACCTTAAACAAATCCTAACACCCACACACTTAAACCTCCCGCAACAATACAATTCCCAAACCATTGTTACCACTTTAAATCTTCACTCAACCATCTCTCCCTTGTGTTCCCTCTGTTAAAGCATACTCTGCAATGGCCCCAACCCTTTGACCTGTCACAAGCTCCTCAATTTCTGCCACCTGTCCTAAGCAACAATCTAATGCCCTAAAATTGCAGATCCCAAAAAGCAAATATTGGAAATACTAAATTATTAGGAGGGAGGGACAAAAATTAAAACACCCTTACCCTGCAGGACCACAGCGTCAGAATGAAGCAATTGACCCAGAGCGCCCCAACGGCTAATTTAACCCCACCCTGTGCAAATTAGACCAGTGAGGTATCCCCTACGGCCTGGACCTCACCATTCACCCAAAGCTGCTGGGGGTGGACATCCTGCAGAGGCCACCCCTAGGACCCCATTGGGCAAAATAGTGAAATAAAACTAGGCCAAGTATGAAAAAAAGGCCGCTTTATTAGGACAAGTATGACATTCTGAAACTCATTAAAACATTTTACAATTTAGAATTCTTTGCCTCACTAATAAAATAAACAAATCCTAACACCCCTCACACTTAAACCTCACACCCAACAATAAAATTCCGAAACCATTCTTACGACTTTCATTCTTCACCATCCCCTTTCTTTCATCCACTGACCTTCACACGTGGCTCAACCATTGCTCCCATGTGTTCCCTCTCTCAAAGTCTACTCTGCAATGCCCCAACCCTTCTGGCCTGTCATGAGCGCCTCAATTTCAGCCACCAGGAAAAAACCCTGCCAAGGCGTTTTTACAGTCCCCCCACAGTTTTGAACAAAAAAAACAAATACCCCTCATCTCGGAAAAAACCTGTCACCCCAACAGCTAGCACCACTAAAATGCATCTGGAGATAAAAAAAATCTTGTTGTCACCAGAAAAGCCTAATAATTGTTAGCACCACCTTTGAAGGGCCAGAGCCAAGGCCTATTTTTCCCTTATTTCAATTACGCATAATTCATTGCCCACAAAAGAGAGATGAAATCCATCCAGTCTAAAAAACTGGAAATCTTTTTGTTTGATGCCAGTGTGGTCCAACCAACCTATAACCCTCCTTCTACAAAAATGATGCGTTTCCTGGTTAACTTTTCACCTTGCTCTTTTAACTGCTGTAAATGTGACTATGCCTGGCCAAACTCTTCTGAACACCAAAGCTGTTAACAAGATTTTTGTCCCAGACCAAGACTACCCAACAATATCCAGATGTTGCTTCATCTCTTTTATCAGACCCAAACCCGACAGATCATCTTCCCCTAGATGTAAAAGTAAAACATCAGGACACGCGCTAACACCAGATTAGATAAGCAAGGAAAGCGTTGCCCCCATTTCATGCCCCCACCAATCAATATTGATTTCATCACTGGGAAAACACAGATTCCAACTGATAGAGGGCCATGTTATTCTGGAAATCGGTAGGGGAACGGCATAATCATGGGTAGTTAGCACCCACATATTTAGAGTACTGTATTAATCTGTGATCATTAGAAATGTAGTAATTAATCAGTTTATGACAGAGTGTTTAGGAGCTATTCATATCGTTTGAAGACTAATGTAGTGCTTAACCGAGAAAATGCCTTAAGTAATGCAGAAATGATTGCTTCACGTATAAGATGTTGCATTAGGATTAAACGTGTACCATGTTAAACTTGCATATGTAGAGATGTTTATTCACGAGAGAGATGTAATGCTTTTAAAAATGATTCTGAATGCAATGCTTATAAATGTAGTTTTAGAAATGCGTTTAAATGTGTAAAGGCCTGATTGTATGAAAGCTCCAATAGAGAGCCTAAAAAATGATTTCTTAGCTTGTCTGCAGACTATAGGCCAGTAATGTATTTTTCCTTGGGAAAGGCTCCTTTTCTCAGTCCAATTTGGATTGTAGATTTGTGTAGTGCAAGGTCGATTTGCTCACAGGCTTTCTGTTGTAGGTGCAAGGACGCATGTTTCGTTAGGCTGAATAACCTTTTGTTTTAGGAGTTAGGATGGTAGAAGTGAGGATCGGGGGAGTGAGAAGGAATGTAAAGATGATACATTTGACGGAGAAGGTGCCTGGGACCCAAGGACACACCAACGGTTTTGGATGAAGTTGTAGTTTCGAAGGAAAAACCCAGGAGTGAAGACCTGCCAATGGGGTGTGTTTAGGGCGTGTTCAATGTTTTTGGGATTTTGGATTAGGGACAGTGCCTCGAGGGTGGAGGGCAGTTGAAGAGTAGATGGAGAGGAGAAGGAATAGAGAGGGTTAGAGGAGAAGGTTAGAGGGAAGCAAGAAGGAGCATCTTAGAACAAGCTCTGTAGTTTAGGCTACATATCCATGGAAAGTGAGTGTACTTCTTAAGAAGTCTTCACTGCTGACACCTTGTTTTCTCTTGCCTGGGTGGGAATACTAAGTAGGGATGTCACCTTTGAGTTAGTGTAGGGACAGACTAACAATTTTCTTTCCTTTGGGTGAATGCAGCTAAGACTTCAAGCAGGGACTATCATCATTTGCCTAATGCTTTTGGGAATAACCCTCACCGTAATTTTGAGTCGTCTGAGATTTCTGCGTAAGATTATGTTTGTATTAGTGCCCGATTATTTTCTTAATTTCTTGCTGAGTTGCCTGTATGTCCAGTTGTTTTTGGCTTTGTAATAAATCTTTTAAAATTTCCTTCTGCAGTCAGTGGTCCTTTAGATCCAATTGACTTGGTCGTATATAAGGTTGTTATGAATTTGATGTTCTTCCCTTTACACTTCCTAGCAGACAAAAAGGTCCAGTGGACCAAGGATTCTAAAGATTGGTAAAATAAGAAAATCTAGATAGGAATCCTGCTGCATTAGTTGGTAGCTGCAGAGGATGATTGCCTAGAGTAGGGAGAGATCTATTACGGTTATGCCTAGAGGAGGGAGAGATCTATTACGGTTATCTCTAGAGTAGGGGGAGATCTATTACAGTTGTCTCTAGAGTAAGGGGAGATCTAGATTAGGAGAGGAATTTCCCGTGCCCCATAGAATTTAGGTGATGATTGGCCAGCGGATTGTCAGCGGAAGACGGCGTTTCATGGAAACCGACAGAGAGTGACGGTGATGAAAGCAGCAGTTCGCGGGAGAGTGAGTCTGAATAGGGTTATGTGTTATTAGATTGCGGTGTTTAATGTTGTGATGTCTTGCGTAGTCGGAGTGACTTTTGTGTGATTAGGAGATCAGGCTGTGAGCGCGCACAGCCCGGGAATATCTTAGGCTCGACGAGTAGCTTAAGTGGTTGTGGTGTAGCAGACACCCAGAGTAATTGTCGACCATTGTGAAGGGAGTCGTGAGGTACCTTCCACTGCCTGGACCGAGATGGGGGAGCGAATGTGTAAGTGCCTGAGTAGTAACTAATGCTGGTCGTGGGTTGCTGTGTGTGGAACATCGAGCAATTGTAACCTGTCAGCTGAGGTGATTGTCCGGTCGTTTCGTGGACAGACTGTTGCCAGATTGAGGTAGACAATTACACGAGACTGTGGACGTACAGTCACAGAAGTGATTGCTTGGGCTTACAAGCAGTTATTTTAGCGTCTGAATGGGACGTGTGAATGGGTGAGAGATGAATTGTAAAGGAGGGGAACTGTTGCGAGTGGAAGAAAGTGACGTCAGAAGGTGCCGCGCTGCGATAGGGCGGTTGGTGTGAAACTACGCTGGTATTGGTGGATTGTCATCAGGAAGTGAAAGAGCGCTGCAAGAGGAGAAACGTTGGTTTCACCATGAAATGTTTTAAAGTTTTATGAGATTTGATTAAAAGAGAAAAGAAGTTGGCTGCTCGGGGAGTAGAAGAGGCTCCGCCCAAGGACACTCCAGCTCATTACATGGCCACAAATGTGGGTTTATATACTATACTTTGGCTTGAGAATTGGTGCAAAATGACGGAAGGAAATGAGGAATTGACTTTTCCCTGGTACGGAACCTTTAGATTGGAAGTGTTATATCAGTTGAAAACGATTATGGCTTTTTGCGACCTTTGCCTAGACCCACACAGTTTGAGGCACTAAATGCATGGATTAGGGCAGCACACAAAAGAAACAGGGACAGGAGACAGGAAAGAGTGAAAAGGTCAATTAGGGCATTCCAAGATGCAAGGTGGGATGCATTGGAAAAGAGATGGAGAGTGCAGACTCACTACCCACTGATGGTCAAGGAAGGAAGCACTCAGGAAAAGAATGAAGACGATGATGACAGTGATACAGATGATAGCTTGATAGAAAGGCTGCTATCTGAAAGACCACCTCCATACAATCCAGAGTCAATGGGGGAGAAATCAGCCCCGATGGAGGAAGCCAGAGAATCGCAAGCTCCACCGTGTGCGGGAGTAGTGGGGAAACTCTCGACAGGAGGGATGGGAATGCAAAACCCAGAGAACACAGACCCTAGAAAGTTACCAGATGCCCTTACGCTGCCGGTTATCATTGGTCCCATAGTGTCGATGTATGATCCAGATCAGGTGAGTGGAAATCCAACCCACACAGGAGCCGAGGAAAGATCTAGCCTGGGAGGGAATGGTGTGGTGAACGGATTGGTCCACTTACTGAGACCTGTGGAATCAAGTACACCATTGCCAGCTACAGCTGAGTCTTCGAGGGGACCGATGGATCTGAGGGGACCAAGACCAAAATCTTTTGCTGAGTTAAGATCAGACCTGAGGACGTGGGATTCATCCAAAGGGAATCAGAGTGACAGGGCAAAGGAAGATTGGGACCATGGGAGTGCAGAGAATAGGATGGCTTTTAGAGATATACCTGAAGCGAATAGGTGTAGAGAACAGGACCGTGATTGTAGGGAGTTAAGTGGCACATGTAGTCGAGGTACTATGAAAGCAGCAATAAAGACAAAGAGGTTAGACGTGATGAGGTTGAATGCAGAGGTGGATGAGATAGTTGAGGGAAATGTGCCTTTGGAGAGAGTGGAACTTTATGAGCCAGATGAGTTGCTATTTGTATCTAAGGATGTGACTCGCAAAGCTAGGTCAGCACATGAGAAATTAACTGAATTGGCAAACAGATATGAGGTGGATTTGTCTAAAATGAAGATGTTGCAAGGCAGTCACAGGTTACAGTACACCAATCAAGACCTGGACGAAAAGAGGGTCATTGGGTTAAAGACGCTCATTAGAGAAATAATCATAGGGATACTAGCATGGAACAGACTTGACAAGTGGGAAGAAAGATGGTCCGAGAAAAAGAGTACTAAGAAGAGTGTGGCAAAGATACCTCTTCCGGGAGGGGGAACAGTGGGAATAGGGAATGACCCTTTACGAGAGTTATCTAGTGGGGGGGTACGTGCATGTGCCATGGAGTAGAAGAGATTTGGCAGCATTCACCAATGATTTCCCTAAGTTGAGGGAAAGTCCAGTTGAGTGGTATAAGCAGGTTGAGCGATTTGTCAAGATTTCGAAGGTGTTGTGGATTGACTTGATCACTCTATTTGATATTGTAGTCCCAAGTGATTTGTGGGCAGCTTGTAAAATTACGATTGAGTGACCTACTTTGGAACCAGACGGGGATGCTGTCACGAATGGTCCGTCACCGATTGTCATGAAAAAGTATGAGCACGCGATTACGTGGCTGAAGTCCAAGATATCCCCACAGGATATTGATTGGGTAAAGAAAGATCGGACAGTTTAGGAGCCAAAGGAAACAAAGCATTAATATTATGAGAGGCTTTTGCACGTCTTTAAGCAATATAGTGGATTGGATACGATGAACCCTAAGGATACGGGACAGTTTGTTTCTAAATTTGTCCTGGGGTTGAGAGCTGAGATTTGCCTTATGATCCAACAGCATTTAATCTGTTGGCAGAACAAACCGATAGACGAGATACTGCGGTATGCTAGATATTGCAGTATGCTAGATAGTGCAGTGACAAAGTGGATTCGAAACATAGGAAGCTTAAGGACAAACTGATGCTAGTTCAGATGCAAGCGGCAGACAAGGGAGCTCAGATGCAGTCAACTGGAGGAACACTAGGGAGGAAACAGAATGGCCAGAATAAAGGGAAGGGAAATGCAGAGGACTCCAAAGGGAGAGTAGATGTGGCGACAATGAAAAAGACTATCACTTGTCACTTTTGTCACCAGATTGGACATTGGAGATGCGAGTGTCCCTTTAACCCAATAAATCAGCTGCAGCAGGAAGGAAAAGTAGTATAGGTGCCCGAAGTGACAAATACTGTGACGAAGCCAAAATTGATCAAAGGGGGGAAACTGCCTTCTCAAGTACAAGTTCCCCAGCCACCGAGAATGTCGCAGGGGACTCGGACTTACCAGCAGATGCCTCTCTTTGATGGCAGGGATGAATGTTACTTAGACCCGTTGGCATGACGGTGCCTGAGGGGGGAGGAAGACTGCACTCTTGGGGCAATATTGGAGGTAGACCAGAGGGGCCATTTGTAGAAGCTGATGTTGATGGTCATCCAACACCTTTTTGGTCAATACTGGTGCTACCAGCTCTACTGTGAGATCTTCAGTAGTTCCCAACCTACCCCTCTCGGGACAATCAATCCAAGTTATAGGTGTTGCGAATAAGAAGATGACAAATCTGTTGACCAAACCGATCCCTGTGAGGATTGGAACTTTCCGAGACAGACATCAATTTGTAGTGTGCGATTCAAGTCCTGTCTGTCTATTAGGAAGAGATCTTTTGTGCAAGCTCAATTGCACCATCTATTGCACCCCTCAGGGAGTGGAATTATAAACCAATGATGACGATGGAGAGGTGTGGCGCCGCGGCCAGGGCGACTGACGCTGGAATCTGGGGACCACGGTTCGATCCCCGGCTCCGGCGGCAGGTTTGCCCAGCACCATGTGACTCTGGGCAATAGCTCGCTTAATCTTCCCGACGGCCCCCAGCGCCTAGAGACCCTTACGGGTGATTGTGCGCTTTACGAATGTGGACTTTACTTTACTTTACGATGCTACCTTTAAGGTTGCAAATCAGCATTTCTGCGTGGAGATGTACCCTGTAGTGACAGTGGAAGAGCTTCCACGTGACTTGAGACATTCAGTCTCACAGAAGGTGTGGGACTTCACGGGGGAAGACATAGGATTGATCAAAGGAGTTTACCAGTCAAAATTTAGGTTAAACAAAGTGTTGAGTACCCAAGAACGCCCCAGTATTATTTGACACCAGAAACGGTTGCAGGAATAAAACCTGTGATTGATTCCATGATTAAGCAGGGAATTCTGAAGGAGATAATGGACAGTCCATGCAACTCACCTATTTTTTTTTTTTAAATCTGTTTATTAGCAAGTACATAGAGCATTAACATGCATACATGTCCACAGATACAAGCTTGTTATCAATCCAGAAGATACATGCATGCGTTAGCTCAGATCATATAAAGAAACATAGCGAAATCGATTTTTAATTTTGACCGAACCAACAAACCCAGTGCACACCCGGTCCCACCCGCCACCCTCAGGAATCCCACCCGACACTCTCTCAGTTAGCACATAAATGAAATATCGAAAAAATGGGTCAATCCCAGTATAGTAATACACAGTGTAATTTGAACGCACAGGTATGGTAGAGTAACATGAGTGATGGGCCGGGGTCCCCCGTACCCCATCGCAGAATACCATAGATTGTGTCCGTGCATGGGAACGTGTAGCAGGGCCCAGTGATACCAGATGTGGCTATTCACTTGCTTCACCCTCATCCTCATCAATTCCAGCCTCGAATGCCCCCAGCATGGCAAACCAATCCATTGAGATTGGAGTTTTCCGGAGACCCCTCCGTTCCTCCCTCTGTAGTGCTTCACCCTCCGCTTTGCCCCAGCGCACTACTTCCGCCCGCCACAGGTCAGGGTTAGGTGGTTTGGACGACTTCCATCTGATCGTGATAGCGCGCTTTGCCAGCAACAAGGCCAGATCTGAGAAGCGCGCTGCCACGGTCCTAGCGCGTGCTGATGGCCCCAGCCCAAGCAGTGTACGTTCCAGTGTAGGGGGTCCGTGCAGAATACCAGCTTGTTCTAGGGAGTCATGGACAGCGGCCCAGAAATGAACTAGTTTAGGGCACTGCCACAGCATATGTACCAGCGATGCATCGTCTGCATCACATCGGGGGCAGTCACTCTTGGCAGTAGGGAACATCACATGTAGGCGGTGTGGTGTCAGGTAGGCTCTATGTAGTAACATCAGTTGGATGAATTTGTATTTGGGGTTCCTAGCTACCTTTTTGGGGAACTGAAGTATGCGCTTCCACTCTGTGTCCCTCAGTGGCCTCCCTACGTCAGCCTCCCATGCCGCCCGGAGTGGTGACAGCGTAAGTGCCCTCCCAGTTCTTATGCCAGCCGTGAGCCATCTGGTCAGATGACCACCCGTTCCCATGAGATAAAGCATGGCGACGAGAGGGTTCGTGACCGGCTCCCGCCCTTCAGGCGACCATATGCGTGCAATATAATGGCGGAGACCGGCGTGCAGAAGAAAGGAGCCGTTGGGGACGCCCTGCTTGGTCCTGAAGTCCTCGAAGGATAACAAGTGCCCCTCTGCAAACAGGTCACCCACTTGTGTGACACCTGCGTCACACCAGGGCTCCAGTAAGGCCGCCGTGAGTGTGCCCGAGCCCAGAGGTATGCCCATCAGTGGGACTGTGGGGGCATAAGGTGTCCCGGGGGACGTGTACTTCAATGCCTTCCGCCAGTATGTTATCGCCAGTTTGAGAAGCGGTGGAGCGTTTTTAGGTAGGTCCGAGCCAGGCAGGAGCAAGATGTGTACTCTCCCCTTAGCATGGTCGTCCTTTGAAGCATTAATCTCATGAAGATTACGGCCAGCCACCCAGTAAGCTAGCCATTGCAGCTGACACGCATAACTATACGCTCTGAAGTCCGGCAAGCCCATGCCTCCGGAGTCGGAGGGGAGCTGTAACTTGGCCAGGCCTATGCGTCTGCGGCCAGGACCCCAAACAAGTTCGGTAAGGAGGGAGTCGAGGGTCCTAAATGTCACCGCCGGGATCTGGAATGGCAAATTGATGAAGTAGTAGATGAGACGGGGGAGCATCACCATCTTGGATATAGCCACCCTGCCAGGTATTGAGAGCGGTAATGTCAGCCAGAACTGAATTTGCGATTTCAGCGTTCTGATGGCCCTCCCCAGGTTGCCGTCCACCATCATGCCCGATTCTCTGTATATCTGTATCCCAAGGTATCGGAAGGTGGTTCCCGCCATCTGGAATGTATGAGGGGCAAAAAGCAGGGGGGTCGACCCATCCGTTGCTACAAAGGTGAACCCATAGGACTTAGATTCACTGATAGTGAGGCCAGAGATCTCTCTGAAATCCTCAAAGATCCTGGAAACTGGACTCAAGTCGCCTCTTAAGTCGCGAAAAAATGATATAATATCATCCGCATACGCAGATACAATGTGTTTCGTACCGTGCCGTCGTATGCCATAGTGGGGGGCCATCAACCTAAGTCTACAGAGCAACGGTTCCAGGGCAAGGACGAAGAGGAGAGGGGAGAGCGGGCAGCCCTGCCTGGTGCCTCTTGCTATGGCTATGGGGCCTGAAATTTGATGGGAGGTGCGCACTCTGGCCGTGGGGAAGGTATATAGCAATCTGACCCAAGCGATAAATTCGGATGGTATCCCAAAGTTTGATAGGGTGGTGAACATATAGTCCCATCGTAGTGAATCGAATGCTTGTTTTAGGTCCAGAGATATGCAACCTTCGGAGGCCATGTCTACATTATCTCCGAGCATGAACTGGGTTAAGCGCCTGAGGTTCATGGCCGTATTACGGCCCGTCACAAAACCACATTGATCGGGGTGGACCAGCTGTGGCACATATTGAACAAGCCTCGACGCCAGCACCTTGCTCAATATTTTTGAATCAGTATTGAGAAGGGACAGCGGTCTGTAATCGGCCATCTGCAGACCATCTTTGGCCGGTTTCAGGAGGGACGTGATCAACGCCTGCATGGATGATTGCGGTAGAGAGGATGTACGTAGGGCCTCTAAATAGACAGTGTGTAACCGTGGTGCCAGGACGTCTATATATGTTGCATAGAATTCGGCTGGTAGGCCATCCGTGCCGGGGGTCTTTCCCTTCAGAAGGGCACGTATCGCCTGTCTAATTTCCGCTACTGAAATAGTACGCTTCAAGTCCTTGCTCTGGCTGGCAGTAAGTTGCGGGAGGTCCAGACCCCCCATGAAGGCCGTAAGTGCTGGTACCGATAAGGGCTGCGGGGGACCGTACAGCGAGGAGCAATAATCCTTGAATGCCGTATTAATCCCTATTTGGGTGGTAACCGGGCAACCAGATTGGTCCAGGACCCTCAGAATGGGATGGCTTATCGGAGAGTCCCGTAGGAGGCGGGCTAGTAGCGTACCGGCTCGGTCTGCCTGTGTATGCTGTCTATTCGTGTATTCCCTATAGTCTATAAGCCGCAGATCCTCCAGGAGCTCCACGTGTCTAATATGTGCCTCTTGCAGTGGTGTAAAGTGAGCATTGGTGCCTGCTGCCTCAGTCTCTAGGGGCGCCAGTGTGCCCTCCACCTCTGTCAGTTGGCTGATCACCTCCCGTCTCCTCCCCACCCTATTGGTCATAGCAACCCCCCTAATACAGACTTTGAAAGTGTCCCACTCTATCTGCCTGGAGCTGGCCGTGTTCTCATTCGTGGTGAAGTAGGTGTCAATAGTGTCGGACAGGGAGGAGCGGAAGACCGAATCCTCGAGGAGATCAGGAGACAGTCTCCAGGTCGGGATGGGAGCCAGCCTCCTACCCCATTGCCATGTAATTTCCACTGGGTTGTGGTCCGACAGAGTTTTCCCCATGTGCTGCGTCTGGACAATCAGTGCCATAAGAGAACGGGAGCAGAAAACATGGTCAATTCTGGTATGTAGCAAATGGGGGGGGGGAGAAAAAGGTGTATTCCCTGTCCAGAGGGTGGAAGCTACGCCACACGTCCGCCAACTCCCAGCCTTCAGCCCAGCTCGCAAGCGCATCTGCCTGTTTCCTGCTCTCAGTAGCCTGTAAGGGGGGATGTGATCTATCCATCCTAACATCAAGTACAGCATTGAAGTCGCCCCCAATGATCCAGCGAAGATCAGCCCAACCCGCCAGTACCTCGTTGACAGTTAACAAAAATTCCGACTGGTTCACATTAGGTGAGTACACACATCCAATGACAACCGCCTCCCCATCCAACAGTCCCTGTACAAACACATAGCGACCGTCCTTATCAATCCGTTGTTCCAGCATTTGAAAGGGAAGAGAGCCACGGAGCCAAATCGCAGCCCCCCTTGAGAATGCAGAATAAGAGGTAGAAAAAAGCTGCCCTCTCCATTTCTTGCGCAGTTTCACCGCTTCAGCAGCGTTCAAATGTGTCTCTTGTAAGCAAGCAATGTGTGTTCCCCTGCGGTTGAGGTGCGCAAGGATTCGGTGTCGCTGTGCACCGATCCCATGCCACGCACGTTCCAGGTACACAACTGGTAATTGTTAAGATGTCCCATTACCATCTGTGCGGAGCGGCAGAGTGAAACTACTGGGTGACCCCACCTGACTCGTCGTGCTATTAAATGAGAGTGTCTCACATGTAACCCCAGAACAAACGGGTCCCTGAGCCAACATACCCAGGAGCCAAACCATGGTGCCTAACGTGGGCACAAGTCAGTCAAGTTCGTGTGCATTCCGGGGGTGGTAAGCCTCCGTCGGACGTCACTGAACGGACTGCGTGGGATTGGTAGCCCACAATACAATGGGCCCCTGCACATACAACCCACCATATGTGAATGAGGGGATTAGTCATACGTTACCACCCGTAGAGGATCAACCGTGTCGTGGCTCAAAACTCCGCAGCCATCTGGGCCGTGATCTTCGGGAAGAGCTGCAAGCTGTCAACTGAGCCAGAAACCTCAGTGCGGGTGTCGGTGGTGTCGGTGAGTCTGTCTCCGGGTGCTCCCGCGTCGTGGGCGGCCAGCGCCTCCTCAGTCAGGCGCTGTTGCGGGGTTGTTGACGAGTGGTCCACTGCTTGGTGGCCAAGGGGATGCGCTGCAGACGATGTCCCGTGGGAGGAATGGTGTCCGGGGCTGCGAGCATCGTCTCGTCGGACTGGTGAGCTCCTGCGGGTGTCACTGCGGTGGTCTGCGAGAGGGTCCTGTGATGCCGGCGGGGCCAGAGTGACCTCCATCCACTCCGCTGCCTCCTCAGGCGAGTCGAAAAAGTGGGACCTGTTGTTATGTAGTATTTTGAGCCGAGCAGGGAACAAAAGTGCATATTTCATGTTCCTGTCCCGCAAATTGTGCTTCACCCCCAGAAAGGTGGACCTGGCCCGTTGCACAGTGGGAGTGAAGTCAGGGTATACCGATATGTTCTTATCCTCGAAGCGTATTGGTGTTTCTTTCCTGGCCGCTCGTAGGACCGTGTCTCGGTCTCGGAAGTGGAGGAGACGAGCGATCAGGGGGCGAGGGGGTGCTCCTGGTTGCGGGGGTTTCGCTGGCACCCTGTGGGCCCGTTCCACACTGTAGAGGGCGGTGAGTTCCCTCTGGCCCACCAGCTTTCGCAGCCAATCCTCCACGAACCGCGTGGGGTCCCTCCCTTCGCTTCTCTCCGGAATGCCCAGGATGCGGACGTTGTTGCGGCGGGCCCGTCCTTCAGCATCGTCCACTCGATCCCATAGCCGCTTCAGCTGTTTCTCCACATTTTCCAATTTCGCGGAGTGTTCCGTCTGCTGCGGGATTAGGTCATCCAGCGCAATTTTTTGCTCCGCCACTCGGTCCGCCAGTTTATTATGGTCAGCCTTCAGTAGAGACAGTCCCGTCGCCATGGTGTCCATGCGCGATTCCAGCGCTTCTCGCGTTGCGCGAATTTCATTCAGGATCAAATCCAGCTTGGCGTCCTGTGACCCCTTACCGGTCGGCGGGATGATGTCCATGTTGGAGGAGGCCAGGGGGTCGTCAGAGCCCGTGGACTGCGCGTCCGTCTGAGCGCCCTGGGTCCGAGGCTTGTCCCTGTGTTTGCCCATGGATCTCGTTAGCAGGGTGGCGCTGTAATGGGTGCAGCTGCCCGCCGCAATCCCTTCAAGTGTGCGGTGGTGGTTGCGGGAGGACTACCACGTATTGGGCAGAGGCTGAAGAAGTAAAGGTCCTAGCGTTGTAGTAGCGCAGGGTGTGGCTGTGTGCCTCCGGCGTCCCCTCAGGCGGGCATGACCCCAGGCCCACAGAGTCAGAGGAGGGGAAGAAGTGGTGGGGTCTAGGCCACTGCAGAGCTTGTCTCATCCGCTGTGTGCGCGGCAAAGGTCGGGGCAGCAGCGCCGTGAAATGGCGCCAAAGCGCGGTGAGCACTCCCTCACCTCAGAACCCTGTGTCCGAGGGCCGCGTGTCGCCAGTGCGTGTGTCCCTGAGCAAGGTATCCAGGTTCTTCAGTTGGCGAGTCAGGGGGAGGCAGGGCGAGAGTGCCGGGTCTCAGAGGTCTCGCTCAAGCCCCGGAGCGATGACAAGATGGCGCCAGGTTGCCAGGAAAGTCGGGCCGATCCGCGTTCCAACACCGGCAGCCCGTGCAGGATGAAGCCGGTCTCGCGGCGGAGGCAGCAGATTGCGTGCACTGCCCGCTCCTTGATTCCTGTCCCCGCAGTGGAATGCCTGAGTCCCGCTAGCTCCGCGGGTGGGCAGGGGGGACAGCCCCGCAGGTCCTCGCAGCAGGGCGGCCGGCCAGTGGTGGAGCAGCCGGTCGGGGGGGTAGCAGGATCCTAGTCAGGGTGGGGCACCGCACCGCCCGCCGCCGTCCCGGCCGGCGACGCAGTAGAAATCAAATCCCAGGTCCCGACCGGACCGCGAAGGAGGTAGGGGGTAGGCCGGCTTAGCCAAGCACTCGAGGCCGGGGTTCCACTCCGGTCCACAGGCCGCAGCGGGCGCCGTCTTCAGATCTCGCCGATAGAGCGGTCCAAAAGGGAGCAAGTCGCACCGCTGCACGCCGCTAGCCCCCGGAGACAATCTGGGGAGAGATCAGGTGGGCTGCAGTCAGGGTGTTACAGGATAATTAGCTTATTTTTGGGCCGAGGACGGAGCTGGGGAACTACACGTCCACCATTGACGGCTCCAGGCCACGCCCCCCATGCAACTCACCTATTATGGTATTGCAGAAACCTAGTGGGAAATTTAGGATTGTGCAGGGCCTGATAAAGGTCAACAACATAGTTGTTCCATGTTGTCCAGTGGTACCAAATCCATCAGTGATATTGTTTCAGATCCCATGCGAAGCAGAGTGATACCATTACATGAGGATAGCCAGTATCTTTTTGCTTTTAAGCTGGAAAACCATGGGTTAACATGGTGTCATATCCCGCAGGGGTGTACAGAGAGTCCATCGATCTTTAATAGGATCTTGAAAAAGAACCTTGAGAGTCTTGTACTGCTGCAGAACTCTGTTCTCGTGCAGTATATAGATGACTTCCTTGTCACGTCTAGAACTGAGGATGAGTGCAGGATTGACACCATCGCCTTATTGAATCATTTGGCAGAAAATGGACACAAGGTGTCACCAAATAATCTGCAGTACTGTTTGAATGAGGTGCAGTACTTGGGTCATCGAATAGAAAAAGGTAAGAGGAAGGTGTCACCTGATAGGAGTGAGGCAATTATGAAAATGACTGTGCCCTTTACACAGAGGGAAGTCAGGATGTTCCTAGGGATGGTTGGCTACTGTTGTCAATGGGTTCCCAACTTCTCATTAAAGGCAAAGCCTTTACAGAGACTAACGCACAAGGACCTGAGTGATCCGGTACCATGGGAGAGTGACTGTATGAAGGCGTTTTTCGGAGTTGCGAGAGGACCTTTGTCGTGCTCTGGCACTGGGAATGGCTGACTACAATAAGCCTTTTTCATTATTCTGTTTTGAATGAGAAGGTTGTGCATTATCAGTCCCAACTCAAGATCATGGAGGTGTCCGTAGACAAGTTGCCTACTTTTCAGCTACTCTAGATCCAGTAGCTTCTGCGTTGCCCGGATGTCTCAAATCCGTTGCTGCAACGGGTGTCAGCATTGAGAGATGTGAAGGTATTGTCATGGGTCATTCATTGATTGTGTATGTTCCCCATTCTGTTGAATTATTGATGACAAGGACCAAGACAGACCACCTGACCAAGAACAGGCTCACATGCTACGAGCAAGTTATTCTTGCTGCAGAGAATGTGACCCTTAGGCGGTGTTCTGTTTTGAATCCTATTACTTTGATGCCGTTACCAAACACCCTGGATGAAGATTGTGTGGACCATGACTGTCTTGATGTGACTGAACTGTGCACCAAGCTGAGACCTGATATTGTCGATGAACCATTGTCTGACCCTAATCAGATTTTCTTTGTTGATGGTTCATGCATAGGAGATAGTGTCGGTCAGTTGAGAGCAGCGTTTGCTGTATGCACCATTACGGGAGTGGTTGAAGCTGCTTGCCTGGAAGGAGTATACTCCTCTCAGGTAGCTGAAATTATTGCTCTAACTTGTGCCTGTTTTGCAGCTGACCAAATTTTAATTACCATTTACACTGACAGCCAGTATGGATTTGGTGTGGTTCATGACTTTGGACAAGCGATGGTCCCAGAGAGGTTACATGACATTTCAGGATCACCCATTAGGAACGGGGAGTTTGTGAGGCTACTTTTAGAGGCCTTACAATGCTCAAAAGAACTTGCTGTTGTCAAATGCACAGCTCATGGGAAGGGGTTGGGTTTTGTCTCGCTTGGCAACAGATACGCCAACTAGGTTGTACGTTTCTGTGCCGAACAAGGTTACAATTTCACTGAGAGACATATAGGAGAGAGCCGAGAGAGAACCAAGTTCAACATGATGTTGGCCATGGCAGATACTTGGGATGAACTCAAGTGCCTGCAAGAACAGGTTTCAGAACAAGAGAAAAGTGTGTGGATTAAGTCAGGATATGTGAAAGGAGATGTCAACATTTGGGTTTCAAGTGATGGGAGAGCGGTGTTGCCGGATGATTTGTTGAGCCCGATGGCAAGGCAGATTCATGGTGCGGTGCATCTGGGGAGAGATGCGATGGTGCAAGTGTTCAGACAGACGTGGTACAATCCGCAATTTCGTGCTGTGGCTGAGGCTGTGTGTCAGAGGTGCGTTATTTGTCAACCGATGAATGCTGGAAAAATGACTGTGGTTACATTGAGTCACATCGGGAGGTCAGGAGGACCTTTCAATAGGATGCAGTTGGACTTCATTGAGATGCCTAGGTGCAACAGATTGAGGTACATCTTGGTAGTGGTGTGCGTGTTCTCAAGATGGGTAGAGGCTTATCCGACACGGAGATGGAATACACTCACTGTAGCTAAGTTGTTGTTGAGGGAACTCATACCTAGATTTGGAATTCCGAAATCTTTGGAATCAGATAGAGGAACGCATTTCCACAGTGAAATCATGAATATGATTTGCACAGCAATGAATGTTGACCAGAGACTTCATTGTAGCTACTGTCCAGAGGCTTCTGGGATAGTGGAGCAGGTTAATGAGACTTTGAAAGCTCGAATGCGAAGGTGTGTTCGTCCACATCTCTGAAGTGGCCTGACGCTTTGCCTCTGGTGTTGATGAGTATCCGTAGTACTCCAGATAGGAGAACAGGTCTTTCACCTCATGAAATGTTGATGGGAAGGGCTATGAGATTACCAGCAGTGCCATCCACAGCCTTGATAAACATCACAGATGATCTGATCCTTGATTATTAAAAGGGACTCACTGATGTAGTCCATTCTGTGTCTCATCAGGTGTAGACTGATGTGGTTCCAGCTTCAAGTCATCTCTGTCACGACCTGAGTCTGGGTGACTGACTGCTGGTTCAAAAGCACGTGAAAAAGAGCAGCTTGGATGTTTGCTGGAGGGGCCCTTATCAAGTCATACTAGCAACGAATACTGCAGTGAAATGTGGAGGATTACCAAACTGGGTACATGCTTCTCACACCCGCCGAGTTTCAGCACCCTTGGAAGAAACAGCTCCTCTCCCGAATGAAAATCCAGCTGTGGTAACAGAGCCACAGGAGGGGACAAGCCAAGCTGTGAGGGTTTCTGACAAAGCTGGTTGCTCACTAGATTAAGCTGAGGAGGGTCACGACGACAGCAACACTGAAACGGCATCAGAAAAGGGAAGTTGCTGATAAAGTGATCCAGAAGTAGACCCAGCAGAGGCAAGTTGTGAGCAGAGTGAGCAAAGTGAGAGCAAGAGTACTAGCAGAGCAGAGGAACAGTGGCCTAAGAGACAGAGGCGGTTGAATTTGAGGCTGCTTTCAGAGAGAGATCCTGCTCCAGTGTCTGAAGACTCTGAGTCAGATGAACACGAAGAAGAGCAAGCTTGTGGAGGTCTAAGGAGATCGAGACGAACAAGAGTGCCTTGTCAGAGATACGCAACTCCAGAGTGGGCATACATTGTGACTGATGCCAGGAGTACTGAGATCTGGAAGGCTGAGGGCAGAGACAGTATCAGTAACAGCCCTAACGTGAAATTGGATGTGGTGCTGTTGGTGCCAGGACTCGAAATCGAAGGAGTACTAACCATCACAGTCCCAAATCCTCCGATATTGAGCAAAATTCGTGACCTGATTCTGAATAGACTGGTATTTCCTACCTTCGGAGTTGAAGTTCCGTCACATGAAACTATTGTTCTTCATCTTGAACTTTTACAGCATGTTCTAGAGGTGGCTGGAGCAAATCTTATTTTGAATTAAAAAGACTTTGTTGTAAATAAGCTGAAGTAGATAACCTAGGTCCGAGTGGAAGAAGAAGAAATTTAGGAGCTTTCCGCAGAGGACGGAGAAAGGCTAAGGTTGTCTTTTGCTGATAGAAATAAGGAACTGAAATCAAATCAGGGGACTTCCAGTTCTCTGAGGTGTTGTTCGAGTTGGTTCGCATGCCACTGAAGGAGGAGTAAAGAGACTCTTGAGTGTTTGTTGCTGAACCAAGAACTTTGAAAACCTTTCTGAGACCATGGAGGCTGGAAATCCAAATCATAGGTCTAGGTGTATATTAGGTACACTTGTAGGTGGAGTGATAGTTTTCATAGTTCTAGTAGTTGTAGTTTCATATTTAGCCCCACACGAGCAGGCAGTGGAGGTACAGGGAACACCTACGCCTACCACTCCTAGCAAGAAAGATGTCAAAATAGGAGACGAAAAAGCTTTGCTACTAGAAGAGAACCGTAGATTCCACATAGCTCTTTCTAGAGGTGATTTTAAGTTGAATTTGTACGCTAAGTTGTTGTATGAGCATATTGATGTGATAGATGCAAAAGATTGTTATGTGTGTATGCAGTTGCCTGCTTCAGTGGATGAGGGTATTAGATATCATCACCTTCCACTGACGTATGGTATTTCCTGTAGTATATTGCTTAGCATTTTCTATGGCCGAAGTCATTTTGAGTATTTATTTTCTAATTATGATGCAGTACTTCCTGAAGTACCAGCTTATAAGCATTTGAATAAGTATGATTATTACAAGACAGAAGATAGACGTAGAAAATACTTCATACCTTCTTCAGAGTTAGATAAAGCTTATGCACATCGACATAATCTGACGTGTTCATTGTCAGAGGTAGAAAAAAGGTTCATAGATCAAGTAGAAGATAGATACTGAAAACAGAAACAGTTACGAGATTCAGGTGAAGGTAGGGTAGATTGGACAGATGAAGAGAAGTTGCACAAATCAAAAGGGAGTTGTGGCCCGATAGCACTAGATGAAAAGCAGAAGGGGAAGTTATGCATGAGGTGTCCACAGACATATTATGAGAATGTTAATGTGGGACAGACCACATGTGATCATGTTTTCACAATAGAAGATTCAGCTAAGGACTTTTTGGAAGGTACGGTGCAAGTGATACCAACTGTGTATTATGTTTGTGGGAGGAATGCCTATGTGAGATTGCCTGCAAAATGGTATGGTACGTGTTATTTGGCAATCATTTTCACTAAGATTTATCATGCGTAAGATTTAGAGCTTTTGGAAGGAGGACAGCATATGAGGGTAAAGCGAGGTGCAAGTGCAGCAGCTGTAGTTGAAGATATTTTTGGATCAATGATACCAAGTTTGGGAGTGATTTTGAATGATGTGAAGATCAGAAGGTTGTCCACTGTTGTTGATGAGTTGTCAATGAATACAGCTAAGTCGCTGGTGATGGTTAAAGGAGAGATGTTATCGATAAGGACTATGATTTTGCAAAATCGACTTGCTTTAGATGTTCTTATGGCAAAAGAGGGAAGAGTCTGTAAACTTTTGAAGGTTCAAGAGTGCTGTACTTATATACCAGATAACAGCAAAGATCTGGAGAAGTATATAAGTGACATCACTACAATTCATCATGAGATCGGGGATTTGACTGAGGAAGGTGTTTGGAAGAAAATTGGTAAAGGATTTGGTAAGGTGGGAGGTTGGTTTGCGAGGTTAGGAAAAGGGTTCCTCGGCTATGTGTTTAAACCTCTTATTATAGTTGTGGCTTGTGTGATTGGTTTGTGGGGTTTGATTATAGTTGGCAAGTGGTATAGGTCCAACAGGATTGAGAGGTCATTGAGAGAGCAAGAGAGGTGAATGGAAAGACTGCAGGACAGTCAATATCAAAGTCTTAGAAACATGGAGATGTTTAGGCGAGAAAGAATGGCAACACGTTCTGTTTAGGTCTGTTCTTTCCCCAAGGATGGTGTAGTTTGGTGATGACACAGGTCATCAAAGGGGGGAACTGATAGAGCGCCATGTTATTCTGGAAATTGTAGTTGTGTGGCATAATCATGGGTAGTTTGCACCCACATATTTAGAGAACTGTATTAATGTGTGATCATTAGAAATGTAGTAATTAATCAGTTTATGACAGAGTGTTTAGGAGATATTCATATCCTTTGAAGACTAATGTAGTGCTTAACCGAGAAAATGCCTTAAGTAATGCAGAAATTATTGCTTCACGTATAAGATGTTGCATTAGGATTAAACTTGTACCATGTTAAAGTTGCATATGTAGGGATGTTTAATCACGAGAGAGATGTAACGCTTTTAAAAATCATTCAGAATGCAATGCTTATAAATGTAGTTTTAGAAATGCGCTTAAATGTTTAAAGGCCAGATTGTATGAAAGCACCAATAGAGGCCTAAAAAAATGATTTCTTAGCTTGTTTGAAGACTGTAGGCCCGAAATGTATTTTTCCTTGGGAAAGGCTCCTTTTCTCCGTCAAATTTGGATTGTAGATTTGTGTATGTGCAAGGTCAATTTGCTCACAGGCTTTCTGTTGCAGGTGCAAGGACACATATTTCATTAGGCAGAATAACCTTTTGTTTTAGGAGTTAGGATGGTAGAAGCAAGCATCATGGGAGTGAGAAGGAATGTAAAGATGATACATTTGGCGGAGAAGGTGCCTGGGACCCAAGGATGAAGTTGTAGTTTCGATGGCAAAACTCAGGAGCGAAGACCTGCCGAAGGGGTGTGTTTAGGGTGTGTTCAATGTTTTTGGGATTTTGTATCAGGGACAGTGCTCTGAGGGTGGAGGGCAGTTGGAGAGCAGATGAAGAGGAGAAGGAGTAGAGAGGGCCAGAGGAGAAGGTTAGAGGAAAGCCAGAAGGAGCATCTTAGAACGAGCTCTGTAGTTTAGGCTACTTATCCATGGAAAGTGAGTGTACTTCTTAGGAAGTCTTCCTGCTGACACCTTTTTTTCTTGCCTGGGTGGGAATGCTAAGTAGGGATGTCACCTCAGAGTTAGTTTAGGGACAGACTAAAGGTTTTCTTTCCTTTGAGTGAATGCAGCTAAGACTTCAAGCTGGGACTATCATCATTTGACGAATGCTTTTGGAAATAACCCTCATCCTAATTCTGAGTCGTCTGAGATTTCTGCGTAGGATTATGTTTGTATTAGTGCATGTTTATTTTCTTAACTTCTTACTGACGTGCCTGTATGTCCAGTTATTTTTGGCTTAGTAATACATTTTTTTAAATTTCCTTCTGTAGTCAATGGTCCTTTAGATCGAATTGGCTTGGTCGTATATAAGGTGGTTATGAATTTGATGTCCTTTCCTTTACACTTCTTAGCAGACAAAAAGGTCCAGTCGACCAAGGATTCTAAAGATTGGTAAAATAAGAAAATCTAGATAAGAATCCGGCTGCATTACTTCCAAAAGGACGGATTGTTGCTTGCTCCGCTGAACATTTAATGAAAAAGTTTCTGACCATCCAAATTGAAAAAAAGCAAGCCACTGCTGTTCTTGCCACTCAACCTGAAATGAGAAAGAGTTATCAACCACTTTCAAGTTAAGCATCTTTCCAATGTACCAAAGACAACAATCAGATGACCACCGTCTTATTATTTTTACCTCATTGAGAGACAAATCTTTAGAAGCAGCATCAATTCCAAAAAAATGAATGCCAAAATGGAGTGGTGATGGGGTACTAACCAGAGGTAAGGAGAGAAAGAAAGAAATAAAGTGAGTGGTGTGATTCGGCTAAAAGAGAGTGCTGGGGATGGTCTAGAGAGAAGAAGGAGGGGTACATGAATGGTGAAGAATGGTTGGGGCAGGTTGCGGAATGAATGCAAAGGAGGCAAGAGGAGAGCAGTGGTGGAGGGGCAGGTGGGGATGGGGTGGAAACTGAAGAGAAGAGGTTGGGGATTGAGGCTAAGGGGGAAGAGAAGGAAGACAATTGAAAAGGGGTCATGTAAGCGAAGGCAATGCACAGAGAGGAAGGGTAGAGAATGGGAAGAAATCAAGTGCAGTGGTAGGGGTGTGGACATGGAGGGACGAAGGAGCAAGAAGGGGAAGGCATGGAAGGACAAGGTGTGAGAAGGAGAGGTAGGGAGGGGGAGGTTACAGAGTCAAGTACAGAGGTGAAGTAAAATGAGAGGCTTGGCTGGCAGAATTAAGAAAGTTGCCACTATGTAGGCTTAAGTTTTCCAGTGACTGTTTATGGTTGCTGACCGTGTGACAGCCTTCTACCTTTCTAGGGGGAGTTGTGAATGACTCTCAGGAAGTAACACAATGGGGCCTGCTGTTGGAAGAGGTGCGACCTCCCCTGGAAGCAAGGCCAAACAGGGTGTGAGCCCAAAAGGGGAGCTTCAAAGGATAAGTTGCATTTGAAGGTCAATTGGTGGACACACACAAGAGGGGCTGCTTTTTTGTTTTTGCACACATGCTGGCATAGGGGACAGAGAGATGGAACCCATTTCCAAACCATTTTTTCTGTGGGAGTCTAGCTCACAGTTAGCCACACTTTAGGATGGGCTAGGGAGTCCCACTCATCAAGAGAGGGCTCTGCTATGTTGAGAGTGGGCAGAATGAGTGCATTCGGGTTAATTAGATGCCACAATTTGCAGAAAGTCATCACTAGGTTGGAGGGGACCTGGTAGCCCATTGGCTAGTAGTCGCTACATCCCCTGAGGGCAAGAACTTGGCATAAAAGTGGCATCCCTGGCATCCAGACCTCAGATCATGTCTGCACAGGAGGAAAACTGAAGAAGGACTGCCCTGCTGTTCCCTGGACCAATCAAAGAGGAGGTGCACCAAAGACTGAACTGTAGCTGCTGCTCATTGTTTTAGCAAAGAGAGGACTGTGCCTCTGGTGCCCTGCTCAAGGATTAGTCATCCCTGAGCCTCAAACAGAAGAAGTGACTCAAAGAGTCAGTTGGTTGACTTCATGTTAAGGCTACAGGGCCACAAAAGCTGAAGAAGCCTGCCATGATGAATTGGTAGCCAAGAAGCCTGATCACCACCAACTGCTGAAGTGCAGATTGGAGACCAAGTGCCAACCCTCAAAAGTTGAACTCGAGTCTGCTGAATCCTTGAGAAAGCAGTTTGGTCACCCAGCAAATAAGTTATCATCAGTTAAAGGGCACTGCTGTCTTTGCTTTAATTGGAGACCAGTAGAAACGCTGGATTTCACCCGGACTTCGGGGGACTTAGACTCCTGTGGCCAAAGTAACCCCACCATGTTCCCGGGCCTAAGGCTGATCACAGGAAGACCCCATCACCAGTTAAGCATCCTCAGCATCCTGGAGCATTTTCAGAATCCTCTTGCATCAGGAGACCTCCCTTAATGTCTATTGTGGTCCTCCCATAGTGCCATCAACTGGACTGAAAACTGCTTTGACTGTGTGGTAACTATTCACCTGGACCATATTAGCCCCTGTGGCTAACTTCCTACCGGAGTTGGTCAGCCCAAAAGTGCCGAAGTTGTTGTTTACAACTCTATACAACTTTGGAAACTGTACAGCTATCTGGGTCCATTACAATGATTTACTGAGCCCAGCTATGTTTTATTGTCCATTTTTAAAAATTGCTATCCTTGGAACTCTCTGGCAAATTCCTTTATCACTGAGGTGTCTATTGAAAGATAAAGTACAACCTTTTTTGTAAATTTGAGTCTGATTTCTTTTGTCTAGCATTTTCTTCTTATTCAACTGTTTTTGTACTTCTTAATGCTTTAAACTTGTTTCTTTGATAAAGCTTGACTGCTCAGAACCACGGGTACCCAAGGTTGAGCTAAGGGTTTTGAAACGCACCTGAATGGACCCATTACAGTTTGGTGAGTTTATTACACAGTGAGGTCGCACAACCACACCATATTGTAAACCGCTTTCCTCACTCATCTGAAATATTTAAACAGTGTTTCTTAGTCATTGGGTTGATGACTTCTATAGCATTGTCAAACTTGCTCAAGGTGGGGTTGCTCAAGGTTTCAAACTTGCTCAAGTATGTGGAGTTCATCAATCTGAGCCAGAGCACTAATTTACCCAAATACTTCATGTGTGTGTTGTAGGTGTGCTGCCTTTCTACTTATGATGTGGGTTTGCCCTCAGGTGGAGAGCTTTTGGAGCGAGGTTGTCCAGTGTCTAATGTTCCTTCATTTCAGAACACATAGTACTACTTAAACATGTAGAAGAAATATAGTTTTAGTGGGAATGTTCTCTTGTTTTCTTGTCCCCCCCCTCTGTCCCATACCTTAAATAGCTTGGGAGAGGACACCTTAACTTTTTGGGCAAGCATCCCTTCAAGCCTGAAGTGACATATGGATTGCATAAATATCTACAATGCTCCTTTACTTATATTAGATTCAATTAAGTGGGTGGCAGATGGTGACTCTTCCTGCACCACCAGTATATCACATTAGTTGATGGTGAGTTGTCATAGTAAGCTATCCTCTTTTGATTGTCCATTTATTTATGTTCTAGAGTAATCCTAATAGGTATGGAAGTTACGTGTTATGTTTCGTTATGTTATACAGATTTGTAGAGCACACTATCACCCGGGAGGGGATCCTGGTGCTAAGACCCATGCTTCCGCTCTCTTTATTGTCTGTATTGCTGGGAGTGCAGTTCATAAATGATGCAGACTGCCCAAACACACGTATAAAGGTCCATCCTGGCGTTTATACACACAATTGTGAATGGGACGACACTCCTCATTTTGTTAGGGTGAAGACGGCCTGGGACAGCAAGTATGACCAGGGCTGCAGGACAGCTGTCAGTTACTGTGTGCCCCCTTAATCCTCATTATGCAAGGGGTAAAGAGGTCTAGATCTGATGTCTTTCTACCCTGTTCCGAAAAAAGTAAATATCACGGTTGTCAGCTGCCCCTAGAACCTTTTTTACCGCAGCAAGCTCCCCCTTCACACACATATGGTGATGGGGTCTGAAAATACCCCTCACCTCTTGGGCAAGGCGCAGGGTCGGACTGGCCTAGAGGGCAATCAGTCAGTTCCTGACCAGCTGGTCTGACAGGTTAGTGTGTGGGTCAGTTGTATGCTGTTTGTGGGACTGTTTATGGTCTGCTGGGCTTGCATTTACTGTTTATTTCCCTGAAATGAACACAAACATTGCCTGCAGCAAGATCAAATCCATGCAGTCTTCTATACCTTTCAAAACCCTTACAGAGGGTGACTTTGCAAATTCAGAACTGCTCCCACTTTGCAAACATGCGCCACTTTATTAGCTTTCCAATTTATTCATGGGGCCACTTTATATTGGGAGCTCGGGTGAATGTGAGGTGCGCATACCAAATGTGGCACACAAAGAAATTTTAAACAAATAAAGGGATCCGGGACTCCACTCAGTAAGTGGAGTGCCAGATCCCTTTGTTTGTTTAAAATTATTTTGTGGAGTTCTCCATAGGGGACGTAGGTGTATTGCGCCTCAGGTCCTTGGCACCCGGAAGAAGAATTACCTTAACCCAACTAGTGGATAGGTGCAGTCACTGATGCCCCATACCCTGTGTGTCTTGTGTTAATATGTGGCACACAAAGAGTTCACAGGCTTATTTACAAGAAACTGACACAGAGATGCGTCAGTTTCCTTGCACCAGGCAAAGAAACCCTTGCACCACAATGGATGCGTCGTATTTACAATGCACTGCACCATGGCGCGAAGATTTACAAATGTGTCAGAAATTCTGACGAATCTGTTGACGCAAAATTCACGCATTGGTGGAGTTGTGTCGCAAGCATGATGCAACTCCAGTAATGCTTGGGGGAGGCCTATACTCAATACACTGCGTCACTCCTTAAGCCTGCTGTAAGCAGGCATACGGTTTTGACGCAGTGGCATCCTAGAAGTGGCGCAGTGATATCTTGTAGCTTTCACTGCATCACTTATATGAGGCTTTCCAGCGTGGGAACGCCCACCCTGCATATATTATACCTGATGCAGGTATAATGTGCCGCAGGGCTTTACAACCTGACGCTTCTCCTCGAGTACGTCATGTTGTAAATGGGTCACTACGTGACGCATTGTTTACACCGCCACTGCGTCCCAGAAAGTGACGCAATGGCGGGGCAAAAGTGTCACTAGGGGCTTATAAATCTGCCCCACAGGATTTTAAATGCTCATCCCCTAAGCTTGAGTCCACTTGATAGCGGAAGGTGGAGCAGATTTATTAGGGCGCATTAACGGGATTCCATATGGACGCATATAGGAACATTAACGACAGAGGTGTGACTCCATCTCTGTAATATGTACCTTTGGTGCTAACAACAAAATCAATCAATTAGAGTAACTTATATTGTAAACAAATTTGATATACTTCCAGGTTATTTTTACAAAATTGAAATTGTTTTTCAAACTTTGCGGCGGTTTGCGGCGTTGGCTTTATTCTTTCACAGGGCAGCCTACTTGTATACAGTGATTAGTTTGCTTGTTTCCTACAGTAGAAAACCGATTTGCCCCGCGGAACCACATACAGTGTTCCGTTTATGAACTCGACTGAAGGCTTAGACCAAGTGTTTTTGATTACAAAAACAGCTGTATATTCCACGATTAGAGAAAAAAGAAAAAACTAGCCTACTATGACAGTTGCTTCCCGGGCTACCTATTCACAAAGGAAACTTATACTTGTGAGTAATTTACACATGTACGTTTATTGTTACATTGTTGAGTAACTTTACTACTTTTGGCTACTCTCAAAATCTGCATGTAAAGTTACTCAAAAGTTTAGACTTACACATCTGCACACCCTGAAAAACGATGTGGAGCAAATTTATGAGTGTTAAGTAACAACTGCAAAAAAGACACAGTACTAAGTCAAGAGCCATAAATGGCCAATCCCTAATACTTCAACAACCTCCCATGGAAAGTAATGGGGGTAAGGACTTAAAATAAAACCCATAGGAAAAAATGCTAACTTAAATTAAATTATTTAAAATAGTTATCCTTATAAATAAATGTAAAAATAATGTATAAAAGTAAAACATATAGGGGCGAGGCCAGGCAAGATGGCTGGGTGAACGTAATTCTATGGCAGGACGGAGGCTCCGATTATGCTGTCTCATTTCTTTACTACCAAAAATACAGCAGCCAATCACAATAGTAAAGAAAAAGCAATAAACTACATATCCCAATGAACCCCTAGGATACCATAGAGTAGGTGTAGTATAAAAGGTATCTTAGAGGACAGTCCTTCCTCTTTCTTTGCTGCTCCCGCAGCCAGTTAAGTGCATTTTGTCTTTGTTCCTTGCGCTTTGTGTTTTTCTCTTGGCGCTTTGGTTAAATTTGACTACAGTTAATGTGTGTTTGCTCCGCTTACCTTATTCTACTGTTTTAGCTGATTGCTATTGTTGCATTTGTTGTAGCGCTTGCCTTCGCGCTGGTTTTACCTTGGGGGCGTGTGGTCACCCCCCGCATGCGGGCTTGCTCTTCTGGGCTCGTTTTTTGAACTTGTGGAGTGGGAGTGGGAGCTGAGAGACGCGCCTTTCTCACGCGCCTCTCATTTTCAGCCGGCGTTTTGTCCTTCTGTGTCGCGCATGCGCAGTACCTTCGTCTCGCGCTTCAGGCGACCGTCGGTACTGCGCATTTCTTGCATTCCTGGCTTTTGTGGAAGGAACTAGCAGCGCGTCTTAACAAATCTATCAGAAGACACTGAATTCGGCTTTCCAAGCCTCTGCCCACCTGCCGGCTGTCAGGCTCCAGACGCCCTTTTGTCAATGAGGACTGGGGGTTGTAAAATTTAAAGTAGGTTTTGCCTAGAGTGCTACAAGCCCTCCCTCCACATTCCAATTGTTCATTCAGGTCAATTTTTCCTTGCCTGAGGCTTGTTCTTGGGGTCGCACTCCCCCTCAATACCCTAAGGGTGTGAATTTTCGGTCCTTTCCTCTGTGGGCTACTTTACTATTCTTTGTTTGCCAAAGATGGGAGATTATTATGAAGAGGAGGACTTCTACCATGGTGAAGAGGAACCTTCTGGTTCCATGGATATGGAGTATGAAGGACAAGCTTTCCATTCCACTCTTGTTTCTTTCCAGTTACACCTCGCAGAATATGCATCTCAGCAGGGATGGAAGACGTCTTCTGGGCGTTCCTCTAGATCTCCCAAGAATCCGCATGTGGCGGACTTTGTTAAACTGGCGCATTCTCTGGCTACACCCAAATCCTCTAGGAAGGGGAAACGCTCTAAAAAATCTTGCAATCCTTCCCCTTCCACTTCGAACTCCTCTGACTCTCCATCTTCTGACTCCGAGGCGCCCCCTCCTAAGAAGAAGGCTCGTAAAGAGCACTTTGTTGATGCCCCGTCTAAACCTCCGGTGCTAGATTTTGAGCCCACTGAAATTGTGCATCCTAATTCTTCAGCCTGGTTGCCTTCCCCTGAGGTGGCTGCTTATGTTCTGTCTAATATCAGGAGATCTTTTGACAATACCGTACGGGCACGTTTAAGATCTGAGTGTCCCCGTCCTGATCTTTCCGACAAGTTGGCGGACACTCCTGATGTGGACCCTCCAATGGTCACTTATCTACCGAAGTATTCCAAGGATCCAAAAAAGGGTCTCGACAGGTCCTGGAGATCCTGTCAGGATAAGATGCTAGATCTTCTTGGCCCTCTCACAAAAATTTTAGATTTGGCTTTTCGAGCGAAAGACTCTGACGCCATGATTGATCCGGAGGAGATGGTAGGATGGGCTCAGCGGGCTATATGCATGCTTGGTAATGCTAACTGCGCCCTGAATAGTGAACGCCATCGATCAATTCTCATGAAGCTTGATCCTAAGCTCACTGATCTGGCTCCTTCGGAGTCTGGGCCTCTAGCTCAAGGTTTACTCTTTGGTCAGCCGTTTTTAAAAGAACTCTCCAGTTTTGTGGCCACCTTCAGCGGCTTGGACAGGGCGCAGGCCAACCTGCGTAGGGCTTTCCGTCCGGTTTTCGGTCAGGCTGGACGAAGGGGGCGTTCATTCGGCCGTGGAAATTCCCAACCTACTCAGAGAGGAGGTCAGTCTCACAGAGGAGGCGGACAGGAGTCCTACAATTCTGGAAAATCAAAGTTCTACCCTTCAAGAAAAGGTTGGGGTCAGTACTCCAGAGGTGGATACGGAGGTGCCCAAGGTGGTCGACCGGATTCCTCAGGTGAGATTAATTCTGTCTTCAGAAGTAATTTTGGGGGGCAGGTTGAGATATTTCCTTCCGAATTGGCAGTTAATCTCCAGCGATGCTTGGGTGTTGGAGACGGTCCAGGGCTACAAACTCGAGTTTTACGCTCACCCTCTCCAACACCATCCTCCTTCTCCCCATGTTTTTTCCCTACAAGATCAGGACTTCATCTCCACAGAGATAGAGTCTCTTCTGGCGAAAGGGGCCATAGTCCTTTCTTCCCCTCATCCAGACGGCTTCGTCAGCAATGTCTTTCTAGTGGAAAAGAAAGGAGGGGGTTCTCGTCTGGTCCTCAACCTCAAGGACTTCAACGGCGGGGTGGTGTACCGTCACTTCAAAATGGAGGGTATTCACCTTCTAAGGGACCTTTTGCGGGAAGGAGACTGGATGGTTCGTCTGGACTTGAAGGATGCGTATCTTTCAGTTCCGATCTATGCTCCTCATCGTCGCTTTCTCCAGTTTCAGTGGCTGGGAAAGTGGTACGAGTACACGGTCCTTCCGTTCGGTCTGTCTTCAGCTCCGTGGTGCTTCACGAAGCTATTGCGTCCAGTTGTGGAGTCCTTGCGGGCCCGTGGGGTCAGATTGATTGTTTACCTGGACGATTTTCTTTTGATGGCCCAGTGTCCTCTCCTTTTACAACGACATCTGCATTGGTCCATCGATCTTTTGCAATCTCTGGGATTTCTTGTGAATCCACAGAAGTCGGACTTTCGTCCTTCTCAAACCATGGATTTTCTAGGGTTCAAAATCGACTCAGTTGCTTGTCAACTTCTGCTCCCGGGACAGAAGATCAGAGCGATCAAACGGGAATTCCGTTTGGTTTTGTCCAAACAGATGGTTTCTTTGCGATCGGTAGCTCGGATTTTGGGTCTGTTGTCCTCTTCAATTCAAGCAATCTTTCCAGGTCCTCTGCACTATCGGGCCCTTCAGCGTCTCAAAATCCGTCACCTTCAGAAGGGCTTGTGGTATTCCGATATGGTTCCTCTTTCAGAGGACGCCAGGTGGGAAATGCTGTGGTGGTTATCCTGGAACGGACGTGCTCTTTTCGGTCAGACTCCAGAGGTTGTGATCGAGTCAGATGCAAGTCTTTGGGGATGGGGGGCTCGGTGCGGCTCTCTGACGACAGGGGGGCGTTGGTCCCCAGAGGAGTTGTCCCTCCATATCAATTGCTTAGAGCTTCTGGCGGGCTCTTTTGCGATTCGTTGTCTAACTCCCCATGCAACGAACTGTTGCATTCTTCTACGCATGGACAACATTTCGGCTGTGAGGTATGTCAACAAGCTCGGGGGTACGAAGTCCATTCTCCTGGCAGAAATTGCCAAGGACTTCTGGCACCTGTGTCTGCAACGTCAGATCACGGTTATTGCCGAATACCTTCCAGGTCGCCAAAATCAAGTGGCGGATTGGAATTCTCGCCATCTGAGGGATGCCAGCGATTGGAGGCTTCACCCTCGGGTGTTTCGGCTCCTGTCCCGAACTTGGGGTCCATGTCATCTGGATCTCTTTGCTTCTCGGCTGAACACGCAGGTTCCTCAATTTTACAGTTGGAGACCGGATCCCGAGGCTCTGGCCACGGATGCGTTCCTTCAGACCTGGCCTCCTCTTCTATGGTATGCCTTCCCTCCCTTCATAATGATTCCGAGGGTTCTGGCCCGCGCGTGGCTCTTTCTGTCGGAATTGATTCTGGTCACTCCTCTGTGGAGGGCCCAACCGTGGTTTCCGATTCTTCTGGAGATGAGTTGCTCTCCTCCCATTCTGCTTCCCGACCTGCGGAATCTGTTGCTGGACCCTCTGAGAAATCCCCACCCTCTCATTCTGTCGGGTCAGCTTCCGTTAGTGGCGTGGCGGATTTCGGGGGACGTTGGCAAGTCCCTGGGCTTTCTTCGGAGGCTGCCCGATTTATCGGGGAAGCTTGGGCTCCCAACACACACAAGCGTTATGCTTCATCTTGAAAACGATGGTGTGATTGGTGTGCACAGCGGTCAGTGGATCCCTCTTCTGCAGATGTCACTTTAGTTTCCAATTTCCTGGCTTCTCTGGCTTCTTTGGGTTTGGCTTACAGGACGATTAACAACTTTCGATCTGCGATATCAGCTGGTCATGTCCCTGTTGATAGTAAACCTATTGGTGAGCATCCTCTTATTTGCAAATTACTCAGAGGCATTCGGATGGTAAAACCTCCTTGCCCAAAGTATGTCGCCTTATGGGATGTTTCAGTGGTTTTACGTTTCTTGGATTCATGGCCTTCTCATTCTTTGCTCTCTCGCAAACAGTTATCTGCCAAACTGACCATGTTGTTGTGTTTGCTTTCTTGCAAACGTGTATCTGATGTTCGTGCCTTAGATCTGGCTGGACGTCTTTTCACCCCAGAAGGGGTTTCATTTACTATTTCTCGCCGTACTAAGTCTAACACTTCTTGTGTCTCATATCCTTCTTTTCCTCACAATCCCAAACTCTGTGTGGTTCAATGCATCAGAGATTATGAGGTGAGTACTGCTCCTTTTTGTAGCAATCTCCAAGGTCAACTGCTTATAGCTTTACAGAAACCGTTTAAGCCTGTTTGTCCTGCCACTTTAGTAAGATGGGTTCGTTGGCTCATGAAAGAGGCGGGCATTGATGTCTCTGTTTTTGGTGCCCACTCGGCTAGAGGAGCTATGGCCTCTAAGGCTTTTTCCTTGGGTGCCGGCCTCCAAGACATCTTGAAGGCTGCTGATTGGTCTTCAGAGTCAGTGTTTAAAACCTTTTATTTTAAACCTATTATGCATGTTGCTTCTGTTGTGGTGGACCAGCTTTAAAAAAGCATAATCGGAGCCTCCGTCCTGCCATAGAATTTAAAATTTGCTAACATTCGTGCCAAGAATTTTCAATTCTATTAAGGACAGGAGGCGAGGATTATCCCACCCTTATTTATATAAATGCATTGTATTGCTCATTGCATTTACACTTGTATTCTATGCATATGTTGTACTTTTCCCTCCCTTTTTCCTTTATCCATGCTTCCTTCATCTGGTAGTTTTGGATATTACGGATTTGTTTTTTCATTTCAGGTTCTGATCCTAAATGATTGCATTTGGTCGTGTCCCACGGGCCAGCGGTGGCTGTTCTTCGGACGGTTTCTCCAGTTGCAGCATTTTGTTTAGGACGTCCTGGACCCTTGGCCATCCGTCTTTCTTCTGGTTCATTGTTCAGCTCCCCGAAGACTGGGTTTCGTGTTTATCTTCATTTTATCTTGTTGGATTCCTGGAACTTTTTCTTGTATGACTTTACTTATGACTGAACTGTTCTACACAAAGAAAGAGGAAGGACTGTCCTCTAGGATACCTTTTATACTACACCTACTCTATGGTATCCTAGGGGTTCATGGGATATGTAGTTTATTGCTTTTTCTTTACTATTGTGATTGGCTGCTGTATTTTTGGTAGTAAAGAAATGAGACAGCATAATCCTCGCCTCCTGTCCTTAATAGAATTGAAAATTCTTGGCACGAATGTTAGCAAATTTTAAATTCACTCCAGCTCCGGAGTACCGTACCGCTCGGAGAAGCTTTATCCTAAGGATAGAATTTCCAAACTCACCAGATCAGCCCAGGAGAGTCACGGAAGGAAGCGGAGCAGCCATAGCCAAAAAGAAATCAATGCGATTCCCGAAAAGTTAGCCTTTGACACTGCGGCCTGGAGATGCCTAAGTAGCCAAGATGGCGGTGGCAGTGGCACCGGCGGGAGGCTCGAAGTGAGAATAAGCCTCGTTAGACGGCTGCAGCACCCAGGCGAAAAGCAGAGGCACCGGTGAACTCTCGACAGGCGTGGAGCAATAGGAGGGGTAATCCTGATGAGGAGTGCCACCTTGTGACGCCGCGCTCACATGATTGTGGAGACGCTCTGCACTTAATTGTAACTGCATGCGAGGGAAGCGTCCGTTCGGCGCTTTGACGAGATGGAGGTAAGAGGGGCCCGTGAGAGCAGAGGATTAAGGCGCAGGGGTGGCCCTGGAGGGTGCCCCCCCCAGCAGATTAATTAACTCTAAGACTAAAGTGGCCTGGGCCTTTGATGGGGCTGAAAATAAATGCCTGACTCTAAAATGGCGCCCGCGGAGAGATTGCCTGGAAGAACTGGAATCACTGGTCACCGGGATGGAGGAACAGAGCATGATTAAGGGGCTAGTGGAGACACCCTGACTCCCTAATTTCAGCAGCAAAAACACGGCCTATAGACAAGTGATACGCAGAGCCATATCCCATGGCTGACTTTAAGATGACCGGCCTTGAATTCAATTAATGCAATACTATATTGCTTGGGCCTCTCCACATTAGATGGACAGTACTACATGCTTCATCTTCGCAAGGAAGGCGCATACCGGAGGGGGAGTACCCTGCCCCAGAGAAGAGGGCTCTTTGACCTGCCCATATGCCACCGAAAAAAAGTGACAAGTAAGGTCTCCACATACTTTGCTGCAACAGAGAAGAGGCAAGTGCAAAACAAACGGGGACAGTCAAGTACAATGAAGCTCACTAGAGAGAATCTTATGGCCTCCCTCAGAGACTTTAAACCTGAACTATGCACGGAAATGAAGCAAGATCTGAGGTCCTCAATGGAACAATTGAAGACAGACCTATCCGAACGCATGTCAGCCATTCAACACGATGTGGACGCTGTAGGATCCCGGGTCCTTGAGATAGAAGAACACTCACAAGATCTGGAGACTCGCACCAGCAGGCTACAGGAAAAGCAACAAGAGCTTCAGATTCAGCTTCAACAGGCCCTCCTGAAGGCGGAAGGCTTAGACAACAGGTCTAGGAGGGAGAACATCCGCATAAGGGAACTGGACGAGGGCACAGAGTGACCTGGAGGCCTTTGTGGAGGGGCTCTTTGAGGAGATCTTGAGCCTGCATCAGCTGTAAATTAAGATTGATAGAGTTCATCGAGTAGGAAACCAACAGATGGGAGACTGTCGATGCACAAGGGATGTCCTGGTCAAGCTACACTCGTTTAAAACTAAAGAAGCGATTCTGCACGCCACAAGGGAAAAGGAAGAATCTGCTTTTCATGGCTACAAATGTCTGCTGTTTCAAAACCTGGCGCCGTACACGTTGACAAGTAGGAAGCAACTCAGGCCGATTACAACCAAACGCCGAGAGGACAACATACGCTATAGATGGACATTCCCATTTAGCTCCACCTTTGAACTCAACAACAAACCACAACATGGCTCATGCCTAGAAGAGGGTCTGCACATTTTTGGCCTCCCTGTTCCTGAAGATGAAAGCAGTCAAGGCCCCTCTGAAAGGCTCGGAAGCTGCAACAAGGCAGAGACAGCAATGGCGCACCATCACAAAAGGCAAGCCCAGCATAGCATGATGGCATAGAACTGTCAAATTAACGTTCAGAAGAGAGTTCGCATTATGCCCTATGGGATAGAGTTATGAAGAGTTGCAAGATGGAAGCAGACATAATGCTGTTGGAAAAGCTCTTGCACCTTTGTAATGAATGACTGATTGCACTGCACTAAAATACCAAAGAGCTCTTTCTAACTGGAATTTCATTGGGGAAGCATCCGGCAGGCGAGGCTCTGGGCGCGGCCCCAGTCTCCCGTCATCATACCATTTTTCTTCAAAAATGAGTTGGCTGGAAGCCCGTTGGCTGTCCAGTGTAGGGATTGTGGGGAACTATGTTTTTTCTGTTAAGGGGGACCTGTTGGTGGGGCCGAGAGACCTATGGGCAATCTCTACAGAGGGGAAGTGCAGGAGTGTTCATCACTGCTGGAAGGGGTAAATACTGGGAATTTTCAGGGAGATTTGGATTTACTTTATTATACAGTTAATTAAAACTCACAATATAAAACGTACATCATTAAAATCGATATAAACTTTAAAACACATGTATTGTTAAAGGAAAAAGGTATTTAAAACCATATTAAATTATCATTCTCAATTACAGTGTATGTAACCCGCTTGTGGAATTGAAAGTGTGAGTCAATGTAATCTGCGTACTTTGACTTGGCAGGACCTTGGCAGACTATTTCTTGCTTGGTGAGTTGTTACATGCTGTTAGTCACTGCGCCATGTGGTTGGTTTGTAAGTCTTGTGGACACAATGTCAAAAAACTTCGTCAGTCTACAATTTAACTGGACCTCTTCAGGGTTGAAGCATATCATCACAGCTTGCCTGCAGCTTGTTACACCTTTTTGATTCCAAAGTGATCGAAATAGGGCGCGCCTTATGTCTATCAGGTTGGGGCAGATGCAGATTATGTGGATTAAATCCTCATTCCCTGATTTGCAAAGACGGCATAGATGTTCGTCTGGCCCCCTTTTCCGTGGTGCCGAGTGAGGTAGAATTGGTAGAATTCCAAAACGCAGGTTTAGAAATTTATGTTTTGTCTTCCGCATGAGACCCATTTTCAAATATTCATGCGGTTTCAGGGCATTGTAATCTTTCAGCACGGCCCATCCATGTGCCCTCTTGGCCAGGGTTTCTTTATCTTCAATAGATGATATCAATTTAGTGACTTTTGTTACCACCTTTTTGAAACTATTTTTGCCAGCTGATGACGCCCAAAGGCTGGTTAAGTCCAGATGTTCCAAGGATTTTAAAAGATATTTCTTAGCGGGTGAGTTTGATCGTATTGACAGTTCTGTCCATAAATGAGCGTTTAGGGTTCCTCGTTCCGTGCCTTTGATTTTGCGCCAGCATTTTATATAGGCGCCTCTTCTCTCCACCGTTTGTTTTTGGATGCCAAATTCGAGGCAAATTTGGGCAGGAGACACATAATTTGGCAGACGGAAGATTGCCCTGTATGCTCTGCTGATTACTTTGTCAAGAGCATTAGCGTCCTTCCCTTGCATGGGTTCGCTTACGTAGGTGAGCATAGGCTGGAGGCGTGCTTTAATCACCTGTAGGAGGGGGTCAAATGATCGATCAGGGAGAACTTTTTGTAACGGCTTCATTGAGAAATGTAAAGTAGTTCCCTTCCGTGCTATAGCCTCTAGCTGGGGTTTGAACGAGCCTCTGCTGTCTAATAATACGCCAAGGTATTTATAGTTGGTAACTCGGTCCAGCCTTTGTACATCCAAGGACCATGCCAGTTTCTTTGATTTGTTGTAATTCACTGACATAACTTTAGTTTTGTTTAAGTTAATCTTCAAAGCGTTATTTATTCAAAATTGATTAGTAGTGTCCAAGAGATGTTGCAGTCCAATTGGGGAGCGGCTTACCAAGACCAGGTCATTGGCGTAAAGAAGGTTTGATAGCGAGATGTCTCCCAGCCGTGGCGTGTGTGAATTGTTTTTGTCCAATTCTCCGGGCAAGTCTGCGAGGAAAAGGTTAAACAACATGGGAGCAAGGACGCATCCTTGTTTTATACCTTTAGTGGTGTTAATTTGTCTGGAAAGGTGCGTCCCGCTACCAAGTTTGATCTTGACCCAGGTGTTAGTATGGAGTAGTATCAGCTGCTTCAGGAGTGGCCCCGGTATCCCCCACTTGTCCAGTTTCAGCCAGAGTTTGTTTCGATCAACATGATCAAACGCTGCACTATAATCTATAAAGCATAGAAATAGTGAGCTCTTGGTTGTCTTGACAGCATCTGACAATAGGGTTAACGCCATGATGTTTGTGATTGTGCCCTGTCCTCTACAGAATCCGGTTTGGTTGATGGGAATGATGTGTTTTAGGGTTGCCCACGATGTTAGTTCCTCCAGGAGGAGGCCCGCGTAGTACTTTGCCTCTGTGTCAATTAGGGCGATGAGGCGATAATTGCTTGGAGTGCTCCTGTCGCCCTGTTTGTGGATTGGACTAAGTATTGATACTCTCCAGATTAAAGGGCACGTCGCTGTTTCCCTGACTTCCTGGAAGAGTGGCACCAGTGTCTCGCTCCAAAAGTTGGCTTTGTACTTGTAAATTATTGGCGGGACTCCATTGGGCCCAGGAGCTCCTTCCAGTTTCCCTTTGGATATTTGTTGCTTAATCCTGGCTGCTGTTATTGTATGTTTTTTATCCTCACTACCTGAAGGTGGTCTAAAGCTTGATGTTCCGCCTTTCTCCAGCGTTGCAGGGTTGCATGATGTCTTCACCGGAATAGTGTCTTTATTTTCGTTTGAATGTGTTCGATGATTGATTGTCATTTTCATATTACTCTTTATGATCCTCATAGTTAGGTTTTTTCCTCTAAGTAAGCCCACCTAAGGAATTTTGTCATTGAAGTGTGTTGATAAATAGTGAGCCCATTCGGGTTCGGATACGTGAGAATGTATTCCTTTATGGCTTGGACGTTGGAGGCTTTGTATTGTTTTCCAGAACCTGGTGCTATTCTTCTGTTTTGAATCGTGTACGATTTTCGCCCAGAGATCCTCGTTGATTTTCCTTTTCCTTTCCCAGATCGACTTGTTGAGCCGAGTCTTTCAGGGATCGCAGCTCCTCATGCAAGGGGTCGTTGTTCGATTGTTTGCGGAGCTTCCTAAGGATCAGGTTTATTTCCCGTTTTAGTTTTTTTAATCTCCTGTGAGGTTACTTTTGCTGTTGTGTAGGTTGATGAGCTCATAGTGTTGGTTTTTTGCTCTGTGGTGAATTTTGTTCCAAGTTCTGTTACAAAGTCTACCCAAGCCTCTAGTGGGTTCCTTGACAAGCTTGAGATCTGGTGCAAGATCGCTCTTGCGTTGAATGTAAGCTCTTCTACTTTGTTAGTCTTGCACCTTATCCGTCTGAAGTTGGTGGTGTGCTCCATGCCGGCAGTTTTTCTTTCTTCCAGGTCAATCCCTCTGGTGCCGTATAGTTCCACTTCCTGTGGTTGGTGGTCGCTTTCACCATTTACACCGATCTTAAATCAGCAGATAGCGTCAAACAGAGGGAGTGTTACGAGGGTGAAGTCGAGGTGCGAAGAGGTAGATGAGGAGAAGTACGTAAATGCTGGAGGTGTGTCCTCTACAAATCGACCATTTAGTACCCTCAGATTTAACTGCTCTAGGCCTCTTAATAGCTGACTTGAGCATCTTGTTTGCTTGTTGGGAGTGAGTGAGGCTTGATTAGGAATTCCCAAGCCATGTTAAGGTTCTGTACCATTTCGTCTTCTGGTTTGTCACCGAAGAGTTGAAGGTTAAAATCACCTGCCAGGAGTAAGTTTTCTATTTCCCTTTCTTCCATCAGTCTTGCCACCTCGGTGACCAGTTCTCCCGCGCCTTTTAATCTATGCTTAGGATGTAAATATGTGTTTATTATATGCAGTTGTTGGGCAACCTGGTTTATTTTAATCGTTATTACTATTGCCTGTATGGCGCTTGGAGGTGTAATTTTTGCCTTTATTACTTTCATTTTTCCTATGGTAAGTATTGAAGATAACGATGCCAGGCCACCTGAGCTGTGACCGTAAGACGAGTTTCTTATGGCTGGATGGATTTGAGCTGAGTATCCTTGAAGAGAGAACTCTTTCTCCTCCCAGGTTTCTTGGAGCAAAATCAGGTCGAATGATTTCAGGTAGTTTAGTGTGTCTGGTTCGTCTAGTTTGCTAGTCAGACCGTTTATGTTCCAAATGCACATTTTTATATTTGGAATGTCAGCTTTTATGGAGGACTGGCTTGGTGACCTTTGTCACTTTGTGGCACCTGCGGTTATTGTCCGCCGTATGTTTGCCCAGCTTGGGTTAAGTTGGTAAGTTGTCAAGGATGTTGGAATGTCATTCGGTCCTGGGGAGTTACTGCGTGCTCCTTTTAGAATCGAGTTGACTTTATTTGGGTAATCTTTGTTGCTTCCTTCTAGGATTGGGGTGGGATAAGCGGGTCTCTTTCCTGGTACCAATTTTATTCCCCATTTGGAGAATCTGAGCGTTTCCCCTAAAATTTGACCTGCTAATTCTTTTGTTTTCCATACAGACTTTGTTGTTTCACTGTCTCGTTGGTCAAATGGTGACTGAAATTCGATTGTTAGCAGATCTGCTGTATTAATGTGTGATAGGCTTTCAATTGAGTGGATGAGTCTTAGTATATTGCCCCTATTTAAGGTGTCCACTCTTCCTCTAGATTTGAATTCGGGGATGAACAGAATAATGTCTGTCTCATTTTTTCCTGGGGACTGTGTGCGCAGATAAGTGGTTGACGTATGTTGGTTGTCACTGTTTGGGGGTTCAGCACTATATGACGTGTCGTTGTAAGTAGTGATGATTCCATGTTGATCCAGGGTAGTGGTATCCTTGCGAAGATCAGCACTGTTTGTTGACTGATTGGTGTTTATTTCGTCTATGCTGAAGTGGGTCGAAACCCCTAGGGCCTGAACTTTGTTGTGCATTCCACATTGCGTTTGTTGTGACGATGCTATTGACTTTATTACTGCCGTTCTCCTTCCAGTACTCCGTGTGTTGTGTGCAGAATCTGTTGCAGAGGTAAGTTGCTTATTAATGACTTGGCTGGTGACTTTCTGCTTAGTCTGTTTGCCTGCTCCCTCTTTTACTTGTTTCAGTAATGAGGTCTGTGCTAATTTCAGAGTCGTTGTGTCGGTTGGTTGGATATCTATGGGAGGTGGCTTTTTATACTCCGTGAGCTTCTCGTTTTTTCGTTTTTGTTCTTAGTCCCCTGGCGTTGTTATTGGCTCAATCTCGTTGATGCAACAAGCATCTATTATCTTTCTCTTCCTGCCCTTCCTTTTTTGTTTGCGGCGGGCACATGCGTTTGTAGATGTCTCTGAGCCGTCCCTGTCATTGGTAGAAGTGTTCAGAAAGGAATCATCTCTTGTGTTTTTCGATTTTGGGGATAAGTCCCCTTGCTTACTGGCGATGTGGTGGATGTTGCCATCTTTATAATTGCTTGCGGTTTCCTTCCACCGCTGGTGCTGGTGATGTGCTGCTGTCGCCTCCTTATGCTCTTCCTTGCGTCTCCCACCTAGGGAGAGGTGTGGCGCCGCGGCCAGGGCGACTGACGCTGGAATCTGAGGATCAGGGTTCGATCCCCGGCTCCGGCGGCAGGTTAGCCCAGCACCATGCGACTCTGGGCAATAGCTTGCTTAATCTTCCCGACGGCCCCCAGCGCCTAGAGACCCTAACGGGTGATTGTGCGCTATACAAATGTGGATTATTATTATTATTATTATTATCCCCCTGTATCCCCTTGTACCCCCTTGATGGTGAGGTACGGGGGTCTAGGCGTAGACCAGCACAGACCAACACAGCGATATGTCAGTGGGGGGGCAGTACAGGGCCAAAAGCTTGATCCTCCTCAACCTATTTCTTTTTCTTTGTGGAGGGGGCTTCCGTGGGCTTTCTGAAGATTGATGGCAGATGGCAGTTTGCTGAGCGTGGCCCCTCACGCCCCTCGCCCCCCTCCTCTCCTGTACCCTGTACCCTGTGCTGCACCTGCAGTTAGGGTGAGGGTGCGGAGGGGGGACATGTGGATAGCGGGCCAGCGCTGAGGCTGAAGCTGCTAGTCTCCCGCCCTCGTGTACAGGTCCCGGGGGCTTGCAGCCGTTTTCCGCCGCTTACCCTGGGCCAGGAGCACGGAACTGGAAGGGCGAGATTTTGATCGATACCTTATCACTATTGATCTAAACCCCGATCTGGTCGACTGAACCTTTGTTGCCTGTCATTGAAGGAAGAAAGTGCCTCTGTTACCAAGCTAGTTCACCCAATAAAGGACCCCGCTCCAAAAGATCACAAACAACTTCTAGCTTTCAAAAGTTTATTGTAAGGATAGGATAAGCTGCAAATACAGGCATCTCAGAATGAGATTCACGAGATACACAGGTCCAATTACATACATGTGCTCTCTGAAAGCCCTCAGACGAGCAACGGAAATTACCAGCACAAGTTCTAAGAATAATAAAGCTATCAGCATTGACGCATATCTCTCCTTCATTTAAGTTGGAGGAAAACACACAGGTTAGGCTGTCCCTACCCTGCTCTAGATGGTATCCCTACTTAACCAAATCCCAACCTAACAAAGGTGTCAGCAGTGAATGACCCCCAAGGGAAGTCACTCACTCTTAGTCTCTTGGTGAAAACCTATAGTTCTCCAGTCATGACCCCTCTCTGCCTACCCATCCGCTCTCTAAAGGGTCCTCAGGTATCTGCTCTAACTCCACCCAGGGGTGCTGTCCCTAATACAAAACAGTCAACAACATTTGAGACGCCCCTCGTGAGACGCCCCTCACGTGGTGTAGCTTCTGGCTTTTTCCATGCTGCTTTGTATTGGGCCTCATACGTTGGAGTTGACCTTGCTTCTCAGACTCTTCTCCGGCCCGCTGATACCCCTTAAACATTCCGGAACCCTCCTCCATGTCTGGGCCGTCTACTGAACAGACCTCTATTCATATTATTTATAATCGGATCCTCCCTTTCTCTTGCAGACAGACATCTGCAGCCAAGAACCCAACTCTCATAGACTTCCAAAAAGGTTTGCAACATTTCTCGGCCCAGACATGTACGTGTAAATCAATGTTAAAACATTTCAGGCCTACAGCATTTCTCATAATAATTATAACATTCAACTTCTTCATTAATTAAAGCATGTTAATACTCTTATTCTATTATTCAGTAAACACATCTATAAATCATGGCCCATTAATGCAATAGCCAAAACATTAGTTCAATCTATGTCGTGAAAAGAAACACCTTCTAGCTCTGGCCCTGAGGCCTACCACATTCTGCGTTTAACCACATGCCATCTTACATTTTAACAGCTACACGACATGGATTCAGGAATAATCACATCTAATAAAATCATATAGTGTCACACATTTCTGTATTAGTTTCACTTCTACTTAAATCTCTACATTAGCTATACATTCAGAATATAATTGCAGATACTACTAGCACTCATGGCATTTCTCCTCATGATTTGTGCTTACTACAGGTAAGTGTGATGCACTCATACATTTAGGTCAGTTTGCGCTCTCTCAGTTCCCCCCTTTGATGACCTCTCGGGGTCATCACTAACATTTAAACTGCAGTTATTGCTAGCATAACTTGTCTCTGCGTTTCCAGAGCCCTCAGACTCCTGTACTGATTATCTTGTATGGCAGCCAATCTCTGCAGCTGCTCTCTTTGGGCCCTTTCTGACCTTCTTGCTCTGTACCATTTGAATACCCTCACCAATCCCCACAATATGATCCCACAGATCAATATTATGATGATAGGTTTTAGTATATACCACACAAAGCTTTTGCCTAGGGTGGAAATCCACCCTCCAACTTCACTCATTCCGTGGCCCACCTTTTCCCAGACATTTTCTCTACTCAAGTCTTCGATCTCCTTGTGAATATCAGTTATGTTCCTAATAACTTTCTCAAGGGGCTTTGAATTGTCTGGAATGTAAGTACAACATTCCTGGACCTTCAAAGCCTTACAGACTCCGCCCTCTTTTGCTAGTAGGACGTCTAACGCAAGACGGTTCTGAAGAACCATAGCCCTTATCGATTGCATCTCTCCTTCTACCAGCATTAAGGACTGAGCAGTGCTGGCAGACAACCTGTCGACGACTGTTGCCAGTCGTCTAATTTTAACATCATTAAGGATTAGTCCCAAAAGAGGGAACATAGCTCCAAAGACATCTCCAACCATTTCTGCATCTCCTACATCTCTCCTTCCCCTCGATGATGTCTTGCCCTCAATGATCTCTAAGTCTTGTGCATGATATATTTTGGGGAAGACAATTGCTAGGTAACATGATCCATACCAGTTGTCAGGTAGTCTCACGTAGGCATTTCTTCCACATACAAAATACACATTTGGAATCACTTGCATTCCCTTCAGGAAATCTTTAGTATAGTACTCTATATTGAAAGCATGTTCACAGTCGACTTCTCCCACGTATACATTTTCATAATACGTTTTGGCTCGGTGAAGACATAGCTTTCCTCTCTGCGTCTTATCTAAAGCTATTGGACCACTACTACCCTTTCTCTTGTGTGCCTTCTCTTCCTCGGTCCAATCTGTTTTCCATTGTCCTGATTTTTTCAAAATCTTTTGTCTCCTGTAACGATCATCCACCTGCCCTATGAACTTCTTCTCGACTTCTGACACTTTGCATGTCAGGTTATTTCTACGGGCATGTGAAGTATCTAAGGTAATCCAAGGAATGAAGAACTTAGCCAATCTGTCTTCACTCTTCCAGTAGTCCCATTTGTTCATCTGCTTATAATTTGGGACTTCTGGCAACACTGAATCATAGTTGGAGAAATAGTATTCAAAACTATCTCTCTCATAAAATATACTAAGCAATAAGCTACATGTAATGCCATATGTCAGCGGGAGGTGATGATATCTAATGCCTTCATCTACAGACGCCGGCAACTGCATGCAGACGTAACAGTCCTTAACCTCCATGGCATCCACGTATTCATATAAGAGTTTGGCATAAGCATTTGACCTAAAGTCTCCTTGGGACTCATCTACGTGTAACCTGCGGGCTTCTGCAGCTAATAACGCTTTCTCTTGAGTGTTTTCCCTTTTCTCACCAGCAACAGTGGGTGTAAGCGTTTCTACAGATTTCACATCAGTTACCTTCGCCTCTTCCTCATGTCCCTTTACATAAGAAATTGTTACCACTAAAGCTATTAATATTATCACTCCTACTATTAGTGTACCTATTATACATTTAGCTCTGCGGTTCTGGGTGCCGGCTTCCATTTCGTCAGACAATATGGCTCTCTCTTATCTTAGCAAAAAGTTCTTTTCTTCTCGTTCCTTTACAGTCTCTTTTTAATCCTTTTGTCTTTAGAATCCACACAACTGGAAGCTGACAACCTTCTTCGCAAAAGTCCTTTAACAGTTCAATAAAGACAACCCTAGCCCTTCTCCATCAACTCAAGGGAAGTTCCCTAATATTCTCTGCTTCCTGGGCGCTAGGTAATCTTCTTTTTCTGCTCGCTTTATTTACAAAGTCCTTTAAGCATCTACTATCAAGTTTGTGCCTGCAGCTTCGATAGCAAAGTTCAGTATTTCCAAACGAAGATTGTGCTCTTCATGGGCTGTTATCGTTGTACCAAAGTCGGGGAATTGCAATTCTGAGAGAAACATATGTTTTAACTTGCTGAGGCGGGGAGGTCTGGGGAGCATGAATGTTAGTGACCCTTCTTGTTCGACTCCGGGTACCAACAGTCGTATTTCCACGGTGACGATGGGCTCAGAACTGGACACCACCACCGCTCGGATCCTCCCTGTCTCCTGTTTCACAGACATTTGTCGCCAGATATGTCCACTCAGGGGTGGAGTATCTTCTGCTAGGCACACGCACTCTTCTTGACCTTCTTCGGTCCGGTGCTTCAGCGCCCTGAACACCTTCTTCCGGGTCTGAGTCTTCTGATATCGGAGGAAGGGTTATCTCTGGAGTTGACCTCAAGCTAGAGCTCCTTCTTTGCGGCCAATTAGCTTCTCCACGTGCCCTTCTACTCCTTCTCCTTCTTGTCTGTTCTCGCTCTCTGTCAGACCTGTCAGTGTCTGACTCGTACTCCCAGCTACTTTCTCCTTCTGTAGCGTCGTCTGTTTCGCTGTTGTACTGACCGTCCTCAGCTTGGTCAGACTCGTTCCCTGCTTCCGCTGGCACCTCTACAGCTTGGCTAGCCCCCTCTATGGCTTCTCGGTCCTCTGTTGGACGTCTATCCGAGAGAGGAGCTGTTTCTTCCAGAGGTGCTGGAACCCTTCGCGTATGTGACGCGTGGATCCAATTGGGCAGGCCTCCCACCTTCACAGCTGTGTTCGTGATCAGGATGATCTGGAAGGGCCCACGCCAACGAACATCCAGGCAGCTTCTTCTCACATGTTTTTTCACCAGGACCCAGTCCCCAGGGTACAGGTCATGGCACGGGCCCTGGCACGATGGAACCTCGGCAGCCTGCACCTGAAGGGACACAGAACGAATGGCGTCAGACAGCCCCTTACAATAGTCCAGGATCATATCATCTGTGATATTTAACAGTGCAGTAGTTGGGACAGATGGCAGCCTCATTGCTCTCCCCATTAACACCTCATGTGGTGACAACCCCGTTCTTCTGTCTGGGGTACTACGAAGGCTCATGAGGACCAATGGCAGGGCGTCAGGCCAACTCAGGGTCGTTGAGGAGCACACTTTTGCAATTCTGGCCTTGATCGTGCCATTGATCTGCTCCACAATTCCTGAGGCTTCTGGTCGGTAACTGCAATGCAATTTCTGATCTATGTTCAGAGCCGCACAAATCATCTTCACAAGCTCGCTGTTGAAATGCGTTCCCCTATCTGATTCCAAAAAGGCCGGCACCCCGAAGCGCGGAATGAGTTCCCTAAGCAGTAACTTAGCCACTGTGAGGGTGTCGCACCTACGTGTAGGGTATGCCTCAACCCATCTGGAGAATACACAAACAACCACCAGGACATAGCGGAGGCGGTTGCACCTCGGCATTTCAATGAAATCTATCTGCATTCGATTGAATGGACCTCCAGACCTTCCTATGTGACTCAGTGCAACTGGTGTTCTTTTTCCTACGTTCAGCTGCTGACAGGTCACACAACGCTGGCACACTGCTTCTGCTGCTATTCTAAACTTAGGATTGTACCAAGTCTGTCTAAACACTCTCAACATAGCGTCTCTCCCTAGGTGTACGGGACCATGTATGAGTCTGGCCATTGGACTCACCATCTCATTGGGCAACACTGCTCTGCCGTCTGCTGAGACCCAAAAATGGGACTCACCCATTACACATCCTGCCTTTTCCCATGTTTCTTTTTCAAAATCAGGAGCATTTTCTTGCATGTTTGACAGTTCATCCCAAGTATCAACAGTTTCCAATATCATGGCTAATTCAGTCCTTACATTTATTCCACCCACTTCCACCTCTGTGAAAGAGTACCCTTGCTCCGCGCAATACCGCGCAACTTCATCAGCATATCTATTGCCTTTCGAAACGAAGTCCTCATTTCTGGTATGTGCGGTGCACTTTACAACTGCGATACCTGCTGGGCATTGCAACGCCTCTAACAACAGGCGCACAAACTCTCCATTGCGAATGGGAGAGCCTGAAGAGGTCATGAACCCTCTTTGAGACCATAACTGCCCGTAATCATGAACCACCCCATAACCATATTGGCTGTCGGTGTATATGGTGACTCGAATTTGATTGCTTGCCAAGCAAGCACGTGTCAAGGCAATAATCTCGGCTACCTGAGCGGAGTGTACTCCTTCCAGGCACCCAGCTTCCACAACTCCAGTAATTGTACAAACAGCATAAGCTGCTCTCAACTGCCCAACTTCGTCTCTTACACATGAGCCATCGACAAAGAAAATTTCGTCTGGGTCGGTCAGTGGCTCATCTACGATGTCGGGTCTGGGTTTGGTGCATAGTTCAGTCACATCGAGGCAGTCATGGTCTGTACATTCATCATCATCCTCGATATCATTTGGGAGTGGCATCAAGGTGGCAGGGTTCAAAACAGAGCATCTCCTGAGGGTCACATTCTCTGCAGCAAGAATAACTTGCTCATAGCGCGTGAGCCTGCTGTTGGTCAGATGCTGTGTTTTGGTCCTGGTCATCAACAGTTCAACAGAATGGGGCACGCACACCTCTAACGGGTGCCCCATGACGATATTTTCACATCTCTCAATGCTGACACCCGTTGCAGCAACGGATTTGAGACATCCGGGCAACGCTGCGGCTACTGGGTCTAAAGTAGCCGAGAAATAAGCAACTGGTCTACGGGCATTCCCATGGATTTGGACTAACACAGACCACGCGCAACCTTCTCTCTCACAACAATAAAGAAAAAATGGTTTATTGTAATCAGGCATTCCCAATGCCGGAGCACGACACAGGTCCTCTCGCAGCTGTAGGAATGCCATCAAACAGTCTTTGTCCCATGGTACCGGATCGCTCACCTCCTTATGCGTCAGTTTTTGCAAGGGCTTTGCTTTCAGTGAAAAGTTCGCGATCCACTGTCGGCAATAACCCACCATCCCTAGGAACATCCTGACCTCTCTCTGTGTCTTAGGCGCATTCATTTTCATGATCGCCTCTATCCTGTCTGGTGACACCTTTCGCTTGCCTTTCTCTATTCTGTGTCCCAAGTACTGCACTTCTGTCAGGCAGTACTGCAACTTTCCCGGGGACACCTTGTGCCCATTGGCAGCTAGGTGATTTAACAAAGCAATGGAGTCCTCCCTGCAAGCTTCTTCTGTTTCTGACGCCACGAGGAGGTCGTCTATGTACTGGACCAGAACTGACTTCTGGGGCAGCACTAGACTTTCAAGATTTTTCTTCAAAAGCTGGTTAAAGATCGATGGGCTCTCTGTATACCCCTGAGGAATACGACACCATGTTAGAACGCGACCTTCCAGCTTAAATGCGAAAAGAAAATGGCTTTCTTCGTCCAGAGGGATCGAAAAGAAAGCCTGACAAAGATCAATCACAGTGAACCACTCAGCTTGGAATGGAATCTGAAACAGTATCACTGATGGATTCGGTACCACTGGACAACACAAAACGACTATGTTATTAATCTTTCGAAGGTCCTGTACTATCCGAAATTTCCCATTTGGTTTCTGCAGACCCATAATCGGGGAGTTGCATGGACTACCCACGATTTCTTTCAGTATTCCCTGTTTAATCATGGACTCGATCACGGGTTTTATGCCTGCAATCGTTTCTGGAGTCAATTTATATTGGGGTGTTCTTGGGAACTCAGCATGCGGTTTCACTACAATTTTCACTGGGTCCACCCCTTTGACCAATCCTATCTCTTCCCCAGTGAAATCCCATACTTCTGGTGCCACTGTCTCTCTCAAGTCCCAGGGGAGCTCATCTACTGTCAAAGTAGGGTACAGCTCCACGCATATTCTTGAGTTTGCAACTTTGAAGTCTGCGTCATCATCATTGGTCAATACCTCCACTCCCTGAGGTGTACAGTATATTGTACAATTCAATTTACACAACAGGTCTCTACCTAGCAGACACACAGGACTTGAATCGCAAACCACAAACTGGTGCTCATCGCTGTACTTCCCTATTTTCACCTGTACTGGTTCTGTCAATTGGCTGGTTATTCTCCTGTTTGCGACCCCCACCACTTGTATGGTCTCTCCAGACATGGGCAGGTCTGGAACTGCAGCTGATCTGATCGTGGATCTAGTGGCTCCTGTGTCCACCAGAAATGTCGTGGGGCACCCTGCTACTTCTGCTTCGACATAGGGTCCCCTCTGGTCCACCTCCAAGGCTGCCCCGAGGGTGCAGTCTTCTCTTTCCACTCTCTGTCCGGTTAATGGGTCCACATAATAGCACTCTTCTCCTTCTACAAACAGGGGCATCTGCCTATAGGTCTTACCCATAGTCCCTACTCGAGGAGGTTGCGGGAACTGGGCTCGGGGAGGAGCCCCCCCCCCTTTGAGCACCTTTCCCTGGTATGGCGTCACCCCTCTTGTAGGCGCGCTCTGGACCTCTTCCTCCTCTATCTCTTGTTCTCCTATCTCTACATTGTAGGGACACTCGCGTTTCCAATGCCCCACCTCGTTACACTGGTGGCACCTAGTCGTTTTCTTCAAGGCAGCTATGTCTAATCTGGGTCTAAAGGTGGAACTCTCCTCATTGCCCTTGTTCTGACTGTACTGCTTCTTTCCTCCTGTACCTATTCCTTGCTGCTGTTGCTGCTGTCCCCCCTTTCCTGCTGCCTGCATCTGTACCACCATCAACTTTTCTTTTAGTTTCTTAGCCTTGGAGTCTATCTCATCACAGCAGTACCTGGCATACCTCAGTATTTCGTCTAGGGGTTTACTTTGCCAACAAATCGAGTGTTGCTGAATCATTAAACTAATATCCGGTCTCAGTCCCAGGACGAACTTGGACACGAATTGCCCTATGTCTTTTGGATCCATTACATCCAGGCCGCTATACTGTTTAAACGCCTTCAGCAATCTCTCGTAATATTCGTGGACGGTCTCTTTGGGTTCCTGTCTGGTTCGGTCTATTCTGACCCAATCTATGTCTTGCATTGGCACTTTCTCTTTCAGCCAAGTCATCACTCTCTCGAATTTTGCCATCACAATCTCGGACGGCCCATTAGTCTTAGCATCTCTCTCCGGCTCCGTTGTGGGCCACTCAGCGCTAACCTTGCATGCTGTCCACAGATCTCCTGGTACTACAATGTCGAACAGCGTGTTCAGATCTATCCATAGGACCTTTGAGATTTTTACAAATCTCTCGACTTGCTTGTACCACTCCACTGGGTTTTCCCGCAATTTGGGGAAGGAGGTGGTAAAAGCAGCTAAATCTCCCCTACTCCAAGGGACATGCACATAGTTCCCATTGGCGACTTCACGCAAAGGGTATGCTTCTATTCCCTGCAGCCTTCCTGGTGTCATACCAAGCGTGCTTCTCCTGACGGTCCCTTTCTTGGACCACCTCTCTTCCCACTTATCTAGTGCCCTCCATGTCCTTATTCCAGTGATCAGTTCCCTTATGTGCGTTTTCAGCCCAATCGTTCTCCTCTCATCTAGGTCTCGATCTGTGTAATGTAGCCTGTGGTTACCCTGTAATGCTTTGGTTCTTGACAGGTCCACCATATATTTGCCTGCTAGTTCGACTAACTTCTCATGGATTGCTCTCGCCTTTCGAGTGATGTCCTTTGCCATATACAGTATTTCATCCTGCTCATACATTTCCATTCTTTCTAAAGGCAGGGTACCATCTATCATGTCATCCAGGTCTGACCTTAAGCTGGCGACATCGAGTCTCTTAGCTTTTATCTCAGCTCGCAATATGTCTTTCGAAGGGGGCTCACTGGTCTCCCTACCATCCCAACTCCGAGCTCTACGTTTGGGCTCGGGAGAGTTAATGAGTGCTCTCCCTTGCTCCCATCTCTCCAGGTCCCATGCTCGGCCATCCGATCTTGGAAGGTGATGGAACACGGGCCTGTTACCCCCACTCTTGCTCTGCCCACTCTCTCCTGCTTCTCTCCTTTCGCCGTACGCCTCTCTGTTATTTTCCCTCTGGTCGCTACTCTCCCTTTGCCTAGCATCGCTCAGTATCCGATACGATCCTTCCTGGTTCCCCATATTCCCTGGGCTGCGCTCATTTCCGTCATCACAGGGACTATGGTGCGACCTCTCACAACTCCCATTCTGTTCTCTGGTGCCGGGCACACAGTGTGGACACTTAAAGCTGTTTCTGTACTCTTGCGCTCTCCTCTCCCCTTCACTGAGTATTGGGCGCGCCACCCCTCCACTCCCGGGGCCCCCGTTTTCCAGGTCTGTTCTATCCCCACTCCGGGCCCAATGGGTGACTCCCCTACTATCTCTCTCTCTCCCGTCCCACTCCGGGTTGCTCTCCCCAGCCCCGCAGTGAGTTCGAGCTCTGCTGTCCTGACTTTCCCTTTCAGCTTCTGCAGCTATGATGCTCTTGTGAGCCTCCACTGCCTCATCCCACTTCTTCATGTACTCATTTAGCTCTTGAAAGGATTTTCGTCCAGATCCCCTCAGATCCACTGGCCATCTAGGGCCCCCAGGGTCCCCTCCTGGATCCCCTGCTGTGTGCATCGGGGTGCTCCACTCTCTTGGTATCGGCATCTGACTTGGGGAATTGATCGTATCGTTCCTCCTTGCCGTCTCTGCTCTTTCTCTGTCCTTCCGTACCCGTTCTTCCCCTCTTGCTCTCTCTGGGTCATATATCGATACTATAGGACCTATGGTAACAGGTACCTGCAGTGCAGCTGGTAATCCGTAGGATGTGGCGCACTCCGTTTCCGGCGCTCTTTGTACCACAAACCTCCCGACTACCTGTTGCACCTGACTAGGCTGGGACAGCTCTTTCTTTGCCTCAGGATCCCACTCTGAACTGGGAAGCGGTCCATGCTCTCCTGCATTGCCCCCCTTTTCTCTTTCACTATGCTCGACCTCTCCCCCTGCTCTATTATACGGGGGTGGCCTGTCTGTCAGTAATCTGTTTATCAGGCTGTCCTCTGTTTCGCTCTCATCATCTTCTTCTAGGGGGCTTTTATTACCGGGCACCTCTAACACTGGGTACAGTTTATTTACTTCCATGTTATGCACTCTCCATCTTTTAGCATCCGCATCCCACCTGGCATCCTGCACTGCCCTTACCGATCGTTTCACCCTTTCTTGTCGTCTGTTCATATTCTTTTCATGCGCTGCCCTAATCCATGCATCAAGAGCTTCAAACTGGGTCGGTCTAGGCAAGGGTCTCATTGAGGTCATGACTGATTTTAATCGATGTAACACCTCTAATCTGAACGTCCCGTACTTCGGGAACGTCAGTTCCTCATTTCCTTCCGTAATCTTACTCCACTCTGATATCCAAAGGATCGTATGCAACCCAACATTCACTGCCATGTAACGAGCCGGCGTACCCTCCGGCGGGGCTTCTTCCCCTTCTTCCGATCCCCGCTTCTCTTTTTTAAACACCGCTCTCAGCCATTTAAAACACTTCATAATTATGCGCACAATATCCAGCCTCGCTACTCTGTTTACTTCCTGATGACAATCCACCAATCCTGTCGCGGCTTTGCTAACTTGGCCTATCGCAGCGCGGTCTTTCTCCGGTCGGCCAATCACAGAGCGACACTTTCTGACGTCTTTGCTAGCTGGCCTATCACAGCGCGGTCTTTCTCCGGTCAGCCAATCACTGCGCGACACTTCCTGACGTCACTTTTCTCCGCTTCGCAGCAGCACCCCTCCTTTCTCAACTCGTCTCCCGGTCATGCATGCGTCCCATTCATACACCGAAAAATGACTACTTCCGACCAAGCGGTCACTTCCCTCGACTGTACGTCCACAGTCTATATGTAATTGTCAACACAACTGACGAAATGTCTATCGTCTCTCTGATAGGTTGCTTACACACACAGTAACCTCCGACCAGCGTCCGTTACTCACGCACTCACTCTTACGTTCCCCCTATCTCGGTCTTTCGGGTGATCAATGGTACCTCATGACCCCCTTCACACTATTTGACAATTACTCTGGGTGTCCGATACACCCGAACCACTTAAGCTCTCCTTGAACTTAAGATTTCCACCGGTTGCGCGCGCTCACAACCTGTTCCACAGTCACTCTACAGACATTCAACTCCGCCAGACATTACAACATAGATACAATACAAAAACACCGCAATCTAACACGCATGACCCTTTATACTCACTCTCGACCGATACTGCTGCTTTTTCTGTCTCACGTCATCCGGATCTTCTTCAGCGGGCGGTTCTTCCGATCATCGATTTCTAGGGGCCTTGGGGTAAGCTAACCTGGCCTAGGTCACCGTCCTCAAGAAGGCAACCATCCTCTATAGCTACCAACTGGAAGGGCGAGATTTTGATCGATACCTTATCACTATTGATCTAAACCCCGATCTGGTCGACTGAACCTTTGTTGCCTGTCATTGAAGGAAGAAAGTGCCTCTGTTACCAAGCTAGTTCACCCAATAAAGGACCCCGCTCCAAAAGATCACAAACAACTTCTAGCTTTCAAAAGTTTATTGTAAGGATAGGATAAGCTGCAAATACAGGCATCTCAGAATGAGATTCACGAGATACACAGGTCCAATTACATACATGTGCTCTCTGAAAGCCCTCAGACGAGCAACGGAAATTACCAGCACAAGTTCTAAGAATAATAAAGCTATCAGCATTGACGCATATCTCTCCTTCATTTAAGTTGGAGGAAAACACACAGGTTAGGCTGTCCCTACCCTGCTCTAGATGGTATCCCTACTTAACCAAATCCCAACCTAACAAAGGTGTCAGCAGTGAATGACCCCCAAGGGAAGTCACTCACTCTTAGTCTCTTGGTGAAAACCTATAGTTCTCCAGTCATGACCCCTCTCTGCCTACCCATCCGCTCTCTAAAGGGTCCTCAGGTATCTGCTCTAACTCCACCCAGGGGTGCTGTCCCTAATACAAAACAGTCAACAACATTTGAGACGCCCCTCGTGAGACGCCCCTCACGTGGTGTAGCTTCTGGCTTTTTCCATGCTGCTTTGTATTGGGCCTCATACGTTGGAGTTGACCTTGCTTCTCAGACTCTTCTCCGGCCCGCTGATACCCCTTAAACATTCCGGAACCCTCCTCCATGTCTGGGCCGTCTACTGAACAGACCTCTATTCATATTATTTATAATCGGATCCTCCCTTTCTCTTGCAGACAGACATCTGCAGCCAAGAACCCAACTCTCATAGACTTCCAAAAAGGTTTGCAACATTTCTCGGCCCAGACATGTACGTGTAAATCAATGTTAAAACATTTCAGGCCTACAGCATTTCTCATAATAATTATAACATTCAACTTCTTCATTAATTAAAGCATGTTAATACTCTTATTCTATTATTCAGTAAACACATCTATAAATCATGGCCCATTAATGCAATAGCCAAAACATTAGTTCAATCTATGTCGTGAAAAGAAACACCTTCTAGCTCTGGCCCTGAGGCCTACCACATTCTGCGTTTAACCACATGCCATCTTACATTTTAACAGCTACACGACATGGATTCAGGAATAATCACATCTAATAAAATCATATAGTGTCACACATTTCTGTATTAGTTTCACTTCTACTTAAATCTCTACATTAGCTATACATTCAGAATATAATTTCAGATACTACTAGCACTCATGGCATTTCTCCTCATGATTTGTGCTTACTACAGGTAAGTGTGATGCACTCATACATTTAGGTCAGTTTGCGCTCTCTCAGAACAACGGAGCAATGGAGCAGAAGCAGCCCCAATCCCCCTGCTCGCCACCGCTCCCCGCTCACCGTGACTCATCACTCGCCGGCACTCGTTACTGGATCACGTTGGGGATGGGGGTAGACGGATGGCGGATGGCGGGCGGCGGATGACGGGAGGCGGATGGCGGTGTGCTCAGCGGGCTTGGAGGGCTCGGTGGCTCTGAGGATGTTGATGCATTGATATGTGCAGACTCCGGCAACTCCGGTTGCTCTCCACACGCCACACACCACGCGCTGCCGCTGCAGCCTTCCTCACTCCTCGCTCGCTCTGCAGGCCCGCAGCTCCTCTGCAGCTCGCAAAACACGGAATTGGATTACAGTCCAGAACACTGGAATTTTCAGGGGAGGCCAAAGGGGAGGCCGAAGGGAGATCAAAGGTCAGCTGGAGAGGACATGATAGGGACGGCGTACGGCCATTTATAATATGCTCTCAATAGCCTCATAGAAGGTGAAAGGCCTGAGTTCACCTCTTAAAAGACAAAACATCTGGAAATACCTTACTGACCACCAGCTCCAAGTGGTTGTGCTGCAAGAAACGCACCTTAAAAAACCCAAAGAGCTACGACTCCATCACAAAAGCTATCACTTAATCTATAGATCTTCCGCTACTTCGAAACATGAGGGAGTCGCCCTGTTGTTTCGCAGTTCTGCAAAATTCCAAACTGAGGCTATTAAGACAGATCGGGATGGCAGAATAATTATGTTAAAGGGGAAACTGAGAGGCAAAACATGCCCGTTTATATCTGCATACATCCCCAATACAGGGCAAACAGGGTTCCTGACCTCCTTCCTGGACCTGATAGGCGGGTTTGCAGAGGGCCCGACGATACTTATGGGTGACTGACTTTAACTTGATATGGCTGGCTGAGATGGATAGCACACACCCTCATAGGCGGCTACAAGCATCTTCTCTAAGGGAACCAAGCAGAAAATACAGGCTCTGGGTCTCCCTGCTGCATGGTGAACGCTTTATCCGACAACCAAAGATTACACCTTTTCACATGCTCTGGGCTAGACCACATCTTTATAAGCCAAGCCCTTCTAGGCTCCTTAGACGCAGCAAAGATACTCCAAAGCATGATTTCAGGTCACAGTTTAGTAACTAATAGTTGGTCTTGGGGACACAAAGGACCAAGTAGTCACGGATGGTACTTCCCAGTCTCAGTGACCAGGGACAGACTTCTTAGAGACGAGTTCAGGAGATCCATCTCAGAATTCTTTGAGTTAAATCAACCCCAGGCAGTCTTCAGAGGCGAATGCATTGAACTGAACTCCATTCTAAACAAACAGATAGCTGAGGAACAATTAGCGCTAGAGGAGGAACTGAAGACAGTAGAAACGGACCATGAAAAAACACCAACACGGGTATTACAGCAACACTCACTGCATTGAATGGGAAAGTCAAAGCAATCTACACAAATAGGGTGGAATACACGCTGCTAAGGCTCTGGCACATATCCTATGCGCAGGGAGGGAAGGTAGAGACTCATCTTGCAAGACAGTTACGCGAAAAAAAGAGAGCGTGAATACTTGGGGGGCATACGGGATAAGGACGGCACTCTGGCCCATAAAGACAACGCCAAGGCACGCATTTTTGGAGGGTTTTACAGAGACCTCTATACAGGTACGCAACCAGATGTGGTTTTGCTGCAGCAATATTTAGATTCCCTGGAACTCCTGCAGGTACCACCAGCAGAGATTGATCAGCTAAATGGGCCTATCACTGAGGAAGAAGTGGGGAAAGCAATCACAATACTTAAAGAACACAAATCCCCGGGGACTGGTGGGCTGATGGCTCAATTCTACAAAATGTTCATGTCGGAGCATACACCACACCTCACCTTGCTATTTAATGCAATAGACTCAGCAGTCTCAAATTCTATGGCCGAGGCAGCGATCACTGTGATTCCCAAGCAAGGGAAAACCCCACATAACTGTGCTTCCTACCAGGCCATTGCGCTGTGAAACCTCAATGCCAAACACTTCTCTGCCATATTATCCGCCAGACTAGACACCTTAATGCCCTCACTAATAAACCCTGATCAATCGGGCTTCATAAAGGGTAGACCGACACACAATAGGATTCGTAGGACTATCCATTTGATCGAAAAAGTCTCTAAATTCAAAATTCCAAGACTTTTGGTGGGCCTAGACACCGAGAAGGCCTTTGACAGGGTGGATTGTTCTTTTCTCTTCCTGACCATGCAAAAATTCAGATTTGGCCGCAAGTACATCAACATGGTCTGGGCTAACTACACACACCCACAATCAAGAGTACAGGTCAACGGGTCGCAGTCGCCCCCATTCGGTCTGAGCAGGGGTATAAGGCAGGGGGTGCCCTTTATCCCCTCTCTTATTTCCCCTCAGCATTGAACCCCTTGCAGTCCAGTTCAGAGCTAATCCAGAGATCAGGGGTATACTATTTGGGGGTACGGAACACAAGGCCTCGCTCTTTGCAGATTACATTTTAATAATGCTGACAGACCCAGGCCCCTCACTAAAAGTGCTACAGATAGAACTAGATACATTTGAAAGAGTAGCAGGCTTTTAAGTCAATACTTACCATTCCGGAGAGAGAAGTACCACAGCTACGGGACCAGTCCGTCTTTCAATGGGCCAAAAGCTCTATTCAATACGTAGGTATTCAACTCACTTCGAGGGTAGAGAATCTTTATAAGGCCAACTATCCCCCAATGTAGACCCAAATGCAACAAGACCTCAACCGCTGGAAGCCATTATATATCTCTTGGTTAGGTCGGATAAATGCGTTAAAATTACTCTGCTTCCAAAATTGCTATATCTGCTCCAGGCACTCCCGGTTAATCTAGACCGTGATCTCCAGCCTAAGCTCCGCTCTCTTATCACTAAATTCATATGGCAGGGGGAAACAGCGCGACTTACGTTCCATGTGTTACGACGCCCAAAGAAAGAGGGAGGGTTGGTGCTACCAGATTTCTCAATGTACTACAAGGCGCCCAATTGAGGGTGACAGTGGAGTAGTCAATGAGAGAATCTGATAAATACTGGTTACACATGGACAGGGCGATAATTGGGTGATCGATTTGGGATATACCATGGAGATCGAAAAAAAGAGATCCGCCAATGCATAAATTAGCACCTCAACACGCACCATACTCAAGGTTTGGGATGAATTCATGAGGGAGGGGAGATTGACTACCATTTCCCTCACCATACACCCCCATTCACTTCAACCCGACTTCCCCCAGCTCTGCGAGAAGGCCCATTTGATACATGGCGGAAGGGGGGATGTCTGATGGTTTTAGACATGTTCCAAAACTTCGAGGTGCTTTCTTTTGAAAGCTGCCAAAGAGAAGTCCAGGTCCCAAGCAGTGTGCACTTCCATTACCTACAACTCAAACATTGGATATCCCAGCTGTGTGTGAGGGAGGCTGCCACAAGAGAACGCACCCTGATAGAACTCTGGGTACAGAAGGCGGGTACTATGAAGGGGCGATTTTATTTCTCTATGCTCTACTACTCTCGGCACTACATGCCCCATGGGCTCATTACATGCCTTTCTGGGAACAAATAATTGGGAGAGATATCTCAGAAAGGGAAAGGAAGCATTTGTGGTCAGATATAACCAAGAACAACCACTCAATACCCTAAGGGAGGCCCATTACAAGACACTTTTTGACTGGTACCTTTACCCCACTAAACTTAAAAAGATTTTCCCCAACTCTTTGGATTTCTGCTGGCGCGGCTGTGGCCTTCTTGGGGACTTTCATCACATATGGTGGGAATGCCGTACTATTCGCCCCTTCTGGGAGGAGATTCTCGCTCATATCAAAGACATGCTAGGATACCCCATACCGATCTCTATTGAGGAAGTTCTTCTAGCCATAAGGGATCCAGAACTAGAGCACTAGATGAAAGCAGATAAATCCATATGTGGGCCTGTTTGGGGGCTGCCAAAACGACGATAGTGGCAGCCTGGAAAAAGAAGGAGGCTCCAGCTCTGTCACTATGGCACTCATGACTCTGGAGAAAACTTATGATGGAGAGACTAGCAGACATCTTCAGAGATGATAATATAAAAAATGCTAATACAAGTGGGGCCCGCTGGTTTCCTTTCTCTCTAGTGATCTCCCCTCGGTGGTATGCCCGCCTTCCGTAAGAGCCTTGCATCACTTCTAGCTTTAAGTGATGTCAAAATCCCTGATCGCACATATCCAGATACACACTTAGCTTCTCTAGGACCTGCGGAGTTAAAATAGGGCACGGCTCTCTTATACAACGCTATCCTGACTACCCACTGGCAAGTAGTTAGTTGATCAACCACCACCAGGGAAGAGGAGGGAGAAGGGCGGGGGGGAGGTTATTCACAACAATGGAGGGTCGCTTTTTTGTTTTTTATTGATGTTTATTGTACTAAAACGACCATGACTCAAAGCATGAGAGGGAGACATAGGGACCTCGCATGCAAAGAAAATGAACCTTTATTAAATGGATTTGAATGACCTATGTCCTATTTGTGTTTTATGCTCTCTCCAAATGTACTGTGTTGTTTATCAGTCATGTTGAATAAACACAATTTTGACAAAATAAGAAATAAAACGTATTTATTATTGCATTCCATTGTCTTTATCTGATCTTCCAAAGGTAGATCATAAAAGATACACAAAAAGGTCATACAACAAAAACATTAAAATTACACATTTCTTCGATAAAAACCTTTGGTAACATACATACAAACAATTGAAAGAGGACAACATAAAACCTTGTACAGAAATCTCAATTGTATTATTAAATCATAAAATATTCTAACAACCTTTTTTGAGTTAACAATGAACCTTACTTTTAATAAAATATCATTAAATTACTTTTAATTTATTCAATACATCAATTATAATAACATGAAAGGCATGATAAACAAGTATTGTTTTACTTGATGTAGGAATTTATTTTTTTAATTTAAAAGTCAGAAAAATAATTTTAATTTAATTTATTATATTTAAATGAATTAGAGATTGTATTCCTAATTAAGTTAATAGTGCTGTAGCATTTTGTCTTTTGTTATACATTTAAAATAGATATATAAATTACTGCACATTAATATTTACCATTCAAATATTTTTCCAACTTTGTTTTAAAAATGCTTTTACTTTTCCCTTAATTTTACCATACAGAGATCTCAACCCTGATTGTGGAGCCTCCCTATGGCACAGTATAGGCAAAAGTAAAAAGGTTTATTTAACAAAAACTGATAATACAAATATTTCTATGTTAAATCCTAATTTAAATTCATTTTATATATGTATTTTAAATGTGGAACAAAAGAAAAATGATACAGCAATATTAACTTATTTTAAATGAAAACTTTGAATATATGAATTTAAATATAAAATGTTTTTCTGAATTTTAAATTAAAAAATAAATTCCCGCCTGAAGTAAAATCATATATATATGATCATACATTAATAATGAATAAAAGTGATGTAGAGAATTAAATATAAGAAATGTTATTAGATTTTAATAAAATAATATCACATTAATGTTTACATTACAAATTAACATATTTTATAATTAAATGATACATATGTTTTATATTTATATTTATTAACATTAGATAACATTTCTTTATATGTTTAACTACTTTAAATAAAGTATGTAAATGTTTACATTATTTCCTACCTACCTCTATTATTCCCTACGGAAGGATGTTGCAGTACCATTGGTTGACCATTTGTGGTGCTGGGCCTACACCAGCTCTGGAGTTATTTACCACAGTTTTGGCTCCCTTTTTGGCTGTAGCAACTTTAGAAGTGCAGTTTGTGAATAGGAGTGATCTTACTCTTTTGTGGCTGAGTGCATGTCCCTCCCTAAACCCATCCCTAATTCTACCTTAACTCCTACTTACTACCCCATAAATGCTTTCCCTATAATTGTGAGCATTGTCCTTTTTTCAGCCATTCCCAGTGTTCCTTCCACATTTACTTATGTATTCCTAAAAGTGCTGAGAACTCTACAGTTAGAGGATAACTCTGCACATAAAAGATAGGGGTGTGGGAGGCGTTGCCCTCTGCATGTAGATTTGTGAAAGCAATTTGTAGGACATTAGTAGTATTATTGTAGTACCACTAAATGTATTACAAAATGCAGTTTATCAATTAGTCTCAGTGTATTCTAGCTGTAGGTGTATACTTATACTAACATTGCCACCGCTGTATAAAGAACACACACATTATTGTTTCTTAGTGATTAATCAAATGTGTTAATTACTACCTTGTTCTTTGGTATTTATTTTATTGCCCTCAGAAGAATGTAGGTTAGAGTTAGCAGAGATTGAAGCGTATAACCTGCATATACCGGTCTTTGTTAAGTTTGCATTACTCAACGGAAGTAGATAGTTATTATTAGAAGAGGTGTCCTCTTCCAGGTTACAGCTGGATCGCTGCACAAATGCCCAAACCCATTGAGATGTCTTTCTAAAACTCAAAAACAGCGACCTGTAAATGATACATGGTGCAGTGCATCATACACATTCACCATCTGAGCTACTTTACTACTACACGATGGTGACACCTGTTGCCCTAACCCACTGAGATATCTGATCAGCCAGTACATTTGACTATCTGTTAAGTGAGCTAGTCCTATATACCTCTGAAAATATGGGGCCAACTTAAAAGTCACAGATCCAAATTTCATGGTAGCCAACTCCCCTGCTCACCTTTGGAAGACTCATAAATTATGTACTGATGAGTTGGGTGCAATAACACTTACAAAGCTTCTTAACTGCTTGTTTGTGCTAAAAACGAACTACACTTCACACACTACTGCTATAGAGTGTCAAATGCCAAATCTATTGCATTTGTAAACACTTGATTTTTAAAATATTCTGGTAGCTCTCGATTTACACCAGGTCACCTTGCGAGGCTCTACAGAGCATTTGAAGGAATCACAGGTGTGTTCCTCATGCAGTACTGTTCTTCTTATGTGTTGATGCTAACATTGAGATTAACATTCAGAGAATACGGTTTATGCTCCAAATTTGTTGTGGCGACAAAGCAGGTTCTGGTCTCTGAGAATTTACAAAGCTGTAAAATGGAACCTAATTTGGTGTTCTGTGGAAAAAGGCATTTGGGTGAGAGAGGCACAGACCACTGGCCAGGGATTTGTGTGAAAAAGGGCGCTTTTATTGAAACAGGTGCTCATCACACATATTCCTAGGCATTCTGCCTTTCAAAAATAATACCTCACTACACAAATAAATGTCCTCCCCTCGGAAAACCTAACCCAGTAACTATCCACATCCTACTGTAACTGCAACTCTGCAATTGTGACCGTTAACTTCTTCTACCACGTATCACTGCATTTATTAACATATAACTGAACTGTAATTCTCACCTGCAGTCTCCGCAGGGGCGAGATGCAAGTCCTGAAACAAGGTCCCTACTTCCCTCACCCAACAAGAATGTCCAACAATTTCAAAGCCAGAAATGGTGAGATGGTGAAAGAGGGGAAAACAAGGGAAGAGAAAAGACTCCTGTCCAATGCACACACAGGGATGACTGGTAAGCTTTAGATACTTCTTATGTGTTTTCTGTATGTAAAGAAAAGAGTATAGTTGTTAGTGTATATATATAGTTTTGATATAATATTGTGCACTCCTTTTATAATGTATTCACATTCAATGAGTAGCTACCTGTTAAATTCCCCTCTTACAGTGAGGATGTAATGCTGGTGGACGCAGGATAAGATTACAATCTATGATGGTGAAAAAACAGGGAGTCAGTAAAAAGCCCAAAACAGATATTCATACATAATAGATATTCCTACAAAAAAATATCTTCCCAAAAGGAACCATTCCTAGTAAATGAAACCAGAAATATGTACAAAAATGTGCAGGACTATTAAATAGGGATTCATTCCTTAACTTCAGGAATAAACTAATCCTTTGTTTGCTTTTTCTTTATAGAACTTTATCAGACATGTGCACAAGTAAATGAGACTTGCAAATAACAAGGACCCCCTGTGAGTAGGTATCAATCCTGGGACAGGGTAAAACATACAATGAAAAATAACATTCCCAGGCACTGTAGAACATAAACAATGTAGAACAAGGAGTGCAAACAAAGAGGATGATAAAAAGTTTTTTAAAGTTTTAATGATCATGATAATTATTAAAAACAGAATCAATGACTTTCAATAATACATTTGTAAATCATTATATTTAGAACAATAAAAAGGAAGTATGTGATGGTAGTAAATGAGATCTCCATTAGCAGTGGACAATCAAATCGGGTAAGTAAAGGCACCTTATATAATATTATGCAGAACGCATTACCGCCTTTGAAGATTACGTGGATGCTTTAGAAGCTGTTGTTTTGTTCTTTTTGCAACTTTCCAGGTGCAGGCGAACCGAAATGAGATGGACGATAAATGAGGTGCCGGCGTTCATCAACCCAGCAAGGAACTCCAGGATGCAATGAGCTGCGACCCGGAAGCAAACAGGTAGGTGAAGGGCAGGGCAGAAGACGCACCTGTCAACTAGAACACGCTGGCCATCTTTATTCAGGGTTTGCTCCGTCTCACCTGCAGAATCGATCGGGATGGGAGCAGTCCTGACATAAACTAACTTTGTATAGTGTAACCTTTCACTTCCTGCCCGGTCCAGATGGGAGCTTGTTCACAGCCTCCCTTTCGGCCTGGTTTGCCAAAGGCAACAACAATATACTTAGCTAAACCCATGCAAACGTCTTGGCCAACTGTCACTCAGTGAAAAGGTCTTGCACACTGACTTTTCCTGAACACTCCCCCCCCCCCCCGAATGTCCCAGGGTAGTCCATGTCCTTTTATGTATTTATTTTGACATCTGATTGTTTAAGGCCCTAGCCAACACCTCACTCAATTGCAGCAGGTACATTCCATACTGTGAAAGATGCACCCCATCCCCTCGAAAAAAGTCAACATTCTCGTATCTTACATCGGCATGCTGAATCCTGCCCACACCATCCTCCTTGTAAAAGATCCTCATTTCCCTATTGATCTCACGACTGGCTTTGTCAATGGCCACCAGCCCATGTGCACCACTCCAAATCCGCCTAGGAATGAACTCCGTCCATTTACAAAACAAGCTGCCCACTGATGTTTGATCCTCTCAAATCCTTCTTTATCTCACAACAAAGCCAAACCTTTTTCTATCACCAAATCATTTCCACCTGATGAATCACCAACACATCCGGACATTGCTTACCCTTGAAAAGCGTGCTCAAATCTGGCAACAACCCTTTCCATCGCATACCCCCATCCCATGCCAAGTGACAGGGAACAGCCGGGATCAAAACCCAAGTTGGCACTGTGGCCCCTCTTTGCCGCTTGCCTCTCTGCCCACTTCACAAAAGAATGTCCCACGATCCAAATGGATATTTCCTAGCATTCCGAACCTGGAAACGAACCTGTAGCAAAGACAGAATAGTAAACACAAATAGATTAACTTAACCCGAGTCTTAACAGTCACAACTTTCCATTCTCACATCCCATTCTCACATCCCTCCTGTAACAATCAGAGGACTACCGCCCGAACAGAATGATGTTCGCTTAGTTCCAACCTCTCCCACTTGCCTCTGTCACCACTGCACATCAAAAAGAGTGTATCTCATACACTCCTGCCGGCACCCCCAAAAGTGCCAATGCCTTCTGCAAAACAGCTAGCAGCTGAAATGCCATCACCCCCAGGCAGCCCTTATGACTTAATATCCCAGCACTACTCTGTTACCTTTGGACCCACATCCTATCTTTCCAGAACACCAGGCAGACCGTCTTATAGGATATGGCCACAAAATAACCTTCCTGTCTCCCAACCTCTGATTCGTCTTCGACTGGTGTTAGAATACTTCCCACTGGTGCTCTGTTCTCACCACATCACTCCATTGCACCCCCATGCCCCTTTGTGCTCCAACAATTCAGACCTTCTAAAAGCTCCCCCAAAAAATTATATCTTGACAGTTGTAAATAGCTCTGTTTCCTCAGTACCCTTGCAAACCACTGGCAGAATATGAATATCATTGCACAACAATTGCCAGGACAATTGCCAGGTCAGAGGCTTCCATCTCAGACCAGCACGGCCCATCTCCCTGGCCCAGTCCTCTAAAATTCTCTTCCCTAGCTCCCCAGCTGAAGGTGCACATCCCCACAGCAATTTTCCCATGTATGGTAACTACTGACAGCCCTTTCCCTGTCAGTGACAACATAAACTGTACCACATCTTCTGCCATCTGCCATCCAGGTGCTCTACACTGAACACCTGATTCCAGAAAATCCACCCAAGGCTGAGCGTACAACTCCTTGTGGATGAAGCCAACCACCCTACCACCAGCTGTGACATACTCTGTTTCCTACAATCCATTGCTCCTCTGGCATTTCCATCTTGACTCTGTGGTCAGCCTATGGATCCTCTCCCAATGTGAACCAGACAAAGCCTCTGCAATGTTAGTGTCTTACCCTGGAACATGTTGTGCCTTAAACAGAATTTAATGCTTCAAGCAACTTAACATGAAGACTAGCAACAACGTCAACACCTGTGCATCCCTGGCCAGCTGCCTGTTCAAAATGTGTACCACTGCCTTGTTATAGATACAGAAAAACAGTTTTTGATGGGACAGCTTCACACCCCACAGAATAATGACCACTACTGCAGCCCCCATTCTTCCATTCTGTTGTCCACTGCTCAGCACACCACTGCCCCTGTCAGTACAAACCAAAACCCATACCACCTCCAGTAGCAGAAAAGATCTGTACATCCCCCACTGCCTCACCCAGACTGCGACAGGGAATGACATTGAAAGAGCCTAAGAAAAAAAACCACATCTGTTTTTCCTTCATACCTGCCTATAATTGCAAAAGGTGATGACAGAATGACAATGTCAGACCTAGATGCCTACAAAAGGTCCTGCCTGCTCTCACCACTCTCCAAGCTAAATTCAAATGGCTCAGTAGGACTTGGACTCCTTTCACCCACACTCAAGAGCGGTCGGTCCATTTGGGCGGAGGCCTATCGTCCCTCCACCATTTGCCCTGTACGAACAGTGTCTTTCAGGCTGTACAAAGGTCATCCTGACAGACACTGTTCACTTTCAGATCAGGCAGCCAGGCGCCAGACATGCGCATTTAGCGTTGGCTCCTGACTTTCTGAACTGAACTTTGCTGGGCTGAGAAAGTTATGTCTCCTGTGGGCGTGACATTCTCAGCTCAGCAAAGGTTCCCGAGGCCCTCCCCTCATTGACATGGGGTAGCTTCACTGATTGCCTTGCACCTTGGCACTTCAGTTTTAAACCATGAAGCCTCCAGGGTCGATTGTCAATCAGTGGCACTTCATTACAGAGTGGGGTGGGGTGGGGTGGGGTCAGGAGTCTCACTGACCCCATCCCACACTGTGATGACGTTGGGACTGCTGCCTTCCCTCATTGGCGGACGGAAGGCAGCAGTACCAAGCCTTCTAGAACCGCCGAGGCAGCGCAGTGCTGGCTGCAGGTGTATGTTTTGTTTTGTTTTTAAATTATTGTTTGGTGCATGCATGTGTGTATGTATGAATATTTGGGAAAGAGTGTTGTGAATGAATGTGTTTGTGTGTGTGTGCGCGTGCGTGTGTGTGAATGCATGGTTGTGAGTATTATGTGTATGTGCGCTTGTATGTGTGTCCTGTCTGCCCCCCTCCCTCCAAAACTTACTGGCCGCCCCTGCCCTCTCCCCTCTTTTAAGTATGCCATATGAGAGGGAGTGATCCCAAGGAGGTCTCTCATAAAAAACACAAACAATTGCCGCAGGAAGAATTCCTTTTCCTCTCTGAAGAAACAGTTGCACTCTTGGGACAGTTTTGAGACAATTGGCTGTGCTGTTCCCCTAGGTTGGCCTCTTTCTCGTTGTTTTTGGAGATGGTCCCAGTTCTCAAAAAGGTTACACAAGAGTTCCCAGGTCCATCTAATAACCCTTCCCCATTCCCCCGTCCATGTTGGCCAACCCGCAAAAGTGGTCCAGAACTTATTGGTTCTGTGAGCCTGATGGCTTGACCCCAACACCTAGGACTTGCCCACCATGGTTCCAAGTCCAACCCATGTTCTTTCTGTATAGCCCAGGACTTACCCTTCTGTCCAATTCACAAACCTGGGAAGAATAAAGCACAACGGTTCCTTGAAATTTCTTTAAACATATGTATCTAACCTGTCAAAAATTAATTTTACAATTTGACTGTAAGCAACAACTGCACACAAGTGCCTGTCTTTGTAAATGATGTGATATTTTATTACTGTGTCATCATAGTACTGTAATTATTAGACATTTGTGCACTTGATGCAGTGTACCAAAGTGATGACTGTGGGATTGATAGATATAGGATACACATGTACCATCAGGAATGTCAGTAATGTTTAAATTAAAATCTACTCCATGAGGTCTGTAGCACAAAAACATCATTAGATGCTGCTGTTTTGTCCAGCTCCCAGCCGATTACCCAAATTCATACTGGGCCAAATTGCTGGAATGAGCCATGTTCAATCAAGTCTCACTGTGTGTGGAAAAGGATGATCTCCTTCATCCTGTGCAAGTGGATCTCTCTGTTGGCCAAAGCAGAGAGACCATGGTAGTGGCTCCCACAGAAGAATCAAACCAGTTCCTGCAGGAAGAGTTTCCAGCAGCATTTGATATTACTTGTTCTGTTGGCAGCATTCCACACCACCGACCACTCTGTCCTTAAATCTAGACTTGGTGGCCTTAGTGATGAAGAACTGGTGCTAAATTTGCTATTGGACTTTTTGAGTATTAAAAACGGACAAGTTGTTTTGTTTATCCTTTGGGCCACTGGCCTGTGGGGTTTGTCAGGATTCTCTTCTTTCTATTATTTTCCCTTTTCTCTAAGCCATTCTCATTCAGTGATTTGGTTTTATGTTTTTTTCTGTACTCTTAAAATGCCTAGACTGTTCAGAAGCTCTTGAAAGACCTAGATCAGTGTGCCAACAATCTGTATGACTGCATTGACACAACCGAGGACTGGATTTCTTTCAATCAAATTACATTGAGAGAAAAAGAAATACTGCTACCTTCTATACCCTTTCCTCTTTTGGACTTATGTGTAGTCCACAATCCCTTGGAGTCTAACATATCCCAGCGGCATGCGTAAAAACTCTGTGCATAAAATTTGACCCAGTACTCAGCCCGATAAGCAAATCCAGTGCATTAGTAGTTCTGCTTCTTCCAGTTGCGAGTTGTAAAATGAATTTTCTATCTCTTTTTTCTGCATACAGTTCTAATCATGAATGTGTTCATCTCTGCCAGGATTAATTATTGCAATGCTCTCTATCTGGACCTCCCAAGTTTCTCTCTGCAGAAACTTCAGTTTGCCCAGTACTCTGCTGCTAGATTAATTTTGGGTCAGAATAGGTAATCATATCTTCAGGGCATTGATTTCACTTCATTTACTTCCAGTGAAGTCACCAGGCCAGGACTGGCCGTAGCGGGCACCGGGCTATCCCCCGGTGCGCCGCACGGGTGGGGGCCGGTTTTGGGCCCCTGGGGGCCGATTTTGTTACAGGGCCGTATATGCAGCATAATCGGCCCTGTAACAAAATCGGCCGAAAACCGGCCCTTGCAAAGAGTTCGGCGGCAATCCAACCCCCGGAGGGGGGCTGGGGCCGGCCGAGCACTTTGCCAGGGCCGGTTTTGGTTCCCAGTCCGGCCCTGGAAGTCACTGGTTCTCTTTAAATCACTCGGCCTTGTACACCAAGCTTATTAATAAACATGGCATACTCCTGCTCTGTAGTTTTAGCTGAAATCACAGAAAGGTGTCAAGGGAGGTTTATTTTAAATATTCGCGATAAACCTGAGACCACTAATTCTGAGGTTTTTGAGCAATTATTCTTTTTAGTTTTGATAATTCAAAAAGACATTCATAAATCAATTGGACATGTCTTTTAAAAGGAAACACCACATTAGTAAACCACACAATTGCAACACATTTGTATGCGTGATTTAGAACCATTTATTTTGTGAGACAATATATACAACACATACATAATACCAAATGTTATTTGTGACAATATATACAGCAAACCAATGATCACAAGACAAACATCGATAAATTATGTGTGCCAGCCTGAAATTAAATCAGCCCTGCATTTGCACTGAAAACACAAGGCGGGCAATTACTCATTCAAAGACACATGTCTGTAGTTTTAGCTGGCATCGCCCTTGCCCGTCCATGCGTTCTGCAGATTTATTCCTACTTAAGGTCCCCATTGTCAAACGTACTATGACCAGCAATCGAGGGTTCTCAGCATCTGTTACCCCCAATTTGTTCAAATTGAGGAAAGCTTTAGACAACCGGCTTTCCTTCCATTAAGGTATCTTTTGGCCAGATTGGTATTCCTATGATTTGTGTTGGCTAGAGGGAAGAGGCTTCTGGGCCATTTTTGTGCTTTATAAATCTCTCTAGTAAATCAGGCAACAGATATAGAGGACCGTCCTGTCACTTTTATCCATCACTGCCCACACTGGCAGGTTCTACACCCTAGTGAGCCAACGGTAGTCACACTCAGAAAAAGAGGGGCAGAGGGTGTGGTCCTCCAGACCACAGACCATCTGTTCTGGGTCTCATTCACAGGAAACTCTCAACGCACATGCATGGTTGTCTTGTCTGCCTAGGCAAAGACCGAAGAGCAAGAGAAAATCACGATGGGTAACTTGAGGGAGAGGCGCACGCAGGGGACTATTTCCTGTCCCAAGAGGCTATTTGGCTATACATCTTTGCCCTTAGTCTGTTTCCTATCAATATTCTTTATTCAGGTCACCCCTTTTTAGGTCTCGCTAGACGAAAGCAAAAGCGAAGCTTTTGCTGTCTATGCGAGACAACTTATGTAGTTACTTTTCGGGGAATGTGGACAGCACAGTGCCACGCGCATTTTCAGGCCGAGATTTGACCTCGTGAGCGCGCACGCCCAGCCCGGCGCCGTGCACGTCCCCTGCCACAGATTGCCTAAACACACACATGCACACGCATGCAGGAAGGCACACACACACACACAGACACGCGCGCACCTCCCCCTACTTCTCCCCACTCACTGGCACCCCCCCCTGCCGCACACACGCAGGAGGCACCTACACACACGCACGCACACACACATACATACAGAGACACGCCCCCCGCCCCCCGCCGCCACCGCCGCCGCCACCGCCGCCGCATACATACAAGCCCCCCCCGCCGTATACATACAAGCCCCCCCCGCCGTATACATACAAGTCCCCCCCGCCGTATACATACAAGCCCCCCCGCCCCCGCCGCCGCCTACATTGAAGCGCCCCCCCCAGCCCCACTTACCGCCATTATGCTTTATTCCTCTCATTTTACAGTGTGCTGCTCTCAGTCGCAAAGTGGTCCATCATTTATTTCGACCGCCCTTTCTCCGCCGCTCGCCACGAACACCTCCCACTTCCGGTCCTGCCCTCCCTCCCCCGCCTTTCCTTGTTTTTTTTGCTGCTGAAGGAAGAGAGCAACTGCTCCCCCACGGCAGAGCTTTAGGAGTGGGACATGGGGAAGATACTGCGCTCCTCAGTTTTAATCACCCCCCCCCCCGGCCGCCAGTCCTCCACTGTACTCGGCTGCTCGAGGCTCCTCCTGGCGTCATCGTAGCTCCTCATCCCGGCCACCGGCTGTCCCTTGATATTTCTGCATTCGATGTCTGCAGGCTGGCTGCTATCCCCGTGCAACACACAGCCTGGTAGAGATGCCCTGCCTTCTAGATGTTGTGTGACGTGTTGTAGTGTTTTGGTGATTAGGGTAGCTTAAAGGTTTGGTACAGCGCTATGAGGGAGTTTAAAAAAAAATCTATATACATAAAGCACATTCTTCAAAGCACTGTGAGTGCGTGCGTTTGCTCAACTTGTGTATCAGTAGCTGCCACTGCGGACGCACTGTGGCATATCTGCCCGTCAGACCCCGTCTGTGTGCTTTGTGTATATGTCAGTTTTTGTTGACTCTATTAGCGTGTTCTGGGTGTGCATCAAGTGCACTTATGTATTTTTGAGGGGCCAGAATCTGTGTATGTGCTCCTTATGCTTGCGCGTCTCAGTGCATTTGTGAGAGCGCATCGGAGTTCCCATTTTTCATTTGGACATAGGCTCACCTAAGTAGATACGCCAGATTCACACAAATGTGTTGTATCAGTGCACACTTTACCCCACAGTTTATTGCTTCCGGCACCAGATTTTTTTCTTTCGCTCCGAGGCATGGGGCGGGGATCGTGCTGTTTTTTTTTTTTTTTTACAGCAGCACCGGTTCTTATAAGACACATGTAGTGCTTTCAAAAAATGTTTCCCATATGGAATCTGCTGTTCATTAAGCAGGTTGCTCTGTGACTTCATACGAATTATGATTTTGCAAATCGTAATAATGCATAGGTGTGTGAGAAATCTGATACACGTTGCAAAAGTCAATGGGAAATTTCCAATCACTTCTTCCAAACAGTGTCTTTGTACATCTGGCCCAGAGAGTGGTGTTTACAAGCATTAAGCATTACATATTACGGATTGCTTTAATGAGGTATTTCGGCATCAAAGCATTCTACCTTACTCTGGGAAAGAAGAGGGGTCTCGTTTTACTAGTAGAAAAGCCTGCGCGCTGTAAAATTGCTCATAAGATTATCTGGTGCCCATATTAAGTATGTCAGCGTCTGCGAGATTTGCAGCCGCCAGCAGCCCAATAACTTTTGCTGGCAGCCATCCTTGCAGAGGTGCTGTCTGACTTTGCAGGAAATGTGCAGGGCATTCAAAGACCGTTTATTCCCTCCCATAGCTCTGCCCCTAGACCATGCAAGTCAGCAGGCAGGTTGCCATGTCTATTTTTTTTTAGCGTTCACCTTTGTTGCCTTAATGACTTTAGTATCCTGCTGTGATTATTTTGCATCACACAGATGCTGCAGAGGAATAGATTCTTATCTTTCTCAGTTGCCTTCTTTACGGTCAATTTGCCTGGGCTGGTTTGTTTCTCAAGTGTCTGGAGTGTCACAGAAAGTCACACTACAGCAGACTTTTTTACCATGCCGTCCCTGGTGCAGATTGCAGCTCTGTGGCAGTGGATGCCTTTGGCTTGCTGTGCTAGGGACCAGGAGCAAGGTTAACTGTTCCATGACACACCGCGCGCATCCGTGTCTTACTCTGTGGCCATGATACATCACCCCACATCAAACCATGAGATGAAACTGGGGGTGGGAAGCTTTTTGGGCTGGTGTCGCACAAAGCTCTTTGTCTTGCTGAACTAGGGATCATCTAAAATAAGTGTGTGTGTAAAGGTGCGCAGCTCAGATATGAGAGGAGATGCAGTGTGGAAGTAGTGTGCATTTTTTCCTGCATCATATGGCTTGAATCCCATTTGGCAGCGCACTGTATGCACACACATTCTTTGTAACTAGACCTGCCTTCACTGCTTCCTGCAAAGGTGTGTCTGTCCACATGCAGATAATTTGTTGTTTTTCTGAATACTTGTTGTTTTTAGGTCTCGCTGACTCACCCTCACACCCCCTCACCCTCACACTCCCTCACCCCCTCACACACCCTCACACTCACACACCTCCTCACCCTCACACCCCCTCACCCACTCACACCCCACATCCCTTCACCCTCACCCTCACACCCCCTCACCCTCACACACCCCCACCCTCACATCCCCTCACCCTCTCACCCCCTCACTGTCACACCCTTACCCTCACAACCCCACCCCCTCACCCTCACACACCCCCTCACCTCACACACCCCCTCACCCTCACACCCCCTCACCCTTACACCCCCTCACCCTCACACCCCCTCACCCTCACACCCCCTCACCCTCATACCCCCCCACAACCTCATACCCCCTCACAACCCCCTCACAACCTCACACCCCCTCACAACCTCACACCCCTCACCCTCCCTCAATAACCCTGACACCCTCACACACCCTCCCTCTCACACACCCTCACCTACCTTCACCTCTGTGCAACCATTCAACAACACCTGGTTCAAATATGTTTTCTCAATGTTTCAAGCTTTATTACAAATGTAACAAAAAGATGTTAATATTTCACTTCTGTTCTTGGATTTGTCACAATAAAATACACTGAACATAATCTTCACAAAAGTTATTTACAAACGTTTAAGCTATTGCCATTATAAATTACAATAACCTTTATTTAAGTAGTAATTATTAACAAAAAATTAAAAGACATTGTTATTTGTAATATCAATACATGTAAGTCACGTAAATACAACACATATTGCATTACAAATGCTATAGGTGTCATATTTGCGCAAGTTATAACTATTGGCATTGTAAATAACAAAGCTATTAATTTCGCTATTTTCAAAAACAAAACATAAATTTAAAAAAAACCATTTACAGTACCAATAGCTCAAACTTTCCTAATGCGAGACCTATTGCATTGCAAATGCTTGTTATGGTGTGATTCTGAAATGGCATGTTTTACTTGTTTTGTCCCACACTATTTATTGTTCTGCTTTGAAATTTTAATTTTGCCCAGATTTACTAAACTTTCATGCACCACTGCAGAGAAACTTGCTGCACTGCTTAATGTGAAAGGGAGAGAGCAGAAATGCACCATATTCACTAAGATATGGTGCACTTCTGCTCTCTCTTTGGGCTGGTGCACTTGTGGCAGCCTAGAGCCTACTCAAGCGCTCATGCTGGAAGGGTGCATGCATTGTGTTTTGAGCAAGAAGGGATAAATACCTGCACAAAAACTATCCTTAGAGGAGTATTGCTTTTTTTCATGAGTTCTGCAGACGACAACATACATGTACAGAGGATGTAACAAGGAGAAATATAGATAATACTGAAAGTTATGCCAAGGTCAGGTAGGTGCACCAATTTTGGCAGAAACCCAGGGTTACTGTCTATAACAAATCAGGGTTTTCCTCAACGTACATGGGTGGAATCATGGGAATGTCCATGCACCACCAATGTCACACCTCCCCGACACAGGGTAACACAAGGCAGTGAAAGATGCTGCATTGTGTTACTTTGCTGGTGAAAGTGACACATGGCCAGACACGTACGTGGCTTTGTAAATGTCACTTAAGCACTTGCTCTGTCCTGCGCCAACTTTCGTGGCGCAGGGCGTTATTGTTTTTTACCCAGACAAGCTGGTTCTTGGTACCTGCCCATTGTTTCTGCCACAAAGTTGCATCTGCCTTCTACATGGCCCAGTCTATAATTCTTCTATCCTTTTTATCTCCTCACTCTAAAAAGGAAAAGGGGAGACTTTGCAGACTGGACCTCTAGTGTGCTGTCATGTATTGCAGTTACCTTACAAGGCAGGTCTGAGAGGATGATAAGCTATTCATGGTCTTTGCCTGAGCCAAGGAACCCAAAACCATGACCAAAAATACCATTTCATGAGAGCATGGCAGCTTCTCCTGCACTTACCAGGGACATCCCTTTGCTGATATTTGCTAGGAGGGTGCTTAGTCCTCTGTTTATATCTTTGGCAAACACTTATTGCAGTGAGGAACATTTCACCAGGGTTGTATTGCATCCCTTCCTTGGTAAATCAGCACTACTTACGTCAACCTCTCAGGGATGGTGGCATTGTTTTGATACTCATTTAAGAGGTGGCCAGTCTGCGGGAGAAGTATCCATCAGTAGAAAAACATACTTTTCTTTGATATTGCTACTTGTAATGGATATTACAACTTCCTGCAGATTCATCCCGCACTTCATAATAAGATTGCACAGTATGTAATAAAGTTGCCCCTGTTATTTCTGCTGTCAAAAGCTATCTTGGGTCCTCTTTTCATGCCTCATTCAGTGCAGAGAAATAAAATTAACTAAAGGCAATATGCCAGATGGTGCCATGTATAGTTTAATGTTGTCACATTATGGGCAATGGCGCTGCATCTGGAGTCTCTTGCCGTCACTTGATCACACTGGAGAGCTATTAATGGGGAGAAAGGTTTTGCAACTCCAGTCTAGTGCCTGGAAGAATCTGTGAACCATAGCTATTATTACCAAAGATAAGTTAACTTTTAGTTTTTTTACCCGGGTGAAGGGTCTGTCCAGAAATGCTCATCATTTGCACCCTACTGACGAGGCCCGAATAGGCTGTAACTGGTTGGGGTTGCTTGTGTTCCCTTCTGGAGGAGGCCTCACTTGGCAGTTCGGGATGGACTATTTCCATGAGGAGCAGGGTCAGTACTGATATACATAAGGCCTACCTCTGCCTAGTGTGGCATGGTTTGGCCAAAAACAATGGACTGGAATGTGGACCAAGCGATTGCCAGTGACTGAGATTAATTCAAGCCTTCCATCCATCACCTTGCTGTTGTTGCAGTTGACCCCGTTAGTGCAACTGATATTCCCAAACGTGGTCCTGTGGTCACTGTGCAAAAGGACGCAAGCTGCACCCTACTGATGAGGTCCAAATAGTTTAAAATCGATCTGGGGGCTTCCACAGGCAATTCGGGATGGACTGTTCCGATGAGGAGCAGTGTCAGTTTTGATTTGCATAAGGTGAACCTCTGTCTAGAGTGCCACAGTGGATGAATAAAAACTGGACTGAAATAAAGCTTGTGCAATTATTAGAGTTTGAGAGTAATTAGAGAATTACATTCATCTCCTTGTTGTTGCAGCTGATGCTACAAGTCCACCCTGATGATGAGGCCGAACAGACTGAAACCAGTCTAGGTTGTTTGTCTTGAGTATGTTGGGGCAATGTTTTCTCCATAGGGCAAACACACATACCTTACATTTTTGCATGCAGCAATGCAGACTTGCTACATTTCTGTGTGGATTTATTTTTTATCTAAGTGAGTACAAATGGAAAGCTATGACATTCACAGATTCCGAGAAATACTCCTAGGGTTCTTAGACAATTCCAAAAATGTCAGAAATGTACATAAATTGCAAACATAGGCATGGGGATGGAAATGTCAGCCTTTCTTTTGGATACGTCTGTGAATCAGGCCTGCAAGCCTTATTTCTCTGAGTGTGGATTACATTTTTGGGGAAAAGGGTTAAAGTTCAAATTATCCTTTAACTTGTTGATGCAGCTTTAAGGACTCTCAAATGACCAATTGTGTAATATAACTGTAACGGAGTATGGCAGTAGAATGTCATGTGACCAATGAGCTCTGGCACTATACATTGGCCCTGATTATGGGTGTGACCTGAGGAAAGGTGTTGCAATTATTCAACCTGATAAAATAGAACTCCCCAGGGTTCTGAATTTATCAGATGCAATACGTTGCGCTTATTCCAAGTTTTGTTGGAATAACAGGCGTCTTTTGGTGCTTACCACACCCAAAAGTTGCATGTCACAATAAATACTTTAATCATTTCCTATTTTAAATTCTGGCAGGTGTGATCCGTTGAAATTGAACAAAGTGTGCATGTTTTATCACATTCGGTAATTACCAAGTCGTTAAATTCCAAACAACTCGACATTCTGATTCCGACCTCTATTCAAACATGATTTGCATTGGGGTCATTAGTCTCTGACCCACTAAAAATCAGGGCCATTGTTGGTGCATCTAGTCACCAACAGCAGAGAATATATAGGAACAGGTGTATTAAGCACTAGTCGTAAAATGCTGGTCACAATTAGCAAACAGTATTTTTGCGACCAGTGTGTTATTTTGCGAACCAACCTATGCAGTAGTTGGTTGGTTCACAAAATACTGATTCATAGCAGGTCCCAATCGGCCTCATGAATATTAATGAGATAGGTCATAAATTGCAACCCACTATGAATCACAGCCATCACATGAATGGTGGAGTGCTGAGGTTAGCAGACCACCATGTCTGTTATTGTTTTTGAATAAAGCATTTTTTTGAAAATTGTATTGCTTTTCCTTAAAGGAAAACGGGGTGCATTTAAACAAAAAATTAAAAGTTAAATTAACTTTTATTAAGAGTAGGCAGGGGCCCATCAGATGCTTTTGTAAGCATTCAAAAAGGGAAAGGGTCCCCTTGGTAACCCCTCCCGTTTGCATATGGGTTACTACAATGTGGAATGGGCAGTCTCCTCCACTCGTAAAATAATGTTAATTAATTTTTATAATTCTTGGACTAGGGACAATGGAAGTGAACACATTGATGCCCTGGGAAATTTCCTTTTTACCTTCAGTCAAAATAATCACACTAATTTCGAGTTTATTTTATTGGGTGATTTCAATATACACCTCTGTAGAGACTGTGCACCATAGGTGAACATGAGGGTCCTTCAGGTTCGGCGGCCCCCCATTTTGAGCATACAAAGTCAGGGGAGGCCCTTGAAGAGTTGCTGGCAAATTTTAATCTTTTTGAACCCTGTAACACCGAGGGGGGGTAGGAATAATCACCTATAAGGGTACTGACCCCGGCTCGGTGATAGATTACATTTTTTTGACCCCGGGGATTCTACATAGTGTTGTGTCCTATAAAGCAACTGTCTCGATATATAGTGATCACAGCCCGGTGTTGCTCGAGGTGTATTGGGGTGATTCTATGGGCACTAAGTTTTCCCCAGTTCCGTCAGGGCCAGCTTTACACCCTGTGGACCAAGGAAGAAGATTAAAATGGGCAAAGGTAGTCCCTGGACAATTCACCGAAGAACTACTCCCTAAAATTGAGGGCAATTTGGCGATATGCCAGGACCATAATGCCACAAACCTTGACATCATGGGGGCTTTCGAGTCTATCTGTGTACAAATCTCTGATGCACTGCCGGTCAAATCTGGTCAGGGTGGTAATAATCATTTTAGATGGTTTGACTCCAAGTGTTCAAGAGCCCACAGGGCACTAATGTTAGCACTAAAAATTACCCCGAGAGATAAGGCAGGTGTCGCCTCTTTAAGGAAAGAGTACAAGCAAATAATAATGGAGAGGAAAAAGGAAATAAAAAATGCAGCTCGGGAGAAACTACTCTCCATTGACGTTCTGCGTGATAGTACCCAGTTTTGGGCCACAATTAACCAGCCCTTCTTTTCAGAGCTAGATAACGCAGTGATGGACTGTGTCATCCCAGATGACAAATGGCTCAGTCATTTCGGAGAGGTGTATGGCGACACAAATGCCGGAGTCCAAGGCTGCTCTTGGGTGGTACCAGAGTCTGCGCCCCTAGTCTTTGATCAAGTCGAGGTGGAGAGAGCAATTCTGGAGACCTCCAAGAACAAGGCTGCGGGGCCGGACGGCGTCCCGGCTGATTTGTATAGACACTCTCCAAAACTATGGGCCAGGGTCCTAACGCATGTTTTTTCTGCTGCAAATGGCAAAGTTTTTCCTACAACATGGTCCACTTCAATTATTGTGCCAATTTTCAAAAAGGGGCAGCGTGATGACCCGGGGTGTTATAGACCCATTCCTCTCCTAGACTCTGCGATTAAGATACTAGGCAGAGTCTTATTGTTTAAATTAAGGGATAACATCGAGAGTATGGGAGGTCTATCAAACATCCAGTTTGGATTTAGAGAGAAGAGAGGCACCGTGGACCAGTGTTCTAACTTGCATTTGTTAATTTCAAAGTATACGGTAACCAAGAAGGGGTCTTTGTTTTGGGGCTTTATGGACCTCTCCTCTGCTTTTGATTTAGTAAACAGGGCAAACTTGTGGGATATTTTACTGGAGACCAGGATTGATAAGCCGCTGGTGAATTTTATGGCGTCCCTCTATCAGGAGCTGTTTGCAACAGCAAGGGTCACCGAGGAGGGAAGGTGCACGACCCGTTTTAAATCGGAGCGAGGAGTGCGCCAGGGCTGCATCCTCGCCCCCTCCTTTTTACCATCTATATTAATGGCCTGGGAAACCATCTAGAGGCAGTGGAGGGGAACGTTCCGCGCGTAGGAGAGGCAAAGATACCGGCCCTCCTATACGCGGACGATGCAGTCCTGATAGCCCTTACTGGGGTGGGTCTCCAGCGTTTGTTAGATCTATTCGGCGCCTTTATGGGCCGGTTAGATTTAAAAATTAACGCAAAAAAATCCCACACGATGGTTGTAGGTCTCCATAGAAATAAGTTTAAATCTAAATCTTTTAGGTGCAAGGGTGTGGTGGTCTCCAGGGTTACAGTTTTTCCCTATTTAGGGGTTGTTTTTGATGACAAGGGTTCGTGGGGCCCCCAAATTAAGGCCAAGAGCATATCTGTGGCTAGAGCCACGTCTGCCCTTATGGGGTTTTTAAAAAGGTTGGGGGCTAGGCCCATGGAGGCTATTTTAAAGGTCTACAATACCACATGTATTACAATTGCTATGGGGATATGTGTCGCAAGATATGATCAAAAGAGTAGAAAACAGGTTTTTGAGACTCCTCTTGTCCGTTCCCCAGTCCACCTCACCTTCTCGATTCACTGTGAGGTGGGTCTGGACTATGTTACCGACAAGCACAAATTGGCCCCATTACTATTCTGGGTTAAGACATGGTTTAATCATGAATTAACCCTTAACCATGCTATCCTGACCGATGTCATGTCACTGGACAATGCGAAGAATATACCCTGGCTGGAATATGTGAGATACACCTTCGCACAGCTAGGTCGTCCGGAACTCATCTTATTACCAACCAGTATCAGGAGGGAGGTCGTCAATTGGATCAAAAAGCATTTTATGGATAGGGCTAGATTGGTTCGGGAGGAGCAGGAATTGTCAAAACCTACTGTAAGATCGCATTATACACTACTAATTTCTCCCTCACTGGAGCCATACCTTAGGATTGTAACTAAGCCTTTTCATAGACTTTTATTAATCAAATTTAGATTTAACTTGATTCACTTTTCCTTAGACAGCTACCAATCATGGTGTAAACCAGAAGGGGGTCCGCGTTGTAACTGTGATAAATTTTCCTCACAGGAACCATGCATTTTATCATGTTTTGCGGGCTATATTCGGACATAAGGCAAAAATATTTGGTACCAATCTTGAGAGAGGGCGGCTTTGTTCAAGTCAGGCCGGCCTTAGCCTATTTACAGTCCCTGAGTACTACCCGCATCACATTTTGCGTGGCTAGTTTCTTAGTGGCAGCATGTAGAATAAAAACAAGCAACGTGCCATCCAGTGGATCTATATCTCCCAATTAATTGTCTCATCTACACTGTATATAAACTGGCTATTTGTATCGCTTTTTTCTTAAATGCCCTTGCATGGAGTTTGTAATCTATGAAATATGTGTTTTTATTTTTGTATATAAATATTTTATGCCTTTTATGATTTTTAACAAATCGAATAAAGTGTATTTGACTGACTGACTGGGTTACTGCAACATTTTCGTGGCCTGTGAAATAATACTGTTTTATGACAGGATATATTGGGTATTGCGGAGTAGCGCCCTTAACACCGCCCTTTCAAATACCAATTCGATATTTGGTCGCAAACAAAAATTTCGACTCGGTAACATGCTACCTGATTGTTATTTCAGTTTCACACATGCCAAAAAGTATTTTTGCAGTTGCAAATGCCCCAATTCTGTGAATCTGACCTTTTGCAAATGCAGAAAATCTTCATTCATCTGGCCCTTAGTTCTCAATGGAGGCTCAACGAATTATAAATAAGACAAATAAGATAATAACAAAACAGAAAAGTTGACTACTATGCACAAAATCAAACACTGGATGAAGGCCCCTTTACTGTCCCAGTAGATATGGATAAGCAGTCAATTCTTGGGTCAAACAAGTCAGTGTAGCGTTAGTTTGAGATACCATACAACTCAGTTGTCGCAGATGCAATAAAAACTTTAATTTCTAGCTAGATGTACTGTGGAAAGACACAGCACTTTAGTACATCTCACTATATCTATGTATATATGCAAAAACAACAAACGTCAAATTACAAAATCACAAAAATCATAATATACAGTGAAAAGTTTTTCAGTTCTACAGCGACGATAAAATCGGAGCCATTGGATATAAAAAGGGCGCATATCTGAAAACGAAAAACGCCACTGAATTCGAAGCAGACATAGGTGAAACTGTTGGATGACACAATATTCAGAAATAGGGGCATATTTACATGCCCCTATCGCCACAGGAACGTCACATTTAGTGACGTTCCTGTGGCGATATGGGCTTCGCCTTATTTACGTTAAGTGTCTCAACGCTGCCTTGTAAATAAGGCATCCCATACTTAGGGTGAAAGGGGCGGGTAATAGGTGTTATGACGGGTGTTCCACTGCAACACCCATTGATTTTGACGCTTCCCCGTGTTTACAAGGGGTGTGTAAATATGGGGCAGCGCCAAAATTAAGACCAGGGAAAACCTGGTCTTACCCTGTTAAAAACAAGGAGAAATGCTTTATTTCTCCTCCTTGGCAACACCCATTGCATGCCCCTTTCATGCTATGTGCTGCGTGAGTAGGGGCATTATTTACAAGGCGGTGTTAAGCCATGTTAAGTGGCTAAACGCCGCCTTGTAAATAAGCAAAGGAGTCAATGCTACCAGAACATCGGGGTAAAATTACATTCTGGTGGCATTAACTCCTTGTAAATATGCCCCCAGATATAGAGTGCAGAGCAGTCACACTAATCATATAGATGTAAACACTCGACAGCAGAGCAATCTCTCAGGGTAGGCAGATAATCCATCCCTCTGGTTGCACACAACTTGTTCAGATTTAAAAAACAATGGGCAACAATGTCTCAAATTACAGAGGTTTTAAAAAACTGCAGCATCAGCGCTGTCCCTCGGATCATTAAAATTGTACAGGTTCGTCCTTCCAATAGCACAGTCATAAGGCAACTTCCTAAATTCTCTTAAACTCCTTAAAGCAAACCTATCCTTTTGGTTGAATGTTACTACAAACTAATGTCTGTTATAGGGTAAGACGGTAACCAACAACAGGAACTACCAGCCCCAATTGATAAGGCAAGGCCCCAGAGAGGGGTCCTTAAATGAACACACTGTCTCATGACCATCTTGTGGCGTTTTGTCCATCTTTTTTTGCCTGTGTGAATGTGGTGAATTGTGTGATTGAGATATGGAGTTGAATGTCGAGTGCCAGTATTATGTGGAGGATTGAATGTGTAGTATGGTAGAGGAGTGTGGGCAAAATACTCGTCTGGGTCAAGACAGGAAGAGAAACTTGCGAGACCACAATATAAGGTAAATAACTATTGAATACTGTGTGCCGCATCACTTCATGATCTAATTTCCGTCCCAGCCATTGTCCTTTCTTTGTTTCTCTCTGGCCTTTTTTTGAGCCAAAACCTGACCCACTTGTTCATATTTGAAGTATCACATTGTTTTCTTCTTCAGAGATTTTTTCTGACTTTTGTCTTTTTTCTCCCTCTCCTTAGTTGCCTTGCACACAACTTTTCTGGAGGTTCTCATCCTTATGTTTTGGAACCCAATTTTGGTTCATTTGGTATTGCTGCCTGCTCTGTGCCATAGAAGGGCCTGGAAGATGTCTGAAGAAGGACATTTTTATTATCCTTCTGCATTAAGACGGTTGAAAACAGACACCTAACCATAGGCTGCACTGTGACATGTACATGTTGGTTTTCTAGTCACTGGCAATGAGCATGAATCCTATCTTAGGGTGCTACCTAGCATGTATTTGAGAAGGAAGGGACATGGCGATTAAATCTAACAAAGAACACTTAATCTCAGGCCTTAGACAGAAGAGCAGTATCATAAAGGGCTAACATAATACTCCAGATCCTATGTGGCAAAGGCTCTCTTCAACTCCTCCCCACAAATGACTACACATAGAATGAAATGTGAGAAAAGTAGTGGAAGCAAGAAATGGGGAGAGGGATAAGAGAAAAACAGCGACACAGGATATCACTTCTCTTTCTTGCCACAGGTCCAAGTCCCGAGAGGCAGTGAATGCGTAAACAGAGAAAACAGGCATCAGGGCTGTTTCTACCATTAGGCAAGACAAGGCAGCCGCCTAGGGCGGCAAAAGGGGAAGGGTGGCAAAAGACATGAGTTTGGTAATTCCCTTGAAAGGCCTTCAACCTCAAAAGCGCATTGGGTAGTGCCTTCTACAGTTCTACGTGACGTGACGTCACGTCACGTTTGGCGCCACTGGCAGGAGCCATGCACGCCGCTAATCGCCTGCTGCAAAATTCCTGTGTGCGGCTGAATCACTCGCTGACTACCACAGCCACGCCTGACGTCAACCGGCCGAAGTACTAGTGTGCAAGACGTCGCAGCGAACTGCTAATGTGAGGCGTGCTTGAACTCCACTAGACCACCGACCTACCACAGAAAACCTCAGACTCCGGTGAGCCTGTTATCTTTTACCAATCCCTGAGAGTGTAGCACTGCAAGCTTGTAATAACTCAGTGTTTCATAGCTTTTTTATTTAGAACGTGCCCACTTTCCCCTGACTCTGGCATCAGCCCCTGCTGCCGGCCCCCGTCTCCATATGCACCAAAGCGATAGCTGCACTGTAAGTACGCGATGCGCGCCTGTCCCAGCAGGCTTGAGGACTGGTGGTTCATGTACGTGCTAGAGTACCATACTATAGTGAATATTACCTGAAACACGCAGCCAACATATCTGTCACTTTCAGTGCCCAATGGCGAGACACTTTAATAGGACTGTGCCGCAAGCTGGCGGAACTTGAAGTTTAGCTGCAGTGTGTACGCTGTTTACACTACCGCCGGTGGTGTAATGGCTCCCGCAGCCCTCTCAGGCTCACCCGACCACCATTTGCACTGGCTAGCTCAGACTCCCCGTCGAGAGCAGGAGCCTGCTGCCTGGAAGCCTGTAGCAGAGGGAGCTGCTTGCTGCTGGCTTTCGGCTGCTGCCTAACTTAAACATCCCGCGGCAGATTCTTGACAGATTCTTGACTGTGACTGAGTCATTGGTTTGTGACATAGATTTGAGCCGGCCCCCGGTTCAGAGAGTTAAGCACTGGCATATTTATCACATTATTATTTTAGCATCACAATAACCTCAGGTCAAAACCTGTGATCAATTAAGCTGTCCCCTGTCGGAGCTGCCCCACAGGCTTTCCTCGTGTGCTGTTCAACATATGGAGGAGAACAACATGATCTGGATCACAATCCAAATGCGGGCACTGGCCGCAGCCCCCACGCAGATTTGGTGGTGCCTTGCCTTCCATTTTAAGTGCTGGCAAGGCTCCGCAGACAGTCACTACTATACAAATGCAGTGTAGAGATTCCAGGTTGAAACGGGCTGTTTGGTTCCTTTTATTGAGCTGCCCTAGGCTGTGGTGTTGTCAAGATACTTTTTTTTATCCCCCTGGGCCCTGCATCACAAACAACTGAAGGGCCTCCTGGCAGTCAGTGGAGACCCCTTCCCCCCATCCCAAACATAATTTCGGTCCCAAGTAGCTGTTCTGACTCCGAGAGAAGATCGTTGTACACCAAGGCAAGTCTACTCTGCAGCAAAATGAGCAGAGCAGCCACTGTAACTGGCAGTTGAAGTTCTGAAAGAGTACTAAACAATTGCTGAAGAATAACTAGCACCCTAAAAGCAACCAATGACACCAATGCAGCACCTGTTTACATTTCACACGTTATACTCTATATTGCATTCCTGAAGACTGTGATGTTTCTGTAGATTTTAACAACGCACCGACACAGCGTGCTTATGGGCCATTCGCGCAAATAAGGACTCTCACACGACTCTGCTTACTTAGCATAAAAGGTCACTTTTATTACTAGGACAGCCAAAGACAGACCCCGCAAAATTATCTTTATTCAACAATACCTTGTACGATTTCCCCAACCTTTTTTCCAATTGTATACATTTCCTTTCCCCAATGCTTTATTCTTTGCAACAATCCATAACTTGTTTTCCATATCAACCAGTATTATTTCCATCTTTCCTTTTCTTTCCCACCTACCCTGCCCCACCCAACCACTTATCACAACCCAAATGACGTTTTTTTTTTTTGTGCTTACATTGCACATCTTTTGCTCAAAGCCTCCTTTTTTATATATTTCTTTCTGTGAACACCATAAATCCACACACCACAAGTTAGCCAAAGCATCACGCAGTTCCATGAGGTAGTATGCTTGGCCCATCTGTGACAGGTGTACACCATCACTTCGAAATAAATAAAGCATTTCGCTGGAACAATGCTCATGAGCCAGCACCGTTATTCCCATAGCTGTGCAGAAATTTTTTAGAGCTCTGTTCAACTTGCGGCGAGCTTTCTCGACAGCCGCATGTACTCTGGCACCTCTCCATTGATGTCTATACACAAATTCAGTCCAAACCACCCGAGTACCCACCCAATTGGCTTTAATTACTGCTAAATCCAGCTTCATTTGTTTAATAAGCGTTAATCCAGACAAGTCCACCAGATCATTTTCACCAAGGTGTATTATTAACAAATCCGGTATTCCCCAGGCCGCAGCCAATTTAGATAGCAATCAATCAATCAATCAATCAATGCATTTGTATAGCGCACTACTCACCCGGAGGGTCTCAAGGCGCTGGGGGGAGGGGGTCCGTTACTGCTCGAACAGCCAGGTCTTGAGCTGCTTCCTGAAGGCGAGGTGGTCCTGGGTCAGGCGGAGGTGGGTCGGAAGGGAGTTCCAAGTCTTGGCGGCCAGGTAGGAGAAGGACCTTCCTCCTGTGGTGGCTCTTCGGATGCGGGGGACGGCGGCGAGGGCGTGGCTGGTCGATCGAAGCTGGCGTTTGGGAGCGTAGAAGTTGAGGCGGCTGTTGAGGTATCCTGGTCCTTGGTTGTGTAGGGCTTTGTGTGCGTGGGTGAGGAGCCGGAAGGTGATTCTCTTGTTGACCGGGAGCCAGTGCAGGTCTCTCAGGTGTCCAGAGATGTGGCTGCGGCGGGGGATGTCCAGGATGAGTCGTGCTGAGGTGTTCTGGATCCGCTGGAGTCTCTTCTGGAGTTTGGCGGTGGTTCCGGCGTAGAGGGAGTTGCCGTAGTCCAGACGGCTGGTGACGAGGGCCTGGGTGACCGTCTTCCTGGTCTCGGTGGGGATCCATCGGAAGTTCTTGCGTAGCACGCGCAGGATGTTGAAGCACGACGAGGAGACGGCGTTGACTTGTCTGGTCATGGAGAGGGAGGAGTCCAGGATGAAGCCCAGGTTGCGTGCGTGGTCAGTTGGTTTGGGTGCGCTGCCCAGGGCGGGGGGCCACCAGGAGTCGTCCCAGGCGGAGGGTGAGGATCCCAGGATGAGGACTTCCGTCTTGTCCGAGTTCAGTTTCAGGCGGCTGTTCGACATCCATTTGGCTACGTCTGTCATTCCTTCGTGCAGGTTGGCTCTGGCGGTGGCGGGGTCGTTAGTGAGGGAGAGGATCAGCTGGGTGTCATCGGCGTAGGAGATGATGTTCAGGTTGTGCTGGCGTGCGATGGCTGCGAGGGGGCTCATGTAGACGTTGAAGAGTGTTGGGCTGAGCGAGGAGCCTTGAGGAACGCCGCAGATGACTTCAGTGGCGGGAGGCGGACTCTCTGTGTCCTTCCGGCGAGGAAGGAGGTGATCCACTCCAGTGCCTTTTCCTGGATTCCGACGTTGCTGAGGTGCTGTACTAGGGTACGGTGGCAGACAGTGTCGAAGGCCGCGGAGAGGTCCAGGAGGATGAGGGCCGCTGTTTCTCCGTTGTCGAGCAGGGCTCGGATGTCATCTGTGGCTGCGATCAGGGCGGTCTCGGTGCTGTGGTTGGCCCGGAAGCCAGACTGCGAGAGGTCGAGGGAGCCGTTCGTCTCGAGGAAGGAGGCCAGTTGCTTGTTGACGGTCTTCTCGATGACTTTGGCCGGGAACGGGAGCAGCGAGATGGGGCGGTAGTTCTTGAGGTCGGTGGGGTCTGCTGATGGTTTCTTGAGTAGCGCGCTGAGTTCGGCGTGCTTCCAGCTCTCCGGGAAGGTGGCGATGTCGAAGGAGGTGTTGATGATGTCCCGCAGGTGGGGTGCGATGACTGCGTCGGCCTTGTTGAAGACGTGGTGAGGGCAGGGGTCTGTCGGAGATCCGGAGTGGATGGAGTTCATCGTGCGGATGGTGTCTTCGGTGCTGATCGGGGTCCAGGCGCGGAGGGTGGTGATGGGGGGCAGTGGTTCGGTCGTGGCGTGCGTTGGTTGAGTGCTGAAGCTGTTGTGTATGTTGTGTATGTCCGCGATCTTGTTGTGGAAGTAGGAGGCGAGGGAGTTGCAGAGGTCTTGCGAAGGGGTGATGTCGTTGTTTCCGGCGTTGGGGTTGGAGAGCTCTTTCACGATGTTGAAGAGTTCCTTGCTGTTGTGTGCGTTGTTGTCCAGTCGTTCCTTGAATGCGGTTTTCTTGGTGGCGTGGATCAGCTGGTGGTGTTTTCGGGTGGCGAGCTTGAGGGCGGTCATGTTGTCCGGTGTTGGGTCTCTGCGCCAGGTTTTCTCGAGTGCTCTGCAGTTCTTCTTGGAGCTTTTGAGTTCGTCGTTAAACCATGGGGCTTTCTTGCTGCCGGGTCTGCTCGGCGGGGTCTTCAGCGGGGCGAGGTCGTCTGCGCAGTCGCTGATCCATTTCGTGAGGTTGGTGGCTGCTTGGCTGGGGTTCGTTGTGCTGGTGGGAGGGTTCTTGCTCAGGGAAGTAGTGAGCTGGTCTGCAGTGATCTTGTTCCAGCTTCTGCGGGGAGCCTGTTGCTGGTGATGGTGGAGCGTGGTCGTTCTGTAGCTGAAGTGGACGCAGCTGTGGTCCGTCCATTGGAGTCCCGTGGCGTGGCTGAAGGCGATGTCCTTGCTGGAAGAGAAGATCGGGTCGAGTGTGTGTCCGGCGTAGTGGGTGGGGGTGGTCACCAGTTGCTTGAGTCCGAGGTTGGCGAGGTTGTCCAGCAGGGTGGTGGTGTTGCGGTCGTTGCTGTTCTCCAGGTGGAAGTTGAGGTCCCCGAGGAGGATGTAGTCGGCTGAGGGGAGGGTGAGCGGGCTGACGAAGTCGGCGATGTCCTCGCTGAATTGTGTGCGTGGTCCCGGGGGTCTGTAGATGAGGGTGCCTCTGAGGGTGGTCTTGGGGTTGACGTGGATCTGGAAGTGCAGGTGTTCGGCGGGTGCGAGGTTGTCGTCGGTGTTGGTCGTGATGCGGATGGTGTTCCTGTGGATGATGGCGATGCCTCCTCCTGTCTGGTTGACGCGGTCCCTCCGGATGATCTTGTAGCCGTCCGGGATGGCGATGGTGATGTCGGGCGCTGAGGAGGCGTTCATCCAGGTTTCCGTGAGGAAGGCGACGTCTGGGTCTGTGGTGTCGAGCAGGTTCCAGAGCTCGATGGCGTGTCTGTGGACGGAGCGGGTGTTGAGCAGGATGCACTTCAGGTGGGTGCTGCTGGGGTTCGGCTTGGTGGGTGCTGGTGTAGCGTGGGTCCGGTTGCAGGTGAACTTGCAGGAGTGGCAGCTGAAGGGTCCGTGGGTGCGTCTCGGTGTGGCTCGGTAGCAGCCCGGGGTTCGGCCGGTGTTGAGTGCGTTGAGTTCGGTGGAGTCGTAGGTTCGTCTGGTCGGCTTCCGGCGGTGGGGGCCAGGGGTCCTGGCACTGGGCGCGGTCCAGGCGCGGACGGGCGCAGACGGGCTTACCTTTGGCGCACCTTCGGCGCTCATTCGGTGCTCCCGCTGCGCTCGTCCGCTGCGCGGTTGCTCTGGGGGCGTCATAAGAAGGGGGACGGGAGGGCGGGTCTGCTGGGCTGGGCGAGCGTCTGGGCCAATGGGCCGGTGGTGGGCGGGGCCGCAGGGGGCCAGCGGCGGGAAGAGTGGCGAGCGGGCGGCTCAGCTGTGGCTGGGCCGCTCGGGGGTGCTGGGGGGGCGACGGTGGCGGCAGGCAGGCAGGAGGCTGGCAAGGAGGCTGGCAATCAGGAACAGCGGGCGAGGGAGCAAGAGGGTGACCCGGCCTCGAGAGCAAAGGAAATAAATCCTTCCATTTCATTCCCCCACACTTCTCCACAACACTTCGTGTTCTTTGCTATACAAACCTAACCCTCGTCCACAAATTTGCTGTTCAGCAAAAATTGCTGCCCATTTAACTATGGAATGTCCAACAATCCACGTCTTCTTTTTGCGAGGGAAATCCAGCACTCGATATGTGATACAAAAACCAACATTACCACTCTGAACACAGCGACAAGTACATTACAATCTCACATATCTGTAGCGACAATTAGATTTCCATCGCCCTGTTGTAAGTCCTCCTTCCCCCAACCCAACCTAGAAGCTTCCGTAGCCGCGCCTATTCTAAAGGAATGCGTACCAAAACATTTTGGATTTTCCCCAACCAATGTCAGAGTTTTTCTCAGGACTGCCAAAAATTGAAAACAAGTCAACTGATCCTTTTTCTTATGACAAAATATTGTTCCATCACAAAACACTGCAGACTTTATAAATGATTCCCACTCCTCCACAGGGCAACAACCCCCCACCCCACTCCTTCCCAACCTCACCAACATCCCACTCCCTATTTGGTCTGTCTTTGACTGTCTCAACTTGATCTGCAAAATTTCTTCCCCAAGGATGTGAATATCCGACGTCTGAATCCCAACTTGATTCCGTAACCCCAGTAGTTCGAGATGCGGAACGCTCCAAAGAAAAGCCACACCATACATAACCTAAAGCGAACCAATTCCCATTCATTGTAACAACAAATAGGCAGGACTCCTAAAATCCGCCGTTACAAATCAAATGTAATGGGATCCCTCAACTGTTTTGTATGCAATTTGTTTTTCCCAAAGCCTTTCAACATTTTTCTCAAAAGGAAACCTATCCGAACCAATTTCCCCAACAACAACTGGCTGTAAAATGAAATACCTGCCAGCTTGCCTGAAATCGTCGTATGGGACAAACCTTTGTCCATCAAATATAACACAAACTCTAACATAAACTGTTCACTTTCCACTGCTGTACCGTCCTTCTCACGATGCAAAGCATAGCACAAAAAGTCAGACCACGCCTGCTGGTAACTTCGTCTCGTGGATTCCGCTATAGACTGCTCAATCAGTTCTGCAATCCTCAGTCCCCCAGGTCCCAAATGCTCGAAGGGATCGTTGTCTTGTGTCTGTCCGCTCTGGGTGCCAACTCCCGGAAACTCTGCCAATTGCAACGAGATAAAGCGTCGGCAATTGAGTTGTTCACCCCAGGAATATGCTTTGCCTTAAAAACAATATTCAACTGAAGGATTCGCAACATGAAAGCCCTCAGCAAATGTAGAACCCTCACATCTTTTGCCCGTTGCCCATTGACCAGACTCACCACCGCCATGTTGTCTATATGAAACAAAACACAGCGATCCTTAAATTCCTCACACCAAACTTTCAGTGCAACCAACAGCGGAAAAAATTCTAAAACGGCGATGCTACGACCTTGTTCCAACCAATGAGCCGGCCAAAGCTCCGCACACCACCGTCCTTCCCAGAACAAACCAAAACCCAGGGCTCCAGAAGCGTCTGAGAAAATTTGTACTTGCCACACCGTGTCTTCATCCACAAAATTGACAGACACTCCATTAAAGTCGTCCAAAAACCTCAACCATATCCGCAAGTCCTCCTTGATTTTGCTCGTCAATCTTATATGATGATGGGGCAAGGAAGCCCCCGCCATTGCAAAACCAAGGCGCCTGCAAAAGGTTCTACCTGCTCTAACCACTCTGCATGCGAAAGTAAGATAACCAAGCAGCCTCTGGACCTGACGCACTTGTATTTTCTTTTCGCCAATGATTTCCTGTAAAAAAGACCTGATCTCCTGCACCTTAGCCAAGGGCAAACGAGCCACCATTGCTGCGGTATCAATCTCTATACCCAAAAATACCAATTTCGAGGTCGGACCTTCCATCGTGTCCTTCGCCAATGGCACTCCAAACTCACCTGCCATCTCCTGAAAACAAGCCAAAACCTTAACACATTGCTCAGTACCAGGGTCACCAACAAACAAAAAATCATCCAAATAGTGGCAGACTGCTGCATGCCCAGAACGACGGATAACACACAATTCCAGAAATTTGCTAAAGGTTTCAAACAGGGAACAGGAAATAGAACATCCCATTGGCAAAACCCGGTCCACATAGTACGCATTTTCAAAGTACATGCCCAGCAATTCAAAATCCATGGGATGTATGGGTAACAACCGAAAAGCTGCCTGAACATCGCATTTTGCTAGTTGCGCTCCCGCACCAGCCTTGCGAACCATCTGCAAAGCATCGTCAACTGACGCATAAGACACCGCCGAGTCGTCCGACGAGATAAAGTCATTTACTGACTGCCCTTCCGGCCAGGACAAATGATGAATAAGCTGAAACTCACCTTGGGCCTTCTTTGGAATAACTCCAAGAGGCGACACCATCAAATTTGGCAAGGGGCAGTGTGGGAAAGGACCAACTATTCTACCCAATTCCAACTCTTTCTGCAATTTGCACCGTACCACATTAGGCAATTCCTTCTCTGATTTGAGGTTATCAGCCCAGCGCAGCACTCTAGGACCTTGATACCCAATACGAAAGCCTAACCGAAAACCCCAAATCAGTTTAACTGCCGCCTCAATATCCGGGTATATTTCCAAGCACTGCATCATCGCTTGCAGCCTAATTGGGGTAGGAGCCTTTTGGTATAAGCGGCGGCAGTGTACCACGCCCCCTCTGTCCCCTCCCATATTCTCCTTGGTGCTGATTAGGAAAGCACTGGAAGATGGCATGTCTGCCCCCACACTGTGAACATTCGTGTTTGAACTTGCAATATTGGCGCACACAGGAACCTCTTTTGAAACCCCAACAAGCTCCCGTGGTAGGCAACTGTCCTCTCCCCAATCCACCCGCCCCCATTGTGGCGGGACGCTGCAGAAAGGGCTGATAAGTGATTGGTAACCCACTGGCTGTATGAATCGCGTTAGAAGCCGAGTGCCCCGACAACCATTGCAACCACAACTCTTGGTCCACCTCACCCCATGGTTTATCATTAAAGAGACTCACCCTAGCCCGAAACTCCTCATCATAATTCAACCAAGCATAGCCTCCCGCCTGTAAATGCGCCCGTCTGATGATATCTATGTATTTAAAAAGTGAAACTGCCCGTTCGGGATAACGCTCACAATAAACACTGGCATAAATAATGAAGGCAGCCGTCCAATTCTCAATCGTTTTCGGCACCTTGGGGCGGCGGGACATTTCCAACTCCTCCTCCTTAGACCCCTCCCTGGCTTGTAAATCTCTATGTAAAAGGCGGAAAATATCCACATAATCGTGGCTCCAAATCCTCTGCCTCGTTCTCTGTGATAAATGAGTGCCCAAGGGCATAGCCACCCCCATATATGGCAATTTTGTACAGCCACTCCCTGGATGCTCACTGCGCACTGAGCTACTTACCGATTACACCGGGCTCTCCCCCCTCCCTGTCCTTCTGACCCCCAGGCCCCGCAGTTGACTGCGGCGTTTCCTGTGCCCCTGAAAGCAATTCTTGACCTTTCGCCAACACCCCATTTCCACCCTCCACAGGAGCAATACCTGGTCCACCTGCCAAAGGCCGTGTCCACGCAGCCCACCAGTCTGCCTTACCTGCTGGTAGCTGTGAAGCCCTTTGATGAAATTCCTTCAGACCATCACGCTGATGATGTCCGCCATGCTGCATACGCTCTGCCGACAGAGCCGCTCCAGATCTCTGAAATACATTAGCAGAGGTGAAATGTCCTTCCCCCCTCCCTCCCGACACCTGGCCGCCCAAACCAGCCGCCACCTCTGAAGACACCCCAACTCTTGGATAAATTTCATTTTCTTTATCAAAATCGTCATAATCATCATCATGCACAATTCGAAATTCAGTACTTTCAAAACTCGTGCCTGGCCTAGCGCCAGAACCAGTGTCGACATTCTGATATGTTACTTCAGACTCAGGCCGCCGTGTCAAACGCCTGGTCGCTGGCCTAAAATCCGCACAAGATTCGCTACGAGAAACTCGCCCCGCCCCCAAAGCTGCACATTGCTTCGCTGTGACAGGAAAAGAACTCTGTACCTCAGAAGTGGGACCAGAGCTCGCCATAAAGTTCCCGCCGCTCCAGCGAGGAACCGCTCCATACCTCCCTTTTACCTGATCCACTGGAGCACCAGAAAATTGCTTTTGCGCATCTCAGCATGGTTTACCCAAACCCATTGCTCTTGCTGTGGACCAAAACCAGAATCAAAATCCACCCGTGGATGACGAGGCGGAGGCCTAGATTCCGGAAACAAATCACCACTTTCAATGTCTTGACTGCCAACCCCACTCCCACCCCTGCCCCCCCCAACCACGATTTCCCCCAGTTTGTTGATCCCTCAAAACACAACGCCACCGCTCCTTCACTCGCATCAAGTGATGTCGCCCTCCCTCTCCCTCCCCGCGCCTGGACACACCCTCCCACCCTCCCGATCAACCAATCAGGTCGCATGAGGATAATCCCCTCGCGCGAAATACCCCAGGGGGACACCGGTTTGTGCCCAGTCCCCCTGGGGCCCATTCAGAGACATGTTGGAAAAGAAAGAATGAAAGTGTCTAGAGAGTGAGAAACTGCAGTGGACAGTTAGCCTGGATGTCAGGGGGAGAGAGCGATGGTAGTAAAAGGGAGGGGGCGGCATTTTTCGATTCTCACCTAGGGAGGCAAAACACCTAGAAATGGCCCTGCCTGTCACATGTCGTTTGAAGAACTTATGGGGCATTAAGATGGAATCCAACTACACCTCTCTAGGAAACGTGGTGTGAGGGAAAAATACAGATCATTACCTACTGAGCAAGTGAACAAGTTCTTGTGTTTCATTAGTGCTCAGTGGCATAATTCCAGCCATTTTGTCTTGCACAGAGCCATGTGAAGAACTTCAGAGCAACTGACGGGGTCTGTAGTTCTCAGAGAAAATATCTAGATTTGCAAAAATTAGATCCTCAAGGTCCATGTACGGGGCGAGAGAAATGGTAGGAAGCTGTGCATCATGAACCCCCTCCATCCATGCTCTGGAGATCTCTCCTATGGCAATGGGATGTGATTCTTCTGAACCAGAAGGTACACGTTCCAAGTTTGGTGGGGCCAAGGCAGAGCTACTAGAGTCATCCATGCTCATTCTCAACTTCAGAAGTGTCCCAGGAACCAGTGGAATCAATGAGAACTCATTAAATAACTTCCCCATCCAATCCAACATTATGTTGGACCCCAGATATCCAGGATACCATCCCATACAAGAGGCAAACTGGTTGCCTTAATTGTTAAAGAGAGTGGCAAAAGAATCTATGAGTGGATGTCCCCAGGCCTTGAAGATAGGGTTTAGAAACTCCTGGGGAATGTCTCACTTTTTCTACATGTGTAGCCACCTGCTCAGACTGTTTGGTATGGTCTTGTTAATACTCACAACGTGGAAGACCAGCAGGAACATGTTAAGTATAATACCGATTCCCACAAAGCTGGCCCCAGCCGGCATATCTGTGTAAGCACCTGACCTTTGCTTTCTTACGTAGAAGGGAGGAGTGGCGTTGACTGCATGAATGATCACTCCTTGAAACTTCCTAGTTCCAAGAAGCCTTCCAATCCTAACCTTAGCCTTAACCCAAATCTACACTTCACCATCAACACTTATGTGAAGGTACAGATCAGACTTATCCCGGAGAGCACAGATGTAGAGATTTTCCCAGTTTGCCCCTCCCCCCAACATAAACTCTGAGGAGTCAAAAGTGACTTTGAGCAATGTATGGAGCAAGCAGAAAGGGAATCCCACCAAAGATGTGAAAGTGCGTATTCACCATCGCAAGCTCAGAGCCATAGATGGCAGGACTTGGAGGGGCTGGAACTGAACCTTTAACATCTGGATCCACTATTCTGCTGAAAAGAGCTGCATAAAAAACTTGTCATGGGGTACAACCCCAAGTCAGGAACTATTTAGCCCCAGCAGACCCTCAAATTACAAGCCTGTCATGAACTTGTTGGCTAAGAACTGATTCACTACTTTGATGATGACTGTTAATCTCTTCGGAGGAGAAAATGCTTTTGCCAGGTTGACCCTAATTTGCGTCCATGAAAATATACAGAGTGTCATGGCTGTGTCTTCTGCATTGAAGATGGCCAACTGAGGCAACTGTCTGGGTACAGATACCAGGGAACAAGACACTACCAGAGCCAGGATCTTGATAACGACTTGAGAGACAGCTCTAAGACTGACAGGCAGTATTCTTTATAAGTAATGCTTTTCTCTCATTGGTATTCCTAGAGAATGGGTGCATAGAGTAGGTCATCAAAACTTTCATTGAGTACATCCAAGCTGGGCAGATGTCAACAACTGAGTCAGAGAAAGCATCTTGAACTTCTGTAGAGAAGGAACTCTTTTATATTGTAGAGGTTTAAAAGGGAGTAACACCTTCCTTCCTTCCTTTTCCCTTAGAACCATATCAAGTAAACACTGTGAATACTAGTTTACTGGAATGGGGCATGCTTGGCTGCACCTAAAAGTATATTTTTTTTTGTTAAACAAACCTTTTTATTTGTCCCTCTACTTTAACATAGAATAGTTCAGGGTAGATATCTCCCTATGGATAAGTATAAGGAAAATTAAAATACGTTTATTCAACTTGATAATTAGTACAATTTGTTTTGTTAATTATTAAGGTTAAAAAACAAGAATTTTTATTGCACATTATTAACTATTAAAAGTGATGCACTGAATTAATGAAAAGACAATAAATTATATTTGAATAAAAAATTAACATTACATTAATTTATACATTCAAAAAAGTTTCTTAACATATTTAATAATTAAATTATAAATATGTTTAAGTTTCCTTAGGGATTATTTTAAGTCTCTACCACCATTATTTTCTATTGGAGGGTGCTAAAGTACTAAGGGTTGCCATATGTGGCGCTGGACTTAGAACTGTATCTTTTAGGCAGTAGTAACTTACACTCATAAATTTGGCCCCACCTGCTTTTTCTGGGGATGGAGCCAAGTAAGTTTACACGTTTGAGTAACTTTACACTTTATAGATTTTGTGAACATCAAACAAGTCAATTTACTCAAAAGTTTAAGAGTAAGCATACATGTGTTAATTACTCCCAAGTGTAAGTTACCTTCTCGATTAGCCACATTTGACTTTTTGTTCTACCATTTAGGTTAGCATTATACTTTTTAGCAAAGAACGCATACACTTTAAGCATTAAGAAAAGTTATCCTACATTTAATTCAAGTTAAGGATAAACATCATTGCAGAAAACAAATTGACAGATTATTTGAAAGTCTGTTGACGGTATACAAGCCTGGGGATTTTTCAAGTCTTTTGAGAGTATTTCTTGGGTGTATGAATCCCTTTATTTTACCCAGTTGCTTCACTTGTTCTCTTCAAAGCAGGGCAAGTATTACTCTCCACCACTTTCAGACATTATGTCAGCACCTTAACATAGGTGGCATCTAAAAAAGACATTTGTCTGTGTTGTGTTGTTATAATAGTCATTCAGTTATTATGGAACTTCAGAAGTGTCAATTATTGTGGTATCATCAGGGTTAAGGTCATGTGACATCACTTACTGGGAAGGAACGGCGGTCCTAGGCCATATGATGTAATTTCCTGTGATGTCATTTAGGTCAAGGGTGTGTGTTGTCACTTCCACTAACCCTGGGATTTTGGTGACTCAGCATGCATGGACTGAGCAGGAGCAGCTGGCCTCACCTCCTTTGTGCGAGTCCCCAGAATTCCAGAGGCTTGGTTCCCTAACTCTCATCTTTTTAAAGGTTTGTTAGCATTAGCGGGCATGTTTAAAAATAAAGTTTTCACATCTGACAGAATTTCTTTTCATGTTACCAGTAAACCTGATATGATATCTTTCTCCAGAGAATGTGAAATTTTGAGTTGTCTTCTGATTAAGGGTTCACAGGAGTCGGACTCCTGTGAACCCTTAATCATAAGAAATTTCAGGGTTGGACTGGCCTATAGGGCAAACAGGCAGTGCCCAAAGAGCTGATCTGGTCGGTCAGTGTGTGGGCCAGTATTTTTGTCCGATTGTGGCCCTGTTTTATTGTCTAGTGGGAGGATTTATACTGTTTATATATCTGATATTAACACAAACACTCCATGTAGCAAGCACAATTATATGCAGTCTCCCATACCTTGCAAAACACCAATAAAACCTATCTTTACAAGTTCAAATCGACCCTATTTGCAAAGGTGGGACACTTTTTTAGCTATCTGGTTCCTTAATTGTGGGACCTTTATTTTGGTTCCTGGGCCTCTTTTTGTCCCAGACTAATCCCGTACAGGACCATAATGGTGCATTTCAGGACTTCTTAAGGTCCTATGCTCTTAGGGCCTCATTTATGAGGCCCTTACGCCGCCTCAGTATCACTTTTTCTGATGCTGGGGTTGCATACAAAATGTGCCACACTGCGCCATATTTAAGTGATGCATCCAGGCAGATGCGTCTCTTTGTAAACCACTGCGCTACATTATATCTGCAACAGGTATTATGTATGCAAGGTGGGCGTTCTGATGCAGAAAAGCCTTGTAAAAGTGGGGCTGTTAAATATATGCAATTTCTCTGCATCACTTCTATGGCATCACTGCATCAAACCTTGAAACCAAGGAGAGGGCCTCTGAAACCCAAAGGGATGGAGCTCCCAGTAACTTAAAGGTTAAAAATAAATGTTCCCTTTGGATAAGAACTACCAGAGATGAATTATAATAGATATCCGACCACATTCATACTAGACACAATCAGCTTTCTACTCAGGATGTTTGAGGCACTTATATTCACACAAGTAGATAAGTATAAAAAATAATTCTAATAAATACAAAAGTGCAAATTTTAAGTCCACATGGACATTTACATAAAAACTTAAAAAACACAATGATTCCTAGATGAGATTTTTCATGTATCTAAGAAGGAGAATTAATTTAGACAGTTAAATTTGTCTTACACATGTCAATTTGGAAACAAAATAGACAACACAAAGCATAGATAAATTCCCTGTCTAAGATTAGTTGCTGACTTAGCCTAAGTTAACACCAAAAAACACTGGGTATCGACGCGTTTCGGTGGTATAATTACAATGAGACCACCTTCTTCAGGACAAAACTACTTTCTCCTTAGTCAATGGATCTCATATCGATCAATAATCACACCTATTGTAAAATAAAATAACAGAATATGCATATCACTTCAAAAAAATGGATTATCATAGGCAAGCAAAAATTCTTACGTTCCTACTATTTCAATAGTACGATACCTTTATATAACATCACAATTTAAACAAATTACATGTATAGGTTTAGGCCTATAGATGCTCCACTCATCCCCTGTTGGGAGTCCATCTAAAACAGACAACATCAGACCCCTCACACACCATTTATTCAGCACCACTCATCATCTAATCTTCTTCATCTCTATTCGCTATTACAACTCACCGGTGCAACTGCACTCAGGTGGATGTTTCTCCAGATCAAAGGCAATAAATTGATGGTGCTCCAAGGCTAACTACAATGATAAAAGGGACCTATCATTTAAAGGCATGTCCTGGTGTATTCTTTCTACTGCTGAGTCATTTAAAGTGAAACCAACTATAGTTACCTTTAACAGATTTTAGTAGAATTTAAGGTAATTTTTTGGGAGTGTATCTGGGATTCGGTGAGGATTCAATCTCTCTTGTCCCTGTATAATAATGGAGATTGTAACATATAATGACCCCACCATTCTCTTATATTAAATTATATAGACACACCTATATTTATCAGGTATCACCATGTTGTCTATGGAATATATTTTCGTATAATCTCACCGTCAGAGTGATTTCTGATTAAGGGTCACTCCTATGCTTTTGATCTTCAGTAAGAACCGGAACACATCTCGGTCCCTACAACTTAAGATATATTCAATAAGTTGAGAATCATAAAGAGACAATCAGATTCCCATTATTATTAGTACTAATGTTGGACCTCACCTCATATATTGTAGGTTACAGATCTTAATTGTGTGAGTATAAGTGCCTCAAACATCCTGAGTGGAAAGCTGATTGTGTCTAGTATGAATGTGGTCGGATATCTATTATAATTCTTCTCTGGTAGTTCTTATTCAAAGGGAACATTTATTTTTAACCTTTAAGTCACTGCATCAAACCCTTACGTCTGTTTGAAGCAGGCATAAGGGGTGACACAGGGATTTGACATGACACTTTGCTGGAGTTGCATCTGTTTCCAGACACATTCCAGCAATGTGCCATTTTTGCACTGACAGATACTTTAGCATTCCTGATTTATTTGTAAATCCTTGCGACATGGAGCACCGTACAGTAAATATGGCGCATTCATGGTGTCACAAGGATAGTGCACTGAAAAGTGTTGCATCGCTGTTTCAACCCAGTGATGTGACATGTTTCATAAATAAGGCCCTTAACATACATTTGTACACCAATTTAACTTATTTTTTTCACATCTTGGGAAAGAAAGGTTAAATTCCTCATGCCTTTTTACCAAAATAGTCTTATCTAGGCCGTTGATTGTACTCAAATTGTGTAACTGAAATTGTGCGTCATCTCTGACCTACCATAATACCCGCCTCAGGAGTATACGTTATTAAAAGACCCAGCAGCAAGGATTACTCCACCCTGTTTTACTCTCTCTATATTATCCAGAACAATCTGCATCCAGCTGCCTGCCTTTGAGCCCGCTGTGGCTCTGGGTTAACAGGACCTACGGTCTGAGCTCCTTAGAAAATACAATGTGAAACCCCAGACATGATGTCTTCTATTGTCTTTTCAATCAGCTCTTAGTCTAACAAAATGTTTCTGTTTTTAGGTTTATATTTTGGAATTTCAGCTTACCACCTTCTGTAAGCTAAAAGGAAGGACTTTGGGGCTAGATTTATTAAGAATGTGTTTGGCGAAAGTGGTCGAAATTTGTACACAGACTTTTACAGAATGTTTGCGAACTAACCTATGTACTAATAGGTTAGTTCACAAAATACTGAATTGTAATGTGTCGCAGTCCGAACTACCTTGTGAATAATAATGAAGTAGGTCGCAAATGGGACCCACTATCATTTGCTGCCATCACAGGAGCAAACCACTATGTCTATGACTGCTACTAAATAAAGCAGTCATTTTTTGATGAAGCTCATTTTCCCTATTGGAAAACAGGATGTGTTTAAAGACAAGAGCTTTTCAGGCAATACCCGGTTCTGTTAATCAAATCTTAAAGCAACTGGAATACACATTGAGAAAAGAAGTGAACTAAAGGCTTCATGCAAAAACACTCATCCAGTATCACAAGGTGAAGCGCATTCCAAGAGGTTTAAGGATTTCCCTCTGTCCCATGTTGTTTAAGTTCAATAAACCATTCATGACAAGATAGTATGCCATACTCAATAAATGCTCACTTGACCTCATTCTACTAATCATAGAGGAACTATCTAACATACTCAAAGAGTTGGCTTCTGAAATACAAGACTTAAAAACAGAATTGGAACAAAGAAGGAATGCAGATACTTGGACTAAAACCTTACAAGAGATTGATTAAAAATTAGATGAACATGCCAAGGAAGTGCATGAACGCAAACTCCATAAATGTATAAAGGATACGATTGACTATAAACTAGACGAGGTTTATACCTGGGCAGATGCTTATGCCCAGCGACGCACATTCAAGAAACCTGAAGCATCAACTTCAGAAGAACGGAACAGGATACATTACCAGCGCGTCCCCCGGCACTGAGTATAATAAGCACACCAGGCACTGCATCAGAAGCACAGAGTACAAGTGGTACATCCAAGGAGTCTTTTTTAGAATCAGGACAAACATCCAATCACCTCCTAGAAGAGAGAGGGGTGGGGAAAACAAACAAACAAGGAGGGGACAAAAGAAAATATCCAGAAAATGTACGGAGGATACCAAAAAGACTTAGTTATGAACATCTCGTACACAACTCTAACACCATTCGAATTAAGAATATTGAATAAAGGAATGTCATTTGTCCCAACATACTCCACTCAATATTCTGGAAACAGAGATATTGTTGTTTAAATTCATGCATAAACTCAGATTACGTTGGTTCTTTCATCATCTTGCACAAGACACAAACGTGTCAACGCAAACCACAGAGAAAGTCTTTAAACCAAAAAGTACTTTTATGTCACCATTATAGTAACAAATCTTTAGATCTTTTTGAATTTTGGTGAAAAAGGTTTTGGAACAAGGAGTGTCACCGCACTCTCACAAAACGTAACCAGCAAAGAATTTCGCGTACTATGTAAATTGGCAGAAAATGAGAATTTAACATTTCAGACAGCTGACAAGGGAGGAGCCCTAGTGGTCCTGAACACATATTATTATGAGGCAAAAGTAAAAGAGCACGTACTTGATGGTGACACTTATATTCCTATGGACTTTGACCCCACAATAACTTTCCAGAATACACTGAGTGATATCCTCACCATGGCTACAGAACTAGGTTGAATTGACGCAAACACAAAAGAAATTCATCAGATTATCCATCACGCCCCCATATATACATGCTATCTAAAATGCATAAAGATCAGCAAGACTCACGGTTTCGTCCAATTGTAGCAGAATGTGGATCAATACATGAGCCAATTGGAAGGTATTTAGGTCACTTTCTACAACCATTAGTACAAGGATGGGTATCATACATTCAGGACACAACGGATTGTTTGAATAAACTGACTTGCATGCAAGGCACAATCGACAAGAACACCTGGCTGTGTACCATTGATTTTGTGGCACTGTACACATCTATTCCACACTCCGAAGGGTTAGAGGCAGTTGAGTGGATGCTGCTTAAGAGTAACTATGAAGAGTCTCGGAACATTTTTTAACTGGAACTACTGCAGTTCAATTTGCACCACAGTTATTTTTCTTGGAAGGACCTTTTTTTTTTTTGCAACGCACTGGGACATCAATGGGTTTTACGGGGGCACCCACTTATGCAAATATTTTCATGGCCAAGTATGAGGACATCCATATATTGAAAAATGGATCTTGGACATAAAATCTTCTCATATAGCTCAGATATATTGACAACATTCTACTGTTATGGCATGGCTCTTAGGAACAACTGAAAGAATGCATTGGCATTTTAAACCAGCATAATCCCTGCATCAAATTCACCTATAAGATTAGTCAATCATCCATCAACTACTTGGATATTTTAATGGAATTGCAACAAGGTCGTTTAAACACAAAGGAGTACAAAAAACCAACTGATCGGAATAATGGACTTCATTTTCAAAGCTTTCACACTTCCTCCTTAAAAAATCACTTACCATCATCACAATTTATCAGAACCAAGAGGATCACCTCAGATGGGGATACATGTGAAAAACAGTATTGAGCAAATGACACAACAATATCTGCAATGAGGTTATCCCGTGGAAGTTTTAACAATGGCAAAACAAAAGGTGCAACATATGCAACGTGATCAATTGCTTAGAAAGGTGATCAAACCTCAAGAGCACACAGAAGTTTTTGTCATTAAATTTTCGACAGCAACACCTGCAATTAAACGCAGTATACTCAACAGATGGGAGATCATTGAGCAAGAAACAGATTTCCAAGACGTGTTCACCTCTAAACTCATGTTCGCACACTCAAGATCCAAAAATCTAAGGGAACTTTTGAAAAAAGACACTCCAACAGAGTGGTTACTCAGACTTTGGGGATGCACAAGTGTTTTAACTGTGGTCACTGTGGCAACGTGGTCACGGGGAGCACATTTGCACACCCACATACTGGCAAAACCATCATATTGAAACACACATCAGACTGTAATTCTGAAATGGTGATTTACGCTATTAAATGCCCATGGGGGCTTGTGTACGTTGGCAGAACATCAAAAAGATAAAAGTCAGGCTCACTGAGCACAAAAGCATGATTAGAACAGCCAACACTAAATCTTGTCTAGCTGACCATTGGGTAGCTAAGAAGCACACCATACCACAAATTAGGTTTACCCTTTTAGAAAAGATCACAGCAGCACCACACATAAACACAAATCAGCAATTGGCGCAAAGAGAAATGTACAGGATACAATATCTTAACACCCTGATACCATTTGGTTTGAATGAAAATCTAGAAATGGTCTGTTTTCTGTAAAACATGATAAGGAATCATAGATCAATGTAGAATGTGCAACTCAAGTGAACCGCTTTGCGCACGTTGTTATTTCAGAAATGTTAGACAGTTATTCATGATGTTGTCCAGAAGTCAAGTAGCTGACTCACTTTATTTTTCTTCGGTGGTTTCTCTTTTTTTATGGCTCAGGAACTTCAGGGTACTTTAATGAAGGAGGAGCGCATCCATTATTATTTTTTGTTTAAATGTATTTTTATTGGTTTTAAGAACAAACACAAGCATTACATAGCAATATCGACGCCTCCCGTGCGAATAACAATTGAACCACAAAGTTCTGTTATAAAAGCAGGGCTTGTACGGCACAATAGCCGTAGTCTCCCATTGCCCCTTGCTTACGCTGGTTTCTTCATAGGCGGCCAAAAAGGAAGGTTTGCAACGCAGCCTGCATAACAAAGACAAATACACGAAAAGGAACATGAAAAGACCCCAACCCACCCCCCCACCCCTAGACCACCCACCACCCCCACCGGTGTGTCGGATATTATAAATGCGAGGCATGGCCATCTCAGCATCCTTACTGTGCCCTTTTTTCGGGTGCGGGAGGAACATTAGTCTCACCTGTCAGGTGCAACAAACGGAGATATCTAGGACATGTGATTTCGTTGAACTTGAGAGAGAGAGAGAGAGAGAGAGAGAGAGAGAAGTGTAAGCAGTGGCTGCCAAACTTTACAGAAGGTCGCCACAGTGCATGTAAAGTGTGGCCTGAATGTGTTCCATTCCTAAGGTAAACCAAAGCCTGTGTAACCATCCCATGTGTGTGGGTCGGGTAGTTGTCCCCCAGAGGGATAAGATGTGTTGGGAGGCGGCTTGCAGAGCAAGACCCATCTGGCGTCCCCGTATGGATTTGAGGGGGAAGGTGAGAGCGTTCGGAAGACCAAGGATGGTGTAGGCCGGGAATCTAGGGATCTCAGTGTCCAAGATGTTATCTATGTCGTCTAGTACTGCTGCCCAAAACCCCTTGACTTCAGTGCAGTCCCATAGGGTATGTGTCAGGGTACCCTGTTCTCCGCAGCCCCTCCAGCAAAGCGCGCTTCTGGATGGATTGCCCCTGTTGAGCTTCACTGGGGAAAGATGCCAGTAAGTAGCCAGTTTCATTGCCGTCTCCCTGCCCGCAGCAGTGGTTGGCCCTGTAGTAGATATAGCTTCACTCTCGAGGTGAGAGAACCCTTCCGAGTTCCTCCCCCCACCGCCTCTGCCCCGCAGTGTGAGATGTCTCAGGCGGGGGTGTTAGCATCTTATATAGGTCTGTGATAAGACCTCTATCCGACTCCTTTGTGACCAGCCATTTCTCAAAGTGATGTGTCTTCTTACGCAGGGGACTAGGTCCGGTTGTGTGAGCCAGTGCCAAAGTTGAAAGTATTGGAAAAGCTGTGGTGAAACAATGTCGTACCCTCTGGATAGGTCCATGAAGGGGATAAAGCCCTTCAGGTCAAAGAGGTGACCCGCAGACCTGCAAAGGGAGCCGCGCCATTGAGGAAATGCTTGGGGGTCGGTGCCAGGGGGGAAGTTGGGGTTATCCAATATAGGGGTGAGGGGTGAGGGCAATGTTGTCAGCGCTCGTCTAACCGCAACCGAGCCCCATTCTCTCAGTATAGTATGGGTGATGGGTGAGCATTGAAGGTAGCTCGGTCTATGGGCGCGGCTGAGGAAAGGAATCTTCCAAAAAGAAGTTTGGGCCATAGCTCTGTCTTGAAAGAGCCATCTCTTTTCCGATTCTGGCCTGCACCACTCCACCGTATAGCGCAGTTGCGCTGCCTGGAAATATTGCTTGTGGATGGGAATCCCCAGGCCCCCTTCGTCCATCTCCCGGTAAGCTAATCGCTTGGGTAGACGCGGTTTCTCCCCCCCCCCCATATAAAGTGCTGGAGTGCAGTTTGTAAGTGAGCAATGGTCCCGTCTAGAGGAAACAGCGGCAGGGTTTGGAAAACATAGAGGATCTTGGGAAGGGCTGACATCTTTACCGCTGCAATCCTCCCCAGCCAAGAAAGCGGCTGCTTAGTCCAGCGGGCCAAGTCGGTCTGGATCTGCGCCTTGAGTCTAACATAGTTAAGCGCGACCGTTCAGTCTGTGGATGCCGTAACGGTGATACCCAGGTATGGGATTCGTGATTGCGTTAGTAAGCCACACCCGTATAACGGAGCATCCTGGGGGCCTCGTGCGTTCTCACCCAAAGGTGGGATCATAGACTTTCCTCTATTCATCCAGAAGCCCGATACCTTTCCAAAGGATTCCACCTCATCTAGGAAGGCCGGCACAGAGCACTCCGGATGGTCCGGGGCCGCCAGGATATCATCAGCGTATAAGCCTATGGTGTGTGGTTCCCCGCCAAACGTTATACCCCGTATGTGTGGATTATCCCGCACTTTTTGCGCCAGTGGGGATGGAGCCGGGGCCCTGAATTGAGTTAAAAAAGCTTTGTGAGAATTGGGGCTATCAATGAACAGAAGGTTTTATAAAACACGGTGGAGAAATCGTTCGGGCCCGGCGACTTCAGAGGTTTAAGACGGGAGATGGCCCTGACTACCTCATCGAGGCGGATGGGAGCATCCAGGGCGCCTGCATTCGCTGAGTCCAGCGCTGTTGTGGATGCATCTCTCAGGTAAGCCTCTGCCTCCGACTCCTCTACGGGGTCAGCCTTATACAGTGAGGCATAGTAGGTTCTAAATGCTTCCATTATTTCATCCTCCTCCCGTATGTCATCCGCGTCCTCGTTACGTAAGGTCAGGATTTTGGAGCGTTGGACTTTTGCTCTTAGCGCGCTTGCGAGGAGGCGACCAGTCTTGTTCCCTCCTATATAACAAGTATGTTTCAGGCGGAGAGCCGCATATTCGGCCCGATCCGCATCCAGGCCAGCCAATTGGGCCCTGGCTACTTTTAGTTGCTTCCAGACCCTGGGGGCCCCTGTACGACTGTGAACCCGCTCCAACTCTAAAACTTGAGCTGCCAGGGTCTCCCGTTTCTCTTTGCGTTCCTTGGTCTCCACCGCTGTCACCGCAATAAGTTTACCGCGGACCACCGCCTTCAACGCCCCCCATAGCGCCGATACCGGTGTTTCAGGACTGTCATTGACTTCTAAGTAATCAGTGATGCACCTATGAATTTGTTGGACCACATACGCGTGTTGCAAGAGGGGTTCCCTCTGTCTCCACCTCCCCAGGGGCCTCCTAGCTGTAGGGACCCTAAGTGTAAGTTCTACGGCGTCATGGTCAGAGATGACCGCTGGGGCGATATCCACAGTAACCACCCGGGCTTCCAGCTCCGAGGAGCCATTGAAATGGTCCAGCCGAGCATAGGTGTGATGAACGTGAGAGTAGAAGGTGTACTGCGACGACTCTGGGTGTTTAGCCCTCCACATGTCCATCAGCCCCCTCCGCTGCAGCCAATCTTTACCAGGCTCCGAGATAGCCCCGGTGCCACCATACCTATGGCCTGATCTATCTTTGCTTGCCTCCATCACCAAATTGAGGTCGCCCCCTAAAAGCAGAAAGGGGTCAGAGGAGCGTAGGAAGGGATCTTGCCCCGTGTTCGGCACATATAAGGACCCCACCGTCAGTTGTACCCCACCCACCGTGACACTATAGGCCAGCAATCTTCCTTTAATCTCCCCCACCTTGTCTTTAATTTGACCCCAAAAGTGTTTGGCAACCAGAATCGCTACCCCTGCCTTCTTCTCATGTGTGGAGGAAAAGAATTGTTGGGGAAAAGCCCTAGACCTCATCCTATGCGAGTCCTTGGAAAGTAAGTGGGTTTCTTGAAGCAGACAAATCGCTGCCCCTGAGTTTTCCAAGTAGGATAAGACTGCTCTCCGTTTAATGGGGTTGTTAAGGCCTTTTACATTTAATGTTAAGAGTTTTAGATCCGCTGTAGCCATCCCGAGATCAGCGGAAGGTGTGCGCTATTGGGAATCTCGGCGCATTTCAACATGCCTCTCGTTTGACCCCTACCCCTGCCGACAGATCGGTGTCCAGCAGGGCACATGTGTCTCGGAGTGATCGGCGCTGATGCAGGGCACCTTTCCATTTAAAGATTAGCCTGAAGGAGTGGCCCCAGGAATAGGGAATCCCGTTGTCTCGCAAGAACGTCGTGGCTACGCTAAAGGCCTTTCTCTTTTGCAGGGTGATTGCCGAGAGGTCCTGGTACAAGGCCACTGGGTAGCCTTGAAATTGGAGAGGCTGTTTCTGGCGTGCCTCTCTTAAGATTCTTCCTTTCAAGGGAAAGTCAGGTAGGAAGGCCAAAATGTCAGGTGGGGGGGCAGGCGCTCGGCGCACCAGGCCTACCCTATGCGCCCTGTCGATGCAAATTTCAAAGTCAGTAGTTTCTCCTAAAATCTCCTGGAACAGTCCCTGCAGGAAGCAAGCAACACTGTTCCCCTCCGCCTTGGATGGCACTCCCCGGACCCTTATGTTTTTCCTCCGAGAGCGGTTCTCGAGGTCTTCTGCGTGCGCCTGGAGATCGACTTGTTGCTCACGGAGGCGTAGGACTTCTTTCTGCAGTTGTTCTACCTCCTCACTCCAAGTTTGGTCCGCCTCCTCCACTGCCGCCACTCGTTCCCCCAAACTGTCCTCATCATGGCGCAGTTCACGGTGTTCCCCACCCATATCTTGCTTTAGCGTCTGGAAGTCCTCTCATAACGAGTTAAATAGAGACTCTAGGAAGGCTTTAGTGATATAGGCCCCTCCATCCTCCTGCCCTGGGGTATCTTTCGTTGCTGCCGGGGGTGACGGGCTCTTCTCTCCCTTAGGGGTGCCCTTAACCAGCATGTCCGTTATGGTACGGCCTCCCCTGCGTCCCGTGGCGGCCATGATGCGCCGACTGCTCTAGCCCTGGAGGGCCTCATAGGCTTGCCCACCCGAGTGTAGCCCGCCCTAGTGAACGCGCGCCCTCTTGGCGCCCAGGCAATTCGGGGCGCGGTCGGGCTCTTCCTGTCTGTTCTGTGTCGCGCCGGCCAGGTACCTCGACGACCGCTGCTCTCTACGGTCACTGAGGGAAACGCGCTGCAGGGGATCTGCCTCAAGTCCCACTCACAGCCCGGCAGCACAGGCCAGGCCTCACATCACAAAATCCGTCTAAGCTAGAACCGGCTCCAGCCTTAATATGTCCCATCTGGCTCAAGCACCCTGCTGGCAATGCGCAATGAGCTCCGGACAAGCACCACCAGTCCCGTCACTCCGATCCACACCCCCTGGGCATCGGCACCTTCTGGCTGGGCAATCGCTTGTGGTCACCAGTTCTGCTTGCAGCCCGTGCCCATTAAGAGTCCCCTCAGTCCCAGCTCCATGCTGGCATAGCGCTATGGTCACCAGACAGGCACTGCTGCTCCCTCCGTGCCCTTCTCACCTTCTGGGCGCTGACCTGTCCTTCCTGGGTCAGCGCGTGTTGCCGGCCGATCTGCCCCCTAGGGCGTGGTCAGATGAGGCCCCTCTGTACCGCAGGGCAGTCAGCCCCTCTCCTCACCGGCGTCAGTGTGCTGGCAGTTCGGCCTGCGTAGGCCCTAAAGCCTGGGGCTCAATTTTCGCGACGTCCGTGCTCCTCTCACCATCGGCCACTTCACCGCAGCGCCTCTCGCCCACCGTTTTCTGCCCCCACGTAGCTCCCTGCCGGCACCTGACTGTAGTGCCTTTCTCTGTCCCCAGTGCTGGGGTGCCCCTGATGCCCCACTGCTCCGGCCTCTCCGCCGCTACAGGAGTTCCGGCAGAGCCCAGCACGCCAGCTCGGTTCAGGCCCCAAGACCAGGTGCTCGATTTACACGCCTCCCAAAACGGGCGCTCTCTTGGACAGCGGCTGCTCCCTTCACAGGGCCCCGCTCTCACCGACGCTGGTGCCTCACCCCACTTCACCAGAACCCGGCCTCTGCTCCGGCCGCTGTCCTCTTGGTTGCCGGCCCTCGGCGGGTCCCCCGCAGCTAAAATGCGATGTCGGCCACCCTTTCTTCAGGCCGCCATTTCGCTCCAACCCCAGTCGGGATCTCGCGCTTCTGGGGAAGAGCGTCTCTGGGGACCGGCGCCGCAACCGCCCTGTTCCAAAAGAATGGGCACCAACTGCCCTGTACAGCGGGGTATGATGCTCTCTCGCTCGAGGGTTTATATGCTATTTATGGGCCACAACGGGGCTCAGAGCCGGGGAGCCACACGATCCAGCGTCCACTCAGGCCGCCATCTTAGCCACGCCCTCCATTATTATTTTTTAACACCCCGTAACTCACTGGACATTTTTATTCACAGTAATCTAATGACATGGTAGTAGAGGGAAACACTATAACACATTTTTTTTACATTTTTTGTTTGGCTTCTTAGATCAGTGAAAGTATAGATTGGGTAATCACTTTGACGTGCGTTGGTATAGTAGGACACAGCATCAATAATATTGTCACTTTAACTATTTTTAGTTTCAACAGAATGGGTGGATATCACTTTTGCATTTACTCTAAGCATTTTTTTTGGCTGCCTGTTATCGTAGTCATGTGATGGGGAAGTCTGTTTTCCCGTTATAATCTCAACACGTCATGTACAGGTTTTCCGTAAAGCGCACGGATAAGTTATGTTGCTTCGGGAAGCTTTGCGAATGCTAGTGAACGAATAGCAGCACGGCCGGTTGGCAGCGTGTTTAAGTGAGTGAGCACATATGATTTTCAAAAGTTTGGCCAGTGATTAAACAGGCGGAAGAGAGATTGCACTATTGGTCATTTGTTTATGGGATTTATTTTGCTCATTCAGTTTTTGACAAACTCCTGGCACAGTACATTTGACTTTGCGTGTCCGAATTACCGTTGCAGTAAGTGATACTGTGATGTTACTCACAGATTACAGAGGTAGCATTATGGTTACGATTTTTCAACAGTTGCATACACTTTTTGTTTTACAGTAATTTGTTCTATATTTGATGGTCCATAGTGACAACGGACCGTGTAGGTGAGAGCGCATAATTTTTTGGGAGGAATTGATTACCTTCACTAAGGAAGCGGGTTTTGGTGTTGGTGCACTTCACTTGCCATATTGAAAATCTGTTTTAGTCTCATGTAAAATGGGTCACCAGAGGTTTGGTGCACCATTAGTAGGTATGCACTAGTTGTTAGGCACTTATACATTTAAGGGCAGCACTGCCTTGTGAGAAACAGCCTGAAAACACTAGGGGGCATATTATCAAGGAACAGCGTTAACATTATCGCCGCTTTAGCGGCAGAAAACTTCCGCTAAAGCGGCAATAATGGGCTTGATATTACGCTCTTGTGAATTACCATAGAAGCCCGTGTTCTGGTGTGAACATGGGCTTCTATGGAAATTCTCTACGGCGTATTATCAAGCCCATTATCGTTGTTAGGCTAAAGCGAAGATAATGTTAACGCCGTGCTTGATAATATGCCCCCAGTTATTTTGGAATGAGGGTTTTTTCCTAAAAAGCTCACAGATGTACTCTGAAATTGTATGATTTTATGATTTTGAATGTCGTATTATTTGCATTTATAGTGTTCCCCTGACGAAGGATCTCCCGAAATACATTGGGAACAATGGCACTGAATATGAATTGTGGAACATGACGTTAAAATGAACTGTACAATAAATGTTACATCAATGTAGCACTTTTTTGAAAATGCAACATTGTTGATTTTTGTTATTTAGTTGTAGTATCGACCTATTGGTTAATTTACTAGCTTAACGGCAGTATCATTTATGTATTACTGATGTTGAAAATATGGAAAGCAGTTGCATAATTTTGCTCTATCAAGAGAAGGATTAATGTAACTTAGAGCACATTAAGGGCTTGAGTAGTGCACCTTGTCATATGTGACAGAATCTGTACACATGAACCTTAAAGAATATAGATGCCATGCTGGTGGAAGAGGAACGTGCAGCTCAGTGGCAAAGACCACCAGTAGCCCCAGACAGAAGAAAAGGCACTGTGTTGCCAGGTAAGGGTACTACCATTAATCTACTTGGTTGGGATGTTTCTTTCCCAGTGGCATACATAATAGCATAGTGGGCCAGCTTATTGGGATGTTACTTTCTACCTTCTGAAAGACCCTAACAGAACTCATGAGTGTCCTGTTCAGTTTAGTAGCTAAACACTTTGGGCCTTATTACGAGTTTGGCGGTCCGATCGCCATAGACCCGCATCCGCCCCACCAGCAGCCCACGACGCAGATGGTCCAAAGACTGCCGTATTACGCGTTGTCCACTGGGCCGGCGGCTTGGAGGCGAGTATCTTGCAGCCGTGGGGAGTACTTTTTCCAAATATATTGATGCCTGTTTGTGCATTTCGACTGCATATATGCTGCATGCATGCATATGCATGACATATGTGGAAAAATACCATATACCCATTTCTGGGATTCAGCTTATTTGTGGCCAGTCCTGGCAATGGGTATATGGTACGAAAAAGACTCACCATATATATCGCTGTACACTGGGTCGTAATCCTTGGGGTGAAGATCCTGCTGTTTAGAGGGGACCCGGAGATGGGGATCCATGTCAGACTCTGCCTGGAAGAAGAAGAAAGGTGTGAGTATGCACCCCAAATCCTTTTTTCACCGCCAACTTGAAGCTGGCAGTCAGACCGTGGCGTTCCACTTGTGGATCAGCCAACTTGCAATATGCATTGCGGTGCAGCTCCCCCATACCGCCCCATGTTGGCTGCCTTTGCCCGACTGCGAACCCGGTGGTTGGCGGTCTGCTGACGGACTCAACAGTCCAGCAGCGTTCTTCCATAAGGAAATCCGCCCAACTCGTTAAGCAGGGGTCGGACCGCCAACCAAGCTCTCCATGCTCGGACCGCTACTTCTGATACAGAGATACACAGGACCACCAAACTTATAATAATGCCCTTTGTCTTTCTCAAGAGTCCCACACACAATAAATGCTGCCACAGCAAGATTTCATGTGATTGGCAGTTTCCCTATTGTGACGGGACTCCCCTGAGGACATGGTTGCTTGAAAAGTATATGAGTCACAATCCAAACCACACACAAGAATGCGCATTATGTAGTGCGGTAATCCACTGAGAAAAATGTGAAAGTTGCAGCACGCTCCAAGGATTATTAGTGGAGAACTCGTCTGCTGAAATCAGAGACAACATTACTTCCTACAACCTTAAAACTCTGACAGGACAGTGTTGCACTGTCACAGTAAATAGTAAATAACACACTCCAGTTGATATTTCTGTTCAACTTGCATTTTTTCAATGAGTTGCTGGGGCTCGAGACGCTGTTTCTCATCTCCAATTTTAATCCCAACTGCCCATGCCCTTGCTGCAATATCCCAACATCCACATTTACCTGAATCCAATTTATGACCTGCTAACACTCAAATACTAGGTGGTCCATTAGGATGACGGGCGGACTTTGTCCGCCCGTCATCCTAGCGGGGAGTGGGACCACCCACCATAAGGGCAGGGGTCCCTTGGGGGGCATTAGGATGTGCCCGCCACAGTGGCAGGCACATCCTGCATTTGTAGCATTGTGGCGGGCGGTGCTCTCAGCACCGCCCGCCACAATGCTAGAAATGCATTTCAGCATTTGCATATACAAAGCGGCAGGCACCGCGCGGTGCCTGCCGCTTTGTTTATGCAAATTTGGGGGGGTACAACAGGCATTGCCGCCACGGAAAGGCATTGTAAAATGCCCATGCTAATATGGCTGGCGGTGTCTGATAGACACCGCCACCATATTATTCCTTTTCCGCACCGGCCGCAAGGCGACCGAGGCGGAAAAGCGGAGGACGGTCTTTCCGTCCGCCGAGGTCCCCCCCGCCATACTAATATGGCGGGGGGGGGAAACTAGTGAGGATGTCGGGCGGATTTCCCCCACCAGGGTGGCGGTGGCTACCACCAGCCTGGCGAGGGGCAATCCCCCCGACATCCTAATGGGCCCCTAGGTCTCTGTTCCACTTGGAGAGAGACTCCTGTGCACCTGAATGTTGGGCAGCACTTGCTAAACCCTTGCTAAGTCAGTTGGGTACACCTGGGAGGATGATGAGAGGGAGTATGTAGATCGAATGTTTGAGAGAGGGGTGCTGCTGTCCCAGGCTGACAACTGGCTCAGTTGGAAGCAGAGAATTCTGTCCAGGTTCTTTAGCGCAATGTCCAGCAAGACGGTCACCACCATTGGTCCTGTGACTGTCAGGCTGCTGAATTACCAGATGGAAGAAGATTGTAACTGAGGACATGATGTTGCTCTCCTCTGACAGGTCTTAAGTAGGGATGCACATCTTATCTCCTTGGGCTTACTGTCCCATGCCCTGCTGTGCAGTCATCACACTGCACAGAGCCTGGATTAGTGCAGGACAAAGCCCATACATGTCTCGGTGCTCTGAGAGAGAGAGGGAGCCATGGTTCTCTATCAGCTGATCAGAGACATGCTCATCCTCTTTGCCCTCTCCATAGAGATGGCCATATTGCTGGAGATGGCTGAGCACCTCTGTAGTGGGATGAGCCACAGTAGTAGTAGCAGCCACAGCTATGGCTGATGCAAGGTTGCAGAATGTTCTCCTGGCAGCCCCAGTGAGTGTTGAAGACTGGCTGGTGGAAGCATCCTTCTCCTTGTCTGAATCCACCTGCATGGCATCACCTGTAAGGGGAGGTGTTAAATGCCCTTTGGCTACTGTGCAAACATGACTGACACTCAGAGTGACATTATACATTGAGTCACCCAATTATGATATTACTCCACCAAAGAATGGACTCGCTCTTCCAAAACGTCCCTCCATCGAGCTGGTTTTTAGGAGGGGCAGGACAATCAGGATGGCAGTTGTCTGCTCAAATTCTTTGGGTGACCGGGTAGACCACCACTTTCAACTGGTTGGAAGTTTGGCATTATCAGAAGTTGGGCTCAAGGTACTTACGATGACTGAACAGTTGCCTCTTTGGACATGGATCATGTCATTGCAGACTATGGCATTTATTTCTCGGCTCAGCTGCCCTAAGTTCACATCTTCCAGCTCCTGATTCTCCACTAAGTCAAACAAAAAAGTATTGGAGCTCCTCCTCTGATTGTGAAAGGTGTGAGTCACTCCCCAAACCCTGAGTGCCATGGAGTTAACATGGGTTGATTGTTGCGCAATCCCTTTACAAGGAATATTTGGCCGTGTATGAGGTAAGCATCATGCTGAATTGCTCCATGCATAGGATCCTCCTCAGTAGTCTCACCTCCATACAGTCCTATGGCCTTTTTCATAGAGCATGACACTAACCCTGGGCGTAGTTCGCGTAGTAGCGCTACGCGTTGCTATGCGAAGTGCACTTCGCACTACACAAGCTACGCGTAGCTAAGCGTAGCTACGCGAACTGCGTAGTGCACTGTGCAAAATGCTGTTTGCACTGATTGCACAGTGCCGGATGCTTGTCCGCCCTGTGCAATCATTGCAAACCGCATCTTGCAAAGTGCAAGCGTTTTTTTTCTGCCGCTTGAGTAGATTTGTACTCGAGCGGCAGCTTTCTCAACGCAGACTGGTAGTTTCTCATTGTGAGCGGTCGCAAGCATACGCGACCACTTGCAATGTGAAACCTGACCTCCCCGCATTGAGAATCTCACTGGGAGGTTTATTTTCCACGCTCGCGATCGGCAACTTGAAGTTGCTGATCACGAACGAGGAAAAAGTCTCGCTGGGATGGTATTTTGCTCGCTCGCGGTCGCCAACTTGACATTAAGGACCGCGAGCAAGCAAGAAATTACCGAAAAGCTACGCTATATGTTTTTGCACTGTGCTACATGCAATTCGCGTGGCGCGTAGTTGCGCAAAAATACGCTAGCGTAGCGTAGTCCTACGCCCAGGTTTAATGACAACCCAAAAGGCTCCCTGTTATCCTTTGGATGCTTCAATCAGAAGAGAATTGGGCCCAGCAACTAGCTTTGTAGCACATTTGGGTAAAAGATGAAAATGGTAGTCATATTTTTTAAGATGCCAATTTATCAATGCTTTTGTTGATTTTTATGAGGCCTTAAATGCTTCAGAACCTGTCCCCAAAGATAAGGGTATACGTAGCTACCTCAATTCTATCCACTGAGAGCATGGAAACAAAATCCCTTTTGCAGCCCTGGAAAAGATATTACTTAAAGAAGATAACAAAGCTTCTTATATTAAAAAAAAAGGCGCATTTCAACGCCAAGATGACTTGCACATTGATTTGCATGTACCTTTCTCTAACAGTGTAATTCCTAAACTATTTGGTTTATTTATTTATTTTTCTTCCAAAACTTCTTCACAAGGAATGTGTTTGTAAGCTACACTTTACCTTTTGCCTAAAGATGTTCATGACCATAAAATGTTTAAAAGTTATAAACCAATTTAATTGGCAAATGTTGATTATAATATATTTTGTAAGATCATTGCTACACATCTAGAAATCTGGTTTTGTAAAGACAGAATTAGAATGTTTTTCAACATTATTAGCAAGGCTTCCAGAGCAGACAAACCATTATCAGCTATAACTTTAGTTGGCAAGAAGGCTTTTGATAGGATAAATTAGAACTTTGGGGCTGATTACGATGGCGGTGAACCCACCACCGGCAGGCTGCCAGTGGTGGGTTCACCGCCATCGTAGGGCCAATTACTGCCTGCCAGATTAGGATGGCGGGCGGTGTGCCTGGCAGGCAGAAAGCCCGTCCGCTACTGGTCCGACAGAGGCAATCGTTATAATTGCCTGTTGGACCACGCCGCATCCCCAGAATGGTGGCGGTGCCTAGCAGGCACCGTCCGCCTGATCAGGATGCAGAATCCTGCCAGCCTTTCCATGACAGTTCAACCGCCATTGAAAGGCTGGCGGGGATATACTTTAGTGGCCTATTGTGGGCTTCCCTTGTGCAGGGGCAATTGGTGTGTGCAGCATTTCCCTGCACCATGTGGCAGGCACCACATGGTGCCTGCCACGTAGCGCAGGGAAATTTAAACAGTGCTTTTTTTAACATTGCGGCTGGTGCTGCATCCAACAGCACCCACCAAAATGTTAAACATACCATTCGTGGCCGCCTTGGTGGGGGTCGAATCCTAATTTCATTTGCGGGACCGCCGCCTTATAGGCAGGCGGTCCCCATACGTGGGACAATGGCGGACAGACTGAAGTCATACATAGAATTGCACTTGAGAGGCTTGGCTTGGCTCTGAACATAAATGGATGCACCGTAGTTGAGCTCCGCCGTAGTCGGAGGCATAACCCAACAATCCAACCCTTAATCCAACAGAGAAGTCATGCACTAAACAGCAGAAGACAGACACCGATCAGCAGTGGAGCTGGTGGACCCAGGGAGCAGCCACATGGCAAGAGCAGGGCTGAGGTCTAGTGAAAGGACAGGAGGAGCTGCCGGCCGCACTGACGGAGTCCTGCGGGCCGAGTGCCTGCCTTGAGTATATCGGGGGCGAACAGACCGCAGCTGCACCGACGTACCACACCCGTCAAAGGGATAGAGCTGAGGCCCCCAAAACGCCACAAGAAGGGCACAGGCAAGTCATAAGGTCCCACACGTAGAGCAATGGGTTTGGGGCGTGGAGACCCCTCTGTCCCCAATGTCGCAGAAAGATACAGAGGCCGCCATTACAGGAAGGAGGTGGGAGGTGCCATTGCCCCAGGAGTGAGTGGAGATGTGAGGCCGAAAAGACTCCGACCCAGCCGCAATAGTAAATCCACCTTAGTATAATAGGCAGGGACAAAGAGACATGCGGCTGGTCTACCAGCCGCAGCATTGAACCAGCGATCTATTAGAGGAGAACTGCCAGGCCTCGCACGGGCCCTCTATCTAAAGCACAAGGTGTGGCCCAGGAAGGGCCTACCAGGGGAGTGACAAGGACCTGTGAGAGTGGGTGAAGCCCAACTAAGCCTCTATAAGTTTGGTGAGTAGAGTGGCAGGAACAGCAGGGGCCCCCGATGTGGATCGGAAGGGACTAAATCAGTGGGTGTCTGCACTGCACAACATACAGCCGGACTCTTGGACCGCAGGCTGGGAAAGCCACCTACATGAGACACACAGAGTGCTAGGGCTGTGATTGTCTATCATCGCTCCTCTTTCCCCCTCACCCCAGCAGCACCACAGACCCCTGACTATCGGCCTATACATCCGGCCTGATCGGGCATTCATAAGGGGAGGAAGGATACACAAATATTTAGTAACCGACGGTTCATTGAATATCGATGACAAAAACATTGATGTTAAAAATATCGATAGAAATATATAGAATACAAAGATACGACTCCCATACCTACACGGGTAAGTACACAAATATTAAATCTAAAATATTGATGTAAAAAGTGTAAATGTAAAAAATATTGATTTAAAAAAAAAAATATATATATATATATATATATATATATATAAAATATATTAAATATTAATAATAATGTTAACAAAATTAATAAAAATGTATTCTACATTTTAACAAAATATAACAAATAAACTTAATTTAAAACAAAACACACAAACATAATAATTTATACATATATATATTATCTTTAAAATAATTAATACATTATTATCTTTAGTTTATTTTAAAACTTGAAAATTATATAAAAATCAAATATATATAAATAATTTAAAATATTGTTTAAAAAATCTGTAATAATTTAAGACATTAAATTATTTAAAACAATGTAAACTTACAATTCTCAATACAATCAGTGCAACAGTAGGGAAAGTGTTGGATAGCAAAATAATTATATTTACTATTCCTACTCCAGTGAGTGCAACAGTAGGGAACGTGTTGGATAGCAGAAGGGTAAAATTACTATTCCCACTCCAGTGAGAGCAACAGTAAGGAAAGTGTTGGATAGCGGAGGGGAAAACATTACTATTCCCACTACAAAGAATGCAACAGTAGGGAAAGTATTGGATAGTGGAGGAGTAAAAATTACTATTCCCACTCCGTAGAGTGCAACTGTAGGGAAAATGTTGGATAGCGGAGGGCTAAAAATTACTATCCCACTCCAGTGAGAGCAAAAGTACGGAAAGTTTTGGATAGCGGAAGGGAAATAATTACTATTCCCACTCCAAAGATTGCAAAAAATGGAAAGAATTGAATAGTGGAGGGGTAAAAATTATTATTCCCACTCCAAAGAGTGCAACAGTAGGGAAAGTGTTGGATAGCGGAGGGGTAAAAATTACTGTTCCCACTCCAAACAGTGCAACTGTAGGGAAAGTGTTGGATAGTGGAGGGGTAAAAATTACTATTCCCACTCCAGTGAGAGCAACAGTAGGAAAAGTGTTGGATAGTGGAGGGAAAGAAATTACTATTTCCACTCCAGTGTATGCAACAGTAGGGAAAGTGTTGGATAGCGGAGAGGTAAATATTACTATTCCCACTCCAGTGAGTGCAACAGTAGGGACAGTCTTGGATAGCGGAGGGGTAAAGATTACTATTCCCACTTCAGTGAGAGCAACAGTAAGGAAAGTGTTGTATAGCGGAGGGGAAAAATTACTATTCCCACTCCAAACAGTGCAACAATAGGAAAGTGTTGGATAGTGGAGGGGTAAAAATTACTATGGCATCCCAGCTTCTTGCCCAGATACTCTGTGCACGCCTACAAAGTATGGGGGGCAGTCTCTCGCCTTTAGGGCAGCTACAGTCTGGAACTCCTTGCCTTATGCTTTGTGCAGCAGTCAGGATCTGGGGCAATTTAAGAAACAGCTCGAAACATTCCTGTTGTAATTAATTTATAATTTTTTAGCACCTCATGGCTTGCGCCTGGACATTCTTTGCAATATCTGTGCTCGTTACAAACTTCAGTAACATAACATAACATATTCTTACTCTGGTGAGAGCAACAGTAGGGAAAGTGTTGGATAGTGAAGAGGCAAAAATTACAATTCAAACTCAAACACTTAAAACAAGAGTATTAAAAATGATAAAAATCATTTAAAAAATAAACAATATTTAGAAATGAAAAATAAAATGTATTAAATATTTAAAAAAAACTACAAATAATATATGATATACAAATAATAAGTATATTTATATAAAGAAAATCTTTTGAACTAGCAAATATTTACAAACAAAAATGTAATTAATACATAAATGTGTTTATTGTATGTCTTACCCTATAACACCACACCAATACCAAAAAACTTCAACATTTGAATTCATTTTGCCCCAAAATTAACATAATTAATGATCAATTTAAAAGATATTATTAATAAAAATACGAGTTAGCATTCTTTGGTTACACACGCTTTAACACTATGATATCCACAACAGACACCTAAATTAAACTCTAAAATAATAAAACACAATTCAAACTTATTTATAAATTAAAAACTATTACTATTAACAACTAATAATAAAGTAATTAAAATGTATTTAATACCCACCTTTTACCCCTTTAAAAGTAAAAAACAACGGACAAAAAAATTTAACAATTACCCAAAATACATATCAAATAATTAACATTAATTAACAACTACATATTCACTAAATAAATACAAATTACTTCCCACCCTTTACTCCTATGAACACCAATACAAACACCTAAAACTAATTACACAATTACCATACTTAATTACCAATGAATTAATGAAAATCAATTAACATTCAATTATTAATTCATCAATTAAAAATAGATTACTTCCCATCCTTAACACCTATAATCACCACAACACACCCAAAATTTACTACACAATTACCATCATTTATTACCAATTAATCAATTAAAATTAATTAACAGCCAATTATTAATTCATCAATTAAAAATAAATTACTTCCCACCCTTAACACCAATAAACACCACAACACACACCTAAAATTAGTTACACAATTACCATAATTAATTACCAATTACTTAATTTAAATTAATTAGCAACCAATTATTAGTTGATTAATAATAAATTACTTTACACATTTAACACTATAACATCTCAATTAAACAAATATTAATAAATAAAAAAGAATCAGTACTATTTATGTAATTAAATTACTTCCCACTCTATTTCTCTATAAACCTACAACCCGCTACAGTACTATAAACGCAAAATTCAATTAGAAAAAATTAATAACTGCAAAAAATGTAACACATATCTTAAAAATACAAACAATTCTTATACAAAAAAACATACAACACATACATATAAAATAAATACGAAAATACATAACAGTAATAAACAAACAATATTTTTAACAACAATATTTTTGAAAACGATATTAAACACTTAGATATTTTTAATATCGATATTACTTCCCTAATATTCTTGACCTCGAGAATATGTATTATGTATGTCAATATTTCTGACCCACGATATTTGCAACTCGATATTTGTGCAACTCGATATTTTTTAATCGATATTTTGTCTCTGCACCGTAACCAACGACGTGATGGTGAAACCCAAGAGTCCAGAGCCCTCCAATCAGATAAAATGGACAATTATGCAATACTAACACTCCCCCGAGTGGAGGGGGTGAGGAAGTAGAGGAGCCATCCCTGGGAGCCATAATGGCAGCCATAAGAGACCTAAAGGGCACCTTAGAACCAAAAATAGACACAGTGACCATAGAAGTCAATTTGATCAAAACAGATATGTCAAATCTGAAAGAGAAGGTCATGGTGGCTGAAACACAGATAGGTCAACTGAAAGCCACTACAAAACGTCTAGAGACTCAGGTACAAATACTAACCCAGCGGACCACAACCATGTTGGCCATACTCGAAGACCAGGAAGGGAGAGCGAGAAGGAACAACATCAGAGTGGTGGCGGTCCTGGAGGGGGCGGAGGGCCCTAGGGTCGACCTCTTCCTGGAATACTTTCTTTTTTACTATCAGGACCGCAATGTCATCTTGCAAGCTGCAAGAGCGAAAGGAGATATACAGGTTGAGAACACTCAAATCCAGTTCTTTCCGAACTTCACGCTACTAGTGCAATGGCAAAGAAGAAGCTTTGGGTCTGTAAAAAGGAACTTCACAAGCAAAACACCAAATGCATGATGCTTTTCCCAGCAAAACTCAGAATAATGGTGGAGAAAAAATCATGGCACTTCACCTCCCCAGATGAGGTATGGGAGTGGCTAGAGGGATGGCGCACTAACAGCCATGGCAGCGGATGGGGGACAAGGCACGGCTGAGGAGACCCTGACCGTAGCAAGAATAGTGGAGAGCAAACAGACCAGGAACAAGCCGGGGAGCTAGCGGCAACTGGGCCGGACACAGATAGACGCAAAACAAGCTGAAGACTCAGATGACCCGGCTGGGAGGGACTATAGAGCCCAAAACGATAACAAAAATCGAGACTGTTAGCAACTTTCAATGAGGGGGGGAGGCTGTCAGAGTGGCATGACATCAAAACTCCACAACCGCAATGCTAGTAAAGGGGTTTGATGCAAGAACAGGGTGAATTGGCACTTGGGAGCGGCTGAGTCTCCCCCTACTGTGTTTGAAGTAATTGGGCGACAGGCACTCTGCAGGTATACAAGTTGGGGTATGCATTGCCTATTTAGCAGGGTAGCAGAGAGGGGGGTTTAAGTTGGGGAGAGTTGTTTTGTTACCATAGGTTTTTCAATTATCAACTAAACGTTCAGTGGTGGATTAAGAAGTACAAGTTGTCAAGGTCCAGCTTTGCAGGAGTCGGTTGTTGTAGAATAATGGTCCACCTCCTGACATTACCAAGTCCCCTGATGTGGGGTTTCCCCCAGGGTCTTCGTATTATCAGGTGAGAGAAAAAAGGTAGCGAAGGGGTCTGCAGGGGAAAAGGCTCTGGAATGACACAAACACAATAATTAGATAATGATAAACATTCTACTCTCAATAATTCTCACTAAACAAGGTAGGTGATGGTGTACCTGATTGACCTCTGCATTGTATCATGAACTTGGAAGCATACAACATATGTTCGTACAACCCTGAAGAGAGAAAACAATTGCACCATGAGTATCTTGTCTAACTGTTTTCTCCAATTAATAGATATACATCTGAAGAGTACTGTAATGTCCCCTACCCTGTTCTATCTCCCAGTAGGCAGGGTTAGAATACGAATCTTCGATGATGTAATAAAAAGGACAAGATGCCTAATTGTGTTGACGTCACCCTGAGAAGCTAACAGAGTTCTTAGGCAATAAGCAACAAGTCGATTTGGTTATGCATCAATAACCTTCCCTACCATAAAGTTAATAATAAACAAAGCGTTCGTACAGAAAACGGCAATACGCGGTTGCGTCCACCGCTGTATTCCGCTTCTGTTCCTCTCTCCTAAACAAAAAAGAAAGTTCAAGCCTGTGACAAGAACCGGTAATACGCGGTTACGTCCACCGCTGTATTCCTCTAAGCAACCTGTCACACTGTTCACAAACAAGAATAGAAGTTGCGAGGGTTAGCTTCCGCCTCTTCTCTAACACAGTAAACAACAACGACATACGGTGTTACGCGGCAACCCACACTCCGTAACCTGCTGTCCGTCTGAACACAATCCAAAAGAGACAACAAGAGAATGCAGTCCAATAATGGTTGCAGCACCGCTGTCTGCCAGAAGACACTTGAGGTACTAACAAGAAAACACGGAAGACGGTAATACGCGGTTGCGTCCACCGCTGTACTCCGCTTCTCTAATTCGAATTACTCACGGGCGCTGTCAACTCTGAAGGCTGTTACTCAGAACACGAGCTCCTCGGGAAAACCGATGCTTCCTCAGCCGAGGAAGTATTCCAAGTGCAACAACAGATTACGCGCGACCTCTGGCGCTATCTCAGGGCTTAAATCACGTTCCCATTCTGGGCATTGTGGGAGATGTAGTCTTTCTCTCAGTTCGTGTCTGCTGCTCGCTAAACCTGACAGTACATCCCTCTTCCTAACGCCTTCCTGGCCCCGGCTTCAAAGGGAAACGTCTATGGAAAGAGCATACAGCCACAGGAGCGTGCACATTACCGCAGGGTTCCCACGAATCATCCTCAGCGGTGTATCCTTTCCAGACACCAAATACCACAGCACTCCACGGCGCTTCTTGGAATCTTTTATACTCCGGACCTCATATTCCAACCCTCCATCGCACATCACCGGAGGGGTTGCCCGGCGACGAGCACCCAATACAGGTTTCAGAAGATTACAATGAAACACGGGGTGTATCCTTAAGGTGCCAGGCAAACGCAATTTGTAAGCAACAGGATTGATACGTTTCAAAATGGTATAAGGCCCAATGAATCTAGGATGGAAGATGCTACGCAACTTGAAGCGTATATTTTTAGTAGACAGCTAAACTTTGTCCCCCACTTGATATTGAGGACCATCACGCCTATGTCTATCCTCCCACCGTTTGTAAACCAATTTGGCCTGAATCAAATGTTGTCTGACCTTTTTCTGCAGGGCATGCAACTTCCTGACTTGTGACAACACTACTGGCTGATTCTTTACGTCCTCAGGGATGCTAAGAGGGAGTATCCTGGCATCAAAACCATAATTGGCATGGAAAGGAGACAGACCAACAGAACTGTGCCATGCGTTATTGTACGCCAACTCAGCCATCCACAACATCTCTACCCATGATTCTTGGGCTTCTTTTGCATAGCATCTTAGGTACTTCTTCAGCGTTTGATTCAGCCGTTCAGTCTGCCCATCCGTCTGGGGATGAAAACTGGTGGAGAGGGAAGATTCGATGTGCAAAGCCTTGCACCATATCTCCCAGAACCTTGCGATAAACTGCGGTCCTCTGTTTGTCACTACTATTTCAGGTACTCCAAGTAGCTTTTTGACATTCGACAATAACAATTGCTCAGTTTGACTGGCTGTAGGGAGATTATTGCACGGAATGAAATGACCCATTTTTGTTAGTCCATCCACAACCACGAGCACTGCCGAAAACCCTTTCTCCACTGGCAACCCTGTAATAAAGTCCAAACTGATGTTTCTCCATGGACTTTGGGGAGTAGGCATGGGTATCAATTTGCCTTTCTTACCCACAGTTTCACTCTTGGCTCTTGCACACACCTCGCATTCAACCACCCATTTTGCTACATCTTTGTTAAGCTCTGGCCACCAAAAATGTCTCTGTAGCAGTAGTTGAGATTTCTTTATTCCTGGATGCCCTGCTAATGGTGACTCATGACACCAAAGAAATGCCTCTTTTTGGAGAGCCTTAGAGGGGAGGAAAAGCTTTGCCTGATGGAACGGTAACCCCTGTCCCATTCAAAAGCAGAGCGATGGTCTTTTACTTCTTCTAGGAATCTCTCAAGTCGGATAGCACACACAACTTTGGACGGTTTGATTATGGATTCTGGTTTTGATTCTGGTGAATTGTCATTTTCAGATTCCAATCTCGACAGAGAATCAGCTTTGTGGTTTTCTGCTCCAGGACGGAAGGTCACCACAAAATCGTACTCGGCAAAGAACTCCATCCACCTCATCTGCCTTTGTGAGAGATGCCTTGCTGTCCTCATGTACTACAAATTCCTATGATCCGTGTACACGGTAATGGGGTGTCTGGCCCCCCACAGATAATGTCTCCATTCTTCGAACGCTTTCTTAATAGCTGACAACTCCTTTTCAGCTATGGTATAATGTTTTTCGGCCTGGTTTAGTTTCCTAGATAGGTAGGCAACAGGATGTAATTGCCCAGTGCTGGGATTCCTTTGAGACAATATTGCTCCTACAGCCTCATCCGAAGCATCCGCTTTAACTATGAAAGGATCATCAGGGCGAGGATGAGACAGCACAGGAGCCTCCGTAAAGGCCTTTTTTAGGAAGACAAAAGCCTCATTCGCTTCCTGAGTCCATTGGAAGGTGTTTCCTTTTCTGAGCAGTTTAGTGATGGGGACCGCTACTTTGGAGAACTGAAGGATAAACCTCCTATAAAAGTTGGCAAAACCTAGGAAGCATTGTACCTCACGCATAGTCTTAGGTGTAGGCCACTCTTGGACCGCTAACACTATCCTGTCTGCCATTTGCAACCCCTCTGGACAGAGCATCACACCCAGGAATTCCACGTTCCGGACACCAAACTCACATTTACTGAGCTTGCAAAACAGTTTATGCAGGCGTAGCTGAGACAACACCTTGCATACATGACCAACATGTTCTTCAGTAGATCCGGAATAAATCAGAAGGTTGTCTATATAAACGACGACAAACAGATCCACAAACTCTTTTAGCACGTCATTCAAAAAGAACTGAAACACCGCTGGGGCATTATAGAGGCCAAAGGGCATGACCCTGTACTCATACAAACCATACCTCGTTTTAAAGGCAGTCTTCCACTCATCCCCACTCTTGACCCTCACTAAATGATAAGCCCCCCTCAAATCCAGACATGTGTACATTTGGGCCTCCTTGACCTGGTCTAGCAACACAGAGATTAAGGGCAAAGGGTGTCTATTCCGAACAGTGTTTTTATTCAGGATTCTATAATCTACACAAGCCCGCAGATCACCATTCGCTTTCGATATAAAGAACAAAGGGGAGGCGGCAGGTGACCTAGAGGGCTGAATAAATCCAATGTTCAGATAGTGGTCTAAGTAACCCCTCAAATGTTTGGTTTCGGGCTCCGATAAAGCGTACACTCTACATGAGGGAATTGTGGCACCTTCAATTAAATCAATGCGGCAGTCATACTCCCTATGTGGGGGCAATGTCTCTGCCTGCCTCTCACTAAACACATCCTCAAATTGGACATATTCTGGTGGCAATTGGACGTCTTTTTCAACTGCTGTAGCCACAACATAGGCTTGCGACAGAGCCGCTGCTGCTAGCTGAGGAAAAGAGATCAAATGTTCCAGGCATTCATCCGACGGAAATCGGATGGTCTTGGTTCTCCATTCTATACTGGGGTTATGATAGCTCGTAGGAGTTTGCAAGTCGCCTGTCTTCCGTCCTTGCTGGGAGCAATTTGGTTATCATCGGACCCTGCTTCTTCCCCGATTTTGAAGGGAAGGACCCTGTTTTCTTCAAGCAGCGCGGCTTACCGGGACTGCGAGGACCAGCATACCCCAGGACATCGCCAGCTGGTTCCTCTTCCCGTGCAAGCCCCGCCCTTCCACACCTGTACTTCACTCCTCGCGGCCCCCGCTCCGCGGGAGCCGCTCCTAGGAGTTTGCAAGTCGCCTGTCTTCCATCCTTGCTGGGAGCAATTTGGTTATCATCGGACTCTGCTTCTTCCCCGATTTTGAAGGGAAGGACCCTGTTTTCTTCATGCAGCGCGGCTTACCGGGACTGCAAGGACCAGCATACCCCAGGACATCGCCAGCTGGTTCCTCTTCCCGTGCAAGCCCCGCCCTTCCACACTCCTGTATTTAAAAAAAGGTCATATCGCGCTTAGCGGGACGCGCGCGGGCGAAGCCTGGGCCAAGGGCGGGCCCGTTGTAGTCCGTTAGAGACCGCTTAAGGCCGGGCCGGGCTACCCCCCTAACGTCTGTCTTCGTGTTTGGACCCTAACTAATTAATATAGCTGCACGTACTAAATATTTTTCGCTGTTTGCATCTGGGTATTTCTCACATAGATTCTGGTTAGTTAAAGCTGTTTTGTGAACTATGTGTACAAGAGGCTCCAGGAGTAAAACAGCTGCAGGGGGGTTCCCCCAACTGGGCACTCTGGATCATTTTATCATAAGGGCCAACTCCTTTATTGACCAGGAAATTTCTTCAATGGAGCGCAGAGTGTCCCAAGATCTTGCTTCGGCTAAGAGATCTTCTATGGGCCACTTTGCTACAGCCAAAACTCCGGAACAATCAAAAGGCCTGGTTCCCCTAAAATCCCCTGCTACAATCAATGTGGATATACACGCCCCTAGACAGAGTTTGCCCAATATAGTGGACCTATCAGTGTCGTACCAATCACTAGATATACAATCAAGTACAGACCTCGAAAAAAAAACGGATATAGACGCTATTAGTTTACCTGATGACCTGAGCGCTAGCCAGCTGAAGGGCAGGAGGGAGGGAGCCATCCCCAAAAAAATCAAGCAAAAGAAATTAGGGGGGAGGGGTAAACAATCTACAAAGTCCACCGGGATACCTGTTCCAAACCCGATTATAGACCATGATCCCTCTGATAACATCCCCACCAATGAGGCATCGTGTAGAGTGAATCTTGAGGTCCCAGTTAATCCAGACAATATCAGTATTAGGGACGATGAGGTTAATATTTCACTCCTACCAAGGATAGCAGAACTCTTTAAACATTACCTCACTCCCATTGAGACTAGACTAGTCCAAATTGAGAAACAGTTAACTGACTTGTCTGTTGTTCTAAAAAAAACTAACACGCAGGGGAATCCAAAAACAGGGGGAACTAAACCCAACACTAACAAACCCATTAATAAACCCATTGATTCCGTAATTAAAAAATCACAGGCACCAGTGACCAACTCAAAACCAACGTCTACTTTGGTTCCTGCGAAGGCCACTGTACCCAAACCCAAATCCTCTGATACCACGCCCAGAGAGGGGCACTCTCTAACTAGAGAACCCACAAGGCAGTCAAATAAGAACAATACTGACGGAAGCCACCCCAGGAGAAGAGCGGTGAACTTGCCCCCGGAGGCAAGTCCCTACGTTGTAGTTATGACTGGGGTACCAGAACTGGGCGAGGCCGATGAGGAACCCAATTGGTCCTTAAAAAATAAAGTCCAACACTGGCTTAATATAAATCGGCCCCTATCACCTAACCGAGTAAGCAAGATACTGACGGTACGCAGGGTAGCGTGGGTGGGCTATGAGCGAAAATCAGTGCAGGGTGACTGTATATTGGTTAATTTTGCGGACCCTTATACAGCTGATCATGTGTGTGCATGGAACACACAGGACACGTATGAGGGGATCGCAACTAGACGCCTTTCCTTTTTTTATCCCCCAAGGAGTGGCCCGACACGTGTTCGGTATAATGATACTGACTGGCACACAGTAGGGCGCCCAATAAGGGGTGGAGATTGGGGGACTTGGGGGGCACAGGGTTTGAGAGACCAGGTATATAGGGACACATGGGGCAGCTTCCCGACAACTAACAGATTTAGTTGCCTTGAGATGGTTGATTGACAGCTAAATTCCATTAATCCATCTGTGGATGAGAGGGCGGACCTCGTATCTCAAAGGGGCGGAGTTGACGAGTATGGCGAGCCACCCACTGCTGACGGGCCGCCCACAGTATCCCGGCTAACTAAGAAATCCTCCCAAATTTTTTTCAAGAGGAGTCCTATCCCCCTCGACGGGAAGAGCCTGATGGCTATCGAGGAATTAGCAGATCAAGGATCAAATAATAGCACCAATATAGATCTGTGTGACAGGGGTTCCATTTCTATTGTCTCTTGGAATTTGGCGGGTCTGGCTAATAAATTGGACTCCCAGGACTGGGGACTATTTATAGATTAATTTGACGTCTGCCTGTTCCAGGAGATATGGGCAAGAGAAGACCACAGGCGTGTAGGGTTCGACACTTTCTCAATTTGGGCGAATTGGAAGGGGAAGGGATGCCCGTCAGGTGGATTAGCTATCTGGGTGGGATCCCATTTGGGTTGCAAAGCAAGGGCTCTCACAACCAACTCCTCAGACGTTCAATGTGTACTCTTGGAATGGCCTAATGCCGTAAAACTGGCACTGATTAATGTTTATTCGAGACCAGTGGGCATAGCAAAAGTTTCTACTGCCATCGAGGAACTAGCACTGTTTTTGAGTACGATCCCTCAAGGTACTCCGTTTGTGGTCGGGGGAGATTTCAATTGTCAATTTGAACCACTCCCATTATTTTTAGAAGGTGCGACCACTGAGGAGGATGAGCAAAGAGGAATTCCTAAACTGGCTGGCCCCCCAGTGAAGTCCTGGACACCTCTAGCGACACAGATCATGTGCCTAACCTTAGCAAATTCTCTAAGGGCCTGTATGGACGGGTCGGTGGAGATATTCCCCCTAAATTTACATTTAACAAATCGGGGCACAATACTCGCCTGGATTTTATATTGGTGGAAACGTCTGAATGGGCCAGAATTGTAGATTTTAAGGTTTCCCCGCGGGATGACAGCAATCATAATGCGTTGAGTTTAAAAATTTCGGTCCCTGGTGTTACATTTTCCATGCAGGGAGGTGATGACCTCATGAACCCGAGTATGATTTTATCTAGTAATCGGCGTAGAATCCGATGGTCTAAAATTGCAGAAAGTCCTATTGATCTCCAGAGGCTCTATGCAATGACTGTTCCAGTCTTGCAAAAAGTTGAAAAACTCATTTACCAACTACCGTCAGAGGAGAGCCACAGAGATCTTGGTGCAATTCATTTGGAGCTGTGCAGCACATTAGCTGAGGTGCTGTATCCTGTCCAGAGACTAAAGAAAGGGAAGGTGACGCGCCCCTCATGGTATAATGCTGCCTGCAGGAAGGCCAAAACTGACCTACTTGAGGCCATGAAGCAACACGACAACATCTCACTGGTCAGAGCTAAGAGACAGGAGTATAAATACCTTATTTCTAATGCAAAGATCGAATGGGATGAAGACAACTGGACAGACACGACGGCCGCTTTCAAGTTTCGAGACGCCTGGAAATTCTGGAAGATTGTCAAAAATGGCACGTCCGAACCCACTCCGGCAGTAGAGGCAAATATTGCACCTAGTGTATGGGAGGATCATTTCAGATCTTTGTATGCCCAAGTCACCGCAGACCCCTCTGGTGACCAGAAAGATTCAGTGGCAGGTATGACCCCGGCATCATTTCCCGAAACGGATAATTTTACCCTGGCAGAGGTTGGGGCAGCTATCGCTAGACTCGCTGCAGAAAAAGCCCCAGGGTTGGATAAATTCCCTGGTGACCTATTTAAAAATGAACCGATGGTCTGGGTTCCCTACCTACAGGTCTTATTCAATGCAATTCTTGGAGGAATGATGGTGCCTGTTACTTGGCTGGGGGCGGAGATTGTCCCAATCTTTAAGAAGGGTTCACCTCTGCTCCCAGTCAACTACAGGCCCATTAGTCTAATCGACGTTCCCCAAAAGATATTTGCTAGGCTGATCTTGGATCGCCTTTTAGAATGGATGCTAGACAACTCAGTCCTGAGCCCCTACCAAGCAGGGTTCAGGAACAAAGTATCCACCATAGATCAAATTTTTCGCCTTACCATCTTGTTCTGGAAAACGGCACAGTTAGAGGGTGGCAGCCTCTACACTGTATTCGTTGACCTACGAGCAGCCTTTGATCTTGTACCTCGTAGGAAACTTTGGTCTGTGCTCTCGGGCCTGGGGGTCCCGCAACACCTCTTAAACATGGTTGTAAAATTACACACTGACAACTATGCTCAGGTCAGATGTGGCAGGGAGGGAACATTGTCCAACAGATTCCCCGTTGGCAGGGGGGTAGGCAGTGTTGTGTGCTTGCACCGACCCTGTTCTGCCTCTATGTCAACGGGTAATCGCCCATCTGAATGGGGTTGAAAATAGCGATGCCCCTAAACTCGGAGGCAGCAGGGTGCCGGCAATTATGTTTGCAGACGACACCCTGCTGCTCTCCAAGTCGCCAATGGGGATACAGCGAGTTCTCAATGGTTTCGAGGCATTTTGTAAAGATCATGGCCTCGAGATCAATGCATTGAAGACAAAATACATGGTCTTCAATCCACCACCTAAAACTCGCTCCAATCCGTATATTGGCGCCAATAGGCTTGAGAGGGTCTGAACCTTCGAGTACTTGGGGATTACTCTAAATGAAAAAATGTCGTGGGGGCACCAAAGGGAGAAGTCACAGCTAAAACTGGCCCAAATAGCAGGCGGAATCATCAAGCTTGTAACAAAAAATAAATCCTCCTTTAAGCCGGTTGGTCCCCCACTAGAGATCTACAGAGCACAAGCCAGGGCTGCTGTCATGTATGGAAGTGAACTCTGGGGCTACACGTGCAATCAAGACTTAGTAGCAATAGAGAATAAATTTATTAGACATCTTCTATCACTTTCCCCTAGCACTCCCCTGTTGCCAATGAGACTGGACTTGGGCTTGAGACCCCTAGATGAGGATATGGGACTACGGCCCTTAACATTCTGGTGCAGGATATGGAGCGTACCTGAGCTAGTTAACTACAGGCAAGAACTCCAAGAAATTCTTACTTTACCAAATGTTGGGAGAATTCCTTGGTTAAAATACATAAAGACAGAAATAGAGAAACTAGGGTTACCCACTTTATGGTCTGATCCATTGTCATCATGTTCCCGGGTTACGCAGAAACAGCTTATTAATCATTACCGGGAAAGCAAATTTGCTACACATCTGCAAAGAACAGGCCTAGGTACTATAACGATATCATTCCTAAACATTAAGGACAATTACAGGCTTGAAACTGCTTTAGGTGTTTTTTATCCACCGACTATTATGAAATTGTACCTCCAATGGAGGTATGGCAGCTTGCCAATACGGGCCTATACCTGTAAATGGGCTGAATCTTCCCCGACCCATTGCCCAGCTTGCAAATCTGAGCAGGAAACTGATATGCACATACTGTTTTTCTGCAAAGCATACGCGCAGGAGAGGAGGAAATGGATTGTTCCAGTGTGTAAATACCTAGGGTTCTCCCACTGCTTGCATGCTTATAGGGTCCTTAAGACCGATCTGTCTGGTCATATAGTTTTTGCTTTAGCTAAATACTTGGGGATATTTTGGGTCAAGAGAAGAAATTTTTTAGCTGGAGATGTATAACATTTGTTAAAATATAACTTTATAACAATGATAATGTTTGTACGTTAAAGGTTGGGTCCTATTTCTATTCCTGTCTAATGATTTTATATGCTCCATGTTTTATTATATTCAACATTTTAACATTTTTAACTTTATCTCTTTTAATGCAAGTACCTGTATCTTTTATGGCATTTGTTGCCGAAATAAAGATTTTGATGATGATGATGATGATGATGATAGCATAGCCATGGCATACCCAATATCACCTCATACTGAGGAGCTTCTATGATGTTGAGTGACAAACTCTCTGTGTGACTCTCCTGACTCATTTTGTACGTTAACACTAACGTTTCAGTCCGCTCAACAACTAATCCTGACTTCAAGGGCTGCCCGTCAACCGCAAAAACTTCTTCAGCGGTTCCCAAACGGACTCTTTGTAACCCGATTCTGGACACTAACCCACTATCAATAAAATTGCCCGTGGCTCCGGAATCCAACATCACCTGAACTTGATGTGTCCTATGATTATGCGCTATTTCCATCGGGAGATTCATGTGAGCTTCGTTATCCAACAACACAGAGGATGCCAGAGAAGGAAATTGTAAACCCTGGTTGGACCTATCTTCTCCCTGCGTATCTCTGGGCTGTGGCTGAGCACCAGAAGAGAACACTGCCACTCTCTTACCGCGTGACCAAGCTTCTGACGTTTTGGGTTTATTGGGGCACTCCCTAACAAAATGTCCTTTTTTCCGCAGTACATGCATAAGCCTTGTATGCGTCGGTTGTTTCTTTCCTCTTTGGACAAAGGAGACCTAACCGCCCCGATTTCCATGGGTTCCCCGCTAGTCTCAGGAGAAGAAAGAGGTTTATGTAAAGGTTTATCATATCTATATTGTCCCTTGTCCCATTTCCTTCTATCTCCCCCTCTCTCTGCCATTCTGCTGTCTAACCGCAAGGTTAAATTAATCATATCAGTGCAGTTAGTAGGTTGTGGATCTATCTGTGCTAGCACATCTTTCAATTCGTCCTTTAACCCTTGGTAGAACAGTGACATCCTTTTTTCCTCAGGCCAGGCAGTTTCGGCTATCAGTCTATTAAAAGTAGTTAGATAAGTAATCAATTCTCCTCTACCCTGTTTCAAGACAAGTAGTTCCCTGTCCGCGCTGAAAGTGGTGGCTCTTCTATCTAAAACCCTCTCAAACTCGGTTCTAAAGGCTGCCCAATCTGACAACACCGCGTCATTATTCCTAACCAAGGGGACCCCCCAATTCGCGGCATCACAAATTAGGTAAGAAATAGCAAAAGCAACTCTGGAATGGTTATTTGGGAAAGAAGCTGGTTTGCATGAAAAGTGCAACATTATCTGAGTTAAAAACACCTGAACCTTAGCCGGATCACCTGAGAATCGCTCAGGGCTGGCCAATGGAATGGGAGGAGGGACCGTTACCTGAATCTGTGATGGCCCAGGAGTAACGTCGAAAGGATTACGGGACAGTTTCTCTACCTTCTCCTTTAAGGCTGCAGTTTCGGCTTTTGAGGATGCTAACTCATGTTGAACCAAAAGAAGAGCCTGAAGGACATCATCCATGGTAGCTATTATACTACTTCAACAGAACCGGGCAAAGCCAATATCGTGGGCGCGTAATACTGTCAAGGCCCAGCTTTGCAGGAGTCGGTTGTTGTAGAATAATGGTCCACCTCCTGACATTACCAAGTCCCCTGATGTGGGGTTTCCCCCCAGCGTCTTTGTATTATCAGGTGAGGGGAAAAAAAGTAGGGAAGGGGTCTGCAGGAACAAAGGCTCTGGAATGACACAAACACAATAATTAGATAATGATAAACATTCTACTCTCAATAATTCTCACTAAACAAGGTAGGTGATGGTGTACCTGATTGACCTCTGCATTGTATCATGAACTTGGAAGCATACAACAAATGTTCGTACAACCCTGAAGAGAGAAAACAATTGCACCATGAGTATCTCGTCTAACTGTTTTCTCCAATTAATAGATATACATCTGAAGAGTACTGTAATGTCCCCTACCCTGTTCTATCTCCCAGTAGGCAGGGTTAGAATACGAATCTTCGATGATGTAATAAAAAGGACAAGATGCCTAATTGTGTTGATGTCACCCTGAGAAGCTAACAGAGTTCTTAGGCAATAAGCAACAAGTCGATTTGGTTATGCATCAATAACCTTCCCTACCATAAAGTTAATAATAAACAAAACGTTCGTGCAGAAAACGGCAATACGCGGTTGCATCCACCGCTGTATTCCGCTTCTGTTCCTCTCTCCTAAACAAAAAAGAAAGTTCAAGCCTGTGACAAGAACCGGTAATACGCGGTTGCGTCCACCACTGTATTCCGCTAAGCAACCTGTCACACTGTTCACAAACAAGAATAGAAGTTGCGAGGCTTAGCTTCCGCCTCTTCTCTAACATAGTAAACAACAACGACATACGGTGTTACACGGCAACCCACATGCCGTAACCCGCTGTCCGTCTGAACACAATCCAAAAGAGACAACAAGAGAATACAGTCCAATAACGGTTGCAGCACCGCTGTCTGCCAGAAGACACTTGAGGTACTAACAAGAAAACACGGAAGACGGTAATACGCGGTTGCGTCCACCGCTGTATTCCGCTTTTCTAATTCGAATTACTCATGGGCGCTGTCAACTCTGAAGGCTGGAACTCAAAACACGAGCTCCTCGGGAAAACCGATGCTTCCTCAGCCGAGGAAGTATTCCAAGTGCAACAACAGATTACGCGCGACCTCTCGCGCTATCTCAGGGCTTAAATCACGTTCCCATTCTGGGCATTGTGGGAGATGTAGTCTTTCTCTCAGTTCGTGTCTGCTGCTCGCTAAACCTGACACAAGTGTCATCCAAGCAATAAAGAGTCCTCTAAGGGTGAGAGCAGTTTGAGACAGGGAAGGACGGGGATGGGGCGAGGAAATCACAACACAATGGCAAATCCTGAGACCTCTCAGAAATCGTTAAAGATATGGTCTTGGAACTTCAACTGCTTTAGCAATAGTTTAGAATGGACAACAGTGTTGGAATTCATTAAAAGGCACGCCCGATATTGTCCAGTTACAAGAAACCCATTTCCTGGGGAACCAGTGTAGGGCCCTATATAGATTTGGTTATACCCTACTAGCACACGTGCAATATACGTCCGGTTTCAGGGGGGCTGTTATATTGAGCAGGGCGTCACTCCCCTTTATCCAAAATAAATCTCGGAAAGACCCATTGGACAGATTTATAGCAATAAGTGGCCAATGTGAGTGAAGGAATTGAACCTTTGTTTGATATATGCCCCTCCTGGTCTCCAATCCGCCACACTAGGGGGCCTATTAGGATGGCGGGCGAACTTACGTCCGACCAACACCCTTGCGGTGCTCGGACTGGCTGCCAGTTGTGCGGTGGTCCCGCACCGGCAATTAGGATGCCACTGCCACTGTGGTATCCCCCATTCACATCATTGTGGCGGGCGGTGCACAGAGCACCGCCCGCCACAATGCTGTGGCTGCACAACGTGGCAGGCACCGTGCGGTGCCTGCCACGTGGTGCTTGCAAATGTGTGCCCCCCAACTGCAAAATCTGCATGCCTCTCCGTGGCGGCGTTAGGCTCCTTCCCGCTGCCATCATAATATGGATGGCGCTGTCTAGCAGACACCGCCACCATATCAGGCCCCTTTTCTGCCCAGTCACCTGTGTGACCAGCAGAAAACCAGCGAATGGTTTTCCATCCGCCGGGGTCCCTCCCACCATACTAATATGGAGGGGAGGAAATGGCATGCAGGCGGAGGAGAATGTCAGGCGGATCGCCACCGCCATGCAGGCAGTGGCGATCCGCCCGTCATTCTAATCGACCCCTAGATGTTGTGGGTCCTCTACTATTAGAACTCCCTGAGGGCCGACTGGTAATTGGGGGTGACATGGATGACATCGTCTCAGCAGAGTTGGATGTCCTGGGGGGAACGACAGCGGGATGATGACTGGGCCCACTGAAAAAATTCCTCCAAACCATGGGCCTCTGTGATATATGGAGACACCAGCACCCCCTTATGAAACAATACACAAATAGCACAACTTTTCATAAAAGCCTCTCCAAAATAGACTACATTGTAACACAGGCCCAGGGTCTGGGGGAGTTTCATAAGGCAGCACACATTCCACAGGTGTGTCAGACCACTCCCCGGAAGAGGTAGTACTGGATGGCCCTCAGAGGGACCACACCCCAACAAGCCTTTAAAAAAAGGGCTGGGCAATACTCTGAAGACAATATGGGTTCAGTAGCTTCGACAGTGATGCTCTGGGAAGTATTCAAAGGCATTATCAGGGGCCAGGCTCAGACACAAATTGGGCCATCAAAGAAAAAAAAAGCTTCAATGCCTCGCTCTAGAGGCCGCCATTTCCAACTTAGAAACCCAAGTGGTGGAGGGAGGGGCGAGAGAGCTTTGGGACCTAGTGGAAAATAGTGCCGAAACACAGATGATCGAAACACAATACAGACTCTATGAAGTATGAGACAAAGCAAATAGACTTCTGGCATGGCTGGATAAAAAAACTTAATTCAAGTGGGTACCAAAAATAGTAGACCATGTGGGTCGAAATCACAGGACAGGCAAGGAGATAGCCGAAGCAATGCCTTCATATTATGAGTCCCTATTCACATCCTTGTCCGAGAAGATGGAGGCAGATTTTATAGAGTTCCTCCGAGACATAAATCTGCCAACACTGTCCACTGAGGAGTGCACGATGTTGGAAGAGGACCTGTCGGTAGAAGAAATCAAAAAGGCAACCGACTTATTGAGATCTGGGAAGACGGTGGGGCCGAATGGCCTACCGGTAGAGCTATTCAAATGTTTGCTGGACAAAACAGCAGAATACCTCCTTAACATGTATAATGGGGCCAAGAAGGAGGGCGCTCTCCCTCATGACCAGAGAATGACAATGATCGTAGTAGTAGCAAATCTCCTGTGGAATGAGGGTCACATCAACCGATATCGCAATAAATTATGAGGCCAAAGTACTAACCAAAGCCCTTTCAATCGGCCTCTGTAAAGTAATCGCCTTAGGATGAGAATGGGAGGAACATGTTTCCCTTTATGCAGATGTTCTGTTGTATGTCAGAAGGCCGAGACAACCGATAGATAGAATACTGCAGATCTTCCGTATCTATCGAAACTATTCAGGTTATCACATTAACTGGGAAAAATCTCTGTTATTCCCATTGGTGGGAGGCACACCAGTCCTTATGACCAGGTGCAAGGTACCAGTTGACACATCAGGCTTTAAATCCCTGGGGATATACATATCTAGGAACCCCCAGGAATTCTACCGGAAAAATGCAGAGCTGCAGCTGATAAGTTTCTCCAGAGATGCCAAACGTTGACGATTCCTCCCGCTTACATTAATGGGCCATGCAGCACTATTTAAACCTTTATTGATCTTAGACACATGTACACAGCTATGAGCTTACAACCCTGAGGCCAGCTGCGACGATAAGAAAGAAAGCACAACTCAAGAGCAATAATAACCTACATCTCTAAGTATACGTCCCGTTTCTACACTTGTGTTTGCGATGCTGGCATAACATGTATCACGATATTATAATAGTGGTCTTACGTTTTGCATTTTATGATCTGTCTTGACATCAATTAACAAACCTTAACAGGGAACTTAGAGACCTGTAAATAACACACGTTTCAGACAATGCATTTTCTACTTACATTCCGCGAGAGTTTAAGAGTGCGAATTGCGGTGAAGTACCCCCAACACCCTCCCTGTACACAACTAGACATCAGATAGTTTTTCAGGCCTTACAGTATGCTATTATCTTCTGCTTCCAATGTTTGCAAATAGTCTGTTAGATAGCACCAATAATCTTTCGGTCTAGATTTCGCCGGCAATTCCTCTTCATACGTCTGCAGCTTATCTCTGCAGCTGGACATATCCTGCATCCACCTAGTTATTTTAGGCACCAGTCTACTGTGCTAGCACTGTGCCACTTGTCTTTTGGTCAATAGTAGTGAGACAACACAGAACTTCCGCCTAGTGGATTTGAGGCGTGGCACCAGACCCAATAGGCAAACCTGTAGCGTGCATTCTATTTCTATACCCAACATTTTGGTCAGAGTTCCGACTATTTCCTCCCAGTATTCTCGCACTTTTATGCAGCCCCATGCTAGGTGAACAAAGTCTGCGTTGTCCAGACCACATCTCCTGCATCGGTCCTCGACCTGCCCATCAAATTTGCACATCCGAGCGGCTGTATACTATGCCTGGTGGGGGAACTTATAGTGGATGATTCTAAGGTTACCATAAGGGGTGAGGATCTGCGTTAGTGTACAGGTTTGTGACCATTCCTGGTCCGTCAGGGGTTCCGGTAATGCCCTGTCCCATCGTGCCCTGGCCTTCTCCGTGGTATGCGGTATTTCATCCTGTGCCATGGAGTATAGCCTGCATACTAAGTGCGATGAGTCATGTGTTGTGATAACCATTTGCAGCGTGTTTAGACTATCGGGCTCATTAGGGAATGTGGGATAGAATTCTTTCAAAGCACTTTTCAGTCTGTGATATGTGAAGTGAAACATAGGCGATTTGTTTTGAATATATGTCAGGTCTGTGATTTCTAGAAATCTGCCTTCATGAAATAGGTCCCCCATTTTGTTAATCCCTGTACGCTGCAGCAATGTCATTCCCACCTTCTCCTCAGTGACCGATAGTGCCTGATGGTGATGGAGAGGCAATGCGGGTGCATAAAGTGGTGTCTTATGCGCCAGTTGTCCTAGTTTTTGCCAAGCTTTAACCGTTGTGTCTACAGTGTTGATGTCGCGTGAATGTAGTGGTTGTCTAGTATGCGAGATAATTGCAGTCAATGGGACTGGCGCTACATCATCCCCTTCGATGGCGGTATGGGTGAGGTACGGTATCTCATGATACCAATAGATGGCGTACTGCGCTTGGGCGCATAGATAATACAGGAGAAAATCCGGCACTCCAAAACCTCCCCGTGAATATGGGAGACTAAGCGTCTGTAGATCTATTCGAGCTTGTTTGCCCGCCCATATGAGATGCAGTGCCAGCGATTTGATACGGCGAAATACTTCAGCCGGGGGTGTGATAGGGATATTGTTGAACAGGTACAATAGTTTAGGGAGCATGTTCATTTTAACAATCGCTATGCGATCTGCAAGGGATAAGGGCAATTGGATCCATCTCTTTACCTTGTCTTCCAGTTTGGAGATTACCGAACCATAGTTTGATTTCATTACCTCCTCTGGATCGCTGTGATACATCACTCTTAAGTACCGTATGGGCTCACTCTGCCATTCTAGTGGGTATTCCGTATTGAACGGGGTCGTCGTGTCCGTGAGTGGTATGATTGAGGATTTAGCACAGTTTATGGCTAACCCTGAATGGCCACCAAATTTGATATATTCCCTCAAGAGTCCATTTAGATGTGTGCCTGGATCATGAACGTATAATAGCATGTTGTCCGCATAAAGAGATTTTGTGAAGCGGTCTAGAGTTAAATCGGAGGGCCGAAGCTTTGAACTTCTGTCTTATTATGCAGGCTAATGGTTCGAGTGCTAGCGGGAACAACAAGGGTGAAAGTGGACACCCCTGTCTGGTACCGTGTTCTATTGTGAAGGTGTTGGACACATATCCATTCACTCGCACCCTGGCGCATGGGTTGGTGTAAATTAAAGTCACCCATTGAATAAACTGTTTGGGAAAACCCATTCTGTGTAATATAGCAATCAGATAGCTCCATTCGATGGAATCGAAAGCCTTGGCGGCGGCGAGCATGATTGCCGCCGCCTTCATAGAGGGCTGAAGATAGTGCGATAAGGCAAATAATGACCTAGTGTTGTGTGATGTCGACCGTGTGGGGATAAAGCCTGCCTGATCCAGGAGAACCAGTTTCGTCATTAATGGGGTTAGGCGAACCGCTAATAGTTTCGCTAATATTTTCGAATCAGTGTTGATGAGTGATAGCGGTCTATATGAATCGCACCTTTCCGGGTCCTTGGAGGGCTCGAGGAGAGCTACTATCATAGCCTCACGAAGCGTGGGAAGCAGCTCTTTCTGCTCGAATGCCGCCCCGAACATCTCCACTATGTGCGGCGCAAGTATATCCACATACTGTTTGTAAAATTCATTGGTGTACCCATCTGCGCCAGGTGCTTTGCCGTTGGGGAGGGTATTGATCACGTCAGTTACTTCTTCTACTGAGATTGGCCTCGCCAGGTATTCTCTATGCCCGTCCGATAGCCATCCAATTGCCACATCGTCTAAATATTGAAAAATTTCCGCCGTGGGCGCAATCGGTTGTGATTTATATAGTTAAGAATAGGTGTCTACAAAACTATCTAAAATACCCGATACTTGTGTGTGTATCGTGCCATCGTCCGATTGGATTCGTAGTACAGCAGAATGGCTCTTACCCTCGCATATTTTGTTTGCTAGCACTCTACCTGGTCTACCGCCCTCTTCAAAGTTCCTAGCCGTGTGTTTGCGGTCTAAATATCGGACTTCATCTTCGATATATATGTTTGATGTTCCGAATGCACCTGACGTAGTTCTCCCAGTAATGTGATATCCCGCGTAGTTTCAAAAGTTACTTCCAGTTCTCTCATGCGTCGTTCGCATCGCTTTATCTGGTGTTGAATGTCTTTTAGTATGCCTATGGTGGTTGTCATGCATACCCCCCGTATAGTGGCCTTGAATGCCTCCCACAGAAGCACTGGATCCTCCACTACCGGTCCGTTTATGTGAAAATATTCCTTGATCGCTTTTTTAATGACGTCAGCATATACATTGTCAGTGAGTGCACGTGAGTTGAACCTCCAGTGAAATGGAGGGGGAGTGTATTGTGGAATCGTTAATTGCAGTAGTATTGGATTGTGGTCCGATAGAGTGCGTGGCAATATGCTCAAATTTTTCGTCCATAAAGCAATGTTATTAGTGCCTAACCAATAGTCTAGGCGTGACCAGCTGTTGTGAATCGTTGAGATGTGAGTGGCCCCTGGTGCATCTGCATTCCTTTGCCTCCATATGTCAGTCAGTGAGATGTCATGAAGCATGTGAACCAGTTTAGTCCTTGCTTGTCTATGCTGTTCCACCGAGTGCAGGGAACGGTCCACCCCGTCCTCTAATGTCACATGCCAGTCGCCCCCACATAATATATTTGTGATAGTGAACGTCTGTAGGTGTCCCCATAGTTCCTGAAAGAAATCTGGCGAATCTACATTCGGGCCATATACATTGAGGAGAGTTATGCTCTGTCCTCGCAGTGTGCCAGATATTAACACATATCTACCGTTAGGATCAGTTATCACCCGATGTGTCTCAAAATGTACCCCTTTTCTGATCAGCGTGATTACTCCTCTTGAATATGACGAGTATGTGGCATTGTAAGTTGCTTCAGCCCAGCGCTTGCCTATGTGTTGATGCGCGTTTGGTGCAATGTGGGTTTCCTGCAGTACGGCTATGTCTATGTTCCATCGATTCAAACAAGCAAACACCTGCCTGATTTTCCGTGGTTGCGTGAAACCTCTAATATTCCATGTTAGAAAATTCAATTGCGTGTTGCCTATATCTTTCATGTCGTGAGTCATCTATAAGGCCATGATGTCCAAAGTATGTCCGATTGGTAGTTGAGTGTAATTCCTCTTAACATAGTGGTGTACTCAGTGTTAGGTGCTCCGGCACCCCCCGCCATTGCATGTGAATTATCTCATCCGTTACAACCTCGTGTGGTCTCTGAACATGAACTTTACACTTGCCCTTCAACCCCCCACCCACTTCAGCAACCCAAACCTGCCGAAGCCATTTGCCCTTAAAGTAGTTACCCATAAACTAGAGAAATTGTCGAACAGAACTGATGTGGGAAGTACCCTTTGGGAGGTCCGCTTGGGGCACAACTCAACACCCAATCTACTGGGCGTGGACGGCTCATGCAACATTTAGTTTTCCAATGACTGCTGGTGTTGCCCCGCCGTCCCCATCCCGTCCCCCCCACCGAAACCCTATACACAATGCTTTTCTTACTGAAACAATGAGTCTGTGTGATATAACATTTCTTTGGTAAAACATGCTTGTTTTCGCGTTCCCTACAGTAAGTGCCTTACAGAAGTGTATAACCAGTACTTATATTTAGCTCAGAAACGGGCAGATCCGTGAAGTACTGGCCCCTGTGGGATCACATCTTCCTTATCTCCTGTCGCTAGGTCATTATGGTCATGACATGTTAACTTCTAATCCCGGTGCCAGGTATATACGGTCCTGTATTATATCTGGGGTCCTGTGATGTCATGAAGACATGCCGCAGGAGGAGGCAAAGGTAGCCGGCACCAATGTCATGTCAATAGTTCGTGCGCTTTGCGGCGGCTTCCAGTGATATACCCACCCTCCTGTACAGTTGAGACCGCAAGTGCCCCCTCTGTGACCTCCAGTAGATTTTGATAGCTAATGCAATCTTTGCGTTCATGTCTCTCAGCCATCTTGAACTAGGGCAGAGGTCCTGGTGTGGATATGCATTCAATACCATTCGTGCGAGTCTCGAGTTCGGGCCAGTGCCACTGAGTGTGAGCAGAGAGGCCATGATTCTGCGGCCAAGGGGTCTATGTGTGCAGTGCATCTGGGGATAGAGAAAAAGAAAGTCTTACCATAAGTCTTCAGACCTTCACCCCCATTCTTACTCTGTGCCGTCCAAATCCGTGTGATGATCGTCTCGTGCTCGCTGCTTGTTTTGCTGTACCACCTTTTTAACGAATTCCTGGGCTGCCTTTGGGGACGGCAACACCACTGCCTTGCCATCCCATGTGACCCGCAGTCTCGCCGGATACAGCATGGAATATCCCACGTTGAACTCTCTGAGTTTGGCCTTGACGGATGCAAATTCTTTCCTCGCTTGTTGAACCGCCACCGTGTGATCCGGGTAGAACTCTAGAGTGTTTCCTTGATGCATGATCTTTCCCTTCTCTCGTGCCAGGTGTAGGATGGTGTCTCTGTCGCGATAATTGAGGATTCTCGCCACAATCGGCCGTGGCGTCGCACCTGGTCTCGGTCTGGGCGCTAGGGATCTGTGGGCTCTCTCGACAATGAAAATGTGTGATAGGGCCTCCGCCCCAAAATGTCTCTGCACAATTGCTCTATGTAGACCTCCATCTTGCCCGTGTTTGTTGACTCGGGCAGGCCCGTGATGCGCACATTATTGCGTCTTGAGCGCGCTTCCAATTCTTCCTCCTTTGCTTTAATCACCTCCAGGACGCGTTCCATGCCGGTACACTTGCTGGTCGTGGCGTGTGACTCATCCTCCACCGATGATATCCTGGATTCGGCATTATCTAGTCTTTCGCCATGTTTCTCGAGTTTGTCGGACATCCCGTCCATTCTACACGTCAGGTTATCTAGTTTTCCGTTGATATCCTGTACATTCGCTTGTATGGACAGCAGTATCCTTTCCATGTTGGACGTAGATTCCATCGATGGCGCCCCGTCTCCCTCTGGTGCGTGGTCTGCAATTTTCGGCGCTTTCTTGTTCTCGAAGGAGATTTTTTGTTGCTGTTTGTCCGGCTTCCCTATCGTTGGTGTCTCAGGAGGTCCTTTATCCGCCAGTTGTCGCGTGGATTTGGTGATCCTGGCTGCCGCCGCCGTCGTCGCACTCCGACTAGCGATCTTGGGTGGCACCACAGTAAAGTGGTCCTTCAGCTGCTGCCGGTGTGTTCCCTTGCCTCCTACCTATCGAGAGCTTTTAGGGAGCGTGTCCGGCTGTGTGCGTGAAGAACTCTGTAACGTCGAATACCTGCCGTGGCCGGCTCAGGTTCGTCGGAACTCCCCTCCGTGCTATGTGTTTGTTCTTACTCAATGGTCACCTGGCCGCCAGCGCGCCAACCCTACTTACGCTCCGGGTCTTTCTTCCAATGCCACTGTGTGTTATAACCTTCGAATGCTCAATGCCCACAGGACTATGGGGTCTCCGTTTTTGTGGTTTGCAGCGTGCTGTGCATATCCTCCCTGACAAGGTTCATGTCCCTCTTTGCTGTGTGGAATCGTCGCCGGTAAATGTGGGGTAATGTTACCATTCGTGTATTTTCGAGTGATAGCAGCGGTGCTTTCCTACCTTGGTGCAGTTGTCCCTTGTCCGCGTTGGTTTCTGGATACCACGATGACTGGCGCTGTAATCCGCTTCGCGCCTCCTCAGCGGTCTCTCCCCCCGGCGCGTGCTACTGCCACCACGTGAGTCCCCGGGCTGCAAGTCGGCAGCACTACAGCTGCATGCATGTACCGGCCATCGCTGAAATGCAGTCGCCAGTACTCCAGTCCTATAACCTGCCTTTACCGGGACCCAGGAGTTTGCTCAGTGTCCAATCAGAGGTGGATGTTGCTTGTGGCGCGCTATACATTGGATTCTGCGTACAATTTACCACACTGTCCAGGGGTCGACATTGCAGTGTTTTCGCGCTTTATTCTCCCACCTGAGGAGTGTCGCCTTCGGCGGGAAGTGCACTAGTTTCTGAGACCTTTTCCTGCCACTTCCAGCCTTGATTATGCCTTTCTCCGGCCCCAACAATTTCGATTCGCGTTGTGCCGATGGGCGCCGCCATTTTGTGCATCTTCGGTCGGAATCTCTTAAAGGAGCCACTCGTAATACCTCTGCATCGACTCATGGTCGCCCATTATTTTTACGCCCAGAAAGCATGTATGCCTGTGGTTTATACTTGCAGAATACCGCTGGGTAAGTCGCAGGGGCCAAAGGGACCGCAGTGTCTCGGTGCTCAGCAGTCGATCGCGGCACCGTCCGCCATCTTGTCGCTTCGCGCCGGTCTCCTCAGAAGCTATCGCTGTTTCATGCCGAATGATAGCTGTGAAGCGCGTTTCCGGTCCAGGGAAGGCATGGCTTGGCAGTTCGGGCTGGACTGTTCCCATGAGGCACAGGGTCAGACTGATTTGCATATGGCCATGTCTGAACTGGGGTGGCAGAGTGGGCTAAAGAACGGTGATGGATTAAACCCAAATCTGTTGACTGGGTGTGAGTGTTTGATTGGTTCGGATGCTCCGTCCATCACCACCCCCTTTTGTACCACTGTGTTCGCCATAAGTTGGCAGGGTATGCTCAGACGTGAGTCCCTTGCTCACTTTGCCACTGGATTCAAGCAAGCCGGGCTGACTACGGCTGAAATGCCAGAAACCGGTCCTCGGAAGCTTGTTTCCGGTCCAGGGAAGGCATGGCTTGGCAGTTCGGGCTGGACTGTTCCCATGAGGCACAGGGGCAGACTGATTTGCATATGGCCATGTCTGAACTGGGGTGGCAGAGTGGGCTAAAGAACGGTGATGGATTAAACCCAGATCTGTTGACTGGGTGTGAGTGTTTGATTGGTTCGGATGCTCCGTCCATCACCACCCCCTTTTGTACCAGTGAGGTCATGGCAAGCAGCAATCAAGTTCCTGGGGTGGGAAGGGAAATTAACCAGGATGACCCCACTCTGGGAAAGTGATCACCTTCAAAAAGTGGGCCATCTAGGTAATTTTTATAAATGGAAACTATTGGGTCCAGACAGATTGGGGGATATCTGAAGAAGACAGGCATATTTCACGTTTACAACCCTACAGCAGGAATATGAAATGCAACAAGGGAAAGGGCTCAAATATCTCCAACTGGGACATGCCCTTAGAAACTATAGATGGGAAGGGGTGGTCCTGGAGGACACATTCCCATTGAAGGATAGACTGCTAATTGACCCACTGACCGAAAGGGCAATATCACTAATATATAAGAAAAGCCTCAACAACTGCCCCCAACCCATTGGGAACACTAAAGACTTCCTTGGAGGGTGACCGAGGCCAACTAGACAACAAAGAATGGAAGGAAGCCTTACGGAGAGTTTACAATCCTTGGACTTTACTACATAGACCGGGGCGAGCTGAGAGCAGGCCATGCCAGAGAGGATGCGGGCAGGAAGGGACTTTCTTCCACTTGCATGCCCAACAATACAAACATATTGGCTCGAAATAGGGAAAATCATGGCCAAAGTGGTGGGAGCGGGGGGTCCCGATCGAGCCCAAATGGTTCCCTTGATGGTTTCAGGTGAGGAAGACTGGCCTAGATATACGAGACTCTGGTTGACACTGGCCGAAGTAATTGCTAAACGCGCTATCGCGAAGCACTGGGGAGCAGCTCACCCCTCCAAGGTGTCAGACTGGAAAACTGACCTAGACTGATGTCAACAAGCTGAGTATACAATCTATTTAAGTAGGGGTGCCCAAAGGAGTGGGGAAAAATCTAGGGCCCATAGCGGACATATCAGGTTCTGTAAGGGGCGGGAAGGGGTTGGGACTTCAAGTATGATATCATTCTGTAAATTGTTCACGGTCTCCTCCTACTAATCAAATCGTAATCAAAATGATGACTCATATATCCAAAACTAATTATGTATCTGCCATGTTGTTTAGTGAGCACAAAACAATAAATCACGTTTTTTTTTAAAGAATTACATTTGATGATAATATGGACAGTTTTCAGTATGGTGATAAATTAAAATGCCAGTTCATGCAGATCATGTCCTACTTTATACCTCAAATCCTAAATCATCCATGCCTGCTTTTTCCAGAGGTGTATTTGTTCTCAACTCTTTCAGGCTTTGAATTAAATATCTGAAAAATTAAGAATCTTTCCCTAAATAAGTTATATTTAAAGCCATTTTTATGGGTTTGGGATTTTTTGGAAATACTTTAAATGGGAAATATTTGGTAATTTGCTTAACTAACCCGATAAAGGTTACCATTAAAATCAATTTAACAAATATTATTTACAAGTTGGAATGTTCAAAATGAAATTGGAATACCTAATATTTGGTAATTTGCTTAACTAACCCGATAAAGGTTACCATTAAAATCAATTTAACAAATATTATTTACAAGTTGGAAAGTTTAAAATGAAATTGGAATGACTAATTATTTATTGGGAGTGACTTAGATTCTATCAAAATGATTATATCCCCAATAACTTTCTTTCAGGCATCAAAAATATGCATTCCTCTTTTTAATTAAATGTTAGTACAATAATAGCAAAGCCTTCATGTCTCATTACAAAATCCAGGTCCTAAACTGGAAGGGGAAGATGCCTGTCCTAATATTCTGCAATATTATAATGTTTTTTACCCAAGACAGGCAAGTTATTGGTTGTATTATGAGGTTAATGTGTTTCACTCTATGGGGTCGATTCCGATTCCGTTTGGAAATTGAACCGACCAACACGGACCGGGAACAAAGTCCGACCGACACGTACAGGCACCGTACGACCCGTTTAGTACGATGCAACGCCCGTGACGTACAACTCACCCGTACGGACTACAACCGACCCACACGGAATACAAGCGTATGACTGAGCCGTACGGAAACCACTTATACGCCCGGAAACAGGACGCGAGTCGCACCGACCGACACGAACCAGGAATGAACCCGACCGACACGTACCCGCGATGTCGACCCGCACAGTACGATGCAATGTGTGTGAAATCAGACCGACTTGCACGGAGCCCAAGCCGCATGACCGACACGCACAGAAAACAGTGACCTGAAGCAATAGAGACCTCCGCGAACGACGCGTATGCAACACAGAAGATAGTCAGAGTGAAAGACTCGGAGAAGCCTGCACAAGCCAACATCAGCGTCCGACTCATCAGAAGACCGTCTCCTACATGCCTAAAAAACACAAAGGAAAAAACACAAAAAAGGAACCAAACAAGCAATGACAAAGTCAATAAATAATCAAAAAAAACTTGGAACAAAGACACACCCACAACTCCACCTATATAAAGGCCAAAATCACTACCATGATCCTTTGCAAATACAACAGATCAGCCAGCAGAGAACACCTTCAGACAGCAACCACAGACACATTCACAACTCATCCATCACACAACCTACACACCATTAGCACCTCTCCAAAAGCACTCTCACATACACCCAGAAAAATTGACACTCACCCACCCTCACACACACATCACTCCCCACCACCACCCATCACCATGCCCCCTAAGAAGAATCCAAAGTTCACAGATAGTGAATTAGAAGTCCTGGTAGAATAAATCCTCAGAGTGGAGCCACATTTGCTTGGTACTTTGGTCCAAAGGACCCCCATTTCACAGAAAACAAAGATGTGGGCGAGGATTGTGGACAAGGTGAGTGCACAAGCACCAACATTGCGCACAACGGATGACATCCAGACAGGTGGTATGGCGTTTGCAGGAGGGTCAAGATGCTCCACAAGAAGGAACACGCCTGGAGTCAGCGCACTGGCAGTGGCCCTCCTGCCAAACCAGTATACTTCAGGTCCTGGGAGGAGAAGGTGCGGGACATCCTACCACCAGAGGGCATCCATGGTCTATCAGACATACCAGAGCCTGGTGAGTACACAACCAATATACTCAATATTGTGTCGCAATACACACACATCACTGTCAAGGCGACAGTGAAACAATGCACCGATAGCAAAGCCATAGTAACCCAAAGAAAATAATCCCAAGATGTGTATGCTAGTCAGACAAACACAATACCTGCCAACTCATAGTGATTTGTAACTGTGTCATGACATGTACAAACCTACCAACAAATAGAGCAAGGCAGTGGCACAAATCGAAATAAACACTGCCAGACATTTTGCCACCATAAACACACTACCTCGCAGTGATGCTGACGGACAGGAAGGAATTTGTATGCAGATCTCCCGTGGCGCTCTGCCGGGAGCAACGTTACCCTGCAATTTTTAACTGTACTACTGGACATTGTGCACATGTCTTGCTGGTGCCTTTTGACTTCCCTACCTGCACGTACGCACTCCGAAGCGCCGACTCGCTGATCGCTCCCCTCCTCTGCCTATCTGGTTGCTGGAGCGGGGACGGGCGAGGTCGGGCCGCCATCCTGGGTGCTCTGGGGTTGCCGGTGCAGTCTTCTGGCCACTCCCCCCCTGGCAAAGTATTTCCGGCGCAAGAAGGCTTCCGCGCTCGTTTGACTTTGTATGCAGATCTCCCGTGGTGCTCTGCCGGGAGCAACGTTACCCTGCAATTTTTAACTGTGCTACTGGACATTGTGCACATTTCTTGCTGGTGCCTTTTAACTTCCCTACCTGCATGTACGCACTCCGGAGCGCCGACTCGCTGATTGCTCCCCTCCTCTGCCTATCTGGTTGCTGGAGCGGGGTCGGGCGAGGTCGGGCCGCCATCTTGGGTGCTCTGGGGTTGCCGGTGCAGTCTTCTGGCCACTCCCCCCCTGGCAAAGTATTTCCGGCGCAAGAAGGCTTCCGCGCTCGTTTGACTTTGTATGCAGATCTCCCGTGGCGCTCTGCCGGGAGCAACGTTACCCTGCAATTTTTAACTGTGCTACTGGACATTGTGCACATTTCTTGCTGGTGCCTTTCAACTTCCCTACCTGCACGTACGCACTCCAGAGCGCCGACTCGCTGATCGCTCCCCTCCTCTGCCTATCTGGTTGCTGGAGCGGGGACGGGCGAGGTCGGGTCGCCATCTTGGGTGCTCTGGGGTTGCCGGTGCAGTCTTCTGGCCACTCCCTCCCCTGCCATGCCCCTTCTGACCCTCACATAATGACCCCACTATCCCGGACGCGCGCAGCGGGCGCGACGGAGGCGCGCCGAAGTTGCGCCTAAGTTTAGCCCGTCTGCGCCCGTCCGCGACCGGCCGGGACCTGGGGCCACTGACTCTGCTTCTTTTCTTTCCTATTCCACCGCCCAATTGCTTTCACATTTTGGGAATTGGTCACTCTCTCTTCCTTTGCTTCAGCACATTGATGCCTTAGGTATTTCTGTTACCTCTTTTCCCCTGCTTGCCCCCTCCCTGCCCATTCCTATGCCTGCGGCTCCTTTGGCCCCTTCTGCCCCCCTTATTTCCTCTTTGCCCCCTACAGCTACTGCCTACCTCCTCAACACTCGCTCGGCCGGCAGACACCAGCTGGAACTTTTTAACCTTCTGGATACGGCTTCCCCTGACTTTCTGTTTCTTACTGAAACTTGGTTTTCTTTTTGACTCTATGCCCGATGTCCTATCCACTCTCCCCGACTCTTATTATGCCCTTCGGGCAGATCGCCCTGATGGGAAAGTCGATAGGGGTGTGGCTATGATCATTCGATCCAATCTTCAGTTTCAACTCCTTCCTCATTCTCCCATTCCTAGTGTAGACTTCTTAGTTGCCCGTTCCGTCAACCTTTTAACCCCCCAACTATTGTTTTAATGTACCGTCCCCCACATTATATGCCCTCCTTTGTGCCCATTCTGCAGGAACTTTTGGCGACGCTTGTGGTCAATAATTCGTCGGTTCGTCTCCTGGGTGACTTTAATTATTGGCCCGGGGACCCCAGGGAAGATCAAACCTCTAAAGACTTTTCAGCCACCCTTCATTGTCTAAATTTTTCTCCCCATATTCATGCCCCTACCCATGTTCACGGCCATATCCTCGATCAAATTTGGTCGGCCAGTCGTGCCATTCACTCTCCCACTATTCTCCCTTGCACCTGGTCGGATCATTCGCTGATCTCTTTTTCCATCGACTTTGGCAAAATCAGACAAACCTCCCCTACCCAAGAATATTTTAGCCCGAAATTGGAATCTGGTGGATCTAAATTCTTTGGGTGTTTCTCTTACCACCTCTCTCCCTGACCTATCTGAGCTCTCGCTGGACCTCCAAGTAGACTCCGTAAATGCCTGGCTGTCTTCCTCCTGTGACTTGGTTGCCCCTCTCAGGAAAGTTAAGACCTGCCGCCCCCACGAAGCCCACAAATGGTTCACCAGCGAGCTGAGAACCCTCAAACTGGACCTTAGACGGTCAGAACGCCATTGGAGACGTAATTATTGCCCCACTTTGTGGGCTAAATATAAATCTCTCCTTAACAACTATAAGAGAGCTGTTATTTCAGCCAAAACCAAATACTTTTCTGAGAAGATCACACTGTCAGCCAACAAGCCCAAAGAGATCTTTCCTATAGTTCATAATCTGGCTGCCGCTGATAGAGTCAACCCTAACCTTGTTCCCTCCCAAGCTTTCTGTTCTTCTCTTAACAACTTCTTCATAGAGAAGATCGCCAAGATCAAACGCGATATCCCTCGGGTGTCCTCTCCCCCCCTTCTCTCTTTCCCCTTCCCTCTTTCTCTCTTGATTGTTTTTCTCCTATCTCTGAGGATTCCTTCTTTACATTACTAAGGAAAGTTAAGCCCGGCTCCCCGGCCGATTGTGGGCCGGCTCGTATCCTCAGAGAACTTTTCCTTGGTTGTCCCGATCCCCCCCTTTCCCTTCTTAATGCCTCCATTTCTCAAGGTACTGTCCCGCTGTCTTTTAAATCGGCTATAGTCATTCCCATTAAAAAAAAACCTGGTTCAGATCCTTCTCTTCCGTCCAACTTTAGGCCCATCTCTCTCCTTCCCTATTTAGGGAAGATCTTGGAGAGCCACATTACCTCCTGCCTCTCTGCTTATATTGAGGACAATCATCTCTTGGCCTCCCACCAAGCGGGATTCCACCCGGTCCATTCGACCGAATCAGTGGTCCTGGCCGTCCTAGACAAGCTTAAGAGTAAGGTTGATTCCAACCAGCCTCAAGCTTTGGTGCTCCTTGACTTGTTCGCTGCGTTTGACACAGTCGACCATTCCATCCTTCTCGGCCGTGTCAGGGCAGCGGGCATTCAGGGCACCGCTTTCTCTTGGCTCGCCTCCTTTCTTAAAGGGCGGTCGCAGGCGGTCCACCTCTCGGGTTTTTCTGCCCCTACCCGCCTGGTACCCTGTGGGGTCCCTCAAGGTTCTTCCCTGTCCCCTCTTCTTTTCAACCTTTATATCTATCCCCTTATTGTTTCTCTTCTCAATATGGGGGTCTCTGTATATAACTATGCAGATGACCTCCAGCTCGTATTTGATCTCTCCTCTTCCTCTGACTCCCTTTCGAAATTTCACTCTACTCTTGTTTTCATTTCCGACTGGATGAACTATAACCACCTCAAGCTTAATCCGGATAAGACGGAGTTGGTCCTGACTGGCGGCTCCACCAGCCCTTGGTCTGCTGCATTTTGGCCTTCCATCTTTGGGCCCCCCAGTACCGGCGGTGTCTGTTAAGACCCTGGGCATTAAAGTCAGTCAGGACCTCTCCATGCACTCCCAGATAAGCTCAGTAGTTTCATCCTGTTTCTTATCCCTTCGTACCATTCGTAAAATCTCCCGCTTTTTCTCTCCTGATGCCCTTAAACTTATTGTTTTGGCTATGATTCTGTCCCGTCTCGACTACGGGAATAGCCTGTACGTGGGCATTCCGGCCTACGAACTCCGCTGACTACAGGCTATCCAGAATCAAGCCGCACGTCTTAGCCATCACCTCCCCAAGTCCCATCATATCACTCCCCTACTCAAGTCTCTTCACTGGCTTCCTATTCACCAGAGATCCCTTTTCAAGATGGGCTGTTTGGTCTTTATGGCCCGTGCCCGCACGGCCCCGGTTTTCTTAAACTCCCTGATCAGTCCCTACGTCCCTAGCCGCTCCCTTCGTTCCTCCAGCCAGGGTCTTCTTAATGTCCCTCGGTTCCGCAAGACTCGTGTCGGCGGGACTAGGTTTTCTGTTGTTGCCCCCCGCTTCTGGAACAGTCTTCCCTTGTCCCTCAGGTCTATTTCAGGTTACACTCAATTTCGTAAAGCGCTTAAGACCTTTCTTTTCTCCCAAGCATATTCCTGCTAAACTCCCCTAGGCTTTATCTGCTGTACTTTGTCAATACTCCAGCTCCAGGAAGCCGCTTGGTCGCAGTGCGCTTTACTAAGAACCTTCAACTTCATAGTGGGTATGCTGGCGAAGTGAGTGTAGCCAAAAGCATGATGGGGTTTGTAGTCACAGATAATGCTCCCCCTCCCAATTGGCCCATCAAGACCTCTCTGAACCATGCTCACATCACAGGGAGTGGAAAGTAACTGACAAGATGGCTGACACTGGGTTCTGCTGTGGAGAGCACAAGGCCCTGGTAGGGGTTGTGCTCAAATCAGAAGCAGGACACCACTGCCTGACATCCTGGAAGCCAACTTGCACGCCCTGCAACAGAAGCACGTTTCATGGTGGGATGAATCATGTCTGGCTGGGTGGGAAGGAGGACTGACAGCTCTGACCATACTTACCAGCATGTTTCGTCACACACACCCCTCAACACAAACTCCACACAACTCACCTGGGATAATGCATTGCCTCACACTCTATTGAAATATCACACAAATATCTACCACACTGGGTTCTGCTGTGTGAAGCACAGGGGCTCTTTTTGGACTTGTATCCAAACAAACACCAGGACTGTACTGTCTGTCATTTTGTCAACACAGGCACACTCCCTCACAGGGAAGCAGAGTCAAAAGGAGGGAAGTAGGGGCATGCTGGGAAGGGGTTGTAGCCAAGAGCATGATGGGAGTTATAATCACTGACAATCCCCACCCACCTACATGGCCCTGCAAGCTCACACTGAACCATGCTCACCTCACAGGGAGTGGAAATGGACTGACAAAATGTCTGACACTGGGCTCTGTTGTGGGGAGCACAAGGCCCTGCTGGGAACTGGGCCCCAACAAACACCACAACTGCACTGTCAGCCATCTTGTCAGCACAAGCACACTCCCTCACAGGGAAGCAGAGTCAAATGTGAACAGGAATGAGACGCCTGTGTCAGCCATGTGATGGCGGCGGCTGGTGACATTTGAAAGTGGAGGGGCGTAAACTAATTTGCATATTGCACCGCAGCGATCGAGCGCAGCCCGAACCACCTTGCATCCTTCCATACATCATTCATGCATCCACCCATCTATCCACCCACCCACCCTGCATCCATACATCATTCATTCATGCATCCACCCATCCATCCATCATGCATCCCTTCATCATGCATGCATCCATACATCATTCATACATCCACCCATACATCCACCCACCCATCCTGCATCCATACATCATTCATTCACCCACCCACCCATCCATTCACCCATCCATCCATCATGCATCCACCCATCATGCATCCATCCATGCATGCATGCATCCATCCATACATCATCCATGCATCCATCCATCCATCCATACATACATCATTCATGCATCCACCCATCCATCCACCCACCCTGCATCCATACATCATTCATTCATGCATCCACCCATCCATCCATCATGCATCCCTTCATCATGCATGCATGCATCCATACATCATTCATACATCCACCCATACATCCACCCACCCATCCTGCATCCATACATCATTCATTCACCCACCCACCCATCCATCCACCCATCCATCCATCCATCCATCCATCATGCATCCACCCATCATGCATGCATCCATGCATGCATCCATCCATACATCATTCATGCATCCATCCATACATCATTCATGCATCCATCCATCCACCCATCCATCATGCATCCACCCATCCATCATGCATCCACCCATCATGCATGCATCCATGCATCCATCCATACATCCATATATCATTCATGCATCCACCCATCCATCCACCCACCCACCCTGCATCCATACATCATTCATTCATGCATCCACCCATCCATCCATCATGCATCCACCCATCATGCATGCATCCATCCATACATCATTCATGCATCCACCCATCCATCCACCCAACCATCCTGCATCCATACATCATTCATTCATGCACCCACCCATCCATCCATCCACCCATCCATCCATCATGCATCCACCCATCATGCATGCATCCATCCATACATCATTCATGCATGCATCCATCCATCCACCCATCCACCCACCCATCCTGCATCCATACATCATTCATTCATGCACCCACCAATCCATCCATCCACCCATCCATCATGCATCCATCCATACATCATTCATGCATCCATGCATCCATCCATACATCCATACATCATTCATGCATCCATCCATCCACCCACCCACCCTGCATCCATACATCATTCATTCATGCATCCACCCATCCATCCATCATGCATCCCTTCATCATGCATGCATGCATCCATACATCATTCATACATCCACCCATACATCCACCCACCCATCCTGCATCCATACATCATTCATTCACCCACCCATCCATCCACCCATCCATCCATCATGCATCCACCCATCATGCATGCATCCATGCATGCATGCATCCATCCATACATGATTCATGCATCCATACATCATTCATGCATCCATCCATCCATCCACCCATCCATCATGCATCCACCCATCCATCATGCATCCACCCATCATGCATGCATCCATGCATCCATCCATACATCCATACATCATTCATGCATCCACCCATCCATCCACCCACCCACCCACCCTGCATCCATACATCATTCATTCATGCATCCACCCATCCATCCATCATGCATCCACCCATCATGCATGCATGCATCCATACATCATTCATACATCCACCCATACATCCACCCACCCATCCTGCATCCATACATCATTCATTCACCCACCCACCCATCCATCCACCCATCCATCCATCATGCATCCACCCATCATGCATCCATCCATGCATGCATGCATCCATCCATACATCATCCATGCATCCATCCATCCATCCATACATACATCATTCATGCATCCACCCATCCATCCACCCACCCTGCATCCATACATCATTCATTCATGCATCCACCCATCCATCCATCATGCATCCCTTCATCATGCATGCATGCATCCATACATCATTCATACATCCACCCATACATCCACCCACCCATCCTGCATCCATACATCATTCATTCACCCACCCACCCATCCATCCACCCATCCATCCATCCATCCATCATGCATCCACCCATCATGAATGCATCCATGCATGCATCCATCCATACATCATTCATGCATCCATCCATACATCATTCATGCATCCATCCATCCACCCATCCATCATGCATCCACCCATCCATCATGCATCCACCCATCATGCATGCATCCATGCATCCATCCATACATCCATACATCATTCATGCATCCACCCATCCACCCACCCACCCACCCTGCATCCATACATCATTCATTCATGCATCCACCCATCCATCCATCATGCATCCACCCATCATGCATGCATCCATCCATACATCATTCATGCATCCACCCATCCATCCACCCAACCATCCTGCATCCATACATCATTCATTCATGCACCCACCCATCCATCCATCCACCAATCCATCCATCATGCATCCACCCATCATGCATGCATCCATCCATACATCATTCATGCATGCATCCATCCATCCACCCATCCACCCACCCATCCTGCATCCATACATCATTCATTCATGCACCCACCAATCCATCCATCCACCCATCCATCATGCATCCATCCATACATCATTCATGCATCCATGCATCCATCCATACATCCATACATCATTCATGCATCCATCCATCCACCCACCCACCCTGCATCCATACATCATTCATTCATGCATCCACCCATCCATCCATCATGCATCCCTTCATCATGCATGCATGCATCCATACATCATTCATACATCCACCCATACATCCACCCACCCATCCTGCATCCATACATCATTCATTCACCCACCCATCCATCCACCCATCCATCCATCATGCATCCACCCATCATGCATGCATCCATGCATGCATGCATCCATCCATACATGATTCATGCATCCATACATCATTCATGCATCCATCCATCCATCCACCCATCCATCATGCATCCACCCATCCATCATGCATCCACCCATCATGCATGCATCCATGCATCCATCCATACATCCATACATCATTCATGCATCCACCCATCCATCCACCCACCCACCCACCCTGCATCCATACATCATTCATTCATGCATCCACCCATCCATCCATCATGCATCCACCCATCATGCATGCATGCATCCATACATCATTCATACATCCACCCACCCATCCTGCATCCATACATCATTCATTCATGCATCCACCCATCCATCATCCATCCATCCATACATCCATACATCATTCATGCATCCACCCATCCATCCATCATGCATCCACCCATCATGCATGCATGTATCCATACATACATCATTCATGCATCCACCCACCCATCCTGCATCCATACATCATTAACACACTGAACTATCTCAAGTCATTTGTGCAAGCTAGTTTACTGGAACACCGAAAAACACACACTCTTACCTTACTGCCGGTCCCGCACACGTCACAGGCTCACAGCGCCCCTGGCCAATCCTGGCGCCAGGGGCACAGGTACCCTCTCGCCCGCAGCACGCCCATTAGGGCTCCTGATGGGCATGCGCAACGCCGCCAAAACACAATTGCGCATGCGTGGGCACGGGTAAAAATTTACCCTCCGTCCCCACGCATGCGTACTTGTGTTGCCGTCCGTAAAAACATGTCAATGAATCAACATGACGCCCGCCCGGCGGTCTGACGTCATGTTGATTCATTGACATGATTGTCATGAGGGAGCTGCGGGCGGCGTCGGGCAGGGGGGCTACGCCCCCACGCCCCAATGGACGAACCGCGCCTGCCCTTGGGTAGCAATGGCCATGTACAGTCAAATCCATACAGGAGATGGTCATGCACACACTTCCACATGCACATTGCAATGCTTCATGTTGACTGGCCAATGTGCCACAACAATATCAATCTCTGTCCGTGACAACTTAGGACAGTGCAGTGTACAGGCACGCATCCTGACGTAGAGTTGCAAATGCCATGTATGTGAACCATTGATGAATGTAGAAACATAACTGACATTGTGTGTCTCTTCCAAACACAGGTGGTGCTGGAGACACAGAAGCAAATGAAGAGGAGTCCCTGTCCCAGACTCCGGTGGAGCCAGCGCTCTCTAGTGTGGGTCGGTCTCTGTCCTCTTCGGATGACGAAGAACAACCTGGCACCTCCGGTGTGAGTCATCATGCAGCCCCAGCAGTACAAACATCTGCATCCCCTGCACCCACACCTATAACATCTGGCAACAGACAGAGCACTCCGGCCAACACGGACAGACCAAGGACACAGAATCCCAACAGCACAGGGACACCGGCCACCCAGGAAGCTACAGACAACACCACCAGTAACAACACCCAAGGAGGCCCAGGGTCACCTGTGCGTGCTACCGCAGGTCCTGCCCGTGTGGCATGGGGTAGTGGGAGGGGTGGTTGGCAGAGGTCACGGCTTGCAGAGGGGTCTGGACTGCACGACGAGCCCCAACTGCTACGCATCATAGATGCGTATCAGGATAGCACCGGAGGATTCGGCCAGGTAGTGGGGATCCTCAAGGACATTCCCCACTACCTGGCCAAGGACTCCTACTCCTGGACCACAAGGTTGATGCCTTGCTTCTTACTGAGACTTGGCTATCTGACACCTCGGGCCCGGACGTGGTTACAGCGTTGGCACCGGGATATTTGATTTACCATCTTGATAGAGGCGTAGGGAGGGGGGGGGGTCTGGCCATTATTTATAGGGAGTCACTGGGCTGTAAGGCACGGGAGGCAGGGGTTAAAGACTGTGAGAGCTGCCAATTCTCCCTTCAATTCTCTCCTACCTGCACGCTGACAGGCCTCCTAGTCTACCGGCCACCTGGGAGTGTGGGTGATTTTTCATCTTCACTAATGGAAACTACCACGCTCCTGGCCTCGGCCTCGTCCAATTTCATTCTGTTGGGAGATCTCAACTGCCATTTTGATGAAGCAACTGACCCACTGGCAACTAATTTGATGAGCGAGTTGAGCGCCCTGCAGATGAAATTGATAAACACTGGGGCCACACATGTTAAAGGTCATCTTTTGGACCCCTTCTTCGCGAATATGGCGGGTATATCAGCTATGCCCCCCCTCGCTCTTCCTTGGTCCGACCACTCATTGATCATGGCTAATTGGGAGGTAAAGTGTGATGACACTCTCCCACTCAGGAAATTCAGAATAGACAGGGCATGGTCAAGGCTCCCTGTAGAGGCCTGGAGTGCCCGGTTGGAGGGCACCCAGCCTGAGAAGGGTCGGGATCCGGTGACTGCAGATGCTACGGTGAGGAACTGGCTGACCAACGCAGTGGACCATGTGCTTCCACTCAAGAAGATGCTTATCAGGGATAAGAGAGTGGGGTCCGCCCCATGGTATACCCTAGAGCTCAGAACCTTGAGAAAGAATTGTAAACGGGCGGAGAGATTATGGAGGAGGAATTTGGAGACAGATAGCAGGGAAAAATATCGGATGGAATTAAGGACATACAAACTTGCAATACGCGCTGCAAAGGCCTCCTTTTACGGGGAGAGAGTGAAGCACGCTGCGTCCTCATCCAGGGAAGCCTTTCTAGTGATGAAGGAGCTTCTTAAACCGCCTGATCCCTTCTTTGTCCATGACAGACCACAGGAAAAATTTCTGGAATTGGCCACTTACTTTAAAGATAAAATTGATATCATTGTTAGTTCTCTCCCCCCGGTGATGGGGACCTTGGCCTTTTTGGAGGACTTGAGCATCTCGGAATAACTATTAACGTCATTTGGCCCGGTAACCCCAGGCGAAGTACTGAAGGTCCTCGGGAGCTTGAAAAGTGGCTCACCTCGGGACCCAGTCCCAATGCGGTACTTAAAGCAGGCCGCCTTGTCGATAGGAGAGCCCCTGACCGATCTGGTCAATCTCTCCTTCGCTCATGGGACTGTGCCGCCGGACTGGAAAAGTGCGGTTGTTAAAGCGCTTCTGAAGAAGCCTGGCTTGGACCCGCAGAACCTGGCCAATTTCAGGCCCATTTCCTTGCTACCAGGGGTTAGTAAGGTTGCCGAGAGGTTGGTAAACCGTCAGCTGTCCAACTTTCTCGAGGAGAATGGCCGGTTGAGGGACTCCCAGACGGGATTCCGACCGGGTCATGGAACTGACACGGCTCTGCTAGCAGTGGTAGAGGAGGCCAGAAGCACTTTGGACGCAGGGGGGTCAGTGGCAGTGATCCTCCTGGACCTTAGTGCGGCCTTCGATACCGTCAATCATGGAGTGCTGATACAACGTCTAGCTGAGTCGGGTGTCACAGGAGTGGCCCTGGAATGGTTGGCCTCTTTCCTGGAGGGGCGTACCTTCGAGGTTTGGGAAGGAAATGCAAAATCCCCTCCCCTCCCACTTCATTGCGGGGTGCCCCAGGGCTCATCCCTGAGCCCCACGTTATTTAACGTGTATATGGCACCCCTGGAGGGTGTGGTGTCTCCGTTTGGCTTTAAGACCATAAGCTATGCGGATGACACCCAGCTAGTGGTGGGTCTGACACAGCTGGAGAAACAGCCCGAGACGCTCCATTCATGCTTGAGAGAGGTGTTTGACTGGATGTCCAGGTCATCGCTCAAATTGAACGGCTCAAAAACTGAGCTGATGATCTTGGGCCAGTCAAGTTTTGCCCTCTCGCCGAGCAGCTGGCCCAATTGCATGGGCACCCCGCCTGACCCAAAGAAGGAGATTAAGAGCCTGGGGGTCTGGCTGGAGCCGGATTTGTCCTTTAGGACACACGCCAAGAAGACCGCTGGCGTGTGTTATGGAATGCTCCGGTCGGCCCGTAAGGTTCTTCCCCTGTTACCAGAACTCTCCCGGAAGCTGTTAGTCCAAGGTCTAATCATCTCACGCCTGGACTACAGTAATGCGCTCTTTCTCGGAGCCCCGGAGTCAACGTTCAAGATCCTGCAACAAGTACAGAACGCGGCAGCAAGGCTGCTGCGGAACGTTCCGGCCAGGCAGTCAGCCAGGCCTGCGTTAAAAGCACTCCATTGGCTCCCCGTCAGAGAGAGAGTGACCTTCAAGGCTCTCTGCATTGCCCATAAGAGCATACAGGGGAAAGGACCAGCCATTCTGAAGGACATGATTCGGCCCTACAAGCCCACAAGAGCTCTACGCTCTGACAACAAACACCTCCTTCAGATAAAGAGAATTAGGAGAGCCAGTTCAGGTGGCAGGAGTTTTTCCATCCATACAGCGCGCGCCTGGAACTCCCTCCCATTCTCACTACGTTCTGAATCAAATCTTCTTAGGTTCCGGAAACTTCTGAAAACTTACCTATTCCCAAAATAGGTGTAGCTCTTTCTGCTCTGTTTTAGCAGCTTTGCTCTAGGTCTCTATAGGCGCTGCGATGCCCCTGGGTAACCGTGCGCGGTACAAAATTCGTTAATAATAATAATAATAATAACATTCAACAGGAGCAGGCTGGCTATCATGCTCGCATGGAGTCCAAGTGTGATGAACTTACTGCGGTGCATAGGGACATACTGACATGCCTCCGCCAGATAAGCAACAACATGTCCACACCTCCCTGTGTGCCCACAACATCTGTTGTGCAAGATCTGCAAATGCCACAGGGAGGGAAGAGTCCTCTGTACCGCAGACGCCTGCACCTGAGGATCCCCCCCAGAAGAAGAAGATGGGGCGTCCGAGGAAGGACAAGTTAGACACAGATGCCCATGCACATCCCCCAGGAACACAGAACCTGTTCTAGATTTTGTTCTTTGTGTGCAAACCGTTCACCTTGTTGCATATAACACAACTCGCCAACATTACATGGAGGGTTCATGTTGGCCTGATGTACCAGATGACTGTGGCCTTTACTCTGGATATTTCAGCTACCAAGACTTCCAACTCATCTGTGTACTTTGGATTCCAAACATAATGTACAGCACCCACAATCCTGTGCACTATCTCCACACATGTATGTAAATAAACTCAATATTCCACTAGACTTGCCTCTGTTGTGATTCAAACTTGGTATGTGTCATGGAGATGATGATCTGCTAAAGAACACAGTGCATGCTAACTACTACAGCAATGTGATTACCGTTATGTAAGTCATGTTGATGTGACACATATGAAGGAGACACACCACTAGGGCACCACAACACATATTTATCATGGCCATGTAACTCATCACCTACAAAGATGTTGACCGGAAATACAGTGGAATGCACAGACACCACACCTATCCACAGTCATAGGAATCACCGGTGGGAGATCCTTCTCCCACCTCGCCACCAAGACATGGAACTCCCTCCCACTGAGCCCACGACAGACCCAAGACCTGCTGACCTTCAGGAGGATACTCAAGACCTGGCTGTTCGATCAGTAGCGCCCCCAGCGCCTTGAGACCCCGCGGGTATGTAGTGCGCTTTACAAATGAATGATTGATTGATTGAGTCAGTGATAATAAGCCCACAGGTGAGGTAATCAAATGTCAGTCAGATGTGTGAAGACAGACAACACACATAACTAAGTGAAACACAGGTTCATTACACATCAGCAACATGTTTATTCCACAACAGTTTCAAGGTAATTCCATGTGACAGTGGGCACACGGTCACCAAGTGTCAAAGAATTGAGGTTCAGGGGTGAGTGGTACATCACATGATGGGAATCGACACCTGCCACCCTGGGATTGGATTCTGGGTGTTGGGGTCAGATTTGACCAAACAACAGGCAAAGTACCCTGGGAAGGACAGACATAAGACACAGTCAAAAGCACTGCAGAACAGGATAGAATGCAATACACATGCAAAAAACATGTCACAAGAAACCTACACAGAAACAAGTTAGCATGTCGACACTATTGTAGAGTACAGACCAACTGACAGGACACATCACTGCACGCATCCAGTCAAGAAGCACACAGACAAACTCAAACAGCAACTGAGCAGCACAAACACATTTCAGGCTAACCTATTACATTGTCATAACAACCCAGTAAACTCGCATTCAGGTGAAGAAGTTGTTGATGAGCTGTGTGCGGACGTCACCCTCATCATCATCATCATCATCACTGGCATCGTGGCCCAGGCCAGGATCCTCCACAGGCGGTGGATGTAGGTCATCGTCATCCTGGATGAGAGGCAACTTCTCTTCACTGTCATGTTGTGTAGCATGCAGCATACTATGATGATTTTGCACACCTTTGCAGGGTCATATGAGAGAGCCCCTCCGGTCTTGTCCAGGCAGCGGAAGTGACTTTTCAGGAGACCAAAGGTCCACTCGATCACTCTTCTGGTCCGACCATGTGCCTCATTGTAGCGCATCTCGGCTGCTGTCACAGGGTTCCAGAGGGGTGTCCGCAACCACGGCATGTTGGGGTATCCAAAGTTACCTACATACAAAGAATTGCACAATAGCTGAATTTTGAAAGAGGGTAGAATACAACATTGCCAGACACACACAATGGTAAACATTCAGTGCACACCGACAAGCCAGGCACGCTGGTTTGGCATCTGTGACATCATCGTCGCAATGCGACTACTCCTCATGATGTAGGCATTGTGCGCAGAACCGGGGAAACGTACACACACGTGTGATACACATGTTCGCTAGACATACCACCAGAGCATTGATGGAGTGGAAATGTTTCCTGTTCCGGTAAGTCTGTTCATGTGCCCGTGGTGGTACCAGGGCCACATGTGTACCATCAATAGATCGAATGACGTTCGGTATCCTCCCCAGTGTACAAAAAGCATCCTTTGTGTCAGTGAGTTGACCTGGGCTAGGAAACTTGATGTACAGGTCAAGGAAATTAAACATCCCCTCCAAGACATCACAAAGCACACAGCTGAACATAGTTTGCGACATCCCACCAGCAGCAGCCACAGTGTACTGGAAGGTACCTGTAGCAAAGAACTGCAAGGCTGCCATCACCTTCACCTTTGGGGTCAGTGCTAAATGGTATGTCTGGCCAGGTAGCAGATGTGGCTCCAACTGCTCCGCCAACTCCTCCATCAGTGGCCTGGTGAAGCAGTACTGTTGGATGCAGTCGCGTTCCACCATGCTTTCAAGGTCTGGGAACGGTCAGTAGGACAGAGATGAGCAATGGAAGATTGTACATTTATCCACCCATGTGGCAATGACCAAGCAAAATATCACATGATACCTCATGACAATACACAATGAACTGAGGTGTGTGCTGTTGGTTATGGACACATATGTCACCTTCATGCCCATCATCTCACATATCAACTCAACATGTGTACACAAGTTCCATGTAGTGCAATGGCAAATCATTAGGCTGTGTCACAGCACTTATGTACTGCTGTCACGTTCCAAACACACACCACAGTGACAGTGAGGACTGATGTCTCCCAGGCATCACAGCTCTTTGACAGGCAGATACCCAGGGTCCCTGTATTGCCACATGGACATTGGCATGACATAGCACATCATGTACACACCACAAAAAAAACATGAGTCCCACAGGTAGTGGCCCCTGTTGTCTCTGCAGGCCATACATGGATGTCTCTGAGACACATACACAACATTAATGTTGATGCACAAACCACATGGATGTGGAGGCTATCTACCATTGGGCACACAACATGCACACAGACTGTGGGTTGTTCATCAGAATTGTGGCTATGGGTCTCGCTGTGACGTACAGACCATCCCACCCAGGACTCAGGGTGTATGTGACATGTCATTCATATATCCAACCAGCAACTGTGTCCATGACTCATGCCCATAACTGAACAGTTGCACATCACAGTGTTAATGTGCACAACACACAAAGGATTCTGTCCCCATGAACCCGGGCCCAGCCTGGGAGTGGCTTCACCAAAGTGCCACACAATAAACCAAATGTTGCCCCCATACACACACAGGTAATGCAGACTTACATGCCATGGGGTACAGTGTGGCACATGCTGTGGTGTTGTAGGTGTGCACCTGAGTCCCTGGCCAAATAATCGTGTGTGGAATCAGTCAACAAGTCACACCAATGTTAACCGACGCGGGTGACTTCTACAGAGGTGCGTCATGCAGTTGTGGACCGAGCCGTGCGCACGCCTTGGCCATTGACTGTAATGTAAACTGACACGGGTGACTTAAATGCATACGCGTCGTGCAGTTGTGGACCGAGCCGTGCGCACGTCTTGGCCATTGACTGCAATGTAAACCGGCGTGGGTGACTTAAATGCATACGCGTCGTGCAGTTGTGGACTGAGCCGTGCGCACATCTTGGCCATTGACTGCAATGTAAACCGACGTGGGTGACTTAAATGCATACGTGACGTGCAGTTGTGGACCGAGCCGTGCGTACACCTTGGCCATTGACTGCAATGTAAACTGATGCGGGTGACTTAAATGCATATGTGTGGTGCAGGCATGGACCGAGCCATGCGTACGCTTAGCCCATTGAATTATATGGAGAGGGGCGCATGTGGATTTTCAAAATACGAGTCGTACAGTTAGTTAAACGAGCCATGCACACTCCTTGGCAATAGACTGTCATGGAGACGGACGCGGATTCAAAACTTGTACGAGTCGTGAGCTGGAAATTCAGTTGGATGCCTACAACAATGTTGCAAATCCTATGGTGTCATAAGGGTGAAATTTTGAACGATGCGGAAGACGTGTACGAGTCTAACAATTCCATGGATTGGGAACATTCATAGGATGCAATCGTGTTGGACCTATCACTTGGGACACATGGCACAGATTCTTCCTCTGCAGCACAGATATAAGGCTGACTGGCCCCCAGAGAGCTCACTTGCCTGCACTATATGCTACAGGACCACATCTCTGCTACCACTGCTGCTGTCTCTGCATCCTCTGGCTACTGCTATGGCACGTACTCTGGAGAGTCCCCCAGCCTTCACAGAGGAGGAGAACCAGGCCCTGCTGAACGGGCTCCTTCCACAGTACTGCAAGCTGTATGGGAAACCAGGGGAGCAGGTGAGTGTGCAGTCCACTGCCTTCCTAATTGTGCAAGTTGTCTGACTAGCTGTACTAGCAGTGTTACACCAGTGGCAAGCATACGGACTGAGTACTCTCAACCCCTAAAGTGTGTAGGTACATGTGATTAACAGGTGTCCTGCTGCAAAAGGGCATTCGTGCAAGCTTTTACTTCCCAGGCAATGTTACCATGTCAGACATGCAGCACATGTGTCCATTTGCATGGGTGCACTACCTGTGTACCTAATTTACCTTTGTGATGACTACATGTATATCTAACTGTGTGCAGCACAAATATGTGGCATGTGTGGTAATGGCCTTTTCTCTTTGTCATCCTCACAGGTTGATGCCCACCAGAAGCAGGAGATCTAGCTGACCAACGCCCGGGCAGTTGGATCAGTGGGGGTCTACAAGCACCAGATCTACAACTGCCAGAAGAGGTGGTAGGACCTTCAGTGCTTGACCCGGAGGTTCACAAGGGTCCAGCTGAAGCTGTAGCCTCCTCGCAGGAGGGGCGGACACCGGACCCTGACCCCCCACATGCTCAGGATTCTGGCGGTGGTCTTCCCGGACCTGGATGGGCAACTGAAGGCCAGACAGCAGCAAGGAGGGTGTACGTCCATGCCCTAATCTGTGAACTATGTCTGACATGCTATTTGCAGTCTTTTGGCCTGGTTACACTTCCACATTACGTCGGTCTTGTAGTCCAGGACTCATGTCCCTCAATTGTGTAATGCACCCTCCTCATCTGATCCACAAGTGTAGCCCCTACAGTCTGTGACTTTTGTCACTTGGGCACTGTCTCCCTGCAGTCAGCTATGCTTAAGGTTCTGGACAGCATATGTTACTGGGACTCTGATGTGTGCTTTGTGGGTGGGTCAATTGTTTACAAAATGCCTGATATCTGACATGTGATCTGTGTGTGCCTTTGATATGTGTTCTAATTGCAGGTCTGACTCGCCAGATGTGTCTGGGGTATTTGAAACACACCCATGCAGCAGGTGATTTCGATTTTGAGGCCTCAGGAGTATGTATATCAAGTGTGTCACACTTGCTCAGCCACCTGCCTACTGTTCAGGGCTATACACTGTTTCACGTTGACCTGGGCAGTCATTCCTACTCCAGGGCATTGAAACACTCTGTACTCACACTCCCGTGTATCAACCTACAGATTGTTCTTAGTGAAATGTGCCCTCAGGTGTCTGCCTCTGTGTCATTGTGGTGTGGCTTCCTTTTTAGGACAACTGGGGTGTTCATAAGTTGTAGTGTTGTAGTTCTATCTAGGACCCTAATTCGATATTCCTGATTTATGCCCTTATGTGGTTATAATAAATAATATCCTTATAAAGGCATGAGAATCATATCCATATTTAGTCGTAGCCCATGCAGTCCAAATTAAGCAAGGCTACCTCCCCAGGCTCCTAGAGAGTACAACAAGTTCTTTAAACAAAACAAACCTCCAGCAACCTGGTAAATCCCCATGCTTCTGTTTTGATTTGTCCTAGAACTCCTGCGAACACTGAAAGAACGGCCAGTTCTTAGTGACATCTTTATTGACGTCTTATGTCCAACCTTACGTCAAACCCGGCGCCTTTCAGGTATAAATATACCAACGTTGCCTTAAGCAAACACACTGTGGTTTGGAGCAGAGCGGCTATCTACTTGCCCGAGAACCCAGCTGATGCGGAGAGCCCACGGACGCCGCCCCTCCCTTTTGACGCACTGAGAGAGAAGCTGTCTTTTTCTCCAGCCGAGAAAATCCAGCTCCGGTGTTTTCAGCCGCCCTTGCGGGTTGCTGGGATATCGAGTCCTGAGAGAGAGATACCAGACCTCCTGCTTTCTATTACCCAGGTACGAAGCTGACTAAACCCTTAAAGAGAATTCTTGCCTCAGATTCTTGGTAAAACCAACTTAACTTAAACTTCAACTTACTTACTCCTTCCCACGTATTAGGCTTAGGTCAGGTACACCGGGGTAGGCGTATTTAGAAGCACCAGTTGAGTACGTTAGTCAATGTATATATGTATGTATATATTTGATCAATTTTAAAGTATCATATGGCTAAGAAACCATATCAATGCTTTTACAGTATTATTTCATAATACTCCTTTTACTGTACGCACTTTACTTTACTATAAGTATTGCAATTGTGGCAATTCATTTCTCTTGCATGAGAAAGAAGACTGCTCAATAAATAACACCTTTTATTGAAAACGCCCGTCTCTCTATTTCTCTGCACTCTGGTGAAACTAAGTATGCACGATTGACTGAGTAAAATAGCTGTCTATTGTTTCCACACAACTCTAGAGATACACTCTTATTCTGAGGGAGCAAAGTTGTCATGTTTTATGGTTGTCAGAAGCTAATCCCTTCTTGTCTATCCAGGGAAGTTAAACTCCTCCTTGTTTATTCGAGAAAGTTTCTAGTGACCTCTGAGCTAGCTGGCAAAACTAATTAAGTCTAATATAGTCAGTAGAGACCTAGTCGACCTCAGTCCTACGTCTACACTGCTGTTTATATTATTCCAATGCACAGAGCCTATTGGGAATATAGGAACTACACTATATGGCACCCAACATTTGGTAAGGCGATAATCTAACGCAAGACACTAGAGTAACTCAGTCGTACTTTTTCACACAGAACCCTTTTCCCGTAAAAACTCCAAAAGACGTCTGGAGTGGGTAAAAGGTTAAAATCCGCCGGAACTTAGTAGGAAGAGATTCCTATGTATAGTTTTTGGTTTAGTCAACGTTGAAGGATACAGTGTTCCAAAATATTGTGCACCTAATCTTTGTTTCCCTTGAAACTTGATCTGCAACAAACTTTCTGTTAGCAAAAATGATGGAAAGTGAAGACGAAAGGGAGGAAGCTAGATTAGCAGCTCAACTCCTAGCGGATGACACAAGTCTCCAAGAAAATGACCCAAATGCTATAATCATTCCGGTAAATGTAAGAAAAACTATAACTATTAAACTTATAGAAAATAGACTATCATCACGAGGTGGTACAGTCATATTCGTGGTAGAGGCCCATGAATATCGGCAGACAGAGGTATTCTATTCATGGATACATTTTCCAGCAGTAAACGCTGTAACAAAAGAATTCCACTATTATAAAATAGAGGAACCTCCGGATGAATACACTCCTTTCGAGGAGGTTGGAATCCCATTAAATTACCAAGAGCACCTGCTCTGGTTTAAAGGCGCCCTAAAACATAAAAATCACATCACCAGGCTCGGTCCACTAGGTAGACCAGGAGCAACGTGGCCGGTTCTAGCCAGCTACACACCACATCCAGACATTGATAAAATGTCAGTCCAGGAACTTTTAACCCAGCTAAAAACAACTAATTAAAATACATAGACAATTGGTCCAATATGTAATGCAGACTTCAACAGTCCAGCCAAAAATTAACATTCCACAGCTGACCCCTCATCAGGGGAACACAAACAAAATTACACCACAAAACATACAATCATGTCTTGGTAAAACACCCACAAAACGGGAACAAATTCCATTCTGGTTAGCACAAAAAATCACTCAAATAGAGGCAGTATTTCCTGATACTACACCTACTGAGAAACACAGAATTCTGACTATCTGTCTTCCAATGGGGATCGCACCACATGTGGAGGACTGTGACACTTGGGGCACAGTCTTTGCTTCCATTTACACAAAAACACATGGTGTTCCGTCTATGGCGGTAATACCAGATGTGCTAAGACAGATTCAAAATGAATACGGTCCAGAACCTGCTTTAACTCTGGGTATGAAATTACTGAAAGACTTCAAGCAGGTCTCGGCTATATTATTAGCCAACATAAAAGGAGAAGCAGCATCTGTGGTGATCTGCCAGAAATTGAAAGAAACAGATATAGCAGAACAACCATTTGAACTTGCCAGAATCATAGAGAAATCCTATGAAGAACTAGGAAGAGATAGTTTGGGTGGGAAACCAGTAAAACCCCAACTAACTGAAAATCCTGAAAAAACGTTTATTAAAAATAACCTAAATACTCCAAAAAAGAGTTGGGATGGTAATAAACAATCCACTCCCAAAGAAAAACGATTCCAGTTCAGAGGAAGGTCTCCTCAAGGGAGAGAAAGATCTCCGGACCAAGGAAACAAGTCTCCCCAGAGGGAGCCCTCTGAGAAAAGATACAACCTTAGAGATAGGGATAAATTGAGAAAACCTGATAGATATCAAGATATTGATACACGTCCCTCTCGATCTTTTCAGACTTCCTCACAGAAATCGGAAAGAAGAGGACGGTCAGAACACAAGGAAGAGCACGTCAAGTCCAAAGACAAGGAACCTGCTCATCAAAGTAAAAAATTACAATTTACAAGTAAGAAGGTAGCCAGTATTAAAATAATAAAACATGCCGAGGATACTGAGGACACAGCTGAAAAATGGAGAGTGGGCTCAGACAATGCTAGACAGCGCAGCAGAAGTGCCCATAGCTCGCAAGATCCTGATGAATCTTCTGGAGACAGTGGACACAAATGAATACATTCAGGTGGAAACTGCAGATACCAGAGTTAGCAAACCTTTTAAAATATACGAAATAACGTTACGTATAGAGGGAGATAAGACTAGGAAAGTAAGGGGTCTCTTTTGGGATAACCTTTCGAAAGGCTATGACATCCTGTTAGCTGAGAAAGACTGGCCACCAGAGTTTGTCAGGGAGTGCCCTCATGGCGAAGAAATGATTATGCCTGCCTTCTCAAATCATATTTCAACTCATAAAAAATCCATATATGCAAAACAATGGGCAGTGGCCCAAGCTCCTGCATTATAGAAAAATCATGTAGGATGGGATGAGGACTCTCCTCCTCACAAAATCCAGTTAAATAGTCAACCCAGTGCACAAAGGCAGTGCCCAGTTGAACAAGAAGCTAAAAAACAAGTCAGGGAGATCAATATCACGGGGTGATTGAAACATGCACCTCACAAATGAACAATCCTTTGTTTCCTGTCTCCAAGCCAGACGATTCATATCGTCTAGTTTTGGACTACAGACACTTAAACTCCTGTTGCAAAACATTTGCAGTACAAAACTCACACAGTGCAGCACTAATGAATAACATAGTGTGCAAAAAATACAAAACAACATTAGACATCTCTAATGGATTCTTTTGTCAAAACATTGCACCTGAAAGCAGGTATTTGACCGCTTTCTCAATAATGGGGTTGAAAAAACACTTTTGTCGACTCCTACAGGGATTCAAGAACAGCCCAGGATTATTCTCAGCAAGAGTAACAGATTTACTACAAATATATGATGATGAAGCATTATCTTAGTTGATGACATCTATCTAACAGATGACGACCTGGAGACTCACTTGAAAAGAGTGAACACCATAATACTTGGTTTCACAGCTGAGGGTTACAAATTCAACTTTAAAAAGTCATGAATTGCCCATCTAACTGTCCTATTTTTAGGATATGAATTATCAAGTGAAGGCAAAAGCCTAGCAGACAACTTCTTAGAGAAGTGTGCTGTACTCCAAGCACCTAAAACGCTGAAGAACTTACAATCAATACTAGGTTTCCTGAATTTCGGAAGAAAATACATTCTAAATTATGCAGAGTGGGTTAAACCTCTCTATGAATTAATAAAACCTGATTTCAAACCAATCAATTGGACTCAGAAACACACAGAAATTTTGAGATCATTGCAAACAGACATGTTAGCTAATACAAAATTGCAATCACGTGAGAACATACGCAACCTTGTAATCCGATTCATCCCAGGAAGATGCGGATTCACGTACCTAACCTCTAATGAGGGAGAAACGGTACCAATAGCTTACAAATCACACTTGTACACACAAGCTGAAATGAAATTCAGTTCTACTGAAAAAATTATAACTGCGGTTCAGACTGCTGTAGCAAAAGAAAGAGCCCTAGCACAAGGTAAACTAATAATAATCGTTACACCAATACCTGCCCTAGAAGCAGTGACAAAGGCAAGCATTCCAAATGCTAAAGCACTACATCCTAGATGGATACAATGGGTTAATTCTCTTGCTGCAACAGACGTAGTATACGAATTTGATCCTAATTTAAAAACACAAGAATTTCTCTAATATGAATATGAATGTCCTCTGCCGACCGAAATCCTGCCTCTAGAACATTACGGCTGTATAATATATACAGACGGATCAGCACAACCCGCAGTTGGGGGTAAGCAAGTGCTGCGTGCGCGATTGTTAAAGGTCGTTGGCACCAAGGAAAATTTAGACCACTGGTCACTAAAACCCAATCTCTAGGAGATTGTACAACTCAGCGAGCTGAAATAAGATCTTTAAAGATGGCGCTTCAAAATGCCGATCGCGAATTCCCCACACTAATAGTGTGCGATTCACATTACTGCATCAAATCTTACAACAATGACTTGCAGAACTGGGTTCAAAACGATTACAAAGATGACACAGATGCCACAATAAAGCATAAAAAGCTTTGGGAACAAGTAGTTCTTTTGCAAAAAGAACTACAAAAGACTCACGTGATACATACACTGAGTCATCAACGTGATGGCGTTCACGTTGCAGGGAATTCATTGGCTCACAGAGCCACAGCGGAAGCGGTTCAACCGGCTTCCGTAGCCACAAAAAAGCGTTCTAAAAAACACATAGACGGAGAAACAATGCTGGCGGTAAAAGCGTCTTTAAAAGGCGACTATGCAGCATTACCTCTGAACTATCCACTCAGTAATAAATACATAATTGATGCAAACTCCGTTCCTTTTGCTCAAATCCCTGGAGTGGGGGATAGAGTAATTCCAAACACAAACAGGAGAGTCTTTTTAATAGCAGACGCACACATGGGATTGGGTCTAAGGCACCGAGAGATCAAGGAATCTCAAAAATAATTACGATCAGAATACTGGTGGCCGGGGATGAGCCTGCAACATTACAAATTTGCAATGGGCTGTAAAAACTGCAACAGAGATCGCAGTCGCGAACCGACCGGAGTAATGCCAGGACCCTTCTTTTAGAAAGCATCAGGCTATCTATACGCAAAACTCCAGCAGGAGAAATGCGTCCCATTTATGTTTAAGACTAGATTCACTTAAAATGTAGACACCAGTGCTCGCTGACGCCAGAACTATTCAAAAAGATTTGCGAGTCTTTATCGGCACATACGCAATTGGCATGCTACATTCTGACCAGGGTCCTGCTTTTAGCTCTCGAGCTTATAAGGAGGCCATGAGCAGCATGGGCATTGCATTGCGGTACTCTTGTCCATTCCATCCTGAGGGAAATGCGGTAGTGGAAAGAAAAAACCGGGACATAAAGCAATCTATAACGGCGAGGGTATTAGGTTCGGGTGATGGGTGGGTCCAACATTTAACAAGTGTCCAACGTAGTCTTAATAATCTGCCAAGAAATTCTCTAAAAGGTCTCAGTCCGTACGAACTATTGTTCGGTACTAGAATGCACATTCAGGACCTTGATAGTCACACTTCAGTGGTAGAAGAAAAATGCTTTGATATCAAAGACCGGATGGCTGTTTTACAGGACTTAAATGAAACAAGAAGGAACCTGAGCAACATAAAGTTAAAGCAACAGCCAACAACCACTGAAGAAAAACCACCTGTCCCAGCAAGACCTGTCTGGATTCCAAAGATTGGGGATCTGGTCAGAGAGAAGATCGCGGTAAAGAAGGAATTTGGGCCTTCTTACAGAAAAGCAGTACCTGTCTTAGCTGTCAGCGGAACAAGATCAGTTGTACTACCGCCCCTTGCTGGTAAAAAGGAGAACCGAGTTGTATCCATCGACCTGGTAAAACCACAATCATGTGGCCAATAATAAGTAGTAGGCCCAGTGGACTCCCAAGAAATAGCAGAAGACCAAATCTTGCTACAATCCAAGAGGTTCAAACTGAGAGACTAATAACTTTCGATAAACTTGCAGTAAATAAAAAAGGACTATGCAACAAAGCCATGGAACTTATGCCTCTTGAAACCAAAATTGCAACAGTTCGTCAAGAAACACCAGTCTACAACGATGTAGCCTCAGACTATGCTAGTGAAACAAAGAAAAATCCAAAAGCAAATGAAAATCCGGAAGCAATTCCAACAATTGACAGAACTGCATCTGGCTACTTCATCAATTTCGACGACTTTTCTGAAGATCCAAGCGAACCTGAAGAAACGCCAGCAACAAAAACTTTCAAACAAAAAGTAACAGAACTCTTTCATCAACTCAAAGAAACCTATCTGATTTCTCAATGGATTGAATTTTGGATTGTGTTAGGTGTACTTTTCCTCCTGCTTTGGCTCCTCATTGTTCTTTGTTTGGGAAAATTCATTGAAGGAAAATACAGTACAATGGACACAGCAAGTCAGAACATGAACTTGGTCTTAAAGCCTCACAAGTCATCTCACATCGAGAAAAGAGAACTATCATCAGTGAACGTCACAGCCAATCCAATACCCAGCGGGGTAGCATGGGACAGAACTGAGTATGACATTTTTGGCCCGATTGAGCTCTTGAAATATCGACACCAGTTTAGGGTTTCATTAAGTGACTTTGTAAAACCAAGTACTTTCTCTGATGATTGGGACTTTGAAAATATAAATAACATGATGTCAGATTTAGTAATGTCAGCAAAATTCACAGAACATGATTATTTGCAGGGTTCATCAAATTATGAAGAGTTATATTGTTACAATCATGTTGGTCATCACTATTTGCATAAATCTGCTCAATCTAGAAATGTTTATAATTATAACCAATGGGAACAATGTGCAACTCCACCTAAAAGCAGCTCGAAAACATTTTATGAGAAATTCCCATACGTCTCAGGGTTTAACACAAGTGATGCAGAAACGTTTTATTTTAAAATGCTAAATAAGACAGGAATGAAAACAATGCTGACAAATACTAAATTGATCTATTCTGAAACATTTTATGAAAAAATGATTACATTTGGTTTTGAATTCTGGAAAAACAACATTGAAACAAAAACCATCTGGGGTACAAAATAATGGCAGGTCCAAGGTCTAGAAGCATTGTTTAGAGCCTGCATGATCCCAGAACAATTAATAATCTTGAATTACACCATTCAACAGACTACCTGTCTTGGCCTAGCCAAAATTAAAGACTTAAATAAACCGTCTATTCCGAAGCCCATACCTGATAGTAATAGCACTACTGATATGGAGATAGACGTATCCCATATTTTATACCAAAACAGAACACATCCTGATTGGAAAAAATGGTTGATCTGGCCCACAGACACAAATAACTGTCAAGACAGATTCCTGAACAAAATACAGGGGTTAAAACTGAACAGGCCAGACCCTAGATACTCCCAGAGACAACATCCAGGGATAGTTACAACATACAGTGTAGGGAAACTATGCCTCGAATGGCTATAGAAATCCACACTGGCTGAAATTAAGCAACACTTGACTTTACTTAAAGACGGTGCTGACTTGCGTGATTTCATATTGGGACCACGCAAACAGCGTCAAAAACGTTTCATAGTGGCCGGTATATATGCTGCGTACAACGATTCTTGGAAAGTAATGCAAATTGAAACAGCAGAAAAAATACGAGAAATTGATCGTATTAATTTGGAAAAAATACTTTCTGTTGTGGACAATGGGTTAACGACTCTGTCCTCCAGAATATATTCACTGGACAGTATCGTATCATCTGCTATTGATGTAATAGAGCAGGACTTACTAATGTTACAACATGGTCAGTCCCAATTACGTTCTATTGTACAGCTTGGCAGGACGTTGCAAAATCTACGTTCAGGCTACGTACCATGGCGTTTAATCAACACAACGTCATTATTCTCTATCTTTAAACTTACGGATAAACAAATCAGTTTGGCACAAAAAGGAGCAGACTATACGATTCTGAGCATTGAAAAACTTGAGAGATTACCATTGACAATGTCAGAAAGACCGGTCATTGAATGGATAATACATGGAATAATTACAATCCCGATAACAACTTTCCAATTTAAATATTGCCAAGAGTATATACCAGCGGGCCAGTATGAAAGGTTGGGTAAAGGGTTACATCAAGTCAACATGGAAATTACCTTATACGCACACATGTTACAGTGAAAAGAAAAAGAATGTATTTCTTAGTGGTAAAAATTGTAAACGATCACTAAGCGGTACACTTCTGTGTCAAGGTATTAACTTGCATGGGGCCTGCGAAGGGTCTTCGAATAACCTTTCATGTCACCTGCACGGCACTCCTGCAACACAGATAGAGCTATTCTTTAGAGAGCTTTCTAACGGGAGCTATATTCTAATAAATGACCACAGCTGTTGTGGCATGGTGCCAGGAAAAGCCTATCTCGTCAGCGTTAGTTCCATGGTCACTTGCTGTATGCAAGTATTGTATCCAAACAGCACTCCCGATATGGAGGCGGCAATATGGCCTCGTTTGAATATCTCTTCTATTCGAATTGATACTTTAAGCAGAATGAAGTCTATTCTTTTACAGACAACTGTGCCTTTGACCTCGTCCAAAGAAACGTATGATCTGCAAGTTGCAAGGACAACGGCAGAGATACATACCCTTTTATCAACAAATTGCCCCGTGCATTTCGTAGAAATGTTAAGCCAAATATTAAACATGTCAGATATCAGTGGCATCGCACATGTACTTAAGACAATTTTTTCGGGACTGTTAACAACCTTTGAAACAGTTCTGGGCATCTTTCCCAATTTTGTCCATTCTGTCTTTGGCCTACCTCTACTTTTGGGACTCGTGGCAGGAATTTTATTTTTGATCATTCTGCTCCGATATGGCAAGCCAAGTCACAGACAAGACTCCAGCAACAATGGAAGAAACGATCCTAGCTATACGCTATCGGGACCGCATAACTAAAGTCCTCGGTTTAGCTCGGCTAAGAGATCTGAATATGACCTGGTTTCTTTCATTCAGACCTATCTGGCAAAATTGCATCTTACCTGTGCTTCGATGTATGCTATGCGGAGAAGAATGCGTGTTGGACGTCTGTCTTACACTACCATCAGCAGTACCAATGGATACAGATACCTTGCTAGGTCCTGAAACGGCTCATGCATCGTGTTGTCCCCAGGGGCTACCTATTCTGATGACGGCATTCGTTGAGACTTCACCACTACGAGTATGTGGCAGTGGAGTACGAGATGAGAGCAGCATCACACAGGTACAACCTTCAGTGAGCATTGCTGATCCTGACATCGATGATATCAATCATTCTCACGACTGCACTGTTGGAGCATTTTCAAACTTGGTCGAACTTTCACCTGATGCTGTAGACCAGTTTTTGCGAGTCTGTCTGAAATGATGTTCTCCCATGAACAGAAAGAATAACTTTTAAAGCAACGAGCACACAGCGTTCCCTGAACTCTGAATTCGGCCTTCAGCTTTAATAAACAAAAGCTACTGAAAACATTTGGAACTATTTTTTCCCCTGAAAGCGAATTCTTTTTTTTTTCCCTTCCAAAATATTTACATTTTTCTGGTACAGCGTACTCTGCCTAAAGTAGAACTATTCTTAGAGAAGAGAGCTTCTAATTTAGGAACTCTAGAGACAATATTTACCTCAGCCTCTAGCACATGTACAGCATTTGTATTATTATGTGATGGAATGGTCTCGACCTTCTCTTCTGTATTAAGAGCCATTTCATGTGTAATTTTCGCAATTCATTCAGCTGATATATATATGCATTTTTAACTGAATGATACCACTGCTTGAAAAACGTACAGTACCAATACTCATTTTCGTGTATTTACCATATACCATTTCCAATGCGAATTATGTATTTTGGGGTGGGTTGGAAAACACATGCACCATTTTATGCTTACTATTGCTTAGTTTTAAGTAATGAGGGACATTAGATCGTGGAGTGGGTGTTGTAGTTCTATCTAGGACCCTAATTCGATATTCCTGATTTATGCCCTTATGTGGTTATAATAAATAATATCCTTATAAAGACATAAGAATCATATCCATATTTAGTCGTAGCCCATGCAGTCCAAATTAAGCAAGGCTACCTCCCCAGACTCCTAGAGAGTACAACGAGTTCTTTAAACAAAACAAACCTCCAGCAACCTGGGAAATCCCCATGCTTCTGTTTTGATTTGTCCTAGAACTCCTGCGAACACTGAAAGAACGGCCAGTTCTTAGTGATATCTTTATTGACGTCTTATGTCCAACCTTACGTCAAACCCGGCACCTTTTAGGTATAAATATACCAACGTTGCCTTAAGCAAACACAGAGCGGCTATCTACTTGCCCGAGAGCCCAGCTGATGCGGAGAGCCCACGGACGCTGTCTTTTTCTCCAGCTGAGAAAATCGAGCTCCGGTGTTTTCAGCCGCCCTTGCGGGTTGCTGGGATATCGAGTCCTGAGAGAGAGATACCAGACCTCCTGCTTTCTATTACCCAGGTACGGAGCTGACTAAACCCTTAAAGAGAATTCTTGACTCAGATTCTTGTCAAAACCAACTTAACTTAAACTGCAACTTACTTACTCCTTCCCACGTATTAGGCTTAGGTCAGGTACACCGGGTAGGCGTATTTAGAAGCACCAGTTGAGTACGTTAGTCAATGTATATATGTATGTATATATTTTATCCATTTTAAAGTATCATTTGGCTAAGAAACCATATCAATGCTTTTACAGTATTATTTCATAATACTCCTTTTACTGTACGCTATTTACTTTACTATAAGTATTGCAATTGTGGCAATTCATTTCTCTTGCATGAGAAAGAAGACTGCTCAATAAATAACACCTTTTATTGAAAACGCCCGTCTCTCTATTTCTCTGCACTCTGGTGAAACTAAGTATGCACGATTGACTGAGTAAAATAGCTGTCTATAGTTTTCACACGACTCTAGAGATACACTCTTATTCTGAGGGAGCAAAGTTGTCATGTTTTATGGTTGTCAGAAGCTAATCCCTTCTTGTCTATCCAGGGAAGTTAAAATCCTCCTTGTTTATTCGAGAAAGTTTCTAGTGACCTCTGTGCTAGCTGGCAAAACTAATTAAGTCTAATATAGTCAGTAGAGACCTAGTCAACCTCAGTCCTACGTCTACACTGCTGTTTATATTATTCCAATGCGCAGAGCCTATTGGGAATATAGGAACTACACTACAGTAGGGTCAGCAGGACATCTGAGATGTGACTATAGGAGACCAGACCTGTGTGACATATAGGTGTGTGATCACTTGACTGTGCACAATGGGGTATGCAACTGTGAATTTCAGGCAGCTGTGTTTCATTCACAGCAGACTGTGAGGTGCTCATGTTCAGGGAGTTGTGTTTGCAGTCACTCATATGTCTGATTTGTATGATGTGGGGTCATCTGAGTCCGGAATATGTTTTTTGCAGGGGATGGACAAGTGCACTTGTAAGCTGCAGAGTTTGCTTTACCCATGACCTATGATTGTGACACAGTGCAGACTGTTGTTGTCCGGATGCCCAGCCCCTGTGACATGGGACAGTGATGACTGACTTTCCAGGCATGCCTGTGCCATCGCATTGAACTTGCTAGGAGGAATTCTGCAGTGGAGTCAAATGTGCTCCATGCACCCCATTGAGGCATTGACTATCAGGACATGAGTACATAATTGTGTGTGGTGCGCGTATGCATCACAAGCATGTGAAATGAGACTCTGGCCATCCCTTCATCCTGACACCTGTACTGAGTGAGTGGCAAGAGATGTGATATGTGTGTATAGTAACAAACTTCTACATGTTCACTTGCATGTCCAAAGACTGTGTAGGTGGTGCATATGTGCACATTAGGGTATTAGCAGTCAACATGCAACAGACATATGGGTGCAAGTCCAGGAGGGATATGAGTGCCATGGTTGATGGTCAGACTGACAAGTGGCTTATTCTAAACAGTGTGAGCACTTTGAGCAATGTTCAGTTGATGATGCAAGGGCTTGCCCTGTGATGTGCTGTACTCACTGTGTTGTGTGCGGTCAGTGCAGGTGACTAATGTGTGTCTTGTTTTCCTAATTCTATCCAGATACTTCGACGGCCACAGGAGGTGATAGCACCACGGACCAGGAGGAGCCACAGAGCCAGACTGGTCCAGCAACCGAGTACTTGGAGGGACCCAGTGGCACGTAGGGCGAGGGGAGCCATACCGAGGAGTTCTCAGCACCAACCACCTCAGCTGACGACCACAGCAGCTCCGAGGATGACTCCCTTGGGGATGCGGGTGTCAGCACCCACCACAGCCCAGCTAGTGAGGCTGTTCCCGCCACCACCACCACCACCCCCCTCCCATCGGCTCCCATCCCAAAGGTCCGTGGAGACTCCCGTGTTTGGGAGCATGTTTCCTTCATGCCAGGCACCGCACCCCCTGCCCCTGTGTCCCCTGCTGCCCTGAGTGTGGAGTCTGTGGACTTGCTTCAACAGATCCATGTAGGGCAGACATCAATTTGGAGTGTCCTCCGTGTACACACCAGTCATTTGACACAACTGGTGTCGTTCATGGAGGGCATGTCATCGGGCATGTCTGCCCTACAGAGGACCAATCAGTCCATGGTCTCCTCCCTGACGGCAGCAGTGTCCCTCCTCCAACAATCCCTCACCCCTCCTACCTCTGCTCCATCCACAATTCCTAGCACCCCACCTGTCCCAAGCACACACACACCAGCACAGTCACCCAAACACACAGACAAGAGCAGCACACAAACACCCAAACCAATGTCTAAACGTGCACGCAAGCAACCTCAGGGGACTGATACCACACTCACAGGGGATGGTTTGCAAACACACACACAGGTATCCACAACCACTCCACAGTCCTCCAATCCCTCTCCCTCCAAGAGCCCTTTCCTTGCCTCACCTGCAACCCCTTCTAACAAGAAGCTCTTCCTCTGTGACCTTGGCCTCTTCCCCACCGATCCAGCAGGTTCAGCGTACAGGGGGAAGAGGAAGTCCCCACACACAGTGGGTAGTGCCCCTTACACCCAGACACCCTCCCCCAGGCGCAGGCAGACTGAGGCCCCCACCCGCAAGCCCACCCCGGACCCGGAAGAGCACAATCCCCCCCCGCCCCGCAGCTCCACAACACAGTCTCCTTCCTCCATCCCCCAGGCTACCACTCTACAGGTTCCCCCACCACACCCTGCCCCAGGATCCCCCACCCACAGATACACCATCCCCAAAATGCTCAAGCCCTCTCCCCACCACTTGCTCTTCCACCACCCCCCGGTCTGCCTGTTTGTGCCACTGGTGTGGGGACCGTGCCCCCCACCCATGTCCTGCCGACCTCACCTGAACCCCATTCCACTCCCATGGAGTTAGGCACTGCAGTGGAGTCCACGACCACCCAGTCTGACTTGGGCACTGCAGTGGGGACTCTGTCCACTACTCCTGACCTGCCCACTGCAGTTGTGCCGGCACCCACCCCATCAGACTTGTGCCCCACAGTTGTGACAGCACCCACCATGTCAGACACCTCCACTGCAATTGCAGTGACTCTCCTGCACCCACCACCCCTTCACTGCCTCCTTCTGCTGAGCCCTGATCATGTCCCTGCGGTGCCTGGCCTGCCCCAAAGTATGCCCCTCTGAGTGGATGTCCCCTGTCCTTAGCAGTGCAGGCAAGCAACGGGTGACAGGTGTCACTCACACCCTATGTGGACTTTGGCTATGGACTGGACATTGGGCTTTGTTTTTTTTCTGGACTTTACCTTTGAATTTCCAATTTGCTGAATAAAGCATTTGTTGTTATCCTAGTGAATTTGATTTTGCTGTTCATTATGTTGATGATGTTTACCATGACTTTGCTGTTACGATGCAGGATTTTCAATGTTGAATACTGAGGTGTTGATGTGATGTACTCCATGTGGTCCATGAGATATGTATCCTATTCTGGTTGGTATCCATCCCATCCTTTGCACCAAACTGGGTGTGTCATGACCAACTAATTTTGCATGGGGATGTTTACATTTCATTTGCATGGTCACGTCTGTGGCTTGCACCCATGCACATATTATGTGCTTCCTATTGTCCAATTTGTCTATTTCCCTGACTGTGAGCCCATCTCCACTGGACATGCAGGTGTGGGCATCATTGGTGTAGTACTCAACTGTGTCCTCTGTGCAACTTGCTAGACATATTTATTGAGTATGTTCAGATGACTTAAGGGACACTCCCGTACCCAGGCAGATGTGACCAGTGCCTACATTGGGTAGTAACTGATGGCTGACTGAACAAGTGTTGTGCTGACATGACTGAGACCTGCTGGAACTGTGTTTGGCACAGCTGTGCTTCCACAGGAGTTGAGTCCCCTCAAGTAAGTGTGTTGTTCCGTGGCATTGCCTGGGCCCATGGTGTGTATTGTGAGGGCATGTCTGTGTGTGTTCCCATCCCTTTTTCTACACAGGCTGTGTTCCCTTAATATGTTTGTGTTGGTGATGTTTGCTCAGTTGTCCTGTGTTCATCCCACATCTTTGTCCTGGGCTTCCAGATATGTGGGTGCATGACACACTTCTGTTCATTTGTGAGTCATCATTAGGATTTGTCAGTTCTGAGTGGTGACGATGTGGTCAGACGCAGGTGGTACACATTCAGGTCTCCCCAGGGCACTTGTTTGTTCACAATATCATGTAGTTGTACATAGGTGGTACCTTTCACTGATTGAGACATGTGTATGTGTGTGTGACTGCTCCCACTCGTCAGGTTCAGAGGTGCAATGTTGGCAGGTTTCAGCATGTGTGCCTTGTGGTTCTCCTTGGCTTCTGCATTGTCCTGGGACTGTGGCAGGGATTCCAAAGGTTACTGGAGCTTAGACGTGATGGCCATGTACCGCATACTGTGCAGTATGTCTGTCATTCACCGTGGTTGTAGACTGTCCTTGTGTGATGAGTCTGTGCACCTTAGATCCTCCCAACATTACTGTGTTTGTCATGGGTGCCTGTGCGATGTCACCAGTCCATATGGGCTATACTGATCCACATTGGTGTAGTTCAGGGCGTGTGGTATTGAGGGTTGACAGATGTGAATGTTTGCATGGCTCGGCCCCAGCCTCCCTTTTGTCCCTGGTTGACGGGCCATGCTGAGTGATTTGTGTTTGTGTAGGTGTGATGTACGTTTGTGGAACAGGACACATGTCTGAGTTTCCCAGTTTGAACGACATCTACCTTTGGCATCACTGTGGACGTTTCATGCAGGTTTGTGCCACCCCAATGTATGGTCCCTGGGGGTAGTGCTGTTGTGGGTCTGTCTCTTGCTGTTTCAGTTGCTGTTCATTCCAGCGTGTGTCAGATATGTCTGTTGGGATCCCTCTCATCATACAATGCCTGATTGCCCACTAAGGGGTGCCCAATTGATGGCTTACTTTTGTATGGCACTGTGTCCACATCTGTGTCATTGTGGTTCAGCCCCCATCATGTGTTGTGTAGTTGCCTGGGGATACTGAGACACACACAAATACATGTTGTTTCCGATGTGCAGTGTGAGTTTGCCTGTTTGTGTTTTTTGCATCTACACTAGTGCATTGGTATTGCTGTTGTGGGAAATTGGCCGGATGTTGTTTGGGTGACTTTTCCTGCTGTCCCTTTGAGTTATATCTCATCATTCTGCACATTATTCCTGGTTGTTTGGTCCCATTGCTGCCATGGAATGAGAGTTTGTGACCTGACACCTACAGTCTGCACAGGATGTATTGATTTGTTTGTCTACTTTCGAGATGTGTGTATGCATTATGATGCTCACTTCTGCTTTTGTGACATTGTACACTGTATGCACTGTCAGCCCCCATGGGTGGTGCTTGTCTGCACATGGCCGAGAGTATGTTTTATTTTTACAGCACTGTTTGCCTCATCACATCTCTGTGGGTATGTGACACAACCACTACTTTGCCACAAAAGTGGTTCATGTGTTGAGACCAGGGATCATGCATGCTGTTTGGCATTTGCTGCTTTGACCATGAAGAGACTTACCTTTTGGTCACTGTGATGATGGCGGGTTTAGGACCCATTACCACAATGCTCAACATTTGCTGCAGCTTGGAACCCCACAATTTACATGTGTTCTAAACAGTGATGGGGGGTTAGAGCACATTGACACAGTGCTATTGTGATTCTTGACTTGTGTAGCCCACACTCAGTTTTTGGTCACTCGTTACATTGTATGTTCAAACTCATATTCACTGTTGTGGGCATTTGTCAAAGACTACACACTGTTGTCATGATGTTAGGGGGGATGTATTTTGCTAACATACCTGATGTTGTGTATGATGGATGTGTGGCGCGTAACCTATCCTATGGGTGGGGGTGTTGATATTGATAGTCACACAGCCCCCTATGAGTGGGCGTGGCATTAGTGAAAGGCAACATACCACATATGGGTGGGAGTGGCATTTGTGATAGGCGACATACCCCTTATGAGTGGGGGTGGTTGTACTTATAAGCAACATAACAAATATGGGTGAGGGTGGTTGTAGTGATAGGCAACATAACACATATGAGTGGGGGTGGTTGAAGTGATAGGCAACATAACACATATGGGTGGGGGTGGTTGTAGTGATTGGCAACATATCACATATGGGTGGGGGTGGTTGTTGTGATAGGCAACATAACCCCTATGAGTGGGGGTGGTTGAACTGATAGGCAATATAACACATATGGGTGAGTTGGTTGTAGTGATAGGCAGCATAACACATATGGGTGGGGGTGGTTGTAGTGATAGGCAACATACCCCCTATGAGTGGAGGTGGTTGTAGTGATAGGCAACATATGAATATGGGTGGGGTGGTTGTAGTGATAGGCAACATGACACATATGGGTGGGGGTGGCAGTAGTGATAGCCATGCTACCCCTATAGTGGCCTGTTGCTAGTGAACAGGATATTGGCCCCCTGGATGTGTGTAGCATTTGGTGGGTATGTGTCGTTTGTTTCTGTGGTGGGTGTCTGACTTACCGTCCGCGCCGTCCGCGTCTGTTCCTGATCCGGTCATAAATGTACAGTACTGCTATGACCTGTGCGATGGGATTCAGGGTGTGTTCGTCTCATACACGCTGCTTGTTGCTCCGTCTCGTACCCATTGCTAGCTGGTCCATCTCGTAGCCGTGTATTGTGTTCTGGCACGAATCGTACCTGGTATGCTGCTTTCCCGGATGCTGTGACGTGCTGTACGTGGCGGCCCGTTCGGCACGTATGAAGTACACATCGTACTTGACCGCCCGGAAAATGCAGTGAAACAGGTCATGTGCGACTCGATTTGGTGTTTATGGATCCGGCTCGTACGGAAATTGTGGTTGGAGTCGGAGAGTACGCGTCGGTCAGGAATTTGGCACTTTCTGTATCGTACTTCTTCGCCCGGACGGTACGGCTCCTGGAACGTTTCGGTCGTGAGGTAAGGCTACGGACGGCTCTCGGTGAGCTGTCCGACCGAGATCAGAATCGACCCCTATATGGTTAAAAATGGAAAAAACATTTTGCTCACTTTTTCTTATCAGAGTTTTTATCTTTCGGACAGAAAACCTAAAGACATGTCATTACCAATTCTGCAAAATGTTTGTATAATATTTTTTTTTCCTTTGATGCTAACATACCTTTAATAGAGATACATTACTTATTTTTTCTATTTAGTAGAAGATATCTATTAAAATCAATAATACAGCTGTCTATTGGAATGCATGGAGGAGGAAGCACATACTAAGGGGTCCATTAGGATGTCGGGCGGTGGCACCACCGTGGTGCTGGCGGTCCGCCATATTAATATGGCCAAACATAGGCCAATTTCCGTCCTCCACGAAGCGACGCGCACCATCATGAAAGTGTGCCCGCCACCGTGGCTGTGTGAGCCAATGATGACTCACCGCTGTGCGGAATGACGTCTGCCCCGCTCCACAAATTAGGATGACCCAAACAAGCAGATGCACTGCAGTGGAGATATCACCCAACCAGAGACGGCGGAAGCTCGACAGCAGAGCGCGAAACCAGACTCTCGGTCCACACCACCCAGTCACGACTGCAATGGACCCTGCCCTATACGTGTTCCCGGTGCTATACCTGCTACATCACCAGCAACTCATGGAACGCAGCGGATGCTGCCACAGGTACGCAACTACATAAATACAACACACAACACGGGCTGACACAGGGTCCAAATCCACATCAGACACCCTGCTTGGGACAGGAACACATCCACAAGGGCACCCACACAAGGCCCACCTGCCACCAAGTCACCCCTCTGCATCCTGGACACACATCATCCGCGATCATGCAGCAATGTCCCGGTCACGTCACCGCAGCGGTGAACACAAGGGAATACATGCAATGCAGAAGGTAGGGCCAGTCCAAGTCATGGGCAGGGCACAACGACTCCAGGGCCACACCTCTTCCCACCACACATGAGCACACCCCATGAAGGAACATGCCATGTGCCCATCCTGTGCACACCCATGCACAACAACAAGCCAGGTCAAATCACACCCTGCACCACACAAAAAACAACCAGGGAGATAGCCACAGCAGGAGTGGCTGCACAGGAACACACAACACACAGCACAGTAGCACAGGGCCAGGGAAACACACACACCACAACACCACCTCACTCAGGGAAATAAACAGGAGTACAAGCACCAAATGAACACATACAAGGAACAAACATACAAATGGACACACAGCCAGCATAGTCACACATACATACCACAGACTGACATACAGACACATACACACCCCAAATGCCAACAGCAATGGAGCACAACAAATAGGAATGCCAAAGTGGGATGTACACAAATGGAAGGCCATGGAGACACACAACAATCATGTGCACATCACATGCAAGACAAGGAACACAGAACACCCCCCTCAGACCATCAAGCCACACATGGCTGGTACAGTCAGTGAAGTCAAACCACAGGCACGACAGTGCAACAACGCAGGGAGACAGCAAGGCAAACCAGGTAAAGGCACAAGGAACAAAGGAAGGCCTGGAAGTCAATCTGGGAACACCACACGTGCATACAACCACCTCACAGAAATACACCAGCAGCACAACACACAGGGCCCATTGACACACTCCATGACTGCAAAACACCAGGAGGAATGTACACACATACACCCCTCCCACCAGCAGCACACAACACCAGTGCCAAACACAGTGAAGGCTGCCAATACTTGTCAGTCCATGCACACACAAACAAACACACATCCTGGGGGTAGCCACAAACATCACACGCACACAGGGATGCCAGAACAAATGTCTGAATAAAAACAACACACAAACACATAACCCAACTGAAACACACACAGAGCCACAACAACAACAGACATACCCTGTCAGCCGAACTGTGGCAAGGCAATGGGAGCACAGACACAACAGGAGTGCACAACCTCATCACACAGGAACAAAACACACACAACATACCACAAATCACACAAGAAGCGCACCATCACAGGACAACACAGCCACATCAAACCAACTACAGATGCACAGGCAAAATAACTGAACAAACACTGCAGGACATCAGGGGATGCACATCAGGCAATGACAAGGCCACATACACACAGCACTGTACGCACAAGAAGTAGTATGTGCACACCAAGCATACCAGTCACACACAGCCATGAGTGGCACAACATCAAACCACACAACACAAATCAGCACAGCACAAACACAACAGCACACCGAGGAAGTGAAGCATCACCACAGCCAACACACATACGTCCAACACAACAACAACAGATGCACAAATCTGGGACACAAAGGTGGAATCCACCTGACCAGAACACTGGGCAGCACACACAGCTGAAGTGTAAAGCGCTCTGATTCCATCTGGTCTAGGCAGTGTTATATAATAACTCATTAATTAATGTTGTTCCCATTTAGTACTCTTTCTCTCTTTGTCTTCCTCCCTAGCTCCTATCCACTCTCCCCTGAATCTCTCACCTTGCCTGCTAGTCTGCCTACCCCCTGTCCTTTGTGCCCTTTGACTACGCACTCCTTCTCCCCTTGTTGGGGAAAGATCCAATATTTATACTCTGGAGTCTCAGCGTACCCGCTTAGAGAGTCAACTGCACCAAGGGAGCCACTCACGGCTGACGTATGGTATGGCATCCCTTGCCAAAGCACTCCCTCTCCCCTTTTTGGGGAAGGATCCAGTATATAGGCATTGGAGTCTCAGAGACCCCTCTGAGAGAGTCCACTGCGTAAAGGGAGCCTCCCGCAACAGAGATAGGGAAGTGATACCACTTCCCCTGGGGGAAGTGATACCACTTCCCCTGGGATCACAGCTTACTGGACTTTGGACGTTGCTTTGACTTGTCTCCCGGTTTGTGTCCCAGTCACCCTTCCCCTCCTCTTTCCTTACGGTGTTCCTCACACTCCCCTGCTTTTTCCCACCTTCATTACCTATCCACTTCCCCAGCTCCTTTCCCCCTCCCCTGAATCTTTCCCCTTGCCTGCTCTTCCCCTTACGTATTTGTGCTTATTGTTTATCCTGACCTTACAAGTAACTATGTTGCCATGCTCTAATAACTGTGTAACCTTTGTAACGGTGTAACCTGTAACTATGATCTGATGCTCATGTAAAGCGCTCTGATACTTCCTGGTCTAGCCAGCGCTATATAAAACCTTTAAATAAAATACAAATAAAAGAAAAAGTGCATATGAGCAACCATGACAGCAGAGCAACAAGGCCAGTGTCCAGGGCAAAGTTCACAGCAAGTACATGAGAGGCTGCACAGGGAGTGTGTATGACTCTACCCTTCCATGGGCAGCAACACAGTCAAGGGGGTAACAATGGGCAGTACAGGCCCACCTGTGTGAGAAACAGGTGTGTGATGGGGACTAGCACTCACACTTGGCTGTCAGGTGGACTGGGAGCTGGCTGTGTGTCGGGGACAGCAGGAGCACATGACTGGGGAGAGAGCGACCCAGGTGAGGTAGGGCTACCAGTGGCTTGGTAAGCCGGAGGTCTGCTTGGACCAGGTGGTGTAGTGGCACGTGGAGGTGGAGTCATGCTGACCTGAGACACAGTGTTGGCGGGAGATCTTTGAGGGGTGCCTTTCTACTTCTTGGGGATTCAAAATGACTTCCACGTACTGGGATTAATGGGAAGTGGTGTGGACACAACAGGCACACACACTAACAGAGCCGCATCAGGTGCAGACACTGGCACTCCCTCTGGTGACGTGCTGGCTCCTGCGGAACGCTTCGTCTGGCTTTGCCTCTGGCCCTCCTTCCCCTGTTTGCCAGGAGTACCCCCTACAGTGCCCTCCTTCCCCTGTTTGCCAGGTATACCCCCTACAGTGCCCTCCTTCCTCTACTTCACTGGGCTCGGAATGGAAGTCGTGGTGGTGGGGAATGTGCCTCTGAGCCCTTCTTCGGTGTACCCTTGCCATCCACCACCTCCTCAGTGGGCACAGAAACTGCATGCCTTGCGTTGCGCGAAGCTTTAGGGACAAGAGAGTCCATAGCTGGGGATGCCTCTGAGGTATGTGAGCCTGAGGTCTGCTTCTTTGCTTTTTGGGCCTTGCTTTTGCCTGACGGGCTTTTGTCTTTGCATTCTGGGGTGGCTTTGCTCTTCTGTGGGGATGGTGTCTGCGGGCGGGACCGCCTAAGTTGTTTCTGCTGGGTGCTTCGTGTGCTGTATTGTGACTGGGACGCATGTGAACCGTGGTCACTATCATCAGACGTGGTCACTAACTGGGGAGTGGACAAAGGCCCCGAAGCAGGAATGGGAGTATGTGCCTGTTGAAGGGCAGACGTCACTGTGGAGGACAAAGCCTGGACAGTATGGTGCAGCCCACCCACGTCGGAGTGTATGCCCTCCCTGTAAGCAACCACCTGGGCTCATTTTTTGTCATGGTCAGTGATGGCATTGAGTAGAGCTGTCTGGCCCACACAAAGCTGGCGCAGAAGCTCATCAGACTCAGCACTGGGGCAGCAGGGGGTACAGGTGCAGGGGCAGCGGTGCCAGGTGTGAATGAAACTCGTACCCTCTTACTGAAATGGACAAGGGCAGCACCAGAGGAAGTGGATGGGAGGGTTGGCACTGGCCGCTGTGTGGTAGAAGATGATGCAGAGTCTCCATTTCCTGTGCCCGCCAACATTGATGCATGCCCACTGGCATCAGATGATGTGGTAATTTGTGTCTCAAGCAGGGATTCCTCCTGAAGACTCCGGTCCCCCTCTGAGGCACTGGTGACATCTGTGTCACCGGGCTCCTGTGCAGCTGTAGTGCTAGTCTCACCTCCACTGGTGTCCGGCTCCTGTTCCTCTGTGACCACTGGTGAACCTGCATGAGAGAGAGATGCAGGGTCAGGTTATTGGCAGCAACAGTAAAAAACAATGCAATCAATGCAGTACAACAGAGGACCAAATCTACATGTTGCACACAACACTCTGCAATCACATTGCGGCAACTCACTACATTGGCCTTAGAAGTGGATGTAGTCCTGATTATCTGTCATGACTGAGCCATGTTATGGCCACACAGCACAACACCCTGCCTGTGGCTGAAGTCTATCAGACACTCAACTAGCTCTGCCCACACCTACGGACATGATGGGGGCACACCATTTGTTGCCACTGACAGACCTGGATGGAACAGGAGGGGACAACCCAGACGCCGATTACAACATGACAGTCAACAATGGCAAAGATCTCATGCCAACCACCATGTTGCACTCTGGGGCCCAAAGAGTAATGCACCTTGTTGTCAGATGTCTAGGCCTCAACATTCATGGTGTATGCAATGGACGCATTGATGAAGTCACACTCAGATTGTGAACACTGATGTTCACTCCCAATTTAATTCCCCGAGTACCCCAATACTGAAGAAAGTTGAAGAGCACAACTCAGACTGCAATGGGAATGCACAGCATGGAGACTTACTTTTGTAAGAACAGTTTGGGAAAATGCATGACACTGGCACCCAGCACAGCAGCCACTTACACGACACTGCACCACTCCACCAAAATCACATTGGCCAGCGCTGGCACAGGCCTTGTCCACATGCAACCGCTCCCAGCCAAAGTCACCTTCACCAAATACTCACCCCTGCCTTGCTGCTGATGCTCCTTCAGACGTGCATCCAGCTCAGGATGAGTCACCGCCAAGATGCGGCCCATTAGTGGTGTCATGCTGCGCCGTGCCAACCGCCCAGTGTGAGGAAGCAGCCCCAAGGTCGTCTCTGCCACGTTCTTTGCCAGCCGGCTAATGTTGTCCCACCTCTTGTGGCAGTGGGTACGCCGTTGGTGAGATACCCCCAGAGCTCGCACCTTTGCTGCAATGGCCCTCCACACGGCCTTACACAGGAGTACCTTGAGCTGCAGGCATGGGAGACAAGAGGAGGAAATGATCAGTGACACAGTCTCATGTACCAACATCTATCAGTACAGTAGCAAGACACAAACTCATTACAAAATCTACTATCTGTCCATCCCACACTGGGGTACATCTCACATGGGCACTCTGCATGGGCTAAGCTGATGTGATTGCATGCAGTTGTTAGGGGGTACACAGTCCCTGCACATCTCACTCACATGCAGGATGCCAGCACTGAACCCCTTATGTGGCTTGCACACATCTCCAGACCTTTGCATGTATGGGCACCACATAAATTGCATATCAACCTGTGTCTGGGGGTGGACTCACTGTGTGCAAGACTGTGCAGCACTCAATGTCCATGCCTTGTGAATATATCAGTATGTCATGTGTGTGGCATCGAGGGACATGGACTCAACAAAATATGTATCAACACAAGTCTGGTCGTGTGCAATCTACAGGGCTGAGATGGTGCATAGCGGGATTTGACAGTTAAAAAGCAATAGTAAGAACACAGTAAGTGAAGTGATGTGACCTCGTCTTGGTGGGCGGGCACTGTGCTGAGCATCTGGGCTCAGACTGAGATGGACAACAGGGGCACACATAGCCATTTAGCCAAGCAATCACTGTCCTGGCACCTGCATGACCAACATACGGCGTCACTTTATGGCTGACAATGCAACACACTTCACTCATACCTACAACTACAGGCAGGGAGACCTGTGACTTCTTCCCCCTGGAGACAGCATGTTTGTCAGTGCATGACACAACCCCACACCCTCAGGCATATACTGCATCAGTCCAACTGCATGTGTACCCCCCTGCCCTACTCCTCTGCTTTTGAGGACTTACCATGACATTTGGGGCACCATACAGCCTTGGGTACTGTGCGAGCACCTCCAGCTGCTCGCTTGTGAATGGACTGGCACGGATCTTCTCTGTCCTTGCCATCCCTGAGGACATGAAACACCTGTGGTAGAATTGGGTGGTGAGGGGTCTCAGGCAGCAGTCCCTGGAGGCAGCAGCAGATGAGGGGTCTCAAGCAGCAGTCCCTGGAGGCAGCAGCAGATGAGGGGTCTCAGGCAGCAGTCCCTGGAGGCAGCAGCAGGTGAGGGGTCTCTGGGAGCAGTGGAAATGTGAGGGTCATTCCCACACATATATAGCCCCCTGGGGTCGTTTCAAAGGTGCCAAGCTACAACAATTGTTTGTCCAGGTCTGCCTCATTCAAAAGTTCAAAATACTTTTTTCGGTTAATTGACAATAACCATAAAAGCAAACAACATGAAATTTCATTTACAAAGAAGTAATACGCATAATTTACCATATAAAACAGTATTCAACAAAAAGAAACAGTTAAAAATCATCCATACGAATTGAATTCTGCAATATAAATACTTGTTTTAAAAATTCTGAGACTGTTGCAACGGTTAAAACTGTATCTAATCTCTGTAGTTCTAAAAACGCTGGGCGCCATCGATTTAAATTCATTTCCTTAAGAATAGGGAAGATAAGTTTCCTGCGAGGCGATGTATAAAATTTACAGAAAAATATACATGGATATCAGACTGGGCTGAAGAATCATCACATGGGCACATAATTAAATCATGGGACCAAGAATTAATTACAGGGAAAGTCAAAAGTCTAAAAACAATGTTTAATCTAAAACGCGTCAGGACAAACCTCTCATAATTAGTCATATATAAAGTTAAATATGGCTGTAGTTTGTCCCTAAACGATATCAGTTGATGTAGAGAAACCGTCTTTTTCTTTGCTTCTTCTTTTACTCTTTTCTCCTGAAGATGTTCCATACAGAGTTTTTTCAGTAATTTTCTGGGTATATTAACCATTGTGAGTGGATCATCGTAGTATTGGTGGCAATCAATTTCAACTAGGAAAGATTTAACATAATCGAGCCACTTGATCCTACTCACTTTTTCTAGTTTTAAAACATCCCAAAGAATAGCGCGGTTTAGGACACACTCATTTGTTGTCCATACCCTATGCCACAGAAGGATGGGCTGTGATATGCGGCTGACCGAGTTCTGCATGACAAATATACGTCGAGACACTCTCAGGAAGAGTTAAAATGTGTCTCAAAAACATATTTTCGGCCATTTGGATTGTTTTTATGCTGGCATATCCCCAGAGACCTGATAGCATTATAAATAGTTAAAATTTCCCTGATCGGTTTTTCCCCAATTTTGTTAATAACATTTTTTAGAGCCATTATTGTTTTTGAGAACAAAAGTGTTCTCGCTTTTACCGCACCTGCCCATGTGCCAGTCTCATGGAACAGGATTAAGCATGGGCGGATTTTGCGGATTGGCAATCCGCGAACTTGCGTATTTACGGATTCGCAATCCGCGAAGATCCGCGAACTCTAGCGGATTTGCGGATTTTTCCGTTTTTTGTGTTGGCGCGTGTTCGCGCCGATTTTGGGACAAGTTCGCAATTGCGAACTTACTTTTCGGCTTGCAACGGCCGCGACTATGTTGTTTCTACGTCTGGTTTATCATCACAGGTTCACAGCACCCTCTGTTTCACCACTGCCACCCTCTGGGACACCCATGCCACCCTCTAGTACATCCTCACAGGCACCTATTAGGTTTATTTATTACTGTAGATTATGGTGGTTGAAAAAAGCTAGCACACCTGCCCTTCTTCAACTGCCATCAATTAATTTGTGTTTCATTAATGTGTCAGTAATTTTGAAAGTTCCAGTCTGGCTGGCACCTGCTTCCTTCCTTATCTGTAATTTGCTTTTTGTTGCAGTGAAATTTTTTTTTTACAGGACCTTTATGGTGCTATTCTATGAGCCTGCTGTTTGGGTCATAGCAGGGTCATAGAATTGTTGCAAACTCTGGAGGGGCCCATCAGGAAGCACTACCTTGAATGTTACTAATGTTAAGTTTGAACTTTTGCACCTGCTCATTGCTTTCATTTTAGCTAAAATCGTTTTTTTTGCAATTTCGCGCGTTATTTGGGGCGCGAATCCGTGCGAGATCGATTTCGGAAGCCGCGAATACGTGCGAATACAAAATTGTTTTTGTTGCGACGTGTATGTTCGCGTGATCTTGCGCGTGTTCGCGAGGCGCTTCTAGCTATTCGTTTGCCAAGTTACCCTATCGGTCGTACACGGGCGCGGCCATCTTGTTGGCGTGACGTAATTCCGTTTCCGCCCGCTATGTGTAATCTCGCAAAGTGTGCTGCTCGCTAGTACAATTTTGCGCGTACTCGCAAGGAAAATCTTGCGCGAACTTACCCACGCGGTCGTGAACGGGCGCGGCCATCTTGTTTCTCATTCATTGCTATGGTTCTGGGCATGCTTTCTGTATCCTCTCTCAATCTCTGCCATCCTTTGCTTGTTTGAAGTTTTTTTGATCTAATTTTACTTATTATCTAACCCTCTATTTTTCTAGCTCTATATTTTTGTGTTTTCTGCAGCTTTTATTTACTTTTAAACTACTTTTTTAAACTCTTTTCTTTTCTTCTTCACTATTCTATTTCTTCTTTATCATTTAAGTTTATTTCTGCCCAGACCATGGTAAAGGGAGCCGGGAAGCACCCTGAGAAGGGGAAGGGTCCCGCACCCCGTGCCCGGCTCCCGTGCGGGCGTTTAAGGGGGGAGCAAGTGGTCCCGAGGGAGATCTTCAGCGCGGAGGAAGTGGCGGCACTGATCTTCCATGTCCAGCGCCGCCTCCCCAAGACGATCCTGGGAGGCGGCAAGATCGCGACCGGCTATGGCATCCGGGAGCGCCGCCAGCGGTGGGAGAAGGTGTGCCGGGCCATGTACAAGATCTCTGGGGTCCGGCGCACATATAACCAGGCCACCCACCGCTGGACCGATGTCATGGACCGGGAGCGGGACTTGCTGGACGCGCTCGGCGTAGAGGTCCCCGGGCTTGGTGAGTAGTAGTAGTAGTACATTTACTACTCTGTTTTATCCTGCTCTGTTATTTGCAAATCTTTGTTCTTTACCAAGAGCAATAATGCTGCCGATTACATTGAGGTAAATTATATTTCAAAATCTTCTATGCATTTCATTTTCAGGTGCACTGCTCTCCTTCTCAGTAGCCTTGCTTGCTACTATGCTTCTTTGTTTTGTATGTTGTGTTCAGAAGCATTTCATTGGCCTGAGAAATTATGTATGAGTGTACTGTAAAGAAAAGAACTGCGTAATGCTAGACAGTAAGGGTCATATTTTCAATTACCGGCGCATCCCTGCAAAGTAGCAGGGATGCGGCAGTAATTGTGTGCCATGCCACCACCACCCATTGGCCCAAAACGTCACAGAAGCCTTACGCATCTGTGCCGTAAAGGCAGCGCATTGCTGGAGTTGCGTGCCAACGATGGCGCAGCTCCAGCAATGCTCTGGGGTACCCTATCTCCCCAATGCTGCATCAAGCCGTACGTCGGCTTCAAGCGCGCAGGGTTTGAGTCATGCATCATTGTCCTAAAAATGACTGATTGACATCTTGTAGATTTCCCTCAGCCACTTTTAGGATTCGTTCCTGCGCAGGTACGCCCTCCCTTGCGCCGGAACGCCCCCTGATGGCGCAGGGCTTTACAACGTGATGCATCGCCCATATGTGTTTTTTTTTTTAATATATACGCCGCACCAACACCATGGCGAGTCTTTTGTTCTGCCGCTGCGTCAGAAAAGGCACGCAACAATGGAGGAAAATCAGCCGCAACTTCCGCAAGGGACTTATAAATCAGCCCCAACAGACTGAAGTCCAGTCCTTCCTTTAGACAGTCACATGGCTATCAGAAGAAATAGTGGCGGTGGTGGCGGGTGGATTGATAGTTTGAGTATTCACTGATCTGCAAGCAGGATGGACTTTGTCTGTCACGTGTTGCGCACTGCTGCCTGCAGTGCCAGGCCTAGGCAAACCTCTTTAGTAGTCTGTTTATTGAGTTACATAGGAACTTTCTAAGTCAACGTTCCGCAAATCAGGCAATACGAATAACGTAGTATACCACATGAGATAGATCCCGTGGAATAGTTGTCTATCTATTTGCTATTTTTCCAAAATATGTTGTTATTGTTCTTTTGAAATGTTTGATTTGGTTGAAAAATCTCATCCATGTTTTATGGTTTTTCTTTCTTTCATGTTGTACATCAGCTCCCCCCAAGGGCAAGAGGACACAGGAGGAGGGTGCTGAGGATGCAGGCCAGGATCGGGCAGGCGAGGGCTCCTTTGCTGGCCCCAGTAAGTTTACATTTTAATAAACAGTACCTATTTTTTCCTAGCGTTCCTCATTCGATTTTTTCTAAATCGTCTTTGATCTTCTTGTAGACTGGATATAAATTCTTATCCTGCCTCGAATATGACTCCCTGTGGTATTACTAGACTATTCTTATTAGTCTGTCTGTGTAGCTAACTAAGATTGGACATTTGGCAATTCCATTGGACTCCCATTATATTCAGCAATACCTCTATGCACTGTCTCCTTACTGACTAGATAGTGTGGCAGAGTCATTCAGCTCCCGAAGTCACCGATTATAGATCCCCAATGATCTCTAGATTATCGTACGCAGGACAAGAGAGTAGTACGGAGTCACAGCACAGTCAAGAAGTGTCAGAGGCACTCATGCTTGCAAAAATTCCAAAACCTTTAGCTCATCCACTCTAGTCTAGAGGAACAAAAACCACAGAGTCTATTTAAGTGTAAAAGCTTTATTAAAAGTAAACACATTTATTAAAATCTACTTTGTCATAAAACTATTTAACTGTAAACGGAAAAGTGGTTAGTGCTGACGATTAATTGGACACATTTCTTGTGGTCGAGCCGAACTCTCACCTAGTTTGAACTTGATCCTGGTCGTGTTCTTAGGACTCAGGAGTCAAGCTTCTGTCTGTTAGGAGAAAAAGTGGTGCGTGTTAAAAATCAAAAGCAAGCATTCATCAGTTGTGCATAAAAGTGCAGCAAGACAACAGCCTTCCCTGGAAAATGGGACATTTTTACTATGGAGTAGACAGTCACAAATTATTACATTGTATTCTGTTTTTTTAACATTTCTCCTAGACCAAATATTATATAGTAGTGAGTGGTGTATTCTAACTTTCTTAAATGTACTTTGTAGGTGTAACATCTGGTGACGGGGCCAGCGCGGAGGTGGCTGTGTTGGACTTGGACTCGGAGGCCTCTGGGGAGGAGGCGGCGTTAGAAGAGCTGGTGGCCGTTCCTGTGGGGGATCAAACGGTGGTGGCGGAAACAGGTAAGCTATATATTCCTTACTTATTGAGATTGAAGACTGCATAGTGTGCTTTCTGCACGGGTGTATTACAATTACAAATCAACCAGGTAGTAGCCTCCTCGAAATGTACTTCGACTTAGCTGTGAAGTTTTTGGTGAGAAGAATCCCAATAAGTTCTTAGACGAACGTGATGGATGGGATGAACGAAAAGCGAAAGAAGGGTGTAAGTAAGTGGGACGCGAACTTGTATGATGGCTGGCAAAGAAGAACGATATGTGTTTGCTTGGACCCAGAGGTGGCTGGGAAGGAAAGAATATGGTATGGTGCATGGCTGGGTCAATGATGAAGCAAGGATGGGTGGAAGGACAGCAGCCTGGGTGGGTGAAACAGAAACTGTATGTGTGCGTATACTTTGACTGAATGGATGCCTGGAGCATGGTATTCTCTGACTCTTACATAGCACATGTGTATCTAGAGAGAGTAGATGGTCGCCAGGTGAAGTAAGTGTTACCTTGAAGAGCATGTACCACCGCACCCGCACGTCCGTCCCAGTGCAGGGAAGGCAAGGAAAAGAAATTGTAAATGTGTCCAATACTACCATGAATAGTAGCAGTACTTTGTATTGCGTTTGCATTCACAGCATATATCTGGTTATTACGGTGGACACTCCGTACCTCTCTTAATAACTTTAGTTTACTTGTAGTACGTCATTCATGTGTGGGTGTATCACTGTTCACTCAATATTAAGCAAAGCACCTAAAGTCATCTCATCTGTCATTAAATACGTCCCATGTGAAGTGATAGATAATCAAATTAGTTAGCTTCTTCAGTTTCCTTTTCTAGTACTCATTTGCACTGTAGGGTGAAAGGTAAATTAATTAAGCAGTAGCCCTTGTAACAGAGTATTCTCAGTGCCACCCGTAATAGAAAAGTAATAGCTTCACCACCTGCATGTACTGGACCGGTACAGTAACGCAAGTCTGTCTCCATCATCATGGTGTGCAACTTTTTTTCTCGGGTGCAACTTCACTGTGCTGTGTCCATGTCATTCTGCCGGCTTGCATAAGATAACGTACCCATTTCCCTAAACAAGAGAGAAGAAGAAGAATAAGACTGGTGTACTGTCATAGTCGACTGTAATGGAAGTCCATAGTGGTCGTAGGATTAGTTCATTAAACTACCACTACTGTTAGAGCAAGGATGCAGAAGTGGGAGGTTACATAGATACTGTCCTCAATAGTTATGTACTGTGCTTTCAATTTGCTACTTGTACTCTGTGACCCAACTTTCGGCTCAATCACTTTGTGTTATTAATAAGGAGTATTGGTTACAGACTATGTCTTTCTTTCTTCATATAGTTGCTCCTTCCAAATCAACAACAAGGAGGGAGCAGGCTAGATTGGCCCGGCAACGGAGGCTGGAGGCCACAGTCGCCGAGTATCGGCGGCTGGTGGCCCTGGAGGAGGAGGAGGACACGCAGTCGAGCGGGGCAACATCTTCGACTGTGACCACTGCATCCTCCTCCGTGACTAAGCCAGCGGGACCGAGCCGGGCTAAGAAAGCCGACCGCCACCGCCAAGCAACCGAAATACCAGCTGCCCCCCACAGGAGCTGCAAGGAACGCCAACGCCGCCTACGAGTCCGCATGTCCAACCTGGAGCAGGAGGTCCTGAGGTATAAGACCTTGGTTAAGGGCCTCCGCTCCGAGCTTGCCACCCTCCGCAAGGAGTATGATGCCCATGCCGCATCATGCACCAGCACCAGCACCCTCCAGTAGTGGAGTGTCCCTTGCCCTTTTTTTATAGACTTTTGGGGGGTGGGATTTGGGAGTTGGGATCGTTTTGGGACGTTTCAGAGACAATCGTTGGGGTTAGGGTGGGTGAGGGAGATTATTTTGTTAGGGATAAATAAATATATTTTTCAACTTTATCTGACCATACCTGTTTTTTACTGCTTTTCAGTCTGGTGGGTGGGGGGCGGGGGTGTAACAGTAACTTTGTTTTCCTGAACAGTCGTAGGACTTTAGTAGTACAACCGTCAATCTCTTGTCTACTCCGAAATAATACTCCATTATACTACCTCCCACCAAACGCTTATCTTACCTGTAATTTGTGTTAGAAATTAGGGCTAGGCCCAGGGCTGGCTCCAGGTGAAATGGGGATTAACGTTGTCATTCCTGGGCGGGTGACATTTCCTCATTGCGGTGGTACTAGTGGTGTGACACAGTGGCAGTTGCATGCCTATGGAAAAAAAGAAAACGAAACCTTGTTTGTACTCCTTACTGTAGCATTACAACGGTTACGGTACGATCGAGAAAATAGCAGGTGACAGTACACTAGAACAGTGCCATAATGTAGCCTAACAAATGGTAAAGTATTGCAAGTATAACTAGTACTTGCGTTGAATTTATTTGACATTGGCTACTACTACTAGAAGATATAGTACTGAAGCTGAGTAAGTCTAGAAGATATCCTCGTATTCCTTCACCAGCCTGTTGCTGCTATCACCTTATCCTCCCCAGCAAGTGTGTGGAATTATTGATGTCATTTTAGTCAGACATCAAGCAAAACAACACAGCCCGGGGGAAGAGGGTTAGGGTTTGTAAAATGGATGGGAATGGGGGTTTCTTTTTGGGTAGGTTTTGTTGAGAGAAGAAAAAAAAAGCAGAGCATGGACAAACAATAATTGAAGATACAGAGTTTACAGACAATCTTTGGTTACAAACTAAAGGTAAGCACATGCAGTCACACTCATAGAATAAAAGACAACAATGGATACTGTATCTGTATTGCGTATGTTGTTGGAGTTGTCCTGTTGAAATTGGTAAGTAAGTTGCATGCAGCAAACAATTCCTCTTATTGGCGGCACTCCTCCATTCCAGCTGACGCTTCGTCCATCAATGTGGTGGTGACCACTGACAGAAGAGACACCCTGTCCACTGCCTGCCTGGCGGATGTTGACTGAAACCCGGCCTGTAATTATTGAACGGAAAACAGGAAGTGCTATTACAATACCACTGATAAATAAATAAAAGGTATGTACGCTGTGTGGTTCAAAAAGTGACACTTTGATTTCCCTAATAGACAGTACAATATTTTTGAAATTGCGTGCTCTGTCTGAGTCACCTTTTTAAGGATCAATAAGTATGGCCAAAATATTATAGCGGATCTTTCCCCTCAAGGTGGGTGTACTACTGTGTTTTAGAACAAAATTTGACCTTCCCAGCAATGCTCCCACCAAGACCCTTACTAAAGCCAGTCGCAAAAATGTAGAAGAACCCAATCATATCTCCAAAAACGATGCCTAGCAGAAAAATGGTTACAAAACGTACTTTGAAAGTAACAGTAGACCCAAATACAGACCGTGGATTGTATTCAAACCACTTGCCTGCAAGCAAAAGTATCCATAGCCAGCATCGCTCCAACAGTGCTCTACAACAACAGAACCGCGTTGCAATAGAACCCCCCTAAACACATGCAATCCTGCTGCTAGGGCTAACCCTAACGAACCCTAACTTACAAAAAGTGCCAAAACTGGTGTTTCCTTATGGATTTTGTCCAACAAACTTCTAGCCGGTATTAGACCTTCCCAGGAATGCCCCAGCCAAGACCCGCCAACCCACCCGCAAAAAAACACGCGGCAACACCCCCAAACAGCGAAAAAGCTAAATCTCATACTTACAATATCTCTCGGCCTTCGGTCCAAAGTAACGCGCTGTGCAGCTAGATCATCATCAATCATCATAACTCCTGTTTTCCACCACGGATTTCCTGAAAAGCAAATGCAATCAAGATTAGACTGTCGCAGCAGTGCTTCGACAGAGACCCCGGCCGCAACCCACCCACGAACAGCAGGAAGCCCCCCAAAACGCTACATTGAGCAAGATGTCTGAAGAAATGGCAAAAAAAAGGCTTTTCCTTAAGGATTTTGTCCAAAACACTTCTATCCGGCATTAGACCTTCCCAGGAATGGCCCAGCCAAGACCCGCCAACCCACCCGCAAAAAAACACGCGGCAACACCCCCAAACAGCGAAAAAGCTAAATCTCATACTTACAATATCTCTCGGCCTTCGGTCCAAAGTAACGCGCTGTGCAGCTAGGTCATCATCAATCATCATAACTCCTGTTTTCCACCACGGATTTCCTGAAAAGCAAATGCAATCAAGATTAGACTGTCGCAGCAGTGCTTCGACAGAGACCCCGGCCGCAACCCACCCACGAACAGCAGGAAGCCCCCCAAAACGCTACATTGAGCAAGATGTCTGAAGAAATGGCAAAAAAAAGGCTTTTCCTTAAGGATTTTGTCCAAAACACTTGTATCCGGTATTAGACCTTCCCAGGAATGCCCCAGCCAAGACCCGCCAACCCACCCGCAAAAAAAACCCCGACACAACACCCCCAAACAGCGGAAAAGCTAAATCTCATACTTACAATGTCTCTCGGCCTTCGGTCCAAACGCGGCGCTGTGCAGCTAGGTCGTCATCATCATCAATCATCATAACTCCTGTTTTCCACCACGGATTTCCTGAAAAGCAAATGCAATCAAGATTAGACTGTCGCAGCAGTGCTTCGACAGACACCAAAAATTACACACAAACCCCCGGAACCCCGCCAAAGAGCACCTCAAAGGCAAGCAAGTCAGCAAAAACGGCAAGAAATTTCCACCTCATATTTGGTCCAAAACACTTTTGTCCATTATTAGAGCTTCACAGCAATGGGCCCAAAACCGTCAACTCACCCGCAAAGAAGTACAACACCCCCACAAGTGCTGAGTCTTTCTTCATTGTGCGTAATCCAGCACTCTGCTTGGAGGGAAATCGCAGTCTGGAGGAGGAGGATAGAGGAGCATGTTCTTCAGAACTTGTGAACCTGAGGAATGTAGACTGCGGCACCTTCAAATCAATAAGCAAACAAGTGAAGACAGTTCTGATGATGGTCTTGTTTTTGGGATTAGGTGATTAAAGTTTGAATTAAATTAACTGTGCAAAACAAAGAAAGAGAGACACAAAGCACACAGGAATAAAAGTGAATAAGGACGAAAAAGAAAGTTCTTGATTGATTGTCTCATTTTCAGGGCTCGGTGTCAGGGAATAAGAACAAGATTTCGTCATCATACTCTGCGAATTCAGGCTGGATGAGGTCAGTGGCACCGAACAGAGAAAAAATCCCCTCATCTACGTTGCTGTCCTCCTCGTCTTCATGCGGCGTGCTTTCTCGTACTTTGTAATCTGGTGGTATGAGGTGCTGATTCATCTTGATCATTGTCAGCCGCTCCACATTTTTGGGCGAGAGGCGGCTCCGTTTGGGAGTTACAATGCCACCAGCAGCACTGAAAACACGTTCAGAAGACACACTTGCGAGTGGGCAAGACAAATAGTTTATAGCCAGGTTGTAGAGCTGTGGCCACAATTGTTTTTTGCCATGCCAATACTGCAATGGCTCCTCATTAAGAAAGACCACTGTTGAGTCATTCAGATAGTCCTGCACCATCGACTCAAGGTCATCAACTGTTCCTCCACTTTGCTTACTTTTTGCTGTGCTGGCTGTGACATTTTTTCGAGAACCATACCCCATCAAACTTAGCCAATCCTCCTCCCCAGCCACTGTTAGTGTTGTCATTGTGTGTGGTGCAGATGATCCAGTTGCCGGTGTCTTTAACGACTGAGAGGTCACTTGTGCCCCAGCCACAGGTGCAGAAGTGGATTCTTGTGACTGCGGATGGCCTGCTGATGCTGATGCTGATGTACTGGCTTCTCCTTCAATAACCTGCCGTTCTTTTTCAAACCTCTTGGCTGACCAGGCTAACCAATGTTTGTACTTTTGAACATCTGCATCAGCGAAAGGAAAGAATGCGTTGTCTGCCAGCGCCTTTTTGTAGCGTGGATCCAGAATAGTAGCACAAATGTAATGCTGATCTGAGTTGATGTTTTTAAGACGTTCATCACCACGTAGGCGATGTAATAATTTCTCAGACAAAATGAAATGGTTTTTTTTTTTTCATCTTTTTGAAACTCAGAAGAAACCGCCATCAGTTGGTGCTCCAGTATGCACAACAATGGGATAGCTTTTCCCAAATTACAGTCCTCCTGGCTGACTGCACGCGTGAAGAACTCAAAAGGACGAAGCATGTCTGTCAGGCTTTTAACTATGGCCCATTGCACCTTACTCATCCGCAGGTCCTCCTTCTGAGATGTAGCCTCTGTCAAGAAATAGTAATCGAGTACCGTATACTGCTCATACAGACGCTCAAGCATGTAGAAGGTTGAGTTCCAACGTGTTGCCACCTCCTGGATGAGTGCTTTCACTGGCATTCCACGTTCAAGTAGCAGTCTCCGCAGATGCCTCCGGGCCTTAAAAGAATGGCTGAAATGGTTGCACATTTTGCGGCAGGTGGCCATTACCTCGAACGCTGGACTCTCTTTATCACTCAAGAATTTTTGAACTACCAGGTTGATACAGTGCGCCAAACACGGCACTCTAACATGGTCACCCTTCGACATGGCCTTAACTACATTGGCGCCATTATCCGTGGAAACATAACCAATCTTGCGTTTTAGGGGGGATAGCATTGTCAAGACCTTTTTGTTAAACTCTTCCAAAAGGTTTTCTGCTGTGTGACTTTTCTCCAAGCCAAACATGGCTAGTGTTGCATGTTTCCGAGCAGCTTTGAAAACTTGGTCCGGGTCAACACCTGCGTTTAGCTTTGCTATAACACCTGAAAAAGAGACCCAGTGTGCAGTGATGCACATGTAATCATCGCCTGGGCCACTGGTCCACATGTCTGTTGTCAGATGTATTGTGTGAACAGCACTCTTCTGCAAAGCTGCCCCAATCGCCTGCAGCACATCTTCATGTAGTGCTGGAACCGCAACTCGGGCAAAATAGAACCGGCTCGGAACCTTCCATTTAGGGCAGAGCGTTGCAACTAATTCAAGAAAACCTACCGCTTCTACAAAAGAAAAAGGTAGAAGGTCCACAGCTAGCATTTTAGCCAGCTTAGTGTTATACAGACGCGTCAGTGGGTGGTTGCGTTCATATGGCACGTCTGAAGTAAGCATTGTTCTAATGTTGGCCTGGACCAAGCATTTACGGGCTGATAATGACTTCGTTGACCCAATTTTGCTCGCTGGTGAACTTTTGTGCGTTGGTGTCTCACTCGCTCCAACACTCTTAGTGTGCCTCACATTGGGTGTGCTGCTGACAGGGGTACTGGGTGTAAGGGAAGTGTTTGACACGTCTTCTTCCTGCTCGTCAACATCAGATGAAACATCAACGTTTCCTTGATTTTGGCCTTTCTTGATCGCAGCTAGGTGCGCAAACCATTGGACAGCGTGCTTTCTCTCAAGATGACCACTCTGGCCGCCGGTACCATAGTTGGTACCTGACTTACCACGACTAACTGCAAGCTTACAAAGGGTACAAATGGCAAACTTTGGATTTTTGGGACAAACAGTAAAGAAGTCCCAAACTGGGGACTTGAAGTGTCTGTGGGACCTGGAGGAGGCGGCGATACTGGTGGTGGTGGTCATGAAGCTAATGCCAGATGAAGTGGAGGATCTGGATTGCCCAACTTTTGTACGTTTTCCACTTTCACCGCCACTAATTAAGGTCGAGGTTGACGCAGGTCTCTTCTTGCCAGAAAGAAATATGGAAGCGGGACGAGTTGGTGTACTACTTAACTCCAATGATTGTGGTGTTTCCACTGCCTCCTCATCGACAACATCATCATCATCATCATCACGCGCAGCAGCTCTTCGGGCTAGGGTCAAAATGTCTGTTTGCTGCATGCCCGCTGGGGCTGCAGTGACCTTTATGATGACTGGGTCGTCGTTGGCAGAGTCTTCATCAGCAGCCGTATCCGCCACTTCTTGTTGAGCCTCATCACACTCCATAAGTCTGAGACTTTGGACGAGCTTCCTTTTACGCTTAAGTACCTTTGTTGGATCATGGTGTGCCTCACTCTCAGACGGCTGTGGTGCTGGTTCCCAAGTTTGATCCGTATCATCAGAAGGAGGTGTGCTTGAAGAGGATGTAGACACCACCCTTGATCTCTTCCTTGCTAGGGTTGTGGAAGACAATGAAGGATCAGCAGGAGGAGTGGCTTCCTCAAATGATACCTCGCCTTGATTGTCGATTTCCTGATGTGCCCCTACTTCGGGAGGAACAACTATTGTGGGCACTTGTGACCCTCCATGCACCTCTGCTTGCGCATCTCCTTGCGCTGCCTCTCCTTCCACATGTACTTGGGCTTGTACTTGCACATGTGATTGTTGTTGCGGCTGTGGTTGTTCAACACTCGTCAGATGAGCTACAACAACCTGTGTTGATTGAGGGACATTGCTGCTGCTTTCTTGCGATGAGCCAACATCACTGGTCGATGGTGATTGAACAACTATACTGGCTGCCTCTGCAGCACTCAAGGGCTTGGACTTAAGTTGGCGTGGTGGTGGTGGTGGCACTGAGCCCAATGGAGCGGGGGTGCTGCTGCCAGCTTGGTCCCCAGCAGATCCCGCTGCTGCTGCTGCAGGCATACTTTTTTTTTTACTCCCAAAAAAAGGGGCGGGCGGCACACCAGTCTCCTTGGTAACTTGCTTCTTCTGCTCCTTACTGGCACCTTTCTTGCTAGAGGAGCTACGGGTTACTTTTTTTGGGGCCATCCTCTTCAGAGCAGGTCAGCAGGCAGCAGTTGCACGAGTTGCAGAGGGTTCTGTGTCCAGACGTGACGTCGCGTGACGTTATGCTGCACACACCGCTGCAGGACTTCTTCCTGGCACTGGTGGTTCTCTTGAGTCTTCTTGTGCACCTAAAAGCAATGGAAGACAGAGGAACATCAGTTCAGTTATACACCCCAAAAATTCGACAAAACACAGAAAAATGAGCACAATCCCATGCCATCCTTGATGTTTACATTGAAGACACCCCACAGAAAGACTACGGACATACAAGTATGCGACACTCACTACCCCTGGGCATAATGGATGAAAAGTAGGCAAAATAAGTGCAGGCCTCAGACACTGCCTCTCCTCAAAATGGCCCCTTACACCCCAGGCACATGTTGCCTGTACCAGCCAGCACTCAAGATGGCCACCACCACCACCACCCACATGGCCAGTCCACATCAACAGTACACCCCCAAAAAACAGAAAAACAGCCAGAAATCACCACAATCCAACGCCATCCATGATGTTTACATTAAAGAGAGTGAGACCACACCACAGGCACACTCAGTCCATGCACCACCCACCACCCCTGGGCAAAGGGCCCCACCAGCAGCCCCCCAAAAACGACAAAAAACAATAAAATAAGCCCAATCCCAGCCCATCCATGGCCTCAATAATGTTTAAATTCAAGAAGACACCCCACAGAAAGACTAGGCCCATGCAACACTCACCACCCCTGGGCAAAGGGCCCCACCAGCAGGCCCAAAAAACGACAAAAAACAATAAAATCAGCACAATCCCAGCCCATCCATGGCCTCAATGGTGTTTAAATTCAAGAAGACACCCCTCAGAAACACTAGGCCCATGCAACACTCACTACCCCTGGGCATAATGGATGAAAAGTAGGCAAAATAAGTGCAGGCCTCAGACACTGCCTCTCCTCAAAATGGCCCCTTACACCCCAGGCACATGTTGCCTGTACCAGCCAGCACTCAAGATGGCCACCACCACCACCACCCACATGGCCAGTCCACATCAACAGTACACCCCCAAAAAACAGAAAAACAGCCAGAAATCACCACAATCCAACGCCATCCATGATGTTTACATTAAAGAGAGTGAGACCACACCACAGGCACACTCAGTCCATGCACCACCCACCACCCCTGGGCAAAAGGCCACACCAGCAGCCCCCCAAAAACGACAAAAAACAATAAAATAAGCCCAATCCCAGCCCATCCATGGCCTCAATTATGTTTAAATTCAAGAAGACACCCCACAGAAAGACTAGGCCCATGCAACACTCACCACCCCTGGGCAAAGGGCCCCACCAGCAGGCCCAAAAAAACGACAAAAAACAATAAAATCAGCACAATCCCAGCCCATCCATGGCCTCAATGGTGTTTAAATTCAAGAAGACACCCCTCAGAAACACTAGGCCCATGCAACACTCACTACCCCTGGGCATAATGGATGAAAAGTAGGCAAAATAAGTGCAGGCCTCAGACACTGCCTCTCCTCAAAATGGCCCCTTACACCCCAGGCACATGTTGCCTGTACCAGCCAGCACTCAAGATGGCCACCACCACCACCACCCACATGGCCAGTCCACATCAACAGTACACCCCCAAAAAACAGAAAAACAGCCAGAAATCACCACAATCCAACGCCATCCATGATGTTTACATTAAAGAGAGTGAGACCACACCACAGGCACACTCAGTCCATGCACCACCCACCACCCCTGGGCAAAAGGCCACACCAGCAGCCCCCCAAAAACGACAAAAAACAATAAAATAAGCCCAATCCCAGCCCATCCATGGCCTCAATTATGTTTAAATTCAAGAAGACACCCCACAGAAAGACTAGGCCCATGCAACACTCACCACCCCTGGGCAAAGGGCCCCACCAGCAGGCCCAAAAAAACGACAAAAAACAATAAAATCAGCACAATCCCAGCCCATCCATGGCCTCAATGGTGTTTAAATTCAAGAAGACACCCCTCAGAAACACTAGGCCCATGCAACACTCACTACCCCTGGGCATAATGGATGAAAAGTAGGCAAAATAAGTGCAGGCCTCAGACACTGCCTCTCCTCAAAATGGCCCCTTACACCCCAGGCACATGTTGCCTGTACCAGCCAGCACTCAAGATGGCCACCACCACCACCACCCACATGGCCAGTCCACATCAACAGTACACCCCCAAAAAACAGAAAAACAGCCAGAAATCACCACAATCCAACGCCATCCATGATGTTTACATTAAAGAGAGTGAGACCACACCACAGGCACACTCAGTCCATGCACCACCCACCACCCCTGGGCAAAAGGCCACACCAGCAGCCCCCCAAAAACGACAAAAAACAATAAAATAAGCACAATCCCAGCCCATCCATGGCCTCAATTATGTTTAAATTCAAGAAGACACCCCACAGAAAGACTAGGCCCATGCAACACTCACCACCCCTGGGCAAAGGGCCCCACCAGCAGGCCCAAAAAAACGACAAAAAACAATAAAATCAGCACAATCCCAGCCCATCCATGGCCTCAATGGTGTTTAAATTCAAGAAGACACCCCTCAGAAACACTAGGCCCATGCAACACTCACTACCCCTGGGCATAATGGATGAAAAGTAGGCAAAATAAGTGCAGGCCTCAGACACTGCCTCTCCTCAAAATGGCCCCTTACACCCCAGGCACATGTTGCCTGTACCAGCCAGCACTCAAGATGGCCACCACCACCACCCACATGACCAGTCCACATCAACAGTACACCCCCAAAAAACAGAAAAACAGCCAGAAATCACCACAATCCAATGCCATCCATGATGTTTACATTAAAGAGAGTGAGACCACACCACAGGCACACTCAGTCCATGCACCACCACCCCTGGGCAAAAGGCCACACCAGCAGCCCCCCAAAAAAGACAAAAAACAATAAAATAAGCACAATCCCAGCCCATCCATGGCCTCAATTATGTTTACATTTAAGAAGACACCCCACAGAAAGACTAGGCCCATGCAACACTCACCACCCCTGGGCAAAGGGCCCCACCAGCAGTCCCAAAAAAAAGACAAAAATCAGCACAATCCCAGCCCATCCATGGCCTAAATGGTGTTTAAATTCAACAAAACAGTTGTATCATGCACCCCTAACCAACCCTGGTCCTACTGGATACTGTGGCTACCCACAATATAATTTATTTAATGTTCTGAAAAAGTTCCAAAATTTTACTTGCAGCAACTGTAATGCCCCAAACAAACTTACTTGTGAAAGTTGATTTCTAATCCAAAAGTGATCCAAAGACAGTCAAAAAGGCCTCAAATCCAAATATCCAGCAGCACCCACAAAAAGTAATCCTTCCAGCTCCAGATCCAAATGAAAGTGACCAGGAGATGGACAAAGCACTGGGAGGAGCCTGCTGGACAGGAACAGGAAGTTGGAGACTGTGGGGCACTTCCTTCCTCCCCCCCCCCCAAAATGGACTCCTTGCAAAAAAAAAAGGCCATGCAAATGTCAACCTGAGGAGTGATTCTGATAAAAATCATAATTTTCTGAAGGTTTATCCTGTTTGCTGGTGATTTTCTTGTGCGAAATTGCAAAATCTCTATTTCGCAAGTGCGAGATTGTTCCTTTCCGCCGCAACTACGTGTTCGCAATTGCGAACTCTCGCGAGGTGTGCTGTGCAAGGTGGCAAGCCGCGAGTACGTATTCGCGGGCGACAAACTCCCGCGGGAACACGCAGCAAGATCTAAAATGGCGCGTCACTCGCAAAGAAAAACAACTCGGCAAACGCTAATATGACGGAAAGTGAACGCCGTGCACCACGCCGCGCGCCGCAACCAAGCAAAAAATCCGCCGCGAGCGGATTCACGGATTTTCGACAAATTCGCGAGCGTTCGCGGATTGCGGATTTGCCGAAAATCCGAAAAATCCGCGAGCGGAGCGGATTTTACGCCCATGCTTAAACAGGATACCTAAATAGGGAAAGGTAGGGGTAGAATCCAAGGGAATATTATTTATATAAATATTTGTTCTTCTTTGCTTACCTCCTGTACCACAGTTCATGGAGAACGTTTTTGTACAATTAATTTTTAGATCCAGGTTTGACATAAAGTTGTTAAATGATGTTGTGAGGTTCTGTAACGCCAGGGGCGTCCGAGCCATTAATACCGCATCATCTGCGTACAAGAGCGCAGGGACAGATCTCTTACCGACCATGGGCATATCCCTGCACTCCTGCAGCAGATGCTGCTCAAGACCATTTATATAGATCAAGAATAGAAACGGGGCCAGGACGCACCCTTGATGTACCCCACGGCCTATCCCAAAGGATCTTGTACATTCTCCACCCTTTTCATAGCGGACAGATGCTGTGGCCCCTGAGTATAGTTCCCTTAAAAAGCAAATAATAGTTTTTTCCACCCCTAACCTTTCTAATAATGCCCAAAGTTTACTATGGGACACACAGTCAAATGCCGATGTAAGATCGACAAATGTAAAATTTAAACGTTCCCCCTTAACCCTAGTATATTTTTGGTGCAAAATAAATAAATGTAATCCTTGTTCAACTGTACCTATTCCCTTCTGGAAGCCGTATTGCAGGTCACTTATTATCCCATTTTCTTCTGCCCAGTTTTGAAGTCTCGCTAAAATAACTCTGCCGAGGATCTTTATGGACGAATCCAAAAGGGAAATAGGTCGATAGCATGCACAGTTTTGCCTATTTCCCTTCTTAAATATTGGCACAATTACCGAGGTGAACCAGGAGGCATTTAGTCCCCTCACAAGAGCGACATTAAAAAGCTGTACCAACATAGGCCCCCAAATCTCACTATTTTCTTTAAACAAGTCTGCTGGGATCCCATCTGGGCCTGCGGCTTTTCCGCCCTTAGTTGTTTTCAGACTCGCCATGACTTCTTCCAGAGTTGCGACCAATTTCGTATCCAGTGCCCTTTTTCCCCTAGTTATAGGAAGCAGTAATTGGTGTGTACCATATGGGCAACTATAAAGTTTGGAGAAAGGGTCGACCCAATCGTCCTCAGAAATCGCTATTTCTATGCGAGCTTTAGTGTTATCATAAAGGAAGGGGGCATTTACCGCCTTCCAAAACGCAGATGGATCTTTAGATAGCGACCCTTCGCAAAGGGCATCCCAGGCCTCCCGTTTTATAGCATTTTTCCTGTTTTTCAATGCCTCGTTATATGTTTTCCTTAAACCTCTCACCAATACCAGGTCTCGAGGATTCCCACGTAGTGTGTTTTTGAGGTCGGAGAGGGCCTTAGTGCATGATGTATCAAACCATCTCCTATTACCTTTTACCTGATTTTTGGTCTCAACCCATAAACTATTCCTAATGGCAGACCCTATATAGTTAAAATGTTCAATAATAAACTCACTGTCTGTGTGCTCATCCAGACAGATCATAAAACTTTCTAGACATTTCATCACCAATGTCCTTATAAATTTTTCTGGGGTCACCTTACTCCATTTAAGTGTGTAGCCGTTTTGCCTCCCAAGTATCACCTCAGGGACTGTCTGGCTAGAGGACCCTTCGCCATCTAACTCCTGAAATGGGTTTTCAATCTCTAATGTTAGTGCCGGGTGGTTGCTCAGTGGCAAATCAAGAGTCTTAAATCTTTTAATTTGACGACCATACATATTCACGGATATAATGAAGTCAATAACAGACAATGCTCCCCTGCCAATAAATGTCAGGACAAAGGGGGATGATGTTTGAGCAATTTCATTAGCATATCCCAAATCATAGGTAAACAGTATTTCATTTAGAAGGTCCCCACACACAGAATGTTTAAAATGGGTAAGACTAATGTCTTGTTCAAGCATAAGACCACAAATGCCATGTTGACCCCTTTTACAAAGAGCACAGTTAAAATCACCCCCCCAAATAATTATTACTTCTTTCTTATTGGTATCAATTTCATGTTTTAGATCATCCCTCAGCGTTTTTATAGTGATAACAATATCGCTATTCGGGATGTTTTTATAAAAATGTATAATAATAAAACTAACTGCCTTTTCAACATCTATCTTTACCAGCTGGTAAAAGCTACTTTTTGATAGTAACTATACTCTCTCATAATTAAGCTGGTTAGAAAGGTGCGTGCTCAGGTCACCCTTTGCTCTCCCGTATCTTCCCCCCAGTGCCGGCGTAAACAGGGTTTTATAACCATTTATGTAAACTGGCTCTGTTAACCAGGTTTCCTGTAAGGCCAAGATGTCATATCTATTTACTACATTTTCCCAGATAGGGTTTTTGATTTTCGATTTTAATCCTGCCACGTTCCAAAACATAAAGTTACAGTATTCCTTTTTTCAGTAGTACTATTGGGACTCGTGGAAGAAATAACCCCATCTATTAGCTCAGCCCTTAACACATTACCCATTTTACTCCTTTCGGCCTGACATCCAGACCTTCCAGGGTCTCCCTGCAGGGTTGCTTTAACAATACTATTATTCATTTTACATTCCCCTTCGTTAATACTAAAATTCTCTGGGGACATGGGGACTACACCATTTTTGACTGTCTTTCCTTCACACAGCATAACTTCTTCGATGTTCGACTTGTTTAACTCACTGTCCTGTGGTGTAGGATACATAGTAATAACAGCATTATCCCTAGCAAGTCAGTCCACCAATTCAAGGCCTGAAAGTAAGTCAAACCGATTGTATGTTTTATATTATAACTACCGGGTGCAGGACCTGTACTGCCACCGAAGTGATTATTTTGTAATTGAGGTTTTACAGATCGCAGGTATGGTGCTCTGGGGTAGAAATCACCTAGTTCCCAAGTTACTATAGGGCCATCTCCTATTTGGGGTTGCCAGCTTCGGGGGTAAGGGATAACATGTTTGTCCCTGAAATTTACTATGATCAAGTCACCTGCTATATCTTTTGGCATGTGTCCTAACCATCCCACCCTTCTAACATTCAAAATTTTCCCATCAATGTTAGGTGGGAGAGGTCTGTTTTTACTTAGCCAAAAAGCTACTTTATTTTTTAATTCCTGGTGCCCTTCAGTTTTCCCATTTATAAGCTCAGGGACCCCCGAGAGGACGCTCACATAGGGTGCCGCCTCCGGAGGTAAATCTATACGGTTGATACTTCTGTTTACCCTACCCTGATTCCCACCTGTCCCATCTAGGTTGATGCTTTTTTTAATCTGCCCTACCTTAGGTGCAGCATTCTTAGCTATTGTAGGTTTTTGGATTGACTTTGAATCCTGGATATTTAAGGAAGATGTTTCCAGGGCTACCGGTTGATGTAAGGCAGTATTCCCTGGCCCAATACTTTTGACCACACTAGTTTCAATTAACTTCTTTGCTTATCTCCTATCATTTTCTTAATAAGTATGGCGTTTGCCTTTGTTGTTTCCTCTATACTCCCCACCTTTTCCCCTATTCTCTTCACCCTTTCTACTAACAGTAGTATTAAAGATTTAACCATATGTTCAATCTGGGCGAGTAGGTCTGGTGATGGGGTAGATACGGGGACTCGTGGTATTGGGCAGACCTTTGATGTTATAAGGGTGCTGTTTGTTGCCGTTGGGGGACTTAAATACAATTTTTATTGTTTCGCTAATCTCCCCCTGTGTTTGGCACCTTTACGCTTCCTTTTAACAAATGAAACCTGAGCATGTGTAGGAGATTTCATATTATCTTTAATTGGTGAGGTGAGAACAGTACTCGAAAGGTTTTCGTCCGATATAAGTTGTACATTGGACTCAGCACTTGTGTTTCCCGTGGTTAACTTACAACTTGGAGCCCTGATTGGCCCAGAGTCTCGTTCTACTGGGGTACATGAAGTATTGCTAATCTCATTTCCATCCCCTAATGCACGTGGAAATTGAGAACATTCAATTAACACCAGGGAAGATCGTTTGTTGGATGTAATTTCTACAGATAGGCGTTGTTCGGCTCTCACTATTTCACGTTCAATAGCAGATGTTGCCTTTGTTAAATAGTGGTCTATTCTCCCCTTAAGCGATCCCCCCTGGGAGATGATAGTTTTAGGGACCCCTTTAGTGGTCATAATACAAATGGTGTTTATATATTTAGCCAGGTAACAGAATGAGTCGCACAGGAAACCCACCTAGCCAGTGTGTAGTCCATTAAGCAAAGGCCACAAAATAAGCTATCGTGTCCATATATGATTAACTTACTCAGTTTTCTCAATGTCCAAAGTCAAATGGGGTGGCCCAGCCCAGCCTCTGTTGGCCTCTGAGGGCCACAGAGGGCCCGCCCTTTGCCCGGGCTTAGCCCGGCGCAGACCCGTGCGCGATCCTGCGACGCGGGGGCTGCACAATTTTTAAAGCACCTCCGGTCGCTGGGATGCCCTCGTCACACTCTGCGCCGGCAAAGGATCCTGGGAAATGGAGTCCCCCGCTCGGTGACCGCAGATGTCAGTAAGCGGCAGCGGGGGGACTCTCAGGGCAAGGGATAGCGGTCCTGGAAGAAAAGGGCAGGTCTGTAACTTGCAGCGTGGACCCAGGTACAAAAAGCAGCACCCGCTCCACCGGGGCTGCACGATTTTTAAAGTGCCTCCGGTCGCTGGGATGCCCTCGTCACACTCTGCGCCGGCAAAGGATCCTGGGAAATGGAGTCCCCCGCTCGGCGACCGCAGATGTCAGCAAGCGGCAGCGGGGGGACTCTCAGGGCAAGGGATAGCGGTCCTGGAAGAAAAGGGCAGGTCTGTAACTTGCAGCGTGGACCCAGGTACAAAAAGCAGCACCCGCTCCACCGGGGCTGCACGATTTTTAAAGCGCCTCCGGTCGCTGGGATACCCTCATCACACTCTGCGCCGGCAAAGGATCCTGGGAAATGGAGTCCCCCGCTCGGTGACCGCAGATGTCAGCAAGCGGCAGCAGGGGGACTCTCAGGGAAAGGGATAGCGGTCCTGGAAGAAAAGGGCAGGTCTGTAAGTTGCAGCGTGTACCCAGGTACAAAAAGCAGCACCCGCTCCACCGGGGCTGCACGATTTTTAAAGCGCCTCCGGTCGCTGGGATGCCCTCGTCACACTCTGCGCCGGCAAAGGATCCTGGGAAATGGAGTCCCCCGCTTGGCGACCGCAGATGTCAGCAAGCGGCAGCGGGGGGACTCTCAGGGCAAGGGATAGCGGTCCTGGAAGAAAAGGGCAGGTCTGTAACTTGCAGCGTGGACCCAGGTACAAAAAGCAGCACCCGCTCCACCGGGGCTGCATGATTTTTAAAGCGCCTCCGGTCGCTGGGATACCCTCATCACACTCTGCGCCGGCAAAGGATCCTGGGAAATGGAGTCCCCCGCTCAGCGACCGCAGATGTCAGCAAGCGGCAGCAGGGGGACTCTCAGGGAAAGGGATAGCGGTCCTGGAAGAAAAGGGCAGGTCTGTAAGTTGCAGCGTGTACCCAGGTACAAAAAGCAGCACCCGCTCCACCGGGGCTGCTCGATTTTTAAAGCGCCTCCGGTCGCTGGGATGCCCTCGTCACACTCTGTGCCGGCAAAGGATCCTGGGAAATGGAGTCCCCCGCTCACCGACCGCAGATGTCAGCAAGCGGCAGCGGGGGGAATCTCAGGGCAAGGGATAGCGGTCCTGGAAGAAAAGGGCAGGTCTGTAAGTTTCAGCGTGGACCCAGGTACAAAAAGCAGCACCTCATTCAAAAGCATCCAATGATCGCCTCCTCGGTGGCAGAGCACCTACCACGATTTTCAAAATTGCATCATGCCACCGCAGTCATCATTCCCATTGGCTCTAGGTCATGCTCCATGGCGGTGATACACCGCAGGGACCCGGTGTGCGCTACCGCGATGGTGCATCTTTCAAAAGCATCAAATGACCACCTCCGCGGTGGCGGAGCACGCCTACCGCAATTTTCAAAATTGCATCATGCCACCGCAATCATTGTTCCCATTGTCTCTAGGGCATGCCCCATGGTGGTGACACACCGCCGTGGCCAGGCGGTAGCTCCCGCAATTTGGGGGACATACAATGGCAATGGCCATCGGGCACACTTCAACAGTGCACAGTGGCCACATGGTGAAGGGCACATCATCGTGCACAGAATGCCAATGTTCCATTGACTCCACTGGTGCCTACACATGCCATGGTTATGAATGTGTGATGTAGATTGGTCTGTATTCCCTCACATGTCACTTATGAATTAGATGGTCAATGAGGCAGGACAGTATTGTAGTGGACTCTGCAATGTGTTCACATATCAATGTGTTGAGGTGCAGTGATGATCTCGGCAATGCTTGTCCCACTGTATGATGTAGTTACTTACATGTGCTCTTCTGTCTGCTCATATACACAATTGTCAGTTCACCGCCAACTGTGGTCATTGTGTTGTGGATGTGTGCCAATTATGAGTGATGCATTGAGGTGTGACAGGTACAGCAGCTAAGTATGAGACAGTGGTATTGATTCGTGACACATTGGCTGGATGCCACGCTCCCAGGCGTGCACATGTGAAATGTGTCCATATCACTATGTTCATTCACATTGATCTTTGTGGTGTTTGAGGCACTTGTGTATTGTAAATAGAGAGGTGTGCCCTTTGTGTAGTTGAAACGTCCACCCAGGTACCCTGGTGTGTCACTCAATTATCAAGTCAGTCTTTGTTTTTACTGTGTCATCCAGAACGTGATATACTGTGGCCATCTCATGATGGATTTCATTTACATGTGTCCACTTTCATCCCAACTAGGAGGAGGCCTAATCTGATTCGTCACTTGACAGTGCTGGAGGACATGCAGGATGAGGCAATCATTTGCAAGTTCCGTCTTGATGGTGCCACACTGAAAACACTTTGTGATATGTTGGAGCCCCACCTGCAGCCTCACCGGACATATCCAACAGCTTTCACCCCAACTTATAAAGTGATGGCAGCCCTCCATTTTTTTGCCACTGGATCGTTCCAGGAAACAGTGGCCAGCGCTGGTGGGATGTCTCAACCGATGTTCAGCATGGTGCTGTGTGATGTTCTGTCTGCCATGAAGATATACAAGGACAGACATATCCATTTTCCCAGGGGTGCTGAATTGTCAGCTGTGAAGGGATACTTCTATTCCCTTGGGCACATCCCCCCATGTTGTTGGTGCCATAGATTGCACACATGTCGGTCTTGTGTCACCACAGGCAAGTGAACACATATTTCGCAATCGCAAACATTACCACTCCATTCATGTGCAAGTGGTGTGCCTGGCAGATATGATCATCTCGCATGTGTGTGCTAGATTTCCCGGCTCAGCCTATGACTCCTACATCCTGCGGAACAGCATTGTGCACCGGCTGATGGCTAATCTGCTTCCAGAGCGTGCATGGATTGTGGCTGAGTATGCCTAGTCAGTCAATCAATCAGTTATTTGTAAGGTGTACTACATACCCGCGAGGGTCTCAAAACGCTGGGGGGTCCGCTACTGATCGAACATCCAGGTCTTGAGCATCCTCCTGAAGGTCAGCAGGTCTTGGGTCTGTTGTAGGCTCAGTGGAAGGGTGTTCCATGTCTTGGTGGCGAGGTGGGAGAAGGATCTCCTGCCGGTGGTTGTCCTTGTGATGCGTGGGACAGTAGCGAGTGAGAAGTCGGCGGAGCGTAGCTGGAGGTTGGGGATGTAGAAGGAGAGCCATCTGTTGAGGTAGGCTGGGCCAGTCTTGTGGAGTGCTTTGTGTGCATGGATGAGGAGCTTGAAGGATATCCTTTTGCTGACGGGGAGCCAGTGCAGGTCCCTCGGGTAGGGGGTGATGTGGCTGTGGCATGGTACGTGAAGGATCAGTCATGCCGAGGCGTTTTGGATGCATTGTAGTTGTTTGATGAGCTTGGTCGGGGCTCCCGTGTAGAGGGTGTTTCCGTAGTTGAGTCTGCTGCTGACGAGGGCCTGGGTGACTGTCTTTCTTGTATCTGTTGGGATCCACCAGTAGATCTTGCGGAGCATGGGGATGGTGTTAAAGCAGGAGGAGGAGACAGCGTTGACCTGCTTGGTCATTGAGAGCGTTGAGTCGAGGATGATTCCCAGGTTGCGTGCGTGGTCGGTGGGTGTCGGGGCTGCTTCCAGTGCCATCGGCCACCAGGAGTCGTCCCAGGCTGAAGGGTTGGAGCCTAGGATGAGGACATCCATCTTGTCCGAGTTCAGCTTCAGACGACTGGTCTTCATCCAGTCGGCGACGGCCTTCATTCCTTCGTGGAGGTTGGCTCTGGCGGTGATGGGGTCCTTGGTGAGGGAGAAGATCTGTAGAGTGTCGTTGGAGTAGGAGATTATGTTGAGGTCGTGCTGTCAGGTGACATGTGCGAGCGGGGCTATGAAAATGTTGAGAAGTGTCAGGCTGAGGGAGGATCCCTGGTGTATGCCGCTGATGATCTCGGAGGCTTCGGACCGGAATGGGGGGAGGCGGACGCTCTGGGTTCTGCCGGAGAGGAAGGAGGTGGTCCATTCCAGAGCCTTGTCTCGGATCCCTGCGGCGTGGAGGCGTGCGTGTAGTGTGCGGTGGCAGATGGTGTCGAAGGCGGCAGAGAGGTCTAGGAGGATGAGTGCTGCGGTCTCGCCATTTTCCAGCAGGGTCCTGATGTCGTCGGTGGTGGCGATGAGGGCGGTCTCAGTGCTGTGGTTGCTGCAGAACCCTGACTGGGAAGGGTCCAGGATTCTGTTTTCTTCGAGGTATCGGGTTAGGTGTCTGTTGACAATATTCTCGATGACCTTGGCTGGGAAGGGGAGCAGAGAGATGGGCCGGAAGTTCTTGAGGTCTCTTGGGTCAGCCTTTGATTTTTTCAGTAGGGAGATCTAGGCGTGTTTCCAGCACTCGGGGAAGGTCACGGTCTCGAGGGAGAGATTGATGACGTTGCACAGGTGGGGTGCGATGGAGCTGCATGCTTTGTTGTAGACGTGGTGCGGGAAGGGATCTGACGGAGAGCCAGAGTGGATTGTGCTCATGGTCTTGATGGTGTCATCGATGCTCAAGCTGGCCCAGGCTAGCAGTGGGTTGTGGTCGATGGTGTGCGGAGGGTCTGTTGTGTTGCTGTCTGTTGGGTCTGTCTGGGTGTAGAAGCTGTCATGGATGTCTGCTATCTTGTGGTGGAAGAAGGTGGCGAGGGAGTCGCACAGGGCTTGTGACGGCGGGATGTTGTTGGTGTTGGAGCTGGGGTTGGCGAGTTCCTTCACAATGTTGAAGAGCTCCTTGCTATTGTGTGCGTTGTTGTCGAGGCGGTCTTTGAACGAGGTTCTCTGGGCGGCCCTGAAGAGGTGGTGATGGTTGCGGATGGCGTCCTTGTGTGCTGCATGGTTGTCCAGAGTTTGTTCGCTGTGCCATTTCTTCTCTCATTTCCGGCAGGCTTGCTTGGAGGCTAGGAGTTCTGGGGTGAACCAGCTGGCCCTCTTGCTGGTGTCTCTGTGGGGGGGTTTCTTCAGCGGGGCGAGGTTGTTGGAACAGTCTTCGACCCAGCGTCTGAGGCTGTGGGCAGCGTCGTCGGTGTTGGAGGATTTGGTGGGTGGGCTGAGAGCGAGGTGTGCATGTAGTTGGTCTTCGGTGATTTTGCTCCAGCAGCGGAGGGGTATCTGTTGGGTGCGGTGATGTGTGGTGGGTTTCTGGAAGGTGAAGTAGATGCAGTGGTGGTCGGTCCAGAGGAGTTCGGTGGTGTGGCTGACGGAGACGTGCGGGCTTGAGGAGAAGACGGGGTCAAGCGCGTGGCCGGCGGAGTGGGTGGGTGTTGTGACGAGTTGCTTTAGTCCGAGGTTGGCGAGGTTATCGATCAGGGTTGTGGAGTTGCTGTTGTTGTTGTTCTCAAGGTGAAAGTTCAGGTCTCAAAGGAGAATTTATAGTCGTATGGCGTGCTGGGTGTGTTCCGGCTGCCCTCTGCATGTGCAACATTCCAATGTCTATTTGTCATACCTAGGTGACTCTGCATATCCCAACCGTCCATGGCTACTGAGCCCACTGCGGAATCCCAGGACCCCGGCTGATATCCGATACAATGAGGCCCATGGGAGGACACGTCGCGTGGTGGAGCGTACTTTTGGTCTGCTAAAATCACATTTCCGCTGCCTGGACAAAACCGGAGGTGCACTGCCATACTCACCCAGGAAGGTGTGTCAGATCGTAGTGGTATGCTGCATTCCCCACAACCTGGCCATTCGCAAGGAGATTCCCCTGCTCCTGGATGATGATGAGGACCCAAGGCCCCCGCCTGCACAACAACCTGAGTCTAGTGGAGTGGACCGTGGAGAGGAGGAAGGTGGTGACATGTGTCAACAGCTCATCACCCGCTACTTCACTTGAAGGTGGGTGACCATGTACAACATACCCATTGTCTGTTGATCTTGCTGTTGTCGTGAAGGGCTATGTGTGAATAGTTTAAGTACAGCCAGTTGTCAACTCAGCTGTGGGTGAATATGTTACTGTGACATGTCATCTGTGAACGTATAAGGGACCTGTTTGTTGACCCATGTTGCCCATTGTGTTGCCTGTATGTTGGCTTATGTAGATGGTGGGTGTTACGTAACGTCTGTGATGCCACAATCACACCAGTGATTGTTGTTCTGTTGTGTTTCCCTAGGTGCCTTGAAATTATCCTTGCCTACATACAGTACATAATCCTGATACATTATGGACATGTTGAAGACTGTACATCCTGCACTAAATACAATGCTGACACAAAAAAGTGTGTAAGGTATTTATTTACAAAGTTGACATATGAGGCATGGGTGCAATTTTCCATACAGGTGGTGGTGGAGCAGTGAGTTGACAGTCATGGTAAATGAGATGAAAGAGTAGATACCACATTGATGTGGTGACCCAGTCTAACAGACAGATGCCATTCACAAGGCAGGGTGGAAAGGACAGTCCAAACAGTCAATGCAGTGGGGAAGAGGATTGCCATCAGGGCTGGCTCCGTGATTGCATTTGGCAGGTGCTTTGCCTCCAGAGACTCCCAGGCTCTTCTTAGGACAGCCCCTTGGTCGCTTGGCTGGGGTGGGCCCTGCTGTGGTGCCAGCAGCATCTGAGGACTCACCCCTCTCTGTGGCCGCAGGGGAAGATGGTGAACTGTCATCCTACGGCCTGCGGGGGTGGAGGTGTTGGTAGTGGCGCAGGCCTGTCTCTCAGTATCACCACTTGCTGGCCCATGAGGTCCACCATTTGTGCAATGTGGGTGTCGATGGACCTCATCAGCAGGATGAGCTTGCGTAACAGGTCGTCTGACCAGCCATTTTGTCCCTGGGCCTGTTCGTATGCCCCAAGGACTCTGGTGATGTGTTTCAGGGATGGGGTCCCAGCCTCCTGGTATCTGGGGGTGTCCCTGGCCCTCCCACCTACCCTGCTGCCACTGACCTGTCACCTCACCACTGTGGGTCCCCGCACACTCTCCCTGCCGTCCTCAGTTTTTGGGGTGGGGTGGTCATCCTCTGGGACAGGGAGGGTATTGCAGGTGGCACTGGTGGTGATTGGCGCACAGGCAATAACAGCAGGGGTCTAGTGTGCAGTTGGTGTTGCAGCAGATATGGTAGTGGGGAGGATGGGGTCCTGGGACCTATTGTTCCCTGGCACCCAAGATGGGCCGGCCTTGAGCTTATCGTCCTGAAAATCCTGGGAGTCTACATCCGAGAGTCCATGTACCGGGTGGGGAGACTGGCTCTGCAGGTCGTTGGTGTTGTCCTCTGTAGTAAGTTCTTGGTCACCTGTGGATTAGATGGGAAATGGTCAGTGTAGTGCACTCTGCAAGCCTTGTGTTAGCTGTGTGTCATCCACTGTCTGTACACTACACAATTGACTGATCTTCACATCGTTTTCTATGTGTGCTACTGTGCCTCCTGACATGATGCAGTGGTACATACATTACGTGAGGTATCAATGCATACCATGCAACTCGTGCAGAAATTATGTTCACAGGGACCTGTTGCCATGTAGGGACCAGCACAAAATTTTTTCATTGTTGACTCCTTGTTGATTAGTCTGACCTGGCAGACGTCACATCTGGCCATGGACTGGCCACTGTATTGTCCTGCATACCTTTGTCCTGTCAAGTACATATCTTGATTTGTAAGCACACACATGCTTTCGCTTTTTTGAACTGGTCATTCTCGGTTGGGCCCCATGGCAATGCGCTCATCAGTGGGTGCTGTGTATGATTGTGCCCAGTCTTCTAGTGCATTTGCATTTGTGTGTGACTCTTTGGTATCTGCGACAGTTCCCTTTGCTTACCTGTGTGCAAACTGTGCGTGGCAAGCGGGGTCGGTGTACATATTTGTGCAATGAGAGGGCTGGTGTTGCCATATGGTACAATTTCTTTGTTGACAAATGTGTGGGTGCACATATTGGCTACCTGTAACGTCATCACATTTGGCTTTGTGGTGTGACACATCTGTGTGTGCGTGGGGGAGGATTACATTCCGCTCAGTGGTATCATAAGACAGGAGAATATGTCTACTTACCTAGTAATTTGGTTGAGGTGGTCCATTAGATGACACATGCATCTTGTGGTATGGTGTACTCCATCTTTCTGTACTGGGGAACAAGGGAGCATGGTGGGAGTAGTATTGCAGACCTCCCACCCCCAAACAGCCAGCCCAGGTAAGATGGCTGCCTACCGGTTAGGTCGTTTGGTTACTGCAATGGCTTCCAAGTGCTTGTGGGTGGGGGTGCTCCATCCTGCTGGGGTATGGGACAAGGGTGCCTGGTGGGAGTTGTAGTGCTGGCTGCCTATACACATGCTCTCATGGTGGTAATATTGATAGCTACGTTTAGGGTAAATGGGAGTGAGTGAATGTTGGATCTGTGAGACAGGTTTTTGTGGGTGTGTGGTGCCGATGGATGGGATTTGTCTAAGGTGGTGTAGCTTTGTAGTTGTGCAAGACAGTACATATCAGTGTGGTGGTTATCATTTGTTTGTACTTACCAGCCTCCAATCCCCCGGCTAATCCCGTGAGACTCTCAGGATGCAGTATGGCAAGCACCTTCTCTCCCCATGGTGTAAATGTTTTTTGTGGAATGTGAGGGCCACCGCCAGTCCTCTCAGCCAGCTCCCAGTTCTTGCTCCTCTTCTCTTTGCCACCGCTTCATGATCTCCTTCTTGGATCGCGGGGTGGTCCCTACTGCATTGACCCTTTGTACTATCCTTTCCCACATTTGAGTCCTTGTGGCTAATGGTGTCTGTTGGACCAGGCTATCAAACAGTTGTAGTTCCACTCTGACTATCTCATTTACCATGACTGACAACTCACTCTCTGTGAATTTGGGCATTTTATGTGTGGACAATGTGTGTGGTGTGCAAAGTGTTTGTGGGTACAGGGGTGTGAGTGGTGGGTGTGGTGGTGGTGTGTCAGGTGTGTTATGTGTTGGGGGTTGTTGGTGCTGATGTGATGGTGGTGGTGGTGGTGATGTGTGTGTGCTGTGTTCTTTTGTCTCTCCTCTCAGATCTGGTGAATGCCCTTCTCTTCTGGAGTGTTGCAAAGGATTGTGGTCAGGGTTGGGGCTAGTTTTATACTCAGCTATGTGGGTGTGTCCAAATGGGGTATTGCTGTGAGGTGTGTTGTGGATGTGTTGTGGGTGTTGTCCTGGGAATTGTATGTTTCTGTTTGGCATGTGTTTGTTTAATTGGGATGTGTTTTGTGTATTTGGGGGGCATGGCTGCTTTAATTTGTGCAATGTTTGGCCTTATTGTGGGTTTTTTGCATCGTCCGCCATGTTTTCTACGGATCGTCCGAAGCAGTGGCTATGCTGAAGCTCTTCCGCTGGCTCTCCCATTCATTCCAGTGTGCGACCGCTGCGGTCAGAAATGGCGGTACGTACCGCGGGACCATCGGGGATATCCTAATTTCCCGTGCGGTGTCTCTGCTATGCTTGCGGCGGGTTGTTGATTTTCCGCTGTGTTTCCGACCACCGCGTTCGGATTTTGGACATCACTGCCCGCGACGGGCAGTTTTTCCTGGGCCGGTTCCACTGCGGTCGGTCTTTTTTGGCGGTTGATACTAATTTGACTGTTGGTTTTTCCATGGTCCCGGCGAGCGGTTATTTTCCGCTTCCATGGCGGTCGGGGTGATTTTCCGACCACCATCCTAATGGGCCCCTATGTGTCAATCAAATGGTCACCCAGAATTCTGTCTGTTCTTTCGAAGATCTAAAATCCTGGATTATTTATCAAATACTCTCAAAAAACTATATGCTAACTTAACAATGACACTCACTAATACGCTACATTTTTTAATATCTTTTATTAACATTTGCATTACCGTTACAAAATAAATTTGTATGTTCCCACGAACACATATGAGGAGCAACAGAGCATAATACACATATAATGAGCAGTTTGATTACATCAAATCTCTACATATCTTGATTATTCTGATAGACAGAATTCTGTACAGTACTTTCTTGCAATCATAGGGCTCCTGTTAATTATCAGCTCTTCCTGGTTGATAACAAAGATATGAGGATAACATATACAAATTAAATAATTTGGCAAATGGATCTCTATTCTCATGGCCCTTGTATACATGGGATAACAAATGGCTTAAAAGTAATAAACTATTATGTGCTGATAATACAACACAGTCATTACTTTTTATTTACAACAACAAACACGATGAATAAGGCTTTCGGTGGTAATTGTTGGTCTTGCAACTATGTCAACAGTAACTTATTTCATATCCGTTTTACATGTCCTAGTGCTTATATCTTCTAGTTGAAAATCTGGAAAAAATCAATTTAATATTTGACTAAATTCTTACTTCTACATTTTCTAATGTATTCCTTGGTAGCCTATCTTAATATTGGAATATACTGCCCAGCAAGTTTACATTGATTGATCTCTTGATACAATTGCATTCCAGCAAATAACAGTGAACAGGGAAAATACCTCATATATATCCTTTAAGGCATAGGTTATAATTATTGGATGGACAGGTCAATTCAATCTCCTGTCACATTAGCTATCAAAAGAGTTGTTATGGTTACATTTTCTCACTAAGTCATTTTTGTATGCTAATTCATATTGTGTTACATCAACACATGTAGGTAAACCACTTTACATACTTTTTACATCTTATTCTGTGTTATCTGGTTAAATAATGTACTTACACTTATAGCTAATTCATTTTGTGTGCTGGTGTTAAAAAGGTATCTGTCTTAATTGTTATTAATCCACTCGATTACCCAAATTCAGAGGCTTTCAAACTTGTATGCTCTAAGTCCCCCTAAGCAAAATGGTTTGAATTTCAGGGATACATTTTCTGAAGCTCATAATCAACAATAAACTACTTGTAAAAGAGCAAATGTATGAAACAAAAACACATTTTGATCAAAAAAACTCTGGTACCCAAAATGGGGGTGTTTTGAGCTCCTCCCATTCCTAGGCTCCAATGCAACTACACCTGCTGGCTAATGATAGCTGTAGCCCTCAGTAACGGGCTGTCTTCCTTGCCTCTTTCAGCCGTTGCCCAACATTTCTGATCATCATTCCAATCTTGAAACAGGTTATTTGTCCCTTTCAGAGAAAATTAGCTCCCACATGTTGTCCCCTTTTTCATAGCAAAGGTGTCCTCAGTCCTAATACTAGTGAAGAAAATGGGTCTCCATACCCCTTTTGTAAAGACATATAGACATGCTTGTGATGCCAGGGGCCCCTTGGATCCTAGTGCCACTGCACCTCCTTTACTAATGATAGATATGACCTTGGAAAGTGGGCTGTCTTCTCTGTCCTTTGTTAAAATCATAGGCTCTGATCTTGCCCTATCCTCCTCCTTGCCATCTATCGGTGCCCACACTCAGGTGTTGACTCTGCTTCATCTTTCCCCTTCCCTGGTCCAATGCTATGAGGCCCAAAGCAATGCTGGCACAGCAAGTGTGCACCAGGCAATGATGAAGGCAAGACAATGGAAAAAGCCATCATTGGGGCGCAGTTGGCCCCGCATACTGCTGGGCCTTGGTGCCGATCCTCCTACCAGGCCAATGATATCTACCGCTCTGCGAAGCAGGTTGTCTGCTTTGCCCCCTCTACTGGACCATCACTCCTAACACTGAGGCACAACGCAGGCTTTCTACCCATTTGTGTTAAAAAAAAAGCCCTACATCTCATGCGCCCATATTGCTTGGGTCCTGCTCCGTGCACAGCAAGGGTCACCTGGGCCCTAGTACTAGCATGGAAGATGGACCTCACTCCCATTTTTTGGTAGCAAGATAGTCATAATTGCGTTACAGTTGCCACTCACGACCTTGCCCCCAGTGCCGAAGGACCTCCTATACTAATAGTCGTCATCACTCTTTTTTTAAAACAACATAAAGCCCCCATATATCACCCCCCTTCCCTAGGATCATCTCTCTGAGGAAGATGTCTCACAAAATAAGCCATGAGAGCAAGGTGTGTGCAGTTCCTGAGAAGGTGTCTAGGTCTAGTATGAGTGGTAGGCGGAGGAAAATGCTCCTATCAGGAGCAAAGGACCTCACACACCCCAAGGGGTGTCATGTTTCATCATCGGGCAGCTCCTCGTTGGGTCGGTGCTCCAATGCCCAACGGGGTCCTCAAGGGGGCTCTTTACTGGAGGTCTTTTGTTTTTTTGCCAATGAGATTTGTGAGGGTAAACAAACAAATGTGAGTAGAATGAGTGAGGGAAGTGTGTGTAAAAATGACTAAGAGGATCCAGACAAGAATTCCGTTTTAATTATAGGGTCTCTTTGTCATGGTTAAAAAATGTGAATCAAGCATAAAATAGATTCAATGGTTTATTTAGCTGCAACAAGTATCAATTAAATGGTCAACATGTTTCATGCCTATTATAGTCCCGAAGGATCATGGCACTTCGTCAGGACCAAGAAGACCTGATTCTACTCTAACAGGGATGGAAAGGTAGAGTGCATGTTGTACACCATCCCCTGTATACCTTACATGAATATTCAGTATATCGCCTGGGTGTAGACCTAGGTATGGGAGAAACAAGAGTGACCAAGTGGAAAATGAAAAACATCCATAGCTATTTACAGATACAGTTAAATGGGAGAACCACCAGTGCCTTGATGACAGGTGCTCGTAATTTGTGTAAATGCATGCTCATCACACGTAAAACAAGCAAATAGAATGCACGCAGTCACAGGTGTCACCAAATGGCCTATATATCTACTGAATTCGGCTTTCAATTGGACAGCGATGTATTGTGACCTGAAGAGAACCCTGCACGGTCAACCTTCCCAGCTTACTCCTTGACCTTGGCATTCAGGCAAGTGAAATCCCATGACCTTCCCCACACCAACCTACAGATTAGTAAACAAAAAAAAATGTATGTTGAACATGATTTGGTGATTGAACGATGACCATTTAACAATATCAATTACACCACAGTCATTGTGCGTGAATGGTGCTCTGTGTGCTTCTGCTGGGCTTTAGAGGGGTCTCGAGACAGCTACATGTAAAAACAGACCCCTATGCGGCGTCAATGTGGTGAGTGCTGCTCTACGGGGGATCAGTATGGATTCTGGAGAATCTATATGTCTCAATGCAACTGGCTATGGAACTCTATGTGGTAGCACTGAGTTAAACGGGAAATGGCCACTACAACGCGGCCGTTTCCACGCATAATATTAACCACGCATGCATTACAACGCATGCGTGGTTAACTCGAATAGCCTTTACCACGCATACCTTTACTACGAGATAGGTAGGCATGTGGGGTAAAGGCTATTCGTGAAAAAGGGGATGCGGGGGTCTCCCCCCCCCCGACACAAAAATAAAAAAAGCAGGAGAAAAGAAAAGGGGGCTTGGAGGGTCCCCCCCAAAAAAAACTCACCTGATAAAGGCAACCGACGTCGTTAGAGGAAACAGAAGTCTCACTTCCGTTTCCTCTTAACGATGTGCAACGTGCAAAAAAAAGAACATGAAGAACAGACGAGACAAAGTGGAGAGGTAAGGGGAATTTTAGAATTAAAAAAAGCGAAGGGATCAAAATTTAGGGTATAGGGCAGGGGAGGGGTATTTGTAAGAAGGGTTTAGGGGTAGGGGAATAACCTTTAACAAGAGTATGCCCTTACATGCATACATTTACAACGAAAAACTTTGTAAAAATATGCATGGTAAAGGAATATGCGTGCTAAAGGCTATGCATGGGAAAGGCATTTGCGTTGTAACGCATGCGTGGTAAAGGCATGCGTTGCAACGGAATGCGTTGTGATATCATACAACCGTCTTCCACATCATTGCCTGGTCTTCACAGCTGCAGGTCCAAGGTCACTGTCAATCTCCCTGCAACATTCGACATCAGTGGGCATTCGTCTTCCATGGTTCAATGGCTCCACGGGACCTCATTATCTATATGAACCTCTGGGCACTTTGATTGGCTCTAGAGTTTAATGGACACATTAAGGAGCCATTAGTTCTGGTGCTTTAACGAGTTCGGTGCGCCTCTGCCTGGATTTCCAATTCACCACAGAGCTCTCCTTGGCCCACCAATGCTCTTTGGGGCTTCCTGAGCCCATGGACGATCTACAAGACCCCTCCCCCCCCCATTAGTTCTCTCCTAGTCTCTGAAGAGTCGGCAGGTCCCTATATCCTTCACTCATGATGTACATCCGATTAAAAAAGACTCATATATACTGGTTTGCAGGACTCCGAAGGGTCCGCTATAAGACTATACCGGGCTTTATTGGCCTCAGATAGTTTCCTCGAATAAAGAGATGTCGCCTGGCATAAATACGTCCTCGGAAGTTCTGGGAAGACACAGCACAGCCCGCAGCGACCCCGCGGAACCGGTTTCTAGCCCTGGGGTCATTTCTCATGTTTACGGTATTTCAGTCACGGCGCACGAGAATACCATCATGTGAGTCTGTCAGTGACAATAAACAGTGACAATAAAGTGACAATAAACACCTGCACTTTCTATTCGTGGAGCGCCTGGAGGTACAGAGTGCTCAAGGTGAGAGGGAAGGCAGAGGGTGCACCTCTCCTCCCGGCAGGCACTGCGAGACGTCGACGACCTTCATCATACTTACCGGGGCCTCGGGGACATCCCCTCGTGAAGGGTATAAACAGCAATGGCGCGGGGCTTCTTGGGTACAAAGGGCATCTGCAGGGTCATAGGGCAACTCCAGGGTCAAGGGTAGCTTAAAGGAGATAGGGCAGCCCCATGGCCACAGATTAACTCCAGGGACAAAAGACATCTCCAGCCAGGGACACTGGGCATCTGAGGGTCATAGGGCAACTCCAGGGTCACAGGGAGCTTCAAGGACGTAGGGCAGTCCCGTGGTCACAGATAACTCTAGGGACAAAGATAAATCCAGGCACTCAGGGCAGTTTCCGGGTCGCAGAGCAGCTACAGGGACATAGCGAGATCCTTAGGAAAAAAAGAGAAAATCCGGTGTCACAGGGCAGCTCTTGGGTCATAGGGCAGCTACAGAGTAACGGGGTAGCTCAGGGTCATCATAGGGCACATCTTTGGTCACTGGGTGGCTCCTGGGCCATGGCACAGCTCCAGGGTCACAATGGTAGAACCAGCTAAACAAGCTCCTGGGGAATACTGAACCCCTTTGTACAAAGCACAGCTCCGGGGTCACAGGACATCTGCAGGGTCTTAAACAGGTCCTGGTGTACAAGGGGCAGCTCTAGGGCCCTAAGGACTCCCGTGAACCCTGCTGTCAGCTTCAGGGCAATGGGAGCTCCTTGAATACCCAGATCATCCTGAGGGTTAGCTGGAGGTCCCCGGGCCCACGAGAGCACTCCACTGTCATTGGGGGGCCTCTGAGGCTCCAGGACCATGTGGAACTACTTGGCTCTAAGGGAGAGTTCCACTGACATAGGGATCTCCTCCAGTGCAAGGGGCAGCTTCGGAGGAGCAATGTAAGATACCCCCCCTCCAGCAGAATATGATGAGGGGTCCCTGGGTCTCCCATGTCTCACATATATTCAGCAGCTTTGGGCTGAATGGGGACCCCTGAAGGATTTGGGGACCTCTGACGTCTTTGGGGATCTGGAGTGTTTCCCCCCCTACCCCCTGCAGCGCCACAGGCGCTGCTGGGGCCTGTGTTACGCCACTGGACAGCTCCTGGTCAAATGAGCTTGTTCGGTGTAAAGTGCACGTGCAGGGACATAGGGATCCCTTAGTCACTGGCAACAGCTCAACGGTTGCAGGGTGTGCTCCTTACCTGGGGCTCAAAGCCCATGGGTCGTAGGGAGCTCCTTGTGTATAAGAGAATTCCTCAGTGTTCTAGGGAGCTCTTTGGGTATGAGACACAGCCTCGCTGTTTTAGGTAGCTCTTTCTGTATGAGAGGCAACCTCATTGTCGTAGGGAGTTCCTTGTGTATAAGAGACAGCCTCACTGTTGTAGGGAGCTCCTCGGGTATAAGAGTCAGCCTGACTCTCGTAGGGAGCTCCTCGTGTAGGTGACACAGCCTCACTGACGTAGGGAGCTCCTTGTGTATAAGAGACAGCCTCCCTACCGTAGGGAGCTCCTTGTGTATAAGAGAAAGCCTCACGGTCGTAGGGAGCTCCTTGTGTATAAGAGACAGCCTCACTGTTATAGGGAGCTCCTTGGGTATAAGAGACAGCCTCACTGTGCTAGGGAGTTCCTTGTGTTTAAGAGACAACCTAACTGTTGTAGGGAGCTCCTTGTGTATAAGAGACAGCCTCACTGTCGTAGGAAGCTCCTTGTGTATAAGAGACAGCTTCACTGTCGTATGGAGCTCCCTGTGTATAAGAGACAGGCTCACTGTCGTAGGGAGCTCCTTGTGTATAAGCGACAGCCTCCCCGTCATAGGAAGCTCCTTCGGTATAAGAAACAGCCTCAATCTCGTAGGGAACTCCTCAGGTATAAGAGGCAGCCTCACTGTCGTAGGGAGCTCCTCGGGTATAAGAGACAGCCTCACTGTCATAGGGAGCTCCTTGTGCATAAGAGACTCACTGTAGTAGGGAGCTCCTTGTATATAAGAGACAGCCTCACTGCCGTAGGAGCTCCATGTGTATAAGAGACAGCCTCACTGTACCATCGAGCTCCTTGTGTATTAGTGACAGCCTCACTGTCGTAGGGAGCTCCTTGGTTATAAGAGACAGCCTCAGTGTCGTAGGGAGATCCTTGGTTATAAGAGAAAGCCTCACTGTTGTAGGGAGTCTTCGGATATAAGTGACAGTCTCACTGTTGTAGGGAACTCCTTGTGTATAAGCGACAGCCTCACTGTTGTACGGAGCTCCTCAGGTATAAGAAACAGCCTTGCTGTTTTATTTAGCTCCTTGAGTATGAGAGACAGCCTCACTGTCGTAGGGAGCTCCTAGTGTATAAGAGACAGCCTCACTGTCGTAGAGAGCTCCTTGTGTATAAGAGACAGCCTCATGGTCATAGGAAGCTACTTCTATATTAGAGACAACCTCACTGTCGGAAATGAGCTCCTCACGTATAAGAGACAGCCTCACTGTTTTAGGGAGCTCCTTCTGTATAAGAGACAGTCTCACAGTGCTTAATTTGAGCCAGTGGTTTTCAGTGCCCATCAGCGGCAGTTAATCATCAACACTGGCACTATAGTTTCATGAGCACCAGTTAAGAGCACACTCGTTTTTGGTAGGCCATTATGCCACATCCTCTCCCCATTTTATGGTTAGTAGTTGGTTCTGTTTTAGGCTGAGCTAGCAGGAGAAATGGGCTGGGGCATTCTGCCTACAAACGAGAGAACAAGCACTTTAAAAAAAAAACAAATTAAGCACTGCAGCCTCACTGTCGCAGAGAGCTCCTCAGGTAGAAGAGACAGTGTCAGTGTCGTTAGGGATCTCCTCTGGTATAAGACACAGCCTGACTGTCGGAGGGAGCTCCTCGGGTATAGGAGACAGCCTCACTGTCGGAGGGAGCTCCTCGGGTATAAGAGACAGCCTCACTGTCGGAGGGAGCTCCTCGGGTATAAGTGACAGCCTCACTGTCGCAGAAAGCTCATCGGGTATAAGTGACAGCCTCACTGTTGTAGGGAGCTCCTTGTGAATGAGAGACAGGCTCACTGTTGTAGGGAGCTCCTCGGGTATAAGAGACAGCCTCAGTGTCATAGGGAGCTCCTTGGATACAAATGACAGTAACACTATCAGAGGGAGCTCCTTGAGTGCAAGGGAGAGCCCCAGACTTAAAGGGATCTCTTTGGGGAACAAGGGACACATTGAGGGTCATAAGGAGCCCCCTTGGGTGCAAGACGCAGCTCGGGTTCATAGGAAGCCCCAAAGAAACATGGGCAGCTTCAGAGTTCAGGCCTCACAACTGTGGTTCAAGTCCACTGTCCGAGGTAGACACACATACCAGTTACAGCCACAGGAGAGTCCCCCCTCAACAGAGTGTACAACGACACAGTCACAGTGAGCACCTCACAATTATGGGATGGTGCAGCCACTAGACCACAGTGAGTCTCTCACAATAGGAGGTGCAGCCCCTTAGCTTTAGGGTGCTGAGTTCTAATCTCAACCCCATGCTTGACCACAACATATGTGAGGCTGGGCAGATTGTTTTATCTCCCTGTGACTGAAATTGTAAATATGCGTAATGTAAATAAGTGTTAAGCCGACTGAACACAGTGTGAGGTTTAATACTGTACCAATTACCGCTCCAATAAAGTGTTATCTCCTTTTGCCCTAGGAAGCTCTTAAAAACAGAGGGTACAGTCTAAGAGTCTCGGAATGGTGGTTCAAACATTTGACAAAGAAAGTTCTTAACTGAAGCCAACCTTGTGCTGAAAGAACCCATCAAAAAAGAAGCATAACCTTTTGGTCAATGCAATAGCTTGACTAGGGGATGCAGCTTCACAGCTATAAGAAAACTCTTGCAATATGAAGTTATGACTGGTGTTCCCTGGCTGTCTTTGGTGGGGTGCTCCTTGGTATTCCCTGTCTGAATTATCTCTGATCGTCTCTGACTGGGTGCTCCTTGCTAGTATTAGGTTAGGTGCTCTAAAGTAGTAAAAGGGTTGGTGTTTTCTGATGAACCTTGAAGAGACTTTGGTTGAGCTCTTTAGTAAGCTGGGTTTAAGTGTTTTCTGGACGTGTTTGGTCAGATGCTGTCTGGTAGCCTTGGGTTTTGGGGCTTTCTCGTTGACTTGTGTTGGATTTTCTTTGATCATATTTGGTTGGGGGATTTTGGAAATATTATCTCGGGTGCTTTCTGCTAGGAAGGTAGGGTATTGTTTGGAAGTCTTTGGTTGATCTCTCAAGTTAGTTTGTATATTTTTCTGAACTTTTTTGGTTAGGTGTTTCCTTTTAGTCTCTGATTGGGTAGGATCTTCTTAGGATGGATTTTTCTTTGATCGTCCTTCACTGGGGCCCCCTTGGTAATGTTAAGCTGGGTGCCTTTTGTTGGGAAGGATGGGTATCATTTGGACGTCTTTGGTTGAGCTCGCTGATCGTTTTAGTTTCAGTGTTCTCTGGAAGTCTTTGGTTGGATGTTAGTTGGTGGTCTTTTGGTTTGTTGTCTTTGGGTTAACATGTTCTCTGGCAGTCTTTTTCTGGGCGCTGTCTGATAATCTCAGGTTGGGTGCTGTGTTGTTTGTTTCCCATGGGTGCTCTCTGGAAGTCACGCTTGGAAATTCTTTGTTATTGACATTAAATCCTGGTAGATAGGGGACCTTTGGAGCAGGCGCCAGGGCTAACAATGTGCTCAAGCTATGACATTTCCTGGAATTATGGGATGGTGCAGCCACTAGACCACAGTGAGTCTCTCACAATAGGAGGTGCAGCCCCTTATCTTTAGGGTTCTGAGTTCTAATCTCAACCCCATGCTTGACCACAACATATGTGAGGCTGGGCAGATTGTTTTATCTCCCTGTGACTGAAATTGTAAATATGCGTAATGTAAATAAGTGTTAAGCCGACTGTACACAGTGTGAGGTTTAATACTGTCCCAATTACCTCTCCAATAAAATGTTATCTCCTTTTGCCATAAAAAGCTCTTAAAAACAATGTGCTCAAGCTATGACATTTCCTGGAACTGTTGTCATTCTCACACAGGTTGGCAGCTGCTTTCCTCATGTTTATGGTAAATCACTATTACCTCCTACCCATATACACACAAATTGGTATGTGCCTTCCCTGCCCCACAAAAGAATGTCTTATCAAGTGAACAGTTTCATTGGCCGTAAACACCTCCTAAGCTTTACGTTTTTAGTGGCTGGAGGGCAGGGTGTTCAAGGTGAAGGCAAACTTAGAGCTGTGGGGCCAAAGATCCCAGCAGGGGTAGTAGGGGAAGAAACCTCTTGACTTACAAGAATTGCCATATAAAGAAGATAGACCTCTTCTCCACATGGATTCTAAGCTTTAATGCTGTGTATTGCATAAGGGAAACAGGAGACTGTGGGCGATGCTGCCATGTTTGATTAAACCAGTTGCGTTTTAGCTCTTTGTATCGCTCTGAGTGTTGCACTACTGCCTAATGAAGCCAGAACTGGGCTGTGGAAGCAGTTGTTCTGCAGATTGTGGTCCTGTGAGCATTAGGACATTTATTTCACACATACATGGGCTAGAATTCACATGCGAGCACCCTGTCAACTGCCGCCCTCTGTTACGTGGAGTCAGTGTGCCACAGACTGCATTTGGAAAGACACACGCTCATGTTGTTGGCGTGAACTGAACCCTCTGTTAACCGGCGAAACCAAGGTCCTTCGGGAGGAAAAGATGCAGCGTGCATGTGCCATGCTTAGCACATACTGATTGCTTAGCAATGAGAAGCCTTTCCATCCTATTAAAAGTTACCATATGCCGGTAGATATGCTTTTAGGGCAGTATGGGTGATCATAATAGAAGTTGCAGGGCATTGATGGAATGGCCTACTCAAAATCACAGGATGTTGGTGGACGCCTGTCAATAGCCATAGGATTTTTTTCCAAGAAGGGGAATCTAGGATGGACAATATTTAACGGGGTCCAGTGTGTGTCCCCAGAACACTAGCAACAACAAAGGATCACAAAGTTCCCCGGAAGGACTGGGTAGGAAGGGGATATGAGTGTGAGTGTAATGTAGAAAGAATTGCCAAGAGGGAAAAAAAGGAAGGGGGGAATTCCCTCTTGGGAACTAGAACCCTCACACACCCAGCAAGCTAGGTGTCATGCTTCATCATATGGGTCCTGCTCCTCGTCAGACTGGCGCTGCAATGTCTGACGGGCACCCGCGAAGGGGCTCTTTAGCGGAGATCTTTTGTTCCAGCCATATGGTGCATGCGTGTGAGAGGGCAGAAAGAAGTGTAGTCGTGAAAAGTGGTGGTGAATTAAAAAAGGTAAACTAGTCCACAGGGGACTTTAATGGTGTGGCTAGCTTCCTTGGTTAAAAACAGTGGGAGGGGAGATATTAGACGCGGGTAAATATGGCAAAAATATCTACAACCCTCTGTTCAGGTCGACATGTTTCTTGCTAATCTAGCAATTCCTCAGGACCTAGTGTTCAGTACTACACAGTGAGTTAAAAACCTTATTTATATACAACCTTGAAACTTAAGGTCTGTAGCGGGGCAGGCCGACTGGTCCTGCCTTGAATAATGCAACCCTAAGTAAAAACCTAAGGTGCCTCGCAGTCTGCTCTGTGGGACCTGCACAGATGAGTCATGGACCCAGGCGGTGTGCGGTCTCTGCCTGCAAACCTACCCCCACGCGTTATCCGTAGGGGATCAGGAGCGACTGGTCATAGGATGTTTGTGGACATGTATGATGGAAGCTGAGGGACAGCGATAGACACTGTGCACGTCTAGTGAAAGTCAAAGGATGTGGGTAGACAGGTCTATTGTAATGCAGGAGAAGTTGCTTTACATGTCCAGTAAATGGTAAAGGATATTTGAGGAGAAATCTTGTGGGCATTACAGAACGTTGGTGGACATATCAATTGACCAGCTACAAGATTACGGTGGGTTTGCTAGTTGGGGTTAAAAGCTATTTGTTTAAACTTCTATTGGAATTGAAGGGTCATCAGTAGACTTACCTTGTGGAAGTCACTGCAAAACATTAGTAGGTGTCTTTTGGAACTCCACGATATTGCTACCTGTTGGAAAAAAATCAGTGCTCACGGACATGTCTAGGTGAAGTTAGAACACGGTGGTGGATACGTATAATGGTAGAAATGGAGCATGTGGGGATATGTGTAATGGGAGCACTGTGACATTGGTGGTCACATCACTGTCTAAAAAATTCCAGGAAGTTAATATATATGTCCATGACATAGGTTGTGGGTTACACTTCTAAAAATTGATCCCCAGAATATTGTGGGACAAGAATACCGAGGACAGAATATCGAGGGACAAAATATGGAATGTAAGTGCATATAGCAAAGTGCAGATTTGCTATTCCTAACTCCACATCTACGTACCTTGAAGATATATTTATCTCGAAGATACATGTATATGCTGTTATGTACCGAAAATCTAGAGTTACTTACCTGTCAATATTTATTTCCAATATTTTGGCCTCGATTTTGTGTCCCGTCGACATTGTGGTGTCGATATAAAGGCAGTCACATAGGTTAAGCAGTTTGACACGGATATCAAGGTACCGCTATCAAGTTAGCATCTTACATTACATTACTGGCAAAGCAAGTGGGAAACCAGATGCAGCTCTTACAGGCCTCCACGGAAGAAGCAGATCAAGACACTACATAGATTCACTGGTGCCCGAGGTACTCTGGGCTAGCTAGTGTGACTGCATCATTCTGTACTCAGTCCGGCTGCCTTGTCTGATATTACCAGGTTATAAGTGGGGTGGGGCAAAGCAAAGAAGAAGAGAAAAAAAATATGTATATAAGCTGGAGAAATTGTGGAGTGGTACATCGAGAGGGAAAGATAGAGAGATGTGGTTGAAGGGGATAGTAAGAAGGAGAGAATGAGGAGGTCAGGATGGGAAGGGAGAGGAGAAGCAAAGGAAAAGGAGAGAAGCAAGGGGAAATTGTCAGGGAAGGGGAAATGGAAATGGGGAAAATAGAAAAGAATGGAGGGTAAGATGATGGGGAGAGACAGCCAACAGGGAGAGCTTATGGGGGAAATAAGGTACGAGGGAGAGGAGAAATTGTAAGGTGTTAAGCAAGAGAAGGAAGATGGAAACAGGGTGGAGAGGAAGATAAATGAGAGAGCAGAGGAAGAAGGAATAGAAAGGGGAAAAAGGGAAGCTATAATGAACACGTTCTAGAAGGGAAGGTGAACATGGGGAAGAAGGGAGCAGGGGAAGAGAGAAAGGGAAAGAACAACAAGAAAAGAAGAGGGGAAGGAGTGTAAGATGTAAAATGGAGTGTTGGACTTCCTGGGCCTGGCATACATGGATGTCGTTTATTCAGATTCTTGAGCACAAAATCGTCTTGCTAGTGTTGCCAAGTTTATCTTTGTCCACCCTAGACTTATCTGACCAGGGCACCTGACTGTGTACGTAACCAGTGCCAGCCTCTAAAGGGGAGGGCTCTCAGACTGCTGAGCTAAAAACGTCAGTGCATAATCTCAGTGTATATTGCCTTTGAACCAATAAACCTAATTAAGTAACCCTGGCTATATAGTTATTTCAGGGGCATAGCGTCTATTGGTGCAGCAGGTGCAGTGGCACTGATTCTAGAGCCCAGAGGAGCCTAATCAACTCCGATTATTGCTGTATTTTACAATTCTAAGGAGAGCACTTTCCTTCCTTGCCCATGACACACTGGCTACGTCACTGTACAAGTGTTCATCCATCTGGTCTTAACGGATGAGGAACCTTAATCAGCACCACATAATAGAGCCTCACACATGAAGTAGGGGTGAGGGCGATACTTTGGTCTTTAGTTTCACCTTCCCCAATATAGAGGGGCTCTTTGGAGTCATCCCGCTGGCTACGGGGTATGACACCAAAGTGACATGTCAGCCATCTCTAGGGTTGGGCTAAAAAACATACCTAATTCATTCAGCAAAACGATTCTGTTTCAGGTCTGCAGGGTAAGAGCTGTGCTATAAAAATCCCTAAATACACATATAAAATGTCCATCTGACCCTAGCAACCGTCACTCACCCAGAACATGACGCTGTCCCCCCCCTTGAAAATTCTTACTGAGGGAACTTCTATCTTTCCTTATGATTGTCTAGGGGTCTCAGTCATCTCGTTCTACGGGTAACGAAAATTAGAAGTGACATAAATGCCAACCTCACTTTTGGAGGGGCGATGGTGCACTGACAAGGGGAAAACCCAAAGATCCCTAACTGTAAATAATTGTATAACACTTACAGATCTGGAGCAGGTCCCATTATTTGCACATCAAGTAGGAACCCATCTGTGCCCTGTAGGTGGCCTGCCCAGGTTCAACCCCGTAGTGCATCCCAGAATACCTGTGGGCTCTAGTCCGCCACCTTCAAGATCTCCTACACTACGGAGATGGCCTGGGTCCAAGAAAGCCATGTGGTGTCAGCTCACTAGGGTCTTGGGTCAGTCTGGTGCATTGGGTCCTGATGGATTTGTCTCTTGCTCTTGGACGCATCCACCCCAGGCCGGGCTACCCACTTGGACTGCTCTCCTCTTCTCCAGAGTTGCAGAGCTGAATACCAGAACAGAGGGTCTCTTCTGTCTGACAGCCTCTTCTGCACTATCCCCTTCAACGTTCATACGTCAGTCCCAGACACTCCCACTCACCTGCAAGCACTTACCTAATTGTACTTCTACCACTCAGAAGGGGCCCAGCCCAAACACACTGCTCACAGCACCCCCTAGAATGGATGTTGATTCACTAAAATGCTAGGAGTAGTCTTTAGGGCTAGTGACAGAATAAAGTGCAGCCATATCAACGATCTCACCTGGACTGACCACACTATTGTCCACTTCACCACTGCGGGGTCCCACAACACTGCTCCCAAGCCGCCCAGCACTCCACACTGCAGCTGGAACTAGGTCTCAGAGAGCCAATGGACCGGCGCTTTCAACACCTCCTGCCCTCACACCACATCCAACCTGGAACAGGCGGTCAAGAACTTCTCTGCCTGGATCACAGACTGTGCCAACAGAGCCGCCCCCACCAAACCCTCAAGCTCAATAGGTCATCCAAGCAATCCATTTGGTACACTACAGAACTAAGTACCATGAAGCGCATCTGCAAACTACTCGAAAGGAAATAGAGCAGCAGCAAGGAGCACACAGGCAAACAACATTCAAAAAAGCCTTCAAACAATACCACCAACTCCTGAAAAAGACGAAACAAGCATCCTGGATGACCGCATCAAAGCAAGCGCCAACGCTAGCAAGGAACTCTTCAACATCGTCAAAGAATTCTCCATCCCCTCAGCCATCGAAAACATCATCACCCTTTCACAGGAACTCTGCTACCACCTGGCAGACTTCTTTCATGGCAAGATCTCCACCATCCACCCACCGTCATCCTCAGCCAACACACCTCCATGAATGAGGAGCATGACCACCTGCTCTCTTCTTGGGACCAGCTAACCACGCAAGAAACCCCAGCCATCATAAAGTCCATCCACTGAGGAGAACCCACAGACTTCTGCCCCCACCACATCTTCAGCCTAGGGAGTAAGGTGCTCAGCCGTGAGTTCACTTCCATCTTCAATGTATCCATCACGATGGCCACGTTCCCTGAAGAATGGAAACGTGCAGAAGTCAAGCCCCTACTCAAGAAACCATCCGCTGACCCAAATGAACCCAAGAACTAACGCCCCCATCTCTCTGCTGCCCTTTCTCGTCAAAGTCACATATAGCCATAAACACAGCTGTACAAATTAAACTTTTTTGCTTGTCAGATGCACACATAGACACATGCTAAAAAATAGAAAAGTTAATTACAAACATAGTCAACTATGTTACCTACACTCACTACCAGACACAAATTATAGACCCTAAATACATAAACACACACACACACAAACATGCACTTTAAACACATATAGTAAAAGACATACTTAATCAGAGCGCACATGCCGGCACTACATGACAGAAAACATACATAATCTGTTTTTCATCATGAAGCAACAGGCCAGTGTAACAAGCAACAACCCAGGGGTCGCAGGCTGAGCCCCAGAGGCTGCAGCAATGCTCTTGTCTTGGTTAATCCCTGTTTACACATACTCATGAACCAGTTGGGAAGAGGTCCCTACATTTCATTGACAGTAATAAAGAACACGTCATCTGTTGATGTACCAGGTTTAGGGCCTTATCTAAAACATGGCCGCCGCCGGACTTCCTGTGACGTCATCGCATGGCGTGCGCGGCAATGCTAGACCGCTACACCACAAATTGCCGTCCCCAACCCCCTTAAATGTGAGAGCTTATGTATTGCAGCTGTGGCCCCTCCATTAGACGGAGGAGCGTCACCCTCTCCTGCCACCACCCGCAAATAAAACGTCAATAAAACTGGTTCGTAACCCGTTTTATAATTGTTTTATTTTAATCCCCTTGGACCCGCCCCCAGGACTCCGACAACTCTTGGGTGCGGGTCCAGGGGGATGACACTGTGATGGGGGAATGGGAAAGCACTCCGTTGTCCCTACACTGCAAATGAGGTGTCTGACTGGCCGTTTCAGGCCTGCCAAACATCTCATGCGCAATGAAGCTTTCTCCAGCCCCAGCTGCGTTGCTGGGGCTGGAGAAAGCAGGCACAAGCTACCAGCCTGCCTGGGAGAAAAAAAATCAGAGTGCAATGGAACGGACGGCAGAGGCAGTGGCGATCAGGTAAGGTTTTTTTTTTTTTTTACATTGTACCAACCCCCCAGGTTCCCTCCTCCGCCGCCCGCCACTGTAGCAGGGGACGGGCATAGACTGATCTATTGTGATGAAATCAAGGGTAACCTTCAGTCCCAATCTCTTAGACATCAACAACTGATGGTTTTCAGTGACCCTGGGTACATTCTAGCACAGACAATAGAGATATTTATTGGATGCTGATTCCATAGACAGGAGACACTGGCCTCATGGTGGTTAGCTACTGAAAAATGCTTGTTGCATGCAATGCACTGGTCATGGTTGCTAACCTTCCTGCACCTAATTTCAACATTTCTGACAGAGTATGTTTATTGCCCATGTGACTAACATCCCGAGTACCCTAGCAAGTGCTCTACAAGATTTATTTGGGATGACCACCAGCAGAGCGCTCAACTCCACTGGAGGTAGTAGCCTACCAAAAGTGTTGTTTTTTTAAACTTAGGTGACTATGGTCCAAATGTCCAAGTCGTGAGTTGTCTAACAAGTGGTTAAAACTGTTTGATATTGTGTGGTACATGCCTTTATATCTGCCTACTGGCCCTCTCTGGTAGCCATGTGCAGTTTGAGTTAACAATAATAATAACAATAATAATAATAATATATCACTTCTTACTACACTTTCTAAGCACTCTTAAATAGCAGATGTTACTATTACCTAGGGCCAGATGTAGGTAGGGTTTTACCGGCCGGTAACGGCCGAATTCGTCCGTTACCGACCGGTAAAAGGAATTTGAGATGTAGGGGGCAGAATCGGTAAATTTACCGTTCGGTAAATTTACCGATCGGTAATTTTACCGAATCTGTAAATATACCGGTCGGTAAATTTACCGACCGGTATATTTACAGAATCTGTAAAATCGATATGTAGGTGTGACTCTCATGAGTCCCACAAGGCCTAAGAAATCGGTATTTTACCATCAAATTCAATTTGATGGTGAAATACCGATTCAGGTGTGCATGCACATGTGTGCATGCACACCTGTGCCATATGACAGGCAGACCTGCCCTTAGGGCAGGTATGCCTGCCATATGGCCCCCGAACCTTTTTTGGGGGTGCTAGAGGGTGTCAAAGTGACACCCCCTGCACCCTTGCCAAAAATCGGTATTTACCGATCGGTAAATACCGACCGGTAATGCCCCATTCATTCCTATGGGCTTCAAAGCCCATAGGAATGAATGGGGCATTACCGGTCGGTATTTACCGAATCGGTAAATACCGATTCTTAACGATTCGGTAAATGGAACATCTGGATGTTCCTACATACCCCCACTTCTTATTTACCGATTCTTAATTACCGAATCGGTAAAATTCGGTAATTAAGAATCGGTAAATAAGTTTTACCTACATCTGGGCCTTAATGTAATAGCGTCAGAACCCCCTTCAGAGAACCACGGGTCATGCAGGGGCTCCATGTTCTTTATCATTCACTGGCCAAATACAACATATATGCATTGCACAGTACCGTATCCAGCATGCACTGTACCACTCGTAGGCACACATATAGGGCCAGATGTAGGTAGGGTTTTACCGGTCGGTAACGGCCGAATTCGGCCGTTACCGACCGGTAAAAGGAATTTGAGATGTAGGGGGCAGAATCGGTAAATTTACCGTTCGGTAAATTTACCGATCGGTAATTTTACCGAATCTGTAAATATACCGGTCGGTAAATTTACCGACCGGTATATTTACAGAATCTGTAAAATCGATATGTAGGTGTGACTCTCATGAGTCCCACAAGGCCTAAGAAATCGGTATTTTACCATCAAATTCAATTTGATGGTGAAATACCGATTCAGGTGTGCATGCACATGTGTGCATGCGCACCTGTGCCATATGACAGGCAGACCTGCCCTTAGGGCAGGTATGCCTGCCATATGGCCCCCGAACCTTTTTTGGGGGTGCTAGAGGGTGTCAAAGTGACACCCCCTGCACCCTTGCCAAAAATCGGTATTTACCGATCGGTAAATACCGACCGGTAATGCCCCATTCATTCCTATGGGCTTCACCGATTCTTAACGATTCGGTAAATGGAACATCTGGATGTTCCTACATACCCCCACTTCTTATTTACCGATTCTTAATTACCGAATCGGTAAAATTCGGTAATTAAGAATCGGTAAATAAGTTTTACCTACATCTGGGCCTTAGAGAGCACCTGCATTTAGCATGCACACACTGCACTCTTCACATATTGTACCACTCACAGGTACACGTACACCAAGCACATGCATGTATCCTACACGCACTACACAGCACTGCATCCTTCATGTACTGTACCACTCATAGGCACACATACATCCAGTCCATACCTTTAGCATGCATGCACTGCACAGTACTTCATTGTCCCTGTATTGTATCCTCCCAGGCATAGATACACCCAGCACAGATTCACCACTCCTGCACTGTGCAGCACTTCACACCAAACCGTAGGTCAAGGGTGAGTTAAGCACACAGGAGGGGACCATTAAAAATGAGTGAGTCGGTAGACCTCAGTCCAGTGAAACTGTTTAAAAATGACCTGTTCACTCCTACTGATCACTACACAGTATGCTGCCACCACCACACTTGTACTGCGTAACTCCTGGTGAAGGTGGTAGCATTCCATCACTATGATGGTAGCGCTTTGGGCACACCTCCTGGTCCAACAAGCCGGCAATCTTTGAGACAGGCCTATGTCATGGCACCCGCGTAGCTAGGGGGTGCGGGGGGGGCGGACCGCCCCAGGCGGCACAATTTAAGGTGCGGCGGCCGGCGGCACTGATGGCCCGTTATTTGGGGACACTCACAGTAGTGTCGGTGTCCCCAAATAAATTATAAAGGGTGCCGCAACACACGGGCCATCAGTGTTGTGCACTGCATTAGCTGTGAAGTGAGGAGCTACGGGCAGCCTCAACTCACACACTAATGAAAATCATTCATCCGCGGCGCTGCTCGGAGGGATAGCTAGCTTGACTTCACGTTGTGCTACTTTGCCGCCACGCAGGGGACGTCACATCCTGCTGCTGGAGCAGGCCGGGAGAGGAAGTTGCGCGCCTCCGTGCTGGCCGTTTTGCTGGTGGTGACCGTGTCTGTTTTATATTACTTGTCTTCAGAGGTGCTTGTCTTTCACAACACTGTCCCAAATTGAATGATGGCACCGCTGCTGCCGGCACCTCGCACCGACCCGACCTGTCACCGTGCCTTTAGCTCAGCTCTCAGCTGTAGTTAATTTACCCCCGGGCCGCGCCGAAATTATTGCAGCCGCGGAGCCGCCTTCACTATTTCTAAATAATTAGGGCCTCATTGATTCAGCTACTGAACTTAAGTGTCGAGTACCTGTCAACGCTCACCCTGCAGCCTGGTGCCCAAATTGGACGTCACCTCTCAAACAACGTGAGTACTTTTATTGAAATATTTCAGTGTTCCCTAATCTACTGTGGCACGCAGTTGCGGTGGAGATTCGTTCAAATGTAAATGTACAACATGTTTTTCTACGATGTGTATTTTGGTACATAAATGCTCTAGCCGTGGGCATCAACTTCTATGAGGCTCTGGGGCATCAGCCCCAGCAATCTTTTCAGGTTAGGAGGAATCATGCTGGTTGGGACAAGGTTTGAGCAATCCCATTGTTCTGCTCACTGCTCTTGCAAGAAAGGAATCACTGTAATCCAAATCCCTTTGTTCAGGAAGACTGAAGAGAAGTGATCAGTGACAGTAGGGAAGGGGTCGTACTTCTCTACGAGGAGCTACAAGGACAGAGAGAAGAAGGGGCAGTGTGACAGGAAGCAGTAGGAGCAGTATGTGACCAGATGGGGTGATGTGTGAGCAAAGGGACACTGTGTGGGGGAAGAGGCAGGTAAGAGAGATAAGCGTGTGAGCAGAGGGGGCAGTGTGCCAGCAAAAAGGCTACGTAGAAATCAAACGAAAAAAAGGTCAGGGGGAGAAGGACGGTGTGTGGGCAGACGGGGCACGGAGCATATTGTGTAATATGTGAACTAACAAGATGTGAGAGCAGAAGGGGTAAGGAGCAGAGGGGTAGCAACAGCAGAAGGTGCAGGAAGCAGAAAGAATTGAGTGTGAGCAGGAAGAGGCAGGGAGCAGAGGGGGTAGTGTGTTATGAAAAAGGGCAGGGAGCTGTGGTGCAATGTGTAAACAGAGGGGACAGTGTGTGAGCAAAGGGGGCAGTGTACATGCAGATGGTTCAAGGAGTAGATTTGACAGAGTGTGAGTAGGGGGTACTGTGAACAGAAGGGTCAAGCAGCAGAGTGGCAGTGTGAGAGCAAAAGGGCAGTGTGGGCGCAGAAGGGGCAGTGAGTAAGCAAAAAGGGCTGACTATGAGCAGATGGTCAAGGGAGAAGAAGGGTTGGCACGTGAGAACAGGCAGGGAGCACTTTGGGCAATTTGTGAGCAGATGCTAGTGTGTGATAAGGGGCAGAGGGAATATGGTGTGAGGACAGGCACTTGTCTTTGAACAGAAAGGACAGGGTGAATTAGTATGGTGAAAATTTGAAAGAAATTTGAGTGGTGTATATGTTAGTCAGTTATTTGGATTGAGAAGGATTGAGAAGGATAGTGGAGGGATAGAAGAAGAAAAAAGTTTGCATTTATATAGCGCTTGCTACCCTTGATGGGGTGTTAAAATGCTTTTTTGGCGAGTGGCACGTTACTTCGGAACCCAGGAAGGATAGTGGTGAATTACTATAATGAAAATATGAAAGTAAGGTGAGTGGTGAATATGTTAGTAAGATTATGTGGATTGAGAATGATGGTGGATATATGGAGACTTAAGGTTTGCATTTATATAGCGCTTGCTACCCTTGATGGGGTGTTAAAGCGCTTTTTTGGCGAGTGGCACGTTACTTCGGAACCCAGAAAGGAATAGTGGTGAATTAGTGTAATGAAAATATGAAAGTAGGGTGAGTGGTGAATATGTTAGATTATGTGGATTGAGAATGAATGATAGTGGAGGTATGGAGATTTAGGCACTTAGCACTGTGTCTTCTTTCTTTTTCTTACTTTATCACAATTGTTGTTATCGGTTGGCAGTCGCTGATGATGAGAACCTGAGGATGCAGGCGAGTACCAGTCTGCAGACTCCCATGGTGTTACTCCCGTGAGGCACTGCCAATCGTTTTTCACTTTTTTTCCTTTCCTATTTATGTTTGGTCATTTCACACTGGAGGGTGGGATAGACCACGGGAGGCAGAGCTCACAGACGCAATTAGTATAATGAAATATGCAAGTCATTTTAAATAATTTGAGTGGTGGATATGTTAGTCAGTTATTTGGATTACGAAAGGATACCGAAGGGGTAGAAGAGGTAAAAAGGTTTGCATTTATATAGCGCTTGCTATCCCTGTTGAGGTGTTAATGTGCTTTTTCGGTGAGTAGCATGCTACTCCGGAACCCATAAAGGAATAGTGGTGAACTAGTATAGTGAAATAGGAAATTTATTTGAGTAGTGGACATGTTAGTCTGTTATTGGGATTGAAACAGGATAGTGGAGGGAGAAGGGAAGTATTTTGAATCGTTTTTGTTTTGTTGTTGTTTTGTTGTTGCTATACACTTCATTACGAGTGGTTATTCCCCAGTAAGGAGGAACAACGTCCATATCTTGCTGTTTACTGCACCTAAATGCCATCTTCCGGGTTTCCCCTGATAGATATCAGTAGGTTTGGCCTGAAAGCATTTATGAAGGGAACATGGTTTTCATTCCAAAATTCAAAAGTCCAATAAGTGTGGTTCCAGGAGCTAACGCACATAGCGGAATTTAATGCAAACTTGTAAGGAAGGCAAAGACAAACTTACCTTGGGAAATTTTTCAGACAGCATAACATTGAAGTTTCTCAAAACTTTAGAAGCACAAAACAGGATTTCCAAAAATTCTAACTTCATGTAGGGCTGATATGTGGTATGCACTCCTTTTGTGTTGTAATTGTTCACGCAGTCCCCAGATAGATTATGCAGTGTGTGTGTTCTCCTTTGTATTGCCGGTCACCGGTGTATTCAACTGTGTAGTCTTAGACTGTGTCATGTATGTGCATATAACTTGCATGATCGAGGTAACTTTTAGCAGCGATACTACGCGTCTCTCGGACCTTTTTCAAGTGCTCGCCGTCTTTTTTCCCCAGCAAGGGGGGGCGGCAATCTGAGGGATAGCCCCGGGCGCCACAAGCTCTAGCTACGCCCCTGTGTCATGGTGCAAATGCATGACCCCTGTTTGCCTATGACAACAAAAATCAGCATTAGAGATCCAGACATCAATACAATTGGGCACTCAGGGCAGAAGTACACATCCATTACCATGCAGAGAACTCTTCAGTTCCAGCAGATGGTAATGAAGGATGGAAGGGGCTGGCTGGATGTGGTAACCCCCACATCAGCATCCCAAGCATTTCTACCTTACTCTATAGTCTCTTTGTGAAGGAAGGTCAACATCCTGCTTTATGGCGGACAGACTGCAAGTATGCCATAAACAAGCTTAAATAAAATCTGCAGGTGTGATTTTCCACTTTTATTAGATGTGGCTAAGACCTTTTGATTTTATTGAAATTATATGTATAATATACTTACATTAGGAGGCTTTAGGCCAGGCTTTTTCATCCATCCCTCTTTTGTGTGCTTTTACAGACCACAGCATGGGGCTATGGGTCAGCCTGAACTGACAGCGTGTGTCCCACTGCTGCACTAGTATTATAAAAATGTGATAAGCAAGACAAAAGTACTTAAAACAGGAGTGAACTCCCATACACATAACTCACTATCGGCCTGCTTCAGCCACTGGTTAACTTCACTTTGAGTGTCTGCATTTAACTCTTTCATAGGAAGCACATCCTCATACAAACTAGTTGTCTTCATTTTCAGGGACTACTATGGTAATGTGTTCTTTTCTGAGGACAAGAAAGTATCTTTGCCTTTAGCCAATGCTTTTAGGTTGATGAGAGCCAGGCAGCTTTCCTCACAATAAAGGTTTATGAAAACCATGCAAGAACAATACAATAATTTCCAAAGCCAAAAGACTGGGCACCAACGCCAGACCTATTGGCTTTGCCAATTGTGGTTTTTTTTTCAATGAAGGTGCAGTTCAAAGGCAGAAAATGTAAACAAAAGCAAGGCCAACAGGCAGATCTGTTTCTTTGGAAGCCTATAACCTGCATCAGCGCTGGGCTCTTGATGACCTCTGTGTTCTGTGTAAACTTCCTTCAGTGAGATGCACCTCCTCTCCTGAACTGCTGGTGTCTGCTAATTCAAGTCAAGAGATGCAGCGATTTCACAAGAAACAGAGTGCCCAACCTTCCTTACATTTGGTAGCATAGAGAACATTACAGATGCATTTTCTTTAATATTTAACTTGCAGGATTGCCTTAAAATATCAATTTTCATTTGGACTTTGGACATTTTTGCATTACATTATAGCAGCCTTTTTTCTAGAGATACTTCTTATCGTGTTCGGTTGATTTAACATATGTGTGTACTTTGCAAGTTGTTAGAAAAGGGGTTTCTGGTCGGCAGAGTATGCACCCTGTCCAAGCAGGAGCCACAGTCCTTGTGAGGGTAAGTCACTACACAATCTAAATTATCCTGTGCTGTTGGCCTTGGCCCTTATTGCAGGGTCATGCCTGAACTTTTTCTTTTCCTCCTGATATTTTTTCTGACCTGGTGTTGGTGGTTTTAGGACTCTGGGCACTTTATCACTGCTGTCCAGTGTAAAGTGCATGTGCTCTTTATGGTAAACGTGGTAAGATTGGTCTACACCTGTTTGGCGTATTTAATTTACATATCGGTCCCCAGTAATGAGGTATCTCATATACCCGGGCCAGTAAATTAAATGCTACTTGTAGGCAGCGCTGGTTTTGCCACCCACCAAAGTAGCCTTTCAAATCTGTCTCAGGCCATTGTAGGGCCTGCGCGCGCAGTTTACTGCCGCTGTGACGTGACACATAAAGTGGTTGCCACGTCTGTGACTCCCCTTTTACTACATATCAGTCACCCCTAAGGTAGGCCCTAGCTAGCCCTATGGGCAGGGTGCGCTGTCGGTAAACGGTAGGACATGTGCCTTAACTGTGTGGCATGTCCTTGTAGTGCCAAACAGCCATTTTGGTTTCTCACTATTGTGAGGCTACGCTCTCATAGGAATGCATTGGAGATTCCTGATAGGTGTTTCAGTGGTAATTCCTGATCTGAGAGGACTAACATTATCAAGTTTGGTATGTTTGGAATAGTGGTGATAAATTCTGTGTGGTGGTGTGCGGAGATTTATTATCACTATTTTAGTAATGGCACTTTTAGAAGTGGGCATTTCTGTGTGCTACGTTTCTTTGTGCCTGCCTGTTGTGTATTGCTATCTGCAATGTTACCAGTAGTTACTGGTTGCAATTTTCGCTACTTGCAAGTTCTAATGGTTATGACAGTGGCCCGATTGGCCCTGTAATATATATAATCCCCTGTAAAGTAATACCTAGAGCCAGGTGGCACAGCGTACATATGTGAATATGCTCTGATATGTCTTATGGATAATAAAAAGGCTATTTTTATATAACCTTGTGTGGAGTTTCTTTTGTGGTGTGCCTAGTGTGTCACTGCTGTGTGCGTGTGCTGCGCAAAGGCTTTACACATTGCCTCTGCGATAAGCCTGACTGCTCATGCCAAGCTATCATGCGGGTGAGCAGGGGTTATCTTCCTGTGTGTAACTCCCTTGCCCTGACTAGAATGGTGGTTTCTGCCTGGCTTAGGCGCATGCCCTAGCCAACCAGAAATCCAATTTCTAACATGTGCTCACCCTCAGGTAGCTTGGCGCAGAGCAGTCAGGCTTAACTTAATAAGCAATGTATTTGCACAACATTTAAACAGTAAAACAATGAAAACACCACAAAAAGCCTCCATAACAGTTTAGAAAAGTAAAAAATGACTCTATAAATAAAACAAGACAAAAATGATGAAAATCCAATATCTAGGAGTTGAGATATGAATTTTGAAGGAATATATGTCAAAGTAGCGCTTAGAAGCAAATAGCGCTTAAAGTGTTAACTGGTTGCGCAGGTCTGGGACAAAATCAAGAGTTTTGGCCAACCGCAAGGGAGTGCAGGCCGGATACATGGACCCACTTAAGCCTAGTGAACAAAAGTAGCTCAATCCTAGGTTTGTGTCGACAGAGGTTGGGTGGGGTGCAGTCCAGTGATGCTTTGGTGATCCCGAATGCAGCAGCGGCGATGAGAGGAGGGCCTGTGAGCAAAGCGTTGGTCCCGGAGTGCACAGGTCAGGGTGTGGTGCAGTGGTTCTGGTGTACTTCGCCGATCCAATTCCAGCGACAACAGACGATATGTTGAAAACACTGCTGCAAACCCATAGGTCCACGTCTAAGGGTCAAGAACTGGCTTGGCAGCTCTTGGTGGGACAGTCTCAGTAGCAGCTGAGGCCAAGGCTTGGAAAAGTAGAGTTCTAAGTCTTTTGTGTCTCTGAGACTTAGGTAACAGGAGGCAAACTAGCAAGCCCTTGGAGTCACTCTGGGTTCAAGTGATGCAGGTCCAGTCCTTCTCACCCAGCAGAGAGAGAGCTGCAGCAGCAGGAACACACAGCAAGGCAAGAGTTTAGCAATAGCAGATCCAGCAGAGTGGGAGTCTTTTAGCAGCACAGCGGTTCTTCTTCTTCCTGGCAGAGTGGCCACAGGGCCAGAGTGTACTACTTTGGTAGAGTCAGAGACAGTACTTAAACCCAAATGTGACTTTCAATTGGGGATGACTTCAAAGAAGGGACTTTATATTGTACAGGGTCATTTCTTCCTGGCCCTGGCTCAAGACTATCAGCAGGGGATAATCAGCCCTTTGTGTCCGTCAAATGTGAATTATTTTGATGTACATAAATGACCTGTTAATTTTTCCTGAAACATTATAAAAAGTAAATGGTGGCCTTGTTAATTGATTCGCGCGTTCACAAAATTTAATGTCTTCGTCAATGTTAAATGATCATCAACAGTCTCACTTTTTCTTGCACACACTTCCTAAAAGGGGCATTTAAAAAAAAGTAATGTTAAATCCAACTTTACTAGTGAAGGGGATTTATAATTACCATTCCAAAGATAAAAAACATAATGCAGCTACTCCTTTCTGATCAGGAATTACAACTTAAAGTTTATCAAATAATTCCCAATGTTAGCCTGTGAGAGGAGTAGGCCTCACAGTAGGCAAAACGAATTGAGCTGTTTGTTACTAACAGGACATATAAAACTTAGGAGTACCTAAGAGATGACTTGGGTGTAATAAAAGGTGAGTTTAAGGCTTGACAAGTAGCTTTAAATGCTAAGTCGAACTGGCAATAAACTGCACACACAGGCCCTTAAATGGCAGGCCTGAGATATGGTAGGGGCTACTTATATGGGTGGCACAATCAGCAGCAGTGGCTGCTACCTTGAAGCAGCAGTGAGGCTGGGTCGGGGGAAGGGGAGGGGGTTAATTGGATTTTAAAAAAACACTTACCGTCCGGCCGGCCGGCTGAGCAGCCCCAGCCTCTCCTGCATATTCTTCCTGGCTTCTTCTGGGAAACAGGAAGCAGGAAGCACCAGGACTCCCACGCTCCCCGCCGCCATTCACCATACTGCAATGTAGCGTGTTGATTAGTCTGAGCGCCGTGACATGGCGTTCAACCAGGGGCTGGAGGAGTGGGCATGTTCTCCATGCAGACTGTAATACAGCCTAAATGGAGAACATGCTATGTGCGCATGACCGTTTTGGGCGGGCCGAGAGGACCGGCCAATCACTCATGCTCACAAGGGGAGTGCAAACCACACCTCCCCCTGCTCTGAGAGCAGCCCTGCCCCATAAAGATGCTGCAGTAGGAAAAAATAAAATGATAATAACCTTGAGTTATTATCATTTTATTTTTCCTTTTTGTACACTGCATAAAGCAGTGGGGCGAAGCTCCTCCGCCTTAGTGGTGGAGCCTGCAGACTCACTAGTAGTAGTATTTCATTTACAGGCCCAGGGCACATGTAGGGCACTTTACTGGGGACTTATAAGTAAATTAAACATGCTCCAATTGAGGATGAACCAATATTGCCATGTTTAGGGGAGAGAGCATAAACCTTTAGCATTTTTTATCAGTGGTGAAGTTCATAGAGTTTTAAAGCCAGCAAAAGTGAGGTCAGAAAAATGGAGGGAGGCAGGCAAAAAGTTGGTAGGGAGAAGACCACCTTAAGGCTGTCAGGTGTAAGACAAGTCATCTGTGTTGAAAATGGTCTGGTAATCCCGAAGGACCATTATTGACACAGCACTTGTATATGGGAATGCAGCAGAGTAAGAACATATTGCCCAGAGGCTGAAGTGCACACTTTGTGGCTGAAAACCTGCGTTCAGAACCAGGCAATCACAATTTATCAAACTGTGTGATCCTAGGCTTGCCACTGGACTTCACTGTAGCTTGTTTTTCCTTGAGCACCTTGAAATCATTCCGTGCAGAACGTGCACTAGACAGAAAGCCAAACATCACGTCTCTGTGGCTGGGCTACGAATTTTCCTTTGTTTCGTTTTTATTCACCCGTAATAATGTTGCCCACATATATTTAGAATGCACGTCACAAGATGAGATGTGCCTTAGCTCAGGCTTGGCAACGTTGTTAGGGTATTCATAGTGGGAGGCGCAATTCATCAAAAGCTTTCCAAATTAATATTTGAAACCACCAACTTTGACCTATTATCATTCATTGCAGAAATAAAAGCGAACGCACTACAACGAAACGTTTAGAAATGACTTCTTAGAACAGTAAAAGGCCCTCCCATATTTTGGAACTTGTCTTCCAGTCCTGGGGTCATTTCTCGTGTTTATGGTAAATCAATCACTACGTGCGTCAGCGTTCACAAAAATGCCATCATGTGAGTCTGTCAGTGACAATAAACAGAGACAACAATCAGCTGCACTTCCTATTCGCGGAGCAGCAGGGGGGACGGAGTGCTCAAGGTGAGAGAGAGGGCGGAAGCGACGCGTCGCGTGCATCTCACATCCTGGCAGGCACTGCGGGGGACGACCTTCCTCGTACTACTCCGGGGCCTGGGGAAATCCCCTCATCGAGGGCTTGAACAGCAAGGGCGCGGGGGCTTCTCGGGTGCAAAGGGCATCTGCAGGGTCATAGGGCAACTTCAGGGACGTAAGGCAGCTCCAGGGACATAGGGAGGCCCTTGGGAACAAGGGGAAGCTCCATGGTCATAGGGTAGATCCGCAGTCACAGGGTAGCTCCATGGTCATAAAACTAATCTATGGTCACAGGGTTGCTCCTGGTTCATAGTGCAGCTCCTGGGGAATACTGAACCCCTTTGTACAAAGCACAGCTCCGGGGTCACAGGACATCTGCAGGATCTTAAACAGGTCCTGGTGTACAAGGGGCAACTCTAGGAGTCCCGTGAACCCTGCTGTTAGCTTCAGGGCCATGGGGAGAGCCTTGAATACCCGGATCATCCTGAGGGTTAGCTGGAGGTCCCCGGGCCCACGAGACCGCTCTGCTGTGATTGGGGGGCCTCTAGGCTCCAGGACCATGTGGAACTACTTGGCTCTAAGGGAGAGTTCCACTGTCATAGGGAGCTCCCCCAGTGCAAGGGGCAGCTCCGGGGGAGCAATGCAAGATGATTCCCTCCCCCAGCAGAATATGATGAGAGGTCCCTGGGTCTCCCATGTCTCACAGATATTCAGCAGCTTTGGGCTGAATGGGGACCCCTGAAGGGTTTGGGGACCTCTGACGTATTTGGGGATCCATTAGGGGTTTGGAGACCTCTCAAGGGTTTTGGGACCTCTGGAGCGTTGCCCCCGCTCCCTACAGAGCCTCAGGTGCGGTTGGGGCCTGTGTGACACCTCTGGACAGCACTTGGCCAAATTATTTTGTTGGGTGTAAAGTGCACGTCCAGGGACATAGAGAGTCCTGCAGTCACAGGCAACAGCTCAACGGTTGCACGGTGTGCTCCTTACCTGGGGCTCAAAGCGCATGGGTCGTAGGGAGCTCCTTCTGGATAAGAGGCATCCTCACTGTGGTAGGGAGCTCCTCGGGTATAAGAGACAGCCTCAGTGCCATAGGGTGCTCCTCGAGTATAAGAGACAGTCTCACTATCGCAGGAAGCTCCTTGTGTATAAGAGACAGCATTACTGTCCTAGGGAGCCCCTTGGGTATAAGAGACAGCATTACTGTCCTAGGGAGCCCCTTGGGTATAAGAGACAGCATTACTGTCCTAGGGAGCCCTTTGGGTATAAGAGACAGCCTCAATGTTGTAGGGAGCCCCTTGGGTATAAGAGACAGCCTCACTGTTGTAGGGAGCTCCTTGTGTACAAGAGACAGCCTCACTGTCGTACGGAGCTCCTTGAGTATAAGAGTCAGCCTCACTGTTGTAGAGAGCTCCTCAGGTATAAGAGACATCCTCACTGTTGTAGAGAGCTCCTCAGGTATAAGAGACATCCTCACTGCCTTAGAGAGCTCTACAGGTATAAGAGACAGCCTCACTGTCGTAGCGAGCTCCTTGTGTATAAGAGACAGCCTCAATGTTGTAGGGAGCTCCTCGGGTATAAGAGGCAGCCTCACTATCACAGAGAGCTCCTCAGGTATAAGAGACAACCTCACTGCGTAGGGAGTTCCTTGTGTATAAGAGACAGCCTCACTGTCGGAGGGAGTGCCTCGGGTATAAGAGACAGCCTCACGGTTGTAGGGAGCTCCTCGGGTATAAGAGACAGCCTCAGTGTTATACAGAGCTCCTCAGGTATAAGAGACAGCCTCACTGCCTTACGGAGCTCTAAAGGTATAAGAGACTGCCTCACTGTCGTAGGGAGCTCCTTATGTATTAGAGGCAGCCTCATTGTTGTAGGCAGCTCCTAGGGTATAGGAGACAGCCTCAGTGTCATTTGGAGCTTTTCTGGTATAAGAGATAGCCTAGCTTTCATAGGGATCTCCTTATGTACAAGAGACTACCTCACTGTCGCAGTGAGGCTCCTCAGGAATAAGAGACAGCCTCACTGTTGTAGGGAGGTCCTCAGGCATAAGAGACATCCTCAGTGTCGTAGGGTGCTCCTTGTTTATAAAAGACTGCCTAAATGTTGTAGGGAGCCCATTGTGTATAAGAGACAGCCTCACTATTGTAGGGAGCTCCTCGGTATAAGAGACATTCTCAGTGTCGTAGGGAGCTCCTTGTGCATAAGAGACAACCTCTCTGCCCTAGGGAGCTACTTGTGTATAAGAGACAGCCTCACTGTCGTAGGGAGTTCCTTGTGTATATGAGACAGCCTCACTGTTGTATGGAGCACCTTTGGTATAAGAAACAGCCTCACTGTTGTAGGGAGCCCCTTGTGTATAAGAGACAGCCTCACTACCATAGGGAGCTCCTCGGATATAGGAGACAGCCTCAGTGTTGTAGGGAGCTCCTTGTGTATAAGAGACAGTCTAACTGTTGTAGGGAGCCCATTGTGTATAAGAGACAGCCTCACTGTTGTAGGGAGCTCCTCAGGTATAAGAGGCATCCTCAGTGTCGTAGGGTGTTCCTTGTGTGTAAAAGACAGCCTAACTGTCGTAGGGAGCCCCTTGTGTATAAGAGAGAGCCTCACTGTCGAAGGGAGCTTCTTAGGTATAAGACACAGCCTCACTGTCAGAGGGAGCTCCTCTGGTATAAGAGACAGCCTCCGTGTCGTAGGGAGCTCCTTGTGTATAAGAGACACCGTCACTGTTGTAGGGAGACCCTTGTGTATAAGAGACAGCCTCACTGTCAGAGGGAGCTCCTCTGGTATAAGAGGCATCCTCTGTGTCGTAGGGAGCTCCTTGTGTATAAGAGACACCGTCACTGTTGTAGGGAGCCCCTTGTGTATAAGACACAGCCTCAGTGAAGCAGGGAGCTCCAAGGGTATAAAAGAGCCTCACTGTCGTAGGGAGCTCATTGTGAATGAGAGCCAGCCTCATTGTTGTAGAGAGCTCGTCGAGTATAGGAGACAGCCTCAGTGTTGTAGGGAGCTCCTTGGGTATAAGAGACAGCCTCAGTATCGTTTGGAGCTTCTTGGGTATAAGAGGCAACCTCACTGTCATAGGGAGCTCCTTGTGTATAAGAGACAGCCTCACTGTCGAAGGCAGCGTCTTAGGTATAAGACACAGCCTCACTGTCAGAGGGAGCTCCTCTGGTATAAGAGACAGCCTCAGTGTCGTAGGGAGCTCCTTGTGTATAAGAGACACCGTCACTGTTGTAGGGAGCCCCTTGTGTATAAGAGACAGCCTCACTGTACTAGAGAGTCCCTTATGTATAAGAGACAGCCTCACTGTCGTAGGGAGCTCCTTGTGTGTAAAAGACAGTATCAATGATCTAGGGCGCTCTTAGTGTATAAGAGACAGACTCAGTTTTGTAGGGAGCTCCTTGTGTATTAGAGACAGCCTGACAGTTATAAGGATCTCCTTAGGGTATAAGAGACAGCCTCACTGTTGTTACGTTATTTGGTATTTATAAAGCGCGCTGCTACCCCCAGGAGTTGTGAGGAGCTCCTTGGGTACAAGAGACAGCCTCACTGTTGTAGGGAGCTTCTCGGGTATAAGAGTCAGCCTCACTGTTGTAGGGAACTCCTCGGGTATAAGACACAGCCTCAGTGTCACAGGGAGCTCCTTGGGTATAAAAGACAGCCTCACCGTCATAGGGAGCTCTTTATGTACAAGAGAAAGCCTCACTGTTGCAGTGAGCTCCTCGGGTATAAGAGACAGCCTCAGTGCCGTAGGGAGCTCCTCGGGTATAAGAGACATCCTCAGTGTTGTAGGGAGCTCCTTGGATACAAGAGGCAGGCTAACTGTCTTAGGGAGCCCCTTGTGTATAAGAGACATCCTCAGTGTCGTAGAGTGCTCTTTGTGTATAAGAGAAAGCCTCACTATTGCAGTGAGCTCCTCGGGTACAGAAGACAGCCTCGGTGTCGTTTGGAGCTTCTCGGGTATAAGAAACAGCCTCACTGTCATAGGGAGCTCCTTATGTACAAGAGAAAGCCTCACTGTTGCAGTGGCTCCTCGGGTATAAGAGACAGCCTCAGTGTCGTAGGGTGATCTTTGTGTATAAGAGACAGCCTCACTGTTGTAGGGTGCTCCTTGTGTATAAGAGACATCTTCACTGTCGCAGGAAGCTCCTCGGGTATAAGAGACAGCCTTAGTGTCGTAGGGAGCTCCTTGTGTATAAGAGACAGCCTGACTGTTGTAGGGTGTTCCTTGTGTATGCGAGGCAGCCTCATTGTCGTAGATTGCTCCTCTGGTATAAGAGACAGCCTCACTGCCGTACTGAGCTCCTTGTGTATAAGAGACAGCCTTACTGTCATGGGGAGCTCCTCTGCTATAAGAGACAGCCTCAGTGTTGTAGGGAGCTCCTTGTGCATAAGAGACAGCCTCACTGTCGTAGGGAGCCCCTTGTGTATAAGAGACAGCCTCACTGTTGTGGGGAGCTCCTCCAGTATAAGAGACAACCTCAGTGTCGTAGGGAGCTCCTTGTGTATAAGAGACAGCCGTACTGATGTAGGGAGCCCATTTTGTATAAGAGACAGCCTCACTGTCATAGGGAGCCCCTTGTGTATAAGAGACAGCCTCACTGTTGTGGGGAGCTCCTCAGTTATAAGACACAGCCTCAGGGTTGCAGGGAGTTCCTCGGGTATAAGAGACAGCCTCACTGTTGTAGGGAGCTCCGTGTGTATGAGAGACAGCCTCATTGTTGTAGGGAGCCCCTTGTGTATAAGAGACAGCCTCACTGTTGTGGGGAGCTCCTCAGGTATAAGACACAGCCTCAGTGTTGCAGGGAGTTCCTCAGGTATAAGAGACAGCCTCACTGTTGTAGGGAGCTCCTTGTGTATGAGAGACAGCCTCATTGTTGTAGGGAGCTCCTGGGGTACAGGACAGCCTCAGTGTTGTTTGGAGCTTCTCAAGCATAAGAGACAACCTCACTCTCATAGGGAGCTCCTTATGTACAAGAGACAGCCTCACTGTTGCAGTGAGCTCCTCGGGTATTAGAGACAGCCTCACTGTTGTAGGGAGCTCCTCAGGTATAAGAGACAGCCTCAGTGTCGTAGGGAGCTCCTTGGATACAAGAGGCAGGCTAACTGTCTAAGGGAGCCCCTTGTGTATAAGAGACATCCTCAGTGTCGTAGAGTGCTCGTTGTGTATAAAAGACAGCCTAACTGTGGTAGGGAGCCCCTTGTGTATAAAAGAAAGCCTCACTGTTGTAGGGAGCTTCTCAGAATAAGAGACATCCCCAGTGTTGTAGGGAGCTCTTCGGGTACAGGAGACAGCCTCAGTGTCGTTTGGAGCTTCTCGGGTATAAGAAACAGCCTCACTGTCATAGGGAGGTCCTTATGTACAAGAGAAAGCCTCACTGTTGCAGTGAGCTCCACGGGTATAAGAGACAGCCTCAGTGCCGTAGGGAGCTCCTCGGGTATAAGAGACATCCTCAGTGTTGTAGGGAGCTCCCTGGATACAAGAGGCAGGCTAACTGTCTTAGGGAGCCCCTTGTGTATAAGAGTCAGCCTCACTGTTGTAGGGAGTTTCTCAGTATAAGAGACATCCCCAGTGTCACAGGGAGCTCCTTGGGTATAAGAGACAGCCTTACTGTCTTAGTGAGTTTCTTGTGTATGAGTGGCAGCTTCATTGTTGTAGGCAGCTTTTCGGGTATAAGACACAGCCTCACTTTCATAGGGTGCTCCTTGTGTATGAGAGGCAGCGTCACTAATACAGGGAGCTCCATGGGTACATGAGACATCATCAGTGTTGTAGGGAGCTCCTTGTGTATAAGAGACAGTCTAACTGTTGTAGGGAGCCCATTGTGTATAAGAGACAGCCTCACTGTTGTAGGGAGCTCCTCAGGTATAAGAGGCATCCTCAGTGTCGTAGGGTGTTCCTTGTGTGTAAAAGACAGCCTAACTGTCGTAGGGAGCCCCTTGTGTATAAGAGAGAGCCTCACTGTCGAAGGGAGCTTCTTAGGTATAAGACACAGCCTCACTGTCAGAGGGAGCTCCTCTGGTATAAGAGACAGCCTCCGTGTCGTAGGGAGCTCCTTGTGTATAAGAGACACCGTCACTGTTGTAGGGAGACCCTTGTGTATAAGAGACAGCCTCACTGTCAGAGGGAGCTCCTCTGGTATAAGAGGCATCCTCTGTGTCGTAGGGAGCTCCTTGTGTATAAGAGACACCGTCACTGTTGTAGGGAGCCCCTTGTGTATAAGACACAGCCTCAGTGAAGCAGGGAGCTCCAAGGGTATAAAAGAGCCTCACTGTCGTAGGGAGCTCATTGTGAATGAGAGCCAGCCTCATTGTTGTAGAGAGCTCGTCGAGTATAGGAGACAGCCTCAGTGTTGTAGGGAGCTCCTTGGGTATAAGAGACAGCCTCAGTATCGTTTGGAGCTTCTTGGGTATAAGAGGCAACCTCACTGTCATAGGGAGCTCCTTGTGTATAAGAGACAGCCTCACTGTCGAAGGCAGCGTCTTAGGTATAAGACACAGCCTCACTGTCAGAGGGAGCTCCTCTGGTATAAGAGACAGCCTCAGTGTCGTAGGGAGCTCCTTGTGTATAAGAGACACCGTCACTGTTGTAGGGAGCCCCTTGTGTATAAGAGACAGCCTCACTGTACTAGAGAGTCCCTTATGTATAAGAGACAGCCTCACTGTCGTAGGGAGCTCCTTGTGTGTAAAAGACAGTATCAATGATCTAGGGCGCTCTTAGTGTTTAAGAGACAGACTCAGTTTTGTAGGGAGCTCCTTGTGTATTAGAGACAGCCTGACAGTTATAAGGATCTCCTTAGGGTATAAGAGACAGCCTCACTGTTGTTACGTTATTTGGTATTTATAAAGCGCGCTGCTACCCCCAGGAGTTGTGAGGAGCTCCTTGGGTACAAGAGACAGCCTCACTGTTGTAGGGAGCTTCTCGGGTATAAGAGTCAGCCTCACTGTTGTAGGGAACTCCTCGGGTATAAGACACAGCCTCAGTGTCACAGGGAGCTCCTTGGGTATAAAAGACAGCCTCACCGTCATAGGGAGCTCTTTATGTACAAGAGAAAGCCTCACTGTTGCAGTGAGCTCCTCGGGTATAAGAGACAGCCTCAGTGCCGTAGGGAGCTCCTCGGGTATAAGAGACATCCTCAGTGTTGTAGGGAGCTCCTTGGATACAAGAGGCAGGCTAACTGTCTTAGGGAGCCCCTTGTGTATAAGAGACATCCTCAGTGTCGTAGAGTGCTCTTTGTGTATAAGAGAAAGCCTCACTATTGCAGTGAGCTCCTCGGGTACAGAAGACAGCCTCGGTGTCGTTTGGAGCTTCTCGGGTATAAGAAACAGCCTCACTGTCATAGGGAGCTCCTTATGTACAAGAGAAAGCCTCACTGTTGCAGTGGCTCCTCGGGTATAAGAGACAGCCTCAGTGTCGTAGGGTGATCTTTGTGTATAAGAGACAGCCTCACTGTTGTAGGGTGCTCCTTGTGTATAAGAGACATCTTCACTGTCGCAGGAAGCTCCTCGGGTATAAGAGACAGCCTTAGTGTCGTAGGGAGCTCCTTGTGTATAAGAGACAGCCTGACTGTTGTAGGGTGTTCCTTGTGTATGCGAGGCAGCCTCATTGTCGTAGATTGCTCCTCTGGTATAAGAGACAGCCTCACTGCCGTACTGGGCTCCTTGTGTATAAGAGACAGCCTTACTGTCATGGGGAGCTCCTCTGCTATAAGAGACAGCCTCAGTGTTGTAGGGAGCTCCTTGTGCATAAGAGACAGCCTCACTGTCGTAGGGAGCCCCTTGTGTATAAGAGACAGCCTCACTGTTGTGGGGAGCTCCTCCAGTATAAGAGACAACCTCAGTGTCGTAGGGAGCTCCTTGTGTATAAGAGACAGCCGTACTGATGTAGGGAGCCCATTTTGTATAAGAGACAGCCTCACTGTCATAGGGAGCCCCTTGTGTATAAGAGACAGCCTCACTGTTGTGGGGAGCTCCTCAGTTATAAGACACAGCCTCAGGGTTGCAGGGAGTTCCTCGGGTATAAGAGACAGCCTCACTGTTGTAGGGAGCTCCGTGTGTATGAGAGACAGCCTCATTGTTGTAGGGAGCCCCTTGTGTATAAGAGACAGCCTCACTGTTGTGGGGAGCTCCTCAGGTATAAGACACAGCCTCAGTGTTGCAGGGAGTTCCTCAGGTATAAGAGACAGCCTCACTGTTGTAGGGGGCTCCTTGTGTATGAAAAACAGCCTCATTGTTGTAGGGAGCTCCTGGGGTACAGGACAGCCTCAGTGTTGTTTGGAGCTTCTCAAGCATAAGAGACAACCTCACTCTCATAGGGAGCTCCTTATGTACAAGAGACAGCCTCACTGTTGCAGTGAGCTCCTCGGGTATTAGAGACAGCCTCACTGTTGTAGGGAGCTCCTCAGGTATAAGAGACAGCCTCAGTGCCGTAGGGAGCTCCTTGGATACAAGAGGCAGGCTAACTGTCTAAGGGAGCCCCTTGTGTATAAGAGACATCCTCAGTGTCGTAGAGTGCTCGTTGTGTATAAAAGACAGCCTAACTGTGGTAGGGAGCCCCTTGTGTATAAAAGAAAGCCTCACTGTTGTAGGGAGCTTCTCAGAATAAGAGACATCCCCAGTGTTGTAGGGAGCTCTTCGGGTACAGGAGACAGCCTCAGTGTCGTTTGGAGCTTCTCGGGTATAAGAAACAGCCTCACTGTCATAGGGAGGTCCTTATGTACAAGAGAAAGCCTCACTGTTGCAGTGAGCTCCACGGGTATAAGAGACAGCCTCAGTGCCGTAGGGAGCTCCTCGGGTATAAGAGACATCCTCAGTGTTGTAGGGAGCTCCTTGGATACAAGAGGCAGGCTAACTGTCTTAGGGAGCCCCTTGTGTATAAGAGTCAGCCTCACTGTTGTAGGGAGTTTCTCAGTATAAGAGACATCCCCAGTGTCACAGGGAGCTCCTTGGGTATAAGAGACAGCCTTACTGTCTTAGTGAGTTTCTTGTGTATGAGTGGCAGCTTCATTGTTGTAGGCAGCTTTTCGGGTATAAGACACAGCCTCACTTTCATAGGGTGCTCCTTGTGTATGAGAGGCAGCGTCACTATTACAGGGAGCTCCATGGGTACATGAGACATCATCAGTGTCGTAGAGTGCTCCTTGTGTATAAAAGACGACCTAACTGTGGCAGGGAGCCCCTTGTGTATAAGAGAAAGCCTCACTGTTGTAGGGAGCTTCTCAGTATAAGAGACATCCTCAGTGTCATAGGGAGCTCCTCGGGTACAGGAGACAGCCTCGGTGTCGTTTGGAGCTTCTCGGGTATAAGAAACAGCCTCACTGTCATAGGGAGCTCCTTATGTACAAGAGAAAGCCTCACTGTTGCAGTGGCTCCTCGGGTATAAGAGACAGCCTCAGTGTCGTAGGGTGCTCTTTGTGTATAAGAGACAGCCTCACTGTTGTAGGGTGCTCCTTGTGTATAAGAGACATCTTCACTGTCGCAGGAAGCTCCTCGGGTATAAGAGACAGCCTTAGTGTCGTAGGGAGCTCCTTGTGTATAAGAGACAGCCTGACTGTTGTAGGGTGTTCCTTGTGAATGCGAGGCAGCCTCATTGTCGTAGATTGCTCCTCTGGTATAAGAGACAGCCTCACTGCCGTAGTGAGCTCCTTGTGTATAAGAGACAGCCTTACTGTCATGGGGAGCTCCTCTGCTATAAGAGACAGCCTCAGTGTTGTAGGGAGCTCCTTGTGTATAAGAGACAGCCTCACTGTCGTAGGGAGCCCCTTGTGTATAAGAGACAGCCTCACTGTTGTGGGGAGCTCCTCCAGTATAAGAGACAACCTCAGTGTCGTAGGGAGCTCCTTGTGTATAAGAGACAGCCGTACTGATGTAGGGAGCCCATTTTGTATAAGAGACAGCCTCACTGTCATAGGGAGCCCCTTGTGTATAAGAGACAGCCTCACTGTTGTAGGGAGCCCCTTGTGTATAAGAGACAGCCTCACTGTTGTGGGGAGCTCCTCAGGTATAAGACACAGCCTCAGTGTTGCAGGGAGTTCCTCAGGTATAAGAGACAGCCTCACTGTTGTAGGGAGCTCCTTGTGTATGAGAGACAGCCTCATTGTTGTAGGGAGCTCCTGGGGTACAGGACAGCCTCAGTGTTGTTTGGAGCTTCTCAAGCATAAGAGACAACCTCACTCTCATAGGGAGCTCCTTATGTACAAGAGACAGCCTCACTGTTGCAGTGAGCTCCTCGGGTATTAGAGACAGCCTCACTGTTGTAGGGAGCTCCTCAGGTATAAGAGACAGCCTCAGTGCCGTAGGGAGCTCCTCGGGTATAAGGGACATCCTCAGTGTTGTAGGGAGCTCCTTGGATACAAGAGGCAGGCTAACTGTCTTAGGGAGCCCCTTGTGTATAAGAGTCAGCCTCACTGTTGTAGGGAGCTCATCGGGTATAAGACACAGCCTCAGTGTCACAGGGAGCTCCTTGGGTATAAGAGACAGCCTCACTGTCTTAGTGAGTTTCTTGTGTATGAGTGGCAGCTTCATTGTTGTAGGCAGCTTTTCGGGTATAAGACACAGCCTCACTTTCATAGGGTGCTCCTTGTGCATGAGAGGCAGCGTCACTATCACAGGGAGCTCCATGGGTACATGAGACATCCTCAGTGTCGTAGAGTGGTCCTTGTGTATAAAAGACGACCTAACTGTGGCAGGGAGCCCCTTGTGCACAAGAGAAAGCCTCACTGTTGTAGGGAGCTTCTCAGTATAAGAGACATCCTCAGTGTCGTAGGGAGCTCCTCGGGTACAGGAGACAGCCTCGGTGTCGTTTGGAGCATCTCGGGTATAAGAAACAGCCTCACTGTCATAGGGAGCTCCTTATGTACAAGAGAAAGCCTCACTGTTGCAGTGAGCTCCTCGGGTATAAGAGACAGCCTCAGTGTCGTAGGGTGCTCTTTGTGTATAAGAGACAGCCTCACTGTTGTAGGGTGCTCCTTGTGTATAAGAGACATCTTCACTGTCGCAGGAAGCTCCTCTGGTATAAGAGACAGCCTTAGTGTCGTAGGGAGCTCCTTGTGTATAAGAGACAGCCTGACTGTTGTAGGGTGTTCCTTGTGTATGCGAGGCAGCCTCATTGTCGTAGATTGCTCCTCTGGTATAAGAGACAGCCTCACTGCCGTAGTGAGCTCCTTGTGTATAAGAGACAGCCTTACTGTCATGGGGAGCTCCTCTGGTATAAGAGACAGCCTCAGTGTTTTAGGGAGCCCATTTTGTATAAGAGACAGCCTCACTGTCATAGGTAGCCCCTTGTGTATAAGAGACAGCCTCACTGTTGTGGGGAGCTCCTCAGGTATAAGACACAGCCTCAGTGTTGCAGGGAGTTCATCGGGTATAAGAGACTCACTGTTGTAGGGAGCTCCTTGTGTATGAGAGACAGCCTCATTGTTGTAGGGAGCTCCTGGGGTACAGGACAGCCTCAGTGTTGTTTGGAGCTTCTCAAGCATAAGAGACAACCTCACTCTCATAGGGAGCTCCTTATGTACAAGAGACAGCCTCACTGTTGCAGTGAGCTCCTCGGGTATTAGAGACAGCCTCACTGTTGTAGGGAGCTCCTCAGGTATAAGAGACAGCCTCAGTGCCGTAGGGAGCTCCTCGGGTATAAGGGACATCCTCAGTGTTGTAGGGAGCTCCTTGGATACAAGAGGCAGGCTAACTGTCTTAGGGAGCCCCTTGTGTATAAGAGTCAGCCTCACTGTTGTAGGGAGCTCATCGGGTATAAGACACAGCCTCAGTGTCACAGGGAGCTCCTTGGGTATAAGAGACAGCCTCACTGTCTTAGTGAGTTTCTTGTGTATGAGTGGCAGCTTCATTGTTGTAGGCAGCTTTTCGGGTATAAGACACAGCCTCACTTTCATAGGGTGCTCCTTGTGCATGAGAGGCAGCGTCACTATCACAGGGAGCTCCATGGGTACATGAGACATCCTCAGTGTCGTAGAGTGGTCATTGTGTATAAAAGACGACCTAACTGTGGCAGGGAGCCCCTTGTGCACAAGGGAAAGCCTCACTGTTGTAGGGAGCTTCTCAGTATAAGAGACATCCTCAGTGTCGTAGGGAGCTCCTCGGGTACAGGAGACAGCCTCGGTGTCGTTTGGAGCATCTCGGGTATAAGAAACAGCCTCACTGTCATAGGGAGCTCCTTATGTACAAGAGAAAGCCTCACTGTTGCAGTGAGCTCCTCGGGTATAAGAGACAGCCTCAGTGTCGTAGGGTGCTCTTTGTGTATAAGAGACAGCCTCACTGTTGTAGGGTGCTCCTTGTGTATAAGAGACATCTTCACTGTCGCAGGAAGCTCCTCGGGTATAAGAGACAGCCTTAGTGTCGTAGGGAGCTCCTTGTGTATAAGAGACAGCCTGACTGTTGTAGGGTGTTCCTTGTGTATGCGAGGCAGCCTCATTGTCGTAGATTGCTCCTCTGGTATAAGAGACAGCCTCACTGCCGTAGTGAGCTCCTTGTGTATAAGAGACAGCCTTACTGTCATGGGGAGCTCCTCTGGTATAAGAGACAGCCTCGGTGTTTTAGGGAGCCCATTTTGTATAAGAGACAGCCTCACTGTCATAGGTAGCCCCTTGTGTATAAGAGACAGCCTCACTGTTGTGGGGAGCTCATCGGGTATAAGACACAGCCTCAGTGTCACAGGGAGCTCCTTGGGTATAAGAGACAGCCTCACTGTTGTGGGGAGCTCCTCAGGTATAAGACACAGCCTCAGTGTTGCAGGGAGTTCATCGGGTATAAGAGACTCACTGTTGTAGGGAGCTCCTTGTGTATGAGAGACAGCCTCATTGTTGTAGGGAGCTCCTGGGGTACAGGACAGCCTCAGTGTTGTTTGGAGCTTCTCAAGCATAAGAGACAACCTCACTCTCATAGGGAGCTCCTTATGTACAAGAGACAGCCTCACTGTTGCAGTGAGCTCCTCAGGTATTAGAGACAGCCTCACTGTTGTAGGGAGCTCCGTGTGTATGAGAGACAGCCTCATTGTTGTAGGGAGCCCCTTGTGTATAAGAGACAGCCTCACTGTTGTGGGGAGCTCCTCAGGTATAAGACACATCCTCAGTGTTGCAGGGAGTTCCTCAGCTATAAGAGACAGCCTCACTGTCATAGGGAGCTCCTTATGTACAAGAGACAGCCTCACTGTTGCAGTGAGCTCCTCGGGTATTAGAGACAGCCTCACTGTTGTAGGGAGCTCCTCGTGTATGAGAGGCATCCTCACTGCCGCAAGGAACTCCTTGGGTATAAGAAACATCCACAGTGGTGTAGGGTGTTCAGAAGAAGTAAATGAATATTGTCCCTTTAACCGTGTACTGAGTCTTACAAGAACTGGTGGGAGAACATGGAGTGCACTAGTAATGCTTTTGGCTAAATCTGCAGACTGATCCACGTGTCCATATCCTTCTGGGAAGAAGGTGACACTGGAGAGGTTGCAAAGTCGTTGAACAAGGGATAAGTGATTAAATCAACAAGGGCAATGTAGTACCCCTTGCTACCCCTAACATTGCATTTGTGAGCCCTGGCTTCAGAGGTGGTAAAATCAGTGCCAAGAATACACAGGTGTCTTGCATTATCAGAGTCAGGCTCTTATCTAGTTTTTTGCTCATTTTATTACATTAATAGTGAATAATGGTTTATTCATTACTATTAGTGTAATATAAAGTGGAGCAGCAATATCCAGACCTTCGCAGGCATCTTAGATAAAAAAAAGTGTAAAAGTGAGTGAGAGAGTGTGAATGAGGGACTCAGGGTGAGAGTGAGTGCACGAGAGTTGGTGAAAATGAATGAGTGCAAGTCAGTGCTTAAGATAGAATGAGTGCGAGTAAATGAATGTAAGTGAGCATGTGTTGTTATGCTTGCAGATCCGCTCGTGAACCTGGCATGCTTCTTGGCTTATAGAAGCACCATTGACAAAATGTTGGCACTGGAATTATGTAAGCAATACTTGTATATGAGACACTCTCAGCAAAATGCTACTGCTGGCTCCCTGTAGGTATATATTGGCATGGAGCACCCATGAAAAAAATTCAGCACTGGACTGCTGGAGGAAATTCTTGGCATAGTTGGCACCTTTGGCAAATTGCTAGTGATGGCACTTTGGAGGAAATTCTCTGCATATGGGAAGCCAACGGTGGCAAGGTCGTAGGGCCATCCATGATCAAATGTGGTGCTTGACATATTAGATATCACCTGTGACATAAGGGAGTGCCTTAGTGCAAGAGAAGTAGTATTGTGAAAATTCTGGCACATTGTATGTAATGTTTAGGCAAAAGGGGCCACCATGGCAAAATGCTGGTCGTAGCAATGGAGGTAATCTTTGACATAAGGGGGCACCCATCGGACATTTTAAAAACATAATTGGGTGAACTCTTTGGGACTGTCAGATTTCAGTAGCTTGGCTGTCCAATCAAATGACTTGAATATTTAGTGAGTGTGTTTTTATAGCCTATGGCTTTTAACAAATGTATGTGAAAATTATGCATTAAAATGAACTAGTAAAGCTCAATTTTAAAACTTGTATCACCCCACACCATTTGTTCTCACCTAGAAGAACATATAATATTAATTATTCAAATATGTAACTTCAGCAATGCTAATTATTGTGATGTCATCAGGATTAAGGTTGTGTGACATCAACTCTTGGGATGATGCAGGGTCAAATGTCATATGATGTCACTTCTTGCGACATTGCGGTCAAAGGGTATCGGATGTCACTTCCGCTACCCCTGGCATTTTGGTGAATCGACGTCCATGCATGTACGTTGGGTACAGTCACAGCTTGAAGCAGAATAAAACTTGGAAGGAGAAGTGGGTTTCATTAGAAAATGTTGAATATATATGAGGACAGTCTAAATCATTAGAGAACAAAATTGACTTATAAATCTATTTCTCCTTATTTTCACGCAGTGGATGCTAGTTTCTAGCCTCTCGCAATGGGGATGGAAGCAATAAGTACTGATTCAAGTACCAATTGTTTCTGCTCTTTCCCTATTCTCTCTTTCATCCCCTAGTGCTTCCCCTTCTTTAAATGTACAGATTTAGAAGAACCTCCTGGAGGAGGCTCTAGAGCAAAAGGGCAAATTTGCGGTTAAAGCCTTGCTCTTCAGGAAGGATGGGCTGTTTTGTGTGTTCTTGAAACACTGGTGCCTGGTACTCTCAATATGATAAAGCAGCACTGTGGCCTTGGTGGAGGGATATTCAGAACTGCTATAGTGATGGGTTTGGCCAAAGGGCCTTTCACCCACTGTCAGAAGTTGGCCTCTTGTAGCTTGTCCAATCACTGGAAGCTCAGAGACTGTCAGTGGAGCTCAGAGGTAGGAGCTTTGAGCCACGGTCCATTCTAGTGATGGTCAAAACGGAAAGGTCTTTGCGACTTGGTGCTTTCCCCTTAGAAGTACTAACAAATGTGTCTGCCCAGACAGTGCTTAATTTGAGCCAGTGGTTTCCGGTGCTCAGCACTTAATTGTCCACACCGGCACTTGCGATAATCTGCCACAAGGTGGCGCTGTTTGTCTGAATTAGAGATGACCACAACAACAGTGTTTTATTAGTTCATTATACATTAAAACAAACTATTATCTGCCCCCCAAGCCAATATGATAGCAATGGAGGCATGAAATACTCCGAATTATCACGCTTGTAGGAGTGTGATGCTTAGTAGTTGGGCTGTTACTATCATTGGCAGCATTGCAGTGCAATATGTGGCGCAAGCTTCAGTGGCCTCCTGAGGAGAGCCCTGACACCTATTTATTTACAACTTAAGCACTGGCTCAGATGCTGCCCAGGTATAGGAGTTAGAACAATCGAGGAGTGTAGATGGTGGCCTTCTTGCACATACAGATAGACATGTCCAGATCAGTTACAATTGTCGTCCCCAAACCCCCTTAAATGTGACAGCTTATATACTGTGATAAAATCTAGGGTAACCTTCAGTCCCAGTCTCTTAGACATCAAGACCTGATGGTTTTCAGTGACCCTGGGTACAATCTAGCACAGAAAATAGATGCTGATTCCATAGACAGGAGACACTGGCCTCATGGCGGTTAAGGTTAGCTATTGAGACATGCTTGTTGCTTGCAATGCACTGTGCATGGTTGCTAACCTTCCTGCTCCTGGTTTCAACATTTATCACATACCCAGCCTGTCTACGGCCCATGTGACTCACTTGCAGAGTACCCTGGCTAGAGCGTTACAAGGTTTATTTTGGTTGCCCACCAGCAGCGCGCCCAACTCTGCCTGAGACAGTAGTCCATCAAAAGTATTGTTCTTTAAAACGTGCGTGACTTATAAACAGACATTAAACAAAACTTGCGTGACTATCACACCAATGTCCAGGTCGTGAACAGACTAACAAGTGGTTAAAGCTGATTCATTTTGTTTCATGGTGCAGGCCTTTGCCTCCCGGCCAGCCAAACGAATGATTGCACCTGGGCAGCATCGCGGTTGTCCTCTCATGAAACGGGTACAGCCTCACAACCTAGGAAAAGGCTTGCAGAAGAGGAGAGAGACTGCCCTGCCTGCTGAGAACATGTTTCTAAAACTTAAGAACTAAGGCCACGCTGCTGAAGGCTGCTGAGAGGATCGTTGTGAGAAGCATGGAGCGTCCTCTAGCCCGACGCCGAGCGTGGCCGCTTCATTCTCGCTCCAAGTTCTGTGGGAGAAAGTATTGTAATTGCCTTTATATAGCGCTTACTACCCCTGACAAGGCGTCGAAGCGCTTTTTCGGCGAGTAGCACACTACTCCGGGACCCATAGAGGATTAGTGTTGAATTAGTATAGTGAAACATGCAAGTACATTTTAAGTGGTGGATAGGTTAGTCAGATATTTGGATTGGATTTGGAATGATAGCAGAAGGATAGAGAAGGAAAAAAGGTTTGTATTTATATAGCGTGTGTTACCCCTGATGGGGTATTGAAGCACGTTACTCCGGAACCCATAAAGGATTAGTGGTGAATTAGTATGGTGAAGTATGAAAGTAATCTCAGTGGGGGATATTAGTCGGTTCTTTGGAGTGAGAAGGATAGCGGAGGGATAAAAGGGGAAGAAAGGTTTGCATTCAAATAGCACTTGTTACCCCTGATGGGGTGTTGAAGCACGCCACTCCGGAACCCATAAAGGATTAGTGGTGAATTAGTATAGTTGAATATGGAATTTGAGAAGTGAACATGTTAGTCTGTTAATTTTGTTTGAAAAGGATAGTGGAGGGATAAAAGAGTGAAGGTTTTTTTGTTTTTGTTTTGTTTTTAGGTCTTAGCAGTAGGAGGAGGCTTTTGGATGAGTAAAAATTAGTTTTGGAGGGGAGTCAGAGGGAAGAGTTTAGAAAGGTTTTTTAGGGGGATAGGTATAGTAGAAAGAGGTGTCAGATGATACAAGGAGGGGATGAGTAGGAGAGAGTCAAGAAATGGGATCATAGTAGTGGTGTGGGGTTTGGGATAAATGAGAGTGGATGTAGAGGATATATTGGTAGATGTATAGGCTGAGAAATAGGGTAGTGCGTTGGAAATGCTAAATTAGAAGAAAGCGATAAATATATAGATCCATAAGTACCTCAAGTTCGTGGATGTGGATGGTGTGGCCTGGGTATTGCTAAATGGGAAAATGGGCAGCATTTCTGGCCCTGGCCCTGGTCAGTCTCGAACAGGCTCAGAAAGGCAGCAGCCCTTGTCGTAACCCTGTTAGGTAGCACAACAGTGCACAAGAGTGAGGCCACCACTGCCAGCATCAGTGAGTTGGACACAACCCTGCCTGCCACATGGAGACATCACGAGGCCTTCCAGACTCTTGAGCTTGCAGCCAGGAGTGGGAGAGAAACACAAGCCCCTTAGGAGGGGAACTGCTGTGCTGTGTGACTTGCCTACAGTGCTGTAGTCCCTCGCCTCCGACCACCCCCACCTCACCACCACATCAGTGTTTACCTGTAGCTGCTGATCCCCACCTTGTTGTGCATTTGTTGCTCCCGAAACCTAGTCCACCTGAAAATGAATGTCTAACTGTCAATAAAAAAACCTGTTAATACTATTTAGAAGTAAAGCTTTGCCTTGTCAAAATGCTCATTGACCCCATGCAAAATCCCCTCTAGAATTATTTCAGATTATGTCTATTGTAATATGTATCACAAAGTGCCACAAGAGGGCAGCAAATAACCACATTTCTTTCTCGATGTTAGCACACTACACAGTGTGAGTGTGTGCTTGCAAGTGTTGTCATTGCTTTGAGCATAAGTGGGTGATCCCATGTAGAGTGTGATGACCAACCAGCGAGGTGCAGTTATTGTGTTATGGGATGCAGCGCTTAGCTGGGTGGTGAATGAGGAAGAGTGATCGATAGATACACGTTTTAATAATATGTGTTATGCTGTCGCAGGGTTTCTGTTCTCACACAGAACTGTGCACAGAGGATTGGAACCTTGGCGAATTAGCGTGACCCAAAACTCACCTTAGTACCCAACTTACCCCTTACCGAGCTAGCTACAGTGTCTCATTGGTCTTATCAACCTCCCAATGTTTAGACAAACCAGAACATGAACTTACAGTACCTCAGGATACGTGGAACTCATGAACACTCTTTCGTTATATTATCATTACAAACCAGAACATGGAGTAAAGAAGACACATGTGCATTTGAAATGTTTATTTACTAATGCCGTCTTCTCAGGCGCAGTATCTTAGATAATACAAGTATACTTATTATCAGTAGCAAAATTACCAGCATAGTTACTAATACATAAAAAGCGAATGGTGACAGCATATTAACATGCTGTAATGAATAAGAGTTACCAAAACTTATATCGCACCTTCCCTAACACATATATTATATTATTTAGCTAAGAAGGTCTCTTTGGGTTGGTTTAGGGCGGGCCCATACCTTAGTGTCCTAGTATGACGGAATCACATCAGCATACACCAGCTCTCTCTGCATGTGCACCGCATCAAGTGTGTTCTATGTGCCTCATGCAAAGCAATATCAATCCCGCCTGAAGCCAGAGTTGGCAAAGGCTGCACTTGTGTTATGACTATGAAGGCGTGGAGATCAGACCTCATAATAATTCCATATCGTGTTGTTCCTGAAACTTCAGCACTCTTCGTGCAGACATAGTTTATTAAGCAAAGCTGATATCAGAGCAATAACATATTATTCTCACATAAACCACGGCAAACTACTAGGTTGAAAGCTAAGTCAACAATTAAGTGTCGTGTGCAGAAGTTGCAAGAATGGAAAATGGTGTTTAAACCTCAAATGTACCTATGCTAACATAACACGATATAAGGATATTCAGGAGCTACATGACACCCCCCCTTGATCCGAGAACGGACTAAATATGATAACAGAAGTGCCATCTCATGAGAGCAGAACTCAACAGTAAACGAGCATGATCCGAAACTAAACATTAAAAATTATTGCTAAAAAATAGCCCAAAAACATAACGTGGGTCAAGCCAATAGGCAAGGAAATAATAAAAAAATTTGACAAATAAGTCAATAAAATCAATGAAATGCTATTGATCAGCATGTCAATCCGAGGCAGTGTCTATGACAAAACTGTATATGCAAAGTAAGTAGCAACAGCCTCCAATAGGAAATCACTGTCCTCATCCGAAAACAGTTCAGCCATCCAATTTAAAAGATGAAAAGAACAGACGTGTTCTCCCAGCACCGGATCCTCTATAACCATCAGAGGACAGCTCGGTGGGTTTTCAAGAAAACTTAGTTCCAAGAAATTCTGTGCTGCCGACAATATATCCCAGGGACCAATTAGTCCATGCGCCACTGCTAAGGCCATAATCCTCTCGTCAGAACAAACCAACTCGTGAGCAATGATAGGACTCATCAGCTGAATAAAATCGACGTCAGGAGAAACCGGTCCGCAGAGACACAAATCAATGGCCCAATGGAAATCACAGGTCAGGCAGTGAAATACAAGCTGGACACAGGTGAAATAGGAGAATCGAAAAGATAATCCATAAGCCGCGCTCAATGTCGCCAACGGCAGTGTGCCATAATATTCAAGCATACTGTAGAACAGTGAAGGTTTTGGATCCTACGTCTGCCCAGCCCGGATCTCAGCAACAAGGAAAACAGAACCTGCAGGTAATCACCCCTCTTTGTCCCTTGGAGTCAGAGTCATGTATAATATTGTCCTGAAACGTATATCTGACACCCATCTTGTATATCTGTTACAGAATCATTACCCCCAGTCCCTGTCCTGAAGAGAACCTGTAACAACTCCGGTTCGAAACGCGTCGACACCTCCACCCTGTGGTAAACCTCCATGGGTGCCACTAGGACATAACTACACCGATTCCTTTGGACCCTAGTTGTGCAACCCGCTTCTAAAAACTAACCACAGGCTTGGTTGACAGGCAGGCATTCCATTCCATCTCCCCGCCTGTCCCATGGTTTCACAGTCTGTAGGACTGGTTCACATTCACTTTATACTTCAAAGTTTTGCACTGTATATAACTACAATTAATATTGTTCACTGAATTTTGTATCGTTTTTGGTGTGTTTTGCTCACTAATGTGGCTTCATTCACTTTTGTATGTATTGTATATTTGTAAATTCTGTATATTTGTAGATATTGCCATCAGTAATCCACTGTCATAACAGTTGTTTTGTTTGCGTTCATGTCCTAGATTCCTTAAAATTTGAGTCTCATTAGAAAATAAATTTGATTTGGGATTCTCTCCCGGCGGTCGCGTGGTATATCTCTGACTACGTGGCTGAAAGTTGTTGTTGATAATTATCCTGTCCAGCCACCCTGTTCTGTTTTCCTCCATAATATTCAAGCATGCGGTTGCGAAACTGCGTCAGTAGCTGTTGCGCGGGGTCTTGCACAGGAAGGACATCCATATTTAAAAAGCCAGAAAACCACTAGAGCGCCAGCTGCTAATGCAAGTAAAAATGGGAATCCTCCAAACAAGGATGAAAAAATAGAATGGAAGAAAGCAGGGATGACTCCAAAAATCTTTTCAAAGGAAGTCACGAGACCACTGCTAACAACTTTAAAAAAATGCGCTAGGCCTTTTGTGGAGGATGCGTTAAAGATAGTACGAACCATCGCTCCGAAATGCAAAGGCAAATCAGTATTCAAAAGAGCCTGAACCTCTGTACGGGTGTTTGCAATGTGAAGCACGAAAGTTTCACGGGCCGAGCTCAAGGCCACCTCTTTCTGGGACAAAAGAGCCCTTATTCTTGCCATGCCGCTGAATTCTGCTCCCAAGGTTGGTATCTGTGGCCAGATGGAAGACTCCCTATGTTCATGTGTGGGAGGATAAAGCACATTTCTGCAGCAAATAACCCGCTCACTTACTGTTACGATGAAAGCTATACCTTTAATTAACCCACAACAGTCTTCATTATTGAGCATTAAATAACTACCATTTTCTAATAATTTAAACGTGGGGATGATAGCAGGAACTGGTGTGCCTTGTAAAACGCAAGCCATATTCGGTCGGTCCTTGTTGCATGAACCGTGTAACTGTATGTGTCTACACATTAAAGAATGATCTGGCGTCTCAGTACACTCCTCCCCATTCAGATAAACTTCTTGGTCATCCTTAAAACATCTGTATGTGCATGGAAGCGACCAGACTTCATGAAGGAAACCGCTACCTAAAGGTTCATAACGACCTATGGGTACATATTTCATACAATTTGAAAACTTATATAAAGCAAAAGGCAGCGTTATCAAACCGTGGATAAGCCACGTTGCAGCAGTGGCTTCTGCCACGGAAAAAGGTAAAGATTCTAACCTTTCAATATGTGACATAGAAAAAGAAGCATCGCGCATTGAAAGCAAGCGTTGTTTGTCAGTCAAATTAAAAGGTGCAAATAAAGAAGAAACGTTCATGTACCCCCAGGGAACTTTACCATTCTTCAGGGTTTGAAGGGTCCATGCAAACTGCATGATTGATCGTAATTGATTCTGACTATGGTATAATACTGACACTTCATCATGCACAATATCGACAACTGACGACACAATATTATCCAATGTGTAAATTCTAGAGGAAAGCACGTTAATACTATTGTCAACAACTGCAAGCACTTTTTCAGGATTCGCCTGATCAATAGCCCTAAGGCGTGTAGCAGCCTCAATCTGTGATAGTTTCCAAATTTCATTGTAAACCCCATATAACCACCTTTTCGACCTGCCACTAGCCGGGCCTTTAATGAAATCATTCAAATCCACGTCTGCATTCAGTTTAGATAGGTGACTCTTAACCGCAGGTAAAGTTGAGTGTTTCAGCCAATTTTGACACAATTTGCCTACAGAATAAGAGGTGACAGTATGAACCAAGTCAAACCGGGGATCAGATCTAACAGTTTTAAAACCGTCAGTTAAATTCAAAAATCTATTTTGGCAAGAATCAGCACTACGGTGCCAAAGCAGCCAACCCTTAGGATTCATACTGGAAATATTAAAGGAGGAATTAAGGAGTAGAGCCTGTAATTCTCTAATGGACAACTGAGTAAAATTACTCCAACCATCATATTCCTCCAACTCCGGGAAAGAAGGAGTGTTTAACTTTTTAGAAGTAGCCAATCCAAAGCATGTAGTCTGGGAAATTGTTTCATTTAAAAACAACATATGATTCGGGATGAGACATGCACGGTGCAAAGCCTCAGTGCCTTGTACCTGCCAGGCCCTTGAACCCCAAACTGATTTAAGGTCTATTGTTTCCTTCCATAGCTCATAGCCTCCAGTAACTAATTGATCAAGGAAGGCCTTCGAATACAACAATTTAGTATCGGTAAGTCTAACCTTGGACATTGGCTTGTTATGAAATTTAAAATAAAAGGACTCGGGATTGGACTGGTTAAAGTCAGTGAAATAAGTATACTTTTTCAGAAACGTTTCTGAACTCCCTTGTTTAGGTGCTGGGCAATGTTCCCACTGAGTAAAATTAACAGTATCCCTTCGGGATGATGTTTTGTGTAAGAAGTGATTGCCATAATGTTGGTAGCAGAATAATTCACCATAATTAGCAGATTCTAAATATAAATCCTCAGCATCAAAGGCAGCATAGTATTGTAAATCAGAAAACAAACTTTCTACAGCATTAACATCCCAGTCATCAGAACGAATGTTCTGTTTCACCACATCCCCCATATTCACTCTAAGTACATTAGGAACATTAACGACTTCCGTTGGGCCATGAATCTGAAACCGAACTACATCCCACACGATTCCATCAAGGACAGGCCATGCTGTGATGTTAACCAAAGTCAAGTCTCTTTTAAATCTGTGTGTAGAATGTGACGAGGAAAGCGGGGCCAAAGTTCCATTTAAATGAGTAATGCAAGTTCTTTCCTCGACATAGTGTCCATTGATGATTCGAAAAAAATAAAACACAAAACCAATTGACATAAAAAGGTAAACCGAAAAAAGGACCAGCCAAATGTAAGTCCAAGGGGGAATCAAAAAATGTTTTTTAAACAGGCTAGCATAAACTGCAATTCGAGAGGGTTTCTTCGAGGCAATGGAAGCAGAGTCAAATGAAAATCTGGATTCCGTGGCTAAACGTGCTTGCAGGTCAGGCATGGACAAATCAGTGGGGTAGGCATAGTCTATCTCATCAATGTTAGTTCCGGGTAAATTATTTAATAAAGGACAAGAAAGAGTAGGTAATTCGATGGCCACCTCAGGTTCAATATTAGAAGCAGTGGGCATAACTGAATTTCTCACAATGGAAGGACAGGAAACAGTCGGTGTCATGCTAAGAAGAATCGGCCACTCTGTGTATCTTGACATTGTCAAATGAAATAAACCTGTTTTCCTTACGACCAGGAAGTGGTGGTAAAATGACTGTTCTTGTGCCCTTCACTCCAAGGACTGGAACCAGAGCGCGATAGGAAGGACCAAATTCTTTCTTGTTATCGATCTTCTCTCGAACCAGTTCACCAACTTGGGGTAGCCAGCCAACTACCGGGATCTGCAACGCATCATCCGACATGGAGGGCAAATGTTCCTTTGCAAGACTGTCTCTGGTCTTTTGTAGATTCTGTAAAACATTGCAATGTTCATCTGCGTCAAAGGAAGTGGCGCAAACCACACAGTCTAGACCGTCAAGGTCAGGGACGTACATCTTGATGCCAAAGAGCATTTCGTATGGGGTGCGCCCACCCAGAGACCTTCTAGGGAGATTATTAAGAGCACGCTGCACGCCATAGAGGTGAGCCAGCCAGTTTCTGCCAGTGCCTATAACTCGGGCTGTCAAAGATTGCTTTAAATCAAGGTTCATTCGCTCAACTACACTGTTACCCTCAGGTCTGTAGGGAGACGAAAACTTGACTTGGACCCCCAACGAAGTCATGGCATCCTTATACGCCTTAGAGGCGAAAGCCGGACCCTGATCCGAATGGAAGGTACCACAGGCAAAAATCCCTATAAAGACACGCAAATCTCTAATGACAGTCCGTGAATCAGCGCTGCGATGTGGCCATACCCACACAAAGCGTGTGCATGAGTCAACTGCTCCTAAGATGTACTTATACGCAGTATCAGATGAAAAAGGACCGCAGTGATCTAAATAAACACAACCTAGCGGTTTATTAGAAATATACAACTGAGTCTGTGGCGGACGCGTAGCAGTCGAAGGTTTAATCTGCTGGCATATGTCACAAAGAAGGACATAATCACGCGTCTGTTTGTACAGTCCCCGCCACCAGAAACGTTGTTGTAATTGAGTTACAGTGGCCGAGACGCCCGCATGCGCAGACGCCACACCTTCATGTGCCGCTGTAATCAAGTCTGCTCTGCGATCCGAGTTGGGAATCAGCCGTTCCCCAATTTCAGGAATTGTCACAAAAGGAACCTTTTCGGGACTTAAGTGGTATTTGTACTTCGAAGGGAATCCCGCAGGATGCTTACTTCCCTTCTCAGAGGCAGCAACTGCCGCCAAGATGTCGCTATCAATCTTGGTTTTGGATCTAGTAACCGCTGCAACTAAGTATGTAGATACTGCAGATTTCGCCACCTCATCAGCAAGCGAATTGCCAACAGCGTGAACTCCTACGCGCTGATGACCGAGAGTATGAATCACATAAACGAGTGGCAACATAGCCTTAAGCTCTGCCACTCGAACCCAGATCATTTCATGTTTTATTGTGCTACCCTTGGAATCATGAAAATCATTTTGAATCCAAAAGAACAAGTTCTCATTGTAAGACTGGACACAGTAGTAAGAATCACTCACAATCAGAGTAGTAACACTTGGATCTGCGTACTCCAATGCTAGTAAAAGAGCACGAAGCTCAGCCAATTGTGCAGTGCAATCGCCCAGGGGCAACGTGTGTACCTCCCTGGAAATGAACTCATCGTTCAACATAGCACCAACCACAATAGCGCACGCGGAAACGTAGGCATGTTTAGAGCCATGCGCAACCTGCGCCGACCCATCAGTGTAAATGATGCAATGGAAGTCCTCCAAAGGTCGCATAGCCAGAGGAGCAGGATGAACAAACTCGTACTGCAAGTACTCTTGCGACCGTAATGAGGCGTCAAAAATAAACGTGACATCCGTGGACGTCAATGACGCTGCCCATTGAATCCACCGTGGGTGCAAAGCTTTAGAATTTGGTACACTGGCTTTCGTGACTGCCTCCAAATGAGGACAGGGTGTTACCACTAACATGCGCTTCCCCTGTGACAGAGCTCGTTCTTTAAGAATCACCATCTGTACAGCAGTTAAAACTTTCTCCACAGTGGGAAACCGCAATTCAGCCGAAGTGTACAAGTGTGACTTGTAAGCAATAGGCACTGTGTCACCTTCATTAAAAGTCAGGTACGTGAAACCCACCGCCCCTGGAATTATTCTTATCACCAGATTGGTGTGGTTATCACGAGTCAGTAAGTATTTAGAGGCGAGCAGATCAGCCTGCAATGATTGCAAAATGGCCGAATGCTCAGGCAGCCAGCATGATTTTGAGAAAGTTGGTTGTATCAAAGCATACAAAGGCTTGATACGCTGGGCATATTCCGGAACGTAAGTTCTGCCGAAATTCAAGAAGCCCAGCAAAGACTGTAATTTTTTCAGTGTTGTAGGAGCGCGCAATTGTGCGCATTTCTCCAAGAAGTGAGGAGCCAAACCCCGACCTTCATTGTTCAGCTCATAGCCGAGGAACAACACTGTGTGTTCTGCAATGTGCGATTTTGCAAAATTAAATTTGTAACCCATATCTGCAAAGTTACAAATTATTGAATTTACACGACACAGATGCATCCAAATCTCGTCGTCTGTGAGATAAATGTCATCCACATAAGAACATGCATCCGGATCGATACTCTCCAAAAGAGTTACTATTCGGGAGGTGAAAACTCCAGGACTATTCTTGTAGCCCATCGGGAGTCGCCGGAAGAGTTTTTGCACACCAGCGGACGTAAAACTTGTCCATTGGGAGCTAAAGCTATCCAGTCTGTGGGCATAAAAACCGTTGGAAATGTCAAGCGTTGTCTTGAAACGCTTACGCACCAGACTATCCACTAGGGCAGAGCCGTGAGTATTCTGTACTGCACAGTTACGGCAATGCGAGTTCAAATGCCGGTAATCCAATACCAAACGATATGATCCGTCAGGCTTGGTCACAGTAAAAAGGGGATTATTCATCGGTGACACACACGTTTCAATAACTCCCTGATATTCTAATTGTTCAAGGATTTCTGCGACGGCAGCTTTTGCTTCACGCCGTATGGGATATTGAGGCTGAGGCTGCGTCTCAGACCGCAACGGAATTTCGTAGCAAGGAGACAATTTATCCCAACCACATTGGTTGCGGTACAGAGCCGGCGCAAGAGCCCGAGCCCACTCTTCTGCAAAATGCTGCGCATGCTCTGTTGAGACAGTTTTCGCGAAACTGGGAAGGATTACCTCCTCCCCTCGCGGCGCCGCGAGCACAAAAGGTGGGGGCCAGTCAGTCTCCGAAAGCAAAATGTCATACGTAGAAGAAAAATTCTCCCAAAATACCCCTCTGACAGTGCGCTGTATGTCACCTTAAATTAACAGGACAATTTCAAAAAGTCTTTCAGGGGGAGCTAGTCTCGTATCGGCTGTTTCTATTACAACGAACACTTCAGTCGCTGTCACCCTCAGTAGTGGACGGAGCGCCTCTCTGACTATGGTAATCTCCGCCGCGCTGTCCAGCAAGGTCAGAGCCCACGTCAGATTCCGAAGCCGCGTTCTCACTATCTGTGGCATATCTATGCGCTGTTAAGGCTGCGACCTTCTTTTTCGCAAACTGCGGACGCTTAGGCGTAGAATCCTCCTGCTTCACTGCGCCGTCCGACTGGCGGGGCTGGCCACGTCCCTGTTGGCCACCACGTCCACCTCCTCCTCCACCGGTCTTCGGGGCCGATGTGTCCTGAAAGGAACGAGGAGAGCGTTGATCAGAACCCTGAAATCGATCAGGTGATTTAATCATCGCGCGATCGCGCAAATCATAAACTTTTTCTGTCGGCGCAGGAGCTTGTATTGCAGGAAAAGAATCCTGAGTCTGTTTATTTTGCTTTCCCTGTGTCTGTTTTTTAGGCCAATTTTGTTTTTTGGACTTGGGCTGGACATCTGACACTGCAGATTGTCCCTGAGGTTGTTTTTTCTCCTTTACCGAAAAATATTTCAGACCTCTACTTGTGCGGCCAATTGTCTTATAGGCGGCCACAACTATCTTTGCTAACTGTCGGGGTTTTTCGGCATCGGGCAGAGCAGCCAAAGCATTCGACACCTGAAAGTTCACCGCATCTCCTTTAACATTGGAGAGTATGAGATCACTTACAATCTCAAAAGAACCACACAGGCGCATACCCAATTCAACCGCTGCCTCAGGTCCGTGATCATTCTGAACACGTTTAATGATCTCAGGCAGTGCATTCATAGACGGGGTCCCAAAGCACCTCGTATAAACGGCCGCAAATGTTTTCCCCCAGCTTTCACAGTCAACAAGCTCAGGAGTCAAATCCTTGGGTAAAGTGATCGTCAACATTCTATGCTTATCAGCAGGAGTAGAATTCGGAAAAACCGCCTCCAGTTGATCAAACTTCTCTGCTAGCCAGAATGGGAAGTCATCGTTGTCAACCGGACGTGCACCAAAAACCGAATTTACCATCACCGGATTGAGACGTATATCGCCTCGATCCATGGGAACGGCCGCACCCCCCTGGGGACCACCAGGAAGATGGCGACCGATGTATTGCACTAATGCACGAATCACGGAAATGGAAACAACATGTAGCCTACGAACTTCTGCAAGGGTACAAGCGCCGTGATTCGGATGCGGGGTAAAACCACCCAACGCAGGCCAGTTTGCACCTGGAATTGAGAGTGGACCTAACCTCGCAGCTGACAAAGAGTGGGGGAGGGCGCCATCAAACCAAACTCGATGCTGCCAATGATCAATAGGTATTTCCAGTGCCCTGTACGGTGTATATTCAGCCGGGACAGCGGAGGCGGTGTAGGAGTGGAACAAACCAGAAGTTGCGTCCACAGCCGGAAACGTAACCCAAGAGTAAAACAACTCAAAAGAGAACGCCGGATCTGCACCCACCACTAAAATTACAGCCATACCGTCCACCAGGACTTGGTACGCCTGCAGATGTGTGCGCACCGCTACGCGACTATGTTGCGCAATGGCCACCGCCATGTTAACACTGGAAACAAGAAAATACAAAGTATACTTTCTAGCACAACTGGGTAGTAATTCACAGAAACCGTTTAAGAAAGAATCAAGCTTGAAAAAGACCTATTTCAAAAAATAGGTAGGTTTCACCGACACCCCGTTTTCCGGAAACGGAGGTGAAGGGGTTAAGGTTTGAACGATATACTACTCGAGTGTCATGATATAAGACCACCGAAACCGTTGGGCGCCATGTCGCATGGTTTCTGTTCTCACACAGAACTGTGCACAGAGGATTGGAACCTCGGCGAATTAGGGTGACCCAAAACTCACCTTAGTACCCAACTTACCCCTTACCGAGCTAGCTACAGTGTCTCATTGGTCTTATCAACCTCCCAATGTTTAGACAAACCAGAACATGAACTTACAGTACCTCAGGATACGTGGAACTCATGAACACTCTTTCGTTATATTATCATTACAAACCAGAACATGGAGTAAAGAAGACACATGTGCATTTGAAATGTTTATTTACTAATGCCGTCTTCTCAGGCGCAGTATCTTAGATAATACAAGTATACTTATTATCAGTAGCAAAATTACCAGCATAGTTACTAATACATAAAAAGCGAATGGTGACAGGATATTAACATGCTGTAATGAATAAGAGTTAACAACACTTATATCGCACCTTCCCTAACACATATATTATATTATTTAGCTAAGAAGGTCTCTTTGGGTTGGTTTAGGGCGGGCCCATACCTTAGTGTCCTAGTATGACGGAATCACATCAGCATACACCAGCTCTCTCTGCATGTGCACCGCATCAAGTGTGTTCTATGTGCCTCATGCAAAGCAATATCAATCCCGCCTGAAGCCAGAGTTGGCAAAGGCTGCACTTGTGTTATGACTATGAAGGCGTGGAGATCAGACCTCATAACAATTCCATATCGTGTTGTTCCTGAAACTTCAGCACTCTTCGTGCAGACATAGTTTATTAAGCAAAGCTGATATCAGAGCAATAACATATTATTCTCACATAAACCACGGCAAACTACCAGGTTGAAAGCTAAGTCAACAATTAAGTGTCGTGTGCAGAAGTTGCAAGAATGGAAAATGGCGTTTAAACCTCAAATGTACCTATGCTAACATAACACGATATAAGGATATTAAGGAGCTACATGACAATGCTGGCACCTATAATTAGCTTTGCAGGTGCCTTTCTTATGTTAGTAGTGTTTCTTAGGTTTCGCTTGCACAGCGCTTGAGCTGTGCTTGAGAAATCTATTAATATAAACTTAAAAGTTACTTTAATCCCACCTCCTCTCTTTCCTGGCTTCTCATTGATTCCTGTGTGTGCCACTTACCTTTCCTCCATTTCTATTGGCTGGAGCATATTTTCCTGCATTTACCAATGCTTGTTTCTTGTCTGCTTCTCATATCAGTTTACCACTGCATCCGAAATACTGTTGACATCCACTTTGGTGGCACTATATTTTCATAAAAGGTTGCCTTTTACTAACTGGGGGCAAATGTTTGCATTGTTCAGGATTCCGTCCATCATTTGTTCCTTTTGCTTTTGTCACCTTAAGTGGGAAAGGTATGCCCAGACATGGGTCCCGTGCTCACTGCACCACTGGATTCAAGCTAGCCTGGCTGATGAGGACTGTTAGCCCGAACCCGGTCCCTGGATGCTTCTTTCCAGTCCAGTGAGTATCTGGCTTGGCAGTTTGGTCTGGACGGTTCCAATGAGGAACAGGGTCAACACTGATATGCATATGGCTGGGTCCAAACTGGGTTGGAGTGGTGAGCAAAAGAATGATGGATTAAACCCAGATCTTTGTAACTGGGGCGAATATTTGATTGTTCAGCGTTCCATCCGTCATTTGTTCCTTTCACTTTTACTATTGCAGCATATTTATATAACAATTTATCACCTAGACCTAGAGAGATTAAGTAATTTGCATAGAATTCCAGGATGTTGTACGGCGCTGCCGAGATTAGAACCGGGCTCCCCAGCTCTGGCGCCTGCGCCACATCCTCTCCACTCCGATCTTATCTATCAGGCTGTCAGGATAGGTTCTAGTTTTTGTTGGCATCGAATGTATGGGAATCTGTGTCACTGTGTTTTCATTGTGTAGGAGGTGCTCCTTATAACCTCATTCGAAAGAGGCAGCAGAGACAGATCAGAGTGCGCGGTTACTCCCTAGGTTCAGGGGCGGCCAGCACGGCTCTTGGGGGGGAGGTGCGGGCACGGGCTGCAATAAAAGTTTAAAATAAAAATAACACTTACCTTGCCGCCGCCATGGCCCGCATCTTCTCTCCCGCTGGCTGTGTCTGACTGCAGGTCGGAAAAGGAAGCAGGCAGCCAGGCTCCCAACCCTGAGCCAATCACAACGCTGTAATGCAGCATTGTGATCGGATTGAGCGCCGGGACACGGCGCTCAGCCAGGGGCTGGAGTGGTGGGCATGCTCTCCATGCAGGCTGTAATGCAGCCTGCATGGAGAACAGGGAAGAGCACATGACCAAAGAGTCATTGCACACTTAGGAGTGTGCAAACCACTCCTCCCCTGCTCTGCAGCCCCACCCCACCCCACCACCCCAACAAAATAAAATGATAGTGACATTCCGTTATTATCATTTTATTTTTTGTTTTCTTTTGCTGCTTCCTGGCAGTGGGGTGATGCTCCTCCGCTTTAGCGGAGGAGCCACCACTGCCAAGTTTCTCACTTCTTTTGACATAGCTGGTGGGGCATCAAGTTCCTTGGATGCGTTCATAGGCTGATTTGTGTGCCGTTGTCCACAGGTCTTTGCGGGGTCGAGGATACAGTGGTTAATCATCAGCAACGCATCTAAGGCGATTGCCAGGTCTTGACTTATAGAGGCTTCTTGCCCATCCATTCTTTTAATGGTGTTTGAACTTGTGATCTTTCATGCAGGGATCCAGAGGAGCACAATTTAGAACTGGGTGCAACCTGCACCTGCTATTTAGGGCACCCTGTTGTAGCATTGATTCTTGAGTGTGCAATTTATACCAGTATTTAAAGGGAGCAATGTCTTTCTGAGTGAAATACCGCACTGTGTCACTGATACGCAGGCACAGTTTTGAAACAGGCACACTTACTGGATAAAAGGACCCACTATGCCAGCTTATTCCTGGTCTGGGGCTGAGAGATTGACATTGTCTGTATGTAAGGGCCTATAAATAACTTACTGTGTGGCTAAATGAAAACTTGCAAACTGTGCTTTTGAACATTTAATTGTGAATAAAAATCCTAACACTTTATAAAAAATGTCAGCACTCCGTTGACATGATGTTTTGTGGTTATTCTAGTGTTAAATTAGCTAAGGATTCCACCCAAAACCACCTTCATAACAAACCTTCACCAGTCCTGCCAAGTACCATGCATCAGGCATTAGATTAACGCATTTTATTGTGGTGGTCCACTTCATCACATTAAAATGCATTATCCCGCATTTTTAGCGCATTGGCCACCTGTGTGCGCTGAGCCATGGGTGAACTAAGCAGGTAGTGATCACAGCGATTGCACTGCAGTACAACAGCGCCACGACGTCCGAGACTAGTGCTGAATGAATGAGAGGCCAGGGCACAGCCAGGCGTGGCGAGCCTGTACAAGCAGCCGGCTGCCCCGAGCCCTGCACGGCAGGACGGCTCCGTTGCAAACAGCTTTAAACCCTTGGGCGGCCTGGACCCCACTAAAATAGAACGTAAAAAGAAAGCCTGACAAACAGAAAACTATGAAATAGCACTTCATGAATGGTTTATTACCAAGTTTTTTCAAGAAGCATAAAACAGGGACATTTCACAAAAATAGAAGAAGGACTATAATTTTACGTCAAGCGAGCGCACAGAATGACAGCGCTCCTCAGCAGAGGAATACAAAACAGGCAGTAAGAACCTACATAAGATGATATTTTTAAACCCAGTAGCTTGCCTGTGAATTAAATTGCTTTCTTGGAACAACTGCTAACTATCCCGCTTTGTAAAACATAAAAAACACCTCTCCTCGTTTTTAGTCGCCCCTCTCTAAAAACGAGGACATGAGCTAAATTTCTTGAAATTTGCCCGGACAGCTGGTGAAAAACGGGGACCGTCCTGGCAAAGTCGGGATGCCTGGTCACCCTAAGTCAAAGGAAAACAAGAGCCGGAAATGTTTGTGGTGGTGACACCCGGATGGCAGTAACATTGGTTTGTGAAATGCGCTTTGCTGTCACGACAGTGCACTAATAAATGCTGTAAAAATCATGTGGACGAAAAACACCAACAAAAGGACTTCTTGCTGCCATCTCAGGCACACAGAGAAAATTATTTTAAAAAGGTAGGACTCTCATGGACAGTGAATGGTTCTTGTTGCTGCACACGTGGAGTCAGCATTCTAGTGTGCCAAGTGTGTATATGTTACACTGTATACCCAATTGCAAAAAACACAGTTGATGGACAGAATGTAGAACAATGTCATACATTCACCCCAGTACAAGGATCTGGGCCTAAATCCATCGTTTTCTTTGCACTCCACACCACCCTGGGTTAGACACTGGCTATATGCAAATCAGCTCTGACCCTGTGCCTCATGGGCACAGAACAGTCCAGTCCGAACTACCAAGCCATGTCTTTCCCAGACCGGTACCAACGGATAGTGGGACTCACGTCTGAGCATACCCAGCCCACTCGGGGTGAAAATTGCAAAAAACACAGTTGATGGACAGAATGTACAACAATGTCATACATTCACCCCAGTACAAGGATCTGGGCCTAAATCTATCGTTTTTTTGCACTCCACACCACCCTGGGTTAGACACTGGCTATATGCAAATCAGCTCTGACCCTGTGCCTCATGGGAACAGTCCAGTCCGAACTGCCAAGCCATGTCTTTCCCAGACCGGAATCAAGCATCCAAGGACCGGTTTCTGGCTATCAGCCTTCATAAGCCTGGATAGCTTGACTCCAGTGGTGTGGAGAGCCTGGGACTCACGTCTGAGCATACCCAGCCCACTCGGGGTGAAAATTGCAAAAAACACAGTTGATGGACAGAATGTAGAACAATGTCATACATTCACCCCAGTACAAGGATCTGGGCCTAAATCCATCGTTTTTTTGCACTCCACACCACCCTGGGTTAGACACTGGCTATATGCAAATCAGCTCTGGCCCTGTGCCTCATGGGAACAGTCCAGTCCGAACTACCAAGCCATGTCTTTCCCAGACCGGAATCAAGCATCCAAGGACCGGTTTCTGGCTATCAGCCTTCATCAGCCTGGATAGCTTGACTCCTGTATACCCACCCACCACAGACGTCACTGGTCAGGTGACGCTGACCTAATAAAAGGGGCGGAGCACACGTGCTCTTGGCCAGTTGTACCACCCCACTACCGTGTCCTGTGTGTCTTTCTGTAGCAATGCGGGCCTAGGGCCCTCACCCCATTACAGCAGCTATGGTTCACTGCTCAGCTTCCCTCACCCGAACGCAGAGTAACAAACTGTGGCAGGCCAAGAGTTCTCGTCCGAGAGTGTCACTTATAGTCGTTGAAATGTCACTCATAATCACACTGAAATTCTGAAAATGTCACACATGGCAATCTGAAACATTGGCAGCTATGAGTTCACTGCTCAGTTTCCTTCACCCGAGCGCAGAGTAACAAACTGTGGCAAGCCAAGAGTTCTCGTCAAATCACATTAAAAATCCTTGCACATTGGAATTTATAGAAACTTTTCTCTCCATTTCCTGTAAGTGTTGAAGAAAGCACCTTCACATAAGAAGCATGGCCTAGCTCGGCCCGATATTACTTCCACAGCTCGCCAGTAGACGGCGCTATACGCTAAACAATAGGTGAGCTTGTACAGGAAACAGTTTTTAGGCATCTCTTTCATAATTCGTTAAGCACGTGGAAGTCGAGGCCGAGGCAGTGCTTTAAGTGGGATGAAAAAAGTGTGTTGAAGGCGACTCTAAAAGGGCATGGAGTGGACTATGAAGCATAATTGGAAAATATTTATTAGAGCCGTTGAATGCGTATCATAGGCAACTGGCAATCACATTTCTCTAGTGAGTTTGAAAGTAGGGTAAGATGAACGCATGTGCATTGTAATCTTATATAATCAGTATTTTCAGGCTTATCAATAATATTTCATAGGAGCGCATGCCAGGGCTTTGCCCTATAGTAACTTGACCCTTCCTTAAAACTGTGGTCTTTGAAGGCACGTGACCAGGAAAACAAGAAGTAAAACTCTCAATTTATGTTTTTCCTTGTCTAGCTTTTACCTCTCAAGTCACCCACTTCGAGGCGTGAGTAGCTCATTTAATCCAGGTATTGCTTGTTGCATGTTGAGATTGCGGTCATTTTTAACCGATTATAAAAATAGGTTTAAAAATCCCATAATTCAAAGAAAATACCTCGGCTGGTTGAACTACTCAAACATGGAACTAGAGATTGGGAAGCTTTATAAAGGACCTATTTGATTATTTAGTAATATCCCACCTAAGGCATCTAATGAAACTGTTACTTCTATTACTCTGGCTGATTTCCATTATCTCTGACCCTTCTGAAGACAAACTGTACATCTCAGCCTGAAATGGAAATGAAACCGAGCAGACAATTTGAGAAACTAAAGGAATCTCGGAGAAATTTAAGAAAATGATTTAAAACATTTATGTTGGTTTTTCTTTAATAGTTTCTGGCTTGCTCTTCTGTGAGGTCTGCTAAATTCCTTTCTGAACAAGGTTGCTGCTTAACTCTTTAACCCCTTCAACGCTCATGACGAGCTCAGCTCGTCATGAGGTACACCTCTCGTACACTCATGACGAGCTGAGCTCGTCATGAACCGCGGGTTTTTGCGAACTGCAGCGCAGCGCGGAAATCTGCACCGCACGCATGCAGTTTAAACACTGCCTTATCCAGGTCCGTACTGATGAGTGCTGAAGCACAGTTCCCTTATCGTTGCAGCTGGCGAGATAAATGGCGCAGGGTTGGTTTTACAAGAGCTGTCATACGCCCTGACATTAGGGCCGATGTCCTCAGCTAAATCTTTTTTTTTTTTTGTGTCCTCATACACCATGATGGGCATTCTGGACGGGAAACAACACATCCCCTCTGCATTGGCCAACCTATTCCGACCCTGGTGTTTAAAGACTCATGCAGAGAGAAAGATGTAAATCCCTCAAGCCACTACTGTTTTCTTAGTCCACTCCATTTCACACCACCGCGAAGACCCTGTGTTACTTTGGAGACAAAGAACCAACAGTGCCCGGGCAAAATCATTGGAACACCGTTACCTGTTACGCCAAGTCCTCAGCTAAATCAGCCTTATTACGAGTTTGGTGGTCCGTGGAATGGTGTATCGGTAGTCGGACCGCAGCGAGTTTGGTGGTCTGACTGTCGTATTACGAGTTGTCTGGATTGGCTTTGCGAGACTGCTGCTGAACCGCTGATTACAGCCACAACTTTTCCCTTCCAATCACAATGTTGCTCTTCATAGGCATTCCCATGGCAGCTAAACCTCCCCACCTGTGCTGGCGGTTTTAAGCTGATAAAAGGGGGTAAGCTACCTTTACCAACCTCTTGTACTTTCCAAGTCACAACAAACCTCATGTTGCAACATTGTTCATACCTGCTCCTGGATATGGATTACGACCCACCACATTGGCGCCGTAACAGGAGGTACATATGGTCAGACACATTATGGACATATAAAAAGTCTGCCAAATTGTGTTTGTGGTGTTACCATCTGTCATCATGATGGAATACAATTAAAAAATCAGCCTAAGAAGATGACATTTCATTACTAGGAAAGGAATATTTTTAGGAAAAGTATCCTCAACATCTGTGAGACCCAATTGTGAGTGTCATATACACCCAATTTCAAAGTTTCATATCTATTATCTAATCTGGAAAACAATATTCCAAATATACACACACATATGTAATGGGTTACCACAGTATTATTTGCATAGTTTTTACTTTGCCCTGTCTGAAGGGTGACCATAATAAATTCCCCCCGCACCTCTCCTGTTATCTCAAGATGCCAGCCATATTTCATTGATATGGTTCATTTACCTATGGAATCCAATTAGAAAATAATTTGCAACACTCATTTGACTTACTCCTATTTGCATGATCATATTGACGCTAACATGTCTAATAAACTGCAAATCAATGTAGGCAGGGTCTGTGCATCTAATGTTACTTGAGTCTTAACAGCACTTATCGTGTGTACTGTAGTGAACTGCTGGTCACTGTTCTAGTTGTTTTAACACCAGCCTCTCCCCAAGTGGCTGGCTTACACCCCACTCACACCCATCCACCACAGACGTCACTGGACATGTGACCCTGCTAATAAAAGGAGCCGGGAGCACGTGCCCTGGGACAGTTCTACTCAGTAACTAAGGGTGTCTGTGTAATCATTATTCATGCATGAGGGCCTAGGGCCCTACAGCATTACATTGGCGACAAGTGGAACCTGCCCGTGTGTGCAGCCGCCTTGTTGTTTGGTGGGTGAAAGGAGGAGAGTGCTGGCCGTGTCGAGGGCACCCCCTGGGAGAAGGAGCAGGACGCACCTAATGGCCCGCGGGGCATTTGAAGAGCCCCGTGGTTGAAGGAGGTGATCGGGAGCCCACCCCGTACCTGGCATGCCCGCAAGCGCATGGCCGCACCCAACGGAAAGATGGAAAGATCATGTGGCAAGTGACGGGCCAGTGACAAGACCCCTGCCACCAACGTGCTGAGACCTTGAATGCAGAGCAAGCGGAGCAGGAGCCCACCCCCATTGAAGGGCGGGCAGAAGGTAAGCCTGTGAGGTGGCATCGGTGAAATGGGGCTGTGGCGCAACGTCCACGAGAGCAAAAAGGCCTACTCCAGAAGCCCACAGTGAGACAGAACTCACCCGACAACTGAAGAAGCTGGTTGCGTGGGACCAAAGAGACAGATTGGGCTCACGCCAGCCCAATCAATCCGAGGCCACATGGGTCCAGAGTCACTTGGCCCTAGGAAGGCAGTGGCATTGAGGGCCCGCACCCAAAGCAGGACTGAACCCTTCTGCGCCAGTAAGAGGTGGCACCAGCAGTATGATTATAGCTCCTGAAGACAGGCGCCGAAGTCTCCGGTGGCAGCTCCAGCCTCCGCCCAGCTCACGAGGTGAGAGGCTGCTGTGGAGGGGCGGGAGCACGTGAGCGGTCTCTGAGCAGCAGTCGGCTGCTCAGCAATTTAGCCAAGGAAAGTGAAGAGAAGAAAAAAGATCCTGGGCCAGCCCTGGCAGCCCTCAGGGAGCTGAACAGCTGAGGAAGCGGGCAGCCGGGGTGGCGAGAGAAGTGGGTGAAGCGTCCCCCCTACTAAGCAAGAGGGTGGACGGAGGCCATAATGGCACGATGTAAATGGCCTGCAAAGACGGTGAGGATCAGTGGTAGCCCGCATGCAGAGGAAGCGGGCTGCTGGGCGGGGTGAGAGAAGTGGGAGAAGCATCCCGCCTACTGAGTAAAAATGGGGACGGAGGCCATAAGGGCATGATATAAACGGCCCGCAGTCAGTGAGGATCAGTGGTAGCCCGCATGCTTCACCCTCCCTCCCTCCACCGACTGAACTTCGAAGAGAAGAGAAGAGAAAACATACCGGGCGGTGGAGATGATGCTAAGCTAAGCTGCAAAAACGGCCCTGTAACAAAAACGGCCCCCAGGGCCCAAAACCGGCCCCCACCCTTGCGGCGCACCGGGGGATTGCCCGGTGCCCGCAACGGCCAGTCCGGGCCTGGACACAGCCTAGCAAAGTGACCAGTTTGCAGTTCACAGTTTTATTTTGATAAGTCACACAGTGTACAGCTTCACGTTCTGCCAAGCTGGGGCTCCTTTAGGTGTCACCTTCCGTAACAACAGCACACAAGCATTCAAATGACTTTACAAATTTGAACATTTCGGTGCACTATGTCTGTACACATTCGCTACTGCATTTGTGAAACACAAACCTATGTACGTTCAGTAAAATAACTTTTTAATGTTATTTTTGATGGCACATACTGGCAGTCCAATCGGAGCGTTGTGTCTGTGTGGTTTTGCGCCACAGCAAATAACAGGCATTGTCCACCTCAATGTGACACATTTGATCGGCGTCTGATAAATGAAAGTATGATTTGGCCCTTTCAACATCCAGACCTGTCACTACGAAATGTAGACAGTACTCTGCAGAATTTATTTTCAACAAATGAACTGTTATACAGCAGCAGAGACCCAGTTTTTTATTTATATGCATTTATGGCCTGCACAGGGTACACTTGATGAGTGGCGTGCCCTTCTGAGTGCAGGGTGAGCAGTCTGCTTTTGTGAGTGTAGGGAGAGCCAAACAGGGTGCCTCTTTGAGTGCAGTGCAGCGAAGGGTGAGTGATGTCTGTGTGAGTGCAGGTTGAGCAGTGTGCCTGTGTGAGTGATGTGGATGGGTGAATGCAGGCTTAGTGATGTGTCAGGGAAGGGAGAGTAATGGGTCGATGAGTGCAGGGTGAGTAGTGTGCCTATGTGAATGCAGGGAGAGTGATGTATCTGTGCAAGTGCAATGAGACTTGTCTGGCTACTCCCAGAGATGTGTTCGCCAAGACACCTCTTCCTCAAATTTGCTTGAGAATGCACCATTTGCCCACTCTTTTTTAAAAGTTTTCAGGGGGGGGAGAACCCCCTCAAACCCCCTGTAGGTGGTTCGAGATCGCTCGCTACGCTCGTTTGCCACAGTGCAGTATTTACGCCTCACCACTTTCAAATGTCACCAGCCACCAATGATGCCAGGCAGCATTCACTGACGAGGACAGAAGTGTTCTGCAGCTCGGTGGGCATCAGGTTGGAAAGAAGGCAGCACCCGCGGCTACGAGTTGCCCTAAACTCCTCGGCCCCAACGACGCCCGCTTGGGCAGAACAATTTGCAGCACCACAGAACCGGTTGAGGTTCCAGAAAGAAGGAAAACGGCCGCAGACTGCCATAGTAGGCCCTGCAGCGCCACCTAGTGGCCATTTTTCAGTAGCGCGGTTAGGAAGAAATGACTGGCTATAGACAAACATGCAGCAAAGGGAACTGACTGTTGGGGCTGATGATCAGAGACAAGGGGAAAGGCAGCTAAGTCCATGCTTTTCCTGAAAAAAAAAATATATATACATTGCAACATTCAAAGTAAATAAATAAAATAAAAGAGAAAAAAGCAACAGCGAAAGTTTATTGAGAACTGGGCATTGTTAATGGGAGAGAGAGATCTGAGCTCAACCACATTGCTGATCAAGAGAGGCAGCATGCCCTGCCACGTGAAGGAAGTGCATTGCAGCACAGGCACAGCTGCTGCGACCCTCCCATGTCAAGTGAGCCTCGAGAGAGATGCTCTGCAAGTGGCAGCAGAGAAGCCCGGCAAGAGGTCGGGGATGATGACCTGCAAGAGGTCTGAAGAGACGATATGCCAGAAGAGATCAGTGAAGCAGTGACCTGAGAAGAGGTCAGAGAAAAGGTGACCAAAGAGGTCAGAGAAGAAATACCTGGAAAAAAAGAATAAAGACTGAGAAGGAGCATTGGCAAAAAGAAGGTCGCGATGACAGGTCTAGTCACCAAAGGAAGAGAAGGCATTGTCCTAGGGGTAGGACAGGACCAGGGATACCCATGTAAAGTGCACATCACGTGGGGAGGCCAGGTAAGTGAAGACCAGGAAGAAGACGGGACTGGACTGTGTTGCGAAGCGAAAGAACAAGAAGGAGGAAATGTTGTGGCATGACGCCACTGCGAAGAGACACTAATAAGAAATCTCAAGAAGAAAGAAAAAGAGAGGAGTGTGTGATCTGACAACTCGCACACCAGAAGGCAAAGCTGATGAGTGCAAGAACATCTGGCAGAGAGCACAGTACCTGGAGAACATCGGTGGCACTTGGAGAAACTACTTATCCATGAATCTTCGGAATACCTGGTGATTGAAGATGTGGGCAGGCTTGACCATTCGTGACATCCACCTTTGGGGTCGCACGGGAGACTGGATGGTGAGACTGCTCAGACGTCCGAAAGAAGAGGACCCGACCACTCCACACCAGACCGTGGCGACCCAGGGGCAAAGGCCTCAGGGATGACAGTGAGAGTGGGTCCCACCATGAGAGATGAGTCTACAGCCGCCCTTTTGCTGGTCCCAGGAAGACGAAGATTTTGTGCTAAGTGGCAGGAGTAAACAACTACCCTTCAGGTTGGAGCAGCGAGGCACACCCAGTCCAGTGGAAGCCTTGTGAAGAGGGCCTCCGGGACATCCCGTGAGAGGGGAACACCTATGAGAGGGGCATCCTAGTGAGAGGGATGTCTTGCAACTACTCCACCATTTTATAGAGAGAAGCAATGCTGCCTGTGTGGAAATGCCACTACAATCAGGATTGATTGGAGAAAAGTAACATCTATCAGATCCACCATCACTCTACCTGCAACGTCACCAAGAGAGCTATGTCTAGAAAGACATTGGTGTCAACTTCCATGCCCAGAGTCGAAAGAGGATCAGAACCGCAGGGCACCAACGAACTGTGCCAAATAGAACTGGTAATCCCAGTTGCTGTCGTACCATCGTCTTTGCTTTGCAGGCAGCTAAAGAGACTCAGCAGAAGTTTATTATCCTGTTTTTACTTTGTTTTTTTCTCTCCCATAGATTGGACTTTATTGTTTCCAGTTTGAATAAAGTTTGGGAGGGATGTAGTGACCTGCTGGTCACTGTTCTAGTTGTTTTAACACCAGCAACTCCCCAGGGGCTGTCTTACACCCCACCCTACACCCATCCCCCACAGGTGTCACTGGATATGTGAACCTGTTAATAAAAGGGGCCAGCGGCACGTGCCCGGGGCCAGCTCTACTCAGTAACTAAGGGTGTCTGTGCGGTCATTATTCATGCATGAGGGCCTAGGGCCCTACAGCATTACAGGTACTACTGAAACAGTTGTAAATAAAAGGTCTTTAGCATGCCATAACAGAATATGTGCAGTCACGTTTAGAAACATATAGGATTAGAAGTGTCATCAAATAATGTAGTGTAAACCACATAGGAATCTATTTGTATGAGCAAAAAAACAAAGCTCAATTTAGAATTCAAAATATATGAAAAGTGTACTCCACTTTTAAATGGTTGAAAAACAAATACATCTTCAACAATGTGTCTCTGCACACCAGAATAATAAACAAGTTTTATTGCAAAAATGTATTTCATTACGAATGAGGTACAGCTCTCAAATATAAATAAGTAAAACCGTATTCAGCATCAATTAAAAGATATAAACAAAAAAAAACACAATACATAATATGTCCTGAATCACAATCCTATATAGGAATATGTCAAAGAGAGAAGTGATTCCAGAAGTAACACTTACCAAGGAGACAAGGTAAGGTAATACCAGGCTATTCAAAGAGTAATGGAGGCCACTAAAATAGAAGATAGGCAAGAACAAGCTACGATCAAAGTAACAGGGTGTACCGGTATATGAACAAGAGGTCTCTTGGTAGTTTAGGGAAAGTCCTTTGGACTGACATCAACAGATTGCTCTCAACAACAGTCACACATCGAAGTCATACTGGGGCCTGCTGTATAGAGACTGTTGTACTCAGTGCAAGGTAGACCGAGTCTGACAATTCAGGTAAGACTCCAAAGGATCTGTGCGCAACAACAGAAGTCTTTCCCTTGACTGATTGGAATGGAGACCAAGCCAGAGGTCAAACTATAAATGGATATGGACTGCAAAAGACAGTGGACCAAATATTGACTGGGGTAAAAAAAACACAGACTGGAAAAAATAACCGGAACACAGGACAGACAAAACAGCAATCGGACAAGGAGTACATGTTGAGCTTTTAAAATTCACTGCACCCTGCCCTATGGGCTGCTTAGTGCCTAACTTAGGGGTGACATATATGTATTAAAAGGGAGGTTTATGGCTGACAAAAGGTTTATTTTGCAGGTTGAATTGGCTGTTTAAAGCTGCACACAGGCTGCAATAGCAGGCCTGAGACATGTTTTAAAGGGTTACTAAAGTGGATGAAACAATAAGTGTGGCATGCCCACTAGTAGCATTTCATTTACAGGCCCAGGATACATGCAGTACCAATTTACTAGGGACTTATAAGGATATTAAATGTGCCAATTGGGGGTAAGCCAGTTTTACCATGTTTAGAGGAATGAGCACAAGCACTTTAGCACTGGTTAGCAATGGAAAAGTGCACAGAGTCCTAAGCCAACAAAAATGAATTGCAACAAGCAGGAGGAGAAAAGGCAAAAGGTTTGGGGCTAGAGCAAACAAAAGGCTGTCCGGTCTTACAACTGTCTTTTTATTAATCTGGTGACCTGACATATGGTAATTGACCTGAATATTATGAGAATAGAAACAGAGGAGAGCACAACCCTCTAATTGCAATCCTTAGTCTCCCTTATCGAGCCCACAGGGACCATAGGGCCTTTAGTCAACTCATGACCATGATGAAGGGCGGGCCGACTGCAGGGACCAAGTTAGGTCCGTTGAACAAATTACCGTAGGTGCTTAGGTGCTGGTTACGTAGTGTTGCGAGATTCCGTGCAGAGGATGCGTCACTCAGCTGAGGGGAAGGGTCGGTTCAGAGGTGCTGCAGAGCTGTGATGTACGGTACAACGTTGTTGTCGAGGATCCCATTGATGAGGGCTTGTGATGCAAAATCCTGTGTTATGGATGTGTCGCCAGCATAAACAATGCAATGGTTTCAAAGAGCTGTGAGGCAATGCGAGAACCTGCGTCATCGTCAAGGCTGCTGTCAATGATGGTTGGGGTCAGGAAAGCTTCGACAGGCGGTGGTTCCAATGCAGCTGCGGGGTCGATGTGAAGTCCTTTGCATTGGGAGAACACTCACAGCAGAGGTCATGCATCGGTTTCGCTTGGGTTTGTGCCATAGAGGAGAAGTGACAGTTCTGCTGCGTCCACTGATGGGCAGCAGAACACCTTCAGGCCCACTTCCAAGGGTCCAGGACTGAGGTGGCACTTATTGGCAAGGTAGGACTATTGGATGGCAGAATCTAGGTTCTGGGTTCAAAGTTGCTGGAGGCTTCTGTCCCTGAGACTTTGGTCAGAAAGCCAGTCAACTAGCCCTTGGAGTCAATTTGGGATCCTGCGTTCAAAAGGTGCTGGTCCAGTCCTAGTCACCCAGGCAAAAGGAAAGCGGGCTGCAGGTCAGCACAGCAGTTCCTTCAGATAGGATGTCAAGCAGAGATTGCTGTCCTTTCAGCAGCACAATAGTCCTTCTTCCTGACAGGTCCAGAAGTTTACTAAAGAGATGGTGTCTGCGGTCCAATATTTAGACCTGGTGCCCTTACCTTGGAAGGTGGGAAAAGCTTCTAGAGGTTTGCCTCTGAAGTCGCCAGGCATCCCACCTTCCCTGTCCTGGCTCCAGACTAACTACAGGGGCTATGCAACCTCTTGTGTGGAGGCAGGACACAGCCTAGTCAAGTGTAAGTAGGGCTGCGCCCAGCTCCGCCCTCCCATCCTGCTAGTGATGGCCCATGTGGCACACCTAAGCTCTCTAACGTGTGTAGCTATCTAGGAGGAACACAGAAAGCCAAACTGTCAGCTATACTAAGTCATGTGGCTCAGGGACAGGCTACATGCACTAAATGGCTAAGGCAGGAACATTTCAAAAAGAGGCATTTTCAAAATTGTAACTTCAAATCCGACTGTATCTTGAAAGAGGGTTTTTCATTACAATTCCAAAGATACCAAACATGAACTGGTCACCTGTTCCCATTTAAAATTATACCTTTTTAAGTATAATAAGGTTACTCCAATGTTATCCTTTGGGAGTGGTAGGTACTATTTACAAACATTACACCCTGCCCTGTAGGCTGTTTAAGGCCTACCCTAGAGGTTTCTTTTTATTATTCTTTTTTTTATTTTCATTTTAGCTATCAATCATAACAGTTCATACATAATACATCAATACTCAGAACACAGTAAGGAAGAAACCATTGACTATGTCAAGAGACCAAAATCAATTGCTTCATCTATAGATGCTTTCCTTTAAGCTAACATAATTCATTTACATAGCTAAAATAAATCCTAATATTTAATTGTCAATAGATTAAATCATTTCAATACTAGACATGCCGCCAATTCTCCTGAGAAGGTGAAAGACAAGTAAACAGAAAAAAAGACAAATAAAACATATTCAACTTGATCCCTTCAGCTTCCTACCTAGTTGCTGTCCCTTTTGCTCTGCATCCATTCTGTCAGTGGGGCCCATATCAAGCCACCAGCCTTCCTTGCTTTCTGACCTTGGAATTCATATATATTTCTCTCAAGATTACACATTGGAAGAAACCTTGTCAGAAACCTTGTCAGCTATTGGAGACTAGTTGGGGAATCAGGGCTAAGCCATACTGCCACTATACACATATGGGCCATTGCCATGGCTAAACATATAAAATATATCTGCCCTATTGTATGCCTATAACGGTCAACCTGTACTTTCACCTTTGACCTTGTTTATAAAAGACACCAATTCCTATGATGAAGGCTTCCAGACCCAGGCATTTACAAAGCATATGGATCATATCTGAATAGGCCTCACCACATCATTGACATCCTTCATCAGATCTCTTGCTTCATCTAATCACCTTAGGGGTTTAGTACAGATTAAATATAGTCTTAAAATGTTGGTTTCTGGGGTCATGGCCTGCAACTTGGCTGAGTAGTCGCTGTTGCCGGAGCTCCGGCAGCCCATAAAGAATCCTACCAATAATCCTTCCTTTTTGAGAGGAGGAGCTTCGCGCGCATCCGAAATGGCCGCGTGAGCACAGGGCTCCCGAGACCCTCGCCGCCTCCCGCATCTATCCTGAATAATATCCTGATTTCGAAGATGGGTTATTGAAGACGCAGCCCAGCTGATGTACTAGCTGCTTTCAGGAATTGATTTGGACTTCTGGTTCCTGAGCTACGCCAACCTGCACTTTTGTGGCCTACCCCATGGAGTCACCCGGGCCTTGAGTCGCGGCTGTACCCGGGCTGTAATTCAACAACACCGGCTAAAGGGGTCCAGATCACGGCCCGAATTAACTTTCGGTTTCGTTTTTGCTGCCTGGCGTCCCTCCTCACCGAGACAGACACTGGGCGCAGCTGGCTCCCGTGCTCATCACCTGGGCCTGGGGCCAGCGAGAGCGGGGCTGTGGACTTACATTGGCTCTTATCTGCCTTTGGTGATCCCATGGGTGAACTCTGAGGAGCCATTTGGACCAGATCTCAAGCGCCCCTCCGGGGCACCCAGCCCGCCATGACAGGCAAGCCCGAGGGAGACAAACGGAAAGTCAAGACCACCTTCCAAGGAGGTGCAACCCGGACGAATGTTATGGACCGTTACACTCATCCTAAAGGATCCCCCGGTGGCACACCGAAGGTCCGGGAAGAGGTGACTGATGACCCTACTGTGTTGGCGGATCTAACGTTGCAAGACGTCATGGGCGCCATTGCTGGCATCAAGACATCGATCGGCCAGCAATACGAGGCCCTGGCCCTGAAGCTAGACACAGGGCCATCGACGTTAATCTTATCAGAACGGATTTGGCGAAGACAAACGAGAAGGTCAAATCTCTAGATTTGAAGACCTCCAGCCTCATGACGGACATGTCTGACTTGCAAACGGAAGTACGCAACTTGAGATCCGCCAACGATTTCTTTGCTCGTCGTCTGGAGGATTTTGAGGGCCGTGCAAGACGCAATAACGTGCGTATTATTGGGGTCCCGGAGAACTCTGGATCACTGTCCACTGATCTTCGTGTCGAAGACCTTATCCTCAATCACCTCACACCCAAGGGACTGAGTAAATTCTTTGCGGTGGAACGCGCACACAGAGTGCTGGGAGGACAAGCGAAGTCAGGTTTCCCCCCGCGGCCGATCATCGCCAGAATTTTTTACTTCAGAGACCGGGACGCCATTTTGCAGGCTGCGCGGACAAGTGGTCCTACGCAGTTCGAAAACACCACGGTGAACTTTTATCCGGATCCCAGTCTATCCAGAAGCAAAGAATGGGATTTCAAGGGGTGAAAAGGCGTCTCAGGGATATTGACTTGAAGTATGCGATGCTGTTCTCGGCCCGGCTGCGTGTGGTATATGAGGAGCGGACACTCTTTTTTGATCGCCCGGAGGGAGTGAGTGACAGGCTAGATACGTTGCCTGCCCGTCGCGATTGCAGGGACCAAACAGGTGGTGCTGAAGGGGGCCTATTGAAACAAGAATGAACAGTGGCGCCCGAGTCCCAAACAATGAACACAATAGACAACTGTGGCTTGCTGACTTCTCTGATCGTCTGCTTTTAAGTGCATCCCCGGAGGCGGCGGGGAAAGAGGGACCCTTTCCTCCTCTGGGTTTCTTTGTGTAGATTCGTTTTTTGCTAGGGCGACAGGCACACTGCAAGTTGGGGTGGCTTTTGAGTCTATGCAGGGGTGCAGGGTGGAGGGAGTTGCGCTGGGTATTGTTGGGGGGAGGGGGGGAAGTATGTTGGGAGTGTTTAATTTTCCTCCTTCTTCAAGGCAACAAACTGTTACGACTTCGGACTTTGGTGTGGTGCTCGTTATGAGATGGGAGATCATCGTGGGCTTGGATGGGGGTAGGGGCTACTGTGCTGGAATGTGAATGGGTTGGGAGACCAGATAAAGAGGGGGGTGGTCTTGCAGATGTTGCGACGCTTTTCCCCTGATGTCGCGTTGCTACAAGAGACTCATTTGATTGGAAATGCTTGCTACGCTCTGAACAGGCGGGGATATCGTCTCGCTGCTCATTCTGGGTTCACTTCTAGTTCTAGAGGGGTGGGTATCTTGGTCAGGACCTCTCTTCCCCAGGAAATCGATGACATAGTTCTGGACGCCAGGGGGCGATATGTTGCACTCACAGGCAGGTGGGAGGGGAAGACTATCTCACTGATATCGGTGTACGTCCCACCTGGCTTACAAACCACTACATTTGCAGACTTGGGACGAGTTGTTTTGGGTCTCCCAGATGGTGTCCTGATACTGGGTGGTGACTTTAATTCAGTTGTCTCCGGAAGGGAGGATCGCTATCCCCCCAGAGACCTCATGAGTGCACAATCTTGGTTGGGTGAATTTTTAGAAGCGTTGGGGCTCGTGGATTGTTGGAGGTTGATGCATCCAGAACAGGCGCAGTACACTTTCCACTCAGGCGCTCATGGTAGTCTTTCTAGATTGGATTATATCCTGATACCGGCGGCCCAGTCTTCGTCAATTGGGGAGATTAGACAACTAGCTCGGGGTATATCGGACCACTCCCCTCTATGGTTTCAGTTAAATATGAATATAGGCGCTGAAGGGAGGGTGGCCTCGATTAATCCATGGTATCTTCACAACCCCAAAACCCATACTGAACTGATTAGGTCATTGGATCTGTATTTTGCTGAGAACGTGGGGTCTGTGTCTTCGCCTGTCTCACTGTGGGAAGCGTTTAAGACAGTCATCCGGGGACAAGCATTGTCGTTAATTGGGTGTGCTAAGAAAAGTAGAAATGAGGCAGTTGTCCGTCTTGAGACTGAAATTACTGAGTTGGAGAGTGCATTGGAGCGGAATGTTACCCGAGACACGCTTCACGTTCTCAGTCTCAAGCAACTCGAATATAAGAATTTGGTTACCGACGCAGCTAAGATGATGAGTAGGGAACAGCAGGGACGACTGTATGATGTGGGCGATAAGGCAGGGAAATTGATTGCTTGGCTGGATAGAAAGGCGAGGGCGAGCCGTGTGATTCCAGTGATTGAGAGATCTGATGGTGTGCGAGTGACTGACCCGGTTGACATTGTTGAATGTTTTGCTGATTATTTCCGAGAAGTTTATACTCCGGTATCTGACAGGCCCGAGGAGGATTCTCATTTGTTGCTAAGGGATATTGCGTTGCCTTGTTTGTCTGAGTCCGATAGGGACTGGTTGGATGCTGCACCCTCAGTTGACGAGGTAGCTCTCGCAGAGCGCTCTATTCGTTCCGGAAAGGCTCTGGGCCCTAATGGTCTTCCCATCGAACTGTATAAGCTGCGCCCTGACACGCTAGCACCATATCTCCGAGATATGTTTTTGGCAGCGCGGGAAACTGGCTCCCTTCCTCGTGATCAGAGTCTTGCGACCATTGTGGTGATCCACAAGGAGGGGAGCCACGGGACCGCTGTGCGTCCTACAGGCCTATCTCACTCCTTAATGCTGAGCCTAAGATTCTTGCCAAGCTGCTCGCAAACCGCCTGATAAAAGTGGTCAGTGAGCTGATCCACCCGGATCAGTCGGGCTTTATCCCAAATCGTAACACTGCATTGAATCTGCGGCGCTTGCATGGTGTTCTCGCGAGGGCAACGTCACTGTGTGAACCGGCCATCTTGGCGTCCCTGGATGCCACGATGGCCTTTGATACAATCGAATGGCCGTATCTTTGGGCTGCACTTGCAAAGTTTGGTTTTGGCACTGGCTTTATTAGTTGGGTAAAACTTCTGTATGAGACACCACTGGCACAGGTTGTGGTAAATGGACGGGTCTCCGGGCCCTTTGTTCTTGGGAGAGGCACGCGGCAGGGTTGTCCTCTGTCTCCGCTCCTCTTTGCCCTGAGGTATACACTGGACTCCGAACTTTGAAGACCGCATATCGCTATATGCGGACGATATTTTTGCTGTACCTCACGTCGCCTCAAAAATCGCTAAATGTATTGTTCGACGTGCTTAACTCGTTCCGGAAAAACTCAGGCCTTGTCATTAACTGGACCAAGTCCCATATATACGTGCTCGCTGGTGGCGTCCCCCCCCCTGCCGCGTGGATGTCCTATCCAGGTGTCGCAGTCTGGTTTTAAATATCTGGGAGTATTTATCTCATTGGACCCTGCCGTCCGCTACGAGCGTAATCTACTTCCTCCGCTGCAACGTTTACGATCGGACGTAGTGAGCTGGCGTGAATTACCGCTGTCTCCACTAGGGGGAGCGGCTCTTTTTAAAATGATATCCTTACCGAGGTTTTTATATGCACTCCAGAATACTTTTGATGTGATTCCGTCGAGGTACTTCCAAGAGGTAGAATCTTTACAGAGGCAATGGATATGGGGCGGGCATTCGCGTATCGGTCTTCCAAAGTTAACGCTTCCCTGGTATGACTGCGGTATAGCACTTCCGGATATCAGGCGGTATTATTGGGCTTCCCAGATTGCTGCAATTAACCACGGGATGTATGGCCCGGCATTGAATCCAGCGTTTGAAATGGATAGATGGCTGTTACCGGGGGGAGACTACAACAGGGCGCTCTATTCTGGATCCTCTCGCTTGCAACTTTCGGGTCCCACCGAGATAGCCGTACGAGTGTGGCATAGTGCAACCACGGCTATGGGCTGGAGGGATCTATTGACCCGCGCGACTCCGCTTTATGCTTCTGCGAAACTGGGTTGCCTGTGGAGAACGAAAGGATTCGAGAAATGGGATATGATTGGCATCAGTAAAGTGCGTGATCTCTGGGTTAAAGGCAGGGTAAAGACTTTCTCAGAACTACAGGTGGAATATCAGCTGGGTGATAGGGAATTCTTCCGCTATGCTCAAGTGCGCCACGCGTTGAATTCGGTTTTCCCCTTGGGTAGTGACGTTCCGGAATCCTCCCCCCTCGAAGATAGTATATTAGATGGTCATGTGCCGGATAGCACTATTTCTTTGATTTATAAAATGATGATCAATGATCGCTCGAGCTTGCTCGAACACCTCAGGGCGACCTGGATTGCGGATGGTATTGAACTGGACGACGAGGACTGGCAATCTGCGCTCTCCTCTCCCACGGAGGTCGCAATCCCGGCCCGCCTCCGCCTGGTCCAGCTTAAGATCCTCCATCGGATTTATGTTACCGGCCCCCGCCTGATCCATATGGGCTATTCAACGGATGGATTATGAAGGCGTGGTTGTGGTCTGCTTGGTACCTTTCTCCACATAATTTGGGAATGTCCTGAGATGGTGCTTTTCTGGAACCGTATACATGAGGTGATGAATGAAGTAACAGGTGTTGTGATGTTGCCAGAGGCCCGACGATGTTTGTTGAATGTGTGGGGGCCAAATGACTATGATGTGTCGCAGCTACGATGGACGACCCTTGGTAATATGATTGCTAAGAGAGACATTGCACAGCTGTGGGGGTCTCAGAGGCCCCCCACAGTGACGGCCTGGAAAGAGAATATGGACTGGTGCATTTTTACAGAGAAGACTGTATATGTGGCGAGAGGCAGACCCGGAAAATGGGGGAAAATTTGGAATCAATGGAACTCGTACCGGAGAGATATATGTACGCCCCCTCTCACAGAGCTCTCTAGTCCCCCCAGTCTCCCTGACCCGACATTCCTGCTGTAATGTAGCGTGTTTTGTTCTTGATTTTGCATTTCCTGCTTCCAGCCCCCTCACCTGTATACAACTCCTGTATCATACTACTGTATATCTCCCATCTTCCTTGAGCACTCACCCAATTGATGTACTACTGTTATATTGCCTTGTTTGTTTTTCTATGTTTTTATTATATTAAAAAATGTACAACAAAAAAAAAATAATCCTGCCTTTCCAAATGCTATGCGAACAGTCGAAACGACATTTCTAACAGCACAAACCCTGTAGAGGAGCAGGGAAGCTGCAGCGTACACGATCCTGTCACCAAATGCCTAAAACAAGTGCAGATGTAATGAGGCTAGCCAGCCCAAGATGGCGGGACCCGGCCTCAGACAGCGTGATAGGCACTGGAGCCCAAGAAATACGGGTGAGTGTGACAGCACCTGGTGCAGAGGATCGCCCGGAGGGAGCCGTGAACTCAAACGGTACAGGTGTGTGCTGGTGGTGACAGCTGGCCCTGTGGCCGTGGGTTCCCAACGTGACATCGCGTGGGGGACCTTGGGGCTGCGGCCTAAGACAACCTGCTAGTGGAGTTGGGGCTGTGGAGATGAACCATAAGTCCTGATCATGCGGCAGAGATGAAGAAGAGGAGCCCCTTGATGTGCACTCACTGAGAGATGCTGAGCCTGCTTCACGGGCTCCTGCAGCGGCGGACCCCGACGCTCCCTGGAGACCCGGCTCCCGGGGAAGCTTGGAGGCGGGTGCAGAGGCCTCAGCGAATGGGCCGGCCGGCCCGCAGGTGACAAGTGCCAACAAGAGGGTACGCGTCAGCGAGAGGCGGCTTCACAGCGGTGTAAGAGACTAGGAGAGGAGAGTCTCCATACTGAGACCTCACCCAGAGTGAGAGCACCGATTGTACTCCTCAGAAGACGGAGAAGGAGAGCAGATCTGGGTGAGTGACCTGCAAAACCTTGGGTGCTCCAGGCTGCAAAATACAGAGGAGGGATTCATTATTGGCCCCAGTGCGCTTCTATAGCACATTAAACCAAACTCTACACTGCAGTAGTATCCCCACAGTGGCGACCTCGCCCGGGGCCACCTTAGAGGACCACGCTGAAAAGAGCAACGGAGGCCGACTGTGGGGGTGAAAGTATGACGTTACAACACATACATTTACAACGCATGCCTTTACAGCACAGTTTTTACATCACAACATCCTCTACAATGCATTCTTTAACATCATATGCCATTACATCGCATTTTTAGAAACTACCTTTACAGCGCATTCCTTTACATCGCATCATACCATTACAACGCATACCATTATTTCGCATTTAAGGTAAGTGTTGGATAGTGTAGGGGTAATCATTGCTATTCTAACTCCAGTGAGTGCAACAGAAGGGTAAGTGTTGGATAGTGTAGGGGTAAAAATTACTATTCTAACTTCAGTGTGTGCAACAGTAGGGTAAGTGTTGGATAGTGTAGGGGTAAAAATTACTATTCTAACTCCAGTGAGTGCCACAGTAGATAGTGTAAGGTTACTATGCGTTGTAATGGTATGCGTTGTAATGAGTTGCGATGTAATGCCTGTGTTGTAGTGACATGCGTTGTAATGACATGCATTGTAGTGACATGCGATGTAATGGCTGCGTTGTAATGACATGCGATGTAAAGGATGTTGCGATGTAATGACTGCATTGTAAAGGTAGTGCGATGTAATGACTGGGTTGTAAAGGTTGTTTCCCATGGAGGCTTGTATAGCTCAGGGCTACACCCAGTAATAACCTGCCTGACATACCTGCGGGGGGACCCAGGCGGCTATAGACACATGGCCGAGACACCCGGAGGGAGCATTGGCAGCAAGATTCTGGATGTGGATACCCCTTGGGGGAGATAACGAGCTGCCAGACCCCCCCACATCGACCGAGGCCCAGCGAAGAACCCGGTACCTGTTGCCTCCAGGCCTAGCCTGTGGTTGGTGGTCTCGGCGAGGACTTGGAGGGAGGCTGAAGACCGCCCCTACCCTGCCCGAAGAGGCGAAGGGGGAGCAGAGGTGATAAGTTTTCTCAGAAGATACCAGGAGGAACACTGGTGGCATCTATCCTGTGACACATCAAGAGATAAGTAGAGATAAGACGACTGCACACACCAGGGCATGATTACCTTAATGACGCAAGCAAAAGAAGGTGACATATAAAGACAGTCGCGCAACGTGCCTTCTTGTGGCCGCTGACTCCTTATTAGAACTTCTGTGGGCTGCTACAGTTGCACACCACAACACAGGGCGGAGTGCGATGCTGGAAGACCGAATATCAGAGTGAAACAAATCCGCAACTACCTTGCCGGCCAGGACATAAGATGGCCAGAGACAAGGACCCAAGGCAACCAGACAAGGCAAGATGGATAAATATACTAAAGTAATGCCTCCACCTGCTGAGACTGATGAAGCAAGTGCACCACCAGACAACGCAACCCTTCTCCAGGCTATTCATTCATCAAGACATGCGCTAGAGGAGAGGATGGCAGACATGCGTTCTGACATGACATTCCTGTGCCAGGACATACGTAATGCTGCTGAGAGGGTGACACAAGCAGGGCTTCGCATCTTGGAAGTGGAGGACACGCCACACACCCTGCGCAAGGAGGTCTCGGGATTAGCAGCGACGCTAAAAGAAGTCTCCTGGAGGGTGGACTTTGCTGAAAATAGGGCCCGCCAAAATAATCTGCGCTTTATTGGATATCGGGAGGGCATGAAGGGACCTTCTTGACCATGTGGCTTAAAGGCTTTCTGCCGGCTGCCCAATTTTTAACTTACTTCAATCGTACCAACCCAGAACGGCCCGGTGGAATCACCGGACTGTGGCGATATCTCGCTAAAATGGACACAGAGACTGGTTCCAAATTCATATCCTTTTTTCTTGTTTCCAATAAATTGAGTATGTGAGAGCTACAGACCTAGGCCAGTGTTGTCATGTTGACCTTTAGGGTACTAGGTGTGGGTAGTGGGAGAGAGGGGGGAGGGGGGATTAAGTTAGGGAGTGAGGGATACATAGAAGTGTTTCAGAAATCACTGTTCATGTCTTTGGCCAGGCAGCGGGTCCCTAAAGGTTCACTAGAGTTAAGTAACACACGTATGTGACACAAGACACACCTGAGTGGTAGTCGGGAGATAGTACAAGGCCGTAAATGGGTTAAACGAGCTACTCCGGGCTAAAATGGTATGTCAACGGAATGGAGATTAAAATAAAGAGGGGGTTAGTCACTAAATATCTCAAAAGGCTCAGGCCTGACATTGTTCTCCTCCAAGAGATGCACCTACTTGGGACACGATGTGTCTTAATGGGGAAGGGGCCCTACACCTTACTGACACACGCGGGCTTCTCATCACGGACCAGGGGAGTCGCCATCCTTATCAGGAAATCTACCCCCTTCCACATCAGCAGAACATGGGCGGACCCGTACAGCACATATGCAGCAATGCATGGATCGTGAGGTCGGAGGGAATTCACCCTGATTAGTGCCCCACCACGGCTACAGAGCCAAACCCTCAACAAAATAGCTGACATACTCCTGGAGTCCGGGCCCTCCACACACATAGTTAGGGGTACTTCAATGACGTACTGGACCCACATGCAGACTGATCTAGAGTAGGTGCGAGAACAGGTGTACCCAACCAACTAGCTGAATTTGTACGTTCCCTTGGGCTCACTGACCTCTGGTGCAGGCACACCCCACGGCACGCTGCTAAACTTACTTCTCTGGGGCCCACAGAGTCTTCTTGAGACTTGATCATCTCTTTGCACCTGCAGGGGAGTTTGGAAGAGTAGAGAGAGTGGAGTACCTAGCCAGAGGCATATATGACCACTCGCCTCTGTGGCTGCCAGTGGGGGGTGATGGTCTAAAGCCTCGGCAAGAATGGAGGTTGGGCGCCTGGCACTTACGCAACTCCTCAATAGCCAAAGAGATCCAGACAGCCACGGAACTATACATTCTTGAAAATGAGGGTTCTGTACCCTCGGCAGATATTCGGTGGGAAGTGTACAAGGCGGTATTGCAAGATAGAGCACAAAATCTAATAGTCCACAAACCAAAAGAGGAGACCCACGAGGTTGAAGCTCTAGAGCGCAAGCTCATAGACCTAGAAAGACATATCAACCCCAGCTCAGACAAACAATTGGTCCACCAAATCACAGTGACACAGAGGGAGTATCAGGCGCTAGTGGAACGCTAAGTACTAATCCAGTTCCTGGCCACACAACACCGACTCCACAAATCTGGTGACAAACACTGGAAATTATTGGCCTGGCTAGGCAACAGGGAGAGAAAGGAAACATGTGTGGCCGTGATCAATGAAACATAAGACACACAGAACAGCACAGGACGTGGCCGACGACTTTGCCCGTTACTACAGTACCCTCTATGAGGACATGGCCATCGCAGAAGTGGCCAAAATAAATAATTACCTTAGCACCATTGATGTCCCCACTCTTACACACGAGGATCGGTCAGCCCTTGACAATGACCTAACGCTACAGGAAGTGTCTGAAACAATCACTAGACAGAAACCGAGGAAAGCCCGAGGTCCAAATGGGCTACCGCCTAAATTCTTTAAACAGAATGCCAACCTACTGGCCCTGCAACACTTAAACATGTTCCGGGCGGCATTGGAGGAAGGAACACTACCACCCAACCTATGTCAGGCGACCGTAGTGATGATCCACAAACCCGGTATGCCTCCCACAGACTGCGGATCATACCACCCGATATCACTACTTAACGTGGAAACCAAATTATTGGCCTCTATACTAGCGACCCGTTTATTACTGGTGAATTCATCATTGATTCACCATGACCAATCCAGCTTCATTCCTAAGCGCCACACGCTTCAACCTCCGCCGCTTGTTTAATTGGTTAGAAACAGTCAAAAGCAGGCTGACCTCTCACACTCTCCTTTCCCTGGATGCTGAAAAGGCGTTTGACGCAGTGCACTGGCCGTACATGTGCATGGCCCTATCAAAATTCGGATTTGGTCCCACCTTCATGGCATGGGTAGACTTGTTATACACCAGCCCCAGGGCCGAGGTACGCGTTAATGGAGTGAGGTTGGCACAGTTTCGGGTGAAGCGAGGCACCAGGCAGGGCTGTCCACTTTCCCTGCTATTATTTGCGCTGGTGCTAGAACCACTGGCATGCATGGTTTGGACACAGCCCTACCTGCGATGCTTTAGAGACAACACCGGGCTCCTTAGAGCTAAACAGATTTCATTATATGCTGACGATATATTATTATACGTCAGTGACCCAGACAAGACACTCCGGTTGATCCTGCAGTTATTTACAGAATATGGGAACCACTCTGGATATAACATCAACTGGAATAAGTCTAGCCTATATGTGGTGGGGGACTCGCTAGATACAGAAAATGTACCTGAGCAGCTAGCGGTGGGGAGGGATGGATTCCAGTACCTGGGGCTCTAATTCTCCACGGATGATACAATATGCATTGATCGCAACATCAAACGAATCCTGGCGTAAGTCTGTGAAGATGTGGTGGGATGGATAAGACTTCCTCTGGCGCTACCCGGGAGTGCCGCACTATTCAAAATGATAACACTCCCAAAATTACTATACATACTACTGAATACCAGAGGACATTTTTATCTCCATTAATGAGGAATTCTGTACACTTCTATGAGACGGGCACAAACCAGGAATAGCCTTACAGACACTGCAGCGCAATCAGTTTAATGGAGGAATAGCCTTACCTGACGTACAAGCTTACTATAGAGTGGCCCACCTGATAGTTGGGGACACATGCCCAGGGACCATCCCACCTATGCCATAGAACGGCTTCAATTTAGAAAACGCACACATCTACACTACATATACGGTGGTAAGGGGACTAGAAGGCTGCTGCTGGCCACTCAGGGGGCTATGGAGGCGTGAAAGGGAGAAGAATGACAGATGAAATGGGACAATAAATTGATGAAGGGAACACCACTGTGGGAGGGTGCAAGGCTATCTGTAATAAACAAACTCCAAGGTTTTCAACAATGGGACACGGTTGGGATTTCTAGTTTGCGGGATATAATCAAGGAAGGAATTCTGATTTCCTTTGACGCTCTCCATTCCGAATTCCAATTACATAATTCTCAAAGATACAAATATTTACAGCTTCAGCATGCCTGGAAAGCAGAGGCGATAGATCCTACCTCTATCCCCGAATTCGCCCCACTTGAGGGTAGGCTACTGCAAGAAGAAATTCCTGATAAATCGGTCTTGTGGAGCCACAAAACGTTAATTGAAAACATTCCAAATAAGCTAACTGCCCTTAAATCCAAGTGGGAAGTCACGACTGGACAGCTACCAGACATTGACTGGGAGGCCGCCCTAATGCACCCCACAGAGGTCGCAATCAAACTGCGACTGCACCTGGTGCAATACAAAATCTTACACAGAATATACTTTGAGCGCACCTTCACGCCATGGGGAGGGCGAATACGCCTAACTGTCTATGGTGTAAAACGGAATGCAGTACATACATACACACATTATGGGACTGCCCTCTGATAGAGAAATATGGGAGACTTGGGAAATTGGGCAGGATATTGGGAGCCTGTTTACAGAGAGAAGCCAAGCACGTACTGTTGGGTGTCTCCACCAAGACTGACCTCCCTTGCCAAAGATGTTTAGTGTGCAACTTGCGTTGGTAGTGGCCAAGAGGGACATAGCTAAACGCTGGGGGGGGGCCCGGACCACCCAACACTAGTGGAATGGAGGGCAGGCATGGATTTATACATGGCTGAGGAAAGAGTGACATACAAAGCCTGGGGCTGCCCCAAAAAGATTCACTAGGATGTGGGCCCCGTGGTTAAGACTCTACAGTCTCGAGATGGAAAACGAGGAGATGAGCAGCAGTTACTCATTGATCTGAGCCAGGGCAAAGGGATGAGAAGAGACTTTGGACCCATCCCTGACTTGGAGTCCCTGTAACAGGGTGGGGGCGGTGTGTGGCTCCCACCCCATTCCACATGTACCACTGAATATGTGTACCTTCCCGATACGGCTTGTTAATACTGTAACCTGTATCAAAAATGTAAATTCACTATGTGTAATGTATATGTCCTCCAATGCTGGCCACCTTTGCATTAATAAAAAGAGTTTTAAAAAATATGTTGGCTTCTGAACCCTGCAGTTAATATAATCTCTGCTACAAACTCTAATGATTTCTGAAGGTTCCGACCTCCGACCCCTAACCTTGTCTCCCATTTGACTACTTGAGCCCCCCAAATCATCCGGCATGCTGTCAACAAGATATTTGCCCAATTCTTGCTCTCTCGTTAATAACTTCTATTATAAGGATTTTACAGTCAATTGATCATTACTTATCTTACTTATAAAACCCCTTATCTGTGACAATTTTAAAACATTTCCTTGACCAGACCCTATTTATCTTGTAATTCATTAGATGAGTGCAGCTGACAATGGTTCAATATCTCTCAATTTAAAAATCCCCCTCTGCTCCCATCCCTTATAAATGTTATCATGAAATATAGGAGGGAATATAGATGACCTCCACAGCGGGGTATTCTTATTATATTTTGTCTGCCCTAACCCTGCCTTCAACTGCCTCCACACCTTATATGCCCCCATCACGGTCTTACATCTGACCTTCCTGTAATGGCTATTTTCGATGTTCCTTAAGAAACAAACTTTGGCTTTCTAAGCCCAGTGTTAGTTCCTATATGGAAGTCAGGTCTCATATTGCTTTCCAGTAATTAGAACCCCCATTTTCTGTAGCAAATCAGACCAATAGTAAAATCTGAAATTAGGAACAGCCCATCTACCCCGGTCTCTAGAAAGCACCATGTATCTAGCAGGTCTTTCGCCCTTTCGTATTGCCACATAAAGCTAGAACAAATGCCCTGCAGCTTAGAAACAATTGTTTCTCAATTTCCAAAGGGATGGGTCTATACAGATATAAGAATTTGGGGAGCACTATATTATTTATTACATTACATATCCTGATAAGAGTTGTATGCAAGTTGTTAATCCTCCTTAAGTCTTACCTAATCTTGGCCAGCATTGGAATAACATTCGTACCAATGACTTGATCTGTTCTGGCCGTGATCTTCACACCTAGATGGGTAGTGCTGTCCACTTTTCGCTGATCCACCAAATTAATTTCACTAGTGCATAATATTTCAGTATTTTCCTTGTTTAAATGATAGCCCGCTATCTCCCCAAATCTTCTGGCCTCCTGTACTACTTCTACTAAAGCACCTCCCAGGTCTGGCATTACAGGCATTACAAGGGCGATATCATCCGCATATCCCATAATTTTTATATCAGAGCTGTGCATTCTTATTGGTCATATTAGGGGGTTCTTCTCTAGCAGGTTAATAAAAGGATGTATTTACAAGGCATCCTGGTCCCCCTGGTTATTAAATTTCCTCATTATTTGCAGTCTGGCACCCTTATGGCCTTGATTAGAATGGGCCATAAACTCTTTCAATTTAGAATGTCCCATAAATACTCCCAAGAAAGCCAGTCTACAGCTTTTTCCACAGTGAGCAGAAAAGTAATCATAGGAGTGCTTGTATTTTCAGCAATATCTTTTTTTAGATAAAGAACTTTATGGAATTTCCAGCCAGAGAAGCCGGCCAAGGTGCACCTACATGGCACGTACATAGCACACAACAGATTATATTATATACTCCATGCAGTGCAGAGACATCTTGTATGTATAGCGGAATATACATGAAGAAGGACCACAAGTACAGATTCATAGGTAATTAAGCAAGTTGACCCATCCACTTTCCCAACACCCGTGCGTGCTTCTGGGGACAGCCGTGGACTTAAACAACCACCCGTTTTTGTTGTGCACACCAGTCAACTCCCCTTCTCCACTTCGACAGAGTACGAGGTTTGGGGGACAACGATCGCGCTGTGATGTCCTATTTCGCCACCTGGACGGCCGTGCCAAGGAATGCCCTCTCGCCCTCTTACACCAGATCCCTTGAACACCCCCAAGAGAATTAGCTAGGGGAGAGGGGAACTTCCCATTCCAGTACTCCTGACAGTTCACGGGTCACCTTGGTCCAATATTGAAGTATCCTTGCACACGACCATACTATGTGGTAGAAATCTGCTGGGTCAGTTGAATGTATGACGTTACAACGCATACTTTTACAACGCATACCATTACAACGCATTTTTTACAACACAAATACCATTACAACAAATGTTTTTACAACGCATACCATTATAACGCAAATGTATTAAATACTAACAAAGTGCAATTACAACGCATGACAATACTCCGCATACCATTACAACGCATATATTTTAAAAAAATATAATTAATATTAATTTTGTAACCTACAACCTGGCACGGGATGCAGGGAAATTAGGGGTTTTGGGTGGGGAAGTGTGTTAAAACGGTGCACCGAACTGAACGTATTTTTTTGATATTATAATTAACCTAGTTTTAAAAAATTACTACTCGAGTATTAAAATTAATACTCGGGTATTTAAATTAATACTCGTATTTTAAAATTACAAAACATGTATTTTAAACTTCTAAAAATTAATTTAAAAATAGATAATCCAAGTAAAATACATTTTATAATTTTAAGGTTTTGAAAACAAAATCAAGTGTAAATACTTCATTCAGAGTACACAAACGTGAAAAAAATGACCCACCATTTTAGAAACTCGCAAATGCCGCAGTCCTACAACAGTTTCAATGATACTAAATGGAACGCAAAGCAAACAAAATGGAGTCGAAATGTCGTACCACAACAGAATAAACATACTTTTAAAACAATAAATTAAAATATACATCCTCACATCAAATGAAACATTAAAAAATGACAAAAAAAGATTATTTTAAGAAAAATATTGATGACACACAAATGAAACTATAAATACAGGTGAACCACCATTTTGAACTCAGTGGTCGGATGACTACGAGCGAGAGCAGACGCAATTACCCCACTGCTAACGTGACTGACATAGAGCTTCTATCAGTGAACTGACATTCAAAATAAAAGTAAGTAACCTATTATATATTTAAAGAAATACTTTTAGAAATCTACCAAACTTAAAAAATAATATACATGTATCATTATTACAGTTTCGAATTCACTTCTGAAAGAATTATTTTGAATGAAAAGGATCAAACAACTATCCATTTAAACAAGTAAGCAGAATATATTTAATAATCTTTTCAAATGTAATAAACCACAAATATATAGAAATAGAAAAAGATAAAAAAGCACTTTTAACGAATTGAAATGTTTTTAAAAATTGCAAGCAAACAATCGTGTTGTGATTTAAAAAAGAGTCAAACAGTAATGTCATTTTAAATATTAAGCAGAAATTTGAAAGAAATATATTTAACAAATATATATTTTTTTAATTACAGATAAATTCATAAAGCTGAGAAAGAACACCAAACAAACAGCTTCAATAAAATTGTCAAAGGACTGAAACACATCGCAAATAATTATTTTTTCGGTAAGTACATTTTTAAAGTATTTACAAATGTTAAAAAACCAGCTAGAATAAGTGCTATCATTGTTTATCAAAATGTCTTTTTTAAAAATCAGAAAGTATTTGTGATGAACTGTAGTTAAAAAACTGTTTGTTTGGAAAATGTGTCAAGAGAAATAACAATTTTAACATGTTTCTTTACATTAAAAATAAATAGGATATATATAAATTAGAAATAAACATCCGTTATATTTTTTATCCTTTAAAACAGAAATCATCTTTAATCTTCAAGAACCAAAGCAAAGAAGAAAATCTCTAATTCGTCAAAACTGAAAGACATATTATTACCACAGAAAAGGTAAGTGAGCACATAGAATAAACGATTTTTCAAAATTGCGAAATATTTCTTAGATTTCATTTTTAACAATGTTTCGCTGTGCTTCCAAAATGTTTTCTTTAAAAAACGTTCATGGAAATTAACCATTTAAAAAATGACATTTCTATCCCAAAAAAATAGGGCTTCTAAAAAACAATAATTAAACAACCTATGTCTTTTTAATCATTCTACAGAAAACTACAAAACAATAACAGGCCAAACCAACAGAAGAACAAGACCTTCAAACCGATCAGACCAACATCAATCCAGAATCTGAAAGAATCTAAAAGTCTACTCAAAGTACACGAACAAGGTAAATATCTTCTAAAAAAATTAACTAACCTAAAACAACGCCAGAAAGGGGACAAAAAGTAAAATGATACCACAAAAAGAATGGAAATGCAATAAAATGTATATTATAATTTTTCTAAAATTTACAATATTTTTTTCGTTTTTTTTATCGTTTCAGAACATGTCTCAAGATAAGGCAGCCAAATACATAGAAAGCAGGAAAGGAAACCGTCTGCTACAGTATGCAGGTTATATTTATTGCAAGGAAAGAATAAGTGAACCAAGGAGACATTGGAGGTATGTGCAATATTACTCATCCCATTGCAAAGGCAGAGCGTTACTCTGGGTGAGACCATTGAAAAAACAACTGAGCATAACCACTCTGCCTCTGCAATGGAGATTGAAGTAAGAGAAACAATTAACGAAATGAGAAATATTGCAAGCACCTCCAATGACTCCTCTGGTTCCATTTTAAGGGAGGTAGCACAACATGTTCCTGACCACATTGCTAGTAGTATGCCTATAATACCTAATTTGAGACGAATTATTCAACGTAAAAAACAGGCAAGTAACCCTCAAAGAGTTACACCCCAGACATTCTCCGACATTGTAATTCCTCCTGAACTCTCTCTTTCTATTTCTAATGAACCCTTTATCCTGCATGATAACCAAAACCCTCAAAAACGAATAATTATTTTTAGCACACCCCGTAACCTTGCTAAGTTAGAAAATAGTGATATTTGGATGATGGATGAGACGTTTAAATGCACGCCCCATCCTTTCACCCAAATATACACTATACATGCAAAAATTAACCATACAGTAGTACCCCTAGTATACAGTTTGCTGCCAGATAACCAATCCACAACGTATACTGAACTTTTAACAGTGGTTAAATCTAAAACATCCAATAAAAGTCCTCGGAAAATCATTATTGATTTTGAATTTGCGATGATAAATGTTATTTCCAAAACGTACTCGGATACCCAAATTCAGGGATGTTTTTTCCATTTTTCCTAGGCATTTTGGCGTAAAATACAAAAATCATCCCTAGTTGTGGATTACATATCAGACAGCAAACTGCAATTCGAACTTAAAAAACTAACTGCACTTTGCTTTGTCCCTCCTACAAGTGTAGACGAGTACTACACTGCAAATGTGGAGAAGCGTGGCTCAGTGGTGTGGAGAAGCGTGGCTCAGTGGTTAGAGGCGGCAGACCCGGAAGCTGAGATCGACCATGGACCAGGGTTCGATTCCCCACCTCGGCGGGTCTCGGGCTTAAAATTCCATGGACTTGACAATTCTCGCTCTGGTGCCTACTCAACTCACGGGGTCACACTCTGCGACTCTGGGCAATAGCTTGCTTAATCTCCACTACGGCCCCTCGCGGCGGGATGCCTGGCTTTCACCCTGTGGACACCCTGCCGGGGTTTCTCACAGGGGAATACCAGGACGGGTTCCCTAAGCAAGCGCCGGGACGCTTACGGGCAGCTGTGCGCTTTACAAGTCCAGCACATTTACATTTACATTTACACATTACCGAATCAGAGTTTTTTACTACAAACGAAGAAAAATTGGCACCCCTGCTAAATTATTTCGAAGACACATGGATTGGTCATCTAAGCAGGTCGGGTCGCAGGAGGAAGCCACGTTTCCATGTGGAGTGGTGGAACTGCTACACGACCTGCTTAGAAGGAGAGGCAAAAACAAACAATGCCATAGAGGGATGGCACAACTCCTTCAACCACACAATTGGCAAACCTCATCCGAATTTCTATCATTTCTTGGAAACTTTGAGGAAGGAGCAAAGTTTTCAAGAAATGAGAATGTCACAATCATTAACTGGTAGTCTGAACCCACGCATCTCTAAAAGATCAAGAGAAATGTCAGAACGACTATTGGCAGCTTTACAACAGTTTTCGTTGTGTGTGGCTTCAGACTACCTAGATAATGTTGCACACTTTTACCAGTACTAATACTCTCTTCACTTTTACTTTCCTGTTTTGCCCTAAATTACAAAACAACACATTTGGTTTGGCATTTTATTTGGCTTTTTTCTAAAATTATTTTTTCAAAATTAAAAGTCGGGTCACCTTACCTTTGAAGTCTTCTTTTTTCTTTTTTTCTTGTCTTTAATGCAATCCAATTTAATCCAAAACCATGCTTGTTTTATATTCCATTTTTTCAAAACCATTCCCAAAAAACAAGTAAATAAATGTTCTTGTGTTTTTTTTAAAAAAGCAAAATGCATTTCCCAAAAATGGAATTCCTTTTCTGAAGATTGGTTTACAACAAACATTTCCATGCCAAAAAATATTCTTCTCCAATTCGAAGCAATCTCCAAATCCAAAGAAATCGAAAATATTTCCATCATCTTGCTGTTCTTGAATTCCAAAGTGCAAAAAAACCCAAGTAAATATCCATCCTCTTGCCTTACTCGAAATCAGCATTCCTTCAAAATCCAATTCCAAAAAAGTAAATCCATCGAAATTTAAACCCCAAAAACAAACCAAAGATGTGTTCCACGATTCCTTAAATCCACCACGAATAACGATCCATTTTCATCAGTGGAAATCCAATGTTCGTAAATCGATCTTCTTATGTGTCCGACGGAAACCCGAACAAACATTTTCACAAAAATACATTCCCAAAACATTGTTTAACTACTTTTTTAAATTATTTTTAGCATACATTGCAAAAAAGTTAAACAAACACATGACCCGACATAGGCATACTCTAACAATGTGTTTGTGAACATGCGTAATGTAACCTAAACATCTTATTTACATATTGTACACCTCCCTATTCTTTCCTTGCAATAAATGTATACCAATACTTTTTTTTTAAATGTAAATAAAAACTTTATAAAGTTTCCTACCTGTGCGCAGATCTCCATGCTTCTGCTCTCTCCAGCGACGCTCCTCAATATGGCTGCCTACGCGTTTGACGTTCACGCGTATACGTCATCACAAGCTGAAAAAAAAGAAAAAGGACTATTTTTTTCTAAAACTTTATTTATTAATAAACAATAATAAAATGTATTTATAAAAATGTTATTACTGTTTTAAAAAATATTTAAAAATGTGCAAAAATGTATTTAAATACACTATGTTACGAAATATATTTTTTTCAATTTTACTTCAATAAACTGTGTCTTAAATATCTTTTATATTTAAACATGTTTATTTTTAAATCTTTAAAATGTTTATTTAAATGTTATATTATTCTTACCTTATACATACTCGCATTTCAATGTTAATCGAACCCAGTTAGTCTCCAGCCAGCTTCTTATTCCAGGTACGCGATATTCACATAGAGAGCTATAGAAATAAATGTAGGACAATTCCTTACATTGCAATCAATGATAAAGCGTGAGAATATTTCAGTAAAATATTTTTTACTTACTTTTCCATTCAAAATAAAAAAAAATAGTTCATTAATTTATATTATAAATTCTAATAATATATTTAATTTTAAATTACACTCTTATTTAATTTTTAAAATTGAAAGTTTCTTCAAATTTAATTAACTAATTTTAATGCAAGTGGGATGTAATCCAATAATATATATTAGATATTACACGACAATAAATTACTTTTTTAACTTTAGGTGTGTGTAATAGTAGGGTTAAAACAGGATAGTGTAGGTGTATTATATACTATTCTAACTCCTGTGAGGTTTAAAATTATGGTAAGTGCTGGATAGTGTAGGGGTTTCAATTACTATTCTAACTCCAGGGGGGTGTAATACTTGGGTAAGTGCTGGATAGTGTAGGGGTTAAAATTACTAATCTAACTCCAGGGGAGTGTAATAGTAGGGTAAGTGCTGGATAGTGTAGGGGTATAAATTACTATTCTAACTCCAGGAGGGTGTAATAGTAGGGCAAGTCCTGGATAGTGTAGAGGTTACAAATACTATTCTAACTCCAGTGGGGTGTAATAGTAGGGTAAGTGCTGGATAGTTTAGGGGTATAAATTACTATTCTAACTCCAGGGGGGTGTAATAGTAGGGTAAGTTCTGGATAGTGTAGGAGTTTAAATTACTATTCTAACTCCAGGGGGGTGTAATAGTAGGGTAAGTGATGGATAGTGTTTGGTTATAAATTACTATTCTTACTCCAGGGAGGTGTAATAGTACCTTTAATACTAGAGTATTGATTTTTAAAAAACTAGTTTTTTTTAGTTTAGCTGTTTTTAAAAAAAACAACGAGTGTTCATTACTAGAGTATTAATTTATAAAATACAAGAGTATTTAAAAAAAAATGTAATCTGGAAAGGGTTCTTCTTACAACATGTGTATTTATTACTAGAGTATTAATTTACTTTTTAAGAAACGAAATTTTTAAAACAATACTCTTAAACTTTGTTTTAAAAAAATATATATTTTTAAAAAAAATATAAAAATACTCTAGAAACAAAAAAAACTATAGTTAGTATTAAAATCAAAACCTACTAAAGTACAATAATTTTTTTTAAAAAATTACCCAAAAATGCGTTGTAATGGCATGTGTTATAATGACATCTGCGTTGTAATGGCATGCATTGTAATGGCATGCGTTGTAAAAGATCCTGCGTTGTAAAAGTTGTGTTGTAAAAGCAGTGCGTTGTAATAGTTGCGTTGTAATGGTTGTTCACCGGGTCAGTTCCGCATCAAGGGCATGCAGGGGTGGCTCGCTCGACATAAGCCGATTGGGGAGAGATATGCAAAGTAAAGTAATAGGATTGAAAAATTTGCAGTCTGGAGATGGTGGTAAGTTTGTGGTGGGCCATCAGGGCGTCTCGCCAACCTTCATCCTCTGCGGGTCCCACCCAGCTCTCCCAATGGGTTCTGAAGTGGTCAAGTGAGACAGGGAAGTTGATAACAAGCCTAGGCTGCCCATGATTAGCTTGGCCTCCAAGGGACTGAACTCGGTAAGTTTATCTGAGAGCGGGGATTGTGCATGGAGAGCATGACTGAGTTGGAGATATTTGTAAAATTGGCTTTGTGTAAGGGTGCAGGTCTGTTGAAGGTCTTGGAAGGAATGTATGTGTGTCCCCGACCATACATCCCCAAGCCATGTGATACCAATGAGGTCCCAGGAATGGAAGCCGCGGAGGGAGGCTACTTATTTCAACCATGTGCTGTGCCAGAGCAGTGTCTGTTATGTGAGCCTGGCCTCCTACCGTACACACCAAAGAAAGCGCAGTACCCCAGGTAAGGAACAACACCAGAGTTACCTGGGGCAGAGAGAGAGAGACCAGAGACCCATAGAGCGTAGCCTGTAGCTGAGGGAAACCCATTAATGAGAGTTCCAAGCAGTAGGCGGGATCATACCTTCCCCCATTGAACCAATCGTGGAGGATGAGGAGGTGGGAATTTAAATAATAGTAGTGCAGATTGGTGATCCCCAAGCCACCTTTCTGGACTCCAAGGAAATTTGATACCATATCTCCTTGCTTAATTCAGGATAAAATACTAAGTAAAACTCTATGGGTATTTTATCTGGTCCGGTTGCTGTACTCGAAGTTAGGGATTTTAGAACCTCCGTTGCATCCTCTGAGTTATCAGAAATTCCCATAAAAATACCCCCTTCTGTTGTATGTAAAAATGCCTTATATCTTCTATTGGAGAGAATATATCTTCTTGATAAAGTTATTCATAGTAGTCCTTGAATACTCAAATTATCTCTTTGGGAGCATTAACCTTTTGTCCCCCTCTATCCAATGTAGCTTCTATGACCCTATCTGTTTCTTTAAGCCTTGTCTGCAGAGCAGCAGCCTACCAACAATTTCACAAAACTCATAGCTTTCTGCTTTACACATTGATATTTCTTAGCCATCTCTCTACTGTGAGAGCTATTTATCCTGGCCTTTTTTACTGGGATCTTCTGTCACATTTCCTCATACTCCTGCCCTCCCACTATCACCTTCATATGTTGTACTTCTAGCTCACACAGCTCCCAAACCTCGCTGGCCTTCTGTTTCTGCTTATGTGGACTAAAGCGTGGGGTTTCCCCCAATTCCTCGCTTTTAGCGAGTCCCACACTATGCTATCCTGGGTGTACCCCTGTTAATTGCCAAGAAGTCGATAATCCACCTTCTCATGTGCTCAGTGTAATGAGTATTAAAAAGCAATTTCCTATCAAATGTCCAATTCTGGGCTGGCTTAGGCATTCCCTATATTGAGATTTCAGAAACAAATGGATTGTGTTCTGAGAAGACCCTGAGTTATCTTTCGAACCCTACTTGCCCTACCAGTCATGCTGAAATAAGAAAGTAATTCCAGTTGCACACATTTCTTGTGTGGGTAAGTAAAGAACGTATAACGGGGAACCGATCTTTTCAATCTAACCTGTACATCAATCAGGCCATGATCTCTCATCAACTGCAAGACCGCTATGGAAACGGAAGGCTTCCTGCCTCTACACTGTGTAGGATGTGAACCATGTGAAGATTAAGATCACTGCACAAAACAGGAGGCGTTGGCCATATAGACAGCTTGAGATCTAAGTAATCCATAACTTCAGCTTCATCTAGATTAGATCCATATACTGAGCATACAGTGAAACTCTCCCCCCCCCCACCTGGCATTCTATTAATACCAATGTTCCTAATTTATCCACAGATGTTCATTTGACCCAACACCTATTACTTTTGGCTAATATTGCCACTCCCCTGGAAGATAACCCTAGCATTGTACAGCCAAGATAGAATATCCCATAGTTTCCAGCAGGCTTCTCCTTTCCCATGCGATGTGTGTTTCTTGCATGCAAATAATATCTACCCTCATCGACCTGAGGTCAACTGCTACTTTTTCTCTTTTAGTTATACCATTCAATCCACAAACATTGACTGAGCAAATCCGCAATCTGCTACCTTGCATCATAAAATCTGGTTGTTATTGGTATCATGATTATTTCCTAAATAGTTCTGGCCTGCCATCAATGTCTCAAGAGAAGCAATCAGACCCATTACAGGCCTATTGATGGTTTATTGTCCCTCCATCCATACCTAGAGCCTGACATTTATTAATATTTAGCCTATTGCATTCTCAATTCATCATTCCCACTCCCCTTGCAGAACACATCTAAGTAAATATATAAAGAAAAACAAGAAAAACAAGCATTGGCATAGCCAATAGGTATCGCCTTTGGGACATTATAAGTGTTTTGCCAGAGACTAGCACAGAAGTAACGAGTGTCATACAAGCAGAAAGCCCACACATGGAATTGGTGGAAAGGGGAGGATATATCCAAAACAGGCAGGATGGGGAGGGATATACCTGAACCAGACAGTGGGATGGAGGGTTTTAGCCACAGCAGTGGGTGGGATGGGATGGAGGGCTTTAGCCAGAGCAGTGGGTGGGATGGATGGAGGGTTTTAGCCACAGCAGTGGGTGGGATGGGGGCTAAAGCCACAGTAGAGGTTAGGGGGAGCGAATATAGCACACCTTGTTTGGGGGGATGGGGATGGCAACACAGAAAAGTTCATTATCAGCAATCACTGGACACATTAACCTGCTAAACACACAAGAATTCAACTGGTGGACAAAGGCAAACAATAAATAACAACGGGGGCCCCACAGCGCAGATTCATGAAAAGTTAAAATAGACGTGGTGGCGTCATTCCGAACCGAAAAACAAATCACAAATAACGAAGCAACAAAGTTTCACTGGAAGGGGAGAAAGAAACAACTTGTAGGTATGCGAATGGAAGTCAGGTCACCGAAAGCAGACATGCAGCACCGGCAAAATACACTAGTGAATGAAAGGGGAAACAATGTACTCTGCTGTTGCAATTAGAACACAAGAACAGTTCATGGAGGACTGCAAGCATCATGTTCCCCGGCACTCCCATCATAAGGCACACCAAGATATCCATTCCTGGTGAGACACTAACGACACTGAGGGTTTACCAGTGATAACCAGACCTAAGCAGCATGGCAAACAAACCCCGTTCACCCCTATAGTAAGTAATACTGCCCTGACAAAAATGTTGACTGAAATGTGTCCAGCTTGGCGCAGTTCACAGAGGGGCATGCCCCCTTTCACTGACAGCATGTACTGATGGTCATATCCAGGAAATTATAAGAAATGGTAAGACACGTTCCTGTGCTGGAGCCCGAATGGAGAACAAGAACGATGCAGCAGGTTCGCAAGAGGCACCACGTGCCTTTCTGGTGTCAGTGAGCACCGTCAACAAGGCGGGGCTGCAGCCACATTGGAAGGGACTTTGGGGGTCACACGCTGTGGTTGGTTCCTTGCAGTTTGGCCTTGGGTCTGCCACCAAGGAGCATCGCCCCAATGCCAGGGCCTTAGGCTTCTGGTGTCGGGGCATACATGTTACACGTGTAGCTAAAGCAAGATGGCGGGAATGTAAAAGCTAATGGTGGCTCGATTTGAAAGCTGTGATCACTCTTCGCATTCTATAACAGGCACACAGTGCGCTAGTGGGGGGGAAGTGAAAGCCGCACTGGAAAAACTATACCTGGGGAAAGCTTGGGCCCTGGAAGCAACACTTCCTTTCATATTTAGATGTTGTTTTTCTTTTTTTTATCTCATTTTTTTTTTATTAAAAAGTTTACAGATATAATACAATACAGTACAGTAATGATGCGGGGGCCTATACAGATGAGTTGCTAGATTCTCGTTGAGGACAGGCGGCTTATCGTTTGTTGCTGATGCTGGTGTCCCTCGGTTGGACGCTGCTGACCGCGTGTATCATTATCGTGGTGTACGGCCTGTTGTCTGCCTAGGGGGGTTTGGCCAATTCTAAGTGTTTTTCCAGGGCGCCCCACATCTCACTTCTAGCTGTCTGGTTGGTTAAGTGTGGAAATGTTGAGGTAGGAGATCATTTAGAACCGTACCTGATGAAAAGTTCACAACACAAGGAATGGATCGATTCTGACATTATGCACATGTTTATAACACAGCCACGTCGTGTTTGAGTGTGCTAAAGCAATACATAGGTGGGGGCACGGTTGTAAAGCTTTGCCGGTGGCCTACTGAAAGCATCAGGGTAGGCATGGCTTTAGCGCAAGCAATTGTATTTGTCCTAAACAGGGGGCGAGGGGTAAGTACTTTACGTGTTGATATCAAACAGGTTGAATGAACACATCAACAGGGTCGTCCACGGGGCTGCCTTGGCGACTGTTCTTGGAGATGAAACAGAATCCCATGCGCACGTTGAACCACTTGCAATGACTGGTGCTTTGCAGAACGGCTCCCGGGTCCTGCTCCTCCGGCTCTACCTCATCCGAGGAGGACGACTCCCCCACCAGCCTCCCGGGCTCCCGCTCCTCTCTGCCGGCGCCTCCTCCTAAAGGGGAAAAGACGAGGTGGTCAGCAACCGGTCGCACATGAGCAGTCGGGGCCCCAGGAGAAACACAAAGCACGCAACGGCACAGACTAGGTCTCCATTTCTCAGTATTCTCTTAACCATTTTAACCAACATTTCACTACTGAGCCCCCATAGTTTAAAGCGATGTGTGGGTGAGGGAGACATCAAACATGCAAAGTCAACTGAATTGAATCTCCACCTCAAGCGAGGATAGCTATGACGCAATTGTACAACTGTTGCTACAGCACGATGAAGGGATCAAGGGGCTGTAAGGCGGTGTTTGGTTGTCCACCCCAGTGAGCAGCCAAGTCCAGTCTACGGCTACAGCTCCGGCAGGTGTACGCATACATCACTCCCACATCTCTGACCTTTTAATGGGGTCGCATTTGGGGCAACACGCGCACATACACCACACACTTCAGAGAACCTTTATAAGGCTGCTTGCATCTGCAATGGTGGACTGAGTAGGTATGTAGTCTTAGGCATCACATGCGTAGTTAAGACGCAGATGTAAACAAAATATCCCAGGGAATCGTGGAAGAATCAAAATGCACCTTCGGCCATATTGGCACCTGGGCTGGCTGCTCGGAAGCGGTGGTGTGTTCACCCTCGCCGCTCAGCCTCGCATTCCGCCTGCTCTGATTTCCACCGGGCAGAGCTCGCATGCTCTGAGGCGCTGCCCCTACTCTGAGCTCAGCTGCCTGTGGCTGCCTCCCTCCCCTCCTGCGCACATGCGATTTGCCCAATTACACGCTTCTTCGCTGCTAATTTCGCCTCGGGTCTTGGAAGGGGCTGTCAGGGAGAGGGAGTGGTGGTGGGGGGGAGAGGCAGACCCCAGCCGGGGTTGGATGAGGGGACGGCACCGGGACGGGACGCCGCATGTAAACACACTCCGCTGCTGCCCTCAGTGTAGGCGCACGTGCAGCCTGGACTGCCATCCACCGCGCAAAAACGGAAGCGCGCTCGTTGCTTTGCTGATTCTTTAGGTCAGTGTTTACAATGCTGTATCATTTTGCTATGCCCGTTCCATCGCAATGAAGGACAGTTATTTCCTTAATAAAATGGTTCAGTAGCTGTCACGAGCATCACAAGTGTTTTTTGTACAATGGGGCCGATGCATGTGCACCCACAAAAGTGTGCGCATCTGCACAGCCTGCAATCTTTGGGCATTTCAAACAAGCCTGGGAGTGGTGCGCGCGCGCACGCGCTTGTGCACGCCGCTGCACGGAAAAACAGATGGCACGCTGCATAAAAGTCACAACAAGGTTACCAGCGCGAACAGCGCTGACCGCCAACTGTTTCCAATTAACGCGACCACGAGATGGGGCATGATAATTGGAAACAGATGGCGCTGCTGCTCGCTCCCGAACACCCTAGGCCAGGGGACAGAGAAGGCGGGACATGCACCAGCCTTGGACCAATTGTGTGCTGTCTTTCTTTGAAAGACACATGCACAGGCCAATTACGGGTTAATTTTAAAAAAAGCATACGCAGGAGCGTGTGTTCAGAGATCAAAAGCCCTTACTAATGTTATGTTATGTTATAGGCACTTGTAGAGCGCTCATACACCAAAAAGACTTCATGGCGCTGTGGACAGCGGGGAGAGAGGAGTCACAAGATCTAGATTAGGTCATTATATGCTTGAGTGAACAGCTGTGTCTTGAGTGATTTCCTGAACTGGGCATAGGAGGGCACCGACCGTAGCTCCGCGGGAAAGGAGTTCCAAAATTGTGGGGCCAAGAAGGCAAATCTGGAGCCGCCGTGCTTCTTGCGTTTAAAGGAGGGCGTAACTAACAGATTAAGGTGGAAGGATCATAAATCTCGAGAGGGAATGTAGCGTTGGATCCTGGATGATATAAATGATGGACTGTTGCCATGAAGAGCTTTCAAGATAGTGCATCCCAGTTTGAAAGCACACCTCTGGGCCATAGGAAGCCAGTGTAGCTTCTTCATGAGAGATCTGATGTTTTGCTTCTTGGGTAGATGAAAGATGAGTCTTGCAGCTTGGTTTTGAACCAGTTGGAGGCATCTGAATTTGTAGGTTGGGATGTCGACATACAATGAATTGGCGTAATCCAGATGGGAGATGACTAAGGCTAAAATAACCAGGGTCAGAGCTTCTCTGTACAGGAATCTGCTAATCTTTTTTATTCTCCTCAATTGAAAGAAGCTAGCAGAAACCACTGAGCCAATCTGGGCATTTATTGACAGGTCGTCAGAAATCACTATTCTCAAACTTTTGGCAGAACTGGCTGGCACTGGGGAATTTCCCAGAGATGATGGCCAAAATTACTAAAAGCCTCGCAGAGCAAAGCATGCCGCTGGCTCAGGCGAGACCTAAAAAGGAAAAAGGAGATGAAAACAAATGGAAGCAGTTACAAAAAAACAAGACAGATTCTATAAGAAAATCCCCTAGTTTGTTGCACCTATAACTTCCAGGGCACAGTCCTACCCCACTTCCATCAAATATAAACCATATACAGGTTTCATCTCATAGTGTCTAAAAATTATTTAGCTTTAAATTCAGATGTAAATACATGTGTCTTACTATGCCCAATTATCTTGAACCTAGCTCGAATAATTAATAAGGCCTGCACCCCCTTATCCTAGAATAATTTGGATCAATTGCCTCAATCTCCTGCATCTTTCAACTGTGACATGGCAGAAATCCTGTCTCACAAAAATGTGCACCCTTCAGCAGAATGTTTATCGTCTGGATGCACTCTCTCAACATGGCTTGCATGAGAAGGAAGTTCCCCAAAAAAACAAAAAAAATGAAATATATCGCTAGGTTGCCCTGAGTCACGAGCTAACTGTTTCTTCATAAATGGGAATTTTTGAACTCTTTGTATCTCTTGCTCCCAGTCCCAACCTGCAAGTTAAGGGAAAGCACTCTTGAATAGCTGTTCAATATACTTCCTTGTGTTGCTCCCTTCTGCCCCCTCGTCCACGCCCAAGACTCTAAAACCATTGCAGTTTTCAAAATCTTCCAATTTTCCTTGGGTAACAACTAATTGTGCTTCTTGGGCCACTGCTGTACACTTATTAGCCACATCGTCCACCTCCAAAGTTGTCACCCTCCCTTCCAATGTGGCCAACCTGTCAGAAAATTCTGAGCAAGTCTTTGCTATCTTCCAAATCGTGCTTTGCAGCTTCCTGGTGGCAGCCCGGGCTCTGCGACTATCCATCTGTGTCTCTTCTCTATGAGACATGATCCCCTTCTAAATAGCTTTGAGTGTGGGCGAGTCTGTTATCCCCTCCTGGATTGAATTGCCTAGGGGCTCTATCAAATTACATCCCAGCCAGGGATTGGCAGAGTAGTTCCACTTTAATCCTTCTCCCCCAGCCAGTTTTTGTGCCCCCTCCACTGAGCCTTTCTTAATGGTTGACCAAGGGTTGTTGTCACCCAGGTCTCCAGTGGGGTAATCACTGCCCTCACGTTCCCCACTCGAAACACTTGATACACTATCCTTTGTGTCTCCTTTAGAATTGTCATCTAGGGAGTTGAGTTCCTCCCCTGACCAATCTGATCGATCGGAAAGAGAGAAAAAGCACTCTACTAGGTAATTATTTGGGCCTGATTTCATAAAGGAATATCTCCTTTTTTGACTGCCTTTGCGCCATTTCTACGGTGGGGTGGCCCATGCACGAAAGGAGCACTTTCCCCGTGGAGTTCCACCTCCCCTTGTCTCTCCCGGCTTTCACAAAGGGATGTCCTTCTGCTTACATAATCTTTGGTGCCTTCGCCTCGCTACAGTTTCTGGTAGGCCAGTCCGACCCCCCGTCCCTTGTGTACTTTCACTGACCTTCACACTGGCCTTCTGCGCTGCCAGTGATCCAATGGGCAGGGAGACAGGGGGCTCGTCCCAGGTCCTTCAAAGGGATCTGTAGACATACTCAAAAATAAAAATAGACAAAGAAAGTCCAAGACTGTCCTTTCTTATACTCCTTCCTGATGCTCGGCTGGTTTGATTCAGCCTCCCTCTGTGACAACTTCTGCTCTGCCATCATTCTCTGTGGGGGAAGCAGCTGGCGAGGCCCTCCTTCTCCTTCCTGGTGACTAAATATCCTGAGGGCAGGGTTTAAAAAAAGAAGAAAAAAAGTTGACTAGAGTCTGCCTGGGGGCTGCTGCGCTCTCAATGCTGATTTGTCCATCCCTCTGATTGCTGTTGCTCAGACGAATTGTGAGGTTCCCTAGCCCAGTGCAGCTCCACATAGGATATATGACGTTACCACGCGTACTTTTACAACGCATACTTTTACAACGCATTTTTTACCACGCAATTACTATTACAACGCATGTTGTTACAACGAGTACTATTACAACGCAATATAGCAGAATAAATAGAAAAGTACTATTACAATGAAAACATTTACCACGCATACCATTACAACGCAAATCAAATATATATTTTTTTTATTTTGTAGAATAAAACCTGGAACGGGATGCAGGGAAAATAGGGGTTTTGGGTGGGGAAGTGTATTAAAAAATGTAAATAAAACTACAATGTAATAACCAAACATCCGACCTTTTTTTAAAATTAATACTCGAGCATTAAAATTAATACTCGAGTATTTAAATAAATACTAAAATTTTCATAAAAATGGAACTTATTACATATCATTACAACGCAAATGAAATATATATTTTTTTTATTTTGTACAATAAAACCTGGAACGGGATGCAGGGAAAATAGGGGTTTTGGGTGGGGAAGTGTATTAAAAAATGTAAATAAAACTACAACGTAATAACCAAATATCCGACCTTTTTTAAATTAATACTCGAGTATTAAAATTAATACTCGAGTATTTGAATAAATACTCAAATTTTCATAAAAATGGAACTTATTACATACACAACAAATCCAGAAAAAAATTATACTACATATATATTGAAAAAATTATAATTAATAATTTAAAGCCATCAAATTCAATAAGAAACGTACTGTGAAACAATCGCCATTTTTAATAAGTAAGTCAAACGATAGACCTACAACTATTTCAATCAAATAATACCACAACACTACTTACAAAATGGATGCCAAAACGGTGTGGTAAATAAATAAATAATACCTCTATTTTTGGATGAATAAATGAATAACAGATAGCTCAATAAATAAGAGTCAAGATTCGAGGTAGTAGGAGTTTTGCAGGTTTATTACAGCATAAAGGACAGGAACAGGACAACCTGCATAGGAATAGGATGGCAGGGCCCAGCAGCTGCTGGGGCTGGATCTGGGATGAGCGCGCTAGGAAGGATAACTTTTTAATAACAGTACATGAGCATATATACATAACGCAAACACATAGCATTACATCGCAATAGGCGTAGCAGTGGGAGGAGCAATAGGCGTGACGCGTAGCAGTCGCGAAAGATAAGGGTGAAAAGAGGTGTAACAGGGCGTATACATAGACATGTGATGCAAACGTAACAGAATATGTCATAAATGGGGCGGAAACCATGGAGGGGGCTACCTGAGGAGCCGGGACCTCTAACCTGATGGTGCGCGCAAACTGGCAATGACGTGTTACTAGGAGAAGCTGGGGGCTTCGAACTCTGTGCTAGGAGCAGAGACTGAAGTCTGGAGAGTCAGGGCGACATGTACCTAAGCAGTATCTAGTATCTGATGTTTAGAGAACATGTTGATAGAATCCAAATGTTATTGGAATAAAGGCGAACAGACTCTAAGACTGGAGCATGCATTATTCTACATGTAGTGCGTGATGAAGAATATTAAATGATCATTAATACAGTATTTCTCTAACGTGGAGACGTGAAGGCTAGACAATGACGGAAACTATTGATGCGATTCAGTAGCTTTAGGAATGCAGAGAAGGAGGACTGAACTGATAACTGGAATCATAACATACTCTTGGCAGACTCAGAGGCAGAGCCAGGCTGAGCCGGGCACTGCGAGGCAGGAAGTAAGTGAAGGGTCGAGGATACAGGTGGGGGCTGTATCGCTCCTCAGCGAGGCTTCAGGAGACAGGAGACAGGAGACAGGAGCTGAACTGAATCTGGTGTCCAGGCCCTTCTGAGGCCTAGAAACGGGGACTTTACAATGGAATAACGTGCACACTGAGAAACGTGGCAACGTAACTTCACATGGGCCTGATATTCGTAGTATTCACGAGAACTGGAAACTGACATACTAGAGGTGGACACAACTGTAATTGCGTCTTTAATCGAACATAGGGAATACATATGCATATTAATCATGCACAGATAACATATGATGGATGACGCGTAGGGACACAGAACATGGCAAAATTTACTTTTCCACATTCCCTCCTTGTCACTACGTTTCCATCAGGAAACATCAATATTCATGATACCATCTATCATTTCATACAGTATCATTTGCTCGTCTCGAATTTTCTGGGAACGTGTTTTAGAACGGGGCTTGGGACTAGGAATACATGATGTAGCACAAATGCCGCAAATCGCAGGGCCACATTGTATACAGAGGCAGCAGCTGAATATGATCGCTACTGCAATACCTAGAAAGGACAAGACTTTCCATCCCCAGGCGGAAAATATATTCCAGAACCAACCGGACCATGTCCAGGTGCCTGGATCTTGGTGTAACAGATGGGCAATTTTATGGAGTCTGGTTATAGCTGAATAAACAGACGGCGCGTTATTTGGAATGAAAATGCAGCAACTAGATCCAATGACTCTACAGGCCCCGCCCCTATCGGCCAATATGACGTCAAGGACGAGACGATTCTGTAAAACGACAAATCTCATAGCAGATTGCTCTTCGGTTAAGTTACCTAGAGCAGAGGCAGTCTCATTGACTACAGCTTCAAGGGTTCTGGTTAACCTACGGATTAGCTTACTATTCTGGATAGGTCCTATAAAGAAAAAGAAACCTCTATTGAAATCTGTATACTGTTCTAGAGCAGTTTCAGTATAATCGACAATGGGGGACTCCCTTCTATGTCTAATGTGTACTAGATGTGTATTTCTATGATAATCAGATGGGGCTAGGAAAACTGGTGGCAGTAGGAAGGCAATGTAACAGGTTCCCTCCCAATCGAGGGGCAGACGAATATATGCAGTTTGACCACAAATAAAATAAGAATGGCGTGAAGCTTTGAAAATAGATTTCCCACTGTCACTATACTTGACAATAGTAGTACAATCACTATGTCCTACATGTACGGAACCATTATTTCGGACACATAATTCGCCTTTGACTGGTAGTACTGAAATAGCAGGTAAGTCTGGAGTAGTATCAGACTGAACATTCAGGACCATGAAATTCGAAGAATAATTACCTAAATTGTATACTTCATTTTCTAGATCTAACCCTGTTCTGTGGGGAAGACCTTGCTTGTCTGAGAAACATGTACTGTTAAGAAAAGACATATCTGTTGAGGATGACGTTAACGTGGACCATGCTCCACACGAACCATTATGTGAAAATGGATAAGGAAAGAGTGGCAGAACTCCCTTCGGTGTCTGGAAAGGGGGAAGTCGACCACACACCCAACAATTAGTGGCATTGCTGGTCTGGTGTGAATAATGTAACATGCGGATGAAAGAATTATTTCGCATAGCGAGGCGGTAAGAGAGTTCATGAGGAGGTAGATCACTAAACGTGTGCTCTACTGTAGCATTGGAAGACTTATTTACATGAGAAACTGGAAAATACAGGTAGAATGCATAACTGGTGCAGGAAATCATAATGCTGAGAAATAATATGAAACATAGAAAAACGATACATCGGATTGAGTTTTGACTAACTCTCTCACTATGGGGGTCTATTTTATACATGTCAGAAACAGTCTAACCGTTTCACCTAGGGGAGGACTTAGACAATCAAACTGGCTGACTTATTTTACTAGACCGGAGTTTCAACTTATACTCCTGTTGCGGAGTTTTCTCTAACGGGGAGGGTGCAGTATCATTGTTCTTTGCGGGACAGTCCTTGAGAATAGTACTTTGGCAATCCTTCAAATCCTGGGAAATGTTCTTTGAGACGGGTTTCAGTCCATAAAATTTCTTTACGTGCGAAAGGTGCACCCAGCCTTTGCGTCCCTCCAACTTCACGGCTGTACGGGTGGCGAGGAGGACCTGTCGGGGCTCCTTCCAGCGAGGCTCCAGCGGACTTGAGCGATCGAAATTTCGCACCAGGACCATGGATCCTGGAACGATTTCATGCGGTGCCACCTCGGTATTGTCTGGAAATGCGGCGGCAACCTGTGAACGACAAGAGTTGAGGGCAGACATCAAGGAAGCTAGGTAATCTGTCAGCATATTACTTGAAACATCGGTAATACTTCGGGGTCTGGGTGTACCCCACATGTTAGGGGGGCGGCCGAAAACGACCTCATACGGGGACAGACCTGATCTGGAATGTGCGACCATGCGCATATAAAATAGAGCAACTGGCAGAGCTACTAGCCAGTCTACGCCTTTCTCTTGACAAACTTTTGCGATACGGATTTTCAAAGTCTGGTTATGTCTCTCTACGAGACCGGCTGCTTCAGGATGGCGTACACAATGGAACTTCCACTGGTACCCTAACAAAAGGGAAACATGTTTCATTAACTCTGAGGAGAATGGCTGGCCGTTATCAGAATATACGACCCTAGGGAGTCCATAACGGGGGAAGAACTCACGAACCAACTGCTTGGCAGTGGTCGCGGCTGTGTAATCTGGGACTGGATATGCTTCTGTCCACCTGGACAAAGCGCATACAACTACAAGGACATACTTGAAACCTCGACATCGCTCCATCTGAATATAATCCATCTGGAGGACTTCAAAAGGGTGGTCAGGGGGTTGGAATCCACCTTGTTCCACCGGGACACTTTTACCTGGATTAAACTGGCAACATATCATACAGGTACGGACTTTCTGCTTGGCTGCAGCTCGTAAATGCTTGTTGAACCAAAGGTTCTGGATACTGTCTAACATGGCTTTTTCTCCTAAATGTGCTGGACTATGTGCGGTATTGATAATGACTTGAACCATAGAGTCGGGGAGAAACCATGTGGCTCTACCCTTCGTTAACCATCCTTGATCTGTCTGGACCCCTCCTTGTTCGGACCATTTCTTGATTTCATCGGGAGTAGCATGTAACTGGATATCTATGACATCTTGAGTAGGGTCTTTAACTGTCATACATGTAGTCGGATCTGGAGTGTGTGTCGGTGTCTTATTTACTGGAATGTCTGGAGTCTGTGCTGTAAGCTTGGCTGTGCGATCTGCTAGATCGTTACCCTGGGAAATAATGTCAGTAACTTTCGTGTGTGCTTTGCATTTCATGATAGCAATGGATGTCGGTAAATGTATTGCATCTAACAGAGCTTGAATGAGGAGACCATGCTGAATCTTGGTTCCATGAGAAGTCATAAAACCTCTCTCCTGCCAGAGCACTCCAAAATCGTGTACGACTCCAGATGCGTAGCGCGAATCTGTGTAAACATTAACTTTCAGGTTCTTGGCGTGTATGCAGGCTTGAGTCAGAGCAACTAGCTCTGCTGCTTGAGCGGACAGGGTATCAATACGGTGTGTCTCAATAACTTCAGTGTCAGTAGTCACTGCATACGCGGCTACTAGTTCTCCTGTACTTGTTCTCATACATGAACCATCCACATAAAGTGTCAGGTCTGGATCTGGTAATGGAATATCGGTCAGGTCTTGTCTTGGCTTTGTCGTAATGTTGACTACTTCCACACAGTCATGTGTGGCAGGGTTTGAATTAACTGACGGTAACAGTGTAGCAGGATTCAAAACGTTGCAGCGTCTGATTTCTATGTGTGGCTGGAACAGTGTCAATTCATAACCTGTTAAACGTGCAATTGTCAAGTGCTGAGTTTGTGTTCGGTTTAAAAGAACTTCCACGGAGTGTGGAACTTGTACTGTCAAGGAATGTCCTAAGACTATGGAATCACTTTGTCTGATAGCTAGTGCTGTGGCTGCAACTGACTTGAGGCACACAGGCAGAGCCTGGGCTACAGGATCTAATGTGCTCGAAAAATAAGCACATGGCTTGTATTGTCCTGCTTGATCTTGTGTGAGAACAGATAATGCTGTACCTTCGCGTTCAGTGACGAAAAGTGTAAAAGGCTTACTGTAGTTTGGTGTAGCTAGAACTGGAGCTTGACATAGGGCTTTCTTTAACTCATTGAAACTGAGTGTATGTTCAGATGTCCAAGGGAGGACAGTCGATACGGCTGCCTCCTGTGTCGTTAACTGTATCAGTGGTTTAGCTAGAAATGCATACTGAGGAATCCATTGTCTGCAATAAGAAGTAAGGCCAATAAAAGCACGTACCTCCTTCTGGGTCTTGGGTTGAGGAAGACTCGCTATTAACTGGATACGGTCTGGTGTCAACTGCCTACCCCACTTGGACAGTAAGTGTCCTAAGTAGACCACTTGCTGGACACAGAATTGAAGCTTCGAAGGGGACACCTTGTGCCCCATCTCGGCTAGGAAATACAAGACTGTAAGGGATGCTCGCTCGCAAGCACGTTCAGAACGGGCTGTGATCAGGAGGTCATCGACATACTGGAGCAGGGCAGTGTCAGTTGGCATGTGAATGTTGTCTAGTTGTCTCTTAAGTGCTTGACTGTAAATACTAGGACTTTCTGTGAAACCTTGAGGAGCTCGTGTGAACATATAGCTCCTTCCATTTAAACAAAATCCGAAAAGAAACTGGCTGTCTGGATGAATGGGAACACTGAAAAACGCGTTCTTGAGGTCAATTACAGTAAAGAACGTGGCTTCGGAATCGATGGCTGTCAATAGGGAAGAGATGTCTGGGACATCTGGGTACTGAGGAATAATACATTTATTAAGCTCTCGTAGGTCAATCACTAATCGATATACTGGGGGTGCATTTGGATCAGTACGTTTCATGACTGGAATGATCGGAGAATTGCATACATTGGAGTCAGTTTCTACAACCACTCCTTGAGCGATGAGCTCGTCAATAATTTTGGATAAGGCTGCTACAGCCTCAGGTGGCAATCTGTACTGTCTGATTCGTGGTAACACTACACCTGGCTTGAGAGTCACACGATGGGGTGTGATTTGCATGTAACCTACATCAGTTGGACCTGGCGCCCATAAATGCTGCGGAACATTAGACAATCTGGGATCAAAATCTCGTAATACATAGTGACCCTTGAAGTCACGTAGGAACAATCGTATTCCCTCTGGGGAACAGCATATAACTGCACCTAACTCTTTCAGTGTTTTAATACCTAATAGATTCTCTGGACATGACTTAGTAAGTAACAGGTCAGTAGTACGGGACAATGGACCTACTTCTAAAGTAACTGGCTTTGATATTTCATTTACAATGGGTTTTCCTGAAAATCCAAGGGAAACATTTCTTGAGCCTGAGAGCGGAGCCCCTGGAACTTCGGCGTGGCTAATTGTGGTCCTACTTGCCCCTGTATCAATCAAAAACTTTCTGTCTTTTCCCAATACTTGACTGTGAACATAGGGACCTTCTTGATCTACAGGTATCTCGATGAGAGGCAAGCCTACCTCCCTCTCTAGGCTGTTTCATGAATATGGCTGATACTCTGGATACTCAGACTGTGCATACTGGTACATCTGCTGTGTAACGTGCTGTGTTGCAGCGATGGGCTGCGGTGCTGTAACTGTCTGTGGTGCATTCTGTGGCTGAGAAATCTGTGAAACTCGTTCTTGTCTAGGCGGACGTGGTCTTTCTTTAGTCTTACCGGTAGCTATGTTGTGTTTCAGAACTGCACACTCGTTTATAAAATGACCTGGCTGTTTACAATAATTGCAGTTTCCTTTAACGGGAGCTGCAGGATGACTGACCTGATTCGGACCCCTCTTCTGACTGTCTTGAGGAACAGATTGTGCAACTAGTACTTTCATTTTCGTGTCTTTCATACGTTTTCTCTCGTGTTCTTGCTCTTCTCTGATTCTATTCTGGTGGTATTGGAGCATCTGTAACATCTGGGACGGGGTATTAGCTTGCCAGGTACTTTCGACTTTCAAAACTCGATTTTTAATTGGTGGACTTGAATTCTCGACTAATTTAGTAACAAAAAGGTGAGGGTATGACTCGCTACTCGTCTTGAGGCCACTGTTGATGCTAAAACATTTTTCAAATCTAGAATAAAAATCACTAATGTCTTCGTCTTGTTTCTGTTTACAGGCTGAGATTGCATCCCAGTCTTCCTTTCTCGTTGTTAACAATCTGGGTAAAACTTGAATCAATAATTCAGGTAATTCTTTACATTTCGCTCCAAGGCCGGTACCTGGTACTCGTGCCTTGTCTTCAGCTTCTAGAACTGCCCAATCGATCTTTTTCTCCCCCACCTCCCATTCTTTTTCCTTGAGCTTTTCATACACCCCTGCGGGCAACAGAACCTTTAACATTTTAATTATGTCTGGATACGTGTATTCTCCCATACGGAGCATGTCCTTTAATTCTCGATGGAACCCTGCTGGATCTTTATCATGACAGGGGATTAATTTTTTCATCTCTAGGAGTTCCATCTTTGTAATCGGAGTGTAAACAAACACTCGTTCTAGTTCCCCACCCGTTCCTCTAACTGGGTGGACTTCTCGTAACGGATTCTGTCTCTCTATGTAAAATGGTTTATTTTCTGGGGGTGAGACATGAACAAAATGCGGGTTCAAAAACGTTCTATATTTGTGGCGCTGTTCTAGAATGACACTAATTAAATCGGTACCTAAACCTTTCCATTTATACTGGAGTAACTCATTCAGGACATCGTGTAACGGACCTGGATCAGAGTGCTGACCCTCATACAATGTAATGAGGTGCTGAATCATATACATACCCGCCAGTCGTTGCTCGGCTGGGGGCATTTTCAGAAACATTTGTGCCACTATTTCGTCTGGAAAAGTGGTAGAATCAGTAGTCCATCGGACTGCTGATCGGACTAGTTCTTGTTCATGCATGGTACTTAACTCACTATAACCGATTCGTGATTTCAGAATGTGATCGGTAGCTTGAAACACTTGTTCTAGAGAACCTTGTTCTGGTGCTGGATGATGGAAAGTTGACTTGTGTTCTAGGCGTAAATGGCGATCTGGAAATCTAGATTTTCCTACATACGCTATTCTGGCGGGATTCTCGTCGTCTACCTCTTCAGTATCAGAGTTACTTTCTTTCTCGCTTACTTGTGCTGCTTTACGTTGATCGTGTAACCTTATTATTTCTTTACGAATTTTCTTGTACATACTTTCCATAGCACTGATGGTCCTGTGCTTACCCTCGGCTATATTATCACTCCACTTTGTCAGGGTTCTCATTTCGGCTTGATCTTTGGACGGGTAATCTTGTTCTCTTATTAGACAATTAATCAAAAACTTTAATAGCATGAGCTGGACTTCAGCTTTTCTTTGGCACATGACATCACTAATACTTTCTGGATCATTCCCTGTACGGATGAAACGATATATTCTGTCTAGATCTTCTTTCATATCTGGTAGGGTGACTAGATACTCGGCCACCTTTCTTACACGTAATGAATATAAAACCATATTATCCTCGCCTGGGACTGGATCATAGCCACATTCGTTAAGGGCTTTTCTTATCTCTGCTACAGACTGATGTCTGGGCGTACGCTGTGACGCTTGTGCATGTAATTCGGCTGACGTTAAACGCTTGTGTGGCGGCGGGGTCTGAGCAGGACCTCCTCCTGCGGCCCCTAAACTAGAATCGTCGACTGATCCTCTTCGTACTAGTGTGGCAGGAAATTGAAATGCGGGCTGAACTGGTATGGCGGGCTGGACCGGGGGGACCGTAACAGGTACTGCAAGGGGTACCCCGGTGTCTGGAGAAACGGGGAGTGCCTGATTTACAGGGACTGGCGGAGCGCGAACAGGATTTGCATATTCTGGGACTGTGTCGTCCAAATAGGACGAAATGAAAATATCAGCTGCGGTCGGTTTGTGACGTAGCTTGGTCGGAACTAATGGTGGCGGAAAGTTACTGGATGCCTCCGGGGTCGCTTTTGGCAAGCCCTCGGCAAGAAGAGGATACATACCCTTAATAAGAGCATGCCTCTGTCTGTCTGACTGTTCGGTTTTAACTCGTTCACCAATCTCGATTAATTCCCTTTCTTGGGCTCGTTCCAAGGATTCTCTACTTAATTCTGACTTTCTGATTTCTTTTTCGGTTCTTTTATGAGATTCTTTGCGCCATAACTCGATAGCATCTTTCTGTGACTGTCTGGCTTTCTTTTTCCATAATGCTTCTTCTACTCGCATGATGCACTCGGCATCCCATGTACCCGATACGGGCCATCTATACTTTTCTTCTAACTGTTTGGTATACTCTACCCATAAATCTAGATATAATATGGCACTTATGCCATGCTTCTGATACATAAAATGACCTGGACTGTCCCTAGGCGGAACTGGAACTGCTGCTTCCAGCAGACCCTTTCTAGTTCTTAACTGACGTAACTTAGGAAACAAGGGCATGACTGGACTGTAATCTAGACACAATACAATACACAATGAACACGATACTTATTCCCCATTCATACCACGACATTAAAATACATGAAGAACATTTAAAATAACAGTTCGAACAGAATACTACCTGGAATACGGAACACAGAATACATGAATTTTCTCGAGAACAGAACTGACTAGAACAGGAACTAGATGCACTGCTGAAACAGTACGAAACTTACCGGTCTCATACAGAGACACGTCAGGACCCGCATCCACCGAAGTGGACACTTCGTTTGTGGGACTGTGTACCACCAACCCACGGACCAGAGTCAATTAGATTGACCCTGTCTAGATACTACCCCAGTAACCGTACTCACCGGGCAGTAAGAACGGAAGGCCTCAGACTGGACGGGACTGCTTGGACGCCGGACGGACGAACTTCGGACTTCTGTTACGGGTGGGCCTCCGGATACCTCGGACCTTGGACTCTTGGCTTGGGCTCTGGTCGGGACTCGCCGCGTTCCTCCACCGTCTCGTCTGGATGCTGGACCGCCTCCTCCGTCTCCTCCGTGGGCCTGAGGGATACTTGAAGCAGAAATATCTGCCGGTGCGCAGAAGAGTTCCGTCACGACTGCAGAGGGTCAGGGGGTCGGCGTGGCTTCACCGACGCGTGGGGAAAGGGCAAGTCCCTGTTCGGGCGCCATTATGTGGTAAATAAATAAATAATACCTCTATTTTTGGATGAATAAATGAATAACAGATAGCTCAATAAATAAGAGTCAAGATTCGAGGTAGTAGGAGTTTTGCAGGTTTATTACAGCATAAAGGACAGGAACAGGACAACCTGCATAGGAATAGGATGGCAGGGCCCAGCAGCTGCTGGGGCTGGATCTGGGATGAGCGCGCTAGGAAGGATAACTTTTTAATAACAGTACATGAGCATATATACATAACGCAAACACATAGCATTACATCGCAATAGGCGTAGCAGTGGGAGGAGCAATAGGCGTGACGCGTAGCAGTCGCGAAAGATAAGGGTGAAAAGAGGTGTAACAGGGCGTATACATAGACATGTGATGCAAACGTAACAGAATATGTCATAAATGGGGCGGAAACCATGGAGGGGGCTACCTGAGGAGCCGGGACCTCTAACCTGATGGTGCGCGCAAACTGGCAATGACGTGTTACTAGGAGAAGCTGGGGGCTTCGAACTCTGTGCTAGGAGCAGAGACTGAAGTCTGGAGAGTCAGGGCGACATGTACCTAAGCAGTATCTAGTATCTGATGTTTAGAGAACATGTTGATAGAATCCAAATGTTATTGGAATAAAGGCGAACAGACTCTAAGACTGGAGCATGCATTATTCTACATGTAGTGCGTGATGAAGAATATTAAATGATCATTAATACAGTATTTCTCTAACGTGGAGACGTGAAGGCTAGACAATGACGGAAACTATTGATGCGATTCAGTAGCTTTAGGAATGCAGAGAAGGAGGACTGAACTGATAACTGGAATCATAACATACTCTTGGCAGACTCAGAGGCAGAGCCAGGCTGAGCCGGGCACTGCGAGGCAGGAAGTAAGTGAAGGGTCGAGGATACAGGTGGGGGCTGTATCGCTCCTCAGCGAGGCTTCAGGAGACAGGAGACAGGAGACAGGAGCTGAACTGAATCTGGTGTCCAGGCCCTTCTGAGGCCTAGAAACGGGGACTTTACAATGGAATAACGTGCACACTGAGAAACGTGGCAACGTAACTTCACATGGGCCTGATATTCGTAGTATTCACGAGAACTGGAAACTGACATACTAGAGGTGGACACAACTGTAATTGCGTCTTTAATCGAACATAGGGAATACATATGCATATTAATCATGCACAGATAACATATGATGGATGACGCGTAGGGACACAGAACATGGCAAAATTTACTTTTCCACAACGGAACGAAAAAAGCTATTTACATATCTTTCAACAAAGTTTTAAAATATAAGTTTACACAGAAATAAAACATATATAAAATGTACATACCAACGCTATCTTTTTTGAAAAAAACTGAAGCAGTAACCCAAACATATAAATACGAGACTGACACCATTTTAAAGGCAGTTGATCCTCAACTACCAGAGTGACCAGACGCCAAACCTGACTCTCTGACCTTATCACCTTTATAAAAGCAAAATCAAAACTCCGGAGAATTATTTAACGTATTACAAGTAAGTAACTTAAATATATAACGACATTTTAAACTAATTCATTAATAAATTATCCAAAATATATGTAATATTATTTGAAAATATATATTTTTCCCAAAACATATATTAGAATTAAAGAAACATTTATACATATTAAGAAAACCCGACATTTATTAAACCGAGAAATACCAATTCAAAAATGGATTTATTTAAATAAAATGAAAATAATTTATTAAAGTTAAATATTTTGATATAATATGTCTATATATTTTTTTTTTAATAGTTGAACAACTGCAAGCTTTGACGCAAAATACGTTTATCCAATAAATTAAACAACCTTAATTTGCCAAACCTACTGTGCAAAAATAATTTGAAGGTACATTTCAGACTTTTTATACAAGATTTCTAAACATATCAGACGTAAATAAATAAATTAATACACATATTTTTTCTACTTTTATCAGGAGACCTCACTTTATAATAAATACTAAATTTTACCGACCTCGAGAATTTCAACGTCATCACAAAAAAAGGTAATATAATATATATTTTTTAGACATTACAGTATATTAATTACCAAAAAATAATTTCCTAGTCTATTTTTCCAAATATGGCAATGAAAAATGTAGGAAATATATACATTAAAAATTTAAAAACATTTCCATTCCTATTTACTTATACATAAATAAACAGTGTAATCTCCTGTAAATCTACAACAGAAAATACTTAAAACAACATAGTAAAAATTTACATTATTTATTTCCATCTATTAGGAACTCAAATTGAACTTTGAAATTGAAGAAACAAAGTCCAGCCAAGAAAAACAAAATCTGAAATCAAAGCTTCATTCTGAAAGGTAAAAAACTAAAATTGCACGTAAAACACATTTTACGCAAATACTGCAGTAGAGAAAGTGCTGAATATTGTAGAGACATTACTTACTATTCCAAATCTAGGTAATTGCTACTGTAGAGAAAGTGTTGGATAGTACAGGGGATTTACTTAGTATTTCAACTCCAAGTAAGTGCTGCAGTAGAAAAAGTGCTTGATATTGTAGGGGGTTTACTTAGTATTCCAATTCCAGGTAAGTGCTGTAGTAGGGAAAGTGCTGGATAGTGTAAGGATATTAATTACTATTCCAACTCTGCGTAAGTGCTGCAGTGGATAAAGTGCTGGATAGTGTAGGTTTATTACTTACTATTCCAACTCTAAATAAGTGCTACAGTAGATAAAGTGCTGGATATTGTAGGGCTATAACTTACTATTTAAACTCCAGGTAAGTGCTGCAGTAGGAAAAGTGCTGGATAGTGTAAGAGTATTAATTACTATTCCAACTCCATTTAAGTGCTGCAGTACGAAAAGTGCTGGATAGTGTAAGGGTATTAATTACTATTCCAACTCCAGGTAAGTGCAGCAGTAGAGAAATTGTTGGATAGTGTAAGGGTATTGCTTACTATTCCAACTTCGGTTAAGTGCTGCAGTAGAGAAAGTGCTGGATAGTGTAGGGGTATTACTTACTATTCCAACTCTGTGTAAGTGCTGCAGTAGGGTAAGTGCTGGATAGTGTAGGGGTATTACTTACTATTCCAACTCCAGGTAAGTGCTGCAGTAGGGAAAGTGCTGGATAGTGTAGGGGTATTACTTACTATTCCAACTCCAGGTAACTGCTGCAGTAGGGAAAGTGCTGGATAGTGTAGGGGTTTTACTTACTATTCCAATTCCAGGTAAGTGCTGTAGTAGGGAAAGTGCTGGATAGTGTAAGGATATTAATTACTATTCCAACTCTGGGTAAGTGCTGCACTGGATAAAGTGCTGGATAGTGTAGGTTTATTACTTACTATTCCAACTCTAAATAAGTGCTACAGTAGATAAAGTGCTGGATATTGTAGGGCTATAACTTACTATTCAAACTCCATGTAAGTGCTGCAGTAGGAAAAGTGCTGGATAGTGTAAGAGTATTAATTACTATTCCAACTCCATTTAAGTGCTGCAGTAGTGAAAGTGCTGGATAGTGTAAGAGTATTAATTACTATTCCAACTCCAGTTAAGTGCTGCAATAGGAAAAGTGCTGGATAATGTAAGGGTATTAATTACTATTCCAACTCCGAGTAAGTGCTGCAGTAGGGTAAGTGCTGGATAGTGTAGGGGTATTACTTACTATTCCAACTCCAGGTAAGTGCTGCAGTAGGGAAAGTGCTGGATAGTGTAGGGGTATTACCTACTATTCCAACTCCAAGTAAGTGCTGCAGTAGATTAAGTGCTGGATAGTGTAGGGGTATTACTTACTATTCTTAATCCAGGAAAGTGCTGCAGTGGATAAAGTGCTGGATAGTGTAGGGGTATTATTTACTATTCCAACTCCGGGTAAGTGCTGCAGTAGGGAAAGTGCTGGATAGTGTAAGGGTATTAGTTACTATTCCAACTCCAAGTAAGTGCTGCTTTAAGGAAAGTGCTGGATAGTGTAAACATGTCAATTCTCTTTTCACACTCAGATAAAGGACAACTATAATTACAATGACAAATATGTTTTCAGTGTAAAATTTTCAGTTAAAAATGTATTCACACCAAACGAAAAGCACAATAAACATTAACATTTCTTTTTCCCTTTTTTAGAAATACAAAACAATATTTCTTCAAAAAAACATTCTACATCGAAAGAAACCATCAAACTGAAAAACAAGCTAACAACAATAGTCCACAAATACAAGCAGCAATCTAAAAGGTAAATAAATACCATGAGACATGAAAAACATTTATATTCGTACCCATTCAAAAACTCAAGTAGATAAAAAGCTGAAAATTGTAGACATATGATTTTCTTTTCTAATTTCAGTATTAGATAGTGTAGGGATAAAACTCACAATTCCAACACCACGAAAGTGCTGGAGTGGATAAAGTGCTGGATAGTGTAAAGGTATTAATTACTATTCCAACTCTTGGTAAGTGCTGCAGGTAGAGAAAGTGCTGGATAGTGTAAGGGTATTACTTACTATTCCAACTCCGGTTAAGTGCTGCAGTAGAGAAAGTGCTGGATAGTGTAGGGGTATTACTTACTATTCCAACTCCATGTAAGTGCTGCAGTAGAAAAAGTGCTGGATAGTATAGGGGTATTACTTACTAATCCAACTCGTACTAACTTCTTCAGTAAGGAAAGTGCTGGATAGTGTAGGGGTATTACTTACTATTCCAACTCCAGGTAAGTGCTGCAGTAGGGAAAGTGCTGGATAGTGTAAGGGTATTACTTACTATTCCATCTCCAAGTAAGTGCTGCAGTAGATTAAGTGCTGGATAGTGTAGGGGTATTACTTACTATTCTTAATCCAGAAAAGTGCTGCAGTGGATAAAGTGCTGGATAGTGTAAGAGTATTAATTACTATTCCAACTCCGAGTAAGTGCTGCAGTAGGGAAAGTGTTGGATAGTGTAAGGGTATTACTTACTATTCCAACTCTGGGTAAGTGCTGCAGTGGAGAAAGTGCTGGATAGTGTAAGGGTATTACTTACTATTCCAACTCCGGTTAAGTGCTGCATTGGGAAAGTGCTGGATAGTGTAGGGGTATTACTTACTATTCCAACTCTGTGTAAGTGCTGCAGTAGGGAAAGTGCTGGATAGTGTAGGGGTATTACTTACTATTCCAACTCCGGGTAAGTGCTGCAGTAGGGAAAGTGTTGGATAGTGTAGGGGTATTAATTACTATTCCAACTCCAGGTAAGTGCTGCAGTAGGGAAAGTGCTGGATAGTGTAGGGGTATTACTTACTATTCCAACTCCAGATAAGTGCTGCAGTAAGGAAAGTGCTGGATAGTGTAGGGGTATTACTTACTATTCCAACTCCAAGTAAGTGCTGCAGTAGATTAAGTGCTGGATAGTGTAGGGGTATTACTTACTATTCTTAATCCAGGAAAGTGCTGCAGTGGATAAAGTGCTGGATAGTATAGGGGTATTATTTACTATTCCAACTCCGGGTAAGTGCTGCAGTAGGGAAAGTGCTGGATAGTGTAAGGGTATTAGTTACTATTCCAACTCCAAGTAAGTGCTGCTTTAAGGAAAGTGCTGGATAGTGTAAACATGTCAATTCTCTTTTCACACTCAGATAAAGGACAAGTATAATTACAATGACAAATATGTTTTCAGTGTAAAATTTTCAGTTAAAAATGTATTCACACCAAACGAAAAGCACAATAAACATTAACATTTCTTTTTCCCTTTTTTACAAATACAAAACAATATTTCTTCAAAAAAACATTCTACATCCAAAGAAACCATCAAACTGAAAAACAAGCTAACAACAATAGTCCACAAATACAAGCAGCAATCTAAAAGGTAAATAAATACCATGAGACATGAAAAACATTTATATTCGTACCCATTCAAAAACTCAAGTAGATAAAAAGCTGAAAATTGTAGACATATGATTTTCTTTTCTAATTTCAGTGTTAGATAGTGTAGGGATAAAACTCACAATTCAAACACCAAGAAAGCGCTGGAGTGGATAAAGTGCTGGATAGTGTAAAGGTATTAATTACTATTCCAACTCTTGGTAAGTGCTGCAGTAGTGAAAGTGCTGGATAGTGTAAGGGTATTACTTACTATTCCAACTCCAAGTAAGTGCTGCAGTAGATTAAGTGCTGGATAGTGTAGGGGTATTACTTACTATTCTTAATCCAGGAAAGTGCTGCAGTGGATAAAGTGCTGGATAGTGTAAGAGTATTAATTACTATTCCAACTCCGAGTAAGTGCTGCAGTAGGGAAAGTGTTGGATAGTGTAAGGGTATTACTTACTATTCCAACTCTGGGTAAGTGCTGCAGTGGAGAAAGTGCTGGATAGTGTAAGGGTATTACTTACTATTCCAACTCCGGTTAAGTGCTGCAGTAGGGAAAGTGCTGGATAGTGTAGGGGTATTACTTACTATTCCAACTCTGTGTAAGTGCTGCAGTAGGGAAAGTGCTGGATAGTGTAGGGGTATTACTTACTATTCCAACTCCGGGTAAGTGCTGCAGTAGGGAAAGTGTTGGATAGTGTAGGGGTATTACTTACTATTCCAACTCCAGGTAAGTGCTGCAGTAGGGGAAGTGCTGGATAGTTTAGGGGTATTACTTACTATTCCAACTCCAAGTAAGTACTATTCCAAAACAAGTTAAGTGCTACATTAGGGTAAGTGCTGGATAGTATATAGATATTACTTACTATTCCTACTTCTGAAAATTGCTACATTAAGAAAACTGTTTCTTTTTTTAAAGATAAATTTTAAAAACACAGAAAAATACCTAAATATCCTATTTTTTTTTTTTTTAGAACATGTCTACTCATCCAACTGCGAATTATATTAAGTCCAGAAAGGGAAACAGATTACTGAATCATGCAGGTTACATTTATTGTAAGGAAAGGATAAGTTTAACAAGGAATCATTGGAGGTGCGTGAATTACTTTTTAACCCGTTGCAGCGGCAGAGCGGTTACGGTTGATGATATTATTGTAAGAACAACTGACCATAACCACTCTGCCTCTGCAATGGAGGTTGATGTAAGAGAAACAGTTAACGAGATGAAAGTAATTGCAAGCACCTCAAATGATTCTACAGGATCCATTTTAAGAGAGGTTGCTCAGCATGTCCCTACACATATAGCTAGTAATATGCCTACCATCCATAATTTGCGTAGAATTATTCAACGTCAAAAGCAGGCAAGTAATACACAAACTAATACACCGCATACCTTTTCTGACATAGTTATACCTCATGAACTTACAATTTCTTTTTCTAATGAACCTTTCCTTCTGCATGATAATGAAAACCCTCAAAAACGTATTTTAATTTTTAGTACACCCCGCAACCTTGCAAAACTTGAAAGTAGTGAAATTTGGATGATGGATGGGACGTTTAAAAGCACACCTCATCCATTCACCCAAATTTATACAATACATGCTAAAATTAACAATAGTGTAATCCCCCTAGTATATAGTTTGCTGCCTGATAAAACTTCTGCAACATACACAGAATTTTTGTCTGTTATTAAATCAAAAACTAACCAAAGCCCTAGGAAAATAATTATGGATTTTGAATTGAGCATGATCAATGTGATCACCAAAACGTACACGGATACCCAAATTCAGGGGTGTTTTTTCCATTTTTTCCAGGCATTCTGGCGTAAACTACAAAAAACACCCCTTGTTACAGAATATTCGTCAGACAGCAAACTACAAGTTGAATTAAAAAAATTAACTGCTCTTTGTTTTGTCCCTCCCGAAAGTGTAGACGAATACTACACTGCCATTACAGAATCAGATTATTACATTACAAATGAAGAAAAATTGGCACCCATTCTAAATTATATGGAAGACACATGGATTGGACACCTAAGCAGATCGGGTCGCAGGAGGAAGCCACGTTTCCATGTGGAGTGGTGGAACTGCTATTCGAGTTGCTTACAGGGAGAGGCTAAAACAAATAATGCCATAGAGGGATGGCATAACTCCTTCAACCATGTAATTGGAAAACACCACCCAAATTTCTACTCTTTTTTGGAAACTTTGAAGAAGGAGCAAAGTTTTCAGGAAATGAGAATTTCTCAAACTCTAACAGGTAGTCTAAACTCACGAATTACTCAAAAAACAAAAGAAATGTCAGAACGACTATTGCCACTATTACAACAGTTTACGTTGTGCGTGGCTCTAGATTACCTAGAAAATCTTGCTAACATTCTCTCTTTTTAAAATTTCACCTTCACATTACTTTCCTGCTTTGCTCAAAAAATAAATCCTCTCTAAAATTAAATTGGCTATTATTTTTCAAAATAAAATTTATCCTTAAAAATAGTCGGGTCTCCTTATCTTAAATGTTTTTTTTTTATCACTCCATGATGCAACTCTTTTTTGTTCTCTTTGTAGCAAATCAGTATCAAAAGCCATATTTTTCTAAACATTTTTAAAGTTCTATAAATAATGGAAAGTTTTAAAAATGCATTTATGAAAAATTATAAAACTCTTCTGCTATTCACTTTTCCCCATAAAATTGTTTTGAAAAGCTTCTTCAGCCATCCTTATCCCTTGGCAAATGGTAGAATTTTTTTTAAATTTTCAATTTCAAAAACGTGTTAAAAATACATTTTTTATTAGATTGGATATTTTCTATTAGCCCAAACCAATTTGGCATTTTAAAAAAATCATTTGTTATTTTTTTTGAGTATTTAAAATATAAACTATTTTTAAGAAAAATGCTAATTATAATACTAAGCATTTTCAATTAAGATTTTTCCCAATTCATTGCTCTCCATGTATTAAAGTTCACAAATAATCTTGAATATTCTGGAAATGTTTTTTCCAATACAACATATTTCTAAAACAATAAAAAATAGAAATATTTCCTCAAATATTACCATTATCAATCTAAACTATCAGAATCGCTGACCAAAATGTATCCAAAATAAACAGAAAACATCTTTATTTTTTAACCTAAAATCTGAAAAACCGACCAATTCCAATTAAAGTACGTTAACTCTTTTTTTTTCTCAAATAAAACAAACAATCTCCAAAAACACAATCCATTTGCCTAAAACAATGAAAAATCAATCGTTTATTTCCTAAGAAGCTTTTTACAACAATTATCTAACCACGTTTTTCTCTCTCTTTTCTTTTCCCAAATCGTTCGATACATTCAAAATTGCATTTTTAACCAAACCTTTCCAAAAAATAACAATTATCATAAACATGATGAAATTGTTACATATTTGTAATATAATACAACTTTTTTGAAACGAAATAAACTTTTCTTTCCAGTGGCGGTTCTTCCATGGGGGCGTTTGGGCGCCGCCTCCCCTGCTTTCTCGCTGTGCGAGAAGGCAGAAACAAATGGTAGTTATTTATAACTACCATTTGTTTCTGCCTTCTCGCACGGCGAGAAAGCAGAACTAACTTCCTGGTTTAGAGTGGGTGTTACTCGAGGGCAGGGGGAGTGGCTTGGGGGAGTGGCTTGCCCACTGTTGTGAATACTGACTGTTTGGACAGCCTGAGGCCGCCCAGACAGACAGTATTAACTACAGTGGGAAAGCCACTCCCCCAAGCCACTCCCCCCTGCCCTCGAGTAACGCACCCAGTCCCTGACTCTCTGTATGCTGCTGAGAAAATTACGTAGCCTGGGGCAGCTGGCCGCACCAATCAACCTGCGGCGGTGGAGAAGGAGACTGCCTACCGCGCCGCCTTCCTGATGACGTACTGCCTGCAGGACTTGAACCATGGCGGCAGAAGTCGGGACGGAGTCTCTACGGACAGTAAGTTTACTATTTTTATTTTAAATATATTTGTTGTTGTAGTGCTTAGGAATATCTGCTTCGCTCACGCAGCCACGGAGTCAGATAAGAGCAGGCTTGCTACGTACACATTAACATGCCTGCCACCTGAGTCTCACTTGCTTGGCTGCTTGAGTAACTAACAGTGGCTCCGCTTTTTGTAAAAAAAAAAAAATTCTTGAGACGTTCTGAAGTGCTTCGATTCCTGTTAGTAAACGACATCCTATAGGTTTGTATATGTGTAAATAAAACGTTAAGAGCCCGGGCTGTATGCGTGAGTAAAATTAAACAAGATGGTTAAAAATGAAAAACAATCACAAAAGGATTTAAATGATGCGAGAGGATGTGGCGCTGGGGCCCGACGGGACTCAGGTTCGAATCCAGCCGTTGATTCAAAATCAGGTGATTCTGGTCACATAACTTCATCTCCCCGTGGCAAAAATGAAAAAAAAAGGAATGCAGGTGTGCTTTAATATGCGCTCCAATACCTTCTTGTCAGCTTCGTGCTTCATAAAACTGCAAGAAAAAGCTAAGTACACCTGAAGAGCACATTTTTTGTCATCCTTCGTAACCCTTACTCTGTCATCACTACCAACACGTTTCTGCTAACACTGCCGAGCAGTGGCGGTTCTTCCATTTCGAACCATAAGGCTCGAAATATTAATGGCCCAGCTAATTGAAATGATGCCGATGGGCAGGCCCGGGCAGCAGGGTTCCTTCGGAAAATGCGGCAATTAGCAGCTACACAGAGGCGCTAAAGTTGAAAGCATTTGATGTAATTATATCCCCCTTCTGTCACTTAATTATCCAGCAAATAAGTTATTGATAATGATCTCACATTATGAGAAATTGAGTTGGCAGTCAATATCTGGGCCTAGGCAAGGGCGCACCGTCGGAAAACGGAGGCTGGGGCCTCTTTGTTATGTGTTTCCTTAGGCGGCGGAGCGTCGTCAGAACTGGACTTCCAGTCCTGACAGTCAGACTGTACTGTACCACTAGACATATTGTCAGGTATTGAGTGCCCGCAATTCTTTAATTTTAGTATGACAGTAATTTTTCGCCTCACTACTTTCAAATGTCACCAGCCGCCACTGTTTCTTTCTTTTTTCACCACAAACCCGACAAAGGCATATTCTAGATATATGAGTAGCGACATACATTTCTACGTACTTTAAAACATTTACTTTTAGAGCAACCTCTACTTATACTTTAATTACAATAAATGTATACCTTTTTAACAAATTTTCTTAAAAATAAAGTATAAAATGTTTCCTACCTGGACGCAGATCAGCTTCCAGCTGCTTCCTCCTACGATTCTCTTCAAAATGGCCGCTTACGCACACGTTTACGTCTTCACGTCATAGATTGCTGCAACGATGAAAAAGGGACTACTTTATTTAATAAAAAGTTAAAGTATTACATTATTTATTAAAATATGATACAATAATTTAAAAAATCGAGAACAATATGTAATAAATTGTAAAAAATACCTTCTTTTTTTAAATAATTTTTTTATAATTAATAAAATTTGCAATAAAATTTTATCAACATTATATTGTGTACATTTATTTAATTGTTATATTTTTAATTAAATATATGTTTTATAAATTAACTATTTTGTCTCCTTACCTGTTTTCTTGATTCATCTCCCTTCTTTTCTAATTCTATCTTCTTCTGTACTTCATTCTTTTACTGTATCGCGGAACCCATATCCAATGTCATGAAAATAAATGAAGGACAATTTTATCCATAGAAATCAATGTAAAACCGTGGGAACCAAAACTTACAATAATGTTATGTCTATTATAATTATTTTTAAAATACTTTAAAAAGTCATATAAAATATTTAAATTATATATTATTTTTATTTAAATATTTATAAATCAAATAATTAATTTAATAAAATTTTAAATTAAAATAATCTTCAAAAATTTATTTCAATATAATTTCCATAAAATAATAATTTACATGTTTAAAAAATTTAATAAATAATTAAAACAAATAGTAAATACCAATATATAGATACACATATATTTTTTTTAAATATTACTTAGCATTCATTTTCAAAATATATATTTTTTAATTCATGTATTCATATATTAAAACATACTTTACAAACAATAATATTTTTATTTTTAAAGAAGTAATAATTAAATAATAATTATAATATTTCACAATTAATATTTTTATATTATATTATAACATCATTTCTAATCAATAATTAATTAAATGTTTAAAAAATAATACAAAAATTAATTAATATACCAAATAACAATACATAGATACTCATATCATTTTTTTAAAATATTACTTTGCATAATTTAAAAAATTAATCTTATAAACGTAAAATACTCAAATATTTAAAATTGTAATTTAAAAAAAATACTAATGACAAAAAATTATTAAAAAATTACTTTTAAATTAACACTACATTAACAAACAATAAACATACAAAATGCGTTGTAAAAGTACATGTGTTATAAAAGTACATGCGTTGTAAAAGTATGCGTTGTAAATGTATGCGTGGTAAAAGTACTTGCGTTGTAAAAGATGCGTGGTTATGGTATTGCGTTGTAAAAAATGCGTGGTAACAGTTGTATACCCTCCACATATGTTGGCCCTGCAGGGCTTTGTTGGGCGCTATCCCTCCTGCCACTGATCTCCAAGGCTGCTTCTACCTACTGCTGTTTGGCCTACCTCCAAGGCTGCATAGTAACCAGAACAGCCGCCTCACTCGGCCTGGCTGGTTTGTTCACAGACCAAATTTTACACCAGCTCCAGAGAGTACAGCGTGTTCATGTCCTGGGGGAGGGGCTCTTCCGTATACAGCTCCTACGGTCACCAGCTCTAGCAGGGTGGAGGGCTGCACTCAGGCGTCCTCACACAGCTGCCATCTTGCTTCTGAAAAGACACCTGCCAAAAGTCCTAGGGGTTACTTTTATTTATTTAAAAAGCAGATTTGGGCTGAAAAAAGGTTTCTTTTGCCAGGTCGAAATGTCAATTTAAAACTGCCCACAGAGGCTGCAGAGGCAGGCATAAGACATGTTTAAAAGAGTTACTTAAGTGGGTGGCATAATAAGTGCTGCAGGCCCACATGTGGTGGCATTTAATTTACAGGTCCTGGGAACATGTTTTACCACTTTACTAGTGACTTACAAGAAAATGAAATATGCCAATTGGGGACAAGACAGGGTTAACATGATTTAAGGAGCAAACACATGCCCTTTAGAACTAGTCAGTAGTAGTAACATGCACAGAGTCCTATGACCAGCAAAGACGAGATCAGCAAAAAATGGAGAAGGAAGGCAAAAGGTTTGCGGCCAGACCACCCTAAAGCTGACAGATCTGACAGTGAGCGATTTGATAGCTATATGTTGCCCAGAATTTGGGGAATCCCGAATGATACGTGGGCAGTTATTTCAGGAAGTAAAAAGATCGCTCTGTATAAGATTTAGACAAGGCCTACTTCCTGTATTGTCTTTTACCAGCATCTAGTCAAACAAAACTAGAGGCTCAGTCTCTTGCAACTGTAAACAAGGAGAGGGAACTATTGTATATTTTATGTTTCTGTGCACTATTTCTTTTCAGACTAGAAGGTGTTTTTGCATCCCCTTATTATGAAGCATAACATTAGACATGGTAAGGCTGCAACAACGCTCTGTTTTTTCCCTGATTTGATTCTATTTTTCTCCCAGTGGCTTCATACACATAGGCAGCCCGGAAGGCCACCAGATCTGTGCCACAAAAACCTTGTGATTATTGCAATACGCATAGGGTAGGGGGGACCCACCTGTGCTTTATTAACAAATTATATTCTTAGTTTAATTAAGGAGCAATACTTGAGATCGGTGGCGCGTGTTAAGATTATGGTTATATCTTGCATCATATTGTTCCCAATATATGAATCGTTTGGTTAAAACCAGAGTACTGTATTTAACTAGCTCGTCTGACCGGTGAAGGGCAGAAATATGGACATTTTTGCATCATAGTTTTACATAGAGCATAGTTGCCCAAACTGAATGACAGTGAATTTACTTTATGACATCTGTCTCTCTGTACAGATAATCTTAGATATCGTATTTTAATAGCTACCAGTATGGTCAAGGAGAGTAATAACAATTCCTTGCACTTTTCTTTTATGCTATCTGTTAGAAAATGGTTTCTGGTTGGCAGCGGTATGCACCTTGTCCAAGTGGGAACCACAATCCTAGTCAGGATAAGTGCAGTACAAACTAACACGTTATCTGTGATCACCCTTTGGTAGCTTGGCACAGAGCAGTCAGGCTAAACTAAAGAGGCAATGTGTAAAGTATTTGTACACACACACACACACAGTAAAAGCACCACAGAAGTACTCCACACCAGTTTAGAAAAATAGGCAATAGTTATCGGAGTAAAGCAAGACCACAACAACAAAAATCCAACATGCACAAGCCAAGATATGAATTTTGCAAGATTAAATCAAAATATGGTGCTTAGAAATCAATAGCTCCAACTGGGACTATCTGTTCGCGCTTCACCGAGGCAATTCCAAATGTTCATTCCAACCGCAATGAAGCGTGGGCCGGATACAGGAGTCGCGCAGACCCACTGACAGTACCTTGGATGCATTGATGCTCGGAATGATGTGTTGAAATATGGAGGTAATGCCTTGCTGACGTAAGCAATACGTCAGTTTTGAAGTCGGGCAAAGTCGTTGATGCATCGATGTCAAGGGTGATGTGAGTTGATGCCGAACCGCTGAGCTGAAGGTAATTTGTGGCTGAAAAGCCACGCCAGGCCGTGAAAGTTTCGGAGTCGGGGTGTAGCAGACACTGGCGATGCGTTGTCAGAGACCCACGCAGCAGCGGTGATTCGTAGGCGCTGCATCAGTAAAGTCGGGCTGCATTGTAACTCGAGGCTGTTGCGTTGCGCACTCAGCGAGCAGTGTCCATGGCATCGGTGCAGCAATGCGCCAATTTTGCAGGGAATGCGCCAGTTACCAACAACACTTCGGTGTTGATGCATTGGTTTCCTGGGTTGCAGCTCCAACCACTCACATACAATGGCCCAGGACTGGATTTGGCACCACTTGGCAGAGCAGGACTCATAGAAGAGGAGTCCAGGTGCTGGTAGCAAGATGCAGGTGAAGTCTTTGATATCCCTCAGACTTCAGAAACAGGAGGCAAGCCCAAATAAGCCCTTGGAGAACCTTTAGAGATGCAGAATGTAGAGAGTGAAGTCCCGTCCTCTCAACCCCAGGCAAGAAGCAGCAGGCAACAGGCCAGAACAGCAAAGCAAGCAGCAAAGTGGCAGTTTCTCCTGGCAGCACAACAGCTCTACTTCCTGGCAGTATGTCCTCAGTCCAGATGTGTTCTGAGTATAAGGTGTCAGAGGTCCAGTACTTAGACCCATTTCAGCCTTTGAAGTAGGGAGACTTCAAAGAAAGGTATTTGTAGTGCACAAGACTCTGTTTTTCCTTGTCCAGGCTCCAGACACGCTACAGGGATGTATGCACCTCTTTGTATGTGGACAGGCACAGTCCTATTCAGGTGCAAGTGTCAGTTCCTCCCTCTCACTCTAGCTCAGGAAGGCTCATAAGCCTGGTGATGGGCCATCAGGATATGCAGGGAACACCTCAGCTCCCTCTACGTGTGACTGCCTAGAGGAAATACACGCAACCGAGCTGTCATCCATCCCAGACGTGTTTTACAAGGACAGGCAGAGGCATAGAATGGTTAGTGTAAGAAAATGCCCACTTTCTAAAGAAAAGTGGCATTTTCAGATTTGCATTCTAAAAACTAACTTCACAAAAATATGTGTTTTTAAATTGTGAGTCCAGAATCACCAAGCTCATTATTCCTATATTTTCCCAATTGGCAGTAGAACTTGTAATGGGTTACAAAGCAGCTCCAGTACTAACCTATGGAAGAGATAGGCCTAGCTGCAGTGAAACAAATTTAGCAGTATTTCACTACCAAGACAGGTAAAACTTCAAAGTACATGTCCTAACTTTTAAAAACACTGCACCCTGCCCATTGGGTTACCTAGGGCCTACCTTAGGGGTTACTTATGTTAATAAAAAGGAAAGTTTGTTCTTGGTAAGTAGGTGAACTTGCCAGGTCGAAAAGGCAGTTTAAAACTGCAAACAAAGGGGCTGCAGTGGCAGGCCTGAGACATGTTTTTTAAAGGGCTACTCATGTGGGTGGCACAATTAGTGCTTCTGGAACACTAGTAGTATTTAATTTACAGGCCATGGGCAAATATAGTGCACTGTACTGGAGACTTATCAGTAAATCAAATATGTCAATCATGGAACAACTAAATGCCATTATATTTTAGGCACAGAGCACATGCCCTTTCGCACAGTCCTAAAGCGAGAAAAAACGAAGTAAAAAAACAGAGGAAAAAGAAGGTAAAATGTTTGGGGGAACCCTGCTAAAAGGGCCATTTAGAAAGCTATTGTACTTTTAAAAGTTGTAGTAATCGAGGAAGGGGGAGTAATAGTTTTGGAGTTACTCTGACTATTATTGATTAATTGCTTGCCCTATTAGGGCAATACCCCTATGTCCACAACTATGAAATATATTTAAGAAAGGTAGAGAAAGCAATTATCAATGATAATAATAAACATGTGGTTTGTTATTCCTAAATAATGGTCAGAGATTACGTTCTAATCATCACATATGTGTAATTTAATGCAGTTGAAAACAAAGGAAAGACTCTACTTAATTGCAAAGCAGCAGAGAACTTAGACCAGCCAACACGTGTTTTGCCGCACACAATGTGGTAGGTCCCGGGTAACCCATGGACAGGGTGCAGTGTAAGTAAAACGTAGGACATATACTGAGGTGTGTGCTATGTCCTAACAGTGAACAACACTCCATTTAGTTTTTCACTGGTGAAAGGCCACCCTGCCCATAGGACAGAATGTGGGAGGCTGGGTATTGTGTTTTGTTAGCCTAGCTCCGTATACGTTTAAAAGGGTGAGGTGAAGTTTAGTATGTATGAACTCACAGTCTCATAACATCTTTCTATGAAGGTGGTTTTGTCACTGTGTGTTCAGAAACCACTCTTTTAGAAAGTGGCTGAGTTTTGTGCTTTAAGGATTTCTGTGTGTCTCTGCTGAATGTGGATTGACTGTCTGGATCTGAGAGGTGAGAGGAGCTGGGGAGGTCTTGACCCAGGGAGAGGCTGAGATGGCGCCAGGCTGACCTGCATCTGGAGGGTAGGTAGAGGAGAAGCCCCGGGAGGTGAAGAGGCCTGGGTTGCTGCTATAAAACAATTGACCTGTCTCCTGCTGAGTGGCTGAGTGATTAAGGCTCCAGACCCCCAGTATCAAAGAGAGAAAGGTGACACTGGGAGGGAGTCACCCAGAACTGATTTAGGCAAGGGTCGGGGACCCCTGAGCACAACGAACTTCAAAGACATTTAGGGGTATAACTATGAGAGCTGAGACCCCTGAATGTTGGAATGGAATAGAAATGGATTGAGACTGAAAAGGCTTGGACCCATTTCGTGGTCAAGAGGATCCTCTGCTAAGGAAGGAACAACTGAAGAAATTGCTGGGAAGAGCCAATCCTTGCTTCATGATCTGGGGCTGGTCTGCAGTAGGCTGTTTTAACCAAGGAAGAGGCTGTTGGGACTGTGTTTTTTGCACTGGGTCCCCCTGCTTGAAGAAGACTGTGCTGTGTTTTGTTACCCCAAGGGCCCAAGGTGAGCTGGCTCCCCGTTTCAAAACACAGGAACATAAAAGTTTCCAGAGAAGTTCAAGCGACGCGGTGGCCGTGTGTTGTGGCAGCTTGAGACCCTCAGAAGGTGTGCCCTGTGATCTTGGACACACGGACGAGAAGTGAGACTCGGATGCTTTGGGTGCGTGTCATGGTGCCCAGGAGGCGTTGGTGAAGAGCACCTGGTCAACGTGTTCATTGAAGGTGAAGTGAGTCTTGGACGCGCTGGGTGCGTGTCATGGTGCACCGCAGGCATTGGTGAAGAGCGCCTGGTCAGCGTGTGCATCGGAGGAGAAGTGAGACTCGGAGGTGAAGGGTGCGTGTCGTGGTACACCACAGGCACTGGTGAAGAGCGCCTAGTCAGCGTGTGCATCGGAGGTAAAGGGAGTCTCAGACGCGCAGGGTGTGTGTCGTGGTACACAGGAGGCATTGGTGAGGAGCACCTGGTCAACGTGTGCATCAGAAGTGGAGTGAGTCTCGGACGCGCAGGGTGCGTGTCGGGGTGCACCGGAGGCACTGGTGAAGAGCGCCTGGTCATCGAGTGCAATGGAGGGGAAGTGAGGCTCGGACACGGTGAGAATGTCGTGGTGCGGCCAAAGGCGTTGGTGAAGAGCGCCTGGATATCGGGGCACCGGAGTTGGAGTAAGTCTCAGTGACGCAGTGTGCATGTTTTGGTGCAACCTGGGACTGTGGAGGTGATCGGCAGATCATCGTGTGCACCGGAAGAAAGTGAGTCTTTGCAGCACGGTGCGCGTGTCTTGGTGCCAACTGAGACCGCAGGAAGGAGTGCCTGGTGACTGTGCACTCGGAGTCGACGTGAAGTCCCAAAAGCGTTGTGTGTGGCTTCGTTCCCGAGGAGACCCAGAGGGTGGTGTGTTGAACTTGCACCCGGTGTAAAGTAATCTTAGAGGCGTGGGGTACGTCTGCCCCGCAGCCGCCTGAGACCTTCCTAACAGTCGTGGCCCAGACCAGCAGCCCCGGAGGAGCTGAGCTGCCAGGCCGAGCCACTGAGGCCCATTGAGAAAGTTCTGCACGGAAGGCCCAGTTTGCTAAAGGAGGAGAGGAGAGTGGGCTCGCTCCCCCAGGTAACGTGGATCACTACCTGGGTGGGGTGCAGGCTCGGAGGGACCCTCTCTCGGCCTCTCAGTCCTTTGATGCGGCTCAGATTGGGGCCCCAACTGACCAAAGGAGTGGCAGTACTGGGACCAGAGTGAGAAGCTGTACTTTATGTCATCGTTGATGCGTGTGGGGGTGGGGGGGGGGCAACTGTTATCGAAGAGGCTGATTGTCGTAATACACATTGCCAATATTGCTGCTTACGAACTGCCGGACTGTCTTATGATGCCTGACATTATTTCTGCATACCGAAGGACACGATTGTAGTGCTACGCATTGCATTATTTCTCCATTGCAAAGTACAGGATTGTAGCGGCCATCGTTGCATTATTTCTTCATTGCAAAATACACAATTGTAGCAGAGCGCATTGCATTATTTCTTCATTGCAACGTATGTGATTGGGATGTGACGCATTGCATTATTCCTTCATTACGCAGTACATGATTGTAGCAGTACGCATTGCATTATTTCTCCCATTGCAAGGTACCGGGGTGTATCGCAACTCCTCGTATTATTTCTCATTTGCCCACCACAGGATTGTATCGTTACGCAGTGCATTATTGTTTGTCCATTGCAACGTGTGTGATTCTAACATTGCGACCAGCATAGCATTTTGAAAGCGGTGGTTGGGATTTGAACCTACCAGCCAGCCGGAACGAATATTACCCTTTATTATATGTTGGCTTTTGTATCGTGTGGTCTGATCGTATATCTTTTTATATAAAGTTTATAGTCGTTTTATCAAACTCGTGTGGAGTCCAATTGTGATGTCACCAGTGGGTTGCTGTGGGTGTGGTTGCACATACTCTACACTCATGCCTTGGAGATAGGCCTGGCTGCTCGTGCCAAGTTACTAAGGGGGTGAGCAGGGCTATCTCAAACGGTGTCCTTACCTGGCCTAACGTTGAGTGAGGAGTCCCGGGTATTGCATTTGGTGATAGTGGTCGGGATGGGGACTTCGGCTTCCAACAATCCGCATAGAGGAGTATAGGAAATGGGATGACTCCACGTAGGGGACATCTCTTATTGTTCACCCCAGGATTGCCTCTAGCCCATTAGGATACAAAGAGAATAACAAGCATTGGCATAGCCAATAGATCTCGCCTTTGGGCCCTTTGCTTTGCTAATGTGTTCAAACTATGTTGTAGAGTAATTGGGTTTGTGTGCAGCATGTTGTAAAGTTATAATAAAAAAGTATTATAAACATTTTTGTTACCTTATCTATAATTAAGCTAATATTATGCATAGCTGAAAAACATTATTGAAAAAAGAATATAAAAAATGTTTAGTTTTTTTTTTGTTGGAATGTTGGCAACTTTATCTTGCCTGTTCTAATGATTGTTAGCTATAAGGTTTTGTGTTTGTTTTGGGTTGGGGAGAGATATAAACAACGGGAGGGTAGAGGTTAGGAAATTGTACGTGAATTATAATACGAGTAACAGACAGATATTAGGGGAGAATTAACAGATGCCAGATTTTGAGGGTACTGTGATGCTTTGGCAATGTCTGGAGTATGGAACAGACAAATAAAATAACCATGTCCTTTGTGCTTTTAAAAGGGTCATGAGTTATCTATGCACTATCCTACCAATATGAGATAACAACATCAGTATAAAGCAAGAGGCAATAGTTAATAACGCTACGAGGCCATAACAGCCACAGGAGTGCGTTATGCAAAGACTGAGTACCATAGCAAGCAGTGCACTTTCACCCCTTCTCCACTCCCTTAGTACAATTAGTATTCTAAGCGCTACACAAATAACATGGCAATTACATAACTCAGGATGAAATGTGAGGCCACCACAGTGGCAGAAGTCTGCTATGCAAAACCAAATAACACAATAAGTAGTGTAGTTTCATCCTTCCTCGGCCCCTCAAATAGAACTATGAACATTTTAAGCCCTACAATAGGCTGCTATCACATGGCAAATGTGCACTATACAAGCAATAGGTAGCACCACACAAGAAGACCAGTGCACAGCAGACTCACCAGCACAGCCCAGCAGCACTGCTGGCAGCAGGACGACTCCGACTTCCTGCTCCATGCCTGAAGTCTGTGTGCTTCGAGTGAAACACCTTGTAGCTCCCCCTGAGGAAGAACCAAGTGTCGGCAAAGCGCCTCTGCTTCCCCCCGAGCCGGGTGCAGGCCCTGTGGACCACTTTTATTCACTCGGAGGGGAAGGAGAGGCATTTGGGGTCAAACAACAGAGGAAAGCACCTCCTTCCGAGCTCCAGATCAGATCCCTCAAGGATGCTGGTATTTCCAGAGGGGGGATCCTGCTATCAGATGATATTTTCCATGACCACACAACAAATGCACTGTACGTCTTTGAGTTGAGGGGGGTGTGGGCTTGAAAGTGTTCGAGCAGAAGCCGCCACAGAAAAGAAGGGGCCAGGATGTGGTGAGGCAGAGAGGGTTTATGGAGAAGGGGCCCTGACCGAGATGACCAGACACGGGGAGAAAGAAGACAAGCACCACAGATATACACACTTACAAATGTTACTGATGCATATACAAACAGCCCTAATATACACACAGTATCACACTTGTGCACATTCAAACAGAAGCATGCCAATATACACTCTCAAATCACACGGCTGCACATACGAGCACGCAAATATACATATTCTCGAATCATACATGTGCACACACAAACACAAGCACCCCAGATACCCTCAAATTACACAAGCGATCATAAACACCAAATGCACGCAAAGCAATGACCCGCAAATCGCCGAAGCATTCCTGCACAGAAGAAACTACCGGCAGACCTATATGCACATGCCTATTAAACAAGGTTAAGAATGGAACAGGCAGTGAGCAGACTCAAAGCAAGGAGAGCGGTGGCAGCAGGCAGACAGGGACAGGAGGGACACAGAGAGGGTGAAGGGCAGTGGGAGCTAGATTGTAGACACTCTGAAAGGCGGAAGACAAGAGTTCAGACATTGAAGGATTGTATAGAGAAACACTGGTAATGTTGAGGGGAAAGAGATGTATTTAAAGGAGACACAGTGAGAAAGAGATGAAGTCAGGAGAGATGGGAAGCATTACCTTGTGTTTGCTACTTGTTAAATGTGCGGTGAAGACGTCTCCCTGTATCATGAACTGAAGAGGAGGGAACCTAAGGAACCCTTGGAAAATTAAATGGAATGCTTTTAACCCATGCTGCCAGTATACTTGAATGAACTCGGAAGATGTGATTTTAAAAATCGGGGTTTGATGAGGTCAGAGAGGGAGGTTCTCTCCCTGCATAACTCAATGTGGCTCCGGTGCTGCTCTATGGGGTGTGCAAGGATCATCCGAGAACATGTTACTCTACTGCCTGCTGCTGCTCCTGGGCCCAAGCTGCCTCCTATATAATTCTGTGTAGCGGCGCCAGTAACAACATGACGTTAATAACACCACTGATTGTAGGTGGGAGTGGGAAATTGGAAGGCAGCTAGTAAGAGGGTACTGTACTGTTAAAAAAACAAGAAGCACGGAAAAAAAGGAGACGGAGAGGGCGGAGCAAGTGAGTTGCTGGCGAGGAGAGAGGCGTGTGCGCTCTGGGGAGAGCAGTCTGCTCTTTTTTCAAAGCACATGCTTGTGGCGTGCCCTTGGTGTATGCTGCCACAAGCACGAGTATGTGCTTCGAAAAGGAACTGAATGACGGCTAAAGGTCTCCTATGCAGAGCAAGCACACTGCGTAGGTGAGACCTAAAAATGGGGCGAATACACAACCTTGTCTTACCCCTCTCTTGATATTAAACGGCTATGTACCTTCTCAGTTTCTTCCAAACCGAACAGAAGCTGTTGCTCCTGTATAAAGCTGCCTAATAAAAGCGATGATAGGGGGCTACACTCCAATTTCTTCCATTATTGCACATAACTTGCTATGAGATACGCAATCAAAGGCGGCTGTTAAGTCTATAAATGCCATAAATAGCTGGTCCTACTTGGCTTGAGTATATTTGGAGATAATCATAGTCAGGTTTAGGAACTGGTTAATTGTGCCTTTTTCCTTTTCTAAAGCCAAACTGGGCCTCTGCTAAAATGCATTTCTCTTGAGCCCAATTCTCTCCTATTTAAAAGCACTCTCCCCATTAATTTTGACGAACTATCAATTAATTAGATAGATCTATAATTTTTCGGTTCTGCCCTATCTCCCTTTTTAGGTCTCGCATACGCAGCGCGCATGCGTTGCATAGGAGGACCTTTAGCCGTCGTTCTGTTATTTTTCAAAGCACAAACTCGTGCTTCTGGCGGCATCCACCTTGCGGGAGCGCGCAGGGGCGTGCCACAAGCACGAGTATGTGCTTTGAAAAAGAGCAGACTGCGTGTGCACGCACACAAGCATGCCCCACTCCCGGGCCAGCAAACACATGATTCTCTTCCGGGCTTCTCCGGCTCCAATTTACATCCGCTCTTTCACTTTTGCTTTTGTCACAGACTGTCCAGCTCTCCCTCACTTCCTTATGCGGCAGCCTCGGATCCCGACCCCAATATTTTACTGGTATGTTCACTATCAGTATGACTGCTTTGGAATGTATGTCTTACACTCTCCTAGCCCACCTGGATGCGGCGTTTATATAACAATTGATAAAACTAAGATGTTACTTTATTCACCTCCCAGGATATTGTGAACCAATAGCGGGTGCCACCGATATTTGAAATGTTGTCTGCCAGACATCGTACCCGCCACGAGCGAGTGTGTGATCAGTCACCCTTCTGCCATCTTATTAACCCTCTTAGTGCTCGATTTGTTAATCTCCTGAAATCTGCATTGTTTTAAACAGCATGGCTAGCTTTACTTTGGAATTGCTCCCACGCCATTGTTATAGGCAATTCCTCACGAAAATCATGGCAAAAAAGTATGTTTAATTTTCTTTTATTTAAATTTACATCCATTTACCAGTAAAAAGTAATAATTCTAAATGGCATTATTTACATTCACAATAAAGTTAATTTTTCCTGATTTTTGTTGTTGTTGTAAGATACCTTGAAGATTATAGTAGAAAACACCTTGTTACGCAGAGGTTAATACAGTAAGCTTGTGCTGTGACACATCAGTAAATGTGCTCCATCTTTTAAAATGCAGGTGGAGTTTCATTTCCTTTCACAGTACTTCGTGCTAAGCATTTGCTGTGCCTGCTTGTAGTGTGGCAGCAAAGATTCTGCACACCCAGAGTATTCCTGGGCTCTATTTTGCGAGGATGATAGCGTTTTTTGGAGACTCCTAGATAATGTCAGGATTAAAATAGGATATGTACAAATGATAAATGTGATTCAAATGTATGTTATTGCACAAATAGAATACACTGCCCATCACAAGTTCTGCTTTCAAATCTCTTCAAAAGGAGAACGGCTTCCCTGGAGATGTGGTTTCTGTTTTTATGCAGATGTGACTTATTCACTCATGATCTACAGCTGAGTGTTCTGCTGTTCCCCGTTTCATTCTTCTTAACCTGTAATTAAAGTGTTGAGTATAGTCGAGTAGACTAATTTAATGCATGGAAAAAAATGTTATTGACAAATTGATGAGGAGAACATACCATACAGTACTGAAAGCCAAAATGTTACAAAATAAAAGTCAATAATTTCCATAACAAAATTCCCTATTCCACTTAGTACACAGGTAAAGAAAAAGATTATTCAAATTTGAAGCAAAACAGACCAACGGAAATGTTGCGAGTATTGTTATTAATTGGTGACCCATTACAGAAAGAAAGTTCATTAAATAAAGTTACCCCAAATTTTTCTAAATTTTCTTATTGACCGAACCCCTCTGAGTTTAGCCAAAGCAAACTCCATGGAATGAATTTCATTTACTAACGACCACCAGTCTCCGATGTTAGGGGGCTTAGGGGAGATCCAGGCTCTAGCTAAAGTTAATTTTGCACAGGAAAGGAGAATCGTAACTAGTGCAGCCCGGGACACAGAAACAAGATGTATATCCAGTAGTACTGTTAAAGCAATAATAGGTGGTAAGGAAATCGCCTTAATTTCAAAAACTTTCTGTAATTCCACCCAAAATTCCGTTAGAACAGGGCAAGAGAACAGCATGTGAGCTAGGTCTACTGCAACAGCTTGGCACTTAGGGCATTTAGTACGTTCACAAGAAATGTTGTTGAGGGACCATTTGGAAATTCTTCCCGGTGTATAGTACAGCATACAGGTAGTTCTAAACTGTTGCAGCCTTAAACTTGAAGAACGCACAGTGTTATTAATTTTGGAGAAAGAATTAGCTATCTGACTAGATGTTATATTTAAACCCAATTTATTACTCCATTTCTCCGCTAGTTTTGAACAGTCGTCCGTTTTGAAAGTGCTAAGAAATCTATAAGCTTCGCTTATAGTCGACTTGCTGTTAGATGCATATGAACAGTTCCAAATATCACAGTCAGAGATTTTAAAGATTTTGTTTTTCTGTATCAGAAAATCATATAGTTGTAGATACTTGAATCTCATTGTTTCTGGCAAGTCGTACAGTACTTTTAATGTGTGGAAATCCAAGAACCCTAATGCACCGTAAAGATCCCCCAACACATTGATGCCCTGAGCAGACCATCTAGGGGCCATGCCATCATTAAAGATCCCGGGTAGGGGGGCATGGCTAGCAGCCGATCATGGCGGCAGCCTAAAGGTCGAGCTCCGCGAGTAGAGCGGCCTCTCCTTCAATCCGTTAACTAATCCGTGCAATTCCTGATCTCTGCAGGAGAGTCCCGACACCCAGGACCGGGCAGAACCGGCGGCAGGCACTACGGCTGAAATCTGTGCCCGGGTGGTATAGTTATCACTAGAATCCCCAGCGGCCTGGAACACGACAGGAATCCAGGGGCTGCCGTGTCAGTGGAGCCCGGCCGGAAGTCGCTGCGGCCTGGGGTGAATTCACCGGAAGAGCCCTGCAAATATCAAGTGGAGGCCGCGGCGACCGGAGAGTCAGCGGAGAACACAGATCGGCACAGCCAAGAAGGGCAGAATCACATGCGACAGGGAAGCGGCGGCGCACTCTCTGTAAATACTAGCCGGACTGCGGGCTCAGGGGCGCTGACAGTGAAGCGGCCGCAGGCGACATCACCGCCATCTTGGGACAGCGCAGCCGGCCCAGAGGAAGGACGGACCCTCACTCCAGCGGTGGGCGGCGGCGCATTAAAACAACGGACTGGGCGAGGTGGTCGCGAGGGCTGCAGTTGCAGTGAAAGGTAACCCCAGGGCCGGCCCCGGGTGGAAGATCGGGTCCTGGGTACTGGCTGGTGCCGCGGTAAACACACGTGGAGGAGAACCGGCGGAACACTGCCCGGCCGGAATCCGCCTGTTCCAGACTGCTCCTGATCGCCCAACGTTGCGGGTGTGTGGCACGACACATAGCACCAGTGAGCGGGCGGTAACGGCGGGACATGCCCGTGGTCTGACTCACATCAGGGTCCCCTGGGCGCAAGGGAGTATCTGCACAAGACACGGCTCGGTGAGAGCATCTAGGCACGAGGGTCGCATGAAGCCACTAACTGGCCTAGGAAACAGCAGCAAACAGCGCTGCTTCGACGGACCGCCCTTGGTAATGGCAATGGACGAGGGTCAGCTTGAATGCTGGGACTGAACCTACATTTCAAGTGAGTGGATAAGGGGGCACCTGCGGCATATTGTTCGACAGCAGCACACTTATTGATGGATATTGAGGTGTCATATGCACACCCAGCCGGAGGTGGGCCACGGCAAATAGCAGTGGGAGGCGATCTCTATCAGCGGACATACTCTGAGGCGCAGGACACTCTGAAATACCCCTAGCACGGCTGGAACAGGGGGGGACATTAGCATGAGAGGCAGCAACACGCTTCAACTCAGGTGCGCGGACTGGTGTAAGAGGGCCGCCCATACATTTGGACCTGCAGCGGAGGGGTCCACCCGCAGGTTCGGGTAGGACCACTGCTACACCACAGAGCTCCACGTGCGGAGCTGCGTCACCTGCCTGACTCTGGCTGTGGGTGAGGCGAAGTGAGAATCGACTGCTGGAGGCATAGGGGCCCAGACAGCGGCGGCACAGTTGACATATAGGATCAATAAGGGCTCCTTCAGTTGCCTCCTACACGCCGACAACCCGGAGGACAAGGAAGAACGCAAGATTGTCACGACATTGTGGACGTCACCATGGCGGGTAGGGGCTCAAAAGGTGGCACGACGCAGACCCGCATCGACAAGTATGCCTGTGACAATGGCACCTCCTCCCCAACGGAAGGGAGAACACCTGCCGGAAAACCAGCGAACGGAGCAGGGGGAAAAAAGGTGACACTGGATGACGTTATGCGGGCACTGACGCAGGTACAGGCCACGGTGGGTTCGATTTCAACCGAGATTACCCTGATAAGAGCTGACTTCCACAAAATGTCCGAAAAGGTAAGCTCGATGGAGGTGGTTACGAAATCGCTGGTAGAAGATGTGTCGGAGCTGCAAACGGCAATGGAGCGAATGACGGCCGAGAACAAAGCGCTGAAAGAGAGACTGAACGACCAAGAAGGGCGCTCCAGGAGAAACAACATCAGAATCCTTGGGGTTCCGGAATCCGAAGGTACTAGAGCGATGGATCTAATCGTCAGCCAAAACCAGGCGCAACTCCAAGGCCCATTCTAGCGAGACTGCTCAACTTTCGTAAAAGGGACGACATTCTGCAGACGGCAAGGGTGTCCCCTCCTGTTAGGATCCAGAACTCAACGCTGGCCTTTTTCCCGGACTATACGGCGGAGGTCGCTCGCCGCGGAAGAACGTTCCTAGATGTGAAGAGAGAATTGAGGGAGAGGGAGATTCCCTACTCGATGCTGTACCCAGCCAGGTTACGAGTGGTATCAGACAACAAGACCTGGTTCTTCGACATGCCGGAAATAGCCCGGGACTGGCTGGAGGGATGGAGACCGGCCACTCAACCTCACCGCTCTAACAGGAAGCATGGAGATCAGCACACAGGGGATCATATAGACTCCCAGGCTTCGGGTCATGAGGAGGTGGAACATTCACCAGTGAGGGAGGGTGTGGACGACGGCGCTGAGGCGGAACAGTAGCCACCCGGTGGATGTAGGACTATTGTTGATCATGTTAACTGCCTAACGGACTGCCATTGGACACTGGGCTGAGGGCCTCCGAGGAGGGTAAGAGGGGCCGCCGACTCCGGGGAGTCCTTCACCCCAACGGGCAAGTATTTTGTGTGAGGGATGGGTTGAGCACTCTGCTAAGTTGGGGGGGCGGGCAGTTCAATGTCCGTGTAGCAGGGGGGCAGGGAGGGGGGAGTTCAGGGGGGGAAGTTTTTGAGTTGTTCACCCCACGCGATGGGGTACAGTTTTCTAAGTTGACTCAAGATGGGAAGGTACGACCAGTGACAAAATGAAGGATACGCCACAGCAGGGTCCTAGTAGGAGTCCGCCCGAAGCACGCACATACACTTCACTCCAAGATACGCATGGCACACAATCCACAGGCTGACACCTTAGATGGAGGTCCCCGGACAGCTCCGGTGGCACCGCTGCAGCTACTGTCATGGAATGTACGGGGCCTGGGGGACAAGATTAAACGGGGACTGGTTATGCAGGGTATTAGAAGAGTGGGTCCAGCTTTAGTTCTTCTTCAAGAGACACACCTGATGGGCACTGCTAGTCATGCATTGAATAGACGGGGATATCATATGATAGTGCACTCAGAGTTCACCTCAGGGTCACGCGGGACGGGCATATTGCTGCGGAAGTCCTCTCTCCGTTTATACTTAAAACCACCAAAACTGACGACCAAGGCCTCTTCGCGGCAGCTCATGGGCAGTGGGAAGGCAAACCGCTAAATATAGTGTCTGTTTACATCCCACCAGCGCTCCATTCAGTCGCCTTTCCTGACCTGGGCAAATTCCTCCTGGAGCTCCCGGAGGGTGATCTTATTATAGGGGGAGACTTCAATGCGGTTGCACATAACACACAGGATAGATTCCCGGTTTGTTCACAAACATCTGGTCCCTCCCGATTCAGCGAATTTCTAGAGGCGCAGGGGCTGGTGGACCTATGGCGGCGCATGCACCCCACCGAGCAGCAATACACCTACTACTCCGCTACACATAATAGTTTGTCCTGCATCAACTATTTTCTCACACTGGGCGACGGCCTTCTAACCATAGATGAAGTGCAGATTAGACCCAGGGGCATATCAGACCACTCGCCGCTGACACTGACTTTGTCCTGCCCGGAGAGGGCCCATAAAAGAATATATCCGATTTACCCGGGATATCTTAAGGTACCGTCCATAAAGAAGGATCTGAAAAAGGGGACCCGGTATTATTTCGCAGAAAACTCGGCCTCGGTAGAATCCCTCATGGTTTTATGGGAAGCCTACAAAACAGTTCTGAGGGGGCAGGCCATTTCCACCATAGCGGGTTACAAACGCACTCAGAGAAGGGAACTATCAGATCTAGAGTCAGACCTTACCACAGCAAACGCAGCACACATGGCAGACCCAACGGCGGACACACTACACTCGCTTCAGCTTTGTCAACGGCTCCATGATGACCACCTGAGGCGGCGGACAGTAGAAAACGTTGCGGTGACCACACATACAATATATGACGTTGGGGACAAGGCGAGTAAACTCCTCGCCTGGTTGGACAAAAAGAAGGGTGGTAGTAGGAGTATACTGCAATTGAATGATGCTAATGGAATGTTACACACGCGACCGTCGGCGATAGTCGACGCGCTAGCCGACCACTTTCAGGAGGTTTACACCCCTGACGTCGAGGTGACGGAGGGGGCGGCGATAGTGGCTCTTCACGATATACCGACGCCGACCCTATTGCAGGATGCGGTGGATGAACTTGAAGCCGAATTGACGCCAGAGGAGGTGCAGTTAGCCATCAATGCGATACATTCCGGCAAGGCACTGGGCCCTAACGGAATCCCTATCGAATGGTACAAGGCAATGTCGGAAACGCTGAGTGCGCCCCTAGTGGCCATGTACGCGGAGAGCCTTGAGTGGGAGACTCTACCTCTCGATCAGCGGGTGGCGACCATTGTAGCGATCCCGAAACCGGGCAAGCCGTCCACTGAGTGCGTGTCGTACCGCTCGATATCGCTCCTCAACGCGGAAGCCAAAATTCTGGCGAAACTGTTGGCTACCAGATTGATGCCACACCTCGCGCAACTGATCCACCCAGACCAATCGGGCTTTATGCCACACAGGAGCACGGCGCTAAATCTCCGTAGAGTGCATGGAGCGGTGGCGCGGGCGCCGCTGTTGAAAGAACCGGCGGCCATCCTATCCTTGGATGCCAGAATGGCATTCGATATGGTGGAATGGCAGTATCTCTTCGCGGTGCTGGCCCACATGGGCTTTGGCCCCAAATTCATTTCCTGGGTACGACTCCTATATACGAGTCCGGTGGCGCATGTGGCGGCGAACGGCCACATCTCCCGCGTGATACCATTGGCTAGGGGGACGAGGCAGGGATGCCCACTTTCGCCTTTATTGTTCGCGTTAGTCCTGGAGCCACTGGCCACCATCATCAGGACTACTCCGTTATTGAGGGGGATCCGCTGGGGGGAACAATGGGAAGACATCGCCCTCTATGCTGATGATATGCGGATCTACTTGACGGACCCAGAGAAAGGTATCCCGGAACTCTTGGCGTTGTGTGAAGCGCACGGCCAGATATCAGGGTAAACGATCAACTGGGCGAAATCAGTGATCTATGAGCTGCGGGGTCCTTCTCCGACTCTTCCTGGAGATTGCCCACTAGCGGTGGCGGACACCCCTTTTAAATACTTGGGGATTCACGTCGCGCCAAGCGCCACGGACTTCTACGAGCGGAACTTACTGCCACCGCTTAATCGCTTAAGGAGTGATGTCAGACATTGGAAAACCCTTCCTCTGATACTGCTGGGACAGGCGGCGCGGTTCAAAATGATGGCTCTGCCACGTTTTCTATATGTACTTGAGAATGCTCCAAGCCTGGTGCCACCACGCTATTTTCAAAAAGTAACGGCTATGGTGACTGGTTTATTGTGGGGTGACCGCCCTGCCCATGTAGCGCATCTGAAGCTCAATAGAAGCTGGTATGACGGTGGGATAGCCCTGCCGAACATACAACTGTACTACTGGGCGGCACAACTTAAAGTTCTCAACCAATGGTTGCATGCCCCACAAGACGACCCGGCCTACCTCGCGGACAGGGCACAACTGGGCACACACAGTCTGCTGGCACCACTATACCATAAGGGACTAGCAGCGAAACTAATGGGTCCGAGTAAGCACACAGTGGCACTGTGGCACAAAGCGCAGGCGAGGCTCCAGTGGGGGGGAGTCATAACGAAACTAACACCTCTGTGGGACACTAAAGCACTGGGCCACCTACGACACAGAAAGGGATTCACTCAGTGGGACAATATAGGAATTTCCACGGTGGGAGATATGTGATCAAAGGAGGGAGTGGTCCCGTTCTCACACCTCCAGCAGCATTATAACTTGGGTCCCAACGAGACCTACCGATATGTCCAAATTAGGCATGCCCTGATGACAGCAATCACGGCAGGTACAGAGTTTACTGATTACATGCAGACTAGCGCCACCTCCCTCACATACCGTAAGCTGTTGAATAACCTGCCAGACCCCTTGGACAAGCTGTGGGAGAAGTGGGTGGGTGAGTTAGGGGATATGGATGAGGCGGACTGGAATGCTGCACTGGCGTCCCCGAAAGAGGCGGGCATTTCGGCTAGATTTCGACTGGTGCAGCTTAAGATACTGCACCGGGTATATTTTATGAGGACTACACTACATAAGCTACACAGGGCGGAACACCCGTTTTGTCTGAGGGGCTGTGGAGAGGAAGGCACCTTCTTGCACACACTCTGGGGGTGCTCGATCATCGCTGACTACTGCCGGCAAGTGATGCGCACCATCTCACAAACTCTAGAGGTATCCCTTACACCCGACACCCGTGTGTGCCTGCTGAATGTGTGGAGCCCAAACGACCTAACACGCCAGGGTCAATTGTGGGCCACTGTGGGTATCATGGTCGCCAAGCGAGACATAGTGCAGAAATGGGGGGCGGTGGAGACGCCGACCTTGGCGCAATGGTGTAGAAACATGGACGCACTCATGGTGACTGAACGAGCAGTATACCAAATGAGAGCTAACCCTCGCAAGTGGAACAAGGTCTGGCTCCCTTGGAATAGTTACCGGGGTGAGTTGTGTGAACCTTTGTTGGGGGAGGACATAGAAAGCTCAGAGGATGAGGAGGAGATGGACTGATTAGCTCCAGTCGAGGGCCTACGCCAGTGGTGGTAAGGTACGGTAGGGGTGGCTTAAGGGCCGGACAGGTACTTTTAGGACACTCATGGGCTGGGAAGGGTACTGTAAATATCTAGACCGGATCATCGGGGTCAAAGACTAGCTGACTGGTTGTGATACTCATTGTGGTCTACCAAAATTATTGAGTCACAAGTTGAGTTATGTGTTGAAATAAAAAAGAAATATAAAAGTGAGACGAAAATTGATTTTGATGTGAAAGATGATGCCGTATTTGTTGCCATTAAGGTTTAATTTGCTGCCGGACCGGATGTTGTCGGCTGAAAGCTGTGTATCATTTGTCCGAATAGAATTCTGTGATGCAGCCGACCTCAGGGTTGTAGGCATAATGCTGTGTAATGTCGACAACTGTTAATAAAAGTCTTACTACCAAAAAAAAAAAAAAGATCCCGGGTAGACCCGGATTTCCCCAAAGTTGTAATTTCGGGTGGTAAAAGGTGGTCTTACAGAATGCTAATATATTGGAGCCTATTTTGATTGTGTCTCTGGCAGTCTTAAATTTCACCCGCTTGAAATAATTGGGGTCACTGGCTCGTAAGAAAAACATATTTAATTCAGATTTTAACATAAATAAATGGAAAAAAAATGGGTCATCGCTATTAAGTAGAGACCGGAGTCGCTTAACAAACGAGGCCCAGAAATATAATTTAACGTCTGGGAATTTAAGGCCGCCCTTGTCCAAGTTATTTTTTAATAGTGCCAGAGATCTACGAGCTTTTCGGAATCCCCATATAAAACTGCTAAAGATTCCATCTAATTGCTTGAAAAAAGAATTGTTCAGTGCTTAAGGAATTGAGCGAAAAAGATAGAGAAATTTGGGCATAACCTTCATTTTAATTAAATTAATTCTGCCGATTAGATTCAGGGGGAGTCTATGCCATTTTTTTAATAACAAGGTAGTGGATTTAATTAACTCGTTATAGTTGATATGATTAATTTCTCGTATTTTAGAGGTAATTTTAACCCCAAGATAAGTGGCAGTTTTGCAGATCTCTGGAACCGCCATCTTTGGTACATAATTAGCTACAATTTGCGTTTTATTTATATTAAGCTTGTAGCCAGAAACTTTTCCGAACTTACAAGCCTCCTGAGTAATCCCTTGTAGTGCTTCTATAACATCGGGGGAATAAATGGCAATATCATCGGCATACGCCGTAATTTTTAGTGCATGTGAGCCAGATCTAAAAGGTGCGATTCGGGGTTGTGCCTGAAGAGCATGTAAAAATGGTTCCAAAGAAAGGGCAAATAATAAAGGCGATGAGGGGCAACCTTGACGGGTACCGCGTGAGATGTTAAAATCTGAGGAGGTCAGCCCCCCATAGCCAATACAAGCTGAAGGGTTATCATAAAGCGCACGTATCCCCTTTACAAATTGACCCAGAAGCCCCATCTTTGTCATGACGCACCAGGGATAGTCCCACCCCACTCGGTCAAAAGCCTTCTCCGCATCAAGCAAAATCATACCGAGTGGGGTGGATTCGGTCTCAGCCACGTCAAACGCCGTTATGGCCATATTAACGTGAGTACTAGTGTCCTTCCCAATCACAAACCCGTGTTGTTGCGGATTAACTATTTTAGGCATAAGGGGTGGCCAATCTGGTTGCCAAGATTTTCGCAAATATTTTTGCGTCGGTGTTGATCAAAGAGATGGGTCGATATGACCCCCTATCCTCTTTTTGTTTTCCCTTTTTAAGGAAAAAAAATATTTTTGCCCTATTCCATGAATTGGGAGCTTTTCCAGTTGCCCCAATTGATTGCATAACTTGTAATAATAGAGGTGATAATTCCTCTAAACAAGTTTTATAGATCTCGACAGGGATAGTATCTTCCCCTGCGGCCTTCCCAGCAGGTAGAGAAGCAATAGCTTGGCTAAGCTCTAATCCGGTAATATCTTCCGAAAGTTGATCCATTTCAGATTGATTACAAATATTTATCTCATTCTCATCCAAATAATCGCTTATTGAGTCGGTACTTGGAGAAGACTCCGGAGTATACAGAGAACTATAAAAGTCCACAAATTGTTCTAATATGTCCTTCGGCTGGTCATATAGTACATTATCAGGCCCTCGAATATTAGCAATCAGAGTACTTGCCCTGTCCTCCGCAACCTTGTAGGCCAGGATTTTGCCAATTTTATCCCCTCCCTCATATTGCGCTATTCTAAATTTATGTAAGTTGGCACTATTTTTTTGAAAAAGTTTAGCCTTCGTATCTACTTTCATTTGCCCTAGTGTTAGGCTTATATCAGCTACTGTCGGTAAATTTTGCCGTAAAGCTGTAGCAAGCAGTGTTTCTTGTGCAGCAATTTGAGAGATTAACAATTCATTCAGTTTGCGCGGCTCTGCATTTTGTCTAAACACATATCCTTGAGTAAAACCCCGAATACTTGCTTTACAGGCATCCCAAACCATGTTACATGTGGTGGAATTCTGGTTAAATTCAATAAAATCTATAGGATGGATTTTGAGTTTAGCTATAAAGTCGGTATCTGATATTAAATATCTAGGAAAAGAAAATTACCTGGGGCAAGGTCGAGTAAATGGGCTGGAAAATGTCAGCATTATAGGATTATGGTCCGAGGAAATACGGGGACATACCTCCAAAGAGCAGGAGTTCAATAAATTATCGTTTAGAAAAGCCATATCCAAACGAGAACAAGATTTATGGGGTGCAGAGTAATATGTATACCCAGGAGTGTTCGAGTGAATATAGCGCCAAGCCTAATTTAATGCATGGAAGTGTTGTAAACACTGGATAGTTTTGGGCTGCTTTTGTTTCTGGTAGTGTTCCTCCTTTTAGTGTTTAACTCTTTGGATGTGTCTTCCTCCACAAAGTACCCGGTACCTATGAATAATTAATGTGTAATGAAGTAGTGGGTTTATAACGATCAATTCTGTTTACTTTCTAATTATTTAAAAATAATATACACATTTTAACTACTGATGTGTCAAAGAGGGTGATACTACCTCGGAAATTATTATTCCAAATCCATTTAGTCCCTAGTGATACATCGGTTTTTCAAGTCTCGTCTTCTAGAGCATAAGTGAGTGATTCTTCTACTGTGCGTGAAAACAGTCTGAGAGGACACATAACAAAGGAAGACATTTAAGGGCCTTATACTGTATTAAAATATTACCAGAACCTTGTGATTTGGGGAAGTGGGAGATCACATTAGAAGTTGTCCTTTCGTTGTACAATTCAGCACAGATCTAGATACTTCCCTCTTCTATCCCTCGATTATCCTTTTCAATCCAACTAACACTCGCAAACCAATGCTCAAATGCACTCCTATTTCCCTGCAATGCAATAGGTTTCGCATGTATGCAAGTTTGAGCTATTGGCATTAAAAATTGCAATGTCTTTTATTAATGTTTTAGTTTTTAAAGAATAAATAAAAGGCTTTGTCATTTACGATGACAATAGCTGAAACTCACGTAAATGCGAGACCTATTGCATTGCAAATGCTTGTTTTTGCTTGCACTGTCACCCTGCATGTGAATTATTTGTGACAGACGGACTGTCGTCTCCAACTGTGGGGTCATTGAAAGTCTCCAGTAAATGGTGGAGATGTGCGGTAACTGAATTACCGCAGATTTTATCGCCTGTGTGCATTGTAAATGTATCTTTACAGCATGGTAAAATCATGTTGCTTTTCCCACATCGAAAAGTGAGGTGTTAATTTTGATGAAAAAATGTGTGAAGGCTTGTCTCAAGGGTTAAAAGAGTGGAATGTAATGTCTTAGTTTAAAATTCTTGCCCTAACATTATCAGTAATCTTGTTACTGTAAATTACCTCCCGATTAAACGCTCTCTTCATTCAGACTGAGAACCTAAAAAGTTATAAATTTTTAAACAACCGAACATCATGTTAAGATATTTATTTTGGGTACTTGCGGGTCGGATTAGTGAAGGGTTTTCCAACGCAATGTCAACAAGTTACTTTCAAATTACATTTTCCAGCCTATTGGCATTTGGAAGGCAGAGTGGTGAGAAAGGAGCGTGCCCCCTACCCCTTTAAAATGATAATGCAGTAACAATTATTTTTGACATGTCAAAGTAGATGACGCAGATTCGCAAAAATGGTGCAACGTCTCAGACAGTTTCTACTTTAGAAATGGCAGCTGTGGACATGATGGCTAAGTGGTCCAAGGTACCACTGCATATTCACCCCACTACGCACCCATGCCATTTATTTTTAGGTCTCGCATACAAAAGGCTTAAGCTGTCTGTTGTCAAATACCTTCCGCCCACAATGAAAAACATACTTCCAGCAGGGTTTTGGTTAATGCACTTATCAGTTGATGACTTTCTAGTCAATTTCATTGGCTTGTTTCTTAGTCAATGTTGTTTTCCTATGTTTGTGTTTGTCCCTACTTCAGGGCGCAGCCTTTTTGATTGGGTGACCTTTATCCTTCCATCTCCTCAAATTAGGGAACTACTTTATCTTTTGTTTTGAGCATTGCGTGGGAGTGCCTGTGTTTTCGTGCTCTCTCCTCTATATGAAAAATTTCTCTCACATTCCTGGCCACCAAGTTTGCCACTTAGCTCTCCCGTCCCATGATTGCTGCTGGGCTGCTCCTTTCTAGAAACTGTACATTACCTCCTCATCCGTCTTCCCTGCTACAGTCCTCACCTGCGAGATTCTGCCTCCATCCCACAGAACCTGTTCCCCAGCTGACATACAAAAAAATCCACTCAACATGGCCGCCATCCCTATGTGGAATTAGAAAAGGGGGAGGAGTAATGACATCACATCCTGTAGATATACAAGCAAATTACGACAATCCTCTATAACATAATCAATCCTCCACTCCCCCCCCCCATCCTCGGGCGGCTGGGAGGTTAAAAACAGGACTATAATGGGAAAGACCTTGTCTCGGAGTAAGGTCCACCGCAACTTCATAGTGTGTACATGGACATGGGTCATGACGCAGGTGCGCGTATAGATCTGTATACTTGCCTCCAGCAGTGTTTGCTGGGGATCTTCGCTTCCTTTGGTGTGCCAGGAATTGACCAGTCTCTAGATTTGCACTAGGAATTGTGGAAACAATATCACAGTAATTTGTAAAACAACAAATCCTAAGATACCACAGCACAGTATTATTTCTTGTGGCAACCTACCAGATGAGTATGGTCAATATGAGTACACCCCTTGAAGAAACTTGCCAATGTTACAGATGGGTCACAAACCTAACCTATATCGACCCAAATGTAAACGAATTACACCCTCTCCTCCAGTTTCTTGTTTACATTCTATAGTATAATGTTTTTCTTCTCCATTCAATGTTCATTTATTTCTCAATGTGATTAGTTCTGGGAAATAGCCTTTACAACGAGGTTTCTACTGTGTTGTGCCTTTACCAAGCATTTTTACCGTATATGTTTTTACCACGCATATGCCTTTACAACACATGCCTTTACGTACATTGGGGGTGTGTGTCTCCCCACACAGATACATTTTTATATTTATAAATATATAAAAACAATGCATGGTAATGGCATTTGTTGTAAAAGCACATGCTTTCCAAGACAATGAGGGGTAAAAAAATGCATTGTAAAGACAAGCAAAGTATTTCCCTGCGTTGTTCCGTCATACAACCATTAGTTCCTCATGGCTATCTTCACTGATACTATAACCGCCTGGATAAATGCGCACTTTCTTAGTCATCAGGTTACGCCCTCACTGGTAAATTTCTTGAGGCATTTAAGTTGCTCTAGACTTCACTTGGATGGGGCAGGGTTAATATTTCCATGGAATTACCTTTTTATGTCTGACCTAAGGACAGCTTAACTGTCTTGCAAGTCTCATGTTCTCAAAAAATTATGATAAAAATAAAGACATATATTCATACATAGAAGGACTTTGGGTCAAACCGTTTCATACTCTGCTCAAACATCATTCACATTTTCATTCTACCCACTCGAGCAAACAGCATGTAAAAATGGGTGTGCCTGCTTCAGCCACTGGGTCTCATGTACTGTAACTGATGGCAATTTGCCCATGCACAGCCACTCTGCTTTTTCCCTATGTTTCATATTTTATCAATGTTCTTTTGTACATTACATATGTTTGCTAAAAATGCATGTTTGGCAAGGTCAGATCTTTTGGCTTTGCCATTGCTTGCTGATATTGAGGGTCACTGCACCTCATTTGCCTCACTACTGTTCACCTAAAATGTATAGGTATTTTACAACTTGTCACCTACTTCTCATGGGCATATGGTTTCTATCATATAGTGCAAAGTATATGCGCATGAAAGTATTTCATTAGCTGCAGAAAGGTGCAGTTTTTTTTTCTTTTCAGTTTTATATAGCGCAAACTTGACCCGAAGGTATTGGATCACTTTACATTAGCACCAGTTACATTTCACAAGGACACATTCATTTTTAGGTAGGTCCCCAGGGAGATTAAATGTTTTGCATCACAGGATGTTAAGCCCACGCCAGACTCGAACCTGGTTCCCCGATTCCAAAGTGTGCAGCTCTGGCCGTTAGGCCACACTCTCTCCAGGTGGGCTTTTGTCCCCTGTGCACCAATGCTGAGGTTGCGAGGAATGGCAGTGGCTGGGCATGCTCTGCAGAACCTGGTCACTGCCTATGGATGAGCTCCCTCAATGATGGCCCTATGGTGCTCTGTTATGCAGTAATTAGCTGGGCAAATATGCCCTCTTACACTTAGGGAGTGGGAACTTATCAATTTTACCCTGATTCCATTTATTGTTTACATTGGCAACGTGCTTTAGTGTCCAATGATCCATTGGGGGTACGCCTTTTTGTTATGACTTTTCGTTTCACAGTGGAAGGAATCTTTGTACATTTCTCGTTATAAGAACATATTGCCAGTAGTCAACTCTATTCTCGTTACAAGAGTGCATGTAGTTGGAAAGAGCACACCTTTGTTTAGAATGTAGGGCGTGGAGAAAAACACTGCAAACAAATGAAAATATGAAACTGATTGAATCTCCTGACAGCCATCAAAATAAACTTGTCAACTAAGTGACTAAATTGTGTGTTCGATATTTCCATTCACTGTTGTGTGACCCCTTGTTTGCCTTTTGAAAACAGAACTAAGAATCCTGGGGTATGCAGCAGAGGAAGTTTACATTTTTTGACGAAATTTACCACATGACAATGTAGAAATACGTCTTGACATTAACTTAGGAAATTTGTGTCACTATAGAGGCTAGAGAAAATGTTCATTTATTAAACGAGTAAAAAGAGAAAATGCTGCTTATATCTGCAAAAAGGTGCCATTCCAGAGATACGTTCACTGCTAGGCCTCAATATTTTCTGTTATTTCTTCCCTTCCTTCCCTCACTTTAATAAAAGAAATGCCTTTTTTTTGTAAATGCAGATGTAACTTTATAATTGAACTATAGAACCTGATGTTTTTGTGAAATGTGCTGTTTGCTGCAAAATGTATTTTTTCCTTCCTCACACCATATGACCTAATCGTAATTTAGATTTAGTTAATTCTGCCACATGCTTATAATGAACAAGTGTATTGCTAAAGATTTGAGTCTCATGATCTAACCAGGACATGCTAGATATTAATGTTTCATTTCATAGAGCAGCCAATTATTATACAATGGGACACTGAACATCTAACAGAGTAGGCTCTCAAAGGTTCTCATGAGAAACTTCCTCGATGTATCTTTTTAGGTCTTTTTATGGAGGCGTCGCACATTTGGTGCTAACAAGCGTTTGCCCTGCTTGTTCCAGCTCTTGTTTGGGTACCTCTAATTTAATTTGGACACGCTGACTGCTCTTGCCTCCTTGATATCTTCAACAGGCGCTCGGACCCCCTTTTTGGTCATTTCTCTCTTTCCTGCCCACCTCTTTCACAAACTCGACAGGTTCCACAACACTGGCTCCGACCTCGTAGGGGGGCAGGGGGCAGTAGCTGCTACTGTTGCCATTTTACAAGACAGAGCAAGACAGGGGGAGCCTGGCACTGTTACTGGTTTAAACTTGTTGTGTCCCCTTAAACCTGCGAGCATCCTTCGGCTCCAAACAGCAGCAGCCGAGGTCCAGGACAACAAGACTGCCAAAAAAGTGCTTTTCGCCGTCATCACTGCATTCCAAGTGTAATTCGAATGGCAAACCTTTCTGGAATGCTATCTGTGGAAGCCTGCGTGCAGTCACTACATCAAAGTCCAACATGGTTAAGACCCATCCATAGACACAAATGGTTCTGCAAACTGACCAACTGTAACTCGAGATAGAATATGGGGAATAACATTGAAATGCCTAGTTGCTATGTGTAGCACATTGACATTCCAGCATAGTTGCAGTGTGTAGTAGCACGACTTATTGCAAGTACCGCACTTAAAGACGACAACAGGATTGGAGCCTGCGGGCTCATATGTGTTCTTGAGGCCAGGCTCACCTCCCAGTAGACCAAGTGACCTTGGCGTCAGAGACTTTGATATTATTGTTCCAGCCATGAGTTTTCATGTTGCAAATACATTCAGGGATTTTTGGCCTTGCTCACTTTAAAGAAATCAATTGTGTAAACGTCCCATTTCACTGTGGTTTGTAAAAGAAGAGTACGATCTACAAATAACAGTCCTGTCAAGTTTAAACAATTGATACGTGACTAGCTACTCCAGTGCAGGAGTTTCCGTTGTATTCTGGGACTTGTAGTCTTGTTCATACCATTATGAATCCATGCCTACAAATCCCAGAATGCAAAGAGTGAAAACCTGGGCAGTAGAAGCTGTTGCAGAAGCATGTATCACCATAACAAGAATACACATGGCCATGCCTGCCATGTTGAAACCATGCTCTAAGAGGCAGGGCTGGAACCCAGATTCTACACACTAAATGTAAGGCAACTGTGATGGTTCTTAAGTAATGTCAGGAACAGTGTGAAGCACAATCCCTTGACCTGTTCCCACTAAGGGAAGTCAGATACATTGCACGTAAAAGCATATCAAGCAAGAAAGTTCCTGGCAAACTATCGTTTCGAGCTTTCAGGATTGTTTGAACAACCACAGGGTGTGGGATCTATTATGTGAGTTCCTACCCCAGTGTATTGTGGTACTTGTAGTCCATCTCGCATTGATTCCGCTTTGCTTGGTCACTCATGGCTGTTAGCTGTCCTCTGTGCACACTGATAATTAATGTGTTAGGAAGGAAGGAGGCAGGGAAAGTAGCGGCCTTTACATTCACAGTTGTCAATACATTGTGAAAAAAAGATAACTTTTTTGTTGAAAGTCGGAAATGTGCTTTATTTGCTGTCTATATTAGGCAGTGACAGACAAATGCAGCCTGACTTCTTAAGCAATGATTTTCAATAGGCCTTTTTCGTGAAGACTTTTGTGCTGATTTGTTCCTCAGATTATTCCACTCAGAATGTCTTTTCACTATTTAAGTAAGTCAGTGAGATTTACACGGACAGCAGAGAAACTAGGCCTTGTGCTAATTAATGTGGTCAGAGTTTACTTCTACTTTACATTAGAATGCATGGTATCCCCATTTTGTTCTTGTCATATTGTGGAAGTTGTAGGGAGTTTTTAGGCCATGCATCCATTTTGGGAAAAGGTTTGTAAAATTATGATTCCGCAAGAGAATTAATGTGATTGTAACCACATAAAAAAAAGCATTGGCGTAGCCAATAGGTCTTGCTTTTGGGACCTTTTAAGTATTTAGTTATGCATCACAATAATTGGTGCAACAACATCAACTGTTGCATGGCTAAACACTTATAAGGTCCCAAAAGCGAGAACTATTGGCTATGCCAATGCTTGTTATAGATTGGGAAAATTACTGACTGCTTCCAAGAGCTCAGGGGATCCCTCTTAGATGCAACAATGAAGACATTAGTCAACGCCAGTGTCCATAGCGCTTTAGCTTCCAAAAATATATCTGCTGGGACCCCATCCAGTCCAGGTGCCTTCAATAAGTTGGTCAGGCCAGTGAACAATCAATTTCCTCTACCTCAAATATTAGATTGGGTGATTGATGATCCTTGTTAAATTTGGGGGTCTCTAGTTGGCACAGGTAGGTACTTGTGACAAATAGGGACCCTTGCCTCTAGTCAGGATAAGGGGATTACTCTCCTAAATAACCCCTGCTCACCCCCTTGGTAGCTTGGCATGAGAATACAGGCTTATCTCAGAGGCAGTGCGTAAAGCATTTGTGACCACATACAGTAACCCAGTGACAACACTACAAATGGACACCACACAAGGTTTATATAAAAAATAAGTATTCTTTATAGAGATTTAACACAAGACCATAACGACAAAAATACACAATACTATACTTAAAGATGGTAGTTTTAGCTTAGTTCAGTTCAGTTCTTAAGATGCAACACTTAGCGTCAATGTACCTTACGATGCGTTGCGCTTCCACAACAAGTAATGTTGCAGCGATGGAAATGCTGCAAAGTTCCGGTGCAAAAAAATAAAGAAGTGAAGATCTTCCAGATGCGGCACGCTTCTTCACGGATGTGAGAAGCTTCCGCACGATGCGACAACTACAGCGCCGACATTCAAGATGCGACGGCAGCGGCTCTGATGGCGGTGCGCTACTCTGGGGATGCGGGAAATCGCTGTTCGATGCGTCAGCTGCAGCGGTGACACTCTTGTTCAGCGATGCGGCGGCAACAGCCTTGACTGCGGCACTCTTCTCCAACGTTGCGAGGTGCTTCCGCACAATGCGACAACTACAGCGCCGACATTCAAGATACGGCGGCAGCAGCTCCGACGGCGGCACGCTTCTCCGGGGGATGCAAGGTGTTTTTCTTGATGCGGTGCAATAGGACAGCTACAGCGCCGACATCCACGATGTGACGGCAGCAACATCGAAGGCGACGCGCTTCTCCTTTGTTGTGAGACTCGTCTCCTTGATGCGGTGCAATACGACAGCTACAGCAGCGACACCCTCCTTCGGAGTTGTGACAGCAGCAGCAGCGACGGTGACACGCTTCCTCTTCGTTGCGAGACGCTTCTCTCGATGCGGTGCAATATGACAGCTACAGCGCCGACATTCGCGATGTGACAGCAGCAGCAGCGACACGCTTCTTCTTTGATGAGACACGCTTCTAGCTTCCTGCGACACGCAGTCCCTCAGAAAGCCCAAAACAGCAGCAGACACTGCCAAAGAACTCTGATGAGCTGGGGGTGAAGTCTGTTGTCCCTGAGACTTCAGCAGGAGGCAAGCTCTTTTTCAAGCCCTTGGAGATCCTTCACAAGTTGAAAGCAAAGTACACAAAGTTTCTTTCTCCTCTCTTTGGCAGTAAGGCAACCACTGCAGGCCAATCCCCTAAGCAGCACTTCAGCTTAGGAATAGTCTCTCCTCAGTTTCTTCAGGTTCCTCTCCTCAGCAGATGTTTCTTCTTGTAGTCCAAAAGTAATTTAATTTCATGGGATTAGGTTCCCAATATTTATACCCCAAAATCCTTAGTTCTCTGAGGGGAGAGGGGCCTGTGCCTAGTCCAAACCAGTTCTGGAGCACTCGGTTAACCAGACTTCTTCTTTCCTTTCATAGTGCAGGGCAGAAACATCAGACGCCCCACGGGAGGTGGAGCCAGCATTGTGTAAGGCAAGCATAGCCCTGGAGCACTTTGTTGACAGGATTCCTTCTCTTCTTTCAGTGTGCATGGCAGAGACATCAGCCGCACTCCAGGAGGTGGAGCCAGCATTGTGGAAGGCAGGCACAGCCCTATTCAAGGTTCAGGTGCCACTCCTCCAATCCCATCTAGATGCAGATCTCTCTATTCACCATCAGGCTGACTCATCCTGTCTCTTGGAATCCCCCAGCCCTACCACTCAAACTCCAGACAAGAATACACAACCTAGCAGAGGCAGGCTTGAAAGGTTTGGCAAGAAAATACCTACTTTCTAAAAGTGGTATTTTCAAACACAGAATGTTAAAACCAACTTCACTAAAAGATGCATTTTATCTTTCTGAGTTCAGGCATACTACACTCGAATTTCCACCATGTTCTCTGAGTCAGTTAGGATTATAAGAATGTAATAATCTAACTGCCCATTCTGGCCTATTGAGAACAGGTAGCCTTGCAATAGTGAAAAACAAAAATGACTGTAATTCACTATTAGGACATGCCGCACACACCAGGGCATGTCCTACCTTATACTTACAATGCATCCTGCCCTTGGGCCTACCATAGGGGTGTCTGATAGGAAGCAAAGGGAAGGTTTATGGACTGGCAAGTGGGTGCACTTGCCCAGTCAGCATTACAGTATCAGACTGCACGCAGGCTCTGCAATGGCAGACCGTAGACACAGTTTACAAGGCTGCTTCTGTGGGTGGCACAACCAGTGCTGCAAGCCCACCAGCAGCATTTGGATTTACAAGCCCCGGGCACACTCAGTGCACTGTACTAGGGTCTGACAAGTAAACCAAATAGCCAGACATGGAACTACTGGTTAATACAACAATTTACAGTAGGGAGCACTTGCACTGTGGCACTGGACAGCAGTGGTTCAGTGCCCAAAGCATCTAACACCAGCAAAAATACATGAGGCAACAGCAAAAATGGAAGGGAGACCCACGCCAATGGTGCCATGTCTAACAATCCTCTATGCTAGTAGTTATTTATACTTACAACAGGGTTTTTAAATATATTTTAAAAGTGGGATACACGTCTTTCCTCCTCAATGTGTGTCTCGGAGCCTCCTCGTCCTTTAGGATTGACGCTTTTAGCACCCTCCAAAATATCCGCGAGTCCTTTTTATGGAGTGACTATCTCAAATCTTCCTATGCTTTGAGTTTTAGCTCCCTTTATATTGCCCCTCTTGCTTTTTAGGTCTCGGCTAGCGTGGCTGGGCACATGCGCAGCTCGTCGGCGAGATTTAATGTTTTTGGGGACTTTCAGTAAAGGGCTTCGAGCCCGCCCCTCTTTCCCATTGGCCAGAGTCACAGTTTATGCTAAACGGTGGCCAGCCATTGGAAAAGAGCTTTTTGTGTTGTGTACTTTAGGCTTTTTCGACCGGTCCACTTGGACGGGATCCTCTGCCTTCCGTGTGTCGCAAAAGGTTTCTTATCTTTATGTTTGAAACACATGGCCCCATAAAGACAAGAAATCGTTTTGCTCTGGAAGAAAGTGAAAGCAGACCGAGCTTGTTTTGTTGGTATTAACTCGCAGAAACGCGTACAATCTTGCCCCTAATCCTACTGGTGGGGCATCTGCATCCATAGATGTTTTGGAAGAGTAACATTCTACCGGTCGTTTCTCTGTGAAACAGGATTGCTCTCAGAATGTAACATCACAATAGTAATTGTTGTTTTGTCTTTCTTGTGATGTGTCTTTTACACGCTTGTTGTTTTTGTCCGCTCTGCCTATTCGTAGAGCTCAGTCTCTATCGAGTTCTGTCCCTTTCACAATCACTCTCTTTGGCTGTTCTCCAGAGTCTAGTCATTGCGTGTCTTTTCTGACCTTTTACTGTGCTTTTTTTAGAGCTCTTTTGGTTTCCTTCTCAGAGGGTTGCCTGTTTTGTTAGTTGGGAATACACTTTCTGAGTACTCGGGTGACACTTGCACGTGAACCAGGCCTGTTGCTGCAGTGCATGACTTCAGGGAAAACTATGTTTAACCCATAACACTTCGAATGTGACTCTGATCCCAATCGGATACGCCTGATTGCAACAGCAGGTGCATGCAATAAGGGAATGGCGGACGTGTGCTGTCAAGGAAATGAAAACTAGCGTTTCATGATAGGACGGTGTGTTCCGAAGAGTGCAATTAATTGTGCTGCGCAAACCGTGTAATTGCAGAAAGTGTTGGATATCCTTGAAAACTCTGATAAGGCAACTGCTTCATTCACTCTTTATTTATAGGCCAAACAGGTCCACGCCGGGACTGGCGTTGATGTTCTTCTGACAAGCACCATAGGGGGGCGCAGTATACCAAATAGCTTGGTGGATAAATGAATGATTCTGCTTCTAAGAGCTGTACATCATGAAGATCGCAGAGTTTGATTGAATGAGTGCTGTCGAGTTGGCTGATGGCAGCGGATTATAAATATAATAACAAGCATTAAAAATGCACTTGGTCTCGCCTTTCATTAAGTTAAAGCCATTTGCTTTGCTATACAATACCATTAGCAAAGCAAATGGCTTTAACTTAAAGGTGAGACCTATTGCATTTTCAATGCTTGTTATAACTTGGGCGGAGCACCTGTATACAGCCCTGATCCCTTGAGTTTGCTCGTAAGGCAATATGCAATTTAGAGGCAGATTTTGTGCAGTTGTGATCAAACCATGAATCGTGGATTATATTGTTATTCTTAACATGGCTTGTTAATTGGTTTTTAAGCGCAAAAGAAGAGGCCCCCTGCAAATTAAGATGAGGTTCCTTAAAGTAGGGAAATAAATCAATCAATGTAAAGATTTAAGCGAACCATTCAATAAATAATTATTGAAATTCAATCATTATAATCATTATTCACACAGGCAACTATAACGCTGCTCCTCAATGAGCATATCGGTCTCTAAGCCTTGAAAATTGTTCTTTAGCCTTGTCTTTATTTGATAAATGTGCTAAAAGCTCAATTTTATACCCGTGCTAAAGTAGATTTTGTTTAGCAATGGTTTTAAGTAGCTGTGCTAAATTAATAAAAACTTGAAACCTAATCATTATTTTTTGAATGGTTAATTGGTTTTTAATCTATATTTTAATTCTCATTTATCGCTATATGAACACTCACGAGCACTCAACACTTTGCGTATAGCAGTAAAAATGTAGGATATTTGTGTATGCATCTCTCTGCTCCAATGTGTTTTGACATTTTCAAAATACTAATTCATTGATGTTTGTTGAATTCTGTAAAAGAACACTCTTATTTCATGAAACACTTTTTGATTGTCTAGCATATGCCCTAGGTTCTAGGTATTGTAAAGGACAGCCTGTTCTCTTAATTCCAGATCCAGTTAGGAGCAAAAAACGTTTTAGGGGGTTTAATTTTGCTCCGGTTCATCCATGGTGCTTCAATCTGACACACCCCGAATAACGCCATTATATTGCACATTTTCTATGCTAATCAATTCCATCACTGTTTATTTAGGGCTTGCGCATGATCCTTTTGTTTGTCTTAAACATTTATCAAAAAATTTAGTGCACGGTCCTTAATATGTTTGCAGTTTTAGGTTTCTATTTCAAAAGAGAATAATACGGGGTGTCGCTCGCCAGTCGTCCAGGAACCGCGTTTGGAAATCCCTCACTGCCGTGACCTGCCATTGCCTAAAGGGCCTTTGACCTGCTAACAGTAACCTGGGAGCCCGTGTGCTCGGTTACTAAACTCGCTGGGTCTTGTTGTTGGGAGAGCCTGTGCTGCTGACGCCGGGAGCGGGACTGCGAGGACCAGAGGTGCTTGCGCCAGGAGATCGCGCGCACCTGGTGCCTCTTCCCGCCCCCTCCTCCCTAAGAGCTTCAAAACGACTCGCGGCCCCCGATTCGCGGGTGCCGCTCGCCAGTCGTCCAGGAACCGTGTTTGGAAATCCCTCACTGCCTTGACCTGCCATTGCCTAAAGGGCCTTTGACCTGCTAACAGTAACCTGGGAGCCCGTGTGCTCGGTTACTAAACTCGCTGGGTCTCGTTGTTGGGAGAGCCTGTGCTGCTGACGCCGGGAGCGGGACTGCGAGGACCAGAGGTGCTTGCGCCAGGAGATCGCTCGCACCTGGTGCCTCTTCCCGCCCCCTCCTCCTACTTAGCTCAGCCTTCTGACGCGAACGCGGGACGCGGGCGAAGACCGGGCAAAGAGCGGGCCGTTTGAGGCCGTTCGAGGACGGAAGAGACCGGACCGGGCAACCCCTACGTCTTGCCCGTGACCCTCTCTCCTCATAACACTACTTGATCCTTGCCTGCATCCACAGAGTGCCCTATAAACAATGAGTAAAATGGAGACTAGGAGCAAAGCCAACTTGGCTGTCGCTGGACCTACCACGCCCGCTACGGCCCAAGGTAAAATTGATAATTATTTCCTCAAGGCGGGATCCTTGCTGATTGATGATATCACTGTCCTAGAAATACGCATTTCGCAAGAAATCGAGTGGGCTAGGAGATCATCCATGGGCATTCTAGCGATGGCAAAAACCCCTGAGGAAAGGCCGAACACAGATGTCTCGCAGTTTGGAGCTTGTGGAGGGGACCAACTAACTACCAGTCTAGATCTTTCAGAGGAAACTTTAAGTGACCTCGAAGATATGAGTCTACTCTCACTCCCACTGACACAAATTACACAACCACCAACTTTCATTAATGTGGGGGAACATTCCGAACTAACTCCTAACTTACTTGGGGAAGAACCGCCACTGGCAACGAACACCTTAGATGTAATAGAGCCTCCTAGTACAGTTAGGGGCGCAAGGGAAGGAGCAATACAAAAAAGGAAAATGGGGAAACAGAGCCACAGAGAAAGGAAGGCGAAAAAACTAAAGCCAGGTACAATACATAACAAATCCAGCTCTGATAATACCATACACGAGACCCCACCATCAGCCAGAATGGAGCTCCCTCCCCAGGTAAAACCCCCCAACATTTCCATTGATCTTCCGCCTTCCACAATAGAATACAACACTGAAACAGTCGAAGAGGATATTACACTGGCAGACACAGGAAACCTCCTTAGGTCACTGCTTAGTCCTATAGAAGCCCGTCTGATTAAAATAGAAGCAAGGCTAAATAAATTTGAGAAAACTGCCTCCCAGTTTATGGACAGTTGGAAACCTGTGAACTCCTGCCCCATAGCACCTAGCGTAGACTCAAAACATAAGAAGGACCTTGAGTCCCAGAATTCAACTAAGAACAATGAGGCTGGAAACGTGAAATCCGCAACTACATCTATAAATCCAAAACTAGTTAATCGCCAGGCACCCAGTCTGAAGCAAAACAATCCCCTGGCCAGACCACAGCAACCTGTGACACCCGCGGGTGAATCCCACAAACAACCCCCCAGCTCACAACAAACACTCGCACCCACCGATGCAACAAATTCACAGCTACAACATACAAGTGCATCCAAACCTCCACCAAACAAATCACAAAACCTTCAAGATCACAACACTACATTGCCAAAAATACAAAAAACAGTAACTGTAAATCTTCCACCAGAGGTAGCTGCATACACTGTCATTCTAGCTGGGGCACCTGAATTAAAACCTGCATCAAGCGAAACAGGGGCCTCGCTAAAAAATAAAGTAATTAACTGGTTATCTACATTCAGACCACTCACCAGAGGCATGACCAGCGATATTCGCATAGTAAGAAGAGTTTCATGGGTAGGAAAGACGCCCAAATCAATTAGTGGCGACTGTATACTGGTCAGTTTCAAAGAACCAGGAACAGTCTCCTATATTTGTGGTTGCTTCCCAGAGGACGAGGGAAATAACATCCAGCCACTTCCCCTCTCGTTCTTCTACCCATCAAACACTCACACATCCAATGATCAGAGATGGGGACACCCGCATGACCCACTAGGAAACTGGGGGGGAAACTTGGGAATAAGGAGAAATCCCTACAACCAAATGCGAATGGCATCGGGTTACCCCTTAATTCATGATGATGCCCAGGGATGGGAGACTGTTAAAGGAAGAGGAATGGGAAGGGGTGGTTTGGAACGAGGATCAATTTGGCCCCTCAGACACTACCAGCCACCATTTCTGCCGATTTTCAATCGATTTGATTGTCTTGAAATGGTGGATTGACAGCTTGCATCTGAAGATAGGGTACCCCCGCACCCACTCGAGCATGCCATACCTAATTTCATTCAAGATGGCGGCCATAAATCCCCTATCCATGGGGACGAGCATTTTGCTCCCAGAAATTCAGAAAATTTCCAACAGAGTATATAGCGTAACTGAACCAGAGGCCCTACACAGGGGACAAGGGCCGATACAGGGAACATCCCCAAAAGATCATATAAATTTAAAGATAAATCAAGGCACAAAGGGAAATAGCCAGTACGTCCCTTACATATTAAAGCTGCTCTCATGGAATGTCGCAGGACTGGCCAATAAAATAGATTCTGAACCATGGGCTGAATTAGTTAACTCTAAAAGTGCTTGCCTCTTTCAAGAGACTTGGGCAAGGGAGGAGCATACCTATAGGGGCTTTGAGATATTTTCGATACAAGCAGTATGGGGTGGGAGAGGTCGACCATCTGGAGGTCTGGCAATCTGGGTGGCTTCAGACCTGGGCTGCACAGCTTCACGATACACCGTGGACTCGGAAGATATACTGGCTGTCCTCCTTGAATGGCCGAGACTATACAAATTACTCATAATAAATGTCTACTCCAGACCAGTCTCCATATCTGCCACCTCTAAAACCATTGGCGAACTGTCCTCTCTATTAGAAACCATTCCAGAGGGGATTTCATACTTAGTAGGGGGAGACTTCAATTCGCATTTCGAACCACTACCTGGCGTACTTGATGGACCCTCCCTAGAGGAGGATTCAAGTTGGCATGTTCCAGCGACAGAGGCTCCCCCCCTCCGAGAGCATGGACACCATTAGCTGTCCAGATCAACATGCTTACCCTCACACATGGCCTTAGGGCCTGCAATGGTCGTGTTAAGACCGATATCCCGAGCAAATGTACGTATAATAAAGTCGGGAGAGAATCTAGATTAGATTACCTTCTGGTACAGTTACATGCTTGGAAAAGGGCGGCTGACTTCAGAGTAATACCTAGAGAGGACAGCGACCACAATGCCTTGGAACTGGGATATGCCATCCCCCGTATGGGGGATCGGGTATCAAACGAACAAAAACCCAGAGAGGGATACCTCCTAGAAAACAATAGAAGGAGGATAAGATGGGAAAAGCTATCTACTAGTGAAGATAAGCTAGCTGCCCTCTACGCTAGGATCACTCCAATCCTCGCGGAGGCATTTGACCTAGGGGCCCCAGTGTGTACGCAGGAAACAAGAGAGGATCTCGCACACGTACATGAGCAACTTATTAAAACACTTGAGGCAGACTTTTTCTGCACTAGACCGCACAGAACCCAGGGATCACATAAAGGCACATGGTTTAACACCTCCTGCAGAAATGCCAAACGTGACCTCCTAGGTACCATTAAAGCTGGAGGCCCGAGGGAAGAGATCCGCATCAGAAGGAGGGCGTACAAAATACTCGTGACTAATGCTAAGATAGAGTGGGACCTCCAACACTGGGAGAATCTTTCTGAGTCATTAGCAATAAGAGACTCCCGCAAATTCTGGCGAGTAGTCAACCACGGTTCTGAAGACCTCCCCTCGGCAACCGAACCAAACATCGCCGCCAGTGTTTGGCAAAACCATTTCCAGTCACTATATTCTTCGGAGGCTGGAGGGACAGAACCACCGCCTTCCATCATCCAAGACAATCAGGCCTCGGATCCCTTTACTGAGAAAGAGATTAGGATGGCGATAGCAGGGTTATCCTCTGGAAAGGCACCTGGTCTGGACGGGGTGCCGGGCGACCTATTTAAGCAGGAACCAGGAGTCTGGGCACCCTATCTGTTAGTGATATTCAACGCAGTGCTTGGGGGGATGGAAATACCTGATACTTGGCTGGGGGCGGAGGTGGTCCCGATTTTCAAAAAGGGCTCGCCCCTGCTCCCAGCCAACTATCGCCCAATAAGCCTCATTGATGTTTTCCAGAAGTTATTTGGCAGACTAATACTCAATAGGTTACAATCTTGGATAGAGGAGACCAATATCCTAAGTCCTCTACAGGCGGGATTTAGAAAAGGAGTTTCCACAGTTGATCAAATACTCCGATTGAACATCATTTACTGGAAGACAGTACTTATCGAAGGCGGCACACTATACGCGGTCTTTGTGGACCTCCGTGCCGCCTTCGATTTGGTCCCACGGGCCAAACTGTGGGAGGTATTGGCGGAGCTGGATGTCCCAGGAGATATCCTCCATATTTTAATTAGATTGCACACTGACAATTATGCACGAGTTAGATGTGGGAAAGAGGGCAGGTTGGCGGATAGGTTCCCCGTTCGCAGAGGGGTACGGCAGGGTTGCGTACTGGCCCCGACCCTGTTTTGCCTATTTGTGAACGGGGTGATAGAGCACTTGAGTAGGATCCCTAACATTGATGCACCACAATTGAACAGCAGCAGGGTGCCCGCGATTATGTTCGCGGATGACACCCTGCTGCTGTCTAAATCGCCAATGGGGCTACAAAGGGTCGTGAATGGGTTCTTGGGGTTCTGTAGTGAAAGGGGCCTCGAAGTAAACCCCTCAAAAACAAAATTTATGATCCTTAACCCCAAGCCCAAAAAGTGCCCAAACCCCCGCCTAGGCTCTACACTTCTGGAAAGGGTGCATACAAAAGAATATCTTGAAATAACCCTCAACCAGAATTTGACATGGCTGCCACATAAAACAAAAGCAACCACAAAACTAGCTCAGAGGGTGGGAGGCATTATAAGAATTGCTAAGAAATCCCCACTGTGCCCGTTGGTACCTGCCATTCACATTTATAAAGCTCAAGCTCGGGGGGGTATCATTTATGGGGGCGAGCTTTGGGGGCACACTCCGCTATATACCATACAGGTTGCAGAAAATAACTTCATCAGGCAATTGGCAGCACTCCCCCCAAGCACTCCGCTTCTCCCCCTAAGACTGGACTTGGCACTGCGACCAATCACTGAGGAACTGGGCCTCAAACCTCTGACCTATTGGCGTCGCTTGTGGAGTAGTCAGGACCTTGTAAATTACAGAAATGAGCTGCAGGAATTTCTTAGATTAACTAATGCCACCACAATTCCCTGGATAAAGTACATCAGGGAGATGTGTATGACTCTCGGAGTGCCAGAACTATGGACAGATCCGGAAACTGCGTCCGCAAGGATTTCTAGAAAAGCACTCTCACAACTATTTTATAGCTTTATGCTTCAAAAAACATTGAATTCCACTCGGGAAGGGTCTTTAACCGACACATTCATTAAAATAAAAGACTCATATTGCCACGAACATGTATTGGATGGCATGACGCCAGTGCTCGCGCGGAAGATCTATATGCAATGGCGGTATGGATCTCTCCCTTTAAGGTCCCTCACAAAATCTTGGGCTGATTGCTTGGACTCGGGGTGTGTCCGGCCTGTGCTTACAAACTGGAAAGCGATCTGCACGTGGTCTTGTTTTGCAGAGCCTATAGCAGAATTAGGAGTTTCTGGTTGGTTCCTCTTTTAAAAAACCTGGGCTTTAGAACATATGCTCCGGCCTACAGAGTTCTTAAGACTGATTTATCTGCACCAATAGTGTTCGCTATGGCAAAATTCCTGACTGCAATGTGGCGACTGCGTGCAAGAATAATTAAGGACACTACAACTGTGTGAAAAATCTTTTTAAATTCCCTCGTATAAATGCTGATCTTGTTCTTAAAAATGCTATTTTATTAACCATTGGCGTAATTACCACTTTTGGAAATTCTTTTTATAATGGACAGTATATTTATATAAAGTTTTTAAATTGCTCAAAGTGAATAATTAACTTGTATATCTTTTATGATTGAAATAAAGATTTTGAATTTGAATAATACCGGGTCATACTGTTTTGACCCTAACTTGGACAATTATAAAAATACACACCAAGCTAATTAACAAACTACAATAAAAAAACTGCCAATAACACACTGGTCTCGGACACTCAAGCTTGGAGATCATTCACTTCGTCGGAGCCCAACTTCTGACATCAATGAAGGTGCTCTTATGCTTGGATCGGGAATGTCGGGAATAGTAGTTCCCCAACTACTAAGTGCCACTGAATCCAAAAGCAAAACAACTGAGCGGACTTTAAGTCCCAGCAGCCCAATCAGCTGGCATCATAAGGCGAGCGACGCAAACACTGAAGAGGGAGGGGCTGCAAGATGGCGTCGCGGGAAGCGGGAGGGGAGTCACTGGCGGCCACCCTGGCCGGGTTGGCGGGGCCCGATCCTACGGCTCAGGCGCGAGCACTCTATGCTATCCGCACGCGCCACATCAAAGAGCCCGGCGGTATCGAACGATTCCGGGCACGCGGCGGTCTAAAATACGTGCTGAATCTTCTACAGAACCCCCGAGCGCGGCGGTCTATGGACCTGGCACTGAGTATCTTAGCGAATTGCTGCACAGAGAGGGGGAGTCGAACACAGGTGCGTTAGTATGTGGCGCTCAGGGTGTGCCCAGGAAGGTGGGAGCGATGAGCTTTGATCACTTGGTGAGTTATTTTCTCAGGTGGACGGCTCTGTAATCATTTTGCACTTTCTTTCCTTCTATAGGTCAGGCAACTCGGTGGAATCCCCCCTCTTGGTGAGTAGATAGATAGTTCCTCCTGCTTTGCCACATCGACACTTTTGCGTGGTTGTACGTGTTGACGTAAATACTCTACCATCCCGACGCTCTCTTGTGACGTGCTTTTCTGCCATCTTTGATTGGTAACGTTGTGTTGCAGCCGAAGTTTACAGATGACCATATGTGTTGAGTTGGATTCAGTGCTACCATTTTGGATCAGGAATGGATCAGGAATGGCTTGCCGTAGCCCGAAAGGTTTTTCGACCATTTATAAACTGTTTGTATTGACGTAAAGTGGCCATGATGGGTGTGTGTGTTCACACCCAATATCTATAACGGCAGCCTGGCGGTGATGTAATAATTGCCACGTGACGGGTTTGATGGTCACCCAACAGCCAAGTGTGTTTTTTTAATACGTGTGACGACAGCCCACTTTTTTGTTGTGGGTTTTTTTTGTTGCCAGTAGCTCCCTACATTTAAGATACTTAGGGGCAGATTTGCAAGCCCCTTGCGCCACTTTTGCGTCACTTTTCCCATGGTAAAAGTGGCGCAAGGGGCTTGTAAATCTGCCCCTTAGTTTCCCTTTTATTCCAACATACGAAATGAAAGTTGTTATAAAGGCAGGTCTGACTATGATGTTAACTACGGTGATGTTTGCGGAAAGCGTTATGGAAGAAGCTAGCTTTTTTAAGATATTCAAATAATAAAAACTATACAGTCCAGGGGACCGGTTATGACATTGCTGGTGGTACTCGCACTGCATGCCATGATATACAGAGTTGAGGAAACAGGACTGGTGACCCCTGAGGATGTGTAAAAAGTATGTCACATAAGACCTGCATGAGCACAGTGTCGAATCCTAAACTAGTTGCTATAACCTACACCAGCACCCATTTCTTCTCAGTGCCGTGTTGTCCGATATTTATCCCATTTGTAACTGGGAGGCATGCATTTCAAAATGCTGTCTGTATTTCAGAGACTTTCCGGTATTTTCCTGCTCATGGGGCTATTTTTGACCATCCGAGAAGCTCAGTCAACAGTTTCCCCTAAAGCAATATGGTGATTTTGAGGAATCTTCAGAGTTAAGTCACCTTCCTCAATCTGTGTAATTTGCATGTGTTCAATCCCCATGGTAATTTAGCAGCTATGCAATTAACTAGTTATGGATTTCTAACACATGCATTTTTGTATTGTTGACTTCTTTGTAGTTTTTCTTTGCAAAGTATAATTTAGTCTCCGTTTTCTATTTTTACACATACATCGCAGATCCTGGGCGTTCCATTTTCTGTGCAGATTGACAATTTAGAGAGCTCAAAGGGGGCGATACTTCCAAAAATAACTGCATATGTGTATATACAACAGTCTGACTGTCTTGTGTTTTGTATTGTCTGTCATCATATCAGGCATGTCTCATTGTGGGAGTTTCGGGGATCCTCAGCATTACCTGATGGACCACTTGGCTCTACATCACAAAGTTTTGGAGAGTACTATCCTGTTACTCGCTAATCTCTACATGTTCCTGCAACACAGCGATGTTAGAGCCCATGTTGGGCTTTTGTTTAATGCTAAAACTGACAGGCGCCTTAGTGTGGACGAACATTTATTCATATTACAATCTCATTTTTGTTCTAAATTTGGATTGTTACAGACACAATGTGAAAAATAAAAGCAAATGCCTAAAGGAGTGTTTAAAAATTAAATGCTATACAACTGAGCCCTCTTTATTGTTCAAGGTCCCAGCATGGATAATGTTTGGCTGAGGACCAGAACTTACTAATGGTGTCATACATGGAGATTTATGCAGTACTGGGAACAGTTTTTCCTGGTACAATGTGTGGTCCGCTTCACTAAGCCATGTTTTGTCTTTGCGTTCTGCTTCTTTTAGTGCTGAATTTATAATGGGATATATGCTCAAATGAGATGCAAAAAAATGGCCTGGACTTGTGAAGTGTTATTCATGTAATTGTGGAAACTTCAGATACCCAGTTCTCTTTTCAATCCATATATATAGTTTGACAGGAGCACGTATTATCACTGGGGTTTCAAGTACAATTTAAGATTCCAAGGGTTCCTAATGTTTGTACTTGTGCTGCTAAACCTAAATGCCATGTTGCCCGTGGTCATGTGACATGTACATTCGATATGTAGATCCAGATAAGGGGAATGATATGTAATCTTTTATGACGCTTCTAATATATACTACAGTACAAATGTAAACAAGCTTGTATAGGTGGTGAGAATGTCTGATTTAAGGAAATATTTTCTTCTGCAGTAACCATCTTGAAGTCGATCAATGTTGACAGCATCTTGAACCGGACAGCCAGGGCCCTGGGAAACCTGGCGTTGGAGCCTGAGAGTGCCCGTGCCATCCACGAGTCTGGTGAGTTTTTAATGCAAGCATGTCTGTCTGAGTTGCTTTTGGTGTTGTGAGTAACTGAACTGATGATTAAGAGATGTGTGGAGGTGAGGGTAAAAATTCCATCTTTACTCTTCTCAGAATGTTTCCTGTGTGATAGCCTAGGGAATGTAGGTTCATAGATTCCATCATTTTAGAAGAGAAAAGTAGGGGATAAAAAAATGGGATAATGTATTTCCCCTATTGACTTCTTTTGAAGCAGGTGCAATTTCAGATGAGAGACAGCCAAAATAAAGCCGCTTGTGGATTTACAAATTGAGTCTCCACCTGAATTGGGTCTTTAGTCATGTATGCAAAATATTGGCTGATGGGGGGGGGGGGGGTCTGTGGTGTTATCAGCAGCCTCGAAGTGCCATCAAATTATAGTCTGCAGGGTAAGTCTTTGATCTGGATGATTCACATAGCATGGGGGGGATGCATGATGGAGAACTGGCTGCAGGATGAAGTGTAAATCCACCTGTATGGGAAGGAGTACAGTACCAGGAGAGGGCATGCAGGACCAATAGAGCCCTCTAAATTGGGAAAGTGTCTGCCTGGGGATTGTTTGTGGCCCTGGCAAGTCTATGAAAGGGGGAGGGTGTGGTGCCTTTGGTTTGAGTGCTGGGCAAAGTGTTAAGTGTGTCTGTCAGTGGTGAAAAGTTGATGTAGAAAAGTTTTCTAGGATTGTCATGCTCTCTGACTAACCAGTGGCCATTCTGGTATCTTCATAGGTGCTCTCCCGCATCTTGTGGATGTACTTAAGAACAGCCAGGACATAGAGTGTCTGCAGAGTGTTATCCGGGCCTTGCGTAACCTGGCAGACACCCCTAGCCACCGATTTTCTATCACTCAGCATTGTGCCATCCCACCCATAGCGGAGAAGCTATCTTCCTCAGATGAAACCTTGGTGGCAGCCAGTGTTCGTGCCCTCTCTGACTTCACTAAAGGCTGCAGCCTGGACTGTGCTGAGCAACTTTCCCAAAGTGATGGTGTGGCCAAGTTGGTGGTCCTGGCTGATCACTCAACAAAGGCCATCCATGACTGTGCCCTCATTACTTTGAGCAACATATGTGTACAAGGAGTGATACGACCCACAGTGGGCAATGCAGGTGGCATCCGCTGCCTGGTTGAGAAGATGAAGGAGCAGAATTTGGTGTCCCTGCCATACATCCGGGCTCTCTGTCTCTGCTGCCGAGAAGCCATCAATCGTGTGCGAGTACGTGAGGTGGGTGGCCTAGAGCTGCTATTGACCTTAGTCAAGGATGAGCGCTACCTGCAGGCACACACCCGCATCATGGCTGCCTTCCTTAACTTCTTCTATGATGAGGTTGCCCTGGAGTATCTGCTGGCCAATGGACTGGTTCCACTTCTGGTCTCCCGCTTGGAGGCCTTGGCTGAATCCACCTCCATGGCCCCAGTTATGGGTGAAGAAGAGGAGGAGGAGGACGAGCGATATGCAGCCTCGTATGACTTCCCAACTGAGTACAATCGAAGACCGGACCCAGAACAGCAGCAGCAAGGAGCCGAGTCTTCCAGCTTCCAAAGCCTCAGGTCAGAGACTGAAATCTGTGTCCCTTGTTTTCTCTTCTGGGCCTTCCAGTATTGCACATTACATTGCTTTGATCTTTCCTTAGTCTATTCTCCACTCTTCTAAGCCTCCCTTTAAAGCACAGCTGTCTTTTTTCTTCTTCCTTATATGCCCTGTTCTTTCCTCCCTCTGAAGCAGCATTTTTTCACCTCATTTAGACCGCTCTATTTCTCAATTCTCCCTTCTCTTGTTCAGGGGTAGGGGGATTTGGGGTTTTGTGTTTGGCACACACTGCAAGCAGAGCCACCTTTTAAGAACATTGGTGTAGATTTGACAGTTGTTGATGGTTGAGAGCCCGAGGCCTGAACTCATCCAGATGTGAGGTTTGCACATTGCCAAATGTTCATCAGTATGTTTTAGATACATACAGCCTTTGTGTCTCAGAGTAGAAGGCGTACTTGAGCAATAGTGGCTCGGATGAGTAGCGAGGGAGTGTATGTATGCTGTTGGTAGTTTATGTGAAGAGAAGTCAAACAACTGTCCCGAAACTCAAGGCAATTTGGTAATATTAGGGTGTAGGAAACCTCAAAAGAAGGCCTTAGTGTGTGATACAAAAGAGAAGGTGGATAGCGAGGAATAGGACTAGGGATGTCCTCCTGTACAACAGGTCAATCAAATTGGACCGTAAGCCAGTCCTAATAGAACCTGCGTCTGTTCTTGAAATGATCTACTTTATGATATTGTCCAAAGGCCATCCCAAAGCACTCTTCACCCAACTTGCACTTACTGTTGTGATATCAATACTTGCCACAAAGTATTTGTCAATGCCATACCACACACCAGTCGATTGCCAAATCATGTATGCACTCATTGTGAAGGACATCATTTTGTACTTGACTCCCTCTGGGATTTATTTGCCAGCAGTGGCTTTTGAGGTCCAGGGTGCTTAGAAGCCAGACGTTGAATAACTTTTTAACAGATTTTGTAGGTAGAGGATAACCGGGCTTACTCAATTGGTGTGATCACTCCTTAATCACTAAAGTGACTAGATCTTGTCTAGTCTACCTTCAGAGGTTGCATTTTCAGTTTTTCTGAACTTTAATCACCCTGTTTTTATCACACATGACTCATGTAAACAAATGGAGAGCTAGTCTCTGTCAGCTAGGTTTCTCAGAGGAACTCTGGATTGCAAATCATGTCCTCGGAATTATCTTCTCATGCTGTAGGTGAAATAAACACCACCATAAATTTCCTCCTTTTCACTTGACGTCTCCCTTTTTGCATCTTAGTGCTGGTCTTTCTCTGTTTTTAATTTAGTCCTATCTTGTACTCTCCAGTTTCCTTCGTTCCAGGCTCTGCACAGTTGAGTGTCTCTGCTCATGCTTTTTTAACTCTGCCTCTTTTTCTTTTGACTTCTTATACTTACTGGTGCCCTCCTAACACCTTCACCATTTCTTGATCATTCTTTTCTTTGCCTGTTCCCATTACCACTCTGCCCTTGAGTTAAACTATAGCTTTATCTTCCTTCCTCACTCTCTTCTCATTGTTACTCATCTCCTGTGACCTCTGTACCCTGCGCTGCCCCCTCCCTATTATTTTCCTAAATCTGTGCACCTCAATGCACAACTTGACTCTTCCTTTCAATGCCTTTCTTCCCCACGCCTTCCTTTAAAGACCGATATCTATTATTTTTGCACTTCTGTCTTTGACCAGTACCGCTCTGCCTTCTTTTCTAATTGCATGCTTTCTGGCTCACCCTCCTTGACTCTGCTCTTTTGTCTTCACCTCATCCAGGTCTTGGCTCTTGTCTGAAGGATACATTGCCAGTCCTGGAGACCTTTCTCCACAGTGGTCGCCAGAGGCTGGAAGCCCTGAGCTTGACCCACAGTACCTGGATGGCTCGGGCAGCCCCACGCTCGGCCTCCGGGATGACGCTGCCAGCACCCTTGAAGAACTTCTGACCCAAGATAACCCTGACACCAGCCTGGTAGATGAGACCAGTTGTCCGATCAGGGACCAACACCCTGGAGCTGTGACTGATCCAGAACTGGAAACCATAAATCTATTATCCTCTTCAGCTGGGACCCTGGAATCGCTACTGAGCAGTCCTGCAGCTGATGTCCCTGGGCAGCTGCCAGCAAGTGAGCATACCGGCAGCCGTGACCCAGACTCCAAGATGTCCTCCACTTTTTGTCGAAGGAGGCGATCCAAGTCCCGCTCAGTCCTGGGCACTATTGACTCCTCCCTGAACTTCTCAGACGCTTCCACGTCCACCCCTATCCGCGTACGATGTGAGGACAGGCTGGCTTCAGCGCCGGATGCTGGGGGGCAGCTAGTCACCCCCATACAGGAGATTCTGCAGGCATCTGAAGCACTTTCCTCATCCTTCTATCGACAGGAGGAGACCTGGGGTCCTGAGGCCCCGCTTTTGTTGTTGCTTTCCAGGTTCTCACAGGTCGTGGACCCCAGTACTACCCTGGTGACTGATGCCACATTGCGGGGCCTGCTGTCCTATGTGGCCAGGTCAGTGGATCCGAGCCCCCGCTGCCTTCGCCTTCTCAACCGTCTCACCTGCAACCCCAACTGCCTGGAGGCCTTCATCCGCACCTATGGGGCGGCTCTGATTCGCACCCAACTGGTTCTGGGGCTATCGCCCAAGGACATTACTACTTCTTTGAGTGACCCCAATGGAGAGGAGACTGGGAACCCAGTGCAGGAGAGCAGTTATCGACCGCAGGAACGTTGGCGTATTGCAAGGAAGAAGGAACTGGGTGAGTGAAAATGATTTTGGGCAAATGGTGATCACACCGAATCAAGATACAGCTGGGCATCACCTATAAAAGCAGGGACTTCTACATGTGTCCTTTTGTATGGGCTGGAAGTGCTGCTGAAATGACACTTCTAGGCCACCAGGGGGAGCTCTCTAGATCTTGTGCAGTTAATCTAGCCCTGTACTATGCTGTGAAGTTAATTCTAAGCTTTAATTTGCACGTACCCGATTGTTTGTTTTGACCGATTCGTCTGCTCTGGCCCTTTTTTTTTTTTTTTTTTTTTCTTTTCTTAATGCAAATGCTATGTTGGCCTCTTCAATTGATGTATACATGTTACCCCTTTTTTTTTTTTTTGCCCATACTCTCTGTACTTCCCTCTGTGTAACCGACCTTTACCCATTTCCCGCTTTCTTATTTTTCTGTTCCTTCAGTGTTGCTGCCAACTTTTATTTTGTTTTGCGCTCTATTCTCTGGTGACCCTGATCTCTCTACATGTCCGTTCCAGCGATGGGCTATGCTTGCTCTTCCCTTTGCCTGTAGACCACCTTTTGCCGCCTTTCCCATGTGCCCGTGGTCTATAACCTACTCTCGGACCTTGTCCTTGATTTCTGTCCTGCCTCCACACTGGCATTTGCCATGGGCGTGTATTCTGTTTTCCCACTTTATTCCGAAGGGAATACCAGATTTCCTTCTTTGGCCTCTGTGGCCCCTCTGCCTTTTGTCCTGGATTCTGATCGCTTTACTGAAGGTTCTCTGTCCTTTGCATGTGGTCTTGCTCTTCGCTTTGGTCTCTGCATATGATTTTGTGCCTGCTCGTCCTTTTCTTCTGGTTTCTGTCGTCTTTGCCCTGTCTTTTGTCGTCTTTGCCCTGTCTTTTGTCTACCATCGGTCATGCTTTTCTTTCCATTTGTGTGCTCCCTCGCTCCGATGCTTAGTTCTGGCCTTTCGCCTTTGCTTGTTCTTTCAGCACACCCCTCTTTGCTATTTTGTGTGTGTATTGTCCTCTGTGCCTGGCGTCTACCCTACTTGTTCTGTTTCTTAACTGTATTCAGTCATTCTCACCATTACCTTTAGTCTTTGCCTACGCTGTCATTTCCGCTCCAGTCTCTAACCTCTCTACCCATGGAGGAGTATCTCTTCTTGATCTTGCCTGTGTGTGACCTCATTTATCTGGACACTGTCAGTTTTTCGGTTTGATTTGCTCTCTTGACTTTTTCCATCTGCCAATCTCTGCCATTTACCTGTAGTCTGTGTATTTTGTGTAGGGTCTGTCTTCTTTGCCCCTTTTCCCATGTCTGCCCCTTACCCTGCTTTTGCTGGCTTGGCCCTATGATTGTCCTTTGTCCGTAGTCTTAGAGTTGCTACCCCTTCAAACACAACAAATTGAATATTGCTGCTATCTATGACACTAACTCCACTCTACAGCATACTGACACCGCCATTCTTTCAGAATTTTCCTTCTTCTGTAAAACCCTGTACTCCTCGGAATCCCAACCCACTCCCCAATCACTCACTCACTATTTCTCTACCATCCACAAGCCCTCTCACTTCCCCCTTGATCTCTCTGCTCTAGAGTCTAACATCACTCTCGAAGAGCTGCTTGCTGCGCTCAAACACCTCAAATTAAATAAGGCTCCCGGACCTGATGGCTTCACCGTCGAATTCTATCTCCATTTTCCCAAACTTCTCCTCCCCAAGCTCTATTTACTTATTAACTCCTTCTCTGCCTGCGGAGGCTCCTCTGGCACCTTCTCAGAAGCACACATTTGCCTGATTCCCAAGGAGGGTAAAGATGCCCAACACTGCAAGAACTACCGGCCAATCTCGCTGGTGAATATAGATTACAAGATCTTTGCCAAGTCTTTAGCTGCTCGGTTAGACTCCCTCCTCCCTGATCTTTTGGGTGAGGAACAGTCCGGCTTTGTTAAGGGTCGCTTTATCACAGATAATACCAGGTTACTTTTTAACATTCTCACAAAATCCTCACGTATGCAATCCTCACTTGCTGCGATTGCCTTGGACGCAGAAAAAGCGTTCGATAGGGTGGAATGGTTTTACCTCTTTCATGCTCTCACATGGTTTGGATTTGGCCCTAATTTCATTTCCTTGGTTTCCCTTTTATACTCTCGCCCGCGTGCTGAAGTTTGTGCTAATGGCAAGGTCTCTCCCTTCTTTGACTTAGGTAGAGGAGTACGTCAGGGTTGCCCCCTTTCTCCCTTCCTTTTCAATTTGGCCCTGGAACAGTTTCTCTCCAGGTTACGCCAAAATCCCAATATACATGGCTTTCCCTCCACGGATTCCCACGTCAAACTTGCTGCATACGCGGATGACATTTTACTGTTCATTTCTGATCCTGAATCCTCTATTCCTGCTTTCTTGTTAGAAGTGCAGGATTATTCCCTAATCTCAGGATACAAGCTTAACCATGAAAAATGTCAGATATTGCCATTGACCAAATTTACTTTCAAAGCAGACTACGCTGCCTCAAATTTTATCTGGAATTCCTCTCACATCAAATATCTCGGCTTGCACATCACCCCCTCCATACCCGATACGATTTCCTTATGCTTAAATAAATGCATTCAGAAAATCTCCGATCTCACTGCTTGATGGCATCCTCTCTACCTCTCCTGGTGGGGTCGCCTCGACACGATTAAAATGATGCTCACCCCAATTATCCTTTACACCATATCCAATATTCCTGTACCTATCGCTGCAAAGTTATTTAAAAAGATTAACTCCGTTCTGTCAACCTTCCTTTGGCACAATAAAAAGCCACGAATGTCCATCGCACGACTGATTCGCCCTACTTCTGAAGGCGGGGTCAACTTTCCAGATTTCCCCTCATATCAAAAAGCCTTCCTACTCCGGCAAGCATCGTTCTGGCTACAGGATCCTGACGACCCATGCCCCTTGTGGGTCAAGTTAGAACGCCTCTTCCTTTCCCCTTTCTCCTTTGGAGAATATCTCGCTTTTTCTCGTAAACCCTCCTCTGTTTCCACACCCATTCACAGATTTACAACCAAACTCCTTTTGGCTTCCTCCCCCACCCCTCCTAGCTCTATTGCGGATTTTCTCTCCTCCCCTTTATGGCACAACACTCGCCTCCTCATTCGCTCTAAACCCTTCTACTGGAAGTCCTGGAGGCAGAAGGGTCTTTTGTGGGTTTCGCAATTGTTCTCCCATTCTACATTTCTCTCTTTCTCAGACCTTAGAGCGAAATACGCCTTACCTGCTTCTTTCGCTCCTAATTACTCTCGGCTCAAAACGGCGGTAATGGCTGTGTACACATCACTTGCGCAGACGCAGACACCCTCCATTCCCCCTACTCCTACTTCGCGCCTACACTCTTTACTTCGCACAACTCCTAAAGCTTCGGCCATTTATAAGCACCTTCACGTGACAGACACCCCTAGACCCAAATCCACGGTGGAATTACAGTGGGAGCACGACTTTGACATGGCTTGGCCTTTGCTCACCTGGGACAAGTTGTGGCTCAAGATACGCAAATCATCCAGAGCGGCATCTCTCACGCAATTCATGCTCTTCATTTACAATAGATTACTCCTTACCCCCTCTGCCCTTCATAAGAGGTTCCCTTCCACCCAAGATATATGTTGGTCATGCTCCGTTCCATCCGCTACCCTGTTCCACATGCTCTTCTTAAGTCCCTCTGTTCACGCTTTTTGGCTTAAGGTGTGGGCTCAAATCAATGTAATATTTCAAATATGCATTCCTTTCTCCCGTGCTCACATTTTTCTAGGCAGCCTTTCACCTTGCTGGGACATATTTCAGTTTGATATACGTATTGTGGATCTATTGCTGGCTGTTGCGTTTCAACAGATTACCACTCATTGTAAACCCTCATCTAACCTTTCCTTCCAAGCATGGTGGAATATGTTTGTTATAATCACAGACTGGACACTACCTTTGTTTCCCCCCCCCCCAGCTAGCTACGAAGAGAACGGCCCTATGGCTTCCTGTTGTTCTATACCTGGACAGATGTTCTGCTACCTCCCATTGTCCTTTACCTGCCCAGCAAGAAGTTCTCAAACCCCCTTGATTGCCTTATCATTCCCTCATTGTTAAATTTCCATATGTACTCATTCTCTCTTTTTTGCATCTTGTTAATCCGGTAATCACTTTTATGCCTAGATTAACTTGCGCCTTTTTCTTATTCATGACTATTATGTATCATTATATTTACTGTATTTGCGAATGTATTTGTATTCCTTTTTTTTTTTATATATACTTTTTCCCCTTATTGTCAACCCTTTTCCCCCTCTTCTCCTTTCTTTTTATGCCTACTTCTCTGCCTAATAAAATCTTTTTGAACTTAAAAAGAGTTGCTACCCCTAGCCCTTTTAGAATGTGAGGACCCTGAAATTGCAACAATAAAGTGTGAGCAACATAATAAATGACAGGGACACTTTTTGTGGCTAAGCTATGTCGCAAGTTTATTGATTACAGAGGTTGTGTTAGCTTAGAGGCAAGCCAGGTGTCGATGATGAGTTCCTTGAACAGCCGACACCCATCCTGAGAAAGCTAGAGCTGTCCTGTTGGTGTTTTTTTCACCCACTGAGTTAGATTCTTTACAGCTCCTTTATTACACTAGGTTGCCACCTTACTCTGTGTCATGCTCCTGAGAAGTCCGAGCGAGACCCCGGCAATTCTCTCCTATTCCTTATGAAATGATGCGAGGGTGGGTGGATAATGCTGACCGCCAAAGAGGCCCTTCCCTGGGAGGTGAACCCTTCTGAGCCCTCCTGGCCCCCTCCTCCCCTTCTGACACCCCGAGGCCATCAACTAGGGGGATGACCCACCTTCCCTCTACGGTGGCCCGATGGGCTCGTCTACCCTTGCAGCAAGGGAGCAACACTAGGATAATGTCCCCTCATGTCGCCCTGCTTGCAACGTGGCCAGCTGCAATTGCCTTTTTTCTCTGTACTTTCCTGAAGTCCTGTGATCTTTTGGTCGAGCAGGCAGTGTGGGAATCCCTTTGCCTTTTGTCTTCCGACCTGCACCTCTGTGGTCTCAGCCCCATCGTTTAACCTTTGCCTGAGATTTCTGAACTTTCCTCTGCGTCATTTGACAGTGGCATCTACTTGCTCTGAATTTGACCTTTTCCTTTCACCTTCTCTTAACTTTGCCACATCCTCTCTTGCAGGTGAGACCCTAATCCGTAACCTGAGTGTGCAGGCAGAGTCTCCTTTCGGCGTTGGAACTTTGACCCATCTCATCCTGTCTGGATCTGAAGCGGACAAGGCTGCTTGCACCATGGCTCTGCCGCTGATCTGCAGGTTTGTTCACTGTGCTTTCCATGGGGTTCAGCAGTGAGGTTTAAAGGTTGTGTTCCTGTCCCGTCTGGATGAGTAGTTGATCTGTACTGTACGAGTAGCTTGTGCGGTTGGTTGATAATTATTAGGGCTCCTGGTCTTATGGTATTTATTTTTGTAACCTTTGCGTCTGTATTTATCCATATTTATTTTTTGGCCGTTTTATCTGCATTTATCCATATGTATTTTGTGTAAAAACGAAGATGTAAAACTACACATTTCCATATTTATTTAACTGATAGACCCACACTTATACTTTGATGTCTATCATGATTTAGCTTTTCAAGCTGCCAAATATTACGGAATAATACATCCACTAAATATTAGCATAATACCACAAATATTTTGACTTATGCCATTGTTTAAAGACATGCAATTCTGTTTAATTTCCCATGCTGTCCATCTGCTCAGCTATTGGGCTACAATTCATGAAAGGCAGTACGGAGAGTCACTAAAAAGCACACTTTTCTGTATTTATCCACTTTTAAAAATAAATGCACAGAAAACACTGATTTCTTTCTATATTTTTCTGTAAAAACAGGGAGCCTTTACCATTATACATTAGTTTGTGTAGAGAAGTGAGCGTCAAAGGAACTTGCTGGAGATAGGGAGTCCTCTCTTTAGGTTGCAGTGGCTTTGACCTAGTCTATTTGGAGCAGCGCACAGAGCCCCGTTCTTCAGTATGCGCTTGATTACTGTAACTCACAAGACTCCACCAACAGTGTGCACACAGTGTCTTGTATAGTAGTGTGAACAAAATTTGAATGTGCACAGGATGGTATCGCTTTGAGATATGCTGCTGTGGACCCTATAAAGGCCTTTACACATACTGCCAAGGGATCTCTACTTGCGACGCATAAAAAATGCTTTAAGATGAACTATTGTGAGTGGTTTACAGAAAAATAGCTTTACTTGCAGTTCTACTTCAAATGCCCGGATCGTGTGTTTGGGTGAATGCTCAATGCCTGTCATATTCTTGGGCAGATCAGTGACACTAGGTCTGTCTGTCCTTGAATTCTTAGTCAGTTCCATTGGAAACTGTTCCCAAATTGCTATATTTCCGATTACCTGTACTTAAAGACGGGGTATGGAAAATGTCCCTGAATTGGAATAGAGAGATTTGATTGGCTAATTTAAACGCATGCCCAACCCCTTCTTGGGTCGCATAAGCATGTTTTCTTACGTTGTCTCTTTAATAGTATCACCACTACCAGGATCTGGAGCAATTCATCTACCTTCTTTTCCCAGCCATACAATACCTGGACGCAGAGCAGACCACTGTTTTCCTTCAACCTACATACGAGCCAGAGATTTAACTGAGTACACCCACAATTGATGGCTCTACTGCAAAACAGGTTTCCTGTACTGATCTATAGAAATACCAGAGTTTCACCAGCTACCTCTGCATTCTGTTCGCCTGTACTTGCACACCGACTGTCCCTCTCCCCTCCCTTGTACTGATAAGGGGAGATTATTGGCGTTGTTACATTCACAAAGAAGCCCACTTCTTCAGCACCCTCTTTCTTAGTTTCACACTGACTTCCCCTACTAGAGGAACAAGTGTGGCTGGAGTGAAGTTACACTCCACCGCCGAATGCACAGCTTTTTGCGTGAATAATCACCACAGTGACAACTTTATCCACGTTTCAACGATTTTATTTTCATTCCATATAATCCTGTTGATATTCGTTCAACACTTCTTTCCACTTTTCAACCTTTCACATATGCGACCTTAATGTATTCAACAGTTTGTAGTGCGCAGATATGCCGGTCCGGGCCTTTTTCTAGCGCATGATGAATCCATAAAACATCCAGAAGTTCGTAACTTTACCCAATGCATTTCGGGCTATTTATAGCCCTTCTTCAGGGGTTGCCTATAGATTTAAAATAATTGACATTAGTTTATATATTTGGTGTATTCAGCCATATGCTCAACGATCATTCAAATACATCAAACCATTCCGGTCTCATTTAATTAACGTATTCCCTCTAAGTGCGCTGAAAACGCGCCAAAAAGTGTACCTGAAACACCCTTCTCGGTTCGCTCCCATGGACCACCTCATTACCCATCTCGGTAACCCACGTCGATATTTCCCTTCTCCTAGTTTGAAAACAGCCTTTATGTTAATCCATCAACAAAATTACAAAAGGGTCCCCGTACATTTCACATGACACAGCGTGAGTCTCCTTCTCCCCACGATCTTAACTCGCCGAATTCAGCACGTTGCACCTGATTCCTTTTCACCATATATCCCGTGGCTCCACCCCCCTCGGAGCATGGGCTAATCTGGACAAACTGCTTATCTCCCAACCTTTAATACTACACGTCCCATAAACCCTTACTACAGATGCCTGACCCTAATGTGCTGATGACCCATGACTCATGAACTAATTTGATTATTCACCTACTCCCCGCTGTCAGAACCTACCCTGGCTACTATCAAATACAAGAATGCCCCGCCCTCCCTCGAGTGTGTCAAACACGTTGATGAAACAATTTATAAAGGTGACTTTCTTAGACCTGAATTTAAGGCCATGTATATGCGTTTTTAAACAAGACATAAAAAACATCTATCAAATGCTTGCATGCTCTTGCGGAGTCCGATACAAAAACCAACTGTCATAATGTTAAATCAAGATCTTAGTTCTCTGCTTCTGGAATAAATAGATGTTACTGCAGTCGCACATGTGATTTCCTCCATTGTAATCATGTTTGTGAACGGTCCTCCTTGGGTGCGACTTGGAAAGGGGGCAGTAAGTCCATACAATGAATTCAAAAAAAGGGTCACCAAGTGCACTCCTGTTTTCAAAATGTATTCGTTATCCAATGTTTTTCAAATTTCAAATCTTTAGCGTGCAAACTGGAACCACGGCCTGCCCGAGTGCCACGTGTATTTGTATGTATGTATGTATGTATGTATGTGTATATATATATATGACGAAGGAAACGAAACTCGTCTGTCTTGAAGTACTTTTTGGCGAAATAAACAATCTGCTACGCTACCCGTTTGGAGTGCTTTTAACTTCTTGAAAGGATACAAGTGAGTCGTTTGGAGTTGTGAAATAGAGGGGTTCCCATTTGAAGAAGACCGCTGGAAGACAGTACCTCACTTGCTTTAATTGGCGGCATGCTGACAACCAACTGGCACAGGATAGCACATCCAAAATTGAAAAATGCCAAACGCTTTTCGGGAATAGCAAATCCCTTCCTCAGCGGCATGTTGGTTTACCAAAGTGAAAAGCGCTACTGCTGATAGTCCGTTCAATTTAAACCACCCGCCCCAATGGGCGTGGCCGAACACACGGCCTTCTGGATGGTGTAGTTTCTTTTTAGTATTACCCATGTGGGCGCGCTGTTCAAAAGTCAATTTAAAACCTCAATTATAGTCCCAGGTGGGTAGAAGTGCGACCTGTCCGTTAATTGTCCTGCTTTAAAGCCGCCAATGTGACTGAAACGCCGCCACCCCGTTTGGTGCCGTTTCAACTTCCATCCTTACGCTACAACATCGGGTTGATGCTGGCTTGGACCCGCTCACCAGCGGTGGGCCATCTTCCCGACCGGGACCGGCCGTAGAACATCAACACATTTAGGGGTTCCCATTTGAAGAAGACCACTGGAAGACAGTACTTCACTTGCTTTCATTGGCGGCATGCTGACAACCAACTGGCACAGGATAGCACATCCAAAATTGAAAAATGCCAAACGCGTTGCGGGAATAGCAAATCCCTTCCTCAAAGGCATGTTGGTTTACCAAAGTGAAAAGTGCTACTGCTGATAGTCAGTTCAATTTAAACCACCCGCCCCAATGGGCGTGGCCGAACACACGGCCTTCTGGATGGTGTAGTTATTTTTAGTACTGACTTTCAGCAGTAGCGCTTTTCACTTTGGTAAACCAACATGCCGCTGAGGAAGGGATTTGCTATTCCCGAAACGCGTTTGGCATTTTTCAATTTTGGATGTGCTATCCTGTGCCAGTTGGTTGTCAGCATGCCGCCAATTAAAGCAAGTGAAGTACTGTCTTCCAGTGGTCTTCTTCAAATGGGAACCCCTAAATATGTTGATGTTCTACGGCCGGTCCCGGTCGGGAAGATGGCCCACCGCTGGTGAGCGGGTCCAAGCCAACATCAACCCGATGTTGTAGCGTAAGGATGGAAGTTGAAACGGCACCAAACGGGGTGGCGGCGTTTCAGTCACATTGGCGACTTCAAAGCAGGACAATTAACTGACAGGTCGCACTTCTATCCACCTGGGACTATAATTGAGGTTTTAAATTGACTTTTGAACAGCGCGCCCACATGGGTAATACTAAAAAGAAACTACACCATCCAGAAGGCCGTGTGTTCGGCCACGCCCATTGGGGCGGGTGGTTTAAATTGAACTGACTTTCAGCAGTAGCGCTTTTCACTTTGGTAAACCAACATGCCGCTGAGGAAGGGATTTGTTATTCCCGAAACGCGTTTGGCATTCTTCAAATTTTGGATGTGCTATCCTGTGCCAGTTGGTTGTCAGCATGCCGCCAATTAAAGCAAGTGAAGTACTGTCTTCCAGTGGTCTTCTTCAAATGGGAACCCCTAAATGTGTTGATATGTATATATATTCGCTTCCAAAACACCAGCCTGCCGCACTCTAGAATGGGTGCCTGCGTAACGGGGGGTGTACCCGTCAACAATATGCAGCTCCAAACATCCAGCAGGTCATAAACCTGTTAAAAGACCGCAGCACTCACGGGGGTGGTTTTCAACATATATTTTATTTAGAAAACCGTCAGCACATCAAGACTCGTTTCGGCGTTTTTCCTTCGTCAATTGTTGCACGGTAGGCACCGCGGCCATTAGCGCTTTATAACTGTTACACGTTTGCCATTGACCTAGATAGAGGACACACTGTAAACATTGTTGCTGGCCGCCATATTGTAACGGTCAAACCGATGCTAAAAACGTGTTATAACGTATGCCTAGACTCCTAGGTTATATTCATATCCTAAGCGCACCATCACATTTCAAATAACCAAGGATATAAAAAAGATATAAAGTGCTTATAGTTCCTTCAAGCCTTTGATGGGCATAGCATGCATTGTTCAAATGCCCAGGTAGTGTGGGCTACTGTGCAAGGGTTATTTCGAATTTAAGTGTGGTAGATGGCGGGCCGGGGGCAAGTTGTAGTAGATCTGTTAATTTCAAAAGGAAACCGCAGTAGCTTGGTAGTGTATTCATTTCACCTTCAGTAATTGCTTTGCAATTGAGCAACACAATAAAAATATCATAGAACAATATTTTACCTATTTGGAAAAAAAGCCAGCAAATGTTTGCAGTAGCTTAAAGAAAGTCTTCAAGCAGTTTCATATTCACAAGGGTCCGGGAAATCATTTTTTACAGCAAAATTAATGTGTGAAAAGTAAATAAATCGTCAGAAATCACCTGTTGCCAAAGTAATTCTTAAGGAATCTCCCTTCTGGTTGGCTTAATTTTTGTACTAAAAAAAAATCCAGCTCTGTACCTCCAAGTTACTCTAATCCAACGTTTAGAGAAACTATGTTAAGGAGTGCCTGCATAAAAAAGTAAACCTGGACCAGGTATGGTTCTAAACGTCCATAAGCTTGTAGAAGTTTAAATCTTTAACAGAATAATAGTTGGGTGAGAATATATACATTTTTAAATGAGTGAAGTCAAGGCTGCCTCCCAGACTCGTTTCTATGGTGTTTGTCCTCTGTCCTGAGAAAAGTAAAACCTAGTCTACCTGAAGGAAATGGGAGTCAAATTCCCCCAAACAGAACAAGATGCAAATCTAGAGTCATACCACTGATTTAGTAGCACTTGCAATTGAATTGAATGCAACCTATTGTGGTCATTTTGGAATTCTAATTACTATGGACACATCCAAAACCATCTTTTTGGTGGTCTTCGAAGAAGACCGCCTAAATGTAGGAAATGTTCCTACAGTGGGTGTTTTTCTGTGGAAATGTTCAGCAGTTCCATTATTTATGGATTACCATATCTGCTCTACCAGTTTGTAAACTGTACATCTGCTCCATTGTTTCAAAGAGAGCAGACCTTGAGATTTGCAGTGGACTATTGACACAGATGGTATGTATCGCGAACAATAAATAGGGAAGATAGTACTCACTAACAAGACTGAATGCCCACATGAATGATCTCAGGGCAACCAGAAACCATGGCATTTTCTCCCACATGTGTGTAATGCTCAGGAATATGAAAGCAACTCACGGTTGTGGTTTACACTCCAGAGATCGAAATCTGAGAGCATGGTTCTTGGGAGGAATCTTGCGGTATGCGCAAATTAGAGCAACAGACCTTCCTACTGGCTGATCCATATGCTAATATTTCAAATATAGTAGCACATTTTATTACAATAGGAGCATAAAAAGAAAGGCAGAGAAACAAGAGTTCCTTAGGGTATTGAATACATATAAGGCAGATTGTCTGGAAACAACTGGTTTTTAGGTCTCGTTTAGCGATGCATTGCATGCGCTGCTCGACTTGGCGAGACCTATTGTTGTGGGTTTTGCTTCTGAAGAGGGACAGGAGCTGTGCACGCACAGCCGGACATGCGATGTGCACGTTTACGGCTCCCGTCGTTTTAGCATGGCGCGCTTTCACTTTCCTAGTCTACGCGCCTTGCAAGCGTCTCGTTTCAGCCCTCGGAGTCTATAATCCGCTCCAGTGCCAGCTCTAAGCTTGTTTCAGTTTAATATGGGCTTATTCTAAAAGACTTTGTATATATCAGAGGGAAATAAACCACTACGAAAGGCTGTTTTACCCACCCCTACATTTTGCATAACCCCGGTTGTGCGAAAGAACAGTACATTTAAGAATACATTTACATACCCCATTTTCAGTGGGACCTGCCGCTGCTCTGTGTAGTGTGTAGAAGCATCTGCACCTCACGGGCTGTGCTGTCCTTTCCACATCTCACTGGCACTGCCTCTGAGCAAATTCGCTGGTCTTCAATTCTGTCTTCTTGGCGGTAACCAAGCAATACCCTCATCTGCCACACCGTCCGTGTGCCTCCCATTCAAAAACCATCTGATTATTTACAGTGTTCATGGTGTTCATATCTGAAACAAGGGGTGGACGTATGTAATTGCAGACAGCCATATTGAAGAGGTAGTTTATTTCCGGTCAGAATCCAAAGAATTGAGGCTAAGCTGCTAGCCTGTTACAGTCTGAACATTTTATTGACATTGTCTTCCACAGTAATAGAGGAAACTGAAAATATTATACTTTTAGTAAATATTAATTGAATACTTTATATATGATTTAACTTTCATTTTAATGAAAAAAACATTTTAAAGATACTTTAAAAATGAATCTACTCCTTTCTCTTTTTCAGGGCATACATTTGAATAAAAACGGGTGAAAAGCAAATTTTCAATGGCTGCTTTCTTGTTTTGCATATTGAGTGCGTCTACAGGGGCGGGGACACCACAGGTTGCTATACTTGTAATTTCTCTGTTCAATGGTACACCTCTTTGAAAGACTAATAGCGATTTATCTGTATTAGGGTAGCGAGCGATAATGTGTCAACATTATGGAGGTTGAAACTGAAAACGTGCAGTGCTTCTGAAATGGTGGCAAAGGTTGCGTGTAGCCTCGGGATGCGTAAGTTCTCTGGCCGAATGCCGGTTTAAGACTAGGACCGACTGTGTGAACTTGGTGGGATAAGTGCGAGGACTGCTAATTACTTTCCGCCCAGCAGTGAAGCATAAATACCTCTGAAAGCCAGTAGAATAATTTGTTAAGATAAGAGGATGGGAGTGTGGATGGTGGGTTCTGTGTAGCAACTTGCACTGAACTATTTAAGTGTACCTCGGCCACAAGTTCCTCCTGACAGACTGGCGCAAATAACCTGGGAGAGCTAGACCGTTTGAGTGCTGGAGGAACAAGCATTTGCAATGCAATAGGTCTCGCATTTACGCGAGTTTAAGCTATTGGCATTGTAAATGACAATGCCTTTTAGTTATGTTTTAAAAACAAAACTAATTGCTATTGCATTGCAAATGCTTGTTATCATTTTGTTACCCACAAAGAAACCAGGGATGCACATTTCCAATCGTAGTCCAGGCATCTAGTCCAGGTAAGTGCTGGTAAGAAGAATTCTTTATGACCAACACTAAGACCGTGGACTTTACTTCAGTGATGCTTTTACTGCAGTCACAGCGTACAGGATGCTGTCTCGTACTGCAGCACACTGGGTGCGCCTACCGTTGCATCAGTGCCACACAGCGAGGGGCCTTCACTGCACTGTAGTGACCCTTTGCTGCCCACAATGCAGTGAACTGATGCCCTCTCACACCAGTGACACCGCACCTGAGAGTTTTGGTCACTGCGGAGAGAGAAGAGACTGTGTTCTATGCTACGCCGACCCCAGCAATACCCGGATCATCCCCCCTGTGACACCTCTCAAGCAAGGATAGCCTCCAGTGAGCCCTCCCCTCACCGCAGGAGCCCCCGCATTCTCCCCCGGGCACATTTTTTACAATTATTATGAGGTATGCACATGCCCCAGTATGCCCCTTATTGCAATTAATTTACATTCCTGCAAAAAATCCGGATAATTGTGTTGATCTTCACAGTGATGCCATACCTGGGCTGGCTTAACATCATATGTATAGGATGCCTCAATACATTCCTTGACAAACTGTCTAGAGAGCCCAAAAAAACATGTGGCCCCACTCCTGTGCATCCTCTTTCACAGTGCCTGCACTGAAAACCACATCCAGCCTAAACAAGCATTTGCAATGCAATAGGTCTCGCATTTGCGAGAGTTTAAGCTATTGGCATTGTAAATTGTACTGTAATTGCCTTTTTATATAGCGCTTACTACCCCATAAGAGGCGTCCAAGTGCTTTTTCGGCGAGTAGCACGCTACTCTGGGACCCATAGAGGATTAGTGTTGAATTAGTATAGTGAAACATGCCGGTACATTTTAAGTGGTGGATAGGTTAGCCAGTTATTTGGATTTGGAATGATAGCAGAAGGATAGAGGAGGAAAAAAGGTTTGTATTTATATAGCGCTTGTTACCCCTGATGGGGTGTTGAAGCACGATACTCCGGAAGCCAATAAAGGATTAGTGGTGAAATATGAAAGATCTCAATGGTGGATATTAGTCAGTTATTTGGAGTGAGAAGGATAGCGGAGGGAGAAAAGGGGAAGAAAGGTTTGCATTCATATAGCACTTGTTACCCTTGATGGGGTGTTAAAGCACACCACTCCGGAACCCATAAAGGATTAGTGGTGAATAGGTATAGTTGAATATGGAATTTGAGAAGTGAACATGTTAGTCTGTTAATTTTGATAGAAAACGATAGTGGAGGGATAAAAGAGTGAAGGATTTTCTTTTTTTTTGTTTTTAGGTCTTAGCAGTAGGAGGAGGCTTTTGGATGAGTAAAAATGAGTTGTGGAGGGGAGGAGTTAGAGGGAAGAGTTTAGAAAGGTTTGTTTTGGGGGATAGGTATAGTAGAAAGAGGTGTCAGATGATACAAGGAGGGGTAGTGTAGCAGAGTCAAGAAAGGGTTATTTTGGGGATCATAGTAGTGGTATGGGGTTTGGGATGAATGAGTGGATGTAGAGAATTTATTGATAGATGTATAGGCTGAGAAATAGGGTAGTGCATTGGAAATGCTAAATTAGAAGAAAGTGATAAATATATAGATCCATAAGTACCTTAAGTTTATGGATGTGGATGGTGTGTGCTGGGTATTGCTAAATGGGAAAATGGGCAGCATTTCCTGGTCGGTCTCAAACAGGCTCGGGCAGCAGCCCTTGTCCTTTCCGCCCTTAGCCTCGACGCCCGGGCTAAGACGCCTTAACCCTGGCCCTTTATAGCCCTAGTAATCAGGTGACCCCTTCAGCCAATGGGACCCTAGCCCTAACACTATCCAATCACAACACTAGCCCTAAAATCTAGAACCAATAGACCAGGAACTTACAGCCAATCTTAGCCCTAGTCCGAAAACCCTGATCTCGACGCCCAATAGAGGCCCTAGCCCTACCAGTAGTCCCAACCCAAGTCCAAGCAACCAAAGGTACAGGAAGCCCTAGTCCCTACTTCCAATAGAATGCCTAACCCTACTCTTAGTCCCACAACTAGTCCTGCAACCAATCACACTAGAAGCCCTAATCACTACTTCCAATTAAAGGTCTAACCCTAGCCCTAGTCTCACCCTACTCCCAACAACCAATAACATAGAAAGCCCTAGTCCCTACTTCTAATAGAAATCCTAACCCTATCCCCAATAGAAATCCTAACCCTAGCCCCAACCCTACATTGATTGAATCACAGACCCAGAAACCAATCAGAACCCTCAAATACCCAACCAATGAGGACACTAACACGAATCCAATAGAAACACCAGATACAACCACCAATCCGTGTACACATGTACCAACCACTAGCAGACCATATAAGGTCCTGGCAACCTCAGACAAGGTTTGCTGGCCAGGGAGTTGGAAGCTGCTTCTCCTGTTCAGAATCTCCTAGGAGACAGACCGGCTCAATCCACACTTTGAACGTCTGCAGGTAAAGCTTCACTAACTTGAAATCTAACAATACTGTTTGAATAAAACTTTACTCCCTCTCCTGGCCAAAAAAACGAAGTGCCCTGTCCCTAGTAAACACAGTTTAAACACCTCACAGAAGCACACTCTGATGGGGGAGGCAGGGGGGGGGCTGGTTTCACTGGCTTGTGAACACAAAATGGTGACTGGGGGTGCACTGTTTTAATATACAGGTCTTAGCACAGAGCAGAGGAGAAATTTGGAAGGAAAACAATTTGTCAACAGGAATGAGGGGGATAGTCTACAGATTTTGGACTGCAAATCCCACAATTCAACATGTTAAATGGAAGCAATCATGGGCAGGGAAAACCACAAGTTTAAAACACAAAACGGGTGATAAAATATGCAATCACAGGCAGGTTACGACTACAATTTTAAACTGTAACAACCACAGGCAAAGACAGTAATCACAGAAAGGCAAAATCGTTTTTTTACAACTTTTGTGTTGGGGAAGAGACAGCACTACTCTGTCTCTTTACCACTTCCTGGACACTGTTCAAAGGCATTGCTATTACAATGCCAATAGCTCAAACTCTCACAATTGCGGGACCTATTGCATTGTAAATGCGTGTTCAGATTCCAGTGTAGCCATTTTCAGGTCTCGCCTGAGCCAGCTCGCATGCGGTGCTCTGCAAGGCTTCTAGTGTGCATTTCAACTCTGACCACACGCTTTTGGCCTTTGCATGCGTCTTTCTAAGAAAGACAGCATACAATTGGCTAAAGGCGGGTGCATGTCCCGCCTTCTCTCTCCCCTGTCCTAGGGAGCTCGGGAGCGAGCAGCGGGCTGCACTCACTCGAGTGCATCAGAGGCCAGCGTTTGTTTGCTAGCGCGGACACCCCCCAGCCAAAAACACGTGGCCGTCTCTCCCCAGCTAGTTAGTCACCCCCCCCCCCCCCAGCTTGCCTGCAGAGGTCATCATTTTTTAGGTTTTGCCTGGCGAAAAGATGCGCTCTGCGCATCTTTTTCGCGCAGGCGAAATCCTGATGAGAACTGTAGTGTGGCTTTGGGTCGGCCCTCGTCATTCATTGGCTGGCTCCATAAATGGAGCCTAGCCATTGGACGAGGGGCCTGTCCGTCAATGCCGGACCAGATTCGGGGGCGTTCCCGAGATTCTTTGGCTTTTGCCGACGTCACGCGACATCAGCCGAAAGCCGGGAACGCCCCCGAATCTGGTCCGGCATTGCCGGCACTTCTGCGTCTCTCCACCCCCCTTTCCCGCCCCCTCCCGCTTGTTCTTTCTGTTTTCATGTTTGTTTCATTTTCTTTCGCCTTTTCCCTTGTTTCTTTGACTTGGTAGTTCTTTTCTCTGTGCCTGCTTCTGTGAGGCATTGTTTCTTTCTGTGTGCTTTATGAATGCCAGTGTGTTAAAGTGTCTCTGTGCGTGCCTTGCGGTTGTGTGCGGTCCCCATCTCTGTGAATGCCTCTGCATGGCTCAGCTTGTGCGAGTCTGCTCCATGCTGACTGTAGCTCCTCCTGTGATTCACTGCAAACATCAGCCTCGTGCATTCCGCTCACCACAGGAAGTCAGTGGGTGCCTCAGAGCGGAGGTGCAGTCTGAGTGAGACTCTGCTGAGGCCGCCTCGGGTGGGTGCTCGTGAGGAGGAGCGAGGGCTGCAGGAAGCCTGGCACGCGCGGCAGGGCGCACAGGGCACACCCACGCGAGCGCTCCCTCCACTGCCCGCACCTCATCGGAGCCAGCTGCTATGGCTCGGGCACACCTCTGACCCCTGCCCGTCGGACACCTCGGAGGACCGAGCCCGGCCCCCACCATGTTCACTCGAGCTGTCAGCAGGCTGAGCCGGAAGAGACAGCCTTCAGGTAGGAACCCCTCTCTGTTAGACGGGGCGAGGGTCGTCTCTTGGGGGCGCGCCGGAGTCTGACCGCAGGACTCTCCCGCCGGAGCTCTGCTGAAGTCGGGCTGCAGTTCACAGTGGGAGGCGCTTCCTTATGGACCGAGCAGATGTCTGGCTGCAGGGTAGCTCCACGTAGCCAGACTGCTCTCTCGACTGATGTCTTCACTGGAGGACACCCTGGGGAGACAGGCGCTATTGTAGGGACTCAGCTGATGTCTGACTGAGGGACACGTCCTGGCAAGGGGCCTCTGCTGATGTCTGACTGCAGGGCACCCTGGGGAGCTGGGTGCCTTCAGTGGAATGTGTCTGTACAGCTGCTGTCCATCTTTAGTGTGCCTTGGGGCTATGCCCTCTAGGCCTCAGCTAGTGTCCGAGTGCAGGGCACACAGGTGGTGGGAGGAGGGGGTTCCCATATTTCCTCACACCCCTTTCCCTCACATGAGATGGAGACATGTAAAATGCGGAACAGAGACTCGTGGGTGAGTGCCCTTTTCCATGAATCAGCCCCGGACTTGCAGCCGCGAAGGGAGGGGTGTCTCAGCTCCTTGCCAACCTATCTACTCTAGTGAGTTCTTTCTTAATATATTGAAGACTCGTCTGTCTGTTAAAGTTTCTCTCTGTTATTCTTTTTCACTCTCCCTGTCTCTTCCTCTCGCCTTCTATACGTTGCTGTACAGACTTTTTCTCTCTGCCTTCTCCCTCAGTTTAGGTAGATTCAGAAACTGGATTGGGAGGGGGAGAGGGAGAGGCAGCCCCCCCCCCCCCCTCCCTAAAAAAAAAACATGACTTTGGCCCTCCCAGTCAAGCAGAAGAGGCCATGGACAACGCTCCTCGAATTGCTTTCTCCATGTCGATGGCCGAAAGATTTTTTTTTTCTCAGTTTGTTTACTTTAATTTTCAGTCAGGGGTCCTTAGAGAACCTCTACAACACCTTTAAAGTGCTCCTTTTTTTAAAAACGAGTGTTTTAGTATGTAACTATAAAGGGGAAAAATACTGGCTTTAGGTGATTTTCCCATCTTTGTACAGGGTCAGACATTAAAATGAGGATCAATTGGGAGCGGTGACTTCGAAAAACAAGCATTTGCACAAGTTTAAGCTATTGGCATTGTAAATGACAATGCCTTTTATTTATGTTTTAAAAACAAAAATAAGAGTCATTGTTATTTGCAATGCCAATAGCTCTAACTTTAACAAAGGCAAAACCATTGCATTGTAAATGCTTGTTATATTTACACATTGTACTGGATCACGATAGCCAGCTCTGTACTCCGCAGATTGCCGGATTGAAGCACCCTGAAACTTTTGGGCTGCAGTAAACTGTGTCCTCCCATCTACATTTCTCTGTTTCTCGAATACTTTATTTTTTTCATTGGCCTTTAATTAAGTTTCCCTGTCTGCACTCACTTGCTGGCAACTGACTCCATATAACAAATGTTTCCGAACTTTAGCCAATGCATTTAAATGCATCTTTTTGCGGGAGATCTCCTGTCTAAATTTCTTTGTTTCTCCGATACTTTTACTATTTATTTGAGCCTTTAATTAACTTCTCTGCCTTCACACATTTCTTTCCGTCTTCGCATTAGACTCCATTTAACTAATCTATGCATACTTTGTCCTTGCATATGAAAAAATCTTTTTGTGGAAGCACACACGGCTACATTTGTTTGTTTATACAATACTTGTAGTATTTTATGGGGCATTTATTTAACTTAACATGACAGCACACATTTTGGTTGCGTACTTTTGCTTATTTTCGCGGTTTGACCAGCAATGTATTACATGTAAACTTGTTAATAAGACAACCGGTGCATTATTTTCTGGTCACATGTACACATCCCCCATGCGAGGCGCTTTCAATCAAATGGCAAACATAGCAGTTGTTTTCCTTGTAGTGCAGCTTTTCACTCAGTGACAAGAGTTAAAAGGGCTCAACAGCCTTGTCTCTGCTGCTGGTTTTGAAAGCGACAGCATCGTCTTAAACAACCATTTGCAATGCAATTAGTCTCGCATTTATGCGAGTTTAACCCCTTCCATGCTGATGACGAGCTCAGCTCGCCATCCGTGTTACCTGCCGTACGCGGATGTATCGCGGTAATTTAAAAAATGCCGCACACAGCGGGAAAAGCCGCCGCACGCATGCGGTTAAGCTATTGCCATTGTAAATGACAATATCTTTTATTTGTTTTATAAACCAAAATAAAAGGCATAGCCATTTACAATGCCAATAGCTCAATTTCTCATAACTGCGAGACCTATTGCATTGCAAATGCTTGTATTTGTTGCTCTCCCGCTTTGTGTTAGTCCTCTGCCCACCCTCCATAAATAAACGCACTGGGGGCTTAAACAGATGTTTGTTACTACGTCTACCAGACACCTTGCTTAATGGCACACTTGGCATATTCAAAATTATCTGCACCTCCACACCATTACCATTCTCCATTTACTGTGTATCATTGATTGTGTTGTGCTATTTTACCTTGATGCTGATTCACATACCTCTCATCGATTTCAAATGTTCATGGCTAATGTGCTGTAATTCACATGCCACGCTGCCCGTCCTCCTCCCAATCCCTTTTCCTCTCCCTGCAGTTCATTATTTCAACCCAATGTATTGTCCTTGCTCCTCCATGACCCCGACTGCTCCTGTCTCTGGCTCTCTGCCATTTAGTGAGTATGATATATACCTGTAGCAGGCTTTAGCAGCCCATCCCCCTTGTGTCTCAGCCTGGACAGGGGAAAAAACCACACACAGACACGAACTGCTGTGCGCTCCATGGGCAGTGTGTCCGGTCTTATCTCAACATCATCAGAGGATTTCACAGGTCTTTAAAAGTCCATTTATATCCCAATAGGAAATGGTTAACAAGGCTTAGTAATACATTTGGTGAATACCTGCAGCACTGGTTCATGCTTGTGAGAAACCGAGGTGAGGGATTGAATTAAAGAGTGCGCGGGCCAAGTCTCTTAACTTAAGCATCTTCCTCCAGCACAGGCAGCCACTTTATGTTGTGCTTGTTGTACATAGCTTCGTCTCGCCTTTGATTAAGTTCAAGCCATTTGCTTTGCTAACGATATTGCATAGCAAAGCAAATGGCTTTAACTTAATGAAAGGTGAGACCTATTGCATTTTTAATGCTTGTTCATAAATGATGCAGTTATTGGTAATAGAGCAGTCTGTGGTTAAGTGCGTTTTCAGGATCCACTTGACTTAACTTCTGGATCCAAGGCACCACTGCTCTTTCAATGCCAATAGGACTAGTCCAGGATTAAAGAAGGAATTGTGAGATTTGAATAGGATAGAAATAAGACTGGTGGAGTCGATTTCACTGAAGAGTACCATGTGAGAGGTGAGTTGTAATCTTAGTGAAATTCCAGTGTGGCCAAATGATAGAAGATTGGTCCAAATATTACAGATATGCTAGAAGCAATAGCAAAAGCAAGCTGACAGTGTATTGGCACAGAGGGCATAGGTGTTAATAAGGTTATGCTTGGAGCAGTGTAGACTCGTAGTTTGTCAGTGGTGTCTTTAATTTTCAAATAAATATATGAAGTTTTAATTAACTCAAATGAGGCAGAAAATTATTGTAGACGAGTGGCAGCTATCTTGCAGAAAACTTTGTTCTGTACTTTTTTTTTCATTCACAAATAGATATGAAATGTAAAAGCTAGAAAGCATAGAGTAAGCTAACCGTTTCTGGAAAGACTTAGTTCTTGCATGGTCAGTTTGGCTGCTGTTGAGGCTATCGGACAACCTTAGGAGTTTTTTTGGGATTTAAGAGATGCAGTCCTGTTGTTTTGGTGAACCTCGCACAGTGCAGGTTTTACATAGATATCTAATCATCAAGGCTCTCTGTTTGAACTGTTCTTTCATGTAAATCAAGAATTTTTGCTTCTGCTTTTTGTCCTTGAAAACTTGAGTCCTGTGCTCCTCCTATCTTCTACTTGATAGCAGGTTCCTTAAGACTGTTGTTGTGCCTCCAGTTGTGGTCTGTATCCTAGATTACTACAAGAAGTGGAACTTCTCTAGAGGAGTTTTATGGAAATGCAAGCTAAAGAAGTATCTGTGCGTAGTAGCATACCATTTAGTAAATCTGTGTTTTTTAACAGTTTAGTTCATGCAATAGCAAATATTACATGCAGTTTTGTTCGTCAATTATATAGTTCGACAGATCAATGAACAATATTGCATTTTACTTTTACTCTACTTGGATAATTTATTTAATACCTGGGTTCGGGTCTTGATAATAGCTCCTGCATAGCCCCCAGATTTGTTTTGGTGCTTTTTGGGGTACCCTGTAGCTTTATATGCAAATTCTTCAGTTTTGCACACTAAACCACGCCACTAGCCCATTCAGTATTGGGTGGAGCCCTCTTCTCCAGTAATAGACTGTTTCCCTTTTAGCAATCCGCATCCTCCTAGCCATCGGTAGGTTTGTGCCTCTCTGCGACCTATATATGTGATCAAGGCTCCGCTGAGCCGAAACGTCTGTGACTCTTTCTGCCAAATAAAATCTGTGAAGTACCTCGAGGTCCGTGTCCGGAGTCTACTTGCTGGCTGTGCGAGCTGCGCGAGCTTGTGGTAAAACGGAATTCAGGATATATATATATATATATATATATATACACACACACACCTCCCCCCCCCCCCCCCCCCCCCCCCTCTTATTGTCTATCAATCGGAGTATGAGATGAGGTCCCTCTTGCCTTTCCTGTTATTGGCTGAACATATTTTATTGGTTTGTTGACCAAACTAGTTTAACTGGTAGTTTTGGTTTGCTTGGCACATTTTACTGGTCACTGTTGTCGACTGAGAATGCTGCCTGTATTTGTAGTTTGGTCAGCAGAGCATCAGCTGCTTCTTTGTGAGGATGGATGATTGTGTGTCACAGGCTTGCCTGAGTTATCAGATCATGGTGCTCAGCTTTGCGTGGGTTGGTTGAGCATTTGTGTGGTATCCTGTTGGGCTTGGCCCTTTTTGCAGGGCAATCCCTGAACTTTTTGCCTTCCTCTTGTATTTATTGTGACCTGTTGTTGGCTGTTTTATGACTCTGGGCACTTTACCACTGCTGATCAGTGCTAAAGTGCATATGCTCTCTGTTAAATTGATGTATTGATTAGTGACTCCATGATTGGCTTACTTGATTTACTTGTCAGACCTTAGTACAGTGCACCATGTGTGCCCAGGGCCTGCTAGTCAAATGCTGCTAGTGGGCTTGCAGCACTGATTGTGCCACCCACAGAAGCAGCTTGTAAAGTGTAACCCAGAACTGCCATTGCAGAGCCTGTGTGCAGCCTGGGGCTGCCATGTCGACTTAGCAAGTGCACACACTTGCCAGTCCCGGAACTTTCCCTTTTCTACATATCAGACACTCCTAAAGTAGGCCCAAGGGCAGGGTGCATTGTATGTAAGATGTAGGACATGCCCTGATGTGTGTGGCATGTCCTGATAATGAATTACAGCCATTTTCGTTTTTCATTATTGCAAGGCTACCTGTCCTCATAGGCCAGATTGGGCAGTTTGATTATAACATCCTATAATCCTAACTGACCCAGGGAACATGTTAGAAATTCAAATTTAGTATGCCTGAACTCGGGATGATAAAATACATCTTTTAGTAAAGTTGGTTTTAACATTGTGTTTGAAAATACCACTTTTAGAAAGTGGGTATTTTCTTACCGAACCATCCAGCCTGCCTCTGCTAGCTTGTGTATTGCATGTCTGGTTTGTGAGTGACCGGGGCTGGGGAGGCTCCAGGAGACAGGGTGAGTCAGAACAGGGCCAAATAGGCCTATTTGCATATAGAGTGGTGGGAGGAGTAGCACCTGGGCCTGAATAGGCATGTGCCTGCCTTCCACAATGCTGGCTCCACCTCATGTGTTGTGTCTGAGGACCCTGGCCCACCCTGATAAAAGAAGAAGGTGCGCACTGGCATAATGCACCCAGAACTGGTTTGAACTAGGTACAAGACCCTCTGCGTTCAGAGGACAAAGAATTTTGCAGTATAAATATTGGGGCCCGACCCAGGACTTTAGATCACTTCTGGAACAACAAGACAAACCTTTACCAAGGAGAAGAACCAAGGCATCTGCAGGAGTTTGGACTGCCCCTCTGCCAGTGTGTGGTTTGCTGGGTTGGCCTGCAGTGGTGTTTTCATTGCCAAGGAAAGGAGAAGGAACTTTTAAGGAACTTTCATCATGTTGCAGAATATTTCTCCGAGGGCTTGAACTTGTGCTTGCCTCCTGCTGAAGTCTCGGGGCTACAAGACTTCGCCATCAGCTCCCCCCTGAATTTCCTTGCTGGGAATTCTGTCTGCAGAAGCCTGCGTGTCGCTGGGAGCTGGAAGAGAGACAACGAGAAGAAGCGTGTCGCCGTCGCAGCTGATGCCGTCGCATCTCCGGAGAAGCGGGAGGCTGCTGCCGCATCACCAAAGAAGGGTGTCTTCGTCGCAGCTGTTTGCCGCAGCATCACCGGAGAAGCGTGTCTCCACCACAAGGGTCGCCGCCGCATCACCTGAGAAGCAAGTCGCAGGGCCTGCCGCGGCTCCAAAGTTAGAGTTCGCCGCACGGCCGTCTGGTGTGCACGCATAGTCTTCACGTCGTCTCATCGCATCAAGGGCGCCATCTTATCGCATCGCACCGGATTGTCGCATTGAGGCGCCATCTTGCCGCATCGCAACCGGGACACAGTACGAGAATCAACGCATCACCTCCTCTCCTGTAAGGAACAGACTCATCCCCTACTCTGCGCAAGCATCGACTCCCCTGGATCAAGGAACCAATGCATCACTCTCCCTGTGGACCTTTTGTTTGTTTTGTGTTATGCACCCAATGTACTGTTGTGAGAAACGCGTCGCATTTATCATCAACTTGAACTAAGTTACTTCCACCATCTTTAGGTCTATTTTGAGTACGGTATTGTGGATTTTTGTGGTTTTGTGTTTAGTCTATATAAAGAATACTTATTTTTATAAAACCTTTGTGTTGTCCATTTGTAGTGTTTTCACTGTATTACTATATGTAATGCTCAACACACTGCCTCTGAGATGAGCCTGTCTGCTCGTGCCAAGCTACCAAGGGGTGAGCAGGGGTTATCCAGGAGTGTAATCCCCTTTCCCTGACTAGAAGCAAGGGTCCCCATGTGGTTAAAGGTACCTACCTCTCCCAACTAGAGACCCCCAGTTCTAACCTCTCCTTTGAGTACATTTAGGAGGAAGGGGGCTACTGGTTTGTTTCCTCTGCAGCAGAGGTTCTTTTTGTTTGAATTGTGCAAGTACTGGCCTAATGTGGCTGCAATCTCCATTGTTCTCTATTCTAATGTCTGCTTCTTTTTCCTTAGGAAGGAGTCTCTGATGCGTAAGCTGCTTCTGGACGGTGGTGGTCTTGCTCTAATCCTAGACAAGCTAGTGACTAGCTCTGATCCACTCTTCATCTTCACTGCAGCTGACTGTCTTGTTACCCTTATGGCCACCTTGTCACCAGTTTCCGAGCCCCTAGAGAGGAAACTACCCCCTCCCGTTTTACTGTTGCCCAGACCAACTGTAAAACGAGCTCGATTGGAGGAGGATAGCTCAGACTCAACCTTACGTGTGGCCTGTCCATATCAGCGTCTGGTGGAGGGCGGTCTGACAGATCTGCAGTTTCGTCTGGACTGTGGGAGGATGGTAGGGGCGGTGCGTCAGCAACTGCTGTCTTGTTCAGACGTTTTTCAGGCTATGCTGGGAGGGGAGTATCTGGAATCTCGCCAGGACATCGTACCCATTTGTGGAATATCCTTACCTGTTTTTGGCGTCCTAATGCACTTTCTTCATGGCTGCCAGAAAGGAGACCCTTGCCTTGCTCTGGAGGGGGTGCGACAGGCATTACCTGGACAAGGCTTCGAGACCTCCGTGCTGGGTGGTGCCCTCTCAGCAGCTGGCCAGTACCTGCTGCCAGAATTGCAGTCACTGCTTGAGGACGTTGTCTGTGAACTCTTGCAGCTGAGGAGCCTGCCATCTGTATACTGTTTTTGCGAGCACTATCAGAACCAGCGTCTTCAGCACCGCTGCCTGCGTTTCTTGTTTCACAGCAGTCATCAGCCCATGGCTAGGGGGCGCTGCCTCTCCAGATTGGTGCAGGCTGCCTCAGACCAGAGGGTCCTGCTTCAAAGACTGCAGGCTGCAGTGCTGGGAGTCCTCTGAGGGCAGTGAAGAGAATCGAAAAACTAGAAAAGACATTTATTATGTATAGTAGAACTTGCTTTAAGGTGATGCTTTAAAAAAGCTTCTGACCCAGTCCGTTGTGTTGACTGCTGCAGCTGACCCTGGGCTTCAATTGGGCCACTGCAGCTGAGCCATGGGGCAGACCACTGAAGCTGTCCTGCGGGCCCGGGGCTATGTAACATAGTCCAAGAAGCGTGTGGACTGGGCTGCAGCCGTGGCAAGGCTGCACATTAGGCTTCTTGTTTTACTGAGTTGTGGCTTGTGCTGATGACTCTGGATAGTGTGCGCTACTGCGGACGAGTCTAGGTGCAGCAAAGGCCACAACAGCTGGTAGGACCCTGATCATCCACTGTAATTCCCTCACAAGTATATGAGATGAGGAACGTGGGTTCAGTCTCAGTCTGAGTGACCAACCTCCAGATCGATTGAGTCCCCAAAATCTCATTTGCTAGGCATCTATGAACTGGATAGCAATGACTCTTAGCTGCTTTTAAAAATTTTACTGGTTTGGTACATGAGTGCTCTTGGAGGGAGGGTATAGGAAAAAGTTTGATTGTTGTAGCTTGTCAGCTTCAACATTACACCAAAGTTGAGATGAGTGTAGCGGATGCGTGGCAGATATAGTTGTATAATTTGAAATTGCCCCCTGTTCATAATCATTTGCGTTGTACTTTTAGATTCATAAGGTACTGCTTGGGGTAAAAATATTTATTTGGGGTAACTTTTGTCCACCCCTTTGTAAAAATGGCATAAGTTAATTTAGAAATTGGATTTTCTGTGAAAATTCTAGTTTAGTTTAGGCCATATTGTAGAATTTGGTGTGGATGGTTGTTTCTGAGGGTTTTGGGCATGTAATGAACATGATGCACTGCAAGGCTATGGTGTATGCATGTGAACTTGCACTAGTGTCTTGCAAATTTGAGCAACTTTTTTTCTGTTCAACAGTTTCTGTTCAGATTTCAAACATTCATGGTGTAAAAGTTAGATTGATAATCACGATAAAGTCATGTAAGCTCAAAGCAGTGTGTGGTTTTTTGGTGGGGGAGAGGGTGACCAAATGTTAGTTACTTGATCTAATGGATATGTGCAACAGCTTTTTAGCTCTGAATGAAAACCCCAGCTGTCATTTTCTCCAGTCCAGTGTTTCAAAAGGATCCCAACTTTATTTTCTCTGAATGGCCTGTATAGAGTTTTGGAGGAGCTTTAAAGCTATCCTTCCTGGATGCATTTGTTTTTATTTTTAGGACTTCCTCGACACCAAGGATTTGTGTGGTTCCCTTGCACGTTTTATATATTCAGTAGTGAAATCTAAACCCTTAGATCCATGAGTTTCAATAATTTGACCTTTGTTTTTAAAGGCCATGGTTGATGTTTCAGTCATGGGAGTTTTCTTGCAACCCCTCGCTTTAAACGAAAGCACCATGTTGACAGATCTACCTGCCGAAGTCCACTAAGAAAATAGAATGCTGTAGTAGTTTAACTCCTGCGTTCTCTAGTAACAAAATGTTTTGTTTATGCTAGTTATTTGTAGGCCTTTATCTACTTTCAGCTTTAGCATATGGTCTACAATACAATATACACTAAGTACTATGGTTCAGCCTGTTACTCGTGTTAAGATGGCTTTCTTGTCTATTCCATTTCCATGCTCCAGATTTGATGGCTTTCCTCCCTATTCTTGTTTGTCCTTCTTCTAAGCATTTCTTCTTTGGCTATCCTCTCTATTCTTGTGTCCCACCTCTAACTTCTAAGCATTCATTCTTTATCATGTTTCTGATTGGTTGACTTGTATCCTTCAACTGTTAATATGTGCAGCAATTTTTGTTTTGTTTTATGTAGCTTTCAGCTACATGTCAGTGTATCATTTCTTGTGTATCATTACTCTTTCTTCAAGGTCTCAAACCACTTTGCGCTGTCAGCAATATCTTTTTTTTTTAAACAACTAAAAAGGAAAAAAACGGGCAGTCTCGCCCAATATTTACCATTGGTTGGCTTAAAAAGTATTTTTTTTTGTTCTGTTAAAGTTTTGCTTACATGATACCTTCGACAGGCAGATACATTTTCAATTGGGACAGTAGGTAGTTTCCTAAATCAATGTCAAACATTATTGCAGCATTTGCACATATAGCAATCTATATCCATGTCCCATACCATCTTGAGGCATAATAAAGCAGATAAATGGTGTAACTCCAAACTTGTTAGCTTTTCCTTACGGAAGCGCATTGCAATCATAGTATGCATATACATAGGATTCCCTCATATATATCAGAGGGCTCTTGACAGCTATGTCGCTTTAATCTAACTTCGATCAAACACAATTACATGGAACATTTGAATCTACCAACCAGTGAAGAAACCGGGGAAAAAGAGCTGGGGAGCTGAAGTGGGTAGGGGGGAAATGTACAATATCAGTCATATTACCAATAACACAGTTCTACGTCCATATGCTATATATATCATCATATGGTTATCACCTACTGGTCAGAAGTGTAGAGTGTACACCACATTTTCCAAACCATCTGTTTTCATTGCATGGTTCAGCACCATTATTGGCTATTGTTAGGGGTGGGTCATCCGAGTTTGTCATCACTTGAAGCTCCAACAATATTGTGTTCCAAGCTAGGGAGATGGCATATTTACGCAGGCCTAGTGTATCCTCTCTGACTAGTGAAACTGCCTTTGTCTTGGCCCAGTTCAGCATAGATTGGGACCATGCCTTCAGTGATGAGGGGGCTCCTGCCTTCCAACGTAGTACAGCTTCAAAGTCTTTCTTGTTTCCTTACTTCTTGTTGGTCAGCACCTCCTACTTCGTCCTGGGACTTTATAGTCTGCAGCCCCTTACCCATGGTCTGTCACTTAGGTGCTTCCTTTCACTGACCGTCCTCTTGCCCCACCCTCCCTACCACACACCTTATGTTGCTTGCCCCTCCACCCGCCTACAGCTCTGTTGTATTGCAGCTCCTTCCTTCCTCCCCTGCTCCTCGCTGGTGTTGCTTCCCACCCCGCTCTCCTCCCGCTGTCTTTTATGTTGCTGCCCCCCCCCCTGCACCCTCCAATCCGCCACATAAACATTTACAAGGCCAAATAGCGAAAGCAGCGCATGCGCTGCTGTGCCATGCCATGAGAGGCCTTTTGGAATCGATACGATTCCAGCGTGCCCGCGGGGAGACAAACGAGACAGAAGATGTGCACGCAGGTATTTTCCCCTTTACTGGCGGCGTGATACTCTGTGGACTTATTTTTTCGCCTCCAGTGAAGGCAGGCCCCGCGTGCACATCTTCTGTCCCAACGACTGGCCACAAGCACACACATAAACACTAAGCTACTTAAACGGGCGTACATCGCACTCGCACAGACAACCGAGCACCCGCCTGCACTGACGCAGGCACACGCAAATAACCAAACATGGAGGCACACCGGACGCATACCACACGCACAAAGAAATAAATGGACTCACAGAGTAATATACACTCAGACATATGGACACAAACCCATACCAAGACAAACACACACTAGTGCAGTACATGGGAACACGCCATGCACAAAAAATAAACACTTATACTAACACGGCCACACGCACATTGTTGGCATACACTATAACAAATAAGCACACATACTAACACAGTCACACCTACATTGTAAAGCATGGCTGAAGAAAGGGACCTTTAAATGCGTGCAAGGGACGTGTTACCGGGTATCCTTTCCTTAAGAATGTCATAATTCCTTACCCAATAATATCTATTTGTCGGTGCGCAGTGACTGGCGCGGCCTCCCTTCAGTGTGGGACGCAGGATTTCCCGGGCGCACATGCGTGGTAACGCAGTGCTGAAGAAAGGAGCCTTTTAAATACATACATATGTTTACGGGGTAGGCACCCTCTCTCCTGAAGAGCAAACGTTTTTCGTTTTATGGGTACATTCACCTCCCCACTGACTCCCACACATTCAAATGCCTTGCAATTTACCACACACTTAACCATGGGTATTTTTCCAACAGGTGCCTCGAGGCGACAGTCCAGTCCGTCGCATGGGAGCGCATTGCAAAACAAGTAAATAATTAAACCAAGACTCTATGGGGAGTCATAGGTTGGCGTCGACAACCAAAACAACCGCACGTGAGCGCATGGAACCTCACGGTGGTCTGCAGTCTTGGGTCTTCAACCCCTTTACTCTGGTCTAGGAACGGTGTAGGTTACAGGGGGACAGGGGCTAGCTCTATTGTGCAGAAAGTGTGTAAACCTGCAAAGACGCCTTCCAGCTTCAGAAGTCAGCACCAGGTGCGAGCTGTGGGTCTGTCTATGAGCAGCCGAAGGGACGTAAACAGTGCACTTTGAAAGGTATAGTGTATTATGATAGACAACCTTTATATCAGAAGTAGAATTTTATTTGTGTGTTTGTGAGAGCACACGTGTAGGTAGAGGGCGTTTTCAACACGAATTTAGGTTACAAAGCATGCTGATGAGCGGACTTTTGGAATAGATATGATTCCGGCATGCACGCGGGGAGACAAACGAGACAGAAGATGTGCACACGGGTTTTGGCCCCTTTACTGGCAGCATGATACTCTGTGGACTTTTTTTTTTTGCCGCCAGTAAAGGCAGTCCCCACATGCACATCTTCTGTCCGTCCCACGACGGGCCGCTCTTGTTCTTCTCAGCTGTCATTGCGTACATAAAGGGATAAGAGACGTGAGTGTCAGTTGTACGGAGATAACCATCTCTCTAACTCCCTGGGCACAGATGGGCGATAGCTGACAGTAATGTGATGACGTGGGACCGAGCCATGAAAACATCAGCACTTCGCAGCTTCTCTTTCATTGAAGGGAGCAAGTGCATTGACTGTATTTGTTTGTCTTTTGTTAGCTTTCTCCGCCTTTTTCTTGGCGCCACTGTTTGGTTCATCCAGATCCATTTGGAACGGGTTTTTGAAGTAAAAGAATAAGTTGGAAATGTGACTTCACGTTTTACAGAAGAGCTTATTCTCCTGACTTCGTTTCTTCTCTGATTCTGTCTGTGCATTTAATGTACAGCGGCTTCAAAGGACATGTTGTGGAGAGGATGATCAGTCACTTACAACAGAGCTGCACAGGCTTTTTTGTTTAGAGGCTTCCTCTTCCTTTTATGTGACAACCAACAGGGGACACTCTTCGTCATGGAACAGGCGCTGTGGCTCCATGCTCAAGTGAGTTTTCAGCGACTGGGAGCAGTGTGATGAGACAGTGGATGTAATTTATCGCTTTGCCATTCCGAATAGAAGCACCAGGCAGCGGCTTGCTTACTCCTGGGACCCGCTGTTCGACACTAGCAGTTCAACTTTTTGCATTATCCACTTTGTATCTTGATTGGGTCATACATTGCGTAATAATTTAATCCTATGTGCACCTGTAGAAGTGATGTCTGAGCAAGTATGAAATAGGGAGCGGCTAGGATCCCTCTAGATTTTCTACAATTTTCGAGAGCTTACTGGTCTCTGGTGCACAAACAAAGATAACTGTGCCTAAAAAATGAAAGTGTGTCCTCATGTAACGTAACTGGTGCTATGTAAAGCGCTCTGATAACTGATTCGGTTCGGTTCTAGTTCGCGCTATATAAAACTCCCCAAAAAAAACTATGTGATTGGAAGAGAACCGCTCTTGTGGCCATCCTGACCTAGCAAAGGTACTTTAATGTCTAGCACACATACCAATAGTTTTTAGGCCTATTGCGTGGTGGGAGCAGGTCGCTATACAGTTCAGTCTGCGTGCAGCAAAAAGTCAGTTCCCTAGTCCACTGTGCTAATGTGGGGACCGGGCCTCGCATCCAGGTACGTGCAATACACCGTTTGGCAATAAGGAAAGACATATCTACTAGTCTCCTATGCATGGGGTGGAGGGGCTTGGAGTATCCCAGTATGGCGAACAGTGGGTCGGGAGTCAATTTGAGGTGTGTGATCTCGTTAACTTCTTGGTACACTGAGTGCCAAAAGGCAAGGACATCCAGGCAAGACCATGCGACATGTATAAAATCGGCGAGTAGAACCCCACATTTCTCACAGTTAGCACTGTCCTGTAGGCCATATCTATGTAGTCTTTCAGGGGTGTAGTATACCCTGTTGAGATATTTAAAGTGCTGCAGCCTGTGTCGGCCGTTCAGAGATATTCTTCTCGTACTCGTGCAGCAATACTGCCACATCTCCTCCCCCACGTCAATTCGCAAGTCAGCCTGCCACGACAATCGTGGTTTGGCACATTCCGCTGTCTTCTCAGAGGGCAATGCGATATAGATTGGTGATTAGTTTAGAAGGGGCCCTAGCGTTGACGATGTAGTCAAAGGCTGTCGCTATCGCAGGTTCCTCCATATCATCCTCTAGTGGGCCTTTAAGAGCGATCAGCGCACTCTGTGGAACTGAAAGCGTGATAGAAGGGAGTGTGTAATGTCATCTGTCTCGATCTCACTCCAAATCCGGGCACACCCCCCAGAAAAAAGGTCTCCCATAGTATTGATCTGCAGCCCCTTCAGCGCCTCTACTACCCCTTTATCCCTACATGGTGGCAACCATGCACACCAAGCCGCAGGTGCATTAGGGGCGTATAGGAGACTACACGCCTGAATATCCATCATGTGGTGCCAGGCATGAGTGACAACGTTTAGAGAATCAAGGAGACCTGTTCTGCGATCTGGCAGTCTGGATAACAGTGCCGGCAAGGGCGTCGGATCCGCCACTATTGACTCGATATGGATATGTGGAATGTTCACTGGTCCATGAATCCAGTGGTAAGTGTGTGCACATTAGGCTGCGCGATAATAAAGCTCCAAATCCGGGGCTCCCAGCCCTCCCGCCTCATGTGGACGCACTAATATTTTCCATGCTACTCGGGGCTGCTTCCTGGCCCTGGCTAGGCGCACCATTAACAATTGTGACTGCTGGAAAAAGTGTTGCGATAGAACCATAGGGATGTTGCTGAATAAAAACAATAAGCGTGAGAGGACAACCATTTTCATTAGGGAGATTCGCCCCAGCAGCGATATTTGAAGAGCTACCCAGCTCTCCACATCCTCCTCGAGATTCGAGACCGCCACCCCATAATTCTCACGTAGGACAACTTCCGAGTCCGTGTGGAGACGAATCCCCAAGTACCGAACTGCGTCCGTGGACGACTGGATAGGATAGTACGGCTCAAAGGGCCGCGTGGCTGGCGTGCGCGGGAACATTAGGGACTTCTTCCAGTTAACGTGGATCCCCAACAGCGAGCTAAACAAGACCACCTCGTGGAGTACAGCCAGCAGTTGCATCTCCGGGTCCCTGACATATAGAAGGGTGTTGTCGGCGTACGTAGACATGATCAGGTTATAGATGGGGAATCGAATTCCTCTATGGTCGTGATATTCGCGCAAGGTGCAGGCGAGGGGCTCGGCGACCAACGTGTATAATATCGGGGAGAGGGGGCATCCCTGCCTCGTGCCTCTACTGATCTGAATGGGGTCCATGGTGAGAGAACCTATGTGTATGCTGGCAGACGGGGAGGTGTACAGCGTAGCCAGTAACGGCAGAAACGGCTCACCCACCCCCATGCGACTCCGAACATGTCGAAGGAAAGGCCACTCGACGGAGTCGAAGGCCTTCTCCATGTTAAGGAAGACCGCTACCGTGGGGACCTCAGGGCGTGTGTGTTGGAACACCGCGAAGACTGTCCGGAGATTACACGTAAGGTTTCGGGTCGGGACAAAGCCGGCCTGTCCCAGGGCCACCAGCGAAGTTACCATGGGGGCGAGGCAGTTGGCGATTAGTTTCGCAAGTATCTTCGCGTCAACGTTGAGCAATGATAGAGGACGATAGGAGGCACAGTCTCCCGGGTCCTTATCAGGTTTGAGAATTGCATCTAATATGGCCTCGCGTAGAGTGGGCGGCATCGTGCCAGTCTCAGCCATGTCCTCGCAGAGGGAAAGGAGGTGTGGTATCAATAGATCCGAATAGGCTTTGTAAAAGGCAGCAGATAGGCCGTCACTGCCCGGGGTGCCGCCACCCTTCAATGCCGGTAATGCCCATACTATTTCTTCCCGCTCTATAGGCCGTGCCAGGAACTCTCGTTTCTCGTTAACAACCAGGAGAGCTCTACCCACTAGTATGCGCTCCTCAGGTACAGGGCCTCTCGAGGCATAAAGTTTCGTATAATACTCCCGAAAACACCTGCTCAGCAGGGAGCAACTCTTCCGTTGTGGGTGACCTCATAACGGGGGTCGACGTTCTGTCCCGTTGGCGTGTAGCCAGCTGCGCGAGAACCGTGCCAGGGCGATCCCCCTCCCCATACACTGGCAATTGCATATTTACCTAGATACTTGATCTCAGAGTCTGCCTTCTCATTGTATTCACATAGCGTGTGGGCTATCTCCTGGGCCAGTGCCTCACTACTATCGTGGACTTGTTTCCGCTCCAACTCCTCCAGTTTGGATTCCAAGGTACGCAGCCTGCCCCTAATCGATTTGAGAACTCCCGCATATTTCGAAATAGTGACCCCTATAACATACACCTTGAAAGCCTCCCATACAGTCTGAAATGAATCTACTGAGCCTACGTTGGCTTCAAAAAATGTCTCAATGGCCACCGCCAGCTCCTCCTTGAAGGAGGCATCCAGCAGCGAGTACGGAGGGAAGCGCCAGGCAAATGGCGGGATGCGCATCGCTGGAACTGCCACCGTCAACAGTATAGGGGAGCGGTCTGAATATGTACGCGGTTAAATAGAGCAAGCGTGTACCATTCGAGTAAGTTGTGTCGTAGCCAGTAGTCTATCCTGGTGTGTATCTTATGTGGGGCTGAATAGTGCATGTAACCTCCTTGCGTGGGGTGCAGGTGTCTCCATAAGTCCCGCATATCCAGACGAACCATTCGAGATTCTAGAGCTCTAGCTGAGGCCGAGGGACGGCGGTCAGGACCGTCCGATCTGTCTAGGTGTGGTTGTCTAGTCATGTTAGTCCCCCCCAAAACCCCCCCCCCCCAAAGCACGTCCCCTCTTAAGTACTTCTCAACCTTTGCCCCTAAGTCCGAGTAGAAGTCAGGGTTGTCATAATTGGGGCCGTAGGTGTTCACCACACAGACATCCATGCCCTTACCACAACACCTCGTGGTGGTATATCGTCCCTCACCGTCATTTACTAAAGACGTCATCTTGATGTGTGTCTTCGGGTTGACTCACGTGAGCACCCCCCTGGCGTGTGATGTGAACTCAGCAGCATGAGTGTTCCCCACCAGGCCCCTTTAACAGAGTGTAGGTGCGTCTCCTGTAATAGTGTGATATCAACACCATGCCGTGCAAGACCTTGCAATACCTTTCGAACCTTTCTGTGGTCGTTAAGACCTCGGACATTCCAGGTTATTAGCGTCCATGTGTCCGAGTTGTCCCCGTGGGTGTTTATCCTATCAACGGTGGTCTGAGTGCCTGTTCCAGAGTATTTGCCTGCATATGCATCCCAACACTGTGTTGTGCCCAAAACATGTGAGGTGGCCCATCAAAATCGCCCACCGGCAACAAACCAATTTCGCAGCATGAAAATAATACACAACGCTCCCCAATGCTCCCACCCACGCCTGCCCATCGTCAACTAGGCCGCGAGCAACCCCTCTCCCCATCTTAGCTACCCTCACCTCCCAGAACCCTCCCAAACCCTCCAGAACACAAACAAAACTTTGTACCAGATTCAGTGGGAAACACGCAGAGGCAGCCAACAGTGTGCAAGCTCTATGTAAGGTCAAAAAATACGTGTAAAGCTGCACGCCCCTCCCCGTCTCTGTGCAAGGAAGAAAAAACTTTGCGTGTAACCAACAGGTGCGACCGAGATGCAAACCCAGCATGATCAGGTACAGTGCTTTCGTTACAAATCATAATGTACATTCCAAAGTATGAGAAAAATAAAGTAGATTTGTGACACCTGGGCATCTAGATCTTCTGTCAGTGCATGAATATAACTAGGCATCATACCTAGCACCTGGCAGCACTTGCCCCCAGAGCAAACCATCGTCCATATAACTTCAACCCTCCAATGTGTCCTGATGTCAACGCCCCGGCAACCATTCTCACCTCTACGCCCCCTCCCCCCCAGACCCCGTAAGATGCAAAGCCAAAAACATTCCTTATCTGCGAGAGTCACTGTTATTCCAGGTTATACGGGGAGCCTCCCGCTGCCTCACTCGACCTTTCCTGGGAGGATCGGGTCTCCTTGTGCCAGTCCTTCGGGGCCCTCTGCAATGCCTTAGGGTCCGTGAATATCAGGGATTTACCCTGCCTGTTGATCCTTAATTCCGCGGGATACCACATCGTGTAATCCACGCCAATCTCCCGTAGCTGCCTTCATCGGTTGGAACCGACGTCGGGCCTCCTGTACTCTTGCAGTGAAATCCGGGAACAGCGAAAGTGTCGAGCCCTCATATCGAAGTGGTTGTTTCTCCCTTGCGAGACGCAATGCCACGCCGCGGTCCCTGTAGTTCAGTAGCCTCGCTATAATAGGCAGAGGAGGAGCTCCCGGCTTTGGCCGCGGGCCGAGTGAGCGGTGCGCATGTTCTACCACAAACATGGCAGAGAAAGCTGAATCGCCCAGGAGAGATTTAAGGACATTTTCAATAAATATTTCCATGTTCCCAGTCTGTGTGGACTCCGGCAAACCCGTAATGCGAAGGTTGCATCTTTGGGAGCGGGCCTCCAAATCCTCAGTCTTGTCCTGAAGCGCCTGAATCACTCTAGCCAGTTGTTTGCCATCGGAGTCCACAGAGGTCTGGGCTTCCTCCACCTCCGTAAGCCTGCGCTCGGACATGTCCAGACGCTCCGCATATTTAGCGAGCCTCTCCGCCATGTGATCCATCAGGTAGGTGAGCGCATCCATCTTGGTACCCAAAGAAGCAATACCCCCTGGAGGTTATTTTCCATTGCCAGTAGCAGACTGCGGATATCTTGTGGGGGGGCCCTCAGGCCTCCCGGCCCTTTCTGAAGATGGCGAGCCGAGGCCTCGGTGCCAGGCGAAGGGCACAGGGGGAGGGGCGCACAGAGGCTCCAGGCGCAGAGGGCAGGACCCTACCTTGTCACTGCGGTGTCCGCGTGTTCTTCGGGGCAGGTTCACCGCCCAGCCCAGGTATGGCCGCCTTCTTAATTCCTCTGCTCAGCTCAGGGCCCGCTCAGTCCTCCCAGAGGCGCGGAGCGTAGAACGGGGTCTCACTCCCGTACAGTGATCGCCAATGGCCTTCAGCCACCACGTGGGACTCCGGGCCCGGGGAACATCTGGGAGGGGAGGGCGCCAAGTCCACAGCCGTGCGACTCACGGCCCAGCGCAGAATCCTTCCCGGCCTTGTATTGGGGCCCTAGACCTGCTAAAAGCGGGAGGCAAGTGCGGTCGTCTGGCCCAGCCGCCGCCCAGGGCCACGAAGCCTTCGCTCTTGCGCGGCGCCGCTGCACACCAGAGCGACGCGCTCCACTGCGCACTTCGGCACCTTGCATACCCGGTGCCGGAGACAGAGGCACTTCGTCGGGGTCTGGGCAGGGGGGTCTTCGTCAGCAGGCTCCGGCCTCGGGCCTCCCCAGTCGTCCCGAGCGCCTGGGTCACAGCGCCATCATGCGGCAGCCGCGTCGTCGGAGGCGTCCCGCCTCCTAAGGAGAGTCCGGCGCTCGTGCCCGCAAAGGCTGCCCCCAGGCCCAAATGATCGTGGCTCACCCGCCTCGGGGGGGCGCGTGTGAGCTGAAGTCACTCTCGGCAATGTCAGTGGGGGGGCAAGCTTCACCAGGCCGCAGTGTGGAAGCCCCGGAGAAGGGTTAACACGCAGGATGAATTCAGGATCGTTGACGAGGGAGCTCCGGGCTCAAGCAGCCATCTTGGTTGTGAGCTGGTTCTGCCCCACCCACTTCGCACACATTCCACTAAAGTAAGTTACTCACACTCTCTCCTACTCGCTCTCTCTCCTACTCGCTCTCTCTCCTACTCGCTCTCTCTCCTACTCGCTCTCTCTCCTACTCGCTCTCTCTCCTACTCGCTCTCTCTCCTACTCGCTCTCTCTCCTACTCGCTCTCTCTACTCTCTCTACCACTCCCAACTTCTCTACATACGCACACATATGCACATATATATGCATTTATATATGTATGTGTATATATATACATACACATATATATACATCTGCATATCTATATAATTACAAATATAAATGCAAGCATACATATTCACATATACATGCATATGCATGTTATGTACTTGAAAGTTTGAAAAACACTAATAAAAGCAAAGCTACAAAGCCACCTAATTACAAACGGAATTGCTTTAACTTAAATGAGGGCGAGACCTATTGCATTTTCAATGCTTTTTAATTTAAGTTTTGTTGCACAGCACCCTGTGCTTCTGTGCAACATTACTGAAAAAAACATTGAGCCAATAGATCTTGCTCAGGTGAAACCTATTTCTTTGCTAATGCATTTTTTTTCCTATCTTTTAACTTGTGCTACGGCTCAGCTACCATACGGCTCTCTTTTGGGCATTTGCTGCATGAACCTCTCCCGATTACCACCTCCCCACGCCCCCACTCACCCTCAACTCTGCCACCTGCCCCGTTTTTCAATATACTTAATGAGTGGCCATTAGCTGCACATCTCTACCTGGCTGCACGCTTTAGGGCATTTGTTTCTCATCCCCTGCTCCCTGCCTTTAAGTCCTGCTCTTCCTCTACTTTTGCGAGGGCATCTTAGCTGCACACTGCTACAGTGATGCTTGTTTGACTTTCATTGTGCAGCATCTCCCACATCATTATATTTATTTTTTATTTTACTCTTTCCAGATGGTCGTCCGCCATATTTGAAGGGTGTATTTTAAAAAATGTTTATGATGGCCTCTACACACAGGCCCCATTCTCTGAATTGTTTTTTATTAATTTTTTTTAAAGAACATACGTTTCAAGATGGCCGCTGACCTTGCGTATGGAAGCATGGTGGTTATCTTTTTTTTTTTTGCCTGTCAGATTTTTTTTAACTAACTTTATTGAGCCATTGTTCAGAGTGCATTACAATATAACAGCTGTTCATGGCATTTTTCATTTTAGGTGTAATATTGACTCATCCGTTTCCATATGGAAAGATATACGTCAACCCTCGTATATGGTGGGTGTCTTAAATTAAATTGTATTTTGCTTACTGAAAGGCATTTACAATGCCAGCAGATCTCACTTTTTTTTACCTCTTGGCTTTGTCAGTGCTTTTTACTGATGCTATGCAGTGTAGATGAAAATCAAAATGTTTTTTTTGCGCTTTTGTACAGCATTGATAAAAAAACAAGCATTGGCAAATTCAGTCGATTTGGCCTTGGCTGCCAGGCTTTTGGAATGCTTTCGGCTTGTTTTTTGCAGAATTTTGGAAAAGCTGCTGGGGGGGGGGGGGGGGTGGGTGTGTGGGTGTGTGTGTGTGTGTGTGTGTGTGTGTGTGTGTGTGTGTGTGTGTGTTTTTTATTTAACAGGACCTTTCACCAAATACCTTGATTTTTTTTATACAAAGGAAAAAGCTAGGAGCTTTTTTTTTTTTTGTGCCAAAAAAGCACACCTTGCCTTGCACTGGGTGGAACTACTTCGTGTGAATGTGCTCCTTGTGAAACGGCAGACGGTCGTCATTCTCTGAAGTTAGCTGTTGTCTGAGTTGGGCTGACCATTGATCCATGCTGAATGTGGTAGTGGGCGCAAGAGAAATGTGAATGGCACATAGCAGACCATTAGATTAATAGGACTCGGTAAAAGCATCTATATGCAGGTTAACTTTTACTTCTAACTGCAGTCAAATGAAATGGTTTTGGAGAACACCAAACATAAAAAGAAAGGGAAGCAAACCTTGGTAAAGCCAATACGTCTTGCCTATGAGGTAGTTATTGGTTTTGCCAATGCCTTTTGGTCATGTTGTACACTAGTGTGGCTGCTGTGCAGCCTGGCTGGAAGCAACAAAAGAAGTGCTGTGATGTGGCCAAGTGTTGGCTTCGTCATAACGCTTTTTATATTTTTTTTAAATTTTAAATGTTAATTTAAATTGCTGGCGGGATGGGAGGCAACACGGAAGGATAAATGCAATTTGAATGCTCACTAAAGACAACAGAGTGTGGGAGGGGGGCGGTATGATTCTGCCAGCGCTTTTCTTGTTTATTGCTGGGTGGAAGGCAATATGGAGGGAGACCGCCTGAATCCTGTCCATGCGGGCAACTGGGTGCATGGGAGGGGGGGGCCTGACTGCAAGCACATGGCCAAAGGAGGGGCTGGGGAAAGCAACAATATGGACAGCAATGGATTGGGGGGGAGTGGGTGGGGTGGGAGTGGGTGGGGGCGATCGAGCAAACAATACAGATATGGGAGGAACACGAAGGGGGGGGGGTACACAGGGAAGCTAGCTGTAAATAACGCACTCTGGGAGAGTGCTTAAACGCAAGTAAAAAAGCAGTCCCTAAAAAAAAAAACTAAGCAGTGGTAAGCAATGGGCAACCTTTAAGCCCACCGTTATAAAACAAAAAGTGACTGTGCATGCACTGCCAAAACGAGACCTAAAAAAGTGTGATTTTTGTTTTATTTGTCGATCCAAGATGGCAGCTGTACGAAAGTGCTTCTTAGAATGTTTTCTGGCTCTGCAACAATTGGCAGCTGCAAGGCACGCAGAATAAAATGAAAATATTTTATATATGAGTCAGTGCTGGGTGAGCTGAGTAGTGGATGGCGGTGGTGCATGGGAGGAAAGCAATGAGTAGTGAGGATAAAACAATGGAGTGTGGAGGAGCTACGCTAGCAACCAAGATGGCCGCGTAAGCTCCCGGCTCCGCTGGAGAGGTGTGGCGCCGCGGCCAGGGCGACTGACGCTGGAATCTGGGGATCACGGTTCGATCTCCGGCGGCAGATTAGCCCAGCACCATGTGACTCTGGGCAATAGCTCGCTTAATCTTCCCGACGGCCCCCAGCGCCTAGAGACCCTTACGGGTGATTGTGCGCTTTACAAATGTGGACTTTACTTTACCTCCGCCAGCAGCTCGAATATCCTGCCTTCAATCCTGACTTCACACCTGATTTCCTTGTTCATGAAGTTTTTCTGCTTCTAAAGGTGCAATCCCGAGTTTTCTACCTCATCGGCTGACGAAGATACGCCGTGTCTCCATTCTCGGCCTAACAACGTGTGGAAGCCGGGACCTCGATTTCTAGCCTATCCGGTTTGGAACACCGGCCGTGAGACCTGGACTGAGCCCGGTCTCCCGAAGGGTGCCGTGAATTGTTGATTTTTGGTGACGATCCTGTAAATGATCTACACCGGGGACACACCAGCGTGTTCCACCGGCTGCCGTGGTAGGGGTCTGGTGCCCGAAGACCTTGCTGACCTCCCGGGGCCGACGGGCTGGGGCCCTCGCTGACGGCGAAGGTGTCTTCTGCTAGACTAGGAGCGCCCACTGTTCAACATCTGATTTGCGTGGCCTGTTACCCCGGAGTAGCCGGCCTCCGGGGTTCAAGTCCGGCTCTGCCGCCTACTGAGAGGGAATGGAGCGGATGGAAGGCACGCCATCGCTGCAGGCCGTTATGGCCGCCATTGGGGCGCTCCATTCGCACAATATCGCTGTGTTCCGGACACTGATCGTGAAAGTGGACGGTATCCTGGAACCGGAGGATGACTCTTTGTTGAGTTCCCCGCTAGCTGTTGTACCGGCGGTGCACCGAACGTCTGGAATCTAGGTCCCTGTGCAGATCCCAGATTTACTGAGCCTTGGCGGTTCTAAATCAACGCCACTCCAGCCTGTGCTTATCGGCAGCGTCTCCTGCTCGATTCTGCCGACGCCTACTACATCTATAGACGGTCTCCAGTGTGGTAACAAGTTCTTCAGTGACTTTTCGAGATACTCGCTGTTCTTGGACGCATTTCCTCGTTTTATTCGTGAACTTTTATCCTGCATGCGATCCTACTGCACTGACATGAACTTTTATGAACGCTTTGCCTTTTCCATCAAGATGGCGGCTCGAGGGAAGAAGACTCTTATGAAAGATCGTACTGGCCAGGGCTGAACTTAATCGCTTTGATCCGATATTATAGCTTTCAGCAATGCCGGGGTTGTGCCTATATTGTGACGGGAGTTGGGTGGTTATTGACTATACTCCCCCGACTGGCTTGTATATTTTGTTGAATGTTGGCTTTATTGCGTCTGGGGGTGGTCGCGGTTGGCGGGGGGCACGGGAGACCGGGAGTGTTTGCTTTCTCCTCCTCCACTTCTTCTCTCTTTCCCTTCTTTTAGGGTAGTTCTTGGGCGACAGGCACGCTGCTAGTGGGGTTAGGCCGTAGCCATTGCAGGGGTGCAGGGTGGGGGGTTAGGGGAGGTTTTTTTATTTTGTTCTATGGACCTTTTGTCTTTCCTTTTTCGAGAAGTGGGCTGTTTCTTCTTCACGGATCCTTTCTTGCTCCGGTGTCTACACTAGCTTTAATTATCCTGTATCATTGCGGACGGGGTCGGGTGTGGTGGGATTGTTTTCGATCGTATAATAGACTGTTTATTCTTCTTTTCTACTGTGCATTATCGCGATAGGCCATGTGTTCCTTACGATGGTTGTTGTGTGTATATTTCCCCCGCCTGTCCCTTTCCTGCATTGTACCGTTTGACACCTGATATTTGTAATGCCTACTCTTGTCTTACTGTTAAAATAAAAAAATATATAATAAAAAAATTTAAAAAACAATGGAGTGTGGGTGGCTACAATAGTGGAGCACATGGGGCAGGTGTTTTAGGGAAGTGCTCAAGGGGAGCATGAAAACATGTGGGGAACTAAACCAAAAAGAAACCGGCATTGGCAAAGACAATAGGTCTCGCCTGTGCAAGAGCTATTGGCTTTGACAATTTGTTTTAGCTGAAAGTTAGTGGAGTGGGGTAGATTGGGGTGGAGTAGATTAGGGCAGAGTGAGGTCGATTGGAGTGGGCTTTACTGTAGTGGGTTAGATTGTAGTAGGGTAGATTGGAGGGGGTATTTGAGTAGATTGGACTGGACTGGAGTGGGTTGGGGTTGATTGAGTGGTAGATTGGGGTGGAGTGGTAGATTGTGGTGGGGAGTTTGGGTGTATTGAAATGGACTTGGGTAGATTGGTGTAAAGTGGAGATGGTTAGATTTGGCGAGTGGTGGAGTGGGGTGGTTTGGGGTGGGGTAGATTGGATTGGGGGGGTGGGGTAGATGGGATAGGAGTGGGGTGGATTACAGTAAGGCAGATTGGAGTGGGGTAGATCATGGTGGAGTGGAGAAGAGTGGGATGAAGTATATTAGGGGAGAGGTAAGAGGAGTGGGGTAGTTTGGAGTGGGGTAGGTTGTGGTAGAATGGAGTGAAGTGAGATAGAGGGGCTGGAGTGGAGTGGGATAGAGGGGGTGGAGTGAGGCAGATTGGATCACAGGATTGGGGTGGAGTGTGGTAGATTGGATTGTAGAGGGGTAAATTAATGCAGATTGGAGTGGGGTACATTGGTTTAGGTTTGAGTGCAGTAGGTTAGATTGGGGTAGAGTGGGGTAGATTGGAGCAGAGTAGATTGTTGTAGGTAGTAGTGGATTAGGGTAAAGTGGAGCGTGGTAAATTGGAGTGGGGAAGGTGGAGTGAAGTGTCACAGAATAGAGTGGCAGGTTGTGTCGTAGAGTCGAGTGACATGCAGTAGTTTTGAGTGTCATGGAGTAGAGTGTCGTTAAGTGTAGTGGCATAGAATGGAAGGGTGTGGAGTGCTGTAAAGTGGAGTGGCGTAGGGCCAAGTATGCAGGGTGTGGTAGTGTCCTGCCATTACAGACAACACATTGAAATGACCATAACATTTGCAGAGATGTACAGTTTTAATGCGCACAAATGATAATGTGTGGAATTGTCATCACCTAATGTATTGTTGTACACTTCAGAATAGGAAACAAAAAGTGCTTTATTTGTACTTTATGTATTCCTCAATTATCAGCACAGTTCATTTTTTGTTGTGTGCTGGAAAATTTACATTCTCCACTCCTCTCACATAGCTGCTCAGCAGTATTGTCACATAAATTTCCTCCCTTTGAAGTCGGAGATAGAAAGTAAACACCAAGCTGATATTTTACCTCTGTCTTTTAAGCACAGCGATTGTGATGAGATCAGTGTTTAAGACTGGTTTTACTGAAAACTAGTACTCGGAAGGATACAGTAAACCAGTAATGCTCTTGGGAGGGGCGATCTCGCGCTGGACAGCCTAAAACAAATAAAGCCAGCAAATAAGAGTAACCAAACCCAGAAGCCAATGGAAAGCAATGGGCGGAATGTATTCCCAGGGAAGCTTTCCAAATGCCCAAAAGAAGTATTAAGTAAACCAGACCGCTGTGGTTTCTGCTATGCTTAGACCTAAAAAGTAGGTTTGTAGCATGTATAGTTGCAGATACAGATTCTTGGCATACTCCTGCCATCTAGTGTTGGGCTTGATTGTTTTTCTTCTAAGTTGTTTGAGTCCTTAGGTGTGTGGTGACTTTTCGATTAGGGGGCAATGTGCATGCGCAGCAGTTCAGCTTAGATCATTTTTATCCACCATTGGGTTTGAATGTACACAGAGAGGGCTTGGAGTTTGTTGTGCTTCCTGCATGTCTTTAGGCACACATCCAACAACATTTGAAAACCAGTCTTCTCCTTGATGACTGTCAATGCTACTTCACCAGGCACCTGTGGTGGACTGACAACAAAACGCTTGTGATCCTTGATGCCTGGGGCGTGCCCTCGCCCTTTGGGTACCAGATGACTTCCCTCGACCTTTGATACTTGAAAATGCAGATCAGAAGGGAATTATGGGACAGATAGCCTTCAACATTGCTCACGGTAAAATACTAAATACTTGCGGTGAGATCATTATGACATCTACAACTATTTCTTCTCTCATGCCCATAATGACTCCTGTGAGTTCCAGCTCATCCTCTGCTCAAAGAAGATCGTAAGATACCATAGGGAAATGTGCTGGGTACACTGTAAAATGCACCAAAATCTTTCTTCGAAACGCCAGACCTCTTTAGAGAACAGGAGCCTTGCCGCACTGAAGAAGGCGAAGAGGTTGGCCAATCTGCAATTGTGACAGCCCAGGCAACACCCTGTCTAAAGACTGTTCCTGCGATCGTCTTAGAGCACCAAGAAGATGGTGTTGTGCTGATGCCAAACATCAGCAACCCTCGAGCTAAGACAAACCGCCGGGTCATAGGTTCTCAACATGGCTCAGAGACCCAAGCGACCAAGCCACGGGCACCTAAAAAGTCCCATGCCAAGGTAGAGCACCACTCCAGAGGTTAGGCTTTGAGTCCTGAGCATTGACACAAGGGACTGTCCCCATCATCTGTGATCTTTGAGCTCTGGTAAGCACCGAGAAAATGCATTGGAGTCGACCAAGTCTCCACTGAATTGTCTATATTTCTCTTATGGTAAGTAGCAGGCGAGAATATAGCCCTTTTATTGGTTACAGCAGGTCTTGCAGATAGCGCATGCACGCTGCCTAGGCTCAACCTAAAAACAACCTGTTTACTCCTAGCGATCACTACATGTCATGGTGCACACACTTGATCTGTGTTTGCCTATGGCAACAAAAATCAGCAGTACTATTTGACCTGTCTGCCTTAAGGTGGTCCTCCCCCAAATCTTTTGCATGTTTCCCTCCATTGTTGCTGGAATTCTTTTTTTGTTGGTCTGAAGACTGCACTTCACCACTGTTCTCTCCCCTTAACATGATGAAATTGGTTTATACATGTTTGACATATTTTAATTTATTTGAAAGTCCCTTGTAGAGTGGTATACCATATACCCAGGGCCTGTATGTTAAATGCTACTAGTGAGCAGCGCATACGGTGCCACCTACTTAAGTAGCCCCTTAAAACAGGTCGTAGGCCTGTCATTGCAGCCTGAATGCAGTTTTAGCTGCCAAATTCAACTCCGTAATATAGCCCCCTTGCCAAGCTTTAAATTCCCCTTTTAATGCATATATCACCCCTAAGGTAGCCCATAGGGCAGAGTGCATTGTAATTAAAAGGTGAGACGTACGTTTAAGTGAAAAATCCTAAATCTGTTTTCCACTGCTATGTGCTAAATTTTGATTGAGAACAGATAAGCATTTCATGTTTATCTATGAAATTGTAATAAAAAATCCTCTTTGATGGTGTAGTTGGATTACCTCTTAGTTAAATCTGCCTGCTTTTGTGCCAGGCTACCAGAGATTTAAGCACAGATTGATTTAGTGACTTTAGTGGTTCATCCTGACCGGGATTGTGGCTGCTGTTTGAATAGGGGGTCACCCTCTTCTTCAACCAACAACCTAATGTCTAACATTGGTTTTCAGCGTTGTGAATCAGGACTTATGTTTGTGCAGTACTATGAGTGATTTGTGTTACAGGAAAATCCCACATAAATAATTTGACACCAGCGTTGACCTCTTTAAATTCTTCTTGGTTTTCCATTGGCTGTTTTCTCCCTTTCCTAAATTTCAGTGCCCTACCTTTCTGTTTTTTTTCCATGGAGTTGGAGCTAAGCAACTTTGGCACCAATACCAGCGTCTGGCTTTGTGACTGCGCCCGTTACGTTCTTCTTTGAAGTAGCAAATCCTGTTCAACTGTCCTTGGCTAAAGGAGTATCTGACCTCCTACAACTCTCATCAGCTACAGTTTCAAGCTTCATCCTGCTGGAGATTTTCAAATTCTAAAATGGGGTCTATATCCAAATGTAGAAATCTTTACTGTGACTTTGCCCAGCGGCTCCCTGACGATGGTGCTCCCTGCTTGGACACGGTATGCAGCCTTGCCCTGCTGATTTTTTTTACCTTTTCAGAACATTTTCTTCAAAATGTTTCTAAGTCCATTGGTATGCACTGAGCTGGCCCAAACCACTTTTTGTATCTCACTCGTGCTCCATCCTGGTCAGCCATATTTTTCGACTTTGATTTGGTGTTGCACCACTAGATGTCCATGGTTGACCCTTTGATCTTTTAGGTGGCATTTTTTACCTTAAACTTTAAAAATGCAGATCTCCTGTTCTATTGGTTGAAATTTTGGCATTTGGTAAATCATTTAATAGGTTTATTCTATTTTTCTAAATTGGTGTGGGATTTTTCTTGTAATGTAACTTTATTGCTGTTTGTGTGCTGCATAAATACTTAAAAAAAGCAAACACAAGAAGATGATGGATGGAGCGCTGAAACTTTTCAGACACTCACCCCCAGTCACAGATCTGGGTTTAATCCATCATCGTTCTTTAGCTCACTTCGCCACCCAAAGTTCAGACACAGCTATATGCAAATCAGTTTTGACCCTCTGCCTCATGGGAACAGTCTAGCCTAAACTGCCAAGCCATGTCTTCCCTGGACCGTAAACAAGCATCCTGGGACCGGATGCAGGCTAACTGCCCGCATCAGCCATGCTAGCTTGAACCAGTGGCAAACTGAGCAAGGGACCCATGTCTGGGCATACCCTACCAACTTAGGGTGAACAAAGCAAACACACGGAGATGATGGACGGAGAGCTGAAACTTTTCAGAAACTCACCCCCAGTCACGGATCTGGGTTGAATCCATCATCGTTCTTTAGCTCACTTCGCCACCCCAGTTCAGACACAGTTATATGCAAATCAGTCTTGACTCATGGGAACAGGCCAGCCCGAACTGCCAAGCTAGCCTGTCTGATGAGGGCCGTTAGCCCGAAACCCGTCCCAGGATGCTTGTTTCCGGTCCAGGGAAGACATGGATGGGCAGTTCGGGCTGGACTGTTCCATGAGGCTGACCTGTTCCCAGGAGTCAAGACTGATTTGCATATAGCTATGTCTAAACTGGGGTGGCGAAGTGAGCTAAAAAATGATGATGGATTCAACACAGATCTGTGACTGGGGGTGAGTGTCTGAAAAGTTTTAGTGCTCCTTCCATCATCTCCTTGTGTTTGCTTTGCATAAATACTTTACCTCTAAGTTGAGCCTGACTACTTTAGTGCCAGGCTACCAGAGGGTTACGCACGTGTTGATTTAGTGACTTATATGGTTCATGGGAGGGAATGTGGCTGCTGCTTGAATAGGGATCTCCCACCCTTCTTAAATCAACAATCCAATTTCTCACAAATCGGGATCCAGGCATTGGTACAGTTGGGCACTCAAAGCAGGGGTGCATGTTTATTATCACTAAGAGGACTTTTCCGTCCTAACACTCCAACTAGTAGACTCCTTTTGCAAGCAACAGCCATAGGGAGGAGCCAAGCCCACTTCACCCGACCAGCTGCAGTCTTACCAGAGCCTGCAGCAAACCTTCCACCAACAGGTTGGCTGGAGTTACACCAGGGGTACATGTTGGGGTAACAACAAAGGTATGGGCAGAGGTGGTTCCAGTAAAGGAGGTTCCTTCTCTAAGCAGAGACTCCTCCCCCCCCCCCCCCCCCCATCTCTTGTTACATGTCAACTGTCGGGAGGTGAATATATGGTTTCCTTTCTCTCTGGGAGGAAGTCCTATCTGACCAATGGGATTTAGTGATGGTTCATCATGGCTACTGCCTGGAACTTCTTACAACCCCTCCCATCATCCCACCCTGGAGAGACGTCCTCAGCAGAGATCATCTCTGCCTTCTCGAGGAATAGATACAGCTGCTTCTCCAGAAATGCCAATAGAGAATGCCTCCACTCAAGGCAATAGAAGACATCTTCTGTCTGTATGTCCACATCCCCTAAGAAGGATGTCACCCTCGGGCCTTTCCTTAAATCGCAGGGCTCTTAAGTGCATTAGGTTGGGGAAATTGCTGCATGACAACCATGCAGGTCAATGTCTCTGTCCTCTGATAAAGCGATTAAATGTCTGTGCTTGATTTCCAGGATTCCTGCTTTCACATACCTGTACACCCCACCCACCACTGGTACCTTCTCTGTGGGGTAAGTAGCTATCATCACCAATTCAAAGTACTTCTTTTGGGGTGTCTGCGACACCAAGGGTGTTTGCGAAGCACCTAGCAATAGTGACCACAAATTTATGAAGAGTGTGGGTGCTCTAATTTCTTCCCCTGCCTCAACGATAGGCTTATTAAGAGCAGGAGCAGGTGGTAGCAATGCGCTTCGAAAGAGGAGCCAGTTATTTCTCATGTAGCCTAATGTCATGGTGCAGGGTAGAGAAATCTTTAAAGCTCCGGCTACTGCAAAATCACTTACACCTTAATACAGGTAATATTATGTCTTCAGAGGGTTGTGTGTGTTACAATAACACAAATCATATGCACCTGCTAGAAAGAGATTACAGAACCCAATAGCAATACCTTGCCCACCTTGGGCACAGCAGGCACACAATGCCACATAGCTATTCCTGCCTGAAACTCAATGGCAGTAAGACCGAGGTGCTCGTGGTGGGGGGAGGCCCATCTGTATGGTCGTCGGCATGGTGGCCACCCTGCCTAGGAGAGACACCTGTCCCCTGCCAGGAGGTAAGGAACCTTGGGGTATGGCTGGATGTTAACCTTACCTTTGGCTCCCAGGTTAGCCGAGTGGTGGGGACATGCTTTGGAGTTTTAAAAACTCTGAGGAAGGTCTTGGATCTCCTGCCTATTACAGCTCGCCGGACGCTGGTGCATGTTTTAGTCACCTCGCGCCTGGATTACAGCAATTTGCTGTATCTGGGGGCCACAGGAAAGGCTCTCAACCGCCTCCAGGTGCTGCAAAATGCTGCCGCTCGCCTTGTTTTGAGGCTTCCTAGAAGATCTTCCTCCAGGGCAGCGCTCCAGGCTTTGCACTGGCTTCCTGTCAGGAGCAGGGTGGAATTCAAGGCTCTAGCCACGTGTCACCGCATTCTGAGAGGCAAAGCACCTGCCCCGTTACAGAGTCTGGTTACCCGGTATGAGCCTACAAGGAACCTGCGCTCCTCCTGTACAGGACTTCTGAAAATCTTTAAAATTAAGAAAGCGCGTATGGGGGGCAGGTCATTCAGATATTTGGCTGCGAAGCGGTGGAATGACCTGCCGCCAGAACTACGTTTGGAGCATTCGGAATCCTTGTTCAGGCGGAAACTTAAGACTCCTCTTTTCAGACGGTAGGTGACTGTGATGGCTGCTTGGACTGCTTACCCTACTTACCATAGCGCGGGGACACGCCTATGGGCGTAAACCAGGCGCTTTATAAATCTCCCTAATAATAATAATTCCCACATTGTATTTAGTAGATAGCCATCAGCAGTGGGAAGACCTAACAGTAGTGACAAATTTACATCCCGACAAAGACATTATACAGGAAGTAAAGCTCATTTCAAATACTTCTTTAAAGACTGCCCCACACCCAGTGAGTCAACAACTGTAGAGAGTCTGTAGGAAGAAGATATTGGGGTACCGGTCTTGAAATCTGAGGTGAAGCCTTCAGTCATTGAAATCCTTTGGTGAGTGAACACTTGTTTAGGCACCCGGTAAATGGATCTCTGGAGCACGCAACAAAGGATAACCAGACCAACAAAGGCAAAAAAGGGCTGTATGACCTAAAGTGCCCCGGGGCGCAACAGGCGTTTGCTCCTGCTTTATGCGATCCCAGGGCACTTTGGTATTACAGAAGGGGCCACACATGTTTGTGCGGCCCCTTCTGTAATACCAAAAGCGCTGGTGCACATAAAGCCCCAGCGCTATTTTCAAGGGGTCATTCGTTCTTTTGCATGGGGGCGTGCCCCATGCAAATGAGGGAATCCCTTTGCCTCTGCGCCCGTGCCGTATCACCGACATGGGCGCATAGGCAAAGAAGCCCTCAGGAGGCACACTGAGAGTGCGCTATCTAAAAGGTGGCACTCTGTAAGTGCACCCCTGATGGCAGCACTCTTGAAGGGGTTCCCCTGGACACCCCCCAGACATTCCTTTGCAGGGGGATGCAGTCACTTATTTCCCTGCAAGGGGATCTCTAATCCCCTTCAAAAGTGCAGGCGTGTTGTCGCCGGCACTGTGAAAACAGAGCGGCTGTAAAGCATCCGCTCCGTATTTCAAGTGAATGCACTGCCCCCGGGCAGCGCGAGTTCGCAACTGCCCTGGAGGCAGTGCATTCATGGTAATATGGCGCATTTTCACTGTCTGCGCCAGCACAAACAATGAAAATGCGTAATTACCATAATACGGCCCAAGGTATCTGTAGAGCAGATATACTTGTAAAGCAAGCATTTGTCAAAAGCTGTAGGTCTTGTTTTTGTTGGGTGGTTGGTTGTGTTTCTCCCAGCTGTCCTAGAAAGAAAATGTCACATTGAAGCAATCTTTTGGCCGCAACAATGTGCAAGCAGAGAGTAGGGCTCCTTTCCGAACACACTGCGTTAGCAGACTTTAGTTTAAACAGAGTGTTGTGAAAAGGAGTCATGGTATTGTGTTGCAAGCTTAAAAGATATATTGCACTGTAGATAATTCTTATAACTAGCCAGTGTTTTCAGTGCAGCAGTATGAAAGCTTGTGCACCTTTTTACTGTGTGCAAAATACAATAAATCCAGCATGTTATCAAGACAGCAAAATTAAACGAGGGTGAATAGTGAACAGCCTAAGACAGATAGATACTGGATGCGCTTCATAAGCCAACAAAAAAAAAACATAAGCCTCCAATTAGAATGTCATTGTGTCAGATATGTAAATACATCAAGCATGCCCGCGCAACCTGTCAGTGCCTCACAGACCTTGAATCCACCTTAGCTTCCCTAGAGCAACAGTTACTGGCAGGAGCAGACGACAGTGTCACACTAAAACTATACAGCACCCTGGAAGAGTATTATTCGACTGCGGACACCGAGTTACGGCACCTAGGCAAATATGTGACAGCCCGCATATATGGGGAGTGTGATCGCCCGGGGTCGGTACTAGCTTCCCTGTTAAAAACCAGAAGAGAGAAGTCCAACGTCACAATCCTACAAGATGCCGAGGGGGAACCGTTAACAAATCCTATCGACATAGCCAATAGATTTAAGCAATACTATGCATCCCTGTATAGCACTGAGCGGATGCAACGACAAGGCTATTTTAGATTACCTCACTCATTAAAATACCATGGCTACTTAACGGGCATAGGGAATATCTTATGCGTACGCTGGAGCTAGACGAAATAGCAGCAGCCCTAGCTGGTATGAAAGCTAATAGTGCGCCCGGGGTAGATGGCCTTACTGTCTCATTCTACAAAGAGTTCAGGGACCTGCTGATCTCACACCTGCAGACCCTGTTTGAGGAAATCATTGAAACAGGCATGCTCCCTCCTAGTATGCGGGAGGCACTGATTGTTACAATCCTAAAGCCTGAGAAACCCTCACAGCCTGCAGTTCCTATAGGTGTTATCGCTCCTCAATGTTGACACTAAAATTTATGTAAAGGTCTTAGCGAACAGATTATCTCCCTTAGTGCCGCTGCTGATATCACCAGAACAGGCTGGCTTTGTTCCTGGTAGAAACCTCACTTACAATCTAAGAACCGTATTTGGGGCTATAGAACGACACCCAAGTAGTGGCGGTCTTCCTTGATATGGAGAAGGCTTTTGATTCGGTGGAGTGGAAATTTATGAAGCATGTTTTTACCAGAATGGGGCTGGGGAGCATCTTTTTGCAAATGCTGGGAGTGCTTTATAACTCACCTACAGCTAGGATAAAAATTGGAGACATGGTTATGGACCCTACCTATATCACTAGAGGTATGAAACAGGGGTGCCCACTCTCCCCATTAGTAAATGCCTTGGTGGCCGAACCCCTTGCTTGTGCGAAGAGGCAATACCATAGCTACAGGGGCATACGATTTCTGACATACAATCTGATCATATCCACATATGCAGACGATACTTTATTATACGTTAGAAGCCCTGATCAGAATCTCTCGATGGTGCTACGTGAGGTGATTTTGTTTGGGACCAGGTCGGATCTCAAGGTGAATTGGAATAAATCACTTATTTTCCCACTCACGGCAGAGACAGTCCAATTTACACCAGACTACCCCTTGGGTTGGACGATAGACCCAGTCAGATACTTGGGCATCAAAGTGCATACTGACTCGGAGGTGGACTTTAAAGAAAATTACTGTAAATCTATCTCCACATTGGAAGATGACATGGACAGATGGATACAGTTGCCCGTCACAACCTTGTGGGTAGAATTTCCATTATAAAAATGGCAGTATTACCAGGGTTTTTATTCCTATTCACTAACATTCCTATTGTCCCACAAAGCTGTTTTTTTCGGGTGCTGACATCTCAAATGGTACGGTTAACTTGGGCTGGGAAACACGTGAGAGTCAAGTGGGAAGTACTCACACTCCCATACAGCATGGGCGAACCGGGAACGCCTGATCTAGAGCTGTATTATAGGGCTGCGCAGGGCGCTCATGCTCATCACTGGATACACTGCCCCACAGATGCCCCACATTTCCGGATAGAAAAGGTTGTTGCTGCCCGACTCCGTTGCCGCCGCTTCTGTTTAAGCCTCATGATCGTAGAACAGGGATACTCGACTCGCTTAATGCGACAACACATGCCTGGTATAATCTTCTGAAATTACAAGCTGGCGCCGTGCTTTAGTACCCTCTGAGACCGCTGGACCGGTGTTACTGGTCGCCCCCCATGTAGGGAAATAGGGTGTGTTGTGCTATGAAAGATATTAACATCCACTCGATAGGGGAGTTGTTTGACGAAGGTAATGTTAAATTGTGGGATGACATGATACCGGAGGGTTGTACGCCAACAACACTAACCCAATTTCGATTTTACAGGGTCAGACATGCACTAAGTGAAATACTGGGCCCAGAGCTTGAGGAGCCGCCAGAGGTAGAACCGCTCACATATGTGATCAAAACTGCATTGCCAACATGCATAGTTTCCATAATCTATAACATAGCGCAAGGCTATAGAGCTAACCACTACACTAAGGCACGTCTCGCTTGGTAGACAGAACTGAATGGGGTGTTGGATGACTCCACTTGGAAGTATTGCTGCGAAAACACAAAACGAATATCACTTAATGGGTGCCATAGGCTGATACACTTCAAGTTTTTAAATAGGGTATATTATACACCAGAGAGACTCCACAGGTATGGATTACGGCCTTCTGCGGGATGTGAACGCTATGGTGCAGACCCTGCAGATTTCTATCACCTGGCCTGGTTATGCCCTAGGATAGTGTTGTTCTGGGAAATGGTTTTTAAGACGCTTGGCGAAGTCACTGACACTACACTTGATCCGGACCCTGCGCTGGCCCTGTTGGGCTACTCCAAACATTTATCTAAGGAAATCGGATGTCTGATAGATATGGGGCTTCTTATGGCCAGGCTTAGGGTCGCGATTTGTTGGCCTCGCGGGCCGACCCCCACCTTGTCGGGCTGGACATGACTTACGGTAGTACCCAAACTGAGCACTATAGCGAATTATTACCTCCCCACAATAGACCTAAAAACGTCTGGGGGCTCTACCAAGCTTACTTGACTACTAAGACGAACAACACACAGCGGTCTGACACTCCAGAAGCATAGTGCGGGTGTAGGCACTACAAGATGTGTGGCTAGGACCTGACTGGAGGGAGGGACCAAGCCTAAGGGCCCTATGTTTAGGCTGTGGATTTACTATCATAAAAAGTAAAGGAGGCCCCCTTATCTGTCAAGTCTGGGACAAGGGAGTAATATTGAGAAACAGGGAAGTCCCATGGGTTAACCACAAAGGTGGTTTAGGTTAATCAGGTGGTGCCCAGAGACTTGTTTTTTAGCAATACCAATCACACAGAAATATTTATAACGCAATACACAACTTATTTCACTAGACATAGGCCAACCGTTGTAAAAAAAGGATGTCGAAAATCATGTATACCTATATTGCACACATATTACTTATTTTTGATCAAAGCTAGAGAGAAAACCACAGGAGAATTGTTTTAAGAAAAATATGTCATTTATCTATTTATTAAAAGACACAAAATATGGTAAGAAGGAAGGTCTAATTTCCTGTAGATTCGACAATACATATATCGAATTCTGTACATAGCCCCAATGCTTTAAAGCAGCTTATATAGCAATACCCAAAAATATAATCATAACAATGCTAAAGAATGTAGTATACATGATGACTTCAAGGGCCAAATAAAATGGTAAATACAGTACAGCTGCCCCCACAAGTAACGTATCACCACGGTGTATATTTAATACTAGTAGGTATACACCTGTTAGATGATGGGTAATTAGAGTAACCATTCTAATAGGAGCAATCCTTTTGTAAAACATTCTCCCTTCTTCCATCAACAGTGGCAGGAGAATCCCCGCTAATATATGAACGCGGACCTCAACACAAGCCAATTGAGAAAGCTCGTGTAATATCAATGCACCAGTGATCAAAATCTGGGTAAGTGCTACTGATAGAACCAACAAGGACATTTGGGAATCACCCCTTGGCAAACAATATATTAATGGATATTTATTCACCTGCAGTAAACCAGAAAATTAATATCGGTGGCTCCTACTACCAGAGCGTGTCCCTGCTAATTGAAAGCACAAGGTAGATGCATTGCGTAAATACTATTTATTCACCATCACTTATGAAACCAGTGTAATTAGTATATCTATGAATACTCTACTGTCATTTATTTACAGACATTAGAACTGCCCATGCTATATAGAAAGCCATGAGGACATGCAGTTCAGTTAAACCCCGGATTGTATAAGCGGGAGTCTGGTCTTCTACAATTTACCCGGAAGCCGGCATATAAACTCAGGTAATGAATGTCTCTTCTAGACATTACATATCAGGTGTTAACATAATGTAGAGATCTCCCGGTAAGCACATGCTGGGAGGTGTTCAATGGTGTCCTGGATGTACTTTTGACAATACCAATAAAGTTACCAACAACTAGATCATGACAAGTTTCAACCGCTTAAAATTGTCATAATATGCTCCATACCCCTAGCCAACAGGAATTGTTTTTGTTAATGTGTTTGATCTCTAAAAACGAAATATCTGTAAATACAAAAAAGTAATTGTCTGTTTCTTTTTAGAACTTGGTCCTGAAGAAGGTTTTACATTGTTTGTCCTAAACCGAAACGCCGCGTCGACCCCTGTTCTTGCGAACATTTTTAACTTTACATTGTATAAATTGTCTCTGTATATTGCTTTGATTTTATATGTCTTTATTGATTATACAATATATTGTACTTTTTATTAATTGTCTGTTACAATTACCATATTTTGTGTCTTTTAATAAATAGATAAATGACATATTTTTCTTAAAACAATTCTCCTGTGGTTTTCTCTCTAGCTTTGATCAAAAATAAGTAATATGTGTGCAATATAGGTATACATGATTTTCGACATCCTTTTTTTACAACGGTTGGCCTATGTCTAGTGAAATAAGTTGTGTATTGCGTTATAAATATTTCTGTGTGATTGGTATTGCTAAAAAACAAGTCTCTGGGCACCACCTGATTAACCTAAACCACCTTTGTGGTTAACCCATGGGACTTCCCTGTGGATTTACTATTACATGTTCGGTGGGGGCACCACTGCACTGTTCTGAATATTGATGCGCTCTGTTTAGTGATTATGCGGATATGGTGTACTAAGGGCTACTGTACCTGTCTTACAGTGCTGATTTCTGTGTACTTTGACTGAAACAACAAGTATGCTATGTCTCTTTTTTGATTTTTGTTTGCAATAAAAAAAAATACATTAAAAAAAATCATCAAGCACACGCTGACTCTGAATTACATGCTGCGCATCAAGTTGCTTATGCAGTCTGCCAAAATAACTACTTGTGCATTATCACCAATGGGAACGCAAATGGAACAATGTAACAATCCACAAAATGCTGCGTCCTTGATTGACAGAATATTCAAGCAATGGCAAACCAAGAAAAAGAGACGAAAGCCAATGGCTGATGTGGGGTGACTAAAACCTACTCTCTCTGTGCTTCTCTTATATGTACTTCTTTGAAGTATTGGTGACATAAGATCTTCAGAGCGCGGCTTATAAATATGAACTCTCATTCGAAGAACCGGGTGAAGACCGCTATATTGGCAACGAGGATATTCATGTGTAAAAGCCAATCAACATCGTGGTAAGAGTTATATTCTAGTTAAATGCAGCCCTTTTGTGAAAGGATGAGACTCTATCCCCTTTGCAAAGTGACAAAATACTTGCACATCCCTGGTCACTCAGTATCATCTCAGTGATTGATATCTTAGGGATCACCCACAGGAGTGAGAGATCATCGGTTCAGGCAAGTTGATTTTAAGAATAATAAAATATGAATACAGTTGCTACCACATATAAGACCAAAGAACTAAAAAATGAGAGCAGATAATGTCATGAGTTCAATGTTTGAAGGAGCAATAGATGAGAAGAGAGAAGTTAAGGGAGACTTTGGTGCACGTACTTAATTTAAGGCATATGAAATATGTAAAGACATTAAAATTCAAAAGGATAGTAGTACAAGATCTCATCCTCATTTCATCTGTCTTCTGAAGGATGCAGATGTGAGATTGACATAGGGATGCACGCCCAACCACTGACAATATCCGGCAGGTCACCCTCACAGAGAGTTGGGATCTTTGAAAATACTTGTCCAGGGAACAAGATGCTTCAGAAGCTACTTTGCCTGTAAAAAACAACCAAAAAAAACAATAACATAACTTGCCATGCAATGAGGTGGCAAATTATGGCAGAATTCTCATTTTAAAGTTCGGAAAAAGCCTCTCTGTTTTTGTTCGGGTTCATAATAGATCGGGTTTTGGATTCTAGGAGGTCTAACATGCCACCGTTCTGATTGTCCAATGCACTCAACACAACATAAATATGGGAATAGTCACAGTTTCTGCATGTTTTGTGGCCCTGTTTATGAATAGGCATTGTTTAGATCAGTTTTCTGGTGATTGTAAGGCTCAGAATATGCCAGCATGTTGGTTATGCTGGAATTCTGATTAAAGCAAAGTTCATGATATGTCAATGGCTTTAATTGCGTCCCTGTTCTCTTTCTGGCTTGTGCAAGAATCTTGGGAATTGGTCTCACAAATTTTCTTTTAACCGCTTCAGCGCGGCGCGAATTTTCGCGCTGTGCTGAAGGTTCTAATGAGCCAACGGGCTCATGACGGAACGGTTCCGTCATGAGCACAGGCCAACCGACACTCATGACGGAACCTTTCCGTCATGAGCATCGAAGGGGTTAAGCATTCACTAATTTTCACAATATGTTACAGTAAATAAACTCAGATTCCACCTGCAGTTCGGTGGCAAGGTTGCTAGTAGAGGATCAAGCAAATCACCTCTGTCAAACTTTGTCCACTTACTTGTGTAATTTGGACTGATCATTTTACTTCACTGTACCGCAGTTACTGAGTTTGCTGTCATTGTGAACATATACCAGCCACTATATCCAGTGTAGGGCAATGGATTTATGTTGCAGTACCCCCTCCTCCACATTTTGCCCGGTATCTGGTGCAACTTTGACTGAAAGTGTGCTGAATTCCTGCTAACCAAATCCCCAGCACCAGTGTTCTTTCCCTAAAATCTGTTCCACAATTGGCACGACTTCAGCCCCCCTGTACGACCCTAGTGAATGGTACCCCTGGTAACTAGGGCATTGGGACTCAAGAGGGCCCACTAGGGCTGCAGTACGAATTGTGCCACCCAAGGGACCCCTCACCAAGATCATACAAACTGCTAATGCGGGCTGCCTGCATTGGTGCAGACAAAACCAAAGAGTCGACATGGCACACAGCCCCGTGTGCCATTACTGAAGACACTGCATGAGATACAGGTGAGCCACCACTACAGCAGGCCATACAGCCCGAAAGCAGCGTGCACTATCAACCCATGTGTGGAAATACCTGCCTGAGCCGCTATGTCCCTGCAATGCCTAGGTCCAATCTTAGACATTGTAAGTGAACAGGGAAGCCATACCGAGGACCTGTGTTGGACACTCATCGTTATGAAGTCTCCAGCTCCATGATGGTTTTGCTGTACTCCAAGATGTTTGGTACCAAACATCTCATCTTAATTAACCCTCACTGATGCCAGTGTCGGATTTATTAATAAATGCACACAGAGGGCACCTTTGAGGTGCCCCCTGAAAACCTACCTACTACTAGTTCGGTTACTGACTGGTCTCAGCCAGCCTGCCATCACTAGACATGTCTCTGGGGTGAGAACCTTTGCTCTCTGAGTCTGGAAACAAAATCTGTATTGGGCAGGGTTCTTAACACCTCCTCCAAGCAGGAACTGCCTTCCAGGGTGGGTCACTTCTAAGGGCACAATGCCCTTGAACTGCGACCCAGGCATCTCCAATTAGTGGAAGATGCCAATCACCCTGTCCTCACCCCACTTTTCGACAGAAGGACAGACGGAAAATTTGTCAGATTAGGAATTGGGACCACACCTAGCCAACATCACCCATTAAGGTGTGGCAGCCGATGTAGACCCCACTTTCCCAAAATCCGCCATCTTTTGTTGAAGAGATTTAGCCTATTGGGGTCAGAGGTATGCCCGCTTCCCACAGGAAGTGGTCATCCTAAGGTAGGTAGCCCATTGGCTACTACCTGGTACTCCCCTACATTGAGTATTTAGGTAGCACCCCTCAACCCAGAACTTCAGATTTGACGGACGTAAAGAAGAAAAGGACAAAGAAGAGCTGCTGAACCCTGAGAACTGAGACCCTGCCAAGGAGTTTTTGCACAAACTCCTGCCTGCCGCTTCAAGAATCGACAATCGAGGTGAGCTGTTTTGTCCTGCTGCTGTATGGTCTCTAAGAACCCCAGAGGACTGCCGGCCTTTGCCAATTGTCAAGAACTCGGAGTAGAGGAATTACTCCCCTGCAGTCAGCAGGCACCAAAACCGCAGAGTCTGGTCCACCGACTTGCAGCGCCCAGGCTCGACCGGTGCAGATCCCAACCAAGAAGAGTTACTCGTGTACTGGAAGCTCAGATCTGTTTTCATTTTGAGTGTGGAGACACCAGCACCCACCAGAGCCATGCAGTACTAATACCCGGGGTACTGGACGTCCTGCAATCAACACTGACTTTGAAAAGTCCAGTCGGGACTCCAACTGTACCAGAGCCCAGCAGCCACCAAGGGACATCACGACCACTGAAACCCATTTTGTGAGTGACTCAGCACTCCTGAATTCATCCCTGCCAGCAGTTGGCCCCTGACCACGAGAAGCGCCTTTATGCACCTGAGCTGGCCAACCTACCTGCTCTGCACCCAGTCCACCCGGCCTGGGAAATGATGAACTGCTGTACTCCCTTGTCCCTAATGCCCTTGCTACCCTCAACCCCTGTTTGGGAGCTTTCGGACTTGCTTACAAGTCCCCTTGTACACCCTGTTTTCAGACCACCACGCCTCCCTCGTAGCGGGTCAGCTACCAACTACACCAACTCTCTGCTCCCGTTGGGATTCGGGATGCACCCGACGACCTGTTGGTAGTACATTGAACCTTGGCTTCCTGCTATCCAAAACCCGTAAGGTGAACCCCTACAACTGTCTGAGCTGTGCAATTTACTTAAATACTTTTTCTCCCATAGAACTGTATGATGCATAATTGTGCACAACTATGAGCTATGTGCTATCTTTTGAAAACGTACTTACCTGTAAACATAATTCTTGGTTCTGAGATATATTTATATAAAACGAGTTGTCATTTTTAGGTCTCGTGACCTATCAATGCGCATGCGCATTGAGAGAAGCGAGACTATAGATAGGGCTTTTAACAAAGTTTACCTAACTGTGGCGATTTGGTGCTGTGCCCGTGGCTTTTAGGTCAATGCGCAAGCGCATTGACCTAAAATGCGCGTGCACATCACCAAATCGCCGTCTGTTCCCTCAGCCGCACTCCTCCCACACCTTTGAAGTGAAGCTTAGCTTCACTTCAAAGGCCCCGGCTGCTTCACACCCTCATGCCGCTCTCCCCGCTCCGCCCCCTCCCCTGCCCGCCGTGTGCATTTCTCCTCCCCCCTCCCCCTCCCCACAGCAATGCCCTCCGTCTTGTTTCCTTTCTTGTTTTTCTTTCAGGTGAGATATCTTTTCCATCATTTGCGATAATACAGTTCTCATATGCATTTTTTAATTATTAGCAGCATATACACAGGCGCCCCTTCGGTGCTTTTGCTCTCAACTCCTACTATCCTGTCAGCCGCATCTCTACAAGTTACTCGAAGCATGGCCTGACATGTGCACAGCTTATTCCGGCACCACCATCCTGCCAGACGCTTCTGCTTTGTTCGCCCACCGCATGGCCCTATTTGTGCACATTTTACTTTCGTGCATACCCTTACCCGCAGCCTCTCCTTCCCCACTTCTGCCTTTTCGGGTCTCGCGCTCACCGCAGACCCCTTCACATGGCTCACACCCACCTTTTTTTCAGGTTACCATGCCATTCCCCACCTATCCCCCAGTCATTTCCGGGTAGGACGCGTGCACCCAGTGGACTCTCGGCCTTGGCCCGCTTATTCTGCCAGCCGCTTCTGCTTTGGTCGCCCACCGCATGGCCCCATTTGTGCACATTCACTTTCGTGCACACCCTTACCCGCAGCCTCTCCTTCCCGACTTCTGCCTTTTCGGGTCTCACACTCACCGCAGACCCCTTCACATGGCTCACACCCACATTTTTTTCAGGTTACCATGCCAGGTTACCTCACTCACCCTCAACCCCTCACCCACCCTCACCCTCAACCCCTCACCCTCACTCACCCTCACTCACCCTCAACCCCTCACCCTCACTCACCCTCAACCCCTCACCCTCACTCACCCTCAACCCTCACTCACCCTCACTCACCCTCACCCTCACTCACCCTCACCCTCACTCACCCTCACTCACCCTCATCCTCACTCACCCTCACCCTCACTCACCCTCACTCACCCTCACCCACCCTCACCCTCACTCACCCTCAACCCCTCACCCTCACTCACCCTCACTCACCCTCACCCTCACTCACCCTCAACCCCTCACCCTCACTCACCCTCAACCCCTCACCCTCACTCACCCTCAACCCCTCACCCTCAACCCCTCACTCTCACTCACCCTCACTCACCCTCAACCCCTCACCCTCACTCACCCTCACTCACCCTCACTCACCCTCAACCCCTCACTCACCCTCACTCACCCTCAACCCCTCACCCTCACCCTCCCTCAACCCCTCACTCACCCTCAACCCCTCCCCCTCACTCACCCTCACTCACCCTCACCCTCACTCACCCTCACTCACCCTCACCCTCACTCACCCTCACTCACCCTCACTCACCCTCACCCTCACTCACCCTCAACCCCTCACCCTCACTCACCCTCAACCCTCACCCTCACTCACCCTCAACCCCTCACCCTCACTCACCCTCAACCCCTCACCCTCACCCTCACTCACCCTCACACTCACACTCACCCTCACCCTCGCTCACCCTCAACCCCTCACCCTCAACCCTCACCCTCACTCACCCTCTCCCTCACTCACCCTCAACCCCTCACCCTCACCCACCCTCACCCTCACTCACCCTCACCCTCACTCACCCTCAACCCCTCACCCTCACTCACCCTCAACCCCTCACCCTCACTCACCCTCAACCCCTCACCCTCACTCACCCTCACCCGCACTCACCCTCACTCACCCTCACTCACCCTCACCCTCACTCACCCTCACTCTCACTCACCCTCACTCACCCTCACTCACCCTCACTCACCCTCAACCCCTCACCCTCACTCACCCTCAACCCCTCACCCTCACTCACCCTCAACCCCTCACCCTCACTCACCCTCACTCACACTCACTCACCCTCAACCCCTCACTCACCCTCAACCCCTCACCCTCACTCACCCTCAACCCCTCACCCTCACTCACCCTCAACCCCTCACCCTCACTCACCCTCAACCCTCACCCTCACTCACCCTCAACCCCTCACCCTCACTCACCCTCGACCCCTCACCCTCACTCACCCTCACACTCACCCTCACCCTCACTCACCCTCAACCCCTCACCCTCAACCCCTCACCCTCACTCACCCTCTCCCTCACTCACCCTCAACCCCTCACCCACCCTCACCCTCACTCACCCTCAACCCCTCACCCTCACTCACCCTCAACCCCTCACCCTCACTCACCCTCAACCCCTCACCCTCACTCACCCGCACTCACCCTCACTCACCCTCACCCTCACTCACCCTCACTCACCCTCACTCACCCTCACTCTCACTCACCCTCACTCACCCTCACCCTCACTCACCCTCACCCTCACTCACCCTCACTCACCCTCAACCCTCACCCTCACTCACCCTCACTCACCATCAACCCCTCACCCTCACTCACCCTCAACCCCTCACCCTCACTCACCCTCACCCACCCTCACCCTCACTCACCCTCAACCCCTCACTCACCCTCAACCCCTCACCCTCACCCTCACTCACCCTCAACCCCTCACTCCCCCTCACCTCACCCTCACTCACCCTCAACCCCTCACCCTCAACCCTCACTCACCCTCACTCTCACTCACCCTCACCCTCACTCACCCTCACTCACCCTCACCCTCACTCACCCTCACTCACCCTCACTCACCCTCACCCACCCTCAACCCCTCACCCTTGCTCACCCTCAACCCCTCACCCTCACTCACCCTCAACCCCTCACCCTCACCCTCACTCACCCTCACTCACCCTCAACCCCTCACCCTCACTCACCCTCAACCCCTCACTCACCCTCAACCCCTCACCCTCACTCACCCTCAACCCCTCACCCTCACTCACCCTCAACCCCTCACCCTCACCCTCACTCACCCTCAACCCCTCACCCTCACTCACCCTCAACCCCTCACCCTCACTCACCCTCAACCCCTCACCCTCACTCACCCTCAACCCCTCACCCTCACTCACCCTCACTCACCTCACCCGCACTCACCCTCACTCACCCTCACTCACCCTCACTCACCCTCACCCGCACTCACCCTCACTCACCCTTACTCACCCTCACTCACCCTCACCCTCACTCACCCTCAACCCCTCACCCTCACTCACCCTCACTCACCCTCAACCCCTCACCCTCACTCACCCTCAACCCCTCACCCTCACTCACCCTCACCCACCCTCACCCTCACTCACCCTCACTCACCCTCAACCCCTCACCCTCACCCTCACTCACCCTCAACCCCTCACTCACCCTCAACCCCTCACCCTCACTCACCCTCAACCCCTCACCCACCCTCAACCCCTCACCCTCACTCACCCTCACCCTCACTCACCCTCAACCCCTCACCCTCTCACCCTCAACCCCTCACCCTCAACCCCTCACCCTCACTCACCCTCAACCCCTCACCCTCACTCACCCTCACTCACCCTCACTCACCCTCAACCCCTCACCCTCACTCACCCTCACTCACCCTCACCCTCACTCACCCTCACTCACCCTCACTCACCCTCACTCACCCCACTCACCCCACTCACCCTCACATCACCCTCAACAACCCTCAACCACCCTCAACCCTCACCCTCACCTCACCCTCAACCCTCACCCCTCACCCTCACTCTCACTCACCCTCACTCACCCTCAACCCCTCACACTCACCCTCACTCACCCTCCCTCACCCTCACTCACCCTCAACCCCTCACCCTCATCACCCTCAACCCCTCACCCTCACCCTCCCTCACCCTCCCTCACCCTCACTCACCCTCACTCACCCTCACTCACCCTCAACCCCTCACCCTCACCACCTCACCCTCACTCACCCTCACTCACCCTCACCCACCCTCACGTCGCCCTCACCCACCCTCAACCCCTCACCCTCACTCCTCAACCCCTCACCCTCAACCCCTCACTCACCCTCACTCAACCTCAACCCCTCACCCTCACTCACCCTCACCCTCACTCACCCTCACCCTCACTCACCCTCAACCCCTCACCCTCACTCACCCTCAACCCCTCACCCTCACCCTCACTCACCCTCACCCTCACTCACCCTCACCCTCACTCACCCTCAACCCCTCACCCTCACCCTCACTCACCCTCACCCTCACTCACCCTCAACCCCTCACCCTCAACCCCTCACCCCCTCACCCTCAATCACCCTCACCCACCCTCACTCGCCCTCACCCACCCTCAACCCCTCACCCTCACTCACCCTCACCCCTCACTCACCCTCACTCAACCTCAACCCCTCACCCTCACCCTCACTCACCCTCACCCTCACTCGCCCTCACCCTCACTCACCCTCACCCCTCACCCTCACTCACCCTCAACCCCTCACCCTCACCCTCACTCACCCTCACCCTCACTCACCCTCACCCTCACCTCACCCTCAACCCCTCACCCCCCTCACCCCACTCACCCTCACCCTCACTCACCCTCACCCTCACTCACCCTCACTCACCCTCACTCACCCTCACTCACCCTCACTCACCCTCACTCACCCTCACCCTCACTCACCCTCAACCCCTCACCCACCCTCACTCACCCACCCTCACCCACCCTCACCCTCCCTCACCCTCACTCACCCTCACCCACCCTCACCCTCACTCACCCTCACCCTCACTCACCCTCAACCCCTCACCCTCACTCACCCTCAACCCCTCACCCTCACTCACCCTCACTCACCCTCAACCCCTCACCCTCAATCACCCTCAACCCCTCACCCTCACTCACCCTCAACCCCTCACTCTCACTCACCCTCACTCACCCTCAACCCCTCACCCTCACTCACCCTCACCCACCCTCACCCTCACTCACCCTCACCTCACCCTCACTCACCCTCACTCACTCACCCTCACTCACCCTCACTCACCCTCACTCACCCTCACTCACCCTCACTCACCCTCACTCACCCTCACTCACCCTCACTCACCCTCACTCACCCTCACTCACCCTCACTCACCCTCACTCACCATCACCCTCACCCTCACTCACCCTCACCCTCACTCACCCTCAACCCCTCACCCTCACTCACCCTCAACCCCTCACCCGCACTCACCCTCACCCACCCTCACTCACCCTCACTCACCCTCACTCACCCTCACTCACCCTCACTCACCCTCACCCTCACTCACCCTCACCCTCACTCACCCTCACCCTCAACCCCTCACCCTCACTCACCCTCACTCACCCTCACTCACCCTCAACCCCTCACCCTCACTCACCCTCAACCCCTCACCCTCACTCACCCTCAACCCCTCACCCTCAACCCCTCACCCTCACTCACCCTCACCCTCACCCTCACTCACCCTCACCCTCACCCTCACTCACCCTCACTCACCCTCAACCCCTCACCCTCACTCACCCTCAACCCCTCACCCTCACCCTCACTCACCCTCACAACACATATTGTGTTACAATAGGTGTCACATTTGCGAAAGATAAAACTATTGGCATTGTAAATAACAAAGCTATTAATTTCGCTATTTTCAAAACAAGCACATAAATAAAAAATGTGTCCTTTACAATACCAATAGCTCAAACTTTCCTAATGCGAGACCTATTGCATTGCTGTGCTTCTCTCCCCTGCTGCACTCTCCTGCTCTCTAGAGATGTGGCCTAACGACCAGAGCTGCCATCTAAGTGACGTAAATACAAAACATGTTGCATTCCAAATGCTATAGGTGTCACATTCGCGAAAGTTATAACTATTGGCATTGTAAATGACAAAGCCATCAATTTAGCAATTTTAAAAACCAACAAATAAATAAAATATGTCATTTACAAGACCAATAACTCCAACTTTTCTAATGCGAGACCTATTGCATTTCCAATGCTTGTTATAAATTGGTCTCGGGTTTATTCTCGAGTGTGTGTCTCATCTATTGCCTCTATGAGTACAACAAATGCTTAGCACTACCCTCTGATAAGCCTAACTGCTCGCCCACACCACCGCAAATCAAGCGTTAATATTATCTACTTTTGCCTCTGTCAGCCAATTTGGGACTCACTGGACCTTCTGTACAGTTTACTACTTTTTAATGCACTGTATAGAGAGCCAGCTTCCTACATCCAACAACTGGACATTTATAGTTTTCAGTTAGATTAATTCTGCAAAATGTTTTAGGAGTCCAGAGCTTTCTCTGCATATACATTTGGCTTACATGTGCAAAAGCTGCTTTTGTGCTCATAAAAGCATTCACTTACATAAAGATTTTTGTGAAACAAATCGACTCACAGGCAAGAAGTAGGCTGAACGTTGACGAGACATGGTTTTTTTGCAGGGCTGGAATGCCCTTTAGGTTTTGCATACCCACAGCTTACATGTTTAAGGGTATTCACAAACTCCTATCCAACTGTTTCCCATTTGAAAATGATGTAAGTTTACTCTGGACAAGCAGAGGTGTAAAATGTTTTACAGGGTGGGTATGACACTTCCCCCCTAAAATAGGTAGGAATCTAGGGAAAGTTTATTAGGTAGACACATAAAGAAGTTTTACATGGTAGGTATGACCCTTCCCACCTAAAAATGGGTTGGGATCTTGGAGAAGTTTATTAGACACCTAGACCTGATGTTGGGTTACGGGTCTTCTTGTGGAAACTTTCATGAATTCCTGAAAATCGTAGTCTTCATCACTCCAAAATCATAAAACTAGTAGGGAGGTTTTTTTTTACTCTTTAAACATTGACATCAAACATGTTTAATTAAATGATGTCTGAGAGAAATGTTATTTAATATGGTCATTAAACACCGCACAGAAGTTAAGTAAAACTGTAACCGTAATCCTGTTTTTTTAAGTTCAGATCTTTTTTGGGAACATTTTATTGTGAAAGCAAATAAACTGCACAATAGGTTAGCAAAACTGTCTTCAATCTTTCTTCATTTTTAGGTCGAGCCTGGGCAGCACATGTGCTGCGAAGCATGCTGTGTTCAGGTAGGGACTTGGAGCTCCGCGCACACTCCTCCCATATTTTTCATTGGCTTGTGTCATTGTTCACTGTAAACAGTGACTGTTCATTGGGCAATAGGCTTAGTAGTCCCTCCTTAGTAACAGGTGTCTCATTTTGTACCCTCCAATGGCAACACCCCCTGTTACGTGTGTTGTTACTTGATAGGTTTTAATTGCAGCCTCTGAGCACTATTTTCTCAAATAGGTTTGTCCTGCCTGCTATTGCAGGCAGAACAGGCTCTCGCTTAACGCTTTTAAGAAAAATGTATAGCACGGGCATCAAACGTATTTGCAATGCAATGGGTCTGCATTTGTAAGAGTTTAAGCTATTAGCCTTGTAAATGACAATTCCTTTTATTTATCTGCTTTAAAAACAACACATAAATAAAAGGCATTGCCATTTACAACGCCAATAGCTCAAACTCTCGTAAATGACCTATTGCATTGCAAATCCTTGTTTCTACTTGCAAATATGTTTTAGGTACATTGTTTGCTTTCAAAATAAAATCTCCAAACTTTCTTTCAGTCTTATGCACGTTTCCAATAACTAAAAGAGTTCTAAGAGCATTACAGATTTCCAAAAATCTGTCAAATTATGTAAACGTGTGCATGTTATATTAGAATTACTGTCAAAAATGCAAGCAGAACTAATGGTGTATGTATTTCCTTTAAGCGTTCACCTTAACAGTAATGACGTTGCGTTAAGGAACCATATATTCAAACTTGGGCATCTTATACATGAGACTGCGTATCTTGCCTTAGTGGCAGAAAGTCCTCTTACCCACCACCATACTATGGCACTGTAAACTGACAGCCAATAGGCTTGTGCTAGAGGTGGATAAGCCTACTTGTTTAGAGTGCAAAATCCATGTGTCCTAGTTACCAACCAATATGTCCTGGACTTAGAGAAATAGGAGGTCTTCACCTTGCCTTACCAGTTCAAAGTTCTACCTGTTGGCATAAACTCTGCTCCAGTGGTTTTGAGCTGGTGTCTAGCAGTAGTAGCATTATGTCTATGATAACTAGCCTTACATGTGTATCTGTAGCCGAACAACTAACTGGTAAATGGGATTTCCAACAATGCTGGAGCCGTATATACAAAAGGTAATTCTGTTGCTGTTTCCATTGGACTTTCCTAGTCAATTTAAAGGAGTATTCTGTTGCTTCACTTTTGCAAACTATGGTTTGGTATTGTAGGCGTATAGAGGCTCTGAGAGAGTAGTGATGAAACTCATGGGAATAATGCATACGTTTGATACCATTTGTTTGGTAGCAGATTAGATTTATCAAGGATTGACTCAGGAGCCAGTGCTCACAGTCTGTAGATGACTGGGAGGATCTGGTGGGTGTCAACCAGAGTGTGGTAGAAGCCTTAACATGGAGGTTACAACCGACTATTTTGAAGGTCAGATCCTTCACTGATCCAGTCCCATTAGATGCCTCAAAAACAGGTCAGGGGGAGGGACATTTAGGCTGTACAAGTTAATGTACATGTGTAAGTTAATTGGACTTCATTGGAATCAGTAAAACAAAAATAGTTGGTTAGGGTTTGTAAGAAAATGTCAATTTTTTTGCACGGTCACCCACCATTTTTAGGACTTATGCTGCTGTATTTTTGACTCTGTACACTGAAACACTACAGTTCCGTGCATGCACTCCGATCCCTAAAACATGTCAAACTAGGCTGTATTCCCGATTGGCATATTTAACTTACCTATAAGTCCCTAGTGTACCTCAAGCAGTAACATAAATACCAACATTTGAACTGCAGCACATATTGTTCCACCACTAAAGTGACAATGCAAAACATGACTGTAGGCCTGCCAACAGTAATGTGGCTGTGCAGGTTTAAACTGCAAATTGCACCCGTCAAAGTAAACCCTTTTGAGAGGCCAAAACCCTCTTCTTAAAAATTAATATGTCACCCATATGTAGGCCTTAAATGCCCATAAAGCAGGGTGAATAATATTTGCAAGCAGGTCATGTAAAAGTTTAATGTTAAACATATCCTTACAACGACAATGCCCTAAAATCTATTTAATTGTAGCTGGGTTAGCTGTTCCATAGGAAAGCAATGGGATACAACCTAAATAATGTTATATCCACCTAGGAACAAGATAAAAAGTTAATTCTTTGACCTTTCAGAAATACATACCAGAAATCCAATTAAGTGGTATAGTTGGATTTGTACTAAATATTTTTCAAAAAGTACTTTTTAAAAGTCACTTTCAACCTGCCTTATGCCTCTAAATGTTCATTTGCTTGAGCTGCCAACTGTCACGCAGGTGTTACCTTGATGAGGTGTTCATTGGTTTCCTGAGCTGAGACAAAGGCCTTGGTTGTGGGGAGAGTTTGACCTTCCCATGACATGATAGCCTAAGGGGTGTGCCCCGCCTCTTGCATATCTTCATAGGATGCCTACCCAGTTACTGCAGATGTCGCTCACATCTCGGCATACATTCCTTTTGTCTTCCTAGCCAGCCAGGCTCCATTCCCAGTAGGAGAAGGGGGTTGCTCAATTCCCTGGCTGCTCCTTGAGGGTGGGCACAGGAGTTCTGAACAGGGGGTTCCCCCATATTGGAATTATGGAGAGAGGGGCACTCTAGGACTGTTTTCAGTAAGGCACACACGAACAGCAAGAAAAGTGGGTAGGGTTACCCCATGGAACTTTTTCACTGTTTGTTCAGGAGGGGGCAGGAGTCATCCCCACCCTCAGGTTACTGCCTGTCATGAATATGGCACCCCTTGATACCTACTTCAGAATACTGCTGGACCTGTGGAAGATAAAAGAAGGACTTCATATTCTCTTTTTTATAAATTGGAGTGGGATTGTTCTTGTGTTGTATTATTTCACTTAACAGTTTTGGTTTTTCTAAATGCTTTACACATTATCTCAAGTTAAGCTGATCTGCTCTGTTCCATAGATACCAGGAGTTGAGCTCAAGTTTAAGTTAATAAAACCCTTTATCGGACCTTACAAGAGTAGTGACATTATTTCTTGTGGCGAACTACCATCCACACCACCTAATAATCCACTTTCTCACAGCATTAAAGGTTTTTTGTCTAGCACTAACGCCATTTCAGAAGCACATACATGAATCAGTTGTGCAAATTCTGACTGAAAATACCACAGTGTCTTACCTAAACGAGGAGTAATAAAATTGTTTCCACATTTGGAACTATCACCAGGCATATGTAATGGACGCTACAGTATAATATTCACCTAGTTACACATCACTTGCCAGCAGAACAGAATGTAATTGCAGAACTAGTTAGTTGAGAATTGCATGGGTGAGAATTGAATTTGAGTAGTCAGTTGTTGAGATTTTTGCTTAGCGGGCAACACTTCGCATAATTTTGATTGTAAAAAAAAATAAATAGGCAATATGCCTGAAGATTTAGTTTGGACACCTGCATCCCTGTTCCAAGAGAATGCACTGTCTATGAATTGGACAAGGAGCTTTGCAAATGCTTGCCCTGATCCCTCACGCGTTAACACAAGTGAAAGAGATTGGGCATGATGCTAACACCAATTGCGCCAGAGTGGGCATGCCACCCATGGTACTCAGTTATGAGCATGAGCCAGGCGCCAGTGAAAAACACTACCAATATCCCTGTTACTATCATTGAAGAAAGTAAAAATGATATATCCAGAACCACACACAATGGATTAAATACTATGGCTCCTAAAGTCGAGGAATTAAGAAACCTAAAATTTCTGCGGTGATATATGGACATTTTAAGGGAAACAAGAAAGGCCACAAGGCTGGTGTTACATGGTGAAAGGGGTACACGGTTTCAAAGGATCCGAAAAACAACCAGCTGGCTGGTATATCTACCTAATGAGAATGTTTTATTCAATATTTTCTGAGTTGGCTATATATAGATAAATGATACCTCCTTTTGAACTAATGTATAAAACTTGTATAAAACATCTTACTTTGAATACTGGTTTCTTACTTTCAGTTTCCTCCTTATGTTTGATCAGTGAAATATAGGAGAAAAACAGCCATGTTTACATACAGCTCAGGGCACTACAGATACCTCCGGGCATTAACCCCTTCCATGCTGATGACGGCCGGGAGCCATCATGGCATACAGTGCTCGTGTGCTGATGACGGCTCCCGGCTGTCATGACCGCACCCGCGATCCGAAAGTGCCGCACAGGGGCAGAATTGCGGCCGCGGCCAAGGGGATAATCGAACTTTTTGTTTGTTGACTTTTTTCCGAATACAACATCCTTAGCTGAAAAGGTTTTACGCACATTGGATGAAATGTATTAGAATGAAGAAAGGGAGCTGATAGACCCAATCCTTTTTGTATGCTAAATGCCCTACATTTAATGGAGAAATCTGTGAACGGCACAAATATTAGAGGTGCTGTAGATGAAATTCAGATATTGCTATTCATTAGTTGGAAATGGTTTTCAAGCAACACTAAGGGCATGAACTACAAAGTAGAATGATGCCACAGTCCGGATTATCACCTGTCACAATTATGTGCTCTATGACATCTCCCATCCAACATGGCTTACTCTAGCTTATCAACTGTGTTAGCGTCCAAAATTTGGAGGGCCAATTGACGACTAGTGTAAACCCAAAGCATTTACAATAACGGTGTCCTATTTTCAGCATTCCTCCGTCTCCCGGCAAATGGATCTTTGCCACTGAGATTGAATGGAGCTATAATAAATTTAATTTCAAATAGAATCATCAACTTCCGGTATCCTAATGTTCAGTCAATGATGCAAAGGTTTGGAATAGTTTTAAAGCTTTATTTCTCATTACATTAAAAAATGTGTATTGTGTTTGTTATTTTTATTCAGATTAGTCAAATTACAGACATATCAAGAAAAGGTTTCGTTAGTCAGCGTAATATAGACAGCGTGTTCCATAAAGGAAAGAAATAATCCATATCTTAGTCTAAGAGTGCTAGGCTAAATAAGAACCCATAAAGAGTTCTCTGTAGAAAAGAGCAAGATTCTGGAGCTTCTAGTTAGTTGAAGAATGAACTCCCCATTAAGAGCAGTTCCAGAAACTCAGCCGAGTTATCCAACAAGTTGCAGTAGCAACTGTTAATAAACGTAATAAATCAAAAGAAAATTGATCATGGCAGTAGCTATGATCAACATAAAGATATAGTCTCCTCGCAAAAAGGTCAGAGCAAAAAGAAATTGCCGTTAGCAGTAGTTCACAGCAATCCGGCCAAGAATAAGAGAAAATAATGCATAAAGCATCAAGGGTAAAAATGGCATGAAAAGAATTGGTGTTGAATTAGAGCGCCTCTCTAACTAGGAAAACGAAGAACAGCACATTCTAAAGTGATGAACGATTTTGAAGTCAGATGATTAGGTCAACAGTTCTAATAGGCATTTTATTTTAAATGCCAGGCTGAGGTCAAAATAATTTTTCGGGCCTAGTTGTAGATGCACATTAGGTATGAGAGCCTGCTACTTGAAGCTGCATGTTTATTTTGCACGTTCAAAGAAAATAGTCTCCTCTAGTGGTTTAAAGTTGCATGATTTATTTACCACATTTTAAAGAAGCATTTTCTATGTTTTCTCTATGATTATGATAAAGTTAAACAGATTTTCTAATGTCATGCACATTTTCTTCCACGTTAACCGAGGTCGATTTTCATTAGAAATATAGACTTCAACGCCTGATACAATTTAGGTATATAGTGACATCTTCCACCCAAGACCTGCCACAATTATGTACTCAGTGATGTCTCCCACCCAAGACCTGCCATAATTATGTATTAAATGACATCTAGTCAGTAAGCCACATTCTGGATTATCACCTGCCTCAATTATGTGCTCATCGATGTCTCACATCTAACATGGCACATAACTGCTTGACATCTTTCCCACGTGTAAGCTGTTAGAATCAATGGCCCTACAAATGTACTGTGACCCTACACATGTTCCAAATGCAACTTTGAGACAAACCTCTACAGCAAATAACTTTAGTTCCTCCTAATATTTAACCAGTCTCAGATGACTGCTAGAAATAGAGTGTCACTTTTCTTTTGTTGTGTGCTCAACTTCTGGATTTCCCAGTCTGCTTCCTCTTTGTGTCTTCTCCCCATTCTCTTTCTCTTTGCTATCCTCAGTCATAGCTGTGCCTTTCCCTTGAGTGGTCTCACTTCCTTGTCCTTTGTGTGTTTTCTTGTATGTGTTTGTACTATGCCCCTAAGTGATGTCTCCTTTTTTTCTCTTGGTACTCCTTTCTTATTTACAATCTGGTCTCTCCTCAATACAGCCTATCTTGTCCTTTGTGTAGTCCATCCTTATAAATATCTTCTTGTTCTGCCGAATCACATTGTTGTCTTTTGGACTTTTATATTGCTCTTTCTGTTGTCCTGAATGCAGGGGCAGTTTCTCCATTAGGGCTCAGGGGCTGCCCACCTCTGAAATTCCTTAACATTTACATGAAAACATATTAAATAGATCAATTTATTTAGAGATACGATCGTATCTCTAAATAAATCAATGTATTTAAGCCTGGGCTGTCAGTTTCAGGCAGCCTGCCCTGCCTTGCTCTGAAGCAGGAGACGGAAGCCAGGCAGTAAATCAACTTTCTGAACTGTGACGCATGACGCAGGGCTTTCTGTTTTAAAGCGCTTCATTGCCATTGTGGTCTATGATGGTATGCACTCTGTGGGCCAGTGACGCAATTAGCGTCACAGTTTCGGGCGTTGGAGACTTCATCCCTTCATTATTTCAGACATACATCATTCAAAGGCGTAGATCCCACCCTTTCGTCATACGTGAGAGAGGATGCAAGCACATCTGATTTGGTGCCTTGTTCTCGGTAATGGTAAGTGTTTGCATGCTAATGCTGTGTTATGTATATTGTGCTGAGACCCCTCATCATGCTAACCTCCCCCACTGTGACACCTCAGGCCCTGGCTGCACGTCGCTGGCCCCGTTGGAAGTGGAACCGCTGTATTTGTTCCCCTGAGAAATGGATCCAAATAATGAGCAGGGTTCTTGTTCCCTTGCAAAGTTGATCCAAACTTCTGAGTCAAGAGCAAAGTGAGAAATATGTGCTTACAGTGAAAGCTCTCTGACGTAAGACATTAAAACTGAAAGTGTCATCATGCCCTAAGCTAACACTGATGCCAAAAACACGGATTGATTTGCAAACAATGAATGGTAAAAATGTTGAGGCAATACATTTAAAGTGATTCATTTCCTCTCTTATTTCAGATGCTTTATTTATTCTTTCCATTACCCAAGAGATAGCTATTTTCTAATGTTGCTGTTTATCTATATATTTTTCTGTGCATACTTTGAGCCATGCAAAAAGAACAATTTTTTTTGCTCACCATGCCATTCCAGTTTGGACCCAGCCATATACAAATCAGTCTTGACCCTGCGCCCAATCGGAACAGTCCAGCCCGAACTGCCAGGCCAGGTCCTCCCTGGACTGGAAACAAGCATCCTAGAACCGGTTTCAGGGTATCACTCCTCTTCAGCCAGGATAGCTTGACTCCAGTGGCATGGAGAGCACGGGACCCACATTTGGGCACAACCATCCCACTCGGGTAACAAATGCAAAAAGAACAATTGATAGACAGAATGCAGAACAATGTCAATCATTCTCACCAGTACAGAGATCTGGGCCTAAATCCATCGTGTTTTTTGCTCACCATGCTATTCCAGTTTTGACCCCGCCATATGCAAATCAGTCTTGACCCTGGGCCCAATGGGAACAATCAAGCCCAAACTGCCAGGCCAGGTTCTCCCTGGACTGGAAACAAGCATCCTAGAACCGGTTTCAGGGTATCACTCCTCTTCAGCCAGGATAGCTTGACTCCAGTGGTGTGGAGAGCACGGGACCCACGTCTGGGCATACCCGTCCCACTCGGGGTGCACTAGACATGGATCCTGTGCTCTCTTTTTGCAGACTTTGAGCCATTCCAGGTGTTTCTGAAGTTTGTTTATGCAACAGTGGTCCCATGCATACAAAAAATGCGTACAACAATAAATATAGACATAGTCGATCTATATTATGAGCGACATGTCCAGCCGGACAGAGGTCTTTCAAGTTTACTCAATAAACACTTAGTTCAAACACAGAGAATACCTTCCACAAATCACCTAGTGTGGTACACAAGCCTGTGCCCAGCACTAACAGATCAAATACAGAGGATAGATATAGAAAGCAAAGAAGGGCTTTTTAAGGTGAAAAAACGTTTTCTGTTTTCAATTCAATTGTACAGAATTTGCAAAAGAAGCACCATTACATTAAATAGTAATCAAGTTTAGTATTAGGTGCTAGATAGGTCGACGGCGTTTCGGACCCCCTATTAAATCATGGGGACCATCATCAGGACATTCAGTTAAAGCCTTAACATTAATTAGCCTCTAATTGCCAGTGAATCCCACTGGAGCTTGGCCCATGATTTGTGGGTGCTTCCTGAAGCCTGGTTAAAGCATTTCTTTCCAAAGTGAATGCTGCATGCAGTGCAAAATAGTGGGCAAGCATACATTTTAAGGGGCTAAAGTTGTTACGCCTTACAATTTACATATTACAGTAACTGTTGAACATATTAATGCAGTAAGATATGGGTCGGTTTTAATGTGTTTAATATTTCAAGACTACACGTCCCCACTTTTTTTATAAGCCTTGCTTTATCACTACATTTGTTTGCTTTAAAATGTACCATTTGCCAATCTTTTTTTCATTTCTTTCATGAGAGAGGTACCCACTCTGGACCCCAGGTTTGTCCATTAAACTTGTTCGCGTTGCTTGCTATATAAAAGTCAATCCCAACGTTTATGCCTCACCACTTTCAAATGTCACCAGCCGCCACTGCCAGCCCCGCCAAGCACGGTCGAGTCCACGTTTGGGGTCCTTCGAGAACTTTTTCAGGAAGGTCAGCATACTGGCATCTATTTCTGGAGTTTCTGCCACACTGTCTGGTAAGTCCGGGCGGGGACACTCGGATTTCAGACGGTTGCGTACTTCTCGAGAGAAACTCTTTCTCAAGTTGTCGTGAAGGTATTCAGACACCGCCGGGGGCGTGACCCAGTCTGAAGACCGGAGATGCATAATGTCCGAAGGGTCAAAGGTGAAGGGGGTGCTGACCTTGTCTGTCGCTGGCTTGGGGGCCTCTTTAGGGGCCACTTTGGCTTTCTTCTGGGGAGGAGGTTCCTCAGAGGTATCTGTGTCCGTGTCTGTATTGGTCGTGGTTGTATCTGTATCCGGGGCCGGGCGTTTAGCCTTCGCCTTTCCGCCTGCATACGTGTGCTCCACCGCACCTGACGCTGGCAAAGATGCCAGCGGTTGAGAATGCGGCCACTGATCTTGGGAGTACGAAGTAGTGGCAGTGGAAGGAGCCTGCACCTTCTTCTGCTTCTTTGGCTTGTCATATCCATGACGCTTAGCAAAGCCCTCCAATTGTTTCCTGATAGGGCGAAGAGCCACAGCCAGTGCTTGCTGCACCGTTTGAGGAACCTTAGTTTCCATGGCTTTGTTCACTGAAGCCTGGACTGAGGCATCAAGGGCCTCTACGATGTTGTCCTCTAGCACAGCCTCCTGCTGTCCGTCTCCAACTTCCTCCTCTCCTCCATAATACTCCTGGGGGTCCTGTGACCACTCTTCCATGACTGGAGTAAATAATACACTGGGACCCCTGTCCACACACAGGAGGGGTAATGGGGGGGTCAGCCCACATCACACTAATACTTTGGAACGATACCTAGACCCCCTCAGCAAAGCTGTACTCAATAAGGTCAAGGACCTGGCCAAATATTCCTAGGAGCGTATGCTCACTCCAAGGCCTCGTATTTTACAACCTTTTCCACTATTTTCAAAAGGCGATCACCCAGGGAGCCTGCCGGTGTGTGGGACGCACAGAAATGTGCCCCGTGTGTGATCGGGGATCGTTCCGAGGCGCGCCGCCCAAATGCGACCAAATGCTACTAGAAACAAGCCCAAAATGGTCAGCGTTTGGGCGCGCGCGTCGGGCGTGAGCCACCCGGCCTGAACGCGGAGGGCGTACCAGGGAGCCCAACACGCGCCGCAGCGCTACCGGGAAACGGCTCTTCTGAGCAAAGCAACCGGCTCCCTGCCGGTCAAAGACCGCGAAATAGCCGCGCTTGAAGCGCGTGACATAAATCGAGCGCCGAGAGCAGTTAAGCCCCAGCGGCGCCGAATACAAGTTCCCTGAGCGCTTCAGCGCGCAAACAGCTCAACAAGGTAGCCAAACCAATAACTGGCATACATAGTATTAAAACATTACGCTAACCAAAGTCGGAATAAGCACATTAACAAAGCGCATAACATATTAAGAGCATTCAATACAAATAGAATATCCCCATGCTACAGCAGATTGAGGGGACCAGAAAATAGGTGCACTTAACTCTTGCTGTGAGCAGCAAAGAAAGAGGATGATGGGAGCACGCAAGGGGTTCTTATGGACTATGGGGGCGTGCCTATACTCATGTGTACTCATGGGAAATGTAGTTTGTTTTACTGTTATTCATGAAAATATCCATTTTCATTGGCTGCTGTGTTTATTGCAGTAAAGATTGAGAAGCATAATCCTCGCCTCCGTGTCCTTAATAGAATTGAAAATTCTTGTCGCGAATGCTAGCAAATTTTTGATCCCCTAACATAGCGAAGTTGTCTTTTTCCAGCCTGAGCGCAACTTGGGAAGGGTTAAATCTATTCAGCCCTTCTCACCCACAGGAGCGGGAACGCCCCCTTCTAGACGGCCACCAATCACAAGGGGCCTCATGGACTCAAGAGGCGGGAGCTCTGGCTGAAAATGCGGAAGACGCCGGCAAGAAGGAGTCCGGGATGAGAACGCCTGAGGAGGGAGTGAAGACCGTCGTGGAGACGACCAAAGGACGCCGGAAACCCGAAAGAGAAGCAGACGAGGATACCCCGCCAGATGAGGAGAGAAGCAGCGCTGATCGGGAGGAGTGGTCCGAAGAGTGGTGGACACCCCCGGAGAACGCTTCTATGCCGCCGCTGCTCCGGAGAGCTGCAGCCACAGAGGTATGTGGGACAGGGCAGGGGATAGTGTAGGGAAGGGAGGGGGGAGGCGAGTCTATGGGACTCTAGGAACACGCATAGTATAAGCAGGCACGTTTCTCTCCCGACACCTCACTAGCCCCATCACCCCCCTTTGGCACTCTCCTGCACGCCGAAAACAAATTGCCTAAGCCCTTGAGCACGTCTGTAAATAAATCCACACGGTTGGGCCTCACTTGTGTGTGTTCATGAAGCATTTGAAAGCCTCCTGAGTTAAGAAGGAGAGGAAGCGTAATCTGACCGGAAGGAAAGGTAATTCTTGTTTTGTGGCGGCTGCTAAATTATTCTGCCCTTTATTTCTTTAACTGTTCCTGCTTTCTACACGTTCGGTTTTCCTTTTGTTTTCTCCTCACTTCCCTCACACTACTGTGGTGGAACGTGAGACACCTCACGTTATCGGTCATTTCAAGGATAAATACATTGACCGCCTTCTCTCCTTTCTTTTGTTTTCCTGTATACTCCGGGGATTGTACCACATCGTCACCCTACAAGGAGAGGAAGAACCACCAGCAACACCTGAGAAGCAGAAGACGTCCATACCCTCACCATACCAAATTCGTTTTTTGGACTTTTGTTTTCCTTTTTGTTAATTTCAATAAATTACGCCACCATTCATCCTCACCTAAGACCTCCTCGCTTTATTTTCCGCCCTTCCCTCTCACACCTGGTGTCAGAAGTGGGATCTGGGAAAATAGAGGCAGTGATAAGAAAGATGGCTAAGAGCCAAGAAAAGCTGGAACGCTGTATGGGAAAGTTCCTGTCTGTAGCTGAGGAGGACCGGGAGAAGATGCAAAAGTCACTTGCAGAACAGAGCCGAACTCAAGAGACCGCTATAGGGAGGTTGGCAGACACCCTCAGCCAACAAAGGGGTACTGTGGGGTTCTCCTCAGTGGTCCTGCAGAAATATGTGGAAGGAGAAGACCCCAATTTTTTCTTTTCAAATTTCGAGCGTATGGCAGGAGCTGCCGGATGGGGCCAGGACAAATGGGGACAATATCTGGACCCTTTACTAACCGGAGATCTCCAGGCGGCATACCAAGCCGTTAACCCATTAGGTCTTACTCCTTACGACAACATAAAAAAAAGCATATTGGAGAGAATGGGCATAGAGGATGAGACCTTCCGCTTACTCCTACGACAACTCAAGGAAGGCCCTCACGAAACCCCTCGGGCCTTAGCTTATAGAGTTCGAGACATGGCTGATTGGTGGTTAAAACCCCTACAGTCCACCAAGGATGAAATTATGAAAAAAGTTTACCTGGAACAGTATTTGTCTTCTCTGTATCCAACCAAACAAAAGTGGACCAAACCATTGAGAAAGCAAGTGCTTTTTATAGGGCCCAAGAACCCCAAAGAGGTCGAGAAGATTCCCACTGGAAGCACCCCGGAGCCCCTCTGAGAACGAAAAAAACACCCCAACCTTCCCGCAAACCCGAAACCGTTACACTTCTCCCAGGGCCCTCCATACCTCCACCCCGACTCCTTACCCAACCAGGACCCCAATGTTACAATTGTGGAAACATAGGCCATGTAGCCCGTTTTTGCCCTCAAAAGGATGAACCCATGGAGGTAGGACTAGTGCGTAACTACTACTGTGGTGCTGCAGGAGCAAGTCGTCCCTATCATAGAGCAGTACAGGTTAATGGAGAGAAAAGGCAGGCTTTAATCGACACTGGCTGTTTACAAAGTGTCATTCAACCCCAAGCTATTCCGGGAGGGTCACCGAGGCCTACAGGGTATGTCACCATTCAGTGCGTACATGGGGACAGCCGGCAATACCCCACCACAGAGATCGAGGTCCAACACGATCCCTCCCTGAAAGCCGAATCATTGAGAGTAGGTCTCATTCCCCGCGTGCCCGAACCATTATTTTTGGTTGATGACTATCCCCACATGCCTACAATGATACGGGAAACCTGGGAAGAAGGGGAAGAATGGAGGAAGTCAGCACCCTTTGCCCAAGAGAAAGAACCAGGCATGATTCCAGGGAAGTAGAGGAAAAGCGGCAAAAAGAAAAAGAGGGAGAAAAGGAACTGGACAAGGGTCACTCTAACACAGAGTAAGGAGACCCCGGTATGGCAATACGAGCTGGGGTTTCAGGAGGCCCAGCGGCATGATCCAGCTTTGCCGGAGGCCTGGAACAAGGCCACCAACGAAGAAGATCCTGAACAAGTAGGTCCCCAGTTTTTCTCCACAAAAACCTGTTATATCGTAAGTGTGGGAGGGTGTTACCGACACAACTGCTGGTGCCCCAACCATACAGAGAAAAGGTTCTATTTTTAGCCACAGTCACTTGTTAAGAGGTCACTTTGGGGAGGAGAAGACGGAAAAAAACAATATTGGGTAAGTTCTATTGGCCGTGCATATATTCCCAGGTACGAAAATACTGTAGATAATGTGTCATTTGCCAAAAGAACAGTCGGACTCTACCTTCACAAGCACCCCTGCGGCCCTTACCTATTATACAGGAACCCTTTTCTCAGGTGGGTATGGACATTATAGGCCCCTTATTGCCCTCACGTAGTGTATGCCGATTTGTGTTAGTGTTGGTCGATTATGCTACCCGCTTTCCTGAAGCGGTGGCTCTGCATCAACCTAACGCCTCACAGATAGCCAAAGCCATGATCTCCATCTTTTCAAGAGTAGGTTTTCCCCGAGAACTGGTTACAGATCAGGGAACCCCTTTCATGTCTCGCCTCATGAAGCAGGTGTGCCTTTCCCTCAGTGCTTAATTTGTAAAATATTAAGTGCAGGTGCTCAATCTTTTTTTTTAGGAGGCCACACCCACTTTTGCAGCTCTACCCACTTCCTCCAGCAGCTCCACCCACTTCCTTTCTTGGTTCCACCCACATCCACAAGCCTCAAAACATCAGAGCCAACTCCTCACATCTTGAGTTGCGCAAGAAGCTGAAGATCTGGCTCTTCACATAAGCACCTCACACCTACACAGCTGCCCAAGTGCCTGAATACCCTCTTGGGTGATTAGTGTGAAACACACATCAATATATCATAACATAATGTAACATATGGCCTATGACAACAACTTAAAAGTAAACTCAAATTAGAGAATGTGTGTAATTCTCAAAGTGCAGCTTTAGGAAAGGTCATTAGAGGACTTGAGGCAGTGTTGCAAACTAAAGAGAATGTGCTTGTACTGTGCTGTTTAAAAGAAAGGAAGGGGCGAAGGAAGGAATACATTAAAGAAGGCAACAACAAATGCAGGCAGGAAGGGGAGTACCGGCGAGAGGAAATATATGAGTAATGGATGAAAGAAGGAGGAACTTAGAAAAGAATGTGAAAGGAAGAAATAAAGGAATAGAGAGAAAGGAAGTGAATGATGTGTGATGGATGAATAGAAAGAAGGGAAAGGAGCAAGATAAGCATAAGGAAGGGTTGATAAGAAAGGAAGAAATTAAAGAAGAGGTGAAGGAAGGAGCAGGAAAAAAGAAAGTAAGGAAAGAATGGAGGAAAAAGGATTAAATGCACCAAGGGAGGAAGGATGGGGAATGAATAAGGGTGTAAGGAAGCAAGAACAGAATAATGGTGTAAGGAAGCAGGAAGCAAGAGGGGAAAGGAGGAATGGCTGGAGGTGCTGAGGGAGAGAATAAAGAAAGGAAAGAAAGGAGGTCAGGGGAATGGATATGAGTATGAAGTGTACTGGTTCAAGGAGGGACAGAGAGAATAATGACAGTGTAAAATTGCAAAGAAATTAAAAAACAAAAGATTAAAATACATTTGTGTCCTTAACACACCATGTATGTTTGTAAAGCACATATTCACCAAAAGGGGCCTTGACAACGAATTTAAAATGTTATTATCCAGCTCAGCAGCACAAATGTTATCGACCTCAGAAAGATGAAAGACTGAGTTGCCGCACCAAGAGTTAAATTTATGACCCTGAGAACAAACGTGGGTTACTGGATTGGATACAAAGAAACGCGCAAGAAGGAAAAACATAAAAGGGAGAGTGGGGAAGGAGGAGAGGTCTGAAGTCAAAGATAAATACGGTAGACAAAGAATGTGAAGAGAAGTGAGGAAAGCAGAGATAGGGAGTGCAAGACTGTGGAACATGATGAGAATGAAAAAAGGAAAGAGGAGAAAGGGAAGAAGAGCAGACAGCGGGAGTGCGTGAAAAGAGAGTGTTCTGATGTGCTGAAATATGCTCAGAATACTTACCGGTAAGCTTCATTACTCTGAGTCGTAGTCTTCTTCCTCGCAGTGACCAATTCCTCCTGGCCGCCGGACATCATCAATACCAAACACAAAAATATTTGTCTCTCCTCCCAATATGGCCGGCACAACTACATTCTTGGCCAGGCCTCTTAGGAGGGTTGAGGTAGAAGCACACCCTATAATATAGACAGGGTAAAAATAATTCAACGAACAGCAGTTTTATCCAGTCTTGCAACCCAGGAAGGTGGGCGGAACTTATTACTCTGAGGAGGAAGATCATGACTGGGAGTAATGAGGTTTACTGGTAAGTACTCCGAGCATTACCTCATAGTCAGTCTCCCTCCACACAGTGTCCCAGTGAGCATATACAAAGTTGCAAAACATTGCACAACATAGAAATGGAATGGACACATTAGGTAATGCTCCACCCAGTAAATGTATTTATATTCAGAAATAAAAAGTTAAAGTGAGAGAAGTCAAAACTGCTTCCCCAAATGAAGAAGAGGAGACTGCTGCAATTTGCAGTGTATAATGAGAAATGAAAGTATTGGGCGACACCCATGTTGCTACTGCCCAAATGCCTATCCTAGGTTCCCCTTTAAAGGCAGCCCACGTTGAAGACAACCCTCAAGTAGATCTGCCCCGCACTACAGGGTGAAGAGGGATTCCTGCTCTAGAATATGAAAGGAAATAGCCGCTCTTACCCATTTGTTAAAAGAAGAAGTAGTGGGTTTATGACCTCTCTCAGTAATGCCAAAAGTCACAAAAAGAGCATCTGTTTTCCTGAATGACAGGAGCCTGTATAAATAGATTGATAATGCTCTATAAAGATCCAGAGTCTGTCCCAATCTCTCCTGGACCGAAGTTGGAGATGGAAAAAATACTGGGGGTACTAAATCATGACAGGAATGCAAAGCTGGAGAGATTTTGGGTACAAAAGAAGGGTTTGGCCGAGAACCACCATAATCAAACAAGCATTTACAATGCAATGGTCTCGGCATTGTTAAAGTTAGAGCTATTGGCATTGCTCATGACATTATTTTTATTTATGTTTTTGTTTTTAAAACATAAATAAATGGCATTGTCATTTACAATGCCAATAGCTTAATAGCTCGCAAATGCGAGACCTATTGCATTTGCACCCACAGTTATACACACACAGAGCCACCTGCACACACAGAGAGCCACCCCCACACACAGAGAGCCACCCCCCCACACACACACACACAGCCACCTCCACACACACAGAGCCACCCCCACACACACACACACACAGAGCCACCCCCACACACACACAGCCACACACACACACACAGAGCCACACACACACAGAGCCACACACACACACACACACACACACAGAGCCACACACACAGAGCCACACAGAGGGCACACAAAACGCTCACAACAAGGGAACAGGGGGCAGGAGAGCAAGCACAGCCAGGGGGGGTAGAGCAAGCACAGCCGGGGGGGGAGCAAGCACAGTCAGGGGGCAGGAGAGCAAGCACAGCTAGTGGGCAGGAGAGCAAGCCCAGCCAGGGGCAGGAGAGCAAGCCCAGCCAGGGGGCAGGAGAGAAGAACAGCCAGGGGCAGGAGAGCAAGCACCGCCAGGGGGCAGGAGAGCAAGCACAACCAGGGGGCAGGAGAGCAAGCACAGCCAGGGGGCAGGAGAGCAAGCACAGCAAGGGGGCAGGAGAGAAAGCACAGTGAGGGGGCAGGAGAGCAAGCACAGCGAGGGGGCAGGAGAGCAAGCACAGCCAGGGGGCAGGAGAGCAAGCACAGCCAGGGGGCAGGAGAGCAAGTACAGCGAGACGCCTGTAACCCTTTTTTATAGCAGTGTACAAAGCGCCCACAGGCCAGAGCCCTGCGAGAGTTGCAAAGTTTGGATGAACTGAGCTCCCCACCCCCTGGTCAGCAGCAGACCCGCATCACACGCGGCATCCTCGGTGGGGGTGGGGTTCTTGCAGAGCTCGGATCCGGGGGTGGCAGAGTTCGGGGGACAGCACCCCTCGGGGTGAGCAGAGCTAAGGTGGAGGCTCGGGCGGCAGGTGACAGTGGAGCCCAGGGGGCAGGAGAGCAAGCACAGCCAGGGGGCAGGAAAGCAAGCACAGCCAGGGGGCAGGAGAGCAAGCACAGCCAGGGGGAAGGAGAGCAAGCACAGCCAGGGGGCAGGAGAGCAAGCACAGCTAGGGGGCAGGAGAGCAAGCACAGACAGGGGCAGGAGAGCAAGAACAGCCAAGGGGCAGGAGAGCAAGCACAGCCAGGGGGCAGGAGAGCAAGCACAGCGAGGGGGCAGGAGAGCAAGCACAGCGAGGGGGCAGGAGAGCAAGCACAGCCAGGGGGCAGAAGAGCAAGCACAGCCAGGGGGCAGGAGAGCAAGCACAGCCAGTGGGCAGGAGAGCAAGCACAGCGAGAAGCCTGTAACCCTTTTTTATAGCAGGGTACAAAGCACCCACGGGCCAGAGCCCTGCGAGAGTTGCAGAGTTTGGATGAACTAAGCTCCCACCCCCCGGTCAGCAGTAGACCCCGCATCACACGCGACAGCCTCGGTGGGGGTGGGGTTCTTGCAGAGCTCGGATCCGGGGGTGGCAGTGTTCGGGGAACAGCACCCCTCGGGTTGAGCAGAGCTCGGGTGGAGGCTCAGGGTGGCAGGTGACAGCAGAGCTCAAACCGGGGGCTCGAAAGAGGGAACGGCAGTCGGTGGATGTGGGGGGCAGAAATCGAAGATCAGAGCGGAAGGTGGCCGAGGAGAGGGCAGATCACAGGTGGGAGGTGCACACGGGTGGAGGGGGCACCAGTGCTCTGACCCGAACGTTGGGAAGGAGGAGGAACTCGGCCGGCTGGGGAAGGGAAGTGCCCGGGCAGGGGGAAGGAGCTCGGGGGCACTTGGGCCGGAAAGCAAGCACAACGAGGGGGCAGACGCAAAACGAGGGGGCCGGACAGCAAACACAACAAGGGGGCCGACGCACAATGAGGGGGCCGGAAAGCAAACACAACGAGGGGTCAGACGTGTAGGAAGGTAGATCCCTGACTATGGTTGCCCCCAACTTTTTGCCTGGTGTTTTGCTGGTTTTCTGACTTAGTTGACCTGGGGCCCTGCTATTCAGGACCCCAGGCCTACTGCTCTCTCTGTAAAATGGATTCCATGTACCTTAGGTACATATCTAATTGGATACTGAGTCACCTTATCAGTCCCGGTACAGTGTACCTTAGGTACCCAGGGCATAGGTGTACCCAGGGCCTACCAGGGGCTGCAGCATGTATTATGCCACCCCTGGCTGGCCATCCAAATCTGACACAACTGGCTGCACGACAGCTGGGGCAAGGTGGTGTAATCACCCTTTGCTTTAGATATAGTATTCCTATATCTAACCCTAAAATGAACACATGTATTCCTATCAGTCACTCCTATGGCAGGCCTTAACAATCCTGAAGGCAGAGTGCTTGGAATCATGTGAGATGGTGCTCTGGCATGAGCTGAGCCCGTTTGCAGCTTGCGGAACCAAGTCCTAATAGCTGTTCCATGATAACGCATACCATATACTCTTAAGTGCATTATAATCCTCGCGGTTAAATGCCAACTCTGGTATCGCTTTATCAAAACATGTCGAGTAAGGTGTCATACGAATTGGAATACTAACCCCTCGCCAATTCTGGCGACGGGGTTAGCATTCCACCCTTCTAGAGGGACACGACATGTATGTAACCTGTAACCCCGGTTAAAGTCAGACATAGCCTCAGCTCCACAAGATGGATGCTGCCACCGAGACACAAGTCTGCCCTCCTGCTGCTGGGAGTCCTCCCAGCACAGGAGGCAAGGACAAAGGGTTTCCTGCCAGGGGCGGTGCCAGCACCGTCCCAGACAGGATTTTGTGTATCCTAGGTAGGCAGGGCTTTGGAGGAAGGTGACTGCAAGTGGCACCCCGGTGCTCACTGTGCATAGGCCGGCTGGAACCAGTTCCAGGGGCACTCCAGCCCCTGATCTGGGGAAAGCCCGCCAAAGGAGAGGGGTGTAACCACCCCCCTCCTAGTCCCACCCATAGGGCAGGACTTAGTCGCGTGCCAGCCCCTTTTTGCAGGATAAAGGTAGGAACTGGCCCCCTTCCAAATTAGATCAATCTTTGAATCCTGAACCGACCTTCTACACGAAGACCTCAAGACTCTTCCCAAGATTTCTCCCTTGTGACTAAGGAGTAGTCACCCTGCAGCAGCAGGCACCAACCAAGTATCGCGGTTTGTTGCCAGTCTCTCCTCCGGATCAAGACTGCTCCAGCACGACGAGAACCGGCTTCCCTGGCACCTCTGACCTCAACCTACATCATCAGCCCAGCTGTGATCCGTGGGTGCGACGAGACCTCGAGGGACCGGCCATCTTCAGAACTGCACGACGCTTGTCCAGCACGACCACCGAGTGACCCTCGACTGAGTGCTTTGGGGTAAGAGAAGCCCCGACCCTGAGCAGCTCCAGCACCGAAGTTCAGCTCCCTTCTGCTTTTTGCTGCTCACCGCGTTGTTCCAGGTCACTTGCCCGTTGGCTAGTGACCCTCTGACGACGAACTCTAACGACAAACACCGCTGGTCTGGTTGCTCCAGACTGGCCCTTGCTTCCCTCCTTCAGAGAAGTACCCTGGACCCTCCTGGTCCACTCAAGACGCCATTTTAGGTCCACCGCGTGGGCCTTGCATTTGCCAAGACTTGTTGCCCAATCCTGGGTCCAGCGACGTCGACAGCAAGTACCTTCGTGGGACAGCTCGCACCTCCATCCTGGTCGCCGACAACGCCTCCTGGTCCGAGAGACTGCAGAGCCCAGCAGCGCCCACTCACCTGGCTGAGGTGACTTCGTCCGGTGCCATCCTGGCGCCCACCTAAATCACTGGCTAGTGATTCAGAACTTGGTCCCCTCTGCTTACAGGTTTCTTCTTCCCTGATCCAGGCTTGGATCACCACGAACTCCTTCACTGGCCGCCTGCCAGCAACTTCTTTCTTCAGGCTCCTGGATCTTCAACGAGGGTTTCCGACGCAACTTGAACCCTATGCAGCCGCAGCCCCTGGGCTAGGTAAACTGAGTACTCCGGTGCTCCAGCATAGTCCAACACCCTAAGTGTTCGGATCCACCCTTGTTTTCGACCCACCTAGTCGGGTTCGCCCGAGAACAGTAACTTTGCAAAGTGCTAGTATCCATAGACTTGTTCCCGCATTACGCGTGAGAGTTCCCACTCTGCACACGGCGTCCCTAGGCCTCCTGCTTCTAATCTAAGGGTTCAGTATTGTAGGCCTAGCGTTTCTACAGTCTAGAAAAGTATTACTTACCTGCTAGTAACTTCGCATTCCACTTCTTGTGTATATGGTTTTTCGTGCCCCTCGGGCATTTGTGTAAATTGTGCGACTTTCAGTAATTCTTTAAGAGTTTTGTTGTGTGCTTAGCTCCCTGTCTCATAAAGAGCCAGGGTAGTCTTGTTATAAATAAATATACTTTATTTTTGATAACAACTTGTGTGGTGTCCTTTCACTTGGTGTTCAAGGGGTAATGTGATGGTAAAACAGCTGGCTTAACACGCCCTCTAGAGTCTTAGCCTTAGACTGCTCGTATCCATGCTACTAGAATAGCTGGTCTATAAGGTTGACTTACAACCAATCATCAATAAGGGTTGTTTGGACTGATACAAAGTGCTCACTAGAATAGTGAACATTATATATCAGGCCAACTTCTCACATTGGTGAGCAGCGGTTGGGATTTGAGCTTGCTGTTGTTTTACCACACATATCCTAAGAATATCATTTGAAAGATCACATAAGTACTAAGGTACATATAACTTAGCTTAGAATACTCTGAGTTCTACTGAACCAGCTGTTGTAGCTCCTAGGGCCTAGCACACCCTAAACTACAACTCTAGCAAGGGATCAGTAGGCAAACAAATAGTATAGGTAAGTGCACCACTTACACCTCACTAGAAAAGCATGTCTAACCATGGAGAGTCCACTGAGACTCCCCTGGTAAGCATTGACCCTCCACAGGTCACTTCAAGATATGCAGCTCTCAGTTTCCAGGAGATGAGACAAGTGTGTACCTCCAGGAAACTGAAACAGGGGTCTAACCCCACCATTCCCTTTCTGATAGGTCTCTTAGAGACATATGATGCTAGGAAAGCATCTCAGGGAGATGGGAATATGCCAGCCTTAGAGGGACACCTTGGTGATCCAGACCTCCTTGGCACTGAAAATGCAGTTGAGGGGGAGGATCTAGAGGAACTCTCTGAGGGTGAGGCAAACAAGGGTCCTGAGTTAGTCAGCAGACTCACTAGGGCCAACTTAGACCTACTTGGGCAAGGATCTGGGGGACCCCCAGTACTGACCCTAATGAGGCCTAACCTTGGAGTTAGAAGAGGTAGATCTCCTTCTAGGGACTCCAGTGTATCTCTGCACTCTAATGCCTCTTCTCAGAGGAGAAGGATTTCTCCCCAGAGGAGATTGACTTCCCCTCAGAGAAGAGAGCATGAAGCAAGGATGAAGCAGGCTAATCTGAGGATTGAAAGGGAAGAACTTGCCCTGGCCAAAGAAAAGCTTGCCTTTGCTAGAGAGCAGCAGATGAGTGGGACAGTTCCCACTGGTGGCAGCAATCTCCCAAGAGATAAGGAAAGGAGTTTAGATACTAAACACCTGACTAAGATAGTGCCCCCCTTTAAACAAGGGGATGACATCCAGAAATGGATGGCTGCTTTGGAGAGGGCCTGCACTGTACAGTGCATCCCCCAAAGTCAGTGGGCAGCTATACTGTGGCTCTCCTTTGATGGCAAAGGTAGAGATAAGCTCCTCACTACTAGAGTTGAGGATGCTAACAATTACTAAGTCCTGAAAAATACACTGGTTGATGGGTTTGGCTTAACCACTGAGCAGTACAGGTTGCTGTTCAGGGATACCCAGAAAACTCAGTCTCAGGATTGGGCTGACTTTGTTGATTGTGCCACTAAGGCTTTGGAAGGCTGGCTACTGGGTAGCAAGGTTACTGACTTCACAGGATTGTATAATCTTATTATGAGGGAGCAAGTCTTAAATAATTGTCAGAACCAGTTATTACACCAGCACCTGGTAGACTCTGATCTGACCTCTCCACAAGAATTGGGTAAGAGGGCAGACAAATGGGTCAGAACCAGGATTAGGCCTAAGAACCAAGGTGGTGACCAGAAAAAGGAATCAACCAAGCCTCAAGAGAAGGGTGGGAATAAATCTTCAGATCAAACCACATCAGGGCCCCAAAAATCATCTGAGGGGGGTGGGTCCCAGAATCCTTCCAATGCCCAGAAGAAACCTTATTGTTATCCCTGTAAACAGGTGGGTCATTTGAAAACTGACAGCAGTTGCCCAAAGAACAACAATAAGGAGAACATACCCCCAAGTAACATTCCCAAACCTCCTGGTACTACTAGTAGTAATCCCCCAGGTGGTGGGAGTGCCCCCAAGAATTTGGGTGCATTTACTTTGGGAGTTCCTGGGGACTCTGGCCTAACCAGGTCCCCAGACTTAGATACTCTTGTCTGTGAGACTGGCATGGGGTTTGCCAACTTCACAACTTGTCCCAACACTTTGGGCAAGTACAGACAGGAGCCCCTCATCAATGGTTCAAAAGTTGAGGCCTATAGAGACACAGGGGCTAGCATCACCATGGTGACTGAGAGTCTAGTCCCCTCCAGGCAGCTTTTACCTGGTGCCACATACCAGGTGACCAATATTGATGGAGTACAGAGAAATCATCCCATGGCAGTGGTAAATCTCAGCTGGGGAGGTGTCACTGGCCACAAGAGAGTGGCAGTGTCACCAAACTTACCTGTAGATTGCCTACTGGGGAATGATTTAGAGCTCTCAGCCTGGGCTGAGGTAGAGCAAGAAACCCATTTTAAAATGGTGAACCTCCATGGTAAGGTTAGTGGGGCAGTGATAGCCACAGCCCCAGTCCAAGATGTCCTCCCTAAACAGGTCAGGAGGGCTGTGCCAGTCCCAGCCCAATCTCAGACAGCTTCCTTCCCAGAAAAGGTTAGCAGGGCTGTGATGGTCACAGCCCATACCCAAACTGAGTCCCTTCCTGAAAAGGTTGGTAGAGTTGTGATGGCCACAGCTCAAACTCAGACAGATAATAGTGTTGTGAAGCCTGAAATTATGGATCACTCCACTCAGACAGAGAGCATTGAGGAGGAAGAGAAATCTCCCTCCCACCAGACTTTAGGAAAGGATCAGCCTCCTCAGGGAACTGATCTGACCCCTTGTGAAGAAACTGCCCCAGAGGTAGTCAGGCCTAGCCTGGCAGAACCCCTGATGTCAGTGGACCCTTCCAAGGTGGGACCCAGTCTGGAGCAGGTAACCTGCCCCTCTCTACCCTGCCTCAGCCAGCCTAGGGCTGTAGAGGTCAGGGAGGCCAGTGGTGGACCCCAAAGGGCCCCCTGTCCAAAAGAACTTCCCAATCAGCAGATTAAGGGCACTGAAGCTAGTAATCCTAGCCAAGTGAAAATAAAACAAACTCCTGAGGGATCCCCCTTAAACATAGTTAGGGAACTCCCACAGATGGACACTGTTGGGCACATGGGACCTGAGGGCCCCAAACCTGACCTGTCCCTCCAGTAAGCCAAACAGAGGGACTCAGCCTCCAGCTGTAGGTAGCCAGAGGTTGACCCTGAGAGCTCAACACAACTCAGTCTTGGAAAGAAAGGCCTCTATGGTGGATAATGATTGGAGGAAGCTGAGCCCAAAATTAGTGGAGCCTCACTTCAGTACTCCATCTCAGCACCAGCCTTTTACTTTGCCAAAACACACCACAGGTAGAGATTCCCTATGGTGGAGACCCTCAGACACCCTTAGGGTGAGGGATTGCTTAGTGGACCATGAGATAGGGGGTAACCATGCCAGTGCTGGTACTTCCTTATATGGCCACTTAGGCAATATAGGCTTACCTGTCAAGGATAGCCTTATCTCCTTTCGTTTGGGGGGGGGGTTATGTAGGAAGGTAGATCCCTGACTATGGTTGCCCCCAACTTTTTGCCTGGTGTTTTGCTGGTTTTCTGACTTAGTTGACTTGGGGCCCTGCTATTCAGGTCCCCAGGCCTACTGCTCTCTCTGTAAAATGGATTCCATGTACCTTAGGTACATATCTAATTGGATACTGAGTCACCTTATCAGTCCCGGTACAGTGTACCTTAGGTACCCAGGGCATAGGTGTACCCAGGGCCTACCAGGGGCTGCAGCATGTATTATGCCACCCCTGGCTGGCCATCCAAATCTGACACAACTGGCTGCACGACAGCTGGGGCAAGGTGGTGTAATCACCCTTTGCTTTAGATATAGTATTCCTATATCTAACCCTAAAATGGACACATGTATTCCTATCAGTCACTCCTATGGCAGGCCTTAACAATCCTGAAGGCAGAGTGCTTGGAATCATGTGATATGGTGCTCTGGCATGAGCTGAGCCCGTTTGCAGCTTGCGGAACCAAGTTCTAATAGCTGTTCCATGATAACGCATACCATATACTCTTAAGTGCATTATAATCCTCGCGGTTAAATGCCAACTCTGGTATCGCTTTATCAAAACATGTCGAGTAAGGTTTCATACGAATTGGAATACTAACCCCTCGCCAATTCTGGCGACGGGGTTAGCATTCCACCCTTCTAGAGGGACACGACATGTATGTAACCTGTAATCCCGGTTAAAGTCAGACATAGCCTCAGCTCCACAAGATGGATGCTGCCACCGAGACACAAGTCTGCCCTCCTGCTGCTGGGAGTCCTCCCAGCACAGGAGGCAAGGACAAAGGGTTTCCTGCCAGGGGCGGTGCCAGCACCGTCCCAGACAGGATTTTGTGTATCCTAGGTAGGCAGGGCTTTAGAGGAAGGTGACTGCAAGTGGCACCCCGGTGCTCACTGTGCATAGGCCGGCTGGAACCAGTTCCAGGGGCACTCCAGCCCCTGATCTGGGGAAAGCCCGCCAAAGGAGAGGAGTGTAACCACCCCCCTCCTAGTCCCACCCATAGGGCAGGACTTAGTCGCGTGCCAGCCCCTTTTTGCAGGATAAAGGTAGGAACTGGCCCCCTTCCAAATTAGATCAATCTTTGAATCCTGAACCGACCTTCTACACGAAGACCTCAAGACTCTTCCCAAGATTTCTCCCTTGTGACTAAGGAGTAGTCACCCTGCAGCAGCAGGCACCAACCAAGTATCGCGGTTTGTTGCCAGTCTCTCCTCCGGATCAAGACTGCTCCAGCACGACAAGAACCGGCTTCCCTGGCACCTCTGACCTCAACCTACATCATCAGCCCAGCTGTGATCCGTGGGTGCGACGAGACCTCGAGGGACCGGCCATCTTCAGAACTGCACGACGCTTGTCCAGCACGACCACCGAGTGACCCTCGACTGAGTGCTTTGGGGTAAGAGAAGCCCCGACCCTGAGCAGCTCCAGCACCGAAGTTCAGCTCCCCTGCATCCACGAGATCTGCGTGGGGCCCTTCTGCTTTGTGCTGCTCACCGCGTTGTCCAGGTCACTTGCCCGTTGGCTAGTGACCCTCTGACGACGAACTCTAACGACAAACACCGCTGGTCTGGTTGCTCCAGACTGGCCCTTGCTTCCCTCCTTCAGAGAAGTACCCTGGACCCTCCTGGTCCACTCAAGACGCCATTTTAGGTCCACCGCGTGGGCCTTGCATTTGCCAAGACTTGTTGCCCAATCCTGGGTCCAGCGACGTCGACAGCAAGTACCTTCGTGGGACAGCTCGCACCTCCATCCTGGTCGCCGACAACGCCTCCTGGTCCGAGAGACTGCAGAGCCCAGCAGCGCCCACTCACCTGGCTGAGGTGACTTCGTCCGGTGCCATCCTGGTGCCCACCTAAATCACTGGCTAGTGATTCAGAACTTGGTCCCCTCTGCTTACAGGTTTCTTCTTCCCTGATCCAGGCTTGGATCACCACGAACTCCTTCACTGGCCGCCTGCCAGCAACTTCTTTCTTCAGGCTCCTGGATCTTCAACGAGGGTTTCCGACGCAACTTGAACCCTATGCAGCCGCAGCCCCTGGGCTAGGTGAACTGAGTACTCCGGTGCTCCAGCATAGTCCAACACCCTAAGTGTTCGGATCCACCCTTGTTTTCGACCCACCTAGTCGGGTTCGCCCGAGAACAGTAACTTTGCAAAGTGCTAGTATCCATAGACTTGTTCCCGCATTACGCGTGAGAGTTCCCACTCTGCACACGGCGTCCCTAGGCCTCCTGCTTCTAATCTAAGGGTTCAGTATTGTAGGCCTAGCGTTTCTACAGTCTAGAAAAGTATTACTTACCTGCTAGTAACTTCGCATTCCACTTCTTGTGTATATGGTTTTTCGTGCCCCTCGGGCATTTGTGTAAATTGTGCGACTTTCAGTAATTCTTAAAGAGTTTTGTTGTGTGCTTAGCTCCCTGTCTCATAAAGAGCCAGGGTAGTCTTGTTATAAATAAATATACTTTATTTTTGATAACAACTTGTGTGGTGTCCTTTCACTTGGTGTTCAAGGGGTAATGTGATGGTAAAACAGCTGGCTTAACACGCCCTCTAGAGTCTTAGCCTTAGACTGCTCGTATCCATGCTACTAGCATAGCTGGTCTATAAGGTTGACTTACAACCAATCATCAATAAGGGTTGTTTGGACTGATACAAAGTGCTCACTAGAATAGTGAACATTATATATCAGGCCAACTTCTCACAAGACGCACAACGAGGGGGCCGGAAAGCAAACACAATGAGGGGGCAGATGCACAAGCCAAAAAAACAATCACAACGAGGCCGAGGGGGTAGACGCACAACGAGGGGGCCGGAAAGCAAACACAACGAGGGGGCAGACACACAAGCCAGAAAAACAATCACAACGAGGCAACAGAGGCAAGAAGAGGCAAGAAAAGCAAGCGCTCACCGGAGGACTCGGCAGCTTCTCTACTTCTTCTGCCGGCGATCCAGCAGAAATGGCTTCCGAAAAGCCCCGACATTTTCGGATTCAGGGGCGTGGTTTTCGTTCTCTCCTCTTCCCATTGGCTGGAATGTAAAATTCCAGCCAATGAGAAGACGAGAGAAAGAAAACAGAAAGAAAGTAAAAAACACGCCCCTGAATCCTGTCTGCAACGGAGTGACGCCCCTCTCCTCCAATGGCTGGCCTCCGTTTAGGAAGCCAGCCAATGGAGAAGAGGGGCGGGTTCAAGCCCCCATACTGTAGACATAAAGTCTCGGAGCAAGACTGCACAAGCGCAGCCTTCGAGTCCGAGACCTAAAAAGCATATGAACGGGTCATGAGATACCAACCTTCTTCCTGAAATAAGGGCCACTAGAAAAAAGACTTTGTACTTCAGAAAATTTTGATTGACAGAATGTAGAGGCTCAAAAGGACTTTCCTTCCAACAATTTAGAACTAACAGGAGATGCCAGGCTGGAACCGGAGAGTAGCAAACTTCCCTTCTTAAGGCACATCTTCTCAACAACCTTTTTGCTAGGTTGTCAACAGGAGATATCTCTGAATGCCTAATGGCCCTGATAGCGGACCACTGGCTTCATAGAGTGGAGACAGCCAAACCCAGCAGAAAGCCATCCCTAAGAAATCCCAGAACCAAATATCCATCACAGGAAGAAGCGCCAAGATTCCTTGGCAGACACCAGGACGAATTATTCTTTCAGTGCCTCTCGTAGACTCAAAGGGTTCTAGGCCTCCTGGAATTCGGAATAGAGCGAACAATGTCATGGCTGCAACCCAGGGCCATCAGTTTGCCCTTTCAGCCTCCAATCCGCTAGCACTAGACAGCTACTGTGCCTCTCTGACAGAGACGAGAAACTTAGAGGAGATGGAGAAGTTGGACACTAAGGGTGGGAGGACCGCCAGCGAGACAAGCAGAGGGTACTGGGGATGACAAGACCAATTTTGGAGCTACCACCATTACCTCCACCTGGTCAAAAATGATCTTCTGCAAAACTCGTCTCAACATGAAAAAAACAGGGGCAAGGCTTTTAAAGACCATCTCAGCCAAGGAAAGTTCATTGCATCTACCACCCATACCCCAGAAGATGGAAGGCGAGTACAATATTTCTTGAGAACGGAGTTCCCTTTAGTGGAAAAAATATCTTGCCGCGGCACCAACAGGACCTCTGTCAGAGATAGAAATGCCTGAGGAGACAGAGACATCTGCATCGATGATGGATAGACTCAGACTGTCGGCAGGACCATTCTCTGTCCCCAGAAGATAGACTGCAGGTAAAGATCGGAGATTGAGTTCCGCCCATTAGCCTATCTTCGCCACTAACAAATTCAACGAAAGGACTCTGGAACTCATTAGATGGTTCATATAGGATCTGGTTACCTGAACGTGTGTTCACACTAGGACCGGCAGATTCTGCACATGGGGAGAAAGAGAGCGAGCTATAAGTGTCTTGAAGATCGCGGCTAGTTCTTTCCAGTTGAACGAGGTCAGAAGCTCTGTTTGTGACTAAACCCCTTGAACAAAAAGATTGCATACAGTGGCTACCCGACCATCACTGCTGGCATATGAGGGCAGAATCAAAGGAGAGGAAGAGACAGAGATATTCTTTTGCTCAAAGTGTCTGGAATCAACAACCAGTCACTGGAATCTCTGCTTCTTAATCTGGGGATGTCAGATTCCAATGATCTAGAAGGTGATTGATTAGGGAATAGAGGTCAAGTCGAGCCCACGGAACCAGACCAAGGGGAGCTGCCATAGCACCAAGCAGTCAATCAGCCTCTTGCTGAACATTTCTGTAAAAGGGTTTGGAGACAAGAGGTCCGCTGCTATTGTCTCAGAGGCGGGAGAAACACTGCCCCAAGATCTGTACGGAACAGAGCTCCGATGGATTGCAGTTCCTGTGCCGGATGAAGATGAAATCTTTTCCAATTCAGCGAAAGCCCGTCATGATCCAACATCTTGGATACTTGAGTAACTGTTTCTGATGCTGTTGAAAAAGAACACCACAGATTAACCAGTAATCCAAGTAGAGAATAACCAAAATTCCCACTGCGTGTAGATTACCCACTACAGGAGCCATGGTCTTCGTGTAGATTGCAGGGGCTAAAGACAAGCCAAAGGTTAGGATGCAAAAATGGAAATGATGTTCAGTGATTGCAAAGCTCAGGAATATTTAGGAGTCTGGATGCATTAGGAAGTGCAGATAAGCATCTAATAAGTCCAAGGAGGTTATAAACATCCCATGGCGGACTGGATCATTTTCATTTTGAACCTCAGAAAAGGAATATGTAGATGCACCCTTTTTGTCTCAGAACTGGATGAACATCCCCAGAAGCCTTCTGGTCCAAGAACTTTAGAGAGTAACATCCTTGACCTCTTTCTTGGTCTTGAACGGGTCATATTGCTCCTTTTGCCAAAAGATCAGAGACCCCCCTGAAAGAAAGCCTGTCTGAGACACTTCAGGACTGGAGTTGGACAGACGTCTTCTGGAGTGGAAGAGAAGTCTATTCTGTATCCTTCGGATACAATCAGTAGGATGTAGGAGTCCATTATTATCACCCTCCATATATGTATATATAGGTAAACATTTTCTGTCATGAGGTAAATGTTGCAGATTTCCAGGGGTGGATCTACCATTGGTGCAGCACGTGCAGTGACATCGGGGCAGAGAGCTTGATGGACCCTTGAACCCTGTAATTAGCTGTATTTTACTATTCCAACAGCAGTCAAAGGGGCCACTTTCCTTGCATGTACCAGGGCCCATTGGACCCATGTTACGCTGCTACAGGTTTCACGTTTTGTAAATTCCATTGTTCCTTATTTCATGGATATCATTTCAGCGTTTGAACCTCACTAGATGAAGTGTGTGCCGGGGGGGGGGGGGCAGTTGCTTTCATAACTACCATCTGTGCCACCTGCATGAAAAGAAGGACATTTGCTGCTCCTATCTTGTACACACATAGGGTCTGACTCACAAACTGCACTTTTGAGTAGGTTTACACTTTTGAGTATGCTTATTATTGTTTTTTTATTCACAAACTGCACTTTTGTAATAACTTACTCTTTTGAAGTAAGTCCAGCACTTCACATGGCCATCCACCGGTACTGCAACACCCTACCTTAGAAAATAATGGACACAGGGACTTAAAATAGAACATTACAAATATTAAATAGTAATAAATATAAAGTAATGATAAAATGCATAAAAGTAATACACATTTATTATAATGGTACATTAGTTTTAAATTCAATACAGATTATTAAATATTTTAGAATTAAATATTGTAATTGTAATATTTTATAATTATACTTTAAATCAATTTAATGTAAAAGTACTATTTTTATATATAAATGTGTTTTATTAATTTATGGGGCACAGTGTCCTGCATATACAACAACTAGGTTTCTGGCCTCAGCAGGGAGCAGAATTGGCACTCTTAGATATCACTAACCATATCAGATTCATTGTTAACATGTGACCTTACTATAGACCTGTCTTGGGTGTTTGACACCATGGGCTACCAGATCCTTCTACATATGCTGGTGTTTGTGGCTGGGGTCAGCAGGGCTGTTCTGAAATGGCTCCAGTCCCTGACAAACCCTGCCATCCTAGTAAAACTGGGACTTTGCTTCTTCTCCACTGAGTTTGATTGCAGGGCTACCCAGAGCCCCACTTTCTTCCTTCTTGTTTAATATGTATATTCACTTGCTCCTCAGTTGCTTTCAAGGATAGGGCCTAGACACTTCCAAATGTACGCAGATGACACTCAAATCCTCATAGAACTGGATGAACATAAAGTCAGTTTCTGAATGTACAAGCCTGTGTCAATGACATAATTAGATGGATTCAGGCCAAGTACCTTGAATTAAACAGTACTTAACCTGAAGTTATGCTACTATTCCTTCCCCCTCCCCTCCAGCGCCTTGAGACCCTCATGGCTGAGTAGTTGCGCTTTACCAACCCTGATTGATTGACTGATTGATTGAAGTACCCAATATCAATTAAAACAACCTATATCAGGTCACCCTGCTTCCAATGTGTTTGGGACAAGCTATTTTAGCTTTTAAGGGAAGTAAACCTCCTTGCAGTGATCCTTGGTGAAGAGCTCACTATGAAACCACAGACCACCAAGATAGTCAGTAATATCCTATGTGTTGTCATCCCTCAGACAGAAGGCCCATATCAATCCGTCTGCAAGTGAGAGCCTGGTTACCTCGTGCCAGGAATATGCTAACTCTTTACATGCAGGCATGCTAAAATAAGACCTTCTACATACATCGCAGGCTACCCAAAACGCGGAAGGAAGGATGGTCACATGTTTGAGTAAGTTCAATCAGTTTCCGGAACCAGAAAAAACTTGCACCCGTTATGGTTGGAAAATCTGATCCAGTTAAAGTACATATGCATTTGACATCGCTGCATGTATGGTCTTTCAGCCTCATATATTAAGAAGATTAGCATATACAATAGCAAAGTCTTGGGATCCACTGATAAGGGATTACTGTGCAGTATTTGTCTCTCTGTTGTTATTTTTAGTCAGTTTACTTCTTTGTGGAGCTCTCTGCCAGTGGACCTCAAGGTGAAACCTTCAACTGGCAATTGTTTATGGGCATCAAAACCATTTTGGGGGTTATTTACAAGAAACTGACCTATCTGTACAGATGCGTCAGTTTCCCTGCACCAGCCTGAGAACCCCTTGCGCCACCATGAATGCCCCGTATTTACAATATTGCGCACCATGGTGCAAGGGTTGACAGATGCGTCAGAAATTCTGACGCATCTGTCAGCGCAAAAGCCATGCATTGCTGGAGTTGTGTCGCAAGCACGACACAACTCCAGCAATGAATGGGGAGGCCTATTCCTAATACACTGCGACTCTCCTTACGCCTGCTCCAAGCAGTGGCGTGGTGAAATCTTGTGAATTTCACGGTGTCACTTCTACTAGGCTTTCCCACGTGGGAATGGCCACCCTGCATACATTATACCTGACGCAGGTGTAATGTGACGCTGGGCTGTACAACCTGACACATCTCCCTAGATGCGCCATGTTGTAAATGGGCCGCAATGTGGCGTGTTGTTTACGCTGCCGCTGCATCACAAAAAGTGACGCAACTGTGGCGCAAGGGGCTTGTAAATTTGCCCCTTTATTTTTTACGAATTAGCCCGTTCCCTTTTCGGATGACAGTGAGCTGAACAGCGCCTAGAAATAAGTGAGTTGTATTCTACTTTATATATGTGCCCATCACTCAGCTTAACTCAGACTCGGCAGCTAATCACATTTTCTCCTAGGAGGAACAGACATTTAGAAGTCTGCTACTGATAATGCCCAGGCTCACTGAGAACCCTGCTTCTGACAATGACCAGACAGGCTTTTATATGGAGGATGTCTTTATTTACTCATGTGTGGGATTTTCTTTATTGTTCTTAGGCTGCTGCAACGTGTCATGAGTGAAGACGCTGATACTTATTCTTCTTCCGATTATCCTCACACTCACTCAGAGCTCTGATCATGTTCACATCCACCCTCCTCCTTCACTCTGCTCCTCTCCCTTTCTTCATACCATGATATCCCAGCATTGATTTAAAACATTTGCATAAAAAAACGGGAATTTTGCAGCAACAATTCTTTTTTGGCAGCAAATGAAGTGATTAGAATATGCCTGCTCATCTTTTTTTTCTTTCTGGGTTAGCTCTGCGGGCAAATCCCTCCAAAAAGTCTATACCTGGCACCCAGCGGTCCACAACCCATACCTGAAATCTTGCCTCTCTTTCATTTCCCCAAAATGGCAATGCCAGTTTTAGAAATAAAGGTGTTATGATGAACGCCTGTTGCACAGCTTGGAAAAGATGTGCATTCTTGCGGTTTCCATTTTATGTAGCTAGCCCTGTGGTTTCCTCTAGCGAATGTAACAATCATGCAAACCCATTGGACATGTGCTAACTTTTTAGGTCGAGCCTAGAGCAGCGCATGCGCTGCTGCTCGACTTTTAGGAAGGGGCTTTTCAAAGTGCTACCCACAAGCTTTTCCTGACCTAAAGCGTGCGTGCATGTGCGTGTGAACGCGCGCAGCCGCCATCTGCCTTTCTTATCTCACTAAGCCTTGTTCTAATGGCTCTTCTTCTCGCACTCCCCCCTCCCTTGTCCCCCTGCCTCATCATCAGCTTTATTCAGGCTCCTCTGCTTTCACTACCCCCTCCCTTCTCCCCCCGCCCTTCTCGCCACCTCTGCTTGCACTACCCCCTCCTTTCTCCCCTCGCACTTCTCGTCAGCTTTTTTTTTTAGATTGCTGTCTAGGCTACAACTCCAAAAACGCACGAGATTGATGGGATTTAAGTTCATCTGCCCCTGATAACCTGATAACCCAATTTCTACCGCATAATCTTCCAACAAGGTGTGTTAAATGTTGCCGTGTATGGCACAGGATTAATTACAGAATATTTTAGCTGCCCTTCTCGTCACCTCTGCTTGCACTACCCCCTCACTATCCCCTCCTTTTCCCCCCTGCCCTTCTCGTCTGCTTTTTTTCATTTTAGATTGCTGTCTAGGCTACAACTCCCAAAATGCACAAGATTGATGGGATTTAAAGTTTGTCTGCCCCTGATAACATGGAGTCACCTGATAACCCAATTTCTACTGTCTAATCCCCCTACAAGGTGTATTAAATGTTTTGCCGTGCATGGCGCAGGATTCATTACAGAATATTTTAGCAGCACTTTGTCACCAGACATCCTGCTGTGCGAGGGGATATTTCTTCATCTGCAAAAAGAAATGTTAAAGGCACTGTTGGTGTTTATCAGTATTTACTGCACTGACATTTTCCCCACATAGAACCCAAATGTGAAATGTCTTTCGTGCGGGTAGAGCTAAGATAGGACATTTAATGAACGCCATCTGTTTAATACACAAATGGGATTGAGTGATAAAGCGCCCTGCCACTGCTGGGATTAAACGGCCATTCCAATCACTCACCTCACGCGAGCTAGGTAGTCTCCAAAAAGAATATCCCCCCCCCTTTCAAGACGAAGCACACGTCAGCTGGCTGTCTGCCCTCAAAGCCTGAAACCCCAGCCCAGGTCCATTTGCTTGGATTTGTTTCCAACAAAGGTCCTGTTCTGGTTACAACTGTCTTCGAAGCGAATTCTCTGTGTTTGTATATTCACCTTCTTCCATTATGCAACAAACACAAAGAAACCCTGTGCATCTGACCATTTAAGCACTTCCTCCCAGTTTGTCGCAGGGCCCTTAACTCTACAACATAACTAAAGAATCCCATTTGTATGTGGGTCTAGCATCTCTGCTAGAGGTACTATGTGTGTCATCATGACTTCGGTCCACAGCTAATGCCAATCAGAGCGTATAGGTTTGAAACTCTTCTTTGCACAGTTTAAGACCACAGAAAATACATTCACTTTGTTTTTGATACCTTTCAAAGTACAGCTTGACTAGAACAATGTTTTTTTCAAATATGTGCAAACCCTTTGACCTGCCAATTGCAAACCGTTCAACTAATAAAACACTGTAGAGAAGGTGCATTGTTAATCTGCTGTGAATCGTGTGTTATTTTTTGCATAAAAGCGCCCCTTTGGGGTGTAACAGAACACTGGAGGTTCCAACTGCCCCCCTTTGTATTAGCAGAAGCGTTTAACAATGCATCTCCCATGGCAGATGTCGTCCTTTGTCCTCCGCCTTTACTTGCAAAGTAACCCCACACGTCAGCCAATACCAGCAAACATTGAGTCTCTTTAAAAGAAGAAGGTCCGGGCGTGGTGTGGTGTAGCCGGGTTATATCCATCCTCGCATGTAAACACTGGCAATAAAAACAAGCATTGGTATAGCCAATAGGTCTCGCTTTTGGGACCTTATAGCATTTAGTTAAGCAGCACAATATCCTTGGTGCAACCCCACCAACTGTTGCATAGCTAAACACTTATAAGGTCCCAAAGGCGAGACCTATTGGCTATGCCAATGCTTGTTATTGCTGTTTGCCATCCAAGTGGTGCTTGGGTGGGAAGGGTCACCCAATGTGTACTTGCCCTTCTGTTTAAGGGTGGCTACTGCCTCTTCAGCCCAGACTATGTTGTGACTGGAGGTGGTGGCAGTGGCTTCATAGTTGAGGGACGTAGGAATTTCTTTCTGTATCTGTGGGTGGAGGATGCTCACTGGCATTTCCTGGTTAACGGTCTACTAACTCCCCATAAAGTGGTTTGCTTGCCTTCATCATCTGGGTATATGTAGACGTTGTGTGTTTATGTCTATATGGTTTACACAAGAAAAAGTGCATTGTAGTTCTATTCAGCCGCAGATGGTGACTCTTCTTCCTAGTTTCTTACAGCCTCATAATTCTCCCCAGCCCGGCCAAAACCTGCTTTACCTGCTGCATTGAGGTAGGCACCTAACCTGTTGCTTCGCTCCTAGGAGTATGTCAGAAAATCGTTAGCAAATATATCGCCAGACAGAAATATTGTGTCCTAAATACCGTTTACAAAAATGTTGTCCCATTAGATGTAGATTTTCTATTATTAACTCCAGTGGCTGATTTTTTGGTAAACTATACTTAGGACACAATATTCCTTTCAAACAATATTTGGGTTGCGATATTCTGATACTTTACCACCTGAATAAAACCCTCCCATCCCCACCTTTCGGCATTATTGATGGTCTTCCAGGAAATGGCCGCAAATGGCACATTCGGTTTGAGCTACAATCCAAAAACCACCAGGACCAGTTGATACTGGTCCCACCTGTGCCACCTGGCTTTGCAGCCCTGGAAAAATTGACATGTGCTTTTTCAGGATTAGAGGGCTGGTGGAACGTTTAAGTAGAGCAGACCTGTGCTTGGTTCTGTCTCACTGCACTGGCCACTATACTAGGGAAAACACTTGAGCCAATATTTGATCCATCATCTGAACTGCAAGAAAGTCTGAAGACCAGTACAGGAAAGGATGTATCACAAAGACTGTAGCCCTGCTGAGCTGCTACTTTCCTCTGGACTGGCCAAAGACTCTGAATCCTGTTTTAAATTGCTGCTATGACTTGAGGAGTAAATTAGAGCTTACCTGCAAGCACGAGGAGCTAGACTGTGCCTGTCGGGAGGAGCCATCTTGATTTTAGTGTGCGGAAGCGCGAGCTACTTGGATATGTGCGGTTTTTCATGTTTTGGGAGAGGAAACTTCCCTTTCTTCTAGTTTGACCCTAAAGTGATTTTACATGTTTCTTTGTCCCCAGTCTGCTTTGTGGGCGACCTAAAATAAAGTGGACTGCTCCTATTTCACAATTCTGGGAACATGTTGTCAGTCCCTAGCCCCTATATTCTTGTGATTTTAGAAATGGAGATTGGTGGAGCTGTTTTATTGCTATGGGTCAAGCCCTTAAGTGTCCTTAACCATCTTGGTGAGGCTATCTACTAGTCCTCCCTGGTAAAATCCACACACATTCATGACTGGGGCCGCTCTCTTTCCCTCGGATGTGCGATGTATGTTGTTTGAATATGTGAGAAAGTGGGGGATGCCCTTGGTTGGATGTCACTATGCATGTATAGGTATAGCCATATAATATTGGGATGCCACAGAAGACAGCTGCAGACCCCTCTTTGCTTTCCAGCATGCCTATGTTGCTCAAACTTCTCCCCCACCCTGCACAGGCCAGTGTTTCTCTCGTTGCTGTGGGTCAATGGCAAATGCCCCTGATCTCACCTGAGATAAAAGGAGGTCCTCTGTGCCCACCCCCCATAACTTGGTTTCAGTTGAGTCGGCTATGGTGCAGCCCAACAAACACCCTCTAACTGGATAGGGCTTGTCTTGGGTGAATCCACACCTACTGCAAGTACTGTGGGATGTTTGGCATCATCATGGATTGCAAAGCCCTGCAACTATTCTCGACGGTATTATGGGACGACTTGTAGCATGAAACTGAATTGCACACAAAAAAAGACATACTTAAATTTGGTTGTCTGCCTCCAACATTTTCCTACTTATCTGCAGCTGAAGACATGCCTGGCACCCACTGCCAAATGTTTGGGACTTTAGCTGTTCCTTTGTGTCATCATATTGTACACATTTGACTCTGTGGGAGTTCTGAGCACTTGCACTGAAGAAAGATTGGACATGGACAGCACTACCAGTTAGGCACAGGCGGTGGTACCTATGAGGAACATATGCTGTTGATGTTACCTGAGTAGAAAGAGGTGCATGGCCGCGCATGTTTAGATCCACCTCATGATGCACCAGGGCCTGGCTGCTGAGAGCCCTGCTGTGAGGATCTGCTGCCTGTGAAGAGGACTGCACAGCCTGCCAGAGAGGTATCTTAACCACATCAATGCTGATGGTATTCCCCTCCTGTGCTGAGATTTGTTGATTCCCATGTTTCATGACGAGCTGGGCTCATCATGAGCGTGCGAGGAGGCTACCTCATGACGAGCCCAGCTCGTCATGAGCGTGGAAGGGGTTAACAGCTCAGAGACTGATTCTGTGACCCTCTCCACGACTCCCTGAGAACAGTTCTTCCCCACGCTTGCTGCTGCTGGTGACCTCAAGAACCTCTGGGATGAGAGGCCCAAAGAGCTCTTCCTCCCCTGCCAGTTGGCCTTTTGCCTCCTGCCTTAGACAATCCTGCTCCCCAGCAGTTAGTTGGCCTTTATTCCACATCCCTGCAAAGGGTTCATTGCTCTCTTCTACACCTATGGGTATCTCCTTCCAGGCCCCACTGGTGCATCTGTTCATTGTTTGATGCATTCCTTTCCCATCCCTGGGGCTAGAAACCCTCTTGATAATTACTGCTCCATATTTAATGGGCAAGCAAGGCGCAGGGTTGCTTCCCTTCCATTGGTTGATGGAACCAGAGTCTGGGAACAAGGGTCATTGAGATGACTTGGTCGCGCACAATAGGCGCCCGGGGCTGTAAAGTGCCCAGGTGTGCAACAATGTAGCAAGGATACTATGGGTCCTGTTGCATGCCAGAAAATGCCTCCTTCGGCTGCGATTGGGGTAGTAAAATACAGCGGTTATTATGGTTTAGTGGGCCCCGGTACACTGCACCAGCTGCACCAATGGTAGATACTCTCCTGTATGTGCACCTGCTTTTTACACCTCCATGGCGCTTCAGCATTACTGAAGGGGTCGCAGGTGCTTGCAGTGCCCCTTATATAATATAGGTTGCTCCCGCGCGATCCCTCACTGACATTCCCTCATGTGCATGTCGGCATGGATCCATGCAAATGAAGGAATCCTTTGAATTTTATAACTGCACCAAATGATAGAAGCAGGGGCAAATGCAGAGAGGCCGTAAGACCATAACCCACACAGCAGCAAGCCATTCATTAACCCCTTCGCTGCGGCGGAATAGCCGCCGCAGCGCTAAGGGGGGGGGGCGGTGGCGCGGCGGTCCCGTGCCCGTGACGGAACCGCTCCGTCATGGAACGCAGGTGAGCTGTGCTTGTGACGGAATGGTTCCGTCACGGCCCCGCCCGCTCAATAGAACGCGCCGCGCAGGGGCCGTGACGCAACCGTTCCGTCACCAGCACAGCCCACCCGAGGCTCGTGACGGAACGGTTCCGTCATGAGCATGGGAGGGGTTAAAGTCCTTTAAAAGAGGGACTCTGGGGCCCCAAAAACCCTTCCCCCGCCCATTGGCACTCCCATTCGAATGGGTGCCTGCACCCGCCTGCAGAGGCATCTCTGTCTCCATTTACATGGGAAGCCGAGTCTGCTGGCTCAGTGTGACTTCAAATAGACAGCCTGCTTTCACTGATGTACTATTCCCAGTGTAGGTATGAGTTTGTGCCTACTCTGGAAACAGCAATTGACGATAAACAACGTTTGGGAGAAAGACTGCGTGATGGCTGTACATATTCATTGACGGTAAACAACATTTACCCCAAAACTTTCTCCCCGCAGGGAATCACAACGCGGTCATTACAATGACCGCGTTATGATTACGCATACCATTACTCCGCAAGTCGGAACAACGACTTGCGGGGGTGGTGGGGGGTATGGAATGGGGGGAGAGGTGTTGGATTTAAAATCCAACAACTTCCCTAGTGTCCGCACAGACTGGAGTTGGAATAGTAAATTATACTATTCCGACATGTAGCGCCCCCCCTTCGCAAGTTGTTGTTCCGACTTGCGGAGTAATGGTATGCGGAATCACAACGCGTTTGTTGTAACGACCGTGTTGTGATTCCCTGAGGGGAGAAAGACTGCAGGATGGCTGTACATATTCGCAATGGACTGTAAAGAGGTGCATTGGCCCAGTGGCGTAGCTAGACTACTGCCACCCGGGGCAGACCCTAACTTTGCCGCTGGGAGCAGGTTAGAGGTTAGAGTGGCGGGCGACAGACAATTTGTTGGGGGGGGGGTAGTCAACAGACACAACTTGCTCACCTCCACCACCCCGAAAAACTGTGCCACCCGGGGCAGACCACCCCATGCCCCCCATGCCCCCCCCACCCCGCTACGACACTGCATTGGCGCAGCACAGAGTGGGACAATGTGCCCTATTTGTATTACGGTCCCAGGAATACGTACATTCATGCAGGTGTTACCCTGTGGCCTGCACATTTTTAACTGAGCTTTAGCTGCAATAGAATCAGATGGTTCCTCTTTTGGGTTGAGGCAACTGAACTGTGACTTATAGTTTTTTTTTTAACCTTTAAGTAAATAAAGACCCTATTTGTTTTTAACAAGTAACTGTGCTGGCATCACATTCACATCAGTTTGATTTGTTTTTGTGTTAATGGTGTCTGAGCTTCTACATCACCCTCCAAGATGAATCCTTGACCCCGGCCCCTCACACCCCTCTGTGGGTCAAAGGTCAACGAGTGGCACCCTGGTATTCAATGAACTTCACAGAGGTACCTCGAACAGGGATTCAATGGCTGCCAGCAGGTTCTTTGCCTGTAGTTCTGTAGGACAGGAAGGCAAGGTTAGTTGACAAAAAGTCAACAACATCAACGGGAACACCTCTATGTGCCCTGGGCCAGGGACGCCATTTTAGGAGGATGTAAACCACCGGATGTGGCTATGTGTGGAGGCATTCCAGGAAGATCTCCTTCTATGCTTATGGAGACAACACAGGAATGTTGGCGATTGCTAAACAAACGGGGATAGTATACATTGAGCTCCAGTTACGAGCCAATGGGACATACTCTGAATCATAAACCGGGGTGTGAGTCAGAGGAGGAATGCCAGGCATGGCTGCTGTTTTCATTTGGCAAACACCCAAAGACCGCTTGGATTCACTTTATTGTTTTAAAAAGAACACTTTATTTCAGAAGCAAGCTAGGCTCACATTGCCAATCTTTCAGCTAATGCTTTACAAACTATGAAACCCCACTCAGTAAAGGAACAAAATCTAAACAACTCCTCAGTATCTAAACACTACAACACACCCACTGACTCCATTGTTTTCTCCCTCCTTATCCTCACCTTTACATAAGCGTTTCTTGCTCTCTGTAGTTCCTGCGGGCCTAATATTCCTTTTCCATCTGCTCTGGAGTCCTCTACACGCCTGGCCAGGTTGCGGGCTTGATACCAGGGGCTGCCCCTTATTGTTCACTGTCAGAACCTCTTTCTGAGGGGGGGAACATCCTTTACAACGCAACTTTTACCACGCAGTGCCTTTACGACGCAACTATTACAACGCATGTCATTACAACGCATTGCGCTGGGGGGCGCTCTAGGATAGGGAATAGATTTAATTTACTATCCAACACCTTCCCTACCATCCACGGGGACTGGAGTTGAAATAGTAAATTAAACTATTCACTATCCAGCACCCCTTAGCGCTATGCGTTGTACAGCATGCGTTGTAAAAACTGCGTTGTAAAGGCATGCATGGTAAAAGCATGCGTTGTAATGTCATACATCCTCAGAGGGCCATGGGGCATGCAGCAGTTACTGAGCCCAACAAGGGTGGTTGAGGGCTTTTACTCCTTAGGCCCCGGGGCCTGGCCTACTATGGATTCCGTCCAACTGGGCCAAGTACCCCTTCTGCACTTGACTCTCAGTCGGTAGCTGCAGTCAAGGCATGAAGATGCAGGTGAGTGAACGCTACTCGTAACTCAAAATGCAAACAGTATGAATAATATATCAATGTCTAGCCAAATACTTGCTTTCATGAGAAAAGTTGTATTTTTTTTCTACCTATTCAAATGCAACGAAGCACGATATTCAGAAGCAACAACACAATCCCCCTTGAGGTCAGGCCTCTAGTAGTTGTCAGGCGAATCCCTTTCCTCCTCTCCTTCATGTAGCGTGTTCAGGGTTATTCCCCATTCACTGGTGGCCGCATCAGGGAATGTAAACTATAAGGCTGGATTTTAGAGTTCACTTTTGACTCTTCGGGATTTCAGTCAAAAGTGTCTATGTGCAGCAGCACCTTTAGCAGTGAACCCCCCCCCCCCCCCCCCGGCCTGCGCCCCCTCCCCGGGCCCCAAAGGTCTAATTCAAATCTCAGTCTCTCCTGAAGCACAGAAGCATTCGGTGTTGCAGTGTGTGCCGAGAGCATGTGTACTCCTGAGATCCGATGTACATGCAACAGCATTGGGCAGGCGCAGGCTCCTTCTCAGGAGTGTCGCGGCCTCAGCGATCAGAGCAGCTTCCAACTCCCTAGTGATGGGGTAAGTCAAGTTTTCCCCAGCAGGGAGATTCAATCCTTCGCCCCCCGACTGGAGTCCTGCGAGGGTACGTCAGCGTCCTCCTGGTCCAGTGGGCTCAGTCAGGGCAGATTGTTCAGTGCATCTAGTCCCACCGGTCACAGTCTCACTTCAGTCCTGTGCAATGGCCAAAAGTCTTTGATGATTTAGTCCTGGCAGCCTCCCTCCGAATACAGAGTTGTATGGTACCTTCTGGATGCAACATAGACTCTTGAGGTGCAAACACCCCTCCTGGCATAGAGGGTTGCTGCTCAGGCATTTACAAGTCTTGGCAAGCTGGTCACAGACGGCCACATGCATCATTGTTGCTATTTGCGATTCCTAAATTGCCAAAATTAAGGAATCGCAATTTAGAATTCGCAAATACCTATGCATTAAAAAATCGCATTTTTATTTGCGATTCCTTATTTTTCCTTATTTGCGATTCCCAATTTTGCGAATCGCAAATAAGGAACCCCTTTACATTGATCCCTATGGCCTAGAGGCCCATAGGAATCAATTGGAAGGCATTCTCATTTTGCGATTCGCAATTAAGGAATCGCAAAATGAGAATGCAATTTCAAGGGTGCACCCCTGAAATGTACCTGAAAGTGCTTTTTTCACACACACATGCCCAAAGGACATGTGTGTGTTTAAAATGAAACTTTCAAAAATGCACTTTAGTGCATTTTTGAAAGTTTTCTAAAATTACCATGAAGGTTAACTTCATGGTAATTTAACACTTCTAATTTGCGAATTCGCAATTTAAAAAAAATCATGCATTGCATTTAAGAAATCGCAAAAATGCGATTTCTTAAATGCAATTGCAATTTGAGAAATCACAAAAAAATTGCGATTTCTTAAATTGCGAAAATAGCAAAAAGCTTCATGCATCCCAAAAACTGGATTTGCATTCGCAAACGGCCGAATTTTGCGATTCGCACTGTTTGCGAATGCAAAAACCCTTGATGCATGTGGGCTAGAGCTTCTTCACCGGTGACTCCAGCTGGCATACAGGATATTCACAACAAGGCTATGTGGGCATGGCACCCTCCACACTGCGCTTGATACTTGCCAATGTCTATGTCAGCCCTCACCTGGCATATGGGGGTTGCCGAAAACATTCTTTCACATCAGCTTCTGCCAGATTGGTGCAAAGCTGAATCCTCATATCTTGCACAAGGAGTCCTAAGGGTAGGGCTCCCCACTGGACCTTGCTCCCTCCAACGCTCTTCTCTTCCTCACAGGGCACACTGGTCTTGGAAAGCTGGCTGGTGCTCCAGGCTCCATGACAGGTGGTCTTGGTTTCCCTGGTTGATGTTCCCTCACCCAGCCTTGGCTCTCAGTCCTGGTCACAGGCAGATGTCCTGCAGAGCTTCCCCTTCTCACACAGCCGCCTGGCTGCTTGACAGATGACAAATTTATGTGGGCTCAACCTCCCCTTTTTATAGTCCTGTCCAAGACACCAAATGTGATTTAGGGTCTGGGTCTTCAAAGTTTTATGTTGGAGTTTTGCTTCTTTTGAAGAGCGCACTTCTCTTTTCCTTCTTCCTTCATGAACGATGTCTGTCACAGCAGGCACAAATCCTGAATCTGATTGTTCACTACACTGTTCATGGGAGTGACCAGAGTTCACACCTGGATGTCAGCCACAGTAATATGTGCATCAAAATGTAATCCCAGACCCCCTGCCCTAGTCTTTATGATTCCTTTATCAGCCCCATCTCCCTTCTTGAGTTGTGCCCGGGCCTCTTCCTTGTGATCTATCACTGAATCAAAGAGCAGTCTATTGAAGGCAGTCTCGTCCTTTTCCCTCCAGTGTGTCCCCACCCAACTCACAGGAATACATCAATACACAAATCTGTCTGAGAGTATTCCACTCCTCCTCATGTTTTTACCAGGCAGGCCTGGGCTTCACAAAATGGTACCCGGGGTCCTCCATACAATGTACCTCTGATGCCACTCTCACTTAGTGTACATTCATAGCACACTTTCTGTTCAGCCCTAATACCTCGATGCATTGTAACCGTACATGTACACATGCCTTCAGCACAAACACTCAGTTTGCATGCACTGTTCAGCACTGATGCTTTTCTATATTTAACCAGGTTGTGTTATTTTAAAAGATACGCACTGCCAGAACACACACTCATTATGTGTGCTGCATAATTCTTCGCGCTTCATGTACTGTACTTAACACAAAGACACATACACTCAGCACATGCTTTATCCACACATGCGCTGCACAGCACTACATCTTGTGTAATATAATCCTCTCAGCATTACATGCACTAACCACACATGCACTGCACAGTGCAGTTTCATCTTTGTATCTTTGTACTGTACCCTTCCCAGGAACACATACAACTAACACAGAGTCACTACTCCTGTACTATGCTGAGGGTGGGGCTCCGGGTGGAGCCCTGGTGCACTCTGCAGGTGATCACTGTAGATTCTGAGAGGAACTGAGGTAGTCTGATCCGCCTTGTTTGGCCAGTAAGGAAGGAGTGGATCCAGACCAGGGCCTAGTTGCGGATGCCAGCATCGTGGAGTCTTGCGATTAGGGTGGGAGAACGTATCGAAGGTGGCCAAGAGGTCCAGTAGGGTGAGGGCTGAGCTTTTGCTGCGGTCGAGGAGTAAGTGGATGTCGTCATTCGTGCTGAGGAGGGCTGTCTCAATGCTGTGGTTACTTCGGAAGCTGGATTGAAAGATGCCTAGGACATGGTTTTTTTCAATCAACTCGGAGAGTTGGGCATTGTTAGCCTTCTCGATGACCTTGGCTGGGAAGGGGATGAGGGAGATGGGTCTGAAGTTCTTGAGGTTTGTCGGGTCAGCCCATTCTAAATAGAGTAACATCATCAATTCTAATCTGTGCTACCCATTACCTAATAATATCTTTGGGACTTCATCGAGATACATAGAAAGAAACTGGAAAGTTTATTCAAAATTATGTGTAGTACATGAGATAGTGTTAATATTTTCCCACAAAATCAGAGCCATTTTTTGTTACTGTATGTTCACATCTAGTCAGACCCTCCAGGATATCGCGATTTCGCGATTTCGCGATTTGCCGCGAAATCGGCACTTTCGTGAAAATGCCGCGATTTTTTCAAAAGTGCCCGCGAAATCGGCACTTTTGTAAAAATGGCGGGATTTTTACTAAAGTGCCCGCGAAATCTTGACATCCAGACCCCTTTCAAGGGGGCGGGCCGGCTGCGGAGGGGTGAGGGCTCTAGTGGAAAGAGCCATCTGGGGAGGGGCCGCTCTGTGAGACCCTCCAGGGGTGCTCTCTGCTGATCCCATGATCGAGGGGAGAGGGCCGAGTTGCTCAATAAACTTTCCACTCCCTGTATATAGTGGTCGGTGGATAAATAGAAGCTGTGGTGGTTTCCATGCGGCAGTGAAGTGAAAGCAGATTAAAGTCTGTAAGCTAAAGAAATGGAAAACACAGCGCCATAAAAATATCCCGATTCCTGCAGATGCGAAAACCTAAAACCCCGCCTTTGTCCATAAAAAAACTCGCTGACCACAGGCATTAGAGTTTTGCTGTCTACGGAGGCGAGACACAATTAGAAGCCTGGGAAAATGACACTTTCACTGCCGCTGGAGATCAGCAGGGGGCGCCATGTGCCTGGTGTGTAATTTCTGGCGCACTTTGGGGCAGTAGCACTGTAATAACGCCAAACAGTACTTATACAGATGCAGATTAGGCCGTTGGCACCATTTTTTTATTATTGAAAATGTGCTTCAGTTCTTTCTTCTGGGTTGGCGCCAGGGACAATATGTTTAATGTTGTGATCCATGCTAATTCTTTTTTCACATCCTTTTAGAGCATTTTCGATGACCGCTTCAAAAGGAAGTAATTCCCTTTTTTACTCCTGCAAGTAAATATGACGATTTCCACTTGGCATCTGTTATTACTTGCATAAATAAAAACCTGCATTGCATGCTAGGAATATTATTTGTATTTACCTGGAGAAAGTGAAACATGGTTCGTACATTTGCCAAGCTAAAACAATTTGCCAAAGTGATCACAAAGCATCAACCCAACAATCTCACGTGCCATCTGAAGCCCTCGTTAGGAACTGCAGGATGGAAACTCCACACCCGTAATTATCACACACAGACCACAAACACACTGGAGCCCAGCACACACAGACCACAAACACACCAGGGACCAACACACACAGACCACAAACACACCAGTGACCAACACACACAGACCACAAACACACCAGCGACCAACACACACAGACCACAAACACACCAGCGACCAACACACACAGACCACAAACACACTGGAGCCCAGCACACACAGACCATAAAACACACCAGGGACCAACACACACAGACCACAAACACACTGGAGTCCAGCACACACAGACCACAGACACACCAGGGACCAACACACACAGATATCTGTGTTTGTTGTAGGAAAAACCGCCAAATAAAATGCCGCTAAATTGCCGCTAAATTTCCATATTTGTGCCGCTAAATTTCCATTTTTGTGCCGCTAAATTTGCTAATCCATGCCGCTATATCCTGGGGGGTCTGTCTAGTGGACTACATCTCAGCTAGTGGGATAATGTGAATTCTTCCTGTCAAGAGCCAAACATGACTGTAAACTGGAAATTCAGTCATCAATGGGACAATGTAGTAATTGAGGGACATGGTGAAGAACTAGATTTTTGCAAGATAAGAGTTTTGTCATCTGGGAAGTTCCGTAAATCAGAATTTATTGTATCATTGAAACATAGCAATTACGTTGGTTAGGGGAGAGAACTCCTGTACTGCATTTACTCGTTGAACAGATCTGTTTTTCTTACCAAAGCTTCTTTCACATTTCCATGTGAATTTAGACATCTTTCTTTTGACCTTTTTTCCAACCCAGCTAAGGATTCTGAGAGGACATTTCATAGAATTTTACATTACGAGAGCTCTGAGCTCCTACAGAATCCACAAGGTCGGTCAGTACACAAAACAGATTCTTTGTTGCATATGGCTGGCCCAAGGGCAGATGAAGATGCCTCTAGACCATTCATTGTGCATGGGGGAATTTCCTGGAGCTGATAACTGTACGTGTTTAAACAAGTAGAGAGGTAGGGAGAGTAGAGCAACACTCTTAGTCCCCGGTTGTAATCAATGAACAAGAAAAGAGTGTTGAATGGTTCAATTGGACCACGATTAGGAGCAACTCGAAGGAAGGAAGGGGTTACGGCCACATTCAGGACGATGTTTGGAAGGCCCTCACTCACCACCTGGTGATGACATGCTTCATCATCGGGCCCCACCAAAGAGGCAGAGTGCCTCTTTGGTGTGCTACGACGCCAGATGTACTGCGGAGCAGGATAGTGAGATTTGGACGTGTTGTGTGAAGTAAATTAAACTAGTGGATGGTGAGAGTTTACAATAGTCAGTAGTGTATCAGAAACATTTTTATTCTATGATCACTAGAGACAAATTATTAAAATTATGTGTTTGGATAAAAAGTCCACAGTTACTTGAGTGGTATTTTCCTTATAAATCAGTCGGCATTTCTGCCATGAAACGGTGTAATGTTACCAGGCATTCTTCAGGACTTATTGGTGTGTTAAACCCTGGTGGTATGGACTCGCTAAGGCCCACCCTTACCTAGGGACGTGAGAGTGAAAATAACAGAAAAAGTGCAAAAAATTAGGAAGGGAAGAATTCTTCCTAATTACTCCTGGTTTAGGAGGCTTACAGCTTTACGGTTTCTGCACCTGTGGATTTTAAAAGGACATAGACGTACATAAAGGACAAAAACAAACATTTAGTAATAATACTGGTCCCAATTATGAGTCTATGGTGCTCCAGTTCGTGGTAGAGAGGCAATTGTGGTTAAATAACGGTATAGTTATCACCACCATATCCCCTGGGTTTTTACTTGATAGCAGGAGGAAGTGCTGAGTGCTATAAGTGACAAAGAAATCGTGATGGTCAAGATAAAAGGGAAGTCAACTTCCCATTTGCGATCAAGGCTTTAAATACTATCATTATGACAATTAAATGGAAAATAAAATTAAAATGTCTCACTTTAGTGGTGTCGAGAAAGTACACCATGGGTCACAGGAGGGGGGTGGGAGCGTAACTGGCACACCCTGATCGTTTTGTCAGAAAATGGGAGAGAAAGACATACAGCAAGTCATTGACATAGCGTCGGTACTTCTTATCTGATGGAATTGAGTTCGGAGTGCAGCCACTACTCACGCCCTCGACGCTCGGCACCCTCAGTGTACCTGCATCACCCTGGACTGGACCCCGAAGATGTACGCTCGGGGCCGCGAGTTCTGTATATACTTGTTTGGTTCGAGAGGCAGCGATTGATTTCCGGGTGGGGCGAGGCCAAAGGCGTGATGCCGTCGACGCCCTGTTTTGGACCAATAGTTGGGTATATCAGCCCATGACGAGTTGGTTACGTATGTGGAAAATGACAATGTATATGTACATAAGCGGCGTTCATTTGTGTTCACCATACCCCTCACTGTAAGCAGAACGGATATCGCGAAGCATTGCCCGCATCATCCCGCCAGCATAGACCCATGCACGCACGTACACGACAACCATTTTAGGCACCAAGGCCTCTCTGCCCGTTTGTTAAATCCCCAGCACCCCCCCCTCGCGCGCGTTGAACACCCCCGCTCTCTCATGCATAGGCCATAAAACCCTCTCCCTCTGCGCGACCCTGCTCTAAAAGTGACACCCCTGCCTGACCAACACCCCTGCCTTCCTCCCAGGAACACCCTTCCCCTCTTCTGACGACTCCCCCGGCTGCACCTGGCCTCTCGACCCGGTCCCAAGCCATAAAACAACGCCTCTTGGATATACCCCCCCCTGGCCCCGCATAGCCAAACGTGATACACCAACCGAAGTGCCCGATCTAACCGCCTGCCCAACCTTAGATCTGACCACCCCCTCTTACCCCGTGTCCTGTTGGAATGTCCGGCTGCAAGATTACAATCACTTGTTACATTTGGGAGGGGAAACGACATCCGAGCAACCGGTATGGGAATAGGCCTGAAGCTGGGATTCCAAACGTGCCTTTTCGTACTTCAAAGTATCTTTATTGCAATAAGGAATGTTTGTGCATCATAAACCTGTGTATAAAAGACGGAGCCTTAGAGAAACTTGTTAGAGCACCTCTTGAAGACATTATCGCGTGTCCGAAATGACAGGCTCTCCTCATGAGAAATAAAACTCTGTTCTTGCATTCCCGCTTCCAGCGCCCGTCTCTTTATTTGGTAACTGTTCAAATGGGAACTAAGAGGCGTCTCGTGCCAGCAGCCTGGGCATCAGTTGTAATTTTCGCTGTTTTTCCTCAATTGGCGCCCAACGTGGGGCCCATCAGCGACACGTGGATCCAGTGGGAGAGGTCCTGACGACGGAGTGAACGACTGCAACGATCGGGAAGTGCACCTGCCCGATAGACCCTCGTCTGGCAGCCGATCATCCGAACTTCACCGGTTCCGAGCAGACCTCTCTCGAGTGATCTACGGTCCTGACTGGGAACCATCAGGAGTGCCACAGCAAAAACATGGAGTAAGAGAACGATCCGGCGCTGGAAAGGGAAGGCGAAGAACTGTCCACACGGTCCGGTCCGGGTAAGGTTAAGTAGGACGTCTTTACGTCTGATTGATAGGATGGCTTTATCCATCTGATTGATTGATTGATTGTTTGTATTGGAATCGGTATTTAAATACTGGTATTGTTCATTGATTGGTTAATTTAGCCTTGGTTGCTACTTGAAGTATTGGTTCTCTTTGAGACATTCTCTGTTTGCAAACAGCGACGAATAGGAACGTTCCTCTCTCTTTGCAAATAGTGAAGGATAGGTAATCCGGACTTTTGTCCCCCGTTGTAATCCGTCATGCCTATTTTTCTCCCCACTGATTGATTGGTTGCTCTGTTGCTCTTTGAGACATTCGCTGTCTACAAACGGGGAAGAATAGGAATATTCTGTCTCCCTTTGCAGATAGTGAAGGGTAGGTAATGCGGACTTTTGTCCCCCGTTGTAATCCGTCATGCCTATCTTTCTCCCCACTGATTGTTTGTTATCGATTTTTATCGATTATCGCTCTTTTGAGATATTCCCTGTCTACAAACAGAGAAGAATAGGAATATTCTGTCTCCCTTTGCAGATAGCGAAGGATAGGTAATGCAGACTTTTGTCCCCCGTTGTAATCCGTCATGCCTGTTTTTCTCCCCACTGATTGATTGATTGTCTGGACATTTATTGTTCAAGGAATAGTTCTTTTGAGGTATTCTCTGTTTGCAAATAACGTGGAATAGAAATATTCTGTCTAGTCTTTGCAAGTAGTGAAAGGTAGGCAATGCGGACCTTTGTCCCCCGTTGTAATCTGTCATGCCTATCTACTCCCCACTGATTGGTAAACTAGTTCCACCCGGACCATTTATTAGAGGTAGATCATCTGGCTCAACCGGAAGGCGCCCCTAATAGAAAGGACATATGTAAAATACGAAGTAATCACCGTATCCTGTTAACAGAAACTTTAGCGCGAAACACACTAGAAAAGGAAGGAAAAAGAAATCGAGCAAAATCAGTAGGCCACTGATGAGTTTTTGACTTCGCTAGAAATAAGAAACGTTAGAAATAGCCCGCAATAAGAAACATGAAAGTGGTGAGAGAAGCCAAGCTTGACATCACGGCAGCCACGAGGTAGCTAGGCTCCGCCTACCCTCGCTGCTCCAAACATGTCTGTCCCACCGCCCGCCACGCCCAATAACGGTAACATAAGATAGATACAAGTCAGCAGATACCTACCCCCATTCCGGAAGCTCCCGAAGTGCAACAGGTCCACGGTTACGCCCATCCGGAAGACGAGGCCTCGACACGTGCAGGGCGGGGCCCGGCTGGCCGCCATCGGCCGGAGAGGTCGTGGGGTGGATGGCCCGGAATGTACTGGTCTTCCCATCCTCTTCTTCTGGCGCCTTGCAGGCCACGGGGGGGGATGTCTTGCCTATGCCTCCAACCCCCCCCCCCTTCTCTCATCGCCTGGTCCGGCCATCACGAATATCAGCGCCAGGAGACGGCGTGGGGTGCACTGGGAGGGAGAGGCGGCGCGGACGAGCCTCTCCCACCTCCCCAGGTGGAGGCCCCTCAGCTGCACCCCCAACACCCCACTCACCCAGCGGGGTCTCGTCCACTGTTGCAATACAACGGCGTTTCGCCCGAACCAGCTGAGTTTCTCCCACTCTTGGGACACAGCGCTGCACCCCTGCACCCCTGCGCCTCACTCACCAAGATGAATTGCGCCCACCCCTCTTGCGGTGCAACGACGCTCCACCCACCCGACAGGGTTCGTCCACTCTTGCGGTGCAGCAACGCTCCACTCACCCAGCGGGGTCTCGTCCACTGTTGCAATACAACGGCGTTTCGCCCGAACCAGCTGAGTTTCTCCCACTCTTGGGACACAGCGCTGCACCCCTGCGCCTCACTCACCAAGATGAATTGCGCCCACCCCTCTTGCGGTGCAACGCCACGCCCAACAGGCTGGAGTCCGTCTGCTCTTGCGATCCAGCGACTGCCGGTTGCCGCGGAACTCATAAAATGGCGGTCGACTCTGCAGGATTGGGCCTGGCGTGCAAGGATGGCCTGGTCGCTTGCCAGCTAGAAAACGAGTCCCCCGTCCAGAAGCGTTCTCCTCAGCTTTGAAGATTCTACGAGAACTACAGGGGCCCCAGACCCCCCGATGGGGAATGACTGCCATGATTGCCCGCGGAACGACCAAGACGTAGCCACGAGACGTTGGCGCCCTCATGCTGGCGCCAGCCTCACTTTGAATGACCAAAATCCTGCAGACTACCAATTTGATCAGTTCCGGTGGAACACCAGTATGACCCGGTAGGAAAGATTGTTGCCTCCCTCCCCCCTTTTGACTGATGGTTCATATCGCCGGCCCCTTCTGTTGCCCTTTAACGAAACTTCTGGACTGCCGAAAGAGGCTCTGGTCCAACCACGAGTTGGTGGAGAATTTTGACTATACTTGGACCTGCCTGACCTCACCCAAAATGGCGCCGGTACAAACGAAACTCGCAACTCCCTGTTGTGTTCCGGTTGCTCAGCCTTGATATCATGAGATATGTATGCAGTTTTTGAAGCGCATGGCGGGAGGGGATGGGTACTGATTGAACATTCGGACAATGAATTGATATTAAGTTCTGACGCGTCATTGATTACCGTATTATTGAAAGTTCGAATTTTCAACGCTTATGGTTCTTGCCCACAATGAATTTTCGATATGATTTTATTGCACTTGTCGTACCTTTATGAAATCAACGACCACCGACTCCGTTACGTTTTCCTCAAATAAATATGCCCTCATGTACAGTTCCAGTCTGCTCCGTGGCCGGCCCACGTGGTTGTAGGCCCGCATTTGTGCGCCAACAGTTTTAAATAAAAGTTTTTTTGTGAAAAGCAAACATAGTTGTAGCGCTTGGATTGGTAAGTTTCGAATAAATGACCATTGTTTCCGATATACGTAAAATCCAGGTGAAATGAAGCAATTCGATTACTTAAAGGTTAAAAAGCAAAGTACACAGAAATATTGCAAATGTGAATGGTCCAGGTTTGTTGCGTGTGTTTTTTTTACTTTTGTGCAACGTAAAGCAATCGATAAAGGTCCCGGTATTTAGCCTTTACTTTATATGCCACATGTATCAGGGAAGTTGTTTCAGATGCCCCTATGCCACTCCGAAGGAATGCCACCTAGCCCCTCTAGTTTCCGTGCCTGATGTACAAAAAAAAAAACCCAAAAAACCGACCCTGTACCACTGTAGACCATCCCTCCTCCTCGAAGGAGAGCACGAGTTCACCCCCCACTTTACACTGACTGCCCTTTGTTTTGACCCTTCCCTACACACGATCCGTAATACCACACTTGGGCGATCTATGCAATACACAGCCCATCAATGATTATCTCTCCCGCACTACCGGTCCCTCTGGGCTTAGACGCCGAGACGAAAGGGACTGCATCCCGCGGAGATAGGTCGAGTATGTGGTAAGTAAAAGCATTTTCGGGTTTATGCGCGCTGATGTGTTTTAAAAACGCTGCCCCCACCCCTTCTTTTTCCCTTCTTTCTGCAGGTCACATCGGAACATCGACTAAAGTATGGAGAAGACCTAAGCAACACGCCATGGTTCTGCACGGAAAACTTGTATATTATCTATGGGGACTGCCCCTGAGAACGTGACGAATTTGTGTGATATGAATGCACGCGTGTATGCCCTGATGTGTATAGCTCGACTGAATACACGTTGCACACGTTTGGATTGATAAGAGAAATGTTTTATGTATGACTTGAGTGATGATCGAACGGCCGATGGAATGGGGAAAAGGGGTCTGAACATGGTGCCTATACACGACGAACAAACAAAGATATAGCACTCCCTTACTTAGAAACGGCTGTCTCTCTCTCTCTGAACCCCGCGACTGGGAGGGTGGCCTGAAGCAGAAACTTGGCGGGTTATTGCAGTATGACAAAATATGACTCCAACCGGCACCCCAAATAATGCAACCAAGAATGGCGTGCACCCATGAGTAGATTCATACGGTAACTAAATAGGGGAAGGTTCAGGAATATTCCGGGGTGAGGTTTACCCAAGTACCCTCCTCCTGGAAGACTAGGAATATTGTCAATGTTTAAGATTTACCACCTCCTTCTTGCACCCTCATAGACATGAAACTCAAAGCTGCCCCATTGTTTTCCCGACTGACACCCTCCGTTGCCTCAGCCTGGATACCCATTCGCTAAAAAATGATTCGAAGATCCCACCGTGAGTATTAGCCCGACCAGGTTAGTCCCAGAACAATTGACAAAGGTGTAAGTATTTGCAACCGAGGCCACCAGCAAAGGCAGCCAGATGAATTAAGTAGGATACTAAGGAGGCGCAGCATGCAGGAAGAAATCTTTTTGGCCAAGTACTGTTCTATGTTTTGTCTTGGATTTTTTTTGTATATAATACATGTACTATTCCCCCCGCTTGAATTCATGTGTACGTGATGTATGGATCTACGTCGTCCCTCAGCCTGTGTTTCTATATAACTTGACCCCTGCTGTTCTGTGTTGTGTGCGCACTAAATGGCCTATTATTGTACACGTTTTTCTCTCTCTTTCTCTCTCTCCATGTCGTACATGTACCGAATAGTTCATTTAAAATGCGGACGACTCTCTCTCTGAGGGTCCCCCTGTTCCCTCTTCCTTTGTGTGGTAACGTTGTGCCCCGCCGGCACAAGCCTAATTGGTTTTTGAACACAAAGGTGTTCGGCAAAATTGACAGAAACTAAAACAATTGTAATTTGCCATATTACTACCTCTCCTTTCTGTAAAATGATGGAACTTGAATTGGCTAAAAAGGAAAGGACAGGTAAGACGACTGATGTCCCCTAATATGGCCTTTTTGTAGGGGGACTATATGTCAGTGGCCTTCTGTTCTCAGTTCGTTAGAAACACAATGCCCAGATTGCCCCACCTCTCTGCACCCAAGTACGGATGTCCAAAGCGCCCTCGTTTCTCCCGATTGATCCCAGCTCCATATCCCGAAGTATAACTGATGACCCTGATTAACCGTTGCTCCCCGAGGAAAGAATGTTTAGCCTCTGTCCCTCTCTCATGATGGTAGAAGACTGCCAGGGCTCGGGTTAGAAAGACGAGCCTCTACCGAAGGATCCGATTTCGAGTTTGATGGAATACGCAGTTGATAGGAGTCTGACTTCTCTCCATATACGTCATGAATGTACACCAAATAGACTTAGTACAAACTCGGTAGAAATGCCCGCATACATACTCCATAGTGATAACTTCTGACTGTGACCGATGAACGTATCCCCAACTACTTAAGATTGGGGGCGGAATTGAAATGTATAAATGTCTTCTCCTGCCAGTTCTCTAGAGCTTGTTTTGTACCCATTCAAAGATACACAATCACCGGAGGAGAGGGGCCGGACGTGACGCACAGCCTGGCCACGGATCATGAAGCACATGTGACATCGACCAAAGGTGGAGCCGCAGAGCAACGAGACGCGGGACGAGGCACCACTCTCAAACACGGAAAATGAAAGGATGGAGGGCTGCCTTGAAGCCCTCTGTTTGCTGACCCACGCGTGCCAGAAGTCCCCGCCCCTTTGAGCCCGATCGATGGGCCTGCCTGCTCGTTATCCTTTGCTCCCTTGGTTTGTCTCAAAGATCTGATCCCACTCCGCCCTCTCTTCCCTCGATTATCCGACAACCCCCCCCCCTTTGTTTCACATGGATTTTGACTCAGAGAAGAAGAACAGCATTTAGGTAGAATAGGGTTTACCACGGAAGGAGAAAGAAATGCAGGTGCCGAGCATGAGGCACCCTTAACAAGATTAGTTAGGAAACAGGACTGTGGTCTAACAGCAGAGGACAGATCGCACCCTGCGACGTGTAAGGATGGATCCGAGCTGGACCTATAGCTCCACCGCCGGTGCTCAACAGCGCCAACGGAAGAAAACGAACTGCTAGAGCCTACCAGTGATGGCTCGCTGCTAAAAAGACACTGTGGCGAAGACCCCCATCCCCTTTCTGAACTTTCTACCCCCCCCCTTTTGACTAATTGCTTGTATTGAACTGAATTCCTCCCTCAACCACTTTGTATTGCTTTCAAAATGTTTCATCGGTCACTTTCTAACTGTACATTGATACCACCGAGGGAGAGACAGAACATGGTTCCATAATGTGTCGGAACATTTCCTTGATTGACTCTGACTGAGTAGTATACCGATCTCTAGACTCGTATGTATAGCACGACAAATGTAAATTCATATGTATTGCACCTCGTCTATCGCATCGACTGCACATGGTTATATGCAATCCGCCAGTATTGACAAACGCTATTTTATTGACCACACATGGCTATATGTACATCCCGTCAGTTATGATAAACACGGAAATGAACTAACTTATGTTAAAAAGCGGCGACTGTGGAAAATGACAATGTATATGTACATAAGCGGCGTTCATTTGTGTTCACCATACCCCTCACTGTAAGCAGAACGGATATCGCGAAGCATTGACCGCATCATCCCGCCAGCATAGACCCATGCACGCACGTACACGACAACCATTTTAGGCACCAAGGCCTCTCTGCCCGTTTGTTGAATCCCCAGCACCCCCCCCTCGCGCGCGTTGAACACCCCCGCTCTCTCATGCATAGGCCATAAAACCCTCTCCCTCTGCGCGACCCTGCTCTAAAAGTGACACCCCTGCCTGGCCGACACCCCTGCCTTCCTCCCAGGAACACCCTTCCCCTCTTCTGACGACTCCCCCGGCTGCACCTGGCCTCTCGACCCGGTCCCAAGTCATAAAACAACGACTCATGGATATACCCCCCCCTGGCCCCGCATAGCAAAACGTGATACACCAAGCGAAGTGCCCGATCTAACCGCCTGCCCAACCTTAGATCTGACCACCCCCTCTTACCCCCGTGTCCTGTTGGAATGTCCGGCTGCAAGATTACAATCACTTGTTACATTTGGGAGGGGAAACGACATCCGAGCAACCGGTATGGGAATAGGCCTGAAGCTGGGATTCCAAACGTGCCTTTTCGTACTTCAAAGTATCTTTATTGCAATAAGGAATGTTTGTGCATCATAAACCTGTGTATAAAAGACGGAGCCTTAGAGAAACTTGTTAGAGCACCTCTTGAAGACATTATGCGCGTGTCCGAAATGACAGGCTCTCCTCATGAGAAATAAAACTCTGTTCTTGCATTCCCGCGTCCAGCGCCCGTCTCTTTATTTGGTAACTGGTCAAATGGGAACTAAGAGGCGTCTCGTGCCAGCAGCCTGGGCATCGGTTGTAATTTAGGCTGTTTTTCCTCACGTACTCGACTTGAATTGCCTCGTTCTCTGCAAAAGGGGCGTCACACTACGCGTTCGCAGATGCGAATGCGGAAGTGGCGTCCCTTCAGCATTGCCATGGTGGTTACAAACAATGCGAGAGAGTTTATTGCGCATGTGTGCTGACCAAACTGTGTATTGATGACGTATTCCGATAGGAATAGGTGGAGTATATTTATCTGTGAGGAACAGAGGCATATGTCACATGCATAGGCGAACTCTATTGGCAGGTATGTTAGAATCTGCTGAGAACGAAGGATAATTGGTCGGTGTCAGAGGGACGAAGAGGGGTTACTACAGTGCCAGGTACCTCACAAGTACTTCCATTCTTGGTGGGAAGTGATGTGTACATAGATCTGGCATATAAAAGTGTAAGGCTGTATATTAAGAGCTATTGGGTGAATTGTCACTCTAGCTATAAAGTTGTACCGGGTTGATGATAAAGTCTGAGTTTATAACATGTTCACTTGATCACGGAATTCCAGGGGATATCATCATTTAATCCGATGACATGGGTCCCAAGTCTATATACCCATCGTTGCTCTTTCTCAAAAAGGCGGTTGCAGATGTTGTTGCCACTGTTCAAATGTTCAATTATTGTCCATTGCATATCGTTAGTTGTATGGTTGGCTTCTAAGAAATGTCTGCTCATTTTCGTCGTTGTTTTTTTGCACCTGATGTTGGAACGGTGCTCACAGATTCTCTGTTTGACCTTTCTGCTGGTCATGCCAACATAGCGTAGGTCACAGGGGCACGTGATGAGATAAACCACGTTTGGTGTATTGCAGTTAGTGTGGTCTCTTTGAGTCCACGTTTTGCCTGCCTCTAGTTCAAGCGTTTTAGAATGTGGCGTGAGATGGCAGACACTGCAGTTCGAGCAGGGGTAGTGCCCAACCACTTTTGGTAAATCCCAGGAATCAGTGACAGACCTCACTTTGTTGGAAGTAGCAGGTTTTGGTCGTGTGTGGACCAACGCATCTTTCAGACTGCGCGCTTTCTTGAAAGAAAAGAGAGGCTTATCCCAGGTTTTTTTAGTGCTTGACAAGATTCTCCAGTTTTTGTTGATCGATTTTTTCATATAGTTAGACAGGGTACTGTATGTCGTTACACATGTTAGATGTATGTCATTTGGACCACGGACCTTGTCTTCAAGGAGTGCTTCCCTTGGCTGGTTGTGCGCTCTTTTATAGCCCTTGTCGGAAAGAAAACCTTCCATATGGCCAGTTTCTGCGGTTGAGACGCAATTGCTCTGATCTGCAAGACTTTAAGGCTCAATCCACTGACCTCTCAGTCAAACTGAAGTCAAGAGGCTACCCATCAACAATAGTAGACAAGGGCTATAAAAGAGCGCGCAACCAGCCAAGGGAAGCACTCCTTGAAAACATACAGTACCCTGTCTAACTATATGAAAAAATCGATCAACAAAAACTGGAGAATCTTGTCAAGCACTAAAAAAACTTGGGATAAGCCTCTCTTTTCTTTCAAGAAAGCGCGCAGTCTGAAAGATGCGTTGGCCCACACACGACCAAAACCTGCTACTTCCAACACAGTGAGATCTGTCACTGATTCCTGGGATTTACCAAAAGTGGTTGGGCACTACCCCTGCTCGAACTGCAGTGTCTGCCATCTCACGTCACATTCTAAAACGCTTGAACTAGAGGCAGGCAAAACGTGGACTCAAAGAGACCACACTAACTGCAATACACCAAACGTGGTTTATCTCATCACGTGCCGCTGTGACCTACGCTATGTTGGCATGACCAGCAGAAAGGTCAAACAGAAAATCTGTGAGCACCATTCCAACATTAGGTGCAAAAAAACAACGAAGAAAATGAGCAGACATTTCTTAGAAGCCAACCATACAACTAACGATAAGCAATGGACACTAATTGAACATTTGAACAGTGGCAACAACATCTGCAACCGCCTTTTTGAGAAAGAGCAACAATGGGTATATAGACTTGGGACCCATGTCATCGGATTAAATGATGATATCCCCTGGAATTCCGTGATCAAGTGAACATGTTATAAACTCAGACTTTATCATCAACCCGGTACAAATTTATAGCTAGAGTGACAATTCACCCAATAGCTCTTAATATACAGCATTACACTTTTATATGCCAGATCTATGTACACATCACTTCCCACCAAGAATGGAAGTACTTGTGAGGTACCTGGCACTGTAGTAACCCCTCTTCGTCCTTCTGACACCGACTAATTATCCTTCGTTCTCAGCAGATTCTAACATACCTGCCAATAGATTTCGCCTATGCATGTGACATATGCCTCTGTTCCTCACAGATAAATATACTCCACCTATTCCTATCGGAATACGTCATCCGTACACAGTTTGGTCAGCACACATGCGCAAAAAACTCTCTCGCATTGTTTGTAACCACCATGGCAACGCTGAATGGAGGCCACTTCCGCATTTGCATCTGCGAACGCGTACTGTGACGCCCCTTTTGCAGAGAATGAGGCAATTCAAGTCGAGTACGTAACCAACTCGTCATGGGCTGATATGCCCAACAATTGGTCCAAAACAGGGCGTCGACGGCATCACGCCTTTGGCCTCGCCCCACCTGGAAATCAATCGCTGCCTCTCCAACCAAACAAGTATATACAGAACTCGCGGCCCTGAGCGTACATCTTCGGGGTCCAGTTGAGGGTGATGCAGGTACACTGAGGGTGCCGAGCGTCGGGGGCGTGAGTAGTGGCTGCACTCCGAACTCAATTCCATCAGATAAGCTAAGTACCTACGCTATGTCAATGACTTACTGTATGTCTTTCTCTCCCATTTTCTGACAAAACGATCAGGGTGTGCCAGTTACGCTCCCACCCCCCTCCTGTGACCCATGGTGTACTTTCTCGACACCACTAAAGTGAGACATTTTAATTTTATTTTCCATTTAATTGTCATAATGATCGCATTTAAAGCCTTGATCTCAAATGGGAAGTTGACTTCCCTTTTATCTTGACCATCACGATTTCTTTGTGTCACTTATAGCACTCAGCACTTCCTCCTGCTATCAAGTAAAAACCCAGGGGCTATGGTGGTGATAACTATACCGTTATTTAACCACAATTGCCTCTCTACCACGAACTGGAGCACCATAGACTCATAATTGGTGACCAGTATTATTACTAAATGTTTGTTTTTGTCCTTTATGTATGTCTATGTCCTTTTAAAATCCACAGGTGCAGAAACCGTAAAGCTGGAAGCCTCCTAAACCAGGAGTAATTAGGAAGAATTCTTCCCTTCCTAATTTTTTGCACTTTTTCACTTTTTCTGTTATTTTCACTCTCACGTCCCTAGGTAAGGGTGGGCCTTAGCGAGTCCATACCACCAGGGTTTAACACACCAATAAGTCCTGAAGAATGCCTGGTAACATTACACCGTTTCATGGCAGAAACATGTCGACTGATTTATAAGGAAAATACCACTCAATTAACTATGGACTTTTTTTCCAAACACATAATTTTAATAATTTGTCTCTAGTGATCATAGAATAAAAATGTTTCTGATACACTACTGACTATTTTAAACTCTCACCATCCACTAGTTTAATTTACTTCACACAACACGTCCGAATCTCACTATCCTGCTCCGCAGTACATCTGGCGTCGTAGCACACCAAAGAGGCACTCTGCCTCTTTGGTGGGGCCCGATGATGAAGCATGTCATCACCAGGTGGTGAGTGAGGGCCTTCCCAACAACGTCCTGAATGTGGCCGTAACCCCTTCCTTCCTTCGAGTTGCTCCTAATCGTGGTCCAATTGAACCATTCAACACTCTTTTCTTGTTTATTGATTACATCCGGGGACTAAGAGTGTTGCTCTACTCTCCCTACCTCTCTCCTTGTTTAAACATATATAGCAGCGCAGAGCTGTGAGGGCTATTCTAACATAGCCAATCACGTTTGGCCTTTTGACAATTTTTTAACCTTTACTGTCTCCTAACCGTGAGGTCACTATGTCTAACTTGGGATTGACATACTCTGAGTCAGAAATAGCTGATATTCTGTCTGACTCTAGCCTGTTTGCTGATCCTGTAATTTCACAAGTCATAGCCCATACTTCTGAATGGGAAAAATTGACAGAAGTAAAACGAGATAGAATACGCACAATTCTACACGGTACAATACTAAAACAGTGTCTCCTTAAAAATATGGCTCCCAGGGGCTTACTAGTAACGAATGCCCCAAGAATTTTTCTAAACGATGCAACATTTCGAAAAGAATGGGCCATGATCGCGTGGCATTGCACCCGCGACTGGCTCGTTCTCATAATCAAAACAGCTTTAAGACTTTCAGAAACCCTCCAAGTGGAAATTCAAGAGACTGAGTCCCACTTTAAAGCAACCATCACTGGATATAAGAAAAAGCTGGACGAAATTAATAAAGAACTGAATGAGTACAAGGATAATCTAATGAAAGCCAAGTTGACCAAGTTTCAGAAAGATCTGAAAAAGTTTGAATTTGAAAAGGTTTACCCTTATTCCGCTGCTTCATTTACACCCCCTACAAGAAACCCGAACAACACTGACCATTCGGATGCCGATTCATCAAACAGCAGTGGATCAAGTAATAAGTCTTACAAACAAGGGAAAAAGCGAGGAAACAGAGCAAACCGCAGCAACAGGGGGCGATCAGGCTCTTACAATCAACCTCAGAGATGGCCAGTACCGCCTCACATGATGGTAATGGACCCACAGTTTCCCTTCCAACAACCACCATACCCAATGATGGGTTGGAACCCAGGTTTTATGCCACCACCAAACTATACCCCCCAATATCGCCAGCCTTTTTTAGAACAGGGCAGGAGAGGAAGAGGGAGGAGGAGAGGATCCAACCAACCCAACCAAGTGACATGGGAGAACAACGATGCAGTGAGCAACCACACCCTGAACAAGGATCAACAACCGGGAGTGAGCGGACTGTAAGCTTGATAACCAACCTCTCAGACAAAATCCTATCCCCCACCGAAACCAGGGTCTTAGAAAGAGGGCTGGGATTTGTTCCCACACCTCGCATGGATAAATTTAAGCTCCATTGTGAGCTTGCGGCATTTTTTAGAAAGCTTAAACTTAAGGCTTTCTTCGAGGACAAAGATGACCCCTATGAAACCCAACGTAAAGCGGACACTGGTCTACGACTAAGTTCAACCTTCACCCCCCCTCCATATTCAATACCGGCGGCCATTACTGCTTTCGAACAGGCAGTGTTCCTTGACCTAGAAACATGCCAAGATCCTAAAAGTTTCAGTAATTTCAATGCTGCAGAATTCCATGCACTACAGGCTCTGAAAAACGACCAAAGCATTACTATTAAGCCAGCGGACAAGGGAGGTGGCCTTGTAATACAAAACACAGTCGACTATGATAAGGCTTGTCAGGTCCTCCTGGATGACAAGAAAAACTACATACCTCTGACTAGTGACCCAACTGAGGATCTTCGAGCCAGAATCACAACCCTTGTCAGAACAGTAGAAGATGATGGTCAGATCTCAAAGAATGAGTCAGACTATCTCAGCACCAACGAGAGCATAACTCCTTATTTCTACACACTGCCCAAAATGCATAAGAACCGTATGCCTCCTCCGGGACGACCAATTGTCTCGGGCATTGGCTCCCTTTTAGAGCCCCTCTTGCGCTTTTGTGACCACTACTTAAAACCGATAGTCCAAGGAACCCCGACCTACCTCAAGGACACAAAAAACCTTCTCCAGTTGCTCGAAGATCTCAATTTCACAGAAAATACAGTAACAGTCGTGACACTTGATATCGAGAGCCTTTACACCAGTATCCCTCAGGACGATACCATCAAGGTCCTGGGGACGGCTCTCGACTCAATATCATGGAATTGCCAGGCATCAAAACAGTTGATTCTGGATTGTGCTACACTGGCACTTAAAGAGAATTTTTTCTCCTATAAAGGCAAGCTCTTCCTGCAATGTACTGGCACCTCTATGGGCAGTACATTTGCACCTAGTGTAGCGGGTTTGTATGTGGCTGATTTTGAATCTAAATTCATCTTACAACCAAACAGTCCCTTCAATGAGTCCATAAAAATCTGGAAACGCTACATTGACGACATCGACATCCTGGTTATATTGACTGGCAGCAGGGCCGGACTGGGAACCACAACTGGCCCCGGCAAAGTGCTCGGCCAGCGCCCCCTCCCCAATCAGGGGGGTTGGAGGGGCCGCCGAGCACTTTGCCGGGGCCAGTTTTCGGCCGATTTTGGTACAGGGCCGATTTTGCAGCTATGCTGCAAAAGCGGCCCTGTAACAACAACGGCCCCAAAGGGCCCAAAACCGGCCCCCACCTGTGTGGCGCACCGGGGGATTGCCCGGTGCCCGCTATGGCCAGTCCGGCACTGACTGGCAGTGATGAACAGCTACAGGCTTTCCTCAACTGGATCAACACCCTGGATCCTCACCTGCAGTTCACCTATGCGACTAGCAAAACAGAGGCGACCTTTCTGGATGTCACGATCAGTGCCACCGGAACAAGACTCACAACAAAAACATTCCATAAACCAACTGCTAAAAACAATCTTCTAGAATTCACCAGTTTTCACCCTCGCCCACTGAAAGAAAACCTTCCATATGGCCAGTTTCTGCGGTTGAGACGCAATTGCTCTGATCTGCAAGACTTTAAGGCTCAATCCACTGACCTCTCAGTCAAACTAAAGTCAAGAGGCTACCCATCAACAATAGTAGACAAGGGCTATAAAAGAGCGCGCAACCAGCCAAGGGCAGCACTCCTTGAAGACAAGGTCTGAGGTCTAAATGACATACCTCTAACATGTGTAACGACATACAGTACCCTGTCTAACTATATGAAAAAATCGATCAACAAAAACTGGAGAATCTTGTCAAGCACTAAAAAAACCTGGGATAAGCCTCTCTTTTCTTTCAAGAAAGCGCGCAGTCTGAAAGATGCGTTGGCCCACACACGACCAAAACCTGCTACTTCCAACACAGTGAGATCTATCACTGATTCCTGGGATTTACCAAAAGTGGTTGGGCACTACCCCTGCTCGAACTGCAGTGTCTGCCATCTCACGTCACATTCTAAAACGCTTGAACTAGAGGCAGGCAAAACGTGGACTCAAAGAGACCACACTAACTGCAATACACCAAACGTGGTTTATCTCATCACGTGCCCCTGTGACCTATGCTATGTTGGCATGACCAGCAGAAAGGTCAAACAGAGCATCTGTGAGCACCGTTCCAACATTAGGTGCAAAAAAACAACGACGAAAATGAGCAGACATTTCTTAGAAGCCAACCATACAACTAACGATATGCAATGGACACTAATTGAACATGTAAACAGTGGCAACAACATCTGCAACCGCCTTTTTGAGAAAGAGCAACGATGGGTATATAGACTTGGGACCCATGTCATCGGATTAAATGATGATATCCCCTGGAATTCTGTGATCAAGTGAACATGTTATAAACTCAGACTTTATCATCAACCCGGTACAACTTTATAGCTAGAGTGACAATTCACCCAATAGCTCTTAATATACAGCCTTACACTTTTATATGCCAGATCTATGTACACATCACTTCCCACCAAGAATGGAAGGACTTGTGAGGTACCTGGCACTGTAGTAACCCCTCTTCGTCCCTCTGACACCGACCAATTATCCTTCGTTCTCAGCAGATTCTAACATACCTGCCAATAGAGTTCGCCTATGCATGTGACATATGCCTCTGTTCCTCACAGATAAATATACTCCACATATTCCTATCGGAATACGTCATCCATACACAGTTTGGTCAGCACACATGCGCAATAAACTCTCTCGCATTGTTTGTAACCACCATGGCAACGCTGAATGGAGGCCACTTCCGCATTTGCATCTGCGAACGCGTAGTGTGACGCCCCTTTTGCAGAGAACGAGGCAATTCAAGTCGAGTACGTAACCAACTCGTCATGGGCTGATATGCCCAACAATTGGTCCAAAACAGGGCGTCGACGGCATCACGCCTTTGGCCTCGCCCCACCTGGAAATCAATCGCTGCCTCTCCAACCAAACAAGTATATACAGAACTCGCGGCCCCGAGCGTACATCTTCGGGGTCCAGTCGAGGGTGATGCAGGTACACTGAGGGTGCCGAGCGTCGGGGGCGTGAGTAGTGGCTGCACTCCGAACTCAATTCCATCAGATAAGCTAAGTACCGACGCTATGTCACTGACTTACTGTATGTCTTTCTCTCCCATTTTCTGACAAAACGATCAGGGTGTGCCAGTTACGCTCCCACCCCCCTCCTGTGACCCATGGTGTACTTTCTCGACACCACTAAAGTGAGACATTTTAATTTTATTTTCCATTCAATGTCATAATGATCGTATTTAAAGCCTTGATCGCAAATGGGAAGTTGACTTCCCTTTTATCTTGACCATCACGATTTCTTTGTGTCACTTATAGCACTCAGCACTTCCTCCTGCTATCAAGTAAAAACCCAGGGGCTATGGTGGTGATAACTATACCGTTATTTAACCACAATTGCCTCTCTACCACGAACTGGAGCACCATAGACTCATAATTGGTGACCAGTATTATTACTAAATGTTTGTTTTTGTCCTTTATGTACGTCTATGTCCTTTTAAAATCCACAGGTGCAGAAACCGTAAAGCTGGAAGCCTCCTAAACCAGGAGTAATTAGGAAGAATTCTTCCCTTCCTAATTTTTTGCACTTTTTCACTTTTTCTGTTATTTTCACTCTCAAGTCCCTAGGTAAGGGTGGGCCTTAGCGAGTCCATACCACCAGGGTTTAACACACCAATAAGTCCTGAAGAATGCCTGGTAACATTACACCGTTTCCTGGCAGAAACATGTCGACTGATTTATAAGGAAAATACCACTCAATTAACTATGGACTTTTTTTCCAAACACATAATTTTAATAATTTGTCTCTAGTGATCATAGAATAAAAATGTTTCTGATACACTACTGACTATTTTAAACTCTCACCATCCACTAGTTTAATTTACTTCACACAATTTATTTATTTATTTATTTATTTATTTGATTTATATAGCGCACTATAACCCAGGGGTCTCTAAGCGCTTTGACAGGGTCCACAGGCAACTCAAGGGCTACAACAGATTTAATCATTTAGGGACCACCCCATGCTTGCTGAAACAGCAATGTTTTTAATTTCTTTCTGAAAGACATTAGCTTAGTGTCCTTTCGCAGATCTAGAGGTAGTTTATTCCATAGCGCTGGTAGGGTGTGTGAGAATGCACGACCTCCCACCGTAGCCAACCTACAACGCGGCTGGACAAGGAGAGCTGCTTCAGCCGATCTAAGCTCCCTAGCTGGTCTGTAGGAAGACAAACGTGCCTTCACGTAATTGGGTGCCCTTCCATACAGAGCCTTATGAACGATGCAAAGCCCCTTGAACGTTAGCCTCTGCTTGACCGGTAGCCAATGCAAATCGCGTAAAAGGGGAGAGGCGTGTGTATGCCTTGGTTTGTTAAATATGAGTCTTGCAGCATCGTTCATAACAATCTGCATTCTTTTTAATAGCTTTTGTGGTAGTCCTATATACAGCGAGTTGCCATAGTCCAGCCTGGCTAAAATCATAGCGGAGACCGCACTCCTCAGAGAAGAGAAGGACAGCACAGATGAAACCTTCCTCAGTTGTCGGAAGAGGCCAACGCAAGTGCCGATCACGGCTGTGACCTGTTTTTTCATGGACAGTTTGTCGTCCACCCGGATCCCCAGGCTTTTGACAACTGTCGCCGGTTCAGGGGGGGTACCCAGCTCCTTGGGCCAGAATTGATCACTCCATGGGTTGCCAACTAAAGTAATTGGCAACACCTCGGTTTTGTCCGGGTTGACTTTCAAGGAGTTTTCGGACATCCAATTGGCCGTGCTTCTCAAGATGTTACGTAGTCTTGCAACGGCATCCTGGCTATCATCCAATTGGATGATGAGTTGGGTGTCATCGGCGTAGTTATACACCTGGCAGTCCAATTGATTGAGCATCCGAATCAGGGGCTGTAGGTATATATTGAACATGAGTGGTGACAGAGCAGACCCTTGCGGTACTCCGCAGGTGATCGATGTTGCGGTGGAAAGTAGGTCACCTAATTGCACTCTCTGCTTCCTCCCTTCAAGAAAGGATGCGAACCAGGCAAGTGCTGTGCCCTGAATGCCGGACTCTCCCATCCGCGACAATAGTTGTTTGTGACAGACAGTATCAAATGCCGCGGAGAGGTCCAACAGCACCAGGGCACCTGGAGTTTTCTTGTCTGCTCTGTTCCTTAACTCATCCACAATTGACAGCATCACCAGCTCCGTGCTGTGATTTGCACGAAAGCCCGCCTGATTCGGTTCTAGCCATGAATTGGACTCCAGGTGTTCCGATAGAGTGGTCAGAACATGTTGCTCTAAAACCTTCGCGAAAAACAGGAGCTGAGAAATTGGTCTGAAATTTTTCAGACTTTTCACGTCCGCCCCCGCCTTTTTCAGCAAAGGGATAAGTCGAGCCTCCTTAAAGGAAGCGGGTACTTGTCCTACCTGCAGTGACAGATTTAGAAGATTCAACACATCGTCCTCTATGCCAGGAAGTGCCAATTTCAGCACTTCAGGTGGACACGGATCCAAACCAGAGCCCGACTTAACCCGCCCTATAAGAGTAGCCAGCCTCTCCTTAGTAATCAAGGGGAGGGTAGTTAATGGAAGTGTCACTGTCAGTGTAGCTGGCACAACCTGACATGGACAGTCTATCTTGGGCGTCGCCCTAATTTCCGTGACCAAATCCGTGATTTTATTAGTGAAGAAGTCTTGAAATTTTTGGCAATCATCCAGGGTAAAGTCAGGAGTCTGTTCCTTGTTTTTCCTCAGCTCTGTAAGAACTTGAAAAACCTCTTTCTGGGGATTTGCAGCAGTTGTTATTCTTTCCTCAAGGAACTCAGACTTCCTAGCTATAATCGCTTGTTTATAGCAGGTGAGTGCCTGCATATAACCGCGCCTAGCGTCCGGATTATAGTCTTTACGCCAGGCTCTCTCTAATTTGCGAAGCCCGCGTTTCTTTTCCCGGAGTGACTCGTTATACCACCTAGCCCTTCGTCCTCTATCCACTATGTTCAATCTGCGTTTAGGTGCCACTCGGTCCACAACCTTTGAGACTTTATCCATGAGCTCCTTACACAAGATCTCTGGATTATCTGTAAGATTATTAGGGGAGGGGTTGGCCCGGAGAAGATTGACCATTTTGTCCCCATCAATATTTTTCCATTTCCTGACTTCCCTCCATCCACCGCCAGTCGTGGAGGTTTGTTTGTCCACTAAAAGGGCACCCCTCACCAGATAATGGTCTGACCATACGCATGGCAGGGCTGTTGTCCCTCCCTGCACTGGGACTGTCGTCCAAATCAAATCCAGCGTATGTCCCCTCACATGAGTCGGGCCAGTCACTTGTTGAGCAAGGTCTAATGAGGTTAACGCCTCCTCGATCTGAGCTGCTTGACCCTCTCTTGGTACCTTTTCCCAGTGATAGTTAAAGTCGCCCATTATGACTACTTTATCATATCTTGAGCAGATGTCATAGACTAGTCCCGTAAATAGATCGGGAAACTCTTGTGAAGTCCCCGGGGGCCGATATACCACTAAGATGACCAGACAGTCTGTCCCTAGCTTCAGCTTGACCCCCATTACTTCTGCGCCAGCCAGGTTCTCGGCCAAAAACCTTTCACCCAATAGGCGCGAGCTGTACAAGAGGGCCACGCCTCCCCCTCTCCTATCTTCCGCTCGATTGTGGAAGAGTGCCGAGAAATCAGCTGGCAGGGAGGCTACTAAATCCGGCATTGAGGAGTCTTCAAGCCAAGTTTCTGTAATTCCGAGTATATCCAGATCACCATCTTCGAGCAAAGTAAAAACATCTAGATGATGGCGTTGGAGGGAGCGTGTATTAAGAAGGCCGTACCGTAGGCCTTGTGCCTTCGCCATTATTTGCCTACCTCGACAGGTACTAAGAGCAGCCAACAGTCCTTCCTGCCTGAGTCTATCAGCGCAGTCCTGACTGAAAACGCCCTTGCCTGTATTAAAGGCCAGCAATTCTGCACTGGTGTACACGTAGTGCGGACCAGGGGTCGTGGCCCCAGGCCCCAGATGGTCCCGGATGGGCACAGATGGGCTCGCCTCTGGCGAGCCTCCGGCGCGCCCACGGCGCGCCCGCGGCGCGCGTGCGCTGCGCGCTTGCATATGGGCAGGGTTAAGTAGCCTGAGCGAGCGAGGTCGTCAGGCAGGCAACAACTAGCCTGTGAACCAAAATGGCGTCCCGCCCCGGCGCTTCCTCCCCCAAGATGGCTCCCACCCCCAGGCAACAACTAAAGACCCGCTCAAACGCGGTGGAACATCCAATTTTATGTGCAGGTATGACCTAAAGCAATCCCCCAAGAGTGCAGACCTGATTTATTAAAAAACTAATTATTTACATTAGTCAAAAGCGGCGCGTTTTTAAAAGTGCGCTGTACTCGCGCTGGTCAGCAAAAATGAAACTATTCTCCTTAGACTGCAGCAGCTTGAAATTGCAGCGCTTACCTGTCGGGAACACGTCCGAATCTCACTATCCTGCTCCGCAGTACATCTGGCGTCGTAGCACACCAAAGAGGCACTCTGCCTCTTTGGTGGGGCCCGATGATGAAGCATGTCATCACCAGGTGGTGAGTGAGGGCCTTCCAAACAACGTCCTGAATGTGGCCGTAACCCCTTCCTTCCTTCGAGTTGCTCCTAATCGCGGTCCAATTGAACCATTCAACACTCTTTTCTTGTTTATTGATTACATCCGGGGACTAAGAGTGTTGCTCTACTCTCCCTACCTCTCTCCTTGTTTAAACATATATAGCAGCGCAGAGCTGTGAGGGCTATTCCAACATAGCCAATCACGTTTGGCCTTTTAACAATTTTTTAACCTTTACTGCCTCCTAACCGTGAGGTCACTATGTCTAACTTGGGATTGACATACTCTGAGTCAGAAATAGCTGATATTCTGTCTGACTCTAGCCTGTTTGCTGACCCTGTAATTTCACAAGTCATAGCCCATACTTCTGAATGGGAAAAATTGACAGAAGTAAAACGAGATAGAATACGCACAATTCTACACGGTACAATACTAAAACAGTGTCTCCTTAAAAATATGGCTCCCAGGGGCTTACTAGTAACGAATGCCCCAAGAATTTTTATAAACGATGCAACATTTCGAAAAGAATGGGCCATGATCGCGTGGCATTGCACCCGCGACTGGCTCGTTCTCATAATCAAAACAGCTTTAAGACTTTCAGAAACCCTCCAAGTGGAAATTCAAGAGACTGAGTCCCACTTTAAAGCAACCATCACTGGATACAAGAAAAAGCTGGACGAAATTAATAAAGAACTGAATGAGTACAAGGATAATCTAATGAAAGCCAAGTTGACCAAGTTTCAGAAAGATCTGAAAAAGTTTGAATTTGAAAAGGTTTACCCTTATTCCGCTGCTTCATTTACACCCCCTACAAGAAACCCGAACAACACTGACCATCCGGATGCCGATTCATCAAACAGCAGTGGATCAAGTAATGGGTCTTACAAAACAAGGGAAAAAGCGAAGAAACAGAGGAAACCGCAGCAACAGGGGGCGATCAGGCTCTTACAACCAACCTAAGAGATGGCCAGTACCGCCTCACATGATGGTAATGGACCCACAGTTTCCCTTCCAACAACCACCATACCCAATGATGGGTTGGAACCCAGGTTTTATGCCACCACCAAACTATACCCCCCAATATCGCCAGCCTTTTTTAGAACAGGGCAGGAGAGGAAGAGGGAGGAGGAGAGGATCCAACCAACCCAACCAAGTGACATGGGAGAACAACGATGCAGTGAGCAACCACACCCTGAACAAGGATCAACAACCGGGAGTGAGCGGACTGTAAGCTTGATAACCAACCTCTCAGACAAAATCCTATCCCCCACCGAAACCAGGGTCTTAGAAAGAGGGCTGGGATTTGTTCCCACACCTCACATGGATAAATTTAAGCTCCATTGTGAGCTTGCGGCATTTTTTAGAAAGCTTAAACTTAAGGCTTTCTTCGAGGACAAAGATGACCCCTATGAAACCCAACGTAAAGGGGACACTGGTCTACGACTAAGTTCAACCTTCACCCCCCCTCCATATTCAGTACCGGCAGCCATTACTGCTTTCGAATAGGCAGTGTTCCTTGACCTAGAAACATGCCAAGATCCTAAAAGTTTCAGTAATTTCAATACTGCAGAATTCCATGCACTGCATGCTCTGAAAAACGACCAAAGCATTACTATTAAACCAGCGGACAAGGGAGGTGGCCTTGTAATACAAAACACAGTCGACTATGATAAGGCTTGTCAGGTCCTCCTGGATGACAAGAAAAACTACATACCTCTGGCTAGTGACCCAACTGAGGATCTTCGAGCCAGAGTCACAACCCTTGTCAGAACAGCAGAAGATGATGGTCAGATGTCAAAGAATGAGTCAGACTATCTCAGCACCAACGAGAGCATAACTCCTTATTTCTACACACTGCCCAAAATGCATAGGAACCGTATGCCTCCTCCGGGACGACCAATTGTCTCGGGCATTGGCTCCCTTTTAGAGCCCCTATCGCGCTTTTGTGACCACTACTTAAAACCGATAGTCCAAGGAACCCCGACCTACCTCAAGGACACCAAAAACCTTCTCCAGTTGCTCGAAGATCTCAATTTCACAGAAAATACAGTAACACTCGTGACACTTGATATCGAGAGCCTTTACACCACTATCCCTCAGGACGATACCATCAAGGTCCTGGGGACGGCTCTCGACTCAATATCATGGAATTTCCAGGCATCAAAACAGTTGATTCTGGATTGTGCTACACTGGCACTTAAAGAGAATTTTTTCTCCTATAAAGGCAAGCTCTTCCTGCAATGTACTGGCACCTCTATGGGCAGTACATTTGCACCTAGTGTAGCGGGTTTGTATGTGGCTGATTTTGAATCTAAATTCATCTTACAACCAAACAGCCCCTTCAATGAGTCCATAAAAATCTGGAAACGCTACATTGACGACATCCTGGTTATATGGACTGGCAGTGATGAACAGTTACAGGCTTTCCTCAACTGGATCAACACCCTGGATCCTCACCTGCAGTTCACCTATGCGACTAGCAAAACAGAGGCGACCTTTCTGGATGTCACGATCAGTGCCACCGGAACAAGACTCACAACAAAAACATTCCATAAACCAACTGCTAAAAACAATCTTCTAGAATTCACCAGTTTTCACCCTCGCCCACTGAAAGAAAACCTTCCATATGGCCAGTTTCTGCGGTTGAGACGCAATTGCTCTGATCTGCAAGACTTTAAGGCTCAATCCACTGACCTCTCAGTCAAACTGAAGTCAAGAGGCTACCCATCAACAACAGTAGACAAGGGCTATAAAAGAGCGCGCAACCAGCCAAGGGAAGCACTCCTTGAAGACAAGGTCCGTGGACCAAATGACGTACCTCTAACATGTGTAACGACATACAGTACCCTGTCTAACTATATGAAAAAATCGATCAACAAAAACTGGAGAATCTTGTCAAGCACTAAAAAAACCTGGGATAAGCCTCTCTTTTCTTTCAAGAAAGCGCGCAGTCTGAAAGATGCGTTGGCCCACACACGACCAAATCCTGCTACTTCCACCACAGTGAGATCTGTCACTGATTCCTGGGATTTACCAAAAGTGGTTGGGCACTACCCCTGCTCGAACTGCAGTGTCTGCCATCTCACGTCACATTCTAAAACGCTCGAACTAGAGGCAGGCAAAATGTGGACTCAAAGAGACCACACTAACTGCAATACACCAAACGTGGTTTATCTCATCACGTGCCCCTGTGACCTACGCTATGTTGGTATGACCAGCAGAAAGGTCAAACAGAGAATCTGTGAGCACCGTTCCAACATTAGGTGCAAAAAAACAACAACGAAAATGAGCAGACATTTCTTAGAAGCCAACCATACAACTAACGATATGCAATGGACAATAATTGAACATTTGAACAGTGGCAACAACATCTGCAACCGCCTTTTTGAGAAAGAGCAATCATCGGATTAAATGATGATATCCCCTGGAATTCCGTGATCAAGTGAACATGTTATAAACTCAGACTTTATCATCAACCCGGTACAACTTTATAGCTAGAGTGACAATTCACCCAATAGCTCTTAATATACAGCCTCACACTTTTATATGCCAGATCTATGTACACATCACTTCCCACCAAGAATGGAAGTACTTGTGAGGTACCTGGCACTGTAGTAACCCCTCTTCGTCCCTCTGACACCGACCAATTATCCTTCGTTCTCAGCAGATTCTAACATACCTGCCAATAGAGTTTGCCTATGCATGTGACATATGCCTCTGTTCCTCACAGATAAATATACTCCACCTATTCCTATCGGAATACGTCATCAATACACAGTTTGGTCAGCACACATGCGCAATAAACTCTCTCGCATTGTTTGTAACCACCATGGCAATGCTGAAGGGACGCCACTTCCGCATTCGCATCTGCGAACGCGTAGTGTGACGCCCCTTTTGCAGAGAACGAGGCAATTCAAGTCGAGTACGTAACCAACTCGTCATGGGCTGATATACCCAACTATTGGTCCAAAACAGGGCGTCAACGGCATCACGCCTTTGGCCTCGCCCCACCCGGAAATCAATCGCTGCCTCTCGAACCAAACAAGTATATACAGAACTCGCGGCCCCGAGCGTACATCTTCGGGGTCCAGTCGAGGGTGATGCAGGTACACTGAGGGTGCCGAGCGTCGAGGGCGTGAGTAGTGGCTGCACTCCGAACTCAATTCCATCAGATAAGCTAAGTACCGACGCTATGTCAATGACTTGCTGTATGTCTTTCTCTCCCATTTTCTGACAAAACGATCAGGGTGTGCCAGTTACGCTCCCACCCCCCTCCTGTGACCCATGGTGTACTTTCTCGACACCACTAAAGTGAGACATTTTAATTTTATTTTCCATTTAATTGTCATAATGATCGTATTTAAAGCCTTGATCGCAAATGGGAAGTTGACTTCCCTTTTATCTTGACCATCACGATTTCTTTGTGTCACTTATAGCACTCAGCACTTCCTCCTGCTATCAAGTAAAAACCCAGGGGCTATGGTGGTGATAACTATACCGTTTTTTAACCACAATTGCCTCTCTACCACGAACTGGAGCACCATAGACTCATAATTGGTGACCAGTATTATTACTAAATGTTTGTTTTTGTCCTTTATGTACGTCTATGTCCTTTTAAAATCCACAGGTGCAGAAACCGTAAAGCCGGAAGACTCCTAAACCAGGAGTAATTAGGAAGAATTCTTCCCTTCCTAATTTTTTGCACTTTTTCACTTTTTCTGTTATTTTCACTCTCACGTCCCTAGGTAAGGGTGGGCCTTAGCGAGTCCATACCACCAGGGTTTAACACACCAATAAGTCCTGAAAAATGCCTGGTAACATTACACCGTTTCATGGCAGAAACATGTCGACTGATTTATAAGGAAAATACCACTCAATTAACTATGGACTTTTTTCCCAAACACATAATTTTAATAATTTGTCTCTAGTGATCATAGAATAAAAATGTTTCTGATACACTACTGACTATTTTAAACTCTCACCATCCACTAGTTTAATTTACTTCACACAACACGTCCGAATCTCACTATCCTGCTCCGCAGTACATCTGGCGTCGTAGCACACCAAAGAGGCACTCTGCCTCTTTGGTGGGGCCCGATGATGAAGCATGTCATCACCAGGTGGTGAGTGAGGGCCTTCCAAACAACGTCCTGAATGTGGCCGTAACCCCTTCCTTCCTTCGAGTTGCTCCTAATCGTGGTCCAATTGAACCATTCAACACTCTTTTCTTGTTTATTGCTGATAACTGTACATCATGGAGGTGATCCTTCTCCCAGATGATGCTCCTGAAGCCGCCGTAGTACCTTAGCTGGGGGTGGGTGAGAAGACGTACCCCTTTTCCAAGGACAATCCCCGTTTTTGGAGAAATGTCTCCGTGTCCCGACACTTTTCTCCAAGTGACTCAAATGTCCCTGTTTTCAAACAGTGTCCTGCTTAAACACAGAAATGTCCCTGTTTTTCATTCTTCCAGTTGCGCATGCTCTCTTTGCACTGTTTACGGCGTGTGTCGTCACTGAGGTGAGCGCTGTAGCACGAAGGGAAATCCTTTGAAGAGAGACATTTTCTCTAGGGATTTCCTTTCTCTTTTTACCCGCAGCGCCACCCACGTCATCGTGCCAGCCATACTTGAACAATTGCATATCATCAAAACTGAATCTTCGCTAGGAGAGGAAATAGTGATGTTAAGGTGCAACCCCAGTTTATGAACTTTCTGAACTTCTGTGATCTGTTGAGGCTGTGTGTTTGCTGCTCACCCAGATATCCCACCTAGAAGTACATGAAACAGAAACTTTAAAGTATTTCTGGATGTTAGGATGAGTGTCCAATAACACATGTGGTGATGACATCCCCAACGTCCTTGTCAAGCTCCAACCATTCATTTCTACCAGTTCCAAGATCAAAACAGATCTTCTGTGTTCTCCATATCAAAGCTATGACTTCACCTTTTGACTGACCTTTCAGATCACAGCAAACTGTCTAGCTGGAAAGGACTTAAAGGAGCAATATTAACGCCTGTGGAAGAGGCGAGCAGCGCTGCTCGAGCATTTTGCTCAGGTCTTCACACTATTGCACTATGAGATGATATCAATGGCTAGAGTGCAGTATACATACCCCCGTAAGGTAACATTACATCCCAGAAGTGACCACGCAAATGTGGGAGGACTGTGTGGTCGGCCAGCCTTTGCGACCATTAAGACCCTAAGGCAGTAATACCTGGAGAGAAGTCTTTTTCTTACATTGGTCCATGGCTGCCCTCTGGCAATTTAGCATTCTGCAGTTTACCTCCCATGCTTTTCTGTCATGAGCAACTAAGCAACATTAGTGAGTTGTACTTTACGTGGTGCTGACGTGCAGCTATAGAAACGAGCATTGATAAAGCTACTAAATCTGGCATTTGCTAGCCTGTGATGTTTTATTGATTTATGGCAAATATATGCTATAGTCCTTAAAAGTGCAAATGTAATAAAAAGTACTAATGCTGCTGCGTAAAGGAGAGGGGTGCCAATAAAAGACCTCGGATTTATTGTCTGTAATGCTTCATCTCGGTCTGTGGAGGGAGCTGTCATAGTAGTCCTTTTTCTATGTCTATGACAGCTGTCAAACAGTCCTACTTTTATGTCGATGGTTACTGCAAACCGTAGTTCTACTTCTATGACCTGTCCCCGTTTTTTGTTTTGAGAATCTGGTCACCCTAGCTGGGGGTGATCAGTAAATCAGTACTGTGGGTGGCGCCCCGCACTTGCAAAAGCACTATGTTTTGGACGTCAGCTCCAGAAAATATGATTGGCTCTGTTAAGCAATGCTGGGATTTTTCGATAAATTTGCCAATGAGGTTTCACGATGGCCTGCCTCTTCTTCATGAGATTCTGGATACTTTGCAATCTTCCTAAAAGTGTGAATTGATGGCTGGGTGGTTAGGGGTACGTAAAGGCGCAACTATTCAAAAGCAGCTCTGTGGACAATGAAGCCGAACATGGCGATCTGACCTTCTCCAGGGGGTTTGTAGATTTCTCCCTACCAAAAGTTTGGAAAAATAGTGCCAAAATTGGTCTTTTACAGCATATTTTCCAAATATATTGACCAAAAAAAAAGCACTGGATTTTACAAGCAGTTCTGATGGGTAAGCAAACTCCCAGCACACTAAGCTTTGTCATAGTACCTCGGAGTAATAGTTTCCAGTATGTACAGCACATTCCCAAGGAAGAAGTTCTCTTTTCTCCAGGTGGTGATGCACACACGGGCGTGCCATTTCACACCTTGACCCCTAGCATTTAAAGGACGAGTCCGTGCCTGCAGTCCCTTAGCATGGACTGGGCTTTGTGATGCCACCCATACCAATCTAACTCGGGCCCAAAAACCTTCAACTCCCACGATGCAATTCTGAGAAGAGAAGGAGGGAGTTATAGATGATGATGTTGAATAAAAACCGACATCCCACAACAATGGCCTCCAAACAAGGACCTTTTTAGGTTTTGCCTGGAGCACGGAGCTTTAGCTCCGCCTCCAGGAGAAATCTGTAGTCTTCAGTAAGGGACACTTGAATCCGCCCTCTGTTCCATTGGCTAGCTCCATAAATGGAGGCTAGCCATTGGAACAGAGATCTGTCCGTCATTCACGGACCAGATTCGTGGGCGTTCCTGCATTTTTTTCCCTCTCCACCCCTCTCCACTCTTTTCGCATCGTCATCAAGGCCATCAAGGCCGTGGGCGGGGTTTATTTTTTTTTTTTAGTCCGTTTGGTTTGGTCATTGTGCGGCCGATCTCCGTCAGAGGAAGTCCAGGTCCAGGTGAGTGCTGGCCGTTCCCGCCCCCGCCCCCCTCCCGCTGTCTGTGTGCCTCCCTGCCCCCCTCCCGCTATTTGTGTGCCTCCCCGCCCCCCTCCTGCTGTTTGTGTGCCTCCCCGCCCCCTCCCGCTGTTTGTGCGCCTCCCCGCCCCTCTCCCGCTGTTTGTGTGCCTCCCCGCCCCCCTCCCGCTGTCCGTGTGCTTTCCCGCCCCCCCCCCTCCGTGTCCTCGTAAGTGCTTGTTATTTCTGTCTGTCCTGGTTCTGTCGCCGTTCCACGGGATCTTGTTAAACCGAGCCAAGAGAAAGGAAAACAAAGATCTGCATTGGGGGAGAATTTGGCAGCCGACTGCAAAAAATAGGTGGTCCTGGGGGAGATTTCACAAGCTGCCTGCTCACAGTAAAACAGGTCTGCTATTGACACGAATGTATGTCAAGACTACCCACAAAGAATTGAGGCACTGTACAGGTCATGGGAAAAGGAAAACGGGGGTGGGGAGGCGAGGGAGGGGCACACCTCGAGCGGGGGGCGTACTGGCCATAACATGGAAATGAAGCCTCCCCAGCAGGCGCTCGTATTACCTCTGTAACGTGCTAAATATAAATGGACTCATCACTGCTGCAAACAAATGCACGTCTCGCACAAGGGCGTATCTTGCATAGTTCCGCACTGTGCCTTTTATATAATGTGCAGGCAGACAGTGTTTAGTCACCTGAGCATCCACTTACATTGCTACATGCTGCAATTAGTTGAAGGCAGAGCATGGTTGGCAGCAGAATGCATTCTATCTGTCAAGAAGGAGCTTACTCCCGACTTAATCACCCTCTGAGCCCTGGGACAGCACAGTGAGCGCCCTGAGCAGTGGCCGGCCTGCCCTGTTTATAGGGTTCAGATATGGGCGGCTGCGCTAAGATTTCCATCTTTTACAGGTCGAGCAAGGAAGCACCACCGACAATGGAGACAATTATTAAAGATATAGGTGCATGGCCTGTGTTATATGAACGTTTGGTGTTGTTCCTATTTCAGCATCTAGTGGTGATCAACATGGAGTGAGGTAACTCTTTTCTCTACTCCACTCCTTTTGACACATTAAACTCCTGTTCTCCCCGAAGGCCTCCAACAAATGCAGGAGGATTGGGAAGGCGCTTGGTATATATGGGGAGCTTGGGTTTGAACTATCCTAATGTTTGCCCATGAGTGAAATATCCCTGGAAGTGGGTGTCGTCTTACTGATAAGAAAGAGGTAACTCGACCACCCAGAAATGTTAACCTACGGGACCTGTGGACATATAGCTTACACATCAGCTCTCACAATAAGTCCACAAGTTTTTGTGCGTATAAACTACAGAAAACCTAAAACAGCGCATGTCGTGTTCTTTTGTTTGTGGTGTTTTTTCATACAAACATGACGACCTGAGACTACTTTCGGAGAGCTCCGAGTTAGCACGACATTGAACGTTAAAAACATGAAATATTAATCATGCAATATATATTAGCAGGTGACCCCTCCTAAAGTGCCATTCAACAGGGCCGGTCTTTTTTAAGCCCCGCCCCTTGTTGCCGTGTGTCCCGGGCCGCGCTGTGATTGGCTGCAGGCCCGGGACACCCCTGTGACGTCATTACCCGGGCCGCGCTGTGATTTGCTGCCGGCCCGGGACACCCCCGTGACGTCAGCCAATCACAGCACGGCCCGGGACCTGACTTTTTGTCTCTGTTGCCGATCTCGCCAACAGTCTGAGCTGGCTGTGAGAAACTGAAAACAAATGAACTGTCTGTACCAGAAACTTGTACTGACGTAAGTGTGCAGGTCACTGAAAATGCCAAACTAATGATCTGCACTGAAGCTTTAAAGTGTACAGATCACTGAAAGAAATACTTTTATTTTGCCAGTCGTAGTAAAACCAGAACCACAACATTTGTCAATGTACCAATTGCTGTTGGCACTTCTTTTAATGAAAAGTTTAAAAAATGCCTATCTTGATCAGTCGATGACGCTGTCTTTAATAAATAATCAAGAGACAGTCTATCTTAATTCAGAAGCTATTCGTACGTGCGGAGTTGTGCGTAATAGCAAAAGCCGATTTACCTTACAGTAAGGTAAGCACTGACAATCACCAAGCTATAACAGGAAGACAATCCGCTGTTGAAACGCATGAGAAATCAATGCACAGTTCTTCCGATGCCTCAGCTGTTCTAAATGCGTGCAGACCTTCAACGTGCAGCTTTCCAATCAGTAGCTATGAGTTTCTTTTATTATTGCTTACATTTCAAGGCATGATCAATGCACATTTTAGCTGAAAATGGATCATAAATCCAAAGTTGCTGTGAACTGGGGCCCCCAAAATAGGGTAGGCCCGAGCCCCCAAAATTCTTAGTGTCCCTACCTGGTCTTCAGCAAGTTTCTAAGAAGCACATGCTTACAAAAGAGGACTTGTGATTTGTGTGTCCATGTGTTCAGTAAGACTCCACAATTGAGCTTCTAAAAAGGGCCATGCACATGTAAAATGCTTCATGGGTGGGTCTCTGTGTCCAATGTGCCTTCACACCCATGCATAAGAGGGTGCGAGGAGCATGCATGACCTAGTGCTTAGCAGGGATCTTTATCCACGTGTGTGTAAGTGGATCAGGACTTCACGTCAGGCTGTGCTGTGATCATTATCCCACCCATGCACATCTTTCTTCTGTGACATGCCAGACAGTCTCATTGGAGAACCCTTCAAGGAAATTTTGTCTGGATACTACTTATTCCTTGGTATCTTGTATGCAGCTGAGTGATGTTATCTTAATGCTGATTACTGTACCCCGAGCAGAGACTTCAGAATGTTTTTTTTTCCTAGGCTCAGAGTTAGATCCTGCCGCTGAGTTTGCATAGCAACATTTAACTATTACCCTTCTGAGACTAGATTTCCCATATATACTGTAATCTAAGTAGTCACTGTAACAGATTGTTGTTAATCCTCTGAGATGATAAATGAACAGGCTCATTTTCTTCTAATTGAGGTGCTATTCCCCGCTCCTGTTCAGTTCATAAAAAACTCAACTGTAGGAGAGTAAGCCTTTCTCTTTCCAGCAAATTGTATGTAGAAGCAGTTTTTTGTCTCCATTTCATTATAGCATTAATTTACAGCTACTACACAAGCATCTGGAGCCATAATTTTAGGTTGTCTGGGCAGCGAACGCTGTATTGATCTTGACAATTGAGCATTTTAAAAGCATAAATAACAAAAGGCAAACAGTGTGGCTCCGTGCAGATATCTACCGGGAGCAAACTTCAAAGGTAGATGTGAATCCAGTGGCCAAGAGCACAGGGGGTCACCACCATTTAGGGCGTGGGGGTCCCAATCGGCCCAAGCCCAGTGAATGTATGGGAGATTCAGGGCCCCTCATCACACTCTGCAGATGTGCCCATCATTTTGTGTTCTGCACTCCATGCCTTTATGGAGATGTTGTGGGCCTTGCGCACTACTATATTTAGATCCTTTTAAGTAAGGGCAATTATAAACCGATGCCAGAGTGCAGGTTTTTTTTCCTTCTGTTTTATATGGTGCAAAATCGACCCGAAGGTATCAGAGCGCTTTACATGAGCACCAGTTGCATTACAAGCGGACACATTAATTTCTAGGTACGTGGAGATTAAATGATTTGCCCAGAATCACAGGATGCTTGAGCCTCCTGCCAATTTAGAACCTGGTTCTTCAGCTTCATAGTCAGCCGCTCTAGCCGTTCAACTGTAAGGATCACGCAGCCCCATTATATTGCAGTTTCCACAGTGAGAACAAGTATCACGCTCCAGCTTTTAATGTAAATGTTGCTGTACTCACAATTTGCTGCATTGCTAAATACTTAGGTCCCAAAGGCAAAACCTATTACATTGCAAATGCTTTCTTCCTTTGTTTCGCCCTTATCCAATTTTCCTCGCACACATGTTTAACTTGCTTTGCAAATGTTAGCATTTCTCGGTCTCTAATCAGGTTTGTTTACTTTGCCACCCCACTTACCCCCACCCGGAAGCACTTCCATTGTTTCTTCTTTCTTGCTGTATTATTCATCAGCTCTTGTGTGGTGTGAGTGTGGGCCTCGTGTGTGTGTGGGGGGCTCTTGTGTGTGTGGGGGGGGCTCTTGTGTGTGTGGGGGGCTCTTGTGTGGGTGTGTGTGTGCAAATGCAATACGTCTCGCATTTGCGACAGAGTAAGCTATTGGCATTGTAAATGACAATGCCATTTATTTATCTGTTTTCAAAACCAACACATAAATAAAAAGTTTGTCATTTACAATGCCAATAGCTCTAACTTTTCCGAAGGCGAAACCGTTGCATTGTAAATGCTTGTTTGTATTAGGCACCCAAATACATTTGTGTTGAAGACCCTTTCTTAAAATTAGCTAGAGACCTCCCAAGAAGATTGTGGGGCTACAGGTGTGATTTGATAGAAGGAACAGAATCGAAGTGTAACTGGTTGAAAACTCAGTGGTACAGATCTTTGCAGTGGTTGTTGGAGAGATCTGAGGATGAAAAGTACAAAAAAAACGTTTAAAATCTGCAGTTAAAAAATGAATCCCTTCCTGTGAAGTTGTATCTTTTATTGCAGCTCTCAACCAATGCAGATCGCTCAACAGTTCATTGCTTCAAGCAAAACCTGTTTAATGTTGCCCATAAACCGACTGGTAACTTCCGAAAAGTGTAGGAATGATATTTGTTCCCTACGGCCCTGTGCTGCTGCTGCTTGCAGCATAGCTGGAGTCCTCTCACTAGCCCCGCCCACAGATTGCCACAGAGGGAGCTCAGTCATGGGGTCCCTCAGTCCTTGCCTGCACAGGGAGCAGTCTGGGCTTCTGCCGGGTGCACGGACAAGCATGGGCGTCCGCAGAAATTTTTCCAGGGGGGGGGGGGGGGCAAAGTGTTAACGTCATCACCATCCTCCGACATGATGTGTGCCAGGAAAGAAACACTGGGGCGCAGGAGGAGCCATGGGGGGCAGGAAGCAGGCTGCATATGATCTCATACACCATAGGGTTGTTGTGACACAGCTATCTCTTTCTTTTGTGGCACCCCAAAATCCATACCTGCCCTGGTCCCTAAAATTACCCCCTAGCACCGCAAAAGCCATACCCACCCTGAACCCTAAAATTACCCCACCCCCCAAAATCTCATACCCTCCCTGAACCCTAAAATCACGCTTCTGGCACCCCAAAACCCATACCCACCCTGAACCCTAAAATTACCCCCTAGCACCACAAAACCCATACCCACTTTGAACCCTAAAATTACCCCAGCCCCCCCAAAACTCATACCCACCCTGAACTCTAAAATTACCCCCCTTGCACCCATAGCCCATACCCAACCTGAACCCTAAAATTGTCCCCCTGGCACCTCAAAACCCATACCCACCCTGGACCCTAAAATTACCCCCCTGCTACCCCATAACCCATACCCGCCCTGACCCCTACTATTGTCCCCCTGGCACCTCAAAATCCATACCCGCCCTGAACCCTAAAATTTCCCCCCTTGCACCCAAAAACCCATACCCGCCCCGAACAATAAAATTAGCCCCCTGGTACCCCAAAAACCATACTCACCCTGAACCCTAAAATTATCCCGTCTGCACCCAAATCCCTAACCCACTGTGAACCTTAAAATTACTCCCTGGCACCTTAAAACCCACACCCACCCTGAACCCTAAAGTTACCCCCTGGCACCCCAAAAGCTGAACACTACATTCTGATTGTGTATCGCGCCGTCTCCCTGCTCAGGAGAATCAGCTGGTCCGGATCTGCTCGCCTTGGTCCGGTACTGCTTGCTCTTCACTGGAGCTGTTCTGCCTTCCCTGTCCCTCTTCCGGACCCACCGAGCCTGCCTCCGTGCACACTACCTGGACCTACTCTGTCTGGCCTGGTTCTTTCTCCTTTGGACCCGCTGTCTTCACTGGCAGAGTTAGGACACACGTCTCACTTCTCTGAAGCTGCTCTCCCTCACCCAGACCCCCCACACCCCCTCCACTTGCTCTCTCATCTTCCTTCCTTCCTACTTCTCGGTCTCTCTTTCCCCACTGCTTTTCTCTTTCTTTCTCTTCTCCCTCTTCGTTCACTCTCACCCTCCACAGTATCTGTCTCCCCGACCCCACCAAGTCTTCCTCTGTCCCCCCCTCTCTCTTCCTCTTCCTCATGTCGGTAATAGCGAGCCCGGGGCCTTTTCTGAAAATGCGAGCTGGAGGTGACGTTAAGTGTGAAAGCACCAAGGTGTGAACCGGGAGAAGAGGCGGGGGAGGGGGTGGGCGGCAGGTAGAGGGTCAAAGGGGGCACTGGCTCTCAGAGAGGTGAGAAGGGGCGGGGAGCAGCCTGAGGACAAAAACAACACCAGAGCAAGAGGCATACGCTCCGCGGGGAGCCTGGTGTAAACTGAAGAAACGTACACTTCTTGGCGCTACAAAGCAGCAGAAGGGCGCCTTTCACTAGAGCCAAGAACCTGGCCCATGGCGAACAAACAGCAACCACCGGAGAAACCAGCGGTGTCATGAAAACAACAAAGGACAGAGTGACAGACGACTGCCGCCGAAACCTGGAAGTACAACTTACACCTTTAACAAAAGGCAATTCCTGGTGCAAGCACCACACGCCAGAACACTATAAATATATAAATCTCCGCACAATTGCATAATTCCAGTGGCCCTGCCTATCAGTCACATGAATGAAAACTTTCAATTTGTTGGTTATCTATACCATTGGGCGGAAGAAAACGTTAAAGGACTAAAAAATTTTTTTTAAAGAATACATCCCTGTTTTGCATGAGAAATCTGTAATGTTGCGGCAATGCGGGCAAGTGCCCAGAACGAGTTGCTCTAATCCTCAATTAGTAAGATTCGGAAGGGCTGTATGATCATTTCTACTCATGGATACATCTTACATATGCCTGCTCGTTGCGCCTCCTCCCTGCCCTGGACTACAGTGGTGACTACACATGGACTCAGCCCCTCTCCTCTTAGCATCCACGCTTCCTAGCCCATCTAGATATGCCCCTCTGTACTGACTTATGTCTAACACTTCATTTCCATTCGTTTTCTGTTTGTGTTATCCTTCTTGATAAATGCAACTTATTAAATCAAAAATCATCCATTGATGTCCACCATTTTATGTCAGAACTGTGCCTACGTTAAAATATACTCTTTTATTCAAATGTGACTATTCTTTCTGCTTAGTAATTTACTTAACAGCAACTGTTCTAGCCAGTCCATCACTATAATCCAATAATTATTCGAAAAGACTTTGCCTCAATCTTGTTATTGTGTCGGAGGGCACTATAAAGTCTGAGGTCTCCTGGCGCTTCTGACTAATTTATAAGATGGAGGGGAGGGGGGCAGAGGGTACTCAGAAGGAACTAGAAAAGGGCAGAGTCTCCAAGTGCTGTCTAGATGTGACGTGCGATAAGATGCACAGGAGTTCACCTAGAAGAGAGTGCCAAAGGGACGGTGCATGAAAATGAAGCCCGCGTCTTGTCCTCCTGAGTCCTGGGACGCAGAGGAGCTTCAGACTAGAACAGAGAGTGCGAGCTGTAGAGGAACAGTAGCTGGAGCACCATGTGTAATGCATAGTGGCATGGGCGTCCGCAGGGGGCAGGGCCGGCTTTAGCGCTGGTGGCACACAGTGCGACAATGTTAGTTGGCGCCCCTAGTGACCACCTCCACCACGGATTCTCTCACTAGCACCCTTTAACAGTGACCAAGTCTCCATACCCACTCTCTCTCAGATGCATTGAATTTGTTATATAGCGCTACTCATACCATTAAAGTATGTCAGAGCACTTTGTATCACACACACATTACACAGAAAATCAATCATACTTGTGAAAATCAGTGTATAGGAAATGTTACATAAGCCAAAGGACTAAAAGTGTAGGAGTCACATGTCATCCATACTGGTAGGCAGTATAGTTTAGGAGTGCTTGGTGTCGAGAAGCACAAACTCAGAGTCGAAAAAGAAACAGCATAGTTGGGAGTTTTCTTTAATAATAAGAATCCATTTCTACCCAAATTAACCTTTTTTGCAATATATATTTTTTTTTTTTAAAAAACCTTTATTTAACAAAGTATGGAAATACAGATTCTCGCCTACAACCCCTCGGGCCGGCCAAGAAAACAGCACAAGGTATAGCATAATACACAGCTCGTCAGCCGACAACCAGGGGTCCGGCAGCCATGGTAAGAAATTCGTTAAGTTCCAAACGACAGGATACGAGCGGTTTCATTTTATAACATTCAAACAACAAAGGAAACAAGGCTGCACTCCGATCAGTATGGTCATTACATATGTGGCAGGAAGAAGCGGTCAGGAAACAATACGGTAGACAGGAGAAGAGTCAGGGAGGGAGGGACAGAACGGGAGCCCAGAGCAAATGGAAATATCGATATATCTGTACATGTGAGAGCCGAAGTGTACAGTCAAGGGGAACAAGGAGTATCAGGGGGATCCACGAGGGGGGGTTCACAAATGTCCCCACGGAATGCATTCCACTGGTTCCATATCCTACCCCACTTTCGGGGCCTGCCACGGGAAATATAAACAATTTTCTCTCTGAACATGCACCAGTCCATGTTATCTTCCCACCTGGAAACCAAGGGTGCCCTCTGAGACCCCCATAACTGCGCAATGTCCCTCTTCGCGATCATGTTGCCCAGAGTCACCCATTGAGTCTGAGCAACATTACAGTCGGTCGGTTCCCACACATTCAATAGACAGCGCTTAGGTTCAGGTAGCAGCCGAACATTTGTGACTTCATTCATCACTTCATGCACTCCCCTCCAGAAGGACTCAACCACCGGGCACTCCCATACAATATGGAGGAAAGTAGCAAGCATACCACAACCCCGCCGACACAGTCCACCCTCAGAAAAACCCATACGCATCAGTCGAGGACCAGTGACATAGACTCGGTGCAGGACTTTCAGCTGTACAAGTCGCAGGCGCGCCGGAATCGCGACCTCCTTAGGAGAGGACACCGCAGCCTGCCAATCTTCATCGTCTAGCTCCAGCCCATCGGCAGTCCAGGCGCCACGCAAATGGAAAAGCAAGTCCGACCGAACATTAATACGTTTTTTGTAAATAAGAGAAATAGTGCTGTCTGGAACATGACCGTCCAGCACCCTATCCTCCAGAGGGGAACTCTCCGGAACATCGGAACCGGTCGGAAAAACCGACCCAACGGCATGGCGAACCTGAAGATATCGAAAAAATTCCGAGTCACGCAGACCATACTCTTGCTGCAGTTCCGCAAAGGTCTTCACTCTATCCTTAACCCAAAGATCGCTCAATTTACTAATCCCGATGAGGTCCCATCTATCGAACCCCTTCGACGTCCATAGTTCACCCAGTCTCTCCGCAGCAAATAAAGGGGTCGCCCCGGTAAGCCTATCCGACCACCCAGTAGCCGCGGTCGCGCTGCTCCAAACCCGCACCGCCACTGCCGTGGGACCCGTCAAGTTCCTCCTAGCACTCCTAGAATAAAATGCCCTATAGTAATCCCCCCCAGGTAAGAGCCATCGGTCCATTTCAAAAGCCGGGTTCGGGACAGGACCATACATAGCATAATTCACAGCACTCAACTGGGATGCCCAATAATAGCGTCGTATGTCGGGTAAGGCAATGCCCCCGTCATACCAGGGTAGCGTGAGTTTAGCCAGTGCTATACGGGGCCGACCAGCCCACACCAGCTTCCTCTGGAGGCACTCTATTTCACGAAAATAGTGAGCCGGCACCAAATCTAGCGTGTTTTGTACAGCATACAGGAACCGGGGGAGGGACATCATTTTAAACAGCGCCGCACGTCCCAAGGGGGAGAGAGGCAGATTGCACCACGCCGCAACGTCCGACCGGAGCCGAGCGAGCGGAGGCAGCAAATTCCGATCATAACACAGCACAGGGTCAAGTGAAATATAAATCCCCAAATATTTAAAGCCATCAGTGCAGACCGGGATCGGACATATACGGGGCAGAGAAAGTGGGTCGCCAGTGAGCGGAAAGATACAGGATTTAGACCAATTGATAACCAACCCGGAGTTGCGGCCAAAAGAGCGCAATACGTCAATAAGAACTCCCAGCGATTTGCGGGGGGACGTCAAATATAACAGGATGTCATCAGCATAGAGAGAGACTCGGTCTTCGAAATCCGGGGACCAGCGTATACCTTTCAGAGAGGGTTCCCACCGAAGCCAGGCGGCCAGCGGTTCAAGCGCAAGCGCAAACAACAACGGCGACAAAGGACAACCCTGCCTCGTGCCACGCCCAAGAGCGAAGGGCGCCGAGGCTCTGCCATTAACCACCACCTGCGCGAGTGGCTCTTCATACAGGAGTTTAACCCAAGTGATGAATTTAGGGCCAAAACCGAACTTGGCGAGGGCGGCCCACAGATACGGCCACTCAACCGTGTCAAAGGCCATCGAAGCATCGAGAGAAACCAAGATGGCCGGCTCACGAAGAGATCCCGCCCTCGCAACGACGCCATGTAAACGGCGAAGATTGAGAGCAGTATTGCGCTGAGGGATAAAACCGGACTGATCCGGGTGAACCAGTCCGCTGATCACCGTGACCAGTCGATTTGCCAGTATTTTTGCCAATATCTTCGGTTCAGCGTTCAGAAGGGAGATTGGACGATACGATGAGCAACGCTCGCGGGGCTTACCATCTTTATGAATGACCACAATGGAAGCCAGCCTCTGGTCCCTGGGAAGAGAACCAAGATCTCGCGAGGCCGCAAACATACGCAGCAAATACGGCGCCATTTTGTCCGGACACAATTTATACAACTCAACCGGTATACCATTAGGGCCCGAAGCCTTCCCCGAGCGAAGGGAGTGAATGGCAAGCGCAACCTCATCGGCGGAAAAATCAGCCTCCATTAACACCCCGTCCGACTCCGAGAGACTGGGCAACACAAGGTCACGAAGTAACAAGCACGAGTCCTCCTCCGGGAGGCCGGAAACCGGGGCATATACAACCCGAAATGCTGAGCAAACACCTCAACTATCTCCACCGGGTCCACGACTCGCACTCCATCATCTCTCTCAATCACTGGCACCACACGATTCAATCTGTCTCTCCTGTCCAGCCACGCAAGCAATTTCCCGGCCTTATCACCCACATCATAAAGTCGCCCTTGCTGCATGCGATACATCGCCTCAGCAGCGGCAGTCACAAGTGCCCTTTATTCAGTTTGCTTAAGAGCCAAAACATGCAGAATCTCAGGCGTCACTCCAGCCTCCAACCGCCCCGCAAGCACTGTAATCTCAGATTCCAAACGCACCACCTCCTCTTGGTTACGCCGCTTCTCATCGGCCACAAGGGAAAAGGTCTGACCTCGGATCACCGTCTTGTCGGCCTCCCACAATGAAACCGGGGAGGAGACAGAACCCTCATTTTCTGCAAAGTAATAGTCCACACATTTGACCACCTCGGATCTGAGTCTAGGGTTCTGGAAGTGCCAAGGATTGATCGGGGCGATACGGCCCCCCGTCCCCAAACAAATGTCTAAGTGAAACCATATCGGGGAATGGTCCGAGATCCCCCTAGCCAAGTGTCTGATTTCACGCACCGAGGCCAACTGCACCATAGGCACGACAACATAATCAAGTCTCGAGAGACTTCCGTGAGCCCCCGAATGAAAGGTATATTGAAGTTGGCCAGGGTGCAGCTGCCTCCAACAATCGGCCAACCCAAAGGCATCAAGGAATTTCCCCAACCACAACTGCGATGCAGGGAGGAGACGGGGGGGGCTACGATCACTCTCACCATTTGCCACTGAATTGAAATCACCACCCAGCACAAGCAAGCCCTCGGGCAGGCCCAGAAGGACCTTGCCCAAGTCAGCGAACGTGGTAGACTGCAGCCCAGGCGGAACATAAATAGACAGTATGGAGATCAATTTCCCCTCCCATCTCCCGGTAATGCCAGCATAGCGGCCCCTATCATCCAACAGTGTGGTATCCACCTCCAAGGGAAGGGAATTCCTGACCAGGATACCAGCCCCCCTCGATCCCGAGGTGAAGCCGGAGTGCGCCACCAGACGATAGCCTCTCCTGTTCAGAGCGTGACACGTGTTGCCCACCAAATGGGTCTCCTGAAGCAGGACCACATCCGGGGAGCACCTCTTCAAGTATTGCAGCACAATCCCACGTTTTATCCTGTCCCCAAGACCATTAACATTCCAGCTCAAAACCCTAAGCCCCCTACCCCCCATCCCTGAAGCAAACCGACCGCACTCCCCACCTCGAAACAGTCATGTAAAAGCAAGTGATAAACAGAGCACAGCCTCGAACCAAACAGGAAGAAAAAAGCCCCCCCCCCAGCCCCAAGGAACCCAACAGTGTCGAACCCCCCACCCTGCACCCCTGCGGTAGACCCAAAAGCCACCCCAACTTGCAGTGTGCCTGTCGCCCCATTAAACTAACCTACAGAAAGAGAGAAAGAAATCCCCAGAGGAGGAAGACCCCTCAGACCCCCTCACACCCCCGGGCAGTCACATAATACTCAAAACTCAGTCCGGCAGCCCATGCGATGTAATCCGGCTTGCCAACGTAGACTCACTGCTCCTGGTCCTCCACTCCTCCCTCGGCCCCTCCCGAGTCTTCCGGGCCATCGGTACGCTTCGGTAAAGTGTCCAACCAGTCACTCACCACCTCAGGGCGGTCGAAGAAAAAGGCACGCTCAGCATGTTCGATCCTCAGGCGGGCCGGGAAAAGCATGGCATACTTCAGTCCCAGATCCCTGAGGCGCCTCTTCACGCCCGTAAAGCCCATCCTCTGTTTCTGGACGGCTTGCGTGAAATCTGGATAGAAACTTATGGAGGCGTTCTCAAATTTAATGGGCCCAGTGGTTCGCGATGCCTGCAGGATAGCGTCTCTATCGCGAAAGTTAAATAGTCTAGCTATAATAGGCCGTGGAGCGGCACCCAGCTTCGGCTTGCCTCCCGGAACACGATGGGCCCTTTCGACCGCAAAAAATTTACTTAGGCCCTGCGCCGCCAGATGCTTCAACACAAGGTCCTCCACCAGGATATCAACAGGCATATCGGCAGAAGTCTCCGGGACACCAACGATGCGGACGTTGTTGCGCCTGGCCCGGCCCTCAAAATCCTCCAACCGATTGGCAAATAGGTCACAAGTGGTCCGGAGATTACGGACCGTGGTCTGGAGGTCCGAGACATCCGTGGTCAGACTAGCGGTCTTAAGATCAAGAGATTTGACACGCTCGTTAGTTTTCCCAAGGTCCGCTCTGATAAGGGAAACATCAACCGCCACTGTGTCTATTTTAGCAGCCAGGGTTTCATACTGCTGGCCCATGCTGGATTGAATACTCGCAATGGCGCCCATCACGTCTTTCAGAGTAGGCTCCTCGCCATCAGGAGCACCGTCCCCAGCTTCCTCCAGGGCACCACTCGATCCGCCCGGGGAGCCCTTGGGTCGAGTGAAGCGATCAATGGTCTGAGATTGGGTGGCCCCCCCTCGGGACGAGCCTCTTGCGCCGCGTCTCTCGACCACTGTCCTGCCCGTCATGACCGGGGAGAAACTTCAACTGGAATTGCGAAACACGGACAAAACAGCCTCCGTCGTGGCAGGCGCCGAAGTGCGAGGAAAGAAGGGCACAGCACAAGACCAGGCCAGCAGTCGCAGAGTAAGAACTCCAATCGGGAAGTGGGCTAGCACTAGGAGCAGAAACGAAACCGAAAGCACTCCAAGGGAAGAGGGCGTGGCCCACCAGCCGCTGTTGTTCAATTGCCACCTGGGTACCTCGGGGACTCGAGCCCCCGGTTGGCATACGTGGTAGGCCTCAAAGTTCAGGTCGCAGTAAGTCCAGCGTGCGACGGCCAAAACAAGTCACGAAAAGAGCGCTGGCATCAGCAGGGCATCAATGAAAAATATCCGTCGTCAGAATCAGGATAGATGACAGGATAGTCGCCGAAGGTGGAAGGGGTCCCGGGAGCTCTTAGCTCACGCGTCCATCTTGGAATCGCGCGAAGCCCCTCCTCCCTTTTTTGCAATATTAATCAATGTTCTATACTTAGCAGAGTGTATGCACTTCTATGATGAAAGTTAATACCACACTGTTCTATATTAGGACTTTAAGTTATAAATTGAAAGTAACAAAAGGATGGCTCTTTTAAAAGCAGTAACATGCTGATCTATTCACATTAAATGTACTCTGTAATTTACTTGGTACACAATCTTTGCGTAGGCATATTAACCCTATGTACTACCTTCACATAAGTCAAAAACCTCAACTACACAAAACTCTGATCTCTGGCCAGGAAGAACATTAATCACAGGAGTTATCTTGACATTTTTGTGAGGCCCCGTAATTGCAGGAGGAAAGGAACGCGCAGCAGGTGCTTTAACCCCTCCCATGCTGGTGATGGAACCGCTCCGTCACCAGCCTCGGCTGCGCTGTGCTGATGACGGAGGGGTTCCGTTACGGCCCGCTCGGCGCGCCTGCGTGTCGCTGATTCCGCGCCTGCGCTGGGTGTTCTGTTGAGTGGGCGGGGCCTTGACGGAACTGCTCAGTCATCAGCACAGCGCGCCCGAGGCTCGTGACGGAGCGGTTCCGTCACGAGCATGGGAGCACCGCGCGGCCCCCCTCCCCCCTAGCGCTGTGGAGAAATTGCCGCCGCAGCGAAGGGGTTAAAAGCATAATAAAGTTGTAAACACGGTGCCCCCAGGAAGCCAGAACCCAGTGTGATGGCACCGGTCGCACCGCCCTAGGGCCGGCCCTGGCAGGGGGGGTAAGGAGGGGCGCCCCTCCTTGCCCCCCCTTCACCCGTGGATGCCCATGCGGACAAGGGCTGAGGGCGCCCTGGGTGATGTACTCAGCATTGTGAGAACTGAAGACACTGGTGTGTCCCTACAGGGCTTAATTTGTGCCGGTGGTCTCAGAAGGCGCTCATTTTCAGGGAGCAAGTCTTATTTATCATTATCAGACTGATGATGATGGAGCAGGGGGAAGGCTGGCCTGTGGTGACACCCCTCAAATATCACAGGAGTTAAAAACACCAGTGTCTTTGAACAAGTGAGTAAAGTGGGATACCCAAGGCGTTGCAGGGGTGCCTAGCTCGGGAAATCCTTGAAAAACTGGGGTGAAAGTGTCCTGACACTAGAACATTTTTTCTAATTACATTGATCAACATGTTATATATATTTAGAAAGATTGTTTGGAAGCGACGCACACATATTGCACTCAATACATCAACATTTTCAGCGACCCTAAAGGGAGAGAGCCCTGGGTCTTCAAAAATATGAATATTCCGTTAAGACATTCGGAGAAATGTTGAAACTGGAACTCAACCGGGGTCTGCCATGCGCACATCTGGCTAACAGACTTCGATGCTTTAAAGAAATGTCTTCATAACGCGTCACTCTTAGTTGATTGAGAAACACAGGGTCGTACTTACACAATGTAGTGCACTCTTGTGTCTTTGAAGGATTGCGTCCAAATAACGTTTTAAATAACGTATCTTGATTTTGATGTGTATGTTACATTCTCTTATGCAGATCAGACATGTTGAAAATCTGACGGAAACGTTCTGACGTTTGACAAACAGAGCAAATTGAAAAGACCCTCGACGAAGTGCAATGTTGAAAACCGAAGGGGCATTCCTGCTGTGAACCCCAGAGCCCGAGTTGCTTTGTCCAATAAGCTCTCAGAGATTTTGTGTCATTTTACCAAGCGATTTCGCCTATTTTCTCAATATGCAAGAATGAAAAAAAAAACGTACCCAGCTGGTTGTCAGGAGGTCTTGAGAGAGTGGACGCTGGCCAAGCGAGCAGCGCCCTCTGTTTAGTGTGCCACGTGGATGGTTTATTAGCGACCAGGGGGGGGAGGAGGGGGGGGTGCGCGTGAGCTCCTGGTTGCGTGTCTGTGGGCGGTTGCTGGTCTGTTTTTCCTCTTTTAAATTAGAACTTGAAATATCGAATACAAGAATAATTCAAGTGAAAAATGGTTTCGACCTGTCTAAACTACTCCTGAATTGATTTGAAAGCAAATGCATGCACTGTTTAGAACACGCATTGAAAATGCAATAGGTCTCGCCTTGCTTAAGTGTATTTATTTATTTATTTATTTCAAAGGTTTTATATAGCGCTACTGGACCCAAGAGTATCAGAGCGCTTTACATTAAGTTCAAGCCATTTGCTTTGCTAATGGTATTGTATAGCAAAGCAAATGGCTTTAACTTAATGAAAGGCGAGACCTAGTGCATTGTTAATGGCCATACCATATCACAACACACCATACTGTTCAATGATAGGCCATACTATACAATGACAGACCATACAATATGATGACAAGCCATACCATATTATACGACAAGACATCCCATACAATACATGAGGCCAGATCATGCTATTCCAACCCATAATATATCATGCCTTACAACAGAATGACAGGCCATACCATAGTGTGCAATGACAGGATATACCACATGATAATATACGTCAAACTGTACCGTGCCATATGATACAATGACAGACCATACCACACTACATTATACAATGACATGCCATACCATATCATACAATCATACAATGACAAACCATACCATACATTGATAGGCCGTGCAGTACCGTACTATACCATACCATACACTGACACGCAATACCACACCAAACCATGTTATACAATGATAGGCCATACCATCCGATACAATTACAGGCCACACAATAGTATACATACCATACAATGACAGGCAATACCATACAGACTCCAGAATGACATACCATATTATACAGTGAAAAAGCCATAACATACCATACCCTGTTCTACAATTACAGGCCACGCCATACCAGGGCTCGAAAAAACTACTCGCTATGGCGTGTCAGATTTTATCAGGTCGAGCGAGTTGACAAACAACAGGTGTTCTGTTAAGTCAGAAAATGAAGGAGTAATAAAGATGACTAAATCTTGTTTTTATTTTGTCAGATTTGATAGAGTTTTTAATAATATATTTATTTACTAATCATATTTATTTCACATTAAACAAAAAGCACATATTTATTTTAAAAGACAGCGTCATTTTATTTACTTAAGCATCATTTACTACGGGTGTTATTTAACGCCTTAGCTGCGGCCGTTATTTTGGCGCAGTGCTGGGCGTTCCAAAGAGTGGGCGGGGCCGTGTCGGCCGCTGAACATTCGCAGCACCAGCCAGGTAGTGCTCCGAACGTTCAGCGGCCGACGGCAGGAGCTATGAGGTTAAATCCCTGCCTCCATTGTTTTCTATAGCAGTACGCTGCACTACCTGTGAGTGGCCATGTATGGTACTGGACTTACCCCAAGGTTAGGCTGGAATACATTTACAACTCTTTTGGGACATTTTTGGCCATAGTAACTTTAGATGTGCATATTGTGATTAGCAATGGGCTTTATCTTGTTTGGTAGGTGTTTTTTTTTTGCATACTTCTCCCTAAACTCAGCCCATTTAGGTATAAGAATTCACAATTTTCCAGCCCCTTCCCGCCCATATTTACTACTAAAACATACACCCAAGCCTAAGTGTACGGAAATCTCCACACTTTGGCAAAGATCTATGCATAGAAGTCCGGTGAAGCAGAAATCTCAGTAAGTAGATTAGTGAATAGCATTTTGTAGAATGTGAGTATTACTACTAAACGGAGACTGTTATGTTAATAGGCCCACTAATGATAACCGATATAGCAACATTATAACATTATGTCTATCAACAACTATCCAAGATTTTTATTTTGACTATCAGTCACTGCTTAGAGAAAGCTCACTGACTAACTTGCCTGTGAAACAGGTGTTGACTGAACACAAATTGGGCATCAATAGAAAAATTAAATAATAATAAAATTCTCTTATAAGACTGAACGAGGATGTTTAAATTGGCATATAACCTGTGATGGTTTGTTAGGATCCTTGTAAACTATGCTATCTCTTGACCAAGGGGGTCACTATGCTATCGCATGATCGGGGGGGGGGTGAGGAATCCTTCCCAGAGTAATGCACTCATCACAGCCTTAGATTCAGTTTGGAGAAGTGCCAGCCTCTAACACTGGCTCTTAGCCCTACAAAGGCAAACAATATAAAGTAGATAACGAATCAAACAACTAGGGATGTAAAATTCCCAGGCAATCGTCCTAAAGGCTACCAATGCCATTTCAACCAGGATGCTATCCAATCGAGCGCACACATTCCTACCAATAGTGTTCTTCTGAAAGCGTAAGCACAACAGAGCTGACCATATTATATGCCTAGAGACAGAGTACTGTGTACAAAGCCATGGCTATGTTCTTAAGTCACACTTCTGCTATTACACAAACGTCGTGACGTTACGAGGAGCAGCGTATGGCGAGCTTTGAAATGCAGCTTCCCATAACATATTGGGCTGTAATGCAATCTGCGGGCTGCGTAATGCCTTAATCGTAGGGTAATTAAACGATCGCTGGACTCACCTGTGCCATCTTCACCCTGCGCCTGGGTATGGATGGTGGGAGCCCTGACTGCCGCTGTTGATTTCCTACATGGTCACGGTCTTCGCAGAATCACAAGAGGCAACGAGGGGCCTATGCAGAAGCTGCCCCTATAATGCCTGTCTTAACATCTGCAGTTTCCAGAACCCGACAGGGGTTTAAGTGGAACTTTACAAATGGAGTGGTGGATTGAGAAGAGACTCTCGTCCCACATCTAAGTTATGTCGGTTCAGGCTCAACTTTGCGATTAATTATACGTTAGGACTCCCACTCCACACTGAGAGACGTCTCATATTTTATGGATCTGATGCGAGGTGGTGCTAGGTTTTCTTTAGACAAATGTGTGTCTTTTCTACATTTGCAGTGAATTCTTCGTGTCTCACGGAAATGCGTTCAGAAAGAATAGTACAAGAAAATTGCTCACTACCTACTAAACCACTGATTAAACACAGCTATGAGAACAAGCTGTCGGCGTTGTGTGAAAACTTCCCAGCTAATGAAGGAAAGAGTGTGACGCCGTAAGTGAAAGATCCAATCCCGGTGGGCGGGGCTAAAAGGAGACAAGGCGGCAACAAGGAGGGACTAAGAATCCTCCTTTTCAATCGTGAACCTACATTTTGCATGTAGGATGACACCAACAAATGAGGAAGATGGGCGGGGCTTCAACTCCGCGTCCGAGAGCTTTGGAATCTATATTGATTCCAAGAAGCTCTCGTATGATGAGAGCAGCGCATGCGCGTTGCTTTCGCCAGCCGAGACCTAAAAAATATACAAGGGGTTTTTTAACAAAATGTGGTATTTGCAACTGTGTCCGAAGTTTCATGAGTCGCTCCTAAGACACATTTTGGATTCTCCCCGAGTCAGCAGCAATATTGAATATTGGGACAAGAGCTGCTACTGAGTGGTACTGCCATTTTTATTAAGGGGTGGGGAATTCTTATACCTCTCTCTCACCACAACTACAAGCAGACCTATGTAGTATTAACAAATGTTCTAGTAAAACTTTGTTTTTTTTACCTGTCCACTTTTGTATTTTCCTGAGACATGCATGTTAGCCGCAGCCTTTTTAAGGTACGTTTTTTAGGTCGAGCCTGGGCAGCGCATGTGCTGCTCTGCGAGGCATGCTCTATTGAGGTAGGAACTTGAAGCTCCGCCCACTCTCCGCCCACATTTTTCATTGGCTTGTGTCATTGTCCATTGTAAACTGTGGCTGTTCATTGGTCAAAAGGCTTAGTAGACCCTCCTTAGTACCGCCTTGTCTCATTTTGTAACCTCCCATGGTGACACCCCTGTTACGTGTGTTGTTGCTCGTAGGCTTTAATTACAGCCTCCGAGCACTATTTTCTCAAATAGCATTGTCCTACGCACTCTCCTAACGATTTTAGTCATTTTTATAGCACACATTTGCAATGCAATAGGTCTCGCATTTGCGAGAGTTTAACCTATTGGCATTGTAAATGACAATGACTTTTATTTATCTGTTTTAAAAACAACACCTAAATAAAAGGCATTGTCATTTACAATGTCAATAGCTCAAACTCTCATAAATGCGAGACCTATTGCATTGCAAATGCTTGTTTAATCTGCTTTTACATAGAATCTCCTTTTGACCCTGTTTTAGGATCCAGCAAAAAGTTACAATCCAAAAGGATTCTTGTCCGTCAGTTCGGTCTTGACTTATTTTCAAGCAAAGAGCTGTGGCTTCTCTTAAATATAGAAGCCTTGTGACAGATTTTCAAGCCTCCTGGATTAAAAATGTCATCTGTAAAAAAAGGCTGGGGTGGCCTCAGAACAGTTTCGCAACATTTGCGAGCTTGAACTATTTAACAAGAACAGGCGTGAAACGTGAGATCATGACATCTGTGAATCTATCTGATGCAAAATAATAATGTTTGTATACATTTAATATGCTTAATGAGCGGCTCACCTTCACCAGTAAAACACCAGAAGGGAAGAGGTGTCCATGAGTAATTTCTATTCCTCTAAGCAAGTGGTACATTTATGCACTTATATCACATGGAATAGGGGACTCCAAGGGGTTAACAACCAGAAAAATAATTCTCATGTGGTAATTTCCAATTCCATGGGGTTTGACTCAAATATTACACAGTACAGGGGTGAAATGGAAAAGTAGCTTCAGGGAGGGTGTTACACGCCCCCCCCCCCTCCCAATAAATGTATTTTCCAAGTGAAAGTTGGGTTCAGGTGTTTTCATTCGGGTATGGTGAGATATCTGTTAGGATTTCACCAGGAATATTTACATACAAACAGACAAAACACACACACACACTTTCTCCATGTTTTGAAAGTCCTACAAAATATTGGTTCTTTTACAAAATGTTTTCTTAATTACTACTCCTACCAATCCACGTTCCTCTCCCTTTCCACTACCCCTTACGCCCCTTGCATGCACCCTACTTATCAAATAATCTATGTAAACAATATATGCCAGCCTGATTGTCAGAAAATCTAAAGCTCACCCCAGCAAATCTTACTGACAAACTATGCCCCTGATGGCAAAATCACATGCAGTTTTACAGTACTGTGCAACAAAAAATCAAGGCCACACTTGCAAGACTGCCAAGAAACCCACATCTCATTAGCTCATTTGATGGACTATTGATTCCTTCTCAAAACATTGAATAAGCGGTTCGAGTGTTCTATGTTAGATTTCTAGAACTGCCGCCACCTGCTTTCATGACAGCACTCTTTCCTTCCAGGATCCCTTTCCTCTTGCCCCCACCAACTTCCTTTCCTGTGTTTAGCATCTGTGCCTTCTCCTACATGCTTCTAAAGCCTGGAACGAGCTGCCACTGCACCTGGAAAGGTAGAAAGTCTGGAGGAGCGGATGTTGCATGGCCCAATGTGACTTGCTGGGCAGTTTAGCAAATTTTGATTTTTTTCTTTCTACTGCCCAACACAGACCGGTGTCTGTTTGCTCTTCCAGGACGAAGTTGGGCTAGGGCTGGGGAGGTTGGTGTAGGGTCAATGAGAGTAAACCAGACCCAAGGCAGGCACTGGCATCCTCAAATCTAAACCAATACAGGACAGTTGGCCTGTTTATAGAGGCTGTGTGGGTGGGGGCAGGCCTGGTCTGGCCTGTACCACTATTTCCACTTGTGAAGTTACTTTTCTGGACACTTCCATATCCATGCAGAAAGCTCAGCAGCTTCAAATCTTCTCAATTCAATTCAATTCAATAAATCTTTACTTCGGCACATTGTGGCCATAAAAGATATATGATACATAAAACATTAAAAACAGCAATTCATGGCAACTTAGTAGAAAAATGAATGGAAGCTTACATCCAGTTGGAAGGGAGTTTAAGGAAATACAATAAAAATACATAAATTAATTAAGAAGGCAATATAAAAACCTATATTAAAACATGTGTTAAAATACAATTGTACAGTTCCAATGGTTCCTTAGGTATAATTCATTATTCCTACTGATAACAGAAGGAAACACGCATCTTTGATACAGAATCACAGAATCAACCGATTATAGCTCCATACACTGTTCCTTGCGTACATGACTTACAGCCAAAAGAAATCTGCTGACACAAAAAACAATGACTTGTCTCGTGTCAGTTTTAAATACTCTGTAGGCTTCATCGTATGATCGCAAACCTATAGCTTTACACAGGGGCTTAATCCACCTTTTCCTGGTAGTTACATAAGCAGTACAGAAAAAGAGGATGTGGTTGTCATCTTCTTTTCTACTAAACTGGCAACACGTACATCTCTCACTTACTTCAGATCCAGATCAAATCTTCTCAAAACTTGCTTGCCCAGGCCTGGCCTGGAGGGATGACAGGCAGCAGTCGCCGGGCTGTATCTGTCAATACTGCTGAAAGGGGAGTGGTACCGGGTCCCAGGACTGTAAAGGACACACAACACCCAGATTAGTGATTTAAAAAAAAAATACAAAATCAGCTTATGGGGCCCAATATCTTTGCTTGCATTAGGGCCCATGGTGCTTTTGCTATGCCAATGGCTGATGAGGCTTGGGAAACAGCGGCGATGCCAGGGAGTAGGCGCTTGGCTGATTGACGCATAATTTAAGACCAGGCGAATTGTAGCCAGGCCAGTAGACTGATGACAGGTAAATTGTTGTCTAATGTGTTCAGCCACAATTCTCAGGTGGGAGTGCTTAGAAGTCCCTCTTTACAGTGCTTAATTTCTAAAAGAATAAGTGCCGATGCCCAGGTTTTTTTCCAAAGCCCACCAGCACGGTTGCTAAATGCTGAGAATGTCCAATACCAAGGTTTGTCTTTCACCTAATGCCTCTTTCATCCAAAAACACACTCTCCCTACCCCTTATCTCACACTTGCAGGTTCATTTTCATCCTTTTTTTCAACCTTTTACATTGTTTTCCGTATTTCTCTTACCCCTTTGATGCTTTTCTCTCTCTTGTACTAGGTTAGTGTCTGGTGATGCAAAATAAGTGCTGGTCCCCCAAAAAGAGTGCTGGTGAACCCCCCATCCCATGCCCTCTGCAGCCACTGGTGTTGTAGAGCTTTTTTTCATGCATATTCGGGGATCCTTAAGTGCATCTGATTAATCGAAATTCATAACTGCGGTTAATCACCAAATCAATACTTTTAGATAATATAAAGCACATTAGGCCCCACAAGGAAGGCAGAGAGTGGTTACGCTTTAAACCATAAAAGTATATTTAAGGTTAAAACGTTTACAAATTAAAAATAATCAAATTAGTTCTAATCAATAATCACTACATGTAGGCATTAGTCAATATGCAGTTCAAATCACTCAAAATCATATAAGATGTCAAACTATTATAAAGTCACCTTTAAAAAATGTAAAGTAAAATAAGTTCTCCCATAAAGAGAGTCTCTACATCGCCTACTCTGCTCAGTAAGTATTTTAAAGGTATTCTGAAAAAGTTCTGCTCAGCACTAGCTTAAATCACACTATTTTAACATTTGCTACACTTACACATGGTTCCCATATAATGCTCCAATCAGGCTAAGGCATAACGATACAAGATTAACTAATTAGTTTCTTAAGACACTATACAAAGATGCTTCTCTAAATGGCCTTCAAACTTACAGCTATCACCAATATAACAAGATACCCTGGACCAGCCTGTACTCTGCAGGTGCACTGTAACAACTCATTAGAACATTCTGCAGTTATCATGTAAATTAAAACATTTCACATGAAACAGAGAAACAAGGACACATCGCTTTTGATAAACATGAGTACAACTTCTCCTAGAAATGGAGAAATATATGTGCTATTGAACAAGATAGCAACCAGACTATTTCCCTTTTAAACACAGGCCTATGTTAGCTATGGTCAATCTAAACCTGAAGAATGCACAGTTAGTATATTGCATGAGCACATGTGAATGTTGATATAATGCAGAACATTTAATAAGAAAATAACTTCATCAATACTCCCTGTGGTGACTCTTGGAGTAAACACAGATTACACCCACATTTATTTCAAACCTCCTCTTACACAGAGGTTGTCAACTTTTGCAGCTTGTGTCTAGATTCCTCCGATCCTTGAGTTTGTCATAAATTTACTCTTTAGGTCTTCAAGTTCCACATCTGTGTACGGTCTACCCCAGCCTGGGTACCAGCAAATGACCATGCCACACGGAGCTTGGTATTACATGCCTTTTCGTATCAGGGTGTAACCCTTAACTAACATTCTACATCATGAATTCTATCACCCACACCACACACTTATGTCACTGTCCTATGGAGTCCTTAAGGAACCAAAAGGGTCTTATCATTTGTAACTCACAAGGCACTTCATCTCCCCCTTTGTTAAATTAATAGTACCAATAATACATATATACATTACAACTCTTCAATGAGTTGTTTTGGTGTTCGAATCAATTGCCCAGATCTGTTCATGTGAGGCTGTGGAATTACCGGAGAAGTGTCCATGACTGGCATTGGTGACAGAGATATTGGTACAGTCATTGGGCGCTCTGGATTCTCAGGTGGACAAGTCTCACTCCTGACATCTGGAGCTGGCAAAGATCGAGGCAGGTGCTCAAAATGCTAAGAATCTTGCGTAATTGACTTTTCAGGATGGTGAGCAGTCAACCTGTGTCCTTTACTAGTCACAACCCTCAGTATCAAAAGGAGCATCAGACTTGCGTTTCCGTCTGATGATAAATTGGTCTCTTCTGTGGAGCACAGTGTTCCGAACACTGCGGCATCTGCCCAAATAGGTCTTCATTTTGCATTTGTGACACAAATCAGTGGTTCTAAGTTTATCAATGGCAATAGATATCTCAGTGGTCCATTGTGGCAATTTGGTTCCTATGGCTCTCCCAAACAATAATGTGGCAGGGTTTTCACGTGTGGTCTAAAAGGGAGTTGGCCTGTATGCACCAAGCATAGACTGTAGACCTGATTTGAATTCAAGCTTTTTAAATGTAGCGCACCAAACTGATTTTTTGAGGGTGCTCATAAATCTCTTGACCACACCATTCACCTGTTGCCAGATAAGTGTGCTTATCTGGTGCTTGACATTTAGATGAGTGAGAAAAATCTTAATATTCTTAACCATCGAAAGACCATTGTTAATTTCAAAATCGAGGGAACCTCCCATGTTGCAAAAATACTTTTTAGTTTCTCAATGACTGTCATGAGTAGCTGACGACAAATCTTCTACGTGGGGAAACAAGAATATTCATCAACAATTACTAGTAGATGATGTCCATTGTCAAGGGGTCCAAAGGAATCAATGACAATCTTCTTCAGTGCATACTTTGGAGATCAGAACTTTTTAACAGATGTGGGGTTGTCTTAGATGACAAACAGGGGCACAAATGACAAGCCTATAACTCGTTTTCAACTCTTCCATCAAGACGAGGGAACCACACTCGGTCCCGTAGAGCTTGTTTCAAAGCAACAACTCCACAGTGTCCCTCATGAGCCACTTCAATAACACAAATAACAAGCCTATAACTCGTTTTCAACTCTTCCATCAAGACGAGGGAACCACACTCGGCCCCGTAGAGCTTGTTTCAAAGCAACAACTCCACAGTGTCCCTCATGAACCACTTCAATAACTTGTTGTCTTAGACTCTCGAGCATGACAATTCTCGACCCTTGTAAGATGATGCCTTCTGGGGGTAATTGTAAGTTCTTCTTGCACATTTTTTTATTTCTCATATTCAGGGTCATATATGAAGAGGTTGAGTATGTTTTTGCCACGATTGGTGTGCAATGTTGTCTTTGAGTATTAGCAGATCATAGCCAGTAATTGTGGCAGTAGTGATTTGTCCTATGGATATGACAGCAGGGGTACTGGATTTCACAATTAATAGAAGAATCATCCGCTTTAGAAGTAGTGCCTGTATTGGCACACAAGAGAAGCAGTCCACATTGTTTTTATCTTTTTCTGGATGATGCACAATCATATAATCATACGCCTACAATGGCAATCCCTACCCCTCAATGCTCAATGTGGGGGGCTTCTTGGCTTTAGGATTACCGAAAATGGTGAGCAATGATTGGTGGTCAGTGAAAACTGTGGAATGCTTTCTGTATAGGAACACAAGAAAATGCTCACAAGCCCACACTAAAGCAAGGCTTTCTTTTTCAGGTTGAGAATAGGCACGTTTTGTCATTGACAAACTTCGCCTAGCATATGTCACAATATGTCTTGGAGACAACAAGGGAACCCAAAGAAGTCGGCAAGGGACCTTGGGAGTCAATATTATTAAGGCAACAGTGGTCCCTTACAAATAATAATGCTTAATCAATAAATATAGACAAAGTCGTTGCTATATTTGGAAACGACATGTCCAGCCGGGCAGAGGTCTAGGTATTTACTTTTCAGTCAATGTAAAACATGAATAACACACAATATACAAGACAGGGCACAAGCCTGTACCCAGTCAATCACACAAGAAATATCAGGACAGGGAACAATTAAATGGAACAAACAAAAGGGCTTAGGCAAGAGCTTAACGTTCTGTAAACTTGTTAATCGCACAGTTTTGATTGTAAAAAAAACAATATTTACACCTTCACACTTTTAAAGGACAAATAAATCATTCCATGTGTGTAAGGTGCTCATAGTTGTGGACGGCATTTCAATCCGATTAGCACATTCTACGGATCTCATCATCATTTAATGTATGCCTAATAATAAAGCAGCCTCACTTGCCAAGAGGGAAGCCAAGGGGTTCAAGGCTTATTGTGTACCCGATCACAGGAATTTCCGGACGGGCTGTTGCTGTGATCTGTTGGGGTCAGCTTGGATTTGATTCCGGTTAGCAATGTGCTTGTGTAAGACTGAAGAATGGCCAAGCTTTGGCCAGTCAAAGAACGTCAGGCGGACCACAATCGGGAATATAGGGACGTTCAAAATAGTCCGGTACAATAACCGATAGTAAGGATGCAGTGGTGCTCAATCACAGGTGCCGGTACCGGACTATTTTGAACGTCCCTATATTCCCGATTGTGGTCCGCCTGATGTTCTTTGACTGGCCAAACCTTGGCCCTTCTTCAGCCAAGGTTTGCAGCCAAACCACTGCAGATTTTCATGATAACCAGCTAAGCTAAGGGGGCGAATGGAGTAATCATGTGCACAAGGGTATGTGCCCTTAAGTTTATAAATCCAATCGTACGTAGTGCTCTAGGGTAAGGATGTAAACCCAGCATCCTCAAAACATTCAAATATTGACCTGTGCCCTGAGCACATACACCAATACACCAATAGTGTCCCAAATGAAGTAAAATAATAGTCGTCAGATTGTTGTCTTTTCATCAAGTCTTCACTTTATTCTGGGATATAAATCAGCCTCACACCAGCCAGCATGTGTTTCGTCTTCAGGTTAAGTCACCCTACGATTTCTTCAGGGCTGCATATCTTGGCGTGATCTCGTATGACATTCTAACTCATCTGCTGAATTCAAACTTATATTCAGTAAAAAATTAACAAGTAAGCGTATTTGTTCTAGTGTTACCTCCCGAGTACGGCCAGGCTTTGATCATCCCCGCGTTTCCCACACACTCATCACAAGCAGACTGCACTACGGACACGCCCTGTATGCCAGAATCAACATAATCTCTCCTTCACAAACTCCAGACTGTCCAGAACACCGCAGACAGACTCATCCTCACCATCCAACAACACAACCACATCACCCAGCACATCCGAAACCTCAGTGAAAAAAGAGTGACTTTCAAGCTGCTCACACACGCCTACAAAGCCCTCCACAACACCAGACCCCACTACCTCAACTAAAGAATCTCCTCCACACCCCCAATAGATACCTCAGGTCCGCTGACCTAATCCCTGGCTGAAATCCCCCGCATACACAGAACCAGACGGGAGGCAGATCTTTCTTCTACATCGCAGCCCAAACCTGGAACAACCTCCCCCTCGGCATCAGACAAAGCCCTACTCTGCAAACCTTCAGAAAAGACCTCAAGAACTGGCTCTTCAGATGACCTCGGAGCTGCCCGAAACCCCACTCACCCCAGAGCGTTGAGACCCTCACAGGTGAGTAGTGTGCTGTACAAACCCCTGATTGATTCTCCCCTCCCCCTCACTCCCTAGTAACATCTTTACCTTGGTCAAAGAGAGGCCCGGTGCACTGAGATGCTGGTGCTACACTCATGCTAATACCATTGCAGGAAAGGCGCCGATCTGCTGCAATGAAAGGAACATGTGTACTACTGACAATGAGGGTTGCCATGTCTGCATGCAAACAAAGAGAAACAGAACTGAATCCTTGCACAGTGAGGAGTAGTTACTTGTATATTGATAGTGCTACGAGGTCCCAGCCTACGGCTGAGAAAACACTGCGACTATTAAAGTCATTTTAAAATTGCATTACAAACAGTACAAGTGTCCTTCAAACTGTCTCCATGTTGTTGTACGGTGGCACTCATAAGTACACTAAGCACATGTAAATGTCACACATAAACTATCTGAAAACTTGGCAGCTATACTATGAGTTGACAACCTCACCAGAAAAGTCAAGGATTTTTGCTGTGTGCAATTTCCGCATTACAAACTCAATATGCACCAGGACTGTGTGTTCGAGGCGCCTTCAGTTTGGCTTGTACCTGAGGTAGTACTGTTCCTGGTAAAGTCTAGAAGAGGCTGTCCCTGAAGACGGGCCGACACTCGCTGCCACCTTCCTTAGTCTCCAAATGTTTCTTTGATGCGGCGGTCGGAGTAACAAACTCATGTGACAGTGGAGAATGGGCGGGGACCATCTTATCACGTGACGGGGGAGAATTGGAAGGAACCTCGTTGTTTTGAGCCACGGTGGTAAAGAAAGGGGGGGGAGAAAGAAAGTGACAGAGATGACATATAAAGAGGCGGTGTCAAAGACGTCAATCATAATGACATACTGACAACGTGGATAATAGGTTTTGGCTGAGAAATACAAATGTATCTTGTAGCGCCCATGTTGGAATGGGAAGGGTGTCCAATTCCTACTTAGAGGTTGTTTCGTCGATTTACAAAATGTGGAAAGCTGCACTAATAATTAATTTCCATAAAATATATTAAGCTAAGCTTTTAAGGCCTGTAATTTGTCAGATACTGTTTTTCTCACAGACACAATCAGGACTCTAAAGTTTTGTTTTGGTAGCCTGACAGCGCTAAAGGGTAAGAGCATTCGCCAGCTCTCTCGTCCTATCATTAGAACTACGCGATTTGACGCGCAGCTGCTGGAGAGTGGCATCCAAGCCGTGCTGAAGCACCCAGAGATTACGTCACAAGCCCTGCTTCTGCTTGGGCATCTGCAGGCTGCGTGTGTAGAAAGCCATCTGTTTCTACATCATCTGCCTGCGACACGGTGTGTACTTGGACATCGGTTCTTTCTGAGGCTCTGAGAGTGTGTGAAAGGGGCAGAGGAGGCCGCTACTACCATGAACTGCAGCTACAATGACGAGCTCCAGTATCAGGACAAGATCCACAAGAACTGCTGGAGGATCAACAAGTTGTCACCATGAGAGTGCAAGCGCACATGACGTGCGTTCTGCTCAAACGCCGCAAGCGGGGACAGGAGATGTGCGTGTGCCATCTCCTGTCTCCCTCCGCTAACAAAACCGACGACTGTAGGTCTCGCCAAGGCGAGGTGGACAAGCGCTGCATCGCTTGGCAAGACCTAAAAAGAACATACTCTATAGCAGATATCAGGGCTGCCTAGCAGCTTTAGGGAATATAATGCATTGCTGCACTTTCGATACCCTAAATGCTTTAAGATTTGCTTTAGAAAAAGTAGCATAAAGCATCTAAAGAATTTTTAAAAAACATAAAATGCATCAAGGTTTGTTCAGAAAGTGCATCTCATGGGCAAACCAATGTAGAGCTACCCATAGTGCTTTGAGCCTCTGCGATCCACAAAAGCTGTCACATGATGCCGGCTCTGAAATCAAAGAGAAGTGATCATGCCCAGCGTGTAATTTCTAAAGGCAAATACATCAAGGGCTCAACAGGTACTAAAAATATAATGTAATCTCAAATGGAATTTTTGCTGGATTGAAAAAGTTCTTGAAAGCGGAGCTTAACCTCCGGCTTCTCACTTTTAGTAAGGTAGAAGGTGAATCAAACATATCAGACACACTTAAGTAATTAAAAGTCTTAGAAACATACCCCAACCAAGGAATGTATAAGTCCTTCTCTAATTTGATCCAGTCCAATATCATGTCCCTATTCAAAATGGCCTCACTATTGGCCCAAATAGGGACCTGAAGCAGAAGTGGGGCCAGCATCACTTTTATCTGTAATACACTGTAGGCTCAACTCTGAATGAATAACTTTAATGGCAACTCGTAGTAGGGAGATGGAGGAGCTGTCTACATATTCGGTTTTCCTCTGTGAAGAAGTAACATTATGATATTCCCAAGACCCTGCTTCCTACAGAGCTGCAGTGACACCCTGGCACAGGTCTTGTCCAAATCCTTCACCTCAGGAGAAATGTCTGTCATGTTAGTTATAAACGTGTTCATTTCGCTACTGTTCTCTGGAATATACGTGCAGCATTGCTGGACATGTAACATGCAGCAAACTCTGCACTCTTTCATGAGTAAGATATCCAAAGCATGACTGTTCTGCAAAACCATTGCCCTTATTGCTATAAGCTCAGCATAAATAGTAGCTTAAGCTCCAGCTGTAATTGTGGCAAGGCAATCTACCAAGGTAGACAATCACCTACTACTTGGAAAGCACTATGTTTACCTCTCTCAGGAGTCACTATCATCTTTATTTAGGTAATCTACATTATATTTTTTAGGAAACATTGAAGTTAAATAATAGCTACCAATCCAGGTAACTGGAAGTTGGAAGTATGTATTTTTCCCAGCCACATAATAAACCCCCTTACTAATGGGTTTTTCTCCTGTCAAATATGCATCTCCCATAGGCTTATTAGCCCAATAACAACCACTTCATGCCACCAACTCTGGATTCCAAGCATGTTCTTTATCTCTTACAATACAAAATGTCCCCTTCCTATTCCAACACAAATAGAGTTCTAGATGTACTCCTAAATCCTTTACTGCCTCTTCTTCCTTTTCCCAACCACTTCATTCTCCTTTCCTTACTTTTGCCCAACCTTCAGTCTCCTCTCATTCCATTCTTCAATAAAATCCTTTTCAGCTGTGCTTAACCTACATGAAGCCTTAGTGTTGATTGAGTTAATACATTTAGTTTGTGTTATGGGTCTCATATAATGAAGCATTCAAACAACAGACTTTGCTCCTGCTTGTGGATTTAAAACCTTAATCATAAGTGTAAGGAAATGTCACTTTTTTGCATGATCACACTCAAAGTTTTGGAATTATGCGATTGGTTTTCCGACTCTGAGAGTGCACTGAGTCCTGTCAACCAGCTGCCAGTGCCAGTGCCAGTGTTCTGATCCTTAAAATGTGTATGTCTGATTGGCTCACCCACAATCGGCATATGTTAACTTACTTATAGGTCCCTAGTACATGGTACCAGGGATACCCAGGGCCTGTACGTTAAAGTGTCCCTTGTGGACTGCAGCACTTAGTGTGCCTTCTTGAGTGTGACGAAGTAAACGCATGACTCCCAGTCTACCATTGTTAGCTTGCAGAGCAGCTCTCAACCTGCTAACTCGACTTTGCCATTTAAAACACTGACAAAGTCCAACCTTCATTTTTTATATATTTAAGTTACGCCTACGGCAGGCCTATTGAGCACTAAGGCAGGGTCCAGTATATTTAAAAGTAGATGTGTTTTTACATGCTCTAACTGCAAAATCCCCCAAATTGTCATTTGTACTGTGGAAAGGGTTGTAGCCCTATTGACAAGTACAGGGTCACACGCTGACACTCAGCTTTATAAACTTCTGAATGGGACTACTAAAGTTGGTACTTCAAGGTATCAAAAGAACCATTGCATTAAACCCGACTCGATGCCCAAGTCGCATTTAATGTAACTTCTAATTAAATTGCAACTTTAGAAAGTTGTTACTCTGTTGCCCAAAGTTTTCCAATGACTGTTTATGGTTGCTGGCCATGAGACAACCTTCTGCCCACCTGGGGGAGGTGTGAACGACTCTCAGAAGGCAACACAAAAGGGGCTACCCTTTGAAGAGTTGTTATCTGTCCCTGGCAGGAAGGCCGAACCGGGTGTGAGGCCAAAAAGCGAGCTTCAAAGGGGATGTAGTCTTTGAAGGGAAAATGGTGGACACATGTGAGGGACTGCTCTTTTGTTCTGGTAGACAGGTGACATCATGGGCATAGACAGAGAGGAGGAACCTATTGCCCAACCAGTTTTCCCATGAGCTTGTTGTTCTCAGGTAGCCACACTTCTAGGGTTGGCTACCAAGCCCCACACAGCGAGAAAAGGGTCCTACCGTCTTGGAAGTGGGAAAATAGTACATTGTGGGATTGCTAGATGCCACACTTTGCAGGAAATTAATTCAAACATTCCATCCATCACTTTTTTGTATACTTTTGTTTGTCACCTTAAGTCGGACGGGTATGCCCAGATGCAGGTCCTGCGCACACTGTGTCCCTAGAACCAAGTTGTAGCCGGCTGATAAGCCCATAACGATGTAGCAACAGGTCCTGGGTCACTTGTGTTCTGGTTCAGGAAGGACCTGGCTCGGTGTTCCTCTCAGGACAGTGATTGCTCCTGCAGTGGTTAAGGACTCCTTGGAATCTTCACTAGGGTAGGGTTCCCTAGTATGTCATTTTGGATGGGGGACTGCCTTTATTTCTGCTTATCTGGAAGAAATATGGATAAGTATCAGGTTACCTACAGTTTCACACCTTACCACACCCAAGGGAATAGCTTAGTTGAAAGATTCCACAAGACCATGAAAGGGATGATCATGGGTTTACTAGAGAAACTTAGAAGGAGGCCTTCCATTTGCCTACAGGGAGGTACTTCAGAAAGGAGTCGACTTCAGTCGATTTGAACTCCTCTTTGGTCACTCCTTGAGAGGCCAACTAAGTTTAGTGAGGGAAGGATGGGAAAAGCCCATCAAGGAACCTAAGCAAGATATAGTGGACTATATACTAGGCTTTGTTCTGGGATGGCAGAGTATATGAAAAGAGCAAACATCAATTTGAAGACCAGCTAGAGGTTTGTGAAGCACTGGTATGACCAGATGTCCTCCCTGGTACAATACCAACCTGGAAAATTTGTGTGGATTTTAGAGCCTGTTGTTCCTAGCAGCATCCAGGAAAGTGGACTGGGTCCTATACATATCAAATTTTAGAAAAGAAGGGGGAAGTCACCTATCTGGTGGAATTAGACACGCAAGAAACCATCACAGGGTTATCCATGTTAACAGGCTAAAACTCCACCATGACAGAGCAGATATGACTATGCTGATGACGACAGATGGCGGGGTGTTGCAAATAATAATAATAATAATAATAATCCACATTTGTATAGCGCACAATCACCCGTTAGGGTCTCTAGGCGCTGGGGGCCGTCGGGAAGATTAAGCAAGCTATTGCCCAGAGTCGCATGGTGCTGGGCTAACCTGCCGCCGGAGCCGGGGATCGAACCTTGATCTCCAGCGTTCAGCGTCAGTCACCCTGGCCGCGGCGCCACACCTCTCCCAGATGGGTCCCTCCTGTTCAGTATACCTGGATCACCTGGTTTTGGACTTTTCTACTATGGGTGAATCTTGGTTAATGTGTCTCACCCACCGTAATCACATGGCAAATGAACTGCATGTGTTTAGTTTACTACCAGAGTCCGCCTTTTAAGATAAGGTCATTGTTACACTGTAAGGGTAAGGGGACCTTGGCTGGTTACATGTGAACACGTGCACATGTGTGTGCACACGTGTGCAGGCTGTGCGTGGGAGACTACTGTTGTGCGCAGCCCGATACCTGGGCACAGGTAGGCTGGCACAGTGGGGACTCTACAGAATTATATATTGACCTTGGATAGGCTTATAATGTTAGAGTACAGTAATAGGGAAAGTAAGTGCAATTTACTGTTTTATCAGTAGTGACACTTTATTAGAGACCAGTGACTTATTGAAATGGGGTGTAATCATGGGGTATAACCTGTGTGAGGAAATCAAATCTGCAAGTTCCACAATAATATCCGTCCAATTTATGGGTTATCCAGAATTGTCATATTTCCCTGGCTCAGCTCAGAATCAGTGTCCAGGCCTTTTGCCAACCTGCTGTGCCAGGTTAATTACATTTCTCTTCAGTGGCAGGAAAAAAGGCCTCCCCACACAAATGTAACAATTAATAGTGCTTCACTCAGCCTCCTAGGAGAAAAGTGGGGAGGCGGAATTTTCTGTATCAATCAATCTGCTGCCAGGGACGGGCCTGCCCAAGCCCACTGAACAAAGGGGGGAATCCAGACCTATGGAGTCAACACGGAAGGGGCCTCCCCTTTGAAAATCCAGTGAGGAAGGCCCTGGCAGTGATGTTAGAGCAGGGCGGAGCTGAGTCCCCCAGAGGAGATGTGACTAGGGACTCCTGGATGACGCCATTTTGAACTGGCAGTTCGGGCTGGACTGTTCCCATGAGGCACAGGGTCAGACTGATTTGCATATGACCATGTCTGAACTGGGGTGGCAGAGTGGGCTAAAGAACGGTGATGGATTAAACCCAGATCTGTTGACTGGGTGTTAGTGTTTGATTGGTTCAGATGCTCCGTCCATCACCACCCCCTTTTGTACCACTTTGTTCGCCATAAGTTGGCAGGGTATGCTCAGACGTGAGTCCCTTGCTCACTTTGCCACTGGATTCAAGCAAGCCGGGCTGAAGACGGCTGAAATGCCAGAAACCGGTCCTCGGAAGCTTGTTTCCGGTCCAGGGAAGGCATGGCTTGGCAGTTCGGGCTGGACTGTTCCCATGAGGCACAGGGTCAGACTGATTTGCATATGGCCATGTCTGAACTGGGGTGGCAGAGTGGGCTAAAGAACGGTGATGGATTAAACCCAGATCTGTTGACTGGGTGTTAGTGTTTGATTGGTTCAGATGCTCCGTCCATCACCACCCCCTTTTGTACCACTTTGTTCGCCATAAGTTGGCAGGGTATGCTCAGACGTGAGTCCCTTGCTCACTTTGCCACTGGATTCAAGCAAGCTGGGCTGAAGATGGCTGAAATGCCAGAAATCAGCACAAGCAGCAAGACAGACAAGAATTCTGCCACTCGTGGAACTCCACGGAATCTTACCAAATTTTTAGGTAACTCTGCGGAATTCCGTAGAGTAATACTTTGCAAGCTCCACCCACCCCTAATCAGAGCTATGTTAATAACAGAATGGGCAATATCTAGTGTCTTAGGATGGATGTGTGCAATGGCATGTGCTTCTGTGTTTTAATATGAATGTTGTAGGTCGACTCAGTTCACTGGTGACTGTAACATGCAACTGGTTGTGAAGTAGCTGCCTCTTAATACATTACATTTGTGTTTGCTGGCTCTGTGCTTTTCCTGAGAAGCCTATTATAGATTGGAAACGAGGACGAAATATGCATCCATACAAGCATAGCACATTGGATTAGCAACACAAGGACCAAACTCACTCAAGAAACTAATACACCTTTCTCGACTGACAACTCTTCTGCAACGTTGAAACAAGCATTCGATTTGGGTTTCAATGTCCTTAGTGCAGTTCAATTCAAGCAGTCGTATGGCGGCAGAAGACTACTATTACACAACCGGTGGCAGAAGGTGATAGATGGAGGCTCCTTGGGTTGAGCCAATAGGTCATTGGCAAAACCTCAAGCCAATGGCTGAAAGAGGCTCATCGAAGAAAGTGAATGGTTTAAAAGGGGACGCAAAATTCACTGTATATTGATATTTTTATTTATTTTTATTTTGAAAGTTTTATATAGCGCGAACAAGATCTTTGCAGATATCAGAGCGCTTTACAAAGCAGGGAATATAACAAGAGAGTGAGAAGCAGGTCATTAGGTATAGCGAAATTAAACGTAATAAGTGAAATGGGTAGGTACGTGGGGGAGCAAAGTAGAACAGGTACATCAGTAATGCAAGTATTACAGATAAATGTGTGCATAGATAGTCAGGGAAGTAAATAATACAGGTGAGACACATAGTTGTAGCGTTCGAGCAAAATAATACAGATCGGTGTAAAGTCTTTACAGCAAAGTAGAACAGGTACATCAATAATGCAAGTATTACCGATAAATGTGTGCATAGATAATCAGGTAAGTCAATAATACAAGTGAGACACATAGTCGTAGAGTTTGAGCCAAATAATACAGATCGGTGTAGAGTCTTTACAGATCCACGTTAATAGGTTAGGTGTATTTGGCCATAAGAATAGCTTTTACTTCTTTCTTAAAAAGTGTGATGGAGGAGATGAGCCTGGTTTCAGGAGGAAGTGAGTTCCAGATCCTGGGTGCCATTCCTGAGAAAGAGCGTTTATAAGTTTTTTCCTTCCGGAATCTTCGGGGTTTTAGCAGAAGATTGTTTGTGCCTCTAGTGTTTCTAGAGCCGCCAGAGATTGACAGCTTCTGAGTGAGGTATCCGGGAGAGCTCAGGTGTACAGCCTTGTGTGTCATGCAGGCAATTTTCAGGTGTATTCTGGCTTCAAAAGGCAGCCAGTTCAAGGATTTCAAGTCAGGGGAGATATGCAAGTTTTTTTTGACCCAGTGATGAGTCTCGCTGCAGCGTTTAGAGAAGCTCTTAGGGGTGCAGTAGTGGTTAACGGGAGACCGCAGAGGGCGATGCTGCCGTATTCAATTCGCGGGATTACTAGTGCTTGTACTGCAGTTTGAAAGTCTTTGGCTGGTAGGAAGGGTTTGAGTTTCCTCAGGGTATTGATTTGGAAGTTCGCTTCCTTAGTAGCCTTGTTGATATGATGCTGCATGTTGAGATTGGGGTCGAGAGTTATGCCTAGGGATTTTGCTGAATCCACTATGGTGGGTTGGACATTGAGTGCAGTTAGTTGTTTAAGCCAGGTTTGAGTGGTAGAGATCTTCGCGGGAGGTGAGATCAGAAGGAATTCTGTTTTCAGAGCATTGAGTTTGAGGTGATTATCAGCAAGCCAGGATTGGGTGCTTCTGATCGTTGAGTTCAGGAGTACAATGTCATTAGGGGATTGTAATTTGAGATATAGTTGGGTGTCATCTGCGTACATGTGAAAAAGTACATTGGATGCTTGTAGCAAGGTGGTGAGAGGTTCCATAACTAGGTTGAACAAGGTTGGTGATAGGGAGGATCCTTGGGGGACGCCTAACGAAACAGGTATTGGCGAGGACATCAGGTTGTTACTCTTGAATTTCTGCGACCTGTTATGTAAAAAGGAGGTGAACCACTTGAGCACAGTCCCAGATAGACCCATTCTTGTGTTCAAAAGATCGAGTAGATTCTCATGTTTGACAGTGTCGAATGCTGAAGAGAGATCAAGAAGGATGAGGAGGCAGGTATCGTTTTGATCTAGGATTTGAAGGGCGTCGTCAATTATGTGGGTCATCGCAGTTTCAGTACTGTGTCCAGCTCGGAAGCCTGATTGATGAGGGTTGAGGAGATCAAACTGATCAATGTGTTTAGTCAGTTGTAGTTGTGCGCATTTTTCCAATAGTTTGGCGAGAGTGGGAATATTGGTAATGGGGCGGTAGTTGTTTAGGTCGGATGGGTCGGCAGTAGGTTTCTTTAGCAAAGGTGTGACTTGCCCAACTTTGAGGGAGTCAGGGATTGTTCCTTCTTGGAGCGAGCTGTTGATAATTTTAGTCCAGAGTAGAAGGAGCAATGGGGCGAAATCTTTGACAGCGTTAGCAGGGAGGGGATCCGTGAGGTGATTGGAAGGTTTCAAGGTGCTGAGCAGTTTGCCTATTTCTTCTTCGGAGTAGGTTTCAAAGGATGACCATGTTGCATTGTTTTTAGGTTCGGTGGGTGTTATGCAGTTGGGTGTGGTGTAGAGGCTTGCGTCAGTGCGGAGATCACTCTTTATGTTGTCAGTTTTTTGGGTAAAGAAAGCGGCGAAGTCTTCACAGGAGGGTGCTTCGCACAAGGTACTGAGAGGTTGGGGTTGTTCCTTGGCTTGAGTTCTGATTAGCTCAAACAGTTTTCTTGGACGGTTTTTTGCTTGGTCGAGCTGGAGGCTGAAGAAATTTGCTTTTGAGCACTTTATTTTCCTGAAGTAGGCGTTTCTCTTTTTCTTCAGGGTTTTCAGGTGCAGTGCAGAGGGAGCTGTTCTCCATGTGCGCTCTGCCATTCGCATGGCTCGTCTATCTTCATTGAGAATCCCGTCGTACCATGGATTGGAGATTTTAGCGGAGACTCTTTTTAGTTGCATGGGAGCAGCCTCATTAATTATTGAGGTCATGGCGTTGAGATAGTGGTCAGTTAAGGATTGGACGTCTGTAGCGTCCGTAGGAGGGAGCAGGAGGTCGCGGCTGTTCGGGGGTAGGGAGTATGGGTTTAGTTTTTTCAGGTCTCTTTTCCAGACTTTAGGTCTGGAGGATTGAACCGTGTTGAGTTTGACTTTTTCATTGATGTGAAATGTGACAATATGATGGTCTGACCAGTCACAGGGTTGGATAGACTCAAGTTGAATAGCGTCCTCTTTGGCGATGATAAGGTCGAGGATAGAACCTTTCTCGTGGGTCGGGCTGTTGCATAATTGTGTGAGGTCCAGGGCGTTGAGGAAGCTTTTAAGGCTATTTACCACCGCATCATTGTGATCGTTCCAGTGGAGGTTGAAGTCACCAAGGTATATTTGGGTGAGCTGTCGTCCGGCGTTGGTTGAAATCATGTCCATGATTTGTTGGGCGAATGTGAGGTTGTCTCTGGGTGGGTGGTAAATGCCGTGGAGAGAGCATATCGGTTTGCCATCACTGATAATATCGAGGCAGATGTATTCGTAGGAATTTGGGGAGGGTAGGGAAGGTACGGAGACTTTCATAACAGAAAGGCTGTTCCTGTATATGCATGCGATTCCACCACCTATCTTGCCAGACCTGTCAAGCCTAATGATGTGGTAGTTGGGGGGAACCAGAATGTCCATTATAGGTGTGGAAGATTCGGTTAGCCAGGTTTCAGTCAAGATGATTATGTCAAGGTCCAATGTTAGGATGAGATCAGCGATGGCGGCGGAGTGTCTAGAAGCCGATCTGCAGTTTAGGAGAGTGCATTTGAGACGGGGTGTGTCAGGGGAGGTAGAGGGTACTAGAGAGAGGGGGACTTTTCTAAGGTTACTCGGGACGGAGATTCTGTTGTTTAGTGTGGAGGGTCTACGGGGATTTGAGTGTATCGTGGGAATGGGGAGGTGCGAGGCGGTTGTGTTGTTTAGGGGAGTGGGGTCGTAGGAGCGGAGGAGGGTGAGAGTGTTGAGATCCGAAAGAGGGTTGCATGTGCGACGGGGGCGGTTGTTGCGATTGTGGGCAGGGATCGCGGTCCAGAGTGGGCGGTGGGTGCGGTTGTTGAGATTGTGGGCATGGATCGCTGTCCTGTGTGAGGGATGTAGCTTGGGCGCGTCATCAGGCCGGGTGGAGAGCAAGTTGAGAGGGATCGTGGTGGTGAGTGAGGTGAGTCTAGGTGGTGTGATGTGTAGGTCTTTGATGGTGTGAATGTCTTCTTTGATGGTGTGAATGTCTTCTTTGAGTTGGAGGAGGGAGGACATAATCTTGTCCAGCGTGGGATAAGTGTTAGTGCTGGGGGTGGAAGTCATGGGTGAGTGGCTGACCTGGAAGTTATCGTGCGGGTGGGGGGGGGTGGGTTGGTGTTCATGCAGGGCTCCGTGGTGTAGGCGTACGGGTTGGTGTTAGGGAGGAGAGAGGGTATGGGGGCGATGGGAGTGGATGAAGTACGGAGGAGGTTGGTGGCGTAGAGGAGGGAATTTGTGGCAGGCGGAGAGAGCGGGGTGGAAGTGGAGTGTATGATGGTGGTGATGGGGGAGCCTGAAGGGTAGTGAGGGCTGAGAGTGGGGGGTGAAATGGGGTTGGGGATGGTCCTGGTGGTGTGCTCTGCGTGGTTAGTTAGCGGATGGTAGTGGGGACTGAGAGAGGGGGGGGACAAAGGGTGGGATTTGTCGTTATGCGTGTCGTTCTGGTGCTGAACTAGGTTGGAGGGGTTGTAGGTGGAAGTTGTGATGTCCGGGGAGGGGGGAATGGGAGTGGTATGTGTGGGGGTCCAAGGGTTGGTGTTAGAGGGGCGGCTAGTGTATGAGGGGGAGAGATTTGTGGCTGTGATTGAGGAATGTGGGGTGGTAACAGCAGGTGGGTGAGGTGCGTGTCGTTCTGATGCTGTGCCAGGTTAGAGGGGTTGTGGGAGGGGGCTGTGAAGTCATGAGTGATAGTGCGGGAGGAGTTATGGGTGGAGGTCCGAGGCTTGGAGAGGTGCTCTTTGAACTTGGGGAACAGGTTGTCTAATAGTTCCAGGTTCTTGTCTGTGGATTGAATTAGGACAATCCCGTTATTGTAGATAGTAATGGTGGTTCTGCCAGGAAGGAGTTGGGATGGTGTGATGGAGAGAGTTAGGCCATGAGCGGTTTTCCTGGTGGTGGAGACGGTGAGTAGGGTGAGGAACGCTTTTCTCCATTGATAGCAACAGATCTTGCTTACAGTGACACTGTCAAAACTCAGAACTAAAGATTTCGAACATGTTGGCTTGTGAGGGGCATTTAGATCGGTTGTTAATGAACAGGGCCGGATTGGCCATTTCCCGGGTGAGCCGCCAGGATGGGGGCTGGTTTTGGACCCCTGGGGTTCTGTTTTGTTACTGGGGGCGGTTTTATCGGCCCCCTGTAAAAAAACAGCTGCAGTGTTTTCCACGCTCACCCCCCCTTGCACACGGCCAGTCCGACTCAATTGCCAGTGCCGGTTTACGTTCCCAGCAACTGCGGCCCATGCAGGTAAGAGCGGTGGGGTGGTGAGGCCGGGTTGGAGGGGTGTTTGACAGACGACCACGAGGGGAAAATAAATAAATAATTACCCTCATCGTTGTCGGTAAAATTCCCCCTCACCCAGCCCCACTCCTCTTACCTGCACGGCTGCAGATGGTTCCCAGTCCGGCCCTAGTAATGAAGCATAGGCTGTGAGATGGCTATCAATGGACAAGGAGATAATGCCTATGACAGAGATGAGTGGAGATTTTAAAGAGAGTGAGAAGAGGTTGGTTGGTAGAAGAAGGGAATTGATTCTATGGACTTTCTGGGAAGGAGAGAGATGTGTCTGCTGATGTAGAAGTTGTTTATTTTTCTATATATTGGAAGAGGTTGAAAACTAACTGTGATAAATATCAGAAGTGCTACAGTGGTGCTCAGTAAGATTTGTTTGAGAGAATGTTTCCCAAAATTCTGCTTACTGTTTAAGGGGTCAGCTGACTTTGTTTACAATACAGACTTTCTTGAAGGAGAAATTGGGGTTCTGTTTGGCAGAGGTATGCACGCTGTCCCAGCAGGAAACACAATTCTAGTCAGGATAAGTCAGATACACACTATAATTTAACCTGTGCTCACCCTCTGGTAGCTTGGCACAGATCAGGAAGGCTTAACTTAAGAGGCAATGTGTAAAGTACTTGTGCAAAACTTCAAATAGTAGCACAGTGAAAACACCACAAAAAAACTCCACACCACTTAAAAAAAACGTGCTTAGGATTTCTAAATAAAACAAGACCAAAATGGCCAAAATCCAATAAGTAAAAGTCGAAATATTACATTTTAAAGATTAAGGACTTGATTTAGATCTTCGTGGATTTGGTCCCACTGTAGTTTTCCCATTGGTTTCTCTGTCTGTCTACTAGTTGGTTATGTCCGCTCTATTTAGTTGCTGGCGGGTCGATGGACAAAAGAACGTCAGAGTGCTGCCGACTCCACCAGAATGTTCTACTTGCATCGACAGCGCAATAGGCAAAAGCGGCCTTCAGGGGGAATACAACCATTTTTTCGCCGGCCCAATCATGATGCGCCTTTCTGTCAACGCAACTATGGTGAGGAAACCTCCACACCTGAGTTGGTGAATTGGAAGGGATATAAGACTGAAACTTACCTTCTTCCTGTTTTACACTTTATTTTCCATCATAGACCTGATCGTCCAAATCCTGCCATTGCTGCTGCTTCTTGATCATAAAGCAAATCAATCCTGTCGCCGCCGGAATCAAAGGTAGGCTTCTTTTTTACTTGTTACCTTTTGAATTACCTGTCGATATGAGATCTGGACTCATGCATTTTCAAATCACTCTTGCAAGCAATATTACAAGAATTTTAAATGTATATGTGTGTAATGTGGTAGTTTACAACATTTAAAGAAACACACCTGTATAATAGCTTTTTTTTATTTGATGAAATCTGAATTCATGATAATGGCACGTATACAATGTAATGGAGTGTGTCTTATATTGTGGTATGCAGGTGTCGATAATTAGGCAAAACACATAAGGTGTCTAATGCTAGCATCTGTCCAAAAGCCACAGGTGTAGCCCATTGCTGAACGCATCCAGCAGCAGAATCACTCCGTCGACAATCTGCCGATAGAACACCACCAAGGGCGAGAAAGCAAAAGACACACAGATGATGGACGGAATGCAGAGTAAATCAAACATTCACCCCCAGTGAATAGATCTGGGTTAAATCCATTGTTCTTTTGCTCACCATGCCACCCCAGTTTAGACCCAGCCATATGCAAATCAGTCTTCACACTGTGCCTCAATGGAACAGCCCAGACCGAACTGCAAAGCCAAGTCCTCCCTGGACCAGACACAAGCATCCTGGGACCGGTTTCGGGGCATCACTCATCATCAGCCAGGCTAGCTTGAATCCAGTGGCACAATGTATGACATTGTTCTGTATTCTGTCCATCAATTATTCTTTTTGCATTTGTCACCCCGAGTGGGACGGTTATGCCCAGACGTGGGTCACGTGCTCTCCATGCCACTGGAGTCAAGCTATCCTGGCTGATGAAGGGTGAAACCCCGAAACCAGTCCTAGAATGCTTGTTTCCAGTCCATGGAGGACATGGCCTGGCAGTTTGGGCTGGACTGTTCCCATTGAGCACAGGGTCAAGACTGATTTGCATATGGCTGGTTTCAAACTAGAATGGCATGGGGAGCAAAATAACAATGGATTTAGGCCCAGATCTCTGTATTGGGGTAAATGTATGACATTGTTCTGCATTCTGTCCATCAATTGTTGTTGTTGCAGAAGGCATACTAGTAACATTTAATTTACAGGCAGTGCACAATACTAGGGACTTACAGAAAAATTAAATATACCATTGTAGATAAGTCAATGAAAAAAATGTTTAGGGGAGAAACACATGCGCTTTAGCACTGGTTAACAGTGGTAAAGTGCTCAGAGTCCGAAGGCAAACAAAAAGAATAGAGCAAATAGTGGTGGTAAGCAGACAAAACGTTTAGGGAAGACCAGCCTAACAGAGAATAACACCAGATATGTGAAAACTTCCCTTCATCATCTGCAGACCAATGAACAAATGGAAAGGATGAATGGGATGGTGAATTCTGCTGGCTATGTTGAGAGAAAGGTGAATACTGCAGTATAAGAGATTATTTGAGTACATCACACTACCTGGAATTTGGTCACTGCTCACACTCTGTTTCCCTTGAGGGAAAAAGAGGCTGGCATTCAGTTGTTACCTTTTAGTTGAAAAGGAGGCAGCAGTGGTTCCTCCAAATGGGCGGAGGAACGTCGCCCCGCCTACTCCGAGCACAGCACGTAAACACAGAATAATAAAATGGTGACTACCATTTTATTATGCTGTGTGCCGTTGGCCCGTGTTGTAGCGCGAGTGTGGTGGTGGCGGGGCTGATTCCTGCGGATTGCAGGATGACTGCTGCAGGTGCTCAGTGCGCATGTTTGATTGGCCGGCTGTCTACAGCCGTCCTGACCGACATGCACACTTCAGAGCCAGCAAAACCAATGCTGTAAAAGAGCCTAGGGGTTGCAGGCACAGGCCCTTGCCCTCAAAATGAGCGCTGGGTTAGCCTACTCCAACCAATCCTGGAGCATTGGTTGGATTAGCTTCAGGAAGTTAACCAATAACCAACTTCCATCCCTTTCTGGCTCGTTGTCTGGTAGAGACACTGGCCAGCAGCATGTCGATGAGTCTTTTGGGTCGCCTCTCCGATTTAAAAGTTACTAGCTTCCCCTGACATTAAGGTTGGTTAAAGGTAACTTAAAGAGCGTGACTGCCAACATGTTGGCATTAGAGCCTCTGCCTCTGGCCCTAAATGAGAAATATAGAATCAGCCAGTCAACTCCTATTTGATTCACAGCCCCATACGTGGCAGGGACCTGGTGGTATGAAGTACAGCTTGTACTTTCGAAGCTATGAAGTTCCCTGGCCCCACGCATGGAAGGCGCAATGCTTCATGGCTGTAGAAGGCTGACCACAGCTGGGACACCGACCTACCTTTTTAGAGACTCGATTTTAACAATCTTGTGCAGACCTCACTGATGGCGGTATACAAATAGCAGCTAGTCAAGGCATTTATTTTTATTTTGCTAATAGAAATGACAGCAATTCCTGTGCAAATGGCTAGCCTCCCACCCCTGACTACTGTCATCACCACCAGTGGGCCCACATTCTGCATTTTAGCACCATGGCAAATTACTATTAAGGCTCCCTGTTTTCGTTTTTTACTGATTTTTACAGACAAATACAGACAGAAAACCATTTACTTTCCTGTCTGTATTATTTTTAAATTTGATAAAAACGGAAATTGGGTTGTTTTTGAGTGCTTCTATATGGTGTCAATCATGACTGCCAGGACAATAGCTGTGTGAATTGACAGCTAGGGAGGTAAAAAAATATAGGGATTTTAATAAAGAGCCTTAAACAGCAGTAGATTTGCACAACCTGATACTAAACTTTACAGATTTTCTTACAAGTGCATATTTTACCATCTGAGTGTGTATATATCATTGAAACCTGTCACAGGCACATTAACTGTTAAATAAATGTAGAAATATACACATTTCAGCTTCATGTTTTTCAAAACGTAAAATAAACATGGATAAATACAGGTAAAATTAGCAAAAAATAAAGTAGCCTTCCTGTTCATTTGAAGTCTGCGAATGTGCCACAAGTCACTTAACGCTTGCCATATGCAGCTAGCTCCTGGTTGGGCTATTACTGCACCTCGCATGGCACTGCTGGAGCCCAAGAGTCACAGTTACCAAACCTAGAGCTCTGGTTGTGCCATGTCATTCCCTCTCCTAATATATGTTTTCATGCCCATATATTTGAATTCGGCTAGAGGATGTGTTCAGACTACCAACCTTGAGCTGGGAAATCAAGGTTCGAGCCTCTGGGTCGACTCCACATCCTGTGATTCTGGGCAAATCATTTTATCTCCCTGTGCCTACCAAAACAAGCATTGGCATAGCCAATAGGTCTCGCTTTTGGGACCGTATAAGTATTTAGTTATGCAGCACAATATCCTTGGTGCAACAACATCAACTGTTGTATATGGCTAAACACTTATAAGGTCCCAAAGGCGACATCTATTAGCCATGCCAATGCTTATTTAAGGATGTTTCTCATACTGAACGGCATTGAATATCAGAAGAGTCATTTTAAGGTGATTAAAGTTTGTTTCTGTATATGTTGTAGTGAGAAGCATAATGCTTAATTTGTGGAAGCCTCATTTTAATGGATTGGCTTTAAAATTAGAAATGTATAAATGTCAGAAATCTGAAAGCGGTCTTGCAATCCTATGCACTACCTTTCAGTAGAACAGTGGAAAGTACTCTTCTTAAATAAAGGTTAAATGTGGAAGGTTAGTCTAGTCAATGCGGGCATGTATTTAAGCGTTTCGCATTCCATTGCTTTTATTGTAATACGTGTTTTCGGCCTTTATGTAAAAGTCCACATTTGTAAAGCGCACAATCACCCGTAAGGGTCTCTAGGCGCTGGGGGGCCGTCGGGAAGATTAAGCGAGCTATTGCCCAGAGTCACATGGTGCTGGGCTAACCTGCCGCCGGAGCCGGGGATCGAACCGTGGTCCCCATGTAAGACATGCAAAATGTAAACTTACAATTTAAAGAAATGGAGAAAGGTATTGCTGCAATTTCTAAACCCAAAAATGTAAAGTCATGAAACAAAGAAGGCATGAGTTAAATCGTCTTCACGGTAAAAAGATTATTTACACCGATCATCGTGAATGCAAAAATGAAAGTTCACTGCACTGTTTTAATATTTTCTTTTTCAAAGAGTTAAGTTTAGCACGCTGTATTTTGGTCGCTCCAAGCACAGGGGGCAAGAAAGGTTGCTTTTGTTGATGTATTTTAAAAACCTGTTAAAACTCCTGGGTCAAAAGCTGACATGGCAGGAGCCACAAGACGTGCGGCCGAGCGGTGCACGCAAGTGAACGCAAGCGCTAGGCCAGCCAAAGTGTGGGGTAGCACTTTGAAAACTCACCTACTAAATGTCTCAGAGCAGCGCATGCGCTGGCTCAGCGAGACCTAAAAATGAATGTGTCCTTGTGTAGCGTAACTGGTGCTCATGTACGCTTCAATACCTTTGGGTCGAGTTCGCCCTATATAAATCTGCAAAAAAACATATGAGTGCAATTGACTCAACTGAACCAATACACAAAGTTTCTTCAGTATTATCATGAGCTGCGTTTGTCATACATTTTGTCCTAAAGTTCTTTATATTCTTTTTGATAAGTTATACATTTCCAGGGGCACCACACCACAAACTGCCAGAAACGTATGCTGGCACTGTAAACTTAAGTTGGCATCTTTAGTTGTATGCTTAAAGTGGCTGCAGAAGGGCCAGGCTACCTCAGCTAGTCTTTCATGAATGTCCTATTCATTTATAAACCAGCAAACTGTGTTTGGAGCCAGGTCTTGTGAGTTGTGGCTGGAGCCGCAAACACGTCAAGGGTTTTGCGCATTAGGAAAAGTACAAACATCGTCCTTTGTAATAAGCATCCGTGACAGTACATCATTGCTGGAGTTTCTTGTCAGGATTATTTAGTCTAAGTGTCAATGAGGGGAGATCATAGGTGACATGGATCAGCACATGACCACTTATTAATGCCACTCTTAAGAAAATGGTTGATTTTCTGACAGTCTCTGTCTCTGAATGGCCAGTAGGACTGGGGCAGATTTGATGTGATGTCAAGCATAGAATGGTATGCGACTATCACTGGACTTGCTTTGAAATCAGATGTAAGATGTGTTTGTACAGAGCCCATCTTGAACTTGCACATTTGAAGGTGCACTCATATACGATAATGAAGAAAAGTGGGGCTTGGTAAAATAAAATATTTGCCTAGGATCACACAGTTTGGGCAAGTGGGGAAGCCGGAAGCGGTTAGAGGATTTCTGGTTTTACATTATGCAGTTCAGACCTTGGGACCGTGCCTTGCCCGTGCAGTGAAAGTTGGAAAGAACTTTTACGCCTCACCACTTTCAAAAGTCATCAGCCGCCACTGGAAGGAGGAGCTGGTAAGGTAGAAACTGGAGAGGAGCATAAAATGTTAAACGGTGTATTCAAGGTGAGTGATGTTGGGCCAGGAGAATATTAAATTGGCAATGCCTATTGATGGTGCCTCTAAGTTTTCGCCACCCTGCCTAGTAAACAATGTATGGGCAACCAGCTATGCCACTCAACAATGGGCAGCAGTGGGATGAGAAATAAGTGGCTTTCTATGGGAGTGCAGTGTGCTGCTTGGAAAAGCTAGTTGATGGCACGGTGGAGACCTGCCAAGTTAAGTAGTGGTGGGAATATGTTCAGAAGAGAATACCATGTGGCCGAAGTTCTTCAGGAGATGCAAGTGGGAAGTGCAATATGGCGGTGATGATGTCTTTGGTCTAAAGATTGCCTCTGAGACTACATGATTTTACAGCAAGTCAGGTCTAATTCTACTGTATACGTGGGCGAGTAGCTGAGTTGCCAACAGAGAAATAAATAGTCTCCAGGTTGAGACTCAGCTTCTCAATTTGACCACCATGTGTGATCTAGGACAAACACTTTATTTTACTTCAGGCCAGTTCCCTTGTGTGCTCAGATGAATCCCTCCTGCAGCCGGGACTAAGTGCAATTTCATTAAATGAGCATATATATTTTACAAATATATAAACTCTCGGGGGCATATTACCAACAAATAGCAATATTTATCGCTAAGTAGGGTTAGCGCCAATATTTTTATCGCCGCGCATCACCAGTTTTTATCGCGGAGATAACTTGCTATTAGCAAGGTTTATCTCAAAAGCGATAAAAATCAGGTGAAATGCGTGAATATCGCTGAGAATACAGCGATATTCACGCATTAGCGACGAAATGCTCTTAGCCATGTTATCCACCTCCCATTGGATAACATGGCTAAGAACTGGTCTGAGCAGGCGTTAGTTTTTGGCGATAGCGGGAATATTTCCATCGCTACGCCAGCCTTGCTAATAGGCGATAGCGACGTTAGCGACTGCGTTCAGTCGCTAACAGGTTGGGTACGCCCACTTTGCATGTCATTAGCGATAAATATCGCTGACATGCAAAGCGGCCCCAAACCGATCGCTATCGCCTAAAAGCTGTCGCTAACATCAGTTAGCGACAGCTTGCTAATAGAGCGATAGAATTATCGCCGCTTAGCGGCCGCTAAACCGGCGATAATTGCCTATCGCCACCCTTGGTAATAAGCCTCTCTCAGTTTTCTCAAAGTAAGAATATTATGATGTGTACATGCTGACCAATTTTTATATTGGGTGCCATTCCTGATCGAAGGTTTGCAATACTGGCATGCAACCCCCCAAAACAATGTTATTATTTAAAGATCACGTGATGAAACAGAGCCCAAAATGTTCTTTGGAATTTCAGGGTAGGTTAATGAAGCTGCGTCCGCGCCGCAGTCGGTTTGTGACAGATTCTGCTAACGACGTAACATTCTTAGATTCTTTTCAGCGTGGCAATATTTTTTCGGTGCATTTCTTTTTTACACATCGGCAAACTTAAATACTTTGTTGGGTCGGGGTGGTACATGCAGTAAAATAACAAAAGTTAGTGGGTGGTATGTTTACAAAAAGTGTCAGCTACTGGCGATCGCAGGCCATCTGTGGGTTTTCTTCCCACAATCGGTTTGAAATTTCATACGAGAAAAAAACACGTGCATTTTCATTGCATTTTCCCTGCAGCTCCCGATAGTAGCCGGGCTCCAGGGGATGACAATGGCACGACGGGGGCAGACTGCAAAGGGAGTTTATTGCCTGGGCGGTGTCTGTTCAAAAGCAGCAGAGCAAAAGCACTCTCCCTAATTACATGACTGGACTCTGGGGAAGTGGCCCCGCCCTGTGGCTGTGTTTCTTTACGGGTGGATGACAGCTGCTCCCCACGGAGGCGTGTCTGTCCTTCCTCTCTGAGGGATGCTATGGTTCCGCTCTGTCTTTGGGCCTTCGTGGAGGGATGTCTGTGGTTACTCTCTGCGGGATGTCTGTTTCCTCACTGCGGGATGTCTGTATTTTCTCTCCGGGATATCTGTGTTTCCTCTCTGCGGGAAGTCTGTGTTTCCTCTCTGGGGGATGTCTGTGTTTCCTCTCTGCGGGATGTCTGTATTTTCTCTCCGGGAAGTCTGTGGTTCCTCTTTGCAGGATGTCTGTATTTCCTCTCTGCCGGAAGTCTGTGGTTCCTTTCTGCGGGATGTCTGTGTTTCCTCTCTGCGGGAAGTCTGTGGTTCCTTTCTGCGGGATGTCTGCGTTTCCTCTCTGCGGGATGTCTGTGGTTCCTCTCTGCCGGATGTCTGTATTTCCTCTCTGCGGGAAGTCTGTGGTTCCTCTCTGCCAGATGTCTGTATTTCCTCTCTGCGGGATGCCTGTGGTTCCTCTCTGCCGGATGTCTGTAGTTCCTCTCTGCGGGAAGTCTGTAGTTCCTCTCTGCGGGATGTCTGTGTTTCCTCTCTGCGGGATGTCTGTGGTTCCTCTCTGCTGGATGTCTGTATTTCCTCTCTGCAGGAAGTCTGTGGTTCCTCTCTGCGGGATGTCTGTATTTTCTCTCTGCGGGATGTCTGTGGTTCCTCTCTGCGGGATGTCTGTGGCTCCTCTCTGCGAGATGTCTGTGGTTCCGCTCTGTCTTAGGGTTCTTGGAGAAGACTGTCTGTGGTTCCTCGCGGATGTATTTCCGTGTTTGGGTTCTTGGGGATGGAAGTTTCTCTCTAAATTGATACCATGTACTTTAGGTACATACCAGATTGGTTACTGGGTCCCCCTTATGAGTCCCTATATATGGTACCTCAGGTACCCAGGGCATAGGTACCCCAGAGGACTACCAGGGGCTGAAGCATGTATTATGCCACCCCTAGTTAGCCTTCCAAAATGGCACCACAGGTCTGCACTTGCAGCCTGAGTATGCTGGTGTAAGCACCCCTTACTTCTATATTTTATACCTATATCTACCTTTACATATAGACACATATTAACCTATAAGTCACTCCTATGGCAGGCCTTGACAATCCTGGAGCCAGAGTGATTGGTTTTGTGTGAAAGGGTGGGTGCTCTAGCATGAGCTGAGCCCCTCTGCAGCTTTCAGAAAGATATGTCTCCTTATAGCTGTTCTATGATATAGCCATACCATATACTCTTAAGTGCATTATAATCCTCACGGTTACCACTAACTTTGGTTTGGCTTTATCAAAACATGTCCTGTTTGGTGTCAAACACTTTGGAATACTACCCCTCCGCCAGTTCTGGTGGCAGGGGTAGCATTCCACTCTTCTAGAGGGAGAAGACATGTACACACTGGTATACCCGGTTGAAGTTAAACAGAGCCCCAGCATCATAAAATGGATGCTGCTGCCACAGACACGAGCCTGCCCTACTGCTGCTGGACGAAACTCCGGCAGGGGAGGCCTGGACAATAGGTTTCCTGTCCAGGGAGGTGCTGGCACCTCCCCAGACAGGCTTTAGTGTATTGGGGCAGGGTGGGTTGCATTCAGTGAATGCTTTTCAGACACTGCCTGGGGCACACAAGTTGCTTCATGCATTTCCCAGTTCAAACTGGTTTATGGGGCACTCAGCCCCAGCTCTGGCACGAAACTGGACAAAGGGGAAGTGGTGTAACCACCCCCTCCCCAGGTCCTCCCATAGGTGGGACCCTAGCGTTAGTCCAACCCCTAAACTTAGTATAAGTATAGGAACCCAGTCCCTAGGACTTTAAATTACCCTGGACGAAACTCTGAAGAAGAAATCCTGGACCTTCGACATTTCATTTCGACTGAAAGACTGAAGAATCTCCCTTGTGGTCAAGGAGTGACCTCCCTGTTCAAACAGGCACCAAAGAAGCATCTTTGCCGATCTGCATTTTCAAGGCTCCCGTCGGATCCCGAAGAATCTGCGACACAGGACATGGACTTCCAGACATCTCTGAAGCTGACACGAGTTCCCAGCAGAGCTGAGACCTGTAGCTGACACGGGAGACGTGGGACCGGAACTCCTGGACATCCTGCATTTTTGCAACTGCACCTATTTCCCGAGGTATCCCGAAGTTGTGCATTGGGGTATTTGAAGTCCCTGCCCCAAGCACCTTTTGAACCGAAGTACAGAGGCCAGCACTCCACGAGTGACCCGTGAGTCCCCTTTCTTCACCGCAGCTTGAGGCTCCTTCGCTGTTCCTGGTCCGTTGGCTAGTGAGCCCCCACGAAGGCCAATCCTTTGTTTCTTTAGCTTTCCCCGTTGCTCCAGACATGCTCTGACTCCCCTCCAAAGGAGGAGTCCCTCAGACCTTGCTGGTCTGAACCGAAGCCAATCTTGTCATCTTGCGTGGGTTGCTGTTGCCATAGCTTGTTGGGTCCAATCCGGATTCTGACGCTGCAGCACTCGACATCTTTCGTGGGACAGCTCGCATCCAGCTCCTGGTCGTCGTCGACGCCTCCTGGACCTCGTGGCTGAAGAGTCAAGCTTCACCTCTTTCACCTAAAAACACCCGACATTGGCTGGCATCTTCCTGTCGCCATCCTGGTCACTGGCAAGTGACCCAGACTCTGTCCCTTCTGCTTTCAGGTTCTTCACATCTCCGATCCACCCTTGAATCCACCTGGACACTTTTCCTCTGGTCGCATGCAGCATTTCTTCGCAGCTCTCCATTGAAATCGACGACGAAACCCGACACCAAAAGATACCTTTGCACCCAGCTTCCCTTGGTGAGGTAACACGAGTAATCCGGTGCTCCTGTGGGTCTTGACTCTCGAAGTGTCCTAGTCTAAAAGGGTTCCATCGTAGTTCACCTCTAAGTGCCCTTATTCTTTAAAATTGTAACTTGTTCGTTCTCCATAGAAAGTCAATGGTGATTCGCGGCTGTGTTTAGACACTGCACGCGTCCCCGTGGGTCTCCTGCATCCCTAACTTGGGTGGTTCCTGGTTGCCCCAGTGGTTCTACAGGCCCTAGGTCTGCTTTCTATCCCTCACGTGGTTCTTATACCACTATTTTAGTATATGGTTTGTGAGGCCCCTAGGGCATAACGTATACTGTGCAACTTATCATATGCTAATTAAGTTCCTTGTATTGTACTTTTACCTCTGACCTCATAAAGAGACCAGAGGGGTTGTGTTTAGAATAAATACATATATATATTTGATATTTGCCTTGTGTGGTGTACTTTCATTTGATCATTCAAGAGATTATAATTGGTAAAACAACTTGCTTAACTCGCCTCTAAGTCTTAGCCTGAAAGCTGCTCTCTACAGCTAACACTAGGATAGCTTTCTATAAGGTTGACTTTAAATCTACCATCAATAAGGGTCGTTTGGACTGGTGCAGGGTGCACACTAGAATAGTGGACATCATATGCCAGACCAACTTCTCAAACTTCCTCTCTGCAGGATGTCTGTGGTTCCACTCTGCGGGAAGTCTGTGGTTCCTCTCTGCGGGATGTCTGTGGTTCCTCTCTGCGGGATGTCTGCGTTTCCTCTCTGCGGGATGTCTGTGGTTCCTCTCTGCGGGATGTCTGTGGTTCCTCTCTGTGTGATGTCTGCGGTTCCTCTCTGCGGGAAGTCTGTGGTTCCTCTCTGTGGGATGTCTGCGTTTTCTCTCTGTGTGATGTCTGTGGTTCCTCTCTGCGGGAAGTCTGTGGTTCCTCTCTGTGGGATGTCTGCGTTTTCTCTCTGTGTGATGTCTGTGGTTCCTCTCTGCGGGATGTCTGTGGTTCCTCTCTGTGTGATGTCTGTGGTTTCTCTCTGTGGGATGTCTGCGTTTCCTCTCTGCGGGATGTGTGTGGTTCCTCTCTGCGGGATGTCTGTTTTTCATCTATGTGGGATGTCTGTGGTTCCTCTCTGCGGGAAGTCTGTGGTTCCTCTCTGCGGGATATCTGTGGTTCCTCTCTGCGGGATGTCAGTGGTTTCTCTCTGTGGGATGTCTGAGTTTCCTCTCTGTTAGACGTCTGTGGTTCTTCTCAGCTGGATTTCTGTGGTTCCGCTCTTTCTGAGTGTCCTTGGGGTGAAATGTGTGTGTTTCCTCTCTGCAGGATGTCTGTGTTTCCTCTCTGCTGGATGTCTGTGGTCCCTCTCTGTGGGATGTCTGTGGTTTCTCTCTGCGGGTTGTCTGCGTTTGCTCTCTGTGGGATGTCTTGGTTCCTCTGTGTGGGATATCTGTGGTTCCTCTCTGTGGGATGTCTGTGTTCCCTCTCTGCCAGATGTCTGTGCTTCCTCTCTGCGGGATGTCTGTGCTTCCTCTCTGCGGGATGTCAGCGTTTCCTCTCTGTGGGATGTCTGTGGTCCCTCTCTGCCGGATGTCTGTGGTTTCTCTCTGCGGGATGTCTGTGGTCCTTCTCTGTGGGATGTCTGTGGTTCCTCTCTGCGGGATGTCTGTGTTTCCTCTCTGCTGGATGTCTGTGGTCCCTCTCTGCCAGATGTCTGTGGTTTCTCTCTGCGGGATGTCTATGGTTCCTCTCTGCGGGATGTCTGTGGTCCCTCTCTGACAGATGTCTGTGGTTTCTCTCTGCGGGATGTCTGTGGTCCCTCTCTTCGGGATGTCTGTGGTTCCTCTCTGCTGGATGTCTGTGGTTCCTCTCTGTGGGATGTCTGTGGTTCCTCTCTGCGGGATGTCTGTGGTTCCTCTCTGCGGGATGTCTGTGGTTCCTCTCTGTGGGATGTCTGCGGTTCCTCTCTGCGGGATGTCTGTGGTCCCTCTCTGTGGGATGTCTGTGGTTCCTCTCTGCGGGATGTCTGTGGTTCCTCTCTGTGGGATGTCTGTGGTCCCTCTCTGCCGGATGTCTGTGGTTCTCTCTGCGGGATGTCTGTCGTTCCCCTCTGTGGGATGTCTGTCGTTCCCCTCTGTGGGATGTCTGTCGTTCCTCTCTGTGAGATGTTTGCGTTCCCCTCTGTGGGATGTCTGTCGTTCCTCTCTGTGAGATGTTTGCGTTCCCCTCTGTGGGATGTTTGCGCTCCCCTCTGTGGGATGTCTGTGGTTCCTCTCTGCGGGATGTCTGTGGTTTAACTCTGCGGGATGTCTGTATTTCCGCTCTGCGGGAGGTCTGCGTTTCCGCTCTGTTTTAGGGTCCTTGCGGAGGGATGTCTGTGGTCCCTCTCTGCCAGATATCTGTGGTTCCTCTCTGTGGGATGTCTTCGTTTCCTCTCTGCGGGATGTCTGTGGTTCCTCTCTGTGGGATGTCTTCGTTTCCTCTCTGCGGGATGTCTGTGGTTCCTCTCTGTGGGATGTCTTCGTTTCCTCTCTGCGGGATGTCTGTGGTTCCTCTCTGCGGGATGTCTGTGGTTCCTCTCTGTGGGATGTCTTCGTTTCCTCTCTGCGGGATGTCTGTGGTTCCTCTCTGTGGGATGTCTTCGTTTCCTCTCTGCGGGATGTCTGTGGTTCCCCTCTGTGGGATGTCTGTCGTTCCCCTCTGTGGGATGTCTGTCGTTCCTCTCTGTGAGATGTTTGCGTTCCCCTCTGTGGGATGTCTGTCGTTCCTCTCTGTGAGATGTTTGCGTTCCCCTCTGTGGGATGTCTGTGGTTCCTCTCTGCGGGATGTCTGTGGTTTAACTCTGCGGGATGTCTGTATTTCCGCTCTGCGGGATGTCTGCGTTTCCGCTCTGTTTTAGGGTCCTTGCGGAGGGATGTCTGTGGTCCCTCTCTGCCAGATATCTGTGGTTCCTCTCTGTGGGATGTCTTCGTTTCCTCTCTGCGGGATGTCTGTGGTTCCTCTCTGTGGGATGTCTTCGTTTCCTCTCTGCGGGATGTCTGTGGTTCCTCTCTGCGGGATGTCTGTGGTTCCTCTCTGTGGGATGTCTTCGTTTCCTCTCTGCGGGATGTCTGTGGTTCCTCTCTGCGGGATGTCTGTGGTTCCTCTCTGTGGGATGTGTTTCCTCTCTGCGGGATGTCTGTGGTTCCTCTCTGTGGGATGTCTTCGTTTCCTCTCTGCGGGATGTCTGTGGTTCCTCTCTGCGGGATGTCTGTGGTTCCTCTCTGCGGGATATGTGCGGTCCCGCTCTGTTTTAGGGTCCTTGCGGAGGGAGGTATGCGCTTCCTCACTGAGGGGCTCTTTGGTTCTCTGAGGAGTGTGACAGCTGCTTCTCATGGAGGGGTGTCTGTGCTTTCTATTCCAGAGATTCCTGGCAGCTGGATGTCTTCGGAGGCTTCGATCGTTCGATGTATTACCGTGGTGTTTGTCTAGCGCCGCATGCCGCGCCTCGGCCGCTCGGAGCGCTCTATAGGGAGGTCCACGAGCCCTTTAACACTGAGTACGGGGGTTCCTAGGCGGGTCGATCATACTCCAGGGAAAGTCTGGCCTGGGGTCACATTTCCAGTCCTGAGGGTACCTCCTTGATGACGTAGCTGCGGGGGGAAAGGGTCGCCCCGCTGACGGGTTACGCCCTGTACCCTGTGTTAGTCGTCCCCCAGCAGGGATGTCTGTGGTCCGCAGGAGTCTGTGGCCCACATGCATCAAGCATTTTTGTAGTCGCAAACGGTGCGATTCCTTAAAATCGGCCGTTTGCGAATGCAAAAGTGCTTTTTGGGATGCATGAAGCAATTTTAGAATTCGTAATATTTTTGCGAGTTCTAAAATTGCGGGTGCTTTTAAGAAGTTGCAGATGTGCGACTTCTTAAAAGCAATGCATCATTACTTTGACAAGTGGAAATTCGCAATTAGGGTGCCAAATTTACCGAGTGGTTGAACCACTCGGTAAATTTGGAAAAAGTGTTTAAAATGGTGAAAAAGTATTTTTTTCAACATTCATGTTTAACACACACATGTCTTTAGGACATGTGTGTGTGAAACATGATGCGAAAAATACATTTCAGGGGTGCATGGGGGGGGTCCTTTGGACCCCCCCCCTGCACCCATGAAATTTTCTAAGTGCCACTCGCAATTTGCATTGACTCCTATGGGCCTTTTGGCCCATAGGAATCAATGGGAATTGCGAAAATTTACTTAAGAAATCGGTATTCATTTGGGATTCGGTAAAAATTGCGATTTTTACCGAATCCCAAATGAATACCGAAAATAGGGCTAGATGTAGGTAAATCATATTTACCGACTCTTAAATACCGAATTTTACCGATTCGGTATTTAAGAGTCGGTAAATATGAAGGGGGGACATGTAGGACAATCCAGATGTTTTTTTACCGTATCGGTAAAATTCGGTATTTACCGATTCGGTAAATACCGACTGGTAATGCCCATTCATTCCTATGGGCTTTGAAGCCCATAGGAATGAATGGGCATTACCGATTCGGTATTTACCGAATCGGTAAATACCGAATTTCACAAGAGTGCAGGGGGTGTCACTTTGACACCCTCTGGCCCCCCCAAAACAGGCTCGGGTGCCATGTGGCAGGCATACATGCCCTAAGGGCAGGTCTGCCTGTCATATGGCATAGGTGTGCATGCACACATGTGCATGCACACCGGAATCGGTATTTTACCATCAAATTGGATTTGATGGTAAAATACCGATTCGGTAAGGCTTGTGGGACTCGGAAGAGTCCCACCTACATCTCAAATTTACCGAATCGGTAAAAATACCGAATCGGTATTTTACAGAATCGGTAAATTTACCGATCGGTAAATTTAATGATTCTGTAAAATGAATGGCCCTACATCTCAAAATCCAATTACCGGTCGGTAACGGCCGAATTCGGCCGTTACCGACCGGTAATTGGCCACCTACATCTGGCCCATAATGATGCATAGCATTTTGCACTTCTTAATTTGCGATTCCTTATTTTTCGCAAATTAGGAAGTGCAAAATGTAACAATGATGCATGTGGGCCTGTGTGTCTGCAGTCCCTCGGGCGGAATGTTGATGACTCCTCAGGGCAAGAGGTCTGTGGCTGCTCCTGTGGGAGCCCCGTTCTCCCCCTGATGTCAGCGTCTGTGGCGGGGCCGTGACTGCCCTGTTCATCTGTGTTTCCATCATTAGGGACACCTGCGTTCACTCGGGGTCGGGCTGTGTGTACATGTGGCAGGGAGTGGCTGGTTCCTCAGTTTGGGTGTCTGGAGTTCCTCATCCAGGGATGCCTTGCCTTCTTTGTTTGTTTCGTCAGGACGTGTCTGTATTTCCTCTGGTGGGATGGTGAAGGAAGGTCTGTGTTTCCCCGTGGCGGGGTGCGTGTGTTTACTTGCGACGGGGCTGTCTGAAGTTCGTGAGCGTGATTGGTCCCTCGGCAGCATCCGCATGCAGAGCGGCCTATAATGTCTTTCCTTGTGATGGGTGTGTCTGTATTTCCTTGGGGGTGGTCTGTATCGTGCTGCTTGTGGTTCCTCGTTAGACATGCCTGCGTTTCTTCGGAATGGGCGTGCCTGATGTTGATTTCCTCGAGACAGATGTGTCTGCAGCGGGGGTGTCTGTGGTTCCTAGGGCAGGATGTCTGTAGCTGCTCACGCAAGGATGCCTGTGTTTACTTGGGACGGGAGTGTCTTCAGTTCTTTAGAGTGCTTGGTTCATCAGCAGGAGCCTTTATTGCATGTGAATGGGGATGTCTGTAGCGGGGTGTGGGGTGGGGTGTCTGCAGCTACTCAAGAATGGATGCGCGTGCTTCGGAGTGACGTGGGTGTCTGTAGTTCTTTGGATGACGTGATTGGGTTCTCACCAGGTCCCTCGTGGGGGGGACTTTATTACCTCACAATGAGGAGGTCTGTGGAGGTGGCATGTGGTTCCTCTGACTGGAAGTCTGTGCCTCCTTGTGCAGGGTCGCCTGTATTCCCCTGTTGTGATACCTGTAGCTTCTCGTGGGTGGGTGTCTGCATTGCCCCGTGACGGGGGCGTCCTCCTTCCTTTGAATGGAGGGATTGTCTCCTTGGCCGGGGTGTCTGTGATTCCTCGTGCAGGGAGGTCTGTATTCCCTCTGGATGGACAGTCAGTAACGGAGGCGCCTGTGGTTTACTGGGTGTGGTGTCTGGCGTTTTTAAAGTGAGAGGTCCGTAGTTCCTCGGGCAGGGGTGTCATTTTTTCTCGTGATGCGCATGTCTGTAGCGGGGAGGTCTGTGGTTTCTCGCGGGGGGATGTCTGTATTTCCTCATGGAATGCCCGCGGTGGCTTATGAAGGTGTCTACTTCCGCTGGTTGGATTGTCTGTGGCTCCGTGGGTCTGATGTCTGTCGTACCTCGTGCCGGGTGGTATTTCCTCGAGTGGGATTACCGTAGCTTCTCATAAAGGGATGCGTGTATTTACCTCGTGGCGCGGGGAGTCTGCATTTATTTGGAATGGGTGAGTGGCTCCTCCGGCGGGGTGTCTGCCGTTGCTCCTGCTGGGGTGCATGCATTTTGTCAGGGTGGGGATGTCTGTAACAGGTGTGTCTGCTCTTCCCTTGGGTGGGATGCCCGTCGCTGCTGGATGTCTGTGGTCACTCGTGACGGGGCTGTCTGTAGTTCTTTAGATGGAGTAATAGGTTCCTGAGGCTGGGCAGCCTGCATTGTCACAGATGAGGAGGTCGGGGATGCCTATGGTTCCTCATGCAGAGATGTCTGTATTTCCTCGTGATGCAGATGTCTGTCACGTGTAGGTGTCTGCGGGTACTCGGGTGGTATGCCCGTAGCTGTTCATGAAAGAGATCGTTTCCTCGTGTCTGAAGTTTCGGTATTTCCTTGGGGGTGCGGATGGGTGGTATGTAAATCGGTTGGGAAGTCTGTAGCTCCTCATGCTGTGATGTCTTGTTTCTGCTGGGCGAAGAAGTTTGCCGGAGGATGTCTGTGGATCCTCAAGCGGAATTGCCTGTATATCCTGAGCGTGGGGTGTCTGTGGCTCCTTGAGTTGGGATGTGTTTGTTTCTCATACAGTGATGCCTGTTTTTCTTACTGATAGATGTCTGTAGCAGGGGCCTCTGTGGTTCTCTGATGGGATGGCTGCGGTTCCGCATGAAGAGATGTCTGACGGTATTTCCTCTGTATCGGGTGGACTGTGGTTCCTCTGGGGGGATGTCCGTAGTTCCACATGCAGGGGTGGATGCATTTTTTCTCTAACGGGAGTGGGGGGGGGGGGGTCTTCTGTGGACCCTCTACAGGGAGACCTGCAAATCCTCATGCAGGGATGTCTGTATGTCCTTGGGGTGAAAGTGTCCGTGGTTCCTCAGATGCGATGTCTGTAGTCCGTCTGACGGGATATTTGCGATTCCTCGTGAAGGGCCGTGTGACTATATGTCCTCCGTATCGGACTTGTATGTGGATCCTCTGGCGGGATGTCTGTAATTTCTCTGATGGTATGTCTGTGGTTCCTCTGTAAATGGGCGGTCTGTGCTTCCGCAAGAGTGTTGACTGAATTTCTTCACTGAGGCGTCCGTGGTTCCTCTGATGGGTGTCTGTAGTCCCTTTGATGACACGTCTCTGGTGCCTCCGACGGGGTGTCTGTTTTTGCTCCGATGGGATGTATATGGTCCCTCACGTGGGATGTCTGTGGTCACACCAGTGAGATGTCTGTGTTTCCTTCATTGGATGTCTGTGGTACCTCTCTCGGGATGCCTTTTGTTCCTTGTGCCTGGGTGTCTGCGTTTCCTCTCAGGGGGTGTCTTTATTTCCTCTGACGGGATGTCAGTGGTCCTTCTCACGGGATGCCCGTGGTCGCTCCGGTGAGATGTCTGTGCTTCCTCTGATGGGACGACAATGGTCCCACCGGTGGGATGTCTGTTTTAACTTGGACGGGATGTCTGTGGTCCCTCCAGTGAGATGCCTGTGCTTCCCTTGATGTTCCTCTCCTGGGATGTCCATGTTTCCTGGGACGGATGTCTGTTTTACCTCAGACAGAATGTCTGTGGTCCCTCTCACGGGCTGTCTAAGATCACTCGGGTTCTCGCAGGATGTCCCCGGTCCCTCCGGTGGGATGTCTGTGCTTCCTGGGTTGGGATGTCTGTTCCCTCTGATGGGATGTCCCTGGTCCCTCTCGCGGGTGTATGTGTTCCCTCTGATGGGATGTCTGTGGTCCCTCTGATGGGATGTCCCTGGTCCCTCCGGTGAGATGGCTGTCATACCTCTGACATGATGTCTGTGATCGCTCTCGTGGGATATCCCTGGTCCCTCTCGCGGGTGTCTATGTTTCCTCTGATGGGATGTCCCTGGTCCCTCCAGTGAGATGTGCTTCTCCCGGTGGTCCCTCTCGCGGGTGTCTATGTTCCCTCTGATGGGATGTCCCTGGTCCCTCCAGTGAGATGTCTGTGCTTCCCCCGGTGGTCCCTCTCGCGGGTGTCTATGTTTCCTCTGATGGGATGTCCCTGGTCCCTCCAGTGAGATGTCTGTGCTTCCCCCGGTGGTCCCTCTCGCGGGTGTCTATGTTCCCTCTGATGGGATGTCCCTGGTCCCTCCAGTGAGATGTCTGCGCTTCCCCCGGTGGTCCCTCTCGCGGGTGTCTATGTTCCCTCTGATGGGATGTCCCTGGTCCCTCCAGTGGGATGTCTGTGCTTCCCCGGGTGGTCCCTCTGGCGGGATGTCTGTGTTCCCTCTGATGGGATGTCCCTGGTCCCCCGGTGGGATGTCTGTGCTTCCCCCGGTGGTCCCTCTGGCGGGATGTCTGTGTTCCCTCTGATGGGATGTCCCTGGTCCCTCCGGTGAGATGTATGTGCTTCCCCCGGTGGTCCCTCTGGCGGGATGTCTGGGTTCCCTCTGATAGGATGTCCCTGGTCCCTCCAGTGGGATGTCTGTGCTTTCCCCGGTGGTCCCTATGGCGGGATGTCTGTGTTCCCTCTGATGGGATGTCCCTGGTCCCTCCGGTGGGATGTCTGTGCTTCCCCCGGTGGTCCCTCTGGCGGGATGTCTGTGTTTCCTCTGATGGGATGTCCCTGGTCCCTCCAGTGGGATGTCTGTGCTTCCCCCGGTGGTCCCTCTGGCGGGATGTCTGTGTTCCCTCTGATAGGATGTCTGTGGTCCCTCCATTGGGATGTCTGTGCTTCCCCCGGTGGTCCCTCTGGCGGGATGTCTGTGTTCCCTCTGATGGGATGTCCCTGGTCCCTCCAGTGGGATGTCTGTGCTTTCCCCGGTGGTCCCTATGGCGGGATGTCTGTGTTCCCTCTGATGGGATGTCCCTGGTCCCTCCGGTGGGATGTCTGTGCTTCCCCCGGTGGGATGTCCCTGGTCCCTCCGGTGGGATGTCTGTGCTTCCCCCGGTGGTCCCTCTGGCGGGATGTCTGTGTTCCCTCTGATGGGATGTCCCTGGTCCCTCCGGTGGGATGTCTGTGCTTCCCCCCGGTGGGATGTCCCTGGTCCCTCCGGTGGGATGTCTGTGCTTCCCCCCGGTGGTCCCTCTGGCGGGATGTCTGCGCTCCCGTGCGCACGGGCGTCCGTGTTTCCTCTGGGTGGGGCTCGGTGCCGGCCCTCTGTTTATGCTCGGGGTGGGCGCCGGGCCCCTTCGCCCCATCCCTCACGCTCCGCGCGTCGAGGGCTCTTCCCTTAAATGGTGACCGAGGCTGAAGAATGTGAGACGTCAGAGAGCAGGGCTGGAGCAGAGAGGGGCGCAGGGGCCGAGGCACACCCACTCGGAGGGACAGACTGCCAGGGGCCGGGGAGCGCACCCCGCCAGCTGCAGAGACGCCCGACGGGAGCCCCGGGCGGGGGGACCTCGGCATCCATCCAGGGTCAGCGGACAGACACCCCAGCAACCGGGGGAGGGACCGACAGCGCCGGAGACACAGACCCCCGGGGTGGAGGACACACCCAGGGCCGAGGGAGAGGACTTGGGAGAAGAGACGCCAGCTGCGGGAGAGGCACATCTGGAGCAGGATGGAGGATCTGGGTAAGAGAGGGAGCGGGAGGGCGAGTCGAGACTGAGCGCGCCTGGGGAGGAGGGAGGTGAGACCGCGGAGGAGAGCCAGGGAGAGAGAGACGCCAGCAGAGGGGAGCAGAGAGCAGGGGCAGCACAGGCGAGAGAAGAGAGCGTGGAGTCAGAGGAGAGAAGAGAGTGTGGAGTCAGAGGAGAGAAGAGAGTGTGGAGTCAGAGGGGAGAAGAGAGTGTGGAGTCAGAGGAGAGAAGAGAGTGTGGAGTCAGAGGAGAGAAGAGAGTGTGGAGTCAGAGGAGAGAAGAGAGTGTGGAGTCAGAGGAGAGAAGAGAGCGTGGAGTCAGAGGAGAGAAGAGAGTGTGGAGTCAGAGGAGAGAAGAGAGTGTGGAGTCAGAGGGGAGAAGAGAGTGTGGAGTCAGAGGAGAGAAGAGAGTGTGGAGTCAGAGGAGAGAAGAGAGTGTGGAGTCAGAGGAGAGAAGAGAGTGTGGAGTCAGAGGAGAGAAGAGAGTGTGGAGTCAGAGAGGAGAAGAGAAGAGAGTGTGGAGTCAGAGGAGAGAAGAGAGTGTGGAGTCAGAGGAGAGAAGAGAGTGTGGAGTCAGAGGAGAGAAGAGAGTGTGGAGTCAGAGGAGAGAAGAGAGTGTGGAGTCAGAGGAGAGAAGAGAGTGTGGAGTCAGAGGGGAGAAGAGAGTGTGGAGTCAGAGGAGAGAAGAGAGTGTGGAGTCAGAGGAGAGAAGAGAGTGTGGAGTCAGAGAGGAGAAGAGAAGAGAGTGTGGAGTCAGAGGAGAGAAGAGAGTGTGGAGTCAGAGGGGAGAAGAGAGTGTGGAGTCAGAGGAGAGAAGAGAGTGTGGAGTCAGAGGAGAGAAGAGAGTGTGGAGTCAGAGGAGAGAAGAGAGTGTGGAGTCAGAGGAGAGAAGAGAGTGTGGAGTCAGAGGAGAGAAGAGAGTGTGGAGTCAGAGGAGAGAAGAGAGTGTGGAGTCAGAGGGGAGAAGAGAGTGTGGAGTCAGAGGAGAGAAGAGAGTGTGGAGTCAGAGGAGAGAAGAGAGTGTGGAGTCAGAGAGGAGAAGAGAAGAGAGTGTGGAGTCAGAGGAGAGAAGAGAGTGTGGAGTCAGAGGGGAGAAGAGAGTGTGGAGTCAGAGGGGAGAAGAGAGTGTGGAGTCAGAGGAGAGAAGAGAGTGTGGAGTCAGAGGAGAGAAGAGAGTGTGGAGTCAGAGGAGAGAAGAGAGTGTGGAGTCAGAGGAGAGAAGAGAGTGTGGAGTCAGAGGAGAGAAGAGAGTGTGGAGTCAGAGGAGAGAAGAGAGTGTGGAGTCAGAGGAGAGAAGAGAGTGTGGAGTCAGAGGAGAGAAGAGAGTGTGGAGTCAGAGGAGAGAAGAGAGTGTGGAGTCAGAGGAGAGAAGAGAGTGTGGAAGAGAGTGTGGAGTCAGAGGGAGAGACGCCAGCAGAGGGGAGCAGAGAGCAGGGGCAGCACAAGCTAGACGGGCAGGGAGAGAGTGTATGGAGTGCGGACAGGAGAGAGGGTCCCAGGACAGAGGGTGCCAGGACAGAGTTCAGGAGCGGCGAAGAATGGCCGTGGCACACAGCAAAACGTAGGGAGAGGGACACGAGAGAGGGGGAGGCTGAGGAAAAGGGGACATGTGCCGGTTGGCGGCAGAGGGAGAGCGGACTCCGGGTTTAGGGACCCGGTGGACGGAGGTGGCGGTGAGGGAGCGCAGATGGAGGGCGGGGTATGGAGAGTAGTGAGGGGCAGAGCTGTGGATAACGGGCACAGAGGGCTGGGGTGTAATCCAGGAGCGGGCGTCGCTGTGCAAGGCTGACGCTGTTTAGGGGCGGGAAGGTCTGTGGGGTTTGCTAAGGCGCGGAGATGGCTATGATTATGGGGTTTCCCTTCCCATTTATGGCGTTGGACTGGTGACGGGGAATGGAAATGCTGGTGCGGATTGAGTATCCCCATGGGGTGGGTGGGGGTGGTTAGGACTCGGAGGAGGGGTGCACTTTTGTTACCTGTGGTGTGTTCACTTGTAAATAGGGATTAGCTATAGTTATTGTATCTGGTAGGGTTGTGGGGCTGGCTATGGGGTGGCCGAGGCTGTTTCGGTGAGCTATGCTATTGGGCAATGGGTATGGATATGGGTGGGCTACAGGATTATTTCTAATTTGGGGCTTGAATATAGTCTGGGCTATGTGCTTTAGATATGGTTTGGGGCCCGATATGGTTATGCAAGCCGAGGATATTGTTGTGCTATTGGATACGTCATGAGGCAGTTGAATACGGTTGTAAGTCAGTCGGAGATGGTTATAAGGCACTGGGGTATGTTGTAGGGTTCAATATGACACGAAGGGCTGGATGTGGCACAATGGTGGTGGAGGATACGATTTTGGGAAGCTGGCTATAGGTATGGGTTTGTGGTTTCACATTGTGATAAAGGTTGGTTGTGGAACGGGGTAGGGTTGCATATAATTAGAGTGAGTATACGGCTATGGGGAGCTGGATGCAGTTTTGGGGTTTAGATAATGTTGTGAGGGCTGAGTACTCTCCTTAAGTTATGGACATAATATTGGTGGGGGTTGATATGGTTGGGGGCTGGTTATGGATGTATGACGTTACAACGCATACTTTTACAACGCCTACCTTTACATCGCATTTTTTACAACGCATACCATTACAACGCATAATGCTTTTGGGCGCTGGATAGTGAATAGTTTAATATACTATTCCAACTCCAGTCCCCGTGGACACTAGGGAAGGTTATTGGATAGTAAATTAACCTATTCCCTATCCTAGAGCGCCCCAAGCGCTATGCGTTGTAATAGTTTGCGTTGTAAAAGTTTCGTTGTAAACGCTGTTCACCGCTGGTTATGGATATTAGGCTTGGGTATGGTTTTTGAGGTTGTAGATTGCATGCGGTAGAATATGGGCATCTCATAGACTTTTGAGAGTTTGGCTGACTTATCGCAGCTGGAGATGGTTACGCCATAGGCCACGTAGGCCACGCGGACGAGTGTTGTCTAAGGAAGTGGAGGTTGCATCCATTGTTCCAGATTCTAAAGTTATAAGGCTTGGAAGCAGCTACTGAGGATGGCTATTGTTGTGGGGTTCAATGCTGGAATGATGGCTGGATAAGATTTTGGGTGTGCTGATGATGGCCTGCTTGCTGATGCCCATGACAGCGGTAATGTGGTCGAGTATACCAATAGACATTGGTATGGATATATGCTTGATTCACTTCTGGTTCATTCATAGGGTTATCTGGGTTTGATATGGTTGGGGAAAGGACATTGGCTGTGGTGGGTTGATGTGGCTTGGCGTGTCCGCATGGTTGGTCTGTCTAGGGGGGCCGAATACGATGGCGGCTTGTGCCCGAGTGTGGATACTGCTGAGATGGGCTTTGGTGTGATTTGGGTTGGGTATCTTTATGGGGTGTCATAGAGGGGTGGGGATTGCATGCATGTTGGGTGGGTGGGGGCTGTTCGTGGGGTTTCATGTGATGACTGAGCTCGCTTTAGTGTTTGGGGGGTGGAGGAGGGGGGTGGCTGAGTGCTGTACAACTGCCTTCCCTTGGAGTTTTCATTATCCACCAGGAGGAAATGAGTCAGGGCTGGAGGGGAAGGGGGCGGGGTCAGGAGGAGGCGCACCCGCAGGCTGCCCCCCCCTTCTCTCTGCCAAAGAGATTAGAAGACATGGGACCCAACCAGAGCATCGGCAGTGAGCACCGAGGCTGCTCGGTCACGTCTGTCACACACAGACCCGTCGCATGTGGCGCACTTACGCCTGTCAGACAATACACGTGCCCATAGATCATGCACGTGACACGTGGACCACTAATGTATTTAATGCAGTGAGCGCGTTTCCCGGCGGCTCTCACATCACTGGCCCCCTTCCTGGGTTTCTAGAACCAAGCCCCCTCCCTACCTACAGTCTTACCTCCCGTTATGCCCCTTCCCTCCAGAGCTCCACGCGTTCGCCCCTTTCCACCCGTCACATGTTTATTTCCGGCCCCCGTGCTCCCTCTCTCTGCCCTGTCACTCTCTCCCTTCCTGTCCTGTTCTCCCGCTCGGGTTCTTGGCTCGGCCCCACGCCTTGTCTTGCCCGCCGCCTGTTTCCTGTAGTTTGGTGGTTTTTGGCCTAATCTGCACATTTTCTGCTTCTCGTTTCCATGTGTTTCCAATAAAACATTCCAGGAACCGAGGGCGGGAGGCAGGATGAGACGCCCCTTCTGAAAGACAAAGACAGCCCCTTCAGTGGAGCGGCGGCGGGGCCCCTCCTGAGAGGTAATAACCTCCAGAGAGAGACCGTTTCTACCCCGAAAGAGACCGCCACCAGAAGAGAGACAGCGGACTGACCATAGCAGGCACCGGGCAATCCCCCGGTGCGCCGCACGGGTGGGGCCGGTTTTGGGCCCCTGGGGGCCGTTTTTGTTACAGGGCCGTACCAAAATCGGCCAAAAACCGGCCCCGCACAGAGCTCGGCGGCACCCCCAACCCCCCGAGTGGGGAGGGGGTTGGGGCGGCGGAGCACTTTGCCAGGGCCGGTTGTGGTTCCCAGTCCGCGAGGGCGATAGACATACCCAGTTTTAGTGGAGGACCCGGACAGGCTTGGGGAGAGCCGACACATGAGTCTGCATTACCCCGAGGGCCAAAGCAGGAGTCAGGCCATCAAAAGAAGTACATTAGGCACCAAGGGCCAGATGTAGGTAAATATCATTTACCGATTCTAAAATACCGAATTTTACCGAATCGGTATTTAAGAATTCGGTAATTTACCGATTCCTTAAATTACCGATTTGGTAAATTACCGAATCCTTAAATTAGGCCCCTACATCTCAAATGCCTAATACCGGTCGGTAACGGCCGAAATTCGGTAACTTCGGCCTTTACCCACCGGTATTAGGCTTCCTACATCTGGCCCAAATGTCTTGAAAAAATAAGAGAAAGACGTTAAAAAGAAACAAAAAATAGTTTTCAACATATGACACTGTTTCAGATAAGTAAGTACCTATGATTGTGTCACAATGGTAACAGAAGTTAACTGCAATATTTAAATATGTCTCATGTTTAAATATGTCGAGACATATTTAAACATTGCCCGTTCATAGAATAATTGTGAAAAATCTAAGATGGGCCAGGTTAATTTTATTCCTTTACTAGAGGGGGGATTAAACAGCTTGAAGACCACGGCTTGAGAGGCAGCCCCCCCTACCGTGAAAGGGAGACCTCCTTCTGATCTCCTGCTCTGAGCCGGATTTGGAACCATAAGTAGCACAGACAAACATTTTGAAACCATCCCTCTTCCATCCATTCGTTCCCCGATTTTGTCTTTCCCTCTTGTATCCTATCTCTCATCGTATCTCTCAGGCATCAGGTGGTGTTAGGCCTTTAAAACCAGCCTCAAAAGGCCCCAGCCCTCCGGGGAAATGCCCGGCGGAATAAAAGCCCTCTCCGGCCCTATTTACCATACGTCATCGGTTTACATGATTTCTGTTTTTTGTTGTTACTTGTTTGCCTTCGACATACCACCAACCATTGGATGTCTGATCACAAGCACCCTGTTGCTACTCCACAAAAGGTTTGTAGCACTTTACAAGAACTCTAAATAGATCAAATGCTGGAGGGTTCCCTCTTCCTGAGAGACACTCACCTCTTGAGAGTCAGTCAGAGACCGCTCCCTGCCAGCAGTAGTGTCACAGGCCCTGGCTCCATGTGTGCTGTTTCTGGAACAACAGGCACTTCCTTCCTTCCTCTCACTTTGACCTCAGTGAGGGCCTGGGAAAAGCAGTTGTAAGGACTGGGAAATGCCCATTCCTCCAGAGGCAAGCCACCATCCAGGCTGAGGTGTGAGAGGAAGCACGCGTGGGAGGGAAGGACTTCAGAGGAGAGCACTCCCCACTCACCTTCACCCCTGAAAAGGGACTTCCTGGTGTCTGAAGCTAGTGGAGTGAACGGTCCTTCTTTTTGCCTTTCCTGGTCCGATAAAAATGTTTCACCGCCTACAACATAGCAAAGAGTATGTGGGATCAGAAGGAAGGGGATGTATGACATTACAACGCATACTTTTACCACGCATGCCTTTACAACGCGGTTTTTACAATGCATGCCTTTACAACGCATAGTGCTTTGGGGCGCTGGATAGTGAATAGTTTAATTTACTATTCCAACTCCAGTCCCCGTGGATAGTAGGGAAGGTGTTGGATAGTAAATTAAACCTATTCCCTATCCTAGAGCGCCCCCCAGCGCAATGCGTTGTAATGATTTGCGTTGTAAAAGTTGCGTCGTAAAGGCACTGCGTGGTAAAAGTTGCGTTGTAAAGGATGTTTCCCGAAGGAAGGTGGTGTGCATGGGCGGAATGCGTCCACATGTGGTTGTGCTGGATTGAAGATAGGGTTTCCACTCTGTGGGCTCAACTTTAAGGCGGGGCTTTCATTGCAAGTGACGTTCCCCGATCCGCAGGAAGTGACATTGCAGGAAGTGGCATTGTATTATATTGGTCACTGTGAGGAAGCTTCTGCTCACATACCAGCGGGATTATGGGTGATGCTTAATGCAGTAGATAGGAGGCCTAGAGCCCGGAGATTTAGGGACTGGCTGTGAGAGAGGTGGCAATGCATGAAGGTGAGTTTTGGGTCATCGTCAAGAACTTTACTGCTGTTCAGATAACCATAAAAGTACACATCAAAACATATAGATACATCACAATATTTGCAGCTCATAAAAGTACAAAGTCCAATGGTATAACTGCTGAGTCAGTGAAGCATGACAATCCAGCAGTGTTAATTAGAATAAGACATAAAAAGAAAAAAAGCGTTAAACACTGGGCTAAAACAAGTTTGACTGATCAGCAAAGTCCTCAAAAAGGGTCCATGGAAAAAAGACCTCTAGAAATGGTTCGCTATGCTATCCAGTAAAAAAAGCTTTCTGAGCTAGCGAAAAAGCAGAACTACACTATAAGCTTAAAGTAAAGTGCTACGTTATAGCTCAAATCAATTGACAATCAGCTGTTTCATTGTGGTAACTTCATGCGACTACAGATGTTTAAAGTGCTCTGTGCTTTAAAAAAAGACCTCAAAATCAATATGTAACACCTCTCCCTGATCGTATGTGCCAAACTGACTGCTGGTATTTTGAGATCGAAATGATAATGCAGCTCTTGTTGTCTGACTTGCATATTCTCCGTGCATTATGTCGATCCTTAATCCTAAGGGAGCGACAAATGGGGCAAACCACTGACCACTCTGTTTCACATAAGCACTACAAAAATTAGCAAATGCTCTTCATTCTCTTCTGCCTGGCAACCCATAGGGCAGACATTTGTTACATTATAATTTTTAGTCCATGAACGTGTCAAAGAGGCAAGCGAAACTATATCCCTAGCCTGAATTTAATAAACAAGGCGGGGGATTAGCGTAATCCATGAAGTTTTCACAGTGGAATTCGCACTTAAAAGCCAAAAAAAATTGGAAAGTCTACCTCCCTTATGGCAAAAAACACAGTTGATGGACAGAATGTAGAACAATGTCATACATTCACCCCAGTACAAGGATCTGGGCCTAAATCCATCGTTTTTTTGCACTCCACACCACCCTGGGTTAGACACTGGCTATATGCAAATCAGCATGTAGCCAGGACACCAGAACAGACCTTACCTTGACTATCTGGCCATCGGGCAGAGCAGAGCCGTGAGGGAAACGGCGGAAATTATCCCGGGAGGCACCGGACGGACGGGACCACAATCCCCAGCAGCCCCTGGGGCACCAGCGCGCCCGTGACGTGCAGGAAGCGCCCGGAGGCGCTGGTAAAAGGCTGACCCCCACGAGACCAGGGGGGACAGCAGAACAGACCTTACCTTGACTATCTGGCCATCGGGCAGAGCAGAGCCGTGAGGGAAACGGCGGAAATTATCCCGGGAGGCACCGGACGGACGGGACCACAATCCCCAGCAGCCCCTGGGGCACCAGCGCGCCCGTGACGTGCAGGAAGCGCCCGGAGGCGCTGGTAAAAGGCTGACCCCCACGAGACCAGGGGGGACACCAGAACAGACCTTACCTTGACTATCTGGCCATCGGGCAGAGCAGAGCCGTGAGGGAAACGGCGGAAATTATCCCGGGAGGCACCGGACGGACGGGACCACAATCCCCAGCAGCCCCTGGGGCACCAGCGCGCCCGTGACGTGCAGGAAGCGCCCGGAGGCGCTGGTAAAAGGCTGACACCCCCCTCGCCCCCGCGAGTCGCGCGCGGGCGCGCCCGGAGCTAAGCCCGGGCAAAGGGCGGGCCCTCTGTGGCCCTCCGTTGACCGAGGAGCCGGGCCGGGGCCATACCCTTTACGTCCCTCTATCCATCATTCGAGCAGCTTCTTAATATGTGAGTGAGAACTTGTTATTTGTCTTTTATACTTCTCGTATTAAGCCAGCATTCAACCATCAGCCACTATGACTACTAAAGTGGTTACTATGGACAATTTCCTTATAAAGAAGGTAGCGCAAATTAACAGTAACAGGAGGGCTTCACTGGGTTTGGAACACTCACCTATTATTACTACTGTACCAGAACTCCTAGTAACTGTTTCTGATAACCCTGTGGCTATGGAACACTCAGTCCCTGCAGGCAAAGTAACCATTGTAACAGCTATGGTCCATGCAGGCCAGTCTGATGAAAATTTTTGTGCTCCAGTTCCCACAGTATTGGCTATATCATCAGCTACAGGAATAAATGATCGTGCAACTAAAAAATCCCCTAGAAAATTTAAGAAAGCCCGAGTGAGACGGAGGGGGAAGCAAAGTAAGGCAAGTTATAAAATAACACAAGGAGGGGGGAGTGTGCCTGAAACTGCACCTCTACTTCTTGAGTTGAGATCCTCAAACCTGGGAGGAGTGGGGGATGCTATTTCACAGAGTCGACCCACAGATTCTGTGATGCTTATTGACTGTTTACAATCAGGGATTATAGACAATACTGATAATTTTCCCCTTGATCCTACTACAATGAGTAAGCTTCTTTTGTCCAGTACGCCAACTAGCTTATCTCTACCAGATTCATTTACAGGGAATGATAATGGAAGGTTATCAGGATCTCCAAAAATGCCCACTGAGGCATCTTTTAGGTCTTCCATTTCACCGCCCACTATAAGAACAAGTAAAAAAAGGGGGGGTGAACCACTGTGTAACCGACCTCAGAAGATAAGGAAAGGGGTAGTTCAGTCCCCACAGTCACATACTGGTCAAATCCCATTAGGTGAAGAGGCCATGTTGGCCAAAATCTTAGAATTAATTAGGGGTGTGTTGCAACCGATTTTGGATAAGACCGACTTGATGTCCACACATTTGGACATCATAGAGAAAAAGGTTGAACAGAATTCCCTCCTTTTACATGAACTAATAAAAGGCCCGGAAAATCTAAGACGAATCCCACAGTTAAGACTAACCCTCCTGCAAAATCTAACGCTGTAATGCCCCCTATAACATCTGCTCCTATTACTCCAGTAATTAAGATATCAGCACCCGTGTTTAAAAAAAGGAAATTAGTCCAAGAAAAGGGTAGAGTGGGTAGCCCAACGACTGTGCCATCAACTCCCACATTGCAACCGCCTGCTATTCAGCTGGCGGCCCCACTAACTAAAGAACAAACTCAAAAACCTGGGGGATCCCAAAATCAGGGAGGCAGAAAAGACCCTTTAACAACTAACCCGAGAAATAAGAATCCACCAACTATTGCCTTAGAAAAAACGAGCCATACAATAGACTTACCCCCAGATTGTGCCCCTTTTGTCATTGTAATGGCAGGGGTTCCAGAGCTACCTACAGGTAAATGGGAAGATCACGTTGCCTTACGGAACAAGGTTACATTCTGGCTCCGAGACAACAGACCGTTGCCTGCATCCATCAATGGAGAAATCGTAAGTGTAAGGCGTGCCCATTGGGTGGGAGTCAGACCTAAGGACAGAATGGGTGATGTAATAGTCATCAATTTCAAGGATTATAGGGCCGTGAGGCACATTGGAGATTGGTTCGATGCCAGTAGCAGCGATGCCATCTCCACACATCTTTTATCCTATTTCTATCCCTACGCACCATCAAAAGACAATAATAAACAGGGTTGGAATAGGCAGCTATTTAAGAAAACATCACACCGACAGCGGGGTTTTAGAAAAGTGGGACCATGGGATATGCCCGGTTTAATGGGGCCACCACCGTTGAGGGGTTATCCTCTTTATGTAAATGCTCAGGACCCCCATATTCATATGCAAAGCTCGGAGGAGTTTTATCCCAGATACCAGGTATTAGATTATCAATACCCCCCTATAAATAGCCAATATCCACTACATCCTGAGCCCAACCTCCTGCAGGGGAGGCCATGGTATAATAAAGAGTTCCACCTGTCCATGTACAATTTACCTATCCAAAATCGTTTCCAGATTTTTAATGGGCTGGACGGGGTGGATTGACAACAAGCTCAGACATCTCAAAAAAATTTGGCTGGGAATAAGTTTTATCCTTTAGTTTTTTACCCCTTTATTAAGGATATAGTTCCCCTTAAAAGTACTGAGACTTTGAGCGGGATTCCCCAAGATTTGCCAACTTTACAAAAGACCCCTAATACTAACAGCTTATTACCATGTAACAGTAATATCCAATAACAGATGCAATCCCCCACAGTTGATATCATTATTAGGGGTGGGGAACAGGCAGGTGAAGGCCTGACCCAGAAAGAGAATGATCTATGCACACTGTTGTTTTGGAATATAGCAGGGTTTAGGCAAAAAATCACAAATCCGGCATGGGAGTCAGTAATAAATGGTCAGAATATAGTGGCTTTGCAAGAAACCTGGATACAGGAATCAATCCATGTAAGTGGCTATAGAACCTTCTTTACACCAGCTGTTGGAGGTCATTTTGGAAGAGCTAAGGGTGGGTTGACAACGCTTGTTTCAAATCAACTTAAAATTAAACAAGCTCACTGCCATTTAAGTTCTTGCTATTTCCAAATTATAACCTTACGGAATTATAAAGGAGCTGTGGTGCTAATTATTAATTTTTATAACAATGTCCCGAGAGATGATATTCTGGTTGTAATGAAGCAGCTTAAAGATGAAATTCAGTTAGAGGTAGACAGAAATGAAAGGGACCTGATAATCATATGGGGGGGGATTTTAATTGTTCATTATGTACTAAAAGGAATCAGGGCCTATGTGGCCTAATGACTGAGAGAGACATGTACTTGACACACTTTGATCATACCCTGATGGGGGACTTACTAAATGAATTATTATTCATGTTTGACTTGGGGTTTGCCAATGAATCTGCCCCAGAACCTACACCCTTTGTTCCGACTTTTGTTGGTAGAGGCTCATCGACAACTATTGATTTTATTATCACTTCCAGTAACCTCAATCATAGACTCCTGGGGGTTACGAATATCCAATTACCCATAAGTGACCACCTTCCACAATCTCTTAAGGTAGTAGATTTGTTCCCAGACCCATCGACGGCCGCGCCTCTAGCAGAGACAGCGGTTGATGTTGTCCTTGGGAGACAAAATGGGTACACACTTAAATGGAGTAAAGTAATCCCCACAACCTTTTTTGAGAAACTCTGGGAGGTGTGCTCAAATGGTTTTAGGATTTGCCTAAGTGATAATTCCACTAAAGATCAAATTATTGAGCACTTTGGAACAATAGCTGCAAATATAAAAAGTAGCCTAAGGGTGGAGGCAAAACGCAGAGGCAAGGGGCCTAAGAGCTGGTTTAATACTGTATGTACAAGGGCTTTGAAAAATTTAAAACAGGCAGTACACAGATGCCCTAAGGATAAAAATGAAATAAGAGAGTGTAGGAATACATATACTCAGGCCCTGAAAGCAAGGAAAACCGCATTAAATAAGGAGGCATTAGATTCCCTTTGTGAGGCCTCGCAATCTAAAGATTCCGCTGCATTTTGGAAAGCAGTTAATACTCCTTTCCCCTATGAAACCCACACGGCGCGAATCGAGATTGCAATAGATGAGGATAAATGGGTAGACCATTTTTCAAATCTTTATAAGGCACAGGAAGACATCCATGTTGGGGGTATTAACTCTAGCCCGGATGTACAACAGAGTTACAACCTGGTTACGACAATTGATGAAGTGCTCTTAGCCCTGGGATCAACTAAATGCGGTAAGGCTGCCGGACCTGATGGGATTCCGGCAGATCTATTTAAAGCTAATATTGAAATTTGGGGGCCAATGTTAGTACAACTTTTTAATGCAGCTCTCTCATTGGGCCTGAAAGAATCCTGGTTCACCTCAGTCATTGTCCCGATCTACAAGAAGGGGGATAGGAACAGCTGTGCCTGTTACAGACCAATCTCCCTTCTTGATTCCTCAGTAAAAATTTTAGGACGTGTTGTGTTGGCAAGACTCTAAAGCTGGGCAGAGGAAAATGATATTATTAGTGATTTGCAATTTGGTTTCCAAAAAGGGATTGGTACAATTGAGCAAGGGTTAAACCTAATGCTCTTGCAGCATAAATATATAAGGATAAAATCCGAACGCTTGTATTTTACTTTTGTCGATCTCTCTTCAGCGTTCGATTGTGTATCACACTCTAAATTGTGGAATATAATGAAAGGTTTGGGAGTGGATAATAACATTATCTGTTTTTTGAGGGAACTCTACAGTGGAGCTACAGCCTCTGTTCGTTACGGCAGGGGGGGAGAATGCTCCAGACAATTTAGCATAGGTCGCGGAGTGCGGCAAGGTTGCGTATTGGCACCTTTTTTATTTCTTCTTTATATCAATGGGCTCGAGCGTCACCTGCTGCAGGAGTGTAGGGATATGCCCAGGGTGGGGAGGAGGGAAATCCCTGCGCTCATGTATGCGGATGACGCAGTACTCATGGCACGCACCCCTCGTGCTCTACAAAAACTAGTAGTTAGCTTTGAGAAATTTATGTTGAACCTGGATCTACTAGTTAACTGTAGTAAGACTTTCTCAATGAATTGCGGCCTAAAACCAGGTAAATCAATGAAGCGTATTGTTTTAAATAATGTCCCGCTGGATAACACCCCAACCTTTTCTTATTTGGGCATTTTATTCCATGAGTCAGGCTCCTGGACAAGCGCTATTAAGGCTAGAACTCTTTTATTTATGAAAACGATCATGGCCTTACAGAATTTTGTTAGGAAACTGGGCAGGAAGCCGATAAAAGAAATGTTAACCATCTATAAAGCTACATGCTTGTCTGTGGCTATGTATGGCTCAGGTCTGTGGGGATATGCAAATGTTGATCAAATCCAGCTGGTAGAGAACAAATTTCTGAGGGGAGTTCTAGCAGTCCCACAGTGTGCAGCCACATTTAATTGTCACGCTGAACTTGGCCAACCCTACATAACGGACATTATCAGAATTCAACCTATCCTATTGTGGCATAGGGTATGGACTACTAACGAATGCGTTATGAATCGGGCTCTGCTACGTGACACCCTCAGTTTGGACCATGCGGACAGAATGGAATGGTTGAGTTACGTAAATCACTTCTTGACCGAGATTGGACTACACTCATATTTCTTGGATCCAATCTCAATGGACACTATTCCTAGGAAGTTATTAAAAACTATCTGCCTGGACCACTTGATGAGTAAGAGGAAGAGAGTGGAAATTTTGAAATCTACAGTACACTCTCACCTTCCTACCCTCTGTGAGACTAATACTGTACAGCCATATTTATCCCTGCCCATGACTAACTATGATCGCTTTCTTTTAACTCGTTTTAGATTTTGTATATTTTTTAGATTAGTGTCTTTTCCATGCATGAACTCATGGACTCATATTTTGCCCACTTGCTTGTGTGATGGTACATCACAACAATCTGATATTCATATCCTTTTTTTCTGCAAATTTTATACTGCTATACGTAGGAAAATTATTGTCCCTTTTTTAAAAAATATGAATTTAACCAGATGTCGCCCAGCTTTTTTAGAAGTACAGAAAATGGACACGATTTTAACTGTTACTGTGATTTTAAATTATTTAAAAAGTGTTTTTAAATTTAGAAAACAAATTCAAATTGAAATATCATAGATTCCCTATTGATCTACCTCACTGTATTATCAATCATGAGAAGTATTTATTGTAACTATTGTAATTATTGTACTTTGTTTTATGTTTGTTACTTTTATGGTTAATTGTTTTTTAACCGAATAAAGTTTATTGAACTGAACTGAAATCAGCTCTGACCCTGTGCCTCATGGGAACAGTCCAGTCCGAACTACCAAGCCATGTCTTTCCCAGACCGGAATCAAGCATCCAAGGACCGGTTTCTGGCTATCTCCCTTATGGAACAGAGGAAAGCCTTGAGCTCAATACAGTATTCCAATAGCTTGAGTTCACAGATTCACAAGCACTTGTTGGTATTAAAGTGGGGTGCAACCAGTATTCACTCAAGCCTAGCCTACTCAGCCATGTTGTATATTGCCTAGCCAAGGGATGGAGTGTGTCAGGCGGTTACCTATTATGTCCTAAACACATTGTCTATAGGATGCCAATTCCTCTTTTGTCCATGCACGGATCCAGTATAAAATTGGTTTAAGTTGGCTATGTAATTAATTGAATTTAGATTTAATTTAAGTCTTAATGGCAGTAATGGTGCACTAGTTGGGATTTTCAACAGTGTTTGAGAATGGATTTCACATTTTTCTCAAGCATGTCTAGTTTACAGCAACCCCACAATTCTGCTCCATAAAGAGCTTCTCCACAGGCTTGTGCCTTGTAGATCTCTATTGCCGGGGAGATAGGATGGGATAAGGCTCAATTAGCGAACCTATTGATTGCCCAAGCTTTGATGCCTCAGGGTTAGTGAACTTTTCTCAATCTGGGACTTCCAATTATGGGAATATGTAAGTCTCACCCCTAAGTAATCAAATTCGGAAACCGTTTCCAATATCTTCCTTTCCAGGACAACTCTTCCTTTAGCTTTTTTTCCACAAGTTGAACACCACGTATTTAGTTTTGATACCATTTATTTCCAAGCCCTGGTTTTTACAGAAAAGAGTAAGGGCCTAATTTATATCTTGGCAGACGGTTTACTCCATCACAAAGGTGAAATATAAATCCCATAGGATATATTGAGATTTATATTTTGGCAGACAGGATATCCGCCACAGTTGTGACGGAGTTTCGCGTCTGCCGGGATCTAAATTGGGCCCTAAATCTTTCCAGAAGAATGCACAAACCCATAGGTGTTTTTAAAAGAAGAAGTGTACGACCAGCAAATAGTAACTATGGTACCTTGGAACCAGCCATTTTTGGTGAATCACTTTCACAATCCACCAGGTACGTAACACAACCATTAATAAACAATAAGAAGAGGATAGGTGCCAGCACACAACACTTGCAAACACCTCTGCTGAAAGGGATGTCCTCTGTGGTTCTCATCCGGGCCCAACCTGACTTTAGCAAAGTTATCTGTATATAGCTGTTGGATTAGTAACCAAAGAGGAAACCCCATTTTGCCAAATACCTCACATAGTTTCACCCTTGGCACTAGATCGAAGGCGGCCTGCAAGATCACAAATGATACCTACTGGGAGCCCTGGTCAATGTCTACTGATTTCCATTTTATAGTCAGAAACTGTAGGACCTGGTGAATTGAACTGATCTTGGCTTTAACACCTTCGACGCTCATGACGAGCTCGTGACGAGCCCAGCTCGTCATGAGCCACGGTGCTCCTGTGCTCATGATGAGCTGAGCTCATCATGACCGTTGGAACGCTCGCACGCTGGGCTAATTCCCCTGCTGTACAAGCGTTCTACAGGAACGGGTGTGGTCATGACGAGCGGAGCTCGTCATGAGCACATGACCACCGTGGCTCATGACGAGCTGAGCTCGTCATGAGCACGGGGGCGCTGTGCGCGCCCCCCAGCACAGCGGGGGAATCAGCCCGCATGCAAGGGGTTAAACCCAGCTTGTAAACGCATCAGCACCTCATTGGTAGATATCCACCCCCAAGGTTCTGGGAGGATTTGCTTACTATAGACCTTCTGAACATTATCAATAAGATTTATCGGTCAATAGTTAGCAGGGATATTCCTAGCACCTATTTAAAAAATCAGTATGATGTCAGCTCCCTCGAAGAGTTGTGAATTGGAGCTCCTGCAGCTATAGCATTTGACAGGTTGTTTACGTATGGTCTCCATTATTAAGGGTTCAGAACTATACAAGTGAGAGAGGATCTTTTCAAGACCAGGCGCCTTCCCAACTTTTTGGCCATGAATTGCATTGAGGGTTTCTTTTTAACGTGAATTACATACAGTAGCTCTTTCTTGTCGTCTTTGATTACAATAGAGGGCAAAGGATTCATATTCTCTTCCACCTATGATAATTCCGAGTAAAGAGCTGAAAAATGCTCAACCCACTCACCAGTAGATATGTGGCTTTCTGGGCAGGTGTAATCCCTGCACCCTCCATGTGTTACTAGATGCCAAAACCCTCTGCCATCTTTTGTCCTAGCTGCTTCTATCAGATCCTCTCATATCTGAGTTTCCCACTGGGTCTTGCTGGTTTTAATGATGTTTGCATACCGTTGTCTGTATGCTGTTTTGTCAGTCCTAACTTTACTTTTTATGGCATTGACAAGTGCTGTTTTAGCCGGGAAACATCCTTTACAACGCAACTTTTACCACGCAGTGCTTTTACATCGCAACTTTTACAACGCAAACCATTACAACGCATTGCGCTGGGGGGCGCTCTAGGATAAGGAATAGATTTAATTTACTATCCAACACCTTCCCTACTATCCACGGGGACTAGAGTTGGAATAGTAAATTAAACTATTCACTATCCAGCACCCCAAAGCGCTATGCGTTGTAATGGAATGCGTTGTAAAAGTTGCGTCTTAAAAGCATGTGTGGTAAAAGCATGCGTTGTAATGTCATACATTCGTTTTAGCCTCTCTACAATCATGTTCAAACCATTCATGTATTTTGGTTAGATATTTACGGGTTTTGATGTTTTTCTGAAAGAATTCTTTCAGTCTAGAAAAATAATTTTTCATGGACAACCATGGTCTGGAAGATTGTGCATGGCTGATTCTCAAGTGAGAATAATGCTACGCTTAGTATTTTATAAACCTCTTGCATGGAGTTCGCAGTATTGTATATGTCCGCCCATCTCACATTGCGCCCATTGTGGATAATACTATTGTTTCAGATGGGAATCTTTCTGGGCATGATACAGCTCTGATTTGAGACCCCTTCTCTTCTAAAATAAGAGGGTTTCAAATCGTTCAAGGGCCTTCCTATCGACCATTTCGTGACAGATTCTAACATCAATCAATATTTAATCAATATTACTTTTGAATTCACTGCCCTCAAAGGCAGATTTAGCATATGGATCCGATATAGAGGGGCCATTAGAAGCTCTTAACCCCTTCGACGCTCATGACGAGCTGAGCTCGTCATGAGTTACACCTCTCGTACACTCATGACGAGCTCAGCTCGTCATGTAACGCGGGTTTTTAAAAACCGCCGCGTACAGCGGGAAAACCGCTAGAGCGCATGCCGTTAAGCCATGGGACACAAGTATGTCTACTATGTGTAAAGAAGCTACACTCATCCTCATATTTCTCCTCGAGTGAAGTAAAGATGAATTCACCAGCTCTCGTCCTCATCGTTGATCGTTGACATAGACTTTATAAGGCTTAAAACAGGTATTAAAATCTCCTGTGATTTTACCACTATGTGTCTTTCCCGGTGATCATCTAGAATTTTATTCAAGATGTTTAGAGTCTGAGATTCCTTGTTTTGAGGGGTAGTCCAATTATAAATATTTACCAACACATAAGGAGTCCTTTGCTTTGGTGTCAATCTAAGAACTAGTACATCTGGAGAGGCAATATCGATTTTCATGACTCTACAATCAAGTGCAGTTTTTATCCACATGATTAGCACCCCAGATAGTCTACTTGCCTTAACTGCTTGTGCCTCAATGCTATATGTGATGTAAACTATTCTGCAAACTTGATTGACGGCCTAGGTTTCTTCGAAGAGACATATATGGTATTCATCAATAAATCTTCACAATTCCTCATCAGCTAGTTTTGGTCTAATCCCAGCTAAGTTCCACTTCACTAGCCTTAAATGGGATGCTCACTGCAGTTTCTTTGCATTTTTACTCTTTGGAACAAGCATCATGCACTGGACAACTTTGGGGGCCAAGTTATTTTCTTTATGCTCTTTCAGATCATATAAATGCCCTTTAACCCCTTGGATGCGGCCGCAATTCTGCGCCTGTGCAGCAGTTTAATTGAGTGGGCGGGTTCATGACGGCCCCCAGCCGTCACCAGTACACACCCACCGTGATGCATGACAGCCGGGGGCCATCATCAGCATGGAAGGGGTTAATGTTGGGATGGATGATCTCTTCACTTCCCCGGCTAGGCTGATAAAGGCCTTGAATATTATCTGAAGGGACTTTGTCTTCCATTAAGGAAAATGGAAGAGAAGGCTGTCAATCTAGAGCAGTTGTGCCTCCTCCCATTGAAGGAGATGCTGCCTGCAATACTTCACTGCTTCTAACTATATTGCGCCCGATCGCTCTTGGGCATCGCCTGGAGTTCCGACTTAAATCGAATTTCAGACCCCTCTGGGGGGGGGGGGAAGTACGCTGATCTAGCATAATCAAGCCCTCAGCTAACTCTACATCTATCAGCTTCACCTCAATTGAATCCCATTGGCCCCCATGAACAGCATTATGTTTTTCATAAACAATATCTGAGTAAACAATAAAATAACATTTCAAATCCAATGTGACACTTTGTTTTTGTTAGTGAGTCATTGCTTTTGATAGAACCAATCGATAGTTTAGGAACTTTCGTCATATACACAGTTTGACTTAATTGGGTTCGCGAACGGAGAAGAGAAAGTATAGTATTCAGAGCTACTTTGGAAGGTGTAAGGTAATTGTAAGAGGAACTCGAGGATAATGAATAAGCTGCCTTAAAAGTGTGTAATGCCAAAGATTAATCTGTGTCCTAATTATTAGCCTAACACGGATCCTTAAAAGGACATGGAAGCAAAGCAGGAGCTAGCCATTGTTGTTAACCACATGCGCGCTGCGGGTTTTCCTGCTGTGCGCTGACTTTTTAAAAAAGCCGCGGTTCATGACGAGCTCAACTCGTCATGAGCGTACGACAGGCGTAACTCATGATGAGCTGAGCTCGTCATGAGTGTGGAAGGGGTTAATTTAGATATTCTTCCTTCCTGTGTAGACGCAACCTGCATAGTCAAAGTTCCTGCCCCCTCTGGCAGTACCCATGTCTGATGCCCAGGGGAGTTTTTTTAAGTTAGCTTCAGATTTATTGGCGCCTGCGGGTGGTATAGAGGTAGTAAGCTTGGGATTTGTACTTTCCAAACAATTGTAATTTTTTAGGGCCCACAGAGATAGTTTGGGTAAAGTGTCCACCACCCCTAAAATGACTTGCTTTAAATCGCTTATCTCCCCTCTCAGGGTATTAATGAGGGCAACTGCCTCGGCAAGGGTTGGGAGATCAGCTCAACTAATTAGATCATCAGCACTAGGTTCCTTAAAAGGGCTCATCAGATGTTTAAAAGGTTGGTTTGTTGTAGCCTGTTTAGGCAGCAAAATTACATATCTGTTTTAACACTCTACATTAGGAATTATTTCCAATTGCCCCCCACTGGCTGTGATTGAACAATCACTAGAAGTAGAAGAAATCAATTTTCCAATAGGTTCTTGTGCGGCTGAGGGGTTATTTTCTTGGGTCTTTTGTTGAATATTTCAGCCACCTTTCCCCTTTAGTTAGGCCCGGTTTGCAAGAAGCATTCACTTTTAGATCGAACCTAGGCAGCGCGCATGCACTGTCTGGAAGACCTGCTGTAATCAGTATATGGAGTACAATCCCACCTGCTTCTTGCCATTAGTTCACTCCTGTGCTGCTCTTCTTTCCTGGCTCCTTATTGGTTGTTGCTCCCGATACATCACTTCAGTTTTCTGGCAAGAAGCACTGGACAACTACAGTTTACTTACACTGTAGGACTTTGTGTTTCGTTTAGGGACTATGGGGCAGATGTATCATCCGTTTTTTTTGTCGCAAATGCTGCGAATCGCAAAATAGCAGCGTTTGCGACAAAAAAAACGGGATTTGGAATGTATCATTCAAAAAGCCTCGCAATATTAAGGAATCGCGATTCCTTAATATTGCAAGGCTTTTAAGAAATGGCAAATTGCGATTTCTTAATTGAAATGTATTAAGCATTTCAGTGGTGCGATTTTTGACTAAGAATTCGCAAATTACCACCAACTTGTAGTTGGTGGTAATTGGCAAATTCTTTTCAAAATGCACTTTTTTTAAATTCTAAAGGTGCCATATGACGCTCATACATGCCATGTATGTGCGCCGTATCCGCACACATGTCAAATTCAGGGGTGCAGCAGGGTGTCCTTAAGACACCCTTGCACCCTTGAAATTATTCTCAATTTGCCATTAGCAAATTGCTAATCGCAAATTGAGAATAATTTCACATTCATTCCTATGGGCCTCCTGGCCCATAGAAATGAATGGGAAATTATTCCTTAATTGCGATTAGCAATTTGCTAATCGCAAATAAGGAATTTTAAGAAATCGCTAAAAAATAGCGAATTTCTACATACATACCATTTTGCACTTCTCAAATAGCGATTCCTTAAAAATCGCTATTTGAGAAGTGCAAAATGGTATCTTGATACATCTGCCCCTATTTCTTTAATTTAGTGCTAATTATATTGTATCTCCATGGCGCCTAGCAGGGCGCCCACTTCCGTTTTAAAAAAATCACTTTTATGTGCCCAGGCACCGCGCTTCATGTTTCAGCGTGACAACTGCTTTCATATTTACAACACGGGTGACACGCTTTATGTTTGAGCACAGCAAGAGCTTTCATGTTTTTTTTATTACCATGGATGGTGCTTTACGGGCCGCAGTATGCATAACTTTTATGTGCACAAGTGGCACGCTTTATGTTTGAGCTTGGGGTCCCCTTTTATATTTACAAAACCAATTGTTCTAAGTCTTGCAAATGCGAGACCTATTGCGTTGCAAATGCTTGTTAACATACTCTCCACTATCTCAATTAGAATGTCTATGTCCCTGGCCACGCAGTTCTCAGCCGCATGTTTAGGCTCTTTAATCTGAGAGGAAGCACCTGTGGAGCTGCTAGATGCCTTTCTTTTCCCCATGGAGATAAACATTAATGGCAATCGAACAAGCAGGGGAAATGATGAGCTGACAGAGAGATATAGTCAGCAACAATTTCACTGCCCTGAGTCTTCAAATAACAAGCATCCAAACAACCAAAAAAGTAAAAGAGTCACCATACCTTTGCTTTTACAGAAAAACAGCTGCCTCTAACCTCTCGATGCAAAACCAGGGGAGGGGGGCGGCCCTGCCCAGCCTTAACCCAGCTTTGATGGGCGCAGACGAGCATGCCCTTGGCCCGGGCTTTGCCAGGCGCGGCACGTGCAGCGGGAGGTGTGTAAGCACTTTATAGCGCTGGGAAAGCAGGCTCCTTAGTCCCTTCATTGGCGCTCATGGGCGCAGCTGTTTCTGGGGCCTGGAGTCCCCTTGTTGCACCAATGTAGTCCTGTGCAACTGGAGGTGTGTAAGCGCTTTATAGTGCTGGGAAGGTAGGCTTCTCCTCTCTTCAGTGGCGGTCATAGGTGGGGCTGATTTAGGGGCCTGGAGTACCCTTGTGGCAACAATATAGTCCTGTGTAGCAGGAGGTGTGTAAGTGCTTTATAGTACTGAGAAAACAATCTCCTCCTCCCCTTGTTGGCGCTCATGGGTGTGGCTGTTTCTGGGGTCTGGAGTCCCCTTGTTGCAACAACCTAGCGTTTTAAATCAATTAATCAATCAATCAGAGTACTTGTAAAGCACGCTACTTACCTGTGAGGGTCTCAAGGCGCTGAGGGGAGGGGGTGCCGCTACTGCTCGAAGAGCCAGGTCTTGAGGAATCTTCTGAAGGCGAGTAGGTCTTGGGTCTGCTGTAGGTGGGTAGGGAGGGTGTTCCAGGTCTTGGTGGCAAGGTAGGAGAAGGATCTACCACCGGAGGTTGTTTGTTGGATGCAGGGAACAGTGGCGAGGGCGAGGCTGGCGGAGTGGAGCTGGTGGGTGGGGGTGTAGAAGCTGATTCTGCTGTTCAGGTAGGCTGGTTCGGCGTTGTGGAGTGCTTTGTGTGCGTGGGTGAGGAGCTTGAAGGTGATCCTCTTGTCGACGGGGAGCCAGTGTAGGTCTCTGAGGTGGGGGTGATGTGGCTGCGACGGGGGACATTGACGACCAGTCGGGCGGAGGCGTTTTGGATGCGTTGTAGTCGTCGTAGGTGTTTGGCTGGGATTCCTGCGTAGAGTGCGTTGCCTTAGTCCAGTCTGCTGCTGACGAGGGCCTGTGTCACCATTCTTCTTGTTTCGGTCGGGATCCACTTGTAGATCCTGCGGAGCATGCGGAGGGTGTTGTAGCAGGAGGAGGAGACAGCGTTGACCTGTTTAGACATGGAGAGGGAGGAGTCGAGGATGAATCCTTTTTTGCGTGCATGGTCGGTGGGTGTTGGTGCTGTTCCCAATGTGGTCGGCCACCAGGAGTCGTCCCAGGCTGAGGGGGTGGGTCCGAGGATGAGTAGCTCCGCCTTGTCCGAGTTCAGCTTTAGACGGCTGTTCCTCATCCAGTCGGCGACAGCCTTCATTCCCTCGTGGAGGTTGGCTTTGGCGGTGTGCGGGTCCTTGGTGAGGGAGAGGATGAGCTGGGTGTAGTCAGCATAGGAGATGATATTGAGGTCATTTTGGCGGGCCACTTGTGCGAGGGGGGCAATGTAGACGTTGAACAGCGTCGGGCTGAGGGATGAGCCCTGGGGGACTCCACCCACTGCCCCTGCCAGTGCTACCAATGACAACACCAACACAACTACTACCCATGACACTCCTACAAGTGTGACAATTCAGGCTATTCGAGGCCACTCAAAGATATAAGGAAGACGTGAGTGGCACAAACTCTTAATTTGTAGGGCGAGCCGACATGCTATATTGGAGTATGAAATAGAAGCCCCGCCCACTCTCTGCCCATATTTGTCATTGGCTTGTGCCATTGCCCTTCGTAAATGCTTCCTTCTGATTTGTTAATAGGCATGTTAGTCCCTCCTTGCCTTCATTTGTAACCTTCCATGTGGACTGGCTCTTTTACTTGTGTTGTTACACGGTATGTCTTATTTAGTCTGCAAGCTCTATTTTCTTTAATGAGGTACTTCTACTGGATGTATGACATGCTTTCCTGCAACATTCAGCGCGCCATACATGCTTTCACTTTCCAAGCAGCCTGGGACAATGGCGTCCGCTTCTTTGAAATAAAATAGGTCTGGCATTTACAAGAGTTTAAGCTATTAGCATCGTAAATGACAGTGCCTTTTATTTATGTGTTAATTAGCAAAACAGATAAATAAAAGGCATTGTCACTAACAATGCCAATAGCTTAAACTCTCGCAAATGCAAGACCTATTGCATTGCAAATGCTTGTTTAATGTATATTGAATTATAAAACACTGTTCTGCTCATCTTAAATTCAGACAGACACCGTCACTCTGTGGTGGACTGTTGTTAGTGTCGAGCACCAGAAACAACTGGCTCAAGTTAAGCACGGGTGAAGAGGCTATTAAAAAGCCCCATTATTGCAATCAAGAAAACTGCCTAAAGGCATAAAATATCGAAGGCACAACATTTCGCGAAATAACTGGTTAAATTCTAAAAACTCTGGAGAATTTGTTAGGTGAACCTACATCTGTAAAGAAGCCAACTGCTTGGACACTCTGCAGAGCTTCCCTCCGACACAATTTCACATTGTACGCAACATCTCTGAGTATGGGTTGTGGTTTGAAATATTAAGTAGGGAATATCGATTTGCCAGAATATTGTATCCAAAATATCAAGGAACAAAATACTCATGAGGTAAGAGCATATAGGTAACTATACATTTGCAGTTCTTAGCTTCATGTCTATGTGCCTTAAAAAAAAGAATATATATATATATATATATATATATATATATATATATATATATATATATAGTCAAGGTACATATATGTGGAGTCAAGTATAGTAAACCTATACTTATATACATATACTCACCTCTTGATATTTTGGCCTCTAACATTGTGTCAATGGTATTGTCGCAAGTCTTTGATGGACTTTATGTGTACCTCCACCCTGAGTAAGAAGGGAGCAGTGGTGTTGTACCAAACTGCCTCGATCAAAAGGAGTCATGTCCTATGGTTACTAATCACCCGTTGTGAGCATTCAATTACATCTGCTGACATGAGACTGATTATTAAAGCTCAAATTGGGAGGGAGGCCCACCTAAACACAATTCAACAAATTGCCACAGGAAGTGAAAGTGAGATCACATACCCTTTGACCCTGATGATAACAGAGTTGACTTGTAGCCTCCTGTTTGCTGCTAGGAATATAGAGGAAGTGCATGAGTGCAAAATGCAGAAAATAAACAGGGTTGTAAAAACCTTCCTTACTTCCTCTATTACCCTTGAGATCAGAGGAAGCAAAGGCAGTGTCAGGGGTAACAAAGGGCAGGGTCAAGGGTAATAAAGGTCTAACCTGAATGAATGAAATACTTTTATTGCACAACTTACAATCATTGCCATTACACACCTATGGGATTGGTAACAGTTAAAACAAGATTCTGCTATTAAAACCAAGACAGACAGATGGAAACAAGCCGGCCCAGATACCCACTTATGACCGCGCATAAACTACCAGACCAAAAAGACCGTTAGAATCCAGTCTCTCCCCTTACAGATTTAGCATGAAAAGTGCCTATGTAGAATCAGTCGACTGGACTGTAAACAGCACCCCTCACAGCTGTGGACCATGACTCTGTGCTAAGATACAACATGCTGCATGCCCCAGTTCAGGACATCCAAATGGCCAGGCCCACCATATTTCAGCTTTTGGAAAGAAATTCTACTGTTAAACCTGCATTGATCAGGCAGGGGAAATCCAGCCCAGATGCACACTTATAAAAGGCAATGGTCCTTAAAAAGGATTCTAATATGAGAAAAGCTAAAGACCCATTAAAAGCTAAACTCCCTTGCTAGAGGATTAACATAGCACACTCAACTGATCCTCTCCCTCACCAAGGACCCCATCACCGCCAAAGCCAACCTCCACGAAGGAATGAAGGCCGTCGCCGAATGGATGAAGATAAGCCGTCTGAAGCTGAACTCGGACAAGACGGAGGTCCTCATCCTCGGCACAAACCCTTCAGCCTGGGACGACTCCTGGTGGCCGACGGCACTGGGGGTAGCCCCGCCACCCACAGACCACGCACGCAACCTGGGAATCACCCTGGACTCAATGCTCTCAATGACCAAGCAAGTCAACGCCGTCTCCTCCTCCTGCTTCAACACCCTACACATGCTCCGCAAGATCTACAGATGGATCCCGACAGATACAAGAAAGACAGTCACCCAGGCCCTCGTCAGCAGTAGATTCGACTACGGAAACACCCTCCCACTGAGCCTACGACAGACCCAAGACCTGCTGACGATCAGTAGCGCCCCCCCCCCCCTCCTCCCCAGCGCCTTGAGACCCTCGCGGGTATGTAGTGCGCTTTACAAATGATTGATTGATTGATAGCTGGAAAGTGCTAGTGCAGTACCAATCAGCAACATTTTTATTAATTCATCCCCAAATTGTTAGCATTGACTCTGTATCATGCCCTGAACAGTGCTACTGTAAATCAGTCAGCAAGATTGTGAACAATTAATCCCCACATTGGTAAACAATAACTCTGTGCAGCGAAATAGTTAGCCCCGTTCAGGGGAACCATAAAACTGTTCCTAAGTGCCAGCGTGCTGGTTGCAGCTGTTCAACATGTCCATTTAGCTGTAGTGCACCATGGAGTTACCTAGGGTATGCAGATGTGCCCTGCAGCCTAAGAACTCAGATCAAACCACTATCCCAGCTTTTTCCAATGTTCTATCTTCCATCCCGCTTGTCGGGCTCTAGGGTTGACCCGCTCCGGCAATGTTTCGTTTAACTTCCTTCGAGTAGCACTCATGAATTTACCAAATTTGGCCTGCTCCGAGGGCCCTGTGCAAGATAAGAGCCAGGAGACTGCCTCTGCGCATGTCCTAATGCCATGCCTGATGGACATCGGTTTTAGCAGCTTCTGACGATGTTGGAGTAAAGCGGGACTGCGGCATATGAGATGTTCCATGGACTCCACTCTATAGTTACACATCCTGCATTTACCAATCTTCAGCAAGGATTTCTAGCCCAAATTTAATTCCTTGATAGGCATTAACACTATCCGAGCCAGGGCCGGACTGGCCATAGCAGGCACCAGGCGTTTCCCCGGCCATTGGATTTCTGGCAGGCATTTCTTTCCGAAGACGTTTTTCTAATGCGGTTGAATGTTGTTTGCCTCATATGACTTCATTAGGCCTGACTGCTCTTCAATGGCCTTGTATCTAATCATTTCTTCTTCGCTTGATAACTGGTAGATTTGTTGTTTAACTTGCTACGTAGCGTAGTTTACTTCCTCTTGGGACCGACTTGCTGTAGATAGATGGAGTTTTGCTATAGCATCAAGAAAGTACTTTTGCCTACAGTTGGGTCCTCCTTCAAATATTATTTTGAGTATCTCTTTTAGTGATCCTTTCTGGGCATTCAGTATCTTAACCCAGTATTTCACCTGAGTGCTCATGCATTCATAGTTGTGTTGCACCAGGCCGAACTCAAGCCGAACCAGGCCATTACGTGTGAATTTGGGGAATCCAAAAAGTATTTTATAACACTGACACTGCACTTTTTCCATTAGCGTCTCCATCTTAACTGGGAATGCTTGCAATGCATACCCATGAACTGGTAGCAGTTTGGATTTTGTGACTTTTCTTATTGGTGCTGTCTACCCTTTGTGTCTCCAAATTGATATCCAAGGAGGTTTAAGCCCTAAAACTTGTGCCGACAATCTTGTACCAGTGGTTGATTATGTTTTAACCACTTTCTTTCATATACATCCAATTTCGGACTATCTAAAAGCCTGCAAGACATAGTGTTTTTTTTTTTTTTTAAATCATTCTTTTCCATTGAAACTTCTGGAGAATGCAGCCACCATCCAGCTTATGGTATTTTGAGCCCAATCTTGCATCTTTTAAATTATCGACAAGGGAGAAGCGCCTTAAACAATGATTTTTTACCATAAAGTGCTCCACCTCACAACCCTGCCATTCAGAAGTGCAGTAAGCAGTCTGTTAATATCACCCAATGTAATGGTGTTCAACTCACAAACTCTGTAGAGATGGAAGACTGAGTTGGCCTTGCTGAAATTTTACCTCATGACCTGCAGATCATTGCGTGGAACACTTAGCTCAATGAGCCTTTCTGCTGGCCCTGTTCTGACACATCCAACAGCCACAGCAAATCCATCTTAGGGTTCCATTATGAGTGAGTGGGTGGAAAAGGGCTTGGTCACCCCCCCTCAGAATTAAAAATAATGTGTACATCTATAACTCTGGGGGTGTTGAATTACTCCCTTGTACAAGTTTTTGGATAAAAACATGCAGGAATCTGTCTTTCAAGCAGGTGAAGTGTTTAGTGTGGAAAAACTCCACCCTGATGTGTTACAGTGGATCTTGTAATCCCTATGGGGCATTCATACAGAGGGCTTTATTTTCCAGTATTCAGGAAGTTGTAGGATAGCTGAAACTGACCAGCATACGGTTCTCTTCTTTTTAGGTCTGGCATTAACCAAGACCTTTTGATTTTAGAAAAAAATGCATAGTATTCTCACTTATAGGGATTTTCAGCAGCCACCTTCATCCATAAGTCTGTTACTGTGCTGTTCACATTTGAACTCCACAAACTACAGCAAGGGGCACTGAATCAGTCCACTTTAGCACTGGCTAACTGCACATTATGGGCCATATTTATGTAGAAGTGACTAATCGCAGTGCAGTAAGTCTCCTTGCTGTGCTGCGTGACACGCGAAGGGCAGGAATGCACCGTATTTGACACAAGGCGGCACATTCCTGCCTTTTATCCAGTGCTGGCGCACAATGTGCTGCCTAGCGCCAATGCAGGCACTCTTGCAACATGGTGCAAGGGGCCTGCGATGTAAGCAGGATTGCTTTTGTACAGGAACAGGCACATTCCTGCATAATGCAGCACACATAGAAAGAGGGAAAACCTAGGAGAACTGAAGATATTTCCCCTTGTTACGCCTCCCCAGGGAGGGCGTAGCATTTTAGCACATTCTCAGGTCTACCAGTAATGGTAAATCGGGTATTGCATTAAAATCCATGGATGTTGCATGGGAACACCCACGCACCACCCAAGAAATGTCTCCCTGGGGCACAGTAACGCAACACAGTGATTTGCGCTGCGTATCGTTACTCTAGATGTATCAATCCACTCAGGGTCACGCAAGGTGGGTTGTGTCGAGCATACCCTCCGTTTAATAGTGCAAAAAGGACCAACCGGTACATAAATATGGCCCTGAGTGACAGAATTCGGATCGGTTTCACAAGGATCACACCCACACACAAAGTGATTCCCTTGAGTGCAAGGGCCTATTATGACAATATGTGCATTTTAAGAAGAAAACAAATATTTGTACTTTTTCCCAATTTTTATAGATTAACTAGGGCTCGGAAGCTTCCCCAAGAATAAGGTTTAGCAAAAACCATGACATAACAAAACAAACACTGACAAAATCAAAAGGCTGAAGTTCAACGCGATATCTATTAGCTTTGCCAGTGCTTATTCTAATAAAATTAAATTTGTGGGATGACTGGGTTATACTTCTCTGCAACTAGAACCTTCTGTGACGTCACCCTGGGATCTTATTTCCCCTTTTTGTCGATTTCATACCCTTACTTCCACCTTTAATGTTCCTCCAGGTAGACAGACTTTGCCACCCCCTAGAACATGACAATTGTTCCCTTTCACTCACATTCACGTTTTGATGAATTACTCCTCCCTCTGTCTCAATAAGTCTAAATAAGAATTTCTGGTGTTGTTGCTAAACGGTAACATGTGGAAGCATGAGTACATGCAACTAAGTGTGAAAATCTACCATTGACTCGTGGTGGAGTCAAGATGAAGTTTACACCCCTCTGCATTATTCACAAGGCCTACGTGAAGAAAGGCCCTGTGCCCCTACATAACCTGGCACCTGATTACCCTATGAGGACTTTTCAGTCTGGCACCACTCACTGACATCAACAATGATTCTTCAAACACAGGTGCGTAGCTTCCATTGGTGCAGTAGTTGCCGTGGCACCGGGGCCCAGAGGAACAAGGGTCCCACAAAACCTTAATGATTGATGTATTTTGCAATGCCAACAGTAGCCAGGGGGCTGTTTTCTTCTTTGCACGAGGGACTATGACACACTGGCTACACCACTGTTCAAAAGCTAAGGCACAATAGCCGATCATCCGGCATAGTGAGCCTCAAACTCTGGGACTGACCAGACCCGGAAATGCAAACTCTGGAACTGATCAGACCTGGAAATGCAAACTCTTGATCTCACCAGACCCGGAAATGCAAACTGTGGAACTGACCAGACTAGGAAATGCAAACTCTTGATCTCACCAGACCCGGAATTTCAGAAAGTGGAACTGACCAGACCCGGAAATTAGCGTAGAAGGATGCTAATTATGGTTCAGGAAATGTGGCAAAACAGAACCTTTGAGACAAGACAGCAATCAAAGACAATAGGGAAGTCTTTCTCGCAACAGGCTGTACTGTAACTGTCCTTGGACAGTTACTATGCCTTGTTGTCTCTATGTTTATTGCTGATCTCTGATTCCAAGAGGGACAGTTGTAGTGAGGCGTCGGGGTATAAATGAGGCAGACACGTTGGCGTAGATTAGAATATATTTTATTTCAGGGAGAGCGCCGGGGAGTATCCAGCTCTAACACTTGGCAGGTTACCAATCCGGAACTCCTGCCCTGCGCTCCTAGTGTCTTCCGTCGAAGGGCACGGAAACACTAGAGCGCAACACTACATATCTCCCCCCTTTAACAACACTACGAAAGAATACAAAACTCCTGGGTTACGGCTAGGAGAATTCAGTCCCAGATGTGATTAGGTCTTCATGTCGAACTCGCAATTCTTTTTGGGCAGTACCACGGTCCTACCTGTGCGGGTCTGTCTCAGCGGGGTGCCATCCCCTATTGCTCTGCTGCCACGGTGTGGGGCATCGTTGATAGTTTCCTGAGATGGGTCCCTGGTGACAGCGCCACTTGCAATTTGCTCTCCTTGTCTTGCCTGCCTCTCAGCAACTCCTGGGTTCACCTATGTCCTGGTGGTGCTCGCCTCTCCCGTATTGGTGCCTTCTATGACCACGCTATGTGTTTCTATGTCTCCATTGTTTTCCTCTTCCTCCAGGCCCCCGTAGTTACTTTCTTCCGGTGGAGTCTCTTCTGTCTTGGCCCACTTCAGTACCTTGTTGCATCTGGACATTCTGTCTAGGGACCATATCTTCCCATCACTCAATAAGGCTGGCCTGGTGTACAATTCTTTGACCTGCAGAGGGGTGCTGAACTTTCTGTCGCCTTTCCTCCTCAATTGGGCTAGCTTCACTCTGACCCATTCCCCCTTTTCCAGCATTGCGTCTTTGACATTGTGCTTCTTGTTGTAGTGATCCGTGTAGATCTTTTGCGCCTTCTCCACATTGCTGCGCACAACCTCCGGAGACCACTTGCTTTGTACTGTGCGTTGTTTCCACGCAATATTGTCTTTGGTGAATGGATCCCGTCCTCTTAATATTTTGAATGGGCTGTACCCTGTTTTAGTGGGAGTGATCCTTTAAGCCCAAACAGTGCACCTGAGTTCCTTCTCCAAGTTCTTCCCAATGTTGATGGCTTCTTGGATGGATCCCATGATGACTCTGTTAAATCTTTCGGCCAGGCCGTTCCCTTCTGGATGTTATGTCGGGGTGTGTTTTATCTGTATTCCGTTCCTTTCCATGAATGCGTTCCATTTCTCCGACTTGAATTGGGGTCCATTGTTGCAAGTTATGACTCGTGGAATCTCTTCTCTCAGGAATGTGGATGTGAGGATTTCCAGTACTGCATCAGTGTCCACAGTCTCGCATATCTCAACTTCCGGCGACTTAAAGTATCGGTCCACAAGCACAATGGCATACTTGGGTACACTGTTTGCGTCCAAGATGGGGCCTAAAATGTCCACTGACAATTCTTCCCATGGATTGGCAGGGTTGTAGAACTTGCCTAACGGAGGTCTCATCGTGGACTGTGTTTTGTCTGCATTGCTGCACTGTTTACATTCTCTGACGTGCCTCTCCACCCGGCTATCCAGTGCCAGCCACCAGTATGCTTGTTTGACTCTTTGTTTTGTTTTTACTATTCCCAAGTGTCCTTCATGCAGAATAGCAAGCAACCGGGTTACAAGTCATCCTGGGGGCACCACTTTGTCTCCTCTGAGCACGAACGTCTCGTTGTCTCCTATTGACAGCTCTTCCCGCAAGTCGATGCAGAGGCGTACCTTGCCGTTGGGTTTCCTGGCTACGACCAGGGGCGCCAGCCATTCTGCGCTCTTGATCAGTTCAATAATTCCATTATCTTCTAAGCATTGTAGCTCTTGCTGCTCTGGAATGGAATATTCGGCACTTTGTGGCTCACTGGTTTTGCTCCTTCCTTGAGGCAGATCTTATGAGTGAACTTCGTTAACTTGCCGATGGTGCCTTGGAATACCGTCGGGAACTCCGCCTTCCATTTTTCCGCCTCATATGCTTGCACTGGGGACGTCATCAGGACTTGCGTTGTGCCTCCCGGGTTTAGTTGGATACCAAGTTCTCCCTGGTCCACCCATCCTAAGACAGAGGGTCCTTTCTCTGCTACATAGAGTTTTCCTTCCGCCGTGCGGCCTTTGAATTCAAATTGGAGGGGACGGTACCCTACCATGGGGATGGTGTCCCATGTGAATGTGACTGGGCGGATGTCCGGGGCCAGGATGTGTGTGCCCATGGTTTGCGCAAATTCTCTGTCCCAGATGCTGCGTTGTATGATGGTGTATGGGGAACCCGAGCCGGCCACCATTGCCACTTGGACTCCCCCTGTTAGAAGTTCGCACAATGGCTTCCGTGTGCCTGAACTGTCTATGCCTAGGACCTGGTCGTCTATGCGCAGGACACTTTCTTTGTCGTCTTCGCCCCCACCTTCTGCAGTCTCTGAGTCCTGGGCCACGTATTTGACTGTCGGTGTCTTGGGTTTGCATCTGCAGACCTCCTCGAAGTATCCCATGATACCGCAGTACAGGCACTTGCCAGGGCCGGACTGGTAACCAAAACCGGCTCAGGCAAAGTGCTTGGCTGCCCCCCCACCTCCCCCCCCCACGGGGGGGGAGGTATGGGGTGCCGCCGAGCTCTTTGCAAGGGCCAGTTTTCTGCTGATTTTGTTACAGGAAAAACGGCCCTCTAACAAAAACGCCCCCAGGGGCCCAACACCGGCCCCACCCGTGCGGCGCACCGGGGGATTGGCCGGTGCCCGCAATGGCCAGTTCGGCCCTGCATTTGGCTCTGAAGGCAGGACGTTTGTCGTTGGCTGAGTGTGCTTGGCTGCCGCACCTGTAGCAAGAGTTCTTGCCTTCCCCTTGGGGCCTCTGATTTGTCGATGTCTTGGGAGCGTACCCTTTGGACTGTCTTGAGCTTCCCGCGAATGGCTGCTTGCGCTCTTGAGGGGTGGCGTCCAATACTTTGCCCACTTTGGCTTTGCTGGTACTTTTTTTTTTGGCGGCTTCCGCACATCGTATTGAGAGTTCCGCTTTCTTAACCATGGCCACTATCTCCTTGAGGGGGGCTTCTCCTCTGACCCACAGCTTCTCCTGTATGGATGTATTCACCGTGTTCATGATGATCTGATCTCTGATGAAGTCATCGTGGAGGACTCCAAATTTGCAGGTGATCGCTAGTCTCTTCAACGCTGCTACGTAGTCATCCACTGACTCCCCCATGTTCTATTTCCAATGCACACCACTGGCTGATAATGGCTGTCCAAGTCCTCAATGGCGTGTTGAAACACATCATCTTCTTCCTGATCCCTGGTCTTCTTTACCAGGTTCATGTACACCCTGATGCCTTCCGGACCCAAATTGTTTAAAAGGATCTTCTTTTTCCGCTTGCTCGGAAACACCTCACCACCTTTGTCCTCCAGAGCTGACAAATAGTTCAGGAAGTATTCCTTCCAATCCTCCCATTCCATGGCCGGTTCCCCCGGTTTTGGTAGGACGAGGACGAGGTTTGTGAGGGAGAAGGTTTGGGCACACATGGCGGCATGCCGTCTGGGTGTGGCGTTGACTGCTCTGTGCGGAGGGCTCCCTGGCGCGCTTTGGTCATGCGAATCTGCCGCTTCTGCCTGGGGCCCGAGGTCTTCAGCCACGGTGCCTTGAGCCTGGTGCACCAGGATCGGTTGGTCTCTTGTAGCTCAGCGTGCCTTCCCTCACCGGTCTTTGGGTGCTAAGTAGGTGCTTCTGGACTACTTCGCCTCCAATGTGGGTCTGCCTCCGTCCTGGCTGCTGTGTGGGGTGTAGGATGGTGCCTCCCGGCTGCTTGCTCCCTCTTGGCAGGCTGGTCAGCTCCGGCCTAGTCATGCTCTGTGGTGTCCACTGGTGCTGAGTTGCTCTCTCTTCCCCCTTGATGCCAATACCCTCGTCTTTGGGGGGTTCCCGGTGCACGAGATTGGCTGGGCGGTGGCTTTGGGTGCAGTCCGCACCCCTGAAGTCAGAAACTGGGTGTGCCTCCCTATAAGCGGTCGCGCCCTCCACTAGCTGCTGCTGCCCGGGACCGGGGTCTGCTGTGTGGCTGGTGTGAGACCCTGTACTCTGGCTCTAGGTGTGGCACTCGGTCTGCTGCCGGGGGAGGGGTCACTGTGCCTTGCACCTGGTCTCCACTGTGCCCTTGGTGTTGGCACTGATGCAAGCACCTCCCTTTTGTAGCTCCAAAGTGCGTCTGCTGCGGGGGAGGGGCACCGCTTACTCATGGTTCTGCCACTACCACTTGATGGTGTGAGAATGGGCACCCGCTGTGCCTGCTGTCGGTGTGGTGCACCTCCTCTCCCATGCAGCGCAGCTTCCCGCATCCGAGTGCAGGCTCCCGCGGCCCCCCTGCTGCGCTCTCCCTCGATGTCTCGCCGCCTCGTTAGTAGGCTGCCACGATGTGTCTTGGCTGCAACGTGTCTGCCCCCCCAGCCTCGTCGCCAATTTGTAGAGAGGCATCGGGGTATAAACGAGGCAGACACGCTTGCGTAGATTAGAATATATTTTATTTCAGGTAGAGCGCCGGGGAGAATCCAGCTCTAACACTCGGCTGGTTACCATTCCGGAAGTCCTGTCCCCCGCTCTCCTAGTGTCTTCCGTCGAAGGGCTCGGAAACACTAGAGCGCAACACTACAACAGTATTTCCACATTCAGGTTTTCCAAGTGTTGGAGAACCGGACCCGAAAATACCATGCACTCATTTTGCATGGTAAAATCTCAACAGACTTTGGCTGCAGCAGCTCCCCCTTCAGAAAACATTTCCGTTTCCTTCCCTTACTTCCCCCGACACTCCATAACCCTCCAGGACACACTCCCTCACCCTCCACCCCACCCAGTGGCCCCCACATTAATTTACTATCTGCACGAAATTGGCCCCTACACAACATAGGCCCCACACGGTAATTCTCCATTCCATGAGGTAACTTAAAATATATATATATATATATATATATATATATATATTTTTTTTTTTTGCTGCTCCTCACACACCGGTATGCGCGGCACTCTCAGGCGGGTGCTGACACGCGAGGGTGCTCTCGCAAGTCTATTGCCGCTCTCTGCTCCCAAAGTGGAATCTCCTCCACAAGAATAAAGCACTCACGGGGGCCGTTTGAATCGTTTATTGAATCAAACCCAGCAACCTCTGCAAAACAGACGCGTTTCGGTCGTAACCTTTTTCTATGTTTACAGAAAGCGTCACTTCAAACCAATCATATACTCAATGGACATGGAAACAAACAAAGGACATGCAGACTCTAGATAAGAGTCCAACAACATAAGCGCCATATTGGCATGTTGTTCTATGATTGAGAAAACATAAACCCAAATGGGTCAACCCAATGTATGTGGCGCTTCAAAATGAATATACTGAAGCGACACAAAATGACAAAGGTAACTCATAAAGCCCACAGATGGGCATGACCTTACAGGTCCGTTTCCAAGTACAATAAACTGCGGTGAAAATGTTGATATATACACAAAATACACAAATGTATCAGGGATATCAACAATCAAAAGGGAAAGAACATAAGTTAGTACAGGACACACATCACAAATCACATTAGGAAAATCACAGAATGCATTGATCCCAATAACATTCAAAAGGAGGTCCCCCCACAACCTGAGATATCTAACAGGAAATACTCATTCCCCTAGATGGACTGCAAGTTCTTCATGCATATTCAGGCCTCCTGGTGTCTTGGTCTGTAAGTCAATGATGTATCTTGACTCTAGACGTCTCAATCTCATGAGTCTGTCCCCTCCTCTAGGATTGTTAGGGATGCAGTCCAAACCAAAATACCCAAGAAGGTCCCTGTTGCGGTGGTGTACTTGGTCAAAATGACGTGCTACAGGGTAACCCTCGTCAAAATTGGCAATGGCACGCATGTGCTCTAGTATCCTGATTTTCATGGGATGGACAGTACTCCCTATGTATCTAAGTCCACAGGGACAGTAGAGACAATAGACACTGAAGGGCGTGGTGCATGTCAGAAATTTGTAAATTCTTTTTTGTAGGCCCACCCCTGGGATATCATAGGTCAAGACCCTTTTGCTTACTTTACAGGCCTTACATTTCCCACAGGGGAAAAAACCTTTCATTGACCCAAAGGGTGATTTGGGAATGTCCACTAGGTGACTTTGAACCAATTCATTTTTTATGGACCTTGCTTTCCTGAATGTTATTAGAGGGTTGGTGGGGAGGTCAGCAGCCAAACTTTCATCGGTCTGAAGAATATGCCAACTTTTCCTCAAGGTTTTCTTCAGAAAAGAGGCATTCCGGGAATATGTAGTTATAAACCGGAACTTGTTTTTGGAATTTCTGTCAGATTTTTGTTTTTCTTCTTTCTTTTTGAACAAATTCTCGCGCTTTGTAGCATTCACTCTCTTCAAAGCATTAGCGAGAATGTCATCACTATATCCCCTGACCTTAAAGCGTTCAACGCTTTGTTTAGCAGCCATTTGAAATTCCCTCTCATCCGTACAATTACGCTTGATTCTCAGGAGCTCCCCATAGGGGATGCTCCGTACCAGGTTAGAGGGGTGACAGCTGGATGCTACCAAAACAGAATTACCCGCAGTGGCCTTGCGGAATAGCCTACTTTTGAGTTTGCTTGACTCAACATAAATATTGACATCAAGATAGTTAACAGATGTCTCACTCACTTCTCCTGTGAATTCCAAATTAACATCATTTTGATTGAGTACATCAATATATGCTCTTGCAGACTCAGTGGTTCCATTCCAGATGATAAATAGGTCATCGATAAATCGATGCCAACCTATCACTTTCTCGGACCACTGGGCATTGATTGTCCCCCAGGCCACCTGCTCCTCCCACCAGCCAACGAAGAGGTTCGCGTAGCTGGGGGCGAAGCAGGTGCCCATCGCTGTGCCCGACATTTGCCTGTACAATTGAGTCTGGAACAAAAAAATGTTATTAGTTAAACAAAATTTGGCAAATTCAAGTATAAGAGTGTTGTGGGACATAAACTTCAAAGGTCGCCGGTCAAGGAAATATTTCATAGCTCTCAGACCGTCCTCATGATCTATCGAGGTATATAGGCTCGTAATGTCTAGTACCAACATGGTATACCCTGGTTGCCAATCCACAGAGGATATTTTGTCCAAAAAGTCTGTAGTGTCTCGTATATACGATTTCAATGTTTTCACAAAAGGTAAAAGAAAGGAATCAACATAAATGGATAAATGTTCTGTGAGGCAACCCTGTGATGCCACAATGGGTCTCCCTGGTGGCATCTCCATATTTTTGTGCACCTTGGGGAGGTGATAAAAAGTTGGAATAGTTGGGTTCAAACGCCTCAAAAAGAGAAACTCATCCATTTCTAACAAGCCTTTGGTGTGCCATTTTGTTATCAACTGGTGATACTCTTCAATACTCAACGAGTATTCCTTGTTGGAGATGGGCAGATAAGTATGTCTATTCGTTAATTGACGAAGAGCTTCCTGATTGTAATTAGACTTGCTCTGTAAGACGATGTTACCGCCCTTGTCCGCAGGCTTGTAGATAATGTCTTTTTCTTGGCTCAATGTTCTCAGGGCTAAATGTTGTTCTTTCGAAAAGTTGTTAGTCTTAGCTTTGGTACATTTTTGCTTTCTCCGGAAATGTTTAAGATCCTTCAAAACCGCATCTGAAAAGACGTCAATAGCGTCATTTGCTAGCTGTGGATTAAATTGTGAGACAGGTTTAAAGGACGTCTGTCCTCCGATTTGTTCAATGCCCGTGATGGCTACTTGCTGGGATCTACTGACAGAGGTCAAAGGGATGCCTTGGTCATCTCTTCCCAAATCTTCCAATACCATGATGGCACTAAGGTCTGTCCCAGCTAAAGGATCGGTTTCCACACTTCTTGAAGTCTTTTTTCTTTGTGCACCTGTCTGCACTCTCGTTTTGAAGAATTTGTGAAGTTTCACCTTCCGGATGAATTTATATAAATCGATCCGGGTCTGTGTATATTCCAGATCACGGTCCGGACAAAAGTTGAGTCCCAATTTCAAAATGGATTCTTCCGTTTCAGTCAACTTCTTCTCTGTTAAGTTGATGATGGTAAGATTATCCTCCATTACTGTCGTTTCCTGTTGTAATTTTTCTTCTTGCTTCTTGTGATAGGTGGCGAAGTGTTGGCCCCCGCGGCTCCTCTGTCCCCTCCTTGTCTTCCTCGTGTGGCTTTCTCTGGTGGTTTGCCCGCCCCACCACTCTGTCGAGACTGGCGGATCAGTTTGAACTCCTCGCGAAAAGGAGTAAGCACTCGACCTGATCTGAGCCGACTTCTGCTCTCGTCTTCCGATAGTTCGTTCTCAGTGACCTCTGACTCTGAGGTCACTGGTGTCTCCGCCACTTCTGCTTGTCCACCCGTCGTTTTCTTTTTTAGAAGTTCTTTACGGGGTGCATCGTATTTTTTAGCGAAGGTCATAATTCTACCTTGGGCATAGTCCTCTTCGTCTCGGTCGAATTTGCTTTGTTTGCGAGCCTTTATTTTCTCTTCATATGATTTGAGACGTTTTTTCATAAGATCTTTGTACTCTGTGATCTTAGTCTGATCCTCTTCCTTGGATAGCTCGTTTTCCAATGCCTTTATGTCTTCTAGAGCCTTATCGCGATCACTCCACGCGAATTTGGTAAGGAGGCGCAGACTTCCTTGGCATGCAGAAGCTGTGTGTTCTGCCCAAGCATCCAATAACAGGGGATCTGGTGACTCATATGCTGGTACAGTGTAGATTCGTAGTCCCCTCGGGACTCTATTTACCTCTATATAGTTTTGAAGTGAGGTACCTTCCCACCACTTTCTAATTTCGCGCTCGTACAGCCGTTCGAGTGCGTTGCATTTGGTGGTTACACTGTTGTTTGTAGCGCCTCCCGGTGGTTGTTGGCGTGTTGTCTCTCTTTTGTCTTTCCCTTTAAAAATATTGTTTGCCGCTTCGTGACGCTCTGTTTCGCAAAACATACTATGTTTCCAGGGTTGTGTGCTGTAAGTAGACAATAAATAATGTCCAGGCCCCCTCGCCTTGTCTTGACGCGTCAGTCAGTTCGAATGATAAGTAAACACGCCAGCCGGCGTCTTACCGGGACTCGCCGTAGTGTTGTATGCTTCTGGTTCTCGGCGCCTTCCGACACCTGTAGTCCCTCGATCTGACAGCAGCGCGTCACGGCGGTACCCCGCCAAAGTCAATTGCTGCTCCTCACACACCGGTATGCGCGGCACTCTCAGGCGGGTGCTGACACGCGAGGGTGCTCTCGCAAGTCTATTGCCGCTCTCTGCTCCCAAAGTGGAATCTCCTCCACAAGAATAAAGCACTCACGGGGGCCGTTTGAATCGTTTATTGAATCAAACCCAGCAACCTCTGCAAAACAGACGCGTTTCGGTCGTAACCTTTTTCTATGTTTACAGAAAGCGTCACTTCAAACCAATCATATACTCAATGGACATGGAAACAAACAAAGGACATGCAGACTCTAGATAAGAGTCCAACAACATAAGCGCGATATTGGCATGTTGTTCTATGATTGAGAAAACATAAACCCAAATGGGTCAACCCAATGTATGTGGCGCTTCAAAATGAATATACTGAAGCGACACAAAATGACAAAGGTAACTCATAAAGCCCACAGATGTATGAGATTTAGATATAAACAATTATTAATAAAGAAAAATTATCTTTTCGTGATGACCCCCTGTAAAGTAAGACAGCTAAGTCTTGTTTCTTGCATTTAGTCAGTAGCGGCTCCCTTTCTTAACAAGTGGCGGGGGAGGGGGGGTTTGGGGGATCAGGGTGAGAGGTGAAATATAATTTTAAAAAAAACAAAACACTTAATTGCTGCTGTGTTGCCAGCTGCCATCTCGAGATTGTAATAATGTGAGAACGCACACACAGTTGTGGTGAAATTCAAGACTGCTTTATTCCGGAGCGCCGGGAGAATGCTGTCGCCTCTGACGGTCGGCGCCAAGTACACAATATGGCCGCCTTCCGTTTCCTGCTCGCCCACATCCTGTTCCGGTGACGGAACACTAGAACGCTACCACATATCTCCCCCCTTTATGCAATAATCAAACCATGTACAAAAGTCTTACTTCCAGTCCATATCATAGTCCTTGAATCTCTCAGGTACCTTTACTCTTCGTCCTGCTCGGGTTTCTACTCTCTCACCAATTCTCTCTCCTCCTGTCGACTTGCTCTCCATCTGCTCTCTCGCTCCTTCTTCTTCTCTGTCTCCCGCTACCATTTCACTTCTTTCTTTGCTTCTACATCTTTCCTCCATTGTCTCTCTCTCCTCACTTTCTCCACTTGCTGTTTGTTTCCCTGCTCCATCGACGTTCTCTCCTTGCTTTTCTCCACTTTCACTTTCCCCTTCCTCGAATACATACTCTGCTCCTTCTTCTCTTTCCTCTTCCCACTTCAGTATCTTGCTGCACTTCGCCATTCTGTCCATAGACCATACCTTTCTGTCGCTAAGAAGGGCTGACCGGGCATAGGGTTCTACTACCTTGAGGGGTGGTGAAAACTTGCTTTCTCCCTTTCTCTTCATGATGGCCAGCTTCACCCTAACCCAATCACCCTTGTCTAGCTCTGCATCTCTGGTGTTTCGTCTCTTGTTATAATGGGCAGTGTAGACTTCTTGTGCTCTCTCCAGATTCTTTCTGACCACAGCTGGTGACCACTTGCTCTGTACCACCAACTTTCTCCATGCCGTGTTGTCTTTCGTGAAGGCTTCTCTACCTCTTAAAATCTTGAAGGGTCTGTAGCCTGTGCTCCCAGGTGTGATACGGTAGGCCCAAATCATCTTCTCCAACTCTTTCTCCCAGTCCAGACCATCCTCAATGGCTGCTTGTATGGTGCCCATTATCACACGATTAAAACGCTCCACTTGGCCATTTCCCGCTGGGTGATAGATTGGCGTGTGCTTCACTTCGATGCCGTTTCTGTTGGTAAAGGCAATCCACTTCGCAGAAGTAAATTGGGGGCCATTGTCGCATGTGATGATTTTCGGGATGCCTTCCCGGACAAACGTGGCCCGCAAAAAACGTATCACTGCTTCAGTGTCTGCATGTTCTAGGATTTCTAGTTCTGGCCATTTAGAATACTTGTCAATGATTACTACTGCGTATTTCTGAGTTCCCTCTTTATCCAGGACTGGACCCATTATGTCCACAGATATCATCTCCCAAGGGCCATCTGGGATGTGGAATTTCCCCAATGGCGGTCTCAACATGCTCTGGGACTTGTCTGCTTTTGCACATGACTCGCACATGCGCACATGCCGTTCTACCTGTGCATCTATGGCCGGCCACCAGTACGCTTGTCTGGCCAGGGCTTTCGTTCTCGTTATCCCTTGATGTCCTTCATGGAGTAAGGACATCAGATGTTCCAGAATGCTCTGTGGCGGGACCACTTTGTCACCTCGGAGTAGGAACACAGGGTTCTCCGCCAATGACAGTTCATCTCTGACCTCCCAGTACCTCTTTAATTCTTCCTTCAGGTGTTTTTTTTCTGGCCACCCATGAACGACATACCCTTTCACCGCCTCCAGATCCATGTCTTCCTTGTATGCCTTTTCCCAGTCCTGGGCGCTTATCACTTCTTCTGTGTCCTGAATGGTGGCCACAACGTAGCCCTCCCAGTCCTGCCTCCTTTCACTCTCTGCTTCGTCCATGGCCGCCGCCCTACTTAGGAAGTCCGCCACTTTGTTCTGCGGTCCTGGAATGTGTTCAACTTCATAGACGAAGTCCAATAGTCTGAGGGTCATCTTGGCGATTCTGGGTGTTGCGTGATCATGACCGCTTGAAGTCAGGACCCGGACTAGAGGTTTGTGGTCTGTCTTAACTAAGAACTTGGCTCCCCACAAGTATTGTCTAAATTTCTCCATCGCCCAGACCACGGCCAGCATTTCTTTCTCTACCACGCTGAACTTCTCTTCATTGGGGGCCAACGAGCGGGAAGCGAAACTGATAGTCGACAACTCTCCCGATTCAGCTTTCTGCATCAGTACTGCCCCTAGGCCGCGGTCACTGGCATCAGTGGTGAGGATGGACTCTGCATTTGGGTCGAATCCCTTGAGGGGAATTGCCCTGCTCATCTCCTGCTTGAGCGCTTCGAATTCCATTTGCTCTTCTTTTCCCCACTGGAATCTGTTCCTTTCCTTGAGAAGCTGCCGAATAAAGTGCGTTTTCATGGCAAAATGAGGAATGAACTTGCTGTAATACTCGGCCATTCCTAGGAATGACCGAACATCTTCCTTCTTACCCGGGGTGGGTGCCTCCAAGATGGCTTTCATGTTTGTCTTCTTGGGAGTAATTCCTTGTCCACTCACCTCATGGCCAAGGTACGTGACTGATTGGACTCCCAAATTGCATTTGGACCACTCAGCGGTCAGCCCGTTGTCCTGCAGCCTCTGTAACACTTTGTGGAGCTTCGCGTTGTGGTCTTGCTTCGACTTCCCCATTATAAGAATGTCGTCCTGGAAGAAAAGGACATCTTTCAAGTCTTTCAAGAGTTTGTGCATAATCTTTTGAAAAACCGCTGCGGCTGAAGCTAGGCCGAAGGGCATCCTCACGAACTCGTAGCACCCAAATGGCGTGATAAATGACGTGAGGTGACTGCATGACGGATGAAGCTTCACTTGATGGTAGGCCGACGACAAGTCGACAGTGGAGAACCATTTGACATCTTTAGTCTTCGCCAACATTTCATTGATGCGCGGCAGGGGGAATTTGTCTATAATGATGTTTTTGTTTAATTCTCTGAGGTCTACACAGAGGCGTACCTTGCCGTTGGGTTTTTGTGCTACGACCAGGGGCGAGAGCCACTCTGCACTCTCAATCGCTTTGATGACGCCTTCCCTTTCCAGTCTGTCTAGTTCAGTTTGCACTGCTTCTCTACTGCGGAACGGGATATTTCTCACTTTGTGCACCACCGGCACCGCTCCTTCCTTCAGCTTTATGAGGTGTGTGTATTTGCCCAGTTCACCAATCTGGCCGTTGAATACCTTGGGATACGCCACTCGCCATAATGCCACATCTTCCTTGATCTCCATATCCATGAGCAAGATCTTTTCGATACCCCCCGGGTTGAGCTGGATTCCCAATGCTCCTTGGTCCTTCCAACTCAGCACGGATGGGCCTTTCTCCGCAACATACAGCTTGCAATGTGCGTGACGGCCTCTGAATTCAAACATGAGGGGACAGTACCCCAACATGGGAATCTTTTGCCCTGTGTAAGTGACTGGCCTCACATCCATAGGTAGAAGAGTCTCTTTGATGCGTGACGCAAAGTTGTCTTCCCAAACTTGTCTTTGGACGATAGAAATGGGCGCCCCACTGTCTGCAATCATCTCTAATGGTATTCCTCCAATGTGCATGTTGAGCCGGGGTCTATCTGAGTTTGAACCATCCATTTCCAGTATTTGGACGTCAATGTACAGGAATTCCTCTTCTTCTGCCGTATCTACTTGGTCGCTGGCCTCTTCCCGCTGTTCTTGGTCTACCAAGCGTATCATGGCGTTCTTGGGCTTCCTGCGACACACCTTTTCGTAGTGTCCGAATATGTTGCAATAAGAGCATTTGGCCCTAAAAGCGGGGCACGCCTTGTCGTTACCCAGATGGGCATTGCTACCACACCTGTAACATTGGGGTTGTCCTCCTTTGTTGGACCTGCTGTCCGTCTGGCGTCTGGTGGCGTTGTCAGATCTTCCACCTCCTTGGTTTCTCCGCATTTCGTTCTGCCTCGAACGGTCGTTCCTATTTGGCGCCATTACCTTGCACACGGTTTGCGACTCCTGGACTTCCTTCTTCGCTGCCTGAGCGCACCTTCTTGATAACTCTGCCTTCTTGACCATCGCCCAGATTTCTTTGAGTGGAGCGTCGCCATTCACCCACAACTTTTCTTGTATGTGAGAGCTTGAAGTGTGCATGATAATCTGGTCCCTGATGAGCTCATCATGCAGTCCCCCAAATTTGCACGTGAGGGCCAACTTCCGCAACGCCACAACGTATTCGTCCACAGTCTCGCCGCTTTTTTGCTTCCTTTGAAAGAAGTTAAATCTGTCGATGGCGACGCACACCACCGGTCTGTAGTGCGCATCTAGGTCGGCGATGGCGTGATCAAATACCTCTGCGTCTCCGGCGTCTCTCTCACCTTTGACAATGGTGTCATATACCCTGAGCCCTTCTGGGCCTAAATTATGTAGCAATATTTTTTTTTTCTTTTGCTGGAAAACTGGGTGTCACCTTCCTCTTCTAGCGCCTCCAGATAGTTAAGGAAGTACCTCTTCCAGTCTTCCCACTTCCTTTCTGGTTCGCCACTTCTCGTCAGGAATGGTACCAGTTGGGTGAGGGACGTGCCCTGGGTTGCCATCACTAGAGCGTTCCTTCTGTTCCCTGCTGTAGTGACCGTCCGCCTGGTTGGACTCCCAGGAGCGTCTTGCCCCCCTCCTTCTTCTTCCCTGTACTCCTCGTCACTGCCCTCCCCTTGTTCACTCTTCGTGGGGTTTGATCTGGCCTGTGGGCTGCCTCTTGTACCTGGGTGCGATGAGCCTGATGCTTCCGCCAGTGTCTGCTGATCTGCCAGGGTGCCTGGTCGCTCTCTGGGGACCACTATGGTCTAATGGTATGGGTACCTTAATGCACCTAGGCTGGGTGCCCTCAGCTGCTGTGCAGTGCTCTCCGTCCACCTTGGGAGGTGCTGGTTGAAGTGGTGACCTTCTCCTCTGTCCTGGGTGTGGGCAAGGGCGCTGTGGTGGCCTCAGGGGTGCTGGCTGCTTTGCGCGCCAATTTCCTGCCTCTCGGCGGCTCCTCTGCCGCGCTCCGGGTCTCAGTGGTGTTCTCACGCAAAATGCGTGCGCTCGTGAAGCCGTCGCGTGTGTTCTCGGGATTAAATCCCCCAACTCGTCGCCATTGTAATAATGTGAGAACGCACACACAGTTGTGGTGAAATTCAAGACTGCTTTATTCCGGAGCGCCGGGAGAATGCTGTCGCCTCTGACGGTCGGCGCCAAGTACACAATATGGCCGCCTTCCGTTTCCTGCTCGCCCACATCCTGTTCCGGTGACGGAACACTAGAACGCTACCACAGAGATTCTTCTGCTCAGGGTCCCTGCACACTGTGCAGGCTCCTAGACGACAATCAAGATGCTTCTCTCATGAGCGCAGCGCCGTGATTGGCCTGAGCGGAATTGTTTAATGCTCTCTCAGGTCCCAGGAGCCTGTGCCTCTACTCCACCCCGCTGTACAATACAGCGCGGGTGGAGAGAGATCAAAGTACGCATGACGGTTTGGACGGCATTGGATAGCCGGCCAAACCGTTAAGCGCACTTTACAGTGTGCACTACTCCTCCCCTTGCCCTCCCCATGGCCCCGCCCAGACTTAGCTACTTGCAGCAGAAAGAAAAATAAAATGCTAATAAAATGGTTTTACTATCGTTTTATTTTTTCCGTTTCTGTCTGGCACTCAGCGGGGGTGGGGTTGGGGGAACTGCGTTCAGGTCATGGGGGTGCATGGGGGCTTCAGGCTTAAAACCCCAAACACCATCATCATCATATCCACGTAAAGAAAAAATAAGAAACTAGTGACAAAAATGAGGGGGAGGGAGATTGGGTCGCTGCTGGTACTTCCCTCACGCGGGAGTGAGTATTGTGACTGTACAAGTGTGTCCCTTGTGCATTGTATGCCCCAATAAGATTTCATGAGTTGAATACCAATGGGAGATTCAGCAGGGTTGAGTCTATCTAGGGCCTCCCCAGATCGGGGTTCTTTGTTGCTGCTGCCATGGTTGGCTGGTGCTGGCGCTTGCACCGGCGATTGAGGATACCTGAAAAAATGTCAGGTAGTCTTCCCATCTCTGGTTGTGTTCCTGTTACCCTTATCCCTTGTGGTTATACCTACAAAGTGAATCTAATTCAATCGTTGGCCACTATTTCACTAATCCTATCTATTGTTGCATGCAGGGGGGGGGCTCCAGGGTACTTCCAGTATGTGGCTATGCTCCTCTTCGCTAGTGTGAGGGTTTGTTGATAAATCTGTTTCCTATTTTGCCCTTTTTTGGGTGGAAAAACTGCCCAAATAGGGATCTCTTGGGATCTAATAGGTTTCCGCACCGTCTGTGGTTTTCTCAAGATGGTATTTTACTTCTTCTCAGAAGAACAATGCCTTGTGGCAAGACCAGACCATGTGATTGAAGCCTGCTTCTTCTGCACTGCATCTGGTGCATGTGGTGTTTGCATGGCGGTGGGTTAAACCTAGCCTCCCGGGTGTGAGGTAGTCTCTATGTAGGAAATGGAATTGCTGGAGTTAGAATCTGGCATTTCTGTAGACTCTAGGGTATTCGAATGCTCAGGCCCATTCCTTATCAGTGATGTCTAGCTCTAGGCAGTGGCGGCTTCTCTAACCTTAAAGTGGTGTGACAACGTGAACGCCAGGGGGGAGGCAGTAAGGGGGAAATAATAAATTAAAAGCACTTACCTGCCGCAGCGGCCGCCGCCTCGGTGCTCCTCTCCTGACGCTGGGCACACTGCACAGGCTTCCAGGGGCCAATCACGGCGCTGCTCTCCTGCTGGTACGACCAGCAGGAGAGGAGCACCGTGATTGGCCCGGTGCGGGCTGAACTAATGTCCGCTCAGGCACTGGGAGTCCATGTCTTTTCTCCACCCGGCTGTGTCCACCCGGCTGTGCAACCCAGATCACCTTCCCGGAGATCTGGGTTGGAGAAATATGCACATGTCGGATTAGCCTTCCTAAGATGGCCGGCCAAACTGACATGCATACTTACCGTACACAACTATCCTCCACCCTGCAGCTGAGTGACACTCGGTCAGGATGGCCGAGCCCCCATCCTAAGGCTGGTAATTGGCTCAGTAAGATAAATAAAATGAAAATAAACTGGTTTTATTATAATTTTATTTTTCAGTGGGGTGACGCTGCTTCGCCATAATGGAGGAGCCGTCCCTGGCTCTAGGTCTCGGGTCCATTAGTTTCTAAGGGCGTGAAGATCCCCATCAAGATCGTCGTGGAGGGCCTGATAAAGTAAGATAGGTGCTTTCCACACCCGTTATCCGTTTGTTAATAGAGTGGTCAGTGTGCAGCTATTCGTAGGTTCATCGGTTGCTGTTGGGCCCCATATACTATGGTTTGTTCTCACCAGCCTCCTATATTCCAAAAAAAAGTGTGGGAGCCCCATATGATTCCCTGACGTTCCCATACGATTTCAGTGGACCGTTTTCATAGAGGTCCCCTTCTGTCATAGTCCATATTGTTGCCAGATGTTCCTTGGAGGATGGACTTCCCAGCAAGACCCTTAGTAGGATTCTCAGTGAGTTTCCCTGATAGGCATGTGGGCCCCAGAGACTCTGTCTTCAAGCTGCTACTTGGACATGTAAGTCCTTTTTTTTTGTTTTGCACCAGAGGTAGTAAAGGTTTTAGCAGGTCATCTAGGCATCTATTTGTCCAAGCCCACTTTGTTTCTTCCGTGGGCAAAGATGCCAGCCATTGGGCACTCATCTGAAATTGAGCTGCTGAGTGGTAGTAAGGAAAATTAGGAACCCCCTAGTTCCGCCTCAGACGTGAGTAGCTGCAGCATAGATAGTGTGACTCCCCTTTTCCCATTGTTCCATATCAGTGAGACCACTAGGGAATGAAGTTACCATAAGTGTTTGGGGGGGTCATTTGTACGGTAGGTTTCCATATTGATGAAGCAGTCTGTGGAGCACCGCCATCTTTGTGAAGGCTATCCTGCCCATTATGCCTTGTTTTAATTTCTTCCAAAACTCCATACTGCTCTTAAGTGACTTCATTGCTTTCCCAATATTTATTTTACATTTACTTTTATTTTAAAGTTTTTATATAGCGTGGGTAGACCCGGAGGTATCAGAGCGCTTTACATGAGTATCAGCCAATAGTTGCAGGTTACATTGTTATAAAGGTTACACAGTTGTTAGAGCATGGCAACATAGTTACATGTAAGGTCGAGATAGACAATAAGGACATATACCTAAGGGAAGAAGCAGGCAAGAGGAGAGATTCAGGGGAGGGGGGTAGGAGCAGGGGAAGTAGACGGAGAGTGAAGAAGGGAAAGAGGAGGGGAGGGTAAGAGACACAGCATGGACAGAGGGGAAGGGTAACGGGGACACAAATCGGAAGACGAGTCAAAGCTGCGTCCAAAGTCCAGTAAGTTGTGATCCCAGGGGAAGTGGTATCATTTCCCCATCTCTGTTGCGAGAGGTTCCCTTTATGCAGTGGACTCTCAGAGGGGTCTCTGAGACTCTGAGACTCCGAGGCCTAAATATTGGATCCTTCCCCAAAAAGGGGAGAGGGAGTGCTTTGGTAAGGGGTGCCATACAGAGATAAAGGGTACTATCCCAGACCTCCGCTAAGTGAAGAATCCCATAACACTGTGGACTCTCTCAGCGGGGTAACTGAGATTCCAGTACAGGAATGCTAGGATCCTTCCCCAGCAAGGGGAGAGGAAGTGCTTTTGCAAGGGGCACATTCAAGGGGGCCAATTAAGGCCTATTTCCGTTATGTGTGAGATCCCTAACACAGTGGACTCTCTCAGAGAGACTCCGAGGCAATAATGCTGGAACCCTCCCCAACAAGGGGAGAGGGAGTGCTTTGGCAAGGGGCACAATCTTGAAGGCCGATAAGGGACAGTTGGGCGGTGGGGGCCTGTACAGCGGACAGGGGAGGGGGAGGAGTGCTATACATAAGGTTCAACATAAATAACAAAATTACATCAGTTACACAACTCCATCAAATACTAGGAGAACATTTAAAGAGAATAGAAGATGAAGTAAAAGGATCTAAGAAGGGTAAGAGGGTATAGAAAAATATATGCAACACATTGAAGAACGAGAAGGGGAGAGAAATGGAGCGGATAGGGGCAAAGGGGGATTGAGAAGGGAGAGGAAGAGGGGGTAGACTGTATGAATAGATGAAGGGAAAATCTAATCAATGGTCAACTGGGTAGGTGACGGTCGAGGAGGGAATCACAGCCAGTCTCCCCTTTAGCTCACAGGGTAGCTCCACCAGGCATCAGTCAGATGGCTAGGTCTCTAGGTTAAATCAGGTACGGGTTACATTGGTTGTTCGACACATTTAACTAGCATATAAGACAAGATTAATGGCGCGCGGGAGGGTAAGGACAGTAAGGGTTAAAGGGGAACGAGGAGTGAGATACGGCTGGAGGCTGAAGGAAATTGACTGTCCAAAGTCCAGGGGGGTAGGTGACTGTTGAGGGGGAGGTCCATAGCCCATCTCCTCTGCATCAATTGAGGTAGCTCCCTCCGCCAAAGTGCTAGGTCTCCACTATCAGTGGCAAATTCACAGATTAAGTGGGGGCCAGAGCACAGCCTTGGTGTCAGGGATTTTGATGAACGGCGCGTGGTAGGGGCTGGCGCAGCGCCGAGAGGATTCGGGTCAAGGGGTCCGGATGTTGGATTATCGTCTCGGCGGTAGACGCTCGATAGCCAAGCGTTCCAGAGTGGTTTGCCAGGGGCCCGCTCCAGAGCTCGCCCGCTCAGTCACAAAGACTGTTTCCAACTGAGTTATCTGTCCCGGAGATCTGGCGGAAATCGTGTCTCCTGGACTGATGAGAAATATACAGGACTTCGTCCAGTTGACCTGGAGCCAAGACATGCGCCCAAACTCTTCAAGGAGCTCTCTCAGATGAGGTAAACTATCGGTCAAGCTTCCCCCCTAAACTAGGACATCACCCGTGTGCAGCAAGATTGTGCGGTGAGTGCCCCCCACCACTATGACCAAGGTGTTGCCCTTCGATTGGAAACTAGATGCCAATAGTTCCATTACTAAAACAAATAAAAGGGGAAATAGGGGGCATCCCTGGCTGGCCACCCTCTGGATGTGGACCTGCTCCCAGAAAGCCAACCCGGTCTTGACTCTGGCCACTGGATTAGTGTATGGGATTTGCATCCATCTGATTACAGAATCAGGGGGTCTCATGTTTTTTAATCACTGCAAAGAGGTAAGCCCAGGGACATCTTGAGGTTTTCGGAGGCCCTGGACCAAACATATTTTGGGGGCCCCTGTTCGAACCAGCTTTGAATTTATGATCCAGTTTCAGCTCTTTCATTCCCTTTTTGTCCAGGTCACTGACAGTTCACAGGCACACTGGCCCAAAATATAAATCTGTTTACATCTAATATTCATGGATAGAGACGTGTTTTTTTCGGTATTATAATGCAACAACAGCTCACTAATATTATTGCAAATAATCTTTGTGACCCCGTTCCATTTCTCAAATGTGAGGTCATGTTTTGATCTAAAACAAGCTTTTTTTTTATAGACGTTGCATGGTTTTGAAAAACAAACATCTCTCTGCAAAATGTCAGTAATAGACCCCCATTCACCACTCACACTAAAAATAAATTGAAGGAAAGTGGTATTTAAAACAATCTGTTTAAGAATTATTCAAGGCCATCAGGACAAGACCATCTACAGAACAGAGCTGGCTCTATCAGGGGGGCCCTTGAAAGGCAGGGGCCCTGGGCTGGAGCCCCTTTGCCCATGCCTTAAAACATCTCTGGGTAACCCCAGTTAAGAGTGGTAAAAGTCTTGTGGATGTCTACCGCTTGACATTCTCCTTCAGGTTGGAGTGCAGAATGATAAAGATGGCGGTGATGTGCTCTTGCCGGGCGCAAAGCTACTTCAGTCTGGGTGGACTACGTCTGGAAGAACCTCTAGAATTCGGTTGGCAAAAGCTTTGCTTATAATTTTGTAATTGACATTTAATATCGATAAGGGTCGATAGTCTCCTGCCTCGCCTGTGCCTTGGTTGGGTTTGGGGAGTGGAACTAATAGTGCCTCTCTTAGTGAGGTCGGTAGCTGACCTGACTTCAACGCCTCAGGATATAGGTCCAGTGGCCTAGGGGCCAGCCTCGCAGAGTTTACCCTATAGAGCTCAGCAGGTTGCCCGCCTGATCGCGGGGTCTTGCTCGTGGATAAGGATGTTATTGCTGCCTGGACATCTTGCAGAGTAATTGGGCAGCTCAGCGGTCAGGCTTGCGAGCCTTGTTGCGCTGAGATATTCCTAGACATCTTCAGGAGATGGGTGCATGGGGGAAGCATATAGGATTTCATAATAGCCATGGAAGGCTTCATTTATCCCGAGCTGGGTGAAGATGGAGCGTCCATCGGGGCTCCTCCCTGGTAACAGCGAATGAGCCAAGCAAGGAATCTTCCATTCTTGTCTCCTTCTGCATGGCGTGTGACCGAATAGGTTTTGCAATCACGGCATTGTGGTTGATGAGTGATTTTACTGTGCTGCAATGTCAACTGTTTTTGGCGCTCAGTGTCACCCTTTGATTAATTGACCGAATGGTCTAAGGGCTGCAACTGACTCTCAGTGGAACTGAGCCCAGCCACCAGGGTCTTCCTGTTGCTGTAAGTAGCCTGGATGCATGGTCCACGTGTGACTGTTTTAAAGACATCCCATTCACTCAGTGAGATTAACTTGTAATTGAAGGGTACTGGGGTGGATTTACTCCATGATAGTGGTATAAATTCATGTGATTGTTCCATGCCCCTCAGAATGCGGACCAAAACAAACTAGAATCTCGACAAACAAGCATTGCTAAAGCAATGCTTTAGGTCGAGACCTAATAAATGAGGGAAAAAAGAACCAACTCTAATACCAAAGCACTCCAGTTGGTAGTTTGAAAACGCAGCTTCCTTACAATGACAAGAAACTTGGGATTGATGTTTTCTCTGGCAATCGACAAGCGCTTTGAAGCCATGGCATCCTCCTGCAGTTATTACCTCAAGGTATTAGGAAGACTTCCACTTTTTTGTGAGAAGTGCAACCACTAGATCCAGCGATGGTTTTAGGATCAATGAAGGTAACACTCTATCATTACGAACCCTGCAAAAAAAAAAACATTACAAAACATGAAGCCCTATAAAACACAGTAGTTGAGTAGTTACATCCCTGCCAAGGTTCAGGCATGTAGCCCCATTTCCTGTAGACTCTGCTGGTAGCAGTGGCGGCGTCTCCGCTAAGGTGGCGAAGCGTCGCCCTACTGCCTTGAAGAAGTAAATAAAGGAAAAAAATAAAATTATAATAACGTAATGTTATTATCATTTTATTTTGTCCTCCTGCTGCGGCAGCTTTGCGTGACAGGGCGAAGAGGGCCAGGGCTGCAGGGGAGGAGTGGTAGAACCCTCCTAATTGCACAATGACTGTTTGGCCAGCCCTCTCGGGCAGCCGAAAACAGTTGTGCACACTTTCCCTGTTCTCCGAGAACATGCCCAGGCCCCCAGTCACTGGCTGAGCGCCAGACCATGGTGCTCAGATCAATCAAAATGCTGCATTTCAGCATTGTGATTGGTCAGGGGAGCCTGGGTGCTTACCAATCACAATGCTTAGAGCAGGAACAGAGATGCGGGACCCAGCGGCTAGGTAAGTGTATGTTTTAAAAAAAAAGATTTACATTGTGCACCACGCCACCCCCCCACGCCTCCCAACCCGCTGCGCCAGCCGCTAATCATGCAGGATGCAACTGACTGATCACCATCCCAGGTCAAAATTAAGGCCAAGCACTGGAAATGAGGCAAGTGCTGGAATACTGGTAATGGAGAACTGGGGACAGGTATAGGAGGGGCGTAAAGGGTTACTGTCATGAGCACCCTACTCTCTTTTACTTAATCCTCTCCCCTCTCAACTATAGACATATCCTTTGCTTTTCCTCTCCCTCACTATCCTCTACTCTCTGCCATTCCCCAGTTTTCATCTACTTCCCTTATCTCTTCATAGGTCCTGTCATGTCTTCACAATAACGACAGACAATTATCTAGTATTTATAAAGGAGCTTTTTTCTATACATCCTTCGTTGTCCCTGTCCTTACTCTAACTAACTCCATCCTGTCTACACTCCTCCTCTTCCCTTCACCCTAGCTAGCTCCGCCCACCCTGACTACTAGACTGCTAACTACATTACATCTCCCCCTTTCTTAACAAAACAACACAAACAGTGTTTTAATCCATCTCTTCAATGAGTCTCTTTGGTGGCTGGATGTCACGACGGGGCCGCAAGGACATGGTCCCGGTAATTTCACCAGGCAAGGGTTCACTTGGTTGACTTCTGTTCTCTTGGTCACTATGGTCAGGTTCTTCAGTTGTGAGCATGTCAGTCATGTTCACCAGAGGTCCTTTCATGCCTCGAGGACACTTCTTAAAATGAGATATGTTCCTGGTGATCCGTCGTTGATCAGATTCCGCAGTTAGCATGGTGCCCTTCTGTTGTGTAACCAGCAAAGGTTCATCTCGGAATCGACAGTCAGTCTTTCTATGTTGATCCTGTTTGACAAAGACATAGTCTCCTTCATGCAGCGCTGGAGATCTCGCTCTCCTCTTGGCATCAGCATATGATTTCATTTTGTCTTTGTTACATTTGTCAGTCACTGCCATCTCTTGATGACTGCGGATTGGTGACACAGCCTGCAAGGCCCCTTCCCACGTTGGGATACGATTTCTCATCGGACGCCCTAGCATGAGGGTTGCTGGGCACTTTCCGGTGGTCGAATGTGGAGTTGTTCTATAGGCTCTGAGGACCTCATTAAGGGCAACTTGCAAGTCCTTTTTCTCAGCCGTGGCTTGCTGAAATGTCTTTTTGATCGTAGCCATAAACCTTTCGATGGTGCCATTAGCTTGTGGCCAGAGAGGTGTAGTTTTCCTGTGCTTGAAGTCCATGTGTTTTGCAAATGCACTGAATTCGTGTCCATTGAATGGGGGTCCATTGTCCGTTTTCACCTCTTTGGGGACACCCCATGTTGCAAACACTTCATCTAGTACTTTGAGAGTGCAGGAGGCACTTGTGGATGACACGAATTGTGCGATGGGAAATCGTGAATATTCGTCAATTATGGCTACCACATACTTTCCAGACTGTAGCGGTCCGTAGAAGTCCATGGCAACTTCTTGCCACACTCCGCTGGTCAGAGTGGTAATTTGTAGTGGGGCCGGTGGATCACCTTTGTTGGTCAACTGGCACAGATGGCAATCCTTCAGGGTAGACTCTACCATCTGGTCAAGGAAGGGAAACCAGACGCGTTCCCGGAGAGCTCGCTTCGTTGACACTACTCCCCTGTGGCCTTCATGAGCCAGGTTGACAACTTCCTGCCGTAGTTGATTTGGAATCACGATCCGTTGACCTCGTAGTATTACTCCATCTGTGGTAGCTGACAGTTCATCACAGACGTGCCGGAATGCTTGCATCTCTCGTTTGACAGTCGGGTCCATGTCATCTTCTTGAGGGTCATATCTCCATCGATTAGTCTGAATCCGACGGAGTACCATCTGTAAGATGGCATCTTGGGCGGTGACCTCACAGATGTCTTTCATGGGAATAGCGGGTGGCAGTGCCTGGTCAGCCACGAAGTGGATGTATTCCTCAGCAATCGATGGTTTGGATTCTGACGATGGATGAGGGTGGCGGGACATATAGTCAGCCGGTTTCTCTGCCTTCCCCGGTTTGTGAACAATGGTAAATGTGTATTCCTGAAGTCTGAGACCCCACCTCTCAATCCTTGGAGGCATTTTAGATCTAGGGTTGCCATAGATGGTGACCAGCGCCTGATGATCGGTGATCAAGGTAAAGTGCTTGCCATACACAAAGACATGAAAATGTTCACATGCCCAGACCACCGCAAGACTTTCCTTCTCAGGTTGCGAATATGCTTTTTCAGGATCAGACAGACTGCGACTGGCATAGGCAACGATACGTCTCTGGTCAGAGTCATTTTCATATTGTGCCAAAATGGCCCCCAACCCAACGGTGCTGGCGTCCACAGTGATCTCAGTCTTCCGTTGACGGTTGAAGTATGAGAGGCTGTCAGCCGATTCCACTGCCCGCTTGATATCCCTGAACGCCTGTTCACACTGGGGGGTCCAGTCAAACGGTTGGCCAAGTTTAGTGAGCATCCGAAGGGGATGGCTGATGGTCGCATAGTCTCTGATATAGCGGGCACAGTAACTGGCCATCCCCAAGAATGATCTCAAGTCACTGACATCTTGCGGGCTCTTGGTGTTGTTCAGGGCCGCAATCTTATCCGGATCAGGCTTCATACCTGCGTCTGAGAAAATGTGGCCAACGAATTTCAAAGTGGACTGGTGGAACTCACACTTATCTCTGTTCAACGTCAAGTTTGCATCCAACAGGGCATGACAAACGCGATCAAGCGCGATGTCGTGCTCACAAACATCGGACCCATACACGAGGATGTCGTCGCTGTAATTCAGAGTGTTGGGGATGTGTTGAATGATTTGTCGGATCGCCTCCTGAAAGATTTCCGCAGCAGATGAGACACCAAAACTCAGTCTTTTGTACCTAAAAAGTCCTAGGTGAGTTGCAAATGTTGTAATGTAGCGGGATTTGACGTCCAGCTCCAGCTGGTGGTAGCCTTTTTTTAAATCCAGCTTCGAGAACACCTTTGCCCCGTTCAACGCAGCGATCATGTCGCTCAGATGCGGTCCAGGGTGGTGCTCCCTTTCAATCGCAGTGTTGGGTAGACGCATGTCAACACACAGTCTCACCTTGTTGGGAGTCCCTTTCTTAGGTACAATGACCACTGGTGATACCCATGGGGTTGGACCATCCATGCGCTCTATGATGTCTGCCGACAGGAGTTCTTGAAGTTCATCCTCGACAGCACTTTGAAGATGGAATGGAACACGTCGAGGGTGCTGTGCCACAGGTTTAATCTGTTCATTGATGTGCAGATGTATTTGACACCCCTTCAGTTTTCACAGGCCTTGAAACAACTTGGGAAACTTGCTGACGCAGTCCTGGTTATCGCTGACTTTGAATAGAATTTCAACCAGACGAAGACGCTCCGCAGTGGGGAGGCTAAGTAAGCAGTCGGCCTCTGGGCCTTTGATGACGTGTATGACCGCTGGTATAGTGGTGTTGTCGTGAGTGAGTGTTGTAGGGAATTTCCCCAAACAAGGGAGTGGCTTCTTGGACATCCAAGTGAAAACACGGACTGGTGCAAAAGTTAGTGGGGGCTTAGGAGTCATTTTCTCATATTCCGTAACTGGGATGTAATTCAGCGAAGCCCCGCTGTCCATTACAAATTTAGTGTCGTGATTCCCTACTTTAATGTCCAAGCGTGGATATTTTTTGAGTTGATCGGGATCTGCGATCATGTTCACTTATTCTACGGTGTATTCCGAATCCCTGGATGAGGATCTAGAGTCCCGGGATGGAGATCTGCGCTCCCATCGAGATCTGCGTGATTCTCGGCTGGAGTGTAACGAGCCGGAAGATAGCATGGACTTTCCTTGAACTGCTCGTATGTGGTGTTTTCTGGTGTCGGAACGAGACGACCTCGCTGTTTCACTTTGCCTCTCCTTGTGATAGTCTCCGCACATTGCTTCAAAAATGGTTTGACCGCCCACATTTCCTGCATCGCTGACCCATGGCAGGACATGTGTCTACATGAGGATAGTCATATCCACACCGGTAACATCTTTTCGTCCTTTCCGGTTTCCGATCTCTTCGCCCAGGTTCTCGCTTCCTGTAGTCCGGGCGCCGTTGGCGAGATGACGGTCTTGGTCTCCAATGTTTCTCCTGCGAGTACCTTCGGCTGCTGCCTTTGGCTTGGACGCGGTGCGCCTGCTCATGACTTACATTGTGTCCTGTTTCAATGGTGGTGGCGTGCTCCTCCGCTTGATCATAGATGCGAGTCATTTCTTCGATCTCGTCCAGTCCATGGGGTTTTCTCAATAGCCGCCTCCGGAGGGTTTCTGAGTGACAGCCGGTTATGATTTGCGACTTGATGGCGGCATCCGGTGAGAAAGTTTCAAATTCACAGTGTCTCGACAGCCGCCGTAGTCGGGTGATGAATGCGCTCATCGCCTCGTCTTTTCCTTGGCGCGCTTGGTGAAATGCATGACGTTCGTAGTCTACGTTCCTTTTATGGAGAAATTTCTTGTTCAAGGCCACACGTACTTTGTCATAGGTTCCAGCATCTGCAGGGGGAGGTCTTTGATTATTTTGCTTATTTTCGACCTGCTAGGTTGCGGAGGGCAATCAATTTTTCTTTGTCTACGGTTACTTTGGATCCCTCAATGTAATCTTCAAAGTCTTCTAGCCACTCTTGCCACTTGGGGCCCATGCTCGCTCAAGTGGTCAGGGTTAAAGGTTCCGGGGTTCGGAGGTGTGACCCTCACGCGATGGTGGGCTTGGCTTCGTTTCGCTGTGAGGAGGTGTCTGGGGTCACCATTGTGTTGTCACTTGCTTCTCACTTTTTCTAGACTGCACCTGACCAGTCGCTGTTTGTTCGCGTAAGCTTTGGGTGAGTACTTTCAGTCGTCTTCAGTAAATGTTTGTTGGGTTTGCTCGTGCTTGTTTGGCTTTGTTAGTCCAGGCTTGCTATGCCTCTTCGTAATCTGAACACGTCGTTTCTCACTGATTATTTGCCGTGCCTGACTTTAAAATGGCCGCCCATAATCTGCACAGGGAGGATGTCTCAAAAGTTGCCTGACTTTAAGATGGCCGCCGTCACCGAATTCTCACTTCACACGAGGCTTCACCGCCAGCCATTCAATCTTCTGGACTCACCGGCAGCCGATCCCGGGGCAGCACGCTCCAGATTCCGGGCTCCTCCACAGCTGCCACAGTCAGGTGAGGTTTGGGGCGGGCTCCCACTGCGCCTTACCAGGTCCCACGCTCACTCGGCGACCGCGTGCCAACGCTCACGCATCGGGAGTGAGATTTCCGATGCCGGGATCCCTCGAGCTCCGTCTCGAGCTCAGCTTTCGTCGCGCTCGCTGGCTCCTGCCAGTAGGCCCTCTGGGGGCAGTCTCCTTCACCTGGGGCACTCTTCACCGCTTTGGGGTGCAAGGCAGAGTCGGGGTGGGCTCCCGACTTCTGTTTCTTTGGGGCACACCAACTTGCACGCATACGGCGTGAGTCGCGTTTTGGCGCGATCGAGCGTTTCTTTCTTCGGACGCTCGGGCGCTCGTTCCCCCGGTTCTTCTGGGCTCCCTCGATCTCCTGTCTGTGGGGAGAGGGTTACTTGCTGCTGGCCTCTCTTTCTTTTAGGTGGCAGTTCGGCTCCACACAGCAGTGTTCTTCTCTTCTGGACACTGCATGGGACAGGGTGCTCTCAAGAGGTTCTGTGGGCACTGGGCATGCCGATCCCGCCCTCGTCGCCAGTTGTCATGTCTTCACAATAACGACAGACAATTATCTAGTATTTATAAAGGAGCTTTATTCTATACATCCTTCGTTGTCCCTGTCCCTACTCTAACTAACTCCATCCTGTCTACACTCCTCCTCTTCCCTTCACCCTAGCTAGCTCCGCCCACCCTGACTACTAGACTGCTAACTACATTACAGGTCCTCTACCCGAGACCTTTTCTCCCTACCTATGTCCTACTCTACTCTCATTCTCGCTCATCCCTTCTCCCTCTCTGCTTTCTCTAGAGATTTAAGGTTGTCTCAGCCAGCTCTGTTTACCTCATACATTCCTGTTTTTCCTTTGCATTCTGTTACTTGTGGTTCTATATTAATAACATAAAACGCCTGAATGAAAAGACTGGACTTGAGAAGGTACTCTTGCCGCACTTGGCCCAGCTTCAGGTCACTGCTCCATGCTTCCGACTCTCTGCCGCTTCCTTCCTTCTGCTGTGTCCTGCTTCCTCTCTGCCTTTCAACGCTGTCCTTTGCAGGTGTACTCGATGGCATACATGCATGCAGGATACCATGTAGAATGTTTCAGCAAAGCAGTCGCATGCTTTCTCTGCAGGAGCTTGTATGGATATCCACAAACCGTGTTTAGACAGACTATCATGAACAGAAATGTTGTGGGACAAAATATAGTGAAAGTGAGTTTCTGTAGGTAAGCAAAGTTTTACTATATATAACTCCACATATATGTACCTTGACAATATATATATCTTCAAGGTGCGTAGCTGTGAAGTTTCGAATCGTAAATCTATACTTGCCTATTTGCACTTAACTTCTCGATATTTTTATCCTTAATATTTTTGACAGGATAATCTGTCCACACAATATTTTTGTTTCCGATATTCTGTCTGTCATCTCCTCAAGGCATGGCCCTGTCTCAAGTTGACAAAACCATAAGAGTAGGTGGGCATGTAAGACGTTCTTTAGCACAGGTGTGGGAGAATCAGACCTGTAATTACCATGCCGTAATTCTACAATGGGAAAATATCACAATATCACAAGACTTTGGCTGAAGCAGCTCTCCTGCCCAAAAACACTTCCTCTACCCTCCCTTACTCCCACCAGACACAGACTTTACCTTCCAACCCCCCCTAAAAGTAGGTGAGGTTGTAAGACCTTCTTTAGCACAGGTGTGGGAGAATCAGACCCGAAATTGCCATGTAGCAATTCTGCATGGTAAAATATATTGAAACTTTGGTTACAGCAGTGCGCCTGCTCACAAGCCCTTCCTCATCCCTTTCGTACTCTCCTCCAGACCCTCCCTCAGCAGGCACAAATACTGCATCACTGGCTGTGGCATAGCAAGGGTACCACGGGCCATAATGCAAACAAGGAAAATGGCTTGCCTCTCAGACATTGTTGGGTACAACTCGCCTCTCAGTGCAACTGTTTTAATGACTTGGGTGCTAATCCATTATGGGTTCCGAAGTAGCGTGCTACTCGCCGAAAAAGTGCTTAAACACCTCATTAGGGGTAGCAAGCACAAAATAAATGCAAACCTTTTCCCTCTTCTATCCCGCCACTATTCTTCTTAATTACTGACTAACGTATCCACCACTCAAATTTCTGTCATATTTTACTATACTAATTCACCACTAATCATTTATGGGTTCGGGAGTAGCATGCTTCTCGCCGAAAAAGTGCTTCTATGCCTCGTCAGGGGTAGTAAGCGCAATAAAAAATGCAATTACAATACAATAAACCGCAAGGATCAGCAGCACAAAGCGGGAAGTTGGCATACCCAAGGTTCAGACTGGGTAGAATATCTTCTAAAGAGGTTATTGGTGCTTATCCTCAAAATGGTTCTTGAAGTGCTATGTTGGTGCAGTGGCACTTCTAGGTGCATGTACTCATTCCATTACACAAGGACACATTATTTTTGGAAGGCATAGGGAGATTACATGATTTGCCTAGAATCACAGGATGTTGAGCTGTCGCTGAGACTAGAACTTGGTTTCACCAACTCTAAAGTCGGCAGCTCTGGCCGTTGGGCTGAGGGCGCAGCCTGCTTTCTAACATTTTACTGGTGTGAACGTGTCTTACAGTCCGCAGCCTCTTACCAGGGATGTGGCACGCAGGGGCGGTCAATATCTCTAGCGTGTTTGAAGCCACATGCGCTAGGTCTGGAAGGTAGGGAGAATGGCAGGCGGAAGCACACAGGGGCATATTATCAAGGGGGGCGATAGGCAATTTTTGCCGCTAACGGCCGCTAAGCGGCAAAAATTCTATCGCCCTATCAGCAAGCTGTCGCTAACAGTAGTTAGCGACAGCTTGTAGGCGATAGCGAGCAGTTTGGGGCCCGCTTTGCATGTCTGCGATATTTATCACTAATGACATGCAAAGTGGGCGTTCCCAACCTGTTAGCGACTGAAAGCAGTCGCTAACCTCTCTATCGCCTATTACCAACACAGGCGTAGTGTTGGAAATATTCGCGCTAAGCGCGAATATCTCCAAAAACGAACACCTGTTCAGACCAGTTCTCAGCCATTATATCCAATGGGAGGTGGATATAATGGCTAAGACCCTGTTAGTGATAATGAGTGAATATCGCTGTATTCTCAGCGATATTTACGGATTTCACTGCTATCGCCAGGTATTTTATCACTTTTGAGATAAACGTTGCTAATAGCACGTTATCTCAGCGATAAAATCCCACGATGCTTGGTGATAGAAAAATTGTCGCTAAGCCTATTTAGCGATCAATTTTGCTAGTTGTTGGTAATATGTCCCACAGTCTTTCGTCAGAGGAAGCAGGCCGGGTGGTGTTTGTCGGCCAGTGGCAGGAGCATCATGGTCACAGAGGCAGCTGCAGAGGAGAGCTTTATTGGCTTCAAAGATCATGCAAGGGAGATGGCATCTTCTTCTGCAGCTTGAAGCACCTAATAGAATCATAGCTATCAATATTTTAGATTGCTTATGTGGGACATTTTCATAATTTCAGTGTAATTATGACTGAAATTCAACGACTATGAGTGACATTTTCTTGCGAGCAATATCAAGAAACGAAGTCCAGGTAAACATATAAATATCAGAAATTACACCCATTTGAACAACGAGAAACTCTAACACGATCTTAAAACTGCTTCGAAGAACCAGAAATGGATGGGCACTAACCTAGTAATAAGCAGTAACTCACAGCTAATACTCATAAAATACAGTTTTGCAAATATGCATGGTTCATGTTGTTTTGTGAAAACTGTCACTAAACAAAATGCTGATCTCGCTCCAACGCTCCATTATTCACCAGAGTTATCTTGACATTTTTATTGTTGCATGAAAACTCTTGGACACACAAATAATTCAGTCCCAGAATTGTCACACTTGTAGGAGTGTGATGGTCAGTAGTTGAGTTGCTGCTATCATTGGCAGCATAGCAAGGGCACTGTGTAGTGCAAACTGCTGTGGCCTTCTGGCGATAGACCTGGCACATTTTTTCATACAATAAAAAGTCACTTTTACAGAATAGGGTTTTTTACGGGAAGTTCCTCGTTGCCTGCCTGTTGTTTTTCGCACTGTTCCTGGACTTGGTACAGTCGTTCAGATGGTTCGTGTCAAAGGCAGGGACGGATTCACATGGGTTCACATGATCCTGGGCAGGGCACAAGTCGTAAAAAAAGAAGTGGGGGGACGCTGTCACCGGAAGTGACGTCACGACAGGAAGTGACGTCATGAAAGATGCCAAGCTCCTCGTCCCAGAGAGCCCAAATAGTGAAGTCCAGCTGTTTGGCAGGGGGGACGGTGTCCCCCGGTAAAATAAGTGGGGGGACGGCGTCCACCCGCGTGGTACCCTGACTCGAGCCCTGATCCTGGGTGAACTGTCACTCTTGCATATACCCATCACGCCAACTGATCATCACTCACCTACATCGACCTAGTTTTTCCTAGACATGCTCAATTATTGCAGTTAACCAAGCTGCTGAATCCTTGTAAAATGCAGGTAGTTGGACCGACACCACTGCTGCGTCCTAGCGCTATTAATAAAATTTGAAAGCACATGATTTTGAAGCAGAGACACCTCACGAGGCACTACTACCTACCTTTACGACGGGACTCTTCATTCGGGCCTCACCTCGCCGCAAGGACTCGTGCCGCAACAAACACCGGCCCTGGCATGATAGTGTGGCTCAGCAGCAGTTACAAAGGAGAGGCTGGTGTGCTGGGCTGCTGAGTCTGCGGGGGTCAGCTGAGCCACCGGACGGGCCAATCGCGTGTTTCATTAAATAACTGCGGCGCAACTTGGTGATGGTGTGAGCGGTGCTGCCTTTGCCACTGCCTGCAGTCTGCCACTTGTTTATTCCAACTACAGCTGCCTGCCCCCCACTTGCCCTGCAGTGTCATAATGTATAGTCATTAATCATGCTGCGGCCCGTGTCGGTGAGTTCTGTTAGATTGTAGCAGCTTATAGCTGCAGACTCGCCCCCAAGCCTGCAGGAAGCAGCGCACCCGGCGAGCTGCCTCTCCAGACGAGACTCGGAGACCAGTTTTAGTTTTTCAGTACTGGTGCATTATTTACTCAGTGTTGAGGAGGCTCTGTTATGAGTGACAATGAAATGCGTTAGTCTAACGCCTGATGAGTGGTACTTGGCAGTGCTGTAGAATCAGCTGCCAGCAACCATTAGTAGTGTCATAGCTGGAGCATGGGGGCAGTAGTTGCTGAAACGAGTACAAATTTAGATGAGCCCAAAAAAAGAAACTGACATAACCTAGAGCAACATGACTTTATCACATATAGCACTGGTCTTGTGACGCGAGATATGGGTCTTTTTCACAGAAAACATACAGGTTCTGGCACAACAATTAGAAAGTGGAGCAGGTTGTCACGTGATCCCCTCCACTGGGACTTTCGACCCCATTTCCTTAAACTGGTGCTCATGTAGCCCTGTTGCTTGGTGCCTGTAGGAGAACGGATGTCGAGAATCACCGGCTAGACCTTATAGCTGTCTGTTGGGGAAGGAGTGGTGGCATAGCAAGGTTACCACGGGCCATAATGCAAACAAGGACAATTTTGCTTGCCTCTCAGACATTATTATTATACTTGCATACATGTTTGTTTGTTGATGAAGATGTGACGATGGTCGTTGTTCAGTGCTTCGCAAAGCCTTGTTCATCAGTGTCTATAACTGAAGCGTGACGATGATCACTGGTTGCGGTTATTGTGTTGTTGCTTGTCAGTAGTTGAAACTACCGTAAAAATCCTTGCTTGGTGCATGTTGCAGCATTGCTGTGTCTTCTATCGAACCTTTAATGAAGATCGCCATTTTATACCTATTGGAGCCGTGTGGTTGGTTATTTATTCATTTGTTTGTTTATTTATTTTTAAATATTTTATATTGCACCAAAAGGTCATCTTTCGTTCGCTTCGCAGCACCCTGCATTAGGACAGGTGGTTTAAACGCTAGGTGTAGCATTAGTAGGTAGTTGAATCAATATTGAGGGTACGACTTTTAGCAGTAGGGGTATGGAGGGAATCCCCAGGCAATGGGTAGAAACAGTTTGATGTGATTGCCTGTGGTAGGATTCAGGCCACTCTTCTTTATTCGTTGCTCTTTAGAGGGTCTGTGGTTCTCACACACTTGATTATCCAAACAGCTGAGTTTCCAGGGCCTTCCTGAAGATGAGGCAGTTCAGTTGTGCCTCATGACTGGACACAACTTTGAATTCCCCGGTATCCACCCCTGTGTGTTTGAAGTTTGGATGTGGGTGGTGATTGCATTGACTCACTGGAGGTTTTTGGTTGGAATGTAGTGTGCATCCTACTTCTGCATCACACAGTTTTTTTTACAGAATGTCTTGTGCACATGTTGCACAGAATTTTGACTTTGACCGAGGATGCCGTTGGCAGAATTTTGACTTTGACCGAGGCTGCCGTTGGCAGTCAACGGAATGCTATTCATACAGGTTTTGTGTGGTTCTTTTACCCCACTGAGCGCCATCCCACAGGACTGATTTTCTTTACAGTGGCACGTGATGTGAGTAGATCTGTGTAGACCACATTGCAATAGTCCCATCTGGCCATGACTAATGACCTTGATGGTCCCACTTAGAGGTATTTTGCAGAGCTGATGAAGGCTGGCAGAGTGGTGACTGTTGGAAGTTTGTTCTTTTTACAATAGTGTGATTTGTAGGTGAGCGACAGGTCAGAATCACAGATCGCTCTTAAGGTGCTCATATTTTGTACAGGGACTGGGATTGCATTGAGCCAGGGTCCTGACCATGTACATGGATTCTTCGTCTTTTTCCAGACACTACAAGATTTCAGGTGTGTTGCCAATGAAGCATAACAAATGTAGGTCACCAAGCAATAGAAATGGAGTAAACATTATTTAGCATTTTAGATAGTGTGTAGTTGAAGGTGTAATGGAGATTATTAGTTGGTGTTTTTCAGTGTTGTTTTTCAGTGTCTACTTATTACAGTTACGTTTATCTGTAATTTATTTCAGCACCCTTAGGTTAATGCATGTAGCTGAAATTGAAGTTGTGATGATTATTGATTAGTGCTGATAATGTTACAGACAATCAGCTCTCGATTCACAAAGGGCCTCCGCTCTCGTGGCAGGCGGGCCTGCACTCCTAGCGGGACCTCCGCATTGCATCTCATTGCAGAGGTCCCGTCACGACTGCAGGGTCTCCATCACGACTATGCGTATTCTGCCACAAATGCGGGCCCCCTGCCATGACTGCGGGGCCACCACCATGACTATGGGTATTCTGACACAAGTGCGGGCCCTCCGCCATGACTGCGGGCCTCCACCAAGACTACAGGGAGTCTCCCACAAGTGTGGGACCCCTGCCACGACTGCGGTGCCTCTGCCCCGACTGCGGTGCCTCCGCCCGAGTGCGGGGCCTCCACCACAAGTGCGAGTCCTCCACCCGAGTGCGGGGCCTCTGCCACGAGTTTGGGGCCTCCGCCACAAGTGCGAGGCCTCCGCCACAAGTGCGGGACCTCCACCACGAGTGTGAGTCTTCCATCATGAGTGCGGGCCTCCACCACAAGTGTGGGGCCTCCGCCACGACTGTGGGGCCTTTGCCACGAGTGCGTGGCCTCTGCCACAAGTGCGGGGACTCCACCATGAGTTTGAGTCCTCCACCAGGATTGTGGAGGCCCCGCTTTTAAAAAAAAAGATGAAATACTGAGTTCTTTCGACAAGCTTCATAGGTCATCTCTGTAGGCGCCGTTATGTCTGTCTATCGCCGGGACACTCCTTGAAGTAGCTGCGCTCTGTATAAATCACAATAACTTAACATAACATAGTGAGATGATGGTCACTGGTTGCTTCTAGTCATATCGATGATGGCCTGGCATCTGTAGTTGATGGCATGTTGCTGATTACTGATTGGAGTTTATTATACAATTGCATCAGTGGCTAAAAGGATAAAGTATGATGACAATCACTATGTTGGTGCTTACTAAAGAGTAGTTAGGTCAGTGCCTGTAAAACGAAGAGGTGATGACGATCATTGGTTGGCGATTATTGTAGCATTCGAGTCTGTAGGGCAAGGTGTTCAGTAGATGTTGGATATTATGCCTTGCTAGTCAGTGCCAGTAGTTTGAAGAATTAACTATGATCACAGTGTAGTGGTCATTGTCCTATTGTTGGATTAGGGTCTGTTAGTAGATTATTCTAGTGCTGTTATTTTTGTTTGCAAGGACCATATCTGACAACCATCACTGGTAGGTGTTAATTATAGTCTATAAAGCGCCATTTTGAAGCAGTCACTGCATGAGTTTAAGGCCACCTTGTTGCTGAGTATTTCTAGATAAAAATACAATTATAATTACTGGTTTGTGATTATTAGAATGTTATACTGTCTGAGATTGCTGGTCATGTCCAGGAAGGATAGTTGTCGAAGGCGATCAGACACTGCTCTGACCCTCAAGGAGAAGGTTTTTTGAACCTACCAAAGCAAGGCTTACATGCAAGGACTGCACAGTCCTATATTTGAACGTTGCATTGAGCTAGCATGTCAGATAGCTGGGTGCTGAACTTGTACGCAGCCACTATGGGGCAGGAACCTCTATGTGAGGTGCCCAGATGCTTGTTCCTTCAGCCAGACCAACGAGGCTGGTGATGGACCTGGGCGTAACTCCACTCCAGATGGAGGCTCGTGGGTGCCAACGAAAGCCAAGGTGGTGGTCCTTCAAAGGTGAAACAATGTGGACCTATGCAGGTTGTGTGCTTTCTATGCAGAAACTTCTCTCTGCTCCCCTGCATTAGGTTGATTTTAGGGCAGCTGTGCCCCTGCCTCTGGTCAAGAGTAGAGAGGGCTGATTTCCACTCTGGGTCACTATCTCCTGACTCCTTGGGCTAGCTAGGGACTTCCTCAGAGGCAAGGGCAGTGGCAGCAGCACTGTAGGCCAACAGATATACATCTTGTCAAAGTGTTGGAAGCTGGCTCCAGCTTCTAGCCACAGTTCATGGTGGCTGGGCTGCAGCCCTCTACCAATCCGATTGGATGGATCTTTTTAGTATATGGGCGGGAGCGTAGGTGACGCATGACTGATGCACTCTACAGGGGTCAGCTCTGGTTAGAAGCTCTGTGTATTTACTTCCATGGAGGAAATGGGGCCAAAGGAGCTAAAGAGAAAAATATCAATTGGGGTATGAGCTGAGCAGATTGTATCTCTGTGGACAGCATCCTTCAATCATTACATTCAGTTTTCATTCAAACGTACAGGATTCTCTGATGGCAAACCTACTAGTGTGTGTACCAAAGAGGTACCCACTCCCCACTCGTACATTGAACTTCAGTTACATGAGGGTAGTAGACCACACCATGGGAACCATTATTGCACCGCTAAACAGTAGAAGGCAGACACCAGCTAGAACTTCCAGTAAGGGGTCGAATGGGTACCCCTTGATACGAAAGGTATCAAGGGTCTCCTCTGTGCCAGAATACACCAACGATGTCCTCAAGAAGCACTTAAGTGTGAGTTTGTGGCGCCCCTTGGATAATGGTCCCCTTACAAAAGACACAAAAAGATAAACTACAAGTGAACTTCTGGGGCAAAGGAACCATTGTATAGATAGGAAAGTTGGCACAGGTTGGGAACTTTAATCCTCACACGGCGAACGGCATTAAAGGCCCACTCCTTTGTTTTCGGCTCTCACCTTCAACTCGGGTCAATAACTTTTCAGTAGTTCTTTACTGGCTGGTGATGCCCAGTGTGGAGGGCCATAAGGCTATATTATAGTCTAATTAAATGTGTGGTATCTTGGTGGAAGTCCGCTTAATATAGCGTTGGTCGATTAGTGTTTTTAAGTGAATATGTGATGATGGGAATGATCATGATTTGTTGTTCTTAAACCATTTAGCGATTCGAAAGAGCTAAATGGCTTTTGTGAATATGTACAAGGGTTTTGCAGTACCAATCCACATACCTGGGGAGTCAGTTACTCGGCACCCATTGTAAGTGGGTGTCCAGATATTGTCTGACCACCAAATGTAATCATGGAGCTTTTTCATGCCAATGTGTGTCACTGTTCGAAACGCAGTGCATATTCAGTGCTTCCTTTGCAGAAGGAGTGAGTCTGTGTTTGCTCCTCTTGGGTCGGGCTTAACCGCATGTAGGATTGTCTAGCTGAGTTCGGCTTCGCTGTGCTTCTTCTCAATGAAGTTACTGACTGTCAAGACGAGACATTGTATCTTACATTTATGTTGTTGGATCATGGCCATAATTTAGAAGTCACAGCTGCGACGCGTGGCCTTCACCCTTATGACCCCTGCCACTGCCTTTGCGACCCCTCGCCTCAGAAGTGTAAAAATCAGTGCCAGGAAGGCAGCAGGGTATGCCCAGACATGGGTCCCTTGTTCACTCTGCCACTGGATTCAAGATAGCCTGGCTCATGAGGGTTATGAACCCAAAACCAGTCCCAGGATGTTTGTTTCCGGTCCAGGGAAGACATGGCTTGGCTGATTGGGCTGGACTGTTCCCATGAGGCACAGGGTCAGAATAATTTGCATATGGCCATGTCTGAACTGGTTTGGTGGAGTGAGTTAAAGAATGATGAAGGATTAAACCCAGATCAGTTGACTGGGGGTGAGTGTTTGATTTGCTCAAACGCTCTGTCCATCATCCCCTTTGGTATTGCTTTCTTCGCCCTGAGTTGGCAGGGTATGCCCAGACGTGGGTCCCTTGCTCACTTTGCCACTGGTTTCAAGATAGCCTGGCTGATGAGTGTTATGAACCCGAAACCTGTCCCAGGATGCTTGTTTCCAGTCCAGGGAAGACATGGCTTGGCATTTCGGGCTGGACTGTTCCCATGAGGCACAGGGTCAGACTGATTTGCATATGGCCATGTCTGAACTGGGGTGGTGGAGTGAGCTAAAGAAGAATGATGGATTAAACCCAGATCAGTTGACTGGGGGTGAGTGTTTGATTTGCTCAAACGCTCCGTCCAGGAACACAGCAGCAGCTCCACATTCCTTATTTTTAGCTCATATTTCTTTATTCTAATCTTGAATAATATTCTATAATACACTATTAGTGTAATACAACATGAGCGCACTTAGGTGGGATGGGACCTTTGATGGTAGCTGTAATAATACAAATGTTTTTAAATATATGTTGTGTGAGCTTGTGGGTGACAGTGTGTAAATGTGAGTGTGTATGGGTGAGCACGTCTGAGTAAGCATGTTTGTGTGAGTAAAAGTGAGTGAGAGTCAGTGGTAAGGAGGGAGTGAGATTGTGTGAGACTGAGGCTCAGATTTATTATTCTCTGACGCCAGGCAATGCTGTATAACAGATGCTGCGCTGCTTTGCGTCAAAGGGAAAGAGAAAACTGCACAATATGTACTAAGATACGCCACTCCACTGTACGGCACTCTACTCAACTCTATGGCACTATACTCTACTCCATGACACTTTAATCCACTCTATAAGACTTTACTCTACGATCCGCCACTCTAGGTCACTCCACTCTACGACACTCCTTTCTATGCCACTCTCCACTCTAGCCACTCCATTTTATGCCCCCATTCCACTCTCTACCCCTCTGATCTATGCCCACATCCTACGCTCCTCCACTCTGCACCACTCCACACCGCTCCACTCCGCTCTACTCTACTCCACTCTATGACACTTTGCTCCCCTCTAAGCAACTCCTCACCTCTCCGCTCTCCTCTTTGCCGCAAACTTTTAGCCATGCTGAACAGCAGCCACGCTGTTGTACCACACGGCTGAAACACATTGGTAAAGCCAATAGCTCTTGCATAGGTCAGACGTAGTGGCTTTGCCAATGCTTGTTTTTCCCCCGAGCAGCTCATTAGTGCTTACAAACTGCTGCATTTTGCGCTTTCTCTCGGTAGTTTTTAGGTTTCGCTGGAGGGCGGGCTCCGCCTCCAGAGAAATCTCTTGATTTCAGTAAGGACTCTGGAATACGCCCCCCTGTCCCATTGGCTAGCTCCATAAATGGAGGCTAGCCATTGGAACAGAGATCTGTCCGTCAAGGCCGGACCAGATTCGGGGGCGTTCCCGAGATTTTTTCCCTGGGCGTTCCCAGGTGAGTGCTCTGCCTTTTGATTACCCTTTCCCGCCCCCTCCCGTTGTCTGTGCGCCGTTCCCGCCCCTGTAAACACGCCCCCACTCCCAAGCGCTTGAAAGTCCTTTCTTTCCTTTATTTTGCTTTGCAGGTGCCACCCTGCTTATGGCTGCCCTAGCGAGTGCCCACCTCACCTCTACGTTTAGTTTTCACTTCGAGGGTGCCACCCCTCAGTTATGCCCAAGTGTTCACCGCCGCCGGCCCGTGGATCTGCTCTGAGGCGCTATCCCGCCTCCATCCCCCCAGGGCCGCGCTGCCATTGGCGGCCCGGAGAAGTGATTGCCGCTTGGTGATTGGTCCCCGGCTGCAGGGACTCACAACGCGTCATCTTGAGGCCGCGCAGGGATTGGCCCAACCTCGAGGGCTTCCCCAAGCGCGACCCGGAAGTGCCCGCGGACACAAGGAAGGAACCGGCTGCATCGGCCAGCAAGACTCTCAAGAGGGAGAGCCCCGGCCGCCGGCGAACAGAGGAGACGCGCTACTCCCTTAGAGCAGCCGAGGGAGCATGCAAAAGAACCCGGTGTCTCTTCGAGACACACTGCTTTACACACAGGGATGTTGCTGGTCGAAGACAAGCGCCTAAAGGTCCCGTTTGGACTCGTCTGAATTTCTGAAATAAACAGCGCAAGAAAGTGTGCAGCATTGTTTGCGCTTTCGCGCCACCGTGTTTTTTGACACCTGTGGAAAAATCACACCTTTTAAACATTCCCCGTTGGGGGTTTACTAATGTGCATCATTAACACGGAAGTACTCACGGACTGAATTATGAAGGGGGTGACAGGACTTCCGGTAGCACTTTGCTTTTCTGAGAGGCTGTTGGTCATTCCTAAATTGAACTTGAGGTGCTTGATATTCAGAGGTGATGGAGGTACTCAGGTTTCCAACAGATTCTGAGGTCAGACGCACAGCCTCTCTAGTTCTCAAGCAGACTACACTCCTTTCTTCTCCCCCAAAAACTTTGCAAAATGGCAAAACTGGTGGTCTATAGCAGGGTCATGGCAGCTAAGCAGGGCCTTCCCATGAAAACTCTCAGACTACTGAAGTCTCCAGCAGCGGTTGGGCTGGTCTCTGTATTCCCAGGGCTGCTGAATGTGGTACCATGTGTTCCAAAGAGAGTGACCCTAGAGAAATTCTAGATTCCTTTTTCAAAAGTCTCAAACAGAGTGTCTGACAATCGTCTTTACTGTTTAACAAGATTAAGCAAAGTTTGAATAAAACCAATCAGATGACCTCACCAAATCCAACATATTGTTGGTAAAAGTGGAAGGAAAAAAGCATTGCTAAAAATGCAAATATATAAATCCGAAATTCCTTTTTGACTAAGAATGTGTGACAAGAAACTTTGGCTAAGAAGGGACTCTTGAAACACTAAAATAAAGGCAGACCAGAAATCCAATTTAACTAGATGTCGTGTTTCAAAGTACAACTTATGAATCACATACACTGTGACCATGGATTCACATATTTTTATATGTTAATGCTCATCATCAGAAAAAAAATATTCAGACAATTATAGGGCTGCATGATCTACATAAACCAAAATTAGAACAATCCAACAATTATTGTAAAACCACATTAAAAAAATAGGCCCAATGCATTTAGAGACTTGATGTTCCTTCTTCAGGGGAAAATGATGGATGCTCAGAAGTTTTCACTATGATCTGAGTGAGTAAGTATATCTGTGGATGAAATCTTTTGTGACCGAAGGCAGCATTAGAGGCAAAATGTTCAATCTAGACTCTGTATTGCAACCAACAGTTATATCTATCAAGTCTGTGCTTTGTACGAACTCAACGGCGACGTATGTATAACGGAGCGATCCCACAAACTAAATTTTGCTTTAGTGCCCAATTGCAGCACCTATCCCCCCAGCCCCCCCCAGTTGTAATCTGTCAGAATGTATGTTGAGTCGGCTCCAAAATAAAGTTGTGCTGAGAAGCCCAATGCCTAACATGACTCTGGCATAAAGAAAACAATTTTTTTAATTTGTAGAAAAATATTCCTGCTCTCTGACCACCTCCAGGGGCATAACATCTATTGGCGCAGCAGGTGCAGTGGCACCAGGACCCATTGACCTGCAGGGCTCGCTGAACCCTGATTATTGCTGTATTTCATGGTTCAAACAGTTGCCGGGTGGCCATTTCCTTCACTTACACTAGGGTCCATGACACGCTGGCTAGTGGCTACGACCCTGACCCTTTCTCTTCGGAGCATACAATATTCTCCTTGATGCCAGTGCTAGTCAGTCTCCCTTTATTTTGCAGCAGAAGATACAAAAAGTGATAGTCAGAAAAAATGGTTTGCAATGTGCTCACCTGTTCCTTATCTGCTCAGATCTTCCTCCTAGTCCTACCTCTTTCAGTGATCATACATCATGTCATTATCAACTAGAAGAGGGACGTGGCACGCTTCTGTTCAAAACCGGGAAAGGACTTGAAATCCAAAGAAGACTTACTTGATTTTGACCATCTTTGCAGTGCAGGCTAACATGACTTAGGGGCCAAACTCACTCACTGCTCCAGAACAGACAGTGTGGGCTTACCTCCATTGATCTACTAAGTTAACCCCTCTCAATGGGTCTATACCCACTCCTGAAATGAGCAGGCCTCGACCTCTACTCGACCCTGGCAGAGTTTCACAAAATGGAGAAAAAACGTTGTTTGTTCCGGTTCTTTTTGCAGAACAGCTGCATTCTTCCTTTGTGTACACCAAACACAGCAAGCTTCAGCATACAACAAGATGTAAACTGGGGCAGCTTCCCCTAAGACTGAGGCCCGTGCTCAGCGTGGCCTGCTATGCCCCTCGTTGGATGTACATCACAAAATGCTGGTATTGTTACATTGAAGGTAGTTCTTGGACAACGATTGCACAAAGTTGGGGGAGGCGCCGATCATGACAAAATGTAGGTCGTCGGATCACTGAAAGAATATCGACGGACACAATATCGACCTACAGAAGTATCGACTCTGGAATATCGAAGGCAAGTATATCAACACCCTATCTACAACATTTTAAGTACAAAAATATCGAGATAAAAATATCGATGTTAAAAATATTGTTTTTTTTCTGTGAAATAAAGTAATTCACAATGCCGATAGCTCAAACTTTTCCAAAGGCGAAACCGTTGCATTGTAAATGCTTGTTTGTTGGTGCTCCAGCACTCAGTAGTAGAGGCCTTCTCTCAGCAGTATCCCAGACGTACAGGAGGCCTCCAGCCCTGTGCACACATTAGTGGGGCCTGTCAGTGCGACTGACTGCCCCAGGGTGTGCTTTTTCCACCGCCGATGGCACTTTCGGATTTCCAGGAGCCAGACAGTGGAAGTCTCCCTAACTGACACTTAGCCAACGCTGTTCAGACGGAAAATATCCTCACCGTTTTAGGCAGTGCATTTGCATAAACAAGTGCTGTAATTTACGAACAGCAGCGTGAACTGATAAATCTTTCACTGCCACTGTGACGGGTCCCTAATGGATTACCTTGTGACGCCAGGAGGGGGGAGTGAGAAGCAGGAAGTTGTCGAAGGGGGGAGGGGTGAAGTGGAAGAGGGGGCTGCGTCTAAAGTAGCGCTTCTAAAATCAAAGCTCGACTAGGGACTGGCTCTGCAGATAAACTAATCCCGTCGTCATTCACAGACACTCCTGGGACAGCCGCTCAGCTGGCAATTCCACAAGGATCCGTGCGATCAGCTGTCATGCGCACACGCATACCTCGATGACAGGCTGTTGCATCCCCGGAGTGGGGCGGGGTGGTGGAGACGGGATATATATATATATATATATATATATATATATATATATATATATATATATATATATATACTAGCAGCCCGTCCCGACCTTGTCCGGGTGCAACAGGCTTTCCCGACCCCCGCCCGCCCTGACATTGTGCAGCAGCCCGGGCCCCCGCCCGGCCTGTCCCCCGCCTGCCCCGACCCCCGCCTGCCCCGACCCCCGCCTGCGCCGACATGGGTCCCCTTACCTGAGCCGCCGCTCCTCCCGCCTGTCCGCTGCTCGCACCCCTGCTGGCCTGTCCGCTGCTCCTCACGTCACCGCTCCTCCCCCGCGCCATGTCCGCCGCTCCTCGTCGCGCTCCTGAACGCCGCTCCTCCCCGCGCTCCTGACGTGAGCACGCACGTCGCGGCCGGCGCTACTTCTGAGGGACTACTTTTTTTTTAACTTTACATTTTTTAAATAACGTTTTTTTTCAAATGTATATAGCCTATAACCATCTACACACCCTGACGATTCCAACGGTGTATCGGGTGTGTGGATTGGCGCTGTGGTTCCCGAGTTTACCCGCCTCAAAGGCTGAAAATTCTTCCTTTATTATAGTAGTATAGATATATATATATATATTTATATTTATATTTATTTTGATACCGGCCATTTGTTGTTTTTTTAAGAATCTGCAAAGACCAGAACATGACACTAAATAGGACTTTAAACAACATATTCTGTATTCATTTGTAACGTCTTTGTTTACTTTAATTGTTGGTTAAGGTCCATTAATGCAGCTCTAGAACACATTTAAAAGTGTTTTCTATTTATATTTGTGGTTTGAAGTATGTAGGGATAAGGGCTGAAAATACCAGCGTTAGGCGATTTTCCTTATTTTTGACCCGGCCAGAACATTAAAATACCGGTGGTGCGGGTACAAAACCAGTCAGGTGGCAAGCGTACAAGGGCGGCCCGTGCAGGTAAGAGCAGAGGGGCAGAGTGGGGGGTGGAGTCGACAGACGACAATGAGTTAAAATTAGATTTAAAAAAGAAAACCACTTACCTTGCGCTTGCTGCATCACCAACTTAGAGATGCGAAGAGCACAAGGTAAGTGGTTTTCTTTTTTTAAAATGTAATTTTACCTTGTCGTTGTCCATTGACTCGCTCCCCCACCCTGCCCCACCGACACACTGCTCTTACCTGCACAGGACGCTCCTGCAACCAGGGCCGGACTGGGAGCCGAAAACGGTCCTGGCAAACTGATGGCCCCACCTGGAGGGAGGGGGGTGCAACCGAGCAGTTTGCGAGGGCCGGTTTCGACCGATTTCGTTACAGGGGGGGCGATATTGCCAACCCCCAGTAACAAAAACGGCCCCCAGGGGCCCAAAACCAACCCCCATTGGCGGCCCACCGGGGAAACGCCCGGTGCCCGCTACGGCCAGTTCGGCCCTGTCCGCAACCCTAACTGGGGCAATTGCACCAGTTGTGACACAACACTGTTGTGGGCCAGTTGCCACTTCTTGGGTAACATTACAACCCTCATGCTGCTTGTTTGAATGATTCAGAAAAGGGGGCTGCTTGTTTGAATGAATTCTTGATCTTGGCTAATTCTTCCTCACCTGGGTATTTTGTTAGAGGCCCTTCTTGTACACAAGCACATCACATCCTCTTATAATGGAGCCTTCATGAACCCCGCCACCATGTTTCCTTGCTTTCCCATCCTTTCCTCTGCTTGTGTGTTCCGTTTTTAAAGTTTTTTAAAGTTATGATTCTTTACAAACATGAATCTTTCCTCAGCGTCATTTTTGTATTTCCTGGTGGTCTTTGGCCAACTTTCTACGTCTTCAGGTGAGTTCACTCATTCCTGCAGGAGGCATTGCCATTAGGCAGGGATGGGTGGCATCAGTTACAGTTTTGCAGCGGGGCACCAAGGTTGGATTGGGATCAAAAATAGGTTCTGGCATCCTAAAACAAAGTGGCCCACCTTCACAGATTGCGCCTTTTCGCAAACCACTGCGTCAGTGTTTTAAGTATAATGAAAAGAAGGAGAGGGTTTCTATAAAAGAGGCATGTTTTCTTAACTTCACTCTGGCAAAATATGGAAGTGTTACCATGTCAAATTGTGCAAGGATTCCTTCACAATGGTGACCCACACCTGAATATAAATAAGTGAGGCCACTTTTGCTTAGGCCCTGTTGCCCCTGCTTAATCTGCATTTATTAATGGGCTGGCCCTGCGACAGACAGGGAATGACACCTCCACCCCGCAAAGGCCCATCTGCCTCTGGAAAGGTTCCACAAGCCTCCACTGTGCCGCTGGCGGCATCTGAACAGCACAGACACAGCCCAAATTGGCCTCCACGCTGGGCAAAAAAGCAGTCCATTGCTGCAACTCAGCAGATACCAACCCATCACATCACCCATTGCCCACCTTACCATTCCAACTCTGCGGGACACAACCCAAGGGATGCACTGGTGCCATCTTCCTTTGAATTTCACCATCACAGACCACTCCATGGAAAAAGAACCTCAGGCCTAAGAGCTCTGGCTGATATGTGGCTGCCCATGTCTCTCGCTGGGAGACATAGTTGATGGACTGCAGCTTGGCACTTGATTCCCATGCCGGCACCCACTTTACGCCCCTTTCAACAAGTGTTTCTCTTTTACCAGCCTCTACCACTCATTGACTTGAGATTTATCACCCACATTTTGGTTCAGCCCAGTGGAGTATTTATCTGTTACCCAATGTTACTCCCAGTTCTTCTTGAGCGCTTGCTTTGCCCTTTATAGCTTTAGCCCTATTTTCTCCCGCCTATATGTCTCTATTTAATTTGCTCATGCTGTACAGGGTTATCAGATCTAACCCTGACCTTTGACCTTGGGAATTTCTTGGTAAACGGAAGAGGCAAAACCTACCCACGCATTCACTACTATTTACGCAGTACACTGTTCACTATATTGTATTCCAAAATGTAATCTCATGGATGGCTGGAACAGTATTTTCCAATCTGTACTAAGACGGACCATTAACCCCTTCATGCTGATGACGGTCCCCGTCCGTCATGCATCACAGTGGACGTGTGCTGATGACGGCTGGGGGCCGCCATGATCCCGCCCACTCATTAAAACGGCCGCACAGGCGCAGAATCGCGGCCGCGCCCAAGGGGTTAAACAAAAAAATAATACTTTTTTTTACGTGGTTACGGAAATCAAAGTCTATTGATTTACCAACAGCTATGGAACTTTGGAGATTAAGCCTGTTGGCTGTAGCATAACATTATGCGTAAAGTTCGAATGAAGGACCTCAATGCCAGGCTCTTCGACTGAACTGCAGAACCCGCCCCCAGCCCCTTGAGACCCTAACGGGTGATCAGCCATGCTTTATAAGAACCCTGATTGATTGATTGATTGATTGATGAGCCGATCTTCTGACCAATATCAAACAATTCGTAAGGACAGATGATTTCGACATAGAAACATTCTGTGGTTAAATTATACTTTCAGTGACCTTTACTTCCTTATTTCTTTACTAGTTCAAAACACCTAAGCGCCTGTAAATCTTGAAAACAAACATTCTCTTCAGTGGCAAACGCAGGGATCGCCACGGGCGGCAAAAGGTCTAGCTACGCTACTGATCCTCTTCAATCTTATGTCGGATCCAAGGCACACAGGCACAGCGGTGTGCGCTCCATTGATGACTAAACACACAGGCAGAGCAGTTCAGCTGCAGTAATTGTTTAATTCAACTAGCCACTCCAGGCTTATGTCGGGCACTTCCAATATAGGCGATAACTCTAATTCGGTGGAGTGCATCCGTGCTGCTATCGCATGCAGGTGACTATGCGCCACCAAACACTTTTTTGCATCCATTCTCTCTATGCAGTAAATCACAATGTATCCTAATCAACATAGAAGAAGGGCATAGTGCAAGTGAAGGAAGGTTTTGTTGATGATGGAGTCTGCCTGGTGTGACATTTCAACTGATTCTGTGAGGATTCGCAGGAGGCTTTGGAGTCGGGTGGTTGCCATTTACTAGTGGGCGGTCGTTTGTAACAGGTAAGAGTAGGGTGACCATGCATCCCGGATTTGCTGGGACAGTCCCAGTTTTTCACGAGCTTTCCTGGCAGATTTTGGGAAATTTAGCTCATGTCCCGGTTTTAAGAGAGGGTCGACTGAAAAGAGTGAGAGGTGTGATTTTCTGTTTTCTATAGCAGGGATAGTTAGCAGCTGTTATAAGAAAGCAATTTAATTTACAGGCATGATACTGGCTTTAAAAATCACATTTTATTTATTTTCTTAGTGCTTCTTCTGTAATTTTATGTAAAATTGGAGTACTTCTTTTTTTTGCTAAATGTCTGGGCGTTTGGTTTTAAAAATCTGGTCACCCTGGGTAATAGGGATGCCTCAGTGCCGACGGCAACGCCTCCGAGAGGCTTGAGGGAGGTACAGGGCAATCCAACGTCTTTTTAATTCAAACTCAATGAAGAAAACCTGCCCAAAAGAGGGGGGTTTCTCTCTGCTATCATTCAAAAGGTGGCTAGAAGAATGGGGTTTCATGAAAATACCTTCGCTCCTGGATTCCCTAGGACAGTTGCAGGCCTGAGCGGCTGGGGTGCTGGCCTGTGTACCCCCACCTAAGGTCGGAGCTACCCTCACCTGGACTGTGGTCTCCAGAGGTGGAGTTACCCCATTAAAGGCCATTTTAGTATTGCATCGGTTGAAGGAAGGTGCCCTGAAGCCTGTTGGCCCATCAGGCTGGCAGCCAGTGTAGGTTAAGTCATCACTGACTGCTTTTGAATCACCCGTAAGTTAACCCATTACTGTGTTTGATAAAGCTTTGATTTAATTTCCACCCATCAAAAAACATTGTCCTGCCTCTCGTGTTGTTTGGTCGCCATGTGCAAACCCCCACTCTGCAAGCTTTCAGGAAGAGCCTCAAGACCTGACTCTTTGGATGAGACGAAGCTGCGTGAAACCCTCCTCCCCCCACCCCCAGCGCCTTGAGACCCTCGCGGGTGAGTAGCGCGCTTCACAAATCCCTGATTGATTGATTGATGTGTGATACATCTTCATGCAAGTTTTAGTGAGTGTGAATTTCTCACAGTTACATTTCTTTCTGCCACAATAGCATTGGGAGCTATAGTCAACCATTGATGCCAGGGACGTAACATCTGTGGGGCCCGGATAACCGCGCCCCAGCAATATGGCGGCCGAGGGGCTGGGGCTTGTGAAAGCATGCTAGAGCCTTGCCAGGCTTTCTGTTCATCTCACTTGGAACACATTTAGTTGCTGTTGCTAGGCAGTGTGACACAGGAAGGGTGGGGGTTGGAGGTGTTGCTTAACCATTGGGCCTACTCCCCGTGGGGGTTCTCATTGTGGTGGGCAGTCATCTTTTTAGTAAGGTCGGTTGTTTAAGAGGAGTGGGAATGTTTCCTCATTGTCACTTGAGGTACAACATATGCACACGAAATGCAGACTCTGTACTTTTGCCACTTTACTGACTAACCTTTGATTGCTTTTAAGAGTAAAGGCTAAAAATCACAAACTGAAACTTGTATTTATACGTTGTATATTGTTGGCACGTTGCCCATTGTCCTGTGACACACCATTAGTCCGTCCTGGCTTTTCAGTCAACACAATGGTGCATTCTGGGACTTTTCGTTTTTTTCCGAATTTTTAATCTGTGTTCAACTATTATAAGCAAGTGAATTTTTTTATTCACATCATGTTTGAAAACTAGCACGGACAATGCCATATGTTATGATTTTTTGAATAGTGTTTTTTACAAAACAAATATATTTAGTTCAGATTTTTTCTGTAATTAAAACAATTTTTTGCTAAAGTTCACTAACTGCTAAGACAGGTAGGTCAGGGGTAGCCGCAGTGCAAGCTTTTAAACACAACACAACACAAGCACGTTGTAATATTGGGAGTGTGAGTGGGTGAGAGTTTACAAAAGTGTGCGAGAAAGTAAGAGAGTGTGTGAGAGAAGGTATGTGCGAAAGAGCGCAAGTGTGAGAGAGTGAGAGACAGTGAGTGTATGTGAGAGTATGTGTGAGGTTATGAGGGCTTGTGCCTGTGTAATGCTTGCAAGTGTGCTGCTGGCTTGGTGTACTAAAGGAAATACTTGACTTGTCGGGGGGGGAGGGGGCACTCATGACATATAGTGAGGGGTATTATCCACGGCGAAGGCCAGATGCTGGCATATTGCAGGTGTTTGTTGGCATACGGGGGTACCAATGGGGAAATGATGGTGCTGACGTATTAGCAGGGTCGGATTGGTAACGCGGGCACTCGGGAAATGACCGAAGGGCCGGTAGCCGAGTTCTAGCTGTAGGCTGCTTTTTTGGGCAGCCTGGTGGCTGTCTGTGCTGTTAGGATGCAGCCAGCGGCCCAGTGGGTGCCTGAGTGGCCTTTCTAGAGGCAGATGGGCGGAGGTATCACTCCCTTTCTCTCGCTGGGCCGACCCATTAATGTATGCTGATTGAGCAAGGGGTAGGGGGCCTGAGCAGAAGTGGTCTCACTTGCATTCATGTGTGGCTCAGCAGTGTGAACTAATCTGTGCATTTCTTTTTATCTAAGTGAAGTTAATAAAACATGCCCTCCACCCCCTTTCTTTTCATAAAACTTCGCTGAAGCAGTGTTTTGCGAGAAGGTAATATGCAAATGTGGCCCACTTTTACTGGTGTGCCCGGGCCGATTTTTGATCCCCATCCAACCCTGCGTATTAGAGGTAATTTTTGATCTGGTAAATGGTAGCCATGGTATTGGAGTACCCAGGGCTGTAAGTGGGCCGGGTCTCACCGGTGCTGAGCACCGGCAGTTTTTTAAAGGGGACCTCGAAACAGGTCTCTATCGGGCTCTGTTCTGTGCCTAGGCACAGGCGGACCGTGTTTTCCCATACTGCAGTGACAGCAGGCACATCGATGTGTGCGTGCTCACACTGCTCACTTCTCACTAGTGGAGAAGATAAGTCATGACGTCATGCCAGGTGAGCGTTGTAGGGGAAGGGAAATCCTTTAAAGAGAGTCATTTTCTCTCTGGATTTCCCTTCCATTATTGAAACTCAGGAGCAGCAACATTGTCGTGGCCTCACCAGGGCTTTAAGTGGAAGCTTTTTCAATATTATCTACAAGCCATAGTTGCTGCTTATTTATCTTATGCAACTAACAACCAAAGCCAATAGTCCTGGCTTGTTGTAGGTATGATGCTACTTGTTGTATCATATATCTGGATTCAATGACAGAAATTGCAAAATACAAGTCAGGCGGCACACTATGCTAAGCACAGATTTTTAGCTTATGTGTTTTTAAGCCACTACTTTAATTACATTGGCCACGCCCCTTTGAGAGACCCCCTCGTTTTTTCATCCCACTTAAAGGCCTGGGAGTACCCATGTCACAATGCTGGCCCTTGAATATAGATAGTAATTTTTGGGGGTGACCACAAAATATGGTTGAGGTAGCCATTGCAAAATTCTTCGACTGGCATATTGTTTGTAATTATTGGCATAAGGAGGGCACCCATGGCATAAAGGAGCTAACCATTAAAACATACTGGCACTGGCATATTGGAGATAATTCCTGACATATGGGATGAACCCATAGCAAATTTTGAAAAAAAATAGGATCAGGTCCTTTTTAGCATAGTTATTGGAAAGTTTGAGCTAAAACATGGACTATTTGATCCTATTTGTTCCAGAAATTTCTTGGGGGTGAAATGTCTGGCTTCCTCGCTTCACTCGCTCATCGGAATTTGGGGCAAATATTACACCTCACCAATTTCAAAGATCAGCAGTCACCATTGGTGAGCTGAATTGGCAGGTACCACACTGGGCAGTGTAAGCGCAGAGTGGCAACTGTGTGTGCAGGGTGGACAGGAGCAGAGCTCTGGCAATGAAATAAACAGAATTGTCCAATATTACCATTCATAACATTGCTTACATTTCACAAGTGTATAAGCCTACAGCACTCTAAAATAATAATTTTGGAACCCTGAGTCCCAATACAGTTGCCATTACTTCTTGGTGGGCACTGCATGCTCTGATGACCACTTGTTATGTTGGGTGAAGTAAACCCGCTGAAGATACGGGCAATTGTGGCTCAGTTACACACTGTCGGAGAGTCTGCCATGCTTCTGTGTGCAAAGTCTCAGGTGTAGCCGGCACTTACTGATGGGTCAGATCCTCAGTGACTGACGGTTCGCTGAGTGGGCCGCAGTGGTGCGTCGGGGCAGGATTGTCCGACAGTCCTTGTCATTCCTCTATTCCTTTCTCCCCAGATGCACTGCTGGCGGATCTCGAGAACACCACTTCGCATGTGTCCAAGCGGCCTGTGCTCCTCACTGACTCACCCAATGGCTCCCACGTGGACATCAGTCACATCAACCAAGTTTCCCACACAAATGGCGTGAGGAAGGACAACATGGAGCAGAGGCCGCTCCCTCCGCCCTACAGTGCCCCACAGGTAAGACAACTGTTCACATAACTCGATAAAACAAACATGGCCTTCTGGGGGAATTTTGGTGCCCTAGGTTTGGTGCATGATATTTTGCTCTGCTTTTTTATGTGAGCCACATCAGACCTGCTGCAAAACACTGTAAAGCTACATGTTAGTTGTGCCATCAGGTGGCACCACAGGTAGCTTCATCGTGGCCTATCTATAAGACTTCCGTTGAAGCTTGCTCCTACATCAGGCTCTAAGGCTGTAATAGAATGAAATGCAGAGAGCTCCATTGAAGACAATGTAGTGGATTAGGGCTGGTAATGGCTGGTTAAGGCCTTCTGTTCCAGCATTCCAATGTGTGCCTTTCTGTTTCTCCTTGTTCGTTCTAGAAAATTCTATACTGAGTGGGTGGAATGTTCTACTAGCCTTATAGGGCCATATGTATCAAACTCTGATTTTGCGATTCTCAAATTGCGATTTTTTGCGAATCGCTATTTGAGAATCGCCAAACGTTTTGTATATAAGATTTGCAAATAGTTTTGCGAAGTCTACATATTCCTTAATTGCGAATTGCATATTGCGATTCACAATTAGGGAATACCTCCCCGTTCAGTCCTGTGGGCCTAGAGGCCCATAGGAATGAATGGAAAGACATTCTCAATTTGCGATTCTCAATTAGAGAATCGCAAATTGAGAATGCAATTTCAAGGGTGTCAGGGTGTCAAAAGGACACCCTGTTGCACCCCTGAATTGTGCATGTGTGCACATGTGGCACACATACATGCCCTAAGGGCGTTTAAGGGCTTAAGGGCAATTGGGATCCAAGACTCTGCGCTGGCCCTCCTCACCTCTTTCCTGACAGGGAGAGAACACAGGGTCTGCTGGGATAACCTTAAGTCAGACAAATTTCATCTTCCTTGCGAAGTCTCTCAGGGCTCGGCACTGTCATCCACATTATTTAAAATCTATGTCACTCCACTGGCTCTACTAGTCAAGCACCATGGCTTTCTGCTCGTGTCATCTGCTGATGACACACAAATTGTAATCTCTATATCTTCCCCAGATAATTTGCCCTTGGCCAGGTTTCATAGTTGTATGGTACACATTATTCAATGGATGCACCTTAACTACTTAAAATTGATCACTCAAAAGACAGAGGTCATGGAATTTGGCTCTGGCCCTCACATCTGGAATTCTGATTGGTGGCCGGGAGAAGCAGGAGCCTGCCAACTGCCTGTGTCTAAAATGAGAAACCTGGGTGTGATGTTTGACACCCAGCTCAGTTTTATGGGGCAGATAAACCAGGTCACTTCGGCCTGTTAGTTCACTCTGAGAATTCTGCGGAAGATTTTACCTTATCTCCCTGTAGACCTACGGAAAACAGTTGTCATGGCATTCATTCTGTCTCGGATTGATTATTGCAATGCTCTCTATCTTGGTTTGAAAAATAGACAATTGAACAAGTTGCAATCCCTACAGAATGCGGCAGCACGGACCCTATTGAATCTCCCTAAATATATCCATATATCTGGGGCTATTAGAAAACGTCATTGGCTCCCAGTTAAGGAGCGAGTTGAATTTAAAGCGTTATGCTTGGTACATAAAACCTTACATGGAGGTGGACCCATAGAATATTGTAAATTATTTCAAAGGTATATTCCTGGTTGCTTCCTGCACTCAACAAAGCAAGCACTCGTTAGGACTCCAAGAATCAAGAAAATAAAGTGGGATGGCAGAAGCCTCTCCTATCTAGCTCCTAAACTATGGAATACGCTACCATTGAAAACCTGGCTTTTTCCTGCTGCGTAACCATTTCCTCCCCTGCCTTTCATATCTCTGCTATTCTAGCGCCAAGATGCCTCGGCAATAGAGCGCTTTATAAACTTTCATTCATTCATTCATTCAAAGGCCAGAGTTTTAAACGTCAGTTTGGAAGGGATTCTGGTTCAGGCTCGTGGGCTCATGTACACGCTTATTCATGCCAACCATTGTCGACTTGTGCTTTGAACTCCTTATGGTGTCCTGCCTTAAAGCTTGGTGATCTGTCTCAACACCTTAGTACCACCTTCAAATGCTGGGAACAGCGTCTTCTGCTCAGGTTCATGCTCATCCTTGCAGCCCGTGTAGCATCATATGCCCCGGTAAATCTTTCCTGCATCATTATCATACTTCAGGGACTATTTCCAATGACCAGGTTCAGATTCACACCCTGTCTACAGCCTCACACCAGACACATGCTCGCATACACGCACACGCACACCAGTCTGTGCTGCCCATCACCCTCACTCACCCGGCCCGTAGTGGTGGCCATGTCTACTTCAGAGCTCCTGGCTCTCACTAGTGACCTGCTGCCAGTCTGGGGGAAAGGAGACGGGAACCAGTAGTTCTAGTTCTCAGCGACACATGTCACGGTGCTGCTCGTGACATGGACGTCAACTCAGCAAATCACCAGGACTAGCGGAAGTGACTTCACTTGCCTTGAAACCCTGATAACTTCCCACCCTAGCATGCCAACAGTCCCCTATGTTCTGCTGAGAGTTTAAGAGAATAGATAGGATTGCAAATTACAGAAAGAATTCAGGGCTTTAAGATAGAACCTCGATGGCGCCTTCCTGCTAATGCCTCTTGGCTCTGGAGACCAGGGGAGGCAAAGGCAGTGATAGGTATACAAAGGGGAAGGCAGAGGTATACAAAGGGCTTGCCAGAGGTTGTCAAGCCTACCTCTGCTCACCACTGATTTACTAAATGGATTCTGCTCTAGGCTCAAGTGGGCCTGTCAGATTTTTTGGTGTGGCTCAGGTCAAAGTCTTTATGCGGGGCCTCACTTTGTTTTTTATACAAGAAACAACCTTTGAATAAAAAAAAAAAAAGAGGCCAGTAGCCTCCTCATTGTAGACTTACAAAGACAAGGCTTGCTAAGCCCAGGGCTGGGGCAGCGTCAACATCCGGTCCAGATTCAGCTGTGAGGACTGCAGAGGCAGCAGGTGGTAGGCGAGAACAGAGGCAGGGTGTTTGTTGAATGGAAGTGTATGCTTTATGTTGTTATGGGCCTCCCCTTCTGCCCTCATTGACTGAGCCTTCCAGGATCTCAGGTTCAACCAATGAGGGGTAGGGGGGTCCAGGTGATTTACCAGTGTTGGGTCAAAGACATTTATCACATGAAGTGCTGGCTAAACAATCTGCCGGTCCCTTCCCTTGTCCACTTAGATCAGACGTCTTCAAACGTTCTTGCTCCGGGCCCCCCTAAGAATTTTTTTTTAAGTCAGGCCCCCCTCCAAAACTTTACGGCAAGGATTGGGTGAGCGGGAGGGAAAAGGCTGAGTGCAGGGTGCATGGCTTATGAGATCATTTCAGGAGTACTTTTACTATTTCTCATAAACCACACTAAGAGCCTGATTGCGACTTTTGGCGCTGCAGCACCAGGTTTGTCCCGCCGCCGCACCACCAAAGCCGTGGTCAGGCCGCCCGGCAGATTACAAGTGTAACTCGTACCTGATGAGCATTGATGTTCCCACGGCTGTGACCTGATAATGGGCAGCTCAATAGGAACGCCAAAAACCGTTCCTGCACGGCATGGAATGAAAAGTTCATGGGGGCGTGGCTAAGCACGCATCGGGAATGGACGCCTTGGGGTAGAGCTCCGCTCTGAGCTCCCCTTCCCGGCGCATTTCTCCGGAGAACCACAGCCTGCAGCCGGCAGAAAACCGCCGGCGCTGCTGCAGGACCCTGCCCCTGAGCACCCAGCCGACTTTGGGCGAGATCGGCACACTTCAAGCGCACCGGAGATTCAGCGGCGCTGGGACCGCGCGCGTCGCTTCGAACCTTGGGAGACGCCCAGGAAAGACCGAGGCTCCGGCGGGCGCAGAGGGCCTGAAACTGCGGCCTACGTGCGCGGAGACCACACGGAGCTGCGGAGCGGAGGCGGGCCGCGGCGCCCGGCCTGGCCCAATCGAAGGTCCTGCTGGCTGTGTGCTGCGAGCCCAAGCGCCTGACCAGCGGCACAGCTGCGCACGACCGGATGGGGCGAATTGGACCTACATGACCTGGAGGTAGGGGAAGCGGAACTGACCCGCCGACAGCGGGGGCCTACTCCTGCCCGCCAGGTGTGCCAGACGCCTTGACCCCCCACCGTGTGGTTGACAGTGCTGGAGTCCGGCACACGACCGACCGGAGGACTCGGCCGGACTGTAAAAGCACCTACTGCCTCGCACCCACTTACTGGCGGGAAGCGGCGGGACCACTCTGGCTGGGGACATACAGCGCCCACAACGCCACGTGCGGGACGCGGTGGTCCGCGTGGCCCGCCACCGTGCCTGACCAGCTGCAGAGGGTCACGCGCTGGCTCTGTGCTACCTCCAACCACGGACACACCGTCCTAGCGGACGACGAACACTGCACTCTGCCGACACGTGGACAACGGAAAAGGTGCATACCCGCCTGCAGGCCGCGAACGTTGAGGGATAGTCAGGTGCCCAGCCACCTGACAGCCACACACACAGGCTGGTCCTTTGGGGGTGCGGCGCGCTGCTGGAAAGGAATCGACGCTGTGGCGCAGATGTCTAACGGACCGAGGACACGAACCGTGACCGGCAACGCGAACTCGAAGGGCAAGATGGACAAATCCGGGAAGGGCAATGACCCGGACCAAACGGCGACGAAGCTGGACACCATGCTGGCAGCGATGGAGAGGCTCGAAGAGTCAATACACCTCACCCGCACCTCCCTGGCCACCAAAATTGACAGCGTAGTCATCGACCTAACGCACCTACGGGCGGACCATAAAAAATTGGCGGAACGCACTACGGCCCTGGAGGGTACCATACAGACGCTACAGCCTCAAGCCGACCAGTCACACAAGCAAATACAGGATTTATTGAACAGGTTGGAGTTCTTGGAGGACAGAGCCGAGGACGCAGAAGGCAGGACCCCCAGAAACAACGTGCGCTTGGTTGGGGTCCCAGAGAAATGGGAAGGGAGGACCCCAGAGGAACACATGGAACAGTGGCTGAAGGGCATACTACCGGAGGGATCGCTCTCCCCGCACTTCGTAATTGAGCGCGCTCACCAAACCTCTAACAACCGGCTCCAACCCGAGGCCCATGCTGCTCCGCATTATGAACTACCGAGACCGAGACCTCATATTGCGCGAAACTCGCAAACTTCAGGAGATCCGAATAAAAAATGCGACAATAATGTTCTTTCCGGACTACACTGTACAGGTCCAGCGGCAAAGACATGACTTTCTGGCGGTGACAAAACGACTGAGGCACTGGGCCTACAGTACTCTCTGCTGTTTCCTGCGAAGCTGAGGGTTGTGGCCGGAGAACGGACGCATTTCTTCACAGACCCCATGGCAGTGGAATCTTGGCTGGACAGCGGAGTGGACACGGACCCCAAAATGACTGAGGGTCATGCGCCCCGACGACAATCCGGAGGTAACAGGCGAAGACGTCGACCCCGCCAGAGGTCCCAGACCGGGCCACGAACACCGCTATTACAGACTCGCAAAACGGGATTCATGTAGGAATCGCAATATTTATTGCGATTCCTACAGCTTCCTTATTTGCGATTAGCTAATTGCTAATCGCAAATAAGGAATAACTCCCCATTCATTCCTATGGGCCTAAAGGCCCATAGGAATGAATGGGAAGGCATATCAATGTGCGAATCGCTATTAGCGATTCGCATTTTGATTTTGCGATTTCAAGGGTGCAGGGCTGTCCAATGGACACCCTGTTGCACCCCTGAAATGACATTGGAGGCTGGTGTTACGCACACACATGTCTTTGGGACATGTGTGTGTGTAACATACAACTTAGAAAAATGCACTTAAGTGCATTTTTCTAAGTTTCCGCTATTTACCACGAGGTTTGACTTCGCGGTAAATAGCGGCCCAAATTTGCGAATTCGCAATTTTTAAATGTTTCATGAATTGCATTTAAGGAATATCAAATAGAGATTCCTTAAATGCAATTCCTCGCAAATATGCGATTTCGCAATTAGCGATTTTAATGTAAAAATTGCGCTCGCAAAGGGCCAGATTCGCAGAATCTGGTCCTTTGCGAGCCGATTTTTCTTTCATGAATCTACCTGTTAGACTATTTACTTATTTTCTTTTTAGCCAACTTCTTAACACATGGTGACCTCCCTTCAGGGCACTCCGAATCTTTTTATAGTCCCAATTTAAAGGGCTGTGTGTAAATAAAGACAGCCTGATAATGTGGCAAATGAACAAGGCCGCAGTTCCAGGCCATCTTCATTTGCATGCCCCCCTTGGAAACCATTTACGGACCCCCAGGGGGGCACGCCCCACAGTTTGAAGACCTCTGACTTAGATGAAAACTGCACGTGGACAGGCAGCAGCAGAACATTGCCATAGTCTCTAAATCAGAGGTCTTCAAACTTTTTGATGCCGAGACCCCCTTGTAAAATCTTTTTAGGCGTAAGGACCCCCTTCCGACCAAAGATTCTAGAAACTGGTACTCATCAACAACAACTATCGACAAACATAAATGCGCCTGTTAGACCTCATCACATCCATCCATCCATCCATCATTCATCCACCCACAATTCCACACATCCATCCATCCTTCATCCATCCACCCTTTCCTCCTTCCATCCATACATAATGTAATGTAATAAATAATATAATAATGTAATGTGGCTTCTTATATAGCGCACTAATCACCCCAAAGGGTCTCAAGGCGCTTGCTTTGGGAACCCGTCCTGGTTTTTCCCTGTGAGATAGCCCCAACTGGGCACCCCCAAGGTGAAAGCCAGGCATCCCGCTGCGGGGGGCTGTAGTGGAGATTGAGCAAGCTATTGCCCAGAGTTGCAGAGTGTGAACCCCTGATTTGAGTAGGCACCGAAGCGAGAATTATCGAGTCCGTGGACATTTTGAGCTCAAGACCCTGCCGCGTCTGGAATTGAACCCTGGTCCCGGTCTGACCTCTGCTTCAGGGTCTGCCTCCTCTAACCAGCGAGCCACACTTCATCCATCCTTCATCCATCCATCCTTTCATCCTTCCATCCATTCATCCATCCTTTACCTATCCACCCGTCCATCCATCCACCCATCATTCATCCACCCACCTTTTCACACATCCATCCATGAACCTTTTATCCATCCATACATCCATCCTTCATCCATCCACCCTTTCATCCTCCCATCCATACATCCATCCTTTACCTATCCACCCGTCCATCCATCCACCCATCATTCATCCACCCACCTTTTCACACATCCATCCATCATTCATCCATGCAACCTTTTATCCATCCATCCATACATCCATCCTTCATCCATCCATCCCCCCTTTCATCCTTCCGTCCATACATCCATCCTTCATCCATCCACCCTTTCATTATTCCATCCATATATCCATCCACCCTTTCATCCATACATCCATCCTTCATCCACCCACCCTTTCATCCATCCATCCACCCATCATTCATCCCCCACCTTTTCACACATCCATCCATGCATCCATCATTCATCCATGCAACCTTGTATCCATCCATACATCCATCCACACTTTCATCCTTCCATCCTTACATCCATCCTTCATCCATTCACCCTTTCATCCATCCATTCACCCATCATTCATCCACCCACCTTTTCACAAATCCATCCATCATTCATCCATGCAACCTTTTATCCATCCATACATCCATCATTCATCCATCTACCCTTTCATCCTTCCATCCATACATCCATCCTTCATCCAGCCACCCTTTCATCCATCCATTCACCCATCATTCATCCACTCACCTTTTCACATATCCATCATTCATCCATGCAACCTTTTATCCATCCATACATCCATCCTTCATCCATCCACCCTTTCATCCATCCATCCAGCCACCCATCCTCCATCCACCCACCTTTTCACACATCCATCCATCCTTCATCCATCCATCCACCCTTTCATCTTCACATCCATCTACTCATCATTCATCCACCCACCTTTTCACACATACATCCATCCTTTCATTCTTACATCCATCCATCATCCTTCCTTCCTTCCATCCATCCATCCACCCATCCATCCACCCACCCATTCATCCTTCCATCCATACATACATCCTTCATCCATCCACCCTTTCATCCATCCATCCACCCATCATTCATCCACCCACCTTTTCTGTGCCTCTCTCATGGAGGGGGGGTCAGTATCTCTCTGCGTCTTCTTCCTTCTTCTTCGTCTCTCATGGGAGGGCATCTCTGTGCCTCCCTGCTTGGGGGGGGGGGGGGGCAGACAGGCTTTATAAACATCTTACCGTGAAGAACAGACTCTCAGCCACATTTCTCCTGCACAGGCGCCAGGTATGAGGGCTCGTGGGACTTGAACCAATGATTGTAATGTCCTGCTGTTTACTGTGTGTTTGTAAAGCGCTCTGATACCTACGGGTTAAACTAGCGCTATACAAAACGTTAAAACGTTAAAAATATAAATAAACCCCACAGCTAAATCCATTGAACTCAAAGGGCTACAGCCTCCTCCCCAGCCCCCCCGCCCCCCCAGCTCGTGTATGTGAGCCCGGCTGAAACAGCTTCAGGGACACACACAAAGGCACACCAGAGTACTTCACAGGTCTTCAAATGACCTTTACTTGTTAATGAGGCTTTGATGTTTGCCGTGAGCACCCTCAATCAGCCCGACGCCAGGAACTGCACTCTGACAGAATCTGCGACCCACTTCTCAGGACTCCACGACCCCCCTGGGGGTCGCGCCCCACAGATGGAAGACCCCTGCTCTAAATGCTTAGTGGACATACCGTCAATAACTAAGCAGCATGTGCATCCCAGCTGCGGCAGTGGTGGCTGGCTGGTGGGTGCTAGGTGGGGATCTGCCCTACATGCCCTCAAGGACAAGAGCCATTGATAGGAGGAGGTGAGGAAACAGGGGCATAGCTTGGTCAGTGTGATTGGGGGGTGTGAGCTTTAAATTTTCCAGCAATCACGCTGGCCTATCTTGTTAAAACCAGCGGTAGAAGTGGGCGGGATCAGAGGGGCAGGATGTGTTCATACTGTTTTTAATTTAAGGAAAACAGTTCCCTTACTTTCTGTGAAAAGATAACCGTTAATTCCCAGAGCTGAAATGCTCCAGCTGCAGTGTAAGGCAAGGAGTCTCCTTTGCTGTGAAACCGAGCGAGGGGCAAACAGCTAAACAAGCCTTCTTGCCAGGGTACCTGCTTACCTGAAAGGCATGTAAATGTGCACAACTGGTTAATCTGCAAATTTAAAGGAAGCTCTGAAGCCCTTATTGGCTTTAATTAATGGAATCAACTTACGCTTCCTGATGACACAGATTTATTCTTTTTGAGCTGTATTATAAATGATTAACCAGCAGAAAAGTCAAGTGTGTGCTTTTTAAAAGGCGGTAACACAGCGCTTGTGCTGCAGGGGCCTGTGTTACGCTCCTAACTATTCTGGACTGTTCCAATCAGGATTCAATTCCATGGCTCTCTGGTTATAGACACAGACCACTGCAGTGCATTAACTAATAGAGGTTTCATAAAGTATGATAGTGCATTACTCACTGATTCATTTAACTTGCATTTTTAATGCACTCGACTGCTGGTTAAATCACATTATATGAGAAGCAGGACATGAGGGGGGCTCAAGGGACAGTAGAAAGAAAGAGGAGTGCAGATTGTTAGGGGTACTTAAAACGCAATATTTGTTAAACTAATCAGCATTTTGAAGGCTTTCAAAACATAGACGAGAAGAATCCGCATTTTGAAGGCTTTCAAAACAGAGACGAGAGAGTGTGTGTGCTTTTGTCAGTGTTGGCATGTAAAAATCCCAAGTGAAATCCGACAAACACTTCACATTACCCGACTGAAAGCCCTAGTACCCAACTAATTACTACAGAATACATTTTTAAGGGGCTGTAACACCCCAAATACCCCCCTGGATCTATGCCCCTGTGAGCGAATACCCATTATGTTGCAAACATGGCAGTGACGATGACTCACAGTATCCGGCACTGTACTGAGAAAAATGTGGGATGACAACAAGAGAAGATGTGAACTATTTTAAGCAGTCTTTTTGAGGCTGATAAACAAGAAAACATGAGTGTGAGAAACCGCGATAACCAGCTTATTTAAGGGCGTGAATATGAGTCAGAGTGCCCTGAGAATGAGGCAGTCAGAGCAGAGGGAGAATCAAGATGATCAATGAATGATGGATGCCGAACAAAAGGGTCTTGTGCATGTTTGCTATAGTGTTCTGAAGTGGGAAATTTGTAATCCCCAACCACTATGTGAACATATTAAAACTCACATAACCTTAAAAAGGAGGAAAGAGTGACTCAAAAAAGAGACAGAACATATATATTTACTGTTCTGTATGGGCACTAATGGATTTTAAAAGGTGATCAAGGCCCTCATTCCGATTGGGCTGGAGATATCAATGCCGTTGGTATCTGAAATTCCAGAATGGATGTATGTTTGTATGTATATGATATTTCTATTGGGTGAACATAGCCAAAAGTCGACGGAGCACTGTACTAAGCCAAGGACAACCATAAAGTCAACAAGTGTTAGAAGAAGCATCTGTGTTGTGGCATGTTAATGCATTGTTATGTAGAGGTCTTTAAACTGGAGCAGTGCCTAGGTGGTTCTGAAGGATGCAGGGATGTTCTTCCAGGATCAACAGAGAGGGTGTCTGAAAGATAAGCGGGGTTCCATCATGCAGGGGGTGAAGTGATCATATATCTTCAGGCCCTGGAGAAAACGTGCTACAGCATGTTGGATGCCCTTGAGGGGTGCCATTGTGAGGTCTGGGATGTCATGGAGCAAGGCGTTACCATCATCCACATGCAAGAGTTCCAGGGCTTGAACAACAGTTCTGAAGTCACTTTCTGGAAGAAACAGTTTCACTTTCTTTAGAAGAGAAAGCTGGTAACAGACCAACTTTGCTTTACTTAGCAATGTATTCCTTGAAGGCGAGGTTGGTTTCCAGGGTGAATTCAAGTTATTTGGCGTTTGGTGAAAGTTTGGGTTCGAAGCCATAGATTTTCATGTCACTGAGCCAGGTTTGTACTTTTCGTGTTTATTCTCCTTGGCAAATACCAAGAATTCTGTCTTGATTGGCTTGAGCTACAGGTGAAAGCTGAGCATCCAAGTCTGGATGATGTGCAGGTAGTGTTTGAGGTGTTAGATGCCTTATGAAGAGTAGACTTTCAAGTAGAGTTGCGTATCAGTGACATATTGGTGAATCCTGGCGGTGTTATTTGTGAGTAGAGCACCAAGTGGCTCCATGTGGAGGCTGAAGATGAGCGAGGGCAGCATGATCCCTGGGGCAATCCACAGGTGATTAGGATCTTTTGGGTCCTTGAGCTGTACATGTGAATAAACTGGTGTTGGTTGGAAAGGTAGGAGAACCTGTGAAGGACATTGCCGGTGAATCCCAATCGAGACTCCAGGGTGCATAAGAGGGTGGGATAGTCGACTGTGTCGAAGGCTGCTGAGAAGTCCGGTAATATCAGGAGGCAGGGGCCATCTTCATCTCTGGTAGGGATAGCATCCTCAACGATGTGTAAGGTAGTGATCTGTTGGTGCAACATAATCTGAAGCCAGACTGGTAATCATGCAGGAAATTGTTACCATTGATGTGATCTTGAACATACACCGCATTTTCAATTATCTTGCCAATGAATGGTAGGTGAGTGATGGGCTGGTAGTTGACAAGGTCATCAAGGACTGTTGTCCAAAAATAGAAAGTGGAATTTCCGCACACATATAATAATAATATTATTACAATCAGTTCATTCTACAATTTCCATCGATGATCCAGTCAAGAATTAGTTTGAGTCCATGTTGTTTCTTTAGAAAATGTTCTTTATTAAACAGGCTGAATTCAGCCAATCGATAAGATCCACACAGAACAATTAGCCGACGCGTTTCATCCCTATGGGGACTTCTTCAAGGCTCTTATATCAATTCAAGATGAGTATTTTCAAAGAAGTTAATCTATTCACAGGTAAGTCCTGGACACTTTTGGTAACTTGTAATTATAAGCACCAGTGGTAGGATAACCAGTAACGAACGTCCTGACGTCTACCCGGGTTGTGTGCAACGGAGTGATGGGCTGGTAGTTGACAAGGTCATCAAGGTCTAGTGTCTAAGATGCTGAAGATTTCAATATTAACGTATTCTAACATGTGGAAGAGACATAATACAAGATGTGAGAACTGGTGTCTATAAAGATGTATGTAAGAGCTGAAAATAAAGTAAAATCTGTTTTAAAAAAAATCAAAGTCTAGTGTACTTTTCTTTAGGAATAGGAGGATCTGGTCCGTCTTGTGAGCTTCTGAGAATATGCTTTAAAGGAGGGTAGCATGAACAATTCCAGGATGCTGGAATACTGCAGTATTCTGACTGACCCTAAGGGTGCCCTTAGGAAGTAGGGGGGGTAATGTGGGAACCCCTATTACTGCCCTGATTGCTGCAGTAATTTTCCAAGTATCTGCTATTTACCACTCTGAGGTTTTACTCGTTTTTTGGCTGGTAAATGTCCAGGGAGGAGAGTTAGTTGGGCAAATTGTCAGTGTCGCATTCTCAGATCTTTTGTAAATTCTGATTCGATTAGGAATTACTCCAAACTTGTAATAGATCATGACTACAAAAACATATGATACATTTGCCAATTGTACCAGATGTTGAATCTTAAAGCTTTGTTTTGTTACAATTGGGAAAACCTGTCAAGTCCTATCTTTAATTTAAAAACAATGATATAGTAGTTCTCGGGTCCTGCATGGGTAGGTTTTAAGCAAATAAAAATTTTCTGCTCAGTGTTCATGCCAGCGGTGACTGGCTCAGTGACTGGTAGAAGACCTGAGACCTTGGAAGCTATTGGATTGTCCAAATTCTCCTAAGATATTTTGTACAGAGTAACTTACACCAGTGTTTAAGGGGTATTGGGAGAGTGCGCTTTACCTGGGGATTCAAGACCATTAAATCAAGAGATTATTCTGAATTGGACTGGCACAGCACCACCAGAAAATGGAGAACGGGGCCCCAATTGTATGGTACAATACCATAAAGAGTACTTCTTTTTAACAGCAAATAAAACAGATGAAACAAACACATAGAAACATTGTTTTTTACCTGTACCTCAGAATAATAGGTTAGATGGCAAATAGTAACTAAACGATGGGGCCTGTGTAGATCGTACCCAGACCTGAAGCGCACTCCCACCCAAGTTGTTCAGTTAGTTGGCACACAATTTGGAGCCCTTGGGGGAGATGGTGTTCTGGGAGACAGACGTGGTGAGAAGAGGAGCTTAGCGTTTTGAGGTCCCCTGAACTTAACAGATGAGGCCGATGGTTGGATGAGGTTGTGGTTGAAGAAACAAGACATGGCAGTCAGTGAGCTGGTGGCTCTGGGGGGTGAGTGGCAGCGGACTGGGCAGGATGGTAACTGTTAGGTATCTATGAAACATGAAAGGATGCAAAGGGCACAAAAAAACGATGGCGGCAGGAGTGTCCAGAAGAGTATACAACCAGAATATCAAAAGATATTGTGATCTAAATATAAGCTTATAGGTAAGAAAGTATAAGTAACTGTATAGCAGCAGGAACTGTCTGCTCCCAAATGTTTCAATGCAGACCGTTGCTGACCTCGAGCCGTCCCTTGAAGTCATCAACTACAGTGTACAACCGGTTGTGCACAATGGGAAATGGCCACCCATGGTAGGTTGTGCATTGGACGAGGCTGAAGACCAGGCCCTGCAGCCAACACCCACTGCACACAGATGAAATCTTGCACATTGGGGATTTATCACCTGTGGACTGTTGGGAGTCCAATCTGGTTTTTGGCCAAGCCTTGCGGGCAGTATTCACTCTGCAATGTCAAAGGCTGCACAGATGAGGTTGGCTTCTTGTGGGGGGTCGGGCTCATGGCCCGGCTGTATGGCAGGTCCTACAGCCAGCCTCCATTGATCTCAGCTGATGATTGGCTGTCAGCAGAGGGTTTTCCATGTGCTCTGTTCAAAGGCCAGAACCTGCACGACCCCTGCTTTACAGAGCCAACGGCTGTGCATAGCAGGCGCGCAACACCCATTGGGCTCACGGGGCTTCAGCCCCCCCCCCCCGTCCTCCCCTCCCATCGTGTGTGTCCGCCCGGGCAGAGACGGCTTCGCTGGCTGGCGAGCATCTAATTGAAGCTGCACTGAGTACTTAACAGGTCTTTAAAAGACCATTTACTTAGGCTTTAAGGTTTTGTTGTGTTTTCACCCCTTCTTGCGGCCACTCTATGGTTGTAAGAATTAGCCCTCCAGAAATATTTTTCAGTCCCCCCCCCCCCCCCCCCCCCCCCGGAAATTTGGCTCTAGTTGCCCACCTGGTTCACAGTGTGGGTTGGTTGCTCTCAATGGGTTGGGCACAGAACCTGACCATGCAACATATCTCAGCTGTGCATAACAGATGATAGAGTGTCTGCAACACTGGTTGATGTCATCAGTGATATTGTCAGTGATGACATCAGTGGTATCATTTATGATGGCATTTCAAAGGTCATCAATGTTGTAATCAATGATGCCATTCAAAATGTAATGAGCGATGTCTTATGTGAGGTTATAAACGGTGCATGATAGGGGCATTAGTTAATGTTTGCTAACCTAACCATAACTGGCAAATGTCAGTGTTTTTCCAAACTTTAGCTATGTTTTTTTCAGTGTATATCAGAGTGTATTTTAGATAGTTTTAGGTTCTTATAGACAAAGCTAACCAAACCAGCACTATAACCTTTGTTTTTTCAGTGAAAGAAATATATAAACACGCACATAATAGTTAATCTGTATGTCATAATGTTTTTGCACATCAAGTTCTGTTCTGTTTCTGTGTTCTTGGTGTGCCTCTAAGGGTGGACATTCTATGCCCTACTCGCAGTGGTGGCTGGCAGGGAACCAGGGCGGGGAGTTCTGACTCCTCCGCTCCAAAGTGCCTGGAATGGCACCGAAGTACAGGAGGATGCTTCCTCGTCGGTTCACTCTGGGTCGCGGACTGATACCCACAGACCCAGAGCACACTTGCCTGACCTGAGCAGGAGTGAATGCCTGGCCCATTCAGCAGCACAGTGGCATCTCAGACAGGTGGGACATAATTCCCAGGCCCTATCAAAGGCAGAATGGTGCTTGCAAGCTGGCTGTAGGGGCCTGAAGTTCTCAGGAACCAAGCCACCCCTCCACTCCTAGGCCTCCTGCTGATCCCTGGGTGCTGGGCAGGAGGTGAAGTAACATGAACCAAGGGTCATGAGACTGGCAGATGACAGCCACTCTAACCCCTGCGGTCTCTCACACCTCCCACAGTCTGGGGAACCCTTGTGGAGACCATTGGCCCCACCCACAAACTGGATCCATGCCGCAACAAGGATGAGCCAGACTCTTGCTGACTCCAAACTGCACTCGCCTCCCTGGCTTACCTGTGTGTCCCCCCCCTTGTAGTAAGTATACTTGTAAAGCGCACTGTTACTCCATCTCGGAGTGTCCTGGTGCTGTATACCGCTGAGGAACCCGTCCTGGCTTTCCCTGTGAGATGGTCCCTCCTGGGCACCTCCAAGGTGAAGCCAGGCATCCCCGGCGCTGATGGGGCCGTTGTGGAGATTAAGCAAGCTATTGCCCAGAGTTGCAGAGTGGGACCCATGGTTAGCGTAGGCACCTCGGCGAGAATTATCGAGTCCGCGGACATTGACCCAAACCCTGCCGCATCGGGAATTGAACCCTGGTCCCGGGCCGATCTCTGCTTCAGGGTCTGCCGCTTCTAACCAGTGAGCCACTTTAGCACTGGTGGCGCCTGGTGTGACAATCGTTTTTGGTGCACCCATACCCAATGACTGTCTCCTCAGATTCTCTCACTACCACCCGGCTAAAGTGCCACTCACCTTTCCAATAATAAGTTATTACTAAACACAGTGCTCCCCCTGAGTTCAGCGCCCCCTCCACGAGCAGCGCCCAGTGCGGCCACACCAGTCGCCCTGCTTCTACACAGCGGGACTGCAGGGATCACAGCACCAGGCAGAGACTGCTCCCCGCCAGAGGATGCCGCCTGGAGATGTGCTGGAAGCCTGACGTGGTATTTTCTCCACCTTGGAAGACACAGGTGCAATACTAATCTCTCTAGCCATATCTTCATAGGTGAACACTTTCAGCATCTTAAAATAAATCCTTCTTCTGATCCTTTTATTTTTTAAGGCTTCTCTTAATGTCTTGAGCTCTGTGGCTATGGTTATGCCGTGTTTGGCGCATTTAACCTGTGTTGGTTTTTAGCCATCAGAAGACGTTGTGCTGAGGTTTTTTCAACTCACACTTACATTAGTAAAAGTGAACTCTATGCTCTAGAATGCAGGGTTGTTGTCTAACAAGCCAAGACTGTGACATGAGGCCGCCTGGCAGCTGTAACTACAGTCTGTAAACATCATGGATCATACTCCCTATAGACGGGCGCTACATCTTGCAGCTATTTTGTGTGGCTTGCATTTAATCATGCTTTTATTGTATTGTATTGTATTGTAATTGCATTTATATAGCGCTTACCACCCCTGACGACCCGTAAACGCGCTTTTTCGGCATGTAGCGGAACCCATAAAGGTTTAGTATAGTGAAATATGAAAGTAATTTGAGTGGTGGATATAGCACAACATGACGAGAATGACTCAAAACACTATAACAACGCTGTTAACCCCTTGTGTGCGGTGCGAATTTTCGCGCTGTGTTGGCGTTTTACTAAGTGGGCGGGATTCGGATGGCCGGGGGCCGACCTGCGCACACGCCCACCGTGATGCGTGACGGCTCCCAGCTGTCACGAGCATGCAAGTGGTTAAGACAAATGCGTTTTACATTTGTGCATGTCTCATCAACATTTCCTGGCATATGTAACGCTTTATCTCGGGAAAACATGTGTTTAGTATCTCTGTATGAATGCTGTAATTGTTCTAATTGCCTCCTAATGGGAGTTGGCAGTTTCTGTGGTTTTGCCTTCTGTCCATAATAATCTACTCCGAGGATAACAGAGCAGTTATCACTGTTGGCTGCTCACTCCCGCCTCCCTCAGTAAAACAGCTTCAGAGGCCTTTATCAGTGAGCACAGAGCTGGTCTTGCCTCCAGAGTCTTCAGAGATGGGTGGAAAAGGCTTTAAATTGAAATGAGGGCTTACTTTGATGGGAAGTGGCATTGGGTTGATTAGAGGGACCTCCCTTAATAATCCACATTTGTAAGGCGCAAACAATCACCCGTAAGGGTCTCTAGGCGCGGGAGGCCTTCGGGAAGATTAAGCTAGCTATTGCCCAGAGTCACATGGTGCTGGGCTAATCTGCCGCCGGCACCAGGGATCGAACCGTGATCCCCGCATTCCGGAGTCAGTTGCCCTGGCCGCGGTGCCACACCTCTTCCTTAGAAATGCTTGGTCCTACCAGGCCGTCTTCTAGCACCTGGTCTGCCTAACCGTAGTCCAAGATTAGATTCTTCAGGAACAGGGGCCTGAATGTTATGGCTTTTACTCATCAGACCTGCAATAGATATTGCAATAAACTGCAGTATGTGCATTCCATATGTTTTATGTTCTCAGCTAAAAAGCCAAACAATATGGCAAACACATACATATTTAAAAAATATAAACAATATCTACTAACATTACTTTGCTTCTTCAAATTTAAATTCTGAAGTTTAATATGAATCTAAAAATGCATCAACAAAAAGCAGTTCTTTGTGAGCCATTCCTTGAGATCACCAATGAAGACCAACATAGGATGTCACTGAAAGTGATGGCGCGTGATTACCAGCTCGGTTTACCATACTCACCTGGGCCCATAAATAATCACATCTTGAACCGGTAATCCAGCTTAATTTCCTGCCTATCAGAATTTTATTCACTTTTAGGACTTATACCTGTACATCATGACTTACCAATCCTTGCCACCTGTGCTCTAAGTCCTAAGGATCAAGGGAGTTAGCATAATAGGTAGAGAATAACATTTACCTTCATAAATAACCACAGACTTGGGCAAGTTTTAAAAGCTTTATCTATGCAATATTTTATGAGTCAGGTGCCACAGTAGTGATATTAAGGACTTTTCAAGTAAGAAAATAATTTTAAAGCATAAATTCTGCAAGACTCTAAAAGAACACCTTTAGCCTTTGGTACCTGGGAAGGGTGAGAAAGGGAAAACAGTACAAGGATCTACCACACAGATTTATATTTACCTAGAATGGTGCGAAGACCAACCCTGGCCAAGGGCTGGAGCAAGAAAAGGCTCCCGACTATCAGGTGCCAACAGGATAAGACAGGTGCAGATCAGGGCAGGTATCCTCAGCTAAGTGCTACGCCAGCGTCACACCCCTCTCTGCGGTTACATCGGATCCCGTCTGGGTAATCAATTCTCCTCGCTCAGTGAAACCCCGATTCTTCTGTCAGAGTGCTCGACCAGCCCTCTGCTCTCGATTCTCCTTCAGCATATGTTGGGTCAGTGATAGGTCTGTGACAAGTCGGACAATCTAACTGACTAAGCCTACCTTATTTATACCATTTCCCAGGGCATGTACCACCCTCCAGTGTTGCAAATTTGCGTATTCCCTTCATTTGATTCGTCAGAAAGGCGAGGAGAGGTCATCACACCATACCAGTATGAGATAATTTGCATTCAATAAAGTTGATCAATGTTCCCGGCCATAATTTACTTTCCCATGATTTTATTCCACCCAGCAATATTTGTTTCAAATTTATATACAAAGTATTTGATTAGTTCATATTTCTTCCTCTTGTGTGGTCAGAAGGTCATTTTCCCAGGAACATCACGGGTAAGGCGGTTTTTGGCATGGTTTCAATGCCACCGCTCGAGATCTCTCAGTGCTTCTAGCACATGAGCAGAGGGAATTCAATATGGCGATTCAAGTCACCCTTCAGGCCCAAATACGAGCTAATAATAAAGTCAAAGAGAGACACATTAGAATGCGAAAATAAATGAATGCACTGTATACCACTTATTTTTACTCTAACCCCATTACTTTATTTTAACTATAGCATTAATAGTTAATCAGGACAAACAAAGTCTAGTACGAGCAGAAGCATGTGCATTAGTATGTGAGACATGAAGCGGCCATCTTTAATACGAGTGCGCAGCTGCAAGAATTCTCACCAAAAGCATAGATAAGTCACACCACGTAGATGTGGTAGACGCATGCGCAGAAGAGTTCCCCGCGTTTTCGGCGGCCATATTAGGACACTCGGATTACTGTTAGTAAAAGCACATAGGAAAGCTTCCCCTAGATAATAGAAATGTTGTGTAGTGCGATTTTAGTATTCACAAAACATGTTGGTTAATAAATTACATGTTATTTCGAGAGGATTGAATCCGAGCAAGTTTCTTTACGTATGAAACCTTGCTCCATCAAAAGTAAATGAGTGCTTTATCTTAATGCCAAGACTTCTTTATAAGTCATGATACCATGTGACTTAAACAAGGGCAAAAGGCTTTCCCTTCGCAAGCCCAACATTTTCTATGCAGAAAAGCATAATATGTGTAATAGTTTCAATCTCCCTTATTTTACAATCATGATTGAGCTCCGTTATTCTCTTTAGGATACTACTTTAGGGTAGATCCCAACCCTACACCTTATTCACCAGGTGGGCCTGATCTAAGGTGAGGTGTTATCAAGATAAGGTTCAAAACCAAATTGGTATGATACCAGAACATAACCAAAATAGCCTCTGACAGGAATATTTTTTGTTGCACGTGTTTGGTGTTGTGGACATTAAATCTGTATTCGTAGACATAGAGTATACTGTGTACCCCATTCGTAGCTGAGGCGGCTCCTGCCATCTCAACCGACCTACCCTTGCAGCGACTGGCGGCAGTAGCAGCAGCTTTGTAGTCCAACACCCCAGTGTTGATGTGCTGTTCCTGGTTAGGGTCCATTCAGTCCTCATAACAGGGGTGCTTTTCCTTCATGATATGTGGGATACGCATGACATGTGTTGGACTCCACCTCATGCTGCACAAGATGGCGCTTTTCCTATGGGAAAGCTGGCGACGTCCAGGCCGGACATGCTGACCCGAATGTACTCCTTCGCAGATTCCCTTTCCTGATGGCTACCCTGCGTAGCTGATGGGTCCGGAGTAGCTTAACTTCTGCTCCTTGCTTTAAATGGGCCGGTGCTACCCGGTACTGAGTACCGGCACTTTTTTATTTTGAGATGGAGAGAGTACCTGCACTTCTCAAGAGTGACGTAATACTTTTAATTGGAGAGTTCCGGCGCTTCTCAGAAACAAGCAATCCTATTTTTCCATTTCAAGCACTGCTTCTGCTTCAATAAAACAGGTCCATCCAGTTTCCTGCGCTGTCGTTGGTTCCCCAGGAAACAGGGACAGACGCCGGCCTTTGTCTGAGCGCCGGCCAGAAAATCCTCGAGGCGAGTCCAAATGAGTCTGACCTATGTGTCTTCGATGCAGAGCCCCCGAAAGATGGATAGATGGAAGGTACATTTCTACAGGATTGGAGCAGGGCTTAAAGAGTTAACTCAAACCCTCTGGTTGGCTCGAGATTCCCACGAGGCCACTAAACGAGGGTAAGTGCCGCCCCCACGCCCCTGGTGCCGGGTAGATCGCCTGGTCACTGCACATCATTGGCGGAAGATCACATCTGATCAGAAGTGGGACCTCTGCTGAGCTGCTCTGTTCCCTCCACAATGAGTCTTGGTCTGGGGATCCCCCTGAACCCCTGCTGCTGTGACTGGCGGAGAGAATGGCGGCTCACCTGCCTGCACATGGGACATTTGATTTGTACAATGTAAAAATCAGGAAACCTGAGATTAGTCCCGGCTTCCCGTTTAAACAAACTGAGTGATTTTAGGCAATTATTTTTTTTTCACCAATTTCCCTCTTTCTTCAATATCGCATATGAAAGCACCTTCAGATACGTGCTTTCAGACTACGAGCTGTACAAACGTATTCTGTTTCATTTATAAAAATAATGTTGCTCGATCTACAAGACTGTGGCCACATACAAGATCCACTGAACAACCGACTTACCTCTCTCTGCCTCTCCGTTCTCTAATGGCAATGTTGCCAGGACTTGGGGGTTGGGGAAATCTGGTAGGCATGGTTCTAATTAAAGGTTTAAAAAACACACTTTTAATAAGTACCTCTCAGAACAGTGCTACAATTCTGATTTATTATTGTCAAAGTTTGCGCCTGCTAAAGAAATACGCCTTTTTGAATTTTAAAGATATTTTGAAATATTTCATGCAATGTTTGTCGCGTGATTTACATGGCAAACGTTTCCAGGGCTCGGCTCGTGCACAGGCTCTCGGAGCCGAGCTTGACAACTGATCGGCTCTGCCTCGGTTCTCCATGGTTAATTGTTGGCTCGCCCACCTCGAGCATAAACCCAACATGTCTTTCAGGAGAAAAGCGCTTGCAAATCTCTGAGGGGCAGATTTACAATAACTGGCGCATCCTGCGTATCAGCAGGGATACACCAGTTATTTTGCGGCACGGCAAAAACCCCTTGCGCCACCATGGATGCGTCGCATTTACAATGCTGCGCACCATGGCGCAAGAATAGACAGATGCGTGACGCATCGAATGCCGTAAAAGTGACGCCGTGCTGGAGTTGTGTCGCAAGTGTGAGGCAACTCCAGCACTGCTCAGGGGCGCCCTATACTTGCTGTGCTGCATCACTCCTTACGCCTGCTACAAGCAGGCGTAAGGTTTTGACGCAGCGGGACGTAAAAGTGACTCCGTGAAATCTTGTAGGTTTCACTGTGTCACTTTTACGGGGCCTCCTTGCGACGGAACGCCCACCCTGCATACATTATACCTGACGCAGGTATAATGTAGCGCAGGGCTATACAATGTGACGCATCTCACTAGATGTGTACCATTGTAAATATGTCGCATTGTGGCACATTGTTTACGCTGCCGCTGCGTCACAAAAGTGACGCAACGGCAGCGTAAAAGTGCCGCAAGGTGCTTGTAAATCTATCCCTGAGTATTTCCCCAAATCCCTGAGACGAGACGATCACAGAACCAAGGAATAGCAAGGTCCACTGGCCAATAATATAGAAAATCGTGCCACACTATAGAATTCTGCGTCGGTTCCTGGTGCCCATTGCAAACAGGGGGCTTGATTCACTGGCCAAAATGGCCTCCCTTACCCAGGCTAGATAGAAAGCAATGAATGCTAAAGATCAGAGTATATTACACGTTTCTTTGAGGTGTATCTATAGCACAGCTCATTTTAGAGTACAAGCCTCACTATCCAGTCTTTTTTTCCCCCTCGGGCGACGGTTTGGATAACCTGCTGCCTTTCTCTCCTCAGGCTGTCACCGTGAGCATGTCAGCTGAGCCGACATCCTGTCCAACACCACCAGGGGGAGACAAAGACCACCTGTACAGGTAACTACTGCCAGAGGCAGGATATGAAAGGGCTGAAGAGTTTCTATAGAGTGTAACTAGAGATATCATACCTGGGGATATTGGACTGAAGCACATTGGTTCTGCATGACGCAAATACAGATAATGGGGGCGTCCAAACTAATTCATGGAACGCCAAATCCGCCTATTTTTTTAAATTTTGTAAACTCACACCCTGCATTTGTTTATGAAAACTGTTCAAATTTGCTTCGCAGGAGAACGTGAGAAATGGTCAAATTTTGAACTTCAAGGTAGTTGTTGCTGTTCTTTCTACCAAAAATGCCTGTAGTGACCTGCTGGTCACTGGTCTAGTGTTCCTATATACCAGCCACTCCCTTAGAGCTGGCTTACCCCACACCCATCCAACACAGGCGTCACAGGACATGTGACCCTGAGAATAAAAGGGGCCGTGCGCACGTGCTTGGGCAAGTTCTACCAACCAGCTAACAGTCTCTGTGTCCTTACGATTTATGCATAGATCGCACCATTGACTTGCCCACTAAGGGAGCATTTATTTTGGTTTGTGTGGGTCTCAGCCGGACCTTGATCGAACTGGTCAGTTCTTGCTTTGTGGGCCTTTTTCCCCCATTGTAGGCATACACAAATCTAGCGGAATTTCATTAGAATTTCCTTCAACATACAACCAAAAAAATATATATATATATATATATACACACACACACATATATATACATGTTCCAGCACCGCTTATGGTGCAACTGACAAGCCACACTCCGGCGACTTGCTGACAGGCCCCGCGAATTAATGACTCACCACTTTCTTTCTCACTTACTGTATTTGTTTCCACCTGCGCTCTGTTTGCGACTGTCACAGACTCTCCTACGTGTGGAGGACTCGCAATCATTTGTTCAAGCTCCACAGCCCCTTTGCTTTCCTCTTAAGGACTATTTCTGCTGACTCGCGGTCAGCTGCTTCACTTTTCTCCTCAGGCGGACTCGCCATGACCCAGGAAGCTCAAATTCGTTTTGCTTTCACTCTCACTGACACGCCCTAGTCTTGTGATTCTTACCAAGGCTCGGTTTTACGTCCTAACCGAATGCCCCTCGTGCAGGTCCTACACAGTTTCTCTGCGGACAGGCTCTGCGCTGCCTGCCTCTCAGTGACTCGCCCCTTGGCGTGGACTGATACCTTCTCAGCTTTTCTCTCCAGGTTGGCTTGTGGTCACTTTCATTTTTGATACCCACAGACTCTCTCTTGTGCTGTAGATTCATATATTGTTTATTCTCTGATGGACTTCACCCTGTGTTTATGTTGAACAGCTGCTCAGTGTTTCCCTTAAGAGCCCCCCCCCTTGTGTCGTTGAATCACTCACTCTCTCTATCTTCCTGTTTCCTCTGGGAGGGTGACTCACTTGCTCTATTTTCTCTCTTACAGAAGTACTCCGGATCCAGAGTGATTTATTTTTACCTCTTAGACTTTCTGTTATGCTGTTGAATCACAACGCCTTTGCTTTGCTCCTCCACTCAAACTCTTTCTTGTTGGTACTCATGACTAACAGCCCCTGCATTTCTCTTTCAATCTCACCCTAGAGTCAGTGGCACAAGAAATCTCACTCTTTCTCTCTCTCCCTCTCTTTCTAAGACTCTCCCTTGATCTGATGCTGCACATTCACCCTGTCTTACTCTCATATAATTTCTCTTGCACACATTAGTCACTATTGTTGTTTTTTCACAGATGTCTTGATGATATCTGTGGCTTTCTCTCTCACAAATTCTCCCTTCTGTTGTTCTCTCACAATTGCTCTGGTTTCTCCCGCCCAGACTCTCCCTCCTGCACAGTTTAGTCAACCTTTGTTTCTCTTGCACTCTTGCTGGTTCTGTTGACTTCTCTCTTTGGTACTGGTGACTAACAGTTTCTTTCCTATTCTCTCACAAACTCTTCACAAAGCTGGTGTTTCACATTTAAGGGTATATTTACAAACATTTCATGCAACGCAGCACTGAAAAGTAACTTGCTGCACTGCTTTGCATAAGTTGCTGCACTGCGTTGCATGAAAGGGAGAGAGCTGAACTGCACCATATTTACAAAGACATGGTGCAGTTCAGCTCTCTCCCAGCAGTGGCGCACTTGTGCCTGCCTAATGCCAGTGCAGGCATCTGTGCGCCATGGCACAAGGGGGCCAGAGTTCCAGCAGGATTGCTTTTGTGCAGGATACCTTCCTGCATACAAACAATTCTTAGAGACCCATTCCTCTTTCTCTGTATGCTGCAGGATGCCGCACACATGGTAAGAGGACATAACAAGCAGGAATAAATATATGTTCGAGGCATATGAGCTGCAGATTCTACACTTTGCATTAGATTGCCATCTGGTGTTGGGCTCGGATGATTGCATATTGTTGTCGTCTTCGAAGAAGTCTTTGTAGTCACGAGATAGTTGACTCCTCCCTTGGACGATAGTGCGCATGGGCATCGGCTCCATCCTTAGATTGTTTTTTTCCGCCACTGGGTTCGGATGAAACTTTTCCGCTTCTGTTCAAAATCTACTTTTCAAGTACTTCGATGGGTAAAAATTTCTTCAAACTTCACCAAACAATTGTCGATACCAATAAACATCGACTAGACTTCGTCAGCTCGATTCTGGTCGTCGACGCGAGCTGTTGGACCTACCCACGCCGTGAGGCCTACACCTCATGGAAAGGACGCCATTCAAAAGATCCCCCAAGTGTGAAGCAAAATTTCCACACAGTGACCATCACGAGGTCTGTAACCTGTGCTTATCGCCAGACCACGACGAATCCAGCTGCACAGCCTGTGCATCCTTTCGATCGAAAATGACCTTTCAGGATCGGAGGGCCTGTCGACGCGACATGTAGAGATCAGCGCCGGAACCAGTGGATATCTTCGACGAAGGTCCATGTGTCTTGGAGGAAGATTCCGATGATCTCCAGATCGTATCCAAGGCAGATGACTCCGATGACTCCATACCTTCGGGTCAACGTGTGAGTACCACTGCCCCTGACCCAGTCCAAACACCAAAATCGAAGGCAAAGGTCAACACTCAGCCTGCGGGGCCCAGTCGAGGCCAAAAAAACACTTCGAAAGCCCCGCCATCGAGCCCGGCTCCGAAGAAAATAATTAAGCCTTCCGGTAGCTCCATAACGAGCAAACCGCATGTGCCGATACCACCTGCTCCCTCGGCACCGACACAAAAAGAAGTGCCAGTTCCGAAACACACTCCGAAACCGTCGACTCCGAGAGACAAAGCGGCTCCGAAAACAACGAAGCCTGTTTCCGATGCCCCGAAAACAGCTTCCACTCCGAAGCCGATACCCTCTATGCCGAAACAAACAAAGCCTGCTTCCGATCCTTCCAAGTCCACGAAACAGGCTTCGGCTCCAAAGACAATACCTTCGGTGCCAAAATCTACGCCAAAGGACTCAACATCGCTCCTAAGGCTAAAGACAAGCAACAAACAGGTTCGGAACCGAAAAGATCGGCGCCGAAGGCTGTGCCTCAAGAAGAGGAGCTCTTCCAACCAGATCCTCTACATTGATCCAGAAACAGGACATGTTTCCACCACACCACACAGGAAGAGGAAGTCATATACAGCACCTACACTTCCAGTGCCTGTCAAGAAGAAGGACTCTGCCACTTCTCCTATGCACCCTTCTTCTCCTGTATCTCCTTCACCTGCTCTTCCTTTAAACATTTCACTTCAAAATTCTCCTACTCATTCTGCACAACATACACCTCCTCAGGATGTTGATTGTGATGAGTATAGCATGTGGGAACGGAGAGACCCAGATGACCCTTTTCCCTACCCAACAGGTTCACCAGACTGGGAGTATCCAAACCCACAGGATATACCAGAAATTTCTGACCAACATATATATCCATCTAAACCTTCTCCTCCAGAAGACAATATTGGGTTTGGTCACTTAATTAATAGGGCTGCCATCTAGGACAATGTCACCATGCATTCAGATGAGGCAGAGGAAGATTTTTTACTAGACAATTTTGAACACTCTAAAAAATCTATGCAAATACTGCCAATGATTAAAGGAGTCATTAAACATGCACCAGAAGTGTTTAAAGATCCTGTAAGAGCTAGAAGCATAAACCCAAGGATAGAGAAAAAGTTCAGAGCAGCTCCTGGGGATCCTGCCTACATTAAAGGACAGCTACCCTTAGACTCCCTAGTAGTTTCAAACTCTAGGAAAAGAACAAATTCCCAAACATCAGGTGAAGCATCACCTCCTGATAAAGAATCAAAGATCATAGATGCTTCAGGAAAAAGAATAGCTGACCAAGCTAGCAATACATGGCGCATCGCTAACACACAGGCCCTCCTCGCAAGATACGACAGGGCTCACTATGATCAGCTAGAGAAGCTCTTACAACATCTACCTGACCAATATAAGGCACAAGTAGATGACCTCATACAAGAGGGTAAGCTTATATCAAATGCCTCCATTAAATGCGCACTAGATGTAGCAGACACTGAATCCAGAGCAATAAACACCAGTGTCCTCCTTAGACTTCACGCGTGGCTACGCATTTCAGGATTTAAGCAAGAGGTGCAAACTACTATCTTAAATCAACCATTCAACCAACAACAATTGTTTGGTCCAGAGGTAGACACAGCACTTGAAAAAATGAAGAAAGACACTGACACAGCCAAGTCTATGGGAGCTCTGCAGTCCACCCAAGCAAGAGGCTCCTTTCGTCGCTCCTTCTACAGAGGAGGCTCCAAACAAGCTGGAGCAGACAATTCAACTTCTTTTAAAACAAATACACAAACATCCTCTAATAAAGGATACTTTAGAGGGGGCTACAGAGGCAACAACAACAAGGGAAGAGGTAGAGGAAATAACAATAATCAAACCTCTCCCAACACAAAACAGTGACTTCCTTCTGCTCCCCAACAGCATTCCACTCCTGTAGGGGGCAGACTAACACAGTTCCTACCTGTCTGGAATTCCATCACAACAGACAAGTAGGTAAGACAAATTATCCAGTATGGTTACTGCCTAGAGCTTACAGCTACACCTCCACATATACCACCCAGACAGCGTCCAATGTCCACAGAACATCTAACACTGCTCCAACAAGAGGTTTTCTTATTGCTGCAAAAAGATGCAATAGAACTAGTTCTGTTAAAACATCACGGAACAGGGGTTTACTCACTCTATTTCCTAATACCCAAAAAGGACGGAACACTAAGACCAATTCTAGACCTAAGGCCTCTCAATCTGTATATAGACTCAGATCATTTTCGCATGATCACTTTACAACAAGTGCTCCCATTGTTGCAACAAGGTGATTTCCTAACCACACTAGACCTTAAGGACGCCTACGTCCACATTCCCATACATCCTTCTCACAGGAAGTATCTCAGATTTGTACTAGAAGGACAACACTATCAGTTCAAAGTCCTTCCATTCGGAGTCACAACTGCACCACAAGTGTTTACAAAGTGCCTAGCAGTAGTAGCAGCAGCACATCTCAGAAGACAACATATCCACATCTTCCCATACTTAGACGATTGGCTCATAAAAGCCAAGTCATTCAATCAGTGTGTCCAACAAACATCTCAAACTATTTAAACACTGCACGACTTGGGGTTTACAATCAACTACACCAAGTCACATCTCCAGCCCTCTCATGTACATCAATACCTAGGGGCTACCATAAACACCAATACTTACCACCAAAGGGGCAGCCCTAACCACCTGAACCAGGGGCTGTATTAATGTCTGCAAACAAAGGTTCAGATATGTACAGCAAACATTAACAATTCATAACAGTATTAACAGTGACAAAATAACAAAAAAATATTCTGGCCCATGAAAGAAAAGTAAAGAAAAAGAAGTGCGTGTAATTATAGAAAAATACAAAATGTATTGAAATTTAAAAGATCATATAAAGCTCAGATTTGTGGTCGGTATAACAGAAACATTAAGAAACATATATAAAACCAGACAAGTGGCAAACACATAGAAGTTACATAAACAAAAGAGTTCTAAAAACCATATAAGAACTCCTATACACAGAACAATGTGTCCTCCTTAATTTGTGGCCACAACTCTATGTTTGCCACTTGTCTGTTTTTTTATATGTTTCTTAATGTTTCTGTTATACCGACCACAAATCTGAGCTTTATATGATCTTTTAAATTTCAATAAATTTTGTATTTTTCTATAATTACACGCACTTCTTTTTCTTTACTTTTCTTTCATGGGCCAGAATATTTTTTCGTTATTTTGACACTGTTAATACTGGTATAAACACCAATACAGCTCTATCTTATCCCAGTCCTGCCAGGATACAGAGCATTCAAGCCTTAGTTACAAGGTTTCAAAACCAACACTTTCTCCCAGCCAGAGTGTTCATGCAATTAATAGGCATCATGGCAAGACTGCAACAAAGTTCTGCGGGATTTTTAAACCAAGTGAATTTTCTCTAATATGTTGAAACATTTGTGTCAAGGCATTTAAAATCTGATCAGTAAATATATAAAAGATCCAGACAAACACAACCTTCTGGTTAAGCAGCTATCCACCCATACCGAGGTGCAGCCAGTTCATATTTCTAGTCAAGATCAAATAGAACTCAATTTAAAACCACTGGTAAAGGAAATCCTGAGGAAGGCAACTTGCCGAAACGCGTTGGTGATAGTCAAGAAACATCATTACCAGTGATAACAGCTATGAATTCGTGTCTTGTATTGTAATTCCGATATAAAAAGTTACTGTAACCTATGTACAGGATCTGCACTAGATGTATTAGCATCAGTCAGGGTAGTTTTTGGAAAATATAGTAGTGGTTTTTGATTAAATATATGTATAACATCCAATACAAATGTATCCATCATGAGGAGATAATTGATTATATAAATATATGTGATATATCGTTTTTTATAAATATATTTAAAAGAGAAAAAAAATGTCTTTGTATAAAAAAATACTGATAAAGAGAACAATAAAAGACAAAATTCTTATATCGTTGTATCTCCTAAGTGTGTTATAGAGTCTAGAGTCTTTAGCTTTTGTCATGAACAAAATTGGTTAGAGCCTTACACTGAGCTTGGTGATGCCACTCAAACCCTCCCCCTTTTTTTCCCATTAGTTATATTCCCTGATAGGGTTATCCTATATTTTCAGGGGCCCCGTGCTTTTCCAAATTATTGATTCACAATCTGTGTTCATTTCTCTCTCACAGACTCTCCTGTTTTCTCTGCTTTTCTCCTGTACAGACTCTCACTTGTGTTGTTGACCAAGGACCCCTTTGCTTTTCTCTCATTATTTTCTCTTCCACTGTATCCATCTTATCGCTTTTTTGCAGCCTTTCCCTGATGGCCAGTACTCACAGTGATTCAACTTTTCTCTCTCAGACTCTCCCTTTAGCTGATGACACAGGAACCACTTTCTTTTTTCCTGCACAGACTCCTCCCATACTCTTCATTCAGAGCTACTCTCCTTTCCTGTCTCTTGATGCAAGTTTATCTCAAGGGCTCTACTTTGTCTCACACAGACTCTCCTGGGTGCTTGGACTCATAGTTGTCTCCTTTTCTCTGCCACTTAGGTTCTCGAACACTCTCCCTTGTGTATACCATAGATGTACTTTTTTTTTTATCTCAAAGACTCTTCCCTGTGCTGATTATTTTCAGTCACTCTCATTTTCGCTCACAGACTCTCCCTGGCTTCACTGACTCCTGATCTCTCTAACTCTCCCATTCTCACAGATTGTCTCTGCGGGTCGTGTCTCACGGGCATTCCTTTCTTTTCGGACATAGAATCTCCCTGTTTCTGTTGTCTCACTGTCATCTTACTTGTTTCATTGATTCCCCCTGGTGCTTAATTTTTACAGTTGTTTTTCTTCTCACAGAGATTCACTTGCGGTGATAACTCATCAGGTTTAGAGCTGCTTAGATGTAACTGCTGGTGCAGAGCTCTGGTAAAATTAAGCACTGTCTCTGGAGCTTCATCTCAGGCGCTCTCTTTTCATGCTGGCACAGACTATTGCAGAACCTGTTGTTTACCTGACCATGTTATTTTCTCCCTCACAGACTATCCCTTATTCTCAAGCCACTCTGCCTGTTTTTTCACACGCCCTGCTTTCCATCAGGGACCTAGCTAACATGGTTGTCTCTTTCACAGACTCCTTCAGGCGTTGATAATTCAGCTACTCCAGTTAAACCTATCGCAGACTCCTCCTAGCAGCGGACACTCCTCTTCAGCCTCCATTTTGTCTCACAGATCCTCCTTGGTCTGGTGCTGGTGACTTTTGATGGCTGTTCCGTCCCACACACACTCACTCTTGCTCTGTTGTTCTCTCTCCTGCAGCACTGTGTGTAAACCCAAGTCCCCCAAAGCCAAGGAGCCGCCCCCGTTCTCTTCGTCCGTGCTCGGAGGGGGGCTGTGCGAACTGGACCGGCTCTTACAGGAACTGAATGCCACGCAGTTCAACATCACAGGTAGGTGGGCCGCAGAGCTCAACGCCACGTGCACAGGTTATATCGTACATCCTGGGGGATGCACGGTTTCCTTAACAATAACACAGTTATAGGGAGCTACAGGCCACATTACAAGCAATGCTTAAGATGTAAAATATTAAGTGCCAGTGCTCTGACCAGGAAGGCCACTGCAGCTTGCACCACCCATCGCCCTTGTCATTGCTGCCAAAACAACTACTAGCCATCTCTCTCGCATGTAAATGCGACAGTTCAGATTATTCCAAGTCTTCAAAAAGAAATGGTTGAGGAGGTAGGTATTGGTAATTTTTTTAATGTATATTGTTTTCCTGAACAACTGTTATACTGCTCATCTCTAAATTAAATGAGCAGCGCCACCTTGTGGCCGACTGCCCGAAGTGTGCTGTTGACAATTAGGTGCCGGTGCCGAGCACCGGAAATCAATTAAGTGAGGGTGCTCAGCACCGGGAAGCTCTGGCTCAAATTAAGCACTGATTACAAGTACACATGGGCGCAGGGCACATCACAGGCACTGTCACCCTATAGGATACCAAAGGACAGAATGTCAGATTATAACTTAAAGCTTAATAACTGGATATATGTGCAAGAGTAATACTCGCACCTCTTAATAATGTAACAATATCACCAGTATAAAAAAAACTACAGAAAACATCACAGGCTCAGAGTTGTGATGGGTGACGTTGCAAAGTTATTGAAAATAAATACGGCCCAATACAAGTTCGAGCAAGTGCATTAACAAGCGAGCATTTAATACTGTAGTGCGGCAACATTGACATTGCCAAGGGAAACATCTGTCCTGATAGTCAGGAGACCTCTTCAATGGGATTTTAAATCATTGCACGAATTTCACCCCTCGTAGTCCACTTTTTTAAATGCCTTATTTTTAAACAAATACGTATGGAAAACATCATGCATGAGCCATATATGCAGCTGCGCAAAGTGTAATATGTCATTCGTTAATATTGTTGAGGGAGGAGGGTGAAAGCATAACTCACACACATACAAAGGGCAATGCGAATGACTTCACAATATTTATACCAATAAGTAATAATACCTAAAAGCGGAACCCCATTAACAACAATACCAAGACATTCTGAAACCAGAATGCATATGTTAATACAGTTAATGGTAATGTATGTAATCTGTCCGGAAAGAGAATTAATGACATCTGTAATGGCTTCTGTCATATAAGGGTGAGGTCATGAGCATTCCATTTGGGTACAGTCTGTTTGGCTGTTTTGTGACGAATAGAATGCGGAGCTAACCATAACTTGCACATTTCAGTGTCTTTCAGTTTTAATTTGCAACCATAATAAAATGACTATATATATATATATATATATATATATATATATATATATATATATATATATATATATATATATATATATATATATATATATATATACATGTATACACACACACACACATATATATATATAATTATATATATATATATATATATATATATATATATATATATATATATATATATATATATATATATATATAGAGAGAGAGAGAGAGAGAGAGAGAGAGAGAGAGAGAGAGATAATATATTCTCTGTTTTACATAGCAGCTATGCAGTATATAAAATGTGCAGGGAATCACAGATTCCTCCGTATTGCAGGTACAAAAGCCCCCGGTTTTAGCTTGTGTACAGGGTGAACCATCATGGCCAATTTAAGTATTTATTTGAAATCTGACACCACATCTGTTGGCCGCTCATCCACTTCCGCTTCTGCCTGCAGATGAGATCATGTCGCAGTTCCCGAGCAGTAAAAGCAGCAATGCAGAGAAGAAGAGGGACGGATCAGCCCCAGCTGGCGCGACGGAGACGGGGAAAGGCAAGGGCGCAGAGGACGGAAGTCAGGCAACGTGAGTGTCGCCTCCATTTCGATGACTAATGTTTGACAGTAAGACAGTAATATCCATGGAATAATAGGCAAGTGGATGTTTAACACAAAACCAGGGCAAGGGTCCTTGATGAGCTTAATTTAACTGTTTGGGAGTATGAACAGGAAATACAGACAGACATCCTCCTCGGGGAGCAGAGTTGTAGATCATTTTAGGAACCTGACTTTTAAACAGAACATGGGAGAAGAATAGTGGAGTGCGGATGAGAAAGTTATGCAAGAGAAGCTGACGCTGTGAAATAATTTCTAATTGGGTCTATGCACATCATCATCCTTATGCTCCATTATGCCATTAATGTTTGTGTAATGTGACATCAGAACATAGCCACTGCTTGCTGTCGCAATAGGATCCAAGCTTCACTCTACTGATGATACTCAAAAAGACTGAAACGAGCCTGGGGCGGCTTGTGTTCTTGCACTGAAGTGACATAGCATGGCAGTTCGGACTGGGCTGTTTCTATTGGAGAAGGACCAAGATTCATTTGCATATGGTTGCACCCCATCTGCAGTGTCAGAGTGGACAGAAACGGGATCTAGAATGTTGCACAAGTGATTGCTATTGGCTGAAACTTTTGCAACCGTTCCACCCATCACCTTTCGCTGTTTCAATCTCTGCGTTGTTCATGTGGTGTGATGTCATCTCACAAACGATGTGTGACCTATTATGCCATCAACATGTCTTGCCTGCTCTGTGTGATGTCACCCCAAGGCATCCCTCCTCTACTGTGTCATCACATTACTTCTGATAGATGTTTCGTTCTTATACAGCCTCCATGAGCTCTATGATGTCATCTCAAAATCGATTTTATTCTATTCTATTCTATTCTATTCTATTCTATTCCCTTCTGTTCTACTCTACTCTAGTCTACTCTACTCTGTTCTATTGTATTGGATTCTATTCTAATATATTCAATTCTACTGTACTCTACTCTACTCTGTTCTGTTCTGTTCTATTCTATTCTATTCTATTCTATTCAATTCTACTCTACTCTACTCTATTCTGTTCTGTTCTATTCTATCCTACCCTACTTCTCTTCTCTTCTCTTCTCTTCTCTTCTCTTCTCTTCTCTTCTCTTCTCTTCTCTTCTCTTCTCTTCTCTTCTCTTCTCTGCTCTTCTCTTCTCTTCTCTTCTCTTCTCTTCTCTTCTCCTCCCTTCCACTCCACTCCACTCCACTCCACCCCACCCCACCAGTGGCTGCTCGCAAAGGTAAGAGCAGTGGAGTGGGGGCATTGGAAGTCTACAAATGACAGGATAAGTAATATTAAATAAAACCACTTACTTTGCGGCTATGTGGCGAGCGCAAAGTAAGTGGTTTTATTTATTTATTTAATATTACTTATCTCGTCATATGTCGACATCCACCATCCCCCACCCTGCACCGCCCACCGCTCTTACCTGTGCGAGCTGCTCCTGGCCACACAGGAGACCTTCAGGGCATATATGTCAGAGGTAGCAAAATGGATAAATGACAGCTGCCTCATACTAAATAGCGACAAAAAACCCCCAAAGTATTACTGTCGGCACTCAGTCTGGTGTACTTAATGGAGATCTTCAGACCTTGGCCCTCATCCTGTTCCCCAGTCACAGCTACAAAGTTCAGCATCTAGTTTGATCAAAATATTTCTTTTTTCTTGATGTTTTCTCACTCTTCGTAATGATGGCCCCTGGGGAGAGGCATGTTGCAGACTAGTCTTTACCTGGGGGATTCGTGCCCAAAACAGGACATGGGCGGGGATGGGTGACCCCTTTCCATCCCTTGGTTCAACGTCTAAGAGCATCCAACTTCTGATCACCAGTTTATTAGTACACGCCCACCCACCCGCTGCACCAGGCTTGAAAAACTGAAGGAAATGCAGAGTTCCCGTAACTACTTAACTTGGAAGATACATATTAAATGTGCATATTAACAAAGCCATAACACAACAGGGCTCTGCAATCGCGGACAAGGCCACACACTATCCTTGAGCATTCCTCTGGCCTTGAATTTGGTGTTACTCAAGCACCTTAAAAATACATGCAAATACGTTTTAGCCGTTTCTAAAACCTTTACTAGTGTAATGCAGGTGGCAAAAAGTCACAAAATAAAGTAAGATAGCTCAGGGTGTTAATCTGTGCTTAATTTGTGCCGGTGATTTCCTGTGTTCAGCACTAACACTTAATTCCAACACCGGCACTTTTTAGCGACAGTCCCCCACAAGGTGGCACTGTCTGACTATTTATTAGCACAATCACATTGGCTGAGTGTTAATCAATTCAATGTACTGTAAAAAAATACAATACATAATGCCAGTGCATCCAAGTCATTCTTACAACTTTGAGTGACCTGGAATAGTCCAAATGGCCGTACATGAAGGAGAAAGATGTTATTCAGTGGCACTGGCAGGGGCAGTGGGTGGTGCAAGTGGCAGTGGCCTCATGGGAAATGCCTTAAGCCCCAGTACTTGTTTTTCTACAACTTAAGCACTGGATGTTTCTCTTTTGTCATTTCTTTTATAACTTGATGCTGTCATCACAGGTGCGTCAAATGCCTTCGAACCTGTGACAGGAAGCGGTTCCCCTGCATTGGGCCCAAGGCACCAACAAATAAGACGGGTTATATTTTTTCAATGCTTCAAAGGCAACACCTTAATCACCAGACCCAAAAAACAACATTATTTCCTGTCTTTCTAACTATAAGGAGTCCCATTGTTTGTGTGATGTGCTCGGGTGTTTTCCCAGAAAAGCGCCTTGAGATTGTGTAGTGAGCGCTAAGCAGGAAATCATCAGAAGCATAAAACCGCATAAAGCGTTTATCCTGAAGCACCCCTATGTGTGGACCATGATTCTGGTCTATATCACTTTTGATCATTTTCAAATTTTAATGAATTAGTTTAATATGATTTTTGTTTGGCCCGTCCTCGTAAAAAAGGCACTGGCAAAAACATTAATTATAACTCCAGATTTGTAAAGCATGACTTATCACCCCTAAGTGTATCCGGGTACTGGGGGGCTTTGGGGAGATTAAGTGAGCTATTGCCCAGAGTCACATGAGGCTGAGCTGAGCTTCTGCTGGCGATCTATCCGCGAGCCACGCACTCTGGAGCCAGCTGCTCTGGCCGCTGCGCCATACCTCGCCCTACCATTAGATCTGACTTTTTGTTAGAAGTGCATATTAACAGTTGGGTAATGTTGAGTGTGTTGCCCCCAGCTATCCTAGAAAGATAAATCCCATTCTGAAGCAAAATCTGGGACTACACAAACGTGGAAGCTGTCAGTTGGACCTGTTGCTGATCAGACTGTATTAGCAGAGATAAGCTGTACCGTCAGAGAAGAGTGTTATGAAAAGGAGTCAAAAGATGACATTTACATGTTGATAATCATGCACAGTAGATAGTTATGACATATACCAGTATTTTTGTTGCTGCTTTAAGACAGCCTATGTGGGTGCCCCTCTATACTTTGTGAACAAAACAAAGACCCTAAATCCACCATGTGAATGTGATGGCAAGGCAAAACAAATGAACACTCAATGGCAATTGGTGACTATCACTCTAGCCTTATAGCGCTTCATCCAAACAATACATTACTTAAACATAAAAGCAGTAAATGAGCAGTTAAAATATATTTGTATGAGTAAACTAAATACACTATATTTTGGTGGGTGGAGGAAAGTCAGAGCAATAAATAAACGGGCCCTTAAATTCTGTGATTATCTTGTCACGTTTGCTGATGATTCAAAGACAGAGGTCAAATATCAGGGTGCTTTATTCTTTTAACATAGAGGATTGGTGTTTACTTATCTTTCTCTGACTGCAAAGTGAGAAGGTTTTTTTAAAGTGAATTATGAACAATGCAGGATGTTGTTTATTACAACACATTGTAAATAACTGTAAATGGACTGTGTGTATCCAGCAGTTCGGAAAGCAAAAATGAGGCAGTCTTTTTGTAACTCTGAAGTGTGCTGGAAACACAGATTTTAACAGGATCAAAACAAATCAAGACACTTACTTGGTGATGCGCAAATGATAAATATTCACCGAAACCCGATTTTCACACATTATCATTTGTGTGCTCCGTATGTTTTATCAGTAAAACTGTATGTCTGTGCACATATAGAGGCCATTTCAGTGGAAAATGTGCTGTCTGTAAATGACAATGCGCTACCACACAATGCTTTAGTTACATTAAAAATCACCCCTTCTCATGTCCATTAAATGTAGGTGGGTTGCAAAACGTTGTTGTTCTAAAACGTTTGGGAACCACTGCACTATAGAACGCTGGGTCTCATTTACATTTTACATGTCATGTTGCATCTGTAGTCTAAAAAGAGGACTACTTTGTGATGCCCTAGCACCAAAAACGAATGGGTGCACACATGGGAGAAATGAACCATCTATGACATGGATTTGACACAATGGACAGCCCATCCACACTAGGTCAAACCACTAAAGTATGTGACTAAATGTGTGTCCAAAAGCCCACTCTCTCGCAGCCATGTTTCCTATTGTACTTTTATAAATAATTGATGATATGAAATCTTCAAGACAAATAAAGCTGTTTGCAGCCAAACACAACTAGCAGAGCATTCTCTGCATACACTTCACAATGAAAGGAATTTGTACAACTTTATTAATAGTACAGAAAATACTTCAAGTACAGCAGGCCAACTGCTCATAGCCTTTGGCACAGCCATGCATGGAAATTAGCTATAAAAGTCAAACCTTTTAAGGTAGGTTTTAGCATGTTTCAGATATTGGTTACAAGTATCCATCATCCTTCTTATGACAATTGCTATTGAACTGTTAAACAAGTATTGGCAATAGCCAATAGATCTGGCATTGACTACCAGCCTTTTGCCTCTGCCAGTGCTTATTTGTTTTGTCATAGTTTTTGTAAAACTTTAATATTGGGGAAGCTGCTGGGCCCCCAGCAATATAAAAAAATGTCTATAAGCAAAATGTTTTTTTTTTCTAAAGTGCACTTTACTATAGTAATCCCTGTTACTTATGGGAACTAATTCGTATGTTTAAATACTCCTTTTGAAAGGGCAGAGTGATGCCAACACTCCCAGTGAAGTTCCATTGCTGAAGTGGGCTAACACAAAGCATCTTGCTGTATGTTATAGTGGGCAGAAGGAAATTGTGACTGACACAATAATAGACTAATGGATGAAGATGCTGGCTGAAGCTCTTATAAGTATAGTATACATATATTTTTTATTAAATCAATCAAACAGTACTTATAAAGCTCAGTTTATCACCAGTGAGGGGACCCAGGCGCTGGGTTGCTGAGCTTAGTCAAAAAGCCAGGTCTTGAGTCTCTTCCAACGATGGTGAGGTTCAGAGGTGGAGAGGGAGGGCGTTCCAAGACTTGGCGGCGAGGTGGGAGAAGGAGAGGCTTCTGCTGTTGCTCCGAAGGATGTGTGGTTTCTGTGCAAGGGCGAGGAAGGAGGGGCAAAGGTTTCTGGTTGGTTGGTGGAAGTTCAGGCGGTAGTTCGTGCATGCTGGTCCTTGGTGTTGATGGCTTTGTAGGCGTGTGTCAGTATTTTAAATTGGCATCTTTTCTGGTCGGGGGAGCCAGTGGAGGTTCCTCAGGTGTTGGTTGATGTGGGTCCATTTGGGTAGGTTGAGGTTAAGTCTGGCAGCTGAAATCTGAATCATCTGGAGTTTGTTCATGAGTTTGGTTGTGGTTCCTGCGTACAATGTATTCTTGTAGTCCAGATGGCTAGTGATTAGGGCTTGCGTGACGATTTTTTCTGTGCTTGTGGGGGGCCATTTGAATATTTTTCGGAGCATACGCAGAGTACGAAAGCTGGCAAAGGTGACTGTGTCGATCTGTTGTTTCATGGTGAGTTTGCTGTCCAGAATGATGCCGAGATTGCGGGCATGAATCTTGGGTGTGGGGGTGGTTTAGAGTTTCTCAGGCCACCAGGTGTCGTTCAAGAGGAAGACATGGTTGCCAAAGCTCAGCAGTTTGGTCTTGTCCATGTTGAGCTTCAGACCGTTATCCTTCATCCAGGCTGTGTTCTTCAGGCAGTTGCGGAAGTTGGTTTTGGTGTTGATGGGTCTACTGAGAGCGAGAGGGTGAGCTGTGTGTCGTTGGGGTAGGATATGATGTTTATATCGTGGGTTCTGATGATGTCGGCCACAGGCATCATGTAGGCGTTGAAGAGTGTGTGGCTGAAGAATGAGCCTTGAGGTACACTGCAGAGGATGCTCATGGGTTCTGAGGTAAAGGGGGAGGCAAATTCTCTGCATGCACCCTGTAAGGAAAGATGTGAGCCATCTGAGTGCGTCTCCCTTGATTCTTATATATTGCAGTCTCTGCATGAGTGTGTGGTGGGAAATGGTGTCGAAGGCTGTAGATAGTCAGAGGAGGATCAGGGTTGCAGATTCTTCTCTGTCAAGTAGGGTGCTGACGTAGTCTGTCACGGCGATCAGGGCAGTCTCAGTGCTGTGGTTGGCTCAGAAACCAAATTAGGAGATGTCTAGCAGGTTGATTCTCTCCAGGTGTTCAGTGAGCTGATGGTTGATGGCCTTCTCAAGGACCTTGGAGAGAAATGAGAGCAGCAAGATGGGGCAGTAGTTCTGGAGTTCGCTGGGTTCGTGGACGGTTTCTTGACAAGAGGTCTGACCTTTGCATGTTTGCACGCCACTGGTAAGGTGGCTGTGTTGATGGATGCTTTGATGATGGTTGTGAGTTGGTGGTTTATCTCGTTGCTTCCTAGGTTGAAAAGGCAGTGGGTGCTCCTGAGTGGATGTAGTTCATGATGACTGTGGTGTGCGGTGTGGTATGCAATTGTGAGAAATGACGGGTTGGGAAACAAGCATTGGCATAGCCAATAGGTCTCGCTTGTGGGACCTTAGAAGTATTTAGTTTTGCAGCACAATATCCTTGTTGCATAATCGGATATTGTGCTGCAAAACTAAACCCTTATAAGGTCCCACAAGCGAGACCTATTGGCAATGCCAATGCTTGTTATTTGTGGCGTTACAATATACGGAAAATATGTCAAGACGATGCAATTGCCACATAAAACCACCAGGTGTCGACCTTAGGCCGATCAAAGATTAAAAGACCCTTCTTTCCTTCCAACTTTTCGTAGTCAGTTTTGCCAACAAAAAAGCGATGTTGCTCAGTGCGGTTGTGTCAGAGTGGATGGGTGTATGGCTGTAATTAACAGAAGTAGTTGGGGTAATCTGACATTGATGCAGGCGCGTTGTCACGTAAGCAGTTATTGCAAGGAAAGCAAGCGTGCCGCCAATCTCGGACGGCTGGTGTGTGTGTGTCGAGATCAATGTCGTCTCAATTCCACAAATCACCTTGTGTAGAAAACACCAGGAAGTGGATGTTAACACCAAGCTTCTGCTGGAAGGGGTGGATGGTTGGGGGGAGCAGACAGAGCTACGATGGAGGAGGGGGGGGGGAGGGGCGGGGAGAAAGAGTTCAGAAAATAAGCATGTATTGCTGAACGCATCCGGTCTCTTCAGCCAAAAAGCACACATCAACTCAAGAACTGGTAATAAGAAACCCCCAAAAAGGTATGCATATTATATAGTTTTTTTAATGGCATAATAATAATTCTAGGCAAAACCGAATATATTGCATATAACTTCAGAACCCCGAGAGAGTATTATTTACATGTGTATTGAGCGCTGTCCCACGAACAGTGTATTATACTGTAACTCAGTAACTGTACTAATGCTTATACATCCCATGGGTTGAAGTCCATATAATTCACTTAGATGTGGGGTACCCCAAGGCTCCTCTCTTTCCCCCCTTCTCTTTAACCTCTATATCCGCCCCCTCATTTCCTCGCTTCTTGAGCTGGGGGTCTCAGTGTATAATTACGCTGACGACCTCCAGCTCGTCTTCGATCTATCTTCCCCCACTCACTCTCTTCCCAAGCTCAGGTCGACTCTTGTCTTTATTTCTCAGTGGATGAGCTTCAATCATTTGAAGCTCAACCCTGATAAGACAGAGCTTGTCCTCACTGGTGGCCCGTCCAATCCTTGGTCCTCTGTCCACTGGCCCCTTTCTTTTGGTCCTCCACCTTCCCCGGTTCCCTCTGTTCGGACCTTGGGCATCAAGGTCAGCAATGATCTCTCGATGCACGTGCACATTAGTTCTGTTGTATCCTCTTGCTTTCTTTCCCTCCGCCTCATCCGTAAGATTTCCCGTTTTTTTTCTGTTGATGCCCTCAAAGTTATCATCTCTGCCCTTATTACATCCCGCCTGGATTATGGTAATGGCCTGTATGTAGGCATTCCGGCCTACGAGACTCGTCGTCTCCAGGCCATCCAGAACCAGGCGGCCCGTCTTGTCCTTCGTCTCCCGAAGTTCTCCCACATCACTCCCGCCCTAAAAACCCTTCACTGGCTTCCCGTTCAGTTCAGGTCCCAGTTCAAACTTGCCTGCCTGGCCTTTCGGGCACAGGCCCGGTCCGCCCCTCTCTTTATCAACTCTCTGATCTCTTCCCACGCCCCTCCCCTCCCCGCTCCCTCCGATCTTCCTCCCTTTCTCTCCTTCACGTTCCCCGCTTCCGTAAGTCCCGCACAGGGGGCACCCGCTTCTCTGTGCGTGCTCCGCAGATCTGGAACTCTCTTCCCCTCCCTATCCGCTCCATTCCCATCTTCTCTCACTTTCGGAAAGCCCTCAAAACTTTTTTCTTTCTTCAGGCTTTCCCCGGCTAAAACTCTCCCGCACCTGTTAGGCAGTTACTGATGTGTTCCTCAGCGCCAGGAAGCCGCTTGGCCACAGAGCGCTTTATAAGTTTCTTTATCATTTCATTTCATTTCATTTCAGATGTTATAATTCCTGCAAATTACAAACAAGAGGTAGCAAACGATATGTTACTAGAGGAAACAAGCTTCTCGGCATTGCTGGGTCGGAGCAGCAGGCAGATGCGAGTGGAGCGCGCACTGGAGAGGGAGGGGGTGGGAGGACTAGGCAGCGGGAGAGAGGGAGAAAGGAGCGCAAGAGCCCAAGGCAATGGCGGCAGCAGAAGAGCGAGGGAGGCGTTTTTATATAGTGCGGACAACAGTAGTGATACATGAAGCAAAAATTACAAGTGAGCATGTTACAAAAGCAAACGTTACATTACATGAGGCAATAGTGACAGTTGTGCAAGTATCAAGAGCAACAAAATACAAGAGGTAGCAAACGATATGCAATAGCATATCTGAGGGAACACGGCCTGGGGGAAGCTGGCTGGGGAGGGGGAGGAGAAATGAAAGGAAGGCTGTGTGCGGCGTAATTAGGGGAGGAGAAGCTGCAGAGCGCACGCTGGGTGAAGCCCTTTGATGTGCTGTGCGGCAAATGGAGGGAGGCTGATGCGCGTTCATGTTTGAACACGTGGTTCACATGAACTTCATGAAAACGCCAGCAAAAAGCTGGTGGTTTCATGATGTTTTCGCCGCTTGAATTCTCGCTCCGCTCGATGCGCATGCACGCATCGATAGTTCGCGAGACCTAAAAAGGTAGAGGAGTAGCCATCGCTATTAAGGAAAAGATTGTGTGCATAGTATCCCCACTGGAGATTGTAGGATTCAAAAATCTACTTTTCTCAATTAAACTGTCACACTCATTTACTTTTACTGGTCTGCTCTTATATTGACCACTGGGGTCAGCTGCAGATTTTGTTAACGTCAAACCAGAGATGATAGAGACATACAGCTTTCAGTCAGCAAATGTAACACTGCTGGGGGACTTGAACATTCATTCATGTAGATGACACCTCATGTACACAGGCATTTAACTTTAGACCTATCATTACAGCTCACCCAACTGGTCCTTTCCCCCACCCATGTTAAAGGTCATATATTGGATCCTATCTATTCAAATATGCCTAACATGAAGGTGGAGACTCGCTTGCCAGTAATACAGTCAGATCACCTGATGGTGCATTTCACGATTCCTTAAAAAACAAGCATTGGAAATGCAATAGGTCTTGGATTTATTTGAGTTAGAGCTAATGGCATTGTAAATGGCAATGTCTTTTAGCCATGTGTTATGGAGTGTATGCATGAGGTGTGTAGTGGAATTGTGTGGGTTGGATTGGAATTGTAGCAATGGTGGCATGCTGCGCTTTAGATGAATATGTTTAAAAGTAAAGTGCACCATACTGCGATTGTTACAATAGTTAATTGTGGATGTGTTAACAATTGATGTGTGCACTGTTGGCTGGTGGTGTGTGTGCCTGTAGAAATTGTGCACTGACGGCTGGTGGTGTGTGTGCCTCGTGGAAGCGTGCACTGCCGGCTGGAGGTGTGTGTGCCTGGTGGAAGTGTGCACTGACGGCTGGTGGTGTGTGTGCCTGGTAAAAGCGTGCACTGACGGCTGGTGGTGTGTGCCTGGTGAAAGCGTACACTGACGGCTGGTGTTGTGTGTGCGTGGTGAAAGTGTGCATTGATGGCTGGTGGTATGTGTGTGTTTGGTGAAAGTGTGCACTGACGTCTGGTGGTGTGTGCCTGGTGGAAGTCTGCACTGATGGCTGGTGGTGTTTGTGCCTGGTGAAAGCATGCACTGACTGCTGGTGGTGTGTGTGTGTGGTTGTGTGTGTGGTGGTGAGTGTGTGGTGGTGAGTGTGTGGTGGTGAGTGTGTGGTGGTGAGTGTGTGGTGAGTGTGTGGTGGTGAGAGTGTGGTGTGAGAGTGTGTGTGTGGTGGTTGTGTGTGGTCTTATGTGTGTGGTCTTATGTGTGTGTGTGTGGTGGACTTAGTTCAGGTTTTCATACCCTGCACACTCACACACTGCCCCTACACACTCACACACTGCTCACCCTACACACTCACACACTGCTCACCCTGCACACTCACACACTGCTCACCCTGCACACTCACACACTGTTCACCCTGCACACTCACACAATGTTCACCCTGCACACTCACACACTGCTCACCTTACATACACACACACACTGCTCATCCTACACACTCTCACACTGCTCACCCTACACACTCACACACTGTTCACCCTACACACTCACACAATGTTCACCCTGCACACTCACACACTGCTCACCCTTCACACTCACACAATGTTCACCCTGCACGCTCACACACTGTTAACCCTGCATACTCACACACTGCTCACCCTGCATGCTCACACACTGCTCACCCTGCACGCTCACACACTGCTCACCCTACACACTCACACACTGCTCACCCTATGTAATGCGAAAAGACCTAGCTCTGCCCTTTGGCCTGTGTTGTAATCGTACAGTAGGTTGTGAGTAGTTGCGCTTGATTGGTTGGGGCGTCCCCTCCTTGCTGCTCCCCTCACCGTGTTCAGCTGTTCTTTGTTTTAGCTCCTGTGTGTCACCACTCTGCAGTCACTCTCACTCTGCAGTCACTCTCACTCTGCTGTCACTCTCACTCATGCTGTCACTCATGCTGTCACTCTCACCCATGCTGTCACTCACTCTGCTGTCACTCATGCTGTCACTCTCACTCTGCTGTCATTCATGCTTTCACTCTCACTCTGCTGTCACTCATGCTGTCACTCTCACTCTGCTGTCACTCTCACTCTGCTGTCACTCATGCTTTCACTTTCACTCTGCTGTCACTCATGCTGTCACTCTCACTCTGCTGTCACTCATGCTGTCACTCTCATTCTGCTGTCACTCATGCTGTCATTCTCACTCTGCTGTCACTCTCGCTCTGCAGTCACTCTCACTCTGCAGTCACTCTCACTCTGCTGTTACACACACTCTGCTGTCACTCTCACTCTGCTGTCACTCATGCTGTCACTCTCACTCTGCAGTCACTCTCACTCATGCAGTCACTCTCACTCATGCAGTCACTCTCACTCTGCAGTCATTCTCACTCTGCAGTCACTCTCACTCTGCTGTCACTCATGCTGTCACTCTCACTCTGCTGTCACTCATGCTGTCGCTCAAGCTGTCACTCTCACTCTGCTGTCACTCATGCTGTCACTCTCACTCTGCAGTCACTCTCACTCTGCAGTCACTCATGCTGTTACTCTCACTCTGCAGTCACTCATGCTGTCACTCTCACTCTGCTGTCACTCTCACTCATGCTGTCACTCTCACTCTGCAGTCACTCTCACTCTGCAGTCACTCTCACTCTGCTGTCACTCATGCTGTCACTCTCACTCTGCTGTCACTCTCACTCTGCTGTCACTCTCACTCATGCTGTCACTCTCACTCATGCTGTCACTCTCACTCTGCTGTCACTCATGCTGTCACTCTCACTGCTGTCAATCATGCTGTCACTCTCACTCTGCTGTCACTCTGCTGTCACTCTCACTCTGCTGTCACTCATGCTGTCACTCTCACTCATGCTGTCACTCTCACTCTACTGTCACTCATGCTGTCACTCTCACTCTGCAGTCACTCTCACTCTGCTGTCACTCTCACTATGCTGTCACTCTCACTCTGCTGTCACTCATGCTGCCACTCTCACTCTGCAGTCACTCACTCATGCTGTCACTCTCACTCCGCTGTCATGCATGCTGTCACTCTCACTCATGCTGACACTCTCACTCTGCAGTCACTAACTCTGCAGTCACTCACTCATGCTGTCACTCTCACTCATGCAGTCACTCTCACTCTGCAGTCACTCTCACTCTGCATTCACTCTCACTTTGCTGTCTCTCACTCTGCTGTCACTCTCACTCTGCTGTCTCTCACTCTGCTGTCACTCTCACTCTGCAGTCACTCTCACTCATGCTGTCACTCATGCTGTTACTCTCACTCATGCTGTCACTCATGCTGTCACTCTCACTCTGCTGTCACTCATGCTGTCACTCTCACTCTGCTGTCACTCATGCTGTCACTCTCTCTGCTGTCACTCATGCTGTCACTCTCACTCTGCTGTCACTCTCACTCTGCTGTCACTCTCACTCTGCTGTCGCTCTCACTCTGCAGTCACTCTCACTCTGCAGTCACTCTCACTCATGCTGTCACTCTCACTCATGCTGTCACTCATGCTGTCACTCTCACTCTGCTGTCACTCATGCTGTCACTCTCACTCTGCTGTCACTCTCACTCTGCTGTCACTCATGCTGTCACTCTCACTCTGCTGTCACTCATGCTGTCACTCTCTCTGCTGTCACTCATGCTGTCACTCTCACTCTGCTGCCACTCATGCTGTCACTCTCACTCTGCTGTCGCTCTCACTCTGCAGTCACTCTCACTCTGCTGTCACTCTCACTCTGCAGTCACTCATGCTGTCACTCTCACTCTGCTGTCACTCATGATGTCACTCTCACTCTGCAGTCACTCACTCATGCTGTCACTCCCACTCATGCTGTCACTCTCACTCATGCTGTCACTCTCACTCTGCAGTCACTCTCACTCTGCTGTCACTCTCACTCTACTGTCTCGGATTCGACTCTCGAGTAAACCGAGGCACAGTGAAGTAAAGTCATTTGACAACGATCACACATTTTGTCAAGCAGGGAAGCTATGATTTGGGTGCAGTTTCCCTGATTAAATATTGTTCTGTTCAGTCACTGGATACACGTTGAGGTGGACACAGCGCATAAAACGTTAGAACGGGTTTCTTGTAGAACTTTAAGTTTAAGGGAACACAGGCAACTGATTCTCGGCAAGAATCACTGCTGCCCACTGACTTAAACAGTAAAGCGTGTGTCAGCACCCCCATGTTATATACAAACGGAGCACTGACTGGGTTACCACAGGTCTTCAGTTAGACATATATCAATTGCAGCTCAACTACAGACACAAAGCAGAAAGCACCCTTTAAAGATTTTGTCTGTTCAGATTAGATGTGTCTGATGTTTTTTTGTCTTTTATAACTGCAATAGGGCGAGGGAGAGAAAAGTAATTGCATGAAATGTTTAGGTCGGCTCTATTTTGTCTCGACAGTCTCTGTGAGACAAAGGCACAACCAAAGCCAATTATACACCTTCGGCCTAGCTTGGTGTGCCCCCCTATAGGGCTGAAGTCGAACAATCCGTGAGCTCTGATGTATTTACTCTGATACTGTGGTAAGATCTAGCCCGGACCAAAAAAACTGTCCGGGTAGGAAAAAATAAAAGCTCCATACATTCGCAAATTCCTATTTGAGTCTTTTGGTGACAGTGTTGATTGCAGGCCTCTGAGGGCAACCTTAAGAAGCCAATCGTACCAACTGCCCTGCTCACCCACTGCAGCTCTGAAGAGAGTAATGCGTTAGCCATTAAGAGGCCAGCACACGCTGGCTCCAAAAGCCGCCTCCGCTTGTCTGTCGTGGCCAGCCCGCCTGGCATTGTCCCGCTGACAGATAGACAAGCCCAGGCGGGCACAGTGTTTTTAATAGCACACCAGAGACAGAACGAGCGAAAGATTTAAAGAGATACAAAACGGGTGGCGGGTGATAGGGGGTTGTAATTAGGAGAGGGGGAGGGAGAAGGTGACGGGGAGAAAGAGTTTTGCTTAGGTGCCTTCCAGCGCGTGTCTTTGCCAGCTGTCAGTCACCGGTGATGCTGCGTGGCACCGGGCCCGGGGGGTGCAACGTGGCCCTGCATGTATAGACGCCGACTCTCCTCCCTGGCTGGGGTGCCGGGGGAGAGCCCTGCAGGCGGGAGCATTGGCTGCCGCCCTGATGGGTGTGTCCACGAGTGAGTGTAATCTGCAGTCAAGAATGTCAGAATTCAAGGGTAGGCTGAGTCCAGTCGTGTCAAATTTATGGCCCTTCCAGGCCATAAATTGCACACGAATCCAAATCAGAATCAAGAATCTGATTTACAAAAGACAACCTTGTTATCGTGCACCTGCTCCAGACAGAAAATAAACAAGCGTCACTTCAACGGATCGCGAAAGCGATCCAATTGTAAAAAAAAAAAAAAGCCCGCAGTGGTGCGCGCGCACGCGCCACTGTGAGCATATGTTTTGAATTATCTCGGCTGTCAAGCCGTGATAATTCAAAACATATGGCCTCTGGTGCGGGTAACAGACACCAATAGGCCATAGGTGGAACTACGCTGCCGCCTATGGCCTATTGCGTGTTCTGTTTAAAAACAGCACACACGCGAAAGCCTATGAAATTGGACCTTGCAAATCCACACGCACGAGCGTTGTGGAATGCAAGGTCCAATTTCAAAATGCCTGGAATAGGACTCGCTGCGCGTCTCTGCTGCGCAGTGTACGAGCCCGAGCCCTAAAAAAAACAACCAACTCAAAGACAGCTCTGGCAAATCCAACTAGACACAGGTCTATGTTAGATGTTAAGATTTGGGAGATGGCTCTTGATAACACTATCACATGCCTGGACTCGACATCTCAAACACGCAAAATCATGAGGTTTCCCTCAAGCAACATTTATTCCTACCACCCATGTTATTGTTGTTAGACCCTGGGGTTGTCTTCTCTGTCTCCTTCTACAGCATATCAGACACCTCTGAGCTGTATGGCTGAAAAAATAAATCTGAAGTCATGGCCATACAAAGAGGGGTTTAATAGCCTACGCTCAAGGGGTCTAATTTCACCAGAAGCACCCATCTCCAAGAAGAACAAAAAAGGTTAAACCTAGTAGGGCTTTCTGGCTCTAACACCAAAATAGCGGAAAATGCACAGCATGTGAATCTAGAAGGTCTTCAGGCAGCAAAACCATTGTTACAGGTGAGTAACTTGTTTCTACTATGTGATTGCTTAGATATTAGTGAAATGGGTGCCCAGACATGGGTCGCTTGCTCGCTGTGCGACTGGATTCATGCCAGCCTGGCTGAAGAGGGGTGATACCCTGAAACCGGTCCTAGTATGCTTGTTTCCGGTCTAGGAGGACCTGGCCTGGCAGTTCGGGATGGACTGTTTCCATGAGGAGCAGGGTCAAGACTGATTTGCATATGGCTGGGTGCAAACTGGGGTGGCATTGTGAGCAAAAGAATGATGGATTAAGCCCAGATTTATTGACTGGGGGTGAGTGGTTCAAACGTTTCAGCACTCCAGCCATCGTCTTGTTGTGCTTGCTATTGCTTGGATATGATCAGCATGTTGTTGATGCAATATTTTTGTGTCTACCCTACTTTGGCAAAGTGAGGAGAGAGCCGGTGCATACTATCCATGTCACTACTTTTCTTTGGATCATAAGGGAATGTTAGCCACAACACAAAAATAGTCATTAGCACAGTATTTGTTGTAATGGCAGATCAATAATTAAAGCTGTTTAATATTTACAATGCATTGGAGTGGTTCACTCATTAATTTGAAGATAGTTCTCATTATTTCATCTGTGGCTTCAGGTCTACAATGACTCCGTCAGCAACTTCGGCCACACTGGAGCTGGACAGACTCATGGCATCGCTCTCCGGTTTCAGGGTGCAGAGTAACGTAAGTTGACTGAGGGTGTTGAAAAGGGTGGTGCACCCACAGAGGTAATGGACAGTCACACAGATTGTTAAGAAATGCTTTGCTCCTTCTGCCACATCTCTATTTGTCATAAAATACACTGACTGTAAAGATATTCACCAACTATCCTTATGTCCAGACATTCCCAGGATGACCCAAGACTTGCTAATAGACCCAACTTTCCATCATTCATTAGCTGAAATAATCCAGTCATTCACCATCTTACCCAATGTGCAGGCCTTTACTAAGCCACCAGAGGTCCAGACTTTCACCAGCTCACCATCCTATATGAATTCATCAGATACAGAGCCCATGCATTCACTAACTGACACAGTACATTGGAATGCAGGAGCTGGCGCCAATATTCAGGCTTCTGCTAACTAGCAGCATATCCAGACATTCACCAACAGTTCAAATGTCCAGGTATTCTCCAACTGACTAACAGGCATGCCTGCACCAGATTTATGATTTCACAACGTCACCCAACATCCAACCAGCATTACAATATACACTGATGTTACAATATACACTGGTGGACGCTACGAGCAGCCCTACTCCGAATGACCCTCTGTACGGGCAGTCATCAAGCCAACACAATGTCCAGCTATCACTGTCTGAAGCAGCATGGAGGCATTTTCCAAGTAATCCAATGCTCTGGCATTTCCCATTTAACCCAACCTAGAGATACCTACCAACTGATTTGACACGCAGATATTTACATTGTAACTGAACGTTTCAATTAGGCCTTTAACTGAGAAATGGTCACAAATGGATACAGTAACCAAAAAAGAGTGAAACTTTAGGGGCTGACATCACATACTGACTAGCTGATAACTGCACCTCTCTCATGAGTGATGGGATCTTCCAACCATTAACTAATTCCCCTGCCCCCACACACCCACCTGTGGCAAGCACAATTCAAAACGACGACACAGCTTCCTCAACCATGCGCTGACGGGGAGAAATCTTCTTCCTGAAATAGCTGTCTTCTGCCCTACGTAAACCAACCAACCTAACATCCAGTCATTCACCAACTCACCTCCACACATGCATTGCCTTGTGATTCAACATTCAGCCATGCACTATGCGCTCTTTGTCTCAGTTTCAAGGCATTCGCTTAGTGATTCAACATGAGTCATTCACAATTTGACCTATGCCCCACATATTTACCAACTGATACCATTTCTAGACATTTGGATACCAGCCCATTGCCCAAGCGTTCAGTATCTGATCCAACAATAACGCATTGTGACCTAAAGCAGCTGACTCAGTGGGGAGATCATCGTAAAGTAACCGCGTGTCCAGGCATTCAGCAGCTTATACAGTGTCCTGCCAAGCAGCAACTTGTCCAACGACCAATCAATCATTGTGCCCAAATCCAGACATTCACCAACCACGACATTGAGCACCCAGCAAATGAGATTTGCTTCCCCCTAATGCACAGTGATTAGCAAATGTATCAAGTGCCAATGTAACTAATACGTGATTCTTTATTTCTCTCCTTGCAGATTCCTCCAAGCAATTCTCCTCAGACTCAGGTCAAAGTAGTCCCTCCCCAAGCCCCAGTGACTGCGGCTCCTTCGCAGACACAGACTCAGCCTCAGCCTCAGGTGAAGGCTGCCCCTCTTCAGACCCAGGGGAAAGTGACCTCGCCGCAGCCGGTTGTTCACAGCAGTGCTCCGCCGCAGAGTGAGAACTTGGACAGCATGATGGTGATGCTGCAGTCAGACCTCAGCCGGCAAGGCATCTCCACAGTGGCCAAGGGCTTATGCGCTTCCTGTCAGAAGCCCATCGCTGGACAAGTGAGGATAATGCTTGATATGTAGGGTAAAATAAAAAAATAAGTACAGTAGCCCACGACTTTTACTTATGAGTCTGCCTTACGCCACACACACACACACTTTGCACCATAGAGGAGGACAAGCCATGCCTATTGCAAAGTGAGGTATTCCCTCATCAGGTGACAGCGGGGCATATCCAGAAGAAGTAGGTGTCGAGGGCAACAGTGGGTGGGAAGGAACCCCAAGGTATGGGATCTGTTTTGTGTGTCAGTCTGCTTTGCTCTAGATCGGTTGTTGTCCATCTGGCTTTGTAGGCATTGTTCACAGTGTTGCTCTACTGATGGAGGCAGTGTACTTGCTGTTGCTTTAGTAACTAAGGCAGTGTACTTGCTGTTGCCGTCCCCATGGGCACATTGTACTTCCCATTGCCCAGCCCATGGACTTAGTGTACCCACTGTTGCCTTGCACAAGAGTACAATGTCCTTTCTGTTGCCCTCCTAATGGAGGTAGTGTACTTACTGTTGCTTTGGGGACAGCACTTACTGTTGATTTGGTGGCAAAGGCAGTGTACTTGCTGTTGCTTTGTTGACAGAGGCAGTATGCCGCTTGCTGTTGCTTTGGTAGTGTTGCTCGGATATGAATTTACTTTGAAAAAACAGAGATAAGAGGCGTATGGCAAAACAGGAACAGTTGGTTTAATCAAACTCTATGGCCAGGAGTGCAGCATAGAGAAACGGGTCTGAGGACTGACTCAAAGTACAATGGTTTTGAATGTCTTTTTATACATTTATTGAAGCATCATAAAACAATTCATAGATCCTGTTTTGGGAGTGGAATGTGGGGCTTGTTATGAGGCCATAAATAACTCCCAACTGATGAGAATTGCAGCTGGGTCCTGACCTTGCGTGGACAAAATGGGGGCCAGTGGGTAATGTGTCCAGATGTCCGGTATGGGGAACGCATTATCACTGCATGTGTAGTGTGTGCTCTGTCATGATTGGCTGAGTGCTCCTACCCTTATGTGGTATCTAGCTTTATGGTGTTTTGGGAACGCCAGCCCCTCCTGCCATGTGTGTTTTATTGGGACCAATCTCCCAGGGCCATTGTGGTGTCACTGCCTATCTGTGGGACTAATCTGGGTTTTTCGTGTTTGGGAGTTTGCCCTAATGGTTACGTGCCACCCCACCTGTGATCGGTCAATCAGTAGCCTCAGTCATAGGGAGCAGGGCCTACTTTTTTTTTTTTTTTGGTTAAAAACTTTTATTGAGCAACAAAGTCATGTGTACAGAGATGGGCCTACAACCGCACGGGCTGGCCGCTAAGATCGGAGCATAACACGGTATAAAACAGTGGTCGCCACTCTGGCGGTCAGGCAAAATCCGGATACAAAATGTCGCCCACAATATGGAACAGGATAAGACATTTTTCTTATTTTAAAGCACACCAGAAACAACAAACAACAAAAACAAGGCGAAGGAGTAATACACAGAGAGTCAGCCCTGGAGGGGGGGGGGAAACCTCACTAAGCAGGAATACAAAGTCACAATCAGTAGGCTAAGTCAAGGCGGGGGGGACAGCGGGGAGGTCAGAGCAGGGCCTACTTGACCACGTATTTCTGACTTGGGGTTGATGGTGAGGTCATATCGGGGGATTTCGACAACAGTGGCTCAATTTAGTTTTTGTACATACACGTTTCATTGCATACATCAACATTAATATTAACAATAGTGCTGACATTGTCTTTGCTGTTGCCCTGCTGCTGGATGTAATTTACTTACTGTTGCCTTGGTGACAGAGGCTGCGTGTTCACTGTTGCTTTGGCGACAGAGGTAGTGTAATTGTTGTTGCTTTAGTGACAGAGACAGTGTACTTACTGTTGTTATGATGGCAGATGCAGTGCACTTACTGTTGTTTCTGCTGTGATCTGCACCCTCTTAGCCTCAATCTGACTGTATTCTTTTTTCCATTAGGTGGTAACGGCTCTAGGTCAAACCTGGCACCCAGAACATTTTGTCTGCAGCCACTGCCAGAAAGAGATGGGTGGCAGCAACTTCTTCGAGAAGGATGGGCTGCCGTACTGTGAGCGAGACTACTTCACCCTCTTCTCCCCACGATGCGGGCTGTGCAATGAACCTATCATAGACGTAAGTACATCTCTGCTATAGTGCTCCATAGTGATTTATATTTTGACATTAATTATCTGTGATAAAGGTTACCTTTTCGCTCCTCTCAACGCAACAGAGGCTTCTGTCTTCCCACTGGTTACTGCTTTAAACATGTTAGAATAACCTTAGGCATTGAACTATCCAAAAGCTATGTTCCAACTTAAGGCTTATAATTTCTTCCACTTGCTTCACACTAAGGGGCCAATTCACATAGGGCCTCTGCCCTCATGGCGGGAGCCCTGCAGGTGTTGCAGGGGCTCCACACTTGTGGCAGGACCTCCGCAATAGGTAGCTGCAGAATGGAGGTCTTGCCATGAATGTGGGCCTTGCCATGACTGCGGGCCTCCGCCACAAGTGCGGAGTCCCTTTGTAAATTGGCCCACTAAATATCTTAGCAATCCTACCTTGCCCGGGCTTGATATTTTATAAACTGCTATTTTCTCTCCTGTGTGCTCCCTGACAATCCGGCATAATCCAGGATGCAGGGGGCGTCATAACCAACGTGGTGGCCCGCTATCACTCCGAGGCCTCCTGAGTTATGTGTGTGGGGGATGTCAGCGGAAGACTGACTGACAAACCAGGCCCATAGTGACGTTAGTGCTCTGCAGCAGGAGGACCCGCCGAGACGCAGCAGTGGCGAGGAGGGGCACAGGACCTCGCCTGACAGTGGCAAATGGTGTCCATGGGCTGCCCTCGCAAAAGAGACGGGCTGGGGTACCGAACAGTGGAGGTTTGTGGCAGCATTCACTCCTGGGAAGGCCAATGGTCTTCCTACCCGAGGCCCAAGGTGATGCCTGCGGGAGCCCTGTGTGACCAGGTGAGGAGATAGGGGGTCCCCAGGGAGCGGCAGGTGAGGCGAACCCGAGGCGCCCCTGAGGGAGCGGCATCTGTTGGATAGGCCACTGGTCCAGACTACACGATGGGGGGATGTGTGCAGGCACCCTACACCCCCAGCTGTGACAGTGCATGGAGCGGGCCCTGTGCTGCAGGGATATAGGACAGTTGCTGGATTGAGGAAAGGGGCCTCCTGAAAACAGTCGGGCTCTATTGCCTTAATCCTTTCCTGGGCCACAGTGCTGCCTGCTGCATAGTGAGTAGACTCCACATGGCTGGGGTCTAGGCATGGCCCATGATTAAGTGAGAAGCCTAGAAGAGACCTGGTGCCCGGGACTCCCTGGCCTGGAACAACTTTGATCGCCATTGCAGGCCTGAGTGTAGTACTGGCAGTTCCTGGGTGCATGTGTGGTTATCAGGCCCCTGCACTGGTGGCGATCTTGGGCAAGGACAAGCAGGCCTGATACCCTTGCATGAGAAGATTGACAAGTACACAAGGCCAGGCCCCTACTTTGTCAGACAGGGGCAGCCCAGTTAGCAGGATCCCTCAGATGCTGCAGCTTCCTTATTGCTTGCCATACAGGAGTCATGACTATTGTTGGAGGGAAGATTGGGACTGTTGTTGGAGGGAAGATTGGGACAACCTGTACAGCGAGGAACCTGTTAAAAAATGACATCCGCCCTCCCCCGCTTGTTTCCATGCAGTCAGGAAAAGGGCGACCCTGTGCACACATTTAGATTGATGAGTGTACATGGGGATCATCATGCATTCTATGACTTTGTCTCACTGTTTACTATTGTTTCCTTTATTGTTTTGGATAATATTTGGAGGGGGGAGATTGGGACTTAAGTCAGGATCTCTCCCTGCTGTGGCAGGACTTATACAACAGTGCCAGGAGAGTAACAAAAACCAAAACCCGCACCTCCAAGGCAGAGGACACTCTCCGCATGTTCCTACCCAAGATTGTAAACCTCCAGAGGGTCGTCCTTCAGTTAGAGGTATGGACGGAGGATACGGAGAGGTGCTCCAGGAGGAACAGCATTAGAAACGTGGGGATCTCTGAGGGATAGGAAGGACTGACTCTCACCAAGTTCATTATGACCTGACTGGTCCCCATGGAGGGTGCATTTCAGTGCTTCATAGTGGAACGTCCCATAGATACCAAGCCCGCATCCTTCGCCAGGGGCGCCACCAAGACCGATCATTGCCCAGATCTTCAACTACACAGATAGAGATGCAGTTCTACGAGTGGTTCACAAGAAGGGATCGTTGATGTGTGATGCAACCCCAGTCATGATTTTCCCAAACTATACCCTTAAGATACAGCATCAAAGGTGCTCCTTTCTAGAAGAGAAGCGGACACTTCGAGCAATGCAGATACAATAAATGCTGCTATTTCCAGTGTGCCTCAATGTAATGTACAAGGTTGAAAGTGCATGGGTCTGGTTGAAGGAATGACCAATCCTTTGGCGGAACAGCATCCAGCTCCCGGGGTCACCTGTGAGGAAGCCAGAGGACAGGAACAGATGGTGCCACTGGTTGGAGGGAGCAGAGGTGGTAGGACAGAAACTCCGAGACCGACATCGGAGTGCAACCTGTACAGCGAGGAACCTGTTCAAAAATGACATCCGCCCTCCCCCCGCTTGTTTCCATGCACTCAGGAAAAGGGCGACCCTGTGCACACATTTAGATTGATGAGTGTACATGGGGATCATCATGCATTCTATGACTTTGTCCCACTGTTTACTATTGTTTCCTTTATTGTTTTGGATAATATTTGGAGGGGGGAAGATGGGTGATTTGTTTTAGTCGTTGTTGGGTCGACGGATATTTCTAAGAGGGGAGTGTATGGGGGAATGGAGGTAGTGAAGCAAGTTGTTCAGAGATTTTACGCATATCAAGTTGCACACACACATGCACCCATTGATTGGTGCTCTTTCCCAACACGGCATGGCTGAAGACCGAGGTGGGGTAGGCATCAGGGGGATAAATGCCTCTCATGAAACGTGAACAGCTTAAATAACTATATCAAGTGGGGAGGATCATACACTATGTAAAATGCCATATGCCACAGGTCTTGCTGCTTCCATCTCGCAGACCACAGACTGGGACAGACTTACTAAACAAAAAAGGAACAGGATTTGCACCATATTTCATGGGGTGATCCTGACCGAATGCTTGCGCAGCAATGCGGCACCCAAAGGTTTACTGGTGACCAACGCGCCCAGGATCTTCCTGGATGTTCCATCCTTCAGGAAGGACTGCGTGCAAATAGCCTGGCATTGCACAAGGGATTGGATAGTCTTGATTATAAAAATAGCTAAAAGACTATCTGAGGCAATGCTCATCGAAATCCAAGCAAAGAAAAAACACTTCAAAACTACCATAACCTCCTTTAAGAAAGAAACTGGATGAGACCAACAAGGAGATGAACGAATATAAGGAATACCTGACACAGTCAAAGATTACCAAGTTCCAAAAATACCTCAAGTGGTTCGCCTACACTAAGGTGTACCCATATGTTGACCACAACTACGTCACCCCAAATAAACAGGATATGTCATCAGATATCTTGGGAGACAACACATCTCTATCCAGTGGATCCAGCTCAAGGAGCAACAAAAGAAGTAGAGGGAGATGAAAACCCCGCAGATGGTAACAACCATGGGATACATATCCCCAACAGGGTCAAAACTACTTTCCAACTATGTACAATCACCCATTGCAAAACCCCTTCTTCGGATGGACACCCCCCTTCCCCCTTACCATCCAGGACCCCAAAACTTCTTCACACCTAACCAAAGACCCCCTTTATTAGGAAGAGGCCAGAGGAAGGAGAAGAGACCAACAACGGGTACACTGGGCAGGTGAAACGGGTCCAGTGGGTGCACACACCAGAAGCAAATCCAAGGAACCCCAACCAGGACCAAGCGGACCTAAATAATAGGGAACGCACAACGGGAATCAAACCTAGTATTCAACCTGTCTTCCACTACACTGACGGCCACGGAGGAACGAGTCCTGAACAAAGGACTCACTTTCGTCCCCACTGCTCGCCTTGACAAATTCCAACTTCACTGTGAGCTGGCGGAATTTTTCCGCAAACTGAAACTTGAGGCTTGCTTTGAAAATCAAATGCGAAGAGAGCAGGTCCTCAACCCCAATGGAAATGTTTTGAACTAAAATCAACCTTCTGCCCGCCCTCATCCACTCTACAAGTGGAGATCGCCACCTTTGAACAGGTAGTCTACAAGGAGGTAGAGGAGACCACTGAGAATTAAACCTTCAACAACTTGACCACAAAAGAATAGGAAGCCCTACGCAGCCCCCAAAAGAACATTACCATCATCATCAAACCACCTCCTAAGTGACAACCGGAACTACAAGCAACTCAGAGAGGACCCTACAGAAACACTAAGGAACACCATAATCACAGTAGTGGAAACAGCAGAAGCAAGGAACCATATCTCCAGACAAGAGGCAGATTACCGGTGCACCAAGAAAACCAGAATTCCATACTTTTACACAGTCCCCTGTTGTGTATCGATTTAGATTCCGTATGAATTTCCCAATTCATGCCCTTATATAGGCATAGAATGAGAGAGGCATAGAAACCCAGTCCTTATTTAGGCATGGTCCATGCTACCCAAATACAGTCATGGCTACTTACATCCTTTCATCTACGTCACAACGAATGCTTGGAAAACCAGACTCTTAAGCTTTAGGGACTTCCCCTTGCCTGGATATTGAATTCTCCAAGAACTCATTTATTATGCATGAACATCTATTGCTTAGGGGTTCATTCGTGACGTTCATATGCCCGACTTTTACGTCAATACTGACATTCATAAACACCTTCAAGATATAAATATACCTTCACTTGCTATGGCAAGGCATGGTGCGGTTCGACTACCTACTTGCACGACGCGGCTCGCCACAGCAAGTCCCGAAGGAAGTCATCTCCCCAACTGACGCACTGACCAGACTCTGTCTTCCTCCTCACCGAGAATCCAGCTCCATTGTTTCTGATTCCCCTTGCGGGATGTTAGAAAATCGAGTCCTGGGAAAGAGATACCAACCTCTCTCATTCTAAGGTATGGAGCTGATTAGAACCTAGAGAAACTTTTGGCAATCCTTGGTAAAACTAAAATTATGCTAAACAGCACCTACTTCTTCCCTCGTACTAGACTTAAGGTTAGGTACACTGGGGTAGGATTATTTTAGAAGCACCAGTTGAGTATTTTAGCCTGTTTTATTTTTGTATGTATTTTTATATATGTCATAGCTACAGACCATGCTATCACAGTATTATTTATATTATGGCTAACGCTGTACGCATTATACTTCGCATTCTGTCTTACGATTGTAGCAGTTCATATCTCTTGCATGAGAAAGAAGACTGTTCAATAAACCCTTTTTATTGAAACGCCCGTCTCTCTATTTCTGTGCAAACTATGTAGAAACGAAGCATGCACGATTGACTGAGTGAAACGGTTATCTATTGTTTCCACGACTCTGAAGATATTGTTTCGACTCTAAGGGAAACAAAGTTGTCATGTTATGCGGTTGTCAGAGACTAATCCCTTCTTGTTCATTCAAGAAAGTTTCTAGTGACCTCTGAGTTAGCTGGCACATACAAGTAATTAAGTTTAATGTACTCGATAGAGACATACTGACCTCAGTCCTATGTCAAATCTATAGTGTATGTTATTCCAATGTGCAGAGCCTATTAGGGATATAGGAACTACACTACACCCCAAAATTCACAAGGAAACCATACCTCCTCCTGGACGTCCCATAGTGTCGGGTATCAACTCCCTACTAGAGCCCCTATCATGATTTTGTGACTTTTACCTCAATCCACTAGTACAGAAATCAATAATTACCTTAAAGACACCAAACACCTCCTCAGTCTCATCAAGAGCATACAATACGACCCACACACACAGCTTTTCTTGGACCTTGACATGGAGAGCATCTATATCAGCTTCCCCCAGGATGAGTCCTTGCGGGTCATAGAACCTGCAATGCGCCACCCTTGCCCTCAAGGAGAATTATTTTGAATTTGAGGGGGATTTCTTTCTTCAAACGAATGGCACTCAATGGGCAGCACTTTCGTCCCGAGTGTGGCAGGCATGTACGTGTACCATTTTGAGACCACACACATACTGCCCCCTGAAAATCCATTAATTGCCAACATAAAATGTTGGCGTCGTTATATTGATGATATCCTTATGATCTGGATAGGGAAGGAGGATTCCCTAGCGATCTTCATGGCATGGTTGAATAACCGTGACCCTTCCTTGAGGTTCACCAGCACACCATATGACATGAAACTGGCATTTCTGGATCTAACAATCGAAGCCAAGGAGAGATCTCTGCAGACCACCACCTTCTACAAGCCAATGGCCAGAAACTCACTACTCAAGTTCAATAGCTTCCACCCCCACCCGCTCAGAGAAAATTTACCCTACATCCATTCCTCCGCATCAGGAGGAATTGCAGCAGGATTGAAGTCTTTCAAAAACAATCAACTGATCTAGCTGTAAAACTCAAACAAAGAGGTTACCTGGACAGAATCATACGCTCCACCAAGAAGAGAGCGCAGAACCAGAAAAGCGAGGCTCTGCTAGAAGACACCCATAAAGTGAATAACACTATCCCCCTCATGTGTGTCACCACATATGATTCAGTCTCCAATAGAGTAACAAAAATCATCCGAAAACTGGCGGTTCCTCAACACACGGAGACTGAAATGGGAGTAACCCCTTTTCTCCTATAAAAGAGCAGGCAGTCTGAAGGACTGATTGGTCTCTACACGTCCAAACAAGCTACACACTCTGAGGGACAGCACTGTCCTCAATGCATGGGGTCTTCCCAACATAGTAGGCCATTACCCATGTGGGAACTGCTGCGTCTGCCACCTCACTCTAACCAAAAAATCTCTTGAGTTAGAAGAAGGCAAAACCTGGCACCTCAGAAAACCCACTAACTGTGACTCCACACATGTTGTTTACCTGATTGAGTGCCTGTGTGGCCTCCGCTACATCAGTATGACCAGCAGGAAGATTAAGACCAGGATCGGAGAGCAACGGAGCAACATACGTTGCAAAAGGAACACCACAAGGATGACGTAGCACTATATCCTTAATGGACACACGCCCAACGACCTGAGATGTGTCGGGATAGAGCAAATCGAAACATCCATCACGACAGATGAGAATCTCCTATTGCAAAAAGAGCAGCGTTGGATTTATCGCTTATCAACCCACAAAAACTGGTTAAATTACAACATTCCTGGGACTACCCTGAACAACCGCTAATTCTGTATATGAGGTGGGGTTTACAAACACCCATTACCCCTACTAACAAAGGGCCACACGTTATACCCCTGCCATTCCATTCCATGATAAACCTCTTCATTCACTTACTGAGCCTACATCACTCATATGGCTATCCCTTACATAAATACACCTGCACACTCAGTATATAGCCATATGGCATGTGAACAAATTAGCCTGGGAAAAACAACCGGCCAGTCCGTTTCCGTATGCCTATCTTGCTCACATAAGAGCCCCACCAACAAACATTGACCACGAGTTTGCCTTTCAGCATAGGGCTCCCAGGAAATACGAATTCCCGGCCCTCCTCTGCGAGAATGGTTGATAGCGAGGCCCCATCATCACAACAGGCTACGACTTTCAAACATTTCTGAATTAACACATATGTTTCCCACATATTTCCCCACACATAGGCACAAATGTGTTCTCCACTCTTTTCCTTTTCGAGAACGGGTGCACAACCTACTAGTCATGTACACTCAGGGGTCTCCAGTATCATCACAATACAGGAACCGCGTAGTCTGCCTTCTCGGTCTATACCACACCCCCAGATGACGAAACACCGCCCTGCGCCATGACGCGCAGATTGCCAATTGCAGCTGCAACTTGGCGGGATAATACGGACATACAAACAGGCTCTCCCAACCTCATCCACACCGATGGACTCCCGAGCAGCAGCCCGAAGCAGGTATGGGAAGCGGGCAGACAACCTTGAAGAATGTGTGACTACAGGTCCTGCCCCCTCACGGGATTCATGTTGCTCGTGATGACAATTTCATCATAAGCATTTCGCCTCATAATTTAATATGACCGCTTTAGCTGCGGATATTCTCACAGTAGTGCATAAAAATGGTATTTAAAAAGCAGCAATGCACAAGCGTCACCTGCCGCTTCACTCCTGCATTACTTCGCATAATGACCGAACACGGCTCTAAGCATGTCACAACATAGATATGCGAATACTAGAAGCAAAAAGTATTATATGTTCATGGTCTGTTCCTTTCTCTCCACAGGCTTTAAGCAACTTTAGGAGGAAACATCCTCCCTCATCACCGCTACTTAGGGTGTGCGGCCTCACTAGTAGTCACGTAAATCACACCTGGCCTTCATGTTCTTACACTTAAAAACACTTACACATAGGTCCTGAAGAAAGCCAGCAAACATAGCTGCCTGGCTGAAACATGTAGACCTGATCTGATATTCTAAGGATATAACTAGGTTGGTGGGTGAGGGTTTTCATAAAAACAAATGGTTTTCCTACACATGAACGTCTAGCTTGTAGAGTGTGAGCTAGTTCTCATTGATGTTCATTATATTTTTCAGGGGAAGTGAACTAACCCACACATCACCTCACTCTTCCTCTCTCTCTTATTTGATTAAACGCTTCAAGAACCACACCTACTTGGCCTGAACTGCAACTCCCTGGGCAGGCATGGTTACAAAGCGTGTTCCATGTAGGATACACCTCGGACTCAAGCCATACTTCTCCATAAATCCTTCCCACTGGACACCCCACAGGTGCTGACAGATAGTCTGGGCAGATACTGCTGCACCGGGGATAGGTGCAAAGGCAGGACTGGACCACACCCTCTGTCTTTGTCCTACCCCACCCTGCTAGAAGGCATGTTAATGGACCTTACAACCCTAATGGCCTACCATTAGTATTATTGTTTTTGTCCCCAGCTCCCGCCGGGACGATGTATAAGTAAGTGGTAAATATATCAGCCTTTTTAATTAACCCCCGTTTATTTAATTTCCAAACCCTGCTATGTAGAAAACGCCAAGGCTCTAACTTCTCTCTCCAATTTAGATCTAGACTAAACGAACTGAAATCTGCACCTTCTGCCTTGCATGATACAACACCATAATACTAATGGTAAATCAGTTGCATTAATTATCTCTTGTCTCCAAATGACCAAAATAAAATATTTTTAAAAATAACAAATTTTCTGTTCCACACACAGATTATGGACGCCAACCTTAACCGCTAGACTAAAGAAAATAATTTACAATTTTCTGATGATACTAGATACCAGTAAGTGCCTACCCTGAGTGTATAGAACAACCAACTCGTACCCCCACGAGATTGTAAATAATCCCCCTAACAACTCTTCCATTTGTTTCTCACGTTTTCAGATCAACCGACTGAGCAATCAAATTACCAATTTGTTTAATTTGTTTAACTGGATGGAAATTCATTCTGCCATCTCTCTAAGTAAGCCCCGTTCATTTCAAATAAAGCGCGCGTCCACGCAGGCACCCTATCTAATTTCATTGAATAGGCACAAAAGCGCGAGACTACACGGGTAACCAACTCTATCAAACTATGAACAATGTGCATGTCTCAAAGTTTATATGCCACTTGGAGCACTAAATCACTATGCTAAGAATTTATTTATGTAGGACCTAGTACTAAAATTACTCCATTTTCTAATACTGTTTCAGACAAGCTCACCATGTCCTGATGATGATCTAAAATTATCTAGAAAGAAACGCCGTCGACCCAACCAAGGAAATTCCCCCGCCTTATTGTATATATTTTTGTGGAATACGTCCTTGTTTGTGTGACATTTGTATATAGTTTTATTGTAATTTTTCACTCAGTCACCCTATGCACTTTGTCACCAGTGTGAGCACCTGAAACATATGTTTTCAAATAAAATAAAGTATCTCTTTATATGTTACTCTACAGAAAAGCCTCTCTCCCAGGATTGATTCAAATAACATAAACTATACCTTACTACACAAGGACCTTTTTAGGCCACCAGAAACCATTGTTTTCTCTCAAAAAGGATGTCCAAAGGACATCCTGTTGCACCCCTGAAATGTGCATGTGTGCACATGTGGCACACATCCATACCCTAAGGGCATGGATGTGTGCCACATGGGACATTTAAAAAAGCAAAAAAGCGTTTTTTTTAAAGGAAATCGGTACTTACCACCAACTTGAAGTTGGTGGTAATTAGCGATTCCTTAAGGCTCAAGTGCACTATTTTTAGTGCTACGTACATTGCATTTAAGGTAAAGGTATTTCCGATTCCTTAAAAGCAAGAGCAAAATCAGGAATCGCTATTTTGCGATTCCTTATTTTGCATGTAGGTATGAACTCACCTACATTGCACCCAGCCAAATACCGGTCGGTAACGCTGAAATGCTCCGAATTTCGGCGTTACCGACCGGTATTTAACCACCTACATCTGGCCCTAGATTGTGTGGACTTTCCTTCCTCTATGTCCCCGGTAGCATGGACATGTACTTGGATCTGTTCACTGCTCACTTTTCAAGCGCTCCTTTTTTCTTTTTGTTTAAGCACTCCATGAAAGTACATGCGTTTTCTAGTTGTCACCCTTGTGTACTTCTCTCCCCGTCATAGTCTGTGTTCCGCTCTCACCCATGTGCTTCTCCCTCACACCACACTGCATTGCTTTCTTGCCTATGTGCTTCTGCCCGCAAGCTCCATGTATCTTTTTCACCTGTTTACTCTTCCCACCTGCACCATCCGTGTTGATTCTCCCACCTGCACCCTCGGTGGTGCCACTCCCCACATCCCACACATCCCTCCTTTTTAGGTCGAGCAGACGTTGCGTCTGCTCGACGACTATTGTTATCCGTTTCTGGGAATGTAGACACGAGAGGGGCACGAGCGCAGATTTCACCTCGTGGGCGCGCACTGCGCCGTGCCCATCTCGTGCCTCATATTCCCGTGCGCAAACACACACACACAGCCACTCTCACGCATGCACACATCCACAGCCACACGCATACACAGGCACACACACACACTGCATACACACACGCACCCCCCTTAAACAGACCCACGCGCACACAGACAGACACACGCACAGACACACTCGAACACACACAGACACACGCGCGAATCCCCCCTCCCCCTCCCCCTCCACTCACCGGGCTCTTTACGCGTGTCCCTCGGCAGCCAGCATTCAGCGTGCAGGGTTCCAGGACGTTCTCCCGGCAGTTCCTTCCTGTTTCTTTCCAGGCCCCGCCCACGTCCCAACAAAGGCTGCCTGACTTCCGCTAGTTTTTATTCTGCTTTGCAATGGTGACAGCTTGTTTTATAAAGCGCATACGGCGGCCGCGCAACTTTATTATCGCGCGTGCCGACAAAACGCAGCGCTTTATATAAGCACTAGTTCTCTAGCTGTAGGTGTCTGAGTGTTTTGCTCGGCCTGGGTGTTTTCATTTGGCTTTTTTCGGAGTTTAGAGCTGTAGTTTTTGGGGAGTATGCGTGTGTGTTTAGTGGATCCAAAATTCTGTGCAGACACCAGACAGATCCGGCCTTTTTAAAGCACTGGTGCGGGCGTTGTGTACTTTGCATTTTGCTATGTGAGAGTTTGCGAATCGTTCGTGTTTGCATCTGAGTGTGTGCAGTGGGGGTGAAAATGGATGTGAGCGAGTCTCTAAGTGACGTCCAATGTCTTCTTGTATGTTGTCGGTGTCTCTGTATGCGTGTGTGTATTCATGCATGTGTTCATGATTTTATATATGTGTGTCCGTGCGCCTCTCTGCTCTGCAGCACGCAAACAGGCTGCTCGAGTCTCTTGAGGCGGCTCCGTTCTCCCTTAAGACTCCAGCCCGGGTTTGCCGCGCCTCTATGTAACCAAAGCCAGCATGCTGTGAACTGGGAGTCTCCTGGGTTGCCTCACAACCTCACACGGTGAATCCGCCTCCCACTCCCAAACTTCAGGTTTTACAACTCAAACTCTCCACAACATCATCCGCGAGAAACCCCCCCCAAAAAGGGCACCCTGAGAACCAGTCCTGCCCCACTGAATGCCGCGCGCACCCCAACATTTTGTTGCCACAATATGCCGAAGTTAGCAGCCCTGGACCTTTGAAAGAAGAAAAGAAGTTGCTCTGCTTCAGGGTGATCTACGGAGCCTGCTGCCGTCTGAGAATGGAATATTTATAACTAAGGCAAGTCTTGGAACCACAGCAGAAGAAGATGCATTGAGTTGAACTGATTTTCCTGGCCCAAGGAAGGAAAAAACCCAATATTTTTAATAAGAGGAGAGAGCTGTGAAATCTCAGCTCCTTTTATTTTTTTCCCGTGGATATTATTTTTTATTCAGTGTTTTTCATTTTAACAATCCTCTTGCTCCTTAAAAAATACTTGAATTTTTTTGCTGTCAGAGTTGGGTAGTGATGTTCATTTAATGCTGAAATAAGGTAGAAATAAAGTCTAGTACACAGGTTTTCAATTATGAACCAGGATAGCCTATCTGCAGTTGATCATTTCTCAATCTAACCAAATGTTATGTTCCTCGTAAAATGATTTAATCTCCTTTTAATCAAATTGCTTTCTCTACCAAATTCGGAAGTGTTTTAAACAGTGGCAAGCCGCCAAAAGTAAGAGCTGTATTTAAAGACGCATTTGCAATGCAATAGGTCTTGCATTTATGCGAGTTGGCATTATAAATGACAATGCCTTTTCTTTGTTTTAGAAACGAAAACAAAATAAAGGCATCGTTATTTGCAATATCAATAGCTCAAGCTTGTTTACTTTACTTAATGATGTTGTCTATAAAACACATTTTGCCCAATGGTGTCAGAGAGCTTTACAATAGAACTTAGTACGTTACATAAGGGGGATTACACATTAATAAGTAAGAAATGCATGTCTTACTGTAGGCTTATAGTTGGGGACTGCCTGGTCATAGTCTATTCCTATGTGTAGGGCTGTGGTTTGATATCCTTCACACTAACGCCTAGGTCTGGCTGTTATTTATTCACCCTGACCGTTCTTTACCATGCCTCACATTGCTGCCTGGGTCTAGCAGTCACTCATTCATTCTTCATCAATCATCCCCACTACAGCTGCATACATCGCAACAACATCGTTCCAGTTAGCACCACCCTCGAATAATTCTGCACCATTAGTCACCACAAATACTACATTAAACACACACAGTCACTTATTTATCCTGTAACTGCTTTGCTATATCTCACATTGATGCTTGAGTTTAACAGTCACCTATTCATCCAAGCAGTGCTTTCCCATGCCTCACACTGCCACCTGGGTCTGGCTCTCTCTGTTTCATTCTTACTTCCCCAGCCTGCAATACCTATTACACAAAGTAAGGCACTTTAAATAAATACAACTACGCCGCAAAGCCTTTTATAACACTACTCCTAAACGTACCTGTAATCAGGGTGACCTTTTTCATGCACAAAAAGCATTCCCGTACCACAAGCACAAATCCGGCAAAAAACATCTCTTACGGTATACCCCTATTACTACCTTCATTCATTTTGGTAATAAACTCAAACGTTTAAAACAAACCTTCTCAAGTACCATAAGACCACATTTAGGTGCATAGTTACAATAATAATGTACATGCACCTTTGCCAATAACACCATTCACTTACTTTAAATCATGTTAACTAGCTTCATACACATATGCTTCACAACCTCCAGCACAAAGGTTAAAATGCGTCTCCTCGGGTCGGTCCCTCCGCCTCCAATACTATACAAATGTTAAAAACTTTATTCAACACGGAACAAATGCCCACAGGGCAATCTAGACAGATCGCACATTTCTTACAATACACGTAGGCATCTTTGCAGCACGTAAATTAACAAAACAAGCTGCATTAGAAACTAGTGCGTGCGTAAAGCACTTCAATGCCATCGGGACCAGTTTGCACTATAGCAATGCGCTCGTTATTTTTTAATTAAAAAAATACACATGGCATACCCTACAGCACAAAAAACCTACTGCCTTCTGCCCATCTCTGCAGAAAGTACATTACTACGTCCAGCTGCATTCTAAACTAGTAGGACTTTAAAGAGCTTCAATCCCTTCGGGTACAGTTCGCGCAAACACACACACACACAACAACAACCACACACACAAACACACACAACACACACACAACACACACACAACCACTCACACAAAACCACACACAACCACCCACATAACCACACACACAACAACACACACAACCACACCAAGCATTGGCATAGATAATAGGTTTCGCATTTGGGACCGTAAAAGTGTTTATACACACAACAGTTGATGTTGTTGAACAAAGGAAATTATGCTGCATAAAAAAGTATTTATAAGGTCACAAAATCAAAACCTATTGCCTATGCCAATGCTTGTTATGAGGTGGACACACACGGTGCAGGGAGTTACCAAACCTCTTTAGTAACCACAGCGTAATTCACAATAAGTGGTTATTGTAAAGCCATTGCGGCCGTTGAATGTCATGTTGGATTCACAGAGTTCGCTTCCAGTACACCCCAAGACGTTGTGGAAGGGACACAGGAGATCACACTCAGTGATGCATAAAATAGTTTACGCTTCTCTTACCTTATAGTTCAGTTCCCCAAAGGGGTGTCTGCAAGGCTTCTGGTGCCAAAGAGACTGCTCTATTCTAAAAGAAGAGTAATGTACAAGATGAAGTTTGGCCACCTAAAACCACATTAATCATATGGTTTTTGAAGGAGTATCACATGCTTTGCAATTAGTATTTGCCAAGCTGAAGGCCTATTCAATGTTTTTACATGCTTACATTATATTTGGAACCCATTAAAACGCCACATCAGGTCACTCACCTTCTAGTAAGGAGTAATCTTAGTTGAATGAACTGCATTTTAATTTAAGTGCTACAGCCAGAAATATGACATTCAAGCTCCTGTTTGGTCACCAGAAGTCTTGCTTTTTTACTATCTGATCTCTCGTCACTTTATCTATCTATCTATCTATCTATCTATCTATCTATCTATCTATCTATCTATCTATCTATCTATCTATCTATCTATCTATCTATCTATCTATCTATCTATCTATCTATCTATCTATCTATCTATCTATCTATCTATCTATCTATCGCCCCCACTCTATCTATCGCCCTCACTCTATCTATCGCCCTCACTCTATCTGTCGCCCTCACTCTATCTATCGCCCTCACTCTATCTGTCGCCCTCACTCTATCTATCGCCCTCACTCTATCTATCTATCTATCTATCACCCTCACTCTATCTATCTATCGCCCTCACTCTATCTATCTATCGCCCTCACTCTAGCTGTCTATCTACCTATCGCCCTCACTCTATCTGTCTATCTATCTATCGCCCTCCCTCTATCTATCTATTACCCTCACCCTATCTATCGCATCACCACAGCATCACTTAGGGGCACCACAGCATCACTCAGGGGCACCACAGCATCATTATGGGCTGCCACAGCATCACTCTTCGCCACTACAACATCACTCGGCGCCACCACAGCATCAATCTGTGCAACCATTCAACAACAACTGGTTCGAATATGTTCTCTCAATGTTTCAAGCTTTATTACAAATGTCACAAAAAAAGTTAATATTTCACTTCTGTTCTTGGATTTTCATCCTAATAAAATACACTGAACGTAATCTTCACAAAAGTTATTTACAAACGTTTAAGCTATTGCCATTATAAATTACAATCACTTTTATTTAAGCATTAATTATAAAAAAAATTAAAAGCCATTGTTATTTGTAATATCAATACATCTAAGTCACGTAAATACAACACATATTGCATTACAAATGCTATAGGTGTCACATTTGCAAAAGTTAAAACTATTGGCATTGTAAATGACAAAGCTATTAATTTCACTATTTTCAAAACCAACACATAAATAAAAAATGTGTAATTTACAATACCAATAGCTCAAACTTTCCTAATGCGAGACCTTTTGCATTGCAAATGCTTGTTCTTCCATCCTGCACCACGCCCTGCCCCATCCTCATGTTGCTTCATCCCCACACTAGCGAATCCCATGTTGTTTCTTCTTCCCTAATGCTTTTACACCCCCCTTTCCTTTCCCCTCCCACTTAAAAAAGTCCCTTTTTCACATTGGTTTGCTTTTTTAAATACAGAACCAACACGGAGCAGTACCTAAGAAGAAAAAAAGAAGTGGTTGCGTCATTTTATAAGCATGCGCATGAATGGTGCACGTGCCTTCAAAATGATGTCAAAAGTTTAAATTTCTTTATACTTTAGCCATGCTGCACTGCATCAGGAATGTTGCCCAGCATGGCTAAAGACCGGTGGTAAAGCCAATAGGTGCCAAACGCAAGACCTATTGCTGTGCAAATGCTTGTAATTTTTTTCCTCCTCTCCATCAAGCGCTGTTGCTATCCCGCCCCCTCTGCACTCCTGCTGCTTGCTGTAGAGTGTAAGTTTACTTTGTACTCTTGCAGTGAACTTTGTACCATTACAGTACTGTTGTAGACTTTAAGTACTTCTTTGCGTTTTGGAAGGTTTTGATGCTCTTTGTAAGTATGCTGGAGAGGAAACAGTGTTTACAACGCTGTCTCCACAGCGTGGTACCCTTACAATGAGGTTGTTACAATGACCAAGTTGTTACTACGCATACCATTACATTGCAAGTCATTACTGCGACTTGCTGTAGGGGGCACACTGGTGTTGGATTTAGAATCCAACACCTTCCCCTGCTGTTGCACATACTGGAATAGTAAATAATACTATTCCTAAGTCCAGCGTGCCCCTTACAGCAAGTCGTAGTAATGACTTGCAACATAATGGTATGCGTTCTAACAACGCAGTCGTTGTAACAACTGTGTTGTAATGGCATACGATGTATTCCCATGCGTTGTAAGGGTATATATTCATGGTGGAGCCTCATCAAAGGTTCTCATCAAAGGACCCTCGGGAGTACCACATTTGTATTCTCTCACTAGAAATTTTGGAACACAAGAATGCTGCAGGATTCCAAGCTTTGCCCCACTTTCCCAGACAAATGGGAAATTGCCATGATAATTAGGAATACCTCACTGAATTCCTGTGCAAATTCCCCATTTTTTCTGCATTGTTTTTGCAGCTGGTCATTTCACTAGCTTTCGGGTGGTGAAGTATCCATGGAGATAGGAATTACCAGACATGTAGTATCCTTGCTTTGCTTGTAAGTCCCAGTTCATCCAGAAACAAAGGCCTTTATTACGGTGGCAGGCCGACCGCCACAGACAGGCACCCCACCATCTAGGCCATCGGTCCGACTGTTGCATTCCAATGCAGCCTGTCGCACTGCAGAGGTCAGGGTAGAACAGCAGCTACCAGCAGGGTTAGAGATCCCGTCGGGAGGACGGGCGGATTTTTAATCCCTACAATGGGGCAGTGCCTGCGCAGGCACCGCCGTAGGGATAAGGCTATCCCGTTCCGACTGCCTGTTCATGGCAGTCCCACTGCCATGAACAAGCAGCCAGAAAGGGGCTGTGGGGCCCAAAACAGGGTCCCCGTCCCCCGTAGACCACTGTAATGTGGCCCAGGGGCACATGTAGTGCCTCCACACTCATTCATGCACCGTTTGCCAGGCACAAAGTGCTCAATAACACTGCGGCTTGTGCTGCAGCCCTTTTCCAGGACCACAGCACAAGCTGCAGTGGTATTGAGCACTTTTCCGCCCGCCAGCCTAGGGACAGATTGTAATTGGGCAGTAAGACTTCAGAAGTCTTGTCGGGCGGTCCCCTACTCCTAGGCGATTGCGGTCAGACACTCACCCGACTGCCAACATAATTTTTAGCAGAATAGGAAATTGCATTGTACTCATAAAGGCAACCTAGATAAAGTTTGAATATTTTTCTACTTTTCAATGCATTTAGAAAGGACCACTGGCTTTTCTAAAGTTTGAAAGGCCTTACATTTCCAACATGTTTTGTTGATTGGATACGTTTTTATCCATTCTTTCCAATATTTAAATGCTGTTCATGTAACTTAAATGCTTGTTCTAGTTACACTGCAATTTGTAAACTTTTTGGGATTTTTGTAATTTCACAACTCCAAATACTTTGTGTAGAGTGTCAGTGCTCTTTGTTAGCAGCCACTGCAGGTAAGAGCGATGGGGCGGTGGGGCCGACTTGGGGGGATTTCGAGAGACGACCACAAGTGGAACTTAATTTTTTATTTAATATTCCCTTGTGGTCGTCACTGGAAATCCTCCCCCAGCCGGCCCCACCACCCACTGTTCTTTCCTGCAGCGGCCGAGGCTGCGTGTTAGTTCAGTAGGTTTTGTAAAGTTATGAGGCTCCTTGTACACCTCAAAGTGCTTTCCAGTGTTCCCATGAATTATGTATAATTTCTGTTCTTTTTGCAGAGTTTAATGTACATTTGTATATTTTATGTGTACTGTTTGTAAATTTCAAAAAATATTTTAAAACATTACAATGCTGTTTGTTATGTTTCTATGAACCATATGCATGATTTAGAGTTTGGCAGAGAGGCTACTTCATTGCAACGGTGACTGAGTACCCATGGAGTACTGATGTCTGAGCCTACTTTGGCTCCATCGCCAACATACTCCTCTGATGGCCCGACAGAATAAGTGTCATCGCAAGTCAGCCATCCAACTGCCCACTTAATTTAGAGTGGGCAATTGGATGTCTTTGTTTTGCTCTCTTCACGGCCTGGAAAACATTGAAATGAGGGACAGTAAAAAAAGAAAAATGTCCCCCACAGCATGGAAGAAAAATCCAATGGTGTAGGGGACATTAATTTTTCATTTTTCAAAATCAAACTCTACCTTTGCGAATTTGGTTTTGAAAAATTAAAGACTGTAAATGTTTGAGGGGCAGCTACCATGTTTGATGGGAATTAAGGTCTTACAACATTGACAGGAACCGCTGTGACAGTGGTTGTTCCCAATGTTTGGAGTTGCCCGCGAGGCTGGTGGACAACTCTAAATACGTTGGGAGGCGGTCTCTCTGGATGGTGGGGGCAATGTCCTCTGCCATTTTAATAGAGTAGCCTTCACCCACTATACTCCAAATCAGCCCCTTAGTTGTATGCTCTTTGCAAAGTTTTAATGTGCTTTGTAAGTCTGTTATCACAATTTCAAAGTTACGTCACGTTTCCATGGTTTAAGCAAGGTACAGTGCTTCTTGTAATGTTTGTGTGCTCTTTTTATATTTCAATACATCTTGTAAACTTTTAATGTTTCTATGCTAGCTGTAACATTTCAGCACTCTCCGTAACGTTTTGATGCCCTTTGTAATGTCTGATACACTTTGTAGAGCTTGATCCTTGTTATGATTCTAAACTCAGTGTAATAAATGGGTGCTCTTTGCAGAGTTTCCATGCTCTCTGTCAAGTATTATGCTTTTTGTATGTGTGGATACTCTTTGTAAAGCTTCGGTGCTATTTGTGCAGTCTGATATTTGTAAAGTCCGATGTTCTTTGTAATGTTTGATGCTCTTTGTAAAGTTTGACACCCATAGTAAGTTTCAAAACTTGGTGTAATAATTTGGTGTTCTTTTGCAGTTTCAAATGATGTCTGTAAGCCTGATGCTGTTTGTAAGCTGTTTGTAAGCGTGAATTCTTTTTGTAATGTTTCAGTTCTTTTGTTGAAGTTTGATGTTATTTGGACAGTTTGATCCTCTCTGTAAAAGTTTGACACTCTGCTTGTTTAGAATCTTGTATGATAGTTTGGTGCTCTTCATTGAGTTTCAATTTTCTCTGTAAAGTGTGATGCTCTTTGTCATCATGGAAACTCTTTGTAAACGTTCAGTGTTGCCTGGGGGTGGTCTCCAAAAAGTTTACATGGCAGCTTGTGGTGGCTTGCCGAATAGTGACACCTTGTCCTCAGTTTTGTATCATGCCCCTTTCCATGTTCTCAGCACTGCCTTGTGAAAGAGGCCTTTATGCATTGATCATGGGAAGATGTCTTACATAACTGATGTCTCCACTTCAAACGTTTTTTCATTTGATATGCTTTCTGATTAATTCTTTTTATGTTTCTTTTAGAAAATGGTGACCGCTCTGGACAAGAACTGGCATCCAGAGCACTTCTGCTGCGTTAAATGTGGAAGACCCTTTGGGGAAGACGGTAGGATCTGGGAACAGACTCTTATCTTTCTCTGTCTTTCACTAGGAAATGAATAAATGAGTGCTTGAGTGTACATTTTTTAAGGAGTGAATGAAGCTGTGCTCATGACGCGGTGTGGCTATAGTAAAGAGGCATGGGTTAATGTGATGGGGTTGCAGAATTAGCAAGTTTAGGAAAGTGGATCATTACTTTACTTGTCCACCTCAAAGTATAACACATCAACTACTAGATGTCACACAAGTTAAATAAAATAAACCTGTGCTCCATCCCTGGTAACGTGGCACAAAGCAGTTGGGTTTAAATGCAATGGGTAATTTAAGCAGTGTATATACAATAGAAAAAGTCACACGAAACACAATAAAATTCCACCAACAATTTTAAAATAAAGAGAAACATATTATGTGTACAATAAGACCAAATGACAAAAATTCAATTAGTGGAACTGGAGACATGAATTCTTAAAGATTTAAGTAGATATAGAGCCAAAAAGCACAAAGCGACAAAAATAGACCATGGAAGTGATAGACCGGGACCTTGGCGCAATTTGAGGCTGACCCCAGTGGAGCCCTGTTCGAATACAAGTGGATTGGACCCGGTGAAAGTCTGGCAGTCAAAAAGTTTGAAAATGTTTCAAAGTCCTAATCCAAAAAGAGACTTGGTCATTTTTCTAAAGGAAAAGTTGTCTCCCCATGGAACAAATCTGAGATTGTAGCCGTATCAATGGAACTGTTGGTTGGATACCTGCAGCAGGTTGATCCCGCAAAGGCTCTGAAGCTTTTGAGACTTTTGCTAGAAAAAATTCCTATTCCCAAAACAGAAAGGATCTTTGTCATTTTTTGACAGATGTTGGAGGGTGATGAACCTGAAATTCAATCTGATGTAGTAGTGGAACTGCAGATTGGGTTTGCGGAAGGCCCTTTTGGCTATGGAGCTTTGTAATCAAAGTTTTCAAACGTTTCTAAACTTTTTCCGGTGCCCATTCAACCACAGGAGTAAATGTATAAGTCCCATTAGGGATGGTATCTAAAGACTTTCAGAGTGTTAGACAATGGCCACCAACAAAGTTCAGTCCAAGTTACAGTTGCCACTAGTCAGCTGGGAATCGCTGAATTTTGTGCCCCTGTAGCCAATCAGGAGGTCAGCCAACTGACCCTTCGAGCCCACTTCCTTGTACTGGGTCCATGGGGGAACAAGTTCAGCCCTTCAGAACTCCTCACAGGTCACCGAGACCAGGTCCAGTTCTCTTCTGTTCTTCTATAGGTCCAGAAAGTGTTATGAAGAGGGTTCCTGGAGATGCTACATTTATGCCTGGCACAAGCTAGTAAGTGGAGGTGACTCCTGGGCATGCCCTAACCAATGGAGTTAAAGTTTCCAAGGTCAACACTTCCCACTTTTTCAGTAGTTCCTGTTTGCCTTGCTGCCAACAAGCAAACAAATTTAATGTGACATGGCATTTTCAAGATGGCGAAAGTATTTGGCCACACTGAACTTGGGCTTTGAGTGTGGTAGGTGTGTAAAGAAGAGCACTATGGGAATCCCCAGTGTCCTCCCGCATCTAAAACTAAAATCCAATTTGAAGCAGGCTCTGCATGCAAAACAAACAAGGAAACAGAAGTCTGGTAGGACAAAGGCAGCGCCCTACAGCACCCAGACAATGGATACACAAGAATTGTCCTGGCATCCTATTCTCTTCTTTTCAAGTGTGCCAAAGTGCTCCATGTGACTTAAGCAGACCTGCCAGGCAGGATTTTACACTGTAGTGTCAAAAGGATGCCAACAACCCCACCGTGCATATTCTGCTGAGCTCAGGAATAATCTCTGCCCTTTGAAGTCAACATATTGTGTAGCTCCTAGGAGGGATTTCGCACCTCTTTCCCACCTCATTTCGACCAAGTATTAGGGCCTGATTTATATGTAAGCTAAAATAGCAACAGAGTATCCTTATTGGCAACATAATGGCCCGCTCGATTTAAATGCAGGTGGACCATAGATTTGACTACGGCAGTGACTTACTGTATCACCGCCATAGCCAGACCTATCCGTCGGCCGACAGAGTAAGGGCTGTTGGAGAAATGACTATATCTCTACTCACCCAATCAGGATGGGTGGACATATAGCAACATTTTTACTGTCCATCACCATCAGGCACACCCTGGCGATGAAGTACAGTAAAATGCTCATAAGGCTTCCCCCTCCTTGGGAGATGACTCCCATGGCGAGGGTAGCATTACATTTTGTATTTAAAAAAATTCAATCCTGTATAACAATTTTCTTTTTGAGAATAAAAAAAATGTTTTAAAAATTGGTGCGCAGCTGTATCATGTTGATACAGACCTGCACCAAACAGCGAAATGCATAGGAAGGAACCACTGTGACAGTGGTTTCTGAGTCTGACAATGCATCATAAATGACCGCCTGCTCATTTATACATTTGGTGGATGGTCCCTCTGCCATAGGGATGGAGCAATTTGCTCCGTCCCCTTGGCGGAACGATGGGCCAGCCACCAAATAATAAATCAAGCCCTTAGTGTGAACATTTGCATTTGAGCTAATGCAAATTAGCTTCCAGCAGCTTCAGGCAGAGTAAATGTAACTTCCTAAAAGTTACATTTCTCAGATATTTAATACAAATCTTATGTCACCATCAGATTGGGTTTTTAATGAAAAAATACATCTTTGAATGGAGTCTGTAATTGGCACAGGTCTAACATTATAGATTAAAGTATATAATCTATCCTTTGACCTTTTCTATGTGCCAATTATAGTCTGACCAGTGACAATGCTCTCTTAGGCCAAGTCACTGAGGGGACTTGTCAATTCTAATGTCACATACTTTCCACTCTTAAATATTACCCACCCGACCATGTGAGCAGCAAGATATGCTTAGGTGTGACTTATGTAATATTTAAATCAGCTTTGCTTACCTGTCAAAATGGTGCTTTGACATGTCTTTGTAGCAGAGTTCAAGCTGCTGCAGTCAGGCTACACAGGGTAGGCTTGAAACTTTGTTTTCACTGTCACTGTAGTGGATGTCACAATAGGTGCTGCAGTCCCCAAGTGGCATATAACTTTTAATGCCATGAGTGTCCATCTCCACCATATGCTATAGCCTTATAGGAAAGTTAAATATGTCAATCAGGTTTTAAAAAAGGGGTAACTTTGCAACACAAGATTTTCTGCTCCTGAGGTCAATGGTCAATGAAGAAGAATTATTGGGGGGTGAAGGGAAAAGGTAAAAAGTCAAATTGCTCCTTACCACGTTCAAATGAGTGAGAGGTAATAGGTGAGATGGCCCTCTGTTTCAATCAAGATGGAAGATGTGATGCCCGTGAGGGTGAAGGGAAAAGTGAGAGCGCATGGCTTCCCCTGTGTGGAAGAGTTGTGTTATGTAAAAGGACAGACTTTGCCTGTCAGGATGTGGAAAATGAAAGATCCAACTTACCTCTTCACAGTGGGATAGGTAGAGCTTGAGAAAGGTGGGCTGCCTCCTGCTGGTTGCTGATGTACCCTATGTTTCTTGCCACCATACAGGGTTTCATGAGAAGGATGGGAAGCAGTACTGCCGTCAGGACTTCCACGAGCTGTTCGCCACTCGCTGCCATGGCTGTGCCAAGGCCATCTTAGAAAACTACATCTCTGCCCTCAACGCCCTCTGGCATCCTGAGTGCTTCGTCTGTAGAGTAAGTGGCACCTGATATATAGGGGGCCTGGCGATCAGATCCTGTGGAGTCCTCCATAAATATGGGCTAATGTGCCATGCCGAGCACCCCAAGCACATAGAAACCCTCACATATATAGAATGTTGTGCAATTGTGCTGCAGGATGGGAAAGATGGCATGCACAGACTTCAGAGGGAAGTTACCCTCAATACATTTCCCCGATTTTTGAATGGCCCACAACTCAACATTTTTTTCAATACCATTTCTGTCACTTTTTTCCAACATTAACAGCTGAAATTTTATATGTGTCTGCCGGCATCTTTCTCCCCATTGTAATTCTCCGTCAGATTTAAAGTGGAAAAGAGACACTTTACTTTGTAACTGTGTGTGTGCATTAGAATGTGGGAGTGTAACACACTCCTCTTTCCCGGAGTCCTTCCACTATTGAGAATGTGACAGACCTATATCTCTGAGCTCCTTGAATAGGGGAGAGTGTAACACGAGGAGCTAGCTATGAGTTCCTACACAGTGCTGTAACGCCTGTACTCAGTGACGCAGGTGCTCCTTCCCTGAATGAGAGTTTAACACGAGGAGGTATCGTGAGTGTGGTAAATAAATAAATAATACCCTATTTTTGACTAGGCATATATCATAACAGATAGCTCAATAAATAAGAGTCAAGATTCGAGGTAGTAGGAGTTTCTGCAGGTTTATTACAGCATAAGGACAGGATCAGGATAACCTGCATAGGAACAGAATGGCAGGGCTAGAGAGGCCCGGCAGCTGCCGGGGCTGGGTCTGGGATGAGCGCGCTAACTTCTAATAACAATGCATGAACTTATATACATAACGCAAACACATAGCATTACATTGCAGTAGGCGTAGCAGTGGGTGGAGCAGAAGGCGTGACGCGTAGCAGTCGCGAAAGATAAGAGTAAAAGTAGGTGTAACTGGGCGTATACATAGACATGTGGTGCAGACGTAACAGAATATGTCATAAATGGGGCGGAAACGTAGGAGGGGGCTACCTAAGGAGCCGGGACCTCTAACCTGATGGTGCGCGCAAACTGGCAATGACGTGTTACGAGGGGAAGCTGGGGGCTATGAACTCTGTGCTAGGAGCAGAGACTAAAGTCTGGAGGGTCGGAGCGACATGTACCTAAACCCTATCTAGTATCTGATGTTTAGGGAACATGTTGATATAAACTAGAAGTCAAGAGGGGAAAGGCTAACTTGATTCTAAGACTGGACCATGCATTATTCTACATGTAGTGCGTGATGAAGAATATTAAATGACCATTAAATGCAGTATTCTCTAACATGGAGCCCTGAAGGCTAGACAATGACGGAAACTATTGATGCAGTTCAGTAGCTTAGGAATGCAGAGAAGGAGGACTGAACTGATAACTGGAACTATAACATACTTTTGGCAGACTCAGAGGCAGAGCCAGGCTGCACCGGGCACTGCGAGGCAGGAAGTAAGTGAAAGGTCGAGGATACAGGTGGGGGCTGTATCGCTCCTCAGCGAGGACTTCAGGAGACAGGAGCTGAATCTGATGTCCAGGCCCTTTTGAGGCCTAGAAACGGGAACTTTATAATGAAATAACGTGCACACTGGGAAACGTGGCAACGTAGCTTTACATAGGCCTAATATTCGTAGTATTCACGAGGACTGGAAACTGGCATACTAGAGGTGGACACAACTATAATTGCGTCATTAATCAGACATGGGGAATAACATATGCATATTGGTCATGCACACATAACATATGATGGATGAGGCGTAGGGACACAGAACATGGCAAAATTTACTTTTCCACATTCCCTCCTTGTCACTACGTTTCCATCAGGAAACATCAATATTCATGATACCATCTATCATTTCATATAGTACCATTTGCTCGTCTCGAATTGTCTTGGAACGAGATTTAGAACGGGGCTTGGGACTAGGAATACAAGAGGTAGCACAAATGCCGCAAATCGCAGGGCCACATTGTATACAGAGACAGCAGCTGAATATGATCGCTACTGCAATGCCTAGAAAAGACAGGACTTTCCATCCCCAGGCGGAAATTATATTCCAGAACCAACCGGACCATGTCCAGGTGCCTGGATCTTGGTGTAGCAGATGGGCAATTTTATGAAGTCTGGTTATAGCTGAATAAACAGACGGCGCGTTATTTGGAATGAAAATGCAACAACTGGATCCGATGAGTCTACAGGCCCCGCCCCTATCGGCCAGTATGACGTCAAGGACGAGACGATTCTGTAAAACGACAATTCTCATAAAGGATTGCTCTTCGGTTAAGTTACCTAGAGCGGAGGCAGTCTCATCTACTACAGCTTCAAGGGTTCTTGTTAACCTACGGATTAGCTTACTGTTTATAACTGTGCCTAAATAAGGGAAAACACCTTTATCAATATCAATGAATTGCTCTGCGGCAGTTTCAGTATAATCGACAATCGGGGGATATCTCTTGTGTCTAGTGTGTACTAGGAAGGAATTCCTATGGTAATCAGGTGGGGCTAGAAAAACAGGTGGCAGTAGGAAGGCAATGTAACAGGTTCCCTCCCAATCGGGGGGCAGATGAACATATGCAGTTTGACCACAAACAAAATAAGAATGACGTGAAGCTTTAAAAATAGATTTCCCACTGTCACTATACTTGATAATAGTAGTACAATCACTATGTCCTACATGTACAGAACCCTTATTTCGGACACATAATTCGCCTTTGACTGGTAGTACTGAAATAGCAGGTGAGTCTGGAGTAGTATCAGACTGAACATTCAGGACCATAAAATTCGACGAATAATTACCTAAATTATACACTTCATTTTCTAGATCTAAACCTGTTCTGTGGGGGAGACCTTGCTTGTCTGGAAAACATGTACTGTTAAGAAAAGACATATCTGTTGAGGATGACGTTAACGTGGACCATGCTCCACATGAACCATTATGTGAGAATGGATAAGGAAAGAGTGGCAGAACTCCCTTCGGGGTCTGGAAAGGGGGGAGTCGACCACACACCCAACAATTAGTGGCATTGCTGGTCTGGTGTGAGTAATGTAACATGCGGATAAATGAATTGTTACGCATAGCGAGGCGGTATGAATATTCGTGAGGAGGCAGATCACTAAACGTGTGCTCTACTGTAACATTAGCAGACTTATTTACATGAGGAACTGAAAAATACAGGAAAAATGCATAACTGGTGCAGGAAATCAAAATGCTGATGAATAATATGAAACTTAGAAAAACGATACATTGAATTGAGCTTTGACTGACTCTCTCACTATGGGGGTCTATTTTATACATGTCAGAAACAGTCTAACCGTTTCACCTAGGGGAGGACTTAGACAATCAAACTGACTGACTTATTTTACTAGACCGGAGCTTTAACTTATACTCCTGCTGCGGAGTTTTCTCTAACAGGGAAGGGGTTGTAACAATGTCTTTTGCGGGACAGTCCTTAAGAGCAATAGTTTGGCAGTCTTTAAAATCCTGGGAATCCTTGGAAATGTGTTTAGAAACGGGTTTCAGTCCATTGAAAAGTTTAACGTGAGAAAGGTGTAACCATCCTTTTCGGCCTTCCAACTTCACGGCTGTACGGGTGGTGAGGAGGACCTGACGAGGCTCCTTCCAACGTGGCTCCAGCGGACTTGATCTGTCAAAATTTCGGACCATCACCAGGGAACCTGGAACGATTTCATGCGGTGCCACCTCGGTATTGTCTGGAAATGCGGCGGCAACCTGTGAACGACATGAGTTGAGGGCAGACATCAAGGAAGCTAGGTAATCTGTCAGCATATTACATGAAACATCAGTAATACTTCGGGGTCTAGGAGTACCCCACATGTTAGGGGGGCGGCCGAATACGACCTCATACGGGGACAGACCTGATCTGGAATGTGCGACCATGCGCATATAAAATAAAGCGACTGGCAGGGCTACTAGCCAGTCCACACCTTTTTCTTTACAGACTTTTGCAATGCGGATTTTCAGGGTCTGATTATGTCTCTCTACTAGACCGGCTGCTTCAGGATGGCGTACACAATGGAACTTCCACTGGTACCCTAACAACAGGGAAACGTGCTTCATGAGTTCAGATGAGAATGGCTGACCGTTATCAGAATATACGACTCTAGGGAGTCCATATCTAGGGAAAAACTCACGAACCAACTGCTTGGCAGTGGTCGCGGCTGTGTAATCTGGGACTGGATATGCTTCTGTCCATCTGGACAAAGCGCATACAACTACAAGGACATACTTGAAACCTCGACATCGCTCCATCTGAATATAATCCATCTGGAGGACTTCAAAAGGGTGGTCAGGAGGCTGGAAACCACCTTGTTCCACCGGGACACTTTTACCTGGATTAAACTGACAACATATCATACAGGTACGGACTTTCTGCTTGGCTGCAGCTCGTAAATGCTTGTTGAACCAAATGTTCTGGATACTGTCTAACATAGCTTTTTCTCCTAAATGTGCTGGACTATGTGCGGTATTAATGATGACTTGAACCATAGAGTCGGGGAGAAACCATGTGGCTCTACCCTTCGTTAACCATCCTTGATCTGTCTGGACCCCTCCTTGTTCAGACCATTTCTTGATTTCATCGGGAGTAGCATGTAACTGGATGTCTATGACATCCTGTGTAGGGTCCTTAACTGTCATACATGTAGCCGGGTCTGGAGTATGTGTCTGTGTCGGATTAGCTTGAATGTCTGGAGTCTGTGCTGTAAGCTTGGCTGTACGGTCTGCTAGATCATTACCTTGAGAAATAATGTCAGTAACTTTCGTATGTGCTTTACATTTCATGATAGCAATAGATGTCGGTAAATGTATGGCATCTAACAGAGCTTGAATAAGGAGACCATGCTGAATCTTGGTTCCATGAGAAGTCATGAAACCTCTCTCTTGCCAGAGCACTCCGAAGTCGTGTACAACTCCAAATGCGTAACGTGAATCTGTGTAAACATTAACTTTCAAGTTCTTGGCGTGTATACAGGCTTGTGTCAGAGCAACTAGCTCTGCTGCTTGAGCGGACAGGGTATCAATACGGTGTGTTTCAATAACTTCGGTGTCAGTAGTCACTGCATACGCGGCGACTAGTTCTCCTGTACTAGTTCTCATACATGAACCATCCACATAAAGTGTCAGGTCAGGATCTGGTAACGGAATGTCTGTCAGATCTTGTCTTGGCTTTGTCGTAATGTTGACTACTTCCACACAGTCGTGTGTGGCAGAATTTGAACTAACTGATGGTAACAGTGTAGCAGGATTCAGGACGTTGCAGCGTCTAATATCTATGTGTGGCTGGAACAGTGTCAATTCATAACCTGTTAAACGTGCAATTGTCAAGTGCTGAGTTTGTGTTCGGTTTAAAAGAACTTCTACTGAATGTGGGACTTGTACTGTCAGGGAGTGTCCTAAAACTATGGAATCACTTTGTCTGATAGCTAGTGCTGTGGCGGCAACTGACTTGAGGCACGCAGGCAATGCCTGGGCGACTGGATCTAATGTGCTCGAAAAATAAGCACAGGGCTTGTATTGACCTGCTTGATCTTGTGTGAGAACAGATAATGCTGTACCTTCACGTTCAGTAACGAAAAGTGTAAAAGGCTTACTGTAGTTTGGTGTAGCTAGAACTGGAGCTTGGCATAAAGCTTTCTTTAACTCGTTGAAACTAAGTGTATGTTCAGATGTCCAAGGGAGAACAGTCGATACGGCTGCCTCCTGTGTCGTTAACTGTATCAGTGGCTTGGCTAGAAATGCATACTGGGGAATCCATTGTCTACAATAAGAAGTAAGGCCGATAAAGGCACGTACCTCCTTCTGGGTTCTGGGCTGGGGAAGACTCGCTATTAACTGGATACGGTCTGGTGTCAACTGCCTACCCCTCTTGGACAGCAAGTGTCCTAAGTATACCACTTGCTGGACACAGAATTGAAGCTTCGAAGGTGACACCTTGTGCCCCATCTCGGCTAGGAAATACAGAACTGTAAGGGATGCTCGCTCGCATGTACGTTCAGAACGGGCTGTGATCAGTAGATCATCGACATACTGGAGCAGGGCAGTGTCAGTTGGCATGTGAATGTTATCTAGTTGTCTCTTAAGTGCCTGACTGTAAATACTAGGGCTTTCTGTGAAACCTTGAGGAGCGCGTGTGAACATATAGCTCCTTCCATTTAAACAGAATCCAAAAAGAAACTGGCTGTCTGGATGAATGGGAACACTAAAAAATGCATTCTTGAGGTCTATGACAGTGAAGAACGTGGCTTCGGAATCAATAGCAGTTAACAGGGAGGAAATATCTGGGACAACTGGATACTGCGGAATAATACATTTGTTAAGCTCTCGTAAATCAATCACTAATCGATATACTGGGGGTGCATTCGGATCAGTACGTTTCATGACTGGAATGATCGGAGAATTACATACATTGGAGTCAGTTTCTACAACTACTCCTTGTGCCATGAGCTCGTCTATAATTTTGGATAAGGCTGCTACAGCCTCAGGTGGCAATCTGTACTGTCTGATTCGCGGTAACACTACACCTGGTTTGAGAGTCACACGATGGGGTGTGATTTGCATGTAACCTACATCAGTTGGACCTTGCGCCCATAAATGCTGCGGAACTTTAGACAGTCTTGAATCAAAATCTCGTAATACATAGTGACCCTTAAAGTCACGTAGGAACAGACGTATTCCCTCTGGGGAACAGCATATGACTGCACCTAACTCTTTCAGTGTTTTAATGCCTAATAGATTTTCTGGACATGACTTAGTAAGTAACAGATCAGTAGTGCGGGACAATGGACCTACTTCTAAAGTAACTGGCTTTGATATTTCATTTACAATGGGTTTTCCTGAAAATCCAAGGGAAACATTTCTTGAGCCTGAGAGCGGAGCCCCTGGAACTTCGGCATGACTAATTGTGGTCCTACTTGCCCCTGTATCAATCAGAAACTTTCTGTCTTTCCCTAATACTTGACTGTGAACATAGGGACCTTCTTGATCTACAGGTATCTCGATGAGAGGCAAGCCTACCTCCCTCTCTAGGCTGTTTCATGAATATGGCTGGTACTCTGGATACTCAGACTGTGCATACTGGTACATCTGCGATGTAACATGCTGTGTTGCAGCAATAGGCTGCGGTACTGTAACTGTCTGTTGTGCATTCTGTGGCTGAGGAATCTGTGAAACTTGTTCTTGTCTAGACGGACGCGGTCTTTCTTTAGTCTTACCAGTAGCTATGTTGTGTTTCAGAACTGCACACTCATTTATAAAATGACCTGGCTGTTTACAATAATTGCAGTTCCCTTTAACGGGAGCTGCAGGATGACTGGCTTGATTCGGACCCCTCTTCTGACTGTCTTGAGGAACAGATTGTGCAACTAGCACTTTCATTTTCGTGTCTTTCATACGTTTTCTCTCGTGTTCTTGCTCTTCTCTGATTCTATTCTGGTGGTACTGGAGCATCTGGAGCATCTGGGACGGAGTATTAGCTTGCCAGGTGCTTTCGACTTTCAAAACTCGATTTTTAATTTGTGGGCTTGAATTCTCGACTAATTTAGTAACAAAAAGGTGAGGGTATGACTCACTACTTGTCTTGAGACCACTGTTGATACTGAAACATTTTTCAAATCTAGAATAAAAATCACTAATATCTTCGTCTTGTTTCTGTTTACAGGCTGAGATTGCATCCCAGTCTTCTTTTCTCGTTGTCAATAATCTGGGTAAAACTTGTATTAATAATTCTGGTAACTCTTTACATTTATCTCCAAGACCGGTACCTGGTACTCGTGCCTTGTCTTCAGCTTCTAGAACTGTCCAATCGATCTTTTTCTCTCCCACCTCCCATTCTTTTTCCTTTAGCTTTTCATACACCCCTGCGGGTAGCAGAACCTTTAACATTTTAATGATATCTGGGTATGTGTATTCTCCCATACGGAGCATGTCTTTTAATTCTCGATGGAACCCTGCTGGATCTTTGTCATGACAGGGAATTAATTTCTTCATTTCAAGGAGTTCCATCTTTGTGATTGGAGTGTATACAAACACTCGTTGCATTTCGCCACCCGTTCCTTTAACTGGGTGGACTTCTCGTAACGGATTCTGTCTGTCTATGTAAAATGGTTTACTTTCTGGGGGTGAGACATGAACAAAATGCGGGTTCAAGAACGTTCTATATTTGTGACGCTGTTCTAGAATGACACTAATTAAATCGGTACCTAGACCTTTCCATCTGTACTGGAGTAACTCGTTCAGGATATCATGTAACGGACCTGGATCAGAGTGTTGACCCTCATACAGAGTAATGAGGTGCTGAATCATATACATTCCCACCAGTCGCTGCTCGGCTGGGGGCAGTTTCAGAAACATTTGTGCCACTATTTCGTCTGGAAAAGTGGTAGAATCAGTAATCCATCGGACGGCTGATCGGGCTAGTTCTTGTTCATGCATGGTACTTAACTCACTATAACCGATTCGTGATTTCAGAATGTGATCGGTAGCTTGAAATACTTGTTCTAGAGAACCTTGTTCTGGTGCTGAATGATGGAAAATAGACTTGGGTTCTAGGCGTAAATGGCGATCTGGAAATCTAGGTTTTCCTACATACGCTATTCTGGCGGGATTCTCGTCGTCTTCCTCTTCAGGATCGGAGATACTTTCTTTCTCGCTTACTTGTGCTGCTTTACGCTGTTCGTGTATCTTTATTATTTCTTTACGGATTTTCTTGTACATACTTTCCATGGCACCGACGGTCTTGTGCTTACCCTCGGCGATATTATCACTCCACCTTGTCAGGATTCTCATTTCGGCAGAATCTTTAGACGGGTAATCTTGTTCTCTTATTAGACAATTAATCAGAAACTTTAATATCATGAGCTGGATCTCGGCTTTCCTTTGAGACATGGCTTCGTGAATACTTTCTGGATCATCCCCTGTACGGATGAAACGATATATTCTGTCTAGATCTTCTTTCATATTCGGTAAGGTGACTAGATACTCGGCCACCTTTCTTACACGGAACGAATATAAAACCATATTATCCTCGCCTGGGACTGGATCATAGACACATTCGGCAAGGGATTTTCTTATTTCTGCTACAGTCTGATGTCTAGGCGTACGCTGTGACGCTTGTGCATGTAATTCGGCTAACGTTAAACGCTTGTGTGGCGGCGGGGTTTGAGGAGGACCTCCTCCTGCGGCCCCTAAACTAGAATCATCGACGGACATTCTTCGTGGCGGAACGGGAAGTTGAAATGCTGGCTGGACCGGGGGTACCGTAGCAGGTACTCCGGTGTCTGGAAGAGCAGGAATTACCTGATTTACAGGAACTGGCGGAGCGTGAACAGGATTTGCATATTCGGGGACTGTGTCGTCCAGATAGGACGAAATAAAAATATCAGCTGCGGTCGGTTTGTGACGTAGCTTGGTCGGAACTAATGGTGGCGGGAAATTACTGGATGCCTCTGGGGTCGCTTTTGGCAAGCCCTCGGCAAGAAGAGGATACATACCCTTAATGAGGGCATGCCTCTGTCTGTCTAACTGTTCGGCTTTGACTTGTTCACCTATCTCGATTAATTCTCTTTCTTGGGCTCGTTCTTGGGATTCTCTACTTAACTCTGACTTTCTGACTTCCTTTTCGGTTCTTCTATGCGCTTCTTTACGCCATAACTCGATGGCATCTTTCTGTGACTGTCTGGCTTTCTTTTTCCATAATGCTTCTTCTACTCGCATGATACATTCGGCATCCCATGTACCCGATACGGGCCATCTATACTTTTCTTCTAACTGTTTGGTATACTCTACCCATAAATCTAGATATAATATGGCACTTATGCCATGTTTCTGATACATAAAATGACCTGGACTGTCCCTCGGCGGAACAGGAACTGCTTCTTCTAATAAACCCTTTCTAGTTTTTAACTGACGTAACTTGGAAAATATAGGCATGACTGAACTGTAATCTGGACAAAATACAATACACAATAAACACGAAATCACGTCACACTCATACCACAACATTAAAATACATGAAGAACATTATAAATAACAGTTCGGACAGAATATTACCTGGAATACTGAGAGCAGAAATACAAGAATTTTCTCGAGAACGGAACAGACCAGAGTTACTGGATGCACTGCTGTAACAGTACGGAACATACCGGTCCCATAAAGGGACGCATCAAGACCCGTATCCACCTAGGTGAACACTTCGTTTGTGAGTCTGGGTACCACCAACCCACGGACCAGGAGTCAATTTAGATTGGTCCTGTCTAGATACTACCCCAGCAATGGTACTCACCGGGCAGCACGGAACGGAAGGCCTCGGATCGGACTGGACTGCTACGACGACGGACGGACTTCGGGCTTCAGTTACGGGTGGGCCTCCGGATACCTCGGACCTTGGACTCTCGGCTTGGGCTCTGGTCGGGACTCGCCGCGTTCCTCCACCGTCTCGTTTGGATGCTGGACCGCCTCCTCCGTCTCCTCCGTGGGCCTGAGGGATACTTGAAGCAGAAATATCTGCACGTGGCCGGTATGGTTCCGTCACGGCTGCAGAGGGTCAGGGGGTCGGCGTGGCTTCACCGACGCGTGGGGAAAGGGCAGGTCCCTATTCGGGCGCCATTATGTGGTAAATAAATAAATAATACCCTATTTTTGACTAGGCATATATCATAACAGATAGCTCAATAAATAAGAGTCAAGATTCGAGGTAGTAGGAGTTTCTGCAGGTTTATTACAGCATAAGGACAGGATCAGGATAACCTGCATAGGAACAGAATGGCAGGGCTAGAGAGGCCCGGCAGCTGCCGGGGCTGGGTCTGGGATGAGCGCGCTAACTTCTAATAACAATGCATGAACTTATATACATAACGCAAACACATAGCATTACATTGCAGTAGGCGTAGCAGTGGGTGGAGCAGAAGGCGTGACGCGTAGCAGTCGCGAAAGATAAGAGTAAAAGTAGGTGTAACTGGGCGTATACATAGACATGTGGTGCAGACGTAACAGAATATGTCATAAATGGGGCGGAAACGTAGGAGGGGGCTACCTAAGGAGCCGGGACCTCTAACCTGATGGTGCGCGCAAACTGGCAATGACGTGTTACGAGGGGAAGCTGGGGGCTATGAACTCTGTGCTAGGAGCAGAGACTAAAGTCTGGAGGGTCGGAGCGACATGTACCTAAACCCTATCTAGTATCTGATGTTTAGGGAACATGTTGATATAAACTAGAAGTCAAGAGGGGAAAGGCTAACTTGATTCTAAGACTGGACCATGCATTATTCTACATGTAGTGCGTGATGAAGAATATTAAATGACCATTAAATGCAGTATTCTCTAACATGGAGCCCTGAAGGCTAGACAATGACGGAAACTATTGATGCAGTTCAGTAGCTTAGGAATGCAGAGAAGGAGGACTGAACTGATAACTGGAACTATAACATACTTTTGGCAGACTCAGAGGCAGAGCCAGGCTGCACCGGGCACTGCGAGGCAGGAAGTAAGTGAAAGGTCGAGGATACAGGTGGGGGCTGTATCGCTCCTCAGCGAGGACTTCAGGAGACAGGAGCTGAATCTGATGTCCAGGCCCTTTTGAGGCCTAGAAACGGGAACTTTATAATGAAATAACGTGCACACTGGGAAACGTGGCAACGTAGCTTTACATAGGCCTAATATTCGTAGTATTCACGAGGACTGGAAACTGGCATACTAGAGGTGGACACAACTATAATTGCGTCATTAATCAGACATGGGGAATAACATATGCATATTGGTCATGCACACATAACATATGATGGATGAGGCGTAGGGACACAGAACATGGCAAAATTTACTTTTCCACAAGTTCCTACACTGTGCTGCCATACCTGCACTCAGTGACCCATGGGGTCCTTCCTTGGGTGAGAGTGTAACATGAAGAGGTGTCCATGAGCTCCTTCACTGTGCTACCCTGTTCGTACCCAGTGACCTTTGAGCTTCTTCCTTGGATGAGAGTGTAACACGAGAAGGTATCCATGAGTTCCTTCACTGTGCTGCCGTACCTGCACTCAGTGACCCATGGGCTCCTTCCTTGGGTGAGAGTGTAACACGAGGAGGTATCCATGAGTTCCTACACTGTGCTGCCATACCTGCACTCAGTGACGCATGGGCTCCTTCCTTGGCTGAGAGTGTAACATGAGGAGGTGTCCATGAGCTCCTTCACTGTGATAGCCCGCTCGTACCCATTGACCTGTGAGCTCCTTCCTTGGGTGAGAGTTTAACACGAGGAGATATCGTGAGTTCCTACACTGTGCTACAATACCTGCACTCAGTGACCCATGGGCTCCTTCCTTGGCTGAGAGTGTAACATGAGGAGGTGTCCATGAGCTCCTTCACTGTGATAGCCCGCTCGTACCCAGTGACCTGTGAGCTCCTTCCTTGGGTGAGAGTTTAACACGAGGAGATATTGTGAGTTCCTACACTGTGCTACAATACCTGCACTCAGTGACCCATGGGCTCCTTCCTTGGGTGAGAGTGTATTACAAGGAGGTATTGTGAGTTCCTACACTGTGCTGCCATACCTGCACTCAGTGACGCATGGGCTCCTTCCTTGGCTGAGAGTGTAACACGAGGAGGAATCCATGTGCTCCTTCACTGCGCTACCCCTCTCGTACCCAGTGACCTGTGAGCTCCTTCCTTGGATGAGAGTGTAACACGAGGAGGTATCCATGAGTTCCTACAGTGTGCTGCCATACCTGCACTCAGTGACGCATGGGCTCCTTCCTTGGGTGAGAGTGTAACATGAAGAGGTGTCCATGAGTTCCTTCACTGTGCTAGCCCGCTCGTACCCAGTGACCCGTGGGCTCCTTCCTTGGGTGAGAGTGTACCAATATACACTATTTTGCAGTTCCTTCAATGGTTAGAGTGTCCACAATTTATGAGTTTTTTCACCAGCAAGAGTTTAACAAACTGAGCTATACATGAGTTCTATTACCAAAAAGAGTACAAGGCCAATTTATATCTGTGCTCTTTCACAGGGTGAGAGTGTAACACACTGTGCTATCCCCGACTACTTTCAGTGAGTGATAGTGTAACACACTGAGCTATCCATCATGCTTTTACTACCAATGGTATAAAATAGCTATCTTTGAGCTCCTTCTTTGGGTGAGAATGCGATACACTGAGCTATCCGAGTTCCTTCACTGGTGAAAGTGTAGCAGAATTAGCTATTCCTGAGTTTTTCACTATCAAGAGTTAACCACTATGAGGGTGGTTTTTAACTAACAAGAGTGCCAAAACACAGGTGTATCTGAGATCTTGTACAAGGTAAGAATGAAACTCACTGAGGTATATATTGTGATTTTTGTGAGTGAAAGTATAACACTGACTTCTTTCACTGGGTGAGGCTGTAACTAATGTAGGTGTACCTAAGTTGATTCCCTGAGTGAGAGTGCTGAATCATCAACTATCCCTGAGCACCTTTACCAATGAAAAAGTAACATTTTGAGTGACCGCCCTGCTCCCTATCCGGTGAGAGCTTAACAAGCTTAGCCATCCTACAATTGCCTTCAGGTGGATAGATTGTAACAAACTCAGATATCCCACCACTCTTTCACTGGCAACTCTGTGAACTAGGGAGTTGTCGTTCAACTCCATTGAAAAGTGAGATTGTAACACACTGAGTAGTTCCTAAACACCTTTGCTGGTTGAGAATATATTTTGCCAAGCTGTCTGTTAGATCCTTCACTGGTGAAAGTGAAACACTAAGAGGTAGCTCTGACTTCTATCACTGCGTGAGAGTGTAACACATTGAGCTATTCCCGAGCGTCTTCACTGCACGAGAGTGTAACACACTATCACTCCCTGAGCTGCTACACTGCATGACCAACATATCAGACTATCTAGATGCTCTTTCTCTAGGTGAGAGTTACTATCACACTGAGATGCTGAACTCCATCACTGTGGTGATGCCAGTGCACTTTAGTCATCTATGAATTATGAATTGTTTGGATTTTCCACTGGGGTAGACTTATAGCCATTGGCATTAATGGTTCTGGGGTTTCAGACTGACCCACTTCATTCTGTTCATCTACTTCTCCCTAATCAGTTCCACTCATTGTATTGCTGCCTGAGTGTTAAACTTCTCAACATTAGACAGCCACAACAACAACCACTGACCTATGTCTCTCTTTTCCAGGAATGTTACACACCTTTTGTCAACGGAAGCTTCTTTGAGCACGAGGGTCAACCGTACTGCGAGATTCATTACCACAAGAACCGGGGATCCCTCTGTTCTGGCTGCGAGAAGCCGATCACTGGCCGCTGCATCACCGCCATGGGCAAGAAATTCCACCCTGAGCACTTTGTGTGTGCCTTCTGCCTGAAGCAGCTCAACAAAGGGACATTCAAAGAGCAGACCGAGAAGCCGTACTGCCACCCCTGCTTCATTAAGCTTTTCGGCTAACCCACAGTCGCCGGCTCCAAAGAGCTTCCCACATGTGTTTTATTAGCGTATTCAAGTAAATCACAGCCACCAGAGACCTGCTGACACCCTTGCTTCCTTACACGTATCGGCAAAATTATAAACACCAGCTCCATCAACAACTGCCACCAGGTCTGTGCCCTCAAACCTATCAGCTTTTCCTTGTGCCCCTGATGCCTACTAACTGCCACAGTTCCTGGAAGACATTAGCTAATTGATTAGCACCCGCCTTAAAGTGTCCTTCATCCACCACGCTTTTGAAAACCCATGGGCTAGACCATTATCAGCAGCTTTAAAGTGTCCTTTCTGCCAGAGTGGCTTCTTCAACAACTGAGCTGAATCATTGCCACCAGCCTTAAAGAGTTATTCTGCCTACCTGTCTGCTTAAACTCATGGACTAAGCCTTGAAAAGAAGTCTTAAAGGGGTCATCTTAACCAACCCCAAATGATGATGCTGTCAGGTTTTGTGAACTCATGGGAGGAACCTTCATCACTAGCTCAAAAGTGCCCAACCTCCAGCCAGCTTCTTAATCCACAGTCGCAAGGAACTGTGAGATCTACTCGCAGCTCTGTGATGTTGACCCTTTGGCTGTATCACAATCTCACTGAGCAATAAGTCAAACATTGTGCTTGCTTTATTGCATTCCCTGGGGAGATCACCTTCACATGGGTGTCCTGGGGCCTCTCTAGGTTCATTCTAAATCTAACTGACATCCCCAACCAAATGAAATCCTTTAGTTAAAACATTAATATTTTCTACCTATAGTTAAATCAACATTTTCACCAAATTCTCCTGCAGTGCAATCAAAATCATAAAAAGTCTAACTGCAAATTGGTTGTAGCTGTTTCCAAAGGCTCATTGTGATATACATCATCATATCCTTCCCAAATATTCTACAACAAAACCAACATCACATGGGCCTACAGCAAATGTGTTCACATTGTCTCAAAGAGCCTTTAGAAGCGGCATTGTTCACCATCACCAAATAATTCTAACATTAAGGCATTAGCATTCTCACAAAAGACTGCAACTGCATGGCCCTAAACAGATTCCTAAATATTCATAAAGCAGCACCATCAGCATTGTCACCAAAGAGTTCTATCCCATTTGAGCCAAAGAGAAGTATATAAAAGATATTGACATTGCTATCAGAGAATCCTACATCTAAATTGTAGTCTTCCTCACAAAATGCTCCATCAATCCTACGTCAGAATGTCACAATTGTCATCCAACAGCCCTACAGATAAAATATCAGTAAACGTCCAGGGACATCTTCAGGAATTTGGGGACACCCAAGTCAAAAATAATTTGTGGCCCCCTGCTCAGAAGTTAACACCTATGAACTTTTTTTTATAGGTTTCAGCTTATTTACGCCCTTGGTGACTTTAGTCGTATGACTGACAACTCTCTTTCTTGGCAGGTGTATGACATACCAACACATTTCTTGGTAAAGACTGTTTCCCCTCCATTGGCCAGCTTACACCTGGGCCTAATCCTGGAGCAAACAGTCTCTCTCTGGCTGGCAAACACCAGAGAAACACAAACATTAGCAGCCTATACAAGCCAGCTGCTTGTGTTGCAGTGAGCTAGTGTCTTACTTTTTGGGCCTGTGCGTACGCAGGGTGTTTTTTTCTGTTTACTGTACTCCACTTTTTTGTTTACTGCACTCCAGTCCCTGCTCTGTGAAGAAAAGGCACTCTGAGTCAGGCGGAGTAGCAGCTCCATGTGGATGGTGCAACCATGGAGAGAGAATATAATGCCGCTCTGCTCTGCACATTAGCACATGGCTTACCTGCCCGAAAAGCAGAGACTAGCGGTCCGACCAAGCCTTCTACCCACAATCTACACTGTAGCAAGTCTGTCCAACCCATTTGGGCACATAGTGCTGATGGGTGCCTTTGTTTACTGCACTGCCTGTGCTGCGAACAACAGGTAGTCGCAATCAGGAGCCAGCAAGCTATAATCACATTGCCTGGTCGCAGCTCCACAAAAATGGTGCATTTGCAGTGGGACACACCAAGCCAATCTTTACTGCATAGGGGCACATTCTAAATATAGGTAAAGGCTTGTGCAGCAGGGCTGGGGCTACACACCTAGAAAGGTTAGAGTGCTCGCTGAGTCAAATCAGAATCAAATAGGTGTATTCTGCACCTCTCTAAGGGCCTCATTTACAATACTTCCTGCTGTGCTGCCGTGCGTGAAAATAAAAGGGCAGGAATGAGCCGTACACGTTGTAAATCTGGGAATGTGTCAGGTTCCATGGATGTTGCTTGAGAAAACGCACAGCAAAACCAATGGAATACCCTTTTCACACCGAGCAATGTGTGAAAGGGACCCATATTTACAAGGCCATGAGAAGTAACGCAGGGTGACTTTAGGTGGCCTTGTAAATACAGGCTAACCTGTTGCGCAGCATCAAAAAAAGTGATGCACCAGCGGCGCAATGGTCTTGTAAATGAGGCCCATAATCTCTCAGGCGGGATCTGGACTGCCAGGCAGCCTGGGCTGGCTCTAAAAAAATTGAGTAAACAAGTAGGTTATTTTAAAGCAATGTGGAATTGTCCAGAAAGGTTAATAAGGGGGGCACTTAAAAGGTGGGGGTCCTGGGCCAGAACCCACTTTGAGCATGCCATAAAATGTCTCTGTAAAAGCCACCAAAGAGAATTACATCAATAACATCACTGCCACAATTTGATATGTCCGACCACGAAGCAATCACTATCGACAGTTGTGTCCTTCGGTAAACCCATAAACAGTAATAGGGAGTCCAATAAACAAACCATCAACCGCGTCATCAAAAGGTCTAGCAGGCAGCCGTTAATATCTTCACCAAAGTGCCTCTAATCTAAATCATAACCACTTTCCACGAAGTCTCACAGTGAAATCATAAATATAATTGTTCAATAAAGCTGCATGTAAAACACCTAAAGGATGGCCAAATACACGTACGACTCGACGATCAATCATCATAGTCTCTATAGTGCCAAAGAACAGTCATCAATATCTTCACCAAAGTGTAATTTAACCTCTTCGATGCGCCGGATGGACCCCGGCTGTCCGACGTTACGGTGGGCGTGTGCGGGGGACAACCGGGGGCCGCCCGTTCCACGCACGCGTGGAATTCTACCGCACCGTGGAGGAATTCCAGCCGCGTCGAAGCGCCTATACCCTGAATGATGACATCAAATATTTCTGTGTCAAACCATTAACATTTTCACCTACTTAAGCGGCATCTACGTCATCCACGTCATCGCCACATGCTTCTACAACCGGATGATTGACATCGTCGCCAAAAGGAATGCCATTCTATGTGTCTAAATCAAACTGTGGTGTGGAGAGTGCTACTGCAACCTTTACCTGATAAACTATGTCACTGCACCCGCGTGCCATCATCAAGGACCTTAATTGTCTGTTCTTCTTTCCCAGCTTTGGCCTGAGAAGACGTGTTCCTTTCAGCATTGCTGAGCAGGAAGCCTTAAGGTTGGCCTGTGGCCAGTGTTCATCTGTTGTGGGCAGTGTGACGTCACTCGGCATGGGTCCCTCTCTTGACTGGTGTTCTGGTTAATGTGCTATGCTCAGCAGTGTCGAGCCTGGACTGCTCTGATGCTTTTGGCAGTGTGTGGTCTTCATATGATGTTACCTTGTATGGTGCAGTGCTGAGGTAACGTGCTAGGGGGTCTGCTATGAATGGACATGCGCCCCACTCTTCCGCCATCTAGTGTTGCTTCCAGAAGACTGCAATGTAATATTTCCTAGGCATTTTCTTTCGACTTCAGTCATATTCTGACTGACTTGTGACCATGTCACCCTGTACAGGACACATACTCTGCCTTATTTCATTCTTTAACATTTTCCTTCTCAGTGAGCGTGCTAAGACCTGTGTGGTGTGCTCAGGATTGACGTTTTCTTCAGCTTTACACCTGTAAGTTGTTCTCAGGTTCAGTGCATTCTCAGTTTACAAATTATGGGTAAAAAATGACTCGAGGAGGGGCCCCCATTTTCTAGATTTGATAGACGGCATGAGTATTCCTATGAGGATGGGCTGATGAAGACCTCGGGACTTGGAAAAGGTGTTTAAGGGGGACAACAGCTCATCTGGGTATGGACGGAAGTGACGTCAGGGGTCAATAAGAGGAGATGAGTTAGCCTTAGGAGGAGGATAGAGGCCTTCAGCAGTGAGAGGCTGTGTGCGAAGGAAGAGCTATAGGAAATGCGAAATTCTCTAAGAGGCTTGTTAAAGGGGGATCAATCTCGAGTGCAGGAATTGATTTGTTGAGGGAGATTTGTCAAGGCTTGGCGACATCTTGTGTGCTGGTAGAATGCAAAAGCAGGGATGGGTCATTCGGTGAGAGATTGTGTTTTGGGGTAAAAGTTAACGGAGGGCAAAATCCTCCCATGGAGCTGACTAAGATCATGGCCGTTGACTCAGAAATGGTTACCGCAGTCACCTGCAGGGTCTTAGGGAGGCCTGTTTGGCCAAAGCCAAAGCCACAGGTTCCTCCCCTTGACCCAGACCATCATTGATCTGAGGCCCAACCTCAGATACATCTTTCAAATGGGGTGTCTGTCCATCCAGTGGTGGTGGCTGTGTGATCCAGATAGAGGTAAGAGGTGCTCGGGCTCTGGCAGGAACCATCCCAAAGGCGTGAGCTCTCTGTCAACAGTCTTCTGTCATGGAAATAAAACTATTGAGTCCCTCAGAAGACCCAAGAAGTCTCCTGTTTTAGTTCCGGCACACTCAATGCCGCCTTCCTGTTTGGGGAGACAAGTACCTGTCAGCGGGGCTTTCCAGCGTCCAAATCAAGACTCTACGTTGAGCAAGCCAATGAGTGACTGATGGCTAGAAGGTGGCATGGGCGAGTAATCCGCACAGTGTCCAATTATACTATTTATGTACCAGAAGAGGACAATAGTGGTATAGGTATTGGGTATCCGATGCCATTTTCTAAAAGCGGTGAATTTCGTAATCTACCATTCCCGCATTGTGTTTGTTCTAAAGTTCAGGGCATTCCCCGCCAGGATTGACAGACCTGGTGTAGGGCGCTTACTTATATGTGGGATTTGCTGCCTTTGAAGATCCACCGAATGTGAACCAATGCCCCCATATTCTACTGCCAATGCTAAGCGGCTAAGTCCTATGGACTGAGGGTGGCACTAAGTGGTGGCCACTTGTGTGGGCTTGTAGAACGCTCAAGCACCCTGGAAGGGCACGCGCTCCCTAACTGGCGCTCATTTACAAAAAAGGAGCTGGTTCGATGACGGGGCACTAGCGCAGTTGCCTGGGTATATTTTACTGGTTTTGTGCCCACGGTGCCAGCTCCAAGTCTTGTAGTGGGGCGATGGGAGCTCACCCTGATTCTGACCCTGACATCAATTTAACCGCAAAAGACCAGGCGCCCGAGCAGTGAGCTGGCCAAGCTGGAACTGATCATTGCCACCGACTCCCCTGTCTTGTGGGCATGCGACGACTGCGAGTCCAAAACTGCACCAGTTGGAACCTGGCAGCAATATCACTCTCTCTGAAACTTTTGTCTCTCCCACCTTCTCTCTCTCTGTCTTTTCTTTCCTCCTTCCTTTTCCCTCTGTCTCTCCCCCCTCCTCATTTATGGAGTATCCCCTCGAGCCTCACCCTGGCATTGCCAGACAGTATTAATGTTTTTGGAACTCAGGTATTTTAAAGCTTCAGGCCCAGAACCGGAAGAGGTGCTCAGAAGTATGTGCTTAGAAGCATGTAGAAATATATCTATCTATGCCCAGGTGCTTAGAAGTATGGTTTTGTATATAAAGGCACCCTCTGTGGTCAGACACTAGGAAATATGTTTGTCTATGCCCAGACACTTAGAAACAGATATTTGTATGCCAAAGCACTTAAAAATGTGTCTCTATTACCCAAGAGCTTCGAAATATTAAAATTGTATTATCAAGCACCTAGAAGTGTCTATGCGCCCACTATGGCACTTTGAGATATGTCTTCCTGCAGTGAGGTACTGAGAACAAATATGCCTGTGTAAACTCAGGTGCTTGGAAATATATGCTTATGTAAACTTGGTCAATTAGACGTATGCGTTTGTACATTTACTTACTCAGCTGTGGACTCGGATGCCCTTGTGTGTGAACTTTGAAAGGTGCCTCTTCATGCTCAAGTCTTAGTTTCGTTCAAGCACTTACAACATGTCTGCTTATGCTCAAGGACTAAGAAATATGCCTGTGTACTCGGGGACACACAGAAACATCTCCCTGTGTGCTCAGAAACGTGAAAATATACATTTTTGAAAATTCATGTGCTTAAAAGATGTGCATTAAGCCACTTAGAAATATATATTTGTAGGGAAACATCCTTTACAACGCAACTTTTACAACGCACTACCATTACGACGCAACTTTTACAACGCAAGTCATTACAACGAATTACGCTGGAGGGCGCTCTAGGATAGGGAATAGTTTAATTACTATCCAACACCTTCCCTACTATCCACAGGGACTGGAGTTGGAATAGTAAATTAAACTATTCACTATCCAGCGCCCCCCAACGCAAGTCGTTGTAACGACTTGTGTTGTAAAACCTGCGTCGTAATGGCATGCGTTGTAAAAGCATGCGTTGTAACGTTATACATCCATATTTGTATATCATCTCACTCAGAAAAATGTCTGTGTACACCAGGGCACTCTGAAATATGCCAGTGTACACCAGGGCACTCTGAAATATGCCAGGGTACACCGGGGCAATTAATTCCAAGTTTGTGTACACCGAGGCACTCTGATAATAGCGCTATTCCCACGAGCAATGTGTGTACAAGTACATCCGGGAACTGAGAAATATGGCTGTATAAACTCGGATCCTTAGAAATATGTTTGTGTCTGTGCAGAGTTTCAAAATATAGCTGTGCTCAGTCAGGCACTCAGAAATATGGATGCACTTTAAGCAATCAGACATATGGGCCAAGCGCGTCAATAAGTCTATGTACATTGGGGCACTATGTTAATGTGTCCCTGCCTTCCATGCACAGAATCGATGAAACATTGCCATGTGTACATGTGTTGCACCAGTGTCTTTTACCATAAAATAATACTCCAGAATGTGGTTGTGTACACATGGGTCCCTATAAACCTATCCCTGCACCATGCCTACGCCTAGAGTGTCTGTACTGTGGGGGGAAGAAGGGTACATGACATCAGGGTAAAAGAAGGGTGGTTTAAATGGACGAGAGGACGGCGACGCCAGAGGGAGCTATAAGTGTACCCCTGGCAGGGGTGCATGGTTTGGCAGTGGCGGCTCCTCCACTAAGGCGGAGGAGCATCGTCCCACTGCTTCAGCTGCAAGCTGAACGCAAAAAATAAAATGATAATAACGTTCATTATTATCATTCTGTTTTTTGCATTCAGTTTGAATTCAGCTTGCAGCTGAAGGTGGGCGGGGCTGGGCTGGCTCCCCGCGCATCACAGGGGTAGGAGTGGTGGCAGTACTTAAAGTGCGCATGGCGCTTTGGCCGGCCGTCTCAGGCGCACTTTGCATGCTCTCCTTGCAGGCTGGATTACAGTCAGCGTGGAGAACATGCACAGCCTGCCAGCCCCTGTCTGAGCGCCGAACCACGGTGCTCAGACCAATCACAACGCTGCTAAGGCAGCGTTGTGATTGGTGAGGGGATTCTAGGAGGCTGTGTGCGTCCTGCGGTGCAACATCAGTGCTACCCCTTCCTGTCTGCAGTTCAGAAAGAGGCTGAAGAACCTCCTTTTCAGTTAAAACTAGCTCTCCTTACAGGAGGTTTCACCCAGTGCTTAATTTATGGAAAAATAAGTGCCAGGGGCCTCCCAGGAGACCATTGCAGCTTGCACCATCCTTTGCCCTGCATCACTGCCAATGACAGTATCAACACAACGAGTTAACCATCACACTCTTACAAGTTTGACAATTTATACTATTCCAAGCCCCCAAAGCTATAAGAATGGCTTGAATGGCAGCTATTAGTCAATGTTAATGTGTATTGAATTAATAAACAGCTGTTGCTATGCTCATAACTATAATAGGCAGGCAGCGCCACCATGTGGAAGGCTGTCATAAGCTCCGGTGCTGACAATTAAGTGCCAGTGCCGAGCACCGTAAACCATAGGTTCAAATTAAGCACTGGTTTCGCTACCCACAAACATTGTGCTTCATTGTAAACCATGCTCACTTGTAACTCCGGGCCCCCACCATTGGTTAGTGGTTTATTGTCCTACAGCTAGGCTCGAAGTCCATAAATACCTGTACATATATACATGGAATTGGGGTGCTGATGGAGGGAAGGACATAGGACATGAAAGGGAACCGTACATGTAGTGATGGGAAAGGATACATATGATAAAATACCAAAGAAACAGTGCAAACCTGGCTTAGTGGCATAAACCTTGATGACTTTGAACCCCAACGTTTACCGAATACCAACTCACTTGGATTCACCCTGGACACGAACCTCACCCTCAAGGAAAACATTACCATAAAACAAAGATGGCCTGGCACCAGCTTTCAGTTCTAAAGAAAGTGCAAAAGTATTTTCCAGAAAGCGACTTCAAAACTGCTGTTAAAGCCCTCCACTAGGCACCCGTTAAGGGCACCCTACTTGCCAAAGAAGTTCTCATACAGGGCCTAAAAAAGATATGATCACAACATCCTCATCCTGATGAAACTCCACTGGCTCCCCTTGCCAGCCACCACCATTTTCAAAACCAGCTATATCATTTATAAAACCATCATGGCCACCAGCCCTGCTTATCTCACAGATTGACCTAACGGATCGGTCCTAACGGCTCGAGTGGGTGACCTTGAAGCTGGGGAACCCGGTTCGAGTCTCGGCAGGGTCGCTCAACATCCTGTAATTCTGGGTGAATCACGTAATCTCCCCGTACCTACCAAAAATGAATGTGTCCATCTGTAATGTAACTGGTGCTCATGTAAAGCGCTCTGATACCTTCGGGTTGAGCTCGCGCTGCATAAATCAAAAAAATTAAAATAAAATAAAAACTCGTCATTTCTGTTGGTTCTCAGTGCCTCCTTAGCCTGGACAACATCTGTTTGCCAACTAAAAAGTGTAAAAAAGAGAAAACAAGACAGCATATCATTTCCATGTGTGCACCCACGATCTGGAACAACTTCCCTGTATCCATCAGGAGTGCCAAAACGCTGCTCCAATTTAGGACCGAGTTGAAGACTCACTTCTTTAAAGAACACTACATCACAATGCATCAACTGTACAGTGCTCCACCGCCTTTAGGCTAGGACTGGGGTGGGGTGTTGTACTAAAGAGGGAATGAGCCAGGGCTCATGAGTTCTGGTGATGGAGAGAGGGGTGCAGGACATAGGGGTGTCCTAAAGGTAAATGGAAGATGGAAGAAGGGTGCTTATGTGACAGAGAGGAGTGCAAGGCATCAGAGTTCACGTGTGGTTTATGGCAGGGGTTACCTGGATTTATGGAGAAACAAGATGGCTACAGGTGAGGTAAGACATTGGTGGTTGTGGGATTCCTAAATCACACAGTCTCCATTCAGGGAGACTTTATGTCACTGCTATTGTTATGCTATTGTGTATCATTTTGTTGCATGTACCTGTACTGTCCAAGGGATGCTGTTTAGATATCCAAGTACAGGCATTTTGTGAGGATCAAACAGCAGGGACTAACAGAATAAAGCGCCCTGAAGACTGCTGTCTGTAATAGACCCTACTTTCTCACTACACAAGGGTCCAGCTCATACCCTGTGCTAGGAAATGCCAGGGCGCACAATGCCATACTCCCGCACTCTTGCAACTCAAAAGAATCACTACACAGAAACATACACACGATTGTGGCATACTGCCACATATGTCCTGGAGTCACAAACCACGTGCAATACTGAGAAACAAAACGCACACACCTTACACGGAAAGCAATGGGGTACAGATGCAAAGCCTTTACCCAGGAATAAATACACATGACACAGAGATACACAAACGGAACAATCGAACGATGAAACAACACAAACCTGCGTATGCAGCACTGGGACACAATTCTGTCACACATAACAAAGACGCACAACAGTGAAATAAACAATGGCGTTCAACACAGGCAAGACTGAGACATTCAAAACACACACACACAATATTACAACCCTGATTCAAAGGTGTGCGTAACAGGATGGGGAATCAGTGGCCCTGCCATCGTGATTTCAAGTTCAGGACTAAGGGGCATATTACCAACGATTAGCGATATTTATCGCTAACTAGGCTTAGCAACGAATTTTTTTATCGCTAAGCATCGCCGGAAATTATCGCTGAGATAACATGCTATTAGCAACGTTTATCTCCAAAGCGATACATTTTCCAGCGATAGCGTGAATATCGCTGAGAATACAGCGATATTCACGCATTAGCGACAAAATGCTCTTAGCCATGCTATCCACCTCCCATTGGATAACATGGCTAAGAACTGGTCAGAGCAGGCGTTAGTTTTTGGCAATAGGGGGAATATTTCCATCGCTACGCCTGCCTTGTTAATAGGCGATAGCGACGTTAGCGACTGCTTTCAGTCGCTAACAGCTTGGGTACGCCCACTTTGCATGTCATTAGCGATAAATATCACTGACATGCAAAGCGCGACCCAAACCGCTCGATATCGCCTAAAGCTGTCGCTAACTGCTGTTAGCGACAGCTTGCTAATAGAGCAATAGAATTATCGCTACTTAGCGGCCAAAAAAATAATTGCCTATCGCCCTGCTTGGTAATATGCCCCTAAATTCTGAGCCCTGTGCAAACAGAATTCAGCACAGGGTTTGGCATTTCGAGTTGTGTGATAATGATAACATCTGCTGTTTTCATCTGGCACATTTCTGCAGATCAGGGCAAAAGTTTGAGGAATTTGATGCACAATTTTTAATTTTACGACTCGTTTCCATGTTTAAAACTCAGAAAAGGAGATGTTTACCACACCAGGTAGATACCGCGCCCTGTGGTAACATTCACAGGGCGACGTAAATACCCCACCCTATTCCGCACAACTCTCAATCTGGGCCTAGGGCTCTGACTCTAGGTGGGGGATAACATTTCGATCCATGCGAAAATCATAATTCAGAGATTAGCAGGAAACAACACAGGGGCATATTATCAAGGGGGTTTATCTCCACTTTTTTGGCTTTAAAAGCCAAGAAAGCGGAGATAAAATTATCTTCCTATTACCTAACACCAGTTAGCGACAACTAGTAGGAGATAGCGACCATCTTGGGCCCCACTTTGCATGTCAGTGATATTTATCACTAATGACATGCAAAGTGGGCGTGCCAAGATGTTAGCGACTGGAAACAGTCGCTAACATCGCTATCTCCTATTACCAACTTTTGGAGATATTCGCGCTAAGCGCGAATATCTCCAAAAACTAACACCTGCCCTGAGCAGTTCTTAGCCATGTTATCCAATGGGAGGTGGATAACATGGCTAAGAGCATTAGCTCGGTAATGCATGAATATCGCTGACTTTTCAGCAATATTCATGCGTTGCGGCCGTTTTTTATCGCATTTGCGATAAAACTTGATAATAGCAAGGTTTATCTGCGATAATTTGTGACGATGCTTAGCGTTAAAAAATTCGTTGCTAAACATCGTTAGCGATAAATATCGCTTAACGTTGGTAATATGCCCCACAGTTCTGTAATTTCCCCAGAGTAAATATCAACAGGTCAAATCTGCCAAAATTACCCCAGGAGACTACATGTGGTAAATGGAAAACATGGAATTCAGTGTAGAAACACCAATTCTGAATGTAATTCCTAACTTTAAAGAGGAAAGTTGGTTTAAGAGGTATTTACTGCACCCGGTAAATACCACTCCCATGATACATGTATTCAAAGGGTGGGGTATATTTCGCATCCTAACTGGCTCACTTGGAATAATGGCCTCAAACAGAAACACCCCTTCCCCCCTGACATTGAGCCACGGGAGACAGCCATGACAACGCGGGCTTTACACCGCGCTGCCATTACGACGCTGCCATCACAACGCAAGTCGTTGCAATGACTTGCGCTGGAGGGCGCTCTTGGTAAAGGAATAGTTTTATTTTCTATTCCAACACCTTCCCTACTGTTACGTGGGCTGGAGTTGGAATAGAAAATTAAACGGTATACAACCTTTACAACGCAACTTTTACAACGACCTACCATTACCACGCATTTTTTACAACGCAGGATCCATTACAATGCATACCATTACCACGCATGTATTTACAACGCAGGTACCTTTACAACGCATACCATTACAAAGTAAGTATTGGTAAGTATATTATTTTATTAAAAATATTATAAGTTTGCGTTTTTGGGTAAAGGGGTATTTTTAGGGTTCAGGGTCAGTTTTGGTTTTTGGGGTAAAGGGGTATTTTTAGGGTTCAGGGTCAGTTTTGGGTTTTTGGGTAAAGGGGTATTTTTAGGGTTCAGGCTCAGTTTTGGGTTTTTGGGTAAAGGGGTATTTTTAGGGTTCAGGGTCAGTTTTCAGTTTTTGGGTAAAGGGGTATTTTTAGGGTTCAGGGTCAGTTTTCAGTTTTTGGGTAAAGGGGTATTTTTAGGGTTCAGGGTCAGTTTTCAGTTTTTGGGTAAAGGGGTATTTTTAGGGTATAGGGTCAGTTTTCAGTTTTTGGGTAAAGGGGTATTTTTAGGGTTTAGGGTCAGTTTTCAGTTTTTGGGTAAAGGGTATTTTTAGGGTTCAGGGTCAGTTTTCAGTTTTTGGGTAAAGGGGTATTTTTAGGGTTCAGGGTCAGTTTTCAGTTTTTGGGTAAAGGGGTATTTTTAGGGTTCAGGGTCAGTTTTCAGTTTTTGGGTAAAGGGGTATTTTTAGGGTTCAGGGTCAGTTTTCAGTTTTTGGGTAAAGGGGTATTTTTAGGGTTCAGGGTCAGTTTTCAGTTTTTGGGTAAAGGGGTATTTTTAGGGTTCAGGGTCAGTTTTGGGTTTTTGGGTAAAGGGGTATTTTTAGGGTTCAGGGTCAGTTTTGGGTTTTTGGGTAAAGGGGTATTTTTAGGGTTTAGGGTCAGTTTTGAGTTTTTGGGTAAAGGGGTATTTTTAGGGTTCAGGGTCAGTTTTGGGTTTTTGGGTAAAGGGGTATTTTTTGGGTTCAGGGTCAGTTTTGGGTTTTTGGGTAAAAGGGTACAGGGTAAAAATTAAATATAATTAAATTTAAATTACATTAAATTAAATTGATTAAATTAAATTAAAATAATTAAATTAAATTAAATTAAATTAAATTAAATTAATTAAATTAAATTAAATTAAAGTACATTATATTAATTTTAATTAAATTAAATATTAAAAAATATTATATACTTACCAATACTTACGTTGTAATTGTATGCGTTGTAAAGGTATATGCGTTGTAAATACATGCGTGGTAATGGTATGCGTTGTAATGGATCCTGCGTTGTAAAAAATGCGTGGTAATGGTAGGCGTGGTAAAAGTATGCGTTGTAACGTCATACATCCAAATTAAACTATTCCACAATCCAGCGCCTACAGCACAAGTCGTTGTAACGACTTGCGTTGTAATGGATGCGTCGTAATGGCAGCGCGGGGTAAAGCCTGCGTTGTCATGACATACATGCTTGAGCCACACAATACTGAGGCACTCAGTGTTGAGAAAAACTCACCACAGGCAAAACACAGCGTAGCTACACACCAGTGAAAGACATATCAGTGCAACATTGAGACGCCCACATAACCCAGAGAAGCCCTGAAACACAAGAACTCCACGCAGAACCATAAACAACATAAGCACAAACAACAGAGAAACAACACTCAGCTACCCAACAACGACATAAATACAAATGTGAAACACATAACAGTAACAATTTTCTGAGATCACCTTCACAGACACACACCCACATACATGCAGTCATGCATGAACATAAACACACACACACACACCAGCAAACAGGAACACACTGAAGCAGAGAACTACCCAACACTGAAACAGACACCATGGACAAATTCACTAACCCATGACTACCTTGAGGCAACCATAATGACATCTCATACACAACACTCACCAACACCACAAAACGAAAACCAGAAGCAAGAGAAACTCAACAATACGAAGGCACAACTTTGAGACACAGCATCAGTACTTGTTCCTAGAAAAACGACACAACCGCCCACCCGCGGGTTTAATGTGAACTGTGTGGTTAGCATTCTCTGCTAACATGCCGAATTGTGCAATTTCCGTAAATAATGAGCATCTGCAGGGTTTGGCCAGTTTTGTGATTGCTTATTAAATTAAGTAATCACAACATTTTATTAAATGAAGTATTATAAAATCCAAGGTCTCTCACGCTTTCTGAGGAAATCAAGACTGCCCTCAGTAACTCTGGTGACAAGTTGCTGAGCACTCATATTCAGATTTTTTTTTTAACTAAACGGGCAAGAATTTATTAACCTGTAAATAAATGCTTGCTCATTTATTTAACATTTATTTGGACCTCCTTACACAATCCCTGACCCACCCAGACCCCATACCACCACCCTGCTGGCATCCGTGCGGCCCTCAGTCACACCACAGACCATACTTTGTGGCCTCTGGGCAAATGTTTGTGAATAACGATGCCCTAAAAAAAACTCCATACTCTGATTGCCTGACATAGGGGGGCTTATTTACAAGCCTGTTGCACAGCTGGTGTGTCACTTTTATTGATGCACTGGTGGTGCAAAGGGCATCTCCATATTTACAAGGCAGCGTAAAGTCACCCTGCGTGACTTTTCATGGCCTTGTAAAATGTTTCCCTTTCATGCATAACTGTGCGTGAATGGGGCATTCCATGGGTGTTGCTGTGGGTGTTCCCACGCTTGCGTCAGAATCCGGCACCTCCCAAGTGTTGGCATAGGAGTGGTCCAATGAGGTGAAATACTTTCATTTCTCCTTGTTTTTTCCTCTTTCTATGCGTGATGGAAAGAGGAAAATGCCTATAATTATTGTTTTTTGTGCATGAAGGTGTCCCTTTGTGCACAAAAGCAATAATCCCCTCAGTGCAGGCACCCTTACAAAGTGACGCACGGGTGTCTGCAATGGTGCACGGCTGTTGTTTGTGCACCAGCACAGGAATGCACTGTATCTTGTAGATATGGCACATGCCTGCTCTTTTATTTTGAAGCACAGCAGCGCAGCAGGAAGATTTGCTGCGCTGCTGTGGGTCAAAATATTGTAAATGAGGCCCTCAGTCTTTAATTGCAGTTATAATTTATTCAGATCTCCAGGGGTTCGTACTATTGAAAAGTTCAAGTCACTGATAAAGTCCATCATTTTAGTCTGCCCAAATACTGTTGTATGTCATCTGGGTTAATATCTGTATGTGGAGCCGTGTATGTATTAATGGTCTCACCAGTTTGGGTGGGAACAGCATGATGGGATGTTGAGGGGTTTTATTTCTTGCTAGCCAGGCTAAAAGCCTGCCTGTTTGTTGGCTTCTCCATGTCTCCTAGCTAAGTATTCTTTGTAGTCATGTTTACCAAAACTATCAGCTGCTTCTATATGTGTAGCTGTGGTACGTTTGAGATATTCTCTTGTTTGTATGTTGGGTGTAGCTGTTATTTTTCAATGCCAAATTTAATCTTCCAGTCTGTTGTCAGCTTTCCTAAGTGTAGTTGTGAAACCATATCATTTTTAAATACAAATCCCCCTCAGTAACACTTTAATCACATCCCATTCTGTAAGAGCATTGCTGGCTGACCCTGCATTATCATGAAAGAATTGTTGTACATGTGTCCTACTCGTCTCTTTGTAGGTAGCATTCATTAGAGCCCCAGGCTGTCATTTCCAAACTGGGATGCTAGTGTGCTATCTGCCCCATTATAAATGGAATTGCCACAGGTTATGAGCCATTATTCTTCACCCCAGATACTCGGTGCTCAGCACATAAATAGTCAGAATGCAGAATCAAGTCTATTCGTGTGTGTAAGTCACGTATATGTGGATAGTGAGTCTATTCTAGGTCTATCAGATGCAGTTCCCGCCATCTGTCCACTAAATTCATGTGCCAAAGCCATGTTGAAAGCCCATCTGCTTTCATTGCAGCTTGGGTGCCCATCGGAGGATTTGTGGCCTATCTTTAATTGGGTCTTGAACACAATGAAATCTCCTCAAATTGCAACCAGTGCTCAATTTGAGCCTGTGGTGTACGGTGCTCGGCACCGACACTTAATTGTCAACACCAGGACTTATCACAGCCAACCACATGGTGGCACTGCTTGTCCAATTTTTAGATGAACACAACAGTTGTTTAATTATTCTATATACATTAAAAATGACTAATTCCCGCCACCCAACGTTATAAAAATAACTAATGGTGGCAGGTATTAGTCATTTTTTTATGTATAAAACGTCTGATTTGTCATTAGTAGCCCAATGGGTGGTGCAAGCTGTCCTGGCCTGCTGACAAGGGCCCTGGCACTTATTTCTTTACAAATTATGTACTGGTTACAACTATAGGGGGAAACATCCTTTACAACGCAACTTTTACCACGCAGTGCCTTTACGACGCAACTTTTACAACGCAAACCATTACAACGCATTGCGCTGGGGGGCGCTCTAGGATAGGGAATAGGTTTAATTTACTGTCCAACACCTTCCCTAGTGTCCACGGGGACTGGAGTTGGAATAGTAAATTAAACTATTCACTATCCAGCGCCCAAAAGCACTATGCGTTGTAATGGTATTCGTTGTAAATACCGCGTTGTAAAGGCATGCGATGTAAAAGTATGCATTGTAACGTCATACATCCAACTATAGGGAATATCTACCAGTTGTGCTGTCAGGGGTATGAGTAGTCTGTGTGTTGATAGGAGCAGAGATGCTAATTATTGTGCTGGGTGTTCTCTCTATTGCTGTCAAATGTCTACTCTCACGGGGGCCTTATGGCCCATAGGAATCAATGTCAATTACCGAATCGGTAAATACCGACTCAGTAAAATTACCGAATTTGCAAGGGGGACAGGGTGTCACTTTGACACCCTGTTGCACCCCTGATTCTGGCTTGTGTGCCATGTGGCACACATACATGCCCTTAGTGCAGTGCATGTACACAGGAATTCGTTATTTACCATGACATAGTATGTCATGGTAAATAACGAATTCTTAAGGGCCGGTGGCACTGTTTTCAGTGCCACCTACATCACAAATTTGCAATTCTGTAAATTTACTGATTCGGTAATTTACAGAATCGGTATATTTACCGAATCTGTAAATATACCGAATCAGTTAATTTAAGGCCCCCTACATCTGAAACTCCAAATAGCGGTCGGTAACGGCCGAAATCGGCCGTTACCGACCAGTATTTGGCCTCCAACATCTGGCCCCTAATCTTAACCAAACCAGAGCCCCTGTTGCATACATTGAGTATGTTGTAAAGTATATTTTCTCCATCCAATGATTATGCAGTTGTAGACTTTTTGTTTTTGTTGAGTGGATTTCTTGCAAACGTAAAATATCAATGTCACACCTGAGAAGATATTAATAGATTCTGTGTCTATTCAGGACATTTACAATTCCCCCAATGTTCCAAGTAAAATAGCATGTATTTCAATAATGTCATGCATGTTAGCTAATATTTATGCATCACAACGAATTAGTAACTTACCAGTCATCCCTAGAGGACAAACTTGTTGATTGCAATGTGGTGTATTGTGTCTGCATTTGCTTAGATTTTGTTGAAATGTGCACAACTTGAAACTACTTAACTAAAAGTGAACCTTTTCCTGGACCTGGTTCAGAACTGTCCAAGTCTACCCCATACCTCCACCTCTTCTGAGACCTTCCCAGACGTTTGGAAACATTCAACTATTCTCCCATTGCTGAAGAAACCCTCCGAGGACCCTTTAATGCTTGGCAACTAAAGACCAATCTCTCTACTACTATTCTCAGCCTAGGTCTTAGAGGAAATCATCAACATTTACCTCTACGAATACCTCAATGACCACCATCATCTCAACACCACTCAGTCTTGTTTCAGACCACAGTATGGAAACTGCCCTCATCACCCTCCTGGATGACATCTGCATGACTCTGGACAGAGAAGACACTGTAGCCCTCGTCCTCCTGAACCTCGGCGAAGCAGTTGACATGGTTTCACACCACATCCTCATCCAATGTCCTCATGATATCGGAATCCAAGGACACAGGGTGGAGGCAATGAATCTTTTCCTTCCTGACTGAAAGGACCCAGTCAGTCAGCCAGGCACTGTACACCTCTGTCACCCGCGACCTCATCTGTTGTATTCCACAAGGATCTTCCCTGAGCCTGACCCTCGTCAATGTATACATGATCTCTCTAGCCAGCATCATCAGCTTTCACTACATCAATGTCCTCTCCTATGTCGATGACACACAACTCATTCTCTCCCTCCCGGACAAGATGTCCAGTCCTCAGATCAAGTTCAATGCCTGCATGACTGAAATCATCCGCTGGACGAATAGCAACTGTCTAAAGCTTAACACCAAGAAGACCAAAAGCGTGATAGTCGTCAAGAGCACTTCACCGTGGGACTCCACCTTGTGGCCTCCAGAGCTAGGAACAACAGCCACCCCCCACCCCTACGACCCACATCAAGAGCCTGGGGATCATCATCAACAGTAAACTACATGACCACCCAAGTCAACTCTGTCACGTCTTCATGCTTCCATACCCTGAAGATGCTTAGAAATATTTTCAAATGGCTCCCAATCAGACTGCAGAAAACCAGCAGGCACACACTGGTCATAAGCAAGCTGGACTATGGGAATACCTTCTATGCTGGGAACAACAAAAAAACTCACCAAAAGGCTGAACATCATTCAGAATTCGGTGGTTAGAATCACTCTCAGCATCCCATGCCTCATTCACATCACAACCGCACCTGACGGAGCTCCACTGACTCCCCATACACAAATGAGCATCATTGAAAATCCCCACCCACACTTCCAAAGCATTACATTTGACCCTGCATACCTCATAAACTGCATCTGCTTTCACAAACCTTCCAGGCACATCTCCTCTTTCAGACTCCTATTTGCACACATCCAGCGGATGCTGAAGACATGATCCTGCAGTAAAGCCTTCTCCTACATCGCTCCCTAAAGCATGTAACCACCTGCCACTGCACAGAAGAGCATTCTCCTTACTTGTTGAGTTGAGTAAGTAGTTGAAGGCCTGCCTTTTCAAGTAGTACCACTGCGCCCTAGATTTGGCTAGGCTCACACCTGCTCAGTGCCAGGAGACCCTCCATAACAAAACACAAGATATAACCTAACATATGACATAACATAACATATAACATAAAGTAACATAACATAAAATAAAACATACCATAGCATTTAACATAACACATTACATACCATAACATAACATATAATAGCACCTAACATAATACATAACATGTAACAAAACACAAAACATACAATTTAACGTAACACTTATCATATAACATAACACAAAGCATAGTATAACACATAACATAACAAATATTATAATACATAGCATGTAACATAACACAAAACATACAATTTAACGTAACACTTAACATATAACATAACACAAAGCATAGTATAATACATAACATGACAAATATTATAATACATAACATAAGATAAAACATAACATAATTACACAACACATAACAATATAACACATAACATAACACATGACATAACATAACATAACATGACACAACCCAACATAACATAACACAATGAACTATCCTGCAATCGATATGGTGTGAAGTGGAGGTTGACCATTGGGTACAAAACAATGCCTCCCGTCAGCAATTCTACTCACTTATGCAACAATTACATACCCCAACATTGCCAGATTGGCAGCTATCCCTCAAGTTTAGTAGAAACACCCACTCGCGTTCCAAGCTTCTACTTGGAACTTCAAACCTCTACCGCCTTTGTGTGTTAAATGTGTATCTAACTAGCAGGGGTTCAGTCTTGGAGAATTAAAGTCCATCCTCTAGTTACAGTAAGTCACCCATGGCTTCCAGTGTAACCCTTGGGAGTGGGGATCATCTTCTTCATGGGATTCAATGTCCTCCATTGTAACTTGAGGTTATCCTTCTGAATTTGAAGTTCCTGTGTTAGGTTTTTTCGATGCATCTTGCATTACAGTCCCTTTAGCGACAGCTCTTGTGCAGTCCTGCACACCTTGATCTGCTGATGGTTTAGGCCTTAGAGCAGACCGTCTGTTTATAAGTGTTCACCCGCATCTGGGTCTGCAAGGGAGGGGACCTGATTATGATAATTCACCTCCCCATTCCTCTTCAGTCTCCAAAAGATCCTCGAAGAAGAGGCTTTTAGAACCATTATATGATCTTCAGCTTGGTGGAGACCTTCAACACGTACTTTAGGTCTAGCTCCTGGAGTGTACGTTTCGCCTCCAGTAATGTATTCCTTTGCTGATTGACTGCAGCTCTAAAGCCTGGGACCAAAAATACCTTGTGCCCCTCCAGCTTGTATGGGTCTTTATTCTCCGATGTCTGCAATATATGGTCTCTATAGTTAAGGAAGAGGGCCACCACTGTTCATGGAGGGTTTACCGGTATAGGCGGTGTTGGTGGGACACAATGGGCCCTTTTTTACAGAGACGTACTTTGAGAGACCTATTGATACTACTGCTGTAGTGAGCCAGTGCTCCAGGAACAGTTCCATGCTGGGGCCCTATTTTTATCCATAAGATGTACTATCAGTGACGGCTCCTCTGCAAAGAAAGGAAAAATAAAATGATAATAACGCAATGTTATTATCATGTTTTTCTCCCCTGCTGCGGCAGCATGAGTGTGGGGCTGATCTGCTGACAGAGCAGGGGAGGAGTGGTGGACGCGCTAAAGTGCGCATGATGCTTTGACCAGCCTTCTCCGGCCAGCCAAACAGACATGTGCACGTTAGCATGTTCTTATGCCCCCAGTCTGCTTCTGAGGGCTGAACCAAGGTGTTCAGACGAATCACAGCGCTGCATTGCAGCGTTGTGTTTGATTTAGTTGAGCCAATCACAACACTACATTGCAGCATTGTGACTGGCTCAGGGGAGCCTGGCTGCTTCCTGTTCTGAGGTGAGACAATGTGGGACAGAGCGGCGAGGAGGTAAGTGAATTTTTCTTTTTTTTACAATTATACCTCCTTACCCCTTCCCCCCCACCCCATCAGGCCAGGTCTGTGCTGGCCCCCACTGTGTACTATATGGACATTGTTCCTCCTGGAGGGGCCCTTTGCATCCTATTCCTCAGGCCTTTATTCTAAAAATCATATGCACTCTAGCATGCTGATCATTTGTGCTTGGAAGTCTCTGACCTCCGGCTGAACTTCAATCATAGTAGTTTCATTGTCTTTGACACTGGTGGATAGATTTTGCTGATCAGCCACAGAATGCTAAGATCAGTTGCAACTGTGTCTATCTAATGCTCTACTTATTATCTCATGGGTGTCAGTGATTGCTTTTAGGGTGATGTACAATTTATCTTGGTGGGAGTTAGCATTGTTTGCTTTGGAAAATGCTAATTAGGTTTCATAGTTTGTCATCTTAGTGGAATTTTTTTCACTGTAAAGTCCAACTCCAGGCGGGACAACTTCGAACCACCCAGAACAATGCAGCCTAAGTGCAGTCCGGACCCAGTGGGCTAAACAGGCCCAAGTAAGGATGGTCTGGCCACCATTCGCCACTTCTCCAGCTGAAGCTTCTGTGGCCACTAAGTTGCACGTCCATGTCAGGAGCCAGCACCCAGGTGGAGCTGCGACTCATCAATAATAGGCCTCCACCATTGTGCCATGCAGCTATCCTGGCTGAAGACGGCTGTAATGCCAGAAACCGGTCCTAGGATGCTTGATTCCAGTCCAGGGAAGACATGGCTTGGCAGTTCGGGCTGGACTGTTCCCTTGAGGCACAGAGTCAAGACTGATTTGCATATTGCCATGTCTGAAGAGGGGTGGCTTGGTGAGCAAAATAACGATGGATTAAACCCAGATCTGTGACTGGGGGGGAATGTTTTGCCATTCCATTGTGCAACATTCCGTCCATCATCTTGTGTGTTTTTCTGTTCACTCTATGTGGGAAGGGTATGCCTAGACATGGGTCCCTTGCTCACTAAGCTACTGCAGTCAAGCTTTCCTGGCTGAAGACGGCTGATAGCCAGAAACCGGACCTAGGATGCTTGATTCCAGTCCAGGGAAGACATGGCTTGGCAGTTTGGTCTGCACTGTTCCCATGAGGCACAGGGTCAAGACTGATTTGCATATGGCAATGTCTGAACTGGGGTGGCTTGGTGGGCAAAATAACGATGGATTAAACCCAGATCTGTGACTGGGGGTGAATGTTTTGCCATTGTGCAACATTCTATCCACCATCTTGTTTGTATTGCTGACCACCCTACTTTTCGAGCAGCTGCAAATCAAGCCCTCACTCTATCTGGCTCCCTCTCAAAGTTCCGCAGAGGGCGAGGGCCAATGCTGCAATGAACAGGAAGGGCTGCAGGTGAGGGTTGCGCAGAGTCCTACCAGGATGTGATGTATTCCTATAGGTTCTGTATCGATCCCCCTATTCCTGACCCTATTCTGGTTAACAAGTTAACTAGCAGCCATCCCATGATGCAGAAACCGTTATCTGATTACGCCAGACCACGGCACAGGAGCGCGTTATCTGATTAGGTCATAACGCTTGCCATCTAATTAGGCAAAGCAATATTCCTCCAGCCCCTGATAAGGCATACGGAGTTCTCAAAATGAATGAAATGAAATGAAATGAAATGAAATGAAACAAATCAAACCTATGACAACCTGGGAAAAACCCTGCGGCCATTGTTTTGATTTCACCGAGAACTTCAGCAAAAGAATGTGCTAACGACCAGTTCGTATGACATCCTTATTGACGTATCTATGTCCATCCTTACGTCAATCTCGGCACCTTAGAGGTATAAATATTACCGATATTGCCTTAAGCAAACACACACGGTGGTGACGAGATCGGAGCAGCCGGACTTGCCGAAGCCCAGAGCAGAGCAGACCCCGCTGGCGCAGCCCCGCCTTCCTGACGCGCTGAGAACGAGACGCTGCTTTCTCCTGCCGAGAAATCCAGCTCCGGCGCTTCCGGGCAGCCCTTGCAGGCAGCCTGGAATATCGAGACCAAAGACGAGAGATACCATCCCTCAACCATCCTAGATTCCAGGTACAGAACTGAATAACCCCTTGCAGAGAATTCTTGAGTCAGTCACTTGGCAAAACAAACTTAACTTAAACTGCTACTTTCTATTCCCGCCCACGTATTAGGCTTAGGTCAGGTACACCGGGGTAGGCGTAGTTAGAAACACCAGTTGAGTACGATTAGTCAAATGTATATGTGTATGTATCTATTTTATCCATTTTAAACCACCATATGGCTTAGAAACCATATAAATGTTTTTACTGTATTATTTTATACTTCTGCTTTTATTGTATGCACTTTACTTAACCATAAGTATTGCGATAATATCGATTCATTTCTCTTGTATGAGAAAAGAGACTGATCAATAAATACCATCTTTTATTGAACACGCCCGTCTCTTTCTCTACAATCTGGTGAGACTAAGAATGCATGTACTGACTGAGTAAAATAAGTTGTCTTTTGTTTTCACACGACTCTAGAGATACACTCTTGATTAGGGGAGAGCAAAGTTGTCATGTTCTATGGTTGTCAGAAACTAAATCCCTTCTTGTCTATCCAGGGAGGTTCAACTCCTCCTTGCCTATTCGAGAAAGTTTCTAGTGAACTCTGAGCTAGCTGGCAAACCCAAAACTTTAAGTCTAATATCGACAATAGAAGACCTAGTTAACGTCTGGTCTAGGCCTATACTATTGAAGGTATTATTCCAATGCGCAGAGCCTATTGGGATAATAGGAACTACACTACATGGCGCCCAAACGTTTGGAAAGGCGATAAAACTAACGCAAGACATTAGAGTAACTCAGTCGTGCTTTTTCACACAGAACCCCTTTTTTCCCATAATACTCCAAAGACGTCTGGAGTGGGTGAAAGGTCATATCCGCCAAACCTCGCAGGAGGAAACTCCTATGTATGGTTCTTGGTTTAGTCAACGTTGAAGGATACACTGTTCCAAAATATTGTGCATCTAATCTTTGTTTCCATAAGAAACCTGATCTGCAAACAAACGGTAAAACCTTCCTGTCGGTAAAATGGTAGACAGTGATGAAGAAAGAGAGACAGCTAGATTAGCAGCTGAACTCGTAGCAGCTGATAATACTATGCAAGAAGCAGACCCGGATATAATACTCATCCCGGTCAACATAAGAAAATCTATAACTTTAAAACTTATAGAAAATGGACTGACACCTAGAGGTGGCACAGTCATATTCGTAATAGAGGCACACGAATATCGGCAGACAGAGGTATTCTATTCATGGATACACTTTCCAGCAGCAAACGCTGTAACAAAGCACTTCCACTATTACAAAACAGAGGAACCTCCTAATGAATACACTCCTTTCGAGGAGGTGGAAGTACCACTTAAATTTCAAGAGCACCTGCTCTTGTTTAATGGCGCCCTAAAACATAATAATCACATCACCAGGCTCGGTCCATTAGGTAGACCAGGAGCAACGTGGCCGGTCCTAGCCGGATACACACCACATCCAGACATCGAAAGAATGTCTGCAGCAGATCTTTTAATACAACTAAAACAATTAATAAAAGTACATAGACAATTAGTCCAATATGTAATGCGGACTTCAACAATTCAACCAGCAATTAAAATTCCACAGCTGACCCCTCATCAGGGGAACACAAATAAAATTACACCACAGAACATACAGTCCTGCCTAGGTAAAGTACCAGCTAAACGGGAACAAATACCATTCTGGTTGGAAACCTTGTTGTTTGTGTGCTGTCCGAGGAGCCAACTCACCGCCTGTTCCCGAGTTGAGGGGAAAGACGCTGTAACTTGCCGGACCCGCTCCGCGGGTCCCGCTGCGCCAGGAGCACCCGAGGGAGTAGAGGAGAAGACCAATTGACCCCTCCCGCACCGGCAGGGCTGCGAGCAGCCTAGCAGGGACTCCGTTGACCAGGAGTCCCTGCGCGGATCACCTGTGGCCGCTCTCCCTGCCGGACACGCCCCTGACAGCTTAAAAACTGTTCTGTGCTCCAAGTCTGCGGGAAACCTTGTTGTTTGTGTGCTGTCCGAGGAGCCAACTCACCGCCTGTTCCCGAGTTGAGGGGAAAGACGCTGTAACTTGCCGGACCCGCTCCGCGGGTCCCGCTGCGCCAGGAGCACCCGAGGGAGTAGAGGAGAAGACCAATTGACCCCTCCCGCACCGGCAGCGCTGCGAGCAGCCTAGCAGGGACTCCGTTGACCAGGAGTCCCTGCGCTGATCACCTGTGGCCGCTCTCCCTGCCGGACACGCCCCTGACAGCTTAAAAACTGTTCTGTGCTCCAAGTCTGCGGGAAACCTTGTTGTTTGTGTGCTGTCCGAGGAGCCAACTCACCGCCTGTTCCCGAGTTGAGGGGAAAGACGCTGTAACTTGCCGGACCCGCTCCGCGGGTCCCGCTGCGCCAGGAGCACCCGAGGGAGTAGAGGAGAAGACCAATTGACCCCTCCCGCACCGGCAGGGCTGCGAGCAGCCTAGCAGGGACTCCGTTGACCAGGAGTCCCTGCGCGGATCACCTGTGGCCGCTCTCCCTGCCGGACACGCCCCTGACAGCTTAAAAACTGTTCTGTGCTCCAAGTCTGCGGGAAACCTTGTTGTTTGTGTGCTGTCCGAGGAGCCAACTCACCGCCTGTTCCCGAGTTGAGGGGAAAGAGGCTGTAACTTGCCGGACCCGCTCCGCGGGTCCCGCTGCGCCAGGAGCACCCGAGGGAGTAGAGGAGAAGACCAATTGACCCCTCCCGCACCGGCAGCGCTGCGAGCAGCCTAGCAGGGACTCCGTTGACCAGGAGTCCCTGCGCGGATCACCTGTGGCCGCTCTCCCTGCCGGACACGCCCCTGACAGCTTAAAAACTGTTCTGTGCTCCAAGTCTGCGGGAAACCTTGTTGTTTGTGTGCTGTCCGAGGAGCCAACTCACCGCCTGTTCCCGAGTTGAGGGGAAAGACGCTGTAACTTGCCGGACGCGCTCCGCGGGTCCCGCTGCGCCAGGAGCACCCGAGGGAGTAGAGGAGAAGACCAATTGACCCCTCCCGCACCGGCAGGGCTTCGAGCAGCCTAGCAGGGACTCCGTTGACCAGGAGTCCCTGCGCGGATCACCTGTGGCCGCTCTCCCTGCCGGACACGCCCCTGACAGCTTAAAAACTGTTCTGTGCTCCAAGTCTGCGGGAAACCTTGTTGTTTGTGTGCTGTCCGAGGAGCCAACTCACCGCCTGTTCCCGAGTTGAGGGGAAAGACGCTGTAACTTGCAGGACCCGCTCCGCGGGTCCCGCTGCGCCAGGAGCACCCGAGGGAGTAGAGGAGAAGACCAATTGACCCCTCCCGCACCGGCAGGGCTGCGAGCAGCCTAGCAGGGACTCCGTTGACCAGGAGTCCCTGCGCGGATCACCTGTGGCCGCTCTCCCTGCCGGACACGCCCCTGACAGCTTAAAAACTGTTCTGTGCTCCAAGTCTGCGGGAAACCTTGTTGTTTGTGTGCTGTCCGAGGAGCCAACTCACCGCCTGTTCCCGAGTTGAGGGGAAAGACGCTGTAACTTGCCGGACCCGCTCCGCGGGTCCCGCTGCGCCAGGAGCACCCGAGGGAGTAGAGGAGAAGACCAATTGACCCCTCCCGCACTGGCAGGGCTGCGAGCAGCCTAGCAGGGACTCCGTTGACCAGGAGTCCCTGCATGGATCACCTGTGGCCGCTCTCCCTGCCGGACACGCCCCCTGCCCTGCCAACATCTTACATAACTGGGCGGGGCCGCCGCTGCGCGGGAGCGCGCGGGAGCGACCGGGGCGAAGACCGGGCAAAGAGCGGGCCGTTTGAGGCCGTTTGAGTACGGCAGAGTCCGGCCTAGGCCCACCCCCCCTGGTCGATCGGAAGGCCATAAGGTAGGCGGCGGATTCCGCACTAAAATCTTCTGTTCCTTGGTGTTGCTAATACAGCCTGACATTATTGTAAAACTCTGCCATCTGTATCTACTGCAATGCCGTTACGGTCAGGCAAAGAACGATCTGTGCAAATCCACACTACCAAGGGAGTCGTATCCGGCCCCATTGATGCTTTTATATCACGGGCTACTGGAATCCTGGAGAAGGAAATCGCCATGGTAGAGAAAAGACTCTCAATAGATCTCATCAGTGGCAAGCGATCGTCATTGGGGACCTTAGCTAATTCCATCTCTCCTGTGCCCTCTGCCCCACATGCTGCCTTTAATTGCGTCCACACTACCTCTACGGACGTAATCGTCCACCTAGAAAGCATAAGGGCGAGCCCATCAGCTGATATTCTGAAGGAAAACAGGCACAGTATAGAAGCTTCCCAATGCAGCCAGGGGGATGATGATAATGACTCATTGATTAGTGGGGGGCCTGATCCTAGTCAGCTTTCTGGATACCTCCCCCTTAACCATTCTAATAACTCTAATCCTGCTGAAACCTCCAACCACCTGGTACCAAACCCTGGTCCCAACATTAAAAAGAGAAAGTTGGACTCTAGATTGTCGGGGGAGAGAGATTTAAAAATTCCTAAAGTAAATGAAGCCCAAGACGATAAGAGACAGGGGTCTGAGCTTCCTCCAGACCCTCTAATCCCCTCTCTATTTACCAATATGCTATGCCCTTCCCTCTCGGCCTTGGGCTCCTCAAGTACCTGCCCCATGTGCCTTAATAGTGACGAAGTCTTGTTAGCAAAAATGGAGGCCATGTTTAAAACTTTACTTCTACCTGTCCTGGAGCGGACAAGGCTCATGACCTCAAAAATTGATAGTATGGAGGCTTTGATTAATTCAAACCATGCGATGCTACAAACATTAATTGGCACAAATCACACGGGTGCCAGCAAAACACTAACAGCTACTAAGGCCCCTGGTATCAACAATATGGTAAGTGGTAAACCACTTCCTAATAAAACCTCAGGGCCGAATACTACCTCGTTTAAAGGGGGTGAAAAATCTAACACTACACCTTCTAAACCAGGCACTAGCACCCATGTCCAGGTACCAAAGCCACATTCAAAAATAGTGGATAAACAAAATACTGGTGGGTGTCAAACTATGGGATCTCTCCCACAACCTACCTTAAACTCTGCCCCCCCTAGCACGCAAAGAGACCAACGTACTGCCCTCACCAACTACAGGGAGGGGGGACGCAAAAGACCAACTACTCCTTGTGTTGATTTACGACCTGAAGCTGCTCAACACACGATTGTCCTGACAGGTGTAGTACCGCTAAAACCAGGTACCAGGGAGTCTTATTGTGGTAAATAAATAATTTATTACCGGATCTATTTTTCAGAATAATCAATAAACAGGTAGCTCAATAAATAAGAGTCAAGATTCGAGGTAGCTGGAGTTTACAGGCTTTAATCAGGCATAAAGGACAGGAACAGGACAGCCTGTACGGGAATAGGATGGCAGCTGCCGGGGGCCGGATCTGGGGACGGCCAAAGGATAGGCTCTAACTTTTAATAACAGTGCACAATATATATAGTTAAACAAATACATTACATTCAATACAGTAGGCGTAGCAGTAGGCGTGGTTCATAGCAGTCGCGAAAGATAAGGGCAAAATGATGTAACAAGAAGGCGTGTACAGGGCGTATACATAGACATGTGATGTAAACGTAACAGAAGTGTCATAAACGGGGCGGAAACATGGAGGGGGCTACCTGAGCAGCTGGGACCTCTAACCTAGTGGTGCGCGCAAACGGGCAATGACGTGTTACCAGGGAAAACTGGGGGCTATGACTTCTGCGCTAGAAGAGGAGACTAAAGTCTGGAGTGTCAGAGCGACATGTACCCAGGCATATCTAGTATCTGTTGTTTAGAGTACATGTTGATAGAATCCAAAAGTTATCAGGGTAAAGGCTAACAGACACTAAGACTGGTGCATGCATTATTCTACATGTAGTGCGTGTGCGAGGAATATTCTATGAATATTAATACAGTATTTCTCTTACATGGAGACATAAAGGCTAGACCGTGACGGAAACTATTGATGCGATTCAGTAGCTTAGGAATGCAGAGAAGGAGGGTTGGACTGATAACTAGAAACATAACATACTCTTGGCAGACTGGGAGGCAGAGCCAGGCCGGGCCGGGCACTGCGTGACAAGAAGTAAGCTAAGGGTCAGGGATGCAGGTGGGGGCTGTATCGCTCCTCGGAGAGGGTTCAGGAGACAGGAGCTGAATCTGAGTCCGGGCCCTTTTGAGGCCTAGAAACGGGGACAATTCAATGAATTAACGTGCACACTGTGAAACGTGGCAACGTAGGTTTACATAGGCTTGATATTCGTTGCTTTCACGAAGACTGGAAACTGGCATACTAGAAATGGACACAACTATAATTGCGTCTTTAATCGATCAGAGGGGAATACATGCATATCGATCATGCACATATAACAAAATATGGGGAACACGTAGGCACATACAACATGGCAAAATTTACTTTTCCACATTCCCTCCTTGTGCCCTACGTTTCCATCAGGAAACATCTATATTCATGATACCATCTATCATTTCATATAGCATCATTTGCTCGTCTCGAATTGTCTTAGAGCGGGATTTAGGACTAGGAATACAAGAGGTAGCACACATACCGCAAATCGCAGGGCCACATTGTATACAGAGGCAGCAACTGAATATGATCATTACTGCAATACCTAGGAATGACAATACTTTCCATCCCCAGGCAGATATAATACTCCAGAGCCAACCGGACCATGTCCAGGTGCCTGGATTCTGGTGTAACTGATGGGCAATTTTATGAAGTCTGGTTATAGCTGAATAAACAGACGGCGCGTTATTAGGAATGAAAATGCAGCAACTAGATCCGATGACTCTACATGCTCCTCCTCTATCGGCCAGTATGACGTCAAGAACGAGACGATTTTGGAGCACGACAAATCTCATAGCAGATTGCTCTTCGGTTAAGTTACCTAGAGCAGAAGTAGTCTCATTCACTACTGCTTCAAGGGTTCTGGTTAGTCTACGTATTAACTTACTATTCTGGACAGGTCCTATAAAGAAGAAGAAACCTTTATTAAAGTCTTGATACTGTTCTAGAGTAGTTTCAGTTTGATCGACAATTGGGGACTCGATCTCCCTCCTATGTCTGACGTGTACTAGATGTGTGTTTCTGTGATAATCAGATGGGGCTAGAAAAACTGGTGGCAGTAGGAAGGCAATGTAACATGTTCCATCCCAATCGAGGGGCAGACGAACATATGCGGTCTGACCACAAACAAAATAAGAATGACGTGAGGCTTTGAAAATAGATTTCCCACTGTCACTATACTCGACAATAGTAGTACAATCACTATGTCCTACATGTGCGGAACCATTCTTTCTGACACATAATTCGCCTTTGACTGGTAGTACTGAAATAGTAGGTAAATCTGGAGTAGTATCGGACTGAACATTCAGGACCATAAAATTCGAAGAATAATTACCTAAATCATATACTTCATTTTCTAGATCTAACCCTGTTCTATGGGGGAAACCTTGCTTGTCTGGGAAACATGTTCTATTCAGAAGGGACATATCATTGGAGGATGACGTTAACGTGGACCATGCTCCACACGAACCATTATGTGAAAACGGATAAGGAAAGAGTGGCAGAACTCCCTTCGGTGTCTGGAAAGGGGGGAGTCGACCACACACCCAACAATTAGTAGCATTGCTGGTCTGGTGTGAATAGTGTAACATTCTAATGAATGTATTATTTCGCATAGCAAGACGATAGGATAGCTCGTGAGGAGGCAGATCACTAAATGTGTGCTCTACTGTAGCATTAGCAAACTTGTTTACATGTGAACTTGGAAAACATAAATGTAAAGCATAACTTGTGCAGGTAACCATAAAACTCATAAATAGCATAAAACTTAGAATGATAATACATCGTATAGAGTTTTGACTAACTCTCTCACTATGGGGGTCTATCTCATACATGTCAGAAACCTGTCTAACCGTTTCACCCGAGAGGGACTTAGACAATTAAACTGGCTGACTTAATTTACTAGACCTTAATTTCTTTTTATACTCCTGTTGCGGAGTTTCCTCTAACAGGGGAGGCTTGAGTTCAGAGTCTGTTTTTAGGCAGTCCTTAGAAATGGAACAGTCCTTTGCAAAAGATTTTTCACGAAGTCCATGGAATTTTTTGACGTGGGACAGGTGGACCCATCCTTTCCTGCCCTCTAACTTCACGGCGGTCCTTGTAGTTAATAAGACCATCCGAGGCTCCTTCCAGCGGGGCTCCAGCGGACTTGAGCGATCAAAATTCCGCACCAACACTAGGCTTCCTGGAATGACTTCATGCGGTTTCACCTCGGTGTTGTCTGGAAATGCGGCGGCAAACTGTGAACGACAAGAGTGTAGGGCAGACATCAAGGAAGCTAGGTAATCTGTCAGCATATTACTGGAAACATCTGTAATACTGCGGGGTCTAGGTGTACCCCACATGTTTGGGGGGCGGCCGAATACGACCTCATACGGGGACAGACCTGATCTGGAATGTGCAACCATCCGCATATAGAATAAGGCTACTGGCAGGGCAACTAGCCAGTCCACACCTTTCTCTTTACATACTTTGGCAATGCGAATTTTCAGGGTCTGATTATGTCTCTCTACGAGACCGGCTGCTTCAGGATGGCGCACACAATGGAACTTCCACTGGTACCCTAACAGAAGGGAAACTTGTTTCATGAGTTCAGATGAGAATGGCTGGCCGTTATCAGAATACACGACCCTAGGGAGTCCATAGCGGAGAAAGAATTCACGAACCAACTGCCTGGCAGTGGTCGCGGCTGTATAATCTGGAACTGGATATGCTTCTGTCCACCTGGACAAAGCGCATACAACTACGAGGACATACTTGAAACCTCGACATCGCTCCATCTGAATATAATCCATCTGGAGGACTTCAAAAGGGTGGTCAGGAGGTTGGAATCCACCTTGTTCCACCGGGACACTTTTACCTGGATTGAACTGGCAACATATCATACAGGTACGGACTTTCTGCTTGGCTGCAGCTCGTAAGTGCTTGTTGAACCAAAGGTTCTGAATACTGTCTAACATAGCTTTTTCTCCTAAATGTGCTGGAATATGTGCGGTATTAATAATGACTTGAACCATAGAGTCGGGGAGAAACCATGTGGCTTTTCTCTTCGTCAACCATCCTTGATCTGTCTGGACCCCTCCTTGTTCGGACCATTTCTTGATTTCTTCGGGAGTAGCATGTAACTGTATGTCTATGACATCTTGTGTAGGGTCCTTAACTGTCATACAAGTAGTCGGATCTAGATTGAATGTCTGTGTTGTGTTAACTGGAATGTCTGGAGTCTGAGCTGTAAGCTTGGCTGTTCGATCTGCTAGATCGTTACCTTGGGAAATGATGTCAGTAACTTTCGTATGTGCTTTGCACTTCATGATAGCGATAGCTGTCGGTAAATGTATTGCATCTAACAGAGCTTGAATGAGGAGACCATGCTGAATCTTGGTTCCATGAGAAGTCATGAAACCTCTCTCCTGCCAGAGCACTCCAAAGTCATGTACGACTCCGAATGCATAACGTGAATCTGTATATATGTTTACTTTCAGGTTCTTGGCACATATGCAGGCTTGGGTCAGAGCAACTAGCTCTGCTGCTTGAGCAGACAGGGTGTTAATACGATGTGTTTCTATAACTTCAGTTTCAGTAGTTACTGCATACGCGGCTACTAGTTCTCCTGTACTTGTTCTCATACATGAACCATCCACATAAAGTGTCAGGTCGGGATCTGGTAATGCAATATCTGTCAAGTCTTGTCTTGGCTTAGTCATAGTGTTAACAACTTCCACACAGTCATGTGTGGCAGGATTTGAAGTAACTGACGGTAACAGTGTAGCAGGATTTAGAATGTTGCAGCGTCTGATTTCTATGTGTGGCTGGAACAGTGTCAGTTCATAACCTGTTAAACGTGCATTTGTCAAGTGCTGAGTCTGTGTTCGGTTTAAAAGAACTTCCACGGAATGTGGAACTTGTACTGTCAGGGAGTGTCCTAACACTATGGAATCACTTTGTCTGATTGCTAGAGCTGTGGCTGCAACTGACTTGAGGCACGCAGGCAGCGCCTGGGCTACTGGATCTAATGTGCTTGAAAAATAAGCACAGGGCTTGTACTGTCCGGCTTGATCTTGTGTGAGAACAGATAATGCAGTACCATCACGTTCTGTGACAAAAAGTGTAAAAGGCTTACTGTAGTTCGGTGTAGCTAGAACAGGTGCTTGACATAAGGCTTTCTTTAATTCATTGAAAACAAATGTATGTTCCTGGGTCCAAGGGAGGACAGTCGATACGGCTGCCTCCTGTGTCGTTAACTGTATCAGTGGCTTGGCTAGAAATGCATACTGAGGAATCCATTGTCTGCAATAAGAAGTGAGGCCGATAAAAGCTCGTACCTCCTTCTGTGTCTTGGGCTGTGGAAGACTCGCTATTAACTGGATACGGTCTGGTGTCAACTGCCTACCCCACTTGGACAGTAAGTGGCCTAAGTAGATCACTTGCTGGACACAGAATTGTAATTTGGAAGGGGACACCTTGTGCCCCTGCTCGGCCAGGAAATACAGAACTGTAAGTGACGCTCGCTCGCAGTCACGTTCAGAACGGGCTGTGATCAGTAGATCATCGACATACTGGAGCAGGGCAGTGTCAGTTGGCATGTGAATATTGTCTAGCTGTCTCTTAAGTGCTTGACTGTAAATACTAGGACTTTCTGTGAAACCTTGAGGAGCTCGTGTGAATTTATAGCTCCTTCCATTTAAACAAAAACCAAAAAGGTACTGGCTGTCTGGATGAATGGGGACACTGAAAAATGCATTCTTGAGGTCGATAACAGTGAAAAACGTGGCTTCAGAATCAATGGCTGTCAATAGGGATGAAATATCTGGGACTACTGGATACTGGGGTATAATACATTTATTAAGCTCTCGAAGGTCAATCACTAATCGATATACTGGAGGTGCATTTGGATCAGTGCGTTTCAGGACCGGAATGATAGGAGAATTACATGCATTGGAGTCAGTTTCTACAACCACTCCTTGAACAATAAGCTCGTCAATAATTTTGGATAAGGCTGCTACAGCCTCAGATGGCAATCTGTACTGTCTGATTCGTGGCAAAACTATACCTTGTTTGAGAGTCACACGATGGGGTGTGATGTACATACATCCTACATCAGTTGGACCTTGCGCCCATAAATGCTGCGGGACATTCAGTAGTCTTGGATCAAAATCACGTAATACATAGTGACCTTTAAAGTCGCGTAAAAACAATCGGACTCCTTCTGGGGAGCAGCAAATTACTGCACCTAATTCTTTCAGTGTTTTAATACCTAACAAATTCTCTGGACATGACTTCGTAAGTAACAAATCAGTAGTTCGGGACAATGGACCAACTTCTAGGGAAACTGGTTTCGAAATTTCATTTACAATAGGCTTTCCTGAAAATCCAAGGGAAACATTTTTAGAGCCTGAGAGCGGAGCCCCTGGAACCTCGTCATGACTGATAGTAGTCCTACTTGCCCCTGTATCAATCAGAAACTTTCTGTCTTTCCCTAATACTTGACTGTGTACATAGGGACCCTCTTGATCTACAGGTATCTCGATGAGAGGCAAGCCTACCTCCCTCTCTAGTCTGTTTCATGAATACTGTTGATACTCTGGATACTCTGACTGAGCATACTGGTACATTTGCTGTGTAACATGCTGTGTTGCAGCGATAGGCTGCGGTGCTGGAACTGTCTGTTGTGCATTCTGTGGTGACTGAGAAGTCTGTGAAACTTGTTCTTGTCTAGGCGGACGTGGTCTTTCTTTAGTCTTACCAGTAGCTATGTTGTGTTTCAGAACTGCACACTCGTTTATAAAATGACCTGGCTGTTTACAATAATTGCAAGTCCCTTTAACGGGAGCTGCAGGATGACTGGCTTGATTCGGACCCCTCTTCTGACTGTCTTGTGGAACAGATTGTGCAACTAATACTTTCATTTTCGTGTCTTTCATACGTCTCCTTTCGTGTTCTTGCTCTTCCCTGATTCTGTTCTGGTGATACTGGAGCATCTGGAGCATTTGTGACGGGGTATTAGCTTGCCAACTACTTTCGACTTTCAATGCTCGATTTTTAACTTGTGGGCTTGAATTCTCAACTAGTTTAGTAACAAAAAGATGAGGGTATGACTCGCTACTCGTCTTCAAACCACTGTTAATAATAAAACATTTTTCAAATCTAGAATAGAAATCACTAGTGTCTTCATCCTGTTTCTGTTTACATGCTGAGATTGCATCCCAATCTTCCTTTTTCGTGGCTAGTAACCTTGGCAAGACCTGTATCAATAACTCGGGCAATTCTTTACATTTGTCCCCTAGACCGGTACCTGGTACTCGTATATTATCTTCAGCTTCTAGAGCTGTCCAATCTATCTTTTTCTCTCCCACCTCCCATTCTTTTTCCTTGAGTTTTTCATATACCCCTGCGGGCAACAGGACCTTTAACATTTTAATGATATCAGGATACGTGTATTCTCCCATACGGAGCATGTCTTTTAATTCTCGATGGAACCCTGCTGGATCTTTGTCGTGACAGGGAATTAATTTCTTCATCTCTAGGAGTTCCATCTTAGTGATAGGGGTGTAAACAAAACTCGTTGCATTTCACCACCCGCTGTCCTAACTGGGTGTACTTCTCGTAACGGATGCTGTCTATCTATGTAAAATGATTTACTTTCTGGAGGTGAGACATGAACAAAATGCGGATTCAGAAACGTTCTATATTTGTGGCGCTGTTCTAAAATGACACTAATTAAATCGGTACCTAGACCTCTCCATCTATACTGGAGTAACTCGTTCAGAACATCATGTAACGGACCTGGATCAGAATGCTGTCCCTCATACAGTGTAATGAGGTGCTGGATCATATACATACCCACCAGTCGCTGCTCGGCTGGGGGCAGTTTCAGAAACATTTGTGCCACTATTTCGTCAGGAAAAGTGGTAGAACCAGTAATCCATCGGACTGCTGATCGGGCTAGTTCTTGTTCATGCATGGTACTAAGTTCACTGTAACCGATTCGTGATTTCAGAATGTGATCGGTAGCTTGAAATACTTGCTCAAGAGAACCTTGTTCTGGTGCTGGAAGAGGAAAAACTTTCTTGTGATCTAGGCGTGAATGTCGGTCGGGAAGTCTAGTACTACCTACATACGCTATTCTAGTGGGATTCTCGTCGTCTACCTCTTTCTCGCTTACTTGTGCTGCTTTTCGTTTCTCGTGTAACCTTATTATTTCTTTACGAATTTTCCTATACATACTGTCTATACAGTTCTGTGTCTTGTGTCTTCCCTCGGCTATATGATCACTCCACCTTGTCAGGACTTTCATTTCGATCGGATCTTTAGTTGGATAATCTTGTTCCCTTATTAAACAATTAATTAGAAACTTTAAAAGCATGAGCTGGATCTCGACTTTTCTTTGAGACATGGCTTCGCCAATACTTTCTGGATCTACTCCTGTACGGATGAAACGATATATTCTGTCTAGATATTCTTTCATATTCGGTAGGGTGTCCAAATATTCGGTCACCCGTCTTACACGCAATGAATACAGGACCATACCATCATCGCCTGGGACTGGATCATAACGGCATTCTGTAAGAGCTCGTTTGATATCGGCAACTGACTGATTTTTGGGCGACCGCTGTAACGCTCGGGCATGTAGCTCGAGTAATGTCACACGTCTGTGTTGGGGCGGGGTTCCAGGAGGACTTCCCCCCGAGGCCCCTAAACTAGAATCGTCGACGGGTATATTACGGGCTGGCAGAGTGACTGATGTAGCGGGTACTTGTACTGCGGGCTGGACCGGGCGTACCGTAACAGATGCTGTAACGGGTGCCCCGGTGGCTGGAGGAACAGGAATTACATTATTTACGGGAGCTGGCGGAACAGGATTTGCATATTCTGGGACTGTGTCGTCCAAATAGGACGAGAGAAAAATATCAGCTGCGGTCGGTTTGTAACGCAGCTTAATCGGAACTAATGGCGGCGGAAAATTACATGGTGCTTCCGGGGTTGCTTTCGGCAAGCCCTCGGCAAGAAGAGGATACATACCCTTAATAAGGGCATTTCTCTGTCTGTCTGACTGTTCGGCTTTAACTCGTTCACCTATTTCGATTAATTCCCTTTCTTGGGCTCTTTCTAAGGATTCCCTACTTAATTCTGTCTTTCTGATTTCTTTTTCGGTTCTTTTATGAGATTCTTTGGGCCATAACTCGATGGCATCTTTCTGGGACTGTCTGGCTTTCTTTTTCCATAATGCTTCTTCTACTCGCATGATGCACTCGGCATCCCACGTACCTGATACGGGCCATCTATATTTCTCTTCTAATTCCTTGGTGTACTCCACCCATAAATCTAGATATAATATGGCACTTATGCCATGCTTATGATACATAAAATGACCTGGACTGTCCCTAGGCGGGACAGGAACTGCTTCCTCGAGCAGACCTTTTCTAGTTCTTAACTGACGTAATTTCGAGAACAAAGGCATAATTTAGGCTGGAGTCTGGACACAATACAATACACGATAAACACAATAATAACTGAAAAACGAATCACTCATACCACGACATTGAAAACACATGAAATAACATTTATAATAACAGTTCGGACAGAATACATGAATTTTCTCGAGAACAGAACTTACTGGAACAGAAACTTACTAGAATGACTAGATGCACTGCTAAAACAGTACGAAACTTACCGGTCCCATTAAGAGACACGTCAGGACCCGCGTCCACCTAGGTGAACACTTCGTGTTGGATCTGTGTACCCAAACCCACGGACCAGAGACAAATTAATTGACCCTGTCTAGATACTACCCCAGCAACGGTACTCACCGGGCAGCAAGAACGGAAGGCCTCGGACTGGACTGGACTGCTACGACGACGGACAGACGAACTTCGGACTTCAGTTACAGGTGGGCCTCTGGATACCTCGGACCTTGGACTCTCGGCTTGGGCTCTGGTCGGGACTCGCCGCGTTCCTCCACCGCCTCGTCTGGACGCTGGACCGCAACCTCCGTCTCCTCCGTGGGCCTGAGGGATACTTGAAGCAGAAATATCTGCACGTGCACGGTATGGTTCCGTCACGGCTGCAGAGGATCAGGGGGCCTGCGTGGCTTCTCCGGCGCGTGGGGAAAGGGCAAGTCCCTATTCGGGCGCCATTATGTGGTAAATAAATAATTTATTACCGGATCTATTTTTCAGAATAATCAATAAACAGGTAGCTCAATAAATAAGAGTCAAGATTCGAGGTAGCTGGAGTTTACAGGCTTTAATCAGGCATAAAGGACAGGAACAGGACAGCCTGTACGGGAATAGGATGGCAGCTGCCGGGGGCCGGATCTGGGGACGGACAAAGGATAGGCTCTAACTTTTAATAACAGTGCACAATATATATAGTTAAACAAATACATTACATTCAATACAGTAGGCGTAGCAGTAGGCGTGGTTCATAGCAGTCGCGAAAGATAAGGGCAAAATGATGTAACAAGAAGGCGTGTACAGGGCGTATACATAGACATGTGATGTAAACGTAACAGAAGTGTCATAAACGGGGCGGAAACATGGAGGGGGCTACCTGAGCAGCTGGGACCTCTAACCTAGTGGTGCGCGCAAACGGGCAATGACGTGTTACCAGGGAAAACTGGGGGCTATGACTTCTGCGCTAGAAGAGGAGACTAAAGTCTGGAGTGTCAGAGCGACATGTACCCAGGCATATCTAGTATCTGTTGTTTAGAGTACATGTTGATAGAATCCAAAAGTTATCAGGGTAAAGGCTAACAGACACTAAGACTGGTGCATGCATTATTCTACATGTAGTGCGTGTGCGAGGAATATTCTATGAATATTAATACAGTATTTCTCTTACATGGAGACATAAAGGCTAGACCGTGACGGAAACTATTGATGCGATTCAGTAGCTTAGGAATGCAGAGAAGGAGGGTTGGACTGATAACTAGAAACATAACATACTCTTGGCAGACTGGGAGGCAGAGCCAGGCCGGGCCGGGCACTGCGTGACAAGAAGTAAGCTAAGGGTCAGGGATGCAGGTGGGGGCTGTATCGCTCCTCGGAGAGGGTTCAGGAGACAGGAGCTGAATCTGAGTCCGGGCCCTTTTGAGGCCTAGAAACGGGGACAATTCAATGAATTAACGTGCACACTGTGAAACGTGGCAACGTAGGTTTACATAGGCTTGATATTCGTTGCTTTCACGAAGACTGGAAACTGGCATACTAGAAATGGACACAACTATAATTGCGTCTTTAATCGATCAGAGGGGAATACATGCATATCGATCATGCACATATAACAAAATATGGGGAACACGTAGGCACATACAACATGGCAAAATTTACTTTTCCACATTATGGGGACCGTCGTAACAAAGTCATTTTTTGGCTAAATAAAAACCGCCCGTTACCTCCCTCCACTCCTACGGAGATATTATTCGTGAGGAGAGTAGATTGGGTGGGACATGGGACCAAAGACTTGGAGGGAGATTGTATTTTAATCCGTTCAAAGATATGTGGGTGGTAGATGCCATTCGACGAGAACCGAGGTTTGCAAGACAGGGGGATGTACAAACCTTATCCTTATCGTATTTTTACCCACGTAGGCAAATACCACCCCAACCCTACCCCTTATTTCGCCAGGCCCCAGCCGTAAGACACCCTCTGGCATTAACCCCACTCGACTGTCAGCGTCCCTTTCTCTTTAATCACTTTGGTCCCCTCTCTGGCCTTGAGGCTATTGATTGACTCAATGATCCACCTAGTGAGCCTTTCCATGTTAAAGTAGCAGCTCTAGAGCCTATTGAGCACAGCATGGTGAGTCCATACCAACTCTGTAAGTTAGTAGATGAGGGTGGGGGTCCAGTTTCTTTGCTACTTAATCCACCACCCGATATAGTTGTTCAAGAGACCCCGATTAAGGATAACTCCATAGTTCCATTAGACCATGTTAGGCACTTAGAGGTTAAAGATGATAAAGGGCGTCCACAGGGAGTTACACAGCCCTTACTCTTGCAACCTCCCTCCATGGTCCACTTGAACGACAATTTGAAAATCTTGTCCTGGAACATAGCGGGTATCAAGGCCCGCCTTGCCTCTAATGATTGGTCGAACTTTGTGGACAACTATGACATCATTCTGCTGCAGGAAACCTGGGCAACTGAGCCTGTCTTCAAGTTGGGTTACATTAACTTTTTTAAACCTGCAATTAAAGGGGGCAAAGGGCGGGCTTCAGGTGGCCTGACGATCTGGGTGAAACAGTCTCTGGGTTTTCATCCAACTGAACTCCCTGCTGAGCATCCGGATCTCCTCCTAATCAAACTAAGCAAAGGGAACCAGCATAATGTGAACATTCTTAATATCTATGCCAGAGGTCTGCCGGGTGGTCGAAGTCCGCCCTTGTTGAACATTATCGACCATATAATTTCGGAAATGGACAGCGGAAATGTCACTATCCTTGCTGGTGACTTAAATTGCACCATAGAACCACTGTTTGATATGGAAGACACTTGGAGCATGGCTGAGGACTCTGTTTGGGGCATTCCCGACTTAAATGTGGCAAAGAGGGCAAAAGCAACAGAGGCGGCAGTGTCTTGGATGGCATTCTGCCTACAAAAGGGCTTTCGTGCATGTAACGGCCGCTCTACTTCGGACATTAAAGCAAATTGTACTTTTGACAACGGGCAGAGGCAGAGCCGCATAGACTACATCTTGTTAAATACGGAACATTGGCAGTTATTAATCGACATGGCAGTACTACAGCGCCCGGAAAGTGACCACAACCCGCTGTCATTGTCATTAAAGATACCAGGTCTAAAGAGACAGGAGGAGTCCACCGCCACTTACACAGGGGACGCCCAACTTACTAACGATAGGAGGAGATTGAAATGGTCCCGAGTCATGGAGGATAAATGTCTATGGGACAATATTAATACTGTGGCAAAAAGTGCGTTTAATGAAATGTCGCAAATTGACTTGTTGGGGGCGGATTCTGGTTTGGCTAATAATGTGATGGGATTACATACTAAATGCTTTGATCAGTTAAAATCCCTTCTCTCCCTCCCGTGCCGAAACGCTCCTACTAAAACAAATCCCTTGCCCCAGAAATGGTACAATAGGAAATGTAGGGAGGCACATACAGCTCTCATTTCAGCCATCAAATTACGGGACATGGTCGCAGTGAAGGCTGCAAGGCTCATTTACAGGAAAACTCTTAGAGAAGCTAAGCGGGAGTGGGAAGATAAGTTCTGGTCAGATCTCCTGGAGGCATCTTCCTCAAACGACCAAAAAAGGTTTGGGGACTTAGTTAAATGGGGGAAAAACTCGGACTCTTCTACCCCGGGAAATAATGTGCCCCTTGAGGATTGGGTATCATTTTACTCTGCCCAATTCAGAGCCGATGACCCCGAAGCTATGAATCCTTCGGGCAATACACTTTCAATGACCCCCCATGGGGAAAAATTAACCTTTACAGTTGCTGAGGCCGAGCTGGCCCTGGCCTTGACTCTCCGAGGGAAAGCTCCTGGCATGGATCTGATCCCGGTGGATTTATTTAAATCTAACCCCGCCTTGTGGCTCCCGTATATATCTATGATAGCCAACACCCTAGCCTATGGAGCCACAGTCCCGAAATCGTGGAAGGGAGCTGAAATAGTCCCGATATACAAAAAGGGCGATAAGTCCATCCCAGGAAATTACCGCCCTATCAGTTTGATCGATTCGATTCAAAAGATAATAGCACGTATGGTCTTGGGACGGGTCCAGGGATGGATTGAAGCAGAGGGCATCTTTTCTCCTATGCAGGCGGGCTTCAGATCAGGAATGAGCACCATAGATCAGGTGTTTAGACTCTGCCTGATCTATTGGAAGGTGGTTTGGCTCGGCGGCGGTACCATCTTTGCTGCTTTGATTGATCTGAAGTCCGCCTTCGATCTGGTGCCAAGGGATAAACTGTGGGGTGTGCTGAAAAACTTGGGGTGCCCATCAGAACTGCTAGACCTCATTGTAAGACTCCATGAGGACAACTACGCTAGGGTAAGGTGGGGTGGCCAGGGACAAGTGACAGAGACATTTCCCGTAACTCGAGGTGTCCGCCAGGGGTGTGTCCTGGCCCCAACACTCTTCCTCCTCTTTATTGATCAAGTTGTCAAATTCTTCATGGACACCCCCACTGATGCCCCAATGCTGGCTGGGATGAGATTTCCACTTCTCATCTTCGCTGATGACACTTTAATTCTCTCAAAAACACGTAGCGGACTCCAGCGGGCTCTGGAACGCTTTGAGGAGTACTGTGCCATCAACAACTTGGTGGTAAACGTGGGGAAAACGAAGTTCATGGTTTTTACTAAAAATTATCCAGTTCGGAGCTCCGTGAGGTTGAATGGAGTAAACCTTGAGCAGGTCGATACCATGACCTACTTAGGGGTAACCCTTGATAGCCGTTTGAGATGGAAGGACCAAATTAACATTCAACATCTCAAACTTGCAAGGCTGACTGGCTGCCTTATTAAAGAGCAAAAGGAATCAACTACAAAGCGGGTCCTCCCGGCCCTCAAGATCTATGATGTTAAAATCTCTACCGCCATTTTATATGGCGCGGATCTTTGGGGCCATATGGACTTACTTAACTTGTTTAAAACCCAATGTAGATTCCTTCGTAACTTAGTAGGCCTCCCACAGTCGACCCCTTCGATCCCCCTCTGCTTGGATCTTGGTTCCCTTCCGATCAACGAGATGGCTAGATTTAGGCTGGTGGCTCTGTGGAGACGAATATGGACGTCCCCAGATCTATCTCTATTTGCAAGAGAACTTGCCGAAGTTAGGTCTATCACTGGTTCGGGGAAAATCCCATGGCTCTCTGCTGTCAAAACTATTCTTATTGATATGGGCTTAGAACACCTTTGGTCATCCCCCCAATCCAACGTTTTCCCCTCTAAAGATGAGTTCAAATCCCTGTACTGGGCCACGATTCGCCTACAAAGAGTTTTACTCTCTAATAAAAATAGCCTTACTGGCAGGTTCCTAACATTCAAACTTGACCTATTGCGTGAGCCCTACTGGGACATAATAACTAGATCGCTAGACAAAAAGCTGTACCATCAGTTTAGAGTGGGTTCTTTGCCTCTGAACCCTTTCTCAAACAAATGGTCTACAGGGTCATCGTCTAACTGTACATGTTGTCCAGGTCATATTGAATCTGTGGGACATTTTCTTTTTGCTTGCCCTAGATATGCTGCACCCCGGGAAAAATGGTTAAAACCCCTGTTCCAAAAATTACCTTTCAAAACATCGATGGAAGCAATTTGGGTGCTTAGGACCAATACCTCCGAACTCTTTGTCGTGAGTCTGGCAAAGTATTTGGGTTGGGCTTGGCTCCTAAGGCAAAAAAAATATGCCATCGTTCCTAGGCCGACTAAAATGGCTCGTAACCTGTCATAACCTGTTTGATTATGTATGAGTAAAACGCTCTGTGATTATAATTAGCTTTTCCATCTGCATTCTTTGTAATTCGGCCAAAAAAGGGCCCATTGATAATGAATACGAATTGTAATGTCTCTTCTTAATATATTTTATTGTTTCAAAAATTATTCAGGTTTTTTATTAATTGACATTTAATTTTTTTCCCTATCTATTTGTTTAAAATGCCCTTTTGTGCTTGCTTTTCGATGGTTGTTTATTTTTTATATTCCTGAACAGTTTTCCTTTTTTTTTGTATTTTAATGTGTCTTTTATGATTTGTTAAAAATCGAAATAAAGACTTAAAACCTGACCATTCTGGTTAGCACAAAAAAATCACCCAAATAGAGGCGGTGTTTCCAGACACCACCCCGTTAGAAAAACACAGGATTCTGACTATCTGTCTTCCAATGGGAATCGCACCACACGTGGAGGACTGTGACACTTGGGGTACAGTCTTTACTTCCATTTACACAAAAACGCATGGTGTTCCATCCATCTCGGTAATACCAGATGTGCTAAAACAAATTCAAGATGAATACGGTACAGAACCCGCTTTAACTCTTGGTATGAAATTACTAAAAGACTTCAAGCAGGTCTCGGCAATACTACTAGCCAACATAAATTGAGAAGCAGCAAACGTGGCGATCCGCCAAAGGTTAAAAGAGACAGATTTAGCAGACCAACCAGCTGAAATTGCCAGAATTATAGAAAAATCCTATGAGGAACTAGGTAGAGATAGTTTAGGTGGAATACCAGTAAAACCCTGACTGATTGAAAGTGCTGAAAAAGTTTTTTTTAATAATAATTTAACATCACAAAAAAAGAGCTGGGATGGAAACAAACAATCCAATCCTAAAGAAAAGAAATTCCAGTCCAGAGGAAGGTCTCCTCGGCGGAGAGAAAGATCTCCAAACCAAGGACACAGGTCTCCCCAAAGTGAGCCCTCTGGGAAAAGATACAACCTTAGAAATAGGGAGAATATAAAGAAGCCTGATAGATATCAAGAAATTGATACACGCCCCTCTCAATCTTTTCAGACTTCCTCGCAGAAATCGGAAAGAAGAGGACGATCAGAACAAAGAGGAGAGCACGTCAAGTCCAAAGACAAGGAACCTGCTCATCTAAAAAAGAAATTACAATTTCCAAAAAAGAAGGTAGCCAGTATTAAAGTAATTAACAATGCCGAGAATACTGAGGACACAACTGAAAAACGGAGAATGGGCTCAGACAATGCTAGACAGCGCAGCAGAAGTGAGCATAGCTCGCAAAGTCCTTATGAATCATCTGGAGACAGTGGACACGAATGAATACCTTCAAGTGGAAACTGCAGACACCAGAGTTAGCAAACCTCACAAAATATATGAAATAACTTTACGTATAGAAGGGGATAAGACTAGAAAAATAAGGGGACTATTTTGGGATAATCTCTCCAAGGGCTATGACATCCTTCTAGCTGAAAAAGACTGGCCACCAGAGTTTGTCAGGGACTGCCCTCATGGCGAAGAAATAATTATGCCTGCCTTCTCAAATCATATCCCAATTCATAAAAAATACACACTTGCTAGAAAGTGGGCAGAAGCTCAAGCTCCTGCTTTATATAAAAATCATGTAGGATGGGATGAGGACTCTCCTCCTCACAAAATCCAGTTAAAATCACAACCTACTGCACAAAGACAGTACCCAATTAAGCAAGAAGCTAAAAAACAGGTAAAAGAAATCCTAGATCAACTAGAATACCAGGGGGTGATTGAAACTTGCACCTCACAAATGAACAACCCTTTGTTTCCTGTCTCCAAACCAGACAATTCATATCGTCTAGTTTTGGATTACAGACACCTTAACTCATGTTGCAAAACTTTTGCAGTGCAAAACTCGCATAGTGCTGCACTAATGAATAACATAGTGCGCAAAAAATACAAAACAACATTAGACATCTCTAATGGATTCTTTTGTCAAAATATAGCACCAGAGAGCAGATATTTGTCCGCGTTCTCAATAAATGGCGCTCAAAAACAATTCTGTCGGTTACCCCAGGGGTACAAGAACAGCCCAGGATTATTCGCATCGAGAGTAACAGAGTTACTACAAACATATGATGACGAAGCATTATCTTATGTCGACGACATATACCTGACAGATGATGACTTGGATACTCACTTGAAGAGAGTGAACACCATAATACTTGGGTTCGCAACAGAGGGTTACAAATTCAACTTTAAAAAATCTAGAATTGCCCATCTAACAGTCCTGTTCTTAGGATATGAATTATCAAGTGAAGGCAAAAGCCTGGCTGACAATTTCCTAGAGAAATGTGCCGTACTCCAAGCACCTAGAACACTAAAAAACGTACAGTCAATTCTAGGCTTCCTAAATTTCGGAAGAACATACATTGCAAATTACGCAGAAAGGGTGAAACCCCTTTATGATCTAATAAAACCAGATTTTAAAAGAACGAATTGGACTCAAATACACACAGAAATTCTGAGATCCTTACAAACAGACATGTTAATTAAAACAAAATTAGAAACACGTGATAACACACGCAATCTTGTGATTCGAGTCATCCCAGGAAGATGCGGATTCACATACCTGACCTCTAATGAGGGAGAAAAGGTACCAATTGCATTCAAATCACACTTGTACACTAAAGCTGAAATGAAATTTAGCCCAACGGAAAAAATTCTAACTGCAACACAGACAGCTATAGCAAAATAACGAGCCCTGGCACAAGGTAAACGAATAATAATCGTGACACCGATACCAGCCCTAGAGGCTGTAACAAAAGCAAGCATTCCGAATGCTAAAGCGCTCCATCCAAGATGGATACAATGGGCTAATTCTCTTGCTGCAACAGACGTGGCATACGAATTTGATCCTAACTTAAAAACACAAGAATTTCTCCAATATGAATTCGAATGTCCTCCGCCGACCGAAATTCTGCCTCTAGAACATTACGGCTGTATAATATATACAGACGGATCAGCACAACCCGCAGTAGGGGGTAAACAAGCTTACAGTGCTGCGTGCGCGATTGTTAAAGGTCGTTGGCACGAAGGAAAATTTAGACCACTGGTCACTAAAACACAATCTCTAGGAGATTGTACAGCTCAGCGAGCTGAACTACTGGCATTCAAGATGGCGCTTGAAAATACCGATCGAGAATTCCCCACACTTATAGTGTGCGATTCGTATTATTGCGTTCAGTCTTACAATGAATACTTGCAGATCTGGCTTCAGAATGGTTTAAGGATGCAAAAGGAGGCACAATCAAGCATAAAATGCTTTGGGAACAAGTAGCTCTTTTACAAAAAGAACTACCAAAGACTCACATGATACATACACTGAGTCATCAACGTGATGGCGTTCACGTTGCAGGGAATTCATTGGCTGATGAGGCCGCGAAGGCAGCTGTGCAAACGGCTTCCGTAGCTGCCATCACACGGTCAAAAACAAAAATAGACAGCGATATATTACAAGCTGTCAGCGCTACAGAAAAAGATTCGATAGAAACACTCCCGAAAGGCTTTCCAGTGAAGTACTCATACATAACTGATGCAAACAATGTTCCGTTTGCTCGAATCCCTGGAGTGGGGGATAGGGCAATTCCAAACATGGACCATAGGTTAGGACTAATCATAGCGGCACACGAAGGGCTTGCTTCTGTACATGCTGGCGTCTCAGCCACAGTATTGTTATTAAAACAGAGATACTGGTGGCCACAAATGAGAAGACAAACAAGGAACTATGTTCTAGAATGTGAAATATGTCAAAGAATGAAAGTATCAACGGTGAGACGACCAGCACAGACGCCCCTTCTAATCTCAGATAAACCATTAGCCTGTGTTTATCTGGACCACTGTGGTCCCTTACAAAGGGATGGTAACTATAAATATATCCTGGTCGCAGTGGATTCATGCACGAGATTCATATGGATGTGGCCCCAGCGATCGGCCGACGCCAGAACTGTTATAAAAGATTTGCGAGTCTTTATCGGCACATACGCAATTGGCATGCTGCATTCTGACCAGGGTCCTGCTTTTAGCTCTCGAGCTTATAAGGAAGCCATGACCAGCATGGGCATTGCATTGCGGTACTCTTGTCCATTTCATCCCGAGGGAAACGGAATCGTAGAAAGAAAAAACCGTGACATAAAGCAATCTATAACAGCAAAGGTATTAGGTTCGGGAGCTGGGTGGGTCAAACATCTAATAAGTGTCCAACGTAGTCTAAACAACCTGCCAAGAAATTCTCTGAGGGGATTCAGTCCTTACGAATTATTGTTTGGAACTAGGATGTTGGTCTTAGATCTTGACAGTCAGACTTCAGTGGTGAAGGAAAAAAGCTTTGATATCAAAGATCGTTTGGCTATTTTGCAGGACTTAAATGAAACAAGAAAAGACCTGAGCAACATAAAGTTGAAACAGCAGCCAACAACCACTGAAGAACCACCACCTGTCCCAGCAAGACCTGTCTGGATTCCAAAAGTCGGGGATCTAGTCAGAGAAAAGATCGCGGTAAAGAAGGAATTTGGGCCTTCTTACAGAAAAGCAGTTCCTGTCTTGTCTATCAACGGGACAAGATCAGTTGTACTACCGCCACTTGCTGGTAAAAAGGAGAACCGAGTTGTATCCATCGACCTGGTAAAACCACAATCATGTGGCCGATAACAAATAGTAGGCCAAGTGGACTCCCAATAAGTAGCAGAACACCAAGATTTGCTACCAATACAGAGGTGCCAACTAAAAGGCTAATCACATTCGAAACACCTACAGAACAACAACAAGGACTATGCAACAATGCAATGGAACTCGCACCTCTGAAAACCCAAATAAAAACATTTAGTAGAGACACACCAACCTACAATGAAGTAACAAACGAATATGCAAGAAACAGTAATCCTGAAGCAATTGGAACAATTGACAGAACGGCATCCGGCTACTTCATAAACTTCGATGATTCCTCTGAAGACCTCAGTGAATCAAAGACACAGCCATCAACAAAAACCTTTAAAGATAAAGCTAAGGCACTTTTGAAACAACTGAAAGAAACATATCTGATTTCTCCATGGATTGAATTTTGGGTGGCCTTTGGTGCATTTATCCTCATACTTTGGCTCATCATGATACTATGCTTGGGACGCTTCATTGAGGGAAAATATGCTAAAATGGACACAGCAAGCCAGAAAATCAACTTGCTCCTCAAACCACACACATCTTCACACGTCGAGAAAAGAGAACTTTCTTCAGTCAACTTCACAGCCAATCCTATACCGGGTGGGGTAGCATGGGACAACACTGACTATGAAATTTATGGTCCGGTTGAAATCCTCAAATATCCACACCAAATCAAGATCTCGTTGAGTGACTTTGTAAAACCAAGCTCATTTGCTGATGATTGGGATTTTTAAAGTATAAATAATATGATGTCTGACCTAGTGATGTCTGCTAAATTTACCAAACATGATTATTTGCAGGGTTCATCTAATTATGATAGTATGTACTGTTACAACCACTATGGTAACCATTTTTTTACATAAATCTGCACAACCTAGAAATGTTTTAAATTATAATCAATGGGAACATTGTGCAACCCCTCCAAAAGGAAGCTCAAGAACCTTTTATGACAAATATTCATACTTTTCAGGGTTCAACACAAGTAATGCTGAAACATTTTATTTCAAATTGTCAAATAAGACAGGGACAAAGACCATGCTTACAAATACGAAATTGATATATTCAGACTCGTTTTTTGAACAAATGAATACTTTTGGTTTTGATTATTGGGACAAAAATGTTGAAGTAAAAAGTGTTTGGGGTACAAAAGAATGGCAAGTACAAGGTATAGAATCATTGTTTAGAGCCTGCATGATCCCAGAACAAATTATATTTTTGAATGACACTGTTCAACAAACTACCTGTCTTGGCCTAGCCAAAATCAAAGACTTAAATAAACCGTCTATTCCAAAGCCAACTATAAACAGCAATAGCTCTACAGATGAAGAGATAGACGTAAACTATGTATTAAACCAAAACAGAACACATCCTGATTGGAAACAATGGTTAATCTGGCCCACAGATACTAATAACTGTCAAGACAGATTCCTGAACAAAATACATGGGTTTACATTCACCAGGCCAGATCCTAGATATTCCAAATGACAACACCCAGGGATAATAACAACCTACAGTGTGGGCAAACTCTGCCTTCAATGGCTACAAACTTCCACACTAACAGAAATTAAGCAACACCTAACTTTACTTACTGATGGTGCTGACTTGCGTGATTTCATTATGGGACCACGCAAACAGCGTCAAAAACGCTTCATAGCAGCCTCTGTATATGCAGCTTACAACGAGGCCTGGAAGGTAACTCAAATTGAGACAGCAGAAAGTATACGGGAAATTGACCGTATTAATTTGGAAAAATTGCTTTCTGTAGTGGACAATGGGTTAATGACTCTGTCCTCCAGAATTTTTTCTTTGGACAGCATTGTGTCTTCAGCAATCGACATAATATCGCAAGACTTACTGTTATTACAACACGGTCAGTCTCAATTGCGTTCTATTGTACAGCTTGGCTGGACGTTACAAAACCTGCGTTCAGGCTATGTGCCTTGGCGTTTAATCAACACAACGTCACTATTCAATATCTTTAACCTTACTGATAAACAAATCAGTATGGCACAAAAGGATGCTGATTATACAATCCTGAGCATTGAGAAACTCGAGAGATTACCAGTGACAATGTCAGAACGACCTGTCAGTGAATGGATAATACATGGGATAATTAATATTCCAATATCAACCTTCAGGTTTCAATACTGCCAAAAATATATACAGGCTGGCATGTACGAAAAATTGGGAAAAGGGTACATTAAGACAACATGGAACTTGCCCTATTCACATGCATGTGTCAGTAATAAAGGACAGAAAGTGTTTCTTAGTGGCAATAATTGTGCGATGTCACTAAGCGGTACACTTCTGTGTAATGGAATTAGTTTGCATGGAGCCTGTGAAGGGAACTCAAATAACCTTTCATGTCACCAGCTAGGCGCACCTGCAACAGAGATAGAACCATTCTTTAAAAGACTCTAGAACGGGAGTTACATTCTAATTGTGGATCGCAGATGTTGTAGTTTACTGCCCGGGGTTCCTTATCTCATAAGTACGACTGCGAAGGTCATGTGCTGTGGACGCTTATTGTTCCCCAGCTCCTTTCCAGACAGGAAGGCAAGGGCATGGCCTAATTTGAAAATTACTTCTATTCGAATAGATACTTTAAGCAGAATGAAAACAGTGCTTCTTCAGACGCCGACCAGGCTCACGTCATCAAAAGAAACGTATGATCTCCTAGTCGCAAGGACGACTGCAGAGATTCACTCATTGCTATCAACTAATTCCCCCATACATTTCGCAGGAATCCTGAATGAAATCTTAAATATTTCTGATACCAGTGGAGTCTCAAATGTATTTAAGACAGTATTTTCGATGGCATTAACACCATTCAAAGCCATACTGGGTATTTTTCCAGACTTCGTCCATTCGATTTTTGGCGGACTTCCCCTCATTTTGGGACTAATTGCAGGAATCCTATTCTTGGTCCTTATATTTCGTTATGGCAAACCATGTCAAAGACAAAACACCTGCGACAAGGGAAGAAACAATCCGAGCCATTGGATACTGGGACCGGATATCAAAAATCCTGGGACTATCCCGGCTTAGAGACCTAAACATGACTTGGTTTCTTTCATTTCGACCAATGTGGCATCGATGTGTTTTACCTGTATTAAGGTGCTTGCTGTGCGGAGAAGAATGCGTGTTGGACACCTGTCTGACGCTACAATCGGATGCACCAATGGATGCAGAAGCATTGTTGGGTCCGGTAACGGCCCATGCATTGTGCTGCCCTCAACGGCTGCCAATCCTGATGACGGCATTAGTGGAAACTTCACCACTACGATTGAGGGGTAGTGAAGTTCAAGATGAAAGCAGCATCGATCAGGTACGACCTTCTGTCAGCAATACTAATCAAAACGTCAATGGAGACAATCATGCACACGAATGCATGGTTACATCTTTTTCCGAGTTAGTGGAACTTTCACAGGAAGCTGTTGACAGCTTTTTCGACAGTCTCAATGATATGATGTTCTCACCAGAGCAGAAATAACGACTTTTGAGCAAGCTAGCACACGGCGTTCCCAACACCCTGAATTTGGCCTTCAACTTTAATAATAAAGTAACATGAACAATTTTCCCTCCAGTTCACGGACAGCAATTTTTTCAGCAGCCCCAAAATATTTTTACGATTTTTCGGGACACTTATCTTCTGCTTAAAGTAAGAACTGTTCTTAGAGAACTAAAATTTCTACTTTTAGAAACTTTATAGACATTAGCTGCCCGCTGGTATGTTCATAATTATTTTATTCTGTGATGAAATGGTCTCGAACTTTTCTTCTGTATTAAGAGCCATTTCATGTGTAATTCTCATATTCAAATTAGTAATAATGTATACATATGCGTGATTAATTTAGCATTATTCTACAGCTTGAGTGCATATAGTACATGTGACTATTTTTTTTCCGTATATTACATAATTTCGAAATGCATTATATGTATTTTGGGGTGGTAAGGTATACACGATACTCTACAGTATGTTTTACTATGCCTAGATTTGTAAATATGGCCATAGTTAGCGTGGAGTGGGTGTGATGTATTCCTATAGGTTCTGTATCGATCCCCCTATTCCTGACCCTATTCTGGTTAACAAGTTAACTAGCAGCCATCCCATGATGCAGAAACCGTTATCTGATTACGCCAGACCACGGCACAGGAGCGCGTTATCTGATTAGGTCATAACGCTTGCCATCTAATTAGGCAAAGCAATATTCCTCCAGCCCCTGATAAGGCATACAGAGTTCTCAAAACAAATCAAACCTATGACAACCTGGGAAAAACCCTGCGGCCATTGTTTTTATTTCACCGAGAACTTCAGCTTAAGAATGTGCTAACGACCAGTTCATATGACATCCTTATTGACGTATCTATGTCCATCCTTACGTCAATCTCGGCACCTTACAGGTATAAATATTACCGATATTGCCTTAAGCAAACACACGCGGTGGTGACGAGATCGGAGCAGCCAGACTTGCCGAAGCCCAGAGCAGAGCAGACCCCGCTGGCGCAGCCCCGCCTTCCTGACGCGCTGAGAACGAGACGCTGCTTTCTCCTGCCGAGAAATCCAGCTCCGGCGCTTCCGGGCAGCCCTTGCAGGCAGCCTGGAATATCGAGACCAAAGACGAGAGATACCATCCCTCAACCATCCTAGATTCCAGGTACAGAACTGAATAACCCCTTGCAGAGAATTCTTGAGTCAGTCACTTGGCAAAACAAACTTAACTTAAACTGCTACTTTCTATTCCCGCCCACGTATTAGGCTTAGGTCAGGTACACCGGGGTAGGCGTAGTTAGAAACACCAGTTGAGTACGATTAGTCAAATGTATATGTGTATGTATCTATTTTATCCATTTTAAACCACCATATGGCTTAGAAACCATATAAATGTTTTTACTGTATTATTTTATACTTCTGCTTTTATTGTATGCACTTTACTTAACCATAAGTAATGCGATAATATCGATTCATTTCTCTTGTATGAGAAAAGAGACTGATCAATAAATACCATCTTTTATTGAACACGCCCGTCTCTTCCTTTTCTCTACAATCTGGTGAGACTAAGAATGCACGTACTGACTGAGTAAAATAAGTTGTCTTTTGTTTTCACACGACTCTAGAGATACACTCTTGATTAGGGGAGAGCAAAGTTGTCATGTTCTATGGTTGTCAGAAACTAAATCCCTTCTTGTCTATCCAGGGAGGTTCAACTCCTCCTTGCCTATTCGAGAAAGTTTCTAGTGAACTCTGAGCTAGCTGGCAAACCCAAAACTTTAAGTCTAATATCGACAATAGAAGACCTAGTTAACGTCTGGTCTAGGCCTATACTATTGAAGGTATTATTCCAATGCGCAGAGCCTATTGGGATAATAGGAACTACACTACAAGGAAACAAAGCACTAACTAGGCTAGGAAGGCTTCTGAACTATAGAATAATCTTGCAAGCCAGTCAATTATTTTTCAATCACAGGCCAGTTCAATCACTTCCAGTGCTCTCCTGTGGTGCCAGTGAGAAAGTAGCATTGTGAAGGGGGAATTATGTATGGTACTCTGTGGTTTCGTCAGTCTCCTCCCAACCAGCTCCTTACAACTAAGAGCCTCACTTACAATGAATTGGCGTAGGGCAGTGTGGCAAGTCTTTTTGCTGTGCTGCCCTACTCCAATTCGAAAGGCAGGAAAACACTACATTCACATGATTTGTTGCCTAGCGTCAACGCAGGCACCCTTGCACCACGGTGCAAAGGTGTGTACGTTGTTGGTGGAATAGTTTATTTTTGCATTAAAACAATCCATGGAGGCTTTTTCCTCTTTCTATGTGTGCTAACTGTGCTGGGGAGGTGTACAGTTTTGACACATTTCCCAGGTTTACAGATCCATGTAAATCAGAGATTGTGTCAAAACCCATGCATGTTGCATGGGAATACCAACCGCAATGCCCATGGAATGCCCACCTGTCCCAGTGTAGGGCAACACATCTACTTCCACTGCATTGCCTTACACCATATCTAAATGGCCATGAAGTGGCTTTGCGTGGCCTCGTAAATATGGGTCTGGAGTGGACTCTGCGTCTCCAGAGCATTATATAAAAAGATGCACTGGCGGTGCAATGGGCTTGTAAATAAGCCCCTCAGGGTGCAATTCACAAACTTTTTTTATGATCTTCTTTGAACAGACATACCTAAAGCATCAGCGAGTGCCGTTTCCAGGATCTTGAGTCACACAATAATGATGTGTGGACATTACCTTTTTGTCCATCTTTTTAGTCGCAGTCCTTAAGTTATAATTAGGGATCCCTGTTTCCCTTTTTTACTGTTTTTTTACAGATAAATACAGACAGAAAACCATTTATTTTCCTGTCTGTATTTATTTTAAAATGTGGATAAAAACAGAAATTGGTTTATTTTGTGAGCAATTCTAAATACTGTCAATCATGACTACCAGGCCAATAGCTCTGTCGATCTAAAAGTAAGAGGGTTAAAACAATAAAGGAATTTTAGTAAAGAGCCTTAAACAGCTCATATAAGAAAACATGCACATTTTAACATCAAGGTTGTGCATATTTTATCATCTGAGTGTGTTCATATCACTGAAAACGGTCAGTTCTTCAGGCATGACTGCATATTTATCAGACAAATAAATGTGGAAATATACTCATTTCAGATTCATTTTTTCACAAAAACCAAAATATTTATGGATAAATACAGATAAAATTAGCAAAAAATGAATATGGATGAATACGGATAGAAATGCCCCAAAAAATAAATAGCATAAAACCGGGAGCCCTAGTTATAATATGAGCCCTGCCAAGAGTGCCCGATAGAGAATGAGAAACACACAATCCAATGAAACTACCAATCAGTGTTACTTTCTGTGACGCCATGCTCTAGGCACCGGAAGTGAAGAGGCTTAACCCCATGATGGATTCCTTTTGTTCCAAGTATTCTCAGCTCCTCCCAGACCCTGTGACAACATGTAAGGGAGTACAGGATCGTAAATTAGGACTAGCGAAGATTACTGAAGTAACAGGGAATAATCACTAACATTCTAATCATTTCTACACCAAATTTACACACCTAAAACAAGCGTTTATGTAAATGTCATGGTATTTATAGAGCACACTGTCACCAGACGGTCACCTTGCGGTGTCGCCTATTCGGCTTCCTGGCACTGATACTCATACTGCTGTGGAACCCCTCCTGGCTTTCCCTGTGAAGTGTCCACTCCTGGGCACCCCCAGGGTGAAGCCAGGCATCCTTAGTGCTGTGGGGGCTGGTGTGGAGGTTAAGCAAGCTATTGCCCAGAGTTGCAGCGTGGGGCCCGTGATTAGAATAGGCACCGAGGCAAGAATTAACAGGTCTGAGGAAATTCAGCACGAGACCCCGCCGAGGCGGGAATCAAACCCTGGTCCCTGGCCAGAACTCTGCAACAGGGTCTGCCACTCTAACCATTGAGCCACACTCCTCGTCTAATATTCATGCCAGCAAACTCACATTTAAATATATAGACTAGGGATAAATGACCACCGAACACACAATATTCATTTTTTTGCTCTGTAATGTACTAGTATGTCACCAAAGGTAATTCACAGTACGAACAGGAATGGGAGGAACACACAGTAAAACCCCAAGCTTTAATCTGGTACAGTAAAGGAATTTATTGTCATGGTATGGAGTTTAAGGGGGGCACATGCAAAAAGAGGCTTCGATGTGGGGGAAAGCCTTGGAAAGTGTTTCTTCACATGGAAAACATTTGAGAGGTTAAAAATTCTAACAAGTTAAAGTTGCACTTTAAACAGGACCATAAATTGAAGATTTTGCATGGAAACGGCCTTTACAACACGGGCTGAGGCATGCGTATCATTTCCCTGCAGCGAAACCACGCTTGCCTTAACCGCTCATATGCCTTAACCACGCATATGCATGGTTAAAGCAGTGTGCGGTTTAGATGCTTGGGATGAGCGGGCACAGAAAGATGAGGGATCGGGAGAAGATGTGGTCTGATACGTGGGTCTGGGTTTTGGGGAGTTTTTAAGGGTTGGGGTAGTTTTTAGAGCTCAGGTTTGGGGTCGTTTTTAGTGCTCAGGGGGGAGTCAGATGGAATTCAGGGCTTGAGGGGGTCTGGTAGTTTTTAGGGCTCAGTGGGGTTTGGGGTCGTTTTTAGGGCTCGAGGGGGGTTGGGGTAGTTTACCAGTCATGCCTTTGCCACTCAATTTTTTTGGTAAAGGCCTGTGTGGTAAAGGTATGCGTGGTAAAGGAATGCATTGTTCAGACACATTTGTGTTATGGCTGCCTTGTAGATGCACACATGGTTTAGCCATGTGTGCCTCTGCAGCCCTGCAAGTACCACACATCAGGCATTAGCCTAACACATTTCAGTGTGGTTGTCTGCATCATCGCACTGAAATAGAAAATAACATAACGCCTCCTCAGCTATCAAGCGGAGCGCTCTTATAATGCACATTGACTGAGCTGCTGTGACTGAGTGTGGTGTGCGCTGCACCTAGCAGGCAAAGGGGCTGGCTCAAGATCTGCTGAGTGCTCGCAGCTCTGCGAGTAGTGCTAGAAAGTATCTAAGTTATAACAGAGACACACAACGTCACTGACACACCCGCAAAACTTAAACTATGTCACATTCAGTGCAGCCCGATGGCTTGACTAGTGAGAAGACAGTGAGTGAGTCAATTTAGAGACAGTTTAATAGGCTAGTGCCGTCGGGGTGAGTCACGGTCCTGTCCTGCTGCCGGCATTTCATTAAGTTCATTTGGGCTGCTACACTTCTTTTGGCAAGTCAAATCCGCAGCTCCAGTCCAACCTGGTCGCTCGCACCACGGGGCGGACCGTAGCGATCATGAGGTGGTTGGATCGATTCCCGCCAGCGCTGTCGTCTCAGTGCTGTTGAAGGGCTAGCCAGGCTGAGAGCTGTACTCACCGCTGCTATCCGTAAAGAAAGGAATCCAATCTGGATGGGATTCCCACTCACGCGGCTCGACCCAGAGCGGCTGACTCAGTCAGAGTCAATGAGGCACACTAGGCGCTGTGAACAGAGTGGGTGCAGCAAATATAGCGCTAAGCTGCTCGTTGGACGTATGATGGGCTGTGGTGGCCCAGTGATATCACATCAAGTGAGCGGCAGGTCCCGATCCCAGCCCACCTGGCCGCGACACCAGCAGCCGGGCCACCAATGAGTCATCTGCATCATGAATAAGGCTCCCTGTTTTCCATTTTTACTGATTTTTACAGATAAATAAGACAGAACACATTTATTTTCTTGTTTGTTTTTATTTTTAATTGTGAATAAAAACGGATATTGTGTTGTTTTTTGAGTAATTCTAAATACTGTCTGCCAGGACTGCCAGGCCAATAGCTTTTTGGATTGGGAGGTAAGGGGGCTAAAAAAAGAAAGGAATTTTAGTAAAGAGGCTTTAACATCAGTAGATAGTCATGTTTTCTTATAAGTGCATTGATTTATCTTCTGTGGGGTTTACAACATTGAAACCTAGTAGGCATTCAAGCATGAGTGCAAATTTACCGGTTAAATAAATGTGGAAATATCCTAATTTCAGCTTCATTTTTCCATAAAACCCTAAATAAATATGGATAAATACAGATAAAATCAGCAAAAAAAAAATATGGATAAATACAGACGGAAATGTCAAAAAAAGAAATACCATAAAACCGGGAGCCCTAATCATGAATCATCAGTAAATGTCTGAGAGTGAGAGTCTGTATTATTATTAAAGTAAACACGTCTCTGACTGTAACAAATATTGCTTGTGTTAGACTGAGCCGTCATGACGCCGGTGCCCAACTGAGGGGCATATTATCAAGGGATTTATCTCTTGTTTTTTGGCTTTAAAAGCCAAGAAAGCGGAGATAAAATTATCTTCCCATCAGCAACAGGGTCCTAACACGCAAATTCGCACGTTAGCACCCTTTTTCTCTACGCTTCCCCTTGCATCTCTAATGAGATGCAAAGGGGGCGTTCCAGAGAAAAATAATAGGAGAAATGTTGTTAAGCGACATTTCTCCTATTATCAAGGATTTCGCTATCCCTGTTAGTGATAAAAAAAAGCAGCGCTAACCGCGGTTAGCGCTGCTTTTTTTACACCTGGTATTCTCCTGACTTAGCCATGATATCCTATGGAAGGTGGATATCATGGATAAGTTTGTGAGCCCCTATCATCAAGCTAACGCCAAACTTCGAGTGATTATCGTTGGTTTTCCAGCGATAATCTCTCATTTGGCAGTTAGCGTGAGGATTTTTATCACTTTTGAGATGAGCGTTGCTACCCGGCGATAATTATCCTAGCGCTAAGTGCGCTTAGCGATAATTATCGCTGGGGCTTGATAATATGCCCCTGAGACTCATGTTATAGCGGGGGTGCCGGGGCGATCAGCCGCTCAGCTATTGATTTTTATACTGCAGCTCTTGGTGTCTTTTTGAAATTATGTACAGCCGGAGGGGCCCTCCACAGCCAGGCAGTGACCTAGGTTAACGTGTGCCTCTCATGAGGCTTGCCCCTAACAGTATCAGGGTACAGAGGCACTAGGCTAGTGGGCCCTTCCATTTCTGGTGCTTTGCAGTAGTTAACTTCTTAGACGCCCATTGCTTCGCACAGCGAACGCGCACAGCGGGCGCGCCATAGTCGCGCCGGAGTCCAGCCAGAGTCCTGCCCGTCTGCGCTCGTCCGCGCTAGGCTGGGCTCTGGGCTCTGGCATACCCTTTATTGGTGAGTAAAGCCACTATATCCATCATGACTCTTACATACTCCTCCGAAGAGTTATTTGCGCTACGTGGTGCTCCCAATAATAACTGCTCCACCTACCCTTTTCCGCCTCACAAGTTCAGCTGTCCTCGCTGCAACTTTTCACTAAAAACCCCTACCACATGCAGATCCCTCCAACATCAAGGCAGACGAAAGAGACAGGTATGCTCTAGGACAACTTCCACTCGCCCCCTTTTAAGATTTTGGAGCATAAATTGCCGATCCTTACCACAACACAGATACAATATCCACGATTTTCTAGATCAAAATCAACCTGATGCTATATTCCTGACCGAGACGTGGCTCAGAGACTGCTCGGGCCCGGATGTGGCAGACGCCATTCCCTCTAACTACGCCATTCTTCGTCAGGATAGAGTTTCCGGTAGGGGTGGAGGAATTGCAATTATTTACAAAAATGTATACACTTGTAAATTGGTAGACACCACTCAAAAAGATTGTGAATCAGCCCTTTTTAAATTATCCATTACCCCCCAATTTACGCTGTCAGGGCTACTGGTATACCGTCCCCCTGGGACAGCGAGCCCTTGGATAACATCGTTACCGGACTTCCTAGCCCCAGTACTGCTTAAAGCGCCTAATTTCACAATCTTAGGGGACCTAAACATACATTTAGACGACCATGAGTGCCCTAATAGGAATCAGCTTCTCTCTATTCTGGAAGCTTTTAACCTTCAACTTCTAAACACAGGTCCCACTCATTGTGCCGGTCACTTACTGGACCCGATCCTATCTAACCTGTCCCTAGATTGTTCACATGAAGCCCTACAAATCACCTGGTCCGACCACTTAGCTGTCCCCTTCTCTTATGACATGGCTGATACAGTAGTAAGACCTGAGGTGGAAACTACGCGGCCAGTTCGGAATTGGGGGAAGATTAACTTGCCAGAACTCAATAAACTACTGATCAAAACACTTCCATGTGTTGAACTACCAACTGCCGCTCTCAATTGCGCCACTGAACTCTGGCTAACCACTGCAGTCAATACAGCGCTTCCAATGACATCAAAGCCCGCATTTTCACACCACCCTCCTGCTCCATGGTATTCGGAACAACTTAAAAGCCTCCGCTCACATTGTAAGACCTTGGAGCGTAAATGGAGACAAGGCTATTCTCCTTCACGTAAAGCCACATATAAAGAAGCCTTAAAAAAATACCACTACAGTTGTAAAACTGCTAAAGCAGACTACACAAGGAAAACTGTGACTGATGCACAAAACTGCCCAAAGGTGCTATTCTCTGTTGTCAAAAAATTGACTGGTGCTAACTCGATCCCTCCTCCCCCGGCACTTGATGGCACTCAGTGTCAGTCCTTAGCGGATTACTTCATAGATAAAGTTGATCTTATCTATGAAAATTTCACTACACCTCCAGGTACTATGTACACTGCCCTTGACATAGTCCAAAAATTGGAAAACAATGACACTGATGCAGTAGTCACTACTTGGCAGCCCTTAGACGCCATTTCTTTCCTCTCCTGTTTAAATAGTGTGAGATCGGGCTCCCCACAGGACGCTCTCTCGGCCAAAATATTAAAACAATTAGACCCCCTCACTCATCCCCCCATCATTAAATTACTCAACGCTTCTCTGAGCGAGGCCCATGTCCCACAACCTTGGAAACACGCCATGGTTGTACCGTTATTAAAAAAACAGGGTGCAGATCCTTCAAATCCTGCTAACTTTCGCCCTATATCCTTGTTGCCAATTTTCTCAAAGATATTGGAGAGACATATAAATTCTCAGCTCTCCAAACTGGTTGAAAACACTGGATTTCTCCATCCTTCTCAGTCGGGCTTTCGGCCTAGGCACTCAACCGAGACAGCCCTCCTGGGGGTGACAGAGAGTCTTAGGCACGGTGTCGATCAGGGAAACACCATGGCGCTCATCCTGCTGGATTTGAGCGCAGCTTTCGACACCGTGTCACATTCCATCCTCATTGACTCTCTGAAATCTCTAGGTGTGGCAGGCCAGGCCTTGGCCTGGCTGGCGTCTTTCCTTAGTGACCGAAGCTTCCAAGTGTTTTCTTCTAAAGCTGCCTCCGCCATTTGTCCTTCCACCCGCGGCGTCCCCCAGGGCTCAATTCTTAGCCCTTTATTATTTAATATTTATGTTAAACCCTTGGCAACCATAGTCGAACAAGCTGGGCTAACCCTGTTTTCCTACGCAGATGACACCCAGATTGTCTTCTCCTTGTCAGGGAGAGACGTAAACAACATCTCCGCACTCAAGTCGGGCCTCACTCTTGTGGCCGACTGGATGCGGAGAAATTGTCTCAAGCTGAATGGGGAGAAGACCGAGGTGGTCATTCTGGGACAGAACAAACATCTTTGGGGTCCTCGCCATTGGCCCATCGAACTGGGAAATGCGCCTACACCATCTACTGCAGTTCGCAACCTGGGCGTCATTATTGACGACAGGCTAACTATGAGACAACAGGCTACTAAGGTCTCAGCCATCTGCTTTTCAACCTTGCGATGGCTTCACAAGATTTTGTGGATGCTCCCCCTCTCCTCTCGCAGAACTGTAGTCCAGGCACTTGTAACATCACGCCTGGACTATGGCAACATTCTCTATTTGGGCGCAGATAAAGCCACTATACATGTGCTGCAGGTGGTGCAAAATGCGGCCGCGCGCCTGCTAAAGAATGTCCCCAGACGCACCTCAGCCACTGCCGCTTTGCGTGACCTCCATTGGTTGAGCATCCCAGAACGCGTTAAATTCAAGGCACTCTGCTATATGTTCAAGGCTAAGCAGGGTAGCGCCCCAGTATATGTTCAGGGGCTGGTAAAACCCTATAGACCCCTGCGCTCATTAAGGTCATCGGACATTGGCAATTTCACAGTACCAAGATGGAAGCTGGCAAAAATGGGAGGCCGCTCCTTTTCCACTCTTGGTCCTAAATACTGGAACTCCCTCCCATTGGCATTAAAATCTGAGACCAACTTACTCCGCTTCCGTAAGGCTTTGAAGACCCTGCTCTTTACTAAGCGTGACCAATAGTCGGCAGAGGCCTTAAGTCAAGGTGACATTCTCTTTTCTTCTACAGTCTATCCCTGGCGCCGGGAAACCCATTGTGGGTAGCTGTGCGCGGTACAAGCTTAAATAAATAAAATAAATAAAATAGAGCTTCTCGTTGCTTAAATGGGTGCAATTTGTGATATTTACATGTTTCCCTCGTCTTCATTGCTTTATTTTGCTCGCGAGAAAGTGTCACTAGTAGTTGCTGAAATTCCACTCATTATTACACTGAAATTATGAAAAGGTCACACATAGCAGCAAGCAATCAATCTGAAACCTTGACAGCCATGCCTCTGTCATACAACCTTTTGCACCAGTGGAAATTTCAGCAGTTTTTCAAAGATTTCAATGCTTGCTCCTGTGAATCCCCTGACGTCTTGGAATCTTTGCAAGTGGTCCAAGTAAGTTTATAATTCATACGTTTCAGACCGCCAACTTAATTCTTTGTTACTTTGGCCCTTTTTCCGTATACCGCATAGAAAACAGAATCAACAATAAGGTATTCAGCAATAGGTGCGAGGTGCCCTCTGGACGGAAAGATGGAAGCGAAATCCGAGACAGGATTTTCTGTTCCTGTCCCTTCGAGAGAGGGCTGGAAAAACACTTTTTATACAACACTAATGCCGCTAGGGGGCAGTGTGTCATCACAAACACAGAAGGCCTCTCAACTCCACCACAAGCTTATGAGACTTACGTTTTCCATTTCCGATAGGATCGGCCCCTCCTGCGCATCCCACCACCTTAGAGCTCTCTGGCTCATCGAACACTATTATCCATGTCACAAAGACAGATTCCTGTGTCCCACCCATTCCATCGCTGCCCTAGGTTTTGCCTAGCCACGTAAGGCTCTGAAACAACCTTGCTATTGCGTCACCCCCAAAATGTGATGTCCTGCCGCTGACGCGTTGGTGCTCCTCAGCCTCATCACTCCCATGGGGTCCCAGGAGTCCCAGGAACAGCCGCGGCCCATGGAGGGAGTTGCGGTGCGGCAGAGAGGCGGGGGAGGGGCAGGGTGGGGGGTGCTAAAAACCGGAATATGGATAATTGGAGGTAATTAAACTAATCAATGAAACGAATTTCGTAGCACGCGCTGCATCACATTTTGCGATGATTTTTCACCACCCTACACTCAGGGTTGGACTGGGAGCCAAAAGCAGCCCCGGCAAATTTTGTTAGATCGCATTTTGCGATGCAGGGCACTCTACGAAATTCGTTTTATTAATTAAATTTTTTACTTACCTCCAATTATCCATGTGCCGGGTTTCAGCACCCCCCACCCTGCCCTCCCCCGCCTCTCTGCCCCACCGCAACTCCCTCCACGGGCGTGGCTGCCCTGGGACACCAGCACAGGCTTCCCACCAATCCAGATGCTGCTCTCATAGCAAGAGAGCAGTGCCAGGATTTCTCTGAGCAGCCTTGTTTCCCGCTCAGACAGTGGCTGTGGCATTTCTCCAACCCGGCTGTGCAACCCAGCGGGGTTGGAGAAACCTAGCTGGGTATGTCTGTTTGGTCGGCCTACCACGGCTGTCCAAACCGACATGTGCACTTTATAGTGCACACTACCCCCTCCTCCCTGCCATGTCCGGCAAATCCCTGCCCCTACCCAAGACTCCCTGGCTCAGCCAGTCAGCGGGAAAAAAAAAGATAATATTTTTATATCGTTTCATTTTCCGCGGACTGACTCAGTGGGGTGACGGTTGTAGCTGCAGGGCAGCAGGGGCGGCTCTAGGCTCATGGCAGCCCTGGGCAGGGAGCGTAGGTAGGGGGCCCCCGGAGGAACGCAGGCGTGGAGGCCAGTGAAGAGGGGGGGGTCGGGGTGTTTGGAAGTGGAACAGAGCCGGAGGCCGCCAAATCCCTGCCAGGGGCCGCCACGCAAATATGTATCCATCCTCAGAGGATTATTATATTAAGGATATATATTGGCGTGGTGGCCTCTGGGGTTTGGCGGCCCTGTGCAGGTGCACAGCTTGCACATGCCTAAGGCTGTCCCTGAGGGCAGCACCATTCTATTTTAGGGACTGGGTCATATTTTTCATCGTCAGATTGTGACTCAAGGTAAGAGAGAGCAAGGCAGAAAAGTGTGAAAGAAGAAGAGAAGGGTCAGAAAACAGTGACAAGGGGAACTAAACATAAGAGCTTTAGGCGGTAGGGGATGGGTGGTCTGCTTTACTTAGAACGGCCAGAACATATATGATGAAGACTATTCACAATTCAAAAGAGTGTATTTATATATAATGCAACCGTTGCAACACATTTCAGTATATTAAATTATACCACTGCATTGAGTAACAATTATTAGAAGTTAAAAATTCTAATCATAAATTTAAACATACATATGCCCTAACAACAATTCTATTTGCAAATTAAGAGGAAAGTCAGTTGTATTTTTCCCCCATACGTGGCCTAGGGAGTTCTATGGCTGGAGTAACATAATAGTATTTTGCTTTTGTGCAGCATATCCCTGAAGTGATTTCAAAGTGCTCTCCTTGGTGATGAAGGAAAAAGAAGCGGTGTGAAAAAAAAATTGCCTAAGAAAACACAATGTGATTAAGTGGAAGGGGGATTTAGACAGGTTTCCTGTTTCCTCACTGTGTTGTTCAGCCACTACATGGTTAGCTTTTTCTCTCTCCAGTTTTAGATCAAAGGTTAAGTCTTTGCGTTTAATTCTTTGAGGTGCTAATCAGAGCACTGTGTTAAATACATCTGAGCTATGCATGTTTTATAAGGACTGGTGGGGATAGGGCTTGGGGAGGGTTATGTTTTATTGCAGAAGCCATAATGAAAACCAAAGAACCCACCTTTGGTCGGGGCATTGAGACCATTTGTGTCACATAGCAAAAAAGTCTATATTCAGTGCCATCCATTCTTGAATTAATTCACAGTGGCGGCTGCCACAAATCCAAAGTGGTGGACCGGGTGGAGGAGGGTGTGCTAGGGGAGTAATAATGAGAAAAAACGTACCTATCCTGCCGCCGAAGCTGAGGCTGCTGGCCGCCTCAGTGCTCCTCTCCTCTCGACAGTCACTGGGGCACAAAGCACAGACTCCCAACCTAAACTAGAAAATGCTCTCATGCTATAGCAAGCATGAGAGCAGTACCGGGATTGGCCTGAGGAGGCTGGAATGATGCTACCTCAGGCACCTGTGTCATTTCTCCACTCGGCTGTACAACACAGATGGGTTGGAGAAATGTAAGTGTGCATGTCGGGTTGGCCGTCATAAGACGGTTGTCCAAAACGACATGTGCTCTTATAGTGCACAACCCTTTTCCTCCCTACCATTGCCCGGCCCACCTTGCCCCACCCTAGATTCCATGGCTGAATAAGTCAGTGGAAAATAAAATGAATATATTGTTTTACTATCATTTTATTTTTTGCTGACTGACCAGTGGGGTGACGCTCCTTCGCCATTATGGAGGAGCAGTCCCCTGTTAATTCATCCCTCCATTCCTCATCCATCCAATCATTCGTTCATTCATTGGCCATGTCTCCATCCTCTATCCATCCATTCAATAACTGGACAAGGATCTATCAAGAAAAATGTGTTGTAAAACATACAATATTTGCATTTTTTTCCCCGAAAATGTCTTTGAGGGGGAGAACCCCTATACTCCCCTTGTGGTGGTCAGGCTTACTTGCTGATCTCGCTCACTACGCCCGCTCACTACGTGCAGTATAAAGGTTGATCTAACAAAATTTGCCGGGGCTGCTTTTGGCTCCCAGTCCAACCCTGAGTGTAGGGTGGTGAAAAAGGCATGAGGTTGAATCAAGGTTAGGCACACTAGGGATTTGACATTTCCAATGCTCGGCGGTGCTGGCAACGCACCTCTAAGAAAAACTCTTGCCCACTACGCTTTTATTTTCTTACAATTTAAGCAAAAGAGCTCCAGCACTGACACTGAATCCCCTGAAGACTGATCTCCTGACAGGTTATTGCATGCCATGATTGAGAAATGCTTTCATTGGCCTAGTTGTGTGTGGTTGCAGCAGGTTTGGGGAGATACATTTTTCCGACAAAGGTTGAATTTAGAATTTTCTAGATTTGATTGTAAAGGATGCCATCTTGGTATAGCTTCAGCCTTAAGATAACCAATCTCTCAGGTAATAATGGCAAGATTCTTTCTCATAAAGTGAAAGGAACCTGGACAATGTAGAAGAAGGCTGGCTCTTCAAAAGAGAAGAGTTGTCTTCCAAGATGGCTGACAGCAGGGCTCTCACCATGTTGGTGCTCAGCACCACATGCGATCAAGCAGGTACAACATGGCTTGGCATACCACTATGGGGTACTGAGCGCAGTTAAAGTCGCCTTCCACTGCACATGGAGTGCATTTGACAGTCCTGGGCCTGTGCACTAGAGTCTGACTCAAACATTCTCTAAACATGACACATCCTACAAGGACACATTAGGGGACTGTCTCTTGTAGTTCCATATCAAAGTAATAGCGGGGACAGTGCTGGGCAGATTGAGGGCAGAGTCATGATGCACTTAACGCACACAGACGGATGAGAGAGTAGGTCCTGTTCAGCTAACAAACAATCAACGGCATAACGGAAAATGATGGGCCCCCCTGGAAGAGTGTGATGAGGGCCCTTTAAGTCTCCTATATCTCACAAATATATATTTACCTTAAGATGAATGGGGGCCACTTAACGGATTGGGGGGGGCCTTGAAGGTCTGTGCCCCCCCGCACGTCAGGCGCTGCAGGAACTTGTGTTATGCCCCTGCATATCGTTAAGCTAGAATAATTTATTTGTAAACACACAGATGCATAGCTTTTTGGCACTAAGGAAATGTTGCATGACAATGTCTTAGGGGCATATTACCAACAAATAGCGATATTTATCGCTAAGTAGGGTTAGCGGCAATATTTTTATCGCCGCCCATCACCGTTTTTCATCGCTGAGATAACTTGCTATTAGCAAGGTTTATCTCAAAAGTGATAAAAATCAGGCGAAATGCGTGAATATCACTGAGAATACAGTGATATTCACGCATTAGCGACTAAATGCTTAGGCCATGTTATCCACCTCCCATTGGATAACATGGCTAAGAACTGGTCTGAGCAGGCGTTGGTTTTTGGCGATAGCGGGAATATTTCCATCGCTACGCCTGCCTTGCTAATAGGCGATAGCGACGTTAGCGACTGCTTTCAGTCGCTAACAGGTTGGGTACGCCCACTTTGCATGTCATTAGCGATAAATATCGCTGACATGCAAAGCGGGCCCCAAACCGATCGCTATCGCCTAAAAGCTGTCGCTAACATCAGTTAGCAACAGCTTGCTAATAGAGCGATAGAATTATCGCAGCTTAGCGGCCGCTAAACCGGCGATAATTGCCTATCGCCACCCTTGGTAATATGCCCCTAAATTCGGTGTAGTAGCACTGTTAAGGATCACAACGTCAAAATTCCACTGTCCTTTGGTGTACAGTATGGTGGTCTCCCTAAAGTCTGTTCTTTGTCCATGGTGGGCATGACAGCCCACACACCCTTGGCTAAGGATTCTTTACAGAAAGCCTGCCCTTTTTTGTCTGGTAGGGGTGGCCCTGAATCCCCTTCCTAGATTAAATATAGAATCCCCCTGCCTGAGTTAACATTCACCCTCAGCGTGTGGTGCTTCCTGCTGCCTGGTAAGGGAAACATCCTGTACCACGCGGATTTTACTCCACGTGGCTTTTAGAACGCGTCCGTTACAACGCAAGTCGTAACCACGACTTGCGCTGGAGGGCGCTACAGGATTAAGAATAGCATATTTACTATCCCAACACCTTCCCTGGTGTTCACGGGGACTGGTGTTAGAATAGTAAATTATACTATTCTAAATCCGCGCCCCCAACGCAAGTCGCTGTAACGACTTGCGTTGTAAGGGACGTGTTGTAAAGGAACGCGTTGTGACGGTACGCGTCGACCGTCATACATCCGCCTGGTAATGGTAGCATGGTTTTCACCTTTGTCTGCCCTAGACCTACAAATCACAAGATTACTTCACACTGGCCACAAAGAGAGAAGATGTATGTCTCCCTGGTTGGGAGAAAACTTTGGATTTCAAGCAATGCAGAACTTTGATTGGCTCAGGCTTCCTCCCTTGTTACTAGTATTAATGCTGGCACTCACACCACTAACTTGTAAACCCTCTGAACTTCATCAAGCAGCAGCCCAAAACAAGCATTTTGTCAGAGGCACAACCTAGGCTAGGTTTCTATCCTCCCACCCAGGTTGGAGGCATGTCTGCATTCCTGGAGACCTTGGTGCTGTGATCTGTGTCAAAAAGAAGTTGTTCTGAATTGCAAGGATGGGAGCTGTCCTCACCACTTCAAGAGCTGCACAAGGTCCATCTGCCTGAAGATCCTGCATGAAGAATGTCTCAGGGAACTGAGATCACCCAAGATCCATGAGATCCCAGCATCCATTCAGACCTAAATTCAAGACAATGTCCTAAACAAACTTTGCCTGGGTTGTGAAGCTGTAGATATGATTTCTGGCATCACCACTAGTGACCTACAATTCCCATGGGCCTGTCTGCTCTCCTAGAGTGTACGAATCTGCTCTTTATAATCCCGGAGAGTTGGAGACTGATAGTGGCTGGAGAAAACTTTCATGATTGTGCAACTGCTTGAGTCATCTCTCTTGCATTTACTGTACTGGGGTTATAACTTTCAAGAGCTGTGGTTGGTGCTAACCGTAAAGCCAATTTCCTACCAGGAACTGGACAAGTTGTCAAGTTCAGTGGATGCTCCCATTTAAATGGACCCCCCTGCCACCGGGTATACCAGCCTGCAACAAGCTAATATTGTGATATGAGTTCCAAGATTTTGTATCCCCTGTGCTTTTCCACTACTACGTCTGCCCCAATGAAAACACTGAGGTCAGTTGGCACCATCACTGCTCTGTAAAAACGTAAACTGTGTCACACTTGCATACCCGTTGCTGGGCTTTTGGTCAGGGCTTAATTTGAGCCAGTGGTTTCCGGTGCTCGGAATGTTAGCTCATGACAGTCTGCCACATGGTGGTGCTGTTCGTCTAATTTATAGATGAGCACAAGAACAATTGTTTATTAATTCAATACATATTAAAAATTACTAATTCCTGCCACCCAAACCATTATTATGGCTTTAGGTGGCTGGGATAGTCTGTGTTGTCACAATCGTAGGAGTGTGATGGTTAGTAGTTGTCATGGTACTGTCATTGGCAGCGCTTGCAGGACCAACGAGTGGTGCAAGCTGCAGTGGCCTCATGACGAGGGACCTGGCACTTATCTTATGTTTTTTACAACTTAAGCACCGCCTTTGGTCACCATTCATCTGGATACCAAGGCACTCTTTACGAGAGGCGCGGTTAATTGTGATAACTGCTGTAACACCTGCTACTACACATATCTCAATTAGGAATTTGGCGGCTAACACCGCACTCCTGCATTTTTCTCCCTATAAAAATTGGCAGGGCAAACCCTTCAAAATGTATTGAGGGAACAAGGCCCAATAACTATGGAGACAGGGAGATGTTGGTGTGTTAAGCACCAAAATGGGCATGATTGCCCCCTTTCATGGGGACACACATTTAATTGGAAGTTATTTATTGAACCCAATAAATTCCAACCCAGTAGAGTCAGATTTTGTCTGGTCTGAAAAATATTGCCTCAAACACGGGGCTACTCTTAATAAAGGCCTTCAACTTGTTTTACTCAAACTCTACCATTGACATGACTTGGGTGAAACCATTGCTGATTGGATGGTGGGTTTTTGGAACCAGGAACGTTTACTAATTTTGACTAGAAACTAAGCTCAGGAGATTTCAGCCCACTTGGCTCTCGCGTTTTGAAACCAGCGCCATTCACTACTGTAACAGAGGACCAGACGAGTCACATCAATGTCGCTGCATTGTATTCTTTCTGATTGGCACCTCTGTCCCATTGACTGAGATTTTTGTATTGTACTTTTTCTTTATGTGGACCTCCAAGGAGTTCCAAAGCATAATAAAGATTGAACTAGAACTAGACTGAGATCTAGTTCATAAAAATTTACTAAAACCAAGTTATCCCAAAATCTTCTGTGTCAGCCCAAGTGCAACCTCTGCTGATAGCATCAGTCAAAAGGCCAATGTTATCAAAAATCCCTCAGCTAGGGTTATAAAAACTTTTGGTGTACTATCTGGGGTCCTGAACGGGATAGCATCTTCTGGTTTTCAATGTTTATCATAATTTTAACTGATCCTTTTGTTTACATGTAAATTAAAGCTCATTCTTGTTTAAAGATGCAGCACTGGCTGGACATTCATACAAAGTAATGCCAAGCGATGCAAAGTCTTGCAGTGGTATTTACTTTCCCGTGCAAAATGTATTTTGCACCGAAAAGTTGTCTATTTCTCAGCACACATAGTACTTTGCACCCCTTTGTGTAGTGTTACCCGGTGACACTTGGGCAGATCTGCACAAGCATCCATAGTTTTTTTACTAAAAGCCCCTATCTTCAAAAATAGCCAGGCCCGGTTTTGCGTCAAAAACTTGCAAAGTACATGGAGGCAGGGACATCTTAAGGTTTTCAGGGGCCCCCGGGCCAAACATATTTTGGGGGCCGCTGTTCGAACCAGCTTTGAATTTATGATCCAGTTTCAGATCTTTCGTGCCCTCCTTGCCCACTGCACAAGCACACTGGTCCATATTATAAATCTGTTTACATCTAATATTCATGGATAGTGACGTGTTTTTCGGGATTATTAAGCAGCAACAGCTAACTAATATTTTTAGCAAATAATCTTGTGACCCCCCTCCCATTTCTCTCAAATGTGAGGTCATGTTTTGATCTAAAACAAGCTCTTCATAGATGTAGCATGGTTTTTAAAAACAAACTTTTCTCTGCAAAATGTCAGTAATAGACTCACTCACACTTGAAATAAATTGAAGGAAATTGGTATGTAAAAAAAAATCTGTTTAAGAATTAGTCAAAGTCATCAAGACAAGACTCCCTGCAAAGCAGAGCAGGCTCTATCTAGGGCCCCCCTGAAAGGCTCGGGCCCTGGGCCAGAGCCCACTTTGCCCAGGCCTTAAAACGTCTCTGCATGAGGGCTACCCCTGCGGATTCAGTTAGGAGCTCTCAGGCCAGCATACTGTGCTGAGGGGACCCTGGAGCTCTCCCCCCTGTACTGCAGGGGCCTTTGTGGAAGAGGTGTGGCGCAGCGGCCAGAGCGATTGACGCTGGACGCTGGGGATCACGGTTCGATCCCCGGCTCCGGTGGCAGGGGTCTGCCCAGCACCATGCGACTCTGGGCAATAGCTCGCTTGATCTTTCCGACGGCCCTCAGCGCCTTGACACCTTCGGGTAATTGTTCGCGCTTTACAAATACTCGACATTTTGTTACACCACTGATGATCCTATGGTAGACATCAAACACACGGCAGCCCAAGGGATGACTGCAGGACCAAGCCACTTTTATTAAATATGGGTCTACACTGCTTTCCCTCTCTTGCCCAACACAAGCTGCGTTGCACTAAAATGTGGGGTAGATGACATTTTTAAGGGTGGGGGCTGGAACATTTCCGAGTTAGAGTATCTGTGAATTCTCTCCTCTGTTCACAGTTGAGTAAACCACACAAGGAACGGCTTGTTTTAAAGGTGTAACATATTTTATTAATGTTAGAACACATTGAAAACCCAATGTCCACAGACCTCACTGCCCTCTGCACACAGCGCCTCTAGTGGTAGTGCTTGGACAATGCAGCGCAGGTCACTGCCAGGAACTTCTCCCAGGCCGCATGGTACTGAACAGTGCAGCGGGCTCCCAGCTTGCGCGCCAAGACTATCACCAGACAGTTTGCCAGGAGCTGGGTGGGAAATAAAAAGAGTTAGTGAACATGTCAATGCCTGAGAAAGCACCACAGTCAACATTTGCTTGAAAAGAAGAACTTCTCAATAGAGATTATTCTAAGAATAAATAGGTTTAGGGGCTTTAAAGACAGACATCATTCACCAATCTCCAAAAATCACAAGAGTCTAAAATATATAAAATACAAGGTCCTTCTTTCCAGCAGCAATAAACCAGCACTCCGGGGGTTTCTCACTTGTTTTGTTTTAATTTCATGGTCATGGCACCTATGCGTTTCAGCTGCTACACGCAGCCTTGTTCACGATTCAGCGCGCCATTTTAAAAATCATTGTATACATTTTATGATACATTGACAATGACAAAGGACAAACCCCATTGCACATCGAGGCAGTACATCGTGAGAATTCGGGCGCCATTTTGGAACATGTTATATTACATTGCATGTTATCACTTTTATATGCCAATGCATAATACCTTCCTTCAATTCTAATTGAATACAATAATTCCTGATTTACTCAATGAATTAAAGAGAGAAGATCAAATAAAAAATGGAAAATTCCTTTTTCTTACATAAAGTGCATCAATGCTTAACGCTCCTTAGCTGCCCCTGTTCCACTTAGAGTTGTTAAGTTCACAATGTCTATCTTCCTTGTTAAAGTGCTAGTGCATAACTTTATTTCTCTTTTTCCGTATATTACAATTCATATACTATTCCTTCTTATTTTAAAGTGCTGATGCTAACGTCATTTCTCTTTCTTCCGTATATTCCAACTCATATACTTTTTTATTTTATTTTATTTAAAGTGCTAGTGCTTAGTCTTCTGCCAATTCCAGTTATACTATAAAGTGCTTAGTGTTAAAGTGCTTGTGTCATTTGTCCCCCTCCTAAAATGTCAATAACTTTTAGTAAAAAAATGGTTCTTCTTGAATGTGCAAACTATAAAGCAGTTATCAATACAGGCATGTAAACAAATCTTCATCAATATTTAATCCGTTAAGCTCTTTACTATCGAACTCAAGGATAAAATATGTGTCTAATTATCACAGTTCTTTTTCTCTATTTCCCTCCCTCCTTTTTCTGGGTATCTCTGCTATACAACTGTACTGCATCAGGGTTGGATTGCTTTGATGGTTTTTCTCAAAATGCCTGGGTACAGGATAACTCCTATCTTTGTTGATTATCGCTCTTCAATACACCCGATTCCACCCAGGTCCTGCTGAACACACGGATGGGTGTCTCCACACCTTGAGGGTGGATTCATGGAAAACATTTCTATTTAAGCTTTGGAGCACTTTCTGGGTTTTCTGGAAATACTTTATTAAACAGCAGATGTGGTTCGGCAAGTATGCCTTTCTCAATGATGTTCATGAAATGGAGCCACCTGCCTCAGACATGCCCATGACGGGTGCTTACTCTCTCTCTAGATGCATTCTCAGTGGGAGGGGGGGCTATCTTGCTTGGTCAGTCAAACCTCGGGGGACATCAATTCTCTCCATGGTGTCATTTTCAGTGGCTACACAGTGTCCTTGTGTGGTTTGTCACTTTGCCTTACCTGTGGACAATCTCCTTGGGGGTTCTCTCTCTCAGACCGAGTGTCAGTCCTCAGGACACGCCCACTACTTGGGGGGATCTTATTCTGGGTGTGCTCTGAATCTTGATTTCCCTGTGGGTGGTTTTCAGGGGTCCATTCTCTCTCCTAAGATCCCCATAGGGCTATTTTTTTACTCTATAAGTTCAGCCCAAAATAGGGTGCAGAACTGTGATCTCTAAAGGATGTAGTTCACACAGGGGTGCTCACTCTGTCCACAGGCTTAGGCGTAAGGAAAAGTCCCCTTGCTTCAGTGAAGGAGGTATCTTCACCATCTATGAGTCGAAACTCTAGCGGGGTGCTTTCTCCATCCTTGAAGTCAGTCCTCAAGGGGTGGTGACCTCCCTCCCTTAGGTCCCACTCCATAAATGGGAGCATTGGTCCACCCTTAGACTACTTTGAGGAGGGATTCAATCCTTCCCGGGCTTATTCCTTTAGCGGGTGTGGGTGGGGTCAGGTTGTCCTCTAACTTCATGTGGATGTAGGGTATCCTCATGAAGTTGCTCCCTTCCCTCGTTGAAGTTAATATCTGGTTGGAGTTGTTGGGGTCCTCCCTCCATCCCTCTGTTCCTTCCTGGAAGATCAGTTTAGAGTGACTACAGTGGGGGCCGAGGTTGGACATTTCTCCCTCCCGCAGGGCAAGGTCCTCGAGCAGTCTATTCCCTCACAGCTGTGATATTACGGAGCCCTTCTCTCCTTACCGTGAAGTTCTGGGGGTCCACGTGGAGTACGTCTGCGTGCACCTCGCTCAGGTGGGCCAGTGTCTTCTTGATGTCATCAATGTGCTTGACGGCCTCTCCGAGGGCAGACAGGACCTTCTTGCCGTGGGCCTTGACCTTGGGATTGGCAAGGATGGCGGCTGCGCTGGAAAGGTCCCCGAAGGTCGAGAAGTACCTCTGGGTCCAGGGGAAGACGATCAGCACCCTGCCAGAGGGGAAAAAATAGGGCCAACCGATGGGGTTAGTCTCTGAGAAGATTTAATATGTAGTGATTACTAGTGACTAAAAGGAAAATAAATGAAAAATAATATGTCGTCAGAGAGAAAAGTATAGAAATAAAAGAAAAGAGATACACTGCGAGTATAAACAGCTCCTTTCTTAGGTTCTAAGGTGCTGCAGTGAAGGGAGAAGGTTTTTCCCAGAGGCCTGGAGTCGACGCTGCAGAATACTGAAGTTTCCAAATACCAATCATGTCTAGTCTTATTTCACCTCATGCCTCTTTTCATCCAAAGACTTACTGACCCTCTAGCTCATTCTTACAGGTTCTTTTTCATCCCGGCTGTCTCCCTTTATCACAGATTTTCTGACACTCTCTTCCTTTACCCCTTTTAAGCCTCTCTAGTTTCTTCTGGGTTAAAGTCTAATGATGGAAAACGATGGAAGAATAATAAAAAGCTAAGTTTTTTTTAAATTTTAAGTCCGGTTTCCAGATAAGAGTGTCCGTGGGCCCCACCTGCAACCATTGCCTCAAATTAACCACTGGTCTGGCAAGAGCAAGGGCCCTTAATGAACAAAGACTAATCCCCCGCATGGTTCCCTGGTGGTACGGTCTGGAATGAAACATCATAAGGTCTTATCGCGAGACTTGCAGAAGCTAAACCCGTATTATTGAATTTGGTGGGATCTGCGAGGGTGAGTGAACAGGGATGCTGCGGCCAATTGAAGGCCTGGGGCAGGACGGCCCAGGAAGGAAAAGCAGAGATATTAACCCGTTTCAAAAAATATTACAATGTGTAAGTGGAAGCAAAAGAAAAGGTTAGGAATGTGAAAAGAGAGGAGACAAAGCATAGTTGGGTCATGCGTGCCGAGGGAAGGCGCAAAAATGTAACCTGTTGTTTGTAGCAAGAAAAGGTTTTGTGGAGAAGAGAAGACAAGTGGTTGCTCCTAGTACCTGGCTAGGGTTTCCTGGCCATCAGCCTCCACGTCCACCTCCTTCCAAACGCAAGCGATGGCGGCCTTCTCTTCGGCTGTCCAGTGAACCATCTTTGCTTCCGGTGCTGGGCGTTCGAGGCTGGCTGAGTCAGATTCGGCTTCCGGAAGCTGCGTCTGCTGGGTGGCTGGGAGACCCTCAGAGATTTATAGGGACTGCTGCCAGGCCCGCCCTGGGCCCCCGTTCTGCTGAGTCATGCCAAACCCACTTATCAGTCTTTCCAGTCTCCTCACCATCCCTTCCTGACGTCACTTGCCAACTGCAGGCCTTTTTTTAAATGTTTTATCTTCACATCACAAACCTCCAGCATATAGAATCTATTCAGATACTATTTCTTCAGGTTGGGAGTCTGCTGCTGTGTGCCTTCTTGAAAGATATCCTGCTCTACTCTTGTGCACCCTTGGGTGCTCACTCCATCAGTCTGTTCTGACATGTTTGCAATTGGACTGAAGTATAGTTTTGAGTTTCAGGTGCCCTCCTGAATTGGCTACGGTGGCCCTTCCCTCCTGGGTATAAATACCTCTTGGGTACAGGGGCGGCCTTAGGCATGTGCAAGCTGTGCACCTGCACAGGGCCGCCAATCCCCAGGGGCTTCCACGCCAATATATATCCTTAATATAATAATTCTCTGAGGATGGATACATATTTGCGTGGCAGCCCGAGGCAGGGTTTTGGTGGCCTCCGTCTCTGTTCCACTTCCAAACACCCAGACACCCCCTCTTCACTGACCTCTGCGCCTGCGTTGTTCTGGGGGGCCCCTACCTACGCTCCCTGCCCAGGGCCGCCATGAGCCTAGAGCCGTCCATGATGGGTAGGTAGCAGTGGTGAGCGCTTCCATCATCAGTAGATTACAAACCGTACCCTTCGCGCAGGCAGTTTGAGCGTGCCACATGAGCAGTCCAAACCAGATGGTATAAAACTCTAAATACAAAAATTAAGTGCCATTTAGCCTAACAGCTTTAATACACTGGTCTAAAGGAATAATACATATTGATCATGATTTTGACATACAGATTATTCAGAGCACTTGAGACATATTTACTATTAATGATTTGCATAAGTAGGCACTTAAAACACTCTGTACCACGTGGCCGTAGGAAATTTCAGCTAAACAGGGACAACAGATAGGCTCTGGCACCAAAGTATTAAGTGAATTAGAAAGCTAAAAAAGTGGCCCATGTTTGCAAATTGGGGAAGTGTGAATATGTAATAACATGCTATGTAAGAGTTTTGCAAGGAATGGAAGACTGCATGGATTGGAGCTGGCTGCAGGCAATGTTTGTTTTAATATCAGGAAAAGCAACATTAAACACCGGCCCAGCAAATGAACAGGCCCAGAAGCAGCCAAATAAATGACCCGCACACTGGCCTGCCAGACTAGCCCCCGGGAACTGCCTGATTGCCCAATAGACCAGCCCGAACCTTGAACTGAAAGTTTTTAGACCGATGTAAACCAGTAAGAAGCTGATGGATTACTAACTGAATCAGTGGGTGAGTGCGACTGCCCCTGGTTCCTGCACAGTGCTGGTGAGTGTAGCAGGTTTAATCACATCACCATGATCCCAGCGATTTCCAAGGGCTACTGTGAAAGGTGGACCTTTCCAAAGCCTGTCTGATTAACAGAGCTACTCATTTGCACTAGATGCATATTGAGCACACAAGGTAATACTGGAGTGTTGAATGATGCTGGAGTGTTGCCACCAGAGTGCTGACAAGCTGCAAAGGCTTGTAAGCTTTGTATGCAGCAAATATTACCTCGCTGTCGCCTAGCTAGCCTACACTCTGCATCTCTTTCCTGATAGGAATCAGGGTTTTCTCAAACAACTTGACTTTTACAAGGAAATTACGTCTATTTTCTTTGTTTCACATTAGCTTTCAAAATGTCCACATTTTTGCGGGCCTGCTGCTAGCCCAGATCTTTTGATTTTAGTAAAATTCTATACATAGTATACTAACTTATCAGAGCTTTCAACTAGCCCTCTTCATCCACGGGTCTGTTGTGCCTTAACATTTTTCTTCAGTCCACTGCAGCAGGAGGCAAAGGGCCAGATCACTTCAACCATTGGCTGACCTCTCTTTGAGTGCTAGCATTCTGTGCTTGGATAACGTGCAGTTACACACATGAGGTTGTTCCAGTGGTTAATTTGAGCCGGTGGTTTTCGGTGCTCAGCACCAGCACTTAATTCTTGACACTGGCATTTATGACAGCCTGCCACATGGTGGCACTGTTTGTGTAAATTAGAGATGAGCAGAACAACAGTTGTTTATTAATTCAATATACATTCAAAACAAACTAATACCCGCTGCCCAATCCATTCTTATAGCTTTAGGGGCCTGAAATAGTTTGAATTGTTAGACTTGTAGGAGTGTGATAATTAATAGTCGTGTAGGCACCGTCGATGGCAGCGCTGGAGGTGGCCATGGGTGGTATATAAGTGCCAGTGGCCTCCTGAAAGGGCCCTGGCACTTATATATATTTTTTTTTACAAACTAAACACTGGGGTTTCCCTTGTACATTTTCACAAAAACATTCACAAACATCGTCAAAGCCAAAAGTAAGCAGCCAACACAGATCAGTTAACTTTGCCAATGCTTGTTTTAATTGGTAGCCCATTAAACGTTTAATTCTGTATCCAAGTCTAGTTTTGCAAAGCTTTACATTTTTACATTATATTCATGAGATTGTTGGTAGAGTAATAGAAAAGAAAATAATTGCGTTTCAAACAAAAAAAACAAATGTCAATGCAAGTACACAGTTTAGCAGCTTCCACACCTTTACGCCTCCTATCATGTAAAACCAGCCTCCGCAGGATGTATGACGTTACAACGCATACTTTTACCATGCATACCTTTACAACGCGGTTTTTACCACACATACCATTACAACGCATAGCGCTTAGAGGTGCTGGATAGTGGTAAGTATAATTTTCTATTCCAACTCCAGTCCCCGTGGACACTAGGGAAGGTGTTTGATAGAAAATTAAACGTATTCCCTATCCTAGAGCGCCCCCCAGCGCAATGCATTGTAATGGTATGCGTGGTAATACCTGCGTTGTAATGGTAGTGCGTTGTAAACGTTGCATACCGCCTCCGCATATAAGATGTTGTTTAGACACGAAGAAAAAAAAGTTTGGGTGGAATCCCCTCAACTCTTTTGCCTCAAGTTTGATTTTCGAAAGATTGTCCAAGACGAAGTGGGAGGTCCATGATAGGGACTCTGGTCTGTAGATTTAGTTTCTGAAAGTTCCTATAAGGCATGAAAATTGATATTTTTTGGGGGATGTGTTATATTGCACTCTAAGGCCCTCATTATGGGCTTGTTGTGGATATACTGGAGGGCGGAATCTACTTTACTGCCCAGTATTTCGGGGAACATCCATTTTCGACGCGGTTGTTACACCGCGCTACCATTACAACGCGGGCAATACAACGCAAGTCGTTACCCCGACTTGCGCTGGAGGGCGCTCTAGGCTAAGGAATAGTAGATTTACTATTCCAACACCTTCCCTACTGTACGTAGGCTGGTGTTGGAATAGTAAATTTTACTATTCCTAAGTCCAGCACCCTACAGCGCAAGTCGTGGTAACGACTTGTGTTGTAAAGCCCGCGTTGTAATGGTAGTGCGGTGTAACAACCGCGTTCTATTGACATACAACCCAGTATTTCACACTACATTACAGCCATTATGAGTTGATTCTCCACAATAAGAAATAACTACTCGGATCAAGCATTACAGGATGCTTTACCAAGCACTTTTTCCTTATTTCAGTAAAAATACCACACTGTCACTTTCCACCTGGTGTGAGCAAATGGAAAGTGTCAGTTGGAGCGCGGGTGGCGTGTGGGCTGGAGTGTGGAAGTAGGGGTGCAGGGTATGCTTGTGCCTGTCTGGGGAAGTATGTCTGCTCCATCCAAACTGCGGCAGAAAGTGGGCAGAGATAGGGCAGTACTGTTCTTCTCAGCTCCTGCCTTGCAGCAACTCAGACAGGCCTTAACAGGGCTGACTTTACTGCTGGTGGTACCCAGTGCGACAATCTTTTTTGTTACCCCCCCTCATCAGCTCCTCCTCAGATTCCGTCAATACCACCCGGCAAAAGTGCCCCTCATCTCTCCATAGCCTCTCTCTCAGATACATTTAATTTTTTTTAAAGAGCTGGTGAAGGTTGGCTTTACTAATCCACTCAACTAGCTAGATAATATACAGATCAGTTCTTTGCAGCAGGTATATTAACCCTCTGCTCTACTTTATGGTGAGTAAAAATTGCCACTAGACAAAACTTCTATCTCTCTCTCTCTCTCTCTCTGTACCAGGAACATTAATCACAAGCGTTATCTTGACATTTTTATTGCTGCCTGAAAGCTGGATGCACAAGGAACTCTGCAGCAGTTGCTTTTAAATCCTTCCTGACTCGTTAGTCTTACTAAGTCTACTGTATCCATTCCCTTGATGAATTGCTCTTTGCCAAAAAAAAAAGAACATCTGGACTTACATAATACAACATCATTATGGAAGAGAGGCAAGCAGCAACTAGTTTGAAAGGTAATATATTGGAGACTTTCCCTTTGTTGCTTTTGCAATTCGTTTTGTATTTTTTTCATGGATTTTAATATTGATGTGGCTAAGTGTGTCCTTGACTTGTGAATATGCTGACCCTCCTTTGGACCTTGTTGGCTACTTGTGTTATAGAGTAAGCCCCATAATCTATGCTGCTATGCGGATTGCTTGATGTTGCCAGGAAAAATAGGAGAAATGAAGGGTAGGCATGGCTCTTAAAATTGATGAGGCCAATGAAATACTTATTAAACTTCACACAATAACAACTGTTTGGAGGATGTATGACATTACAACGCATGCTTTTACCACGCATGCCTTTACATCGCAGTTTTTACAACGCATGCTGTTACAACGCATAGCGTTAAGGGGTGCTGGATAGTGAATAGTTTTATTTACTGTTCCAACCCCAGTCCCCGTGGATAGTAGGGAAGGTGTTGGATAGTAAATTAAATCCATTCCCTATCCTAGAGCGCCCCCCAGCTCAATGCGTTGTAATGACATGTGTTGTAATAGTTGCGTGGTAAAGGCACTGCGTGGTAAAAGTTGCGTTGTAAAGGATGTTCCCCGTTTAAAACTATCTGAATGGTATGTGCATGTGGTCTACCACTGAATGGTTAATTTTGGCCTTCTTCTGGATCTAGAGTTGTTTTCTTTTCGCGCTATTCTAATTATTGTAACACCCCGGCTTGTTTGTTTGGTTTTTATTCACCTTATGCCGATGGAGCCGCTCAACTGCTGTGAATGGGACAGAGATGTAACCAAAAAGGAAAAGACATTCTATCTGTGTGTTTGTGGCAAATATGACCACCACTGCTCTGAATTTGCCCAGTCACTGTTTTGACTTTGAACTGGAAGTGATCTATTCAAATCCCTGCAATGTAGAACTCATAACAGTGACCTCCTATGAGTCTCCTATATCTGAGAATGGAACCTGAGGTTTAGAACATCTACTCAATCCCTCTATGTCTGAGGGCCTTAATATGACTTCGGTGGTGCTCCCGGGTGCTGCATCCACACTCTATGCTGGAGTACTGCCGAAGCTGTGGTGTGCCTGTCTGCCGGAGTACATGTGTAAATCCGGGTCAGGCGGGCAGTGCTGTGGCGGCTTGACAGCAGTTGGCTGTTAGGTTCATAGGAGAGCCTTATATGCAGCACACCACCGGGACAGCTCCTGCAGCACTTTCCTGCATGGTGTGGCATGTATGCCACACCATGCAGGAATTGGGGTGCAATTATAGGGAGGGTGCAAACCCAGGCCCAGATCCAGCCTCTCCGCCACCCTTTTCATGGCAAACTCACCACCCTAAAAAGGGCAGTGAAAAGACAACTCAGAATATGCTTGGCGGTGCCGGCACAGCACCGCAAGCATATTTGTGCCGTTGTCCAACCGCCAGCCCAGCGGAATCCTTGATCCCGGCAGAACTGGTGGTCTCATGGCGATTCGACCGCCACACTCGCAATACTTCTTGTGGTACTGTAGTGCGGCGGTGGTCTTCAGGCCCTGAGACAAAAACTCAAGCCTGTGAATTTTCTCTCTCCCCCCGCGTAAGAAAATAATTTTGGAGATCAATGAACTTTCTGTAGTCTTCCCCCTTGTCTGCCATGCAGAGAGAAACAAACTCTAGGTCACTGACCTCTTATCTCCAAGACTGACTCCCACTGGTCTCAACTGAGTATCCTCGTGTCACTGGAAGAATGTGCTGATGGCCAAAACCGCTTCTACAGGCTGCTGAAAAGAAAGAAGGTGCACCAATCATCAAGGCAAACAATACATCAGTTTTGCCAAACACAATCCATATATCACACCGTATGCCATCTTTTGCAATGCCTTGTGACTGACTTAAGTGAAATGTAAAAAGCTTCAGTACAAAGGTGGATGCAGTTAATAACTATGCACATTTACTAATATATTTAATTTTCTATAAATGTGTGGGCGTGAGCCACCGGTGTGTCATTTTTAATGTGGGAAAAAGTGGCGTAACAGCAGCGCAAGGGACTTGTAAATAAGCCCCTTGAAGTGCAATTTAAAATGCAGTATTCATTTTGCTACTGGTCCTTTCTTGTGTTTATGCTATGTAGTTTCAATAATGTTTTAATAACCTCATAATTGGAAGAAAATCAGTACCCCTGACAACCTTACACTACTGTTGACACTCCACGCAACATGCAGAGAACTCATCACATCAGCCACAGCTACGTTCTATAGCAGCAGCATCAATTAAGCTGCCAACAGAAGCAGAAATCTTTTCAAAACCATCAAGCACTGCATCAACCCCATGCCTCCTCCTCTTATCACACCCACCACATTCAAGTGCATTGCCATCCACAGCTTCAGCAATGAAAGAAACCGAAGATACTACAGCACACCAACAACACCAAATATGCTTCTCCTCTACACCTCCTCCCCTACTGCAGCCCACAATAGCCATCCTTCAATCCTCTGTCTCTGAAAGACCTTGTTGACATCCTCAACTCCCTCAAGGCCACTGATCATGAAGATATGTCTTGCCTTCATCCTATATTAAAGCCTTCTTTGGAGGGGCTGTCTGACTTCTAATCAGCATCATCAATGTCCCCTCAGTCAAAGCACCTTCCTTGAAACTCCCAAGACAGGCCAGATCCTCCCACTTTTGATTACATCTGCACTAGACCCTGACAACCTCCCAAACTCTCGACCCATCACTCATCTCCCTTTCAACTTGAAGATCATAAAAAAACAGTCTATGTACAACTTAAAGATCACATCAGTACCACCCATCTCCTCTATGACTTTCAATATGACTTAAAATCTCACTGCAGCAGAGAGCCAGCTACCTTACACTAGGCCGGGGTAGAACTCCATGAAGTGACCAAAAAACTCTGCTGTGCTACGTGGAGTTCTGCAAGCAGCGCAGTGCATTACTTCATGGCGTTCATGCTGATTGTAAGCGCCAGGTGTTTGTCATGTGCTGTAAAATTAGCGCAAATGGCACCACTCATAGCACAAGAGGACACTGCTTCTCTCTGCCATTCGAGTAGATGTTCCACTCGAGCAGCAGCGTCCTCAATACGAGCGGAAGGTTTCTCAACGCGAGCAGTAGTGACCATCCCCGACCGCCCGCATTGAGAATTCTCGCTGGGAGGTGGTCTGGAGTAAGATTTTCCTTGCTCGCGCTCCCCAAATTAATTTTGGCGAGTGAGGAAAAAACTCTACTCTGCTATGTGGAGTGGAGTTTTTTGTAACTCCAGGTACTACGCGAGCACAGAGTAGGGAAAACTCCACAAACTCAGTGAGCGAAGTGGAATTTCATGGCCGGGCCTACCTTACACTCTTCCAACTACAGATAAAGATGAACCCTGTCTCCTGCTATAACTGGACTTCTCAGGTGCATTTGACGCAGTCTACCCCTCAACTATCATTCACAACCTACCTATCCAACCAACATAAGTTCAGTTACATGGGCACCTCTGGGTCTCAGAAGAGCCCCACTCATCTTCAATCTCTACATGGAGCCTTTGTGCAACACAATCAAAATTCACCAGTAACACAGTATTTGATACTCCCCTCTGATCCAGACACCCGATGCCAAACAGTCAAACACTCTCTGCCCATCATCCAGACCTGAATGTCTAGCAAAAACCTGAAGTTGAAACCAAAACAAAGTTCCTGCTATTCACAAAGAACAATAGGCAATAACAGTCCAAACCTGGCTCAATGACATGAATCTGGAAGGAAACAAACTCTATCAGCCAATTCCAAGTCATTCGCATTCTCCATAGACACTGATCTCTCCCTCCCTGAACACATTGCTGTTTGACTTGGCCCTCCCTGCAGGGTCACCCTAAACTTTTTGCCTTCACAGTTCTTTTTGATCTAATTTAATTTTTGTTGGCATTTGGACTTTACCACTTCTAACCAGTGTTAAGTGCTTGTGCTCTCTCCCTTAAAAATGGTAAAGTTGGTCTATACCTGCTTGGCACGTTTAATGTACTTGTAAGTGCTTAATAAAATGGTACTACATGTACCAAAGCCCTGCAAATTAAATGCTACTAGAGGGCCTGCCGCACTCCTTGTGCCACAGACTAAAGTAGCATTTTAAATCATGTCTCAGACCTGTCAATGCTTCCAATACATATTAGTCAACCCTAGAGTAGGTCCAAACCATTCACAGGACAGGATGCTTTGTATTTAAAATGTCCTGGTAGTGAAAAACTCCTAAATTTGTTTTTTGCTTCTGAAGGCATATCTCTCCCTTTGGATAACATTAGGTTACCTTGTTACATTTTAATAAGTGCTGATTCTTGGTTGGGAACAGAGAGGAATGTCAAGTTTGGGTTCAAATGAATTGTCATCTAAAACCCTCCTTAATGATAAAGTCGGATATTAAGTCACAATTCTGAAAAGTGTCACTTTTAGAAAGTTGGAATGTTCTTGTCCCAACCATTTGGTGCCTGTAGCCTGCTTTCTGGGTCACATGTCTGTGAATTGGTTGGCAGTTGGTCTTTGTGTATTCCTCGCAGACAGTGAGACAGAAGGGACTAGATGTTGGTAGGATGGGCCATGCTGCCAGGCTGGGGTGTGGAGCTGTTCCCTGGCCCCTAACATTTCAAAGGGTTGCCTCCAGCGCACTCAGAAAGGAACTTGACACCAGAATGTTGTCACCTCAGACTACTTGGAGCCTTGTCAGAGGAAGGGATGAACTTTAATGAACCAGATGTATGGGGTAGCCAGGATATCACCCCCACTTCAAAGGCTATCACCAGGTATAAACATTGGCCCTCCTGAACCACCTCTTCAGTACATTCCTGGACCTGTGTAAGATTCAGAAGGTATGCCTGTTGTTCTGCTGCCAAAAGGACTGTCGTGATGCTTTAAGAACTACCTTGCTGCACTGCTGACTGAAAGTGGACTGGACCTGCTTCTTGAACCTAGAAGCTCCAGAGTGACGCAAAGGGCTTGTTGGCTGGCTACCTATTTGAGCTAGAGAGACACAACAAGCTTCAGAGTACTTGAACCCTGCACCTGGCCTCTGCCTGAGGTGAATCCAACCCCCCAAGTGGTGCTCCCAGGTCCTGGACCCTTGGAAATGGTGTTAGAGGTGCTGTTCCTGCCTAACCATAAAACATGGTAGAAAATCCAGCAAAAAGTTCCAGAAGAACCAAGATAAGACAGGGACCTAACTACCATCCGATCCACCTAATGTATCGCTGGTCTGCCTGACTTCGCTATAGCTTCACTACGTTCTTCTCCACATCAGAAAATCCTGTTAAGCAGAACCTCTCACTGAAGGTATCAAGCCTCTTAGAGTCCTTGTTGGGTACATCCTGCAGCCTTGTCATGCTAGAAGTTTTCAAAGTCTAAAAAAATGACAAAATCCAAAGATAGATGTATTCACTGTTACTCTGGCAGCTACTCCCTGATGACAATGCCTTCTTGTCGGATACCACCGATATTTATGTCCCGCTGAACTTTGCATTCTCATGATCTTTTCTACAGAAATTCTCCTAAGTTCGAAGGAAAGCTGAGACCAGGCCCGGTCCACCTCTTGTAATCGAACTATGCTCCATCATGGTTGGCCTTAACTTTTTACTTTGCCCCATTCTCGTGTTACCAGATACCTGTGGTTTGTGGTTTGCTCATTACTAGTTTCACCTAAAATGTTACAAATTCATAACTCTGGTTCAACTGATTGAATTTAATTTGTTTCAGTGTCATTTTATTTATAAAAATGTACTCTATTTTTCTAAATTGGTTTGGGATTTTTCTTGTGTTGCATTTGCACTTTATTACTGTTTGAGTGCTGCCTAAATACTTTACACATTGCCTCTATGTTAAGCCTGACTGGTTTTGTGCCAAACTTCAGATGGTTAAGCACAAGTTAATTTAGTAACTTTTGTGGTTCACCCTGTCAAGGATTGTGACTGTTGCTTAAGAAGGGTAAAACGTCTTCAATGCAACATTTCCAAAGTTTGGTATTAGACATAAATGAATTGGTCTGTGCTAAGATTTTGTGAGTTTCTAGTTGATGGACATACAGGCCTGCTATATTGGGAGCAAATGTGCTTTTCACCCTAGTGCCATGTTTTTGAAGGAACAGACTCCTCTAACGCAAAGCAGACTCAAGTACAAAATGTTTAGGGGTCTTGAACTCCCAATCGGTCTCGAGCGGAACCTCCTCCGTTACATCCAAACTTATCATCTGAGGGAGGCTAGTGTAGAGGCTTTCGATGTTGAGATCCATCAGTAGGTTTTGTGAGGAGTCATAGTCCACGTCACCTAGTAAGCAGAGGACATCCTTAGTGTCCTTCGGGTAGGTGCTAGTCTTTTGTATTATTGGTCTCAAAAAGGCGTTACAGAATTTGGATAGAGCTTGAGAACAGAGCCAATTCCAGAAACAATGAGTCGACATGGTGGATTAGAAATGTTTTTGGGCACCTTAGGCAGGGTGTAGCACTAAGATTATACCGGTTTGCTGTTCCTAAGGTAATCAGCTTCTTTCTTAGATATCCAATCGTAAACTAAGGCACGTCTGTCATTATCTCAATCTCTCTCATGAGTGTCTCATTGGGGTCCCCTGAGTTCCGTTCATAATTTCTGGGGTCATCTAGTATTCAGAGACACTCTTTCTGATAGTTGTTGGTGGTCTGAAACATAATCCCACCGCTCTTGTCATTGAGTTTTATAGTGATCTCACTATCCAAACATAGTTCCATTATGGCTTTGGTGTCTTCCTTAGTGACATTATGAAAGGTTTTGAAGAGTTGGGGGTCAGTGTTCCCCACCTCTTCATGATTGTCTGTTCAAAAGTTAATACCCCCACTGGGACTGTCGTGATGGGAAGGGTGAAGGTAGACTTCAAATTCAAGCCAGTGCCACATTGCCCATCATCCCTTCGAGGTTTGCCCTCAAAGAATGCCCTAAGTTTAATATTCCGCAAGAACTCCATTAGCTCACAGTGAAATTTAAATTTATCAAGGGTAGGTGTGGGAACACACCCTTACCCTTTCTGCAGAACACTCACTTGGGGAGCTGTGAGAGCTTTCTCAGTTAGGTTCATAATGAGGCTATGTTGTTGCATGTGCTCATGTCTGGGTCTCTGGACATGCTCCTGGTGACTAACCTCTGTTGGCCTGGTAGTTACTTCCACTGTACCTGGCCCTGTTTCTTCCACCTACTTTTCTGTCGTGAATGGCCTGTCCCTAAAAAAGATGTCGCTGATTGTACTATGGTTGTGTAAAATGCCTCTGTTGAAGGCCCCAGATATCAAGTAGGACATGGTGCATGTATAGTGGAGGGTGAGGGTAAGGATATCATGTGGAGCGCATCATTGGTGCATTACAGGGGTTCCATGGTCTCCCTCCTACTCACTCATATATATCCCTTGTGTCTCTCCCTTCTTCCTGACTCATGCCCAATACTGCTCCCAGTGTCTGAGTTTCTGAATGTCTCATCTGATGTGCCTGTTTTGTATCTGTCTCAGGAGTTACCTCAATTGCGGGTATAATCTTGCCTAGTTAAGGGGTACACCCGTTCATGTGAGAAACGTTGTACCTCCTTTTTAAGTTTTGTAACTTTTGATTGTTTTCAAATTGGCCTCAAGTTCAGCCATTCTTTTATTAAGTTTGTTCAATACCTTCTTGATGGTTGCTAGTGGCTGGCTAAACCTGAGTCTTACTTTGATAGTTTTTATTTCTACCAGTAGCTCATCTGACAGAGGAGTCACTGTCTTCATGATTAAAGTTAGTCAATCAATCATGAAATCAGTGACCAATTCTTCTTAAGTGAAAAGTCTTATTGAAAAATAAATGGTTAATTTCTCACTTTCAGCCCTTGAGGGGCTGCTTTCTCTCTCAAGTAGCCCACCATTGTGGTACCATATACAAAGTTTTAATCTGAGTTTTCTTCAGATCACGTAGAGTCTCCCAGTCCTTGACATTTGATGTTGGTTTTGAACTGGTGGTATTATCAAGAGGGGGAGAAAAGGCTAAGATTCTTTCTACATTCTTTACCTTGAAAGTAAGTCCCGTAATGTCTGCCATATTGGTAATATGGAGAAGTCGCAACTTACTACGAAGAGCAGATGAGTTATTCTCTATCCACTGCAGTACATTACTATATACTTGAGGATAAATACCTCAGGTACTTCCCACATGGGGTAGAAAACTCCCACAGCTGTGTGCTGTCAAGCATCCATAAATAAATTCACACCCTTTAAATTGTTTATGCCTGCTCCAATGGAAACAATCCAGCCCAAATTGCTAGGCCAGGTCCTCCCTGAACCAGAAGACACACAACCCAAGACCGGTTTCACCATTATTAGGGCTTATCGGTCAGGTGTAGCCTGGTTCTAGTGTCACTGTGGGCAAACCTATCCCACTTAGGGTGATGCACTGAAGTATACAATAAAGTGATTGCTGGAGTGCTTGAATTATTCTCATTCACTGGTATTTAGGGAGAGCTGTGTAGGAATGTGGAATCTTACTATATGGTTACCCCCATTTTTTTCCTGGAGGTTTGCTGGTTTTCGACTCAGTTGGCCTGGGACCACGCTATTCAGGGCCCCAGACTATCTGCTTTCTCTATACAATGGACTCCATGTACTTTAGGTACATACCAGATTGGTTACTGGGTCACCCTTGTGAGCCCCTGTATAGTGTATCAAGGGCATAGGTGCACCCTAGGCCTACCAGGGGCTGCAGCATGTATTGTGCCACCCCTGGTTTGCCTTCCAAACTGACACCACAGGTCTGTTCACACAGCCTGGGTAAGGTGGTGTAATCACCCCTTACTTAGATATAGTATACCTATATCTACCTTTACATAGAGAAGTGGAGAAGTGTGGCTCACTGGTTAGAGGCGGCAGACCCGTAAGCAGAGAACTGCCCGGGACCAGGGTTCGATTCCCGACGCGGCAGGGTCGTGGACCAGGGTCAGCGGACTCGATAATTCTCGCCTCGGTGCCTACTCTAGTCAGAAACCACACTCGGCAACTCTGGGCATCAGCTTGCCTCATCTTCACAACGGCCCCCCCAGACCGCCGGGGATGCTTGGTCGCACCTTAGAGATACCCATCAGGGACCATCTCTCAGGGTGAGCCAGGACGGGTTCCCCAGCGGTCGAAGCGTGGAGATACTCCTCCGGGAGTCGATTCCTAGCGCTATATATAAACCCACACATATACACCTATAAGCCACTCCTATGGTAGGCCTCAACAATCCTGGAGGCAGAGTGCTTGGTTTTATGTGAGAGGGTGCCCTAGCATGAGCTGAGTCCCTCTGCAGCTTTTGGAACCATCTCCTTATAGCTGTTCTACAATATAGCCATACCATATTCTCTTAGGTGCAATATAATCCTCACGGTTAATGCTAACTTTGGTTTGACTTTATCAAAACATGTGGTGTAAGGTGTCAAACACTTTGGAATACTAACCCCCCTGCCAATTCTGCAGGCGGGGGTAACATTCCACCCTTCTAGAGGGAGAAGACATGTACTTACTGGTTTACCCGGTTAAAGTTAAACAGAGCCTCAGCATCACAAAATGGATGCTGCTGCCACAGACACGAGTCTGACCTCCTGCTGCTGGACGAAACTCTGGAAGGGGAGGCCAGGACAATAGGTTTTGTGTATTGGGGCAGGGAGGGCTGCATTCAGTGAATGCTTCTAGACACTGCCTGGGGCACACAAGGTGCTCCATGCATAGCTCAGTTCAAACCGGTTGCTGGGGCACACAGCCCCAGCTCTGGCGCAAAACTGGACAAAGGGAAAGGGGTGTAACCACTCCCTTCTCAGGTCCACCCATAGGAGGGACCTAGCCAGGTAGTCCAGCCCCCATCCTTATTATAAGTATAGGAGCTGTGTCCCTAGGACATTAGATTACCCTGGACGAAACTTTGATGCAAAATCCTGGACCTTTGACATTCCATTTTGACTGGAAGATGGAAGACATCTCCTTGTCAAGGAGTGATCCCCCTGTTCAAACAGGCACCAACAGCAACTTTGCCAGTCTGCATTTTCGAGGCTCCCGCCAGATCCCGAAGAATCTGCGACACAGGAACTGGACTTCCAGGCTTCTCTGACCCCGACCCACATCCACAGCAAAGCTGAGACCCGTGGCGGACACGAGAGACGTGGGACCGGAACTCCTGGACATCCTGCATTTTGCAAGCAGCACTCCTTCAACGAGGTATCTCGAAGTTGTGCTTTAGGATGCTTGAAGCCCCAGTGCTGAGCACCATTTGCACTGAAGCCCAGGCCCCCACATTCCACGAGTGTTGCGTGGGCCCCGCTTTTTGCATTTGAGCTCGACGCGTCTTCCCAGTTCCTAGTCCATTAGCTAGTCAACCCCCTGAAGACCCTTCTTTGAATTTATCTTGCTTTCCTGGTTGCTCCAGGCTTGCTCCAGCTTCCCTGAAAAGGAGAAATGCCACAGACCTTGCTGATCTGCAACAGAGACAATCTCGACATCCTGCGTGGGTTGCAGTTGCCAAGGCTTGTTGGGTCCAATCCAGATACTCACACCACAGTCACCTAGATCCATTGTGGGACAGCTCGAATCCAGTGCCTGGTCATCGTCAATGCCTCCTGGACCTCGTGGCTGAAGAGACAAGTTCGACTACTTCACCTGAAATCACCCGACATCGCCTGACTCCTTCCTGGTTCCTTCCTGGTCACTGGCTAGTGACCCAGACTCTGTCCCTTCTGCTTTCAGATTCTTCAGATCTTCGATCCACCCTTGGGTCCACCCAGACACTTTTCCTCTGGTCGCCTGCAGCACTTCTTTGCAGCTCTCCATAGAAAACGGCAACGAAACCCGACACGAAAAGACACCTATGCACCCGGCTTCCTTGGGTGAGGTAACACGAGTACTCCGGTGCTCCCGTGGGTCTTGACTCTCGAAGTGTCCTAGTTTAAAAGGGTTCCATCCTAGTCCATCCGGAAGTCCTTAAATTGTATATTTGTAACTTTTACGAACTCCATAGAAAGTCAATGGTAACCCACGCCTGTATTTAGACACTGCACGCGGCTCCCGTGGGCCTCCTACTTCCTAATCTTTGGTTGATTAGTGTAGCCCCAGCGATTCCACAGGCCCTAGGCCTGCTTTCTAATTCTCTCATGGTACTTATACCACTTTCTTAGTATATGGTTTGTGAGGCCCCTAGGGCATAACTTATACTGTGCAACTTATCGTATATTAACTGTGTGACTCGTATTGTATTTTTACCTCTGACCTCATAAAGAGTGCAGACGGGTTGTGTTTAGATTAAATACATATATATTTGATATATACCTTGTGTGGTGTCCTTTCATTTGGTACTCAAGGGATTATAATTGGTAAAACAACTTGCTTAACTCACCTACTGACGTCTTAGTCTGAAGACTGCTGGTTCATGCTACCACTAGGATAGCTTTCTATAAGGTTGACTTTACAACCACCATCAATAAGGGTCGATTAGACTGGTGCAAGGTGCCCACTAGAACCAGTGGACATCATATGCCAGGCTAACTTCTCACATGCTGCACCCTAGACCATCCTTATTTTGCACACAATGCCACCTCCGTATTGGCCAGGCCATATGTATATCAGTCTTGACCATGCTCCAATGGGACCAGTCCAGTGCTTAATTTGAGCCGGTAGTTTCCGGTATTCCTCACTGGCACTTAATTGACAACACCAGCACTTATATCAGCTGCCACATGGTGGTGCTGTTTGTGTAATTTAGAAATGAGGAGGACAACAGTTGTTTTGAATGTATATCAAACTAATATACAGCTAATACCTGCCACTCAATCCATTCTTTTAGCTTTGGGGCCTTGAACAGTCGAATTGTCACACTTGAAGGAGTGTGATGGTTATTAGTTGTGTAGGTACTGTCATTGGTAATGCTAGCAGTAGCAATTGGTGGTGTATGCTGCGGTGGTCTCCTGACAAGGTCCCTGACACGTATTTTTTTTTTTACAAATTGAGCATTAGAACAGTCCATCCTGAAATGTCAGGCCAGGTCCTCCTTGAAGTGGAACACAAGCAACCCAAGACAAGTTACACCCTTATAATCAGTCTTGACCCTGCTCCAATTTAGGGCACAATGCTACCCTGTAGCTTTTTAAAGTAATAAGCAGGTCCCAAGGGTATCAAACCGCAGTGCTCATTCAGTGGCACCGGAATTCCTTAAGAGATGCTAACAAAACTACTTTGGGCTATTACTTAAAAAAAAACATTAGGTTCTTATTTTTCAGAGAAAATCATTATGTAAGACTCCTAAAAATCTGTGAACTTGTTTCCACCACTGGGTAATTAATTATGGCATTCTTCAGGACCCAAACTATTTAATTCCTATGTCAATTCCAACTATCAGAACACTCAAAGATAATTGTCTGGATCTCCCTCGTTTTATAGGGACCTATTGAATTAAAGACAGTGCAACGTCTACAAAGGTAAACACGAACATGCAACTTCAGTAGAATTGTCAATGACTTTAAATAGACCCTGAATTTGGACAACTACTTCCCCTTACTTTGTACAGCCCTGTTTCTGAATTGGACAGACAATAACCGTGAACTTTGACAGCCCTAACACTGTACTTGGATACCCAACGAGCCTGAATGTAGGCAACTGTAGGGCTTTCATTTAATCTTTGGAAAGAAGGGGACCCCTACATATCTAATGAACTAGCTATGCGCAGGGAAACAAAACACAATAGGTAAAGGACTATAGCAAGTTAACTTAACAAATGACAATGAGATCTAGGTGTAATGCACTAATTGTAACCACTTATTATGATCTATCAAATGAACAAATAATCCACAGATAATGTCAAAAATATATATTCTTGTTTATTATATAAATCTCATATTTCTCCTTTTTTTCAATAGTTTTTTCTTGTGAGTTGTGTGTATCTATCTGTACACTTATAATACAATGGACTACCATCTCGATCTAGAAAGGGGAACCCATTTTTATTATTATTGGTTATCTTTATCTTTATGTAGTGTTTGCCAATATCGATATGGACAGACATTTATCTGCGTGACTTTCTGCCCAGACATACTATTAGTGGTGACTTATAACAGTCAATAACCTATTTTTATTGAAGTGAGTATACATGGTTTTCACCCGTATTTGCAAAGAAATATTTGTGCCAATATATAGATGCTATTTAAGGTATTAGGACTTGACAATTTTTGGACTCATTTTTTGTCCTCGATGTCGTTTGTCTACACAGATTATCGTATTCCCTATCCATCACAGTAACATTGAACATTTGGGTTAGCCTTCCAAATTACCATCCAGCCATTAGATATGAGAACTAAGTAAGTGTAGCTTGCCATTCTTTACACTACTTGCAGTTAATGATAAAATCAGGAATGTATCAGTGGTATCATTTGTTTGATACATCTCTTTCAGTCATTTGAGTCTGCTGAGCAAGCCACTATATCGCGCCACCTGCTGAGCAAGTTGCTATCTATTGAAGTGAGTGGTAATTTAACAATTGTAGCGTCTATCCAGGTTCATTCGTTTATAATGACATAGAGCTCTCTGTAACATCTTTGAGGAACTTAGTGAGCAATAGTTAAATGACTTGGACCACTAATGAAGGATAATATGATTATGCTATTTAGTATATCAATGAATATTTTGAACTCGAGGGGTATTCATCATTAATTTGCTATTGCATGGTTATATATCTTTTCTTTTTTTTCCCACTTTTTATCGTTTTCTTGAATTCTCTTCTCTATTTTTCACTTACATATATTCAGACTATTCTGTTTAGATTTTATTATTTCTTTGATTGTTTCAACACCTGCCTATTGTAAATACATTTGCTAAGTAGAACAATACAGTTCTGTATATATTTATATTAATGTGTGTCTTTTGCTCATGAAAAAGTTTATATATGTGAATAGGGTATTCTATAGCTGAGTAACAATATACCTGCTATACAGAAAGACTAAGTTTCTATATTTATCATTAGTATAGATGCATGTCTTCTATTCAAGGAGATTTAGCTGTTTAGTTTAAGATTATGTCTACAATGTAGTACTAATGTTCTAGGTGCATATGTATATAATGTAAATTGTAACCATAATATTATGCCATTTCATGTTTCTATATAGACGGTTCTCCTGATGAAGGCAGTAATGCCGAAACGCGCATAGCTTCCATCTACCGCATTGCCTCTATCCACTCCATAACTACTATACAGTTACTGTCAATTTTGGAAATGTGATTAACAGGATGAATCATTTTATCTAAAATTCTATTTTTGTATACTGATGTGCTAATGTTTTTATATATGAATTTATATGAACTAAACTATTGAAAAAAGGGGAAAAATATGAGATTTATATAATAAACAAGAATATATATTTTTGACATTATCTGTGGATTATTTGATGATTTGATAGATCATAATAAGTGGCTACAATTAGTGCATTACACCTAGATCTCATTGTCATTTGTTAATTTAACTTGCTATAGTCCTTTACCTATCGGGCTTTCATTTAATAACATCATGTCTTTGAAACTGATGCCAGGTCTTGGACCTTTCTACATTCCTCATGTTTTTTTCTTTTCTTAAATGGGCAGGTGCACTGTTACATGACAGCAGCAGCAGCCCGTGCAGGTAAGAGCGGTGAGGTGGTGGTGAGGATTTCGACAGACGACAATGAGGGAAAATTAATCATTTATTTATTTTTCCCTTGTGGTCGTCTGTCGATTCACCCCCCCCCCCCCGCACCCCCTCCCCAGCCTGGCTCCACCTCCCCACTGCTCTTACCTGCACCGCCGCAGTTGCTTGACAGCACTCAAACATGTATGCATGGATTGGTGATTAATGTGACTTAGCAAGCACATTCTGCAAAGCTAAATTTCAGCACCTTTGATGAGCAGTTCAGAATGTGAAACACATGGCAGGAGATTTAAATTGTTCATTAATTTCATTTATGGCCCTTGTTTCATGTGGTTCTTTAGTGGGACATGTAATTCCCCCAGAGTTATAGTTACCTGGCTAAAGTAACTTTGGTGGTTGAAAAACCCACATCATTATGAGTTAGAGTCTGAGGCGTAGTGGAAAGAGAGGGGCCCCTTCAGACACCCAGTGGGACTGGGGAACTATCACAGTGAAGTATAACAAAATCCCAGTGGGAAAGTAAGTTTTCAAGATTTTTCACACCCTAAATGGGTCTCGAAATGTTACTCATTCCTTTCATACCCCAACAACATACTTCAATCAATATATCTATATCTACCTGACAGACCAGTGGGTTCAATTTGTGTGCAATTTATTGGGTTACAAGTTCATAAAAAGGTTTTTTTGTTTTTTACATAAAAAGTTAAAATTCAGAATGGTACATATCAACAAGTTATTAAAAACAATATACAGTCACAATAATCACAACAACATTATACAAAAGCATAAAACAAGTTCATGAGAGAGTATTGTACCAGACCTATACACTTGGTCTTAGAGATCTACACATCCCCTATCATGCTTATGTGTTACTCAAACAGTACTTGACAACATTTCTACATCATTGGCCGTTCAAGTAGTGTGAAGCAAGGAGATTGTGCATTAATTCATGTGCATCGATGAGTTTCGATGGATATTCGTTTCATACCATCTTTATCAAGACCAAAACTTCACTCTCATTAGACAGGAAACAGTCGTGAATGGCACAATGCCTTCTATTGATAAGGGTAACTACAGAGTTGATACCACGGCTATTGTCACCCAGTTCGGTCTGACTCACTCCTTGGGTTTATGTTAAAAAAACTTTTGTTCTCAGTGGGAGCTTAGTTGACTGAGCGTAGATCTTGGTTCAGCTATTAGATTGCTGGTTACTTTGCTGATTGCATTAGTGTGGTCACCCCTCAGTTTGAGAAACTTGTATGCCTCCTGCTCTCGAAGTGCCTTATAAATCCTCCTTTTTAATTTTCGGAGTTAGCTCAAAGCTGGTTGGTTCAACAATTATTGCAGATGTGCTCCGTTTCTTTATCGAGCATCTGAGAGAAAAACGTCCGGTCAACTTCCAGCTCGGCGGATGAAGGCAGTAATGCCGAAACGCGCATAGCTTCCATCTACCGCATTGCCTCTATCCACTCCATAACTACTATACAGTTACTGTCAATTTTGGAAATGTGATTAACAGGATGAATCATTTTATCTAAAATTCTATTTTTGTATACTCATGTGCTAATGTTTCTATATATGAATTGATATGAACTAAACTATTGAAAAAAGGGAAAAAATATGACATTTATATAATAAACAAGAATATATATTTTTGACATTATCTGTGGATTATTTGATCATTTGATAGATCATAATAAGTGGCTACAATTAGTGCATTACACCTAGATCTCATTGTCATTTGTTAATTTAACTTGCTATAGTCCTTTACCTATCGGGCTTTCATTTAATAACATCATGTCTTTGAAACGGATGCCAGGTCTTGGACCTTTCTACATTCCTCATGTTTTTTTTTTCTTAAATGGGCAGGTGCACTGTTACATGACAGCAGCAGCAGCCCGTGCAGGTAAGAGCGGTGAGGTGGTGGTGAGGATTTCGACAGACGACAATGAGGGAAAATTAATCATTTATTTATTTTTCCCTTGTGGTCGTCTGTCGATTCACCCCCCCCCCCACACCCCCTCCCCAGCCCGGCTCCACCTCCCCTCCGCTCTTACCTGCACCGCCGCAGTTGTTTGACAACACTCAAACATTTATGCATGGATTGGTGATTAATGTGACTTAGCAAGCACATTCTGCAAAGCTAAATTTCAGCACCTTTGATGAGCAGTTCAGAATGTGAAACACATGGTAGGAGATTTAAATTGTTCATTAATTTCATTTATGGCCCTTGTTTCATGTGGTTCTTTAGTGGGACATGTAATTCCCCCAGAGTTATAGTTACCTGGCTAAAGTAACTTTGGTGGTTGAAAAACCCACACCATTATGAGTTGGAGTCTGAGGCGTAGTGGAAAGAGAGGGGCCCCTTCAGACACCCAGTGGGACTGGGGCACTATCACAGTGAAGTATAACAAAATCCCAGTGGGAAAGTAAGTTTTCAAGATTTTTCACACCCCAAATGGGTCTCGAAATGTCACTCATTCCTTTCATACCCCAACAACATACTTCAATCAATATATCTATATCTACCTGACAGACCAGTGGGTTCAATTTGTGTGCAATTTATTGGGTTATTGGGTTACAAGTTCATAAAAAGGTTTTTTAGTTTTTTACATAAAAAGTTAAAATTCAGAATGGTACATATCAACAAGTTATTAAAAACAATATACAGTCAATCAATATATCTATATCTACCTGACAGACCAGTGGGTTCAATTTGTGTGCAATTTATTGGGTTACAAGTTCATAAAAAGGTTTTTTAGTTTTTTACATAAAAAGTTAAAATTCAGAATGGTACATTTCAACAAGTTATTAAAAACAATATACAATCACAATAATCACAACAACATTATACAAAAGCATAAAACAAGTTCATGAGAGAGTATTGTACCAGACCTATACACTTGGTCTTAGAGATCTACACATCCCCTATCATGCTTATGTGTTACTCAAACAGTACTTGACAACATTTCTACATCATTGGCCGTTCAAGTAGTGTGAAGCAAGGAGATTGTGCATTAATTCATGTGCATCGATGCGTTTCGATGGATTTTCGTTTCATACCATCTTTATCAAGACCAAAACTTCACTCTCATTAGACAGGAAACAGTCGTGAATGGCAAAATGCCTTCTATTGATAAGGGTAACTACAGAGTTGATACCACAGCTATTGTCACCCAGTTCGGTCTGACTCACTCCTTGGGTTTATGTTAAAAAAACTTTAGTTCTCAGTTGGAGCTTAGTTGACTGAGCGTAGATCTCCTTTTAATTTTCGGAGTTAGCTCAAAGCTGGTTGGTTCAACAATTATTGCAGATGTGCCTTATCAATAGAAGGCATTTTGCCATTCACAACTATTTCCTGTCTAATAAGAGTGAAGTTTTGGTCTTGATAAAGATGGTATGAAACGAAAATCCATCGAAACGCGTCGATGAACATGAATTAATGCACAATCTCCTTGCTTCACACTACTTGAACGGCCAATGGTGTACAAATGTTGTCAAGTACTGTTTGAGTAACACATAAGCATGATAGGGGTAGTGTAGTTCTCTAAGACCAAGAGTATAGGTCTGGTACAATACTCTCTCATGAACTTGTTTTATGCTTTTGTATAATGTTGTTGTGATTATTGTGACTGTATATTGTTTTTAATAACTTGTTGATATGTACCATTCTGCATTTTAACTTTTTATGTAAAAAACTAAAAAACCTTTTTATGAACTTGTAACCCAATAAATTGCACACAAATTGAACCAACTGGTCTGTCAGGTAGATATAGGTATATTGATTGAAGTATGTTGTTGGGGTATGAAAGGAATGAGTGACATTTCAAGACCCAATTAGAGTCTGTGGCTCCACTCACAACTTGGAAATTATTGGGGGATTTGAATTTACCTCATCAGTTCCCAAGTAATTTGTTATTCTTAGCTGCATTACTTAATATCCTGATAGGACCAGTAAATTGTTTTACTGGCCTCATTGGAGATTACAAAAAAACAGAAATGAGGCACTGTGGGCTCAATTTAAAGTTTGGTGGAAAGGGCCCTCCCTTGCACATGCAATAACTGCCACTCCCTCGGACTGCCCGCCTCATTTAGAGATTGACAGACCTCAAGCTTTCTGTTGATGGAGCCCCCATTGGCTTCATCAATAGAACACATCCTGTGATGACCCAACATATTAGGGGCTGTTGAAGGAAATACATTGCACCACCCACCCTATTTATTTTGGAAGACAAAGCAATGTCTTGTATTTCTGTTTGTCACTGCCAGGAAAAACCTGATAGGGAGCAACAGGAAAAAGCAAGAGATTGTTTAAAAAAAAAAACACTAATGACCCACACATGCTAATAACACAGGAAAAGATTATTTCCATAGAAAAAGAAGAAAAGGAGATGCCCAGGTTGTGTATGGGTAATGTTGTGTGGGGAAGAGGGAAAAGAAGATAAGAACTCATCGAAGGATAAACCAGGAAGGTTATTGGAAAGTTAAAAGAGCCTCTCAATAGAGGGGGGGGGAGGAATAGATCTGTCTAGGCACTAAATTGTTGACAGTCGAATTGGTGTTTTAAAAACAAGGAAAGAAGTGAAATGAGATCGGAAGACTAGAGGAGTAAAAGCAAGTGGGGGGGAAAGGTGGTCTTCATAAAAAAAAACACATCAGTGAGCCTAAGAATAAAAAAGAGGCGGGGAGGGGTGCAAATGGAAATGTTTCCCGTCAATACAGTGGATTTACCATCTCACCTTAAATAAGGCGAGTATCCTAACAATAATGAAGAGATATAACACAGAAGTATGCTCCAGGTAAAGGTGCTTTCTGTAGAGCGGGAAAATCAAGGACCAGGTCCTCCAGCCTATGACCAAAGATCTATACTCCATAAACAAATGAGAAAATTGGTTCTAAAGACTGTAAACAGATGTTATATCGCATCAATCACGTATGGTTGAAAATTAAAGGTAATGCGCCCTCGCTGTTGAAGTTTCTCTCTTTGTATCACTAATGACCCACACACATTAGGAGAAATCCCTAAAGTGTTGGGGTTCAGTAGTATTTTGTTTTTATGAAACACGCTCCCGGGCAGGCGGCCATCTCTAAATTTGAAGGGCAGACGTCTATCAGGTCAGTGGAGGTAATACCCTACACTTTCCTGACAGACATAGTACTGTCCGTCGCCAACTGTAAATCAGGCCCTATGTATTCAATTGAGCGATATGGAAGTAAAAAGCACAGCAAGCTAATGGCTGCATTTTATTTTATCAATCAGTGATCACAAATTGTCAAACCACGACCCCTGTGCAATACATGTTTAATCAAAAACAGAGATGACATCATAGCTACCGCTGTAAAAAGGAAAAAATAAGTTGAGGGAGAGGGATATCCAAAACGAAGTAAGATTAAGAAAATACACCCTTTTGTAGTGTGCGTTCTAGTCTATGCACGTCACGTAGACGTGACGTGCGGCGGCCATGTTGGCGGATGCGCGCGCATCCCGCATTGCGCGCCGAGAATAGAAAAGGACCAGAGGTTGCCGGCCGGCGCTCCTCTACTCAGTTTGTACTTACAATAATAAATAATTAGCGAACCTACAACCAGCGTCCTGCCTATCATTAATATCACCAACTTTACAGTGGCGACGAGGTCGGGAGGCTCCAGCCGACGATTTCGGAAGGGAGATTACACGGACCCCCACGAGGGCAGCAGCAGGGTAGGCAGCCCCCCAGCCGCCTAGACACAGCGCAGAACTGCCCCACGTGGCCCAGCTAGCCAGTGGCATATGGGGTACGGCGGAGCCCACTAGGTACAGGAAGTCAGAGGAGCGTGGCAGAGCCAAGGCCACCCGAGAGGCAGCGCAGAGGCCGGAGTGGCAGCGCTGAGGCCGGAGAGGTAGCACTACGCCCCACAGTAGACGGCCCACTGCACAGACCATCCCACGTCACAGCGATTGGGAGGAACAGCGCTGGCTACCAAGGAAGAGGAGGTGGGGACCAGCTATAAGAGTCCCCAGGAGGACACCATAACGGAAGTGAAGGACAGCACCCCGGGGAGTCCCACCAGCAAGGACGTCAAAGCGACAGCGAGCAAGGAGGTGAGAATGAGCACGCCAGCAGGCTATGCAATTGCACCAGTGCAATTTCTACCGAAACCTGGGGACCCCCTGATGAAATGGGAGGACTGGAAAGAATACATTGATAATTTCATAGGGGTCCTGGAGGACGAAAATGAAGAAACATTCACCCCCCAGAGAAAGAAACGTATACTGTTACTGAACCTGGGACCGGAGGGTCTCAGGATTTACAAAAGTCTGGTGCCCAAAAAGAGAGAAGACTCCGATAAGGATGTATATGCCCATGCGTTGGAAGATCTGGATGAACGGTATCACCCCACTATATGTGTGTCAGTGGACAGGTTTAACTTCCAGCAGAGGAAACAACGGGCTGGAGAAAACATAGAAGAATACGTGGCGGCTTTGAGGAAGTTAGCTGCCCCGTGTAAATATGCACTGTGGGAAGACGAATTCATAAAGGATCAGATTGTGATGCATACAACGAGCACAAACGTCCAAGACAAACTATGGGCAAGCGGCGACACTACGCTCAAAGAAGTAATGGTCATTGTAAAGAGGGCGGAACTCGCAAGGAGGTGCGCCGACGCAACCAAGAAAGACGTAGCCACCCCAATGATGGTTAACAGGATACAAGAGGGTGACCACCGCAAGGACCAGAGAGGCAAAGACACAGCAGCCAAAGGGACAAACAGATGGCAAGGAAAGCAAACAGGCAATGACAGCAAGAAATCGTGCTACAGATGCGGCAGTTGGTCCCATGACGCACGCGATAGAAGATGTCCAGCGTTCAGAGCTAAGTGCCTACACTGTGGCATCTTAGGCCACTATGAGAAGGTGTGTAGGAAGAAACATCCCAAGGGAATGGTGAAATGCGTCGATCAAGGCGAAGAAGACCTGGAGGAGGTTGCAGAGGAAGAGGTGGTTACCGTTCTATGCATTTACGACCAGGTACTGAGTGTAGAAGGGAAGAAATCCACAAAACCCATACTAGACATGTCTATGGGCGGGATCACCATCACGGTGGTGGCAGACACCGGATCCCCATTCACCATTGTCCAACGTGCAGTGTGGGAAGAAACGTTCAAACCCCAGTTGGGCCCAGAGTTGGAGAAATTAGACATTCGGCCCGTCACTTACAATGGCGACCGCATTCCAATGGTGGGGTTCCGACGCCTGTTGTTCGAATTCAGGGGCCGATCAGCATGGTGCAAGCTGTACATTGCAGAGAAAGGACCCTCCGTCCTAGGATGGCTAGACCAGGGCGACCTAGGAATAAAGCTGGACCCAGGAGGCAAAGAACAAATATTGCTCACTGAGCAAGAGGAATGGCCGGACCTGAACAAGTGGAAGGAGAACTACCCAAAAGTGTTTGGAGGCACGGTAGGACGAATGGAAAAATTCCAACACAAGATTGTGCTCAAGGAAGGGGCCACCCCGGTAGCTCACAAGGTGAGGAATGTACCGATCGCGGTGAGAGACGCGGTCCAGAAAGAGCTCCAAGAGTTGGAAAAGAAGGGAATAATAGAACCTATAACATGTGCAGAATGGTTGGCGCCCTTAGTGGTCGTAATGAAGCCTAATGGGAAGGTCCGGCTCGGTGTGGACCTGAGAGAACTGAATAAAAATATTGTGGTGGAGAAATTTCCCCTCCCCAGAATCGAAGAAATGTTGGCAAAGACCAGAGGAGTAAGGTGGTACTCCACCATTGACTTGACATCGGCCTATCACCAAATAGCACTCCACCCGGACAGTAAAAGTCTCACATCCTTCATCCCCCCGTTTGGGTGTTACCAGTTCTGTCGTATGCCATTTGGGCTGGCCTCGACGGCTGCAGTTTTCCAGAAAATGATGCACCAACTATTCAGGGACTGCAAGGACGTCCAGTATTTCCAGGACGACATCCTGGTGATGGGGCGTGACAGACAGGACCACGATCTCAAGCTGAGGAACGTGTTACAAACACTGGAGAACAAGGGCCTTACAGCGGAGTGGACAAAGTGCCGGTTGGGCCTACAATCGGTAACATACCTAGGACATGAGATCGGACAACAAGGTGTTACACCCAAGTCTGAAAACGTGAAGGCCATCGCGGATGCACCGCCCCCCAGGAACAAGGAAGAGGTCAGGTCGTTCTTGGGGATGGCGGAGTACTACAGCAAATTTGTGGTACACTTCGCCTCTAAGACCCACAACATGAGGCTGCTAACCAGGGAAAGCACTGTGTTCCAGTGGACACCAGAAGCCCAAGCAGAGTTCGAGACTATCAAAAAGGATGTCATAGGAGCAGTTCCTCTCAAGGGTTACGATCCACAAGGCACCACCGTACTGACGACTGACGCTAGTGACAAGGGCCTGGGCGCTGTACTCATGCAAACCAGAGAAAGAGGGGAAATGGAGACAATAAGTTTTGCATCCAGAGCATTGACGGACACAGAGAGGAAATACAGCGTGATCGAGAAGGAGATGTTGGCGGTGGTATGGGCCATGACGAGATTCCGGCAGTTTCTGTGGGGAACACGTTTCCTACTCAAAACAGATCACAAGCCATTGGTGAAGTTGCTAACATCGAGTGGACACGCCAGTGCCACCCCCAGGATATCCAAAATGTCCCTAAAACTACTCGAGTTCAGGTATGACGTGGAGTATATCCCTGGGAACCGGAACCGAGTAGCGGATTACCTGAGTAGAGCATCCGCCATGGAGCCTGGAGAGGAAGACCCTGCAGATGGGGGAGAGTTGGTAGCTCTCATAGAAGACCAAGAGAGATTAATTAGCCAACAAGAATGGACAGAGTCATACGAGGAGGACACCGACTTGAAGGAAGTAAAGGTGCACATTGTACAAGGATGGCCAGATAAAAGGAACGTGAAGGCGAGCCTCAGACCGTACTATGAAGTGCGGGAAGAACTGTCGGTAGGAGACAAGGGGGTATTCGTCTACAGAGGAGACAAGGTGATTCCCCCAAGGAACCTCACGTCAAAACTTTTGGATCTGTTACATGAGGGACACCTGGGAATAGGGAAACTCAAGGCGAGAGCAAAACAGAACTACTGGTGGCCCAGCATGGACATAAGGGCTGAGAGGCATGTCAGGGAATGTCCACAATGTCAACGGGCAGACAAGACCTTAAAACCTCTGAGGCCAGCGATAGGGAAATTTGACCTTCCTTCTAACCCGTGGGAAGAACTATCTGTGGACATTTTGGGACCTGTTCTAGATGACCAAGGCACACAGAAGTATGTGTGCGTACTCATGGACCGATATTCGAAGTGGCCGGAGTTGAGAGTGGACGAGTCCATGGACACGGAGAACATCATAAAGTTTCTGTCAGAGACCTTCACCAGGGAAGGAATACCCAAATCGATCTTGAGTGACAATGGGCCCCAGTTCACGTCGGATAGGTGGAACAAGTTCATGCAAAGAAATGGCATCACTGTCAAACACACGGCAATATACCATCCGGCCGGTAACGGCCTAGTGGAGCGATTTAACAGGGTAGTGATGGGAGCCATACAAGCCGCCATATCAAGTGAACAAAATTGGGAGAAGGCACTGGAGAACATGGTGTGGGCCTACAGAATAACCCCCACTGGCACGGGGTATAGCCCATTCCAAATACTGAGGGGGCGCGAACCATTCACGCATGACAACAGGATCTGGAAGGAAAAGATCGTCACCAGCGAATGGTCCCCTGCAGTGGTGCGGGCCAACCTGGAAAGAGCACAGACAATTTACAGCAATCATTACAATAAACGAAGAAACGTTAAAAGGACAAGCCTGGAAGTAGGAGAGTGGGTGCGAGTGAAGTTGGCCACTCTACAGAAGAAAGGAGACAGCAAGTACAGCAAACCGATGCAAGTGGTGGAAGTGTACGATCGAGCGGCCCTGCTGAGTGATGGGAATGTGTGGTCCCAGGACCGCATGGCCAGGTGCAATAAAGTTTTGGGCTGGGAGCAACATGGAACTGAAGGGGAAGACACGGATGATTCGAACGAAGAGAGGAGACAAGGTACTGGTGAGCAACAAGATGGAGTAGGAGCTGGGACGGAAAGAGAAGATGAAGAGAATGGGAGTCAAGGAACAGGAATGGACATATCGGAGAGAAGCATGAATGAAGGTGGAGCTATGAGTGAAGGAGCAGAAGGCCATGAAAGGCACAACCAAGAGACTATGGAGAACCCGATCAGGATAACGAGGAGTGGAAGGCAGGTGGTAAGACCTTCCAGATTTCGAGATTTCGAGTTGGACACTGAACTGTAAGTGACTCAGCTAAGTTTGGGAAAAAGGGGAGATATGTAGTGTGCGTTCTAGTCTACGCACGTCACGTAGACGTGACGTGCGGCGGCCATGTTGGCGGATGCGCGCGCATCCCGCATTGCGCGCCGAGAATAGAAAAGGACCGGAGGTTGCCGGCCGGCGCTCCTCTACTCAGTTTGTACTTACAATAATAAATAATTAGCGAACCTACAACCAGCGTCCTGCCTATCATTAATATCACCAACTTTACACCTTTAAATGTTATTGACAAAATGACTGTCTAATACTATATAAAAAAGCGTTTTTATGTTTCAGCTTTTAGGTGATTAATTGTTTATTTATTATGGATCTAAAATTATGTTATCAGTTTTTTTCTAATTATTTCAGCATTCCGAGTTGTTTGTATACTTGTTGTCCTAATGCTGAAAAAGTCAAAAGGGAGCCGACTTGCTCTCGTAGGTGTTTCCGACAAACACATTAATCACTGTCCTGAATGTGCACTGTCGCTGATCCTGACATGGGGCAGCAACAGACCCTCCCCCCCCCCCCCCCCCCCCCTGCATCCCACCAAAGTCTGAGAGTAGAGCCCGGGGTCTGTGACCTCTCAGTAACCCTGGCATGTCTGGGAGACTCTAGACCAGAGGGTCCATGTCCAGGGCAAATACATCCTTACATGCCTGATTCGCAGAGTTTATTTCTATGTTTTACCATGACTTATTCCCAGCAAACATGAAACATGATTTCGAATATCTGGGAGTCAGCCACACTTGTTAGCAGGGAATGGTTCTGTGGCTCGAGACCTATAGTTACCCCTGTAGTCTTGTCTGCTGTGCAGCAAACCGCAAACTCCCGGTCAATGACCCCCTTATCTCCACGGCTGGGTACCACCCGTATCCCAAGAGTAACCCAGTGTCAAGAGAGGCCCTGCTGATAACCAGAGGATGTACAGACTGCTTCAGGCTGAGGCTGCAGGCAGCAGGGAAGGGCCCAGACACAGCATACTGTAGAGTCACCAAAGTACAAGCCATGTGCTACGACAAAATACTTATTGAGACGTTCAAAGTTTAAATTACTCAATCAATGGTTTCTTTTCTGTAATACTAATCCATACACGCCTCTATTATAGGAATAGCTCAGAGGAGACAGGCATTGGCCATATCACTCTTTTTTTCAACTTGAAAGATATTCATAATCTTGAGTAGTGGATAGAAGCGATAACACACCCCTAGAAGAGTTTTATGCTTGGCATTGCTGCTGCATGGGTTGTACAGTATATGTGTGTGTATGTGTGTCTGTGTGCACGTGTGTGCGCGGTAGTGGATGTGGATGTGTGTGTGGGTATGATAGTGTGTGTGTGTGTGCATATGTGTGTGTGTGCACATGTATGTGCGCGCATGGGTGTGTGCATGTGGATGTGTGTGTGTGTGTGTGTGCATGTGTGTATATGTATGTGCGTGTGCATGTGTGTGTGTGTGAGAGTGTTTGTGTGCATGCGTGTAGGTGTGTGTAAGCGTGTGTGTGTAAAATTACACTTGTTGGCACCAGCTAGCCTGTAAATATTGTTTGTGTTAGAGAGGTTGGACTGCTGGTGCCTATACTGTCCCTGTGCTGCTGGTTAGTGAAGTTTGGTGGGTGGCTTTAAATTATACAGAAGCAAAAGCATTGGCAGTATAAAGGGGAATCAGGGCCCACAGAGGTTTGCTGAGTTCAAGGAGGGGGGAGCAGGGTCCAACAGATGGTAGGAGGGAGCTCAAGTTACCCAGGCGGCGCATAGTGCCTAGAGGAGCACAGAGTGCGTGTGAGAGAAGCCAGGTACACTGTATCCATTGTGTAAGGTGAAGTATAATGTGCCCCAAAACAACAATAGAGGAAGTGTAGAGGTAATGATAGAATCACCCTCCTTACTGATCTATATAAACAACGGGATTCTATCAATGTGTACATATGAGTAAACTTAATAATGGTGATGGTGGGTCTAAAGGTATGGCACTTTCTTGTGATGACAAGATGAGGGTGCTATGTGCTTTTAAAATACCCCTCACACACTAAGAAGCCCCTTAGTGTCATGCTTCATCATCGGGGTCTTCCCGTCCCTCTACGGGGCGGGGCGTGCTACGACCTACGGACTACGTGGGAGCACTGATAGTTGTGACGATAGGCTATGTGTGGTGTAGTGTAAGTGATATCAGTGAAGTGTAGGGACCTATTTAGTGATTGCAAAAAAATGTAAAAATTCCCTGGCTGGTAGAAAAATAGAATTTATTAGGTTCTCTAGCTGGGAACGTTAAAAAGGGGTTTGTGTAGGTAGGGCAAGTTGCTTACTACCAGGTCGACATGTTTCGTAAGTAGTCCCCTACTACTTACTCATCAGGACCTCTGATGGTCCCTACAAGAAAAATAAACTAAATTTTTTAATCTAAAGAGTATATGCCTATAGTCCTATAATTAGGTAGCAAAAATCGGCTGCCTAGTTAGGCTTCCGGGCTTGAGTGGGCCCTTAGGGAAGCTTGAAAAATCTGACCGGATCTGGTCTCTGTAATGAGAAAAGGGAAAAGGGGGAAGAAAAAGCACAAAGAACATGTAAAACAATGCTACATTTATCCATTCAGATGATACTCGATGTCTATTTACACAGATATCATATTGTCGTTGCGTGGCCATATCAGGTATATGCTTGCTTGATTGATTGAATGTACACCAGGACACAAAAAATGGTTGTGTCAATCGATGTCGAAAAATTCGTCATATGGTTCATATATATTTATAGATTCTTAGCCACAGATTCTGTGGATAAGTGCACCCCATCTCAAAAAACACGTGCGCTCACGTCTCAAAGCACCCGAAAAAAACACACAGACAAGGGAAATTAACTGCCAATGATAATAATAATGATGTGGTCGTTCTCGAAAAAGGTTGACAATCACGAACATTCACTCGCTTTCAATCGCTAGCTTCAGCGTTTTCTTAAATACATAAGCAGACGCGATTTGAACGTGCGGCAAAATCAAGCAGTTATATACATACTGAATAGACACTTCTAGCGTGGCTCATGAGCTGGCGAGACGAAGGGTCTTCTCCGCGGTGTACTGAAACGAGAAACCGCATCTCAGAATCACTCGCCGGTATCGGTGAGTTGTTTTTACCTTGGTAAAGTGCGGGACCAGTGCATTAGAAACTCGTGGCCAGAGTCTATTACTTACATATCCGCTTCATGGAGCAATGCCTTATTCCTACCCTTGTGCCACTCCGAGGAACCGTGTGGCCGTGTTTCTGCCGTCTTTTCACTGAGCGGTGGAAGTGGTTCGTCATTCCTGACTTGTTGCTAGAACCACATAGACTAGAGCGCTCACCCAAAATGGCCGCCACTGGTGGCACAGCAGTGTGAAAAACGACTCGTTTTCAGTCTGTTTTCTGTTTTGTTTAAAACGATTGAGGCATTAAAAATTAGTATTCTGGTGGTCTGACGACCAGTATGGATTTTAAAGTTGTTTAGGAGTCAAAAATACATTGAAGGTGGTTCGCTCTAATTAATCTAATTAGGAACAAAGGTATAGCTAAACAGTACAGTCGGATTATCCATGTGTGCTCAGTATCTTTTTATGAGTGTCGGTCATAATCATAGTGTCAGGTCCATAGAGCCCCATGAATGGTTGTACCATTATAGACCGTATAAAAGCATAGATAAGCACATATTAGAGTTGTCCCCACGGAATTTCATCGTTCAAGCCAGTTTTGTTTGAGTTGATGCGGAATACCCATCTCTGCTCCTTCTCTAGAAGGTGTCTTTCATGAGCCACTGACTCAATAATTGTCCAAGAAATATCCTCAGGTTTGTGGCCGCTCTTTAGGAAATGGTTGGTCAGCTTGGTACTGTTTTTTTTTACACCTTATTGTACTTTTGTGTTCTCCTATTCTGGTTTTGATGGCCCTGCTGGTCATGCCCACATATTCCAATTTGCAGGGACAGGTGATGAGGTATACCACATTGGTACTGTTACAGTTGGTGAAAGCTCTTTGCTCCCAGGTGGCCCTATTCTGGAAAAACAGTTCTGTGCTCTTTTTGGTTAGACAGCACACCTTACAGTTTCCACATGGGTGATGTCCTTGTACAATTTTTTTTTCCGTTTCTTACAGCTTTTGGTCTTGTGTGGACTAATATGTCCCTTATGCTGCGCCCTTTCCTATGTGAGAAGATAGGTTTAGGTATCTGGAGACCTCCGCTGGTGAGGATTTTCCAATTTTTGTTCAGGATTTTCGTGACCTCGTTAGAACTGGTGTTGTAAGTGGTTATACAGATAGGTCTCCGTTCATCCTCTTTTGGTACCTTCTCTTCCAGGAGGCTTTCTCTGCAGTTATTTCTCGCCCTTTTATAAGCCTGGTTGATGATTCTCTCAGGATACTGGCAGATTTCCAATTTCTTCTTGAGTTCTTTTAACTGGAGTTTAAAGTTCTCAATTTCTGTGCAGTGTCTACGTAAGCGCAGAAACTGACCATAAGGTAAATTGTCTCGCAGGTGTTTAGGATGGAAACTTTGGTACATTAGGAGGCAGTTCTTTGAAGTGTTTTTAAAATGGGTGGTGGTCATCAGTTTTCCATTTTTGGAGAAGATGTTCAAGTCGAGGAATATCAGGCTACTGTTTGAGCAGGTGCTGGTAAAGTTTAGGAAATCATCCTGTAGGTTCAGCCAGGTGAGAAATTGTTGGGCAGCTTTCTCATCGCCATCCCAGATGATGAGAATGTCATCGATGTACCTCTTCCAGGTCCTGATGTTGTCTCTGAAGGGATTCCTGGGGTTTAGTATTCTCGTAACCTCTAGGTGGTGCACGTAGAGGCCCGCTATACTAGGAGCAAACGTGCTTCCCATGCTGGTCCCGTGCTGTTGCAAGTATAGAGTGCCATTGTATTCGAAAAAAAATTCTTTTAGAGCCAATGAGCAGCATTCCATAATCACATTTCTTGGTGTCTGATACTCCCAATCGTCTTCAAACAGGACATCTTCAATGATGTTAAGTGTTGCATCTTGCGGGAGGCTAGTATATAAACTCTCCACGTCACAGCTCATTAAGAGCTGAGTTTTTGGGTCAAAAGTTAGGTTTTTCAGAAGGTTCAGTACATCTTTGGTGTCCCTGAGGTAAGTCGATGTCCGTTGCACCAATGGTCTTAGGAAGGCATCGGCGAACTTCGAGACCGGTTCCAGAACAGAGCCAATTCCAGACACAATGGGACATCCCGGAGGGTTGTCCAATCGTTTGTGTATTTTAGGTAAAGTGTACAAATAAGGAGTTCTAGGATCTTTTTGAAATAGGAATTCGCCTTCTTTCTTGGTTATCCAATTATGCGCTAGAGCCTCCTCTACCATTGTGTTTAGCTTTACCTTGATGTTTTCAGTGGGATCTGTATTGAGAATTTTGCAGTTTCGTTGGTCCTGTAAGAGTCGCATACACTCATTGTCATATTGTGTTTTTGTCTGTATTACCGCCGCCCCGCCTTTATCCGCTGGTTTTATTACTATTTTGTTGTTGCTACTCATCTCCTGTAGTGCTTTCCGTTCTTCACTTGAAACGTTTTGAAACACTTGTTTATTCAATGGATCAAGTTCCTCAAGATCTCTCATTACCGCTTTTTCAAAGGCAAGTAGTTCAATGGGTAGTGTGTTATCCATTGGAGTGAATTTTGATTTAGGTTTTAATCCAGTGTCTCCTTGGTCGGTAGTGATTTCCTTGTCTTTGAAGAAAATTTGGAGTTTTAAGCGTCTCATGAAATCCTGCACTTCTTTACAGAGCAGGAATTTATCCATGTTGGCAGTGGGGACATATCCTAAGCCCTTCTCCAAGACTTTTTTCTGGGCTTCAGACAATTCGATATCAGTGAGGTTAACCACCAGACTCATTTCTGGTTCTTTGATGCTCCCGTCATGCTTCTCGTGGACACTCTTGGAGGTTCCTCCTCTTCGGTGTTCCAATGTTCTTTTGCTCCCCTTCGGTTTCTTCCTCTGCTCCGTCCTTGGCTTCACTGATATCACTTACACTACACCACACATAGCCTATCGTCACAACTATCAGTGCTCCCACATAGTCCGTAGGTCGTAGCACGCCCCACCCCGTAGAGGGACGGGAAGACCACGATGATGAAGCATGACACTAAGGGGCTTCTTAGTGTGTGAGGGTTATTTTAAAAGCACATAGCGCCCTCATCTTGTCATCACAAGAAAGGGCCATACCTTTAGACCCACCATCACCATTATTAAGTTTACTCACTTGTACACATTGATAGAATACCGTTGTTTATATAGAAGTATAATGTGCAACAGGAAAGTCCTGGTATTTATGGGAGGGTGCATGGCGAAAGGAGGAGTAGAGCACGCAAAGAGAAGTTGCTGTTTGCCAGGGAGAGAACATGGTGCCAGGGGAAGCTTAGAGTGAGGGGTAGTGAGTGCAAACTGGGAGTGCAAAGGTACTTGTGGTTGTTCTGATGACAGACGTTTAGCATTACAGGTGCCTTTTAATGTACAATACTCCAATACCATTGGTCAAAACTGGATTTAATTTGTAGATCTATTGGCAATGACGTTGGGGTGGGTATTTTTGTAACTACTGAAATTACGGAAAACGTGTGCAATCAAGAGCACAAATGGACAGTGGCATTAGTCAGAACTGGCATGACCCAAAGATGGCTGTAAATGGGGAGTTTTAAGAACTTTTCAAAACTATTTGGAACATTCTCTGGTCAATTGGACATTTTGAAGTACACTGGGAAAGCATCACTGGCCAGAACTAAATTGTATAAACTTCAAATTTAGATGATAGTTGGAGATTTTCCCCCTGAAAACCTTATGCGTGGGACCTGGTACAGCAGAGCATAGGCAACAGCAAAGCAAGCCTTCCTCAGCATACTCAGCAGTAGTGTAAGCATTCCTTTCACAAAGGCCATGGTCAACAGACGCTGCTTTCCTCCCACCCACACGAACAACGAGCAGGCACCACACAGCTGTAGAAGTGGAAGCTTCACTCAGACATGTACAACAGCAGTGCAACCTTCCGTCACGTACAGAGAAATTACTTTACATGAGCAGGAGTGGTAGAAGCCATCATCAACGCATGCCTGTTTCTTAAACACAGAACGGGTATAGTCTTAAACAATGTATCCTTCCGTATCCACCAACCACATGGATAATGGAGATGAAACACAAGAGTCCTGTACGGTTGGCGTGCAGGACTTAGTGTAAGCTACGGAACAGTTAGAGTTCAAAATAATATATTAGCATAGATGATGAATGTGAGCTTTGTTGTGTGGTTGGTCCTGAAAACTTGGAAGTGGTCAATACTCGCTGGCCTTATCTAGAGTTTGGCGGACAATTTAATGTTCATCAGAGTGATGAAGTACTTTAGTCCGTTGCCCTGACAGAAATTCTGTACACCACATTTAGAGATGTCCGTAAACCCCAAGGATATCTCTATAAATTGATAGGAAGCGCTGTCATTGCAGTTCCTGTCAATATTGTAAACATTTGATGGATGGCTCCGTCAAACATGACAGGCTGGCTATCAAACTTCTCCAAAGTTTTACCTTTTGTTTTTGAAAAACTTAAAAGTAATGGCCCCTACACAATGGAAGTTTTCTCCAATGGCATGAGGGCCATTCTTTTTATTTTTTCTGCCCCTCATCACCAGATTTTACCTGGTAGTGATGGACAGCAGAAAACACACATCTGATCACCCACTCTAAATTGCGTGCACAGTTGGAAGGTTTGCCTCAGATGTTGCGTACTCTGTTGGGCCATCAGAGGAGTATGTTCATGACTGAGCAGCAGTAGGCTCCATTGTCTTCATACTGTTGTGCCACCCAGCCCTAAATCATACGGGAGGATGAGGCGTTTGGCGAATAGGCTACTTTATCTACGTTGTGATGGAGTACTGTCTATGACAAACGCTAAATCAGATCCCAAGTTGCTCGTATTTACACCAGGGTCATCTTTAGATATTTGTGTTATTGCCATTAACCTGGAGGTGGCCTGTAGGTAATCTGGTTCTTCCCATAAACATGGAGGCCTGTAGGTAATTTGGTTGCACCACTGCACCTGGAGGTGGTCTGTAGGTAAACTAGACGCTGCTCTGATAATCAGCATGGTGATGACGCTAAATGTAGCCCTTGCCTTACTTTCCAAATTTAGCACTGAGTGGTGAGGGGAATAAACACTTCAGGATTATACTTACAATTTACTCATGTGAAAGGACCACAGACACCGAATTCCAGTTTATGGATTTTATTATAACGCCAAAAATTATTGAATGTATACGCATCAGAGAATCGATTAATATAGGTATAAAAAAATCAATACAGAGCCGAATCTACGCATATAATTCATTCAGCACAGAAGGCATAAGGTGACAAATTTGAGAATCAAAATACAACACAGGATGGAGGCTGAGTCAAGTTCCTTATACATTAGGAAGGAAAGCATGAATTCTCTTTCCCTACACTACTCTCCTCAGGGGTCCTACTTGAGTACCCTAACTTCTTCCCAAAGATGTCAGTACCTGTAGACTTCCTTAGAAGTACTCATGCTAAAAGGGTCAAGATAGCTTAAGGCTATGGAGCTCGCTCTTAAGATGCTCCTTCTCTGACGAAATGTAGACGTCTGATTCTCTGTCCTTGCGGATCATATTAAAAGACACAATTCGGCCCCCTACAAATGTATCGCATGACAAATTATTTCACTTGCATGGGTTTTCAGTAACTTTCCATTTGTTCTTTAATCAAATCTTTTTGTTTCCCAGTGGCCTTGAGGTTCAGATAGGCCAGGCACAGAAGATATCCTCCCTTCCCGCTCTCAGACTCTTCAAAGACATTCCAGGTATCTCCTTAAACTAAAATAACGAGGTGGAATTCCGATACCTGCAGTGGGGTGAGAGCATACTGTTCTGCACACACAAAGATACATTTAATTTTTACTTCAGCAACCGAAGAAACAAAACTGTCAACAACCTGCAGCTCTGGGCCCAGACTGCAGGCAACTTTAACACACACAATTACATTTATATGAATATAACATCATCCTGCACACTTGTGCATATAGAAATGATGGTGTATTCTAATACATGCAACTTCTATTTAAAAGTGCACATTACATGTCTTATTTAAAGAGTAGAATAAATACATTTAATAAGCATAATACATTGTAATAATGAAAACATATGCGGGTGCGTTTAAACCATGAGTATTATGCACCCATACACATAGAGTGCTGTAAGCGCTCTATCAGTTCCCCACTCCTACATTTTACTTTCATTTCATTTTCTTTGTGCAGAAGAGATCGACCTAAACAGAAGTTGTTGCTTGTCGTCCCTGTCGGAATCTTTCTAACCCCTTAAGGTGCAGATAATGACTGTCCTGTAGTCGTTCTAACTGCTGCTCTCTTTTCTTTAAGGAGTTTGCATTATGGCGTGTCTTTTGCCATTTGCAAGCTTTGATGGCTCCAAATAATACAATGATACAAATGACTGCTATTATGATCGGTTTCAAAATGTATCCCATTATCCCTTGTCTCAGGCTTCCAAACAGGCTTCCAATTTTTCCAAATCCCTTGCCACTTTGTTCCCAAATCCCTTCTGCAGCCAAATCACGCAAATCTTGATGTATATCTGAAATATTACTGATATATTTCCATATGTCCCGACTGTTGTCAGGAATATAAGTGCGGCACTGTTGAACTTTCAACAATTTACAGGCTCCACCGGCTTTTGCCAATAAAACGTCCAAAGTAAGACGATTTTGAAGAACCATAGCCTTTATCGAGACCATCTCCCCATCAACTAGTAACAATATCTGGGCCGTATTCACAGAGAGTTTATCCACTATTCTTGCGAGCTTTCTAATTTTAACATCATTCAAGATCACACCCACCCTTGGTATCATAGCTCCAAAAACATCTCCAACAATTTCTCCAGCACTTGCACCACATTTTCCTCTGTGAACGCTTTTCCCTTCTAAAGGCCATAAATCATCTAACGTGAAAGATTTTGGGAAATACCACTGCCAAATAACACGTACCATACCAATTTTTGGGCAATTTGACATAAGCACTTTTTCCACACACAAAATACACGTTTTGTACTATTGTTAATTTATCAAATAATGCCTTTTTTATTGCTTTCTCAATTATAAAAATGTGTTCACAGTCACTCTCTCCCACAAATATTTTGTCATAGTAAGTGGACGTATGTTTAATGCATAACTTCCCTCTTTTCTGGGAGTCCAAAGCTATTTGACCAGAACTTCTTTTTGCCTTATGATCTAATTCTTCCTGTGTCCATGGGATAACCTCATGCTTCGGATCTGGTCTAAATAGGGTCTGCCTATGTCGATCTTCTATTTGATCCACAAATTTCTTTTCAATGTCAGTCAACATGCAAGTCAAATTGTGTCTATGAGCATATTACGTATCTAAAGTAATGGTGGACACAAAATATGCAGACATCCTTTCTACCTCCTTATAATAATCATACTTATTCATGTATTTAAGGACTGGAACTTCTGAGAGTACTACATCATAATTTGAGAAATAATACTCAAAGTGGGCCTTACTATAAAACATGCTCAACAATACACTACATGTGATGCCATAAGTCAGAGGTAAGTGATGATATTGGATACCCTCTTCTACTGATGCCGGTAATTGCATACACACACAACAATCTTTCGCTTCCATTGTATCCACATATTCATACAACAAACAAGCATATGCATTCAGAGTGAAATCTCCTTTTGACAGATCTACGTGTAGCATCCGACTAGTTTCTCTAATCAAGTCTCTTTCTTTGGCAGATGCACCCTCTCCTTCGTCTGCAGTAGATAGAGTAGAGGTCATTTCATTCTTTTCAACATCGTGAGACCCAACTAAAGATGTAACAATCACCACAGTTATGACAATACGCACCACCACAATAAGGGAGAAGTGTGGCTCACTGGTTAGAGGAGGCAGACCTGGAAGCAGAGGTCAGCCCGGGACCAGGGTTCAATTCCCAGCTCGGCGGGGTCTTGAGTCCTAAAATGTCCACGGACTCGACAATTCTCGCTCCGGTGCCTACTCGATTCACGGGTTCACACTCTGCGACTCTGGGCAATAGCTTGCTTAATCTCCACAACGGCCCCTCGCGGCGGGATGCCTGGCTTTCACCTTGCGGTTACCCTGCCGGGGTTATCTCACAGGGGAATACCAGGACGGGTTCCCTAAGCAAGCGCTTAGAAACCGCTCGGTGATTTGCGCTATATAAATTCCTGTACTTTTACATTTACATTTACAAGGGTACAAATTATGCATTTTTGCTTGCGTCCTGACTTCTCAGACTCCATCTTAAATCTCTGTTCAATGTGAAACATAACTGAATTCAACAAAGACTTTGTTCTTCTTTTACTTAACTTATTTGATTTCTTTACAATGTCTTTTATTTTCCGTTCTTCGTTGATTACGTAATGTCCAGGTGTATTGAAACTAAACCTATTGAAGAGAGGTAGTCAGTCTTAGCCCTTAATTTTTCTCTCTACTGAAAATCCCTAATTTTAAATCTTCTTCCTCTTGGAGCTAGGTGATTTTCTTTCTAAGGCTAATAAAATGTCTCTTACAGTTCACTCTTCATCATTTATATTAGATCCAAGCATAGCAGGACAAGCTGTAGAATTTCAGCACGGATCTCTGCCATTTCTTGTGCGGTTGGCTGTCGACCAAAGGTAGGGAAAGCAACCTGGTTGAGGATCAAAAAGCGTAACCCACTTGGTGGATCAGGAACTGTCAGAGTCAGGATTCCGAAAGCTTCAATTCCAGGGACTATCAATTGAAGTTCAGTTTTCTAGGTGCTCTCTCCGTGACTCACTGTGCCAGTCCCCAACCTCCCAGATCCCTCCGGTCTCTGCATCTGCAGCCAGATATGTCCACTCAGGAGATGCGTACTTTCGAGATGGTACTCTCTCCCATCTAGATCGACTTAGACCCTTTGGTCGTTCTTCGGTATCACTTTGATTGGATTCAGATGTTTCAGGAATCGGAGCGAGATTCTTCTCAGATGCAAGCCTTACGTTCAGCCACTCTTTCTTTGCTGGCCACTTTGCTTCTACAGCATCTGCTCTCCTCTCTTCCTCTTGATCTGACCCTTCGGCATCAGACAAGTCACTCTGCTCTGGTTCAAAGTTCGCCTCTACAATGTCATCATTCTCCGAGTCTGCATTCACTTTGGAAACTGTTTGATTTATTCTTTCTTGCTCAGTTATTTGTTCTGCCTCATCAAGAGTTCTCGCGATCTGGTCTGTTTTTTCAGTTTCTGTCACACTCTCGATTGCGGTTCTAGGAACAAGAGGAGTTGTGTCCTTAACAGGCTCTGGGACTCTGCGAGTATGGGAAGCGTGGATCCAGTTTGGCAATCCTCCACACTTCACCGCTGTACTTGTGACCAGGAGCCCCTGATATGGTCATCGCCAGCGAGCATCAAGGTAGCTCTTTCTCACGTGCTTTCAGACAAGCACCCAATCTCCAGGGTCAAGATCATGCAGCAGGTCTCTCGAGGTGGATGCAGTCACAGCCTCAACCTGGTGGGACACAGAATTAACCACATCAGCCAGTCCTTTACAATAATCCACAACCAAATCATCTGTGATGTTTATCAATGCTGTACCTGGCACCATAGGCAGTCGCATAGCTCTTCCCATCAATATTTCATAGGGAGAGAGCCCTGTCCTCCGATCAGGAGTACTGCGCAGACCTATCAGCACTAGTGGCAACGTATTTGGCCATCTCAATGAAGTGGATCACCACACTTTGGACACCCTCATTTTGATTGTACCATTTATCTGTTCTACAAGACCAGAAGCCTCTGGCCTGTAACTACAATGCAATCTCTGATCAATGTTTAAAGCTGTACACAATAGTTTCATGAGTTCGCTATAGAAGTGTGTTTCTCTATCTGTCTCCACCGAGGTCGGAAATCCGAACTGTGGTATCAGTTCCCTTAAGAGCAGTTTTGCCACTGTGAGACTGTCACATCGTCCACTTGGATATGCCTCAACCCAACGTGAAAAGATACACACCACCACCAGCTCATATCTCAAACTATTACATCTTGGCATCTCAATGAAATCCAACTGTATCCTATTGAAAGGTCCTCCTGATCTCCCAATGTGACTCATCGCAACCACAGTTCTCTTCCCAACATTCATTTGTTGATATGTAACACATCGGTGACACACTGCTTCTGCATACACACGAAATCGAGGGTTAAACCAGGTTTGTCTAAACACTTGCACCATGGCATCCCTTCCAAAATGAACTGCTCCGTGAATCTGCCTTGCCAGTTGCCATTGGGCTCAGTAAACAGTTAGGTAACACTGCTCTGTCATCTGTGGATACCCAAGTGCCATCTTCTCTCTTTTCACATCCTGCTCTGACCCATGAGGCTTTTTCCTCCTCTGAAACCTCATCCTGCAGACGCTTGACCTCATCTCATATTATCAGCTATAACCAACATCATTCTGAGCTCAGTCTCTTCTGTGTTTTCTCCTATGTACTCTCCATTGAAAACACAAACATGTAGTGCGCAAAATCCAGCGACTTCATCAGCATAGTTATTACCCTTAGTAACAAAATCTTCTCCTTTCCCATGGGCTGCACACTTCACAACAGCTAATGCTGCGGGTCTCTGTAAAGCTTCCAGTAACTGACGTACATAGTCTCCATTTTAGATAGGGGATCCTGATAACTTTAAAAATAACCCTGGAGACCATAACTGTCCAAAATCATGAACCACTCCAAACCCATATTGGCTGTCCATATAAATTGTCACTCTAACTCCATCTGCGATAGTAAAGGCATGTATCAGAGCAATAATTTCAGCCACCTGAGCAGAGTATACTCCTTTCAAACAGGCAGCTTCCACCACCCTCATGATAGTACAAACAGCAAAAGCTGCTCTCAAGCACCCTTCATTGTCTCTTAGGCATGAACCATCAACAAAAAGGATCAAATCAGATTCGGACAGTGGCTCATCGACAATGTTAGGTCTGGGTTTGGCAGATAGTTCAGTAACATTCAAACAGTCATGTTCTTCACAATTTTCTCCCTCCTCTTATGGAAGAGGCAACAGTGTAACAGGGTTCAAAGTTGTACACGTTTTAGAGTAATATTTTCAGAAGCTAATATAACCTGCTCATACTTTGTTAGTCTGTTGTTTGTCAGGTACTGGGTCTTTGTTCTGGTCATTAACAATTCTACTGAATGTGGAACATAAACAATGCACATACCAGCACGCAAAATGCCGTTTTCTTTGATTTACCTGGCTGGCTCATCCTGCTCCTGACTACGAGGACATTGAAGGGCATCTTGCAGTTACTTTTCACGGCCCCCGCTTCGCGGGCGCCGTTCACGGAACTCCGGGGCTGAACTCCTTTACACTGTGGGACTGCGAGGCCCAGCAGGCCATTTGCCACACACCTGCCGCCTCTTCCCGCAGTGGACACGCCCCCGCCTGCCTGCATATCTTGGTGGTACGGCCCCCACTCCTCGGGTGCCGTTTTCTTTGATTTACCTGGCTGGCTCATCCTGCTCCTGACTACGAGGACATTGAAGGGCACCAGCTATATTCAGTGGAGAAGCGTGGCTAGTGGAGAAGCGTGGCTCAGTGGTTAGAGGCGGCAGACCCGGAAGCTGAGATCGGCTGTGAACCAGGGTTCGATTCCCCGCCTCGGCGGGTCTCGTGCTCAAAAATTCCACGGACTCGACAATTCTCGCTCCGGTGCCTACTCGACTCACGGGGTCACACTCTGCGACTCTGGGCAATAGCTTGCTTAATCTCCACTACGGCCCCTCGCGGCGGGATGCCTGGCTTTCACCTTGTGGATACCCTGCCGGGGTATCTCACAGGGGAATACCAGGACGGGTTCCCTAAGCAAGCGCCTTGATGCCTTCGGGTGATACGTGCGCTATATAAGTCGCAATACATTTACATTTACATCGTGCAGTTAATTTTCAAGGCCCCCGCTTCGCGGGAGCCGTTCACGGGACTCCGGAGCTGAACTCCTTCACACTGTGGGACTGCGAGGCCCAGCAGGCCATTTGCCACACACCTGCCGCCTCTTCCCGCAGTGGACACGCCCCCGCCTGCCTGCATATCCTGGTGGTACGGCCCCCGCTCCTCGGGTGCCGTTTTCTTTGATTTACCTGGCTGGCTCATCCTGCTCCTGACTACGAGGACATTGAAGGGCATCTTGCAGTTACTTTTCACGGCTCCCGCTTCGCGGGTGCCGTTCATGGGACTCCGGGGCTGAACTCCTTCACACTGTGGGACTGCGAGGCCCAGCAGGCCATTTGCCACACACATGCTGCCTCTTCCCGCAGTGGACACGCCCCGCCTGCTTCCTCATATTCTCATCATTTACCCGCGACGCGGGATGCGCGCGGGCGGTCGCCGGGCTAAGCCCGGGCCAAGGGCGGGCCCGTTGTAGCCCGTTAGAGTCCGTGTAAGACCGGACCGGGCCCCCCCTCTAAGTTTGCCCATTGCACGTTTTAAAGAACAGTATGTATGTCTCACACTTGTAGTGATCTACATCTGAATATTGTTTATTTTAATACAAGTGTTTGTTTGGGATAGTATATCCTTACATTAGAACTATGACTACACGAGGAAGCAGGAGTAAAACTGCTGCTGAAGGGGGTCAGATAGTAGGTCCCATCGATAATTTTCTTATAGGGGCAAACTCTTTTATTGATCAGGGTATTGCCGACTTGGAACGCAGAGTATCTCAAGATTTAACACTGGCTCTCCAAAAAAGATCTTCTTTGGGCCTCCTCGCAACTGCAAAAACCCCATAGCAGATAAGGAAACCGCCCTCGACTGAAGTTCGTGCTGATGTGCATAGCCTACCAAATGTGGTGGACTTATCGGCATCAGAACTCCTGTCTGACTCCCAAATCAGTTTAGAACTAGAAAGAACCCCAGATTTATCTCTACATACTATGCCAGAGGTCACAAGACAGTTGAGAGGAAAGAGGGAGGGCGCTGTAAGGAAAAAAAGGGAGATATTGAAAACTAAAAGGGCTAAGAGGACACAGGAGTTACCCAAACACAAGGGGGAGATTTCAAATCAAATTGCCCAGAAGGGGGGGGGGGGAGATAGAAATAGAAATAATGATGTACTAAATTCTGTAGTAAATGAGCCCCTGGGAAATGAAACGCCTGAAGTTTTGACTATTGCGGTGGGGGGAGAAAAAGACATAGTGGTAGATAATCAATTTCTAACAAATTTGGGAGAGTTATTTAAATCTTATCTCTCCCCGTTAGAAACTAGATTACAGCATATTGAAAAACATCTAGATGAACTACTTACTCTTTCAAAAAGAAAAAACCCATTGACTCTTGGGGCTCCAAAGACAGGGGGCAATAAATTACCTACTGATAAAACAGTGGTTCCACAACTAACAAAAACGGTGGTAGCAGGGCAAATTGTAACACCGAAAACCCCTGCAGTAGTAGAGAAGAAGAAAACTACAGATAAACCAAAGGTGGTTAGTAACACCTCCACAGTACCCCTGATAGATCCCAATAGGGATTCCTATAGGGGAGTTGCTAATAGTAGACTCCCTGCCAATCTCCCTCCCGAGGCTAGCCCCTTCGTGGTGGTGTTGACTGGCATTCCGGAGTTGCTAAACACCTCAGCGGAACCCCCCTGGGCACTTAATAACAAGGTCCAATACTGGCTAAATAAGAACCGACCATTACCACCTTACTGGTCGAGCCAGATTCTAACGGTTCGCAGAGTTCCCTGGGTGGGTCATAGAAAGAAGTCAATCCAAGGTGACTGTATATTAGTTAACTTCAAGGATCCACATACAGTGAACCATATCTGCTCATGGGGCCCTCGAGATAACAACGAAGGTATAGATACAAAACAACTTTCCTTTTTTTATTCCCCTCGGTCCTATAACGATCTAGCTAACGAAGAGAATTGGCATAGAGTAGGCCATCGAGTTTTAGGAAGAGAGTGGGAGGATTGGAGAGGTAACTCCATGGGTTATCCTACCAGAGAGGAATGGGGAGGAAATCCTATTAGATTTCTTTCCAAAGAACCATTTTTCAGGGACACCTGGAGAGGAATCCCAACTATGAACAGGTACAGCTGCCTGGAGATGGTGGGCTGACCACCAACTCCGAATAGGCGCCTGAATTGGGATCGGGCGCATACTGATTGTATTTTACTACAGGGAGAGAGAGTTACTTCCAGACAGCTAGAATCTGCCCCACTGGATGTAGACGCTAGATTAACGGTAGCAATCCCGAGAGTGAATGATGTATCCCAGCCGCAAATTACAACACATCTGGGGGAGGTAGATAGTCTGTTTGAGGGTTACCCCTTCCGTTTGATTTCGTGGAATATAGCTGGTCTCGCACGGAGGCTAGAGGATCCGGCATGGCTAAAATTTGTCGAATCCTCCGATATAATTTGTCTCCAGGAGACATGGACTAGAGGGGCCCTTGGTCTGGATGGTTATCAATCTTTTAATGTCCCAGCTGAACCCTCTCATGCTGGTAGAGCCAAGGGCGGCCTTATGGCAGCTATCTCTGTAAAGCATACTAGGATAAAAACTGTTACATTGGTAGAATCTCCTTGGTACCAATTACTTCTGATTAAGGACCTATTCCTGGTGCCTTTGCTTTTAATTAGTTGGTATTACAATATATTCGATTCCCAAATTACAGTGGTCATACAAAAATTACAGGACGAAATTGCTAAGGTAACCAATACTATATTTCCTCTATTTATTATGTGGGTAGGAGATTTTAATTGTAGCTTGTGTACATTTAGTGGTTCAAGAGTCTGTGGTCTAGTAGACCTAAATGATCAGCCATCTGCACATTTTAAGCACTCAAAACAAGGAGAGGTTTTAAACAATATTATAATAATTAATGATCTTTGTGCCCTGGACATGTCTAATTTCTCAAGACTGCTGAGTATCCCTACCTTTTATGGAACAGGAGGCCAGGCGAGTGTGATTGATTTCGCCCTGGTCTCTAGAAAATATTCTCATCTTATTAATGATTTCCAGATTGAGGCTAACCCAGTAAGTGACCACAATCCTCTAATTCTGAGTTTGCGTCCCGCTTTTAAGAGAATGCAGATTGTGGAGCACACAATTAAATTTAGTCAGAATCAGGGGGTTACCTTAAAGTGGGACAAGGTAGATGCAAGACATTTAGAGTTGGTGATCTTTAAGACAAATATACAAAGGTTAGATGCTTGCTTAAATCCATTAAATGAGGCAGAGGTAATAATTGACAACTTTGAGGCTCTTTTAGGTAATGTGGCTTCTCATCTACTGAAACCTGTGGGTGGAAATAAGGGAAATACTTGTAAATGGTTTGATTCAGAATGTTCAAGAGCGCAGTCTAGCTTAACGAAGGCTTTACGCCAAGTGCCACGGGATAGGGATTTGGTCAAAAGGGCAAGGAAAATCTATAGAGATGCCATTTTTAAGCATAAAACAGACTTAAAAAGAAAGGCGTGGGATGACTTAGGTAAAGCCTCAGAATTAAAAGACAGCCAACTTTTTTGGGAGGTAATAAATCGCCCTTTCTTAAGAAGTGAGGAAAAGGATACCCTTCAGGTGCACATCCCAGGGGAAACTTGGGAGGTACACTATGGGAATATCTTTAATCCAAAAGGGCCCCCCCACACAATTAGCAATGATAGGATCTGTGATTTTAATTTGGAGTCAGCAAATATGCTTAGCCTCTAACTGACTCTTTCTGAGGTAGAGGCCGCACTAAGAAAGGGCACCTCACTGAAGGGCCCAGGGCTGGACCCAGTGCCTTTGGACTTTTTTTAAATATAATACAGAAGTGTGGGCACCACTTTTATTACTCTTGTTTAAAGCAGTTGTGGTTGGTTGTATCCCAGCCTCATGGCAAGAGGCGGTAGTGGTCCCGATATTTAAATTGGGCAATAAACGTGACCCCTGTTGTTACAGACCCATATCTCTCATTGATGCGTCTTGTAAACTAATGGGTAGGGTGATCTTGACCCGTTTGGAAACATGGGCTTAGTCAAATGACATTATTGTGGAATCCCAATACGGGCTTAGGCGGGGAAAAGGCACTACGGAGCAGTGCCTAAACTTGGCGCTAATCATGGGTAAGTACATGAGGGCCAAGCGTGGTTGCATCCACTTGGCCTTCATGGACTTATCCATTGCTTTTGATACTGTATGTAGAAACAAACTTTGGCAAATGATGGAGTCTATGGGGTTTGAGGAGCCTTTGGTTACCCTCCTTCTTAGGCTCCATGCTGCCACGACAGTAAGGATTAGATTTGGCCCGGCCGGTGAGAAGACAAAGTCCATACCATCGACTGAGGGTGTTCGCCAGGGGTGTATACTGGCTCCTTTTTTATTCCTGGTGTATACCAATGGTCTGGAAGCTTTTCTGCTGGAAAGCTGTGTAGATTTTCCCCAGGTTAATGGTAAACGGATACCGATGTTATCTTATGCAGATGACACGGTTTTAATGACCCTAACTGCCAACAGCATGCAAATTTGCTTAAATGCTTTTGAAACCGTCATGCAGGGGCTAGATTTAAGGGTCAATTTCACAAAGTCCTTCACTATGGTTTGCGGCCCAAAAGGAGTAAAATCTCGCAGGCTTATGGTGAAGGACTCAATTATTGTGAAAGTTGACTGCTTCAATTACCTGGGGAACTTATTTAATAAAACCTTGAGTTAGGATCCTCTAGTATCTGCCCGTGTGCAAAAGGCTTCCCAAACTGTAGAGGCCTTTTTCTGTTTTTCTAGCAAATTGGGCCAGAAGCCGGTTGCAGAATTAATATCTCTATATAAAGCAAAATGCATCCCAGTTGCAACATACGGTGCGGGTGTGTGGGGGACGCAATCCTGCAACAAAATTCAAATTATGGAAAATAAGTTCATAAAACGCCTTCTATGTGTTTCAACAGGTCCCTCTAACATCTTTTCCCATACTGAGGTTGGTCTTGAATTTGTGAGTGATATCATCCATGTCTCCCCTCTGCTGCTTTGGAGCAAGGTTTGGAGTTCAGATGATTTGAAACTCACAAAGGAAATATTACAAGACTGCCTCAAGCTTGAACATTTCGAGAAGATCCCATGGCTATCATATGTTAGGGAAACTCTTTCCAAGATAGGTTTGGGTTATATTTTCACGAACATTGAGTCTGTTGGTAGCGAGACAAAGTTACTAATTAAAGAGGCCTATCGCACCAGGTTAGGTGTCCTGAGAAACAGCGAGAGTGCGGTTTACCACAAGGGAAGGTTGCAGCATCAGCCTTACCTTTCATATATAGGTCATACACAATGGCGTTTTTATTTGACTAGGTTCCGCCTTAATACACTGCATTTCTTATTTGCTTTTCCAAAACAAGTGGGTTGGTGTGAGAGTCTACCCCTTTGTGCCTGTAATAACAAAGTTTCTCAAAATACTGTCCATCTTGTACTCTTTTGCACTTTGTACAAAGATCCAAGAAACCGATTTATCAGGCAGGTTCTGTTATCCTTTGGATCTCGTTACTATAAAGAGGGATATGAACATTTACTCTCATTATCAACCCCAGCAATATGCAATGCTGTGCTTAGTTTTATCAGAGTGGCACTCACTATTAGAAATCGATATTGATTATCATCATGGAACACATGTTGATTCATAATTATGAGAACACTGTATAGATTAGTATCAATATCAATTGCATTTGTACTGATTCAAAAGTTCTTCTTTTAATACATGTGATTTTTTAAATGTATCTGTAAATTAACTAGTGGTATCATAATAATGCTTAAGGATGTAAACAAAATGGCATCATGCTTTTAAATTGTGTGATATGTCATGTTTGTACTTTTATGATTTGTTTTTACGAATCGAAATAAAGTTATTATGACTGACTGACTGACTAATATGGGTATACACAATTTGTTTGCTCAACAAAGTGGGAGGAGAGACATTTCTCCTTACATCAGCAAGAATAGCCTGACAGTTGTATACTAGGAGCAGGTGCATTCTAATAGCTAGGCCCCTCTGAGCATGTGCAAGGCTCTGGAAGAGAGAGAAAGCACATGGCAAGCACATGGCTAACTAAAATGGCTGTCAAGTACAAAATGGCTTTCAGCTCATGCTAACAGATTCCTGTAATCTTTAACAGCGCAAATCTTGCACTATTCTGTACTTGCCACTAGGTTTCTGTAGTCTCATTATAGGTGAATTACAGGGACCTCCTCTTATCTCTTTCAGAATGCCTTGTGCAATCATAGACTCAATTACAGGTCGTATTCTAGCCATAGTTTCTAGAGTCAATTTATACTGCGGGATTCGTGGGAATTCAGCATTCTGCTTGACCTGTATTTTAATGAGTTCAACCCCTCGGATCAGTCCTATCTCCTCACCTGTGCATTCCCACACCTTTGGAGAAACTGAGGGACATATTACCAACAAGTAGCGATAATTATCGCTAAATAGGCTTAGCGACAATTTTTTTATCGCTGCCTATCGCTGGATATGTTAGCGGAGAAAACATGCTATTAGCAACGTTTTTCTCCATTGTGCTAAAATATCCAGCGATAGCGGCGAAATGCGTGAATATCGCTGAGAATACAGCGATATTCACGCATTAGCGACAAAATGCTCTTAGCCATGTTATCCACCTCCCATTGGATAACATGGCTAAGAACTGGTCTGAGCAGGCGTTAGTTTTTGGCGATAGCGGGAATATTTCCATCGCTATGTCTGCCTTGCTAATAGGCGTTAGCGACTGCTTTCATGCCCACTTTGCATGTCATTAGCAAAAAATATCGCTGACATGCAAAGCGGGCCCCAAACCGCTCGCTATAGCCTAAAAGCTGTCGCTAACATCAGTTAGCGACAGCTTGCAAATAGAGCAATAGAATTATCGCCACTTAGCAGCCGAAAACGGCCGCTAAACCGGCGATAATTGCCTATCGCCACCCTTGGTAATATTATTATTATTATTATGTTTCTTATATAGCGCCTGAATCGACCCCCGAAGGGGTATCTCCGCGCTTGCCTTGGGAACCCGTCCTGGCTTTTCCCTGTGAGATAGCCTCTACAGGGCATCCCCAAGGTGAAAGCCAGGCATCCCGCCGCAGGGGGGCCGTTGTGGAGATTAAGCAAGCTTAATGCCCAGAGTTGCAGAGTGTGAACCCATGATTAGGTCAGGCAACGAAGCGAAAATTATCGAGTCCATGGACATTTGAGCTCAAGACCCTGCCGCGTCGGGAATTGAACCCTGGTCCCGGGTCTGACCTCTGCTTCAGGGTCTGCCTGCTCTAACCAGTGAGCCACACTTCTCCACATATGCCCCTGAATCTCTCAAATTATATGGTAGGTCTTCTATTGTGAGAACTACGAATAGCTATGCACACAAACTCATATTGGCCATTTTAAAATCAGCATCGTCATCATAGGTTTGCAACTCTACACCTCTGTGAGTGCATGTTATGGTACAATTTAGCTTATACAACAGATCTCGTCCCAATAGACAGACTGGGCTCGAATCACACACCACAAATTGGTATTTGTCCTGAAATGGCCCTATTCTCACAGGTAATTCCTTTGTCAATATGTTAGTCTTTTTCAAATTGGTTACTCCCACCACTTGGATCGATTTTCCCGACAGAGTTAAATCTGGGACCAGTTCTGTCCGTACAGTGGAGCGCACAGCTCCCATGTCTAACAAAAATATAACAGGATGTCCATTTACTTCTGCATCCACAAATGGTCCACTCTGATCCACTTCTAGAGCAGCACCCAAAATGCACTCTTCCTGCACCACCCTCTGGTGCGCCTGATGATCTTGTAATTGATCTAATCTGTCTTGTATCTCAAAATAATGCACTTGACGATATGTCTGAGTATTCATGGGTATTCTTGGTGGATTGCAACCATGTAATCACTTGTTTATATTTATTCATCCCCTCAGTTGAAGGACCATGAGTCACCAGATCTCTAGCTGGATCTACAGCGGGCCAATCAACAGCAACTTTATGTGCCGTCCATAGATCACCCGGGACCACTATGTCGAAACAAGGTATTCAAATCAATCCATAACACCTTTGAAATCTTGACAAACCTATCAATTTGTTTATACCAATCAGCAGGTTTCTCCCTCAGCAGGTTCTTTTATGTACCCTCTATCATAGTGTTTTATTGTTTCTGAATGTACCCCTCACATCTCTGTTTCACATTAAAAATTGTGTATTTATGAAAAAAAGATGTACCTGTGTTTCTCAATTGTTTCGCTGAATAATCATTCTATGTATAACTACATTGATGTTTAGATATTCTCAATGTTTAGCCACCAACTGGGGCTTAACATAAAAGTAATAAGTCTATATGATAATTGACTCAGAACAGTGAATAAAATCCCTTGTAGGCATCTTTACTCACACATGAAGTTAGGAGCACCCAGCCAATCAGGACACAGCACACACTACACACGCAGTGATCATGCGCTCCCCATGCAGGACATCTGGGCCCATTACCCACTGGTCCTCATTGTGTCTACGCAAGGTTGGAACCCACCTGCAATTGTCATCAGGTGGGAGTTATCCATGACCTCATGACAAGGCCCACATTCCACTCCTGAAACAGGATCTATGAATTGTTTTATTATGCTTCAAGATATGTATAAAAAGACATTCAAAACAATTGTACATTGAGTCAGTCCTCAGACCCATTTTTGTATTCTGGACTCCCAGCGTTAGTGGTTGAATAAACCAACTGTTCCTGTTTTGCCAAATGCCTCTTGTAGGAAGGTAGAATCTGACTAAATGGTTACCCCCACTTTTTTCCTGGTGTTTTGCTGGTTTTTGACTTAGTTGGCCTGGGGCCCCAGACTATCTGCTTTCTCTATAAAATAGACTCCATGTACTTTATGTACATACCAGATTGGTTACTGGGTCACCCTTGTGAGCCCCTGTATAGTGTACCATAGGTACCCAGGACATAGGTGCACCCTAGGCCTACCAGGGACTGCAGCATGTATTGTGCCACCCCTGGTTTGCCTTCCAAACTGACACCACAGGTCTGTTCACACAGCCTGGGTAAGGTGGTGTAATCACTCCTTACTTATATGTAGTATACCTATATCTACCTTTATATATATAGACACATATACACCTATAAGCCACTCCTATGGTAGGCCTCAACAATCCTGGAGTCAGAGTACTTGGATTTTTTTTTGAGAGGGTGCTCTGGCATGAGATGAACCCCTCTGCAGCTTTCGGAACCATCTCCTTACAGCTGTTCTATGATATAGCCATACCATATACTCTTATGTGCATTATAATCCTCGTGGTTAATGCTAACTTTGGTTTGGCTTTGTCAAAACATGTCGTGTAAGGTGACAAACACTTTGGAATACTACCCCCCACCAATTCTGGTGGCGGGGGTAGCATTCCACCCTTCTAGAGGGAAAAGACATGTAAGTTACTGCTTTACCCGGTTAAAGTTAAACAGAGCCTCAGCATCACAAAATGGATGCTGCTGCCACAGACACGAGTCTGACCTCCTGTTGCTGGACGAAACTCCGGTAGGGTAGGCCTGGACAATAGGTTTCCTGTCCAGGGAGGTGCCAACACCTTCCCAGACAGGGTTTTGTGTATTGGGGCAGGGAGGGCTGCATTCAGTGAATGCATCTAGACCCTGCCTGGAGCACACAAGGTGCTCCATGCATAGCCCGGTTCAAACCAGTTGCTGGGGCACTCCAGCCCCAGCTCTGGCATGAAACTATACAAAGGGAAAGGGGTGTAGCCACCCCCTTCTCAGGTCCACCCGTAGGAGGGACCTAGTAGGTAATCCAGGCCCCATCCTTAGTATAAGTATAGGAGCTGTGTCTCTGGGACTTTAGATTATCCTGGGCGAATCTTTGAAAGACATATCTTGGACCTTCGACATTCCATTCTGACTGCAAGACGGAAGACATCTCCCTTGTGGTCAAGGAGTGACCACCCTGTGCAAACAGGCACCAACAGCAACTTTGCCGGTCTGCAGTTTCAAGGCTCCCGTCAAAACCCGAAGACTCTGTGACTCAAGAACTGGACTTCCAGACTTCTCTGACCCCGACCCACATCCATAGCAAAGCTGAAACCCGAGGCAGACACGAGAGACGTGGGACCGTACATATTGGACATCCTGCATTTTACTACCTGAACTCCTTTCCTGAAGCCTCAGTACGTTGTGCATTGGGGTACAAGATGCCCCAGCCCCAAGCACCATTTGCACTGAAGCCCAGGCCCCCACACTCCGCGAGTGTCCCGTGGGGCCCGCCTTTTTCATTTGAGCTTGACACGTCTTCCCGGTTCCTTGCCTGTTGGCTAGTGAGCCCCCTGAAGATGCCATCTTGAATCTAACTTGCTTTCCTGGTTGCTCCAGGCTTGCTCCAGCTTCCCTGAAAAGGAGAAGTGCCACAGACCTTGCTGGTCTGCAACAGAGCCAATCTCGATATCCTGCATGGGTTGTGGTTGCCAAGGCTTGTTGGGTCCGATCCGGATACCGACACCGACACTGCAGTCATCTAAATCCATTGTGAGACAGCTCGAATCCAGTGCCTGGTCATCATCGATGCCTCCTAGACCTCGTAGCTGAAGAGAGCAACTCACCTTCTTCACCTTAAAGCACCCGACATCGCCTGGTTCCTTCCTGGTCACTGGCTAGTGACCCAGACTCTGTCCCCTCTGCTTTCAGGTTCTTCACATCTCCGATCCACCCTTGGATCCACCCATACACTTTTCCCCTGGTCGCCTGCAGCACTTCTTTGCAGCTCTCCATAGCAAACGACGATGAAACCCAACACGAAAAGACACCTATGCACCCGGCTTCCCTGGGTGAGGTAACACGAGTGCTCCGGTGCTCCCGTGTGTCTTGACTCTCGAAGTGTCCTAGTTCAAAAGGGTTCCATCGTAGTCCATCCGGAAGTGTCCTTAAATTGTAACTTTGTATCTTTTACGATCTCCATAGAAAGTCAATGGGAACCCGTGCCTGTGTTTAGACACTGCACGCGGCTTCCGTGGGTCTCCTACTTGCTAACTCTTGGTTGTTTAGTGTAGCCCCAGCGATTCTACAGGCCCTAGGCCTGCTTTCTAACTCTCACGTGGTACTTGTACCACTTTCTTAGTATATGGTTTGTGAGGCCCCTAGGGTATAACGTATACTGTGCAACTTATCGTATATTAACTGTGTGACTGGTATTGTATTTTTACTTCTGACCTCATAAAGAGTGCAGAGGGGTTGTGTTTAGATTAAATACATATATATTTGATATATACCTTGTGTGGTGTCCTTTCATTTGGTATTCAATGGATTATATATGGTAAAAAAACTTGCTTAACTCGCCTACTGAAGTCTTAGCCTGAAGACTGCTGATTCATGCTACCACTAGGATAGCTTTCTATAAGGTTGACTCTACAACCACCATCAATAAGGGTCGATTAGACTGGTGCAAGGTGCCCACTAGAACTAGTGGACATAATATGCCAGGCTAACTTCTCACATTGGTGTGCAGCGGTTGGGATAAGAGCTTGCAATTCGTTTTACCAAATAATTTTGAGATATCATCTGAAAGATCATATCAAGGTACCTGTAGGTACATATAAATCAAGTCTTATATACATAGGCGCTACTGAACGTAGTAGTTGTAGGTGGTAAGGGCTTAGCACACCCTGACTACAACTCCTAGAGAGGTTGTAGTAGGAAACCAAATAGTGTAGGTAGGTGCACACACCACACCTGACTAGAAATGTCCTTGGAAGCAGGGCCTAGTGAGCCTCTGCCAGAAGACAACCCAAGGTTGCCTTCTAAATATGACACATTTACTTTTCAAGAACTGAGAAGTTTGTGTTCAGTCAGAAGACTGAGACAAGGACAGAGTCCACCCTTTAACCACCTGGTAGATATCTTAGTGGCTCATGATGTAGAGAATGCATCAGACCCAGGTAACCAAGGTAGTAGAGAGGGGGGCCATCCATCAACAGAAGAGAATACTGGGGAAGATCTATTGGTCTCTGATGATGAAGTGGATGCTGACCAGGATGAGGTTGATGAACCTGACCTGGGCAACCTAGGACTATCTGGAGGTGGAAAGGGCCATGGTAGGCCCTCCTCTAACCTTCCAAGTAGGCCTAACACAGGAAACAGAAGGCACAGATCACACTCCAGTGGTTCTGAGCATTCGGATTCCTCAGTAGGGCCCAGTGCCTCTGCTCTGAGGAGGATGTCTTCCCCTCAGAGAAGAGAGCATAAAGCTAGGATGAGAGAAGCCAAGCTTAGGATCAAGAGGCAAGAAGTTGCCCTTGCAAAAGAGACCCTGCTCTTGAAAGAGAGAAAAGGTTGAGTGGGCTAGAGCCCACTGGTGACATCATAATTCCTAGAGATAGGGAAAGGTCTCATGACCATAGAAACCTGAACAAGATTGCCCCTCCCTATCAGGTTGGGGATGACATCCACAAATGGATAACCGCTTTGGAAAGGGCCTGCAAAGTGCAGAAGGTCCCCAAGGAGCAGTGGGCAGCAATCCTGTGGCTCTCCTTTGCAGACAAAGGTAGAGACAAGCTCCTCACTGTAAGAGAAGAGGATGCTGACAACTACACTGTCCTGAAGAGTGCTCTGATAGATGGGTTTGGCCTAACCACTGAGCAGTACAGGTTGCTGTTCAGAGATACCCAAAAGACACAGACTCAGGAATGGACTGATTTTGTAGATTGTGCTACTAAGGCTCTGGAGGGCTGGTTACTGGGCAGCAAAGTACAAGACTATACAGGATTGTATAATTTGATTATGAGGGAGCAGATCCTTAATAATTGTCAAAACCAGCTTCTACATCAGCACCTGACGGACTGTGATCTGACCTCTCCCCAAGAACTGGGAAAGAAGGCAGACAAATGGGTCAGAACCAGGGTGAGACCTAGAAATCAGGGTGGTGACCAGAAGAAAGATTCTACCAAACCTCAAAAGAAAGGTGGGGATAAATCTAAGGACAAATCCACTACAGGCCCCCAAAAATCCTCTGAGGGGGGTGGGTCCCAAACTCCTTCCTCTAATGTTAAGAAACCTCATTGCATATATGTAAGCAACCTGACCACTGGACAGCAGTTGCCCAAAAGCCAACAATAAGGAAAATATTCCTCCAAGTAATACTCCTACACCTCCTGTTACTACTAGTAGTAATCCCCCAGGTTGTGGGAGTGCCCCCAAAAATGTGGCTGTGTATACTTGGGGAACTCAGGTGGACTCTGGTCTAACCAGGTCCCCTACCACATCAACTCTAGTCTGTGATGGTGGCATGGGATTTGTCAACTTCACTGCTGTCCTAATACCTTGGGCAAGTACAGACAGGAGCCCCATATCAATGACCAAACAGTTGTGGCCTATAGGGACACAGGGGCTAGTATCACCATGGTGACTGAGAATCTAGTACCCCTAGAACAACTGTTACCTGGGTTTAGCTACCAGGTGGTCAATATTGATGGAGTGAAGACAGATCATGCCATGGCAGCAGTAAATCCCAGCTGGGGAGGTGTCACTGTCCCAAAGAGAGTGGCAGTGTCTACAAACTTGCCTGTAGATTTCTTACTGGGCAATGATCTAGAAATCCAAGCCTGGGCTGAGGTAGAGAAACAGGCCCATTCCAAAATGATAGGCCTTCCTGAACAGGTTAAGAGGGATGTGATGGTCACAGCCCAAACTCAAACAGATGTTTGTGTTGTGAAGCCTGAAACTATGGATCACTCCACGCAGACAGAGATCCTTGGGGAGGAAGATAAGTCTCCCTCCCACCAGACTTTAGGTGAGGGTCAGCCTCCTCAGGGAACTGACCCTACCTCTTGTGAAGGAACTGCCCCAGAGGTAGTCAGACCTGGCATGGCAGAACCCCTGATGTCAGTGGACCCTTCCAAGGTGGCACCCAGTCTGGAGCAGGTAACCTGCCCCTCTCTACACTGCCTCAATCAGCCCAGGGCTGTAGAGGTCAGGGAGGTCAGTGGACCCCCAAGGGCCCCCGGTCCAGAGGAACCCCCATCATCAGATTAGGGGCACCCAGTCTAGTAGCCCTAGCCAAGTGAAAATTCCTCAACACTCTGAGGGATCTCCCTTACCCTTGTGTAAGAACCCCCCCCGCACAGATGGACTCTGTTGGACACAGGCAAACCTGGGACTCAGTGGTCCCAAACCTAACCTGTCCCTCCAGTAGTCCAACCAAAGGGACCAACCTCCAGCTGTAGGTAGCTAAAGGTTGACCCTGAGAGCACAGTGCAACTCAGTCATGGAAAGAAAGGCATACATCGTGGACAGTGGTTGGAGGAAGCTGAGCCCAACCTTAGTGGAGTCTCACTTCAGTACTCCATCCCAGCACCAGCCTTTTACTTTGCCAAAACACCCCATAAGAAGTAATTCCCAATGGTGGAGATCCACTGATACCCTTAGGGTGAGGGATTGTTTAGTGGACCATAAGACAGGGGGTAACCATGCTAGTGCAGGTACTTTCCTATATGGCCACTTAGTCAATATAGGCTTACCTGGTCAAGGATAGCCTTATCTCCTTTCGTTTCGGGGGGGGGGGGGGATTGTGTAGGAAGGTGGAATCTGACTATAGGGTTACCCTCACTTTTTTCCTGGTGTTTTGCTGGTTTTCGACTTAGTTGGCCTGGGGCCCTGCTATTCAGGGCCCCAGACTATCTGCTTTCTTTATAAAATGGACTCCATGTACATTAGGTACATACCAGATTGGTTACTGGGTCACCCTTGTGAGCCCCTGTATAGTGTACCATAGATACCCAGGGCATAGGTGCACCCTAGGCCTACCAGGGGCTGCAGTATGTATTGTGTCACCCCTGGTTTGCCTTCCAAACTGACACCACAGGTCTGTTCACAAAGCCTGGGTAAGGTGGTGTAATCACCCCTTACTTAGATATAGTATACCTATATCTACCTTTATATATAGACAATTATACACCTATACGCCACTCCTATGGTAGGCCTCGACATTCCTGGAGGCAGAGTGCTTGGATTTATGTGAGAGGGTGCTCTGGCATGATCTGAGCCCCTCTGCAGCTTTCGGAACCATCTCCTTAGAGCTGTTCTATGATATAGCCATACCATATACTCTTAAATTCATTATAAATTGTGTAAGGTGTCAAACACTTTGGAATACTAACCTCGCCAATTCTGGCAGCGGGGGTAGCATTCCACCCTTCTAGAGGGAAAAGACATATAAGTTACTGCTTTACCCGGTTAAAGTTAAACAGAGCCTCAGCATCACAAAATGGATGCTGCTACCACAGATACGAGTCTGACCTCCTGTTGCTGGATGAAACTCTGGCAGGGGTGGCCTGGACAATAGGTTTCCTGTCCAGGGAGGTGCCAACACCTCCCAGACAGGGGTTTTGTGTATTGGGGCAGGGAGGGCTGCATTCAGTGAATGCATCTAGACACTGCCTGGGGCACACAAGGTGCTCCATGCATAGCCCTGTTCAAACCAGTTGCTAGGGCACTCCAGCCCCAGCTCTGGCGCAAAACTGGACAAAGGGAAAGGGGCGTAACCACCCCCTTCTCAGGTCCACCCATAGGACGGACCTAGTCAGGTAATCCAGCCCCCGTCTCTAGTATAAGTATAGAAGCTGTGTCCCTGGGACTTTAGATTATCCTGGACGAATCTTTGAAAGACATATCTTGGACCTTCGACATTCCATTCTGGCTGGAAGACGGAAGACATCTCCCTTGTCAAGGAGTGACCACCCTGTGCAAACATGCACCAACAGCAACTTTGCCGGTCTGCAGTTTCAAGGCTCCTGTCAGAACCCGAAGACTCCAGAACTGGACTTCCAAACTTCTCTGACACAGACCCTCATCCACAACAAAGCTGAGACCCGAGGCGGACACAGGAGGTGTGGGGCCAGAGATCTTGGACATCCTGCATTTTGCTACCTGCACTCCTTTCCTGAAGTCTCAGTAAGTTGTGCATTGGGGTACAAGAAGCCTCAGCCCCAAGCACCATTTGCACTGAAGCCCATGCCCCCACACTCCGCGAGTGTCCCGTGGGCCCCGCCTTTGCATTTGAGCTTGACGCGTCTTCCCAGTTCCTTGCCTGTTGGCTAGTGAGCCTCCTGAAGACGCCATCTTGAATATAACTTGCTTTCCTGGTTGCTCCAGGCTTGCTTCAGCTTTCCTGAAAAGGAAAAGTTTCACAGTCCTTGTTGGTCTGCAACAGAGCCCATCTCGACATCCTGCGTGAGTTGCAGTTGCCAAAGCTTGTTGGGTCCGATCCGGATACCGACGCTGCAGTCATCTAGATCCGTCGTGGAACAGCTCGAATCCAGTGCCTTTTTTAATCGTCAATGCCTCCTGGACCTCGTGGCTGAAGAGACCAACTCACCTTCTTCACCTTAAAGCACCCGACATCGCCTGGTTCCTTCCTGGTCACTGGCTAGTGACCCAGACTCTGTCCCCTTTGCTTTCAGGTTGTTCACATCTCCGATCCACCCTTGGATCCACCCGGTGTCGGGTTTTGTCATCATAGAAAATGACGACGAAACCCGAAATGAAAAGACACCTATGCACCCGGCTTCCCTGGGTGAGGTAACACGAGTGCTCCAGTGCTCCCATGGGTCTTGACTCTCGAAGTGTCCTAGTTCAAAAGGGTTCCATCCTAGTCCATCCGGAAGTGTCCTTAAATTGTAACTTTGTATCTTTTACGATCTCCATAGAAAGTCAATGGGAACCCGCGCCTGTGTTTAGACACTGCACGCGGCTCCCGTGGGTCTCCTACTTCCTAACCCTTGGATGTTCAGTGTAGCCCCAGTGATTCTACAGGCCCTAGGCCTGCTTTCTACTCTCACGTGGTACTCATACCACTTTCTTAGTATATGGTTTGTGAGTCCCTTAGGGCATAACGTATATTGTGCAACTTATCATATATTAACTGTGTGACTTGTATTGTATTTTTACCTCTGACCTCATAAAGAGTACAGAGGGGCTGTGTTTAGATTAAATACATATTGCAAGGTGCCCACTAGAACTAGTGGACATCATATGCCAGGCTAACGTCTCACATCTCTTGTCTTTGTTTTTTCAAATAAATTTATATTCGAGCAACAGTTGTTGGGAAAAACATATAAATACTTTAAACGAAAAAGGAGAAATAAAAAATGTTTCTACCTGAGCCCATAGAGGACAGTCATCATCAAAGGGGAGAGCATGTGGCCTTATGGCTAGAGCAGATGACCTCGACGCTGGCGAACCGGGTTCGAGTCTTGGCAGGGGCACTCAACATACTGTGATTCTGGGCAAATCACTTAATCACCCCGTGCCTGATAAAAAGAAAGAATGTGTCGGTCTGTAATGCAGCTTGTGCTCAAGTAAGCGATCTGATACCTTCAAAGCCAGTAATTGGATTGTTGTAAAGAAAAGCATTGTGATAAGTTTGAAAATCTAGAAAGTTAACGCCATCGTACTGTTTATTATTTTTTAAATTCAGCTAGGACATACGTGTTTTCCTTGTGAGTAAGGAATCAATGTTTTTGAGAAAGCAAGATGGTATATTTGTAGGAATTGTAGATAGAGCAAATAAAAGAATAGGAACCATCCTCATTTTCATAGATTCAAGACGCCCCCACCATGAAACAAATAATGGGTTCCATCTTATTATCAATAAACGTATCTTAGTTATAGTGTGAGTTCATTTTGACTGTACATTTCACAGAATTAGATCATCAAACCCCTAAATATTTAGTTTTATGTGGGCTCCAACGAAAACCAGAAGAGATAAAATCAAGCTTTAAACAAAATTTATTGAGCAAAAGTATCTTACATTTTTCAATATTGAGTTTGTATCCTGAGACTAGGACTTCATCATTTAAAGCTGAAAGTGACAAAGTTGCATTAAAAATGAATTCGAAATTAATAGGAGAAGGTCATCTGCATACACAGATAATTTGATTTGCTTTTCATCATTAATGAAATCTTGTATATAAATATTTATCTTATTTTAGATTTCAAAATAGTTCAAGGGCCAATAAAAATAATATAGGAGATAAAGGACACCCTTGCCTAACTCCTCTTTTTAACTTGAAAAGTGGGGAAGTTAAACCATTAACAAATATAGGTTTGTGGCGAGGGACACAAAAGTGATATTTAACTGTTAATTTTGGCACCAAAGGCAAACCAATTAAAGACCTGAAAAATAAAGTGCCACGTCTTATAATCAAAGACTTTTTCAGCATCAAGTGCAACTTCTTCTAAAGAAGACCTGTAACTATTGGATTTGCCTAAACTATTAGAAAATAACCTTGTATAATCAGAGATAAATCTAACAAAAGCAGATTGTTTTGTTTCAAAAGATCTGGCACGAGTGGATCTAAATGCAAAGCAATAATTTTTGCAAAGATCTTACAATCAATATTAACCAGGGATATTGATCTATATTTCTTACATAATCTAGGATCTCGATCTCTTTTAGCTAAAACTAGCCTGAGCTGTCCCTGTTAGAAAAGTAAATAAACAAATCATGTAGGGCCAGATTTACTACCCTTTTGCGGCTGCAAACAGGCGATCCTCCCATTGGCGACCGCAAAAAAGGGTAATGGCATGTAAAAATGCTATTTTGCGAGTCACTGACTTATAAAATAGCATTTGTTACTCTCGCTATTAGGAAGGGGCGTCCCTTCCTAATAGCGACTCACCATGCCATGTACTATTGTTTTGTGACCACAATTGCGATTGCAAAACACTTGCAGTTTACCACCTACTTCAAGTAGGTGGTAAATCACACGCAAACCACTCGCAAACGGGAAGGGGTCCCCAGGGGAACCCTTCCCCTTTGTGAGTATGTGAGAAAATAGTTTTAAGAGCAGGCAGTGGTCCCAGGGACCACTGCCTGTCCTTAAACAAATTAAACTGAAAAGGTTCATTTTTCTTCTTTAAATGCATCCCGTTTTCCTTTAAGGAAAACGGGCTACAATTAAAAAAAATGCTTTTTGAAAAAAGCAGTCACAGACATGGTGGTCTGCTGACCCCAGCAGGCCACCATCCCATTGGGATTGCTAGCCGTTCCTAATTGGGTCGCAAATTGAGCCTCCCTCATTAATAATAATGGCATGCAATTTGCGACCCCATTAGGAATCGCAAACAGTGTCTAAGACACCGTTATACATCCCAAATTGCGAGTCGCAAATTGCGAGTTGCAAATGCGATGCAATTTGCGAGTTGCAAATTGGCGGGTCGTATATCTGTCCTGTAATTATGAGATTCAAATGTGAGGGTACAATGAATAAAATTCAATTGAAAACCCATATGGACCCTGTGCTTTGCCTTTTTTAATTGAGTGAAGTAGTTTAGTAAACTCTTCACATGAGATACCCATTTTTAATTAATGAAAATTGATATTCTTCCCAGTGCATGGTTGTTTGGAGGCAAGATATTCCACAGTTCGCTGATGTTTAGGTAAAAGTTCAGGAATTTATAAAGTGTTATGAAATTGGGCAAATTCATTTAGAATATAATCATCCTTAAATATAGGGTATTTATCATTCTTTAAAATACATTCCACATAGTACTTTTTTTTTTTATATTTTGAGATAGTTTGCCAAAAGTTTTCCAGCTTTATTTTGTCCACCATAATATTTCACACTGGACCTGAGAAGATAAGAACAAGAGTTTTCTGTAGAAACTTTATTAAATTGGAATTTTACTTTTATAAATTCATCAAATCATGGCTTGGATTTAGATTAATAATACTAATGTTCTAATTGTTTTATATGATGCATAATATAATGCTCTATTTCACATTCTTCTGTTATTTGATAGGTGATTATGAATTCCCTAGCTGCCTCCTTGAAGTAGTCCCAAACCACTTGTTTAGAAACATCAGTAGTAAAGTTTAGAATGGGCTACTGCCCCAACACAGGCACCTTTGCACCATGGTGCAAGGGTGCCTGCGTTGCGGGGATGATTATTTTTGTACAGGAAGGGAAACCTTTCTGTACATAAATAATCACAGGAGACTTTTTCCTTTTTCTATGTGTGCTGCAGAATGCAGCACACGGAGAAAAAGGAAAAATGAGGAGAAATAAAGATATTTCTCCTCGTTGTGCCTCCCTTACGCCTCCCGAAGGCGTACGTTTTTGGCGCTGCCTCAGATTTACGATTCCTCGTAAATCTGGGGCAGTGTCGAAAGGCCATGGATGTTGCTGGGAATGCCCCTAGCAACAAACACCCATTGCACACCCCTTTAACACAGAACACTGTGTTAAAGGAACTGATATTGATCAGGCAGCATTAAGCCAAAAAAAGTGGCGTAGTGCTGCCTGATAAATATCACGCAAGCTTTAGCGCCACAAAACGTCACAATAAGTGATATTCCGGAGGTGCAAGGAGTCTCATAAATGAGGCCCTTTGTCTTTTAATCGGAGAGCCTCATCCCTTGACATTCCGTGTAACTACTCCAAGTACCATACTGAAATAATAAGTTAAAACCTAAAATGCTACACTTCCAAGAGCTGATAAAGAGCAAACTTAAACATAAAAACATATCCATCATGAATTCATGACATTGATAAAGAAATCAAAGTAGAATTAGATTAGCGGTGAAAAGGAGAGTGTGGGAAAATAGATGAAAAAGAAAGGTAGAAAAGAGAATGAAAGATAAAGAGAAGCAGTAATCAAAGGAAAAAAGGCATATATCTACAAACAAAACAAAAGGTTGAGGGTGGTGATTCCACATTATGAAGACGACATGCCTACACTCCAAGACGGACCAGGATGTGATCATGTATAACAGAAAATAAAGGCACAGCGTCACGGGTCGGGGTTCAGTGACTCACTGTCTGCTAAGAAGTCAATGCCACTCGAGAAACATTTAGACAGAACAAAGGCTTTTATTATATGGTCCATTATGAAACTGTTTAGTTTAAGGCTCGCTCCGGTTGAAGAGTATTGCTCTTTTTGTCACCGGTGAAGTCCTGTTTCCAGCGATGAGCTCTTGATTTCAGGGCTCCCAACAAGGTCTTTGCTAGTCTTGTACTCGTCCCAAAAAAAAAAAAAAGAGACAGACAAAACAAACTAGGGTCAGGCGTGGGGTTTGTGTAAAAGGTGATATGAGGTGGGGGAAGACAGGCCGTGAGGGGAAACACCGTCTCTAAAATGAAAGTGTGTTTTTCCCAGAAGAGAAATAGCGGTGACCTCCCACTGGCCTACCCGTGCCCTCCCCGGTGGTTTAACAAAAGCCAGGATACGTCCCCGTACCTGGTTTAGCCACCCTCCTCCTCCTTGGGGGTGGCGGGTAACAGCGCGGTGTCAGACTCCGCCGACGCTCTCCTCGATCTTCCGAGTCGCTGTGCTGCTCCCTACTGTGGCTCCGTCCTTGCGTCTCTCTTTGCCGCCACACACCTCCGGTTCTCCACTTAGAGCTAGGCAGACGCCGACTCCAGTGCCCTCTTGTGTGGTCGACGACTCTTCCTCTTCCTTCCGTCCTTCTTTCCAAGGGTTCCAGCGGTCTGACGTCACGGATTCTGGCTCCGCCTCCGACTGGTTTTCGGCCCGTTTAAAGGAATCGGCTTCCTCCCGCACCTGTACAGGGGGACATTAGCGTCAAATGGGGATTCCACCTCCGTTGTTCCCGAGTCCTCCCGACACACAGTAATAAAGGTTGAGACTGAAAGATCCTGTAAGAATAAAGGAGAAAATAAATATTTGCCTTAACATGTGTGTGAACAGAATTCATACAACTATCAGTACTTAGCTTTCAGTCAGTGAGAAACTTTAGAAGTATCCATGTGTTCTTCTTTACAGTCATCCAAAAATGTTCTCTCTGTGGTTGGCTCTTCATATGTTGTTGTCTTGTTTTTATATGTAACTTTGAATAGGCATGGATGACAAAGACCAAATCTGGCATTAAAAAGGCGAACCTTAACCAAACTACGCCCACCATATTACAATTCTTGAGCAATCTCAACAGGATAGGACACCAAACATCACACATATACAAACTCCTCCGCCCCAACACGTCCAACCTAAACGTGAAAACAATGGACTTCTGGGAAACACTGTCCAACAGACGCCTCAGCAAGGAGGAAAAAAAGACACTGTGGGGGTCGGCCACAAAAAACAAGATAACACCGCAGCTGGCACAGACTAAATTCTGGCTCCTACACAGAACCTTCTGGACCCCAGCTAGACTAGCGGGCATGGGGATCAGGGAGGACGACACATGTTGGAACTGCCATAGGGAGAAAGGGGACCTACAACACCTCATCTTCGAATGCACTAAAGTGAAAACGCTCATAAACATGGTAGAAGGGAGGGATATAAGGCCAAGGTTCGTAGGACTAGTGACAGCATTCATGGCACCAGATCTAGGCAGCAAAGAAGACAGAGACCTGGTAGACCTCCTACTCACCGCGGCAGTTAAAACCATCCTAGCCAACTGGAAAAACACAGCCAAGGCTACATTCAAAGGCTGGGTCAACTGGGTCACCTTCCTCAGAGGAGCCGATAACGTCACAGAAAAATTCTCGCCCAACCACACCGCCAAAACTGGGATGTGGGCAGCTTTAGATGCACATCTGGAGACATACAAACCTCCATATAAAAAGGGCCAAACAGGTCCCAGCGTCAACAACCCCAACCACATAGGACAGCGGATAAGAGACTAGACTACCAAGATTCCCCCCCCCCCTTTTTTTCTCTCTTTTCTCTCTTTCCTTGTCCTCTCTTTCAACCGCTTAGGGCTGATACAGAGCATTCCAACAGGAGCCTATGAAGCTGATGCATGCCTAATGCAACCAAGCAGGCGCCGAGAACCACAGCAACACAATACCTTCTGTACTGTAAATGTTTTCTTTATTTTTCTCAATAAAAACTTGTGAAATTAAAAAAAAAAAAGCTCTGAGTTCTGGTTGCATTTCTAAGAATTACTTTAGTCTGTCAGCAGTGGTTTTAGCAATATCTTCAGAGAAATCTAAGGTATAACCAGCATGAAAATTGTTTCTTTGCCTTTGCAGCCATAATGGCCTTGAGTAAGTCAGTATATCTGAGAAAAAGGGATAATAACACCTCTGGGTCTGTTTAGGTATAAAGGAGCTGAAAGTGTTTGCTGCTAAAGCCAATTTTGGTAACAAGGTTGGAGCATTTTCATTTAGCTTCACATTATGAGGTTCTTCCATATTTTCAGGAGAAGATACTTCTGAGTTCAAAGTGTAGTATTTCAAGAAGATTCAAAAGAACAAGTAGTGTTAATTAATGTTAGTTTTCTCATTTTGCCCATGCAGAAAAAAGGCTGACAAAATGCTGGTAAAAATCTCAGAACTTGAGGAACCACTGGCTGCTAATGACAAAATATATTTCAGCTGGAAATAAAGTAAACTGAAAGTAATGCCTAGAATCATGTTGGTATTACTGAGCCTGTGCCATCCACATGAATAAAGGTGTTTGTCAGTAAGCAAAAATGAGAGTATGATCCCTCATACAAAGGACCACAGGAAGTGATAGCAGAAAATTAATAAAAAAGCATTTGGCATTTGTAATTCTCTAAACTTGCTGTAACCCCAGGCAAATTAGAGGGAAAAAGATTAGGCTGAAAAAATATATTTTTTATATTTGAGACATTTTACTTGTGTACACACAAATGAAATGCCTTGTTGACAGCCACAAAGCAAAAATTAATTTCCACATTGCCAACCAAAACACAAAGGCTTGCAACAAATATGTGAAGTGTGAACCCTTTCAAAAAGCAACAGGGCACTCCAGGAGCTGAGTATTAAATTGCATTCCTTTCTTGCCTAGTTTGCTTTTCAGTTTAAACTCATTGCAATTTGGATTTCATTTGTAGCTAGAAATGTGTCTTCCACTGCTGGAAATCTATGGCCTTTCTGTGACCTTTAGTTCACAGCTTGTGAAGATTGCAATTTTTTCTCTCTGGTTGTATTTGCCTTTTAAATAGACAGCACATTAATCTTAGCAGTTTCAGAGCTTTTAATGTGGATCTCTAAAGCAAACAAAGTCGGTGAAAACAGAAATGCTTCAAAGAACAAAGTCAGACATATATTCGGCAAGCTCTCCATGTATCATAAATAACATGACATGGTGGCTGGGACCTGAAGAGGCAGCTGCTTGCTTCATGCAAAAGGCTTTTAAATGTTTTAAATGCTGTTTGCATGTTTGTGACAAACATGATCATTATTGCCCTGAATTCATTCTCTCTCTGGTACTGACTGTGGGCTGCCAGTGACGTGTGATTTTGGTATGTAGAAAATAAATTAATTGCTGTAATTTTCGGATTAATTCCTGCCCGTCAGGCAGCTGAATCAGCAGGCAGCCATCTTCTTTCGGTGAAAAGCCACGCCTCAGTGACACTGACTTTAGACAGGCAATAAACTCTCTCTGTCCTGCCACAGTCTGAAAGAATACCCATGGGTCAATGGCCTCTGGAACCCGGCATGCCTGAGAGATCAATCTTAAATCAGGGACCACCCTTTCTGCTAATAGAGCTCAAGGTCATGACCCCTCTCTATCCCCCCATGCAACCCAATGAAATCTCTATGTCCCCTCTGTCTGAGTGTAACTGGAGGTCAATGAAATTACAATGTACCTGATTCCCAAAGGTTTTTCAGTACATTAGGGAGACACCCTTCCTGCTAAGGGGTGCCTCACTCTTTAATTTCTGGGGGGAGTCAGCCACACATGCTTGTGGAATATAGTTTTCTGTCTTGAGCCTAATAGTTGTCCCTTTATTCCTGTCTTCTGTGCCGCAAAGCACAAACTCTCGGTCAACGACCCCCCCTTATCTCCACAGCTGGGTACCACCCATCTCCGAAGACTGTCATTGGATTCAGGGAGGCTCTGCTGATAACCAGACGATGTTCAGGCATCTTTAGGCTGAGGGTGCAGCAGGGATGGGCCCAGACATACTATGCTGTAAGGCACAATATACTGTAGGGTCACCGAAGTGCAATCCATATGTCACAGTCAAATACTATCCTTTTCAGTCCATTCTGTTGGCCTGAGTTTAAAGTATACAATCAGTGACTGTTTTAAGGACTACTAATCCATATAAGAGTGTGTTTTAATCGTAGAAAGGTTGATAATTTGGAAAGTTCATACTTTCCTAGAATAAAGGAGGAGACAAACATTGGCAATGAGTATAGTTTTACCTTCTGTATATTGTAGTTTTTCTTTAATTGAGCATTTTTCACAAACTTGAGAATTGCCCAGAAGAGGTAGCACATTAGCAGCAGTAGCAGGTTCTTATTTTCCACAAAATGGCAGCAAGGAGAGCAACCAGAAAATGAAAATACCCACCCACTTAGGTCCATAGCTCGAATGCCATCGGGTGAGCGAAGCGAGAAAGCCCTACTCACTCTAAATGAGATCCCTTCATGCCACCTTCCATCCATCTATATCTCCATCCTTCCACCCTTTCGTGCATTCATCCATCTCCTCTTGCTTCTGTACACCCTTTCTTTACCATTCTGTCTATTCATTACTACTCTTTCATCCATCCGCCTGTCCTTCCACTCACAATTCTAACCTTTCATCTATCCTTTTCCCATTCATACATCCCTTCTTTTTCAGCTCTACATCATTTCTCTCTCCTTTTATCAATTCACCCATTCATCCAAACTTCCATCCATCAACCACCCATCCACACATTAGTCCAGCCTTTCATCATCCCAGCCATTCTTTCTTCCACCCACCCAATCGATATGTTTTACATTTCATCTATCAATCGTTTCACCCTCACATTCATCTTTTAATGATTTAAGCCCTTCCTTTTTGTCACAATTTCTTTCTTCTTTTCATATGTTCTTCGTTTCTCTCTTCCCCCCAGCCCTGTCTCTCACACTCTCAGTAGCCAGTGTATTGTGGGCCTCGGGTTGAGGAAGAAATTGGTCCCCAGCTTCTTTTTGAATGATAAAATCAAGCAATAAGCAGGGTTCAGTGGGCCCCTCAGACCTCGTAGCCCCGATGCCACTGCACCTACTGCCCCAACTGGAGCTACTGCCCTGCACACTCTTTCTTTCTCCCATCTTTTCGCCTTTGGGGCCTCCTTTACTGTGACTGGCTTCGCATCTCTGGTGATTTTCACTTTCTTTATATATTTGTAAACCATTTGGCTGCAGAGCTGCAGACAGAGCAGGATCATGAATAGTTATGTGTCAACATCACCCCCACTTAGGCTGAAAACGCGGGGGGGGTTAAATGTAAATGTATGTGTCTTGTAAAGCGCACTGCTGCCCTGGGGCGTCGTGGCACTATAGACCGCTGGGGAACCCGTCCTGGCTATCCCTGTGAGATGGTCCCTACTGGGTATCTCCAAGGTGAAATCAGGCATCCCCAGCGAATGTGGGGGGCCGTTGTAGAGATGAGGCAAGCTAATGCCCAGAGTTGCCGAGTGTGATCCCTGGTTAGAGTAGGCACCGAGGCGAGAATTATCGAGTCCGCTGACCCTGGTCCACGACCCTGCCGCGTCAGGAATTGAACCCTGATCCCGGGCCGTTCTCTGCTTCCGGGTCTGCCGCCTCTAACCAGTGAGCCACACCACTCCACGACGTCACTGACTGGCAGTCTTGCACCCTTGCTTGTACCTGTGCTGTAAGATAGTGAAGTCTGGTGAGCATGTAAAATCAAAAGCAGATGGCATTATGCAAAGCCAAAAGCCATGGGCATTATAAAAGGCAAAGACAATTCAAAATAATAAGGTGACTGGGAGCATGGGAAAAAAAGAGTGCAAGAGGGATTTTTGAGTGCAAAAAGAGAGGGGAGGGAGAGTACACCGGATGGAGAGTATAGGCAGCAATGGAGTGAGTGCAGAGCACACGAAGAATGCAAGGTGCAAGGGAGAAGAGGAGAATGACAGTGAGAATCAATGGTGCAAGGGAGTCTTTTGGGTGCAAAAAGGGAGTGCATGGTGGAAGGGGAAAGTGCAGTGTGTTGCAGGTGAGGTGGCTAGAGGGTGCAAAGTCCCAGCGCAGTGTCCAAGTAAGAGCATACTGCCGATGCACACACAGAACAGGTACAGAGCATGCAGAAGACTGCATACACACAACCACACACAGAACAAATGCTATATGGTCACCAGCAGTGCAAACTCCCTTACATATTAGTGCACCCCCCCCCACACACACTAATGTGTGTGTAACAGTGGTCCAAGGTTCGCTCCCACTCACAGAGCAGATACCAAATGGACACCTAGGGCATCATTTATGAAAAGAGACGCATCGCTGCGTGAAAACAGCGATGCATCACTTTTCGGTGCGTCCTCCTTGCGACACCAATGATGCGTCATATTTACAGTATGACGCATCATGGCGCAAGGAGTTACAGATAGGTCAGTATTTCTGACGTATCTGTATGGCGCAAAAGTGACGCATTGCTGGAGTGTGTCACAAAAGTGACGCAACTCCAGCAATGTGTCCTTTCACATGGGGCTTGCCCCAGCATGGGGCTTGCCCCATGTGAAAGGGCCTGCGTCAGTCTTACGCCTGCTGTGAGGCAGGCGTAAGAAATTGACGCATTTGTGTCCTAGAAGTGGTGCAGTGAAATCTTATAGATTTCACTGCGTCACTTCTATGACCCTTTCTTGCGTCAGAACTCCCCCCCTGCATACATTATACCTGGCGTAGGTATAATGTAGCGCAGGGGTTTACAAAGTGACGCACCTACCTAGATGCGTCACTTTGTAAATATGGTGCAACAAGGCACATTTTTTACGCTGCTGGTGCATCACAAAAAGTGACGCACCGGCGGCGTAAAAGTGATGCACAGCCTCATAAATGAGGCCTCTACAGTGCAGGCTACCCTGACCCCTCCATTTCCCCCGAATAGAGCAGATCAGGCATTTATTGCAAATATACCATCAATTAGGCTGTCTCCATCCATTTAAGGGGACATGTGTAGAGATGAGGAAACATCCACTTATTATCATTTACAGCAGCAGAATGGGAGTCTGATGCAGTATTTAAGCAAAGACGCCACTTCAACACTTATTTTTGAGTGAAAACTCAATAACCCATCTCTTCTTCATGGTTGAAAATATCGGTCCCAAGCATATAATACACAGACATCCCGAAATAGCAGATTACCTATTGGAGCCATCAGCGATTTAGTAACGCGTCTGCTAGACAGCCCGCCTGCAAAAAAAGAAGTTTCTTTGTGGTACAAGAAGATAATGGAGGAAATAGATGGTAACTTTTGCCTCCCAGTAACACTATGGGCCGACGCATTGCCGGATGTTGACTTGGAGGAGCTTTGGTTAGCTTCATGTGAAGCACTGTGGGACCTGGTGAAGCCAGCATGGCTGCGTCGTAATCACATCTTCACTATTCACAGGGCCTATTACTCTCCTTTGAGACTGTCAAAATTTTCATCGACAGGCCCGGTTTCGTGCCCAAGATGTCAGCTGGTCGATGCATCTGATATTCATATGTTTTATGAATGCCCAGAAATTACATCATACTGGGAGTCAATAGGAAACGATCTATCCCTGGCCTTGGGTTCTCATCTTTCCATAGATCTTGCTCTTGTCATTTTTGGCCTGAAGAACAAAGTACGGAACGCAGCTTCAAACCTCATTTTTTACTCCATCTTGGCAGCCCGGAGAGAAATCTGTAGACATTGGAAGGATGCCCAGCCTCCTACAATTCAAGAATGGCGAACCTCGGTGCTTCAGATCTCTAAATTAGATCTAGCTAGAGGTGGAAATACAAGTCGAAGGGCTTTTAGGTTACAGTTGGCACGGTCATATTGAGCCTAGGGTTTTTTTTTTTTTTTTTTTTTTTTCCCCAGGAGTCCTATGATTAATGCGAGCATTTCCAGCCATTGTTTCTAATAAGGAACAATTGGGGCTACGGTGTCACGGGCACTATTTTCCAACGAATGGCCCTATATGGGAATTCCAGGTCTGTGTGAATGTACTGATGGGATTTGGTCTATACTCCCCCCCAATTAAGATTTCCCTCCCAGCTTACGCTGAGACGGTATTGAAGCACAGCCGGTTCTTCCTATCTCTGTGGCATATTCCTGATTGGATAGATTGGAGCTATGCACGCAAATGAGGATAATAAAAAAAAAAAAAAAAAAAAATGGTTGAAAATATCAGTGCCTCCTGTTTGCAGCTGTAGGTCACGCGACATTATGCACTCTTTGAACAAAGGGAACAAATTAAAGTATACAGTACTAAATAATTTATCCAAGTAGATTAGAATTTAGAAGTAGTTAAATGCTCTTAATGTTTTTTTTCATATTTAAGATCGAAAATCAAGCACAATAGAGGATTTTCTAGCTTGTTTATCAAGTCCATATTTTTAGCTGGACCATGTTTATGGGCCAAGCACGTCGATATATTGCCTGTTTGCATTTCTGTTGTTGTAATAAAGATGTTGAACAAAGGCACAATCCATAATGTTAATATTCAGTAATATCCTTGGCATTAAAAGCATTGCCAGACCATTGAGGTAAAACATTGAGAACTATGGATAAAACAATTAAATCAATATTGTAATATTTCACATAAAAATCACTTTTTAATCAAATTCAATGTTTCTACCGGTCAGTGATTCATTTGGATCTTCTTCAGAAAATAACAGTTTTTTAGGTCTCGCTGACCCAATGCGTAAGCATTGTTCACCGAGATTATAGTAAGGCTTCCGAAAAGTCTCCCCAAACTGCGGTTTCGGTACAGTTCATGTAAGCCAGGCGCATGCACATCACACATTCCTGTCTGTCGTGCACATCGCCAACCACATCCCACACCATGCCTCGGCATCAGACTTCAAAGGAAGCCGCTCCCCCGCCTCCCCATCAGACTTCAAAGGAAGCCGCGTCCCCGCCCCCCTCCGAGCAAAGCCAGAATGCTCACCATTTGTCAACCCCTCCCTTCCTGCTGGCATTCCCCCCTTCCTTCTCGCCCAGTCCTTGTTTTATTGGAATCATACCCCACGCACTCCCCTTCTACTATTTATTCTGTAACATCCCATTGCTCTCTCTACGTCTTATCATTTTGTGTGTTCTCTCTTGCAGGCTTTCTCATACGAACCGCTTGCTCTTCCTCCTGTCATGCCTGTGCTCATGTCTAATTTATGTTCTTTTTTTCTGAACACTCGTGTCCTCTTGTTTGTTCTCTCTAGCATCACCCTCATCACACTCTCCTAACGAGTCTTTCTTCTCCCGCATGTGACCCTACTTGCACCCTCTCGGATCCATCTTCATTCTTTTCTGCTTTTCCCTGTTTCTGCCACACACTCCACTCTTTGTGTCTCCTTTCTGGCCTCTTTCCTGCTTAACTTTTCATCCTTTCTCCTTTAATCCCATTTCCACCTTCTCACAACCCCTTCGAGCACTGTTATCTTAACATTTGTGTTTCTCTCTGTCTTATGATGTCTGCCCTGCCACCATTTACTTCGGACCCTCACACACCCTCACACCTCCTCACCCTCACACCCTCACACACCCTCACACACCCTCCCACACCCTCACTCACACTCTCACCCACCCTCACATCCTCACCCTCACACCCCCTCACCCTTACACCCTCACCCTCACACACCCTCACCCTCATCTCCCTCACCCTCACACACTCTAACTCACTCTCACCCTCACCCCCCTCACCCTCACCCTCACAACACTCTCACCCGCACACACCCTCCCCCTCACACACCCTCACCCTTACACACCCTCACCCTCACACCTCCCCACCCTCACACACCCTCACACCCTCACCCTCACACGCCTCACATCCCCTCACCCTCACATCTCCTCACCCTCACATCCCCTCACGTTCCCTCACACCCTCAACTTCACACCCCCTCACCCTCACACACACCCTCACCCTCACTCACTCTCTCACCCACCCTCACCCACCCTCTCACCCTCACACACCCTCTCACCCACACACACCCTCTCACCCTCACATACCCTCACCCTCTCAACCTCACACACCGTCTCACCCACCCTCACCCTCACTCCCCCTCACCCTCACACACCCTCACACCCTCACCCTCACACACCCTGTGAGAAAGTGTCTCTATATATACTGGACAATAATGAAGTGCATTGTGTATAGAGTCCACAAACCCCAAAGGTATTACAGAGGTTAAAGTCAGGACTGACCTTACTCTCAAAAGTGGTAGCTTGGTCGAGCAGTAAGGCAGTACCAGAGGGCAATGCAAAGCATTTGTTGTACACACTCAGTCAGCAAAGGATTTCACACACTCAAAGACTGAACTCCAGACCAATGGTTTTTATATCCAAAGATATAGTTGTTTTATTTTTAGAACCAACAGGCATAAAAATATACTTTGCTAGATATGAGAACTCTCATGTAATTACTTTGCAAGGAAGCAATAAAGTTGGTGAACGCAATAGGTACAGGAGTGGCTGAAGGCAACTCAAGTCTAGGCACACTTTAGCATTGAGCTCAATAGATTGTTACCATAAAAGTACAGTTGATTACAGTACAGATTACTTTAGTAGTTCCAGGACTAGATCCTAGATTCAGTCCTGGGGTCTAATTTGAAACAAGATTAGCAAAAACGTTTTAGTTACTGTGGTGAATTTTCATGAATATAAAGCTGTTTTCAAAGTTCACTCTTAGAAACTTTTCAATGACAATCTGGCAATGTTATTCAATGGGAGAAAATTCAGGTTGCAGGTAAAGTATGATCGCGTTACTTTTGTAATCCAGTACTGGACTTCTAGGGCCAGCACTGGGGTCTGAACTTAAAACAGGTAGGTAATTGCGTTTCAGTATTTTGTATGATTTTTAAAGAATATTTCAAGTTTTCAAAAGTAGGCGCTTAAAAGAAATTTCATAGAAAAGCAGACATTGGGTTCCTATGGAGAAAATACAGACTACTAGTAAACCCGGTAAGGATTACTTTTGCGGTTCAGCACTGGACTGCAAGCTACAGTACTGGCTTCTCGCCTGCTTGCAGGTGACTGCTTCGGAATTCGGACTTCGGTTGATTTTATATGAATATTTGCAGTTTTCAAAACTTCACACTTCGAAAATTTTCCATTCAAAATGGGTCAATGTTATCCAAAGGCAGGTTAGTGATTTACCGGTTTCCAGGTGAGTACTTGGCTGGTGAAGTTAAGGTTCCGGTTATAGACTCAGGGGTCCCCCAGGGTCAGGTAAGTATAGTCGATTCTGCCCCAGCAGTGCAGGGCCGGCCGGGTGCAGAGGTAGGTAGGCCCAATGATATCCAATGAGGGAAAGGGGCCTTCGGTTGGTGGCTGCTGGCTAGCAGGCCACGCGGCTGTGCGAGCTGGGCTCCTGGTCACTTGCTCAGGGCAAGGGGGGAAGTAGTATAGTACAAAGGTGGCACAGCCAGCGGCACTCTGGCGGCTGGGTGCAGGGGGCTCTTGAGCCGCCGGGCGCTCAATGTTATCCAATGGGAAAGGTCAAAAAGGAACAAAGGCTGCAGGCTCGGGGACAGAGACTCTCCAGGGGTGACCAGCACTTCGAGAGTTAAGTTGGGATCTTGGAGCACAGGTAGGTACCCCAAAGGGAGGCACAGGGGGCTGTAGGGCGCCGGGTGCAGGGGTATCTTTGGGTGTCGGAAAAGCTTACCCTCGGCTGGTCGTGGTTAGGGTGGCCCATGGTTCTGAGTCTGCAGGTGTCGGCTGGTTCGTCGAGGAGGGTCTTTGGGCACTGGACTTCGGGTCCCAGTTGCCGGGGAGATGTCCTCGTAGTCTTGGTTCAGTTGGGCCCGGCCCGGGCTCGGTGGATGCAGAGTGGGCTGGTCCGGAGCTTCCTGGTTGGCACCAGGTGGGTTGTTGCAGCAGAGCCTCTGCTGATGGGAGTCCCAGTCTTTAAGAGGGTCAAGGCGGGCAGGTCCTCCGGGTGTCTCAAGGTTGCTGTCCGCAGGAGTTGCTGGGATTAGGCAGGAGCAGGTTCCAGGATCGACAGGCCGGTAGGGCTGGGGCCAAGTCAGTTGTCGTCGTCCTGTTGTTAGCAGCTGCACAGCGGGTCTTCTTCTTCTTGATCTTCTTTCTTCTTCTCGTATCGGGATCAGAGGAAGGAAGGTACAGGGAGCCCCTAAATACTGAATTTAGGGGCGTTACAGGTAGGGCAAGGACAGGGACCAATGGGTCCCTGTCCTGGGGTGAGTACACCCCCTAGCCTGCTCCTCTCCTGTGGGAGGGGGGCAGGAGCCTAGCTGGGATTGGGCAGGGCTCCCCATCTACAAGATGGCCGGAGCACGGGGTCTTGCTTCACCTCATCTCCCCCACCTGAGGGGTGGGGTTGGCACAGGCGGGCACCCCCCCTTCCTGATGTAGTTTTTCCCGCCATTCTTCCCGCCAGAGTGGGGGTTGGAACTGATAGGGGCCAATTGCTGGGTACAGCAAATGGTCTGGAGAAGCTCACAGAGGCGGCATGCCTTTGAAGCTTTCCTCTGCCCATCCTGGGGGAGGAGACCTAGCACCTCGCCCAGGATGTGCATTGTTGCAGGCCCAGGAGAGCGGGGGCTCTCCACCCAGGGGTCCAGCAGCATATCTGCTGTGTGGCAGCCTCTGCAGCCACTCAGCCCAGACGTGGATTGTAGGTTAGAGTTTCAAAGGGCATCTCTAAGATGCCCTCTGGTGCATTTTACATTAATGTTTAATGTGCTGAGAAGTTTGGTACCAACATTGAAGACTGTTCAATGTAGCCATTATGGTGCTGTGGAGTTCGTAATGACAACCTCCCAGCACCATATACTCTTAATGGCATCACTCCACTTACAGTGCCCAGGAATGGCCCTGGGCACTGTAGGGGCACAGGGCTCATGCACCTGTGCACACACCTCTGGCATAGGGCACCCAGCTAGGGGGGGGACTGAAGTAGGCTAGGGCAGTGGGTTCTGCGGGCATGGGACACAGGGATGTGTGCCATGTCGACTCTTGGTTTAGTTCTGTACTTAGGCACTCAGCCTGCAAAGGCAGTGTGTGGGTGCCAGGGTACAGGGCCCCTGAGGGTGGCACAATAAGTGCTGCAGCCCTCAGGGGTCTTCTCTGGTCACTATGTCCTGAGTACCTAGGGTACCATTTACTAGGGGCTGACAGATGGCCAGAGATGCCAATTGGGTTTTTAGTTTAAGCACAGTTTTAGGGAAAGAACACAGGCCCTGGGTTGGCAGGAACCCAGGGCACACTCAGTCAAAGCACATCAGCAGTTCATACCCCCTCCCCCTCACACCCCCTCACCCTCACACCCTCACACCCCCTCACCCTCCCCTCATACCCCCTCACCCTCACACACCCTCACACACCCTAACTCACCTTCACACCCTCACCCTCACACCCCTCACCCTCACAACCCTCTCACCCTCACACACTCTCACCCTCACCCTCACACCCTCACACACCCTCACCAGCATAGCATAACAAAACACAGCCTCGCATAGCATAACAAAAAAAGCATAGGATAGCAAAACATAGCATAGCATAACAAAACAAAGCATAGGATAGCAAAACAAAACATAGCATAACAAAACAAAACATAGCATAGCAAAACACAACAAAGCATAGCACATCATAACAAAACACAAACAAACATAACATAGCATAGCATAACAAAGCATAGCATAGCAAAACACGACAAAATATAGCATAGCATAACAAAACACAACAAATCATAGCATAACAAAACAAAGCATAGGATAGCAAAACTAAACATAGCATAGCATAACAAAACAAAGCATAGGATAGAAACACAAAACATAGCATAGCATAACAAAACATAGCATAACATAACAAAACAGCATAACAAAACACAAAGACACATAGCATAACAAAACATAGCAAAACACAACAAAACATAGCATAGCTTAACAAAACATAGCATAGCAAAATAAAACATATATTAGCATAGCAAAACATAGCATAGCATACCAAACACAACAAAACATAGCATAGCATAACAAAACATAGCATAGCAAAACAAAGCATAGCATAAGAAAACACAACAAAACAGCATATCATAAAAAAATAGCATAGCATAACAAAGCATAGCATAGCAAAACATAGCAGAGCATAACAAAACATAGAATAGCATAACAAAATACAGCATAGCATAGCATAACAAATCAAAGCATAGGATAGCAAAACATAGCATAACAAAACAAAGCATAGGATAGCAAAACAAAACATAGCATAGTATACAGCATCACTCAGCACCACCACAGCATCACTCAGGGGCACCACAACATCACTATGCGCTACCACAGCATCACTGAACGCCACAGCATCACTCGTTCGCCATCACAACATCAGTCAGCGCCACCACAGCATCAATCTGTGCAATCATTCAACAACAACTGGTCATGCTGAAAGGACTGGTATCCTTTCAGAATGTGGAGTCATGCTGAATTGAAATGCTGACTTGTTAGGATCAAATTGCATCAATACAATGAATTTTAACTAGTATTTTATTACGGTTACATTTTGTTTACATATTGTTTGCTTATTTGGTAAATTGTTGGCATTCATGAATTCCACAATTTCGAGGTTAAGTCACGATGATTATTTTGTGAATATCAAGATTTTGACACCAAATTATAATCGTAGAACACATTAAAAAGATGGCCGCTGCATTTGCACTATATTTTGTACCTTTTATTTTTCACTTTGGTGTAATTGTGTGTTAATGCTGCCGGTCTAGTTGGCGTGATCAAGACGAAAGTCAAAACACGTTGCTGTGCAGTTGTGGAATAAAATTATCTGCATTCTACTCAAGGTGTCCGTGAAATTTCTGGATGTGAAAATTGTTGGTGGTTGATATTTAAGCAGGGCTGCCGGTGCCCTGTTCATGGACCGCCCTGAAAGACGGCCTCTGTTCATTACCGGACTCTGTTCTGTTCAAGCTTTCTGGAATTTTCAGATTGACAATTTGTTGCAGCTATATATATATATATATATATATATATATATATATATATATATATATATATATATATATATATATATATATATATATGTATTCAACAAATTGCCCTGTAGCATTCTGAGAGCACACAACAGCGTTTCTGCTCTCCAGCATATATTTTTCAATCTTGCCTTCATGCTCTGCATTTTATCAATGTGCCGACGCGTTACAGGGCCCCTTCTTCATGGGCTGCACAAACAACACTGGATGAGCACACTAGTTAGTATATCCAGTTTATTGAATGCAAATCCCTCAGTGGGCGTTCCCTATTTACAAGCCTCCTGATGCTTCATGGGATTTGAAGTCCTTAGTGCGCTGAAATTCAGGTACTTTAAGTAAGTTCCAATGTGCAGAGCATGAAGGCAAGATGGAAAAATATATGCTGGAGAGCAGAAACGCTGTTGTGTGCTCTCAGAATGCTACAGGGCAATTTGTTGAATTTGTTTTTCCACACGGCAGCCTGGCCGTGCTGAGAGGCACCACCACCTGTGAGAGGCAGAACAAAACTTCCTGCAGGCAGAGGCTGAAGCTCACAACTATTGTGGAACTTCGAGGCACAGCGTTTCCATTTTAATCATCCTGCCAGAACTGTGAAAGCAGCCTACTTAAGGTATTTAATTGAAGACATGCATGAATTACAAACAAACATTGGAACTTACTTAAAGTACATGACTTTCAGCGCACTAAGGACTTCAAATCCCATGAAGCATCAGGAGGCTTGTAAATAGGGAACGCCCACTGAGGGATTTGCATTCAATAAACCGGATATACTAATTAGTGTGCTCATCCAGTGTTGTTTGTGCAGCCCATGAAGAAGGGGCCAGGTGGCCCTGAAACGCGTCGGCACATTGATAAAATGCAGAGCATGAAGGCAAGATGGAAAAATATATGCTGGAGAGCAGAAACGCTGTTGTGTCCTCTCAGAATGCTACAGGGCAATTTGTTGAATATATATATATATATATATATATATATATATATATATATATATATACACATATATATATATATATATATATATATATATATATATATATATATATATATATATAAAAAATATTTATATTCACTGAAAAAACCATAGGTTTGACACCAGTTATAGTTAGCTGGAAATTTTACTCACATAAAACCATTGAAATTCCCAGGTTATAGTTAGTTGGACTCACTATAACTTGCGCGTGCAATGCACTGCTGATGACGTCACATATTACATCACTCATGACATGGCCAGTGACATCACTGATGACACAATCCAGTGAATGTGTGTCTTTCTGAAAATAAATATGTTTTATATATGTATATGTAAAAGTTGATGGAAGAATAAATGTTAAAATAAGTGTCTAAATGGATGTTTTAAAAAAAAAAAAAATTGATTGGTTAACTGGCTTATTAAGTGCATCTTAGTGAATACATATATTAGTGAGTAATGTTTAAATATTTAAATATATGTATTAGTGTTTCACTTTGTGTATCAGTGGCTGCATGGGTTGGTGAGTAGCTACATGTGTATGTATATGGGTTATTAGATGGTTTTTTTAGTATCAGTATGAGTCTCTGTATGGTTTGGTGGGGTATTACTTAGCACATAGATGCATGAATGACGGACTCTCTGTTTGTATGTGTTTTGAAGACAGCATATGTGCAGGACTGTATGGGTGGATGAGTGTGTATATGTGTGTGTTAGTGAGTGAATGACTGTCTCACTAGTGTCTTTATCAGTAACTACATATGTTTTAATCTAGTATATGTGAATATTGATGTATATAAGTGAGTATATGTGAGAGTAAGAGATTGTAAGAGTTCCTGTTTAAATAAGTATGCGTTTCTATAAGTGATTGTTTAAGAGAGTAAGTATGTGTAAGTTTCCTTAGAAGTAAGGTGGTAGTGTGTGTATAGCTGTATATGCAAATAAATGGATGTTCAATAGTTTATTTGCATGTGTGAGTATGTGTGTGAGTAACTTTTGGATGACTGTCGGTGTGTAACAGAATGTATAGGTGTATCACTACATATGATGAGTGAGTATATGCAGGAGTGACTATATAGAACTGTTGGTGAATGAGTGGATGTGTATATAGATGGTGGAATTATTGAATTGGTTATTGTAACTGGTATGGGTATCTCCATTTTTTTGAAAATGTTAGTTTCTATTTTTGAATATGTGTTTCAAGGGTTACATTACAGTGAAAGGAGGTCTGTCACTCTGTCACAAGGATGGTGATATCAGTGATGTCATGAGTGATGTCACTGACCATGTCATGAGTGATGTAATATGTGACGTCATCAGCAGTGCATTGCACGCGCAAGTTATAGTGAGTCCAACTAACTATAACGTGGGAATTTCAATGGTTTTATGTGAGTAAAATTTCCAGCTAACTATAACTGGTGTCAAACCTATGGTTTTTTCAGTGAATTTAATAGGTTTTTTAAATGCTAATTCCTAACTATAACTGGTGTGAAACCTATTGTTTTTTCAGTGAATTTCATAGGTTTTGTAAATGCTAATTCCTAACTATATATAGGGCCTCAAACCTGTTTTTTGCAGTGAATTTCAAAGGTTTTTTAATAGCAAAATTTCTATAGCTATGAAATATAATATTTTTTATAATGAATCCTAATTTGTATATTTATGTAATACTATTTTTTTTATGTATATTGTTCATGGTTTTTTTATTTTTTATTTTTTTGCTTTGGAGCGCTCTCGTTGCGCGTACCGGTGAGCGCACCGGTAAGCGCAGTGTTGCGGTGCGCCCGGTGCGCGTAACGGTGAGCGTCCCATTAGCGCAATTGCCATGAACGAAAACATCATCGTGACGTATTGCGTAGCCGCGTGATGCGTTTTATAACGCACGACGTAAGCGCACCCGGAAGCACCCGAGTGCATACGATCGCGCTACGCAAAGCGCCCCCGGGCGCGGCCCGGGGCGCGCCCCGGGGCGGGTAGCGTAAGCGCGTCGGGTCACGTGACCTAAAAATAACACTTTTCATTGTTTCAGAACAGTTTTGTTTTCCAAATGATGAAAGCCCCCACCTTTTTTCCTCATTCTCCCTTTGTACTTTGACTGAGGAAGACCTGTTTGTAGAAGTGAGAAATGGCTACAGTAGCAGCAGCAGCAGGAGGAGGAGGAGGAGGAGAGGCAGTTCCTGCCTGAAGATAATACCCCTATAAACCAAAGGAGCACATTGTCTGGGAGTTTTTTAAAATCCCAAGGGGACAAAAAAAGTAAATGCGCCAAAAGTGACATGCCTCATCTGTGGCACTGTACTTTCCAGGGGGAACCCTGCAAAAAAGTATTCTTTTGGCAACAATACTATGATTCGCCATATGCAACGCAGGCACCCAAACAACTATGCTGCGGCAGAGGTCAGGGAACTGACACGAAACCCTCCCCAATCTTCTCCCAGCACCTCCAAAAGCAAACAACCCACTCCATCGGGTCCAGAGACAAGGGAGATGATCCCAAATATTCAACCCCAGTTTGGAGATTTTAAAATAGTTTGTATATTTTGCGGGACTACAATTTTCTATGGAGAGAAAAGTATTAAACTAATCAACCGTGCTGGAGACAACCACAACTGCAGAAAGAAACCTTAATTTTTTCCTGATTTTTTTTTGCTCCAGTTGAGCCGTTTACAATTCCCTGTTTTTTGTTTGTCCCCATAAAAATTACAAAAAAAATATAAAATTGTTCATAAAAGACAAAAAAAGTAAAAAAAATTCAAAAAAACAATAAAAAAATATAAAACAACAAAAAGAATAAAAAAAAAGTTCTTTTTAGAACTACCTTCAATTTATAAAAAAATGCTACATTTTTTAAAAACTCTGTCATTCTTTTTTCTCCAGGGTACGCTCCCCGGTACGCTCCCCGGTGCACGTGCCGGGCGCACCCCCGCGGAAATCGAAAAAAAAAGTAAAAATGTTTTTGCCCCACAGGGCCCTTTTATGGCCCCCACATCAAACCTAGGGGGTCAGGGGGGGTCTACCCTGCCCCCTTTTGGTCATTTCCCCCTTTGTTTTTGCCACCTCTTGTGTCTCGATCCTACCGAGACACAAGATGGCGGCCTCTCTTGGAATGTTGACAGACACCCGAGAGCCAATCAGCTTTCCGCTCGCGTATTCGCGTAGCGCGCTGGTACGCGCCCCGGTGCGCATACCGGGGTGCGCTTATAGATATACATTTTTTTTAACCTAAATTACTCAAAATCCACTGGAGCACATATCTTGAGACATAGCAAAGGCACATCGGGCTACCAGTCCCTACAATTTTGCCAAGTTTGGTGGAAATCCATTCAGCCGTTCGGGCTAAAAGTGAGTTCAACCGCTCTATGGAAATTAACATGGGGAAAACACGTTTTGGGACCCCCCTTTTATCTCGGCCCCCGCTTGACAAATCCCCCCCAAACTTTCAGGGAAGGAGCAGAGCGGAGCTGGCCATTTTCTTGTAGAAATTCAGCCAATTCCGTCCATCAACGCCAAAGTTATTCCCAATAGAATGTTGTGGATTTCCTATGGAAAACAATCCTAACTATAACAACCTACTGCCGACCGCCAGTAGGTAATATATATTTATATATATATTACCTAATGGCGGTCGCCAGTAGCTAGATATAGTTAGGACCTAGTTTCCAAAGGAAATCCGCAACATTCTATTGGGAATAACTTTGGCGCCGGTTGATGAATCTTCGCGAATTTCTCAAAGAAGATGGCCCGCTCCTTCCCTGAAAATTTTGGGGGGATTCGTCAAGTGAGGGCTGAGAAAAAAGGGGGGTCCCAAAACGTGTTTTCCCCATGTTATTTTCCATAGGACCTTTAGACACGGCTACAGCCCGAACGGCTGAACGGAATTACAAGAAATTTGGCAAAATGATAGAGTCTGATTCGCACGCTTTTGCCTAAATGGTGTAAATCCCACAGTAGTTCCCGAGAAAATCAAAAGAGAAAAAAAATATAAATCTATAAGTGCGCACCGTGCTTGCACCGTGCGTACCGTACGAGTACGGTACGCGTACGGTATGCGTAACCCGCGATTAAAAAACAAAAACAAAAAAAAAAACTTTTTGGGCCTTGGGGGTCCTTGTGGGACCCCCTGAGCAGGCCTAGGGGGTCAGGGTGCTTCTACCCTGCCCCCTTTTTGAGTTCTACACGTTTGTTTTTCTGCCTTCTTGTGCCTCAGTCTACCGAGGCACAAGATGGCTGCCAACAATTTCTGTTTTGGAGTGTTGACAGACAGTGGCAGCCAATCAGCATGAGCTGCATGCTCATTGGCTTTCAACACTTCAAACCAGGAAGTGTTGGCAGCCATCTTGTGCTCGGTAGACCGAGGCACAAGAAATCAGAAAAACAAACGTGTAGAACACAAAAAGGGGGCAGGGTAGAAACACCCTGACCCCCTAGGCCTGCCCAGGTGGTCCCACAAGGACCCCCAAGGCCCCAATTTTTTTTTTTTAAAACCCGGTCTGGTTTTTTTCAAATTACCCCCCGGGGGACCAAATCACGGGGGCATAGTGAAAAAGAAGTGTGGGGGGCCCCAATCCCCCCCCCCACACTGCCTCGGGGACTGCCGTCCCCCGGGGCAAAGCAACGCAGCCCCCTGGCGCATACTGGAGGCTCCTGGTGGGCTAGTTGGCCCCCAGGGACCCCCAGTATGCAAGGGGAATTAGTTCCCCCTCTGCAAACGCGCCAGGGGGCTGCGTTGCAGAGAGGTGTAAAAAGGGGCATAGCCTCATTACACCTCTCTGCAATGCAGCCCCCTGGCGCATACTGGAGGTTCCAGGTGGGCTAGTTGGCCCCCAGGGACCCCCAGTATGCAAGGGGAATTAGTTCCCCCTCTGCAAACGCGCCCGGGGGCTGCGTTGCAGAGAGGTGTAAAAAAAGGTGTGGCCTCATTACACCTCTCTGCAATGCAGCCCCCTGGCGCATACTGGAGGTTCCAGGTGGGCTAGTTGGCCCCTAGGGACCCCCAGTATGCAAGGGGAATTAGTTTCTCTTCTGCAAACGCGCCTGGGGGCTGCGTTGCAGAGAGGTGTAAAAAGGGGCATAGCCTCATTACACCTCTCTGCGATGCAACCCCTGGCGCATACTGGAGGTTCCAGGTGGGCTAGTTGGCCCCCAGGGACCCCCAGTATGCAAGGGGAATTAGTTCCCCCTCTGCAAACGCGCCAGGGGGCTGCATTGCAGAGAGGTGTAAAAAGGGGCATAGCCTCATTACACCTCTCTGCAATGCAGCCCCCTGGCGCATACTGGAGGTTCCAGGTGGGCTATTTGGCCCCCAGGGACCCCTAGTATGCAAGGGGAATTAGTTCCCCCTCTGCAAATACGCCCAGGGGCTGCGCTGCAGAGAGGTGTAAAAAAGGGTGTGACCTCATTACACCTCTCTGCAATGCAGACCCTGGGGAATACTGGAGGTTCCTGGTGGGCTAATTGGCCCCCAGGGACCCCCAGTATGCAAGAGGCATTAGTTCCCCCTCTGAAAATACGTCAGGGAGCGGCGTTGCAGAGAGGTGTAAAACATTTTTTTTCAATTTATATAAAAAATATGTAATTTAATTAAAAAAATAAAATATCTAAAAATAAATAATTTAAAATAATGTAGTAAATCAGTATAAAAAATATAACAAGGAATACATTTAAAGCTTATCATTTACAAAACCATTGAAATTATCTGAAAAAACCATAGGTTTCAGCCACTTTAAGTTTGGAATTACCATTTAAAAAACCTTTGAAATACCCCCGTTATAGTTAGTTGTACTCACTATAACTCGCGCGCCCGCAATCCACTGCTGATGATGTCACATATTACATCATTCATGACATGGTCAGTGACATCACTGATGACATCACTGATGATATCTCAAATGACATCACTGATGACATAATCCTTGTGAAAGAGTGGCAGACCTCCTCTCAGCGTAATATAACCCTTGATACACACATTCAAAAATAGAAACTAAAATTTTAAAAAAAATGGAGATACCAATTCCAGTTACAAAAAACCTATTCAGTAATTCCAAAATCTACATACACATCCAGTCATTCACTAACAGTTCTATATGGGCACTCATACATATACTCACTCATCATATGTACTCATACACATATACATCTTATTAAACACGTACACTCATCGATAGAGTTACTCACACACAAACTGAGAAGAATCCTGTGGCTGCTGTTCTGCCATTTTGATATGAAAAAAGCTGGAACAAAGCAGAGATCCTTCTCTCAGGAAACCAAAAGAGATAGTAAGGGAAGTGGGTGGGGTTTTTCAAGATTCTGGAAAAGAAACTACAATAAACCAATCAAAAGTGTTGTTTTCATGTCACATGACTTTACGTGCGCGCAACGTGTGCGCACGCATGCGTGCACGTTGCGCGACCGTCGCATATAAATGACGTTTTACCCGATTTTCATAAAAGCTTTTAAAAAGGTGAAAAGGAGGCAGGGAAGAGACTCCCAGACCCCCTAGGCCTTCTCATGGGGTCCCTGAAGGACCCCGAAGGGCAAAAAATACATTAAAAAAATCGCGAAAGGTTATACTAGTGTATGATGAGGTGTATCGTCACGTGGATGATGTCATCAGTGATGTCATTTGAGATGTAATCAGTGATGTCACTGACCATGTCATGAATGATGTAATATGTGACATCATCAGCAGTGGATTGCGGGCGCGCGAGATATAGTTAGTACAACTAACTATATCGGAGGAATTTCAATGGTTTTATATTAGTGAAATGTCCAGCTAACTATAACACCCCTAAAATCTACAGTTTTTTCAGTGAATTTCTAAGGTTTTTTTAAATGCTAATTCCTAACTATATCAGGCCTGAAACCTATGGTTTTTTCAGTGAATATATATATATATATATATCACTTCCAAGGCCCCTCACACGACGCAAAGAACCAGGCACACACACAGGAAAGTGTTGATCAGCAGATTTACTGGAAAAATGGCATGATGCATTGTGGATTACTTCCTTTTTCAAATGCCTTTCCCAACAAGCAGTGTTGCCGGAATCCGATTAAGAAGGTGCCTGCCTCGCTATGATAGGCTGAATACAAGGGTGCACATGGCGATGATGCGAGCGTCCGAGGTAAGTACATCCCCCGTGTGGGTGGCGCTCTCCTCTCCACCACTCTCACCTTTGCTGCAAACACCTCTCTGCCGACCCCACAATTCATCACCCTGCCGTTTAGTGGCTCCTAAGGAAGTCCCGACATGGAGTCACCAGGTATAGATATATATATATATATATATATATATATATATATATTAATTTTTTTATTTGAACAAGGTACATAGATGTGGAGTTAAGAATATTAAATCTATACTTCCCTATTTGCACTAACTTTCACGATATTTTGGCCCTTGATTTTTTCGACCAAATAGTCTGTCCACACAATATTTTTAGTTCCGATTTTCTGTCACTGATCCATTTCCGCAACACGTAATATTGACTGTTTCCTTCAAGAACTAAAATAGTTTATCCCTAATTATTTCAGCCTTCTGAGTTGTTAGTTCAGCTTCTTACGTCGTTATGCTGTAAGATGAAACAGAAGAATAAATAATGTCTGAGTGTTTGTGACAAACAGGATCATTACTGCCCTCCATCAGCTCTCTCTCTGACTTTGGGCTGCCAGTGACTCTGATTTTGGACGGGAAGTCAGCTCTCTGTGTCCTGTCTAAGTCTGAGAGGACAACCATGGATCAGTGACCTCTTTGTGATTCTGGCATATCTAGGAGAAGAATCTTAAATCAGGTGTCACTGTCTGTGCCCTCTATCTCTTAGTACAGTTTAAGGCCAATTACCTCTATCTCCTCTCTCTGTCACTCTCTAGAGCAGTAATACTCAAAGTACGGACCGGGGGCCGTTTGTGGCCCTCCGGAACTTTACATGTGGCCCCCCCTGGTGAACAGCAGTACGAGCTGCAGTTTAGTTGCTGAGCACTAATATTCCAAATTGTTTTTTAAATAAACAGGCAAGCATGTATTAACCTGCAAATAAATGCGTGCTGGTTTATTTAACACTTTTTTAGACCTCCTTACACAATCCATGACCCACCCAGACCATGCTGGCATCAGTGTGGCCCTCGGTCACACCACAGACCATGCTTTGTGGCCCCCGGGCAAATGAATGCGAGTATCCATGCTCTAGCGTACTGTTGTAGCTCAATGAAATCCCTATGGGTTTGCTTCTCTAAAGTTTTTCTCTACATTGGCTTGTCTTGCACCCTACTAGGATGTGTCTCACTCTTGAATTTCTGAGAGTAGGCCACACTTACTAGCAGAGAATGGTTCTGTGGCTCGAGACCTATAGTTACCCCTGTAGTCTTGTCTGCTGTGCAGCAAAACTAGAACTCTCGGTCAACGACCCGCTTATCTCCTCGGCTGGGTACCACCCGTCTCCGAGGAGTAACCCTGTGTCAGGCAAGGCCCTTCTGATAACCAGAGGATGCACAGACAGCTGCAGGCAGCAGAGAAAGAACCAGACACAGCATACTGTAGAGTCACCAAAGTGCAATCCATGTGTCAGAACCAACCACTACACTTTGCAGTCCATTGTGATGGCCTGAGTTAAGATTACACAATCAATGATTGTATTTCTGTAATTTTAATCCCTAAATTACTATATTTTAATTGTAGAAAAGTTGATATATAGGAAAACTAATACTGTCTGAGTACAAATGGGAACCAAGGTATAGCAATGCAAATCATGTTGGCTCCTGCATATTGTAACTTTTGTGCAGATAAAGATGTTCACAAGCTTGAGTGTTACCCAGAATAGGTAGAACATGACATTGGTAGCAGGACCAGATGCTTATTTCCACAAACAGACTGTCTTGCACTCCTGCTTCCCTTGCTAGCTCTGTGCAGACACAACCAACATCAACTGGCAGGTTCAACCAGGCTGGGTGCAGGGGAGCAGATAAGAGCGTGCAAGGAGCTGAGAAAGTGCATGTAGCAAGAAGGGAATGCAGAAACAAGGGGGTGTATGGTGCAAGGGGAGTGCAGGGTGTAAGGGAGAAGAGCAGAGTTACAAGTCATAATGCATGATGAAAGGGGGAGTTTAGGGTGCAAGAGATGAGTGTGAGGTGAAGGAGACAGTTGATGAAATGAGGAGCAGTGTTGAAGGAAAGGGACATGGTATAAGGAGAATGCAGGGTGCATGGGGGCGCTGCATGGAGCAAAGTAAGAGGCAAAATGTCAGTGGGGATGCACATTGCCCTTGCACACCAGTGGGGCAGGAATGTCCTCTGCGTGGTAAAAGGGTGTGTCCCTCAACATTAATACCTGCTGTAACTATGAACCTGACTTTATATTTTTGGAACTGGCGTCATACATATCTCAGCCTGCCTCTTACTAACTATAAGAGTCCCTTGACTTGACATTTTGGGGAGCATCATGTGTGCCCCCATTTGTGAAAGAAAAAAGCTATCTCTGCTGTGGGTTTAGTACCTAGAGCTGTGGTGGCAGCATACCATATTATGTGGCTCAGTAGTGTGACCAGACCTTTTTATCTTGGTCACTAGAATGGAGGCATAGCAGCCCACTTGTGTAAAGTTTTGCTTCTTGGTGCTTGCTCAATCCCTTGCGCTAACATCCAGAGTGCTCGTTAAGCGTGTTGAGTGTGCTCAGTAGAACGCAAGCATGGTATGTGTGAAGAGCCAGAGTCATGGAGGCCCACGGGATCCATTTTGGATGCCCCTGCTTTTGCACAAGTTATTATTATTAGGGAGATTTATAAAGCGCCTGGTTTACGCTCACAGGCGTGTCCCGCGCTATGGTAACTGGGGTGAGCAGTCCAAGCATCCATCACAGTCGTCTACCGTCTAAACAGGTGAGTCTTAAGTTTCCTTCTGAACATGGATTCCGAAGACTCCAAACGTAGCTCTAACGGTAGGTCATTCCACTGCTTCGCAGCCAAATATCTGAAAGACCTTCCCCCCATACGCGCTTTCTTTATTTTTGGGATTTTCAGAAGTCCCGTGCAGGAGGAGCGCAGATTCCTTATAGGCTCATACCGGGCGACCAGACTCTGCAACGGGGCAGGAGCTTTGCCACCCAGGATGCGGTGACACATGGCTAGAGCCTTGAATTCCACCCTGCTCCTAACAGGAAGCCAGTGCAAAGCCTGGAGCGCTGCCTTTGAGGATGATCTTCTAGGAAGCCTCAAAATAAGGCGAGCGGCAGCATTTTGCAACACCTGGAGGCGATTGAGAACCTTTCCCGTGGCCCCCAGATACAGCAAGTTGCCGTAATCCAGGCGCGAGGTGACTAAGGCATGCACCAGCGTCCAGCGAGCTGTGATGGGCAGAAGATCCAAGACCTTCCCCAAAGTTTTTAAAACTCCGAAGCATGCCCCCACCACTCGGCCAATCTGGGGGCCAAAGGCAAGGTCAACGTCCAACCATACCCCAAGATTCCTTACCTCCTGGCAGGGAACAGGTGTCTCTCCTAGGCAGGGTGGCAACCATGCCGACGACCATACAGATGGACCTCCCCCCACCACGAGCACCTCGGTCTTACTGCCATTAAGTTTCAGGCAGTTGGCGGACATCCAGGTTGCCAGTTCTTGCTTAGACAAGTTAGACGTGAGATCTGTACTCTTGGACAGAGGAAGTGTATTGCTTACATTCCCGGAGCTGAGAAGAAGGAGTCCTAGACATTGATGAGAGCAGAGAGAAGACAAGGCTATTTTAGTTATTCTATGAGGGCTTAAGGTTAGCAAGGAGCTGCTGATTCGTCTTCTTGAATAGTGCCTGTTGATAGATGGTGAGGGGTAGGACTGCAGACTCGAGTGTGAAAGGTGAGGAAAACTTTAGATGAGACCTCACTATTTATCTGTTCCTATTACTACTCCAGTTGGGCTGATGACATCCATGTGTAGAAACCTCACAACTTTCTGTGCCTCTGTTGTGAATATTCAAGGATGGAGACAATCCTGCCATAAGAGTTATTACCCACCACAAAGGCTGTGTCTGGAAAACAGCCTAGAAAGGACAGTTAAAAGCAGAACCATCCCCAAAGTGCTTCTACAGTTTGAGACAGTGGATCCACATATCCTATCTGAAAGTGTTGTATAAAAGTGTGACGCAAGCAGCCCCACTTTATTTCAGCTCCAAGTTGTCGTGCCTTCCCTAATATTTACAGGAGCCAGGAGCAGAGTACAAACACGTCTTTATTTTACCGTGTCTGCTCGTAACTGAACTTCCCTTACTGCCTCCTCCTCTTCCTCCCACGCCCCTTCCTGCCTTGCCTGTCCTGTCGCAGACAGAGATCAGGCAGTGACGATATGACACCTCCCCCTTTTGTACAGAGTCTTACTGTCTCTCAGATTTCTTCAATGAGGCGTATGGGCCGTCTGATCTGCCGCCTGGGACGATTGAGCCGTTCAGGTGTCCAGTCCCGGTGGCCCATGACGTCGTCTCGTCTCACTGGGCTCAGACGGTTTTGATCGCTACTTTCACTCTGACTCTCTGAGTCGGTGGCTAGCTCATGATGTTGGCTGTCATTGCGTCTGTGGGAGTTGCATTTCTTGAAGTACGAGATATTGCGAGTTATCCGTTTGTGGTCAGCTTCTGCTGTGAGCATGGTTCCTTTCCGGCTGCTGACTTTCAGAGGGTGAGCGAGATACCGGCTGTCTGCTTTCGTTCCTCGGTCACGCCGGCCCATCACCCAGTCTCCTTACTGGATGTCAATGTGTCTTGCGCGTCTACGCTGATCAGCATAGGTTTTCATTTGCAGTTATTTGTCATAGTCTATTTTGACTAACGTGTCGTGGTCAATATTCACAGTTTGAGGTCGTAGGGTATTGTCTAGTGTGGGCAGTCGAGTGCGAGGGATTCTTCCTAGCATCAAGGTAGCTGGGAAATGATTTGTAGTGTTGTGTTGCATGCTGCGATAGGCCCATAGTACTTCGTTCAGAGCTTGTTGGATGTCTCGGCGAGCCTGTTCCGCTTGTTGAACAGCTTTCTTCAAGGTACCCATAAAGCGTTCCACCATACCGTTCGCTTGAGGCCATAAGGGTGTGATCTTCTGATGTTTAAAGTTGAGGTGACTTGCGAATTCAGCGAATTTGTGACCATTGAACGGTGGTCCATTGTCAGACTTGACTCGCAGCGGGATGCCCCATGCTGCGAATATGTCGTCGAGAACTGGAATCACTGTGGTTGCTTTGGTGGAGGATATAAGTTGTGCAAACGGGAACCGGGAGTATTCATCCATGATGACAACGATGTATTGGCTTGATTTTAGGGGCCCGAAGAAATAGACGGCGACCTGCTGCCATACTCTTTCAGGTAGCTCTGACATTTGTAACGGGGCTGGTGGTTCCTCACGGCTTACCAATTGGCATGAAACACAGTCCTTGAGTGTGGCTTCCACCATTTGATCCAGTGTTGGGAACCAGACACGTTCTCGTAGAACCTTTTTGGTAGCACTTATTCCTCTGTGGCCTTCATGGGCCAGATTGATCACTCCTTGCCGTAGTCTCTGTGGGATCACAATCCTCCCCCCTCGCAGGATCAAACCATCCTCACTGATGGAGAGTTCTTCATGGACGTGCTTGAACGCCATCAGTTCCTGTAGGATCTGGCCAGAGGTTTGAGACGTGTCTTTCACGTGTCGCCACGAGTTGTGGCGTATGCGATCCGTGACATCTTGTAGAACCGGATCCTGGGCGGACGCTTCTTGGATCGCCGCTAGGGGAACTGTAGGTGGGCAGGCCGTGTCGATGACAAAATGAATGTACTCTTCTGCTAGCGAGCACCCTCCACCGGTGGTCGTCTGGGGATGTTGGGACATGAAGTCCGCCGGGTTTTCAGATTTCCCTGGCTTGTGGATAATCGTGTATATGTAGTCCTGAAGTTGTAGACCCCATCTTTCAATGCGTGGAGGCATCTTGGCATTGGGATTGCCAAACACGGTGACAAGTGCTTGGTGGTCTGTGATGATGGTAAAGTGTTTGCCATAAACGAAAAGATGGAAATGTTCGCAGGCCCACACAACCGCAAGGCCCTCTTTTTCCGGCTGTTAGTACCTTTTCTCGGTGCTGGTGAGACTGTGGCTGGCATACGCGATGATGTGGCGTTGATCTGAGTCTTCCTGATATTGCACCAAAATGGCGCCGAGGCCCTAATTTCAGTTCGTTTCTTGGCATCAAAGTAGGCCAGGTTAATGGCCGAGCTGACAGCATTTTTGATTTTGTGAAAGGAGTGTTCGCAAGCATCGGTCCATGCAAAGGGCTGGGTGAGCTCTCTGAGAGGGTGGCTGATGGTAGCAAAGTCCTGAAAATAGCGTGCACAATAGCTGGCCATCCCAAGGAAAGAATGGAGGTCACTGACGTCCCGCGGCGTTGGGGTATCCGCGAGGGCAGACACCTTCTCTGGATCCAGCTTCATACCATGTTTGGAGAAGATGTGTCCATAGAACTTCAGGCTCGATCTGTGGAACTCACATTTCTCTGCGTTCAGAGTAAAATTTGCATTCAATAGTGCGTGGCATACTCTATCTAGAGCCGTGTCATGTTCGGTCTGGTCTTTCCCGAGTACTAGTAGATCGTCACTGTAGTTGAAGGCGTTGGGAATTCCTTGAATTACTCGCCGAATGGATTCCTGGAAGATTTCGGCGGCTGAAGAGATGCCAAAGTTCAACCACTTGTAGCGGAAGAGTCCCTGGTGGGTTGTGAAGGTGGTGATATAGCGTGACTTGTCGTGAAGCTCCAATTTGTGGTACCCCTTATTAAGATCGAGTTTCGAGAATACCGTGGCTCCGTTGAGGCGAGCGATCATATCGCTGATGTGTGGCCCTGGGTGTCGTTCTCTCTCGATAGCCGTATTGGGTGTGCGCATGTCCACACATAGGCCCACTTTGTTGTTTTGCCCCTTTTTTGGTACTACTACAACAGGCGATACCCATGGAGTTGGCCCTGATGTGCGCTCGATGTTATCTACCTTCAACAGGTCTTGAAGTTCGTCATCTACAGCCTGCTGTAAGTGCAATGGTACTTTCCTGTGGTGTTGTGCTACTGGGGTCACGCGCTCATCAATATGTAGTTTCACTTTGAACTGATTTAATTTTCCTAGTCCTTTAAAAAGGTTTGGGAATTTTGCGACAATGTCTGGGGCATCTTCAGTCATGTAAAGGAGTTCCACGAGTTTTAATCGTTCAGCTGTTGGCAGGCTGAGTAGGCAGTCAGCCAAGTCTGGGCCTTCGACAACGTGAATGTAAGCTGGGATTTGCCAGTCTTTGTATGATAGGGTCGTGCTGAAACGACCTAGGCATGGCAATGGTTTTCTGGACATCCAGGTAAGTATCCGGACAGCTGCGGGTTCGAGTTTTGGCCATGGTTTCATGCTTTGGTGTTCAAGCTCACAAATGTAGTTTAGGGAAGCTCCAGAATCCAGGAGAAACTTGGCAGGATGATTTCCGATTCGAATGTCTAGTTTTGGGTATTTCTTTAGCCGGTCAGGGTCTGACACCATACAGATGTATTCATCGCTGTCTTGTGACACCGGGGTGGGTGACGATGACTCACTGGATGTTGACCTTCGCGATCGATAGGAGTTTGGAGAGCAGACACTCGATCTGGACGAACTGGAAGAGCGCTCTCCCTTTCCTTTCACTGCTCGGGCATGGTGTTGAGTGACAGAACGAGGCCTGGATGATCTGCTTCCCGAACGTTGAGTCTGACAGACTGCCTCAAAGTGATTTTCCCTGTCACAGCGATGGCAGCGTTGGCCGATAGCAGGGCACTGTCCTGAGTGAGGGTAATCTTGGCCGCATCGATAGCATGCTGGCGCCGACTTGCTGGATTTCGTGTGGCGTGACTCTTGCCGTGATGACGTCCTCCGGGAAGTCGCAAAGCGTGGCGGCTTGCTAGGCTTGTGGTGGTCAGTCCGATGTTTCTTCTCCTTGTGTGCTTGAATTCGGAATGCTTGTTCCTTTTTTTCAGTCTTGTTGGTCTCTATTTTCTTAGCGTGGTCTTCCGCTTGATCGTTGATTCGTGTCATCTCTTCAATTTCTTCGAGAGAGTAGTGCTTTTTTAACAGTCTCCGGCGCAGAGATTCGGATTGGCATCCTTCGATTATGCGCAGACGCAGCACGTCCTCAGTGGTGAACGTGTCGAACTTGCAGTGCAGGGCCAGTCTCCTGATACGCACAATGAAATCACACATGTGTTCGTCCTTGTCTTGGGTGGCGAGATTGAATGTGTAGCGTTCATAGTCCAAGTTGCGTTTATGGAGGAACCTCCGGTCGAGGGCTCCCTTCACGTCATCATAGGAGGCAGTAGATGCATTTGGCAATTCTTTGATGATTTGTGCTATGTCTTTCCCCACTAGGTTTCGCAGGGCTATCAGTTTTTGTTTCAGATCTTGTACTTGGGACCCGGCCATGTAGCCCTCGAAGTCTTCGGCCCAGCTCTTCCACTTGGGCCCCATGCTGTTGCCAGATGTTAGCTCTAGGGGATCTGGCGGCCGCAGATAGGGTACTCCCATGAGTACATGTGGAGACGGTGCAGGCGGCGTCGGTAGCGCGGCTGGGGCTGTCGCCGCTCCTCCTCCTGAGGCACCTGTCTGGTTGAGGACAGACATTGTGGCCTGGTCAGGTCACTCAGTGACTGTTCGGCGCTGTGGGCGAGTGTCCTAGCCAATTTTGCTTGGTTCCACTGAGTTGCCGGCCAGTTTTCATATAAGGAATGGCAGTGCCTGACTCCAAGATGGCCGACACCAAAATTTCAATGGGTGCCTATGAGCAGCGCCTGATTCTAAGATGGCCGCTGCTCAAGACACGTGGCTTCATGTAGATCTGCACGCGTTTATTTTCAAAGTCTCATGTATGGGCCTTGCAGTCACCGCATTCGCTTCCACAGTCCCTCAATCGGTTTCAGGTATTTGGGACTCACCCTTGCCTTTCCGATCGTGGTCGTTCACTCCCGGGCACGCTCTCGGGCTTATGTATGCCTTCGCGCCGTTTCTAAGTCAAGCAGTTTTTCTGGGTCACTGGCATTCAGGACGACAATCCGGCAGCGCAAACAGCTCTCTAGCTGAGGCCGATCGTCGCGATCTGGGCAGCATTCAGGCGCGGCGTGTAGAGTGTTCCGATTTCGCGCTCTTCGCGCGCCGCGCCGACACAGGCTGCAGGCTCACTGTTCTTGGCCGTTCACGGACGGCAGGGGTTGTAAGGCATGTGGGGCTTCAGCAAATCCCACCCTCGTCGCCAGTGTCGTGCCTTCCCTAATAATTACAGGAGCCAGGAGCAGAGTACAAACACGTCTTTATTTTACCGTGTCTGCTCGTAACTGAACTTCCCTTACTGCCTCCTCCTCTTCCTCCCACGCCCCTTCCTGCCTTGCCTGTCCTGTCGCAGACAGAGATCAGGTAGTGACAATATGACACAAGTCTTCAATAACCAAGGAAGGGAGTGCTCCACAGAGTACTCACAGGCTGGGCCGGGCTGGCCTTTTTCTCCATCAATCGTTTCCCCAGGGGCTGAAGCCTGCACCATGACTAAACATTTTGCGCTCCAAAAACAAGCGCACATTACCCAAAATTAGAAGTGGCTACTTGTTTATAATGTTTATTTAATTTTTGTTAAATAAAAAATCAAGCACATTACGTTACTATTTAGCTTGTTTATCATGTACATATGTTTAGCTGGTCCTTGGCTAAGCACTTCATATTGCCTGTTTAGATTCATGTTGTGATAACAAAAATATTGAACAAAGGCGCACAACCCATAATATTAACAACCAGTAATCTTGATGGCAACAGAGATCATTAAGAGGACAAACATCTGGAATTTTAAATAAAACAATTAAATTAGTATTTCATATTTCACTTAATATTACTATTGAAATCACTGTGAATGTCACCAACATGTTTCAGCCAGTCTATGATTAGTATTGACCATAATCAGAACATAAAAGTTTTAAACTAGCGTGATGGTTGTTAATATTATGTGATGGTTTTAAATTATCATAATATTTATGGTTATTTTGTTATTGATTACCTTACTCGATTATCTTACCTCGTACACATCCTCTTCCTTCACCTTCATCCACTGGTGCTGGTCACATTATTCTATATCATAGAACCTATGTCCATGCAAGCATCAAGAAATCTATATAGGAAAGCCAACTTCCAAGCCACCTAAAGTATTATAACTACCATGTATGTTAACATGACACTTCAATGAACTGAATTCTTTCAGCAGAAATATGTGTGCAACCTGCAAGTCTTGGTGTTAAGTCCCTGCAAAGAACTCTCATCCATGCACCGTTCACCAGTGATTATTTGGGCATAAGCTAATATGGCAACATTTACACTTTATACAACTCTTCCTGGAGGTAACACAATTTCTGGACTGAATGGTCAATATTAAGTTGTATTATTTCATCTTCACAATTAGTTTTGCGCTATTTTTTTTTTTTTTGAAAATCTGTTTATTAGCATAGTATGGGAAGCAGTTACACACATTTCAGGTTCAGTACATCAAGGTAAACCATGCATATGTCTGCTTAAACCAAATATGTTGCTTTGTCATTTCGATTTTACATTTTGTGGCGATCAGAACTGTCGCAGTTAAACAAACCCCTGTTTTTCAGAAACCCTCCCACCACCCTCGAACAACCCTCCCGACACTCTCCTTGCAGCTATCTAATGAAGTGAATAGAACGAACATTTATCTGGGTCACCCTTAATAGTACAACATGTAGCCTCTTTTTCAGTACACTTAGTCGGTGCGAGGCAGCAAGCCAGTGATTGGATGTTCCTCAACCCATAATCATGCATCACAGCCGGTGACAGTGTATGAGATGAAATTCCGGCTCCGGACATTTTCATTCCACATTCGGTGCGTCACTGTTATCCCCGTCTTCCCCACCATCCCCCGTTTCAAACTCCCCCAACGTGACAAACCAGTGACAATTAGTTTTGCGCTATAATGCCATTTCCACAATTCTCTTCTTTCGACAGGCGCATGGACCACATACTGATTGCTTCATCTTGATTAGGGTCCTTCCTCTGCTGGCACTGTGACTGAGGTACTATTTTTCTTGTTTCTTATCTTCTCCTGTCTTCATTTTTGCTTCTTTCATCCCATTCCCCACCCCTCTTGTCCATGTTGCTTATTCCCTCCCACCCCTGTTGTCGGTGTTGCTTCTTCCCTCTTACCCCCACCCTCCTGTTATCCGTGTTGCGTTTGCATACTTTCCCCGACCCGCCCGTTGTCTGTGTAGCTCTTCCTCTCCCCCACCATCCCATTGTTTGTGTTGATCCTTATCCCCACCGGCCAAAAGAAAAAACTAGTTTTTTTTTTTTTACTTTTAGCCATTCTGCACAGCAGCCCTGCTGTTTTACAACATGGCTAAAATACATTGGCAAAGGCAAAGCTCTCACATAGTCAAGACTTATTGGCTTTGCCAATGCTTGTTTTTCTAATTATAACAACACTAGGAGTTGTTTGCAAATTTGCTGTTGTGCCTAGGCTGTAGGATTCAAAGGAGAAATAAGCATGGTGTCTGGATGTGTTTGTGACAAACATGGCCGCCACTACCCTGAGTACTGACTATAGGGCGGCAACTTACCCTGAATGTGAACCTCTCTCTCCGTCCTGCCTCCGCCTGAGAGTGGAGCAGTGGTTCCCCACCTTCTCAGTAACTCCGCCACGTATGAAACAAGAATCTCAGTTTAGAGACAACTGTCAGTACCCTTCAGATTTCGTTTTACACTTCAAGATCGTTGCCATCTCGTTCTCCCCTCTGTTTGATTGTACAACTGCAGGTCACTGAAACCTCTCTCTGCCTGATTTTATATGTTTTTTAAGTGTTTTAAGAAGGTTTATTACTTACTAAAATGTTAATTATAATGTTTGGGAGTCACCGAGTCAGCCATATTCACAGAAAATTGTTTTGTGGTTTGAGTCCCATAGTCGTCACCTATCCAGGGCACAATTCCTAAAGAAAGAAAGAGGGGGACTAACTAAATTAGACTTTATGCATGTGACATCACTGCATGCAACATCACTGCACGTGACATTACATGTGGCATCACAGATACTGACATAACAGTAAGTGGCATAAATGGGTATTTAAATGGATGGTTATCAAAGGAAGAACGTGGAGTAATATTTAACGAGGTCCTACACCCACATTCCTCCAAAGTCAAGTATCGTAAATACGGGGGGGGGTTCTTCAAATAAGGGGCAGAACAGGCCTTGATAGACGGAACAGCAGGTCCGAACAATCGGATCAAGTGGAATCCAAATGATCAGATCAAAGTGCCCTCACACACCTGGTAGGGTGTCATGCTTCATCATTGGGTGCTCCTCATCAGGCCGGCGCTGCAATACCAGACAGGCCTCTCACTGTGGCATCTTTGACAGAGATCTTCTGATCATAAAGCTGTATGATGAGTGCAAGTGAGGGGTGGTAAATAGGGTGGTGAAGAGGTGATTTAAAAGGGTCTAAGGGAGCCAAAGAGATTTCTATGAAGTAGTGGTCCCCTGACTCATTAAAAAACAGCATCACTGTTTTTGAAACAACAATTTCAAAGTGTTGCTGTTAAGACATATGAAAAGTCTTACTTAACAGTATATAGCTCCCTGCCTTAAGGTGAATAGGGGTGTCTAACATATAAGGTTAAGGGAGTAGTAGCTACATATAACGTTAAAGGAGTAGTGTCTTTGCCATTAATGGCAAAGTCGAACTAGCAGTGTACTGACTGCTCTTCCAGTGTACAGTGGCAGGCTGGGAGCCATTTTGTCCTTTGTCACATTCAGGGTGGCACAGCCGGTGCTGCAGCCCTGTGTGGACACACTGTCTCACATGTCCTGGGTACCATCTACTAGGGACTTATAAGTAAGTTACTACTTGCCAACTGGGTATAGCCAATTCAGAATACTTTTGTTAAGGGTTAAGTACACTGGCACTTAGGTCTTGTTTTTGTTGTTGTTTTTTAAAAACCTTTATTAAAGTTTTTTCCTTTTAAAGACAGCCAGTACATCATTGATCCACAGTTATACATATCAATCACAACATAACAATTCACATCCTCTTGTTCCCTGAATACCTACAATATGAAACAGAATTCACACAACAAATTCAACACTACAGCTCAGAGGAGGACTGAGGATCGGTTTGTGAGCACACCGATGCTTGGGCCAACAAATAAGATTTAAAGGGCTGCCAAATATCGAGGGGACGGGACATGGGAGGCTGCAGCTGGGCGTACAGTTCGGAATTAGTATTGCAAGAGGTCATGCTGTACATCCATCCCTTCAGTATGGGAGGGCATTTATTTCCCCAATGGATAGCAACCTCTGTCTTAGCCAAAAACTGTGCAGGGGAGCAAAAATGCCTGGATGATTTGGGGAGCCCGCCGACATAAACTAGTAAGGCCATGAGGGGTGTGGAGGGAGGGGTTGCTCCAGCATTAAAGATAGCGCCTCGAATATTTTCCCACAAAAGAAAGCGACTTTGGTGCAAGTCCATGCCATGTGTGGGAAATCAACCATGGGAGTCCTACATCAGGGACATGTGTGAGGTCTAGTGGAGTCCATAGGTGGACTATGCTTGGTATTACATATGCCCACCATAGGAATTTCAAATGTAGCAATTGATGCCTGTAATTAAAGGAAACCTTGCAGGTTTGTTCACAACAAAAGCGGCACTGCTCATCCGAAAGGGGGTGACCCAGGTCGGATCCCATGCCTGCCGCAGTCTCGAATCCCTAGGCGGGAGAAGAGCAATAGAGGCCTTGTACACTTTGGACATTAAATGGTCTCCACTGGCATCCTTGATTAGAAGAGACAATGGGGGAAAGTCTGGTGGTTCTATCAGGTAAGTCGGTATAGGGGACCTCAGCGCACTCAATAGTCGGCGTAGTATAACGTGATCTAGGAATGTGACGTCTGTGAAACGAGTATCTTCACAGCGAGAGAAGATGTGATTGTTCGGAAAAAGATCCCTGAATGTTCCCAAATTGACTTTAAAGAGAGTGTGCTGCACTACTGCCTCCTTGATGATGGGGAGCCATAGGTTTCCCGCTAGTGGGAGGGAAGGGGAATAAAGCAGTGGAACCCCCGTTGCCCGGGTCAATTGCTTCCATGCCCAACTGATTGTGGAGAGTGCCTGCAAATCTTGAGGATCCCAGGGCAACAAGATCGGTAACAGGGCCGACAGAGGAGTATGGAGGGCGAGGTCTGCTTCAAGCCTGAGATCCGGGATCCGGGCAACGGTGTGGAACCAATTACATGAAAAGCTGCATTGCGCAATCAAATAATAATTGCGAAAATTAGGAATACCGAATTCCCCGCGCTCAAAAGGCAGAGTCAGGGCATCCCAGCTGACCCGGGGTTGGCCACCCCCCAAACCAGCCGTTTTGTTGTAAACAAAGGATCGTGAAGAAGCTCCGGTACAAGGGTCTGGGGATGTTCTAAAACAAGTACAGAAATTGCGGGAGAACAACCATTTTAATTAGAGCCATTCTGCCGGCCATTGACAAAGGGAGCTTCAACCAGCGGTCAATGTTGTCAGATAATTTCATCATGGCCGTGCCATAGTTAAGCTGAAGGATTTTTGATTGGTCTCGGTGTATGTGGATGCCTAGATACTTGACGGAGTCATCACACCATTTGAGTGGGATCTCTGAGGAGCGAGTGCATGGGGCCTCTGTTAGAGGAAAGACCTCTGATTTACCCCGGTTAATTTGTAAACCAGACAGGGCACCAAAGCGGGTAAATTCAAGAAGGATCAGCTCTAAATTTTCATCTGGGTTCCTTAGATAAAGAATGGCATCATCAGCATAAAGAGTAAGCAACAAAGGGCCAGCATTAAATTGAATGCCCCTGTGGGAGTGGTTATCTAGGAGATGCTGAAGAAGTGGGTCCATTGCAAGTATAAAGAGGAGTGGTGAGAGGGGGAAGCCCTGTCTATTCCCTCTGCATAACTTGAAGGGAGGGGAGTGTGTGCCACTTAACCAAATTCTAGCCATGGAGACAGTGTATAATAGTGAAATCCCTTAAATGAACCTGGGTGGGAGGCCAAGCCGCACCAGGGTGGCTCTAGGAAAATGCCACTCCAGTGAATCAAAAGCCTTTTCGGCATCCAATAGGATCCCCATGGCTCGGAGGGAGGGATTGACGTGGTGGAGCGTGGCAAACAGCATATGCAGATTCAATGTGGTAGACCGGTGGGGCTAAATCCGGCCTGCGCAGGTGATATCATCTTATCTATGATCAGGGAGAATCTATTAGCAAGCATTTTTGACAGTATTTTATCATCAAAAGCATGGGGGGTAATTCGCCCAGCTCAATGGCTTCCTGGAACAGATCAATCAGATGCGGGGCTAAGGTCTTTTTGAAGACCTACTAAAAACAACCTGGAACCCATCTTGGCCCGGTACCTTTTAGCCATCAATATCCTCAAATGCTTGGGTCACTTCGTCAATCGAGAAGGGTTCAGCCAGGAAGTCTCTGTGTACTTGCTCCAGCCAGACCAAGGCTACCTCATCCAGATAGGTGTTACTGGCAGCCGGATCAGAATTAACCCTGGTCCTGTGGAGGTCCTGATAATAAAAAACCCAGTTGACAATGCCCGCACAGTCATTTAAATGCTAGCCTTGCGGGCCAAACAGGTTAGTGATATACGAGGGTCCATGAGGAGGATGTACTAGTCTTGCCAATGTGCGGCTGGGATCTTCACCCTCGTCGTACCGTCTGACTATGGCAAACTTCCCAAAAAAGTGAGCACCCCCTGGTTCCGGAGCGCTGCAGGCAAAAAGTAGGGTGGAGTACAAGCCAATCCAATTACTATGTCCTGTTGTTGCTCCGGTACCACACTCTTAACTGGCCATTAGAGAGGGGCCCATTGTCATGCATCATCAGTGAGCGCCAGGGTAGAGGAGTCCGTGGCCCAAAGCGCACCGCCCATGCATCGTTCTTCCAGGGCAGGCAGGGGAGCCAAACAGTGATGCGGGAATGGAAAGCAAGGTCAAAGGGGTCACCGCAACGATCCAGCCGGGCAGGCGGTGCCCAAGCTCACCCGTGGACCCTGTCTCCAGGGGGCCTCCAGGGGTACCATGCGTGCCTATCTGTGTGCGGTGCCTGTGGTGCTCCGGGCTCCCGGCTGTCCTCTCATGCAGTGGCATGGTGGGATCCTCGCTGCGGATGTCGAGAAGTCACAGGTGGTTTCCAGGTGCGGAAGCAGCAACTTCCGGTCGTGCTTGCAGGTGCGTGTTCTGGCAGGCATATGCGCAACTTTAGTCCCCGGCTCTGCCGATCGCACTAGGCCTGATGCGCATCTTGGTGCATCGGCGGCTCAGAAGTGCGGTACGATGAAATGTGGGGCTTGACGGAGAATGAAGTAATTGGGGAGCCGACTGCAACCCTCGTTATCATTCCACGGCATCCAGGGCTGCCCGTATGGCCAACTCGTTCGGGGAATAAACCAGGGCTACAGAACTACGCAGCCATCTTGGTCTGTGGTCCGCCCACTCCCCCACACTTAGGTCTTGTTAGCTGGCCTCAGTGCACTCTGAGAGTCGAAAAACCAGCAGCATCAGTTCAAAAAAATATGGGGGTAAATATGCAAAAAGAGGCTTTTCCTTACATATTTGCATCATTAGAATTAAATGGTTCTCACAGGCAATATTATGTGGCATATGCAAAATATTATGTCTCAATGAAAGAGGATGTTATCCAGCACTGATGCAATACAGGATGTGTCATGCATTTACAGTAACATATAATACATGGGCATTACACATTTTATTTACAATGTAATGGAAAGGATTGGCAGCCAGATATGTTTTTTCAGCCAAAAGCCTTGAACAAAATGGGACTTAGAAGTCCACAATTCAAGTCGGAAGAGGGAAACTACTACTCCCAGGATGCTTGGTGATTTGGAATGATAAACAAAGAATGTATGAAAGTTACAATCCAATCTTGAAGTGGAGTCTATTGACAAACACATCCATTGCACTGGGGTATAATAATATATGAAATATATGAGGCTCTGGAGCAATAATATATAGCAATTGTCAGCTGTGTCCTCTGTCTGCCGATAACTGGCCTTACATTCACTTCAATAAAAAATTACTATTGGTGCATTTTTTTACATCATATAACAGAGTTCCATACTAAAAATATAAGCATCATGTGACAACCAAAATTACTTCCTGTCTTTTGATAATCAAAATTTGGATGCAAATTATGGACTTTGCTTTAATAATGAGAATAACAAAATTTTTGACGTAGATAAAAACCTCATGATCCCTCTGGATGTAGGCTGGCCCTCCCTCAACAGCTAGCTCAACAGCCTGGCCCGGTGTAATTGACACAACAATTTTGACCCTTAACTTCCTTTGAACTACAAATTCACACCACTGTGAAATCTGTCATTTTCCACCTATATATGCTTTAACAAAAAATGATCCCTTGTTAGCAATCATTCACTGCTAATTACTGATAGGCTTACACGCTGGTAACTCAGTAGTGCTAACTTTTGAATTGGACCATTTAAGGTATCAAAAGAATCTTTGCATTACACCCAACTTGATGGTCAAGTCAAATTTAATGTAACTCATGCACAAATGGGCACTTTAGTAAGTAGCTACTTTTTGCCAAACGTTTTCCAGTGACCATTCATGGTTGCTGGCCACGAGACAGCCTTCCACCCTCCTAGGTGGAGGTGTGAATGACTCTCAGGAAGTAACACAAAGTGCCTGCCATTAGGAGAGGTGTGCCTTCTCCCTGGCAAGAAGACCAAAGGTATGAACCGAAAAGGCAAGCTTCAAAGGGGAAGCTGCTTTTGAAAAGCAAATATGGACACTCACAAGAGGGTCTGCTCTTTTGTTCTTGCAAACAGATTTGTGTTGCGGACAGAGAGGAGGAAGCTGCTGTCCAATAATATTTTTTAATGGGTGTGTAGCCCCCAGGTACGCACACCTCTGGGTTGGACTAGAGAACAGAAGTGTTCTGCCATGTTGGGAGTAGGCAGAATAGTGCATTCTTGGATAGCTAGATGCAACACTTCAGTCATCACTAGGGGGAGGGGACCTGGTAGCCCATTGGCTACTAGTTGCCACATCTCCAGAGGGCACTGACTTGGGATACAAGTGGCACCCCAGGCACCCAGACTTCAGATCATGTCTGTACTGAAGAGTGGACTGAAGAATGACTACTGCCCTGCTTTTCCCTGGACCCAGCAAGGACAAGCTGCACCGAAACTGGACTGCACCTGCTGCTCTTTGGGCTACCAAAGAGAGGACTTTGCCTATTGTGCCTTGCTTGAAGAAAAGTCCTCCCCAAGCCTCAGACAGAAGAGATGACTCCAAAAGTCAGTTTACTGACTTCCTGTTAAAGCTACAGGACCACAAAAGCGAAAAAAGCCTTCAGTGGGCAGTTAGTAGTCAGAAACGCCTGACTGCTGCTTACCTTCAATGTTCCATTACGAAAATGGGGTATAACCCAAGAAAGTCAAAGGACCTGGGTATTGGATAGTATAAAAAACATGATGGTCCTGGACATATTTCTTTTACCATATATTCATTATGAAACTCATTATAAATCTGAGTTATTTCATGGGATTAAATCCTGAGATCCTACAAGAGAAAAGAACATAAACAGCCAAATGTGTATACAAAACAAATAGGTAATACCCAAAATCAAATTCAAATACAAAATTTGTGAGCAATATAATTTTGCAATTTATTTCACATTCATTATGTACAAATGTTAAAGAAAAAGAGAAGGGATACTGCCAGGTGCAATAAAGAGTGCAGAAGTACGTGCTCAAGTGAAAGAGGGAGATGAATAAAAAGGACAATCCAATGCTTTAAACAAAAAACTAAGGTTCTATTCCCTTAATGTTGAGTCTACCCTGCATATTTTTTCATACAATTTCTCAGAATTTTTTGCAAGAGAGGGAACAGGGGTGTAGACTTCAAAAATGGGGGAGATCGTCGACGCATCGACCCTTGCGCTGTGGAGGGAAAGTCAACACCTCAGCTACGGGTCTTCCTCAGGACGGACAGTGAGAGAGTGGAGGGACCTATATTTGGTCAGACAGCGCCCCAATAATGAGGATAGCCACCAATTAATCATGTGTTTCACAGTCCAATAAATCGAACAATAATCTGGTTCTCAGCCCTCAATAGCGAGTTTCCAAAATCAGAAATGTATTCCAAATGCCTGTGGCAATGTCTATTTAAGGCGACCCACGGAGTAATAACCCTTAGCGGTCATACGCGCTTGCGGTTATTTTGAACAGACCCTTGGAATTGGTGCATTAACAGAGACCACGCCATGCAATCATGAACTGGCGTTGATTCCCTAAGGGTTATTACTCCGTGGGTCACCTTAAATAGACATTGCCACTGGCATTTGGAATACATTTCCGTATATTACATTGTTTTCTTTCAAATGATTAATCGATGTTGTTTTGTGATAGCAATTTACGCCACAATAACTTTTCTATTATGAAAAAAGCAGTGAAGCATTTAAATTCTATAAAACTATTATTATGCCACCAAGGATGGAAATATATTAATGCCTTATTATTTTATTAAGTGGTACAAAAGGGGGTGGTGATGGACGGAGCATCTGAACCAATCAAACACTCACACCCAGTCAACAGATCTGGGCTTAATCCATCACCGTTCTTTAGCCCACTCTGCCACCCCAGTTTAGACATGGCCATATGCAAATCAGTCTAACCCTGTGCCTCATGGGAACAGTCGAACCCGCACTGCCAAGCCATGGCTTCCCTGGACCGGAAACAAGCTTCCGAGGACCGGTTTCTGGCATTTCAGCCGTCTTCAGCCCGGCTTGCTTGAATCCAGTGGCAGGGTATGCTCAGACGTGAGTCTCTTGCTCACTTTGCCACTGGATTCAAGCAAGCCTGGCTGAAGACGGCTGAAATGCCAGAAACCGGTCCTAGGAAGCTTGTTTCCAGTCCAGGGAAGGCATGGCTTGGCAGTGTGAGTGTTTGATTGGTTCAGATACTCCGTCCATCACCACCCCCTTTTGTAACGCTTACATTGGGCATTGTGTTGTGAAGCCCTGCAAGCAGTCCTCCAGCATTTCGTGGGGAGGCCGTTCCGCTGGTGGTGAATCCCACCCAAGGCTGTCTCAGCCGTTCATCTTGGGTAAACAAGTGAGTTGGGAAACAGAAGCGCCCAACAATTGTGGTCCTAGAGATATCTCAGTTTCTAGTTTGATCATATAAATGGTCCGTATATTACATTGTTTTCTTTCAAATGTTTAATCAATGTTGTTTTGTGATAGCAATCTACGCCACAATAACTTTTCCATTATGAATAAAGTAGTGAAGCATTTAAATTCTATAAAACTATTGTTATGCCACCAAGGATGGAAAGATATTAATGCCTAATTATTTTATTAAACATCAACAACCGAGGACACGACTAAATAAAACAGTTTGCTAATCGTGCATGTAAAAAACACAGCAATCTACTGGCTTTTTATAATTAAGAACTGCCCAAAACAATCCCAAACTAGGAAATCTGTTACACATGGTTCAACAAAAACAGCGATAACGTAATTTCCCTCGCTAGATCTTTCAAAACCTGCTGGGGGACAGAGAATTACAAACAGTGCTTTTTAAATGCTATTGGCTCTTTTGAAGTGTTGCAACAAGATTACTATATAAATGCCTGGCGTCTACGCATTTCCAATGCAAAGCAATTAATTCAGGGCTTCTTTAGGATTTAAACTTGTTAATTTTCTTGTTTTTTTCTAAATATTGCAATGTTCAAAGTTGTTTATCCTTTTGATGCCCTATTTATGCTGAAAAGGTCCTTTCACACTGCCGCAAATGTGTCAGAGAAGCAACCACTGCTTATTTTACTTCAGTGCCGATGGGTTTCAATAACTGTGTTATATATTATGTGCATTTCATGTTCTCTTTCTTCTAATAATTCATTTAAAATGTGATGTATCAGCTTATATTTGTTGTTACTGCAGTACTTGTAGTGTTTTTTCTTATGCTCTTTTACTTTTCTTTTTTTGTGTTATTCCTGCTTATGTTTCATATTGAATTCTGGGCATTTTATGTTTTATGTGCAGATAAGTGATTATTTATAATTGTTTGCTTACTATTGTTAAAAATGTAATACAGAATTGAAATAGAAAGAGGAAACACCAGCTTTAGCTGCCACGCGCACTGACGTCACGACTGGAACCATGACCCAACGACGTCTGTTTCTCCGCCATGTCTGTGAGAAGATTCTCAGGTCAGGGGTCGCCGTCTCGCTCTTCTATGTCTGGAAATACCGTTCAAGGTCAGTGAAGTCTCTGTATCCCATCTGTCAGAGGGTGGAACCAGAGGTCAATGAACTATCTTTACCCCGGTCCTAGAGCCCAACTCCATGTCAGTGAAACGGTATCGGCCCAGTTCTCGAAGTTTCTGAAGATAATGGCTACTTACACCCAACCAAGACGTCTCTCACTGCTGATATATATATATATTTTTTTGGTAAATCTTTTTATTAAACATACTCGACATAGAGGTACAGTTCCACATAGGTCAACAACGGAGCACAATGAAATCAAGATACATACAGGTACAGTAGGATAATGCATTGGAAATCACGGGAGGTGGGATCATCACAATCAAAATTACAGGGGGGAGTACATATATTGCCACATAATTCATTCCAGGAAGCCCAATTCTATGACCATTTTCGGGGACAGCCCCGAGCTGTGTAAACTGTCTTTTCCCTCAACATACACCAATCAAGATCTTTCTTCCAATCCGCAACCTTGGGAGCATGTGGTGGCCCCCAGAGTTAAGCGAAGTTTCTCTTAGCGACCATGCAGCCCAGTGTGATCCATTGTGTGGTACGTACGTTAAGGTCAGTGGGTTCCCAGATGTTGAGGAGGCATCTAGGGACCTCTGGCATAATTTCGACCTCCAGTGCTTCGCTCATTATTTTGTGTATTTTGCACCAATAGTCCTGGATTGGGTCGCAGTGCCATATTATGTGCATGAACGTGCCCATTTGGGTGCACCCCCTCCTGCAAGACCCACCTGCCGGACCACCCATATGTGTCAATTGGGGACCGTGATGTAAATTCTGTGCAGAATCTTTAGTTGCACCAGGCAGAGACGCGCTGGGAGGGCGACAGTTTTGGGGAAGGAGACCGCTGCCTGCCAGTTTTCATCATCTAACTCAATATCATCTCTGGCCCATTTCTCTCGCAGGGACAGCAGTGGATCGTCCATGTTGTTGCTGAGTTTTCTGTAAGTCAGGGGGATAGCTTTTTCAGGTAAATGGCCATCTAGTAATCTGTCCTCTAGTGGAGAATATTCAGGTGGGGAGGAGTCATGGGGCAACGCTGTTTGTAATGCATGTCGAACTTGCAGATAATGAAAACGCTCCGAATCTGCTATAGCGTATTGACTTTGGAGGGTGTCATAGGGCTTCACGTCATTTTTGTCCCAAAGGTCCCTAATGTAGAAAATACCAATTAGGTCCCATTTTGCAAAGCCTTTGGAGTTGCCCAGGTCTCCTAGCCTCTGGGAGTCCCACAACGGGGTGGCGAGAGTCAGTCTATTGTTCCAGCCTAGGGATGTAGTCGCCGAGTGCCAGATTTTGACTGTGTGGTTGTAGGGCCAGTAAGTGGGTACCTGTTTGGTTTGGAGTATAGGGCTCGGGTATAGGTTCCGTTTGGAAGGAGCCATCTGTCCATATTGAACCCCGGGTTGTCGGGCCGACCATAGGTGCCGTGGTTTACTGCTATAAGATGTGTTGCCCAGTAGTATTTTTTAATGTCGGGCAAGCCGATGCCCCCATCGTACCAGCTGAGCGTAAGTTTTTGTAAAGCGATACGTGGCCTCCCATCCCAGAGAAGGCCCCGCTGGAGCCCTTATATTTCTTTAAAGTACGAATTTGGGACAGAGTCGGCCGAGTTCTGCAGAACATAGAGGAAGCGGGCAGGGACATCATTTTAAAAAGGGCCGCCTTTCCCAATAAAGAGAGTGGAAGTGATTTCCAGTTTGTGATATCACGTTTGAGCCTTTGCAGTGGGGGAACAAGGTTACGGGTATATCGGAGTGAGCTATCAAGAGAAATGAATATACCTAGGTATTTAAAGCCTTTTGAGACTATCAGTATGGGGCAGTTTCGAGGTAGCAGGAGAGGGCCCCACAGAGGACATACAGGAGAGATTTCAGCCAATTAATACGAAACCCAGAGTATCTGCCAAAAATGGCTAAGATGTCAAATATGGCAATAAGGGACCTTTTGGGGGATATAAAATATAGGAGGATGTCGTCCGCATAACGTCGCTTACTGTTAAATTTCCACCAGCAAGCCACATTTAACCACGGAAAATGGTTTTGTTGATTTAACCCTTTAGTTGCTTCACTGTGGTGCAGAGAAAGGCAAACTCTAGGGCAGTGTTGCCTTCTCTCTGCGTTTGTGTCCCACCCACCTTATTCTGCTGATGGGCAGGCCCTCTTCTGCCTCTTCAGGACTGAGGGCACAGACAGCACAGAAAGACCAAGACACACTACGCACACTTTATCAATAAGGGATAAGGGGGCACAGCAGTGGAGGCTGGTGACATTTGAACGTGGTGGGAGTGTAAACGTTGGGTATTACTTTTATATATCGAGCAATGTGAACAAGTTTAATGGACAAACCTGGGGTCCAGGTGGAGTCCCTCTCCCGAGAAAGAAATGAAAAAAAGATTGGCAAATGGTGCATTGTAAAGCAAATTAATGTAGCGATAAAGCAAGGCTTATTAAGCAGTTGAAATATTAAATCCATTAAAAATTGCCCCATATCTTCCTGCATTAATATGTTCAACAATTACTGTAATGTGTATATTGTACTGCACAACAACTTTAGTCCTTTAAAATGTATGCTTGGGGGCGTGGCCAAGATGGCGGCGTGAACAGATGCGTCTTGATGTCTCTCCGTCCCTGCCCAGCCTACAACATTACATTTTAGCACCAACCACTGCAGTGACACTCCCTGGGAGGGGTTACCTTCGGCTCGTTTCCCGGTGGGGGACCGTGAAGCTGCCGGAGCACAACCGACCGTCCCCAAAGGCACAGGTGAGGCCTGGGAGACTGCTTGTAAACGTGGCCACTGTGGCCCACCTTGCTTGCGGAGTCGGGACGCGGGCGGGCGGCGGCAGGGTGGGGAGAAGGAGCCCTTCGGAGTTGTGGAGCCCGACTGGCGGGGCTGTATAGAACCCCCCACACACTTGGAGTGGGGGAGGGGGAGGTCTGCGAGTCCTGGACCTCCATGTTCTCCGGAGCTGTAGGTGGAGTTGCCTCAGCAGGACTCTGACCGGAGCCGGCTGCAGCAAGACATGTGCTTGTGCACCTGGCAGCTACTGGAGTGCCCTGATGGGGCCTCATACTGCTGCCAAGGTTGGTTGGGGGCTACGGGTGCCTCCTTACCCCAGCTTCCTTACTTCTGCAGACCCCATTGGGTTGGACGGACCAGAGCAGTAGCCTGATTGTGGAGCCCCTATTGTCAGCAGCGACCACTGGAGTGGCATGGCCCTGCCCTCGGCCTCCTCAACGTGACCTAGCCGGTCTCCCGCACCTGCGTTGAGGGCCCCTGGTGTGGCTGCCCACGGGACCCGTCGCAGATTGCAAGAACCTTTGGCCCTTCTTTATAGATTTTACCTGCATTCCCTTTGGAACTCTCCTAGCACAGAAGCATCTGGGCATAGGCGGAGACTGTTCTGGCAGCGGTGGGCCCTGACTGGGTTCGGGGTCCCCCCGGGGCCCTCCCAGAGCCAGGGTCCTTGGCGTTGGCTGGAGGGACACATAGGCTTTGCATCACTGGGATAATACCCTGAGCGGCAGAGCCAGCTAGGTCAGCTATCCCTCCGGTGCGCATAACAGAGAAAGAGGCTACACAACCTGCTTTATCTACAGACCGGTGGGCAACTAACGCAGGGGCAACCACGCAACTCCTGACACGCAGGGCGGGGTTGGGTCCAGAGGCTGGCCCCCCATTAGTCCACACGTTAGTCCACATCTGTTCCCCGGCGCAGCCACTGGCCCGCTTGCATTTCTAAGGATCTGCTTGCTGTTGGAACTGTTGTTGATTGAACTTGGCCACTACTAAAACAAAGAAGGACAGCTCGGTCCGTGACCTGCTAATCAAGGGCTCGAGGGACCCCCTGGGTGAGAATGAACGCTGCAGGAGATTCAAAGTCAGCCTGCGGGAAGACGCAGCTGACAGCACGGTGACCCACAAATTTCTGGAGTCACTGTTCACTTCCCCCCCAAAGGAACTGCAGACAGTAAAGAAAGACCTGTCACTGGAGCAGTGGGAAGAGCGTTGGAATATCGAAGAAGTTGGGGAAAGGGTAGCAGCATTGGAGGAGGCCTCCACCTCTAGGGATGAGGAAAAAGCGTCCCTTCAACAGGAAGTGATTCGCTTACAGGACCAGAAAATTGACCTGCAGGCCCATGCTGAAGACCTTGAAAATAGGTCCAGGAGGAACAATGTCCAGTTCTGAGGGGTCCCAATGAATGCAGAGGCCTCAGACCTCGAGGGGTACGTGCAGGCTTTGTTTTGCTTTGTCCTGGGATCCACGCCTAGGAGCGCCGTCAGGATTGATTGGTGCCCTCTGGCGGACATCCTGGTCTGTGTTCATGACATTACAGTGAAGAAATCCATACTTAAGGACACCCAAGATGTCCAGAAGCTGCAGTTTCAAGGCCATTTGGCACAGCTTTACCAGGATCAGCCTGCTATCACCCTTCAGAAGAGATAGGACTTCCGACTTCTCACTAACCATTTATGAGCACTGGGCATCACATACTCATGGGGACATCCCTTTTGGCTCATCTTTCGCCTGGAAGGAAAAACCTTCTAAATGCGCTCTCTAGCTGAAGCCTGCAAGGTTCTGGGTCTAGATCCCAAAGAGCTAGAGCCCTGACATTCACCTACTGGTGACAACACATCCAGCAGAAATCGCCGAAGGGCGCAACGTGGATCCTGGCTTGAGCGTCACCACCCGTACCCAGCTACAATTGCTATGGAGAGGTCGGCGGTGTTGCACTCCCTTTCCGGGGAAAAAATAGGATAATGATTCCCCCCCTAAGGTACTGTGGAAGAGCTTTTTCTGAATGGATGGGCGTAGCTGGGTTGGGGCAGAGACAACAAGACTACTTTTCAGCCAATGACTCACGACACCTTGGCAAGCCCCTTCCCTTGCAAATTTCCCAAAGCTATGGACTCTAAGGTAATTACCTTTGTTCTTAAATATATTTGTTCTTTGTTGTGGATGATAAGAGTTTGTTATTGGGGTTCCCCTCAAGCACGCGTAACAGGCAGGCCACAAACACATGGATTGACACCAGGTGTCCCTTATAGGCATGTCCCGGCTGCCCCCGAACAGGTCCCAGGGCGCAGATGCCCATCCTCTCACAGCTCTCTCCTCCTAGTGGATCATGGAGACAAAGATAGTTAGCGTCAATGTATGAGGCCCTAATAACTCCACCAAAAGTTCTGCAGTTTTCTCACTTCTAGAACACTCCCGCGGGGACATATGCCTGATGCAGGAAACGCATCTACTCTCAAAAGATACACATAGAATGCACTCTAAATGATTCCCGCAGCAATACTGGTCATCGGGGGGGAAAGAAAGGGGGTGTAGCTATTCTCTTTTCCAGATGCATCCCCTGCACTGTCTTGTTCCCTATTGCGGAAATTAAAGGCCGCCTAATAGCGCTATGCGCGCAAGTGGGCTTGTTCCATTTCACGTTGGTATCGATCTACGCCCCAAATAGGCAACAAGACTCCTTCCTCACTGACTCTCTTGCCAAAGTACTTAGCTCCCCGGATGCAGCCCTGGTGGTGGGTGCGGATCTGAACATAGTGATGAACGTGGACATGGACCAATCAGGGCACAGAACTGGACACTTGGGGGACACTCTCTCCAGAGTGCCTAGACTGGTTATCTGATTGTGGCTTGCAAGATGTTTGGCGTGCTCAACACCCCGGAGAGAAAGACAACACATTCTACACAGCAGTACACAAGACGTACGCCATACTAGACCACTTTCTAGCCTCCCCGTTGGCATGGGATTGGGTGCTTGCTTCTACCATTGAACCCCGCTCGCTGTCAGACCACACTCTCATCACAATAACTCTATGCCTGTTTATGTTATGTTAACAACTTCTAGAGCCCACAAATACAGATGGGTGTCTCGGCGCTATGGACTGTAAGGATTAGCGGAGGGCTGGTCACTTATTGCTCAAAGAGCCAAGTTTTTACTTGTTTTCTGAATGATAGCAAGGTGGGACTGGTCTTAATTTGCAGGGTGAGCGAATTCCATAGTTTAGATGTAGCCACTACGAATCTTCTATCACCCCAGTTGGCTTTCTTGATTCTAGGGACGATCAGAAGGTTGGCATCCGCTGAGCGCAAGGCTCCGTTGGGCGCGAATGCCAGAAAGTTTTTTTCAGGTATTCAGGTCCTATGTTTTGAATTGCCTTGTAGGCAATACATAGCGCCTTAAATTTAGTTCTACTTTTTAAGGGCAGCCAGTGGAGTTGTCGCACCACATTAGAAATTGACTTAAACTTCGGAGTACCTGACAGTATCCTAGCGGCTGCATTCTGTATCAGTTACAGCCTGCCCAGAACTTTTTCTTGGGCATTGATTAGAAGGCCATTGCAGTAGTCGACCTTTGACATAACCAGGGCACTGATGAGTGTTTTTCCATTACTAATTGGGAGGAAAGGTAGCCATTTCTTTATCATCCTCAAAACATAAAAGGATGAGGAGACCACTGCGTTGGCATGATGTTTACAGGATAAGCTCTCATCACATATATAATACCTACGTTTCTGCCCTTCTTAACAGGGGTGTGGAGTGATCCCAGCTCAGCTGGCCACCAGGTCAGAGACCATCTTAGGGCAAGCTTACCAAAGACCATTGCTTCGGTCTTGTCTGAGTTTAATTTAAGGCAGTTACTTGCCATCCATTAACTAATGGCCAACATGCCATCATGAAAGTTTGCCACCACTGCCTCTCCGTCTTTGTGCCCGCAAGCACCAGTTGCGTGTCGTCAGCATAAGACGTGAGACCCATCCCAAAGGATTTGATTACTCATGCTAAGTCCGTCACATATATATTGAACAAAGTTGGACTTAGAGACGATCCTTGCAGAACTCAACAAGGGAGAGAAAAAACTGGTGAGTTGAAATTACCCATACTGACTGACTGGGTCCGATTAGAGAGGAAAGTGGGCAGAAGGGCTTTGACCTTTCGTCCGATGCCTATGGCTGAGAGACGGTTGATCAGAGTAGCATGATCAACCATATCAAAAGCTGCTGATAGATCCAGAAGCACCAAGAATGTGGCACCTCCTCTATCAAGCACCATTCTAATTTCAACCGATGTTTTGATGAGTGCAGTCTCCATGCCGTGGCCTTTCCTAAAGCCAAATTGTGTGTCTTCTAACAGCTTATTCTCTTCAATAAACTGCGCCAGCTGGATATTCATAATTTTTTCAATCATTTTCTCTGGAAATGGAAGACGCGCGACTGGCCTATAGTTTTTGGTCTCTCCTGGGTCGAGATTGTTTTTCTTTACCAGTGGCTGAATGATGGTCTTTTTCCATATGGAAGGGTAGGTGCCTGAGCAAAACATAGAATTACAGATGCTTGCTAGATTAGTGCCTGTCAGGTCAGGGATCATTTTCAGGACTAACGGGGCACATGGGTCAGACGGGGAGCCTGATTTGACTGTGTTAACCATATCAATGATCTGTACCACAGACACTGGCCTAAATTCCATGAAGCTGGGGATGTCTCTCCTCCTGCTGTTGTCAGCCAGTTGATTCCAGCCCCCTGTAGGAGTGGTAAAATTGGAATAAATGTGGGCCACCTTGTCTTGAAAATAGCTGGCTAAAGAATCACAGAGTAATCAAGACGTCTCCTTAGTGGAATTCACCACTGGCCCTGCCATCTTGGATACTACCTGAAACAGATGTTAAGCGGAGTTTTGTGGTGTTTTGATTTTTCTGGTATAATAGTTACTTTTTTCTATATGTATGAGAAGTTTATACTTTGTCAGAGTCGCCTTGTAACATGATGTCCTCCCTTCCCATACAGACACCCCTTGGCATGTTCGTGAGACTCTGCTACATTCTCCCGATATGGTTGCGGCCCTTAGAGATACTCTGCAAGCTTATCTTGAGCTCAACAACATAGGCCCTACTGCGCTTTCCTCAGGTTGGGAGGCCTTACAACTGGTTGCCCGAGGGGCACTCATTGTGAAGGCAGCAAATGAAATAAGACACGTATGGATGAGAGGAAGGAGCTGGAATCTTCAGTGCTTGAGCTGGAATCCATTCAGAAGCGTACATATGCTTCCTGGGTCTGGTGCCAACTGGAGAGAGAGTGTTTACAATTGAAGCGCCTCAATTTGGACAGAGCTGAATATGAGATGATGCGACTCAAGCATACATTTTATGTAGGGTGCAATAAAAGTGGTCGCATGTTGGCACATCTGCTTCATAGTAAGCAGTATGCGCACTCTGTTAAATCTGTCCAGAGGGAAGCGGGCCCGAAGTTTTCGATGCAGAGGACATTGCGGCTATATTCCAGGCCATTTACGCTGCTCTGTATGCACGGGACACTGCTATTACCATAGACCCTTGGGCATACATTACCCCAACAGAATCTGACACACTGGGAAAGCCTATTTGAGTGGAGGAGGTGACCTCTCCAATCGCCTGCTTGAAGCCATTGAAGTCACTGAAGTCACAGGGTCCGGACAGGTTCAGTGCGGCTTTTTATAAGACCTTCTGCCCGGAGCTCGCTCTGATCCTTACCTGCCTTTTTCATTCCTTCACTGATATGGGCACACTGATGGAGTCTATGTTGCAAGCTACGATAACAGTCATCTCATACCAACCTATCTCGCTTTTGAATGTGGACTCAAAGCTCTTCGCCAGTGTCCTAGCGCGCTGCCTCAATCCCCTCATGCCTGGATTTATAGATCCAGACAAGGCTGGGTTTATCCTTTCCCGCTAATGTGGGGACTATGTTAAGCGAAACTGCTATCTTATAGATAAGGTCTGCCGATCAGGCAAAGAAGCCCTACTGCTGGCAGTCGATGCCGAAAAGGTGTTTGACGGGGTGCACTGGCCATATCTATTTGCGACTCTCAACACTTCGGGTTTGGGGTGTGCTTCGAGAGCTGGATTAAGAGCATTTATAGTGCTCGCTGTGCAAGAGTGCGGGTGAACTGTGTGAGGTACGGCGAATTCCCTATTGAGCGGGACAGGAAGCAAGGTTGCCCCCTCTCCCGCTCCTCTTTGCTGTTTACATGGAGCCCCTTGCTCAGAGATTAAGGGATAATCCTAAAGTGGTGGGCACCCCATTCGGAGTGGACCACCATCTAATCAGTCTGTATGTGGACAATGTCACCTTTTTGCTCACCCTACCCTTGGTCTCTCTCCCTACTATTCTCCCAGAGCTACAGGAGTTTGGGGCACTCTCGGGCTTTCGGGCAAACATGCAGAACTCACAAATTTTAAACCTCACTGCTGTCCCATCCACGGAGCGTCCATTGAGAGACCAGTTTGCATTTCAGTGGATCTCCGGAGACCTACCTTATTTAGGGCTAGTCTTAACCAATAGCCTCTCCAAAACTGCAGTAGCCAACAACACAGTGTTTGCAACCCAAGTTCACAGGGATCTAGCGCAATGGTAGCGGCTCTCACTATCCTGGCTGGGCAAGGTGGCAGCCATCAAAATGAACAGCCGTCCACGTGCCCTTTACACTTTCCAGACACTTCCCCAACGCCCTGCATAGTTAGCACTCTCCAAAAGGAGATTGAACACTTTCCTTATGGCAGGAAAAAGACACAGTTGAAGAAGTTACTCCTGCAGCGGGTGAAGCAAAACGGGGGCCTAGTGTGCCTAACTTGCTGCGCTACTACCAGGCGGCACAGCTGCAATACTTGGTGGAGTGTAGCCGCCCATTGACTGAGAAACATAGGGGCATATTACCAAGGCAGGCAAAATAAAATTATCGCCGCTTTTGCGGCCGTTTTTGGATGCAAACGGGCGATAATTTCATCGCCCTATTAGCAAGCTGTCGCTAACATCAGTTAGCGACAGCTTTTAGGGGATAGCGAGCGGTTTGGGGCCCGCTTAGCATGTCAGCGATATTTATCGCTAATGACAAGCAAAGTGGGCATACCCAACATGTTAGCGACTGAAAGCAGTAGCTAACATCGCTATCGTCTATTATCAATGCAGGCGTAGTGATTAAAATATTCGCGCTAAGCGTGAATATCGCCAAATCCTAACGCCGGCTCAGACCACTTCTTAGCCTGTATATCCAATGGGAGGTGGAAATTCAGGTTAAGTCTCTATTAGCGATAATGCCTGAATATCGCTGAATTTCGAGCGATATTCACGCATTTCGTCGCTATCGCCGGATATTTTATCGCTTTGGAGATAAATGTTGCTAATAGTACGTTATCTCTGTGATAAAATCAGGCAAAGAGTGGCGATAAATTTTTTTTCGCTAAGCTTATTTAGCGATAAATATCGCTAGTTGTTGATAATATGCCCCATAGTGTCTTCAGGTATCAAACGGTTGCAGGTTCCCACATTTGAAGGGCAGTGTGGCGGCCTCAACCCCACAGGGCTTGGGGCTCTAGTCCGTTGACTCCCTTTGAGAAATGGCTGTTTCATAAGGCAGACAACAAGAAGCCCACCTCAGAGATTGTATTCCATTTGTCAAAGATGCCACAGAGACACAGATCCCCTGGTCATAACCGCTGAGAAACAGAGTTTGGCCGAACTTTGTCAGATAAAGAGTGGGAATAAATATTCTACAGAGCGCACCTCACAACACACACCGCAGGGTGCACAGAAACTGCCTACAAGGTAATTTCTTACTGGTATTAAACCCCCTCACACATTCAAAAATGGATCTCACAATGCAATGTCCAACGCTGGCGAGGATGTGGTAACCCTGGGACTCTACTGCACCTCCTCTGGCACTGCCCGAAGCTAACCAGATACTGGGAACAAATTCTAGACAACATAAATTCTGCCATCAGCACTTCGACCCCCTGATTCCCCGCATACACAATTTTTGGACTCCCTAAATGCACTCACGTTCCATCTTCGCTCCATGAGGGAGAAACAGAAAGCCCTTGCCCTGAATGCTGCAATTCAGATTCTGGATGGCCAGTTGGGGCACAGACAAAACTCCAGACCATAGGCAATTGCTTCACCAACTTTGGCTACTGCTGGGTATGGAGCGACTGTCCATTGTGATGAACACAGACACGACGGCGTATTCTAAAATATGGGCCCCATTCATTACTAGCCTCTCCACGTATTCAGAGAGTTGCCCTGCCCAACTTATCTGCGCATACTGAGATTAATACTGGATACCCAAGTAGAAGATAGGGGTGTCTGAATGCTGTCGAGCTGACTGATAGGCTTAGAGGGCAGACTGCAAGAGAACACACTTTCCACCTTTAGTGGCACTCAGAAGGGGGTGGGGTGAGGGATGCTGCGGGGCGGTTTTCCTATGTTTTATGCTTATTCTCATGTTTTTTATCTTATTACTAAAACTGACTACTCTGCGGCTCTCCTCTACTGCCAGCAAGACATTTAGTGAAAACGTGTCCTGAGCTTCTGCTGGTCATGTATAGTTTTGCTCATCATGCAGCTGGCCCAGTTTGGGTTGTAGGCAACACGCTGTGTACACGTCATCTTAATGTCTTAAGTACTTAGGGGCAGATTTACAAGCCCCTTGCTCCGCTTTTACGCCGCCGTTGCGTCTCTTTTGGGACGCAGTGGCGCCCAAAACATGCGCCATGGTGCGGGGTATTTACAACGTGATGCATCTCCCAGATGAGCCACTTTGTAAAGCCCTGCGCCAGAAGAGGCGTACCATCACAGGGGGAGGCGTTCCGGCATAGGAACGCCTCCGAAAAGTGGCTGAGTGTAACCTACAAGATTTCACTCAGTCACTTTTGGGCCCATGCTGCGTCAACACCCTGCGCCTGCTTGAAGCAGGCGTAAGAATTGCCGCAGCATTGTGCACATAGGACCCCCCTGATCATTGCTGGAGCAATGCGCCGCTTTTACGGCACAGACGCGTGACGCATCTGTGCCGTTTTTGCCCCATGGTGCGCCGCATTGTAAATGCGGCGCATCAAGGGTGGCGGACCTGCGGCACACAATTAATGGCGCATCCCTGCCGATATGCAGGGATGCGCCAGTAATTGTAAATCTGCCCCTTAGTAGCTGATACCGGCTAGTCCCCAGTTTCAGGGCTGGGTCCTTTTGAAGAACATTTTCGCAACTCTGCCCAGCTGGAGTGGGTTGTGAGGTTCCATTGAGCTTAATGTCCACTGTCATACCACGACTAACCATGTGGCCGTCCCAGCTTTGGTTGTAGGTGGCATGCTGTGTAATTGTTCTTATGATAAGAATGCCAATAAAAAAGAGGTTTTTTTTAAATAATATTTTTATTGATTTTATATCAGCAGATAGTTATACAGAAAATACATCTTTGTGAAGAACAAAAGAATCTGAGTGGGCAATCATTATGTACATTAATACAAACAAACAGCATAAAATAAAATTATTACAGGCATATAAAAAAAATCAATCACTAACCTACGAAAAAGACATACCAAAAAATCAAATTTAATTTGAGATAGGAGCCCATATAAAAAAGAGATTTGATCCTAAAATGTATGCTTGTCCAGTATCTTGAACTGCATGCAGCATTAACTTTGGAAAAATATGCTCTAACCATACTTTGAGTAGCACCAACAGATGCTGGCTGTAACCAGTCATATAGAAATATGCGCAGACAGGTCTTTAAGTGAGATGAAAAACGTGGGGGCTCTCTATCTATAAAGGAACATGTCAATTACATTTCTGTGATTCCCATAGTGTGCCACCTGACCGGTTTCTCACTGAGATGTAATTGTATCCAGATAAATGACACAACAACTGACATCCACCTAAAGCCTGTCAGTATGATTGGCTTTGTTACTGAGTGTTAGCTGTTTGAGATAAATGAGTAACAACAATGATTTCTCATAAATAATTAACATAGGAAATGTTTAAATTCTGAAACTGAGAGTCTGGGTATGCCCAGACGTGGTTCACTTGCTCACTGGATTCAGACTAGCCTGGCTGATGAAGGGTATTACCTAGAAACTGGTACCAGGATGCTTGTTTCTGGTTCAGAGAAGACCTAGCTTGGCAGTTCGGGCTGGACTGTTCCCATGAGACACAGGGTCAAGACTGATTTGCATATAGCTGGGTCTGAACTGAGGTGGCAAAGTGATTTAAAGAATGATGATGGATTCAACCCAGATCTGTGACTGGGGTGAGTGTCTGAAAAGTTTCAGCGCATCGTCCATCATCTCCTTGTGTTTGCTTTGTTTGCCCTAAGTTGGCAGGGTATGTCCAGATGTGGGTCCCTTGCTCACTTTGCCACTGTATTCAAGCTAGCCTGGCTGATGAAGGGTGTTACCCAGAAACCGGTCCCAGGATGCTTGTTTCTGGTTCAGGAAAGACCTGGCTTGGCAGTGCAGGCTGGACTGTTCTCATGAGGCACAGGGTCAAGACTGATTTGCATATAGCTGGGTCTGAACTGAGTTGGCGAAGTGAGCTAAAAAATGACGATGGATTCAACCCAGATCTGTGACTGGGGGTGAGTGTCTGGAAAGTTTCATTGCTCCGTCCATCATCTCCTTGTGTTTGCTTTGTTCGCCCTACGTTGGCAGGGTATGCCCAGACGTGTGTCTCTTGCTCACTTTCCCACTGGATTCAAGCTAGCCTGGCTGATAAAGGGTTTTACCCAGAAACCCGTCCCAGCTAAAGAATGATGATGGATTCAACCCAGATCTGTTACTGGGAGTGAGTGTCTGAAAAGTTTCAGCGCTCCGTCCATCATCTCCATGTGTTTGCTCTGTGAACTAAAAAGCATTGAGGCCTGTTGAAGGAGTTATGATCTTCAGTTATGTGTGCTTTATGTTAGATATGTATCCTTTTTTCTCTGCATATCTTGTCAATCTGCACATCTTCAAACAGCTCTCTTTCCACTTCAGCATCCCTTTTCACTCTTCCCCGAAAGCACTTTCTTGCATCTCTGTCAATTCACCGCCCCCAACATGCACTGCACTCCCTCAAATATAAGCACTTTAATTTCTCTTACTATTGCCTTGTAAATATTTTGACATCTGTGTACCCCCTTCACACACAAATTCATAGAATTTCAGTTGCAAGTGGAATACATAAAAATGTTCTGTGTACTCTGCAGAGAGGCCAACCCACTGACAGGTGCTTTATTTGGCTTCAGCCTTAGAGCCTGTGCCCTCAATCAAAGCACCTCATAAACACCAGGCGTGGCTCAAGGCATGCACAGAAAAAATGCAGATAAACAACACAATTATAAAATAGCTAGTAAAGAATGTGAAATATGAGAGGAACTAAATCGCTGAAATGCATTCCCTTGACGTTTTTAACATTCTATGTTTGCAAGTCAATCCATGTTTTTGGCATCAGACAGTGTTAACTTAGGGGCATGAAGACAGGGCCAGTTATAATGTCATACATCAGAGAACTGTCCACTGTAAGCACATGATCCACAGTAACCACATCTCTCTCACCTTGCTTGACTCGGATATTTGGATCAACTTCACGAGGGAACAAGAGCCCTGCTCCTTATTGGAATCCTTTCCTTGGGATACCAAATACAGCATCTTCACTTCTAAAGGAGTGAGCGATCTGCAACGAGGATCTGGGGTGTCACAGTGGGGAAGATTCGACTTAAATGCATAAATATTTAGAGATACAATCGTATCTCTAAATAAATCGACCTATTTAATATGTTTTTATGTAAATGTGTAGGAATTTCAGAGGGGCACAGCCCCTGAGCCGTAATGCAGAAACCGCTCCTGGGGCACAGAGAAAATACAATCTGCATATCACAACCAAATACCATCCTCCTCAATGGATTGTGATTGCATGTATTGAAAAGAGACTGTCAGTGATTGTGGATAAAACATTATGCTGGGAAATAGGCTTATATCTACATTTGGTGAAGCTGGTTGTGGATCACAATAAGAGCGGAATAAATGACCGTCATTTCATCATTTTACTTTTTAAGGTTAGAATCTGAGCAGATGAAAGACGAGTGTGAAATGTTCATGATGATGATGATGATGACGATGTCAACATTTTCACAGCACGTTTCTACGCAAAAATCTCTAGGCCTCTGTGTTGTGGAACAATTGAATAATTTTGGCATTTTGTCGGACCCTAAGGTGATTTCAAATGGTAATGGTTCGAAACATCACAGCAGCCAGAGTCATCAGTCTTGATAATGGACTCCTTATTCTCAAGGAGTCAATAAATGGATGTGCATGACACAAAATGAGTAAACACACATCATTGCACATTGATTTGAAAGACACAGAGACCATCATTTCTCGGTCACGATAGCTACCAATCCTGAATATGGGAAACTTGGACTGTGTCACTGCAGAGAGGCAAGTGCATACATGGAACATGATCAAGAGAAAGAACAGGTAGTGGTGTTCCCTATGAGAGAAATAACTGCACATCCAAAGTTATAACCGTATTAGAAAGTATCCGTTACGAATGTACGTGTTGCTATATTGGCAACCGGGTGCTAGATCAGCTTCAAACACCTACTACCTAAAGATGCTGAAAAAACAGCAATGGACCGCACACCGCTAGCCCCTCCTCTGGGTCGCCCGTAAGCACTCTGGTATGCGCAGTGCCTGAAGTTCGAAGAATTACTGAAAGTTCGTAAGTGGTTCACCTATGTAGGAGCAAGTAAATACTTGTTGTTCCCCCGATCTCTAGACCCGGGACATGGCTCGGGTTTCGGGATATCTTCCCTCATCAGTAGAGAAAGTCAATAGGGGTGGAAGAGAAGGCCGCCTCGTAACCGTCATGGGCCTCGTTGCCCAGCACGCAGGTGCGTCGTCCAGAAGCTTGTCAGCTTGGGAGGCTCAAGGGAGCCCTTATGTAGAAAAAACAGCAATGGACCGCACACCGCTAGCCCCTCCTCCGGGTCGACCCTAAGCACTCTGGTATGTGCAGTGCCTGAAGTTCGAAGAATTACTGAAAGTTCGTAAGTGGTTCACCTATGTAGGTGCAAGTAAATACTTGTTGTTCCCCCGATCTCTAGACCCGGGACATGGCCCGGGTTTCGGGATATCTTCCCTCATCAGTAGAGAAAGTCAATAGGGGTGGAAGAGAAGGCCGCCTCGTAACCGTCACGAGCCTCGTTGCCCAGCACGCAGGTGCATCGTCCAGAAGCTCGTCAGCTTGGGAGGCTCAAGGGAGCCCTTATGTAGAAAAAACAGCAATGGACCGCACACCGCTAGCCCCTCCTCCGGGTCGCCCCTAAGCACTCTGGTATGTGCAGTGCCTGAAGTTCGAAGACTTACTGAAAGTTCGTAAGTGGTTCACCTATGTAGATGCAAGTAAATACTTGTTGTTCCCCCGATCTCTAGACCCGGGACATGGCCCGGGTTTCAGAATATCTTCCCTCATCAGTAGAGAAAGTCAATAGGGGTGGAAGAGAAGGCCGCCTCGTAACCGTCACGGGCCTCGTTGCCCAGCACGCAGGTGCGTCGTCCAGAAGCTCGTCAGCTAGGGAGGCTCAAGGGAGCCCTTATGTAGAAAAAACAGCAATGGACCGCACACCGCTAGTCCCTCCTCCGGGTCGCCCCTAAGCACTCTGGTATGTGCAGTGCCTGAAGTTCGAAGAATTACTGAAAGTTCGTAAGTGGTTCACCTATGTAGGTGCAAGTAAATACTTGTTGTTCCCCCGATCTCTAGACCCGGGACATGGCCCGGGTTTCGGGATATCTTCCCTCATGATTAGAGAAAGTCAATAGGGGTGGAAGAGAAGGCCGCCTCGTAACCGTCACGGGCCTCGTTGCCCAGCACGCAGGTACGTCGTCCAGAAGCTCGTCAGCTTGGGAGGCTCAAGGGAGCCCTTATGTAGAAAAAACAGCAATGGATCGCACACCGCTAGCCCCTCCTCCGGGTCGCCCCTAAACACTCTGGTATGTGCAGTGCCTGAAGTTCAAAGAATTACTGAAAGTTCGTAAGTGGTTCACCTATGTAGGTGCAAGTAAATACTTGTTGTTCCCCCGATCTCTAGACCCGGGACATGGACCGGGTTTCGGGATATCTTCCCTCATCAGTAGAGAAAGTCAATAGGGGTGGAAGAAAAGGCCACCTCGTAACCGTCACGGGCCTCGTTGCCCAGCACGCAGGTGCGTCGTCCAGAAGCTCCTCAGTTTGGGAGGCTCAAGGGAGCCCTTATGTAGAAAAAACAGCAATGGATAGCACACCACTAGTCCCTCCTCCGGGTCGCCCCTAAGCACTCTGGTATGTGCAGTGCCTGAAGTTCGAAGAATTACTGAAAGTTCGTAAGTGGTTCACCTATGTAGGTGCAAGTAAATACTTGTTGTTCCCCTGATCTCTAGACCCGGGACATGGCCCGGGTTTCGGGATATCTTCCCTCATGATTAGAGAAAGTCAATAGGGGTGGAAGAGAAGGCCGCCTCGTAACCGTAACGGGCCTCGTTGCCCAGCACGCAGGCACGTCGTCCAGAAGCTCGTCAGCTTGGGAGGCTCAAGGGAGCCCTTATGTAGAAAAAACAGCAATGGACCGCACACCGCTAGCCCCTCCTCCGGGTCGCCCCTAAACACTCTGGTATGTGCAGTGCCTGAATTTCGAAGAATTACTGAAAGTTCGTAAGTGGTTCACCTATGTAGGTGCAAGTAAATACTTGTTGTTCCCCCGATCTCTAGACCCGGGACATGGCCCGGGTTTCGGGATATCTTCCCTCATCAGTAGAGAAAGTCAATAGGGGTGGAAGAGAAGGCCGCCTCGTAACCGTCACGGGCCTCGTTGCCCAGCACGCAGGTGCGTCAACCAGAAGCTCGTCAGTTTGGGAGGCTCAAGGGAGCCCTTATGTAGAAAAACAGCAATGGACCGCACACCGCTAGCCCCTCCTCCGGGTCGCCCCTAAGCACTCTGGTATGTGCAGTGCCTGAAGTTCGAAGAATTACTGAAAGTTCGTAAGTGGTTCACCTATGTAGGTGCAAGTAAATACTTGTTGTTCCCCCGATCCCTAGACCCGGGACATGGCCCGGGTTTCGGGATATCTTCCCTCATCAGTAGAGAAAGTCAATAGGGGTGGAAGAGAAGGCCGCCTCGTAACCGTCACGGGCCTCGTTGCCCAGCACGCAGGTGCGTCGTCCAGAAGCTCGTCAGCTTGGGAGGCTCAAGGGAGCCCTTATGTAGAAAAAACAGCAATGGACCGCACACCGCTAGTCCCTCCTCCGGGTCGCCCCTAAGCACTCTGGTATGTGCAGTGCCTGAAGTTCGAAGAATTACTGAAAGTTCGTAAGTGGTTCACCTATGTAGGTGCAAGTAAATACTTGTTGTTCCCCCGATCTCTAGACCCGGGACATGGCCCGGGTTTCGGGATATCTTCCCTCATGATTAGAGAAAGTCAATAGGGGTGGAAGAGAAGGCCGCCTCGTAACCGTCACGGGCCTCGTTGCCCAGCACGCAGGTACGTCGTCCAGAAGCTCGTCAGCTTGGGAGGCTCAAGGGAGCCCTTATGTAGAAAAAACAGCAATGGACCGCACACCGCTAGCCCCTCCTCCGGGTCGCCCCTAAACTCTCTGGTATGTGCAGTGCCTGAAGTTCGAAGAATTACTGAAAGTTCGTAAGTGGTTCACCTATGTAGGTGCAAGTAAATACTTGTTGTTCCCCCGATCTCTAGACCCGGGACATGGCCCGGGTTTCGGGATATCTTCACTCATCAGTAGAGAAAGTCAATTGGGGTGGAAGAGAAGGCCACCTCGTAACCGTCACGGGCCTCGTTGCCCAGCACGCAGGTGCGTCGTCCAGAAGCTCCTCAGCTTGGGAGGCTCAAGGGAGCCCTTATGCAGAAAAAACAGCAATGGATCACACACCGCTAGCCGCTCCTCCGTGTCGCCCCTAAGCACTCTGGTATGTGCAGTGCCTAAAGTTCGAAGAATTACTGAAAATTCGTAAGTGGTTCACCTATGTAGGTGCAAGTAAATACTTGTTGTTCCCCCGATCTCTAGACCCGGGACATGGCCCGGGTTTTGGGATATCTTCCCTCATCAGTAGAGAAAGTCAATAGGGGTGGAAGAGAAGGCTGCCTCGTAACCGTCACGGGCCTTGTTGCCCAGCATACAGGTGCGTCGTCCAGAAGCTCGTCAGCTTGGGAGGCTCAAGGGAGCCCTTATGTAGAAAAAACAGTAATGGACCGCACACCGCTAGCCCCTAGTCTGGGTCGCCCCTAAGCACTCTGGTATGTGCAGTGCCTGAAGTTCGAAGAATTACTGAAAGTTCGTAAGTGGTTCACCTATGTAGTTGCAAGTAAATACTTGTTGTTCCCCCGATCTCTGGACCCGGGACATGGCCCGGGTTTCGGGATATCTTCCCTCATCAGTAGAGAAAGTCAATAGGGGTGGAAGAGAAGGCCGCCTCGTAACCGTCACGGGCCTCGTTGCCCAGCACGCAGGTGCGTCGTCCAGAAGCTCGTCAGCTTGGGAGGCTCAAGGGAGCCCTTATGTAGCAAAAACAGCAATGGACCGCACACCGCTAGCCCCTCCTCCGGGTCGCCCCTAAGCACTCTGGTATGTTCAGTGCCTGAAGTTCGAAGAATTACTGAAAGTTCATAAGTGGTTCACCTATGCAGGTCCAAATAAATACTTGTTGTTCCCCCGATCTCTAGACCGGGACATGGCCCGGGTTTCGGGATATCTTCCCTCATCAGTAGAGAAAGTTAATAGGGGTGGAAGAGAAGGCTGCCTCGTAACCGTCACGGGCCTCGTTGCCCAGCACGCAGGTGCGTCGTCCAGAAACTCGTCAGCTTGGGAGGCTCAAGGGAGCCCTTATGTAGAAAAAACAACTATTGACCGCACACCGCTAGCCCCTCCTCCGGGTCGCCCCTAAGCACTCTGGTATGTGCAGTGCCTGAAGTTCGAAGAATTACTGAAAGTTCGTAAGTGGTTCACCTATGTAGGTGCAAGTAAATACTTGTTGTTCCCCCGATCTCTAGACCCGGGACATGGCCCGGGTTTCGGGATATCTTCCCTCATCAGTAGAGAAAGTCAATAGGGGTGGAAGAGAAGGCCGCCTCGTAACCGTCACGGGCCTCGTTGCCCAGCACGCAGGTGCGTCGTCCAGAAGCTCCTCAGCTTGGGAGGCTCAAGGGAGCCCTTATGTAGAAAAAACAGCAATGGACCACACACCGCTAGCCCCTCCTCCGGGTCGCCCCAAAGCACTCTGGTATGTGCAGTGCCTGAAGTTCGAAGAATTACTGAAAGTTCGTAAGTGGTTCACCTATGTAGGTGCAAGTAAATACTTGTTGTTCCCCCGATCTCTAGACCCGGGACATGGCCCGGGTTTTGGGATATCTTCCCTCATCAGTAGAGAAAGTCAATAGGGGTGGAAGAGAAGGCCGCCTCGTAACCGTCACGGGCTTCGTTGCCCAGCACGCAGGTGCGTCGTCCAGAAGCTCATCTGCTTGGGAGGCTCAAGGGAGCTCTTATGTAGAAAAAACAGCAATGGACCGCACACCGCTAGCCCCTCCTCCGGGTCGCCCCTAAGCACTCTGGTATGTTCAGTGCCTGAAGTTCGAAGAATTACTGAAAGTTCATAAGTGGTTCACCTATGCAGGTGCAAGTAAATACTTGTTGTTCCCCCGATCTCTAGACCTGGGACATGGCCCGGGTTTCGGGATATCTTCCCTCATCAGTAGAGAAAGTCAATAGGGGTGGAAGAGAAGGCCGCCTCGTAACCGTCACGGGCCTCGTTGCCCAGCACGCAGGTGTGTCCAGAAATTCGTCAGCTTCGGAGGCTCAAGGGAGCCCTTATGTAGAAAAAACAGCAATGGACCGCACTCCGCTAGCCCCTCCTCCGGGTCGCCCCTAAGCACTCTGGTATGTGCAGTGCCTGAAGTTCGAAGAATTACTGAAAGTTTGTAAGTGGTTCACCTATGTAGGTGCAAGTAGATACTTGTTGTTCCCCTGATCTCTAGACCCGGGACATAGCCCGGGTTTCGGTATATCTTCCCTCATCAGTAGAGAAAGTCAATAGGGGTGGAAGAGAAGGCCGCCTCGTGACCGCCACGGGCCTCGTTGCCCAGCACGCAGGTGCGTCGTCCAGAAGCTCGTCAGCTTGGGAGGCTCAAGGGAGCCCTTATGTAGAAAAAACAACAATGGACCACACACCGCTAGCCCCTCCTCCGGGTTGCCCCTAAGCACTCCGGTATGTGCAGTGCCTGAAGTTCGAAGAATTACTGAAAGTTCGTAAGTGGTTCACCTATGTAGGTGCAAGTAAATACTTGTTGTTCCCCCGATCTCTAGACCCGGGACATGGCCCGGGTTTCGGGATATCTTCCCTCATCAGTAGAGAAAGTCAATAGGGGTGAAAGAGAAGGCCGCCTCGTAACCGTCACGGGCCTCGTTGCCCAGCACGCAGGTGTGTCGTCCAGAAGCTCGTCAGCTTGGGAGGCTCTAGGGAGCCCTCATGTAGAAAAAACAACAATGGACCGCACACTGCTAGCCCCTCCTCCGGGTCGACCCTAAGCACTCTGGTATGTGCAGTGCCTGAAGTTCGAAGAATTACTGAAAGTTCGTAAGTGGTTCACCTATGTAGGTGCAAGTAAATACTTGTTGTTCCCCCGATCTCTAGACCCGGGACATGGCCCGGGTTTCGGGATATCTTCCCTCATCAGTAGAGAAAGTCAATAGGGGTGGAAGAGAAGGCCGCCTCGTAACCGTCACGGGCCTCGTTGCCCAGCACGCAGGTGCGTCGTCCAGAAGCTCCTCAGCTTGGGAGGCTCAAGGGAGCCCTTATGTAGAAAAAAAAGCAATAGACCGCACACCGCTAGCCCCTCCTCCGGGTCGCCCCTAAGCACTCTGGTATGTGCAGTGCCTGAAGTTCGAAGAATTACTGAAAGTTCGTAAGTGGTTCACCTATGTAGGTGCAAGTAAATACTTGTTGTTCCCCCGATCTCTAGACCCGGGACATTGCCCGGGTTTCGGGATATCTTCCCTCATGATTAGAGAAAGTCAATAGGGGTGGAAGAGAAGGCCGCCTCGTAACCGTCACGGGCCTCGTTGCCCAGCACGCAGGTACGTCGTCCAGAAGCTCGTCAGCTTGGGAGGCTCAAGGGAGCCCTTATGTAGAAAAAACAGCAATGGACCGCACACCGCTAGCCCCTCCTCCGGGTCGCCCCTAAACTCTCTGGTATGTGCAGTGCCTGAAGTTCGAAGAATTACTGAAAGTTCGTAAGTGGTTCACCTATGTAGGTGCAAGTAAATACTTGTTGTTCCCCCGATCTCTAGACCCGGGACATGGCCCGGGTTTCGGGATATCTTCACTCATCAGTAGAGAAAGTCAATTGGGGTGGAAGAGAAGGCCACCTCGTAACCGTCACGGGCCTCGTTGCCCAGCACGCAGGTGCGTCGTCCAGAAGCTCCTCAGCTTGGGAGGCTCAAGGGAGCCCTTATGCAGAAAAAACAGCAATGGATCACACACCGCTAGCCGCTCCTCCGTGTCGCCCCTAAGCACTCTGGTATGTGCAGTGCCTAAAGTTCGAAGAATTACTGAAAATTCGTAAGTGGTTCACCTATGTAGGTGCAAGTAAATACTTGTTGTTCCCCCGATCTCTAGACCCGGGACATGGCCCGGGTTTTGGGATATCTTCCCTCATCAGTAGAGAAAGTCAATAGGGGTGGAAGAGAAGGCTGCCTCTTAACCGTCACGGGCCTCGTTGCCCAGCATACAGGTGCGTCGTCCAGAAGCTCGTCAGCTTGGGAGGCTCAAGGGAGCCCTTATGCAGAAAAAACAGTAATGGACCGCACACCGCTAGCCCCTAGTCTGGGTCGCCCCTAAGCACTCTGGTATGTGCAGTGCCTGAAGTTCGAAGAATTACTGAAAGTTCGTAAGTGGTTCACCTATGTAGTTGCAAGTAAATACTTGTTGTTTCCCCGATCTCTGGACCCGGGACATGGCCCGGGTTTCGGGATATCTTCCCTCATCAGTAGAGAAAGTCAATAGGGGTGGAAGAGAAGGCCGCCTCGTAACCGTCACGGGCCTCGTTGCCCAGCACGCAGGTGCGTCGTCCAGAAGCTCGTCAGCTTGGGAGGCTCAAGGGAGCCCTTATGTAGCAAAAACAGCAATGGACCGCACACCGCTAGCCCCTCCTCCGGGTCGCCCCTAAGCACTCTGGTATGTTCAGTGCCTGAAGTTCGAAGAATTACTGAAAGTTCATAAGTGGTTCACCTATGCAGGTCCAAATAAATACTTGTTGTTCCCCCGATCTCTAGACCGGGACATGGCCCGGGTTTCGGGATATCTTCCCTCATCAGTAGAGAAAGTTAATAGGGGTGGAAGAGAAGGCTGCCTCGTAACCGTCACGGGCCTCGTTGCCCAGCACGCAGGTGCGTCGTCCAGAAACTCGTCAGCTTGGGAGGCTCAAGGGAGCCCTTATGTAGAAAAAACAACTATTGACCGCACACCGCTAGCCCCTCCTCCGGGTCGCCCCTAAGCACTCTGGTATGTGCAGTGCCTGAAGTTCGAAGAATTACTGAAAGTTCGTAAGTGGTTCACCTATGTAGGTGCAAGTAAATACTTGTTGTTCCCCCGATCTCTAGACCCGGGACATGGCCCGGGTTTCGGGATATCTTCCCTCATCAGTAGAGAAAGTCAATAGGGGTGGAAGAGAAGGCCGCCTCGTAACCGTCACGGGCCTCGTTGCCCAGCACGCAGGTGCGTCGTCCAGAAGCTCCTCAGCTTGGGAGGCTCAAGGGAGCCCTTATGTAGAAAAAACAGCAATGGACCACACACCGCTAGCCCCTCCTCCGGGTCGCCCCAAAGCACTCTGGTATGTGCAGTGCCTGAAGTTCGAAGAATTACTGAAAGTTCGTAAGTGGTTCACCTATGTAGGTGCAAGTAAATACTTGTTGTTCCCCCGATCTCTAGACCCGGGACATGGCCCGGGTTTTGGGATATCTTCCCTCATCAGTAGAGAAAGTCAATAGGGGTGGAAGAGAAGGCCGCCTCGTAACCGTCACGGGCTTCGTTGCCCAGCACGCAGGTGCGTCGTCCAGAAGCTCATCTGCTTGGGAGGCTCAAGGGAGCTCTTATGTAGAAAAAACAGCAATGGACCGCACACCGCTAGCCCCTCCTCCGGGTCGCCCCTAAGCACTCTGGTATGTTCAGTGCCTGAAGTTCGAAGAATTACTGAAAGTTCATAAGTGGTTCACCTATGCAGGTGCAAGTAAATACTTGTTGTTCCCCCGATCTCTAGACCTGGGACATGGCCCGGGTTTCGGGATATCTTCCCTCATCAGTAGAGAAAGTCAATAGGGGTGGAAGAGAAGGCCGCCTCGTAACCGTCACGGGCCTCGTTGCCCAGCACGCAGGTGTGTCCAGAAATTCGTCAGCTTCGGAGGCTCAAGGGAGCCCTTATGTAGAAAAAACAGCAATGGACCGCACTCCGCTAGCCCCTCCTCCGGGTCGCCCCTAAGCACTCTGGTATGTGCAGTGCCTGAAGTTCGAAGAATTACTGAAAGTTTGTAAGTGGTTCACCTATGTAGGTGCAAGTAGATACTTGTTGTTCCCCTGATCTCTAGACCCGGGACATAGCCCGGGTTTCGGTATATCTTCCCTCATCAGTAGAGAAAGTCAATAGGGGTGGAAGAGAAGGCCGCCTCGTGACCGCCACGGGCCTCGTTGCCCAGCACGCAGGTGCGTCGTCCAGAAGCTCGTCAGCTTGGGAGGCTCAAGGGAGCCCTTATGTAGAAAAAACAACAATGGACCACACACCGCTAGCCCCTCCTCCGGGTTGCCCCTAAGCACTCCGGTATGTGCAGTGCCTGAAGTTCGAAGAATTACTGAAAGTTCGTAAGTGGTTCACCTATGTAGGTGCAAGTAAATACTTGTTGTTCCCCCGATCTCTAGACCCGGGACATGGCCCGGGTTTCGGGATATCTTCCCTCATCAGTAGAGAAAGTCAATAGGGGTGAAAGAGAAGGCCGCCTCGTAACCGTCACGGGCCTCGTTGCCCAGCACGCAGGTGTGTCGTCCAGAAGCTCGTCAGCTTGGGAGGCTCTAGGGAGCCCTCATGTAGAAAAAACAACAATGGACCGCACACTGCTAGCCCCTCCTCCGGGTCGACCCTAAGCACTCTGGTATGTGCAGTGCCTGAAGTTCGAAGAATTACTGAAAGTTCGTAAGTGGTTCACCTATGTAGGTGCAAGTAAATACTTGTTGTTCCCCCGATCTCTAGACCCGGGACATGGCCCGGGTTTCGGGATATCTTCCCTCATCAGTAGAGAAAGTCAATAGGGGTGGAAGAGAAGGCCGCCTCGTAACCGTCACGGGCCTCGTTGCCCAGCACGCAGGTGCGTCGTCCAGAAGCTCCTCAGCTTGGGAGGCTCAAGGGAGCCCTTATGTAGAAAAAAAAGCAATAGACCGCACACCGCTAGCCCCTCCTCCGGGTCGCCCCTAAGCACTCTGGTATGTGCAGTGCCTGAAGTTCGAAGAATTACTGAAAGTTCGTAAGTGGTTCACCTATTTAGGTGCAAGTAAATACTTGTTGTTCCCCCGATCTCTAGACCCGGGATATGGCCCGGGTTTTGGGATATCTTCCCTCATCAGTAGAGAAAGTAAATAGGGGTGGAAGAGAAGGCCGCATCGTAACCGCCACGGGCCTTGTTGCCCAGCACGCAGGTGCATCGTCCAGAAGCTCGTCAGCTTGGGAGGCTCAAGGGAGCCCTTATGTAGAAAAAACAGCAATGGACCGAACACCGCTAGCCCATCCTCCGGGTCGCCCCTAAGCACTCTGGTATGTGCAGTGCCTGAAGTTCGAAGAATTACTGAAAGTTCGTAAGTGGTTCACCTACGCAGGTGCAAGTAAATACTTGTTGTACCCCCGATCTCTAGACCCGGGACATGGCCCGGGTTTCGGGATATCTTCCCTCATCAGTAGAGAAAGTCAATAGGGGTGGAAGAGAAGGCCGCCTCGTAACCGTCACGGGCCTCGTTGCCCAGCACGCAGGTGCGTCGTCCAGAAGCTTGTCAGCTTGGGAGGCTCAAGGGAGCCCTTATGTAGAAAAAACAGTAATGGACCGCACACCGCTAGCCCCTAGTCTGGGTCGCCCCTAAGCACTCTGGTATGTGCAGTGCCTGAAGTTCGAAGAATTACTGAAAGTTCGTAAGTGGTTCACCTATGTAGTTGCAAGTAAATACTTGTTGTTCCCCCGATCTCTGGACCCGGGACATGGCCCGGGTTTCGGGATATCTTCCCTCATCAGTAGAGAAAGTCAATAGGGGTGGAAGAGAAGGCCGCCTCGTAACCGTCACGGGCCTCATTGCCCAGCACGCAGGTGCGTCGTCCAGAAGCTCGTCAGCTTGGGAGGCTCAAGGGAGCCCTTATGTAGCAAAAACAGCAATGGACCGCACACCGCTAGCCCCTCCTCCGGGTCGCCCCTAAGCACTCTGGTATGTTCAGTGCCTGAAGTTCAAAGAATTACTGAAAGTTCATAAGTGGTTCACCTATGCAGGTCCAAATAAATACTTGTTGTTCCCCCGATCTCTAGACCCGGGACATGGCCCGGGATTCGGGATATCTTCCCTCATCAGTAGAGAAAGTTAATAGGGGTGGAAGAGAAGGCTGCCTCGTAACCGTCACGGGCCTCGTTGCCCAGCACGCAGGTGCGTCGTCCAGAAACTCGTCAGCTTGGGAGGCTCAAGGGAGCCCTTATGTAGAAAAAACAGCAATGGACCGCACACCGGTAGCCCCTCCTCCGGGTCGCCCCTAAGCACTCTAGTATGTGCAGTGCCTGAAGTTCGAAGAATTACTGAAAGTTCGTAAGTGGTTCACCTACGTAGGTGCAAGTAAATACTTGTTGTTCCCCCGATCTCTACACCCGGGACATGGCCCTGGTTTCGGGATATCTTCCCTCATCAGTAGAGAAAGTCAATAGGGGTGGAAGAGAAGGCCGCCTCGTAACTGTCACGGGCCTCGTTGCCCAGCACGCAGGTGCGTCGTCCCGAAGCTCGTCAGCTTGGGAGGCTCAAGGGAGCCCTTATGTAGAAAAAACAACTATTGACCGCACACCGCTAGCCCCTCCTCCGGGTCGCCCCTAAGCACTCTGGTATGTGCAGTGCCTGAAGTTCGAAGAATTACTGAAAGTTCGTAAGTGGTTCACCTATGTAGGTGCAAGTAAATACTTGTTGTTCCCCCGATCTCTAGACCCGGGACATGGCCCGGGTTTCGGGATATCTTCCCTCATCAGTAGAGAAAGTCAATAGGGGTGGAAGAGAAGGCCGCCTCGTAACCGTCACGGGCCTCGTTGCCCAGCACGCAGGTGCGTCGTCCAGAAGCTCCTCAGCTTGGGAGGCTCAAGGGAGCCCTTATGTAGAAAAAACAGCAATGGACCACACACCGCTAGCCCCTCCTCCGGGTCGCCCCAAAGCACTCTGGTATGTGCAGTGCCTGAAGTTCGAAGAATTACTGAAAGTTCGTAAGTGGTTCACCTATGTAGGTGCAAGTAAATACTTGTTGTTCCCCCGATCTCTAGACCCGGGACATGGCCCGGGTTTTGGGATATCTTCCCTCATCAGTAGAGAAAGTCAATAGGGGTGGAAGAGAAGGCCGCCTCGTAACCGTCACGGGCTTCGTTGCCCAGCACGCAGGTGCGTCGTCCAGAAGCTCATCTGCTTGGGAGGCTCAAGGGAGCTCTTATGTAGAAAAAACAGCAATGGACCACACACCGCTAGCCCCTCCTCCGGGTCGCCCCTAAGCACTCTGGTATGTTCAGTGCCTGAAGTTCGAAGAATTACTGAAAGTTCATAAGTGGTTCACCTATGCAGGTGCAAGTAAATACTTGTTGTTCCCCCGATCTCTAGACCTGGGAAATGGCCCGGGTTTCGGGATATCTTCCCTCATCAGTAGAGAAAGTCAATAGGGGTGGAAGAGAAGGCCGCCTCGTAACCGTCACGGGCCTCGTTGCCCAGCACGCAGGTGTGTCGTCCAGAAATTCGTCAGCTTGGGAGGCTCAAGGGAGCCCTTATGTAGAAAAAACAGCAATGGACCGCACTCCGCTAGCCCCTCCTCCGGGTCGCCCCTAAGCACTCTGGTATGTGCAGTGCCTGAAGTTCGAAGAATTACTGAAAGTTTGTAAGTGGTTCACCTATGTAGGTGCAAGTAGATACTTGTTGTTCCCCCGATCTCTAGACCCGGGACATGGCCCGGGTTTCGGTATATCTTCCCTCATCAGTAGAGAAAGTCAATAGGGGTGGAAGAGAAGGCCGCCTCGTGACCGCCACGGGCCTCGTTGCCCAGCACGCAGGTGCGTCGTCCAGAAGCTCGTCAGCTTGGGAGGCTCAAGGGAGCCCTTATATAGAAAAAACAACAATGGACCACACACCGCTAGCCCCTCCTCCGGGTTGCCCCTAAGCACTCCGGTATGTGCAGTGCCTGAAGTTCGAAGAATTACTGAAAGTTCGTAAGTGGTTCACCTATGTAGGTGCAAGTAAATACTTGTTGTTCCCCCGATCTCTAGACCCGGGACATGGCCCGGGTTTCGGGATATCTTCCCTCATCAGTAGAGAAAGTCAATAGGGGTGGAAGAGAAGGCCGCCTCGTAACCGTCACTGGTCTTGTTGCCCAGCAAGCAGGTGCGTCGTCCAGAAGCTCGTCAGCTTGGGAGGCTCAAGGGAGCCCTTATGTAGAAAAAACAGCAATGGACCGCACACCGCTAGCCCCTCCTATGGGTTGCCCTAAGCACTCTGGTATGTGCAGTGCCTGAAGTTCGAAGAATTACTGAAAGTTCGTCAGTGGTTCACCTATGTAGGTGCAAGTAAATACTTGTTGTTCCCCCGATCTCTAGACCCGGGACAATCTACGAAAGCGCACACGCTTCAAAGAACTGCATTTACCATGATGGTCATGGGGTATACCCGCTGGTGGGTGGAGTAGAGTGCGACCTATGGACTTTCACTTAATATAGCTCCCACGAGCCACACGAGCTGACGAGCTCAGGTTATGCACTACGCGCCGTGAGAGGTACCAGACCCGATAATACTTGGCAGCCTGCACAGCAAACCCCGAAGAATTGCCGATACTCTGCTGATGAAGGACAACAATCCTGAAACACCGGTGTCCAGAGTTGGCCTGCAACTTTGCCTTTACACTTCAGAATCTACGAAAAGCGCACACGCTTCAAAGAACTGCATTTACCATGATGCTCATGGGGTACACCCGCTGGTGGGTGGAGTAGAGTGCGACCTATGGACTTTTACCTAGAGATGCTAACTGCACATTAAAGCTTTAACATGCATCTAACTAAAAACAACAAACAAAGCTATTACAACACATCCTTTTCACTTGAATTAATCGAATAACCAAAAACAGTGTTGGTCATAAGTTAAACTGATTCCTTAATATAGTTTAGTTTCTGTACGAGGACGATGAAGAAGAACCAATAAGTTCAAAATAATCCAATCAGATGATCAACAGAAATTTCTTGTTTCCTTTATTAGTGTCCAAAAATTCAAATTCCCGGCACATGATTAGCTGACACGTGTTTCATATGTACTCAGACTTTTTCAAGGCAAAAATTGGGAATATTGGCAATATCGTAATATATAAGGTCAATACAAGTTTGTACGCAGCGTACATCAATATTACATTTATTTTGATTTCTACATTTAAGGGATTGGGACATAATTTATGGGCAATATCTGGGCTTTGTTTAGCTCCGCTTTTGTGGGATTCCATTGATTTGCTGGATGTCAGATGTGGCATTGGTACATACTTATATGTCTTGACCTTATATATTACGATATCCGTACTTGGATTCCAGATTCTTTTTCATTTGATGCGCTGCAGTGACGGACCTGGTCTCTTACTACAGTTTGCCAATATTCCAAATTTTTGCCTTGAAAAAGTCTGAGTACAGACGAAACACGTGCCGGCTAATCGTGTGCTGGGAATTTACATTTTTGGTCACTAATAAAGTATACAAGAAATTTCTATTGATGATCTAATTGGATTATTTTGAATGTATTGGTTCTTCTTCATCGTCCTCTTTGTGCAGAAACTAAACTATATTATGGAATCAGTTTAACTTATGACCAACACTGTTTTTGGTTATTCAATGAATTCAAGTCAAAAGGATGTTCTGTAATAGCCTTGTTTGACATGGAAAATGATGCAGGGGAACCAACCTGCCGAGTAGAGGCCTGGCAAAGCTTGGGCTCTGGATGCTCCACCTTGTTTCTCCGCCGAGCAGCACCTCAGAAAGTCAAACAGCCTAGGTGGAGGTTTGCAGACCCTCATTTTAAGCCTTACCTCCCCTCTGAGTACTTGGAGCCATGGATGTTGTTTAGGGGTCACCAGGGATTGCAGGTGCGCCTCCTGGCTTGCCCCATGCTCCCCCTGGCACTGCCTTTGAGACCCCTAGCCTCAGAGGTGGCAAAATCAGCACCAGGAACACAGTTAAACAAACTTTAGTTAAACTTAAGTTTAACTTAATACAAAATCCTAACTTAAAACAAATCCTAACGTAAAACAAAATCCTAATTTAAAACAAAATCCTAATTTAGGACAAAATCCTAATTTAAGACAAAATCCTAATTTAGGACAAAATCCTAATTTAGGACAAAATCCTAACTTAAGACAAAATCCTAATTTAGGACAAAATCCGATTTTAAGACAAAATCCTAATTTAAGACTACTAAATGCCTTCTGTGAATACCAAAAGTAGTAAGTTTAGGATTTTGTCTTAAGTTAGTTCTGTGAATCGGACCCATTGAGTTTATTGATCTGCCACTGATTCATACCAACAGGGGAGTAACTACCATTGGTGCAGCAGGTGGCGTCACAATTCTGCATCCCCAAGTGAGGCGTAACGAGAAGAAATAGCTTTATTTCTCCTCTATACTTCCTTTTTCTATGCGTGATGCAGACCGCATCACACATAGGAGTAAAATGAATTGTTTTTGTGCAGAAATGTGTCCCTTCCTGCACAAAAGTAATCCTGCCAGTAACACAGACACCTTTGCACTATGGTTCAAGGGAGCCTGCATTGACTCTAAGCAGCACAGAGGGCGCCAGCGCAAGGAGAGGGCAGAAAGGCTCCATATCTTTGTAAATATAGAGCATTCCTACTCTCTCCCCTTCTTGCAATGCAGCGTAGCAACTTTGCTTGCTACTCTGTATGAAGGATTAGTAAATATGCCCCTGGCGGTGCATAGGCCCTGCAGAGCAGACAAGGGTAGAGTCCATGCTGTCAACTCAAGTTAAAGTATAGACAGGTGGCTTGTTTATAGAAGCAGTTGCATATAGAGTGTGATGTCATTTGACTCAAGAAAAGCAAACTTAGATGTAACTGATGACAGAAGGTGAAACTACTGCACAACTGACCAGACGTTGCATCATCGCAATTTATCTTTGTGTGTTATTCTAAAATAATAAAACATGTTTAAAAAAGTATAACTTGTCCCAGGAAATAAGGAGCTTTAATTACACATGTTTGGTTGGGCATTAATGGCCCTAGACACTGATGAACATTATTGCCCCGGTGCTGTGACTATCAAGTGGACCAGTCAGCCAAAAACCGCAATGGTCCCAGGTATGATCAAACACTGATGTCCCCCACTACCAATGAGTGGTATCAATTATATCCTTAGGTCAATGTGCTCTCCTATCTGCTGATCTTGTGTGTATTGAAGAAACCAGTGCTTATTTGAGCCGGTGGTTACCGGTGCTCGGCACGGGAAATTAATTGTCAACACTAGAGCTTGTGACAGTCTGCCACATAGTGACACTGTCGGGCTAATTTAGAGATGACCAGTTCAACAGTTAATTATTAATTCAATACATAATAAAAATGACAATTACCTGCCAACCAAGAGATTCTTGTAGCTTTTGGGGCATGAAATAGTTCAAATTTTCACATCTGAGGGAGTGTGATGGTTAGTAGTTGTGCTGTTTCTATCATTGGCAGAATAGGAGGGACAATTCTTGGTGCAAACTGCAGTGGCCTCATGACGAGAGTCATGGCACTTATTTTTTTAACAAATTGAGCACTGGAAGAAACCCATAATCAGTGACATGTCTCCGACTCAGAGAGCGCTACATATGTTTGTTCTGGGGAGGGCCGAAAGGGCTGAAGAAATTGAAGAAACCTTCAATTCATTTACACCCACCTCTGGAGGCAGCCATATGTCTGAGATAAGAAGGCCGACAGAGACCCTCCCAACAGCAAAATATCTCAGGGAGTTAACCATATGCCACTGATATTGTGAAATCTAAATGCAGGCATGACCATCTCACACTGAGGTCGGTAAACTGTGTAGCATTTAATTTGGTAACGGTAACTACCTCCACACCACTACGAAACGGAGCAAGCATTGGTAATACCAATAGGTCTGCCTTAAAAGTGAAACTGCCCCTCCACTCACTCTATCATCTCACATGTACACAATCACAATGAAATACCCACTAACATATGCATGGCAGACTTATGCTTGTAGGTGGAAATAAAGTTAAACATATCTGCGGTTGGCTGTCTTACACTGATATTGTACTTAGTGCATCATTACTGAGAACTACCATGATGGCCATCTTGGAATTCTGAAAGCATGATGCACTATTGACATTACTATAACCTTAATTGCCCCGCTGCTGTGACTATGAAGTGGATCAGTCAGCCAAAAACCACAATGGTCCCAGGCATAATTAAACATGAATCCCCCCCCCCTATCAAGGAACTTTAATATCATTGTGCGTTAATGGGCATTAATGTCGGCAGAAAGGTATGAGAATTAATACCCCAGAAGTGAGCATTAGTGGTCTCACTCAGTGAAGGGTTTTAATAGCCTCAGGTTGTTGGAAATGGCCCTTTTTGCAGGGTTACCCCAAACTTTTTGCCTTATCCTCCTCTTTTTACTGAACTCTTTTTGTTGGCCTTACGACTCTGAGCAGGTTATAACTGCTAATCATGGCTAAAGTGTATGTGTTTCTTCCCTAAATGTGTGTAATTAGTGTATACCTGATTGACATATTTAGTTACCTGTAAGCCCCTTGTAAAGTGGTATATCATTGAAGGGCCTGTGTGTGCAGTTTGCTGCCAGATTGACTTGACATTTTAAACCACTTGCCAAGCCTTAAACCCCCCCTTATATTACACATAGGCCACTACTAAGGTGTGCCCTTGGGAACTCCATGGGCAGGGTGCTGTGTAACTAAAAAGCATGACATGTACTTTTAAGTTTTACATGTTCTGGTACTGACAAACAGCTACATTCATTTTTCACTACTGTGAGGCCAATTTCTCTCATAGGCTAACATTGTGGATTCCTTAAAATACCTTTTAAGCTGCAACTCTTCATCATAAAGGAGTAGCTTCATCATGTTTCATATCTTTGGAATGGTGGTGATAAATTCTCTTTAGTGGAAACGTTTGATTTGCATTATCATTTTAGAAATGGCACTTTTAGAAAGTGGACATTTCTCTGCTCTTAACTTTGCTCTGTGTGCCTGCAGCCTGTCTCTAATACACGTCTCGGCTGGGTGACAGCTACACTTTGAGCATTCCCTCCAGACAGCCACAAACACAAGAAGGGCTGGATGTGACAGAGGGCTTATTTGCATTATTCTGAGGGAGAGGTAGCTCACATTTACATCTGAATAGGCTGTGTCCTTTCCTCACACAAAGGGCTGCTTATCCCCCACAAATAGCCTGGCAGGCAGGACTGGGTTGAAATGGATCCTTGTACACTTCAGAGAGCTCCTTTGAAGTTACCCCCTACATCAAAGGCCCTTATGGGTATAAGTACCAGGGCTCTGACCCCATCAAATCAGTACACTGTTGGACCTGGGTGAAATCTGCTGGAGTAAAGACTGCTGCGCTGTAAGGATTGCCACTTTGCATTGACTGACTGTTCGAAAAAAACTGCTTTTCTGCTTTGCTGAGCTGCCCTGCTGCCTGCTGATCTCTACCCTGCTGAGGGCAAGGACTGGAACCATCTCACTTGAACTCAGAGTGACTCCAAGGGTTTGCTGGCTTGCCTCCTGTTTTATGAAGTCTCAGGGACCCAAAAGAATTCCTGAAATCCTGCTGGACTCTGCCATATGTGAGTCCCACCCTTGCCTGAGGTGCCCCCTACAGTCCTGGGCCTCACACGTGGGCTGTGCAGCTGATTTCTAAAAATAAAGGAAACATTGCCTTGACTGCGTGAGAAATTCCACTGCATAGGCCTTCGACACAGAGGCTTCTCGGCAACAGCAGACCCACAGCCGGCGCAGCTTGATGACAACGCTCTACACGGCTCAACAATGACGCATTGCATTCACTTTAACTGAGTTCACCAATGACGCAGGACCCCCTTTGTGCTGCTCAGAGATGACGCAGGAGGCTCTTGACATCAACAAAAGCTCCATCCAAGGTATTTCTTAAGTCTGACCTGTCTGGGGCCTGTTGCCAGCCTGCTCTCCATCGCGGTCAGCTTGAACTTTGAATTTGCATGGGTCCCTCGCGACCTCAAATAACCTTTTGACCACTAGTGACTTCTATGCACTCGACTTCTACTTATTGGATTTTTATCGTTTTGGTCTTGTTTTACTCAGACAAATATTAGAGTGAAGGAAGAAGGGGCAGTTTGCAGCTGCCCCATGGTACCCTGCTCGCAACTGTGAACAAAGCACTAGGGCTGCTATGAGCTGTCTCTGTCTTCCTACATCATCAGTATTTAGAGAATGAACAGGAACTGAGACAGGCGACCTTGTGGCCTGTTCATAATTGTAAACAGTACACTGGGGAAGGTGTTAACTTTCTTCATGCAAATTCCAAACCAATGTTCTCTCTATGGGCCTGCCCTATCTTTTTATGTGCAGAGATCTCCTCCCCAACTACGGACTGTCTGCAGTTGTAAAGTTACTATTAAGTTGCAGTTTTGTGAACACTGAAAAAGAGTAAACTTACACAAAAATGTAAGTTTAACTGTGTGAATGACGCTCTACGTCTATCACACTTCTCTCTCCAATATCACTTCTTCCTGTTCTGCTGACTCATAGAACTGCAGGTCACTAGCACCCACTATCTCTCTGTCTCTCTCTCTCTCTTCGGTATCGCATCATCTTGTTTTGCTGACTAATGGAAACCCCAGGTTAATGACCTTTGTCTCTCTCTGACATTAAACCATTAACATATACAAGCTCATGGAATTACAGATTCAATGCCCTCGTTCTCTCTTTTCTTGTTTCTTTCTTCAGTATCACCTCATCATGTTCTAGTGACCTATAGAAATATCAAGTCAATGACATCCCCAATTCTGCTGACTCACGGAAGAATTAGGTCAATGACCTCCTTCTCAGTGTCTCTCTTTCTCTCTGTCTATGATAGCACCTCACCATGTTCTGCTTAGTCATGGAAACTCCAGGTCAATGACCTCTGTTTTTCTCCAGCATCATGCCATCCATGTCTATAGGCTCAACGAATAACCAGGTTAATGCATGTTCTCTCTCTTCTCTATCATCAACTGATTCTATTTAGCTTCCTCGTGGAACTGCAGGTGAATGACATCCCTGTCTCTATCTCTCCTCCCCCCTTAGAGATTACCTCTACACATTCTGCTGACTCATGTACTCCCAGGTCAATGGTCTCTCCCATATCACACCTTCTACAGACCTATGGTATCCCTAGGTCAATATGCTCTGCTTGCTACACTTGTGTATGTTGAAGAAATACAAGCTCAGTGAAATGTCTCCCATTCTTATAGAGACCTAAGGATATGTTTGCTCTGAGGAGGGTAGAGAGAGCTGTTGAAATTGAAGAAACTTTAAACTCTTCATAACCAACCTCTGGAGTGAGACATATGTGTGACTTAAGGAGACTGACGAAAAACCTCCTAACAGCAAAATATCTCAAGGAGTTAACCATATGCTGCCGATATTTGTATAAATTTGAAAGCAGCCATGACCAACTCACCGTGAAGCTGGTAAACTGTGTATCATTTAATTGGGTAAAGGTAACTACCACTACAGTACTACGAAATGGAGCAAGCATTGGCAATACCAATATGTGTGCCGTTAAAATTAAACTGCCACTCCACTCACTCATTTTAGCATTCTCACATGTACACAATCACAAAGAAATACCCAATAACATATGCATGGCAGGCATATGCTTATAGGTAGAAAACAAATGAAACATACTTGCGGTTGGCCATCTTGCAATGATATTGTACATAGTGTATCATTGCTGAGAACTACCATGGTGGCCATTTTGGAATGGTGAAACAATGATGCACTATTGACATTGCCATTCCATGAAGGTCGCCTGGTTTTGAGGCAGTGGTCATGTGGAATGAGGCGCTCTGCAGATGAAATGAGTGACAAACAAGCAGACCATTAACACTGTCTGGGGTGCTCTACTATGCTCAAAGAAACAAAATAAGTAGAGGGGAAGGTAAGAAATGTAAGAGGACCTATAAAATGAGAAAATGGAAAGCAAATTGACCGGTGCACTAGTCCTGACAATGAAGCACGCTGATTTCCAGCGCACTAAAGCACAGGCAGATGTGCACATGTGACGAGTTAAATGCATTCACTCAGAGGTCAAGAGAGCCAATGGCTGAAGTGGGCTGCCTATGTTGTATGTTCTCATAGACGGTATGCTCTCAAGGATAGAAGCAGAGTGTAAATGACACTCAACCAGACTAATGACAGAAGAAGCCCAACGACAAGCTCCTTCAATTATGTATATGTTAAATGTATGTATATATTATTTCAAATGAATCCTCCCTCCTCGGGGGGACAAATGGAGTGCACTCACGGAGTTTTTCAAAAGCGATTTTTAATCGAATATTCAACACAGGCAATTCTTCACAGCAACATTTTGCTGTGAAGAATTGCCCGTTTGTCCCCCCCCCGGGAGGGAGGATTTATTTGAAATACAAAAACGGCGTGGCTCTGCCTTGGAGTAATGGCACCGCTAAAGGAAGCGCCACAGAATCCTGCAAGGAAATACGAGCCCCTGCATGGAAAATATATATATATATCTACATATATAAAATGGGCGGGCCCCCAGCAAAGTGGAGGTGTTTTCTTGAATATATATATGTATCTATCTATCTATCTATCTATCTATCTATCTATCTATCTATCTATCTATATATATATATATATATATACATATATATATATATATATATATATATATATATCCCAAGAAGCAAAACAGGGTCCTGCTGAGATCCTTTCTCCCAAGCCAGGTGGCGCAAAAATATCGGCGGACCACAAAAGCCGATTCAATATTCAATTGCAAGGTTGCTTCAAAGCAAAGAGTTGCGCACTCAGGATTCCGTATTACCAGATGGTTTTTATTGTTTACAGTTTCACACGCTACGCGTTTCGACACTGTGTGTGTGTTTGTGTGTGTGTGTGTATTTTTTATTGTTTTATTACAAGATCCTGGCAGACAACTAAGCCTGTCAGACATTCCTAAGACATTATAGGAAGAATTATTACAGTGTAAATCTTCTACTCTCTTGTTTGTAAAAGGGTGTAATTAGCACCAAAATCATTGCCTAGAAAGGTAATCTGTGAAATTTCGCAAAATAATATGAAAGCAGGCTTTAGCACGGCGTAATAACAATCCACCTCTAAACCCAATTGGCTTTAACATATGTTTCATAATAAATAAATGAGGCCTACTGCCTTTTTCATATGCTTTTATAATAAACAGATCAGATCTGTGGCATCTGAAAATGTTTTTCCCAGTGAAACAATAAGACCATTAGCCTTTATCACTCGATTGTCACCATAACCAACTTAGACCTAATATATTGAGCATACGTTTTCATATAAGGCAACTGTTTAGATTTACTGTAATAAAATTACAAGTAAATGCAAAATGCTTTGTCCGAGGGAGTAACCAACAACAAAAACTAGCCTACTGTATTGAGCATAAGCTTTCCCCAAGGCAACCATCAGGCGTAAAGTCATAACATTACAGATAGATAAAGAATTACAGTTGGCAAATCAAAATGCTCTCTGTCCTAACAGGGCTAATAAGAATTATCACAGTGCAAATGGTCTATCCACACGGTTTGTCAGAGGGGGTAACCAGCACCAAAACCATTCCCTATTGTGGGAATCTGTGAGATTTCTTGTAACATATTACCGTTCTGTAGAATTTAATACAGAGTCATAATAATCCACCCTTAACTGGCTATTGATTTTAATATATGCCTTTCATAATAAATATGTCAGACCTACTGCCTTTATCAGACCTTTTCATAATACACAGATTAGGCCTATTGCCTTGCTCATTGGCGTACATAATGCCACTACTCACACTGCCTGACACTGCAAGTACTAAATTGCTGTACGGTAGGCTGACCCAAAATGTGAATGATAATGGCAGGATAGACCAATTAGGGGTAACTGACAATAGTAATTATCATGAGGACTGCATTTGTTTATCTCCCAATGACTGTACTGTATAGAAATACAGAGGGTATTGGATATTGCACTAGCTAAGTATGTTATCTGAGGGTGCTACACAGATAGAAAGCATCGCACAGACTTCTCTGACTGATTGTTTAAACAGTTATGTTGTTTTAATAACTGGTGATCAGTTAAAATTGTATTTTATTATTTTTGCACTTGCACTTTATTTCACATATTTATTTGCACTCTTGCATAATGTAAGGCCCAACAAACAATCAATATTAATTGTATATGCATAAGATATTAGAAGTATTTCTTCTATTTCAATGCTTTGAAAAAAGGCGGGCAATGTGTATCAGTTTTTTTCACCATTTGCACTAGTATTTATTGCTGATTGGCCCTGGGCATGTCATGTGATCAAGACAGTGTTTCACTGTCGAAACACGTAATGCTGGGCAATCGCCATCAAGAAAGCTGCTGAATTGGATGCAATAAACCGCACTTGAATCTTATCTACACGTTGTGGTCCGTACCTGTTTTCTTGGGGAACCCGGGGCTGAACAGGACTGTGAAAATCTGTATATGTATGTATGTATTTTTAATTGTTTTATTACAAGATCCTGGCAGACAACTAAGCCTGTCTGGCGTTCCTAAGACATTATAGGAAGAACTATTACAGTGTAAATCTTCTACTCTGTTGTTTGTAAAAGGGTGGAATCAGCACCAAACTCATTGCCTAGAAGGGTAATCTGTGAAATTTTGCATAATAAAATGAAAGCAGGCTTTAGCACGGTGTAATAACAATCCACCTCTAAACCCAATTGGCTTTAACATATGTTTCATAATAAATAAATGAGGCCTACTGCCTTTTTCATAAGCTTTTATATTAAACAGATCAGATCTGTGGCATCTGAAATTGTTTTTCCCAGTGAAACAAGAAGACCATTAGCCTTTATCACTCGATTGTTACCATAACCAACTTAGACCTAATATATTGAGCATACGTTTTCATATAATGCAACTGTTTAGATTTACTGTAATAAAATTACAAATAAATGCAAAATGGTTTGTCCGAGGAAGTAACCAACAACAAAAATTAGCCTACTGTATTGAGCACAAGCTTTCCCCCAAGGCAACCATCTGGCGTAAAGTCATAACATTACAGATAGAAATGGAATTACAGTTGGGAAATTAAAATGCTCTCTGTCCTAAAAGGGCCTAATTAGAAATTATCACAGTGCAAATGGTCTATCCACATGGTTTGTCAGAGGGGGTAACCAGCACCAAAACAATTCCCTATTGTAGGAATTTGTTAGATTTCTTGTAAAATATATTTCCTTCTGTAGACTTTATTACAGAGTCATAATAATCCACCCTTAACTGGCTATTAATTTTAATATATGCCTTTCATAATAAATATGTCAGACCTACTGCCTTTATCAGACCTTTTCATAATACACAGATTAGGCCTATTGCCTTGCTCATTGGAGTACATAATGCCACTACTCACACTGCCTGACACTGCAAGTACTAAATTGCTGTACGGTAGGCTGACCCAAAATGTGAATGATAATGGCAGGATAGACCAATTAGGGGTAACTAACAATAGTAATTATCATGAGGACTGCATTAGTTTATCTCCCACTGACTGTACTGTATAGAAATACAGAGCGTATTGGATATTGCACTAGCTAAGTATGTTATCTGAGGGTGCTACACAGATAGAAAGCATCGCACAGGCTTCTCTGACTGATTGTTTAAACAGTTATGTTGTTTTAATAACTGGTGATTAGTTAAGATTGTATTTTATTATTTTTGCACTTGCACTTTATTTCACATATTTATTTGCAATTTTGCACAACGTAAGGCCCAACAAACAATCAATATTAATTGTATATGCATAAGATATTAGAAGTATTTCTTCTATTTCGATGCTTTGAAAAAAGGCGGGCATTGTGTATCAGTTTTTTTCACCATTTGCACTAGTTTTTATTGCTGATTGGCCCTGGGCATGTCATGTGATCAAGACAGTGTTTCACTGTCGAAACGCGTAATGCTGGGCACTTGCCATCAAGAAATGCTGCTGAATTGCATGCAATAAACCGCACTTGAATCTTATCTACACGCTGTGGTCCGTACCTGTTTTCTTGGGAAATACCGAGCTGAACAGGCCTGTGAAAATCTGTATATATATGTATGTATGTATGTATGTAATGTATTTTTAATTGTTTTATAACAAGATCCTGGCAGACAACTAAGCCTGTCAGACGTTCCTAAGACATTATAGGAAGAATTATTACAGTGTAAATCTTCTACTCTATTGTTTGTAAAAGGGTGGAATCAGCACCAAAATCATTGCCTAAAAAAGGTAATCTGTGAAATTTTGCATAATAAAATGAAAGCAGGCTTTAGCACGGTGTAATAACAATCCACCTCTAAACCCCATTGGCTTTAACATATGTTTCATAATAAATAAATGAGGCCTACTGCCTTTTTCATAAGCTTTTATATTAAACAGATCAGATCTGTGGCATCTGAAATTGTTTTTCCCAATGAAACAAGAAGATCATTAGCCTTTATCACTCGATTGTTACCATAACTAACTTAGACCTAATATATTGAGCATACGTTTTCATATAATGCAACTGTTTAGATTTACTGTAATAAAATTACAAATAAATGCAAAATGGTTTGTCCGAGGAAGTAACCAACAACAAAAATTAGCCTACTGTATTGAGCACAAGCTTTCCCCCAAGGCAACCATCTGGCGTAAAGTCATAACATTACAGATAGATATGGAATTACAGTTGGGAAATTAAAATGCTCTCTGTCCTAAAAGGGCCTAATTATCACAGTGCAAATGGTCTATCCACATGGTTTGTCAGAGGGGGTAACCAGCACCAAAACCATTCCCTATTGTGGGAATCTGTGAGATTTCTTGTAAAATATATTTCCTTCTGTAGACTTTATTACAGAGTCATAATAATCCACCCTTAACTGGCTATTAATTTTAATATATGCCTTTCACAATAAATATGTCAGACCTACTGCCTTTATCAGACCTTTTCATAATACACAGATTAGGCCTATTGCCTTGCTCATTGGAGTACATAATGCCACTACTCACACTGCCTGACACTGCAAGTACTAAATTGCTGTACGGTAGGCTGACCCAAAATGTGAATGATAATGGCAGGATAGACCAATTAGGGGTAACTGACAATAGTAATTATTATGAGGACTGCATTAGTTTATCTCCCACTGACTGTACTGTATAGAAATACAGAGGGTATTGGATATTGCACTAGCTAAGTATGTTATCTGAGGGTGCTACACAGATAGAAAGCATCGCACAGGCTTCTCTGACTGATTGTTTAAACAGTTATGTTGTTTTAATAACTGGTGATTAGTTAAAATTGTATTTTATTATTTTTGCACTTGCACTTTATTTCGCATATTTATTTGCAATCTTGCACAATGTAAGGCCCAACAAACAATCAATATTAATTGTATAATGCATAAGATATTAGAAGTATTTCTTCTATTTCAATGCTTTGAAAAAAGGCGGGCAATGTGTATCAGTTTTTTTCACCATTTGCACTAGTATTTATTGCTGATTGGCCCTGGGCATGTCATGTGATCAAGACAGTGTTTCACTGTCGAAACACGTAATGCTGGGCAATCGCCATCAAGAAAGCTGCTGAATTGGATGCAATAAACCGCACTTGAATCTTATCTACACGCTGTGGTCCGTACCTGTTTTCTTGGGGAATCCCTGGCTGAACAGGCCTGTGAAAATCTGTATATGTATGTATGTATTTTTAATTGTTTTATTACAAGATCCTGGCAGACAACTAAGCCTGTCAGACGTTCCTAAGACATTATAGGAAGAATTATTACAGTGTAAATTTTCTACTCTATTGTTTGTAAAAGGGTGGAATCAGCACCAAAATCATTGCTTAGAAAGGTAATCTGTGAAATTTTGCATAATAAAATGAAAGCAGGCTTTAGCACGGTGTAATAACAATCCACCTCTAAACCCAATTGGCTTTAACATATGTTTCATAATAAATAAATGAGGCCTACTGCCTTTTTCATAAGCTTTTATATTAAACAGATCAGATCTGTGGCATCTGAAATTGTTTTTCCCAGTGAAACAAGAAGATCATTAGCCTTTATCACTCGATTGTTACCATAACTAACTTAGACCTAATATATTGAGCATACGTTTTCATATAAGGCAACTGTTTAGATTTACTATAATAAAATTACAAATAAATGCAAAATGGTTTGTCCGAGGAGGTAACCAACAACAAAAACTAGCCTACTGTATTGAGCACAAGCTTTCCCCCAAGGCAACCATCTGGCGTAAAGTCATAACATTACAGATAGATATGGAATTACAGTTGGGAAATTAAAATGCTCTCTCTCCTAAAAGGGCCTAATTAGAAATTATCACAGTGCAAATGGTCTATCCACATGGTTTGTCAGAGGGGGTACCAGCACCAAAACAATTCCCTATTGTAGGAATTTGTTAGATTTCTTGTAAAATATATTTCCTTCTGTAGACTTTATTATAGAGTCATAATAATCCACCCTTAACTGGCTATTAATTTTAATATATGCCTTTCATAATAAATATGTCCGCCCTACTGCCTTTATCAGACCTTTTTATAATACTCAGATTAGGCCTATTGCCTTGCTCATTGGCGTACATAATGCCACTACTCACACTGCCTGACACTGCAAGCTCTAAATTACGATACGGTGGGCTGACCCAAAATGTGAATGATAATGGCAGGATAGACCATATATATATATATATATATATTTATATATATATATATATATATATATATATATATATATATATATATATATATATATATATATATATATACATATACAGAATATTCATATTCAGTTGAAGTGCACGAATGGTTAATGAATTATGCCCACTGGGGCAGAATTGACAGTATAATGTGTAATAGTACTGGACCATCAGTTGAATAATTGGAAAAGAATGGAATTGTCCTTAATATTGAATCTCAGGTGTAACTATTATGAATTTTTACATTTGTTGCATTATTTGTCTGAATTAAATTCAAATAATGAGTTGCAACAACGTAGAACCAACCATCAGAAAGGAACAAACATTGCATTTCTATGAGTAATGAAATACTACAAAATGGCGCCTATGTTTCCTTACCTATTGATGTGGTGCGGTAGTCCTATGTTTATGTTGATTTTCTGTGATGTCCACACTTATGTTTTTTTATATATATACTTTTTTGAAACAAGGAAATAATGACCCGTGATCAAGGAGCTGGGCTCCGAAACGCGTCGGGCAGGATTGCCGATTTATGATTAAATAAACCCTTTCACATGCAAAACGGAGTTTGGGTTCGGTTCTTTCGATCTTTTCACGAAGAAGTCCACGAAGGAGAGGGTGCAATATATATATATATATATATATATATATATATATATGTATGTATGTATGTATGTATGTATGTATGTATATATATATATATATATATATATATATATATATATATATATATATATGTGTGTATGTAAGTATATATATATATATATATATTACCTACTGGCAGGCGCCAGTAGGTAGTTATAGTTAGGACCAAGTTTCCATAGGAGGAGCATTTTTTGTTTTGCTTATAACTTTGGCGTCGTTTAATGAATCTACATGAAATCTTCAAAACTAATTCATTGTTCATATCAACTCCTATGTGGAAAGTGTGGAGGAGATTGGTCAAGGGGGGGCCGAGATAAAAGGGGGTCCCAAAACATGTTCTCTCCATGTTAATTTCCATAGGAAACTTTAGACAAGGCTACAGGTCGAACAGGTGAACGGAATTACACCAAATTTGGCAGGGAGAAGGGTCTTGGTCTAGAAAGCACGCTTTTGTTTATTTGGTGTAAATTTGTTCCGTAGTTTTGGAGAAATATCGAAATTTACAGATATCGATATTTGGGAATTCTGCCATCTGATTGGCTGAGGCCTTATCAGCACGAGCTTGCTGTTGATTGGCTGCGAGCGGTGCGAGCAGTTGCAACTAGGAAGTGTTCGACCACCATTTTGTGATTCCGTTGAAGCGAGTAAGGGGAAAAAAGGGTGAAAAAAGTGGGAAAGAGGAGGGTAGGAGCACTGTAACCTCTGTGGGGTGTTTAGGGTGTGCTATAGAGGGGGTGCTAAGCGAAGTATTCACCCCTATCGGTGTGAAAGTGGTGGGCTACGGAAATTAAGTGAGGTATTGCTTGGAGTCTGATGCTGCTAAGGTGAGCTGGTGCGGGACTCGGGGTTTAAAGCGTGAGCCAAAATTATGTATCTTATGCTGCTAAGTCATGTGCCGTGGCCGCTGCACTACACCTGTGAAAGTAGTGTCAGCATGAGTTTATACCTTCTAGGATGAACTACTGACCCATACTGGTCTGAAAGTCCTGCGGTACGGAAAATATGTGAGGTACTGTCTAGAGTCTCATGCTGCTAAGCTGAGCTGCTGTCGGGGATGAAAGCGTGAGCCCAAACTGTGTGTCATATGCTGTGAAGTCATGTGCTCTTGCCGCTGTGCCACATCTTTCCAAGTAGTGTGAGCATGTAGTTATACCTAGCTCGGATAAACTTTATTTTTTAACATTGTAACTTGTGTGTGGTGCTTAGGGGGTGTTATACAGGGAGGGCGAAGGTAAATTTGCGCGTATCAAATCAATTCGGTATTTGTGAAGTGCAAACTACTCACTCCTACGGGTCTGATGGAGCTGGGGGCGTAAGCTGAGCTGCTGACGGAGTCTGGGTAAAGTCGCTGAACTACTCACCCCTACCGGTCTGAAAGTGCTGGGTACGGATATTAAGTGAGGTATTGCCTAGAGTGTCATGCTGCTAAATTGACATGCTGCTGGACTCGGGGGTGAAACCGTGAGCCTAAACTGTGTGTGCTATGCTGTGAAGTCATGTGCTCTGGGCGCTGTGCCACACATGTCCAACTTGTATATGGTGCTTAGGTGGTGTTGTATAGGGAGTGCGAAGGTAAATCAATACGGTATTTGTAAAGTGCAAACTACTCACCTCAATGGGTGAGTAGAGCCGGTGATCAAAGCAAGAGCTCTGTGCTGCAAAGTGAGATGGTGTGGCCACTGCGCCACAGCTGTGTGGAGAATAAATTTTGGCGAGGGTCCGGGAGTTGCCGTTACCTGGCCCTAAAATAGCTGGCCTAAGTTGTAAGTTATAGGGTGGCTCTAAAAAGAGCCCTTGTGTTCATTAGTTGGAGCTACATATATGTGCGGATGCACAGCTTCAAGTTATTCAGAAAACTCGATTTCCCTGATCTGTGAAGTGTACTCCATCACTTCTGTAGATATCAGCCATATCAAAATGTATGTTGTTGTAGATGGACCCCATTTTGTGGTCTCCGAGGTATGCAGACACAGCTTTGTTGACTTTCTTCCTAGATTTTTCAATCTGTTTTTTTTTTTGTCCTCATTCCACCAAAAGCTGTGCAAATAAACTTTCTCAACCCATTCCATCGTGGGCGCCCAGGGCTAACATTCTTGCATTAGCCTGGGCTTACCCGCCCTGCCCCTTTATTCCGAGGCCTGGTGTATACATAGGACTAGCAGGGCCTTAGACCAGCCTCATTTTTCTTCCCCATTCCAGCAGGGGATCCCACACCGTGCTATTTACATTTTGTGCCAAACCAAATTCTAACCGTGCAGTGGTCAAAGCCGCCCGTAGCCAGATTTCATATAAAGGTGGGCTGGCATCCTTCCATAATTGCATATCTCCCTACGCTAAAAAATAACGCCACTTGTGCCCCCCTTAACAAACTAAAAAGATCAGTGTCCATCCCAAAAACAACTCTAACTAAATTCAAGATCAAGGTCCCTTGTTCCTTAAAAATACCCTCCAGGGCCTTCTCAATCATAGACCAGAAGGAACCGAGGACAGGGCAATCATAAAAAACATGTATGTCATCCGCCTCCACTAGCCCACATCTTGAACAAGATGGAGGAGGAGTCACAAACTTCGCGATCTTTTTTGGCGTATAGTAAAGCCTGTTAATGGTGAAATAATGGTTCTTCTTCAGGGAGGCTGATCTAACATATTTATACAAGATATGGAGAGATCTGTCATAAAGAGCAGCTGATGCCTCTTCCAGCCTAGAGGAATTCCAGATTTGATGCAATGGGGGGGGCCTCAGATTCCTCCTCCTCCAACATTTTTCTATACCAAAGTCCCACTTCCTTCTTCATTGGACTTGGGGATTGGAGAGCGGACTCGATAACCCAGTTCCCACCTATGTTCTCTCTCTCAGCGGTAAACCAGGAACAGATCTGGACATACTTGAATCTGGAGAAAGAGTCCCCTAACATCAGTCTCAAGACCTCCCATGGGAGAACCCCCTCTGATTTTACTATGTCTGACCATACTGTTATACCTGCTCTCCTGAATGGGAGAGAGAGACTATCGTCAAAACATGTCGGCAGACCCGGGGAGTCCCATATTGGGGTGAGATCTGAATAATACTTTATACCCCATCTCCCCTTAACTCTAGACCATACTGAAAGTGCATGTTTCAATACCTTTTTGTAAAATTGTGGCGCGCCAAATTTAAAGAAGGAAACCAGGCCTGCCACCCTCTTGTTCCACCATTGTATTCAATATCCGCCCCCAGTTGGTATCGTCGGGGCTAGTAAGGAGGCATCGAATGTTTTTCAGTTGAAAAGAAAAAGCATTCCACAGGATGTCAGGAAGCGCAAGGCCTCCCTTCATCAGTCTTCTTTTTAACTTTTTCCATGAGATACTTGAGTTTTTATTTGCCCAAATAAAGCTACCTTTTTTCCCCTGGATTCTGGCCAAAGCTTTATGTGGAAAGGTCAGTGGTATCATATTAAAGAGGTACGTCAGTTTCGGTAAAATTACCATTTCAACCAGATTAACACGACCATAAATTGTAAGCTGGAGGTTCTGCCATCTCAGCAAAAGGTGGTCGATATCCTTAGCTACCTTCTTTATATTGGTCTGTGCTATGGTATTAAGGTCCGGTGTAATTATTATACCTAGATATATAAACTGTCTACTTCGAGCTCCCTCCCAATTATCTACCCCCAGCACATTATTTCAGTTTTTTTGGTTATTTATCATGTACCCAGAGTATTTACCAAAGTCTTTAATTATCTCTTCCGCTCTAGGAAAGACCTCGGCCGGATTGCTTGTATAGATTAACAAGTCATCGGCATATAATGCCACCTTACAACTAAAATCTCCAGCAATAGAGAGTGTAACCTGATCATCCAACCGCAACGCTTGTGCCAGAGGCTCAATGTAGAGGCCGAATAGGAGGGGCGAGATGGGACACCCCTGCCTAGTTCCTCTCCTTACACTGAAGCGTGGTGTCAAAATGCCGTTTAATAATATTGCGGCAGATTCTCCCTCGTAGCATCCCCTCAGTGTCTGAATGAAGGCTGTACCGAAGCCCGTCGTGATCAGTACATCCCACATAAAGCCTCAATTGACACGGTCGAAAGCCTTCGCAGCGTCGTAAGCAGCCACTGCCAAGGGGTCCGACCGCGTCTCCGCTAAATCTATGCTTCCGATCAACTGAAGTGATAAATTGTGTATGTATCTTCCAGGCACAAAACCCTTTTGATCAGAATGAATAAATTGCCGGATTAGCTTTGCCAATCTCCCTGCCAAAACGCCTGTGAAGATCTTATAATCCGCGTTTAGCAGGGAGCACAATTGTGGACTCCTTCCATGAGGGAGGTGTCCTACCCACCGGACTGTAGACGTAGTTGAACAATTCACAAAGTCGTGGCACCAGGATATCCTGTAGTACTTTATACAGCTCTCCGGGGAGGGCGTCGGGGCCAGCCGCTTTGTTGTTCTTTATGTTTTTAATATACATGCCGATTTCTTCCTCAGTAAAGGGGCTATTAAGGATATCTCAACCTTGATCTGTTAGTTGCTCTCCAACCACCGTAAGGTGTTGCCTGAGTCTGGTGAGGGCTCTTCTTCATCGTATAGTTTAGAGAACAATAAGAGTAAATGCTTTTCCATATCCTCCTGATGGCATGATATAGTTCCCTGATCATCGATAATTAGGCTGTTTATATTATTCCTGACCCGGTCCGCTCTGATTTTACTGGCTAAGATAGCCCCTGACTTTTCTCCGTATTCGTAGTTGTCCATTGCGTGTTCAGCCCATTGTGCCCTAACTTTTAAATCCAGCAACCCACGATATTCCAGCCGCAGGCGTTCTAAATCGTCTAAGACCTGTGGCAAGTTGTCAGTATAGACAGTGTGTCTTTTATTCTCTAACAAAGAGATTTTACCTTCCAGGTTTTTGAATTTCAACGCCTCCTCCTTGCTATTGGAACTAGTGAGGCTATGGATCTGACCTCTAACATAGGCCTTATATGCGTCCCAGACGAACTCGATAGAGGCAAAGCCAGCATTATCCGAGAAATAGTTATTATTTGCGTTGATAACGGCATTGACTATATCATGATTATGAAGTACGGCCCTTTTTAGAGTCCATCTGGGGATAGGAATTCGACTTATACTCCCAATCAGGGATGTAAATATAATAGGGGCATGATCTGAGAGGATAGTGGGGAGTATTTTGATATCATGCATGACCTCTAACCCCAGCCTATCCACCAAGACGTAGTCTAGTCTTGAGGCATGCCCATGTTTTTTGATGAAATACGTAAAACCAGATCTCGCCCCCCCCTTAATTCTCCAGAGGTCAAGGAGGCCCACCTCATGCATCATATTAACCAATGCTCGTCTGGAGCGTGGGGTGGTAACATGCTGACTATGATTAGATCGGTCCTGTCGGGGATCGAGAAGAACGTTAAAGTCCCCCCTATAATCACAGGGGAGGTGACCCCTGTTATGTTGGACTGAACTTTGAGTAACCAGGTAGGGTCATCTATATTCATGCCGTAATAGGAAATGATAGTCTGTTCGCTGCCACTAAAATCGACTTGCGCTAGAACCCATCTCTCTGACTGGTCTGTAGATGTTGACTTTATAGACCCCCTTGTCCCAGCCTTAATCAAGATTGCAACGCCCTTATTTACTCCAGTCTGCCCAGAACAGCAAAATGCACCTATCCATCTTATTTTTCCGAAGATCTCTTTACTTTCAGTAGCACTTAGGTGGGTTTCCTGAAGGAGGATGACTTTAGCCAGAGATTGCTCCAAAAAACTCATTATCAATCTCCTTCTCCTGGGACACCGAAGCCCATTTACAATTCCACGTAATGAAAGATACTTTATTATGGGCCATTTATAGTGTCCATCCTCCCCCCCTTGGCTGACCGACTATACCCCCGTCTGCTCATCGGGAAGTCTCTAAGAATTGTGATAAAATGAGGACTATTTTTATTCTTTTCTCCCCTTGCTACCCCACCCGTGCTTCCCTCCTCCCCCTTACCCCCAACCCCTGTCTCCTCCCGCCTCCCTTGGGGAGCCCTCACTTTCTTCTCGAGCATATGCCCTTTGGCGGATGCCCCCCCCCCCTCTGTGTGTGTTAAAATTGATACATTATTAAATTCAAACTAGATTTGCCTAAAGGCAGTGAGCTCTACTTCCAGCCAAGTATACCTATGGTCTAGACTGATAGGTCTATCTTAGAAAAGGGCAAAATGTTTCAAATATACTAAATCCTTTACTTATGGGCCCCTACCTCATCCAATTCTACTGCCGAATCTACCCTGCACCCTCTCCCCCACCCCCTTTACTATCTGTGCTGATTTTTTCGATAAGGGAGTCTGCCTCTTCAACCTGACGTATATTGTACATGTGGTTATTCCACATTATGCGGAGTGATGCGGGAAATTTCATCTGGGCTCGGGCTCCTAAAGAGTTAAATGTTGCAAGTCTCTTGACCATCTCCCATTGCTTAGTGGCAGTTGTATGTGAGATGTAAGAGCGAATTGTGAAAGAGAATGGTTTGGAGAACGAAGTTGTCTTTATAGCACTGGTTTTTAATGCCATGGACAGAATACTTTCTTTAGTAGAGTATGTCAGAAAGTTTACCAGAATCTTTCTGGGGCGCTCTCTCTCTGTGTTCCGTCTATATGGGTCCCGGTGGGCCCTCTGGATGTCAGCTAGAAGGATCGAATCACCATCGGTGGAGTCTTTCAGGATTGTGGTTTTAAGTAATGCCACCACGAATGTCTTATTATCTCCGCCTTCAATATCCTCGGGAACATTCAGAATTTTTAAATTGTTCTTTCTGGCGTGATTTTCGAGCCTCTCGATGTCATCTTTCATTTCTCGATTTTGCTGCGCCAGCTTGTTTATATGGGCTGAAGTAGTACTTAGTGCCTCCTTAATCCTGGGCAACTCCGCTTCAAGGACCTCTGTCCGTAGTGAAACCTCCTCCACCTTTTTGGCCAGCACCTCACAGGATGCCTGGATAGCAACCTGATTGGTTTCTGAGATTGTAAATCTTTTCCCTATCTCTTCAAATCTCTTCCCCATATCCTCCTTTATTCCCAGCAAGAGTGGTGCTTGTATGTGCGCCCTCCCCGATTGTTTGAGGGCCGTCATCCTCCTTCACCTTATTTGCATCCTCCTGTGCAGAGTCTTGTATCTCCAAGGCGGAGAAACTATTTGAAAGTTCTATTGAGGGGTGAACCCTATCCTCCACCGGAGACATCGAAGGCTCGAGTAGTTGGTCTGGCTGGGAGGAAGAGGGAGTGGTCGTTATGTTAGGACCGATACTCGGTCCTATACTAGTTGGGGTGCTGTTGGAGGCCATCTTTCCCACTTTGGATGTAGTAGACAGTGAGAGGACTTTATAGAATGATTTTAAATAAGGGGTAGCCTTAGAGACGGCCAATACGGTGTTTTTTGTCTCTTTTTATTCCCTCTCACTTTTACCAAAGCGCTATGATAGCTTCTATGATTCGCCTTCCCTGTCCGAGATGTGGCATGAATTTGTATTACAGGTGGAGTGACCGTTGGCTTCTGGGGTGCTGGGACTATACTGGCGGCTCGATTTCGTAGGGTATAGCGACTTACTCCTGCCTTACCAGTGGGTATTTTCGGGGGGGAGCAAGCTTTACTTACACACGAGCTAACATCATTGCTACCACTCTCCTCCATGCAGGGCCCCCAAACCTGCTCCCGCTTCCTTCTGCAAAGAGCCTGTGTTACACACAGTAGTGCACTCAATGGGACCGGCGTGAAAAGCCCCCCGCAATCTGAATATTCCTCGGAAATTGCTCGTACCCTTACTTGCCCCCTGCTGTCCGCGGCGGTAGTTTCCTCCCCACAGCACTTAGTAGTCGTAATGCTCTCCCGCGCCGCATCCAGTGGCTCTCCACCTCCTCAACTCCAAAAACAATTGCCTACAGCTGGCATTTTATTATCAATCCTGCCGGGCGTTCTCCTTACCACCTTTGCGTGGAATCGTATCAATTGCGTCTCCCATCCGTTAATAACACCCGCCTTGGATCTCTCCGCCAATCCCTGGCTGCTCTGACCCCCCGGAACCACGCCGGATTCGAATTTTCACCGACCATCCGCGTTCCTCCGATAGAATCCGAAATACCGTGAACAGGAGTTGGGTACTGAAGCTACTTCTACCGCTCAGTTGTTAAAATCCGAACAAAACAGGAAACAAAGAAAAATCACTGCCGCTCAGGCATGCCGCTAGCAGATCTCCGTGTTCGAGCACAACACACAGGGGAGGAGCTCCGTCACGGCCGTTGGATAGATTTTTCAATCTGAGGACAAAATTGTTTTGACCATTTCCACTTCTGTCTTTGGCATGTATTGGAATATACAAAGACAGTTTGAGGCAAAAGTAACATCGATTGTCCAAAGGTGTCCTTCATAAGCATTTCCAAACCTACCCCAGTCAATGTGCCTAAGTAGTTTCCACCACAGTGCACAATCATGAGGTCAGGGTGTTGGAGATGCAAACAGGTTTTAACCATGGGCAACAATTGGTGCCACTTCAATCATCTCTATGCAAACCATTTATTATCCACATTTTGTAAACCTAAGTCAATACGTCTCTGTTCTGCACACCTCTTGCACCAGAAACATAGCTATATCCTACGATCCACACTAGCATTTTGAAGGAATGGCTGGAAGGTATGGAAAGATGTCTGTAGCTCATGCAGTTCCTTCGTAGAGATATGTTTAAAGATGGGGAACTAGTTTTTTTTCACATACAAAATGATACCTGATTGGGAGATGAAAAGCATTGTTTTTTAAAAGTAGGGTGCACATTCCTTTTGTAGAAAAGCATCTTTGTGATTGGTTAAGAAAAAGCAGTTTGAACGTGGAGTACATATTATAGGATAAAATTTGCTCAACTCAACCACACCTGCTACTTGCATTTGGAAGGCACTGTTCGAACTTAAAACAATCGTGAACTTTTAACCTGCACGTGCCGTTAAATATTCCTCGAAAATGTTGCAAAAAATATCGTTAGGTTTAACAAAATTGATTAACTTTTAACCTGCACGTGTTGTAGAATGTTCTAGAAAGTGTATTGATAGAATACGTTGCACTGCTGACTTCGATGTGTCGTTGAATATGAAAAAACTGTTTACATGGAACATTTAAAAGAAACTAATAGAGAGAAGTTTTGAGACGTAAAGGAATTAAGGAAGTACTTGTTCTTTACATGTATTTATGTGTGGAGGAACAAAATTATAGAAACAACAGCACCAGGATGAGGAAGAAGCAGGGAGTGGGGGGACGGGGGGAGATGGGCACAATGGCACACATGTACAATCAGGTACAGCACAAGTATAGACAAACAATGGCCAAAATGAAACACACCAACAAGGAGCATCAGTCACACAACCCGGCAACATCACACCACAGAACGAGCATAGAAGTGAAAACCACGCTGCATTCATACAGGATGTGTACAAAGGCCGGTCGTGGGTGTTGTGGGATGTCTGCGACCGTGGTCATCATGGATGAGATGCCCAGCACGTGGCACATGGGCGGGTTCACTGTGTGTTATGTTGCCAAACAGCTGCTCCTCCCTCCCACGAGCCCCCACACTTTTGTACGGTGTGCTGTTGTATCCCGTGCACTCGTACGGCACAGCATTGTAATACCTATTCAGGCATGTCGTGCGGCATTCGAACTACAAAATGAGAGTGCAGTTTGGTGGTGGTGTAGGCCACTTTACAACATCGTCTGCTGCGGCCCTTGTGGCAGGCCACACCAGAACACAGAGACACACTTATCGCACTTCTTGCACACGGACATGTCCGGGACACCCCGTTTCCCTTGCCGGATAGGCACACCCCTGCGCTGACCTGTGTATGCCGGACCAGCACATGTGTGTTGTGCTTGCAGGAGGATACGTGCTTAGCTACATGTCCAGGGTCACTGCCAATGCTGAGGTGACATGACAATGTCTGCTGAAGACAGCACACTGTAATGTTGCAGGGCCCGTGCCTATCATGCTAACACAATGACCCCACGGACACACTTGCTCAGATGCGGGTTTGGGGGGCGTTGGTGGTCCTGGGGTTGTTGCGATGAGTCTTGTGGCCCTCATGGTTATCCCTGTATCGTGCTCATTGACTCTGTGGCACCTGTGGGTGTTCTGGTGTGGCTCTTGGCTGTGTTTCCTTTCATGCTGCAGGTAGACGTCCTGCTTAACACCAGCATAAAGCAGGTGTAAAATTCCTGGTGGTAACATGGGTTATCGCCGGAATTCATTTTGCATTGCAGTTGTGAAAGATGTGATGTCATTTTTTGTGTGCAGAACAATATACTAACTGGGTAGTGTATCCCGTCAAGATCCAGCACCTGACGCACTATTCATAATCAATGTAAATACAATGAGATTTCTTCATTGATTTTGTGTGTACACTGTAAGTGCAGGCACTACCTCAGTGTAATTTAATACAGGATTTTAGTATTTAGAATAACTCGCAAAGGTGCACCTCATGTCTTTTTGCACGGGCACGGCTACTCCGCATTTCATTATCAGCATTTTAATGCAACTAAAGTTGAGATAAATCTTACACAGTATTCAGAAGTTGTTGCCAACTGCAGAGACCACCAGTATTGCCGCGATAAGTGCTCCAAAATTTAACACCATGGTGGATACCAGCAAATAACAGTAATAAGAACAAGAAAGAGTCACACAGCAGTTAAGAAAACAACTGAAAAGGTTAATAATTTTTTTTTGTCAAACTTTATTTTTTTATAAACATATATAAACCATAAACTATTTTCAAATTTTATTTTTTATTTTTATCAATATATATATAAAAAAATAAACCAATAAACAAAATGTAACAAACATAATAGAAAACAACAAGGTGGAAGACTCCTGTGGGGACGATGAATGTCGACGACAGAGCCTGGAAAATAAAGCACAAAATAGGACGTGTACAAAAGGGAGTGGTAATGGACAGAGCATCTGAACCAATCAAACACTCACACCCAGTCAAAAGATCTGGGTTTGATCCATCACCGTTCTTTAGCCCACTCTGCCACCCCAGTTCAGACATGGCTATATGCAAATCAGTCTGACCCTGTGCCTCATGGGAACAGTCCAGCCCGAACTGCCAAGCCATGCCTTCCCTGACCGGAAACAAGCTTCCGAGGACCAGTTTCTGGCATTACAGCCGTCTTCAGCCCGGCTTGCTTGAATCCAGTGGCAAAGTGAGCAAGGGACTCACGTCTGAGCATACCCTGCCACACTTATGGTGGCCAAAAGCGGTACAAAAGGGGGTGGTAATGGACGGAGCATCTGAACCAATCAAACACTCACACCCAGTCAAAAGATCTGGGTTTGATCCATCACCATTCTTTAGCCCACTCTACCACCCCAGTTCAGACATGGCTATATGCAAATCAGTCCGACCCTGTGCCTCATGGGAACAGTCCAGCCCGAACTGCCAAGCCATGCCTTCCCTGACCGGAAACAAGCTTCCGAGGACCAGTTTCAGGCATTACAGCCATCTTCAGCCCGGCTTGCTTGAATCCAGTGGCAAAGTGAGCAAGGGACTCACGTCTGAGCATACCCTGCCACACTTATGGCGGCCAAAAACGGTACAAAAGGGGGTGGTAATGGACGGAGCATCTGAACCAATCAAACATTCACACCCAGTCAAAAGATCTGGGTTTGATCCATCACCGTTCTTTAGACCACTCTGCCACCCCAGTTCAGACATGGCTATATGCAAATCAATCTGACCCTGTGCCTCATGGGAACAGTCCAGCCCGAACTGCCAAGCCATGCCTTCCCTGGACGTGTGTAATGCGCATATCAAAGGACTGAGAGAGAGAAACAGTGAAGGAAAAAAACAAGCCAGAGAGAAAAAGAGAGGGAAGGAAGAAAGGGAGTGAGAAAAGGAGAAGGGAGAGAGAGAGAGAGAGAGATAGAAGGAACGGAATGAAGAGAGTGAGAGAGATAGGGAAGAGAGAGAGAGAGAGAGAGAGAGAGAGAGAGAGAGAGAGAGAGAGAGAGAGAGAGAGAGACAGTCTCCTCTGCGCATCCATGAGCGAATAATTACCTGGTGCCAGTGGAGTGTGCAGCAGTGGGCGGACTCCACATGCCCGTCAAAACCCCGCTGATCTCAGATGTGTTGCTGAGTCCTGAGTCATGAATGGCGGAGACCACAGCAGATTCTGCGCGGATCTTGCAGATGTCACGGAGTCCTGAATGGCGGAGACCAAATCAGCTTCTTCGTGGATCTGACAGGTGTCGCTGAGCCCTGAATGGTGGAGACCACTTCAGCTTCTCCGCGGCCCAGCAGATCTTACACATGTCGCTGAGTCCTGAGTCATCAATGGCGGAGGCCGACTCAGGGTTTGGTGCCACTAAGCCTGTGGAACTCAAGTTTGTGCCATGTGGTGGTAGGCTCCTGATGGCCACATGAGTTTGGGGCGGCACTAACCCTTTGCATGTGAAGTCCATGTTGAGGGGATGGTAGGCCGCTGACGGCCATACAGCTGAGGGTGCAACTAACCTTCTGCGCAACTTTTCATGGACTCTTTATGGTTGAGACCCGTAGAGCATTCGCCAGCTAGTCAGCACCGGCAATAAAGGATGTGACGTTGTCGCTCTATTATATTTGCGTGGTCACATGGCCTGTGCCACATGTGCCAGATGGGTGTGGTGTGTGTGCAATCCTGCCATAAGGGAGTGGCCGTGAGATGTTGAGAACTAGACCACTGACCTGCACACCAACAGCGAGTACGCCTGCGCCAGGTAGCTATGTGGGGCCAACGTTGGAACGTAATCTGAGTGGCGTGGCGTACGACAGAACAGGGCAGAGTTAGACACAATGACGTGGACGGCTCATAGTACTGCGTCTGGGAGTCGAGCAGAAGGGCCGCAGCTGTACCTCTGCGAGCCTGGGCCCGACCTGTTAATAACTCACACTACATAAGTATTGAAAAACCATTTTGTGATTCCGTCTGTCAGCTGGCATCTGTCCGAGGCATTTGTGAAAGCATATCGGAGTTCTTTCTATGAGTGATACCCCTTTGACTCTCCCTCTCCCCACATTAGAAGGTAACGCCCCCTCTTCCTATATTACCAACATACCTTCTTGGGCCCGGAAGTGTCCCTGTGCGGTTGGACAAAGAAGAATCTTAGTCATGTATAGATTTACATATAAAAAAATTTATTTAAAGAAAAGAACAACAAATAAGACTGAAGGGAGTCTGGTGCTGTGGTCGCTGCCACGAAGTTGGGGTCACTGCCGTTCAGGACTCAGGACACAGTTACACATGTGGGATTGGTTTGTGTTAAATGGGGTTAGTGGTACCAGAAGAATTGAGACTGTATGAGCCTGTGATGATGCTTGATGTGGACGGGTCGGACTGGGAGCAATGTGTCTTGCCTACTGGACTGGTCATGTAGATTCAGGACTGTATCTGAATTGTGAAGCCTGCTGACCATAGTGTAGGCCAGAGGTAGCAATGAGGAAAGGCCCACAGCCATGTGCATACGTTGGTGGCCCCACCGGCCAGTGTAGTGCAGGTTCAGTGGCACCACTTGTCGGCAGATTTCCATCTGTAAATACTCCTCACAAATCGAAGGGAGTGAGGTGCTGCGGTTGCTGCCACGAAGTTGGGGTCGCTGCCATTCAGGACTCAGGACACAGTTACACATGTGGGATCGGCTTGTGGTAAAGAGGGTTAGTGGGACTACGTGTCGCCGGCCTTGCATATCGAAATATGCCTCACTGATCGAAGGGAGTGTGGTGCTGTGGTCCCTGCCACGGACTTGGGGTCAGTGCGATTCAGGACTCAGGACACAGTTACACATGTGGGATTGGCTTGTGTTAAAGAGGGTTAGTGGCACCACGTGTCGCCGCCGTTGCATATGGAAATATGCCTCACTGATCGAAGGGTGTCTGCTGCTGTGGTTGTCTCATGGATTTGGGGTCACTGCCATTCAGGACTCAGGACACAGTTACACATGTGGGATCGGCTTATGTTGAAGATGATTAGTGGAACCATGTGTCAACGGTCTTCCACAGTGTAGGCACCACGTGTTGCTGGCCTTCCATATGCAAATATCCTTCACTGATTGAAGGGAGTCTGGTGCTGTGGTTGCTGCCACGAAGTTGGGGTCGCTGCCATTCAGGACTCAGAAACCAGTTACACATGTGGGATCGGCTTGTGTTGAACAGCGTTAGTTGGCACCACGTGTCGACGGTCTTCCACAGTGCAGGCTGGAGGCAGCGGTCAGCAAAGGCCCACAGGCAGATGACGTTGACTTGAGCTGCGCATATTGGGAGCATATGGTCTTCTTAACCCATTATAGTCTCTTACACAATTTGCGTTGCTACTAATCTTGAACTGTGAACCGGTTAACCCCAATGTAGGGCACAGGAAGCAGTCAGGATGGGCGCACAACCAAGTGGCATTGAGTTGAGCAGCACAGTTAGTGGCACCTGGAGTACTCAGCGTGTGTGCACCCTGAGATGATACGTGGTCCCATTGGGCCGCACTGGGAGCAATGTCTTGCCTTGATAGGGCCACGTGGAGATGACTTATGGTGCAGTGAGTTAGTAGCACCTGAAGCACACAGCATGTGCACATCCTGCAATGATGCGTGGTCCCGGCGGGCCGCACTGGGAGCAACGTGTCTTGCGAACTGGACTGCATCATCTGCAATCGCCACTGCATCTGAATTGTGAGCCCTGCTGTCCACAGTGTAGATTGAAGGCATTAGTTAGCATAGACATCGAGGAATGCTTTTTGTCACTTCTTCTTGACAAAATCCGAGGACAGAGAGTCCAATTTTCTGTGCAACTAATAAAACAAGGCTGAATTCAAGTTGTGAACCCTGCTGTCCGCAGTGTAGATCAAAGGCAGTAGTCGGTACAGACATAAGTCTGCGGTCCAGTGCCACTGAATTCGCAGGGGGCCTGTGTGGAGGAGGCCCGCGGTCATGGTGGCAGCCACTTGCCAGGGTGAGGGCTGCCACCCACAAGTGAACCACGCCCAGGGCCTGGCCTATTTATTCGTACTCCTACACTGGAGTGGCGTACGTTGGACCAGCCCACTCCGCTTCTGCTTCTGTACCTCGAACCGCTCTCAGAGGTGCTGCGCACTGCCAATATCTCCTCCCACATGTATGCCGATGACACACAGCTCTACATCAATATCTCTTCTCCAGAGGATATCCGTTCCCTGAATGAGGCCTTAAAACTCACTGTTCATTGGCTCACATCCAACCAGCTCAAACTCAACGCCAAAAAACAGAGTTCCTCTTAATCTCGCCACCCAACGCCAATACAGACATTCAAGCTTGGACCAAGGCTATCACAGCGCTAAACTGCTCTCCTACCATCGTGGACTCTGCTAAATCCCTGGGAATTACCTTAGACGGCAACCTGAACATGCGGGGCCATATCAACGCGATGGCCAAAACCGCCAGATTTCACCTGAACTACCTACAAAACTTGAAACCTTTCCTCGACCCTCCTGATCTAAAATCGGCTAACCACGCCTTAGTCACCTCTCGACTAGAATATGGTTGCTCCACTCTCGCAGGCCTACCCAAGACCTCTCTGGCACCCTTGAAAGCCTGCCTCAACGCCGCCGCCAGACTCCTAACTGGCTCTAAGAAGTTTGACCACATCTCGCGCCACCTTAAAGCTCTGAACTGGCTTCTTCTTGAGGCCAGAATCCAATTCAAACTGGCTTGCATCACCCACAAGACTCTCTATTCCAAGTCCCCTGCTTTTCTCGCACAGAAACTTGTATTATGCGGCGGAATAAGAAACTCCCGATCCACCAGATCCCTTTTGCTCCAACCTGCACGCTTCAAGAAAAAAAGAACATACATTCGAGTTTTCTCTGAGGCCGCCCCAAGAATATGGATCTCACTCCCTCCCGCCATTAGAAGGATACCGTCTCTAGCCCACTTAAAAAAAGAGACCAAATCTTTCCTAATGGGCAAATTCCTCTCCTAAAGCTCACACTACAATCACCCTCTCAACCTGACTTTACCCATCATCATTGCACTATTCTTTGGCTGCCTTCCCCTATGTTACCCACCCTGCACTTTGAACAATCCTTCTGGGTGATGAGACTGCTTTTCTAGTTTATTGCATCGTTTTTGCTCCTATCCCTTATAGTAGTCGATTATTATGATTGTTTTGTTTTTCCATATACTGTTCCTATTTGTTCCCTTATCCCTGGACTCTCCTCCCCCTTTGTTATATACTCCACCTGATTCTACTGTAAAGCGCTCTGATACCCTCTCGGGTCTGGTTCGCACTCTATAAAACACTAAATAAATAAAATAAATAAAAGATCTTCCCCACTGCCTGAGGTAACATGGTTGCGTCCACTGTGCACTACACTAAAGGTATCAATAGTATATAGTCTGTATTTTCGAGTGGGTGTATCAAGTGTTATATTAGGGTCTGATGAGGTGCATCAGATTTTCACATGGATGATGTCACCAGTGATGTCATCAGTGATGTCATTTGAGATGTCATCAGTGATGTCATCAGTGATGTCACTGACCATGTCATGAATGATGTAATATGTGACGTCATCAGCAGTTCATTGCAGGGCGCGAGTTATAGTTAGGTCAACTAACTATAATAGCGGAATTTCTATCATTTTGTATGAGTGAAATGTCCAACTAACTATAACATCCCTAAAAGCTATGTTTTTTCTGTGAATACACATATATATATATATATATGTACACATACATATGTGTATATATATATGTATGAATACATATATGTATGTGTGTGTGCGTATAAGAAAACTGAAATTAATAAAAAAAAATTAAACAAAAACAAGTGAGCATCAGTACCAGCAACTCCGCTCCTGGGCAAGAATCAGCACAGCAGTATCGAATTTATTATTAGTATCTGACATACAAACCATCTGCACAATGCATGAGTTACAATCCACCACACAGAGCTTGTCGCCTCAACAGGTCATGACCGATGAAGGTATTAACATATCGGAGTCTATTAAAAGCCCTTTCAAGCCCCATTCAACTTATACACCAAAGATGCAGAGAGGCTCAATTGACACATTCAATGAGGTGGTAGTAGAAGAATTGAAAGATCTTCACTATAAAACAGTACGGACACAGAACAAATATAAGCATCAAAAGAATCAATATTTCGCCTTATTACGTAAACTACAAAAGAACAACCACGTAGTAATTAATGAATCAGACAAAGGTGGTAATATCGTTTTATGGCAGAGAGCAGAATATCTTGGGGAAGCACACAGACACCTTAATGACCATACTTGTTACAAAAAATCCAATATGCAAGAAATAAAGAGAGTTAAGAAAGAACTGAAACAAGATTTTAGTAAGTTCAAGCAAGAACGATTATTGACAAAGGGCGAATTTCAATATCTCAACAACGAATTCTCAGTTATGCCAGTAGTATATCTGATACCCAAGATACATAAGGGAACTACACCAGTACCGGGCCACCCTATTACTTCAGCTCGTAACAGCCAATCGAGAACATTTCCCAGTATGCTGACTATTTTTTACAAGAATTTGTGATCAAATTGCCCTCATATTTAAGGGACACTGGTGATTTCCTACAAAAGCTAAATGGGATATCCTGGCCACGAGACTCCAAGTTAATGTCGTGGAACATCACATCTTTTTAAACAAGCATTCAGCACAAGGATGGCTTGAGAGCCTGTGAACTTTTTTTGAAGGACAGACTGATTCAGCTTTATAAGCCCAAAAAGCTAATTCTAGCTATGATTGATTGGTGTTTGAATAATCATTTTTTCATCTTTGATAACCAAATTTTCCAGCAACTAATTGGTGTGGCTATGGGAGCCTGCTTCTCCCCCAGCTATGCGTGTCTCCACGTGGGTTGGTGGGAGGAGCGGGTTCTCAGGTCAGTACACAGTAGACAGTGGACCAACAATATTATAACTTGGCTTCAATATATTGATGACGTATTTGTTGTGTGGAAGGGCACTGAGGATAGTGCAATGAATTTTGTGATTGAACTTAACAAAAATTATATGAATTTAGAATTTACTGCAAACATCAGTGCTACTCACATAGAATTTCTCTCTGTATCAGTCTATGTTCATAATAACTCAGTCCATTCTAAATTACATCACAAATCTACTGCAGGAAACTCAACTTTACACGCATCAAGTTTCCATCAGAGACATCTAATAGGGGGCATCCCCTACCGTGAGATGCTAGGATTGCGCAGGATTTGTAGTTTGGAGAGTGATCTGAAGCAATGTCAAACTGAAGCCAATAATAGATTCAGGGCACAAGGTTACACAAAACACACCATCCAAAAAGTGATCATTAAAGCCAATGCTATACCTAGAGAACAGATTTTGATGGGTATGAGTGACTCAGTTGAGTCAGAAGTGAATGTAACTTCACGCAGTAGCGAGACTGATACAGTAGATGCACACCTTTTCATCACGTATAACAAAGAAGAGAGAGCCATTAGATCCATTTTAAACGGCAATGGTGTATGATTTTGACAGATCTAATATGAGGTCCTGTAGTCCCTAAACGGCCAACTATCACCTAACCCCAAGCATATTCTATGAGGGATGCTCTGGTGAGAAGTAGCCCAGAGGTGATTCTCAAAACCAATTGGCTGTCTGACAGGAAAGGGTTTTTACAAATGCAGTACCTGTAGAGCGTATTGTTTTGGTATGAACCCCTTCGCCACGGGGGTAATTCCCCCACAGCGCGGGGGAGGAAGGGTGCGGCGCCGCGGTACTCATGACGAGCCCAGCTCATCATGAGGCACAGTGGAGCTGTGCTCATGACGAGCTGAACTCGTCATGACTCCACCCACTCCTTCAGAACGCCCGCACAGGTGGGGAATTTGCTGCGCAAGGGAGTGCCGCGGCCGTTATCTCCACTGTGCCTCATGACGAGCTGGGCTCGTCATAAGCATGGATGTGGTTAACATTTATTCATTTATTTATTTTGAAGGTTTTATATAGCGCGAACAAGACTCTTACGAGTAACAGAGCGATTCACAGGTCATACGTGGAAAGAACGAAAGAACATCACACGTTCTAAGAGAAAACAGTAATATAAAGCAAATAGTAGCATAGATTAAGCTGACCGAAGGTCAAACTATGGAGCATAGAAAACAGGATCCAAATACAATACAGAAAAACAGCTATAGAGTTTAGGTGAATTTATCCATGAGGATCGCTTTCACTTCTATTTTGAATTTGGCAGAGAAAGGGTTCATTCTTGTTTCAATAGGCAAAGCATTCCAGATCCTAGAAGCCATACCAGAGAAGGATCGGTAATAGGTTTTTTTCTTGGCAAATCGTTGGGGTTTTAGCAGAAGAGTCTTGGCACTCCTTGAGGCTCTGCTGCCCGCAGAGAGCACTAGTTTCTGAGCTAGATAGAGTGGGGCATTGTGGTAGAGGGCCTTGTGTGTCATACAAGCTATTTTGAGATGGATTCTGGCTTCAAATGGTAGCCAGTTGAGGGCTCTCAGGTCTGGGGATATGTGGGAGTTTCTCTTGGAGCCCGTGATGAGTCTTGCAGCTGAGTTGATTGTGGCTCTTAGCGGTGCTGTCGATGTCCTTGGAAGGCCCCATAAGGTTTCCGCCCCGTATTCCACGCGAGGGATTACAAGGGCTTGAACTGCTTGTTTGAAATCGTGTGCGGGCAGAAATGGTTTCAGTTTTCGTAGGGTCTTCAGGTGGAAGTTAGCTCCTTTGGTTGAGGCGCTGATATGTTTCTGCATGGTTAGGTTACTGTCAAGCGTTACCCCAAGCGATTTTGCTGAGTCCACGGGAGGTTGACCATTGAGGGCAGTTAAGTGTTTCATTCACTCCAGGATAGTGGGAGTTTTGTTAGGGAGAGTGATTAAGAGGAATTCCGTTTTGAGGGAGTTTAGTTTCAAATGGTTTTTGGCCAACCATGTTTGGGTTTTTTGTAGGGTGGAGTTGAGCGATTTGATGTCATCAAGTGAGTGGATCTTGATGTAGATTTGGGTGTCGTCTGAATACATGTGGAAGTGAATCTTGGCGAGGCTGAGAAGATCGGTAAGTGGTTCCATAAAAAGGTTGAAAAGGGTGGAAGAGAGGGAGGAGCCTTGCGGAACTCCTAAAGTGACTGGCATGTGACTTCATTATTCCGTTCAAAACCAATAGAAATCAACATAAAGTATACATGCTGAGTGGTATTTGCAGTATATGTGTTGCAGTGCACTTGTGGCCTTAAATATGTGGGTAGCGCTAAGCTACAGGTGCATATGCGCATTTTACACCTCAGGGTGATAGTCAATTCGGCCACACATATAACGTGGCGCGTCATTTTAAAAAGGTCCACAACAACACCTCAGTCATCTTAAATATTATGTTATTGATGACGTCCATGTTTTAAGAAGAGGTGGTAACCATGAGAAGCTTATAACACAGTTGGAAACACACTACATACTGGAACTGAAAACTTAATGGGCTTAATAGCAGTGAAGATTGATACAACTATTTATAAGTTTTTATAAATATGTATGTTTCTTTTAGTAACTGTTGATTTTCTTGGTACTCAGATCACAGTATATTGCTGTCTACAATATTTATTTTGTATCTCTAATCAAGTTGATCATGTCGTTAATGTTATTATGCTAATGAGTCAAACCATGATTTGATATGGCCGCACATATGTAAGTTGAAGACGTAGGGCATCTCCCATATCCAAGGGGATTTTAGATCGTAATTGGAACATTTGAGTTTAGTAAAGATTTGCACATCAGCCACTGCACTCTTCACTTTATGATACATTGTTAAGTACATTTATACAAAAAAAAGATTTTAGGTGATTTTTGAGTATAAGGTTTTTAGATGCCACTAGCACTTTAGATGTAAGCACTTTGTACCCTCTGCACTTTTGACCTAGAGGCGCGGCTCACTAAACTTGTTTTATTCAGTTACAAATCAGTCTGACCGTTCATTGAGCCTGCTTATTATAAAATATAACTTAGACATTTACCTCAATCTATGTTTGCAATGCGTGTAGATAACATCAGCTACTCTTTGTTACTGTACAGTATGTGATTTATTTAGCATGTTTTAGATTTCAATTATGAATTATATTTAAACACATGCCTTTAAATATGAAATGCAATTACCAGTTTTTTCAGATGGTGTTTTCCTTGTGCACTATGCAGTAATATGTTTGGAAAATGAGAATAGAATGATTGAGTTTCACGCTGTGTTAAACATTAAGTAACTGGTGTTCTGTGTCTGTGACTATGAACCAGTCTTTCTTCTATATTTCTTGCCAAAGTGTCATATGGTCAAAATCATGTGATTGCGTTTTGAAAAAATTCACACTGCGTAAAAAATGTAAAAAATGCATATAAAATTACGTGATAACAACATAGCACACATGTGATCAAGGCCGCAGGTAGTTATAGTTAGGACAACGTTTCCATGGGGAAGCATTTTTTCACTTGCCTATAACTTTGGCTCTGTTTGATGTATCTACGTGAAATTTTCCCAAAAAGTGTCTCGTTAGGTCAAGTTGTGCATGGAAAGTTTCAGTGTGATTCGTCAAGCGGGGGCTGCGAAAAAGGAAGGGGTGGCAAAAAAGTGAGTTTTCCATGGTAATTCCTATAGAGACTTTAGACACGCCTGCAGCCCGAACTGCTGGATGGAATTACACCAAATTTGGCAGAAAGTTAGATTTTATTCCACAGATCATGCCTTTTGTTATTTGATGTAAACCTGTTCATGTAATTGTCAAGAAATAAAATGGATTCCAAATTTGTATCCCTACGATCACAAAGCCTTTGCAAATAATGATAAGCTTGTGCAGAGATGTGCAGAGCTCTGATTGGCTGACAAAACTTCAACCAGGAAGTGATGGCAGACATTTTGGGACTCAGCTACCCTAACACACTAGCCTAGGTCTACTGGTCCTCCTGGGATCCCACCATGGCAAAAAAGCTATTTGTTTAAATCATGGCAATTTTTATGAATATTCACAAATATTGCAGCTAATTACCAAAAAAACAACAAGCATCATCTCCTGCACTTGTTTTAATTGTAGCCTCCAGGTGGACCAGGTCCAAGGGGCATGCAGGGTTAGTATTAAAAAATGGAGGGTGGCACACAGGACCCCCTCCAAGGGCTTAATAATGCCACCTCCCCGGTGCCAATCTCAAATTAAGCAGAGGGGAGGCACACAAGCTCCTTCTTGGCCCCAGGGACCACCACCCCCTCTGGCTATAAATAAAAAAATTAGGTAGGGTCGCGGGGACCCCACTGGGGCCCGGGGACAATTGATTTTATAAAAAGATGGTGGGAAGTCCCGTGGCCCTCCTCCTGGCATCAGATATGGCACTGGCAACCATAGCCCCCAATGCCGGCTCCTGTTATCTCCGAGGTACCCACCCTCTGGAGATGGGTGATTGCTTTAGCTTGGTGGGAAGTGGAAGCGGAGTTTTCATCTCTTTCCCTTCCCGCAGAAATTCAGGCAGGGAAAGAGATGAAAGCATTGCTCCGGCACACAGGAAGCTACCTTTCCAGCAACTCCTTGCGTGCTGGAACAATTATGACTCCCACTGGACTTGGGGAGCTGGCTAGGCCTTGAGGTTCCCCCTGTGGTCCCCAACATGCACACTGATTGCCCTGAGTGCGGCCAGGGCACCTAGGAAGACATAGCCAGGCCCTCGGGGATGGGGTCCCCAAGTCCAAAATCATCCCAGGGGGAGTGTGCCGCCCCTCCCCATTGAATCATGGCCGGGCCCAATTGGATGGGGTCCCTGGGGCCTACATTAGCCTGAGAAGGGGGCTGCACATGCCTCTCCCCTTCTAATATTTGGCTGGACCACCCCGCATACCTGAGTTGTATTCAAAGGTCTTGCTGCTTTTTGCCAGTATTATGGACTACTTACCAATAGGCCCCCAGCTCGAGTCCCGCCAATTTTGGTAATGCGTTCTTCATGCAAAACAATATGAGGATATCTCCAGCAAACAAATAAGCACTTACTTGATATAGTGAAGCGGAAGTACCCTGGTTTGGTGGAGATTTGCCTCTTTGTAGTCTTGTTGTCCTCTTAATAGGAGGATTCATGTTATCATAGATTTCCAGATAAAGACACACACGGAAAAATCACATTGGCGAAATACACAGGAGGTCACTGGAGACATTTTCTCATGGTCCATTACACAGATGTAGTGTAGAATACGCACTGGACATTTACCCAACCAGGTAGCAGTTTGTAAATAACTAGTAGAAAGCACTTGAGTAGATATTTTGTGCAAAATTGTGGACCAGTCTCTGACACAGCTACTGACACGCCCACACTGACACTTAGATACCCACTCACACACTCAGGCATTTACAAACTTACTGAAAGACCCACTCAGACAGTGATTCACCCACTCACAGACCCACTCAAACACTCATGTGCCCACTCAGAGTCCCACTGACACACCCACTCACACAGACCGACTCAGACACTCTCACATGCCCTCATATACCTACTCAGACACTCACAGATCCAATACACTCTCACACCCACTCACAAACTGACTCAGGCACTCATGCATCCACTCACAGACCCACTCAGACACTTTCACAGACCCATTCAGACACTCATGCACCCACTCACAGACTCACTCAGACATATACAACAACTCACAAACCTACTCAGACACTCATGCACCCACTTATAGAACCACTCATACCCACTCACAGACTGACTCAGGCACTCATGCATCCACTCACAGACCCACTCAGACACGCACATAGCCACTAACTGACCCATTCAGACACTCATGCACCCACTGACTGACCTATTCAGACACTCATGCACCCACTCACAGACCCACTAAGACATGTACACCAACTCACAGACCTACTCCGACACTCATGCACCCGCTTACATAAACACTCATATTCTCTCACACCCACCCACAGACCTACTCAGATTCACACACTGACTTGCAGACCTGCTCAAAGACTCACGTACACACTCACAGGACCATTTAGACACTCACACACCACTCCCAGACCACTCAAAGACTCACACACCCACTCACAGACTCATTCAGACACTCATGCACTCACTCACAGACTGACTCACACACTCATGGAGGCACATACACACCCACTCAAACACTCTCACACCCAGTCACATACCCACTCATGCACCCACTCAGACCCTTACACACCCACTCAGACACCCATACAGCCATGAACACACCCACTCACTCATACAGCAACATAAACACCCATAACAACACTCATGCAGCCACTCACTCATCCATACAACCACTCATGCACCCACTTACACACCCATAAAGCTACTCACACAACCATTCACTCACTCATGCAGCCACTCACACAACCACTCACTCACTCATAGTGCCACTCACACACCCATTCACTCACCAATACAGGCACTGGCACAGACACTCATTCTCTGATATAGCTACTCACACAACCACTCACTCACCCGCACTGCCACTCACACAGCCATAGAGCTTCTCACACACCCACTTATTTACCTATACAGCCACTCACACACCCATATAGCCACTCATATGACCATTCAGACACCCACTCTCTCACCAATACAGATACTCACACAGCCCCTCACTCAACCACACAGGTACTTACACACCTACTTATTCACAGATACAGCAACTCACACACCCACTCATACACCCACAGAGCCACTCGGACACCCACTCACACATGGATACACACAGTCACACACATAATATATGTTAGAAGTAGAAACACTCATATGTAGTACACCTAGCAAACTAATTTAACTTTTGTAGTAGCTTAGTATATATGTTTAAAACTTATAAACTCTTAGAAAACATTTACACCCACTGAATGATATAATCAGTGATGTCATCAGTGATGTCACTGACCATGTTATGAATGATGTAATATGTGAGGTCATAAGCAGTGAATTGTGGGGGGGGTAAGTTATAGTTAGCTGAGGTAACTAGAACTGCAGAATTTCTCTGGTTTATGAACAAATGAAATCTGAGCCTAACTATAACGTCCCTCAAAACTTTAGTGAAAGAAAAAAAAACTATATATATATATATATATATATATATATATATATATATATATATATATATATATATATATATATATATATGTATATGTATATTCACGAAAGTTCTCCCGGTATCATTCACCAGGGTGACAGAAGACTCGCACTCCAGGGTCCGTGTTTCAAAGTATATTCTTTATTGGCGACGCGTTTCGACCAGACGGTCTTTTTCACTAGCCAAATGCATACATTCAGATCCACCATTTTAAAGTGCACAGTGATAGAAATTGAGGAAGGACCATTGTCCGAGAAAGCAACAAAGAAGCTGGAAAATAGACTATCGTTCTGCCCAGTTACTATTATGCAAGTTGAGTACAATGTCAAAAGTCTGTTTTTTCCTTAAAACAAATCATTAGAGAGTGGCAAACCAAATCATGGTGACATTTCATACATTGTCATACAAAATAATAAAATAATATGCAACCAAATAATATAGATTCACTTTGGCAACAAAGAGACGCAGGTTGAATCCTGGTCAGGAATAAAACAATCTGCTCCCAAAAAGATGTATATGTGTCTGTATACATATATATATATGTATATATATATATATATATGTATATATATATGTATATATATATATATATATATATATATATATATATATATATATATATATATATTTCGCTCCAGTGTTCCACCGTCAACGAGTCACTCTTTAAGGCGGGTGCTGCAGCGCGGCGGTGTACCGCGCAAATATGAAAGCTCCACACCGTGTCCCCTTGATTAAATCCAACAAGACACGCAGCACTCACGGGATCAATAGGGCTTAGAACGCCAAACTTTTTATTCAGACAAACGCGTTTCAGGAAAGACTCCCTTCGTCAGTGTCATGAACAATGCATTTCGCGGCACCATTTTAAAAGCGCGTGGGTGAACAGTGTAAACATAGACAAGGGACCAAACCTCGTATTTTCATACGGGCGCCATCTTGGAACATGCAATTTTCACATAGTAACAAATTTTACTTTTATGTCAAGAAATGTAACACCATTGTTAAGTGCATGTCCTAGAAAAATATCTTGCCGTGGATCGGCATTTGCAACACTACTTAGTGTTGCTTTGTGTCCCAGTCTGTCAATATATCTTACAATCAATTTGTTATATTGAAGCGACCAAAATCCTCTTAATTATATGACTTAATATGCCATGCATTTATCTTTACATTCTTACATATTTGGGCTGATTACTCATAATGCGTAATCATAGCCCTATTGGTAATCTAGCCGTGGATCGGCCATGGCAACCCTATGGTTGCCAACAGAACAAATCGCTTCAATATTCAACAATACATTTTACAACCCAGTTCTTTCCGCTTATTAGAAAAAGTATCCCAAACAACATCATATCATCTCCGCCAAATCTGCATTCTCGCAAAAACCATTAATCCGAGAAGCAGATAGATAATTCTATAAAAACTCAGTTTTATCAACAATTAACAGTTATAGTGATATGTCCTTCATTCGTAAGATGAGGTAACGAAATTCCTTATTAACCCAAATGTGCAGACATTTCCTCTCCGATATTAAAACCACCCAGAGCCTTGGTCTCTAGGTCCACTATATAGCGGGACTCCAACCTCCTAAGCTTAAGGAGTCGATTTCCCCCCCTAATGTGTTCCGGTACATGGTCTAGGCAGAAATACTGTAAGAGGTCTCTGTTGCTCTGATGTTTTATGGCAAAGTGACGGGCAACGGGATAAGAAAAGTCCTCATTTGCAATTGCCCTCATATGCTCCAAAATTCGTAGCTTGACTGGATTACTGGTGCTGCCCACATATCTTATTTTACACGGGCAGCTCAAACAGTATACAGCAAAACTAGTATGGCAGGACATGAATTTATTCAATTTTCTTCCCCCCTTAACTCCTCGAACATTATAAGTTAAGACGCGTTTGCTAAAGGCAGACGCCTTACATCGTCCGCAAGGAAAGAATCCTTTGGCATCTTTTAATGTTCCTTTACTGTTCTTAACTGGGTCTAAGTGACTGTGAACCAATTGATCCCTCAATGATCTAGCCTTTTTAAAGGTGATCATAGGTTCTCTGGGGATATCCATGCCTATTATGTCGTCTGTTTTGAGAATATGCCAATGTTTCTTTAGGATCACTCTCAGCTCGTTAGAATTGGAGGAAAATGGTGTAATAATACGAAATCTTCCTCCCTCTTGATCAGTCCTCACCCTTTTCTCAAACAGTGTGTCTCTGGGCAGACGACTTACACGATTGCGTGTGTCTTTGAGGAGGTTTGGTTTATATCCTCTCTCAATAAATCTTAAGATACACGCATCGGCCGCCTTCTCATAATCACTCTCAAGCGTGCAGTTACGGCGAATCCGTAGGAGTTCCCCATACGGGATACTGTTAATCAATCTCCTAGGATGCCCGCTAGAAGCGTGTAAAACGCTGTTTCCTGCAGTTGGCTTCCTGTAGAGAGATGTGACTATCTTTTCATCCCTGATCTCCACTTTCAAATCCAAATAGTTTACCGTTTCCTTACTGACTTCAACGCTAAATCTAAGATTAGAATTGTTGATATTAAGCAGTGCTATATATTCCCTTGCCTCAGATATCGGTCCATTCCAGACTAAAAACAGATCGTCTATGTATCTGTACCAGACAAAATAACCTTTTTTGTCCAAGGTATGTTTTTTGTGGCCCAGGCTACCTGCTCCTCCCACCAGCCCACGAAAAGATTTGCGTAGCTGGGGGCGAAGCAGGAGCCCATTGCCGAACCAGATACTTGTCTGTAGATGTCATCCTGAACTAGAAAAATGTTATTCCGTAGGCAGAATTCCAACAATTCTAATAACATTTGACTATGTAGTGCCAGGTTTAATGAACGTTTCTTCAAAAAATACTCTACCGCCTCAATACCCTGTGAGTGCTCTATGCACGTATATAGGCTTGTTATATCTAAGGTTATGAGACAGTAGGCAGAGTCCCATTTAATCTGTTCAATCTTTTCGATGAAGTCCGAAGTGTCTCTAATGTAGGATTTAAGAGTAAATACAAATTCAAACAGGTAATGGTCCAAGAACTTAGACAAATTCTCCGTCAAACTACCAATCGAGGAGATGATTGGTCTGCCAGGGGGATTGTCTCGATTTTTATGCACTTTGGGTAAGTGATAAAATGTGGGAAGAATGGGGTCCATTGTTTTTAGAAAGAGATATTCTTCCAAGTCCAGCATGTGTTTATCTTGCCACTTTTTCAGCAAATGGTATAAATTTGTCTGGCTTTCCAGATATGTCTTTTTTGTACAAGGCTCATAGCAGTTGGTCTCGCTCAGTTGTCGTATTGCCTCCATTATGTATTGGTCCCGGGATAATATAACAATGTTACCTCCTTTATCCAAAGGTTTGCAAATGATTGATGTGTCCTCAGCCAGAGTTTTAACGGGTTCATGTTGTTCTTTAGTAAGGTTAAACATCCCTTTCTTTTTTGGTTGTTCATCTCTCGAAATTTTGGACAAGTATAACTGGCATATGGCAAGGCGAGGGACATACGGGCTAACGAACAAGGTGACAGATAAATGATACATCGGGACCGAGGTATCATTTTTTGAAAAGAATACAGCCAAGCTATGTTTATTATCACTGAACAAAGAGATGCAGCGGGAGGGATGTTTAAAAACAAGAACCCCGACATCACTAAACCGCCTGAAAAAACTATTAAAGAGACTGACAATACACTATATTCGCAATACATGAGGCTTGAAAAACTTTACGAAAGGGAACTTTGTAAATGGTGGGAAGGCACGTCACTTCAGGGATATCTAGAAGTGGAAAGAGTACCTAGGGGTTTAAGGATTTTTACTATTCCTGCTTACAAAAATCCAGACCCGTTACTTCTAGAAGCCTGGGCCGCACACATAGCCCTGTCATGCAAAGGCATGTTAGAGATACTGGTGCAGTTCGCATGGAGTGACCGTGATAAGACCATGAAGGAGATAGAAGCTTTGGAAGAAGAGTTGGCTAAGAACGATGATAAGGAGCAACAAGAGCAATTGAGAGTGGAAATGAAGAAGAGGCTCACAAAATACGAACTGAAAATCAGAACACGTAAGCAAGAAAAGTTCGAAAGAGACGAATGAGATTATGCCATGGGAAGGGTTTTAACCTTCACAAAGAAATACGACCAGACAAGAAAGGACATGGCCAGAAAAGCCCAGATCCCTGTGACGGCAACAAAACAAACAGTGGAAACTTCAGAACCGAGTGTCACTGAAGATGAGGAACCGCACGATGCGGTGGCCGGACCATCCAATACAGTAGCCAAAACTCCTTTTCACCAGGAATTCAATCTCATAAGACAAAACTGGTTAAGGGGTGGAAAGAACAAGCCGCCCGAACATCAAGGAGACAAACAAGAAGAGGTGGCTGGAAGGGGAAAAAAGAAAATAAACCTAACGTCCAGGGTCACCAGGAGCAAAAGGGGAGACAGGTGGTAGATAGACAAGACCTACTAACCATAATAAACCTCTCTATGAGAACATTAACATCAAGTGAAGAATCCGTTCTGAGAATGGGCCTTACCTTTTGTCCAAACAACACCATGGAATACACACAAACCAGGATAGCTCTGTTCAAGTTCATTTGTAGAATCAAGCTACATAAATATGATAAAATCAAACCAACAACTAAAGAAACAAGACTCTTGAAAATGAATTCAAGGGATACGGATCTCCTAAACATCAATGATCTAACCGCTTGTGAACTTTTGGAGGATCTTCGACAGGAAAACACTGCACCGACATCAGCGATAGCCAACACTCTGAGCCAAAGACTGACGAGACTGGACATACCACAGGATTCACCGAGCAGTGGTCTGAACCTGGCATCCAAATTCGTCCCTGCAGGACCGACTGATGTCATTGATACCTTCTCAGAGACTGTTATCAGGGATCTGATGGCTTTAAGAGATGAACAACCAAAAAAGAAAGGGATGTTTAACCTTACTAAAGAACAACGTGAAGCCGTTAAAACTCTGGCTGAGGACACATCAATCATTTGTAAACCTTCGGATAAAGGAGGTAACATTGTTATATTATCCCGGGACCAATACATAATGGAGGCAATACGACAACTGAGCGAGACCAACTGCTATGAGCCTTGTACAAAAAAGACATATCTGGAAAGCCAGACAAATTTATACCATTTGCTGAAAAAGTGGCAAGATAAACACATGCTGGACTTGGAAGAATATCTCTTTCTAAAAACAATGGACCCCATTCTTCCCACATTTTATCACTTACCCAAAGTGCATAAAAATCGAGACAATCCCCCTGGCAGACCAATCATCTCCTCGATTGGTAGTTTGACGGAGAATTTGTCTAAGTTCTTGGACCATTACCTGTTTGAATTTGTATTTACTCTTACATCCTACATTAGAGACACTTCGGACTTCATCGAAAAGATTGAACAGATTAAATGGGACTCTGCCTACTGTCTCATAACCTTAGATATAACAAGCCTATATATGTGCATAGAGCACTCACAGGGTATTGAGGCGGTAGAGTATTTTTTGAAGAAACGTTCTTTAAACCTGGCACTACATAGTCAAATGTTATTAGAATTGTTGGAATTCTGCCTACGGAATAACATTTTTCTATTTCAGGATGACATCTACAGACAAGTATCTGGTTCGGCAATGGGCTCCTGCTTCGCCCCCAGCTACGCAAATCTTTTCGTGGGCTGGTGGGAGGAGCAGGTAGCCTGGGCCACAAAAAACATACCTTGGACAGAAAAGGTTATTGTCTGGTACAGATACATAGACAATCTGTTTTAGTCTGGAATGGACCGATATCTGAGGCAAGGGAATATATAGCACTGCTTAATATCAACAATTCTAATCTTAGATTTAGCGTTGAAGTCAGTAAGGAAACGGTAAACTATTTGGATTTGATAGTGGAGATCAGGGATGAAAAGATAGTCACATCTCTCTACAGGAAGCTAACTGCAGGAAACAGCGTTTTACACGCTTCTAGCGGGCATCCTAGGAGATTGATTAACAGTATCCCGTATGGGGAACTCCTACGGATTCGCCGTAACTGCACGCTTGAGAGTGATTATGAGAAGGCGGCCGATGCGTGTATCTTAAGATTTATTGAGAGAGGATATAAACCAAACCTCCTCAAAGACACACGCAATCGTTTAAGTCGTCTGCCCAGAGACACACTGTTTGAGAAAAGGGTGAGGACTGATCAAGAGGGAGGAAGATTTCGTATTATTACACCATTTTCCTCCAATTCTAACGAGCTGAGAGTGATCCTAAAGAAACATTGGCATATTCTCAAAACAGACAACATAATAGGCATGTATATCCCCAGAGAACCTATGATCACCTTTAAAAAGGCTAGATCATTGAGGGATCAATTGGTTCACAGTCACTTAGACCCAGTTAAGAACAGTAAAGGAACATTAAAAGATGCCAAAGGATTCTTTCCTTGCGGACGATGTAAGGCGTGTGCCTTTAGCAAACGTGTCTTAACTTATAATGTTCGAGGAGTTAAGGGGGAAGAAAATTGAATAAATTCATGTCCTGCCATACTAGTTTTGCTGTATACTGTTTGAGCTGCCCGTGTAAAATAAGATATGTGGGCAGCACCATTAATCCAGTCAAGCTACGAATTTTGGAGCATATGAGGGCAATTGAAAATAAGGACTTTCTTATCCCGTTGCCCGTCACTTTGCCATAAAACTTCAGAGCAACAGAGACCTCTTACAGTATTTCTGCCTAGACCATGTACTGGAACACATTAGGGGGGGCAACCGACTCCTTAAGCTTAGGAGGTTGGAGTCCCGCTATATAGTGGACCTAGAGACCAAGGCTCCGGGTGGTTTTAATATCGGAGAGGAAATGTCTGCACATTTGGGTTAATAAGGAATTTCGTTACCTCATGTTACGAATGAATGACATATCACTATAACTGTTAATTGTTGATAAAACTGAGTTTTTATAGAATTATCTATCTGCTTCTCGGATTAATGTTTTTTGCGAGAATGCAGATTTGGCGGCGATGATATGATGTTGTTTGGGATACTTTTTCTAATAAGCGGAAAGAACTGGGTTGTAAAATGTATTGTTGAATATTGAAGCGATTTGTTCTGTTGGCAACCATAGGGTTGCCATGGCCGATCCACGGCTAGATTACCAATAGGGCTATGATTACGCATTATGAGTAATCAGCCCAAATATGTAAGATTGTAAAGATAAATGCATGGCATATTAAGTCATATAATTAAGAGGATTTTGGTCGCTTCAATATAACAAATTGATTGTAAGATATATTGACAGACTGGGACACAAAGCAACACTAAGTAGTGTTGCAAATGCCGATCCACGGCAAGATATTTTTCTAGGACATGTACTTAACAATGGTGTTACATTTCTTGACATAAAAGTAAAATTTGTTACGATGTGAAAATTGCATGTTCCAAGATGGCGCCCGTATGAAAATACAAGGTTTGGTCCCTTGTCTATGTTTACACTGTTCACCCACGCGCTTTTAAAATGGTGCAGCGAAATGCATTGTTCATGACACTGACGAAGGGAGTCTTTCCTGAAACGCGTTTGTCTGAATAAAAAGTTTGGCGTTCTAAGCCCTATTGAACCCGTGAGTGCTGCGTGTCTTGTTGGATTTAATCAAGGGGACACGGTGTGGAGCTTTCATATATATATATATATATATATATATATATATATATATATATAGTTAGACAGCTTCCTGCTGTTCACCAACCACATCCACCACGAGGGGCAGATGCACAGTGGTGGTATATATATTAGAAACGAGTCAGCTCCTCCAGGGAAATCTGCCCGTAGTCTGGTGGCGCGATAAACGTCGGTGGAGCCACTGCTAACAGTAATTTCATATCCAACGATCCAAATAACAGCGCGCTCTCAGTATGCAGGAAACCAACGTTTTATTATCCAATGTAACGCGTTTCGAGAACCAGTCTCTTGATCACACATCGGAGATAGTGAAACGGTGCTATACATAGGTAATAGTGCTGTGCATAGAAAGAGGACTAGTATGATAGGCTGTGCTAGACATTTTGTGAATCTGCATGGCGGCCATCTTACAACATATTGAACATATGTAAGTACATAGAAACAATATCATATTTGACGTATTTCAACCGCATTAAAGCATTAAAGCAACATTGCTAGTTTCCACAACATTGCGTCCGCGTTAAGAAAAGGGGAGTACACTCCTGTGTAAAATTGCAATGTATTGATCATAAGCATACGAAGTAATTCTGACAGCATACATTATATCTTGAACCTCGTGCTGGCATGAGTGATTTGTAGATAGCGGAACCGTTCCGCTTCCACCAAACTGAATTGGGCCGCAAGTTGGTCGAAAGTAAGGATTTTACCTCGCCTGTAAATGTCACCAATCGTCGAGATTCCTATGTGGTCCCAAGCCTCAAACCCTTTGCTGTTACAAAGTCGGCTGAGGCGGCACGACGCCCAAAGTGGTGTCATCTGTGTGATTGTGTTCTGACATTTGAGACGCGTTGATGCCATGTACCACAGCTACACCGTGTGGGCCGTAGGACCTACCAGAGTGGCCACGCTCCGGGTATCATAGAGTGCGGTCATACCTCCAGCAGCCTCTAGGTCATATCTGTCCGCCTTAAACGCGGGCTCCGTCTGTGGTGCATGTAGCCAGTGATTTATTATTTTAAGTTGTGACGCCCAATATTACAACTGGACATCCGGAAGTGCGATACCCCCATCAAACCACCCTCTCACCAACTTTAGTCGGGAGATACGTGGAGGTTTATCCCCCCAGAGTAGACCAGTGACTAATGCGTTGATGGACTGAAAATATTTTGGAGGCACCAGAAACGGGGCATTTTCTAGGATATAAAGAAATCTCAGTAGCGTCATCATTTTAAACAGGGCGGCTTTTCCTAACAAGGTCAGCGGCAGGGAATGCCAATGCCTCACATCCGCACGGAGTCGGTCAAGCGGTGGCATCAAATTATGACGGTAAAAGGTCTCTTGATTCGGTGTCACCCATACCCCCAAATACTTAAAGGGTTCGGCAGTAACCCTCAGAGGGCAGTCGTTTGGGAGGACAGGCGGGGCCCATTAAGGACGAACAACACAGACTTGGCCCAATTGATGGTGTATCCCGAGGCCCTCCCAAAGATCTTACATATGTCAAGGCATACAACGATATGCGGTCCTCCCACGATTCTGTTCAATTAAGACCTCTTATCATGGGATCCCACCGTATCCATGCTGCCAAGGGTTCAGAATTAACGCGAAAAGCAGAGGCGACAGAGGGCATCCCTGACGCGTACCATGACTCAGCCGGAAATCCCCAGAAATATGGCCATTGGCCACTACATGTGCAAGTGGCTTCGTATAGAGAAGTTTGATCCATGCGCAAAACTTCGGTCGAAAACCTAGATGTCTCAGAACCGCGAATAGATATGGCCATTCGACCATGTCGAAGGCCATACGTGCATCCAAGGACAAGTTCACAGCCGGTTCTGATATGGCCGGGATCTGTGCCATGACGCATGAATTCTTCTTAGATTTAAAGCAGTGCTCCTGTTTGGCATAAATCCGGATTGATCCGGATGCACCAGCGTTTCTAGGTGTGGGGTCAATCGCGCAGCGATAATTTTGGCCAGTATTTTTGCCTCCGCGTTCGATAGTGAAATAGGGCGGTATGACGTACATTTGTCTGGGGGCTTACCGGGCTTTGGTATAGCTATGGTTGTTGCAGTCCGTTGAACCCTGGGTAATTCCCCCAAGGACAGGCTGTCATTAAACATTTGCAATAGTTGTGGGGCTATATGATCTGAGACGCACTTATACAGTTCTATTGGGATTCCATTTGGCGCCGCCGCCTTACCCGACTGCAGGGAATGAATAGCACCCACGATCTCCTCCACGGTGAAGTCCGACTCTAACAGATCAGCATCATCGTCTGAAATGGGGGGCATTCAGATATCTTGAATGTAAGTCTGTGCCTCCTCAGAAGACATCTCCGAGGAGGACGTGTATACCTCCTTGAAGTGATCAGCCAGAACGTTAATTATAGTTGTGGGGGAAGTATGCACCACTCCGTCTGTGGAGCGAAGCTGTGCTATCGTTCTCTGAGCCCTGTCTTTCTTTTCGAGCCACGCTAAGAGTCTCCCCGCTTTGTCGCCCACCTCATATACTGTATGTTGAGTGCGCAGGAGCCGTTGTCTAACTTGCACTCGCTGATATTCCGTGAATTCCGCCTGTTTAAGGCGTAATTGTCGCTTAGCTGCCTCAGTAGGATCCCGATTGTGTTCGGCCTGCAATTCACCTACTTCCCGTTCTAATGTCGCCAGGTCTTCCTGCCCAGTCCGTTTATAACCTGTTATGGAGGCTATCGCGTGGCCCCTTAGGACCGTCTTGTATGCTTCCCAGAGGAGTCCACGGTAGCGACATTCTCTTGGAAGTAACATTTTGTGGTCGCAACTAGATCCCGTCTGATTTTGGAAATCTGTAAATAATGGGACAGGATCGGGAAAATAAGCCTCCGGGTTTTTACCTGAGAGGTGTACACCAGGAGAAGTGGGGAATAAACAGATATACCCCTTGGACCTATCCTTATATCTAGTAAGTGTGGCAAAATGTCAGTTGAAACGAAGAAATGGTCAATACGAGATAGGCTATTGTGAACCCCTGAGTAGAAGGTGTAGCCCCGCTCCCCGGGGTGTCTGAACCTCCACCTATCCGTAAGACCCATAGCATCTACATAGCTCTGCAGTCTCGCCCTGTTTATCCCCGTCCTACTGGGGTGGCGGTCGAGACGGTCATCAAGAACTGCATTAAAGTCTCCGCCCAATATAAGCTTGCCGTCCGGGAGCGTGAGCAGAAATGCACTAAAGGCGGGGAGAGCTACTGAGTGCAAGGCCGGGGGGGCCTATACAGATACCACATTAAATCTCTTCCCCTCCCATAAGCAGGAGATAGCTGCAAATTACCCACGTGCATCTTTCCACACCTGTTGCACTATTACTGAAGAATTCTTACGCTTCAGGATTCCCACCCCCCCTGGATCCGGAGGAGAACTCAGAGTGTATCACCATCGTGTAACCCCATCGATCCAAAGCCTTACATGTCGACCCCACCAAATGTGTCTCTTGAAGTAGCACCAATGCTGGGGCCGCTCTACATACATATTGGAACACCAAACCCCTTTTGATTTTGTCCCCCAAACCACGCACATTCCAAGTGAGCAGGGACAGGGGGGGTACCAGGGCCACCATCGGGGCATCGTCACTTGTTAGCGCATCAGCCAAAACCCCGTCCGCCATCATTACTGAAACATCCTGGAAAACACATCAACAGCCCACCCATGCACTCACTGATACCCTTGAGATACGGTCCAAAACTAAAGCACCAAACAAAGCGCAATCAACCCTCCCTCCCCTTGAACATTGCAATCAGAATTTGTATACCATTACTGCAGTCGTGTTCATCAACAATTCTGTACCAACTCCCCCCCAAAACAACCCCTTGACTCCTCTCCACCCCGTCCCTGCACCCCTGCCTGTGGACCGCAATTCGCCAACCGCCCAACCCGGCAGAGTGCCTGTGTGTCCCCCACCCGTGCTAATTGCGCAGAGGCGAACCGTTCCCTCCCTCCCCGCGGCAAAGCTATCTCATTTAAGGTCACAGCATTGCAGCCTGCAATCAAGAATATTTGCCTATGAAAAATCGTCACAACATGTCTAAGTAAATACAGTATACCATATTACAAACCCGGAATCACTAAAATCAAACACTTACTTCCAACGGCACCCCTCTCAAACCGCCCATCCCCCCTAATACTTGCAAGTGTCCATCAGGTTCAGTCCTTCTTTAGGTCTCTTGTGCCTCTCACTCCTGTTCCGAGAGGCCGCTTGCCCCAACGTCATCCCCCACAGCTGATGTCTCCGATGTATCTCCAGGAAGATGTGCATTATTAATAAAAATAATACATGTAATTAACCACGGGCGGAGAGCTCCGATCTGCCCTCAGAGTGTGCGGAGATTTGCCGACTCCAAGTTCCACGGAGAACGCGGAGTAGGCAAATCTCCGCACAATCCGTGGCGGAGCGGAGTTGACCAGCCCCCTCCCACCCGCCCTATTAACAGATACTTACAACTTTTTTTTAAATGACCTAAAGAAAATAAAACAAACCTTACCTTAGCTGCGGTGTCCCCGGGCTGCCTTCCTCCTCTTCATCGCGTTCTCTGTGAAAACTGCGCATGCGCCCTCGCCCGCGCATGCGCATTTCTCACGAGAGAGCATCCATGGTTGAAGGTGCAACAGATAATGCATGTATGAACTTTTTAAGCTGGAACATTGTTGGTTTAGCCTCCAAAATCTTGATTGAAGGATGGCAATCTTTTATTATAAATGTTGATATAGTTTTTATGCAGGAAACCTAGGAGGTGAATGAAATAGTTTTTGATGGATTTAAGTGCCTTAGTTTGGCTGCGTTTCCATCCCCAGCGGGCAGAGCAAAATGGGGACTGACAGCCTGGTTAAAAGTCAATATTGGCTGTTCTATTTTACCACTTTTTTTTCTGGAGCAGGGTGAGGTGCATGCATTCTGCCTTAGCTGAAATGAAAACCATAAGATCTACTTGGTAAACTTTACAATAATAATTTTTCTTGTAAGGGCGACTGCAATTTTCAAGCACTTTTTACAGTGATTGATATACTCGTGGAGAAAGAGGCCCGGGTTGAAGGCCCCCTTAATTTGATGGTGGCAGGTTATTTCAATGCCAAACTGGGGCACCCGTAGTCTCTATCTTCAACCATCTTGATCTATTTGCTCGAGAAACTGATCGCAATGTGATGGATACTAGGGGGCGGGTCCTATTTTCCCTCCTGGCTGAATGGGGTCTGGCTTACAAGGTCCCTAACTTTACTGATTTTCATATCCCAACTTTCATAGGGCGGGGTGCTGGGAGCACCATAGATTATATACTTACCTCCTGGAGTATGTCTCTGAATATTAATAACTGTGAGGTTCTTTCTCAGATCTATAGCGGCCATAACCCCCTTTCCTGCACAGATAATGGCGCCACATGCGCAACATAAGTTGAAGTCAATGCCTCCCCAGGATCTATCTAGTAAGGAAATAGGGGTGGTATGGTGAACTGCAAACCTGAAGAATATTATGTCCCAGATAGTTTGCAATAGTACAACACTGGTGAATAGCTGCAACCCCATATTTTGTAATCCGGCTCACATTTTAACTAATTTTTCAAATCTTTTATTGAGGATAAAAGAGATGCGCTCTAGACCCATTGCCCAGCCACTCCATCATGCCAAATCATGGTTTGACAAAGTATGTAGAGCAGCCAATGATTCTTTGCGCAGGGCCTTAAAGCAATCTCCCAAAGATCAGAGAGCCATTATAGTCAGTGGAGAGAAATATCAACAAGCAATTAAGAGAAGGAAATTGGCCATGAAGGAGGAGAAATGGGAGTCTATTGTTGGTGCCTGCCAATCTAAAGACCCACAAGCTTTCTGGAAAGCGGTGCGGTCGGTTTTACATCCCATATCATCCTAAGATAAAGTAACAGTTCATATCTCGGCCGAGGCTTTGTTGGCGCATTTCTCTGGGTTGTATTCTACTGACAGCAAGGCTAACGATGCTTCAGTGCCGATGATTCCACTGTGTCCCAACCTTATTTTTAAAGAGGATGAGGATTTTAAAGCAATTGTAGACAGTAGACGTAAGAAGGCTCCGGGACCGCATGGTATTCTGCTTGATTTATTCAGGGAGGACCCAGTGTTTTGGACACCGGTCCTCACCGCAGTATTCAACTCTGCCTGTAGCCAGGGGGTGCCCCGGTCATGGCGCTCATCAATAATTGTCACAGTCTTTAAAAAAAGAAACATGCATGATGTTAAGTGTTATTGCCCGATATCTTCCTTAGACTCCACAGCAAAAATCATTGGGAGAGTAGTTCTGGACCGTTTACTTGACTGGATTAATATTAATAGTATACTTGCCCCAAGTCAGTATGGGTTTAGAAAGGGGCTTGGGACTATTCAACAGTGCCTCAGTCTCCATCTTATTGTGGCAAAATACAGATACGCCAAGGGAATGAATGAAAAAGCTTTATTCGATTTTAAATACATAAAATCATAAAAGCAACAGATACATTACACAGCAACATGGTTAAAAAACATTCATATATTAACAAATTGTTAAGCTTTTCCTTTTCTTTAAAATACTCTTTAAAAAACCTAGCATGACAGTCACACAGGTTGCATCATTTAGAGATAATAAAAACAGTAGGGCTGGGCGACATTGCCTCCATGTACCGAACATTTTTAAAAGTGGTTTGATCCATCTAGATCTCTCCAACATATAAAATTTACAAAAACAGATAACATGCAGAGTAGATTGGGTAGACAAGTTGTCACACGGGCATTTACAGAGATTTCTACCCCAATCATTTACTTTAGGGAATGAGGTTAGACGGAAAAAGACATCGAACCTGAAACGTGTTAAAAGATACCGGTCACAGCCTTCCAGGCACCAAATCAAATAAGGCTGGATAGTATAGGTAGCTAGGGTGAGTTGATGCTGAATGACAAGATTTTTGTTCATTTCCACACCTAGTCTCAGGGATTCAACATGGTACCAACACAACTGCTTCCGGTCTTTTCTAGTAATATTGAACAGTGAGTCTGGCTGGTGGTAGTACTCCGGTTTACCTAAATCCCTTGTGAATTTCAATATATACTTCAGCCATGGAATCTTACTGACTTTGTCCAACCCCACACACAATCCACAATAATGTCTCTATTTAACAACAGATATGGGGTAGTCCAGATTCGATGCCAAAGCAAAAGAGGTTGCATGCTAATTAAATCACTCACATATCTAATGCCCAGCTCTGCATGACAATTAAAAACAGGGGAACTTGCCGGGATAGCCAGGATAAATCTTAAAAAAGCATTCTCTACCTTTTGTATAGTATTACAATTGCCAATTCCCCAAATACCCGCTCCATAAATAGCTGTGCTAATGCATTTGGCATTATAAATTTTCAACAAAATTTCTGGCGGTCTTTTTCCCATCTTTTTGGAGAATGACATAAGTGCAGCAGTGGCTCTCTTGAACATCATCATCCTATTTTTGATAGCTGGCCCCCAGGACCCGGTTTCTTCAAGTACTATGCCCAGGTAAGAGAAAGATTTAGTAGAGGCGATTTTTTCCTTCCCAACAAATAATCGACACTCTTTATTCCTGGGTCTTCCACACGTCATTACAAAAGTTTTGGACACATTAAGTTTGAGGCCCCTGCTATCCATAAACTTCAAGTATGCGTTCATGGCCGCTTGTAAACCAATTTGTGTCCGTGACATAATGACGGCGTGATCTGCGTACAAGAGGGAGACAATGGGTTGGTTCTTAACTTGCGGGGAGTCACGTACTTCAGCCACTAGTTCCTTTTCTAGGTCGTTGGTATACAGGTTAAAAAGAAATGGGGCGAGTACGCACCCTTGCCTCACACCCCGCATGACATGGAAGGGCTTAGTGCATTCACCCTTAGTGCCAAACCTCACTTTGGCCCTAGCGCTAGCATATAATTGTCTTATGAAGGAGATTAGTACTTCGTCCACCTTCATGTCTCTCAGAATCTGCCACAGACGATCATGAATGACACAATCAAACGCAGCGCTTAAATCAATAAACACTGCATAGAGTTTGCCATCCTTTGCTTCTGTGTATTTTCCCAGGAGTAATGTAAAATTTAACACCTGTTCTGTTGTGCCCCGTCCCTCCCTAAACCCATATTGCACAGGGGATAGGATATTGGTCTCTTCCGCCCATTGTTGCAAACGGTTCAGAACTACCCTCCCTGTAATTTTCATAAAAGAATCCAGGAGGGATATGGGACGATAACAGGAGGGATTCTCCCTGTCCCCTTTCTTGAATATGGGGATGATTATTGATTCTGCCCAAGTATCTATAAAGCCCAGTTCACAGCTAGCATCAAGTACACGCTTAAGATTCGGAGACCAAAGGTCGATCTGATGTTTAAAAAGATCGATGGGGATGCCATCAGCGCCCGGGGCCTTATTGCCCTTACTCAGATCAATGGCGTTTTGGATTTCAGTTAGTGTCACCTCTAGGGCAATTGGCAGAAAACCAGCCTCCCCAGGTCCCTTTATCTTACTCCCGCTGTCTACCAATTTATGGACACCACCCGGATTGTAGACTTCGGCAAAGAAATCTATCCATGCATCTTCTGTTATTGCCACTTCCAGACTGCCCTTATCTCCCAAATTAAAAAATGGGGCCTTAACAGCTGCCCAGAAAGCAGAACCATCCCTGCTTATGGAGGCCTCATAGAGGTTTGCCCAGGCTTCATTCTTTATATTACGTTTACGTAATTTTCTAGCCAGATTATAACTACGCCTGCACTGAGTAATTTCCCCCTGATTTCTTGGCTTTTTACTCAATGCCCTCTTTAATTGGGTGTGGGTTTGGGTGCATGTCGAATCAAACCACCCGTTGCTAGGCGGATTCCGTTCTCGAGTGGGACGGAAAAGAATCATTTTAATTATCCTGGTGATCTCTAAGAAAGAGTCCTTCACCTCCAGGTTTAAGACCTCGTCCTGTAGGCATCTATTAATAGGTAATAATGCTTGCTTTATTATATTCCCATTGGTAATCTCGGGATTAGTCTGGGACCATCTAAGAGCGTACCGATTTTGTCTGCTCAAGGTACAGTTACTAGTCCAGACCAGTCTTTCAATCAAATTGCAATCCTTGTATACAGGGAACTGAATACCAAAGCCAAGTGGGAGATGGTCACTAACCCCAATTAAATGTGTTGAGAAATCAGTTATCCAACTTGAGTGGGAGTTAGAAATGGTGATAAAATCTATCAGAGTATTATGACCTCTCCCAACATAAGTGGGACTAAACTCTACCGGGGGCCTACACAGCATATTAACAAAACCCATATCAAATAAGGCCATTAAATCGTTAAAAGAGTCTCCCCCGTTGTGATGGTCGAAATGGGGGTGATTCTCTGAGTTATAAGCTTCCTGATCACCGCATCCGCTCTGATAGTGCTTACAAAGGTGCTGATTAAAATCACCTCCCCATATCAAAATGGAATCCCTTGTTCTCTTATCCACCATCGAACTGATTTCCCTGGTTAGGGAATTTACCATATCAGTTACCATCCCCTTTTCCACATTATTATACATGTTGATAATTATTAACTCGACCTTGGGTGTCACCTGCATTGCAATGATTTGGTAATTGCTGGACGTGGCCTCTACTCTCAGAGATAATACCTCCATCAAATTTGATACGTAGACAGTCAGACCGCCTTTGGACCTCCCATGTCTGGAAGAGCTTGCTGGTACATGAAATGTTTTGAACCCATTCATATGGATTGCTTCAAGAGACCATGTCTCCTGAAGGCAAAGTATGTCTATTCCCTTGATAAAATCATACCAAATTTGATTGTTCATCTTTGAACGGAGACCTGCTATATTCCAGAAGGTAACCCTCGTCCCACAAGCTTTCTGGAAAGCGGTGCGGTCGGTTTTACATCCCATATCATCCTAAGATAAAGTAACAGTTCATATCTCGGCCGAGGCTTTGTTGGCGCATTTCTCTGGGTTGTATTCTACTGACAGCAAGGCTGACGATGCTTCAGTGCCGATGATTCCACTGTGTCCCAACCTTATTTTTAAAGAGGATGAGGATTTTAAAGCAATTGTAGACAGTAGACGTAAGAAGGCTCCGGGACCGCATGGTATTCTGCTTGATTTATTCAGGGAGGACCCAGTGTTTTGGACACTGGTCCTCTCCGCAGTATTCAACTCTGCCTGTAGCCAGGGGGTGCCCCGGTCATGGCGCTCATCAATAATTGTCACAGTTTTTAAAAAAGGAAACATGCATGATGTTAAGTGTTATTGCCCGATATCTTCCTTAGACTCCACAGCAAAAATCATTGGGAGAGTAGTTCTGGACCGTTTACTTGACTGGATTAATATTAATAGTATACTTGCCCCAAGTCAGTATGGGTTTAGAAAGGGGCTTGGGACTATTCAACAGTGCCTCAGTCTCCATCTTATTGTGGCAAAATACAGATACGCCAAGGGAGTTTCCACCCACTTAGCATTTATGGACCTGTCAAGCCCCTTTGACTACATCACCATATCAAAGCTGTGGGCCATTCTAGAGAGCATGTGCGTTGATGTGGTACTCATTACATTTTTAAGGCTTTTTCACCATGATCTCATGGCTTCAGTAAGGTCTAGGAGCGCAGGTGAATGCACATAACCCGTCAACATTAAGAGCGAAGTACGCCAAGTTTGTGTCCTTGCCCCAATCCTTTTTCTCCTCTATACGAACGACCTGGAGAAAACATTGGTATCTGTTGGGGTGGACAATCCGCATGTGGAGAAAAAGGCTGTGCTTACACTCTTATATGCTGATGACACGGTCCTCCTGGCAAGGACCACCAATAGCCTTAAAAAACTTATCTTTAGTTATGTCAGTTTCATGAGAGACCTGGCCCTGGAGAAAAATGTTAAGAAAAAATTTGCTATGATTTGTGGTCCAAGAAATACCAAAACCCATACCCTAAATATTGATGGCAAAACCCTAGGTATGTTAGTTTGCTTCCTTATTTAGTCCTGGAGTTTGATGAAGGATGTACTTGGCTTACTTGTTTCAAAAATAGAATACCCTGATATTCTCAAGCTGTAGGTACTACTTCCTCGCTTGGTATGTCTATTGGTGAAAAGCATATTGCCCCTATACTAGAGATATGCAACTGGAATTGCTTGCCGATCTTAACGTATGAAATAGGTATCTGGGGTTGTAGGGATGCATATGCGATGCAGACGGAGGAGAATAGATTCTGCTGCCGGCTACTAAGCATCTCTTACTCATCCCTGCATTTCTCCCTACACTTGAAACTAGGCCTGGAGTACGTCCAAGATACCATCAATGCTGCCCCCCTGGCTCTCTGGTGCTCAATTTGGTTCAACAAAGATGCCGAATTCAACCGGGCTGTCATTAGAGACTGTTTAACCTGTGCTCATGGTTTGGCCATTCCATGGTTACAATATCATAAAAATTACTTCTAGGCACTTGGCTGTTCCACTTTGTTCGAGCATCCCCAGTCCATCAAAAAAAAGTACAAAAATTGGGTCCGGGACAGTTTTCGTTAGCACAAACAAGCCACTAGGGAACTAATGGAAGTGTCTAAACCTTCAGTCAGATATTACGGTGTTATCCAATCGGTTCCAACAATTGCCCTGTATTTACTATACATGACCAACTTTTATAAAAGATCGCTGTTGGCAAGATTTAGGCTAGGTTCCTTTAGCTGGTTAATATGTTTTCCCTTAGCTCAGTACTCCTCAGACACTATTGCCATTTGTCCATGTGATGAACAATGTAGCCAAACTATTTTACATTTTGTTTTTTTTTGTCAATTTTATCTGCGTTACACTAGGAAGTTTTCATTACTGTTATTGCTCAGACAAAAATTCTCCTAGTGCAAAGCCGCCCGCTTCTATTTATTGCAACAAAACGAATGTAATGTTTGCTATGCAGTTGCTAGTTTTTTTAAGTGCACTTTAGCAAAAAGGAGTTTGCTGTTTTGATTTAAAAAAAGCCTTTACATTCTCTTTTATAAATAATCATTGACCTTGCATTTTTAAGTGTATATTGCTGCTCCCAGCTTTTATTCACTAGGCACCTTGCTACATTAGGTATGATGCCCCTGGAATCAGAACTTCTGCACTGTCACTTTATTTAATGCAAACCAACACAACATTATTTTCTTGCTGAAATGTGATTGTTTATAATCTACATGTCTTATTACTATACCAGACTTGACGCCCCTGGAACTTTATTTTATGGACTGTAACTCTAATAACCGTAAATTTGCACAATGATTTATATCATTTTTTTAAATGTGGCCGTTACTTTTTAACACTTGTGTATACCATGTAGTTTGTTAATTTTTATTGTGTGTATCTTTTATGATCTGCCTTTGGAAGATCGAATTAAAGCAATTGAACTGAATGGATATAATAATTAAAATTTGAAAATAACATGCCTGTCGTTATTTTAAAAAAAAACGTCAAGAAGGCGTTGGTCATGCCAGTGCAGTGATCTGGCAGAGGAGATAAGTGGGTTTGGCATGACTCAGCAGAACCAGGGCCCAGGGCGGGCCTGGCAGCGGTCCCTATAAATCTCCGAGGGTCTCCCAGCCACCCAGCAGACGCAGCTTCCAGAAGCCGAACTGACTCAGCCAACCTTGAACGCCCAGCACCGGAAGCAAAGATGGTTCACTGGACAGCCGAAGAGAAGGCCGCCATCGCTTCCGTGTGGAAGTCGGTGAATGTGGAATGTGAGGGGCCCGAGACCCTGGCCAGGTACGAAAAAAAAAATATATATATATTGTACATGTTTTTAAATTCTTTCTGCTTCCCATTGCTGTATAATACAGAAATTATGCATGCCTATAAATGATACTCACTTGGAGACATTTTTGCAAGACAATGCAAGGTAATATTGGTTTAAAGCCACACTTTCTGTTTTCATATTTGCTTTTAGGTTTGACGAGATGAATGTTGGTTGCAATGGTCATTCCTGGCAAATGCTTTGGAGATTTACAAGAAAGCATTAGGGTGTACAATTTAGAATATTGGCTTTGAGGTTGGCTAAGCCGGAGAGGAACCCAAGGCAGGCTAATGCTTCAGAAATGGCGCTCAGCTGTCTCACCGCGATGACGTAGCGACTGATACTTTCACAGGTGGTGCTGTTAGAAAGGAAATTCTTCTTTATTGAAAAGCATTCGAGTCAGTACCATAGTGAGGCATTTTGAGTATCGGTATGTGGTACAGCATGAAGAAAAACAGTTTCACTCATGCCTCCTTGCCCCCATCTGTCATGCGACCATTTGTCTGCTGGGAACGGTAAACAAAGGCTAATGGAAATATGCATTTGGAACCCCATAGAATCGAAAAGGGACTCCTCTTGTCAAAATGCAATTATCCTTAATGTAGCAAAAGATTCCATTTGTCATTATGCAGAGCAATTATAATGCTTCTAGTTTCTTCAAATTTGCCTGTGCCTAGGTAGTGTGCAAGGAAGTAGGAAGAAACATAACATACATTGCGTATAACCATATCCGGAATGACAAAGAGCGGACTAGTCTATCCATGCCAACATGGGTTGCAGGAATCATGACAAAAATTGATAAGATGGCGAATGCTAAATCGTAATTGAAGAATACAAATGAATTACAAGTCTACCGACAGTTGTGAGTAAACATTCATGAAAAATCTCAAGAAATCAAATATTTTCTACTAAAGCGCACTTCTGCAGGGCTGTAGGGAAGGTTCCGAAGGGTGGATTCCCAGGTGACATTTTTTCTGAAAACTGATCTATATATTAGAAATTGTACAGCAAGTTTCGAATAGATTGGCAAAAAAAAATATACCATAAAATGTATCCCAAAATCTGAAGGAGTGCTCATTAAATATTGCAGAACGTTGATAGTCTGCCAGAGAGGACCAATCCGTCCCAGGTGCCCTGGCAAAGTCATTACAAAAAACATTGGTAAAACGGGAAGCAAAACAAAGCATTTTTCATCTCAAAAACTGTTGAAATCATTTGGATGTAGAGGCAGTTTGAGTAATCTAGGTATTCAATTTGAAGATATATACACCATCTGATTTCGATTCCACCTTCTGCCCCCTTTCAGTTTCTCATCTTGCCCTCTCAAACTTGATTTTCCATCACGTCTGGGCAAATGACATCATAAAAAGATTCAGCAACATAAATTAGGAAATACCTCTAAATAAATTATGAATTAACAGTCACAGCAGCAAGTGTCCGCTAGAACAAGTAAATGTCATCAATAAGACGTACCCTCAATTGTACATGAATTACCACTCAAATAATAACTTTATATATATATATATATATATATATATATATATATATATATATATATATATATATATATAAGATCAAGTTACAAGATCCTGCACCTCTAACTTGTGGCGAACAAAGACCAACGAGTCCCAAAGTAAGGCAGGAAGATTTTATTTCACCAGAGTTCGAAAAAGCAGCAGCAGACTGACGCGTTTCGGGCGGATGCCCTTGCTCACAGTGTATATATATATATATATATATGTACAATAATTTTGTCCCGAAACAGCAAACTCATACTTCCTTCAAAAGACAACAAGCACACATTTTGTCACCAAATGCGAGCTCCTCATGTCAGTAAATAAAGTCGATTCCCACGGGACAAAAGGTGTACATTTTGCAAAATAACTTGCATTCAGGCAAATACCATCTTTTCATTTTTAGAAAACCCAAAAAGTTAGTAACCCGAAAACTCACATGCACTACTGCCCCCTTATGACTAGAATCTGCCATATATACCCATGTACTGCAAACATATCCCAGGGATGCACATCATAGGCTAGAGGTAGTAATTAAATTGAACAAATCCACAACTTATGCCAGGATAGTGATCAAACGCCCTATACTAGAGAAAGCTACCACCATAACAAGGGTTGGTTTAGATAATGCCAAGCTGACAATATGCATTGGGTGGCCGAATAATTAATGGTCTACAATTAGGGATGACCAATATAATAACTCTTACTGTCTTTTTTCTTTACTCTCGCTCTCTTTCTTTCTTCTATTTATCATTTTATTCTTTTTTCTGCCTTCTCTCTTTCTTCTTTCTTCTTATTTTCCACTTTTTTTCACACTTTGTTCCTTCCCCATCTTTATATTCTTTGCTTTCCTTCTCCCTACCTTCTTCCTTTCTTCTTCATCCCTTATTTGTCTTTGTTTCTTTTCTGTTGTTGCTATATTTTGTCGTACTTTCTCCTCTATTTCTCTTTCTTCTTTTGATTCTTTTTTCTATTCTGTTTTCTTACTGTCCTTCTAATCCCCTTCTTACTTCATTTCTTACTTTTTATCCTTGTTCCTTTCCTTTCTTCTTTTGTTTTTCCCTTTCTGTCTTTCTTTCTCTGTTCCTTTTGTCCTTTCTTTCTTTCATCATGTTCTAGGTTTATTGATTTTTTTTCTATCTTTCTTTCCTTAATTCTTCCTCCATTACACTCTTTCTTCCTTTTTTTTGCTTCCTCCCTTCATCCTTTCGTACATTTTTCTCTTCATTCCTTTCAAACTTTCTTTGCTTTCTTCCTTTCTTTTGTTCATTTCTTCCTTTGTCTTTTTTATTTCTTCCCTTCTTCCTTCCTTTCCTCTCCCCATCCCCTCTGTTTCTTCCATTCCATCTTTTGTTTTATCCCCTTCTTGTTTTTCCTCAATTTCCTTCATTGCTTATGTTTCATTATCCCTGGGTCTCAGTTCCAGTGTTTTCTTTTCTCTCCTAGCCAAATTAATTACTAACTAACAGAACTTCCCAGAGATGGACTACTCTTTTGACGCTTTTTTTCTCCCTCTGGCAGGGTGATGATCGTCTACCCCTGGACCCAGAGGTACTTCTCGACCTTCGGGGACCTTTCCAGCGCAGCCGCCATCCTTGGCAATCCCAAGGTCAAGGCTCACGGCAAGAGGGTCCTGTCTGCCCTCGGAGAGGCCGTCAAACACATTGATGACATCAAGAAGACACTGGCCCACCTGAGCGAGGTGCACGCAGACGTACTCCATGTGGACCCCCAGAACTTCACGGTAAGGAGAGAAGGGTTCGATAAAATCACCAGCTGTGAGGGAATAGACCCTGGAGGATTTAAACCAGAGTGAGGGAGAGAAGAAACTACCCCACTAGCACGTCATTTGAAATGAAATAAGTGCCAGGGCCCTTGTCAGCAGTGCAAAGCAGCTTGTACCACCCATTGCGCTACTAATGACAATTTAGACATTTTATATATTAAAAATGAATAATACCTGCCACCCTAGCTATTTTTATAGCTTTGGGTGGCAGGCATTAGTCATTTTAACTACTTTTGTTGCGTTCATCACAAAATTGAACAAACAGCGCCACCATGTGGCTGGCTGCCATAAATTCAGATTAAGGGGCCGATTATGATGAGGGACGTCCGTCCGCCACCATAGAGTAGGAGGGACCGTCCGCAGGGGCAGCGGCGGTCCCTCCATGCAGATTAGGATGTGACCGCCAGGGTGGCGGTCACCTCCTCTATTTTTAACATTGTGGCGGGTGCAGCTTCAAGCTGCACCCGCCGCAATGTTAAAAATGCATGCACGGCATTTGCGTGCACAAAGCGGCAGGCACCTGCCGCTTTGTTCACGCAAATGCAGGGGGTTCCATAGGTACCCCCCATGTGCACCCCCCAATCCCCCTTCACCCAGGGGGCCCGCAACCGGCCCCCGCAGTGAAGGTCCGTATGCTTTTCCACGGCAGAAAAGCTGCAGTGGAAAAGCATACTTTCTACTCCATCATAATATGGCTGGCGGTGTCATGATAATGCTTTTTCGCCGCGGTCGGAAGGCGACCGCGGCGGAAAAGCGGCGGACAGATTCAAAGACCCACCAGCCATCCTAATTTGGCGGTGGGTCTTTCAAGCATCCGCGGCGGTTTTCCCGCATCCTCTGGGCCGGCGGTGGCTAATGACCCATTAAGTACCAGTGCTGAGCACCAGAAACCACCAGCTCTGTACCCCACCATAGGCCCTTGGTGTCATCACTGAGGTCTGATATTCCAGGAAGGGAGAGAGAGAGAGGATGCCCCAAATTGGACCAAATATTGGCCCTAGCTTGGGAGGGAGCATGCCCTTGAGGACACTGACAAAAGTAAGCACTGAAGTCTGATGCCTAGATATGAGGTCTGACAGTGACAGATCTTCCACCTCCCGATTACTGCCCAGACAGAGAGAAAGGACACGTGTTTGGGACTGCCCTCCAGTGAAGGAGGGACCACCTCTAAGGAATGATGCCCAAAAGCAACCAATAAAAAGCACATAGGTGTGACTTTTGTATAGTGCATGAACACATGTAGACACAAAAAATCTGCGCACGCATTAGATCGAACTGCAGTAATAAACAATTACTTTCCACTTTACATCTTATTACAGATGAGTTCTAACATAAGAATGTAATATAAAGGAAAGGAACGTGTTTATATGAAGATCACAGGGGTTTACGTACTGTCTACAATTTTTGGAGCATAATCTACACATTTTTATAACGTATAATGTGTGTGTGGGTGGGTGGGTGTCTTTTTCTCTTTTCATGTCAGTTTCTGTTCGACAGACGTCTCTAGAGTTGACACCTTCACTAATGACTTGTATTTCCTCCATCAGCTCCTGGCAAATTGTCTGGTGATCACCTTAGCCCGCAAGCTGGGACCAGCTTTCACAGTTGATGTCCAAGCGGCATGGGAAAAGTTCCTGGCTGTGTCCTGTGCTGCTCTGTCCAAGCACTACCACTAAAGCTCCCAGCACACAGCTAACAAGCAGCAGCCTGAGGTCAATGTGCAGTGGCTGCCTATGGTACAGTTCATGGAAACATCTGTCAAAGTGTGACAAATCGTGACATCAATAAAGAGATTTAGTACATTTTCCTCATGTTGTCTGGTGTGTTTAACTTACCACTTCCTAGTGGGAGAAGTAGGTGAAAAGTTAACTATATATGAGTTTAAGCGCAACCTACTCCACTTCAGAAATATCACAGACCAAGCCTAAACCTACTCGTCCTACAATTCCTTGCCTAATCCACAAATCTTAACATTTAGCTACTTCTGATCCCAATAGCAAGCTTGTAAATCAAAGGCAATATCTGCAAGCACAAACTAGCCATGCACGTCCCCAACCCAACCCTGCAAACGCTAAACTACAAAGCTAAGCCCAGCCCAGCCCTATAAATAGAAGTCCATAACTAAGCTTGGTCCTATAAATCCAACTCTAAAATCCCAGTCCTATTAACTTATACCTTCAACCCCAGTCCAGCAGGCCAAACCTAAAAAGACAAACTTAAGCTGTGCTTACAAACGTAAGTTCCACCCACAAAACCCAAACCTACAAACCAAAGTCATGCCCTAAAAAACCAAATTGCAATCACAAGCCAAAATCTACAAACATAAGTGCAGCATTGAGCACTCAGGTTATGCCCTACAAAGGCAAACCTATAAAACAAAGCCTGACTTTACAAACACAGACCTCTAGACTCAACTCATACACACAAAAACAATTCAGACCTGCAAACTTAGAACAAAAGCCCAAATCTAGTGTCACAAAGCCAACCTAAAACTGCCAACCCAAAGCATCACACTGCAAACCCAAAGCTCAGCTCTACAAAACCGTACAAGCACAAGCACATCCATACAAGCCCAGGCCTAATGCTACAAGTTAAAGCCCATGCCAACAATCCCAGGGCCACCCCTACATTCCCAAGCCAGTGCTTGAACATGAGCCTCTAGAACACTAAACTCAACTGAACAAACCAAACTCATCTGTTCAATATCGACCCCTACAAAAGCAGCCCCAAGACAACAAACCCAATACTTTAAACCCAATCCCATCCCCGAAACCCTAAGCCCACCCTTGGCACCTAAGACTAACCCAGAAAACACAGGCATTGTGAAGCCACCCTCTTTACAGTGGGGTAGGGTTTTTATGGGCCTCTTTTGCCTGCCACTTACCAGATAAAGGCTCATACTTAATGCTAAAAGGAAGAGAGAAAGATGTGTTGACAGAAAAGGAAAAGAAGGATGGACCAGTGAGTGAAAGGATTGATGGAGGAGAGGGTGAAATGGTAGTGGGGGAAAGGCTGGATGCGTGGGTAAACGGATGAATGAGTGGGTGAAAGGATGGATGAGTAGGTGGAAGGATAGGTGAAAGAGTGGGTGAAAGGATGGATGGATGGAAGGATGCCAAGACTAAATGGAAATCGTAGAGGATGGATGGATGAGTGGGTGAAAGGGTGGGTGGACGAAAGGCTGGAGGGATCAGTCGGTGAAAGGATAGATGAGTCAGTGAAAGGATGATAAATGGGTGAACGGATGGCTGGGTAGGTGAAAGTATGGATGAGGGGGCAACAGGGTTGATAATATGTGAGGGGATTGATGGATGGGAGAAAGGATATGGGATGGTGAGAGGAAGATGGGTGGATGAAAGGATGGGAGAGTAACTGGAAATCTGAAACGATGGATGGATGGGTGATTGAAAGAATGGAAGTGCAAAGAGAAATCTGAGAGGGTGGGTAAAATGATGGCAGACTAAATGGAAATCAGAGGATGGATGGAGGGGTGGATGGATGAAAGGATGACAGAGTAAATGGAAATCTGAGAGAATGGATGGATGGCACACTAAATGGAAATCAGAGTATGGATAATGGATGGACATAAAATAAAATGATGGATGAAAGAATGTATTAATGGATGGGCTAGTCATTTATGAAGGTATGCATAGAAAATGAAAGTGTGAACAGATGGACCGATGAATGGATGGAATGGCCAATGGAGGGATGGAATGGTGAAAGATTCAATGATGGATGAAAGAATGAATGAATTATATAATATAAAGGTGAAATGGTTGATAGCAGGTGGGTGAAAGAATAAATGGCTAGGTGTTTGGATGGAAGAGACAAGGAAGCCATTTTAGAGAGGGTCAGGCTTATTTACTATGCTTGTTTGGTGTTGTTTGATTTAAAGTGGGGATGTTTTCATTTTCTGACAACTCTCCTGCCTGCAAACCAAGCTGAACAATTCCAAACGTATTCACCCTAGCCTACATGGATCCCTAAACCTGAAAACAACTGACTATCCTTAAAACCTGAGCTCCATCATATGAACACAAACACATGCATACAAAATAAATTTACAAACCGGTCCCAGTTTTTACAAGCCCCTACTTACAATCCCAATCCTATCCCTATTAAATCAAGACAAGCCTACAAATGTAAGACAGGCCCTACAAATTCAAGTGCAGACATGTAAGCCCAACATTATAATATTAAGCTCAGGCCTACAACCCTCAACCAGCAATCCAATACTCATTCCCAAATATCTAAGCCCAACTGGGCACACCAGAGTTCTACCCTAAAAAGGCAAATCTTCAAACCCCACCTGATTTACAAACCTAATGTCAGCCCTATCAAGCTAAACCCTGTCCTACAAACACAAGCACAACAATTCAAGCCCAAAACTACAATCCCATGCCCAGACTCACACAACCAAACTCTGTGATACAAATCGAAAGCTCAGCCCACCAAACCCATACCTACAACCTCCTACCCAACCCCACAAACCATGTTACAAAACCAAAGTGCAACCCTAGAAACACAAAGCCAGTCCTATGAACACAAAGCTTGTCCTATGAACATTATTTTTTTTCTTTCAAACTGAGTCCAGCCCTACATGAGTCAGAGTCAATCTACAAACCTTAGCCACTTCCTACAGACACCAATTCAGTAATTCCGGCTCTACAAATTTCAGTTTAATTCTACAAATGCAAGCCCCTGTGCCTTAAACACAAAACAACAAACTTGTACTCAACCCTAAAAACCCAAACCCACTGCTAAAAGCCTAAAACCCGAGCTTAAAAAAAGTAAACCCAGGCTTGTGAGCCCAGCTCAGCCCTATAAACACATGCAAAATGAGCTCAGCCCTATCAACCCAGGCTCACCCCTACAAACTCAAGCCCTGATAGGCCAGTTCTGCACCACTGAAGAGATTGAGCGCTTGGAAGTCCCTGTGGCAAGCTGTGTTTCCTATCTCTGTACCCCAAGTCTTGGTGTAAGTTGTGTGTAATGCAGGCAGCAGAGTTGTGTGCAACACAAGCAGGAGAGCATTGAGCCTTTGGCACAGTCTCACTTGACTGTGAGTACATGTGAACATGTGGTAGTGTCAGGGACCTGAGGAAGGTGGCCAGCAGCCTTGGGGGCACACTGCAAGGCCCTTGGTTGGAACACAACCCACATACTTGCCAACCACACTGACTTAGAGGGAGGACTATCGCTTTAACCTACCAATATAATCCACTCCTGTCCCTTTTTATGGCCTGGAAAGTCAGTCAATACTTTATTCGATTTTTTTTTTTATCTTAAAAGTAAAATCACAGAAAACCCATCATGAACAAAAATACATATTTCTAAGTAAAAAGGGTACCATAAAAAATAATAGAAAGAGGTAAGTAGTTGAGATAGAGCATACAGTACTAGATGCATGACAAGCAGTAAGCCAAATATAATGGGGCAACATATCCTCACACCTTTACAATAAGCACATTAACTGGCTGAAACCCTTATGAGTCGCTGGACAGGAACCATAAGGCTTTACATGAGGAGCGAACCACATGTAGATATATACGGGGCAGGTCTCAGATGCAAACATGAGGGCACTACAGTCAGATGCAGTCAGTTCTGACAATATTCTTTATCCAATCAGCCAATGAGTGTGGACAGGGTTTGCTAAAAAACTAATAAAATGTGTATATTCAACCATTATGAGCCATCATCATATAAAATCGTACAAGATCACAAAGGATAAGAACAAGAATTAAGACTAGCAGCCAAGGAAAGTACAAATTCTTAGGGCAGAAGCGGGGCGTAAGCGTATAGCCCTCTGTTTAAAAACGACAAACAAGTGGCTTAAAGTCACTCTTGACAATTTTTGCAGAAACTCCATGGCAGCCCTACACTGCCTTAAGCCTGCCTGCTTCAAGAATGGTAACATGAACAGAGATTGTACTGAAGAATAACATTCACAAAAGAGAATAAAGTGCATGGTACTTTGTACAGAGCGTCCATCACACGGACAGGCAGTCAAGGTGGTGGCAAACACGGGGAACAGCGTTTACAACGCAACTTTTACAACGCAGTACCTTTACCACGCAACTTTTACAACGCAAGTCGTTACAACGACTTGCGCTGGGTGGCGCTCTAGGATAGGGAATAGTTAATTTACTTTCCAAAACCTTCCCTACTATCCACGGGGACTGGAGTTGGAATAGTAAATTAAACTATTCACTATCCAGCACCCCCCAAAGCAAGTCGTTGTAACGACTTGCGTTGTGAAAGTTGCGTAGTAAAGGCATGCGTTGTAAAAGCATGCGTGGTAATGACATACATCCGGCAAACATGCATGGCCATGGATGTGCATCGAGAAAGTGTACAGTGTTTAGGGGTAATCTTACTAACAAAAACCTGTGATGTAAGTTGTTGACCCACAGTAGGTAAGCTCAATGTCCACACAAGTGCTAAATTGGGCATAGACAACAACCGTGGTCATTCTTGAGTTTTGACCAGCCTTTCCTATGCACATTTTGCATACAAAAAAATGCTTTGGACAACGCTCTACGGAAACTAGGCCTAAAGTTGCTCGAGTTCAAAACAAAGCCTCAAGGGCCAGACACTTGCTGATCTTATGTATGTATGCAATCCAAGGTATTTTCTGACTTTTTTCTGCATTCAATTAATAAGCCAGAATTGCACAGTTGAGTATGGTTTACCACTTAGACCATATTTTCAGCCACAGTAAAAGAGGCTGGAGCCTCACAAAATCACTTATATACTCCAGTCGCAGTTCCGTGTGGCATATGTAGTTACTGGTGGACTTGGGTGCAGCAAGCAGCCTTTTCGTGAACCCATTTTCACCCATACCCAGCCACGGCTGATTACAAATGCCCCAGACGCCTGCCCCTCCTGTGATGCCAGGCAGACACTTAGGGGGCATATTAGCAAGAACCTCGTTAAAATTCTCGCCGTTTTAGCGGCAGGAAACTGTCGCTAAAACGGCGATAATGGGCTTGCTAATATGAGTTATAGAATTGCAATAGAAGCCCAGGTTAGATGTCCTGCACATCTAACCTGGGCTTCTATTGGAATTCTATAACGCATATTAGCAAGCCTATTATCGCCGTTTTAGTGCAGTTTCCTTCCCGCTAAAACAGCGATAATTTTAACGAGGTTCTTGTTAATATGCTCCTTAGCCTTCTAAATTCTTTTCTACTTGCAGTGAAATATCTAAACAGGCCACAGCTGAGCCTAACTAAGGTTGCCTGTGTTTTACAAAAGCCCACCCGAAATTCAGTGGCTGGTAGACTGTATTTCCTGTTAATCAGAGGCTGTCGGGGTGGGGCTAAAGGTTTGACACTTATACCTGCTAGTTACGGTGGTTAGGTTCCCGAATTAGACCACTCTTGCCCATGAGCGAGGCCAAGGGTGTTAGGTGCTGAGTGAGAGAGAGAGGGAGGGTGGGAGCGAGGAAGAGAGAGAGACAGAGAGAGAGAGAGAGACAGAGAGAGAGGAAGAGAGAGAGAGAGAGAGGGAGCGCGAGATAGAGGGAGAGAGAGAGGGCAAAGAGAGAGAGAGAGAGAGAGAGAGAGGGTGAGGGCATAGAGAGAGAGATAGAGAGGGGAAAAAAGCTAACACTCTTACGGGATGCAAAATAAAGTGAAGCATGTGAAATTTAGACAGGAACAACATGGATTACCTTAACCTCCTCCGTGCGTTGGACGGCCCCCGGCCATCTGACGTCACGGTGGGCATGTGCGGAGGACGGCCGGGAGCCATCCGAACAGTGCACATGTCAAATTCTTTAGCACCGCGGGGGAATTCCGGCTGCAGCGAAGTGGTTAACGTTTTTACACTCATTGTTCAGAGATCGATCAGTGTTTTTTTACCTGTAAAGTAAAAATTATGAAAGTAGACCCTGAAAGGGACTAGTTTCAATGTATATTTTAATTACTACGGGGTCTGTGACCTGAAGTAACCTGACCCACTTAAAACCTTGGCCCAGCACCAGCCTCCTGGGTAATACCTCTGGCCCTGGCGCTTATGTTTTTTTCACAAATTAACCCCTTCCACACTCATGACGAGCTGGGCTCGTCATGAGGTAGCCTCCTCGCACGCTCATGACGAGCCCAGCTCGTCATGAAACAATGGGAATGAGAAAAACTCAGCACAGGAGGGGAAAATGCATAGCATCGATGTGGTTAAGCACTTTACCATTCTTGGTCATTTATATGCAGGTTTTCAGGGCCTGCTGGAAGAAAAGCGAGACTCCGGGAATCCTGACAGGCACAAAGGAGCGGGTGAGCCAAACAGGAACCTAATGAACCAGACCACCCTAATAACAGTCAGTTTTTCCTTCTTTGGAGCTGGCAGGGGGATCTCAGCACAAATGGATGGTGTAGAAAGGTTTTTGTTGGAGAATTGTTCAGACTTCCCTAAAGTAAATGGCAAACAGATACCTTTGTTGTCCTATGCCGACGACACTGTGCTAATGACCCTAGCTGCTAACAGCATGCAAACCTGTTTGAACGCATTTATTGATTTCATGCAGGATTTAGACCTTAGGGTCAACTTTACTAAGTCCTTTGCTGTGGTCTGTGGCCCTAGAGGGGCAAAAACCCATAGGTTTGCTGTAGAAAACCTGATTATTGAAAAAGTTGTAAATTTTAACTACTTGGGAAATCTCTTTAATAAAAATTTGAGCTGGGATCCATTAATAACGCTCGAGTACAAAAGACCACGCGATCTATAGAGGCCCTTTTTCGTTTTTCGAGTAAACTGGGTCAAAAACCAATTGCCGAATTGAAGGCTTTGTATAAAGCTAAATGTTTGCCTATCGCTACCTATGGTGTGGGAAACACATAAATGTACCCAAATACAAGTTATGGAGAACAAGTTCTTAAAGCGCCTGTTATCCATTCCTACTAGTTCACCAAACACCTTTTGCCACACAGAGATGGGTATAGAATTTGTGAGTGATATTATTCATGTCTCTCCACTAATACTATTGGGAAAAATTTGGCAATCTGAGGATCTGAAGCGCTCTAAAGAAATTCTGAAAGATTGCATAAAGCTGGATTATGCAATGCAGATCCCATGGTTGTCATATGTGAAGGAAACTTTAATAAAATTGGTTTGGGACATATTTATGAAAACCCAGAATATATTGAGCAAGATATAATGATTAAAATTAAGAACGCTTATTCTAATACCTTGGGTTTGTTAAAAAATGACGAACAAGTAACACATCATTTGAGTAAATTGCAGCACCAATTTTATTTATCATTTACTGTGCATACACAATGGCGTTTTTACTTGACAAGATTTTGACTTAATACATTGCATTTCCTATTTGCTTTCCCGAAGCAAGGGGGCTGGTGTGAGTGGCTACCGCTTTGCCCATGTGATAACAAAGCCCAACAATGTACTTTGCACTTTGTTCTTTTTTGCTCTTTGTATAAAACCCAGAGAAACCGGTTTATTAAACCAATTTTAATGGATATTCGACCCTGTTATTACAAAGAAGGATACGGGTATCTACAATCGCTGCATAATGCTGCTATATGTAGTGCCATGCTTAGTTTCATCAGATTGGCCCTTACTGTTAGGAACCGATACTGAAAATATAATCCTCTTTTGGGATTTTTTGTATCCTAAATAGATAGAAAGAAAATCGGTTGTTCTAGGTGGGATTTTTAACTAAACACTTAATGAAAGAGTTTAGGGCAAAGTAAGATGGATAGTATGAAAGGTTGAATTGTCTTACATATGTGATATTTAAAAATTAAATAGCACAATGCACTTTATTATGATATATTTGATTCCTTTTGGATTTTTATGAATTATGTTAATCCTTTTTATATGGATTGTAACTTTTTTAGATAATGTGCTGAAAATGTAGCTGTGAATTTATTGTATGATAATAATCTGAATCGATAGATCTTCAAACCATTTGTAATTTGTGTTTCTTTTTTAAAAATGTATACTTTTATGATTCTTTCTCTTGAATCGAAATAAAGTTTTATGACTGACTGACTGACGGATGGTGTATGTATTGCACACTTGCAGCCGGGACTCGAGTGGACTATTGCATCTGTTAGATCTATGGAATAATGCATCCAGGGTAGGGATCTGTGTTTAAACACCATGGACATAGGTTCAAACCCCAGAGGGTCCACTCAGCTTCTTATCCTTCTAAGGTCAATAAGATGAGTTGAGTAACAGAATTCATCCAATTAGTCAACGCCAAGATGCCCATGGATGAACGTGTGCTTTACAAAAGTATGTTATGTCAGGTAGGCCTCAATGGAGAGGATGTGGCCTAACAGCTAGGGTGGTCGACATCAAAGCTGGGGAACCGGGTTCGAGTCTCGGCAGCGACGCTCAACATCCTGTGATTCTGGGCAAATCACTTAATCCGCCCATGCCTAACAAAAGATGAAGGTGTCCATCTGTAACGCAACTGGTGCTCAAGTAAAGCGCTCTAATACCTTCTGGTCTAGTTCGTGCTATATGAAACTCCCCCAAAAATAATTAGGGCAGTCTCTGGGAGGTGATCTGGACTTGCCAGAGTTGGGACTATTCACACAAAGAGTGTGAGACCTTTGGGAAATTCGCTCAAAAAATAGGGCTTCCCCTGGAGCTGTTTCAAGCTCTTCCTGATGGTTGGTATTTCTTAGTGGTAAGCGGCAGAAAGATTCTCTAAAAGGAAGTGCGGAGATGCGCTCGAAACACTCTACACCATGGGTACTCACAAACTTTCTGTCAGGGGCCAAAATTACAGTGTGGTTTGTGGCCGAGGGCCGCACCAGTAGGGGCGGGGTCAGTGGGGGGGAGGGGCTAGAGTAAAAAAAACATTATGCAATGCTGTATTTCAAAAGCAGATGTAACTACAAAGAGCACATTTTGACAATAAATTTTTAGCAGACAATAGCAATCTTAAGAGGCATTGCATAGCTTCATACACACTTTGACCCCAATCCCATCACAGACTCTGTCAGTCAGTCTCTCTCTCTCTCAGTCAGTCAGTCTCTGTCTCATTCAGTCTATCTCTCAGCCAGTCAGTCTCTCCGTCAATCAGTCTCTCTCTCTCTCTCTCTCAGCCGGTCAGTCTCTCCGTCAGTCAGACTCTCTCTCAGCCAGTCAGTCTCTCCATCTGTCAGTTTCTCTCTCTCTCTCTGTCTGTCTCTCTCTCTCTCTCTCTCTCTCTCTCTGTCTCTCTCCCTCTCTGTCAGTCTCTCTCTCTCTCTCAGTCCGTCTCTCTCTGTCTCTGTCAGTCTCTCTCCCTCAGTCCATCTCTCTCTCTCTCTCTGTCAGTCTCTCTCTCTCTGTCAGAAAGTATCTCTGTCAGACAGTCTCTCAGTCAGACAGTCACTCTCTTAGTCAGACAGTCACTCTCTCAGTCAGACAGTCAATCTCTCCTAGTCAGACAGTCACTCTCTCAGTCAGACAGTCACTGTCAGTCTCTCAGTCAGTCAGTCTCTCTCTGTCAGTCTCAGTCAGTCAGTCTCTCTCAGTCAGTCAGACTCTCCCTCTCCCTCTCTCCCTCTGTCAGTCTCTCTCTCTCAGTCAGTCAGTCTCTGTCTCAGTCAGTCTCTCTCTCAGCCAGTCAGTCTCTCCGTCAATCAGTCTCTCTCTCTCTCAGCCGGTCAGTCTCTCCGTCAGAAAGACTCTCTCTCAGCCAGTCAGTCTCTCCGTCTGTCAGTTTCTCTTTCTCTCTCTCTGTCTGTCTCTCTCTCTCTCTCTCTCTGTCTCTCTCCCTCTCTGTCAGTCTCTATCTCTCTCTCAGTCCGTCTCTCTCTGTCTCTGCCAGTCTCTCTCCCTCAGTCCATCTCTCTCTCTCTCTGTCAGTCTATAGCTCTCTGTCAGAAAGTATCTCTGTCAGATAGTCTCTCAGTCAGACAGTCACTCTCTCAGTCAGACAGTCACTCTCTCAGACAGACAGTCAATCTCTCCTAGTCAGCCAGTCACTCTCTCAGTGAGACAGTCGCTGTCAGTCTCTCAGTCAGTCAGTCTCTCTCTGTCAGTCTCAGTCAGCCAGTCTCTCTCAGTCAGTCAGTCTCTCTCAGTCAGTCAGACTCTCTCTTATAGTCAGCCTCTCTCTCAGTCAGTCTCTCTCTCAGTCAGTCTCTCTGTGTCAGTCTCGCTCTCTGTCTCTCATAGTCCGTCTCTCTCTCTCTCTCTTTCAGTCAGTCTCTCCCTTAGTCAGTCGGTCTCTCCCTCTCCCTCTCTCCCTCTGTCAGTCTCTCTCTCTCTCTCAGTCAGTCAGTCTCCGTCTCAGTCAGTCTCTCTCTCAGCCAGTCAGTCTCTCCGTCAATCAGTCTCTCTCTCTCTCTCAGCCGGTCAGTCTCTCCGTCAGTCAGACTCTCTCTCAGCCAGTCAGTCTCTCCGTCTGTCAGTTTCTCTCTTGCTGTTTGTGTGTGTCTCTCTCTCTCTCCCTGTCTCTCTCCCTCTCTGTCAGTCTCTCTCTCTCAGTCCGTCTCTCTCTGTCAGTCTCTCTCCCTCAGTCCACCTCTCTCTCTCTCTGTCAGTATATCTCTCTCTGTCAGAAAGTATCTCTGTCAGACAGTCTCTCAGTTAGACAGTCACTCTCTCAGTCAGACAGTCAATCTCTCTTAGTCAGACAGTCACTCTCTCAGTCAGTCACTGTCAGTCTCTCAGTCAGTCAGTCTCTCTCTGTCAGTCTCAGTCAGTCAGTCTCTCTGTCAGTCAGTCTCTCTCAGTCAGTCAGACTCTCTCTTATAGTCAGCCTCTCTCTCAGTCAGTCTCTCTCTCTGTCAGTCAGTCAGTCTCTCTGTGTCAGTCTCTCTCTCTGTCTCTCATAGTCCGTCTCTCTCTCTCTCTCTTTCAGTCAGTCGCTCCCTTAGTCAGTCAGTCTCTCCCTCTCTCCCTCTGTCAGTCTCTCTCTCTCTGTCAGTAAGTATCTCTCTGTCAGTCTCTCTCTCAGTCAGTCAGTCTCAGTCTCGCTCTGTTTAAATAGCAGTATTTCTCTACTATAAACAGACACGCAACAAAACCTAAACATAGATTTTTAGATCGAACTCCGGCGATGTATACACATAACTGACACGGATCGCCTGGGTACAGGACTTGGGAAGAAAAACCTCGGGGTTTTCTAAAAGGGCCATGACCGATAAAATTAAGGGCATGGCTTAAAAACATCGTGTGCCACCCTACCGGTATTTTGCTGTTTGTCATGATATATCAGATAAAACCAGTAACATTATACCTGCAACAGGTCAGGACTATTGGCTTTGCCAATGGTTGTTAGTTGCATAAGATAAATAAGCAACAACTATGACTTTGTTGTATATAATATATAACATTGTAAATGCTTCAGTTCTGAAATGATGAAACTGTGAACAAACTTAAAAGAGCCTATTTGGAATTACATCAAAGGCCTTGTGCTGCTGTTGAGTTGAGATATATCTAAGGGCGAAAATGGAGACCTAAGTGGTTGTTAGTGGCATAAGATAAATATGCAAAAACTATGGTTTTGTTGTATATAATATTGAAAACGCTTCAGGTCTGGAATGATGAGAATGAAATAATGAAAACAGTCGATTTGAATTTGAACTGACAAAGGCTTTCTGAGCAGTAGTGCTGCTGCCGAGTCGTTATATATATATTTTTTCACCCTGAAAGCAAAATTGGAGCCCCAATAGCTATCGTCTCAGCACCTGCTTTGAAGCACCTGGCCCACTAAAACCCCAGCCTGTTATCTCGGGGAGAACAAACTCTCATAAAAGTAAATTTCAGCTGAAGATTAACTCTCAATTGGTCACAGAAAGCGGCAACAGCGCCATCTACTGTCACGTTCACCTAAATTAATATGTAAAACCTAACCACTCCAATAAATCGAAGAGAAGTACATACATATCTCTGCCCAAGATTTTAAGCCCCCTCGAATACCACAAAGGATATCTTTACCTTTTGCATCAGTGTATGAACAAAGAGATCTAGCAACAGAAAAACCACACAATATTGGGCCAGCAATAACAATGATGGCATTGGCTTATGCTTTCAGAGGCGAGGATGCTGCATTAAGTGCCAGGTGCCAGTGAATCTCGGCTCCGTATCAGCTGGGCTCACACTGCTCCTACCGGCGCTGGGGTGAACATGTGAGACACTATTTGTCTGCGCATGCCCCTTTGACCTTTTCCTGGCAAATGCGACCCCGAGGAATTACAACAGCAGTAATGGCACCGTTCTAGAAAGTGAGTTTGGGCGCGTTCTCTTCCCTTGTGGCGGTCAACCTCCGCCTCCTCAAGCTGCACCAACATCAGGCTTCTTTTATAGTCCTGGGACTGTGCCTGGCTCTAAAGAATGTCAACACTGGAGCCATGCCCCTCATTCAACCCTTCCTCCTCTGCACAAGTGCACAGAGACACCCCGATCATAAACAGAAATGCTGGTCTCGGGTGCACCATGTATCCCAGCGGTATACCGAAACTTGAGGTGGCCCCCCTGCAAGGCACATGGAGCCCCCCCCTTCTGGACTTAATGAGGAGCTCTCAGGTCAAGGTACTGTGCTGAGGGCCCCTGGAGCTTGCCCCCCCCCCCACACTAAGGGGCTGAAGGGGCCTATGTTATGCCACTTATGTATCATGAAGGGGGAACATCCTTTACGACGCAACTATTACCCCGCACTACCATTACAACGCGGGGATTACAACGAAAGTCGTTACAACGGAGGGCGCTGTTGGATAGGGAATAGTTTAATTTTCTATCCAACACCTTCTCTACTATCCACGGGGACTGGAGTTGGAATAGAAAATTAAACTATTCCACTATCCAGCGCCCCCCAACGCAAGTCGTTGTAATGACTTGCGTTGTAATCCCCGCGTTGTAATGGCATGCGGGGTAAAAGCATGCGTTGTACTGACATACAACCTTCATCAAGACGTGGCAGCCACTCAAATGCTAAGATATCCCTGAGAAGGTGGAGGGAACCAATCAGATGCATGTGCAGCTTTTTCTTTGTATAAGGTTCAGTCCAATGGTGATGAGATATTATGTAATACTTCCAGTGTGAGGGTTCATGGCAACATGAAACACCCCTTTCAGCGACAGTGGTTTCACCCGAGTCAACAGCCAAATAAAGTCTATTGTGGGGCTGCTACTAAGGAATGGACAGCCATATTGACTTTCATGGGTAGAAAGGGGGATAACTACCACCCAGAAGTACAGCTGTCTTCCGTGGTAACCCCGCATCTTGGGGATGCACATAAATGGGGATCTCCAGACTGGCTTCACCTCACTCTCACTAAAGTCAGATGGCCCAGTTACTGCAGACTGACAGATTTCTTCAAAGAGAGGCAGTAGACAAGAGTGAACATAAAAAGTCACTTGTGCCTACATGACGATTAGCTGCCACCAACAACTAGCAGTGGTGGAGCCTTGCAAGCGTGTCAGTAGTCCCACACTTTAACATGCGGTACACTTGGTGGGCACCTCTAGCTCCAGCAGAGTCAGGAGAACTCTGGATAGGAGCAATGCACTGGGTTATCGGGGAGGATAGTGGTGGTGTGGGAGCAGAACCCCAGAAAACTCCACCAGCGCCTGTGCCATTTCTGTCCAGAGATATACAACACAATATGAAACATTTGTGAAATAATTACCCATACACTCATGTGTTCTTTCAGACTCACATCAGAACTGCTGTGGAAATGTCCTTCAGGTTGAAACATTTAATACATGAAGAAAGTTTTATTCTAAGTACATACACTCTAGGGAACATAACTAGTTGCATCACAGTTACCTTGTGCTCTGTGGGGAGAGATGACATGCAGGGGGGCGTTGATTGGAAGGGAGAATGTGCAAGAGCAAGATGAACAGAACACCAAAAGAGCATCCATATTATTAAAAACGGTGTCTTCATAAAAATGTGGAACCAAATCACCTTAATAAACACACTGCTAAATGAAATATCAAAATTGTTTTAAGTGCAATATTAACAATTTGTTGGTTGCATCTAAAATTCTGCATAACATCATTAATAAATAAAGTTAATTTTCACTCAAAATTGTGCATTCCGAAAAAAGTCCACAGTTTTCCCCCATCTGATTGTTACATAGCAATGAAAACACATTAATAAAAAAAACTTTGTTCATTAGGAAATCATTTAGTCAAAATCAGCATCAATCTCAATTGCTTCTTGGAATTTTCGTCCACCATTTTCATCTGGTTGTAGAAATGATCCTTAGCACTCCTCAGTTCCATCTTTGGACTTTTCCTTTTCCCAGGTTCTTCGAAAGATTTAATCTCATGTGAAAGATTAGTTACAGTTTTCAGCAAGATGATTTAACAAGGCAATTGTATCAGGTTTACAGTCCTCTTTTGTCTTAGATGAGACCAGTAGATCATCACTATATTGCACCAAAACTTAATTGCATGTCAACCTCAAACTCTCTAGACCATGGGTACTCACAAACTTTCTCTCAGGGGCCAAATTTACAGTGTGGTTTGTGGCCGAGGGCCGCACCGGTGGAGATGGGGTCAGTGGGGGAGGGGGGCGGGGCTAGACAAAAAAAACCTGTGACCATGATGTTGAACACAAGCCCCTGCAGCGGACGCCTTCGTCCACTGAGCCAACAGACTCTCTCTCTCTCTCTCTCTTTCTCTCTCTTTCTCTCTCTCTCCCTCCCCCTTCTCTTTCTCTCTCCCTCCTTCTCTCTCTCTCTCCCTCCCTCCTTCTCTCTCTCTCCCTCCCTCCTTCTCTCTCTCTCCCTCCCTCCTTCTCTCTCTCTGTCTCTCTCTGTCTCCCTCTCTTTATCTCTCTGTCTCCCTCCCTCTCGTTCCCTCCCTCTCTCCATCTCCCTCTGTCTGACTCATTCTGTATCCCTCCCTCTCTCTCTCTCTCTCTCTGTCTGTCTCCCTCTGTCTGTCTCCCTCTCTCCCTCTGCCTCCCTCTGTCTGTTACCTTCTGTCTGTCACCCTCTGTCTGTCTCCCTCTGTCTGTCTCCCTCTGTCTGTCTCCCTCTCTCCCTCTGTCTGTCACCCTCTGTCTCCCTCTGTCACCCTCTGTCTGTCACCCTCGGTCTGTCACCCTCTGTCTCCCTCTGTCTGTCTCCCTCCCTCTGTCTGTCTCCCCCTTCCTCTGTCTGTCTGTCTCCCCCTCCCTCTGTCTGTCTCCCCCTCCCTCTGTCTGTCTCCCTCCCTCTGTCGGTCTCTCCCTCCCTCTGTCTGTCTCCCTCCTTCTGTCTGTCTCCCCCTCCCTCTGTCTGTCTCCCTCCCTCTGTCTGTCTGTCTCCCCCTCCCTCTGTCTGTCTCCCCCTCCCTCTGTCTGTCTCCCTCCCTCTGTCTCTCCCCTCCCTCTGTCTGTCTCCCACCCTCTGTCTGTCTCCCCCTCCCTCTGTCTGTCTCCCTCCTTCTGTCTGTCTCCCCCCTCCCTCTGTCTGTCTGTCTCCCCCTCCCTCTGTCTGTCTCCCCCTCCCACTGTCTGTCTCCCCCTCCCTCTGTCTGTCTCCCTCCCTCTGTCTCTCCCCTCCCTCTGTCTGTCTCCCACCCTCTGTCTGTCTCCCCCTCCCTCTGTCTGTCTCCCCCCTCCCTTTGTCTGTCTCCCTCCCGCTGTCTGTCTGTCTCCCCCTCCCTATGTCTGTCTCCTTTCCTTTGTCTGTCTCCCCCTTCCCTCTGTCTGTCTCCCTCCCTCTGTCTGTCACCCTCCCCCTGTCTGTCTCCCTCCCCCTGGCTGTCTCCCTCCCTCTGTCTGTCTCCCTCCCTCTGTCTGCCTGTCTGTCTCCCTCTTTCTGTCTGTCACCCTCTGTCTGTCTCCCTCTGTCTGTCTCCCTCTCTCTGTCACCCCCTCCATGTCTCCCCCTCTCTGTCTCCCCCTCTCTATCTCCCTCTCTCTGTCTCCCTCTCTCTGTCTTGTGCTCTCTGTCTCGCCCTCTCTGTCTCCCTCTCTCTGTCTCCCTCTCTCTCTGTCTCCCTCCCTCTCTCCCTCTGTCTGTCTTCCTCCCTCTCTCCCTCTGTCTGTCTCCCTCTGTCTGTCTCCCTCTCTCCCTCTGTCTGTCACCCTCTGTCTCCCTCTGTCTGTCACCCTCTGTCTGTCTCCCTCTGTCTGTCTCCTTCGGTATGTCACCCTCGGTCACCCTCGATCTGTCACCCTCTGTCTCCCTCTGTCTGTCAAAAAATCAAGTGGGGAAGGATCACTTGTCCTGCATGAACCAGGGTATGCAGGAGATCTCACGGCGGTGTCTCCAATAAAAAACCCTCATGCACGTGTTGGGAAGCGTGGTAAGCGGTATATCTTGGTTCTCCGCTCTTCATACACGTGTGTGCATAATCATAGGGTTAGTTTCGGTATGCAGCCTCCACCAGGAGGATCTTACCCTTGGTTAAAAACAGTAGTGACCCAGAGAAGTGGACAATGTGCAGAAAAATATTAAAAAACACCCGGATAACCAGAAAATGAATTTTATTAAGTCTGGGTTCGGGTGAATCCCGTGAGGGAATGCTCGAAATCTGGGCGTTCTGTTGAAAAGTATTAGGTTTTCAGGACGCACGAGCATTAGTAAAAATTAAAAATGGCCGACATGTTTCAGCCCTCTCTGCCGGGATTCGGACTTAAGGGCTTTCTTCAGGACCAATAGTGGTAGGTGAGAGTGATACTAGTTTACTAAATTTTAGCAAGCAAGTGTTAGAAAAAGGAAATTCTCAACCTGTTTCTTTTCTTCGAGGTCACGATGTACCTGTAAATCAAAAGTGATATATACATACAAACAAAGGGAAAAAAATAGGGTAAGGGAGACACATAACGTAGTGAATTCACTACTTGACAACGCAAGTTGATGCAACTTAAAATGGCAATACTTCATAACCCCCAGTAAATGGCAGTGTCAACTCTCTCTTTCTCCAACAAACGTGTATCATGCAAAAAGAGGTTTTTTTTAAATATTGTAGTGATGGTGTGTCCTACCGTCATGCACGGCAAAGTGGAGCTTAAACATCTCCTTTCAATCAAATAACCGTTTTTAAAAAAGAAGTCATCAGGCTCTTTATAAAATATGTACTATGGTGATGTCTCATGCAGTAACGTTGTAATTTGTGTGCAATATACAGTAAATCATTTTCGTGACATTCCCATTTTTGAAAACGTCAGAATTAGCTCATATCGTGCGCGCTTTATAAGAGTCTTGAAAACGCTCATGCCGTTCTGCCATTCGCGCCAGAATGCGTACCTGAAGTGTAAGTCAATTACACCTCCTTCGGGTGGACAAGGGCTTCGAGGGGGCTAGATGAAGAGGAACATGTGAATATTAACAGGGTGGGGTATATAATACTTGCGGTTGTGTTGCTGGATTTGGTTGGGGTCGGGTACCTGACGCTCCGCTCCTCGTGCTTCGCGTTACGCGGCAGCTGCCTCTAGTGACCCGGAAGTAGCAGAGCTCCGCTTCCGGATCGCATATGAAGTCCCGAGTCCAAAGTAATAGAAAAGGGACTAACTGTCTGTTATTGTTAGATGTATCGTGATGTTCGAATAAGCAATTGTAATTTAAAGCACAACTTCAAAAAAGCCAATTGGAAAACGGGAGTTAGTTATAATTAAGATATTAGCATAAGATATTTTAATTAGGGTTGCAAATACTGTATAAGGCGATTTTTTTGGAAGGACTTGCTACTCAGCTGGTTGTGTCTCTTATTTCGGCTTTAGGGCTTACATTTATATCTCGTATTTTACAGAGACAATAAAAGGGACTGAATCGCTGAATAGACTAGGTGAAAAAGTTAGTTATTGTCTAGTAATCACAGAAAAGTAAAGACGATGTATGGGTAACTGTACAGTTAAATATTAAGAGGACCAACATTAGTGCTTTTTTTTAAAAAAGTACAGCTTTACGATAGTCTGTGAGAAAAGTATTTGGTCCTATTGATTTTGAAATGTACCTCTATGAGTGAGTGGTTAAGGTCTGTATAAAGACATAGTTTTATTGGCAATTTGTCAGTTCTTATCTCAGCAGACTCAGCCAAGGGATATTGTCATTCAGACCTCTCGTGTCTGTCTCCCTCTCTCCCAGAGGCAATTCGCAAGAATTGGCAGAAATCTTTGCATGGCAGACTTATAAATTCCTTAAATTAAACAATGAAGGCCTATAAAGGACAGCATTTTTAGAGAACCTTTATTGCAATCTCTGTTTGATGAGGGAATAAAGTACCAAGCAAATACGGCACAAGGAGGTGAAAAGAACCCTTGAGGTAGGGTGACCACAATGTTTAAGCCGAAAACGAAGACATTTCACAAAAATAGAAGGACTACAGTTTTACTTTAACTGAGCGCACAGAATGACAGCGTTCATCAGCATAAAATTGCAGAAGAGGCAGTAAACATAATTAAAATGCAATTTCTAATGCCAGTGTCTGTTAGATAAATCGCTTTCTTATAGCAGCTGGCAACTATCCCTGCTATGTAAAACATAAAAAGGCACCTCTCTAAAAATCGAGACATGAGCTACATTTCAGGAAATCTGCTGGGACAGCGGGTGAAAACCCGGGCTGTCCAGGCAAATCCGGGACGCCTGGTCACCCTACCTTGAGGGGACTGCCGTCAAAGCAGAGACACTGGCGGGGACTGCTGTCTGCTATCTCCCTCATGCAGGTGCGCAACACCCATTGGACTCAAAGGCCCCCCCCCCCGTCATGTCCGGGCGGGCAACTAGAGCCAAATTTCGGGGGGTGAAAAATATTTCGGGGGGGGGGGGCTAATTCTTCCACCATAGACAGAGTGGCTGTAAGAAGGGGTCAACACACAACAAAAGCCTCATTTGCAATTAAATGGTCTTTTAAAGACCTGTTAAGTACAGCTGTAATGTGAAATGAGATGCTCTCCAGCCCGCGAAGCTGTCTCTTCCCGGGCTGACACACACGACAGGGGGGGGGAAAAGCCCAGTGAGCCCAATGGGTGTTGCGCGCCTGTGTGTGGCAGCCCGGGATGGGACAGCTTCACGGGCACACACACAGCCGCACCCGAGCACTTCACAGGTCTTTAAAAGACCATTTGCATGTTAATGAGGCTTTGTTGTTGTTTCACCCCTTCTAAGACCCCTGCAGCTCCACTCTACCTAGTGATTAAAGTTTCACACCCCCCCCGAAATTTTTTTTAACCCCCCCCCCCCCCACCGCCCAAATGTGGCTCTAGTCGCGCCTCTGCCCGCATAGTATGGCCGAACCTCACAGCGGTACGGAGGCCTTCAAGCAACCGCAAAGCCGCACCGCTAGAGGGCTCACCAGAACCACTGAACACACAAGCTCTGCACAGCGATCACACGGTCAAATCATGTTTGTGCGCGAAGTCTTCACGTTTTTTGTGAATGTTGACTATTTCCAGCCTGGTGGTCGGTTACACCTGTCCTGATAGATTCTATGCGGGCACACGGCTTCAGAGTAGGCAGATTCTCATTTAAGGAGTTTCCGTCGTCCTCCGGAGAGCTTTTCCTGGCAAAGCCGCTTTACACTTCCTAAACACCAGGGGGCACTCAAGGACCAGTCAGGGCTGCTCCTCTGCCACAGTGCCAATTCAATCGTCATTTGAGGGCAGTAATGTTTTTAGGTCTCGGTGCCGGAAGCTTACCTGTTAAGGTCTTAAAATCAATCTGTGTAACTGCGGGGGACTGGAAACCAAAATGTGCCCTGGCACACATGTTCAAACCGGGGCATGTCCGTATCGTCGCTGGCAAAGAACTCTGCTCGATTTCTGAACAGTAAAAAGAACTAACGTAAAGTATTGCATGTCAGTCGGTTGCTAGGGGGCATATTTATGAGAGGATTGTGCCGCATTTGCACCACACAACGTGACACGTATGACGCAGACCACTTAGTCAGATTTTTGAAGCCACGCAAAGCCCCTTTGCGCTGCTCTGAGTGGCTTCAAATATCTGGAGTAATGCAACAGTGCAAATCCCTGCATTGTGTTACTCTGCCCTGCAAAGGCGTTCCATGGGCGTTGCCTGGGTGTTCCCACACAACTCCCGTGGATCTTGATGCATTCCTATAGTTACAAAAACTTGTAAACCTGGTAATGCGCCGACATTTTACACCTACCTTGGAGAGGTGTAAACACGAGAAATATCTCTATTTCTCCTCGTTTCTCCTTTTTTCTATGTGTGCCTCATTCTGCAGCATACATTTCATTTTAAATCTTTTTATTGCACAGAATAGCAATCCAATCAGTACACACAATTGTAACAATGCGAACATAGAGAGGCAATGATCGGTTAAACAAACAACAATTGAATATATCCCAGTGGGATTGCAAACTATCAGAATGACTCAGTGCGATAGTACATTTTGTTTTTTTGCAAAACGAAAAAGAAAAAGGGAAATCATAATATAACTGAAGAAAAAGTGGTCATAACCGTACAAAAAATGATACCAGACAAGAATGTCGCAAATACAGTCGAGCACGTCAGTCAGCACAAAATTCAGATTCATCCACAGTGGAGCAATTTGAGAACGGAACATCAAGCCACAAAGGCACAGACCAGCCCTCTGCCAAACTCCACAAAGGAGATTCTGGAATCCCACAGTGAGAAAGGCAACATTCAATGCGGGGGGCAGAGAAATATTCAGCAAGTTACCAGGGCGGCTAATTCCGCACCCTAGCAATGTCTGCAATGCGTGGACCTAGTTGACCCACCCCCGCGGGGACAAAGGAGTTAATCGATTGGGATTGTGCCCCTTGTGTTAGCTTCGCAATGTATGTCCGGAATGGCCCCCATATACCCAGCGGTCTGGAGGCGATAGGAACCATCTCGGAGTATTCAGCGCTGTTAACATTACAGTAAGCCATACTACGGAGCCAAGCGCGGACCGTTGGAGCGCGCCTAGCACACCAGAGCAGCGCCACTTCACGTTTAGCTAAAAGGAGGCCAAGGGACGCCAGCTTTCGAAACTGACGCTGAAAGTTAGCAACATAACCAAGCAGCGCAATTTCAGGGGTGGGATGTAGGTCAATACCGAGTATTAACCCCAAAACCTGGTGTACTTGCAGCCAGTAGGTGTGCAGTTTCGGGCAAGTCCAGGAACGATGGGCAAAGTCAGCCTGCAGCCGTTGCACTTAGGGCAATTGTGCGGTCTGCCGGGGTCAATTCTGTGGGCAAGTGCGGGAGTGTGGTACGCCCTCCGAAGGAACTTAAAATGTATTAGTTTATGTCTGGTGTTAATGGAGACATCCCTCGTGGTGGCACAACATGCAGCCCATTGATCATCCGTGATTTGGGTACCCAGGTCGCCCTCCCAAGCAGCGCGCACCTTAGCGTCAAGTGAGGGAACTGAGGCCAGGCACAGCTTATATAACTTGGACACGACATGCGCCCCTGTTTGGTTCTGTGTTATGAATGTGAGTGCGGTGGAGTCATCAGGAGGGAGCGGGAACGTGGGGAATTCAGCCCTAAGCATAGAGCGAAGTCTAGTCAGCGTGAATGAGTCCATGAAAGTCCTGTCCGTGAAGCGGTGATCTTCCGTGAGGGAAAAGGCATGGCCGTCCGGGAAAAGGTCCCCTACAGTGTGTATATGATACTTGGATAGCGTGCGCTGTACCACCGACTCGCCAGTGATGGGGAGCCAGTGGGGGTTGGGCAACGGCAGTGCAGGAGAGTATAGCTTCTCGAGGAGTAAGAGGCGTCTAAGTTTGTCCCAAGCCCAACAAGTAGTGTACAGAGGCTGTATATCTTGCGGGTCTCGAGGGAGTCCCCTAGGAAGGACGGAAGAGAGGGCCACAGGGAGCACCAAGTCAGCCTCTGGTCTCAAATGAGGAATCCTGGCATCCGGGTGAAACCAAGGGTATGCGTACGAGCTCTGTGCGACCAAGTAATAAAGAAAGAAGTCTGGTACTCCGAAGCCGCCCCGTTCGTAAGGGAGTGTCAGAGTTCGCCAGGAGACACTTGGGCTTTTACCTCCCCATATCAGACGCAGAAGTGCGGAGCGAAGTTGGGAAAAAAAATCTTGGTCAGGGGGATCGGAATATTGTTAAATAAATACAAGAAACGGGGGAGGACAATCATTTTAACGATGGCAATCCGCCCAGCCATAGACAGCGGAAGGCGAATCCAATGCTCCGTATTGTCTTCCAAAAAATCAAGGGCACTGCCGTAGTTCAAACGGACAATGGATACCGTGTCAAGATGAACGTGGACACCCAAATATTTCACGGAGTCCGCGCTCCATTCCAGAGGGAACAAGCAGGTCCACCGCACGGTGGAGGGGGTGAGCGGGAAAATTACTGACTTATGCCAATTTATTTTAAGGCCCGAGTAGTTACCAAAGCGGGAGATCTCTGTTAACAGAGGCTCCAGGTTGGACTGGGGAGTCCGTACATACAAAACAGTGTCATCGGCATATAGCGATACCAGTAGCGGTCCGGTGTGAAACTGGAGCCCACGGTGGAGATGTTTCTCCTGAAAATGTCGCACCAGGGGATCCATTGCAATGATGAACAGGAGCGGGGACAGTGGACACCCCTGGCGGGTGCCTCGTGAAAGTGTGAAGCTGTCAGTAATGGTGCCGTTTAGCCGTATCCGGGCGGTGGGAGCTGAGTACAGCAACTCTACCGTCGCCACAAACATAGCAGGCATCCCCATTCTCCGCATGATTGACAAAAAGAAGGGCCACTCCAGGGTGTCGAACGCTTTCTCCGCGTCCAAGAACACTGCTGCAGCCGGTGTGGAGGGCTCTATTCTGTGTAAAACAGAAAACAGCGTCCAAAGATTTAGAGAAGTGGATCTATGTGGGACAAATCCGGACTGGGCCGGCAAAATTAAAGTGTCCATGAGAAGCGCTAATCGAATTGCAAGTACTTTGGCCAGAATTTTGTAGTCCAAGTTTAGGAAGGATAGGGGTCTGTAAGAGCTGCACAAAGTGGGGTCACGTCCTTGCTTTGGTAATAAAACAATAACCGCTTCCCGGAGCGTAGGCGGAAGAACGCCCATCTCCAGTGCCTCCGCATATACCTCGACCAGTTTAGAGACAAGTTCCTCTTTGTACTCCTTGTAAAAGTCGGCTGTGTAGCCGTCAAGGCCGGGAGCCGAAGAGCTCCGCAAGGAGTCGATGGCCTCAATTATAAAATCCGGTGTAATGGGCATGGCCAAAAACTCCTGCATGTTCTTTTCTAGGTACACCATGGCTATTTCATCCAAATACGGTCCCGGGTGGCGGTGCTCACCCGCACGTGTGAAAGTGTAAAGGGTTTTGTAGTATGATAGAAAGGTGTTGGATATATCAGAAGTGGAATGTCGTCGTGTACCTTGGGGCGTCTATTACCTCAGTAATGTAAGCAGCTTGGTGTGGCGGTCGAAGCATTTGCGCTAACAGTTTACCTGGCCTGTCGCCCTCGCCGTACTGCCGCGCTGTGTGGTATTTACCCATGAACTTAACCTCTCTATCTGCTGTGTCGCGAAATTCTAAAAGTAGCTCAAGGCGTTTAGCCTCACGGTCCACTGATGGATCCTCAAGGATCTCTTTCTCTACCGTAGATATATCTGTTTCGATTCGGGTCAAGGTGGAGCGAATCTCGCGCAGGGACCCAATTCGCTTGGTGATGCAAACCCCACGCAATGTAGCCTTGAAGCCTTCCCACAGCGTGGACCAGGAGATAACTGAGCCTGTGTTTATGTCAAAGTAGTCATCAATGGCGGTGCGTATGTCCTCTTTAAAAGTCCGGTCTAGCAGAGCCCTACCAGGAAATTGCCACTGCCTTTCGTACCCTCCCAGCCTGGGGACCGCTAGTGTCAAAACAATGGGAGAGTGGTCTGACAGGGTGCGAGGTAACGTAGAAAGGCCATCCACCCATCCCGCAACACCCGGGGAGAGGAGCCAATAATCAATTCTAGTGCTTGTGTTGTGGAAGCCAGAGTGATGTGTGTGATCAGGCGTGTGGTGGTGCTGTCTAGCCTCTATGTCCACTAGTGAAAAGTGGGAGCAGATTTCCGCCATTACTGCGCGGGATTTAGGTTTGCAATCAGGGGAGGAAGAAGTGCTGTCTCTATCAGGATTCATCAACATGTTAAAGTCTCCCCCTAGAATCAACAAATCAATATCGGAGTGAAGCAGCGTCATCTGTAGGCCTTGGAAAAAGGCAGGGGAATCTGCATTGGGGCAGTAGACCCCCACCAGGGCGATCCTGTATCCAAACAGCACGCCCCTAATGAGCACATATCTGCCCTCCTCATCAGCGTAGCTGCCGGTCATTACAAACGGGACACGTTTGTGCACAAGAATCACCGCACCCCTAGCATATCTACTATAGCAGGAAAACACTTTATGCGACCCCCAACCTCTGGCCACTGAGGCCACATCACGCTGCACCAAATGAGTCTCTTGCAAAAAGAGGATATCCACCCCATGTCGCGCCGTGTAAGCCAGCACTTGTTTGCGTTTCTTTGTGGTGTTTAAACAACGCACGTTCCAAGACATCAAAGTCAGTCTGGAAGGACCAGACTGTAAACCTATCCTGGCCATAGCTCCACAGTCAAAATGGTCTGCAGCAAGTGTGCAGACGACAACCTGCTCCAACAACATCCGCAACTAATGTCTAACATACATGACCACAAAAACAAAGCAAATCCCATCTCCCGCCTACCTCTCAGCCTCCCAGAATCCCACAAGAGGCAATCCCCGAACCATTGCCAAGCAATAGTGCAAATTACAAAAGTCAATAACCATTCAAAGAAACATAATAACTGCAAACAAAAATATGTTAATGCCCCAGAAAATATAAACAACATTGCCCGCGCCATCTGGGGTAGCAACGCCACTCCAGGTGGGCTTCCCATCAAGCGGTTTCAGAACCAGAAAACAGACAATACATTTTGGAAGAACCACATTCAGGTAACAGCATTGCGAGATGGGTTCAACAGTAAACAACGCTGAGCGGTCAGCCCTGGCCAGTTTCAGCAAAAAGGTTGGCACTGGATAGTGTGTCGTTACGAAGTGGAGAGTTTGGTGGTGAACCTGTCACTGCCGATGTGCCCTGTTTTTTGTAATCATGGCAGAAGTCTTGCGCTTCCGCGGGGGAGTCAAAAATACGGAATCTGCCATTCACATCAACCCTCAATCTAGCTGGGTACAGCATACCATACTTTAGGCCTAAGTTCCGGAGTGTGGATTTAACACCGTTATATTTGCGACGTGCCTCCTGGACCATCAGTGTGAAATCCGGGAAAAAGGACAGCTTACTGCCCTGCCACTGTATGTCCCCAGCCTCGCGTGCCGCACGCAGCACAGCGTCACGGTCGCGGAAGTTCATGATTCTGGCGATAATGGGTCTTGGTGGTTGGCCTGGGCGAGGTTTAGGCCCAAGAGACCTATGCGCGCGCTCAACAACAAAGCCCGCCGTGAAGGTGTCTCTGCCAAAGAGCTCGATCTGAAGACTCTTGACAAAGGTGTCGGACCGACCCGTGGCCGTCGTCTCCGCCACGCCGAGAATACGAATGTTGTTGCGCCTGCTGCGCGCTTCCAAGTCCTCATTTTTGATGGCCACATCTTTAAGTATTTTCTCCACCCGCTCCAATCTCTTTAGCGATTTCGAGGCGCCATCTTCTATATCTGATATCCGCGATTCCGCCACGTCGAGCCTTCTGTCATGGGCCTGCACTTTGGAACCCATGTCCGCCAGCTTTTGCTCAAGACTGTCGAAGCGGGTGTCTAGCGCCTTGAAGCCTGCGCGCATTTCTCCCATCATGGTGGCGACCATAGCCGCCGTGTCACCCAGGTCAGTAGAGCTGGAGGCCCCGGCCGCCGAGCCAGGCGGGGGGTCTGTTGCAAGAAGTGGGGTCTTGTCGAAGCTAAGTTTCCTCTGGTTAGGGTCCCATTTCCCCATCTCCACGGCGGCCCAGATGGCACAGACGAGCAGGAATAGGTGGTGTGGATAGCTCGGCAATGGGAGAGAAAGGTAAAAGAACACCGAACTCCAGCAAACTCCAGAAAGTTCCACCAACAGTAGAGTCTTAGTGACCGAATTGTGCGCGGTCCAGAGGAATGAGGATCAGGTCAGCCCCAGCAGGGGTCCAGTTCCAGGGTCTGGTTCAAAATGCCGAATGCACCCTCAGTATGCAATGGAGCGGGGAACGGCCCTCTCCCGTCGCATAGAGCAGGAGGGATAGAGGGGCTAGAAGTCCCACGAGCGCTGCTAAGGCGGGGCCACTGAAAGTCGCGTAGCGGCGCCCCCGGCCGTCCAGCCGCCAAGCTCACACCCCCCCAATGCCCCCTCGCGAGAGTCCCCGCCCGCCGCCCAGTATCCGGCCCAGGCCCGCAAATCGAGGCCCCGGTCCCGGCACCACCCAGGCCGGTCGGCCGAGTTCGCACAGGGAATCAGCAGCCCCCACCCGGAAGCCCGAACCAGATGGGTCGTGCGCGAGAAACCCCGCAGGAGACGCCCGTGGGGGCGAAGGCACAGCGACCAGGCACCGCGCGGCACTCACCAGCGGTCCGGCGCAGTGAGAGAAGATGGCGCCGAGGTCCGAAGGCCCCACTTCTCCTCCGCCGAGCACTCACCTCAGGCCGTTCCCGCGGGCTCCAAAGTCACCCAGATGATCGGGGCGACATCAGTGTGCGGATCTGCAAGGATGCGGAGTGCAGGAGTGACGGGTTACATCTTAGGCACCGCCGATAGGGGCCCGCCTGGAGGAGCTTCACGGAGAAGCGGCCATTCCGATCGCTGCCGTGGCCATGCCCCCCATTCTGCAGCATACATAGAAAGAGGAATAAGCCTCCCAGGATTGGTTTTGTGCAGAAGGTGCCCCTTCTTGTCCAAAAACATTCTTGCCAGGGGTGTAGTGTGGGTTGCCAGTGCCCGGGGCAGGGCAAGTATCCTTCCACTTTTCTTTTTTGCGACCCTATTTAAATGATGCACCCCTAAGAATTTTGCACACGGGTCAGCCGCCCCTTTGGCCCCGCCCATGCTACGCCACTGTTGCATGCAACATAGGCACCCTTGCTCCATCGTGCAAGGGTGCCTGCATCAGCGCTAGGCTGCCGAAAGGGTGCCAGCGCAGCTTTGTGATTGGTATTAGCGCAGTGGATCGGTGCTCAGATCGGGACAGGGAGCCTGTGCATATTCACTACCAGGCTGTCCATTACAGCCTGGAGGGGAAGAAGCAAAGTGCGCATGAATGCTTGAGCGGCCAAAATGGCTGGCCAAGCAACCATGCACACTCAGTGTGCATTCAGTGTGCATGGCCACTCCTCCTCCCTGAGCCATCAGCCCTGCCCTAACCCAGCCCGCAACAACCAAAAATAAAATGATAATAACGTTCAGTTATCATTTTAATATTCCCTCTTTCACTGCTCTAAGAGCAGTGGGGCGACGCTCCTCCACCTTAGCGGAGGAGCTGCCACTGTAAATAACAGCAGGTCAACCCCAATGTTTACAGACCATTTGGTTTTTGGTGCAGGAAGCACTCCAATCTACATGTTGTGCCCAAATCTTGTAATGGGGTGGTATTTTTCACACCCGATAAATGCCAACTTGGTGGAGTCAGTTTTTATCAGGTGGATAAACATCACACTAATAACCTGAGGGTCTTAGACTACAGCCTACTGGGAAATGCCCGAGTGGGAGAATGGGTAGTCCTGCCCTGATCTTTAAACAAATACAAAAAGAAGCAGAGAGAGGGGGGGGGGAGGGGGATCAGTCACACACATCTAGGGTTTAGCTTTCTCGCCTTTTTCTACATTAGGCATTGTTAGTATGAGCCATTAGCAATGACCAAGGCATTATGGATATGTTTACATTTTCCCACTAACTTTACGTTAAGAACCTGATCATGATTGTCTACCAAAAATCTGGTGCAAATTGTGAACAAGCTAATTTGCGGTTGCCTGGTTTTTGCGAATTAGCCGGTCCACGGTTTGAATGTGATTATGTGTTTGACATTGTGGAATGGTGAATAGAACTCGAACAGTAAATGTTACTTCCCAACAAAATATGTAAACTGTGCTTGTGGAGCATTTAGTTCCCCGATTTGCAACATTCTTTACCTGATTAGTCATGAGAGCAAACATCTGAGTTTGCACTCACATTGTAAACACAGTCAGTCATAAAACTTTATTCAGCATAAAAGGCCATAAAAGATCATGGAACAGGCATATTACAAATGCGGTTAATTTTTATGCAATAGCCAAATGGAAAAGTACATCAGCTAGCTCAAGAACAATTAGTCAAAAATACATCTGCATCAATAAAAATAAACCAAAGCCAGTCGCGCAAAACGGCCCAACTAGCAATATCTCTTCCTAATAATGTTAAGTGACCATCTAATAAAACTAACTGCAGCATGACAAATCTTTGGTGAATCCAGGTGCAATAAAAATCTAAAGCCTTCCTGATGTGAATTGAAACTGTGTGAACGTAGGTGTGGAGGAAAAAATGCAATCTCACTGTTTTATAAAGTGCCCAAAAAAGCAAAAAGTGCTGTGTGCTTCGTCCACAAATATTGTCACAAGGGCAAGAAGGAAAATTCTCAAACTGTGCCCCTTGTTGTGCGAAAACTAATAGAAAATGCAATGCCCCAAACGGAGTCTAGTTACTTAAAACCTGTACTGAGCATTTTCTATCTAAGAAAGGTAAAATGTAATCTCATGGCCTAGTGCTAGTACATGATAATTTGGGATGTATGATGGTACAACACGTGCTTTTACAACGCGTACCGTTACGACACAGGTTTTACAACGCAAGTCTTTACAACGACTTGCGTTGGGGGCGCTGGATAGTGAATAGTTTAATTTACTATTCCAACTCCAGTCCCCGTGGATAGTAGGGAAGAAGTTGGATAGTAAATTAAACTATTCCCTATCCTGGAGCGACCCCCAGCGCAAGTCGTTGTAACGACTTGCGTTGTAAAAGTTGCGTGGTAAAGGTAGTTCGTTGTAAAAGTTTCATGGTAAAGGATGTTCCCCGATAATTTGTCAGAGAAGTAAGCTGGGCAGCTTGTTGCTCATGCACAAGCTGGGTCTGCTCAAAAACGACGAGCTTCATCTGGGCTTTAGCTGAGCGGGAAGATTGGGCAGAGTTTAAGAAAAAGTCTATGGCTCCCAACCTACTAAAAGTGTGCTTAAGGTACCCAAGCCATGGTATACACTCAGCGATTTCCAGGGCCAGACAATCCCCGGGAATGCATTTAGAAAATTCTAGTTCCAGGATTTGCCAGATTTTTAACCAAAGTAATAAATGAGCCAGACCCAAAATGTCCCCCACAAAATGTAGTCCCATTTCTGAGTGACAAAAGCAAGTTGATGCTTCCTGCAGGACCATCAAGAGTCTTCGAAGGAAGCAGTTTTTCACAGTTTGGAGTCATGTGCAATCACAAGCCCCCACACTCCAGCCTTGTATGTGACACTTGACTTTATATAAAGTAATGATTTCTCTCACTGCTCTGTCACACTAACTTAGCCGAGAAGCGAAATATTGCTTCCACAGCTCTATTTGTTTGTTGCACCCTCAGCACCATTAGGGACTCCCAGTTAACTTTACGAGAAAGACTCTTCAATTCAAAACACAGTATTTCTTTAATATGCAACATATTTGAGTTTATTGACTTAAATCATACCATTGTATTCAATAACAATTGTTAGAAGTGATTCAAATCATGAACTTAGAAACAATCATGCACCTTCATCACTGCCCTGATGATAATGTTAGTGAACCAAGACAAAGGTCAGTTGTCTTTTGCCCCTGGACGTGGACTAGGGTCCTAAAGATGGAGTAACATTATAGTCTTACTTTAGTGCAGCGTCACCCAGAACTGATGTGTTTCTAGGTGCTCTCATGTGATGTTGAAGGAAAGTGAGGCACTGTGAAAAAAGTAATTGTCTAGGATCACACAAAGCGGTCAAGTAGAAGCCGGGATTGATGCAAGGTTTCTGTGCTCCATGATGTGCAATGTGGCCACTACATGGTTATCTCTTTCTTTGGAACTGTTTTATCCCAAATCTCAATGGTTTGTATTTAATTATTTGAGTCTCTAAATCAGCACGCTGTGTTAAGTACATCCGGGTTATGCAGGTTTATCAAGGATTGTTGGGGGTGGTGCTTGGGGAGGGGGATGTTTTAATGCAGAAGCCATAATGAAAACCAGAGAACCCAATTTTGGGCAGTGCACTGAGACCATTTGTGACACATAGTTAAAGATATTTATCCACTGTCATCCATTCTTGAAGTAATTCGTCTTCCCACTCCTCGCTATCCAACTATTCATTCATTCATTCATTCATTCGTTCATTCATTCATTCATTCATTCTTTGAGCCATGTCTCCAATCTCCATCCATTCAAAGATTGAACAAGGTAATATCATCAAAAATGTGTTGTAAAATGCAATTTGTTTTCAAAGATTTCTTGGGGGGGGGGGCAACCCCCATGTACCAGGCTCGCTGCATGCAGTAGGAGGGCGGGACTGACAACATATGCCAGGGCTACCTTTGGTTCCCAGTCGGGCCCTGCTCCATCTGGGCTGCACTTGCCCTCTCTGCTGCCAGGGCACCTCTCCTCCCACTCAACTATGCGCTTGCCCTCTCCCTCCTCTGCTCTTGCCCTCCAGGGCCTCTCTACACCCCTCTTATCACTTGCCAACTTCTGACCTGTCCCTTCTTCAGCCTCTCACTCCTCTACCCTGCTCTTGCCCTCACGGCTTCTCTACACCCTGCTCTCACCACTGGCCCACTGCTGACCTGTCCCTGCCTGCATCTTCCTCTCCAACCATGAAAGATGTCTGAGTGCTGCCTGGTTGGCTTTTGGTCCACCCCCAGCCTGGCCTGGAACCTCTCCTGCCCTCTCTCCTCTCTCCACCCCCTTCTGCACAGCACTGGCAGCCACCACCTCGGCCATCAGAAGCCCTGGGCATGCAAGCCTGGGCAGCAGAGGGCACAGCAGCCGCCCAGAACCTGATGCCCTCTCAAAATGACACTTACACACAAAAGGATAAAGTGCAGTTACACATCCACGTCTCTCTCTTACACACACATGCACATATACATGTCCATGTTCACAAATACACACATGTTCACGATCCAACTCACCACGCCCACAAACAAGCTTTGGCAAGGCCAACCTATCAGACTTGTAAGTAAAAATGCAAACCAAACCTACTGATTGGCTCTGCCAATGCTTATTCTCTTATCTTAGTGCTTTCAATGGTTCTGTTTCAATGGCAGGCCCCCCACATGATTGAGAACAAGCATTAGGAAAGCCAAAAGGTCTGGCTTTTTTAATGAACATGTTTTTTTCATTGATTGGTGAGTTTGTGTGTGTGGTTGACTGAATGAGTCAGTGAGCGAGTGTGAGAATAAGTCAACGGTTTAATGGTTGTGTGTATGAGTAACTGAGTGCTGTGCAAGAAACTCTGACCTTAGTTTAGGGATAAATTTGAAACTATATTGAAAAACCGTTCAATCACAGTGTTTGCATTCAGAATGCACTTCTAATACCTCTTCTATACTGTTAGTATCCTCACGAAGGGATGACAGACGTAGCCAAGTGGATGATGAACAGCCGCCTGAAACTGAACTCGGACAAGACGGAAGTCCTCATCCTGGGATCTTCACCCTCCTCCTGGGACGACTCCTGGTGGCCCCCCGCCCTGGGCAGCGCACCCAAACCAACAGACCACGCACGCAACCTGGGCTTCATCCTGGACTCCTCCCTCTCCATGACCAGACAAGTCAACGCGTCTCCTCGTCGTGTTTCAACATCCTGCGCATGCTACGTAAGATCTTCCGGTGGATCCCCACCGAGACCAGGAAGACGGTCACCCAGGCCCTCGTCACCAGCCGTCTGGACTACGGCAACTCCCTCTACGCCGGAACCACCGCCAAACTCCAGAAGAGACTCCAGCGGATTCAGAACACCTCAGCACGACTCATCCTGGACATCCCCCGTCGCAGCCACATCTCCGGACACCTGAGAGATCTGCACTGGCTCCCGGTCAACAAGAGAATCACCTTCTGTCTCCTCACCCACGCACACAAAGCCCTACACAACCAAGGCCCAGGATACCTCAACAGCCGCCTCAACTTCTACGCTCCCACACGCCAACTTCGATCGACCGGCCACGCCCTCGCCGCCATCCCCCGCATCCGAAGAGCCACCACAGGAGGAAGGTCCTTCTCCTACCTGGCCGACAAGACTTGGAACTCCCTCCCGACCCACCTCCGCCTGACCCAGGACCACCTTGCCTTCAGGAAGCAGCTCAAGATCTGGCTGTTCGAGCAGTAGCGGACCCCCCCTCCACCAGCGCCTTGAGACCCTTCGAGTGAGTAGTGCGATATATAAATGCTCTGATTGATTGATTGATTGATTGATTGCGTCTCGAGGTGACTCTGAATTCATTTCAGTAGAAGTCACTGTAGAAAGTATCTCCAGGATCAACTCTGGGTCCTCTTTGGACCCTATGGAGAGAATGAAATCCTTTTACGAAAGTACTTGTCCTTATCTTATGGATCTAGGTTATGCCTCTTTTACACAGGGATCTCTTTCTTATTCCTGGAAAAATGCCACATGAATCCTCTTTGGAAGAAGCCTAAAGCCAACCCCGTGGTTATGGCGGTGCTTAATTTGTAGAAAAAAGAGTGGCGGTGCCCGGGGCGCCAGTGGCGCTATTGAAAATCGGAGTCCTGAATGCCAAAGATTTCACCCCAGGCCACTTCAGTCCACTACTAGACACCGCTGCCCCATTATCTCACTCCTGCAGGACCCTCCTTTCTCCTTGTGTGCCATTTTTTCCGTCCTTCTACTCCTTTGCCATTTGTGTGTTTTTCTCTCTCTTGCTAGCGGTCAGTTTCTGATGAGGAAAAATAACTGCTGATCCCCAAAAATGAGTGCTGGTGTGACTCATTGGCAACCACTGGCTCAAATTAAGCACTGATTATGCCAAACTATCAACCTATCCCTCTCCTTGCTTTTTGCTTGAAGATTATGGAAAATAGGGTCAATAGGCAGTTGTCTATCTATATGAAAATCCACCAGCTTCCAGAATTTGTGCAGGATCAGGCATGGAACTGAGGCTGTGCCGGGCATCGTCAATGACATCAAATGGTAAATGGTAAATGGTAAATGGTAAATGGTAACTGTCAAAACTACCAAAATCAACGATCATCGACATAGGTAACAAGTAAGCGGTCATTAGGTCCCATGGGAATATGCTGCTCTCCCTTAGGGAAAATGCTCTCGGACATTCAGACTGGATCTTTTATTGTATGTTTTTAAGGTCAACTATAATGAACAAACTTTTATGATATTTTAAATCCTTTTTTGTAACATATTTTGCACTGGTTTTAATTAACTATGCATAATAAAATTTACCAATGACATCAGGATTCTGCTGGATGACGACAGCACGCTGTCCTTGGCTCTATTAGACCTGTCTGTGACCTTTGATACAGTCTCTAGTTCCATTCTCCTCAACATCTGTAGGGTTGGGGTGAGAGACCCTTGATTGGTTTGGGCCCTTTTTAGCTGATAGATCCAGACCCTCTCACTCCCACCTTTTCTTTCAAATCTTATATGTGGAGTCCCACAAGGGTCAGCGTTGATTCCTACTTCAATGATGACATCCGGTTAGAAGTCTTTAAGCATCTGCTAGTTGGATGATGGTGAATTCTCCTAATCTTAAAAAATTGAGATTCCAGATTTGGCCACAGACTTTCACCGTTGCCTGGCTTACAGTGTTCACTTGCACTTTGCACCTCTCCTACCCCAGTTACTAGTACTTTGAAATTCACTTGACCTTCCAAGGTCATATTGCAAGGCTGATGTCCTCTTGTTTTCTTCTTCTAAAAGGTTTGAATAAGCACCATCATTTCTAGATTAGGTCACTGCAACCAGTGCTTAATTTGTAAAAAAAATAATAATAAGTGCCAGGGCTCTCCTCAGGAGGCCAGAAGTTGTGCCACCCATTGCTAAGTCATGTTGCCAATGATAGTAACAAGACAACTAGTAACCATCACATTCATAGAAGTGTGACAGTTCGGGCTATTTCAGGCCCCCAAAGCTATAAGAATGACTTGGGAGGCAGGTAAAAGTTTTTTTTAATGTATATAGAATTAACAATTCCCTGTTGTTGTTATCTCTAAATTAGCCAGACAGCACCACCTTGTGGCAGACTGTCACAAGTGCCGGTGTTGACATTTAAGTGCTGGTGCCAAGCAAAGGAAGGTGCTTAATTTGAGCTGGTGGCTTCCTTTGCTTGGCACCAGCACTCACTGATTTCAACTCTGTCTTGTTTGGGATGCCTCAACACTTGATACAAAGGCTGCAGATCATTTGAATGGAAAGGCTCATTTGGCCTCCAACCTCAGAAACAAAGCCTCCCTTGCCTCATACTTGAAGTTTATTCATTAGCGTTTCATTAATTCATTGGCTTCCTATTAAGACAAGGAGAATGTAATGTGTATACTTGTAAAGCGCACTGTTGCCAGCCGACGTCCTGGCGCTGGATACCGCTGGGGAACCCGTCCTGGCTTTCCCTGTGGGATGGTCCCTGCTGGGAATCCCCAAGGTGGAGCCAGGCATCCCCGGCGTTGATGGGGCCGTTGTGGAGATTAGGAAAGCTAATGCCCAGAGTTGCCGAGTGGGACCCCTGGTTAGAGTAGGCACCGAGGCGAGAATTATCGAGTCCGCTGACCCTGGTCCACGACCCTGCCGCGTCGGGAATCGAACCCTGGTCCTGGGCCGACTTCTGCTGCCGGGTCTGCCGCCTCTAACCAGTGAGCCACACCACTCCACTTTCGAAGCATCGTGTGCTCTGCATCAGGTGCATTTGGGGAAAGGCTCTCTCTTCATCTGGGCTCTCTTAAAGATGGATGTTTCTGTTAGTCACCATCATTGACTTACTCCCTACTCCTCAGTGATGCAGAGAGTAAGATGATGAGCGACTGTTCTGTGTAGGCGCAAAGGCTTGGAAGAAACGTCCATGTGATCTGAGAAGTACTGAAAATAACCTGGACTTGAACGGAAAATTGGAAACCTGACGTTTTACTGACTAGGCTTTGTCCCGGTCCACGAACTTCTGTTCTTGTGTCTGTACAGCGCCAAGTACCTCGGTAGAGGGCGCTCTACAAATACATTAATAATAATGTTGATGGTGGGAGGTGCAACTGAATGAGAGGGGATAGGAGAATGGTGAGATGTGCAGGATGAGAGGGAGTAGTAGAATGGTGAGAGGTGCAGTAGAATGAGAGGTGAATGGTGAGAGGTGCAGTAGAATGAGAGGTGAATGGTGAGAGGTGCAGTAAAATGAGAGGTGAATGGTGAGAGGTGCAGAATGGGAGGGGATAGGAGAATGATGAGAGGTGCATGATGAAAGGGGGTAGGAGAATGGTGAGATGTGCAGGATTAGAGGGGGTAGGAGAATGGTGAGAGGTGCAGGATGAGAGGGGGTAGGATAATGGTGAGATGTGCAGGATGAGAGGGGGTAGGAGAATGATGAGAGGTGCATGAAGAGAGGGGGTAGGAGGATGGTGTGAGGTGCAAGATGTGAAGGGGTAGGAGAATGGAGAGATGTGCAGGATGAGATGGGGCAGGAGAACGGTGAGAGGGGCAGGATGAAAGTGGGTAGGAGAATGGTGAGAGGTGCAGGATGGAAGGAGGTATGAGAATGGAGAGATGTGCAGAATCAGAGAGGGGTTAGGAGAATGGTCAGAGGTGCAGTAGAATGAGAGGTGAATGATGAGAGGTGCAAGATGTGAGGGGTTAGGAGAATGGTGAGAGGTGAGAGGTGCAGGATGAAAGGGGGCATGAGAATGGAGAGATATGCAGAATCAGAGAGGGGTTAGGAGAATGGTCAGAGGAGCAGAATGAGAGAGCGTAGGAGAATGGTGAGAGGTGCAGGATGAGAGGGGTAGGAGAATGGTGAGAGGTGCAGGATGAAAGGGGGTATGAGAATGGAGAGATGTGCAGGATGAGAGGGGGCAGGAGACTGCTCAGAGGTGCAGTGGAATGAGAGGTGAATGGTGAGAGGTGCAAGATGAGAGGGGTTAGGAGAATGGTCAGAGGTGCAGAATGAGAGAGCGTAGGAGAATGGTGAGAGGTGCAGGATGAGAGTGGGTAGGAGAAGGGTGAGAGGTTCAGAATGAGAGGGGTTAGGAGAATGGTGAGAGGTGCAGCAGAATGAGAAATGATTGGTGAGAAGTGCAGGATGAGAGGGGTAGAAGAATGGTGAGTGGTGCAAGATGTGAAGGGGTGGAGAATGTTGAGATGTGCAGGATGAGAGGTGGTAGGAGAATGGTCAAAGGTGCATTAGAATAAGAGGGGACTGGTGAGAGATGCAGGATAAGAGGGGGTAGGAGAATGGTGAGAGGTGCAGGATGAGAGGGGGTAAGCAAATGGTCAGAGGTGCAGGATGAGAGGGGGTAGGAGAATGGTGTCAGCTGCAGAAGGATGAGAGAGGGTAGGAGAATGGAGAGAGGTGCAGGATGAGAGTGGGTAGGAGAATGGTGAGATGTGCAGGATGAGAGGGGGTAGGAGAATGGTGAGAGGTGCAGCAGAATGAGAGGTGATTGGTGAGATGTGCAGGATGAGAGGTGGTAGGAAAATGATCAAGGGTGCAGTAGAATAAGAGGTGAATGGTGAGAGATGTAGGATTAGAGGGGGTAGGAGAATGGTGAGAGGTGCATGATAAGAGGGGTTAAGAGAATGGTGAGAGGTGCAGGATGAGAGGGGGTAGGAGAATGGTGAGAGGTGCAGGATGAGAGGGGTAGGACATTGGTCAGAGGTGCAGAAAGAGAGGGGGTAGGAGAATGGTGAGATGTGCAGGATGAGAGGGGGTAGGATAATGGTGAGAGGTGCTGCAGAATGAGAGGTGATTGGTGAGATGTGCAGGATGAGAGGGGTAGGATAATGGTGAGAGGTGCAGGAAGAGAGGGGGTAGGTGAATGGTGAAAGGTGCAGGATGAGAGGGGGTAGGAGAATGATGAGAGGTGTAGAATGAGAGGTGGTAGGAGAATGGTGCGGGTTGCAGCAGAATGAGAGGTGAATGATGGGAGGTGCAGAATGAGAGGGGGTATGAGAATGGTGAGAGGTGCAGGATGAGAGGGGTTAGGAGAATGGTCAGAGGTGCAGGAAGAGAGGGAGTAGGTGAATGGTGAGAGGTGCAGGATCAGAGGGGGTAGAAAAATGGTGAGAGGCACAAGAAGAGAGGGGGTAGGTGAATGGTGAGAGGTGCAGAATGAGAGGGGGTAGGAGAATGGTGAGATGTGCAGGATGAGAGGGGGTAGGAGAATGGTGAGAGGTGCTGCAGAATGAGAGGTGATTGGTGAGAGGTGCAGGGTGAGAGGGTTAGGAAAATGGTGAGAGGTGCAGCAGAGTGAGAGGTGATTGGTGAGAGGTGCAGGATGAGAGGGGTAGGCGAATGGTGAGAGGTGTAGAATGAGAGGGGGTAGGAGAATGGTGAGTGGTGCAAGATATGAAGGGGTAGGAGAATGGTGAGAGATGCAGGATAAGAGGGGGTAGGAGAATTGTGAGAGGTGCAGGATGAGAGGGGGTAGGAGAATGGTGAGAGGTGCAGGAAGAGAGGGGGTAGGTGAATGGTGAGAGGTGCAGGATGAGAGGGGGTAGGAGAATGGTGAGAGGTGCAGAATGAGAGGGGGTAGGAGAATGGTAAGAGGTGCAGGAAGAGAGGGTGAAGGTGAATGGTGAGAGGTGCAGAATGAGAGGCGGTAGGAGAATGGTGAGAGGTGCAAGATGTGAAGGGGTAGGAGAATGGTGAGAGGTGTAGAAGGAGAGGCGGTAGGAGAATGGTGAGAGGTGCAGGATGGGAGGGGGTAGGAGAATGGTGAGAGGTGCAGGATGAGAGGTGAATGGTGAGAGGTGCAGGATGAGAGGGGTTAGGAGAATGGTGAGAGGTGCAGGAAGAGAGGGAGTAGGTGAATGGTGAGAGGTGCAGGATGAGAGGGGGTAGGAGAATGGTGAGAGGTGCAGGATGAGAGGTGAATGGTGGGAGGTGCAGGATGAGAGGGGGTAGGAGAATGGTCAGAGGTGCAGGAAATTAGGGGGTAGGTGAATGGTGAGACGTGCAGGATGAGAAGTGGTAGGAGAATGGTCAGAGGTGCATGAAGAGAGGGGGTAGGCGAATGGTGAGAGGTGCAGAATGAGAGGTGAATGGTGAGAGGTGCAGGATGAGAGGGGTTAGGAGAATGGTGAGAGGTGCAGGATGAGAGGTGCTAGGAGAATGGTGAGAGGTGTAGACTGAGAGGTGGTAGGAGAATGGTGAGGGATGCAGCAGAATGAGAGGTGAATGGTGAAATGTGCAGGATGAGACGGGGTAGGAGAATGGAGACAGGTGCAGAATGAGAGGGGGTATGAGAATGGTGAGAGGTGCAGGATGAGAGGGGTTAGGAGAATGGTCAGAGGTGCAGGAAGAGAGGGAGTAGGTGAATGGTGAGAGGTGCAGGATCAGAGGGGGTAGAAAAATGGTGAGAGGCACAAGAAGAGAGGGGGTAGGTGAATGGTGAGAGGTGCAGAATGAGAGGGGGTAGGAGAATGGTGAGATGTGCAGGATGAGAGGGGGTAGGAGAATGGTGAGAGGTGCTGCAGAATGAGAGGTGATTGGTGAGAGGTGCAGGGTGAGAGGGTTAGGAAAATGGTGAGAGGTGCAGCAGAGTGAGAGGTGATTGGTGAGAGGTGCAGGATGAGAGGGGTAGGCGAATGGTGAGAGGTGTAGAATGAGAGGGGGTAGGAGAATGGTGAGTGGTGCAAGATATGAAGGGGTAGGAGAATGGTGAGAGATGCAGGATAAGAGGGGGTAGGAGAATTGTGAGAGGTGCAGGATGAGAGGGGGTAGGAGAATGGTGAGAGGTGCAGGAAGAGAGGGGGTAGGTGAATGGTGAGAGGTGCAGGATGAGAGGGGGTAGGAGAATGGTGAGAGGTGCAGAATGAGAGGGGGTAGGAGAATGGTAAGAGGTGCAGGAAGAGAGGGTGAAGGTGAATGGTGAGAGGTGCAGAATGAGAGGCGGTAGGAGAATGGTGAGAGGTGCAAGATGTGAAGGGGTAGGAGAATGGTGAGAGGTGTAGAAGGAGAGGCGGTAGGAGAATGGTGAGAGGTGCAGGATGGGAGGGGGTAGGAGAATGGTGAGAGGTGCAGGATGAGAGGTGAATGGTGAGAGGTGCAGGATGAGAGGGGTTAGGAGAATGGTGAGAGGTGCAGGAAGAGAGGGAGTAGGTGAATGGTGAGAGGTGCAGGATGAGAGGGGGTAGGAGAATGGTGAGAGGTGCAGGATGAGAGGTGAATGGTGGGAGGTGCAGGATGAGAGGGGGTAGGAGAATGGTCAGAGGTGCAGGAAATTAGGGGGTAGGTGAATGGTGAGACGTGCAGGATGAGAAGTGGTAGGAGAATGGTCAGAGGTGCATGAAGAGAGGGGGTAGGCGAATGGTGAGAGGTGCAGAATGAGAGGTGAATGGTGAGAGGTGCAGGATGAGAGGGGTTAGGAGAATGGTGAGAGGTGCAGGATGAGAGGTGCTAGGAGAATGGTGAGAGGTGTAGACTGAGAGGTGGTAGGAGAATGGTGAGGGATGCAGCAGAATGAGAGGTGAATGGTGAAATGTGCAGGATGAGACGGGGTAGGAGAATGGAGACAGGTGCAGAATGAGAGGGGGTAAGAGAATGGTAAGAGGTGCAGGATGAGAGGGGTAATCCCCCTAAAGGGTGAGCACCGATTGGTTAGGGCCACGGTGCAATTTGGCTCTTCAGGTTGGTAGGGCATCTTAGGGGTGTCACTGCTGCCTGCCCTTGGATCGCCCGTAAGTTGACCCACCATGTTGGCATATTTCTTATGCAAATAAACCTGCGGCAATGTTTTCTCCAACAAACAATGTGTCTTGTGTGTTCTTTATTAGGAGATTGCTGTGTTTGGGGGAGGGGTGTGTTGCCGATATTGGCACTAAGTTGCTTCCCCACTGAGGAGCCTTTTCATGCCGTGCCTCTCCGCCGAACCTACTCACTGGCCGACACCTGCGGTCCAGTTGTCAGGACCGTGGGTTCTCTCTTCTCTGACCCACTGACAAGTCAGTGTCTGGCTCCCCTGCTGGGGCTTCCCTGTCAGCATAAACCTCTTCTATCAGCCCTTGACTTGTTTCCTAGTATCAGGTCTGCAGTCGAGACAGCAATGAGGCCAAAAAGTGTTCTTGGCCAAAGTATTGCCCAAAGGGGAATTATGAACAGCGCCTCCAGAGGAGGGGAGGAAACACTGAACTGCAATGCAGAAGGCACTATGTATGTACCTGAGGGAGCAAAGGCTACAGGGCCAGGGGACAATGATAAGTTGGGAGTTACTTAAGGGACTGGTTTGGGTTAAGTTATAAATAGAGGCGCACATTGGAGGGGGTCCATCCTTCTTGCAGACTCCTTTTTGTGAGTGGGGGAGCAGGGCAAAGATTTGAGATAGGCATATTCACCCTCCCTATAGAATGTTCCTTTCTGTGGCTGTGGTTTACTTGCATGTTCTTTGTCTCGACTAATGTTCAGTTACAGGCATGCCACAGTAGGAGAGGTTATAGTTTTTTAGTGGGCACTTTTTGGGGGGCCTGGATTAAACCCTGTAGAGGCCCCTAGACAGTCAAAATTTCACCCCTTCGCAAATTATCTCCTAATACGTTTTTAGGTTTTGCCTCGCCAAAAAGATGCGCTCTGCGCATCTTTTTCGCGCAGGCGAAAACCTGATGAGAATTGTAGTGTGCTTTGGGTCGGCCCTCCTCATTCATTGGCTGGCTCCGTAAATGGAGCCTTGCCATTGGACGAGGGGCCTGTCCGTCAATGCCGGACCAGACACGGGGGCGTTCCCGACATTCTTTGGCTTTTGCCGACGTCACGCGACGCCGGGAACGCCCCCGATTCTGTTCCGGCATTGCCGGCACCTCCCTTGCTCCCCCTCCCTAATTCTGTGGCGGAGATTGCCAGAGTACCGTGCACGTATAGGCAGTCCGTGACGGAGATCGCCAGAGCCCCATGTACTACTAGACACACCAGCTCTAATGCACAGTGGCATAGATCGCCGGAGCACCGTGTACTCCTGGGAACTCTGTGGCGGAGATTGCCAGAGCCCCGTACACTCCTAGGCAGTCCTAGGCAGTCTGTGACGGAGATTGCCAGAGCCCCGTGTACTGAGTGGGCCGCGGCTGACGGAGAGCGCAGAGCGCTCAGGCCCCCACCCCTCCCGTCCCCAGCCCCCCATCCTGAGCTCTAGAGACGGGTCCCCGGCCGCCCAAGAGCCACCGGTGACAGGTCTGAATGTTCTCTTGTCCGGCCCAGGATTGCATGAGCGGACGAGAGAAACAAACCACGTCCAAGGTCACCGTCAGACTAGAACAGCCACCGCGAGACGATTGTCATGAACCAACTCTGTCACGACACGATCGACACCGCTTTCTGTTACATACACATGTATGCACGCACACATGCACCCCCACATGTGTATCACGGATCCCTGCGTTTCTTGGTCACACACTGACACCGAAGGGTAGTGGTGCGTCATGGTGTCCCAGAACTGTCCTTTCAGGAGCACAGTGCAGAGTGGAGCTTCAGAGTGCAGAGTGGAGCTTCAGAGTGCAGAGTGGAGCTTCAGAGTGCAGAGTGGAGCTTCAGAGTGCAGAGTGGAGCTTCAGAGTGCAGAGTGGAGCTTCAGAGTGGAGCTTCAGAGTGCAGAGTGGAGCTTCAGAGTGGAGCTTCAGAGTGCAGAGTGGAGCTTCAGAGTGGAGCTTCAGAGTGCAGAGTGGAGCTTCAGAGTGCAGAGTGGAGCTTCAGAGTGCAGAGTGGAGCTTCAGAGTGCAGAGTGGAGCTTCAGAGTGCAGAGTGGAGCTTCAGAGTGCAGAGTGGAGCTTCAGAGTGGAGCTTCAGAGTGCAGAGTGGAGCTTCAGAGTGGAGCTTCAGAGTGCAGAGTGGAGCTTCAGAGTGGAGCTTCAGAGTGCAGAGTGGAGCTTCAGAGTGGAGCTTCAGAGTGCAGAGTGGAGCTTCAGAGTGGAGCTTCAGAGTGCAGAGTGGAGCTTCAGAGTGGAGCTTCAGAGTGCAGAGTGGAGCTTCAGAGTGCAGAGTGGAGCTTCAGAGTGCAGAGTGGAGCTTCAGAGTGGAGCTTCAGAGTGGAGCTTCAGAGTGGAGCTTCAGAGTGGAGCTTCAGAGTGGAGCTTCAGAGTGGAGCTTCAGAGTGGAGAGTGGAGCTTCAGAGTGGAGCTTCAGAGTGCAGAGTGGAGCTTCAGAGTGGAGCTTCAGAGTGCAGAGTGGAGCTGCAGATTCAGAGTGGAGCTGCAGATTCAGAGTGGAGCTGCAGATTCAGAGTGGAGCTGCAGAGTGGAGCTGCAGAGTGGAGCTGCAGAGTGGAGCTTCAGAGTGGAGCTTCAGAGTGGAGCTTCAGAGTGGAGCTTCAGAGTGGAGCTTCAGAGTGCAGAGTGGAGCTTCAGAGTGGAGCTTCAGAGTGCAGAGTGGAGCTTCAGAGTGGAGCTTCAGAGTGCAGAGTGGAGCTTCAGAGTGGAGCTTCAGAGTGCAGAGTGGAGCTTCAGAGTGCAGCTTCAGAGTGCAGAGTGGAGCTTCAGAGTGCAGCTTCAGAGTGCAGAGTGGAGCTTCAGAGTGCAGCTTCAGAGTGCAGAGTGGAGCTCCAGAGTGCAGCTTCAGAGTGCAGAGTGGAGCTTCAGAGTGGAGCTTCAGAGTGCAGAGTGGAGCTTCAGAGTGGAGCTTCAGAGTGCAGAGTGGAGCTTCAGAGTGCAGAGTGGAGCTTCAGAGTGCAGAGTGGAGCTTCAGAGTGCAGAGTGGAGCTTCAGAGTGCAGAGTGGAGCTTCAGAGTGCAGAGTGGAGCTTCAGAGTGCAGATTCAGAGTGCAGAGTGGAGCTTCAGAGTGCAGAGTGGAGCTTCAGAGTGGAGCTTCAGAGTGCAGAGTGGAGCTTCAGAGTGCAGCTTCAGAGTGCAGAGTGGAGCTTCAGAGTGGAGCTTCAGAGTGGAGCTTCAGAGTGGAGCTTCAGAGTGGAGCTTCAGAGTGGAGCTTCAGAGTGTCAAGAGCAATGCCAATAGCTCTAACTTTAACAAAGGCAAAACCATTGCATTGTAAATGCTTGTTAATTTTGCCAACCGACAATTTTTATTTTTTTTTGTTTAAGAAATTTTTATTAAAGATTTTTTACAGAGTAAACCATACATACGTTATAGCTATTAATAGACATCATAAAAGAACATGGAGCCGAGAACGTATGTAATAATAGAGAACAAAGTATAGAAAAGAAAAAAGAGAGAAGGGAGGGAAACAGCAGAAAAAGAGAAGAAAGAAGAGCAGAGGAAAGAAAGAAAGAAGAAAGAAAAGTACAAGTGGGAAGAAGTACAGGTATGCAAGTGGGAATAGAATTAAAGTAGTCAAGTAGGGGAGTTGGAAGAAAGATATGTAGTGATAGGAAGCCAAAGTAGATCAGATTTAATTTTTAGGGGAATAGAAGAGGAGGAAGCAATAGCGATCCTATGTTCATCACAAATGAAATTCCACCAAGTATGTACGGAAAGTTTAGAGTTATCCTTCCAACACGATAAAATAACTTTAAATGCAAGAGCAATAAATAGGTCCAACAGTCTGGCAGAAGGAGGTACAAAGTCAATATTAGCTGATAAAGAACCTAGAAAAACATTCAATAGCGATAATGCAGTAGAACAATGAAACATTGGCATGCAAATATTCCAAACATCATTCCAAAAAGACATAACAGAAGGGCACTCATATAACTGATGTTTTAGAGTACCTAGTTCCTTAGAGCATGACCAACATAGCGGAGAAGAAGTTGGGGAAAACTTGTGAATACTAACAGGAGTAATAACAACTCTATGATAGATGAAAAACAAGGATTGAGTAATACGAGCAGAATTTGAAACTTTAAACAGTTTGGACCATAAACGATCCCACAACGAGACAGGAAGGGAGAAAGCAAGATCATTTTCCCAAGCAGTCTCTGTATTAGATTTGAGGCGGTCAGTAACATTTGATAACAAAATTGTATAAACAAGAGCAGCCGTAGGCTGTTGAGTTGAGAATAACGGTACAATTGAGTGGTAGGAGTGCAAACGGGAAAGGTGACAGGCAAGGAAAGAGAAGACAAGTGTAATTGAATGGCTGACGTCATTGACGATGAAGGCAGGTGATATACCGATTGCAGCACAAGTAAAGGGATGATGGAGTTACCTTAAAAAAACTGATGAACAAACAAAATATCCTTCTCTTTCCAGTATTTGAAGTAAAATGATTTGCCTTTGTATTTAAGGAATTTGTTATACCACACAATTGAGGATAGGAAACATTGGAGAGGAGAGCGGTCAGAAGAGAATGCATTATTAAGCAGTGTCTGTGCGTGTTTTAAAATAGGGAATTTGGTCAAAAAAGAACAGTTTGTCATGAATACAATATGTTGGAATGAAAAACCTTTTAAGAGAGAGCGTTCTATGAGAACCCAATTAGGCACAGGATTATCTAGAAAATCATAGGCTAATGAAAAGGACTGTTTAATCAAGAAGGTGGCGTGATACGATTTAAAGTTGGGAAAACGAACACCCCCCTCATTTTTAGGACGGGTCAATTTGTGCAAAGCTATACGAGGGTGTTTGTCATTCCACAAGAATTTTGTACAAATAGAGTTGATACGGGAAAAATATGAATTGGGGATTTTGAAAGGGAGCATAGAGACAGTATAGAGGACATGGGGAGTAACCATCATTTTAATCGTATCCAATCTACCCCACCAGGAAAGGAATAAGGGGGACCAAATCTGAAGTAGGGATTGGAGTTTCTTTAAGAGGGAATCAAAAGTAAATTTAAGTGTATTAACTAAGGATGTGGAGAACCAAATACCAAGGTATTTAATTTTGGAGGGACACCATGAAAATTCCCTATCACGAAACATATACTGATAACAGACCGAATTTAGGGGCAGAACTTCAGTTTTGGATAGATTAAGCTTATATCCCAATATAGAAGAATACAGTCGCACCTCATCCAAAAAGTGTGGAAGGGAAGAAGTAGGGTCAGCCATATAGACCAGTACATCATCCGCAAACGCAGACAATTTAATCTCATTAGAGAGGAGCTTGAAGCCAACAATCATGAGATTAGATCGAATCCGTTCTAAAAACGGTTCAAGACATAAAATAAATAATAGAGGAGAAAGAGGACAACCTTGCCGTGTACCCCTAGAGAGAGAGAAGGGTTTGGAAAATTGACTATTAACAAAAATGCTGGCCCGGGGAGAGGAATAAAGGAGTTTGATCAGTGAAATGAAAGAGGGACCAAAACCAAACCATTGGAGGGTGCGGAACATGAACTGCCAATTAATGCGGTCAAATGCTTTTTCCGCGTCTAAGGACAAAGCTGCCATTGGAACCTTAAGGTTTTTACTATGAGCAATAACATTGGAAAACATGCGAGCATTGTCAGCAGCAAGCCTACCCTTCACAAATCCCACTTGATCAGTTTTAACCAGACGGGGAATAACGGAGTCAAGACGTGAAGCCAGGATTTTACCAAAGATTTTGCAGTCATAATTAATTAAGGAGATCGGGCGGATATTTTTACATTGAGAGTGATCTTTATAAGGTTTAGGGATTATTATAATTAGCGCATCTAGAAAGGACCCAGAAGCCTTAGCATTAGCAATAAAGGAATTAAACAATTGTAAGAATTTTGGAGCAAAAAAGGCATGAAAAGCAGAATAAAACTCAACTGGCAAACCGTCAGGGCCAGGAGCTTTTGATTTTTTAAGGAAATTAATGGCCCGTGTAACTTCGTGGAGGGAAATATCTTTCCCCAATAGCGCAAATTCATCAGTAAGGGAGGGAGGAGAGGGGAGGGCGTCAAAAAAGGAGGACAGGTTTATCTCAGAGGGGTGAGTATCGTCAGTATACAAGGATTGGTAAAAATTATGAAACACCTCAGCAATGTCTTCATCAGACGAGACAAGTTTATTGATAGATTCATTGAAGATGGGGCCTAAAGTTTTACGTTCTGACTTAATTTTTAAATAATTTGCCAACATTCTTCCCGCTTTATTTTGGCCACCATGAAATTTGGATTTGATTTTAATAAGGGTATTACAAGCTTCATTGGTGATCATTTTATTTAGGTCCGTTTTAGCTTGGATTAAGTCCTGAAGTGCAGAGGGGGATTTGGAGGAGAAGTAACAATGTTCAAGCCTTTTAATTTTCTGGAGTTGGTCCTCATATTTCCTCTTGTTTAGTTTCTTTTTCCTAGAGACATAAGAAATAGTAAAGGCCCTAAGTGCAGCCTTAAAAGCATCCCAATTATTGGGGACAGAGGTGTCCAAAGGGTCATTAAGGGTAAAAAAACTCTCGATTTCTTTCATAAAGACAGTATCAGATAAGAGAAATGAATTAAATTTCCAACGACTAAATTTAGAGGAAATAAGGGAGAGGTCTAGGGAGGTATAAACAAGAGCGTGGTCAGAAATGAGTATGGAACCAATTGTAGAATTCTGAATAGAGGGAAGTAGAGATTTACTGACCATAATGTGATCTATTCTTGAGCGGGTATGGTGTACATTAGAAAAAAAAGTATATTCAAGCAAGTCAGGATTACACAATTTCCACGAATCAAATAAAGGACGGGAGGCAATAGCAGATTGAAAGCTCTTATGAGATTTATCAGGTTGACACTTACGGGAGGATAATCTATCTGAAAAAGGGTCTAACCATTGGTTAAAATCACCCGCAATAACAAAGCCTGGGCAATCAATGGATGATATCATAACTTTAATATCTTTCCAAAATTAGGGATCTGGACGAACGGGGCCATAAATGTTTAATAAAACCAGTGTTTTATTTTGGATAACAACCTTAGCCAATGCCCAACGTCCTTCACCATCAATCGGGGATGAGATAATTTGAACATTTAACGCTTTATGAAATAAAATAACCACCCCCCCGTTTTTACTAACAGCAGGAGAGAAAACTACTTGCCCCACCCTTTGTCGCTTCAACTTAAGAGATTCAACATCAGAACAATGCGTTTCCTGGAGAAAAACAACCTGCAAATTAAGTTTAGACAAGTGAGACAATACCTTCTGACGCTTGACAGGATGACCGAGACCTCGTACATTCCACGATACAAAGTTACACATGGTGATAGGAGGGAAGGATGGGCGACAAATGGAGTAGACACACTTCAAGGAGGTAACTATAAAAAGGGAAATAATCATTGACCAAGAGGAGAGAATTCCCAACACATCCACAACACAGAAGTACAATGCATCTGTAGTCAAAAAGGATAACCTCATCCAATACATATAAGGAAAGAGAGACAGTTCAGAAATATAAAAACAATGGGCACAGATGACAAGAAAGAGAAGCCATAGAGAGAGAGAGCAGAAGATAAGGAAGAAAAGGGAGATATAGACGAAGAAGAAAAAGAAAAGAGTAAGCAGATCAAGGCATAGAGGCCTGATCTGAGAAGAGAACAGCAACCAAGACAACTGGGGCGTAGGAACACCAAAGAGGGGACACAACCCCACGGGCTACCAGTGAAAGGAAATAGACATAAAGAAAACCAAATAGAGATGAAAAAGCGGAATTATAGAAAAGGAGGCAAGAACTAGGAGAAAAATACAATAGAGACCAAAGTGGAGACAAGAAATACTACAATGAAGGAAGAAAAACACTAAGTAGCAGTATCCATGTTGGAAGAAGAGACACTTTGTAGAAACGCGTGCAATGTTTGTGGATCATCAAAAGAGCTGGTACGGCCATTGTGTGTTATTTTGCAGAAGCACGGATGCAGAATTCCATATTGAATGTTCAACTGTCTCATCAGAGGACGAAGATTCAAAATTTCCTTACGACGGGCATTAGTGGCAGATGAAAGATCCTGCGAGATAAAAATTTTGTGACCAGACCATTGGAGACACCGTTTAAGTCTAGCTGCCTTCAAAACAGACATTAAGTCTGTAAACTCAGGGAAAAACATAATAATACCCTGAGGTTTGGAAGAGCTGGAATTCAAACGACCTAGGCGGTGAGCTCTCTGAATATTGAGGGGATGAGAGGAAGGCTGGAGATCCAAAAGTTCTTGAAGAAATTTCCGGATGAAAGACACCATGTCAGGACCCTCAACATTCTCCGGAATACCATAACGCGTAGGTTGTTCCTGCGATTACGACTTTCAAGGTCCTCAGTGTGCAGCTTCAATTTGTGGATCTCTTGTTCCAACTGGGGAATTTTAACAGAAGCATCCTGTATATTGCTCACCCGCTGCTCCAAATTCAACACCTTGCCCTCCATAACAGCCCAGCGTTCCTCAATCTGCTTAAGCTTTTCGTTAGTGGCAGACATGAATGGTTGGAGACCACGAACCTCTTCCAAAATGGAGTCCAGGACAGGATTAGAAGAAGATTGAATGGGGGAGGGTGGGTCATTCTTGGGTCTCTTCGGTTTGGTGCCAGTCTGAGACAGTTTTGGAGTCGGTGAAACATTCGCCATTCTGCTATCAAGGTAATGTGCCAGGAAAGAAAAAAGTACAGTAAGGTAAATACACAGTGATGTATACTGCACAGACACCACCGGAACCTACACTGCTTGGGTAGCCGTCACATCCATGGAGACACAAAACCAGTGATAGAAGCACAAGACCTCAACACAAGAGGTAGTGAGAAAAGATATGCTGTACTCAAAAGAAAAACACTTGAATGAGTATTAGAGCACGAGGTCAAGATAGTTGTAGTATTCGTCACAACAGCAATCGAAGATGGACTGAAAAAACTTCAAGAGAGTTTCCTCCATAAGGCAATACGATTTAAATGCATAACTTTGAATTAAAATCACCATTTGTCTTCATTGTATGGATTGACAGGCTTAAAGCAAACAGTCTCGTTAGGAAGAGCATAGCTAAAATGGCGGCCGTAATCCTTCACAATGAGTCACAGAAAAACGCTGATGCAAACTTGATAACATCATGCAAATAGCAGGCAACAGCACTGGATATGGCACAATAGGTGATATATTTATTGCTAGCAGTCAATGAGGCAGGAGAGACTGAAAAAACGAAGCGGTAAAGCACGAGGTAGGCTGAATGAGAGACGCGGGTGCGGCGGCTCAAAATGGCGGCCACCCGCGTCTCCAGAAACAAAAAAAATTACCGCAGCCAATAAAGCGTGAAATACGGCATGGAGACAGCCTCCGATGAAATCAGCATACTCCTCACACCTTCCGAAGACTCTGCCGGGTAGACAGCCGCACAGAAATGCGACGAGAAGGGTTTTTACGGCATCCGCAGGTCTGGTCCACCACGGAGCTCACGGGGATTCCGTCCTCGCTCCTCGGTGCGGAAGCCGCGCCCCCCCCGCCAACCGACAATTTTAACGAACTAATTTTATTACACAAAACTAAACATTAGCAATTATTAATGTTTTTTTTTAAAAATAATTAGAAACAACTAAAGAAAGCTCGATTGTAATTTTCTTTCAAGATCAAATCAATATTATTTTCGTCCCTTGTTCGGGGCCCCCCAAAAAAGTGGGGCCCATAGGCCGGTGCCGACATTGCCTACGTGGTCATCTGGAACTGGCCTGGAGAGTCAGGTGCGGAAGTATCCATCCCATGGGGGGTACAGGGGGAAACGAAGAGTAGATGACGAGGAGTTTTGGAGAAAAAAGTGTGTTTAAAGATGATTGTTAGGGTGTGTGTGAGAGAGAAAATGAGTAATGCCAGGGAAGGACTGTGAATGGAACATGATGTTGCTGGGGAAAGGGATTTTATGTGTTCTGGGGAATTGTTAGAATGTTGTGGAGCTGTTAAATGAGGGAAGATGTCAGAACACACTTATGTATTAGAGAGGATGTTTTGGTTCATGTACTGTTTGTAAATAATGAATTTAACGACTACAATCCTGTCCTAATAAAGTGGCTTTTTATGCTGTGCACGCTTATGTCTGGATTCTATTGCATGAAACACAGCTGTGAGCTTCTTGGACTTTGTTAGTCATTAATGGCGAGCCAGTCTGACATAATAGTATGGCTAGCTATAGAGATGATGGGAAAGAGGATCAAAGTCTTTTAACAATTAAGAACAAATGAACGAGTGAAGAGAATATAATCTGCAACTGTTCTTTAAGGCATTGCACTTATAAGAAATATTATGTGGACACGTAAGGAATAAATTGTGCATAAGTGACTCAAATCATATAAATGATTCAACTCCTCAGACCATTCACTATAGGCTCAGTGCTCCTTTTTTCATCAACACCTTAAATCCACCTCAATATATCAACTATCGATACTTTGAGATACTTTATTTTGTGTTGTTTCCGTTCCCAAAACCACCAATAAGAATTTAACATTGCATTTTCTTTCCTCAAAGGATGGGGCCTTTCTCATAGTCAACAACAATATCTTGGTATTTGAATTGTTCATAAAGTTCTTCTCTTAATCTCCAGAGACCGGACTACCATATGGTCTAAAATACTGTACTGACTGACAGGAAAAAGAGAGCTATATGTTGTTACCCCATCCAAGGAAAATTTGTCCTACCTTTTCCAGTTCTCCAGGCAGGTCATCAAGATATACATTAAGTAGGACACACACCCCTATTTCATTCCTCAGCTTCGTAGCATCTGCCTTGACAATCCTGGTCAGTACAAATGGTCTGTCAAGGAAAATCTGCAGACACGCCTACCGAAGTCTGGAAGGGTTTATTAACCAAAGGAGAATTACTCTCTGTGGATCGATCACTGAATCCGTCACACAGAGGGTCCGCTGATAAACCATATGGTGCAAGCTCAGTGGGAAAGTTGCAAGGACAAACATAAAGTGCCCGATTCACAAAGGTAAACTGAGACGAAAGACTAACCTTACAACTTTCGGTATTCACAAAGTTAATTTACGAGTATTAAAGTTAGACTTTTGTCTCAGCTTTGTCCAAGATCACCCCAATCCTCATGCTCAGATGTTGTAGTAAAATCAATATACGTACAGTTGAGCGCTGTGACTATCCTTCCTTAATGCGATGAGGGTTCAAGTACCAAGGTGGTGTGCATTACCAGTGAAGTTTTAATAGGAGTTAGCAAAGCTGTGAAGTTACACACATTTTCAGATTTCTTTTAAGCTCTCCAACTTTCACTGTGTGCAAAATTCCTGGATAGTTTTTAAAAAAATATGCAACTTTAGTGGCCTTTATTGGTTTTAGGATCAATCAGCTCCTGGGATGGGTTGCTCCGGGCAATGGGTGACTGGTACTACTTGGCAGCCAACCCTTGTGCATTCTTCGGAGATCCCTACTCCAGTGTGACAATTATAGGCCACTGCCACAAAGAATAACCTTTCTATAAGTAATTACACACTCTTAGTTGTCAATTCAGAATATGTTTTATTCCTCAAAAGTGTATTGAACAACTTCGATTATAATCCTGAGTATATTATTGATTCTCTTGATACAGACATCATGTTTTATCATGACATTATCCCCTGTGCAGCCAACATGTGTTTCGCCCCTTTAGAGTGGCATGCAAGCCTGGGGCTTCATCAAGGCGTTTCGCTGATAGGTAAGTGTCAAATCTTTTGTTATATCTCTGTATTCTGTTTGAATCCAGAAAATGCAATGGTCACGGGCACAGTTCCACTTTCAGTCATAACATCTCTGTGGTCCTTTTCAAATGAATGTTTATGACCTATGACCTTCTCCTACTCAAAATATTCAACTCATTGGACATCATGGAGCGGGAAACCATCTTAGGAATGCAGGTCAGATAGTATACTATGGATAAAACAAATTTGCAAAATTCATCTGAATTACAGACTCCTGGAATTTCCAGTTTTAACCCAACCTCATGGATATGGTGGGAAACGTTTTCCCACTTCTAGTTTGAACAAACTCCTTGCTAGAATTTTGGATTTCATTTGTTATGAGTAATCACTCTTCAATTTTAACCAAATCTCCTTTCCTTGGATCTTCCCTATCGAGTCCAACATAAGCATCAGCCTAAATGATCTCAGATGTGTTTGCCTTATTTTATAAGCAGGAATAAGAATTGTACCCATCTAAGCCCCAAGACAATTATACTCAGGACAATAATGTGCAATAGCAGTCACACAGGGAACGACCACCACAAAAGATACCACTTCAGGGAATTAGTGTATTAGAAGCGTTGGTCCATGATTAAAGCAACATTTTTGCAGAAATAACTTTCACCAAACAATTACAGTTTCATTCCAGCTCAAAATTTCCAATACTAACTGGCTTGTCCTAATATTTTTTGTCTTCATAACTTTGATCAGGGTCTTCCCTATTTGTTTGACTCATTAGATAAAAAAAAGTTTCCAAAAGGCTATTGTGTTATTAATAGTTGCATTCGTTAGCCATTCATGTTAATTTGCAGTCTCTTTTTACATTTCAGAAGGTTTCATAATACTCTATATCAGATATCTAATTGCATAGTTCACCCAGCTCTTAAACATTTTTTTAATTTCTGTACTCTTTGCATATCTCGCATGGCCCTCTCCCAAAAGATAAAAACTTCTCTGTTGAACCAGTTACACTTTCTTCAATAATTAAAAAAAATGGTTTCAAAATGATCCTTTCAGTTTAGACCATCAATGAAGAAAACCAAATCAATTTAAGGGTAAGGGAGTCACTTGCCCTACTCCTGTTGGCCAAGGTTGTCCCCAAATATGACTGAGTTGGTTTTTTTTTTTATTATTAAAGATTTTCTTTTATTCCTCATTTGCCACCTCGCCACCCATACTTCTATCTTAATCCACCACTGGGCTTTTTTTTATCTCCTCGGCTGGTTTAGAGCAGTGGGGCGTAGACATCACCTATTTTGAATCCGGCCATTCTCCAAAGTGCCCATCTTGGCCACCTGACTCAACAAGTGTGTCCTCCTCCAACTCTATTATTCGTCCTGAGAAACCATATACCAGCGAGAGAGGCACGGGCTTAATCATCGGAAATCCAAAACAAAATTATTCAACCACAACATAACAGAAAGGGTATCCAAAATCCACGATTTCTCTTGGAGTGGTCTAGAATATCAGGCTTAGCCATATACCTCATGGCTATAATCCAATCCATTAAATTAGGACTAAGTGGTGAGACCCATAGCTTGCATATCTCCCTGCGCGCTAGCAACATAGCATAAAAAATAAGTCTAACATTGTTATTCATATTTTTGTTTTCTAAATCGTATCTACCTGTAATAATTAATTCTGGGCTTACCTCAATATGTAGATTCAAAGATTTGGAGAGAGAATTACTTACATCTATCCAGAATTGCATTATTTTTGGGCAGGAAACAAACATATGCAAGTCATCCACATTTGGAGCTTTACACTTTGGACACCCAACAACTCCGCCGGCTTTAAATTTGGATAGTATATAAGGAGACCAATATGCCCTGTGGATAGTAAATAAAAGATTTCGCCTTAAGTTTGCGGGTTTAACAATACTGTATAACATAGACATAGTTACTTGCCATTGATTTTCTGTCGCGATCCTTGGCAAGCTATCCATCCACAGGGACTCTGGCAAAACGAATGGTCCATCTTCCATTTCTAGTATCGCCCAATACCAGAAGGCAACTTCTTTCTTAAAGATCCCTGTCTCCAGCTTCAACTCAAAATCATTTTCAATTCCAATCTCTGCTTCCAAACCATTAGCCCAGCTTTGGATCTGTAAATATTTGTATTTCGAAAAAACCCGTCCCCACCTATGTTGGCAAAGGTCCCATGATATAAGTTTACCATCCTGGAACAGATCTTTCCATCTTTGCAGAGCAGGTTCCTTTTTCAAATAGAGTGCTAGCGCGTCTTTTGTCCAGGATGGAGCCCCAGGAGACTCCCATATTGGCGCCATGTAACTACAATAAGGCAATTTTAATAACTTTCTGATTTTGTACCATGTCTCAGCCAAGTCCCGCAAAATCTTAAGTCTCACCTTTTTAAAAAATTTAGGGTCTGCAAACTTATATAAAAAACAAAAATCATGATATCCAGACCTTTTCAACAACATACCAAAAGTTTCTCCAATCGTGGATTTAAGTAGGGTACCCAACAACATCCTACAGTTTTTTAAGCAGAAGGCCCATGCATAGATTTGGATATCTGGGGCCGCCAACCCTCCTTTATTCATTCTCCTCCTTAGTTTCTTCCATGAAATCCGAGAGCCCTTTGACGCCCAGATAAAAGATGTTATCTCACTCTGTAATTTGGCCAGCCATTCCTTTTTGAAGCCAAGTGGAATAGTCTCAAACAAAAATGTGATTTTTGGTACTATCACCATTTTTACAAGATTAGTTCGTCCATATATCGAGAGAGGTAGATTCATCCATCCTTTTAATGTAGCAACGACTTCTTTTTTGATCTTATCAAGATTAGTTTTAGCTAATTCTTCAATCTTTTGTGTAACCCTAACCACGTGATATCTCATTTCTGATGTAGTTTTTACCACCCCCCCGTATCAAGATTCCAGGCCATTATTTCGGTCTTATAAGACTGAGTTGTTTGTTGTCCAAAATGGAAGTCATCTCCCTGGCACAGGGAGTACCTGATCCCCAACTAGCACCACTGCAACTAAAGAAAACCTTCTCCTGATACCCGGAGATTACTTTCATTTTGCAAAGCTTGGATGATTTGAGATATTTCTCAACCAAATACCAACTTTGAAGGTTCTAACCAACCAAATGCTTATTGGTTTATCACCTTGAAAAAGCCCCAGGCCTGTGCGCCGCATGGGGCAAAACGCGTGTCGGCTGGTCACAGTTCCCAAAGTCTTGTATCAAGTCAACATTGTTTAAAGACTACCATGTGCCACAAGATTAATAAAATGTTTAAACGTAATGTGAAAACGTATTGACCTTTATTTTCAAACATACTCAGAATAACCAAACTAGTTTCAGTTCCTTGTGCCCTCGAAGACGCATTGCAATGATTGCTCGTTCCGGTCACCACCACAGGTGTCTGGGGTCAGAGTTGTGGAGCACCAAGGAACTGTAGGGCCACTGGTCTTCGGTAGAGAAGAGAATGTCCTTCAGCTGGAAGGGACAGCAGGGGATATTTCCTATTTAATATCCTCACATAAGACCTACCACACACCTATAATATGGTGAAGCCAACATACACCAACAGGCAGGATGGCATCTGATTGAACTACCAGGTTCAGCCAACCTTCTCTTTGGGTGGAGGTTCCTCCTCTTCCACTATTCGTGGCACGCAAAATAGTTATGGGCATGTTTAAGTAGACACACTCAGCAGGATTGTTCCATCACAAAAAGAACTCTCCCTATCCCGAGTGGTCTTCAGTACATGTCGGAGATCCACACCGATGACATAGGACACCTTTGCCTCTTCTGAAAGTATATAATCCCATATGCTGCACGGGATTTCCAGTACATGGGGATTGGAAGGCCTTTCACTAAAGTAACTCCAAGGGCTCCTATCCTATCCACCTTTTCTGTTGTCCTTTTGACATTTGCAGAGCAGCCACATGGGCTGTTTATCATACTTTTGCAAGGCATTTCCTGCTTCATGACGCTTTCTCCTCCAGGTCTGATGTAGGGATTTTGTAAGCAGTAGAAAATTAGCAAACTGATGTTTTTGTAATAAAGTCCACTTTTAGTGTGCAGTTCAATTTTGATGCAGGGTGTGAATAGTCCAATTTTTCAAATGCCTCTTTAAGCTTTGGCAAACATCACGAGAAAGAACTGGTACCCCTTGACACTGTACAATGTCAGGAATTATCTGGTTTGGGCCTCTGAAGGCTGCCTTCTCTGAGGGAATAATATTGTAATCCCACAAGAGCTGACTATATGACTAGTGCATCTGGCTCCTGCAGGCCATCAAGGGATGGTAAACATTGTTGCCACTAACCTCTGGGAGTATTGTGCGATTGCAGCAAAAAAAAGTTTATATAGCCCCTGGGGTGGGTCCCTCTGGAGACACCGCAACAAGGGTTAGGGGGAAGAGAATCCCTACCCGGCCCTCTTATATATTTGTTTAAAACATTTTCAGGACAGGGGACTAAGGTACTGAGTCCTTTAATGGCCTCTGCAACGTTTTTGTTCATGCCGCGGTCAGCCACTCAGAGTGCCCGATCCCTTAGGGATTTTCACTCCGACAATAGAGCAATGTGGCCCAAGGGAAAAAAAAGGCCCCTCGGCCAATCACAACGCTCTAATGTTTCGAAGTTGTGATAGCGGCACTCTGCCGAGAGTCCCACGAACGCAACCATCCAGACATAAATATACTTGTGTACCTTAATTTCTCAAAAACGACAGAACAGAATAACACCAAAAGACAAAAAGCTCGCTTTCTGAACCAACATCTAGCTTCCTGGCAAATTTAGTGTAATTCAGTTCCGCCGTTTTGGCTGTAATGCTTTTCAAAATTCCTTATAGAAAATGCATGGGGATTTTGTTGTTTGCCCCCCGCCCTTTTTCTTGGCCAAAGATTGACGAGTCATCAAAAAACTTTCCAGGAAGGAGCTGAGCAAAAAAGAGCTCTTTTTTGGAGCGTTTATGAACTTAAAAAGGCATTTTCTACGGAAACACATACACACATACGTAATGAGTAGCTATGTAATATGGGTCTATATTGCCATTGGGTGTTCTGGTGACATGTACGATAACCCACGAGGTGTAAAGTCAAGTGGTTTACAAATGTCACCTGAGCCCCAAGATGGCAATATAGGACTATATTACACTTTACTCATTATGCATTTTATATATTACATGATTTATTAATTGATTTTAGTACTCTTTAGAAAGATATAAAGCATTTGAGCCTCGTCTGTTTACTATTCATTGTGTGTCTGAAACTGCAGCTATGTCTGCCAATGTTTTGAGAAATTTGTGTTTTTAGGGATAACGTGCTAATATTTAAAATGTGTTTTATGCACCAATGTGTATTTTTATAAATCACATTTTAATCGCAAAATGTATTATAAAATGCATTTCACAACGTGCTTTTCCTTTGTAGTACACTGACACAATAGAATAGGTCCAACTAGACTTATATAAAGAAAGACAATAAGGTGCAACGTGTTCTGCGCTTACAATCTTTATTTTCGCACCCCGGGGAGGATTTATTTGCAGATGTTTGCAGCAAGGCTAAGCCTGGAGGGTGAACTTGTCAGGTGTGCTGATTAATGTTTTAAGAGCAGCACTTTTATTGTGAAAGCGTTTGTTTATTTACCAGCAGTGAAAGAAAGATGAAATGAGTTTAACATGTATTTATTTATTAATTCAGTACTGGCAATTATGGGAAACAATTCACAGTCAGACCACATTTGTGGTCAAATGTGAACTTTGAAACCACTGTATGTAGTGAGCCTCCGACGCCTGGTCTCAGTGACCAGCTACCTGGCTTCAGCCCCTGACAGTGAGCCCTGCACTCCAGTGTACAGCAGTGCTTTAAATGGGCGGGTGTTGTCAGGGACTGAGTACCTGCACTTATTTAATTTGAAAGGAAGAGTGCTTGCACTTTTCAGTACAGGTGCAATGCTTGTAATGGGACAGTGCCTGCACTTTCTCAGTCACAAACAGATACTCTGGGGGACAGGGCCGTTTCTAGGTGTTTTTCCGCCCTAGGCGAGAATTGAAAAATGCCGCCCCTCCCTTTTTCTCCCAATTTACTCAATTTGTTCGCTGTTTGATTTGAAATTTAAAACCATTTCCCCCTTTTGCCGACCTAGGCGGTCGCCTAGTCTTGCCTAATGGTAGAAAGTAGAAACGGCCCTGCTGGGGGATAGTGAGTGCCTGCACTTGTACATTCCCGTTTCAACCACTGGTGTAGAATGTGCTCTACACTGAACCCCTGGCTGCAATGAGCAATGGGTCCACTGTCCCAAGATACAGTGAACCCTGGACATGCCCAGTGGCGTAGCTAGCACTTAGGCCGCCCGGGCAGGCCCCTGTGTTTGGTGCCCGCCGCAGACGAATCTAAGAGCCGGGGTGCTGGCCATTCCTGTGGCTGCCGCCCCGCAACAGCCGCAGGTAAGAGTGGGGGTGAGGGATGCTGGCCGCTGCCCCCAAAACTCATGCCGCCTGGGCTGTACCGCCCCCCTGTCCCCTTGCTATGCCACTGGACCCGCCTGCACCCAGACGGGCCAAGTTTGTAGCGAACGCCACTTTAGTCAGCATTGTGAGACAAGCCATATCGGAGAAGAGCACTGGACCTCTGGTTCCCAATTCAGGGCCGGACTGGGAACCACAACCGGACTTGGCAAAGTGCTCGGCCGGCCCCCCTTCCCCAAAAACGGCCTTGTAACAAAAACGGCCCCCAGGGGCCAAAACCGGCCCCCATCCGTGCAGCGCACCGGGGATTGTCCGGTGCCTGCTATGGCCAGTCCGGCCCTGGTTCCCATGATCGCTGCACATGTCCGCAGTGAGCGAAAGGCGTGGGCCCCTGTCTGCAGTAAGCCTATCTGTAGTGGTCTCCTGCTGGGAGCCATGATTCCCAGTTTGCTGTAGGCACTGCTAGAGGTGGATGAGCCACTGAAAGCTCGAGCTAGAAGCCTGGCTCTGGCTTAGCTTAAGGTCCTCTCAGACCCTTGAGCCTAAATCAGACTGAGCCGTTATGTGGCTTCTGCCTGCCACTCACACTCTACCTGCATGTGCCGAGAATTGAAGGAAGGATTTTAATATGATGTAAAACATGAAAGGCAAAAAGAGGCCCATCTAGTTGCTCAATGACACAAAGTGGAACCAGAAAACCTGGGACTTTTGCTGGCTTTCTTGCTGGACCAAATTGCGTGATCCTAGACAGGTATGTTTTTTTTTCCCCTTTTTGCTCATTATTGGCCTGCACTTTGCAAAACCAACACCTCTCCTGTGTCTGATTTAAATAAACCAGATGTAAGAACGTAGGCCACATATAGGAGTCACATAACAACATACTTGCCTCTTAATTCACTAATAGCGTTATATGTCGCAGTGGCGGACCATGAATATGTTTATACTTAAAAAATGCCACTTTTAATAAATGCCTCTCACTACAGTGATGTAATCTGATGTACTAAGTTGAAACGCTCCCCCGTGTTAAGGAAACGTGCTTTTGTTTCTTGATTTTGAACAGTCTTTATTATATTTCTATATGGTGTTTGTTTCACAATTTCCGTGCTAGCATTTCCAGGGCTCGGCTCGTGCATGTCACATCCACACCACTGGCTCGGCTCGTACATGTCACATCCACATCACTGGCTCGGCTCGTGCATGCCACATCCACACCCTTGGCTCGGCTCGCGCTTGTCACAGCCACACCATTGGCTCGGCTCGTATATGTCACATCCACACCATTGGCTCGGCTCGTACATGGCACATCCACATCTTTGGCTCCGCTCGTGCATGTCACATCCTCATCACTGGCTCGGCTCGTGCATGTCACATCCACACCATTGGCTCGGCTTTTCTCTCATTTTGTTGGCTCGCCTCGTCCACCTCCAGACACTGCATCTTGCGTCGCTTTCTGCCCTAAGCCCTCTCCCGCCGGTCATGACTGCAGCGCGCCTTATACCCGTGTATGCAGCGAGCCTTGGGACCATGTCGCGGCAGGCACCTCTGCCACTCGTCTCCAGTGAGCGGTAACTTCCACATCCCGCCGGTAGAGGGCTCCGGGCACCCCTCGGAGGTGAGCGCTCGCGCCCATGTATGCAGTGAGTCCCTGGCCCCTGCCCACTGAAATGAACCAGTGGGCTCTGTCTGCAGGGAGGCCCTGGCCCCTGCCAGCAATGGGCACCCGGCTCAGACCCCCGTCGCTAATAATCACAGTGATCCCGCTGAAACGAACCCGTGGGCTCCGGCTGCAGTGATGCCCATAGTGAGCCCAGGGCCCCTGCCTACAATGATCTCAGGGTACCGCTCTGCAGTGAGAGCGTGGCACGTGAGAGTTTGCGGTGGCCCCCGGTCTGTAACAATCACGGAGCCCCCTTTTGCAATTAGCCCAGCTCGGGGGTCTGTCTGCTGTAAGACCATAGCCGTGTCTGCGGTGAGGCCGGGGCCCCTTGAGTGCACTGCATCCCAAGTCCCTGGCAGCAGTGAGCCCACGGCCCCATGTTGGGGGTCACCTGACTCATTCCTGCATTTAGCTTCCTCTTTTCAGTGAACCAAGGGACACGGTTTACAGTTCACCCCTCTCTCTGCAGTGTGTCCAGGACCACTAGACGCTGTATGCAGCGATCTCTTGGCAAGGAACTGTTTGCAGTTAGCCATCGCCCTCCGTCTGCAGTGATCCCCGGACCCGTCTGCAGTAAACCCAAGGCATGATTTGCAGTTCCGTCCTTGTCTGCAGCGACTCAATGGCCCCTGTCTGCAGCGAGCCTCAGCCACCTCTGCAGTGAGCCCAGTGTCTTCGTTTGCAGTAACCTCACAGGTCTTGTCAGCCCGCGCTACTGTTTGCAGGGAGCACTCACTACCTGCAGTGAGCCCAGGGCCACTGCTTGCAGAAGGTCCCTACCTGCAGTGAGTCTAGGGCCACTGCTTGCAGCCGGCCCCTACCTGCAGTGAGCCCAGGGCCACTGCTTGCAGCCGGCCCCTACCTGCAGTGAGCCCAGGGCCACTGCTTGCAGAAGGTCCCTACCTGCAGTGAGTCTAGGGCCACTGCTTGCAGAAGGTCCCTACCTGCAGTGAGCCCAGGGCCACTGCTTGCAGAAGGTCCCTACCTGCAGTGAGTCTAGGGCCACTGCTTGCAGCCGGCCCCTACCTGCAGTGAGCCCAGGGCCACTGCTTGCAGCCGGCCCCTACCTGCAGTGAGCCCAGGGCCACTGCTTGCAGCCGCCCCCTACCTGCAGTGAGTCTAGGGCCACTGCTTGCAGCCAGCCCCTACATGCAGTGAGCCCAGGGCCACTGCTTGCAGCTGGCCCCTACATGCAGTGAGCCCAGGGCCACTGCTTGCAGCCGGCCCCTACCTGCAGTGAGCCCAGGCTACTGTTTGCAGCCGGCCCCTACCTGCTGTGAGCCCAGGCCACTGCTTGAAGCCAGCCCCTACCTGCAGTGAGCCCAGGGCCACTGCTTGCAGCCGGCCCCTACCTGCAGTGAGCCCAGGCTACTGTTTGCAGCCGGCCCCTACTGGCAGTGAGCCCAGGGCCGCTGCTTGCAGCCGGCCCCTACCTGCAGTGAGCCCAGGGCCGCTGCTTGCAGCCAGTCCCTACCTGAAGTGAGCCCAGGGCCACTGTTTGCAGCCAGCCCCTACTTGCAGTGAACCCAGGGCCACTGCTTGCAGCCGGCCCCTACCTGTAGTGAGCTCAGGGCCACTGCCTGCAGCCGGCCCCTACCGGCAGTGAGCCCAGGGCCACTGCTTGCAGCCGGTCCCTACCTGAAGTGAGCCCAGGGCCACTGCAGCCGGCCCCTACCTGCAGTGAGCTCAGGGCCACTGTTTGCAGCCGGCCCCTACCTGCAGTGAGCTCAGGGCCCCTACCGGCAGTGAGCCCAGGGCCACTGCATGCAGTCGGCCCCTACCGGCAGTGAGCCCAGGGCCGCTGCTTGCAGCCGGCCCTTACCTGCAGTGAGCCCAGGGCCATGGCTGCAGCCGGTCTCTATCTGCAGTGAGCAATGGCCACTGTTTGCAGCCGACCTCCACCTGCAGTGAGCCCGGGGCCAACGTTTGCAGTTAGCCGCCGGCCCCTGTCTGCAGCGAGTCTGTGGCCACTGTTTGCCGTTATCCTCCAGCCCCTCTCTGCAGTGAGCCGTGGCCACTGTCTGCAGTGAGTCTGTGGCCACTGTTTGATGATAGCCGCAGGCCCCTATCTGTAGTAAGCCCAAGGCCACTGGTTGCACTTAGCCACTGCCCCCGTCTGCAGAGAGCCTGCGGCCACTGTTTACAGTTAGCCACCGGTCCCTAGCTGCAGTGAGCCCGTGGCCACTGGTTGCAGTTAGCCACCGGCCCCTAGCTGCAGTGAGCCCATGGTCACTGTTTGCAGTTAGCCGCCGGCCCCTAGATGCAGTGAGCCCGGGGCCACTGTTTGCAGGCAGCCTCTGCCCCCGTCTGCGGTGAGCCCACGGCCACTGTTTGCAGGCAGCCTCTGCCCCGTCGGCAGTGAGCCCGCGGCCACTGGTCGCCGTTAGCCACTCCTCCCATCTGCAGTGAGCCCGCGGTCACTGTTTGCAGTTAGCCACTGCCCCGCCTGCAGTGAGCCTGCGGCCCTGTGTGCAGGCAGCCACTGCCCCCATATGCGGTGAGCCCCCATCTGCAGTGAGCCCGTGGCCACTGTTTGCAGTTAGCCACCAGCCCCTAGCTGTAGTGAGCCAGTGGCCACTGTTTGCAGTTAGCCACTGCCCCGTCTGCAGAGAGCCCGTGGCCACTGTTCGCAGTTAGCCACTGCCCCCGTGGGCAGTGAGCCCGTGGCCACTGGTCGCTGTTAGCCGCTGCCCCCATCTGCAGTGAGCCCGCGGCCACTGTTTGCAGGCAGCCACTGCCCCGTCTGCAGTGAGCGCTCCTAAGCCCTGTCTGCAGTGAGCCCGCAGCCACTGGTTGCAGACAGCCTCTGCCCCCGTCTGCAGTGCGCCCGCAGCCACTGGTCGCCATTAGCCACTGCCCCCGTCTGCAGTGAGCCCGTAGCCACTGTTTGCAGACAGCCACTGCCCCGTCTGCAGTTAGTCCGCAGCCACTGTTAGAAGTCAGCCACTGCCCCGTCTGCAGTAAGCCATGCAGATAGCCACTGCCCCGTCTGCGGTGAGCCCGTGGCCACTGTTAGCAGTCAGCCACTGCCCCATCTGCAGTGAGCCATGCAGATAGCCACTGCCCCGTCTGCGGTGAGCCCGTGGCCACTGTTTGCAGACAGCCTCTGCCCGACTGCAGTGAGCCCGCCGCCACTGTTAGCATTCAGCCACTGCCCCATCTGCAGAGAGCCATGCAGATAGCCACTGCCCTGTCTGCGGTGAGCCCGTGGCCACTGTTTGCAGACAGCCACTGCTCCCGTTGGCAGTGAGCCTGCAGCCACTGGTTGCAGGCAGCCACTGCCCTGTCTGCAGTGTTACAAAAGGGGATGATGGACGGAGCGTTTGAACAAATCAAACACTCACCCCCAGTCAACTGATCTGGGTTTAATCCATCACCATTCTTTAGTTCACTCAGCCACCCCAGTTCAGACATGGCTATATGCAAATCAGTCTGACCCTGTGCCTCATGGGAACAGTACAGCCCGAACTGCCAAGCCATGTCTTCCCTGGACCGGTTTCGGATTCATAATCCTACAAGGGACTCACATCTGAGCATACCCTGCCACACTTAGGGCGAACAAAGCGATACAAAAGGGGATGATGGACGGAGCGTTTGAATAAATCAAACACTCACCCCCAGTCAACTGATCTGGGTTTAATCCATCACCATTCTTTAGCCCACTCAGCCACCCCAGTTCAGACATGGCTATATGCAAATCAGTCTGACCCTGTGCCTCATGGGAACAGTCCAGCCCGAACTGCCAAGCCATGTCTTCCATGCACCGGAAACGTGAGTCCCTTGCTCACTTGGCCACTGGATTCAAGATAGCCTGGCTGATGAGGATTATGAATCCGAAACCGGTCCCAGGATGCTTGTTTCGGGTCCATGGAAGACATGACTTGGCAGTTCGGGCTGGACTTTTCCCATGAGGCAAAGGGTCAGACTGATTTGCATATAGCCATGGCTGAAATGGGGTGGCTGAGTGGGCTAAAGAATGGTGATGGATTAAACCCAGATCAGTTGACTGGGGGTGAGTGTTTGATTTGCTCAAACGCTCCGTCCATCATCCCCTTTTGTATCGCTTTGTTCGCCCTAAGTGTGGCAGGGTATGCTCAGACGTCAGTCCCTTGCTCACTTGGCCACTGGATTCAAGATAGCCTGGCTGATGAGGATTATGAATCCGAAACCGGTCCCAGGATGCTTGTTTCCGGTCCATGGAAGACATGGCTTGGCAGTTCGGGCTGAACTTTTCCCATGAGGCAAAGGGTCAGACTGATTTGCATATAGCCATGGCTGAAATGGGGTGGCTGAGTGAGCTAAAGAATGGTGATGGATTAAACCCAGATCAGTTGACTGGGGGTGAGTGTTTGATTTGCTCAAATGCTCCGTCCATCATCCCCTTTTGTATCGCTCTGTCTGTAGTGCACTGGTTGCAGGTCACCTCTACCCCCGTCTGCAGTGAGCCCGCGGCCACTGTTAACAGGCAGCCACTGCCCCGTCTGCAGTGAACCCGCGGCCACTGGTTGCAGGCAGCCACTGCCCCATCTGCAGTGAGCCCGCGGCCACTGGTTGCAGACAGCCACTGCCCCCGTCGGCAGTGAGCCCGCGGCCACTGCTTGCAGGCACTGCCCCGTCTCACTGGCTGCAGGCAGCCTCTGCCCCATCTGCAGTGAGCCGCGGCCACTGTTTGCAGGCAGCCACTGCCCCGTCTGCAGTGAGCCCGCGGCCTCTGCTTGCAGGCACTGCCCCGTCTCACTGGCTGCAGGCAGCCTCTGCCCCATCTGCAGTGAGCCGCGGCCACTGTTTGCAGGCAGCCACTGCCCCGTCTGCAGTGAGCCTGCCGCCACTGTTTGAAGGCAGCCTCTGCGCCGTCTGCAGTGAGCTCTCCTAAACCCTGTCTGCAGTGAGCCATGCAGAAAGCCACTGCCCCGTCTGCGGTGAGCCCGTGGCCACTGTTTGCAGACAGCCACTGCTCCCGTTGGCAGTGAGCCCGCGGCCACTGGTTGCAGGTCGCCTCTACCGCCATCTGCGGTAAGCCCGCAGCCAATGTTTGCAGGCAGCCACTGCCCCGTCTGCAGTGAGCCCGCGGCCAATGTTTGCAGGCAGCCACTGCCCCGTCTGCAGTGAGCCCGCGGCCACTGTTAGCAGGCAGCCACTGCCCCGTCTGCAGTTAGTCATGCAGCTAGCCACTGCCCCGTCTGCAGTGAGCCTGCGGCCACTGCTTGCAGGCAGCCACTGCCCCGTCTGCAGTGAGCCCGTGGCCACTGCTTGCAGGCAGCCACTGCCCCGTCTGCAGTGAGCCCGCGGCCACTGGTTGCAGACAGCCACTGCCTCATCTGCAGTGAGCCCGCGGCCACTGTTAACAGGCAGCCACTGCCCCGTCTGCAGTGAACCCGCGGCCACTGGTTGCAGGCAGCCACTGCCCCATCTGCAGTGAGCCCGCGGCCACTGGTTGCAGACAGCCACTGCCCCCGTCGGCAGTGAGCCCGCGGCCACTGCTTGCAGGCACAGCCCCGTCTCACTGGCTGCAGGCAGCCTCTGCCCCATCTGCAGTGAGCCGCGGCCACTGTTTGCAGGCAGCCACTGCCCCGTCTGCAGTGAGCCCGCGGCCTCTGCTTGCAGGCACTGCCCCGTCTCACTGGCTGCAGGTAGCCTCTGCCCCATCTGCCGTGAGCCGCGGCCACTGTTTGCAGGCAGCCACTGCCCCGTCTGCAGTGAGCCTGCCGCCACTGTTTGAAGGCAGCCTCTGCGCCGTCTGCAGTGAGCTCTCCTAAACCCTGTCTGCAGTGAGCCATGCAGAAAGCCACTGCCCTGTCTGCGGTGAGCCCGTGGCCACTGTTTGCAGACAGCCACTGCTCCCGTTGGCAGTGAGCCCGTGGCCACTGGTTGCAGGTCGCCTCTACCGCCATCTGCGGTAAGCCCGCAGCCAATGTTTGCAGGCAGCCACTGCCCCGTCTGCAGTGAGCCCGCGGCCAATGTTTGCAGGCAGCCACTGCCCCGTCTGCAGTTAGTCATGCAGCTAGCCACTGCCCCGTCTGCAGTGAGCCTGCGGCCACTGCTTGCAGGCAGCCACTGCCCCGTCTGCAGTGAGCCTGCGGCCACTGCTTGCAGGCAGCCACTGCCCCGTCTGCAGTGAGCCCGCGGCCAATGTTTGCAGGCAGCCACTGCCCCGTCTGCAGTGAGCCCGCGGCCACTGGTTGCAGACAGCAACTGCCCCCATCATCCGCACCTCACCTTCACACCCTGCTCCACAATCAATCACCTGCCCGTCTCAGCTACCCCTCCCCGCCCCTCATACACAGACATAGACCTGGTCCCTCCACACACCACTCGCTTTCCCAGCCCCCCTACTAACCTCCCTACCTCCGCTCATCCTCCTGTCTCCCCCCCACACTCTGCACTCCCGTACCTTCCCCCGCACATTTTTTCTCAGAGCACCCCTCCTCCCCCAATGGCACCCCACACAACATGACTCTCTCTCCGACTTCCGCCCCCCCCACACTTAGCACTCCCGCCACGCCTAGCCTGCATCCCTCCCTCAACCTCCCACCCCCCTCGCTCACTCCTCAATATTCCACCTCCTCCCCCACAACAGCCAGCCTTCACATCGCCCCCTTATTCCCTTCCCCCCCTAGCACGGATGCGCTTCCCAATAACACCTATCCTCTCGCTAACGCCCCCAACACCCACATCAGCTCCGCCTCTCCACCCGGACTGCCCCCTGTCAACGTATTCGCCGGTTCAGCGCCAGTACCCTCCCCCAACACCACGCCCATCATCACCTTGGACATTATTATGTCCACCCTCCTCCAATTGAAAGAAGAATTTCACTCCATTAAAGAGTTGCTCATCACACACCCCATCAGACACCCCCCCCATCACCACCCTTACCACACCTAACACCACGTCCCCCTCACCGCCTACTCGCCCTACCACACAACACTCCACACACCGGACTTCTATCCCCCCTCGCAACACCAACAATCGCAATAACAATTGCAATCTCATTACTACCAAGCGCAATACTCCTCCTTCCTCTACACCCAACAACACTTCCTCCACACCTCCTACTCGCCTCATCACACATCTTTCCCCACATTGGACTTCTACCCCCTCTTGCAATACCACCAATCGCCCCAGACGCACCACCAACACGATCTCTGACCTTGACGTACACACCCTTCTCCACTCTTACGACCCGGCTCCCCAAAAGCCACTAGCTACCAACAACATGTCCATCCCAACGATTATATCTAACCACCTCAGGCACCAAAAGGATAACAACAGAGGCGCTGTCCCTAACAACCTCACTAATGTACCCCTCGTTTTGGAATCATCCTCCACCCTTTGCACCCCTAGCCTTAAATGCATACTTCTCAACTGCAGATCGGCCCAAAGACATTCCACGGAGGTCGCCGACCTCATCATGTCCCTGGAACTGGACCTAGCCATTCTGACTGAAACATGGCTGTCTGATTCCTCCACACCTATACTGGATATCCTAGTCCCCCCCAACTACTGTATCATTAGACTTGACAGGGACAAAAAGATAGGCGGTGGAATTGCCTGCATCTACAGAAGCAACCTCTCAGTCTCCAAAGTGACCGTCTCCTCTCTTACTTCCTGTGAATACCTCTGCCTTGATATCATCAGCGAAAGCAAACCGGTATGTTCACTACACATTATATACCACCCACCTGGGGACAATCTCTCCTTCGTCCAACAACTCATGGATACAATTACAGCCAACTCAGGACGACAGCACACCCAAATTTTCCTTGGCGACTTCAATCTCCACTGGAATGACAACAGTGACACAGTGGTAAACAGCCTTTAAAAGCTTTCTCAACGCACTTGATCTCAACCAAATATGCAACAGCCCGACCCATAAGAGAGGTTCTACCCTTGACCTTATCATCTCCAAAGAGGGCGCTATTCAACTGGAGTCAATCCAACCTTGTGACTGGTCAGATCACCATATTGTCTCCTTCATCATCAAGGAAAAAACCAGACTTAACTCAGTTCAACCCCCTAAGCACAAAGTGTGGAAAAGAGACTTGAAGAAACTCAACCCAAACTCCCTACCACCTAACAGCTGCAATCGGCTACTTCCCCCTCCCGGCGATACAGACGTTCAACTTCTGACTGACTACTATCTCAATACTATGTCCACAATAATCGATGAGGTGGCGCCCATGCAACTGAAAAGAGTCTCGTCCAAGAAGACTTCCAACCCATGGTATGACGGAAGCCTCAATGAGGATAGACGGGCGATGCGAATGGCAGAGCGCACCTGGAGGTCAGCTCCTTCGGCAGTGCACCTAAAAAGTCTAAAGAAACAGAGAAACGCCTACTTCAGGAAAATAAAACGCTCAAAAAGAGACTTCTTCAGCCTCCAGCTCGCTCAAGCTAAAAACCGTCCAAGAAAACTGTTTGAGTTAGTCAGAACACAATCCAAAGAGCATCCCCAGACAATCAGCTCCATGGACGTTACTCCTTCCTGCGAAGACTTCTCTGCCTTCTTTATCCAAAAAACTGAGAGAATAAGAAGCGATCTCCTCAATGACGCTATCCTGTACTCCAACCCCCGACTCTCAGCAATACCTCAACCAAAGAACAATGCTACTTGGTCATCCTTTGACACTTACTCCGTAGAAGAAATTGGCAGACTGCTCAGCGCCCTGAAACCTTCCAATCACCTCTCTGACCCCCTTCCTGCTAACGCTGTAAAAGACTTTTCCCCTTGGCTTCTCCCACTCTGGTCTAAGATTATCAATAGCTCTCTTCAACAAGGATCCATCCCCAACGCCCTCAAAGTAGGGCAAGTCACACCGCTACTAAAAAAAACAACAGCAGACCCCACTGATCTAAACAATTACCGCCCTATTACAAACATTCCCACTCTCGCTAAACTGTTGGAAAAATGCGTTCAACTACAACTGACTAAACACATAGATAAGTTTGATCTCCTAAACGCTCATCAGTCAGGCTTCCGAGCAGGGCACAGTACCGAAACTGCCATGACTCACATAGTGGACGATGCCCTCCAAATCCTAGACCAAAACGATACCTGTCTCCTCATCCTTCTGGATCTCTCCTCAGCATTCGATACAGTTAAACATGAGAACTTACTCGAACTGTTAAACACAAGAATGGGCATATCTGGGACTGTGCTAAAGTGGTTCACCTCATTTCTACACAACCGGACACAAAGAATCAAAAGCAACAACCTGCTGTCCTCTCCGGTACCGGTATCGCTAGGCGTCCCTCAAGGATCCTCCCTCTCCCCAACACTGTTCAACCTAGTTATGGAACCTCTCACCACGTTGCTACAGGCTTCTAATGTGCACTTTCACATGTATGCCGACGACACCCAACTTTATCTCAAAATACAATCTCTTCATGCTGCTGAACACCACGATCAGAAACACCCAATCCTGGCTTGCTGAGAATCACCTCAAACTCAATGCACTGAAGACCGAGTTCCTCCTGATCTCACCTCCCGCTAAAATATCCACGGCTCAAACATGGCTTAAGCAATTAACGGCTCTAAATGTACAGCCCATCGTAGTAGACTCAGCAAAATCTTTAGGCATAACACTTGACACCAATCTCAACATGCAGCAGCACATCAGCAAGGCAACCAAAGGAGCGAACTTCCAAATCAATACCCTGAGAAAACTTAAACCCTTCCTTCCTGCCAAAGACTTCCAAACTGCAGTACAATCTATAGTCATCCCGCACATAGAATACGGTAGCACCGCCCTCTGCGGGCTCCCCCTAACTACTACGGCACCCCTAAGAGCGTCCCTTAACGCCGCAGCGAGACTCGTCACAGGCTCAAAAAAACACTCGCATATCTCCCCGGACTTTAAATCACTGAACTGGCTACCTTTTGAAGCCAGAATCCAACTGAAAATCGCATGCATGACACACAAGGCTGTGCATCTGAATTCACCCGCCTACCTCACTCAAAAGTTGACAATTTCGGGTGGCTCCCGAACTACTAGGAGCACAAGCAATCTTTTGCTGAAACCTCGAAGATTTCGGAAGGAAAAAACGTATAAACGCTCCTTTTCAGGAATGGCATCCAGGATCTGGAACTCACTCCCTCCTGAAACAAGGCTCATCTCCTCCAACACAATCTTTAAGAATGAAGTTAAAGCGATCCTCATGGCAAAATACACATGACCTATTACTACGTATCACTCATGAATCTGCTCTGTAAGCCCTGCCCGTCCATGGCCTATTGTACCCTGTATTATCGAATTATGTAATTGTATACGCTCACTCTTTGTATTTTGTTATAATGTTTGATGCACCTGGTTGATTATGTATATTGTTTACATTGTTGACGCACCTGGTTGACTTTGCACACTTTACCCTCTCCGCCTCAACCATCCTTACTTCCCTTCTACTGTCGCACCTGTGGGACTATACATCCTGCACACACCCACCTCAACTAGGCCCACCGTTAAACTCTAAATACTCTAAACATGCTTAAGCAAGTATATGCTCCTTGCTATGGCACTTTATGCTATTGACACAATTGTTTGTCTATACTCAGTGTACCTACACTACCACACCTTTGACCTACCTCATGTCCTTTGACCTACCTATGTAACTAGCACCTTGTACCTAACTACCTCATATATTACTTTGTATATTCGCTTCTTTACTTTGTATTTTTACTTTGTATTTTTTACTTGTAAAGCGCTCTGATATCTGCAAAGATCTTGTTCGCGCTGTATAAAACTCTCAAAATAAAAAAAAATAAAACAAAAACAGCAGTGAGCCATGCAGCTAGCCACTGCCCCGTCTGCAGTGAACCCGCGGCCACTGCCCCGTCTCCAGTGAGCCCGTGTCCACTGTTTGCAGACAGCCACTGCCCCGTCTGCAGTGAGCCTGCGGCCACTGCTACCAGTCAGCCACTGCCCCGTCTGCAGTAAGCCATGCAGCTAGCCACTGCCCCGTCTGCGGTGAGCTCGTGGCCACAATTTGCAGACAGCCACTGCCCACGTCGGCAGTGAGCCCGCGGCCACTGCCCCGTCTGCAGTGAGCCCGTGTCCACTGTTTGCACACAGCCACTGCCCCCGTCTGCAGTGAGCCTGCGGCCACTGCTTGCAGGCAGCCAGTGCCCCGTCAGCAGTGAGCTCGTGGCCACTGCTTGCAGGCAGCCACTGCCCCCATCTGCAGTGAGCCTACGGCCACTGCTTGCAGGCAGCCACTGCCCCGTCTGCAGTAAGCCATGCAGATAGCCTCTGCCCCATATGCAGTGAGCCTGCGGCCACTGCTTGCAAACAGCCACTGCCCCGTCTGCAGTGAGCCCACGGCCACTGCTTGCAAACAGCCACTGCCCCTGAAGTGAGCCCGCGGGCACTGCTTGCAGGCACCTCCCCGTCTCACTGCTTGCAGGCACTGCCCCGTCTCACTGCTTGCAGGCACTGCCCCGTCTCACTGCCTGCAGGCACTGCCCCATCTCACTGCTTGCAGGCACTGCCCCGTCTCACTGCCTGCAGGCACTGCCCCGTCTCACAGCCTGCAGGCACTGCCCCGTCTCACTGCTTGCAGGCACTGCCCCGTCTCACTGCCTGCAGGCACTGCCCGTCTCACTGCTTGCAGGCACTGCCCCGTCTCACTGCTTGCAGGCACTGCCCGTCTCACTGCTTGCAGGCACTGCCCCGTCTCACTGCTTGCAGGCACTGCCCCGTCTCACTGCTTGCAGGCTCTGCCCCGTCTCACTGCCTGCAGGCACTGCCCCGTCTCACTGCTTGCAGGCACTGCCCGTCTCACTGCTTGCAGGCACTTCCCCGTCTCACTGTTTGCAGGCACTGCCCGTCTCACTGCTTGCAGGCACTGCCTGTCTCACTGCTTGCAGGCACTGCCCCGTCTCACTGCTTGCAGGCACTGCCCCGTCTCACTGCTTGCAGGCACTGCCCCGTCTCACTGCCCCGTCTCACTGCTTGCAGGCACTGCCCTTCTCACTGCCTGCAGGCACTGCCCCGTCTCACTGCTTGCAGGCACTGCCCCGTCTCACTGCCTGCAGGCACTGCCCGTCTCACTGCTTGCAGGCACTGCCCCGTCTCACTGCTTGCAGGCACTGCCCGTCTCACTGCCTGCAGGCACTGCCCCGTCTCACTGCTTGCAGGCACTGCCCCGTCTCACTGCTTGCAGGCAGCCAGTGCCCCTGCAGTGAGCCCGCGGGCAGTGGTTGCAGGCAGCCTCTGCCCCCCTCTGTCTGCGGTGAGCTCTCCTGAGCCCTGTCTGCAGGCCCGGCTGCCGTCTGTGGTCCTTGGCACGGCGGCCGGGCGGGCAGCCAGAGCCGCAGGAGGAAGCGCCTTGTATGGAGCGCAGGAAGCGCCTTATATGGACCCCAGGAAGGGCCATATCGGGAGCGGCGGCCCCGCCTGACATTTCCGCCCAGCCCTGGCTCGGATCCCTGGCAGCCCCGGGCAGGGAGCGCTGCACGAACACACCTCGGCGCTGGGAGGGCCGGAGACACACCTCGCCCGGCGGGACACACCTTACTCCGGCAGGGCAGGGACACACCCCGCCCGCCGTGCACAGGGTCAGGGACCCACGGGTGCAGGGACGCGCCCGCCGTGGGGAGCTGCAGACGAGAGACCCACATCGCTCTGGAGGGGGGATGCAGAAGAGGCGCCCGAAAACTGCCCCAACACGCTCCTTTGGAGAGGCAGCCCTTATGCACGCTCCCTTTTATTGAATAAAAATAGCATTTTGTACCCCGAGACCCCCAAAACATTGATCATGTTGTACCGCACCAAGGGTGTCACGGTCCCGGTGGGTAATAAAACACAGCAACTATCCGGGCTCAATAGGCTCTGGCCTCTGTGCCACTGCACCTGCTGCACCAATGATTACCTGTGCCTCTGATCGTATCTGACGGTCTTCTCTGGAAGGTTGCAATCAGAGCCGCATTTTAATGTTAGGAGACCCTCGCTGCACCTGTACCGTGTATGCAATACAGCATATGACCCCCCCCCCCCCCCCCCACACACACACACCTCTAGCCTTCGAGGCTCTCCATCAGCCCGTGTCAGATGGAGTTCACTCATTCATGTGCCTTTTCCGTTGCATTCTGGAACTTGCAGTTCTGATTTTCCTAGCACGGGAGGTGCAGCGCACACCTGCAACGTGACACAACGGTTTTTTTAACGCCTCGACGGATGGATGGGGTGAGATAAATGAATGCACTCGCGTGGGGGCACATACCCCCTATTGCTGCATAGTGTGTGTGTGTATGTATATATATATATATGTATGTGTGTATATGTATGTGTGTATGCATGTGTGTATATGTATGTGTGGATGTATGTGTGTATATGTATGTGTGTATATATATATATGTATGTGTGTGTGTATATGTATGTGTATGTATGTGTGTATATGTATGTGTGTATATATATATATATATGTATATATATATATATGTATATATATATATATATGTATATGTATATATATATATATATATATATATATATATATATATATATATATATATATATATATATATTCACAGGGGAAGGGGCTGTGGGAACGGAGGGCTCCCGCGCTAGGAGAGGGCGCCGCCCTGGCCCCCATCCAGCCCTGATGTCAGGGTTTTCCTGTCCCAGCGCAGCCTCGGCTTTGAATTACAAACAGCTGCTGCTCACTGCGGCCAACATGCTTCTTTCTCACCGATCAGCAGGCACGGATTTACACTCCCCGAAAAATCCCCGAGCAGCGAGCCCCATGCGAAGCAGGATGAGCGCCCCCGGCCCCCGCAGACCCCACCACATGGAGCCACTTAGCGCCCCCACCCGGAGCTCCTGCGTTCCCACCGCTTGCAGAGCAGGGAACTGACCACTCGATGCAAATCAGAAGTTGTCAGTGCTTTAGGTGGACTGGTGTGTCAGAACCCGAATACCAGAGCTTCTTTAACTTGAGGGGGAGTCCCGCGACTTTTCAGAAGGGGTGCAGTACCCAGGGCATTAAGGGGGATGAAGCAACTGGGGGGTCTCTAAAAGTGGCGTGGCTGATGTAATTAAGGGCATGGCTTAAAAACACGTACGTTAAAAACCTGTGCTTAGCAAAGTGTGCCACCCGACTTGTATTTTGCTGTGACTGGCATTGCATCCAGATATATGATACAACAAGTAACATCATACATACAAGAAGTCAGGACTATTGGCTTTGCCAATGGCTGTTAGTTGCATACGATAAAGGAACAACTATGGCTTGTTGTATACAATATAAAAGAAAACTTCCACTTAAAGCCCTGGTGACCCACAACAATGTTGCTGCTCCTGAGTTTCAATACGGAAAGGGAAATCCAGAGAGAAAGTGACTCTCTTTAAAGGATTTCCCTTCCCCTATAACACTCACTTGGCATGACGTCATGCCGTAACTTCTCCACTAGTGAGAGCATGTGCACATGGATTTACCTGCTGGCACTGCAGTCCAGAAAAAAAATGGACCGCCTGTGCCAGGGCAGAAAACAGAGTCCGATAGAGACCCCCTTTAAAAAAACACTGCCGGTGCTCAGCACGGATGAGACCCGGCCCACTTAAAGCCCTGGCAGTAACTTTACTGGGAGCGTACTGGCCCTTCTCAGTAGGATACAGGTACCCCGGGACAGTGAGTGCCTGCGTCTCCCTGTTTCCATTTTGAGTACTGAGTCCGGTACAGGGCGATTGATACAGGTGTTATGGGGAGGTTGAAGATAGGGCCGTCTGTACCTGGGAACAGGGTCCGACGGGCATTTTCCCAGTGGGCAGGACCCATTGGAGGTCCGTTTTGGAAGCACCCGTTGCCTCTGTCCGTTTCCCCTCCTCAGCAAGGTGTATTGCTGTAGACATAGGGAGGCTTCAAGAGGGAAAGGGAGGGGGAAGGTAGAAAGAAAGTGAGGAGAGGAGCGAGAAAATGGATGGAAGCACACCTGCATGGAAAGAGAGAGATCCAGCGAGGAGGCAAAGGGAGGGGCAGGTTTGAGCATCTTTGCCAGGGCAGATTATGGTTCCTCCGGCCGGCCCTGCCTGCAAAGAGCGGCTTGCAGACACCGCTAGACCACAGGCCTGCAAAGTTGACCACACGTTGCAGGCCCTGACCTTATAGCCAGCAATATTGCGTTCTGGGATTTATGGTTTTGTTTTAACACTGTGCGTTCAGGCTAAAAAAAATGAACCATGCAACTTTCTGTTGAATAAAAATCCAGAACAGGCTGAAGGTGTCACACGTGAGAAAAACCTAAGCGGGACAGTGGGGGCACTGGAATTCTTCTCACCCACTGGCAATTGCTATTTGCATTTGCTATATTGCATTCCTGCACATCATTTCTTTCACCATTGTGTCACTCCAGACAGGGGCCAACCTTATGTAAACAGTTCAGCACTAGCTTGTACTATCTAAGCACAAGCTGCAAGGCCATATTATCCAATCTCAGTGGTTGTGAAATGAATTGGCCCTGGTTTCAGCCACGCTGGGCCTCTTCGGAGGGGCATCAGTGCAGTAGGCACAGAACCATCTGTACTCACACATAGGGAGCCTTACTGAGAAAATCAAAAAACACAATTGTTGCAATGTTTGAATGAATCCCAGCCATTAGTAATTGCTCTGAGCAGCATTCCAGTTTATATGCATTTTCCCTCACTACCCTGTTCCAATCAGGAACCAAAACTGTGCAAAATAGACATTTTATTTTTAGGAGGCCCCATCATTTGAGCCACTGAATAAAGGTCCTTACACAGAATGGAGGTGACCTTTAACCATGTACTTCTCAATTATCACAGATACTGACCTAAATTACCCTGTCAAATTAAGACACAAATGTAGGGGGCTTGTCTTTGAACCATTCATGTTCCACCCTTCTTGTGTAGAAAAGTTAGTTTGCCCCCTTTGATGAAACTTCTATTGTTTTTTAACACTTAAAATGCGACATGTCCAGTATCCTCCATCGTGCAAATCATCTGCCTTCTAGATTTCTCTTTATGCTCCAGAGCATGGGTACTTGCCAACAATTTCCCTGGGGCCAAAAGTGGTGTGACCGAGGGCTGCATTAATGCCAACATGGTGGCGGTCAGGGCGTGGGAGGTGTAAGGTGGGCATAGGAATAGCGACAAATGTACATCTAGTGGCTGAATTGCAGCTGGGATCAATTCCAGCTTTCACGCTTGACCAAACTGTGTGATCCTGGGCAATTGTTTTATTTCACTTTGCCTATTGGCATTGATGCCAGGGTAGAGGGGGGAGGCATGAATGTTTCTAAATGCATGTTTGAAAACTGTCACTTAAAAAAAATCGCTTTGCACTTTTATAATCTGATGTACTAAGGTGAAACGCGTCTGTAGGCTAATGAAATACACTTTTTGAATTTCTCAAGGAACTTTACCTTATTGTTATACGTTTTTTGCAAGATGTCTTCGAAAATGTAAGTGTTCTTAAAGTTAAGTGGAGTAGGACACTTCCTGTACTTCTTTTGTTTTACTTCAGTTTGACTGTATATAAATGCTTCCCATTTCTTTTATATCTTTATGAGTATTAGGGCTTTGTAAAGTAAACAGCAGTCTAGTGCTGCTGTTCAACCAGGGGCCACATATAAAGGTCAGGAGGGCCGCATGCGGCCCCCGGGCCGTACTATTCTTTATTACTCCTCCAGAGGATGGCCAGCCCCTCAGTATGAAGAGAATTTTAGGGGGTGTCGTCATATGTTGCTTAAATCGAGCCACACAAATGAACACATCACATGATAATGATTTGTGAAGGGAAATGCCAGGACTGGATACATAATATTTGGGTTACAGTGCTGTAGCAACTGATGGACCACTTGTTATTAACAGACTTGCTGCATTATGAGGAATAAAGATAGTGCGTACTGCAGGACGCGGGCTTATAATTCTGTACACAGCAGTTCAATGCACGACAAACAGTGCTCAATTCGTAAAAGTGTTGGTGTCCAAGATTTTGTTCAGAAGCCAGTTGCCAGTGAAATTAAAGTTCAGCGTGCCGAATACCAAGTCTTGACTCCTTCTTATGTCTCTTTCTTCCACCACCAGACACTCCGCGACCCTTCATCTGACTCCTGCCAGTTCCTTTTCACCACTACAGTCTCTGATTGTCACAGTTTTTCTGTCTTTCTTTTTCCCTTTCTTTGTGTTTTTCTCTCTATTGCTGTGGATCAAAGTTTGTTGAAAAAAAATAAGTGCTGGTTCCCCCAAAATAAGTGCTGGTGGGTCCCAACTGCATCCACTGCTCAAATTATACACTAACACGGATTTTAGAAAAGCCCCTCTGGACTGTTAAAATTATGTACGATAGCACAAGGCTTTCGATTCTCCAAAATGCCAGGAGTAGTCAAAGTGGGATATTATACACCCCTTCCCCCCCCGTGACATTATAGGGTTGACCCCTTACCCCACCTTCAGTCTCCCAACAGCCTTCTATTTGCTGCTGGGAGCAGGGTTAGCACAAAGCTGGAGGTACTATGGTTCTTAGAGCCCAGCTTACTTTCTCTTCCCACCACAACCTTCATGGCCCTTATAAACAGAGGTAGCAAGGGCAGTTGATGTCATTTTTATCATGTCTCTGAAGTTAAATGGATGCCATTAGTATTAATGTTGACAAATCAGGTGTTTCTTTGTTGCCAAGAGGCTGGAGACTTGGCCTGTGGCAGAAAGCTGGGACTTCAATCCTCTTTTGCTCCCTGGTCTAATTTTTAAAGCAGTGAAATCCGTCCTCGTGGGAGGTGGTCCGAGATTGAGGCAAGATACTGTGTAAGACCGCTACAGTGAAGAAGGAATGGCAACCCACTGGCCTCCTGGTACTTTGTTACAGGAAACAATGGCTAAAGTTAGTTTCAGTACCATGGCCAGCACCGGAAGTGTCCAACCCGTTGAAGGAATTTAACAGGAGAGCCCATGAAGATGCCTCTAGGACACCTCGAGAGAACATTCGGTTGCCAGCTTTGAGAAGAGCAGCTGGAAGAACCCGTTTCGCAGCCCCAATCCACCGACTAGAATGTTAACTCCTACAGACTTTTTTTCTCTGAAACATGTCCTAATCCAAACCAATGTCTCAAATGTATGGGCGTATCAAGAATGCCTTGGGCTCTAATACAAAAAAGAAATATGGGCCCCACACGTCCTTTTTGGGGAGTAAATGTTATCCATAGCTGGGATTCCGTGGGTGGTTCAAACCCCTATCCCCCCCAACCCCAGCATATGCGGCTCTAGCAATAGTCATGCTTCCGCTCAAAGGCGCAATAAAGGTGATATAGACGGTAATACCCAATCTTTGTACAAGTCCTGATGGTTGTGGTTAACGTTTGATGATGTTCTTGGGTACTTGACAATCCAGGATCGATGTCACAGAATCTACCAGTCTCAGTCGTGAAAGTCTGACAGTGATAGCCTCTGCTTGTGTATCTCTAGTCAGTGAATCAGATTTAGTACGCAAACGTTATAAGCAGCTATATCTCTAGCCTTCCGTTGTGGTCAAGAAAATCCAGTGACGGACTGCACAGAAAGAGCTGGGCCGGCTTTGATTTAGAGTTGGGCTCGCCAATATATTCTGGAATAATGGTACCACAGGCTCCAGTGATATCAACAACTCCATCAGACCCAGAGGGAGGCAATTTCTAAAGGCAATAGGATGTGCTGAGATCCTTGGACCACTTATCGGTTTTCTAAGGTATTCAGAAGTCCCATGAGGGCACTTCATGGTCCATATGCTCGAGCTAAGGATCTGACACGCGCTCAGGACCACAGTATTCTTGGGGAGGTTCAGAGGAACACTAAATGTGGCCAGGGAACACATCATGAGCAGCCAGGCTACAACGCTATCGAGAGGCCCACGCTCATGCCATGCCTGGTGGTAGCTAGTGAGTGCGCTGGATGGAGCAGGAGCCTGGGTCCCCTCAAAGAAAAACCCATCAACATTCGTGCAGGGGAAGCATTCAAGAGGTCTGTATTGTTAGTTGTGTGACTCAACAATTCATAATGGGAAACATCCTTTACAACGCAACTTTTACCACGCAGTGCCTTTACGACTCAACTTTTACAACGCAAACCATTACAACGCATTGCGCTGGGGGCGCTCTAGGATAGGGAATAGGTTTAATTTACTATCCAACACCTTCCCTACTATCCACGGGGACTGGAGTTGGAATAGTAAATGAAACAATTCACTATCCAGCGCCCCAAAGTACTATGCGTTGTAAAGGCATGCGTTGTAAAAACCGCGTTGTAAAGGCATGCGTGGTAAAAGCATGCGTTGTAATGTCATACATCCATTCATAATTTATTAACACATGGCGTGCTTAGCAAGATGCAACGCTTGCAAAGTGTAAACATTAAAAAAAGCTGCCAATATATGTGGGTGCCAGGGAAGAATTGTAAAGAGAGCTTGCTGTACTTGTATGTTCATCAAGTATAATGGGGTTACCCAGTGACCCTCAGAACCTGAGCATCTGAAATCTAAGGTAAGGTAGGTTCTGTCGGGAATGGAATCATTACTTTAACTATATCTTAAACATTTATAAATGAAAAGAAAAAAGGAAACACACCTAGATTGATGTAATCAAGAGGAATTATATTAGCAAATTGATTCATTTTTCTTTTTACAATTTGCTCTGGTTTTGCCGTAGTCAGGCTATCACAGAAAACAAAACGTTATTAAAAAAACGACACAACATAAACTAATCTGTGATAAGGTGACCTAGAAGTGACAAAGTGCTTTGGGTGAATAACACATATACAGTGCTGTACAAAACATATATAAAAAGTTAATTCGGTAGACATCAATCCCTATACACTTGAATCTCCAATCCATACAAAGTTCTGCTTTTATTTGGAGTGGAGAGAGCAGGGAAAGGATTCATCGACGTGCCTACACAATCCTTTCCCTAATCTCTCCACTCACGTAATAGCAGAACTGTGTATAGATTAGAGATTCAAGTGTATAGGGATTGATGTCTATCGAATGAACATTTTATAAATGTTTTGTACAGCACTGTATATGTGTTATTCACCCAAAGCACTTTGCCACTTCTAGATCACCTTATCACAGATTAGTTTATGTTGAGTCATTTTTTAATAACGTTTTGTTTTCTGTGACAGCCTGACTACGTCACAACCAGAGAATGTTGCAAAAAGAAAAATGAATTAATTTGCTGATACAATTCCTCTTGCCTACATCAATCTAGGTGTGTTTCCTTTTTTCTTTTCATGTATAAATGTTTAAGATATAGTTAAACAAATGATTCCATTCCCTATTTTTGACAAAAAAAGAATTTCATTCCCAACAGAACCTACCTTACCTTAGAGTACTTGTATGTTCTGCACACCGGCAAGACGGATCCAACACAAAGGAGCGAGACAAGTCGCACTACAACTTTGAAAATTGCAATTAGTAATCATTCACCACTATCTACAGAGGATTTGCAATCCTTCTGACTGACCAAAGGTCTCAACAAACTCTCATCACATCTAGGGGAAGATATATCCAAAAGTAAGAGATATTCATACTCTGGGACAGAGAATATATGCCTTGGAACAACCCATAGAATCCCTATCAGAAGCTAGCCAGGTAGCGGCCACCTCCATAATCTCCTTGGAAACCCGGGTCAAAGGCTCTCAGAGAAATGCAAAGATCTAGAAAACAGCTCCAGGAGGAAGGATATGAGAATCACAAATATGAAAGAAGGCGAGGAGGGAAGAGAGTTGGAAGAATATTGTAGGACTTGGCCCTTTTTGGCTAAAGTTCCTAAACTTTTTGCTTTCCCCCTAGACCTTTTTTGTGACATGGTGTTGCCAACTTAGATGCTTTGGACACATTGCCACTGCAAAACAGTGTCAAAGTGCAAGTGCTCCCTGTATAAAGTGTAATGGTAATTGGTTGTCCATGATTGGTATGTTTGCCTTACTAAGTAAAGTCCTTAGTAAAGTGCACTATGTGTGCCAGGGCTGGTAATGCAACTGCTACTAGTGGCCTGCAGCACTATTTGTGCTACCCACACCAGTAGCCTTAAAAAGGGAACTCAGGCCTGCCATTGCAGGGCCTGCACGCAGTTTGTTAAACTGCCATGTTCTGTCAAGTGCACTCACTTGCCAAATCTTACCCATCCCTTTCTATGCACATTAGACACCCCTATGGTAGGTCTAGGGTACCCCCTTGGCAGGGTGTCGTGCATGTGAAAGGTAGGACATGTACTAAGGTGTGTGCCATGTCCTGACAGTGAAATAATCTCCATTTCGTTTTTCACTGTTGAAAGGCCATTTTGCCCATAGGATAGAATGGGGAGGCTGGGTAATATGTTTTCCAGCATATCTTCCCAAAGGCTTAAGATGGAAAGGTGAAGTTTATTATGCCTGATCTCACAATGCAATAACACATCTTTTTTTGAAGGTGGTTTTTGAATTGTGTGTTCAGAAGCTACTCTTTTTAGTAGTGACTAAGTTTTTGTGCTCCTAACATTTCTGTGTGTCTCTGCCTGGCTGGGGATTGACTGTCTGGATTTGAAAGCGATAGGATCTGGGGAATGTGTTGACCCAGGGGAGGAGGTGAGACAGCAACAGGCTGACCTACATCTGTAGTGTAGGCGGAGGAGAAGCCCCTAGAGGTGAAGAGGCCTGGGTTGCTGCTATAAAACAATTAGCTCATCTCCTACTGAGTGATTGAGAATCCAGATCCCCACTAAGCAAAGGAAGAAAGGTGTCACTGGCAGGGAGGCACCCAGAACTGGTTTGAACATGGATCAGTGCCACCTGAAACACAAAGACTTCAATGCCATTGAGGGGTAAAACTATGAGAGCTGAAGCCCCTGAACTTTGGAGAATGGCTTTATCAAGTGTGAACAAGACTGAAGCTACTTCGTGGTCAAGAGGACCTTTGCCAAGGAAAAAACAAGTGAAGAGACTGAAGGATATGACTGACCCTTGCTGTGTGTTCTGGGGCTGGCCTGCAGTTTGCTGTTTTAACCAAGTAAAGACTAAAGCGTCTTTGCTGTATGCTGTGTCCCCCTGCTTGAAGGACTTTGCTGTGTGCTGTGTCCTGGAGTAACGTGTCCTCAAGGGCCAGAGGTGTGCTGGCTCCCTGTTTGGAAAAACAGGAACATAAAAGTTTCCATGAGAGCCTCAGCGACGCTGTGAGTGTGTGCCTGTTGCAGCTGAGACCCTCGTAAGCGTGCCCTGTGATCATGGGCACCTGGAGTCCAAGCAAGGGTCAGCGATGCAGTGTGTGTGTGTTTAGTGCAGCCTGAACCCCTTTGTGAGGATTGTCCAGTGATCGTGTGCACCGGAATCCAAGTGAGTCTCATCAACGCTGTGTGCATGTGCGTTGTGCACCATGAGACCTTTCTGAGGATTTGCCTTGTTATCGTGTGCACCGGAATCTAAGTGAGTCTCATCAACGCTGTGTGCATGTGTGTTGTGCACCGTGAGACCCTTGTGAGGATTTGCCTTGTTATAGTGTGCACCAGAATCCAAGTGAGTCTCATCGCCGCTGTGTACGGGTGCGTTTTGCACCGGGAGTCCTTTGTGAGGATTTGCCTTGTTATTGTGTGCACCGGAGTTAAAGTGAGTCTCAACGATGCTGTGCATGTGATCTTCGTGCAGCCTGAGATCTGTGTGTGGAGTGCCTAGTGATCGTGCACTCGAAGCTTAAGGAAGACTCAGCGACGCTGTGTGCGTGTGCTTTGTGGCAGCCTGAGATCTTCGTAACTCAAGCGGCCCAGACCGGCAGTCCCGGAGGAGCTGAGTTGCCAGCCTAGCCGCAGTTGGCAATTCACAAAGCTGCATTGGAGGCCGAGCCGCTGGAGGAGGAGAGGAGAGTGGGTTTGCGCCGCCCAGGTAACGTGTGTCGACTCCTGGGGCGGGGTGGGGCACGGGCTCGAAGGGAGACGCTGTCGGCCTCTCTCTTGTGTTGGCAGCGCGAGCCTCTGCTTTGGCTCGTATCGCGGCCCGTATTGCCGAGGGAGTGACCGTACAGGGGGCCGGAGAGCAGAGCTGCACTTTTGATTCCATTGTACCCGTGTTGGGGGTAACTGTTGAGAGACTGACTGTAAGTCAGAAGGATAGGCGGAGAGAGCGACTAAGGCCCGGTGATCGGGGCCTGAGTATATTACACATTACTCCATTTCTGCAGAATGGAGTACCTGACTGTTGTATTACACCTTGCATCATTACTGCATAACTGAGTACCTGATTAGTGTATGACGCATGGCATTTGATCTGAATAACAAACCACCTGATTGTCATATGACTCATTGCATTGTTTCTGCATAACGAACTACCTGATTAGCGTATTGCCCATTGCATTGTTCCTGCATACCGAATTACCTAATTAGTCTATTACGCATTGCCTTATTTCTGCATAGCGACATACCTGGTGGTTGTATTAAGCATTGCATTATTTTACCTTGCAAAGTGCCTGATTGTTGCGTTACGCATTGCATTCTTTTCATTGCAGAGTGTCTGATGCTGCGTTACATCTTATAGTATTTTTACATTGCAAGTGCCTGATTCTAGCATTACAAACTGTATGACATGATATTAGGAGTACAGGACAATGTTTAGAAGTGCTCATTTATACCGCCAGAACTTACATGGGTTGGCTGGCCTAACAACCGGCCAGGATAAATAGTACAAAACCTCATATGTTGGATTTATATTGTGTGGTGTTATCGTATATCTTTTATATAAAGTTTATACTCGTTTTCATAAAACTTGTGTGGAGTCTATTTGTGGTGTCATCATTGGGTTATTGTGAGCGTGGTTGCAAATACTTTACACCTTTGCCTTGAAGATAAGCCTGGCTGCTCATGCCAAGCTACAGAGGGGGTGAGCGGGGCTATCTAAGAAGGTGAACTTCCTTTCCCTGACGTTGGAATGCGGGTCCCTACTTGGCCTAAGGTACCTACCTCAGCCAACCAGGGATCCTGGGTCTAACAAATATGTTTACTGCCTGTTCCATAAAATCTTGCAAAAAGAAATCAGTTTCCCCATTGGGATAGAGAGAATTCCTAGTGAGGAGAAGATATGGAGAATCAGGAGGATGATCAAGAGACATTGTGTAAAAATGATTATCTTATCAATTGAAAGAACAGATAATTTAGAGCACTCACTCTATGGGAGAGAGTAAATATGGAAGAAGTGCAATTGCTATCTTCCATGACATAGCCCTTATTTGGCCTTTGGTGGACTATGTTAGTACATTTGCCATGGGTAAGTACTTTACTCCCGCCATGGCGAGGGTACTCCACTTGCCAAATTCAGATTTGCTCACTGGCCTAGTAGACATCTCTTGTAATTAGAGGATATGCTTTCAGGGCGGTACCTAATGCATCGCGAAAGAGTGCAGTGCGGGTCCATCAACATGACAATGCCACACTGCACTCTTTCATTTTGTTTTTTATTTTTAAAAACAATAAATATCATAAAACGGGGTTTTGTTTTTGAAAATAAAAGCAGCAATGACCCCCCCTCATTTTACTTTTACCTATCATCACGTTTTAGGTGGCAGTTTGTAAAAGTGAAAACTGACCATGTGGCGCCCACCATCAGATGGGTGGACACATGATCAACTCTCTGATGGCCCTTACTCTGTCGGGCCGTCAAATTGGTATGTAGGCAGCGGAGATGGAGTGGTCTCCAGACCAGCACACTAGTGATTGGTTTTAAATAAAGCAATCGTTCTTTTTTATCCCATTTTCCTTAAAGGGAAACAGGATGCATTAAAAAAATGAAATGTTTCTTTTTATCTTTTTTAAGAGTAGACAGTTGTCCATGGGGCCACCACCTGCTCTTATATTTAAAAAAAAAAAGCATTCTTAAAGGGGAAAGTGTCCAAAGGTGAACCCCTTGGTATTTGTGAATGTGTTACCACCATCTTTAAGTTGGTGGTAAATTATGAATGCTTTTTGACCACATTTTAGTCGCAAAACCTTAGTACAAACCATTCATATTCCTATTTGGAAAGGACGCCCTGAACACGCCCTTGCCAAATAGCGATTCTGTGGTCGCAAACCCAAACTGTGTTTCACTAAAATCTCAGTTTGGTCTTTGTACAATTGAAAAAAGATTTTTTTCAGTCGCAAACAGCTCCATTCTGTGATTTGGGTCATTTGTAGCGAACAAAAGCTTTGTACATCTAACCCAAACAGTGGGAGACGTTTTGGAGGACAAAGAGGGAAACTACAAACATTTCATACCCCGTGAACTATAATACATATCAATGTACGACTTGTAACTCACACCGCACCAACTAACAGAAATTTACCTCAGTACACGGAGAATGTTTGAGAAATGGGGATGTGAAAAGCTCCACCTTGCAACTTGGTGGACGTGTGAAATTGATGCATTTTTGGAAGTAGACTTTCACATAAATAATTTACCAGAAGTAGTGATAGTGGAGTTGAAAGAGAAGTGGGCAGCACACATGGCATGGTCAGCAATGGTAATGGAGAGCCACCTGTTGACTGGGACTAAAGAATGAATCGCAACAGACAGGGAAAAACTGATCTGCCCACACTATTGAGATGACATTCCAAATTGTAGGTGACGTCATCAATGGAGAAAATAATGTATGACATTAATATGCAACTTAAGACGTTCAAGCAGATATAGCAACCAGTTATAGACTACTTGACATGGGTTGAAAAGAGCATAACAGGACCACAGAAACTGCAAGCTTTGGGATAGATGTGGTCAAGAGATTTGCCTTCCAGATATATCAATTGGGAGTTTGAGGCAATCTAGGCCATCACTAGAACTTGCATGTTGATCTGCATTGAGGGAGGCTGTAGTGTTTAAAGGAGGGGAAGGGGTCACTGTCACTGACTAGGGCAGTCGACCTAGAATCTGGAGCACTGGGTTCGAACCTCAGCAATGACGCTGAACATCCTGTGATTCTGGGCAAATCACTTAATCTCCCCGTGCCTAACAAAAATGAATGTGTCCTCATGTAATGCAACTGGTGCTATGTAAAACGCTCTGATACCCGATTTGGGTCAAGTTCGCGCTATATAAAACTCAGTAAAATAAAAAAAATTAAGTTGTCCATGAGTAGTACCTTTTAGATGTATGTGTAAATCATTCCAGGCTCTACTGTGAAGTGTGATGTAGGAAATATCTTGATTCAATAAAATCGCTTTCACTAAAAATGAGGGACATCTTCTGTGGCCCATCGCTGTAGTGTGAAACTGGTCCAGCTGAGGCAGAGTGCCATGTAAGGGAGTCAGTAGACTACCGCCACAGCAGCAGTCCCCTATCCCCAACTGCAACCCCCCATCTCTGGATGAAGCCCTTTCTGCCCCACCCTGCTACCAATGGATCGGTAAACGTTGTTTACAAAGCGGTGTTTACACCGCACCACCTTTACCACGCTGCCATTACAACGTAAGTCATTACTACGACTTGCGCTGGATGGCGCTGTTGGTTAAAGAATATTGTGATTTTCTATTCCAACACCTTCCCTACTGTTGACGTGGGCTGGAGTTGGAATAGAAAATTATAATAATCCTCAATCCGCGCCCTCCAACGCAAGTCGTTGTAATGACTTGCGTTGTAAAATCCGCGATGTAAAGTACCGCGATCAAAATGATCGTATTGTACTATCATACATCCAATGTCCCTCAGTCCCACCATCTGATCTCCCTCCATGCACGTCTTACCTTCAGCTGCAGTGGCTGCTTCCAGCATTTCTTGTTAAACCTTATCCTGGTCAAAACCGTTCTGTGGAAGGAAAGTTGGTGCTCCTGGGAGCGGAGCAGGGTTGACTAGGCCTCACCCAAGTTGGAAAATGTTGTGCCCATTTTGGTAAAGCGAATGTTCCCCACTGTGTCTGACTTCACACGCCATCACAAGGATAGCCAAAACTGGGGAAAAAATATGTAATTAGATTAAAAAAACACAAAAAAACAGAAGGAAAGCCTGCTCCATCTACACTCGCCAGACATCAAATAGCCTACCCACTAACATCAGATCTGCTCCGACCCTCCTGAAATTCAGGAAGAACCTGAAGACTCATATGCCCTGACCTCTTGAAGTACCCCTATTACCAGGGCTTTAAGTAGGATGAAAAAAACTGGAGGGGGGGAGGTCTCTCGAAGGGGCGTGTCAGATGCAGTGTGGGGTGTCGCTTAAAAACACAGAAGCTAAAAGTCTGTGCTTAGCATAGTGAGCCGCCCAACTGGTATTTATCTGCTTCTGTCATTACATCGAGATATATAACACAAAAATTAACATTACACCTTCAACAAGCCAGGACTATTTTCTTTGTCAATGATTGTTAGTTGCATATAATAAGTAAGCAACGACTATGGCTTTGTTGTATATAATATTGAAAATGCTTCAGTACTGACACGATGAGACGTGAAAGAACTAAAACGAGTCTCTTGAAGTTTCATCAAAGTCCTTGAGCAGTGGTGCTGCTGCAGAGTTAAGATTTTCTTTTATAACCTGAGGGTGAGGGCAGAAATGGAGAGCAGTTTAGGGACCCGTCTCAGCACCTGCTTTTAAGAACTGCCAGTGCTGAGCACCGGCAGGACCCGGGCCACTTAACCGCATGCGCGCTGCGGCGATTTTCGCGCTACGCGGCTTTTTTCAAAAAGCCGCTTTACATGACGAGCTCAGCTCGTCATCAGCGTGCGAGCGGCGCAACTGATGACGAGCTGAGCTCGTCATCAGCGCCGAAGGGGTTAAAGTCCTGCCTACTACGACTTGAATCTTACCTGGGCTCCACCATTTTTCAGCACCCTGTTGCTTTCTAGCTGGGTACAGAAAACCTTACCCATATCCTTGTTCCTTGTAGTAAAGGTGTATCATGTGCTCAGCACTGAAGACACATCCTTTTTGTAACAGGTGTGAATAGTTGAGGTAAAATACATGAGCCAATGACCTACTTATTATTGAAAAGGGCCCAGCCCATAGTCATGGGGGGTCAAAAATGTTATAAAACGTTGAAAAGTTAAGAAAATACTACATATACATATTGGTTGACATGGCGTCAGATGTTTTGCCTTCAAAGCTGCTTTTTCCACCATAGGACCCTCACTCTGGAGGTAGGAGGGCGCTTATGGTGGAAACTGTAGCAAAGCTGGTGCAGTATGGGTGGATTGTATCCTCAAAGTAGGGCCACGTTGCAGGTACAGGCATATTTTGTCTACATTTCATGCTGGGGTGTGTTCATGCATAGTAGGGACTCCAAAGTCACCATTTGCCAAAGTAGTCTTTCAAGTAGCTCCACCACCACTATGAGTACATCTTTGAGCCTTGCTGGACTGATGGCTGAGAAGAAACTGCCATTGTCGACAGAGCTTTGAATTGAGTGGATAGACAAGTGGAAGCGCAGACGGAGGATCCAATGCTAGAAGATTTGCGTTAACATCCTTTCTCCAAATCAGGCCTTCATGCCCCTATTACAAGTTAAGGGCTAAATCCTTATCCCTGGGCAAACAAGTTTGCTCAGGGAACAGAATTCCAAGATGTGAGATAATTACCACATCCTCAGAGTTTTTCTCTGATAGATTCTGCAGGTAAAACCTGCTGAAATGTATGGATGTATGATGGAACCACGACTGCCTAAACAACGCCATGCCTTTACAACAACGTCTTTACAACAAATGTCTTTACAACAAAAATGTAAGTATTTTACAGGTATTATATTATATTTAAGGCTCCCTGTTTTCACTAATTTTTACAGATAAATACAGACAGAAAGCCATTTATTTTCTTGTCTGTATTTATTTTTAAATGTGGACAAAAACGGAAATTGGGTAGTTTTTTGAGTGATTTTAAATACACTTTGCTATAATTGCCAGGTCAGTAACGGTGTGGATTGATAGCTAAGGGGATTAAAAGAGAAAGGAGTTTTAGTAAAGAGGCTCATACAGCAGTAGATATGCACAAGGCTGATACTGAAATGTGCATTTTTTCATAGAATTGCATTGATTTATCATCTGCGAGTGTTCATATCACTGAAACCTGACAGGCATTCAAGCATGACTGCATATTTATTGGTTATATAAAAGTGGAAATATACCAGTTTCAGCTTTACTTTTTTCACAAAATCTATAATAATGATGGATAAATACAGATACAGTTGACCAAAAATAAATATGGATAAATACAGATGGAAATGACCAAAAAATAAATACCATAAAACTGGGAGCCCTAATTATATTTTTATATACACACATATAAATGCAAGGTGCTAGAGGAGTAGGAAAGTGTGTGGGAAGCGGGCCTCATGGCGTTGCTGTGGGACAGGACATTGCTCAGTGGGCTGCGGCTCAGTGGCGCTGTATACCTACTGCCTTACACATCCCTTTGCAAAACAGGGAATGGTTTTTCCACCGCAGAATATGGTAGCTGAAGATGCCTTCTTTTGACCCTTCTCATGCTTTGCTTCTCACACAACTGCCGCAGCCTAAAAACAGGGCAGGTTGCATGACTGTGTGTTACTACATATCACAACTGCCACACCCTGTCAGTGCCTGCACTGGCTCAAAGTAGCATCCAGTACGTAGGCATGATTTTCCAGTCTGTAACAACATGCAAACTGTGAAACTAAGTACGTAGAAGGTTTAATTTGTGGACTATCTGAGAGGTGCCTGGGAATACCATATATCCTCCGCTCTAATAAAATAAAACAAGGAAATATAGACCACTATGTACATAAATGACAAATTAATTCCAGTAAAAAGTAGTAATGAAGTAAAAGGCGCATATTATATACCAGGTCAATACAGTTCATAATCATCCAAATAAGATGGAATTCTGACAATCCTTCCTGATCTGAAATGAACAAAATCACTTGCGCAAACATCTCTATGCATAGTATCACTTTCCTAACCCCTTCCAGGCTGATGACGAGCTGAGCTCGTCATGAGCGTTACCTGCCGTGCGCTCATGACGAGATGAGCTCGTCATGAACTGCGGGTTTTTTTAAACCGCCGCGCACAGCGGGAAAATCCGCCGCAGCGATGCGGTTAATTATGTATGCAACTAGAATGGAATGGTCATTTAATTACGTATTTTCATTAAAAATGTAATTGTCTATTCGGTGGTGATCACTCTTCACCAACAAATTTCTTTTTTCTTTTCACCTCATCATTTTGCTATCCATGAAATGCACTATTCTCCAAATCCATTGATCCACTCCCAAATTGATGCATGGAATCAACCCAACTTTCTTGAAATATCTTAACCTGTGCTTTAGACAGCACAATGATGTCACTGTTCAAGAAAGAACATCCATCCTCAATTTCCACAGAACCTTCTTTCACACATTCTACTTTACATGGGCCAGAGAATTGGAAATCCGTGTTTTTTTTTAATTCTCCCTTCTCTTCCTCTTAACAATTTAAATGGAGTCTCCCTTTTTGCACTGTATGGAGCACCATGATATTGCAAAGTTTCTCTGCTACCATGAATTCCACTTCTTTACCAGGGGCAATTGCAAGTTTAACTGCGTCCTTTATAATTCTGCTTGACCTTACAGCTAGACCATTTGATTGTGGACTAAACAATGCCAGAGTATAGTGTTTCATATCACATATTTTAAAAATTCTCAATTTTTCCTGCTATAAATTGGACAACACTGTCTGAAATGAGTTCAACAGGTGATCCTTTCAATCTAAACAAGTTCTCAAAAAATTCATAGCAGTTTCTGTGTTAGCATCACATACAAACACATAGTAGATCCAAATTGAACAATAAATAGCAGAAACTATTATATATTCAAGCAAACTCATTAATGGTCTAGCAACATCTATAGTTATTTTTTCCCATGGTCCTTTGGGAAAAGGAATAGGGACCAGAGGTGTCTTGCTAACACTTCATTTTTTGTTAAATCTCAAAAATTTTCAGTTAACATTCACAAAACAATTAACCTTGGTGGTAGTTCGTGTGATAGAGCTATGCGTAGCTACGCGAACTGCACTTCGCACTACGCAAGCTATGCAAACTGTGTAGTGCGGTAAGAAAAATGCTGTTTGCACTGATTGTACAGTGCCAGATGCTTGTCCGCACTGTGCAATCATTGCAAACCACATCTTGCACAGTGCAAGCGGTTGTTTTGTGCCGCTCGAGTATATTTGTACTTTCTCAACGCGGACTGGTAGTTTCTCATCATGAGCGGTCGCGAGCATAGGTGACCACTCGCAATGAGAAACCTGACCCCCCCGTGTTGAGAATCTCGCCGGGAGGTTTATTTTCCATGCTCGCGATCGGCAATTTTGATGTTGCTGATCGCGAACGGGGAAAACGTCTCGCTGGGACGTTATTTTGCTCGCTCGCAGTGGCCAACTGGACGTTGAGGACCGCAAGCAAGCAAAAAATGCCCGCTATGCGTTTTTGCACTGTGCTACATGCAATTTACGCAGCGTGTAGTTGCGCACATTACGCACGCGCCGCGAGCGTAGCGTAGTCCTACGCCCAGGGTTAAAAACAATCAACTTGACTAGCCATTCTTGGCTACCAAAACTTCTTTCTAAAGGTATTCTTTGTGACAATACAGCTTAAGTGTTTACAATGACAAAGTGAAATTAACTTATATCGCCGCTTTTCAGGTAGAATGAAGTTTTCACTCTTTAACAAAACTCCTAAATTAACTCTCGGTTCCAACAGAAATTTGATCAAAAATGTGTAAATCGCCTTGCATGTTCTTAATTTTAGGCCAGCATGTGCACACATCCTCACAGAAATTCTGCAAGATAGATTCACTTTCCATGTTTACCATTCACTCTTCTTCTGGTACAGTACCTGCAATTACAGAATATCAACAGTTGTTATATGACATTCACAAAATTATAATTTTTTACTCAAATCTGTACAATTATCATTTAATGGCAACCTTGACAGACATTCAGCTTTTACATTCAATTTACCTGCAATGTGTTCTGCACTGAAGTTGTATTCCTGAAAATTAGAGATTAATTCTACAAGCCCTGCAGATGCTCTGCCACAGCCCTGTTCACCCATCATGTATATAAGGGAGCTGTGGTCAGTTTTTAAGATAAAGTGATTATCCCACAAATATGTCTTAACATTTTCAACAGTTCAACAAAAGGTAACTGTTTCTCTCTCTATCTTGCTGTATGTTATCTCTGCTTCAGTTAATGTTTTAGACTCAAAATCGATCATGCATTTATCACCATCAAAATACTGAACCAAAACTGCTCCGATACCCACATTACTGGCATCTGCTGTAAATGAGCATTTATAACCTTGAGTAAAAGATTTCAATGTAGAAGCATTTGCAAGTTGTTTTTTGTCATAATAAATATTTTTTCAATGTCTTTGTTCCAGGCGAATTGTACATTCTTGCTTAACATTTTCTTTAAAGATTCCATAACATAAGCATAACTTTGGATGAACCGTGAATAATAATCACATACTCCTATGAAAACTCTGAATTGATTGTTGTCCATGGGTTTTGCAGTCTTTAGTATTGCATCAACGAAATGTGTAATCAATATGACCTAATTATTTCACTTCTTCTGTTATCTCTTGATACCGTCATATATTTGTGTCTTAAAATAGACAAAACAGTGTGCAGGATATAATTTTGTGTAACAATGTCTTCAGCATAAATTTAAATGCTGTCTTGAAATGCCAAAACTGCTTTAACATTCTTAAACAATGACCCCATTAACTTTGGAAAGGCACTGGTAGCAGATTTGAATCCAAAAGAAATACTCAAATATTTAAATGCCCGAAATGGAGTAATAAATGCTGTTAAATCTTGAGATTATCTGGGCAAAGGAATTTGATGGCAGGCAGCCTTTAAATTGATGGTTGTAAAACATTTTGCCCTCCTTCATATTGCCAACATGTCATTTCATGCAAAGGAAAGCATTCCACAAGCTTACTTGACCTCCTTTTCTTCAAACAATAACAGTTGCAGAATTCCATTCTGCTGCATCAACTGTTGTAATAATTCCCTGTTTGCATAATTCCTCAATTTCCTACCTCAATTTGTCTCTCACACTCAATGGCACTTTTCTAACTTGTTGCATCACAGGAATAGTACCTTTTTAAAAATACGTTTGTGTTTATAGCCCTTTAACTTTCCAATTGTGTTTGAAAAGGCATCATTGAATTATTTTAGTAAGCTATTTAATTTATCTTCCCGATCTTCATCTAACAAAACTGGAGTTTGTTGCCCCGTATAGGGTAATGCCTTATTATGAGTTTGACGGTCCTCCTGCAACACTACTACCGCTGCGCCTTCAGGAGGACTGCCAAGCCCATGGTGCCCCCACCCACCGGATTCTGAGTTGAATCCAGGGCGGGAGGGCGGTGCTGCAGTGGTCTCATGGCGGCGGCTGTGTTAGGCTCATAGGAGGCGCTTAACAGCAATCCACCACTGTGATAGCGCCTTCTGGACGTTCCTGTACGGTGTGGCATTTCCAAAGGAAATATAACATGATAATAACTGATTTATTAGCATGCTATGTTTCCTGTTCTCGTGTTTCTTGAAAGCAGTGGGGCGACGCTCCTCCGCCATAGCGCAGGAGCTGCCACTGGAGGCATGGCCAAATCTATTTCATGTCCTTCTCAGCAACCCTGGCTTTAAGAAGAAGCATTGGCAACGCCAATAGGTTTTACGTTTGCAGGGCACGCAGATCTGGCGTTTTTATGTCAATCAAAATACAAACCTATTTTACTAACACGCAGATAAAAGCATCTGAAACAAGCATTGGAAATGCAATAGGTCTCGCAGCATTAGAGTTAGTGCATTTAGAATTGTTTATGGGTTTTTTGTTGTAAATCTTTTGCATTTTTATTTTTTTTTGCCAATGCTAAAGAATTACAAATCAAAAAAGCAATAAACAATTGTAAAAGCTGTAACTAAAAATCCTACGAGACCTATTGCACTGTGTGAGGGTGAGGTGTTGAGGGTGAGTGAGGGTGGGGGTGAGTGAGGAGTTGAGTGTGAGTGAGGTGTTGAGGGTGAGTGAGGTGTTGAGGGTGAGTGAGAGTGAGAGTGAGTGAGGGTGAGGGTGAGGGAGGGTTATTGCGAGTTAGGATGAGGGGTTGAGGGTGGGTGATGGTGAGGTGAGACATTCCTTTTAGCCAAACATGGTGTCGATTTCTCTGTTGATTCGACCCCTTCTATTCCTGACTCTGCTTGCCGGTCCATGCAAATGAAAAATCCCTTGTTTTACGCCCCTACCAGGTGTTTCTAAATGTTAATGTGCGTGTATATGTTTTATAAGACACAGCCAGTGAGATAACAGGAGGTTATCGCCCCGCCCCCACAAACACATGCTGGCCGGAGACAAAAGGCAGCTGGAGTATGTGTGACCCCGGATCCCTGAGTCCTGTTTGTTAAAGCATGTAGACTTTGTTTATGTTGGGCGCATGTTATCATGTTTTGTTTTAGAGAGCTCAAAGAGAACCCTGACACGCGCCTTACCAATAGCAGAGAGGTCTGGGTGGGCGAGATATGCATTTTACGATAACTAGGGTTAAGGGGCTTTCCTTTACGTACTGAAAGATCTGCGGCAGGAAGTTGTCAACGTAAATAAACACCTGGATACAAACCAAATTGTCCTATGCCTACTTTGTACAAACGTGCAGGTAAGAGCAGAAAAAGAAACACCTGGATGCATTAGCGACTTCGCAGAATTCTGTAAGAAGTGCTGCGACTGCTAGAGGTGGAAGGTGAATATGCCACAAACCGACCCGCACTTCCGACACAGTTCTGGGCAGTGAAGCGGAGGGCGGTCTGAAGTTGAATTGGGAAAAGCTTGTGCTGAGTGTTTGGTTACAGTTCTGGGCGGAGGCAGGAGAAGCTTGTGCTGGAGTTCCTAGGATGGGCGGTGCTGGCAGACTACCATTTACGTAGTAACAACAAGAAAGGGTGGAGGGGGCAGGGGAGGAGGGGCTGGTGGAGGAGGGGTCCGGGGAGGAGGGAAGGGCCAGAGGGACTTGATGGGAGTGGTGGGGGGGAGGGGGAGGGTATAGAGAGGGAGAGGAGGAGAGACAGGACAGGGGGAAGCAGCAGAGACACGGCGGGTAAAATAAACAAACAAGCCTTTCACCGTAACACGGCTGGCAGGGGAGGGGGCGGAGAGGGGAGAGGTGCGACACGGCAGTAGGAGGAGGAGGGGGGAGGAGAGTAGGGGAGGCACGGCCTAGCGGCAGGCAGGCAGGGGAGGAGAGGAGGAGGGGGGAGGAGAGTAGGGGAGGCACGGCCTAGCGGCCGTGCAATCAAGTAGTGAGGGGGCGGAGCTGGGGGAGGCTGTGAGAGAGAGTAGGCAAGGCAGGCGGCTGGGGGCATGTGCACGCGCTTTTAAGCTCAATGCACATGCGCATTGAGCTTAAAAGTCACGGGCACTGCAAGGAATCGCCACGATTCCTTGCAAGTTAGATAAAGTCTGGATGAGCCCCTATAGTCTCGCTTGCTCGATGCGCATGCGCATCGACAGGCGAGACCTAAAAAGGGTACTACAAAAAATAAATAAATAAACTCTTTTTCAGTAGCATTCATTTTTCAGATGTCTTTGTCAGCGCTCAGTTTCCGGTATTACTGGGCCATTCTCCCGCTGATTCCTTATGTAAAATTGTCCCTCATGCATTTCAATGGAGGCGGAAGGACGCATCCCAGCAACCACTAATGGTGAGACTAAGATACTCCTGTGATTTACAGTTTCTCAAGTTAACGGCTGAAGGTTCAGGAGTAAAAGAAGCCAATGGCTGCTGGCGTTTGACCCAAAGCCTCAGAAGGTAAGTATGAATGGCTGGCTCTTCTGCCGGTATCAGACTCAGTGCGAAGCTCTTCTTCTAGCAGAGCAGCGGGGGTACAGCTAATAAGCAGCATGACACAGAAACTGACGTGCAGTTTTCACCTGATCCCTGCTTCAACCAATCCCTCTTTGTTATTAGACTCCTCTTTTCCTTTTATCTAGGCTGGACCTCTATCTCGACTAAGGATACTTATGTTATAAGATCTTAAAATGGATACCAGTCAGGAGGCCTGGGGAGAGCCTTTCCTACGCTTGACCAATGGGAGGAGAGCATGAACTTGCAGGGGGGTCCTCTGTTGGAGTGGAGGAGTGTCCCCGCTTAAATTCCCCCCAAAGCCCCCGAGATGAAAAATAAAATGGTCATTTATTACCATTTAATTTTTCATTCCCCCACCCGCACAGTGTGTCAGAACGGGAGCGGGCCGTTTCTGAGTGAAAGCAGCAGTCAGGAGGAGGGGCTGGCTCTGCACTTTTCAAAGTGCGCATGTCCCTTTGGCTGGCCATCTTGCGACAGCAGCCAAACATGCACAAATTGAAACCTCTAACCCAACTGTCTTAAGACAGCTGGGTTAGAGTAAGTGCAGACCTCCAGGTCACTTTGGAGCACCGAATAGGCTGCTCCCTCGAATCAGGGCGCTGGTCTCACAGCATGAGAGCAGCTCCAGGATTGGTTAAGGGAGTTGCAGCATCCAGTTCCTGTTAGCGTAGGTGAAAGAATAGTTTTGGAGCCACGGAAGTAATTCGCTAAGTCATTTTCATTACATTTTGTGTGCTTGTCCTCTCCTCCTCCTCCCGTAGATGCCAGTTGCTACTGTGCACTTGTCTATGGAGAACCTTTGAGAACCTTTCACTGCACATGGGTAGCAGGGATTTTTGAAGTGGAAGCATATCCAGGTGAATGCATAATCGAACCAGCCAGGCGTCCCTAGTGGCCATAGGATGCAACAGGAAAGAACTTGTTTAAAGTGCTAAAAAATGTTGGTGAAAACATTACTAATACTTCAGTGCAAACGTAAGTCTAACGCAATATTACTCAAACAGTGTGCAGCACCAGGCGAAAAAAAAGTTTCAGCATCTTCATTAAAAGAATAAATCTCATCCCAGAAATTACTGTAACAAAACGGTAAGGAGAAGGCCTGGGGTGGGAAAGGTGTGTGGGGATGGGATGACTGGAGGAGCTACAGTGAAGCCAGGGGCGGAACACAGGCCCCTGTAGCCCCCGCGGTGTGGGGGGGCCCAGAGCTGCAGAGGGCCCCCTCAACACAGTACTCAGGCCTGAGAGCTCCGGATTAAATCCGGAGCAGGGGCCCCTCCGTGTACCTTGCAGGGGCGGCCCTCAACTTTCAATATGCCACTGCAACAGGAAAATACCTGCTTTTAGGTAGGATGGATGAATTAACTTTAAATTAATTATGAATACCAATAAATTAAAATGAATAATTACTTTAATAAAATTAAATTACTTGCCACCCTATTCCCCTATATACCCACATCCCACTCCTAAATATATATTAACACAATTAATATAGTACACAATTAATCAATTAATACAAATTAATTGCCAATTATTAATTAATTAACAATAAATTAATTATCAATACTAATAAATAAAAATGAATAATTACTTTATTATAATTCATTGACTTCCCACCCTATTCCCCTATAAACCCACAACCCGCTTTGGAAAAAAATTAACACAATTAATATAATTATCAATTAATCTATTAATAACAATTAATTACCAATTAATAAGTAATGAACAATAAATTCACTATCAATACCAAAAATAACAATTAATAATTACTTTATTAGAATCAAATTACTTCCCACCCTATTCCCTTATAAACCCACAACCCGCTATAGAACTAAAATGCAAAATGTAATTAAAAATAATTTCTAAAAATTAATATTTAGTTTACTATAATTAAATAACTTCCCACCATATTCCCCTATAAACCCACAACCCGCTACGGTACTGTAAAACGCAAAATTTACTTTAAATAAAATGACTAACTTCTAAAAATGTAATACATATATTTTATAAAAAATACAATACAAAATACAATACATAACAAAAAATATAGAACACATACATATAAAATGCATACTAAAATACATAACACTAATATAAACATCGATATTATTAACAAAGATATTTTTGCAAATAATATTACTGACTTCGATATTAACAAAAACAATATTTCTTAACTTCAGGTCGATTTTCTGGTCACCGATATTCTTGATGTCGATATTCTGTCCCTTCGATATTTATAACTCGATATTTCTGTAGTTCAAAATTAAAAACTCGATATTATGTGTGTGCACCCAACTACAGCAGTGATGATGCGGTTCGCTATGGTGGTTTTTAGGTCTCGCAGAGAGACCTATTGCCACCCATCCACAAAGCTGACTTTTACGATGAGGATTTTCAACAGTTCACGTGAATCACGTGACCACAAGCTCCTCGTGCACGAGCTTGCATTCGATCATCAAAGGCAGCCCAGTCCCCCTCACACAAGCTTCCCCCAGCAGGCAGCCCACCCCCCTACCTCTCCATATGGTCGCTCGAGTTGCAGGCAGCCCACCCCCTCCCTCTAATCTGACATCTGCCCCGAGCCTTCTGCCTATCAGCCTCCCTCCCACCTCCCCCCTAATTGCTTTAATTTTCACGGCCTCAAGGCCGTGAGCTACTTCAAAGAGATCCGCTCCGCAGCTAATCAGCCTGCCCACCCCCTCCCTACATCTGACAGAACAATGCAATTGTGTCCTGCAGTATTATTCCTCTACTTGTCCATTGTACGCTTTTGTAACGTGCACACATATCACTTTTCCCTCCTGTAATGTATCCATTGTTTCCTCATGTATTTTCGTTTCTCCCTATTGTCACTTTTAATTCATGTAACTTAACGTTTGCTTTTGTAATTTGTTCACTTGTACTCTTATCCTCATGCATCAGTTCTGCTCCTATTGTGAAGCGCTCTGACGCCTTCGGGTAAAGTCTGCGCTATATAAAAATCGCATAGATAAGTAACTATCACCCCGTCTCCCTGCGCATCACTCACTGTACTCTCGGCCTCCGCAACCTCCTTCCCGCCCCCAACTGTCCCCTCGGCCAACTTGGTAGAGATGCGGCCCCGCCAGGGCTCCCCCTCCTAGGACTCCCTCTTTGCAGCGTAGCCCCACTCGCACTGCTTCAACCACTCCACTGGCCACGGCAATTCTTTAGGGCCCTAACCCCTGCCTCCATTTAACACCGATACCGATACACATGCCCTTGTGTGCACCGTGGCAGCCTTGATCTAACTCGCCCAACGTCCTATTCTTGCTCATTGGGCATCCTCCTCCTCTCGCTGCGCCTGACCCCATCCCCCGCCCAACCCCCGTTTGGACATCAGAAGCCGTTGTGATGATCCTTGCCTCCTTATTAATCTTCCCGGGGTGGAGGCGGAGGGGGGTGGATGAGGTGTCCCACTCCCTGCCGTCGCTACACCATGCTCACCCCATGCCCCTCCCCAACCCCATTCGCCAGCCCTTACCATCGGCCGTCCTCCTTGTTCTCCTCCTCTTACAAATCCCTCCTTCTGATGACCCCCTCTCCGTGTCCCTGCCCCTACGCCGTGTCTTCCTTGGCCGCCGCCCCCCCCTCTTTTTTTGGGGGGGGACTTTGTGATTCATCCCCCCACTCCCTTTAGCGCCCTTTCTGTCTGCCACCCCTTTTAAGCTTTTTTGCACGCTGGCACCCGCCCCCTTCCCCCCCAGCCCAAACCCAGTACACTTTCCCCGAGACAGCGCCCAATGACTTCCTCTGCCCCGTAGCTCTACTATTGTCCTACCGTCTCGGCAAGGTGAACTGTCTCACTTGCTGGGCGCCCTTTGTGGCCCACTAATTCTGTATCGCACCAACTAACAAGGCCTAATTCCTGCATTATGCCCTTTGGGTCATCCACGAGTACCACCACCCGATAAGTTGTTGTCATGCCTACAATACCTCTTCGTTATTCTGTCCCCTTTGCTTAGACGCCCGCCCCGCACCCCACCACCATTTGTTCCCTCCCGAGACCGCCCTCCGTAACAGAGCCCCCAACCCTCGCCCGCCCCCGGCAGACAGATGCGCCCTCGCCACACCTCTCCTGCAAACCTGGCTCGCGTGTCCCCCCCCTCTCCCCCCGCCGCCTCCCACTTGTCGTTTTTTGCTTCTTAGTTAATGGTGTGGCAGCATGGTTTGAAGGGGAGACAGACAAGAAGGGGGGGCGAGGGGGGTCATAGCCCATTCTTGCAGCCCTGGGGCCATGCTTCTTTAGCTTGTCTAGCAGGAAACCGAACTCCACCGTGGCTGCCCCGCGCACTGCCTCCCCCCCCCCTAGTTGGACGAAGCATCGGTCGCACGCCTAGGAGTCAGCACACCGTACAATACTCGCCTCCAACATGCTGCACCACGACAGCCCACTTGTATCCAGCATCTTACACCCAGGACCTTATACCCAGGTGTCACAAGTCTCGCCACCCCGACCCCCAGTCCACCGGCCAAGGACTCGGTCGGCACCTCCGTGCCAAGTGGTGCTTACACGCGACCATCGCCCGCATTTCCCGTGCTTCGGAATCCAAATGCTCTCGCCCGACAGCCTCTAACAGCAGCCCACCACTCATGCATTACCCGCCATCTCCCGAGCCTCACTTTCCCCGCAGTATTTCTTTTACGCCCCCAATGATGCCCCATACATCCCCAAGACCACAACCCGTCCCCATCCACCAGACCGGCAACCTCCTACCAATGCATAGTATATGTGTTTTTGTCCTAAACCAAAATTAAAATGCTGGCCCTGCATAACGAAGGTCATTTTGAATTATAGAGCCACAAATAGAGCATTTAGAAAACCATGGTGTTAACCCCTGTGGAGCGAAAAGTTTCATTGGCTTGGCGCACAATAAGAGGACTTCTTATTCTATTTGCAATACCAGCCACCCGGCAACCTCCTTCTCCCGCTACCTGCCGCAGCTCCCTGCCTCCCCCAGATCCCACCCCTCCGACCAACTTGGTGCCCGCCTCATTCGGTCACCCTTTAGGAAACTTTTGTCACGCTCACTTGCGAGCCCCCCCCAGCATCAGGCCGAACCCGGCATTGAAGCACCATTGTGCAGCTCTGCGATGACCCGACAGCGCTTAACCCCCTGCAGCAGAACATTTGCAAAGCACATTTGATCTGAGTTAATAAGAACTTGTTGTTTGTTTGTCCTCTCAGACATTCATGCAGCTGTTACTTCTCCAGTGAGACAAAGTCACTTCCTCCTTTCCTGTCCTCCCTGTATCTTTCTCTGTGTCCACCCTCTGTCGTGCTCCCTTCCTCCGCCCTCTCCTTCTTTCCCTCCTTATCCCTCCACTGGTCTCTCCTCTTTTCCACCCGTTATTCTTCCTTTAAATCCTTTCTTTTCCAGATTCCTCATTCCCTCCCTCACACTTCTCATCTCCCTCTAAGACTGCCTTGATCTACACCACCCTCCCTGCCCTGCTTCTCTCCATCGCATCCCTACACCCCCCCTACCCTCCCTCTCTCTCCTCCTCTCACACTGCCAGACTCCTGGCCACCGGTGCACTAAGATGCTCCCAGCCGAGCACTGGCCCCAGTGGAGCCAGCCACAGCCCATCCATCACTCTTTATCAGGTGGCAGTCCGGTGGGCCCTGACACCAAGGGGAGGGGGACCTGCGGGGCCGAGCGGGAGGGAGCTGGTGGAGACAGGGAGAGTTATTATTAAGGTGATAAGCAGCCATTACAAACAACAACAACTGTCCGGTCTGGCAACTTCAAAGAAACGTTGCATAATGTATGTAGGCCAGGAATGTAAACAGTCAACGATACAATGCAATGCTAGGCAATAATGCTTTATTGGCATTACCGAAGGTCCAAGGATTGCCAAAGCTATACATTAGAAAACTGTACCTAGCCTGGCGGTACGTGTGCGCGCGAACCGCATCCTCGTCACACGCCTTGTGTCCTTTAATAATGGCTTCGCGCCAGCATTGCTTGAGGGATGGAAACCCAACCTGGAGCTTTGCATCACTTCTCGAGGTCCTTATTTGGAGCACAGTCTCCTGTTCCGGGGGGCACCTCTATGGGGGAAGCGCTTTCAGTCTGGAGCAACATACACACAACCCCACACAAACACATACCCACACACACACAACCACACACACCCACACACACACACAACCCACTCACACACTGCCCACTCACACACTGCCCACTCACACACTGCCCCCTCACACACTGCCCCCTCAACTCCCCCCACACACAACCCCCCACACACAAACACACAACCCCACACACACAACCCCACACACACACAACCCCACACACACACAACCCCACACAAACACAACCACACGCACACAACCACACATACACCAGAATAGCAAAACATAGCATCGCAACACAAAACATAGCATAGCATAACAAAACATAGCATAGCACAACAAAACATAGCATAGCATAACAAAACATAACATAGCATAACAAAACAGCATCGCATAACAAAACACAACAAAACAGCATAGCGTCACAAAACATAGCATAGCATAACAAAACAAAGCAAAGCATAACAAAACATAGCATAAGAAAGCATAGCATAGCATAACAAAACATAGCATAGCAAAGCAAAACAAAGCATAGCATAATAAAACACAACAAAACATAGCATAGCATAACAAAACCTAGCATAGCATAACAAAGCATAGCATAGCATAACAAAACCTAGCATAGCAAAACAAAGCATAGCATAGCATAACAAAACATAGCATAGCAAAACAAAACATATCATGGAAAAACATAGCATAGCATAACAAAACATAGCATAGCATAACAAAACACTGCATAGCATAACAAATCAAAGCATTGGATAGCAAAACATAGCATAGCATAACAAAAAGAAACATAGGATAGCAAAACAAAACATAGCATAGCATACAGCATCACTCAGCACCACCACAGCATCACTCAGGGTCACCACAACATCACAATGTGCTACCACATCATCACTGAATGCCACAGCATCACTCGTTCGCCATCACAACATCACTCAGCGCCACCACAGCATCAATCTGTGCAACCATTCAACCACAACTGGTTCAAATATGTTCTCTCAATGTTTCAACCTTTATTACAAATGTCACAAAAAGATGTTAATATTTCACTTCTGTTCTTGGATTTTCGTCACAATAAAATACACTGAACATAATCTTTACAAAAGTTATTTACAAAACTTTAAGCTATTGCCATTATAAATTACAATAACTTTTATTTAAGTATTAATTATTAACAAAAAATAAAAGCCATTGTTATTTGAAATATCAATAAGTCACGTAAATACAACACATACTGCATTACAAATACTATAAGTGTCACATTTGCGAAAGTTATAACTATTGGCATTGTAAATGACAAAGCTATTAATTTCGCTATTTTCAAAACCAACACATAAATTAAAAAATTGTCATTTAACAATACCAACAGCTCAAACTTTCCTAATGCGAGACCTATTGCATTGCAAATGCTTGTTTCTTTAGTGGTTGGGGGATTGTTCGCTAACAACTGGGGTTGGGATGAGTGGGTGGTGTTATTTGGGTAGTTGTGTGCTTTGCTAAACTGCTTGTTTGTATACTTGTTTGTATACTCAAACATCATTAAGAGAACATGTTGTGGATTGAACAATACACACACTCATACATTTTCCTGCATTTCTCTAGGTCACATAACCTCATGGAATATGACTCACTATGGGCACCAGGCTGAAAATCATTATCTGGAATATACACTGGACCAATAACCCTGATACAACATGTCATGTACTTGCTTACCGTGATCATCATAAATATGATATTGCTCTACTCCAAGAGACCCACATATCACCATTAGCACAATCCACATTTGCTTTCACATGGTGCAGAAGCATGTGGTTTCCTTGGTATTCAACATATTCCAGAGGGGTGGAAAACTATATACTTCAATTCACAGTATTGGGTAGTAGATGTGCAGCTGCGGTTGTAATGGTTGTGGGGTGTTTTGCCTCAATACTGATTGCATTGATAAATACATATAGCCCCAATGTTGATGCACCAGATCCTTTGATGATGTTCTACTTAAATGCCACAGGTTTGTGGACATGCCAATATTATGGGGTGGTGACTTCAATTTAGTCATGACTCCACAACAAGGCAGAACCTCTGACGCTCGTAGATCTCCCTCAAAATAAAGTAGTGTGATGTCCAATATCATGCAACTGTAAAGCTTTGTAGGCGCATGAAGAACTCTACTCCTTGTAGCTGTGAAATTCCTTTACTATCCATCAGTACATGATACAAGTTACTATAGGAATACAGGATCCTCTAGTAGTAATTGTGTGCGCTATAAAACCCCATATAACATAACATAATATAACATAATGACTTATGGCTTTCCTCACAACCCCTGTTGGCAAAAGATTGAGAAGTTAATATTCAACCTAGGAGCTTATCAGACCACTCTCCAGTGTGGTTTTCATTGGCTTATCCATCCCCCATGCACAGGATTAAATACTGGAGATTAAAGGGGACAGAACTGCAAGATCCAGTGTTCTGATCTGAGATTAGATCCAGTATTCTAGAGTATTCAATGAGGGTTGTGATCTGATGCAGAAACATTATGGGAAGTGTTCAAAGCATACATCCGGAGTACATGCATCCTCAAAGTATTTTTTGGTCACTACGTACGTGACTGGGACAGCTGGAGAAGGAGCTTAAAAGTCTTGAAATTGACTATTACTCAAGCAAGGATAGGCCACACTGCTTCAACTAGAGGCTACTCTGAAAGAATCAAGGGAGGCAGCAGATTTTGAGGTATTATATCTGGGCAGGAGTGCCTGGGCCCGAGCATTTGGGGACTGAGGTCAGCTAAGTAAAACGTTAGCATGTGTATTTAGGGCCTACAGTGACAATACCCAGGCATCAGGCATCTCCACGGGTGATGGCTCCAATACAAAATCAGCATCTGGTATCCTACATTTCTTCAGGCAATATTACAAGCCATTGTAGAATCCTGTCCGAGCTAATCCTCATGTTATTTAGAAGGTTATTTAAATGGCATTGCTCTTGCTTGGACTGTGGGAGAGAATACCCCAACTCTTCACTTACGATTAGGGGCGGTGGCATCCTGAAATCCCTACTTTCACAGCTTGAGTTGGGGCAGGGGTGTCACTGGGTAGTGCTGTGTAACATGAAGCATTTACATTGTTTACAGCTCCTTTTACTTTGTTGAAGGCACTGGTCTCCAGATAGAAACTCATATATACTTCTGTAAGAGACAAGCGAATGCAGCTGTGAGGTGAGGGCAAAATGGGACAAAAAAAGCAATGGAGGGAAGAAAAGAGGGTTGTTGGGATGATGGATGTATGGATGGATGTTTTAGAGAATATACGAGGGGGTAGATGGGGAGATGCATGTATGGATGCAGGGATGAATGGATGAAAGCCAACTGTCTCAAGCTCAACAGTGACAAGGCAGAAGTAGTGACCTTCGGCAAGAACACCTCGCCTTGTATTGTATTGTATTGTATATGCTCTTATATAGCGCATGGCTACCCAGGGGCATCCCAGCGCTGCGGACGTGTGGAGGAACAGGTGAAGTTTTATGGGAAGAGCCAAGTTTTCAGTTGTTTGCGGAATGAGAGGTGGTTGACTTGGATGGAGATAGGGAGGGAGTTCCAAAGTTTGGAGGCGTTGTAGGAAAAAAGACGTCCTCCGGTACGGGACCTCCTGATTCTGGGGACTTCAACCAGATGTAGATCATTGGAGCGGAGTCTCTAGGTGCTTTATAAGGTTTGATGGGGTCATTGAGGGCAGGGGGACCTTTTCCCTGAAGGTTTTTGTGGGCGATGCATAGAGCTTTAAAATGAATTCGCTCTTGCATCGGGAGCCAGAGGAGTGTTCTCAGGGTTGGTGTGGCTGAGGAGCGGTTGTTAGTGCCTGTGAGTAGTCTTGCTGCAGCATTTTGGGACTCCCACCTGTGGCTGGCCGAACTCGGACCAGACCCACACACAGCATCCACATCAGCTCCTGAAGCATTGAACAACCACCCGCTCCACATCAGAGCCTCGTCCTTTTTTATTGAATTCCGTATGAAACAGAAAACCTGGCTTTTCAATTAGCCAACCTGCCCTAGGAAGGGCTAGGCACACACACCTGCTCAGTGCCAGGATACCCATGTGGGTGATAGTGTGTTTAAAAAACACATATAACATGAGTAGTTTGCGCTTTACAAATACGGATTTACATTTACATAACATAGCATAACATAACATAACAACATAACATACGATATAAATTAACATGGATTGAAGAATAGATGTATTTAGAGAAGAGTGGAGTGAGAATGGATGAGGAGATGGATGGGTGGATGGATACAGAGACAGATGAATGGAAGGATGGATGGATGTAGAGAAGGATGGGGAGAGGACGGACAGGGACATGGACAACTGTAAGCATAGATGCATGGATAGAGAGAAGAATAAATGGCAGAATGAACAGAAAGGAAGAAAGAGAAGCTAGATGGAAAAAAGCATGGATGGAGATAATGATGGATGAAGGAAGGAAGGAAAAGAGGATGGAGACACAGAAGGATGGGTGAAGACACAACAGAAAGAAGGATGTAAAGAAGGAAGATGGGAAAAAAGATGAAAAAATGACTTAATAAAAGATGGAAAAAAAGAAAGAACTTCAGAATTTCCCCATGGAGTACAATCTGGTGAATGACTGTGAGACTCGCCTCACTCGCTCACTCAGTTCTCCTTGTGATATGGTTGAAAGTGGGGACTATTTATTTTTCCGCATAGCTCTTTATTAAGGATGCTAAAAGTGCAATAGACTTTTTTGCTAATGGTGAAGACCTGGGAGGCTAAGGCATCTCAGTGGAATTTTACAAGAAATTCTCTGATGTCCAAGGCCGCTGGGCAGATATAAAGGCAGCTGTTGCCAAAGGTAGACTACCTCAGTCAATGCTAGAGGTCATAAACAAAAGAGGAGAGGAAGGGAACAAGGAGCTAAATAAAGTTCCAGTAACTCGTGCTCCTGAAAGTTAGATTTGTATCTCATGAGAGTCACAGTTCCTATGGAGGAGAAGTAGAGAATGGAACTAGAGTTGTTCTAATATTTTGATCTCTGTGGACAGTGTGTCCTGATTTTGGTGCCCTCTCACACACCGAAGGATGTCATGCTTCATCATTTGGCAATGCTCCTCATCGGGCCAGTGCTTCAATGCCTTTTAGGAGATCTTTTAAAGATAAAGCTGTAAGGGTGTGTGGGGGTATGAGTGGCAGTGGTGTCCTAATGTGAGGTTAAAAGATGACTGGAGGGGTAACTAGTACGTTTTATTGAGAAAAGAGACCTTCTGCCATCGATAAAAAAACAGAAGGCTGTTCTGCTTGATGGAGATAATGGCCCTGGTAGCTAAATGTATAGCATACCCCTAATGGGCATGTTTAGAGGTCGACATGTTTCGCGCAATTATTGGTCTAAGGAAGAGATCCCATGTGCTTCTTCAGGACCAGATAGAGTGCAGTGAGTGATATGAAAGTGCAGTGGCCTGTAACAATGTACCTAGTGCCACTGAAATAAGGATGTATTATTCTGGAGCGACAAAAACAGAGAGAGTTAGAGTCAATACATATGAGGGTATCTTAATGAAGGGCCTGGGTCCCCATTGGTAAACCAAGTGCTCGTGGTATGTAGTCATCTACTGTTAAGGTACAGTAGGTGAGCCTGTAGTGGGCTATAGAAATATAGCAACAAAACTGGACAAACAAACATTTAAGCATAAGTGAAAGATATTTGTTTTGCCCATGGCGCAGTATCAAATTGTTGTGACAAGGACAAACAAAACATATATTACCAAGTAATCAGTTTTTGCTGCAAGGTCACCATAGTAGATGAGTTTCACAGAAAACATATTAGGCTATACTAGGTTACACCATTAATACGCAACCTGTTTTCTCTGCGACCACTGACCACACTTAAAAAATATTTTTCCAACCATTTTCAAAGGGGAAGGGGTTCCTAGGAGACACCTTCCGAATTGGTTACCTCCAACTTTGAGTTGTAGGTAAATTGTCGATGTTTTGCGACCGCATTTCGATCACAAAACATTTGTACATACCAATGCAATTCAGTATTAAGAAGGGACGCCTTCAACACACCCCTTCCAAATTCCAAATCTCTTTAAATAAATTGTGATTTGGTAATAAAATATTGAATCGCAATTTGGGCTTTGTATCTCAGAAAAGGCATTTTAGCTGATTAAAACGGCCCAATTCTGCGAATCGGGCCGTTTGCGAATGCAAAAATGCATTGTACATCTACCCCCAAATGTTTACATTTTTTCCTAGGAGTATTGTGAAACATAAAAAATGTAGAGAGAAAAATCTAGCCTTCAATTGTATGTTCTTGCCCCCTGGTGCTAGAATTTAGGAAGAAGGAATTTGACTACCTAAGTGATATGTTGATGTTGAAATTGCTCCATACCCCGTGCTGGCACTCCTGGGATCCACAGAGGTCATAACTAAAAAGTGCACACATTCACTGAATGAGCACTAAGTCACTCAAATATACACCATGGGGTCAAGATTTGGTGTATGTAATGGACTGAGGGACAACTGTCACACTATCATGCACCCAAGAGACTGTTGGAAGTTGCTAAAGAGCTGCTGCCCCCAAAACACGTGTCGACGCCCGCACCCTCCTTGCTACACCACTGAGTCATGGACTGGGCTCTTAAAGATGCGCTCAGGAGCACCTTTTCTGTGTGGTAACTGCTCTTGCTCAAGATTTTAGTCATTTGGAACATAGGGCCCGGTGTTCGTGGCACTGGTCACAAAATACTAGTCGCAATTTTTGGCTAGTATTTTGCAACCAGTGTGATATTTTGAGAACCAACCAATATGGTTATAAGTCTGTTTGCAAAATATCGAATATTAGTGGGTCTCAATTCAACCTATCTCATGAATATTAATGAGGTAGGTGGCAAATTGCTACCCACTAGGAATCTCTGCCATCACAAGGTGAGGTCAGCAGACCACCATGTCTGATTCATTTTAAATAAAGCATTTTTTAATGCAGCCCATCTTCTTTAAAGAAAAACAGGATGCATTGTAAAAAAAAATTAAATGTTACTAACATTTTTTAAGAGTAGGCAGCAGTCTCCAGGACTACTGCCTAATCTTAAAACCAGTCTTTCCGACATTCATAAAGAGTAAGAGGCCCCTTGAGCATGTCTGACCACTACCTATCAGTAGTTGACAAAGTATTAATGTTTTGCTACCAACATCCTGTCACATACCAATCTGATTTGGAATTTGGAAAGGAAGCCCAAAACACCTGCCTTCCAAATACCGAATCGGTATTTGATTGCAAACACAAATTGCAATTTCGCAACATGTTACGGAATCGGAATTTGGGTTTGATACATCAAATCTTTTTTGCGGTTACAAACAGCTCAGATGCAAAAATATTTCATACATCTGGTCTTTAGCATCTAGGTATGACGTTTTAACTACTAGAGGCTCGGGGCCAGATGTAGGACGGCAAATACCGTCGGTATTTGGTGTTTGACATGTAGGGGGCCTTATATTTACAGAATCTGTATATTTACCGATTCTGTAAAACACCGAATCAGTAAATTTACTGAATCGGTAAATACAGATATAGGTGGCACTTCAAACAGTGCCACAGGCCATTACCGATTTGTTATTTACCAGGTAATACTATTGCATGGTAAATAACGAATTCCAGTGTACATACACATCTGTACATGTACACCTGTGCCATGTGGCACACATACATGCCCTAAGGGCATGCATGTGTCCCATCGCACACAAGCCAGAAACAGGGGTGCAACAGGGTGTCAAAGTGACACCCTGTCCCCCTTGGCAATTCGGTAATTTTACCGATTCGGTAATTACCGAATCGGTATTTGCCATTGATTCCTATGGGCTTCAAGGCCCATAGGAATCAATGACAAATACCGATTCGGTAATTACCGAATCGGTAAATACCGAATCCTACCTACGATATTTTTTACCGAATAATTACCTACATTAGATTTACCGATTCATGAATACTGAATTGGTAAAATTTGGTATTTATGAATCGGTAAATCTAATTTACCTACATCTAGCCCTCAAAGCCTTGTCTTTGGAATTTATGTGTTCTGTATTTATATAGCAACACGGTTAGGCCCAAATCGTTGGAGTGCTGATACCAAGACTGTTTGCGTTATTGTTAAAAACACAAACACAACTCAAAACATTCTTAAGATGAGACCCAAATCCACCAACATCGCATAGGCTGGTCTCAGCAAGGAGCCACCATGCCTATCTAGAAGCAAGGGTGGTAGACAAGCAGCAGTTTCCTTCCCAATGAGTCCAAACTGTCTGTGACCAACAATGCCTCTTCCACACTACCTGACAGGATGAAGCATTTGCCCCTTGGTTTGGACAGTTCCACTAGCGACTGTTTTATAAGAAATCCACCCTGCCTTTTAATGTCTATTGGACTAAATTTGAGCGTTGCTTAAGAGAATGTAATCAGCACGGAGTGGGAAAAGTGTATTTTCATGCACATTATGTACTAGAAGCAATAGTTCAAAACCTTTTGACTTCTGTGTACCCCTACTGAATCATTACTGGAATCCGGGAACCCCCAATGAGTTGTTATTGAAAGCTGGGGACCCCCGGCCCAAGGAATTTCTATGATTTGAACTTCAAAACAATATATAAAATACAAAACAAAGCATAACCTAAATAAATGCTCAAATATTTAAATATTTTGTGTAATTCACAAACAAATATAGAAAAAGTTTTCAAATTTTCAAGCTTGCTTCTCTTTTTGTATATAATGTATTCATTTTAATTTACTAAATGTAATGTTATTTAATTCTGTAAAACAGTTGCAGACCTCTTAAGGAGGCCTTGGGCAGTGGAGTAACTGCAGGGGGGGGGGCGTCCCGGGCGGCATGATTTTTGGGGGCGGTGGCCTCCCCTGCTTTTACCTGCCGTCCTGGGGCGGCAATAGGAACCCCCGTGCCTTAATGCTTTTGTCACGCAGGGTGGGCGGGGGAGGAAAACGGTCAAAACTCTCGCTAGCATCCCCCCGCTCTTCAAGGCGGCTGCAGAAGGGTGGCAAACGCAGGGACCGCCACGGGTGGCCAAAGGCCTAGCTATGCCACTACCTCGGGGGCCGACTGGGTTCCTCGCAACCACAAATTAAGAACCACTGTACTATAGCATGCAGAATGTTTATGCATTATGCAGCATCTTTATGCAAGCAGAACTAATGGTATTATGTTGTCTTCCAAAATGTATCACTGTATTCCAGCTAACTTCTGTTAAACTTCTTTCGCATTCTGCGTTGCAGAGTTTTCCGGGAGTTGGGTGTTGGTGGTGCAGATGGGCCTTCGCTTTTCTCATTGGTGTTGTAGGTTTATTGTCTGGGAGAGTCACGTCTCCTTTTACTTTTTCAAAGGTTGTGTAGTGTTCGAATGTAGAAAGCTGGCATTGAAAAAGCACAACAATGAAAAAGTTAATTCAAACATTTATTTAGAACATGTCCAGACTTTTTCTTTTTCTCTTAATTAAAGCAAGCTTCGGCAAAGGCAATAGGCCCAGCTTTCATGTGCAGACATGCAGATATCTTCTATGCATGAGTTAGCACTCTAAAGTCGGAACTTTTGGCGTTGCCAATGCTTGTTATGATGCACGCTTTATGATGTACTTAAGTGCGTAATATTTCTGGACCCAAGACATCTTTTGGATTCTTCCAAAGTCTACATGCCTCCTGAAATGACTGCAGCTTGGATAACCCTGTGATGTACACATGATACTGTGCGATAGTGAAACAAAACTATTTCGTGTTAACCCCTTAGCCGTGGCCGTGATTTCGCGGCAGTGCGGCACTTCTGCAAAATGGGCGGGAGCGTGTCAGCCGTTGGCCAACGGCAGCACTAGCGAGGTAGTGCTTTCGTCGGTCCACGCCGACGGCAGCACGCAAGGGGTTAAAGGTGGTTCCATTGTTCGAAATCATATTAGAGAGCTTAGGATTTGTGTTTCTTGCTGCACACAAAACAACCATTTTCAATCCAATAGGTCTCGATTTGCGAGCGTTCAAGATTAATGGCATTGTAAATGTCAAGGCCTTTTATTTATGTCTTTTTAAAAGCAACACATATATAAAACGTATTATTATTTTCAGTAGCGGTCGGCAGTAGGAGTTACTGCAGGGCGATGACGTGGGCTGGGGAGGGGCAGGGTGGGGGGTAGTAATGTATGGATTACGGAGTTTTACAGGTAAGTAAACATTTAAATAAATAAAACGCAACAAAATTTGTTTTATTTATTTAAATGCTTACTTACCTGTAAAACTCTGTAATCCATACATTACTACCCCCCACCCTGCCCCTCCCCCTGCCCACGTCACCGCTCTGCAGTAACTCCTACTGCCGACCGCTACTGGTTATTTTTAACGCCAAGAGCTCAAACCATTGCAAATGCGAGAACACTGTCATGGTGGCCACACCCCTTTTTTAGACCCTGTTCGCATATTCAGGTTACAGTGAGCAGCGTCTAAACAAAGGGGTGCCGCCAACAAAGTGAAAGCACCTTCGGTGTTTTCACCCAAAGTGAAAAAATTATGATTTTCAAAAGCCTCTGTAGTGCGGCCGCCACAGTGCAAGCAGCCCACTGGTAATGAAATAATTCAATAAGAGCGGCCGCTAAAGTGAAAGCGGACCGTGCCGTATATTAATTAATTAAGTAAGCGTGCCTATTACAGTGAAATGGTTCAAAAGTTTTAAAAAATGTGACGACGTGTTGCAGCGCAGTGGAAGGACCTTTGCAAGGCTGGACTAGTCACCTTTCTGTTGCTTATTGATATTTTTTAGTGTTAAATTGGTACTAATGTAATGCAACCAAGGCCCAGAAAGTGTTACCAAGTTTAAAAATGATGAAATAATCAAGTAAAATGTGTGCATAATTTGCCTTTTCTTGCTGCATAATTTACTGAACCCCGCTGCATAATTTAGCCCTCTCCTGCAGCATAATTCCAGTGGCCCTGCTCATACTTATGCATCCCGTTGCGCTTTCTCGCTATTGCAGGGCTGCTTTTTTTACAGCAACAGCTCCACACAGTCCATTCCTAATAACATGTCTTTTGTGTCAACCAATGAAATCTATTGCCATATAATTCTTTTTTACAAAATAATATTCCTCTATGTGATAATGAAACCTCACTCTTGGACTTTATCTGACAAACACAGAAGCATGCGTACACTATATGCAAACCTGTAATTAATGCTATTAAGAAAGGCACGTTGTGATATCACTACTCATCTGTAATAAAAGAATTACATGACTAATTTACGTCAATAATTATTTACAGTGCAGTGAGACTAAAAGAAACAGACATTTACATTTCTCCCTCAAAGTTTTGAAAAAATAGCAGTCTTTCACCATCACAAAGGTTGCAAAGTGTAAATATCTTCCTATGAAAAATCTTTTAAAACACATTTTTTGCATAAGAATTTTTTCTACAATTTTTTGAAGTCTTCCACTGTAAGCAAACTGTTTTCATAATCTTAATTATCTATATTCCTTTATTAAAACAATAAAGAATATTGGAACTAAAAAAAAATGTTTTCCCCAAAATCTAGCTTTGCAGAACTTTTTTCTCAAAATGTAATCTAGCAAGCATCACCCAGTTTGTGGAGCGTGCAAAATGCCGAAAAAATAGTTCACAACGTTAGTGGACAAAAAGGTTTGCAACGTAACACAGCGTTAGCTCCTGATTCTAGCAGACAGAGCAGAATTAAGAACTGCTGTGAAAACAATACATGGGATATCTAGCTTTTCAGATCCCTTTCTTCTCATCCTTTCCTCTTTTTAACAGTATAGATTTCATATGTATTCTGCATCCAGACCATTTCTTTCCTGAGAAAGTGCAAGTCCCTAAAGATTTAAAGGGCACCCAGTATAAGAAAAAAAAAATGTTCTTTATTGAATCTTGGCATTGCTAAACATCGCCAACAATAAGCATTCCAGAACATTATTTTGTTTGATGACGACTGCTTGGGGTTTGATTCTGATTATGACATCATTGACCAGAAGGCCCTTTATCAGAGGCTTAGGGCAAGATTGATGGTGTGACCATGTGGTAGAAGGAATAAAATACTCCCTGGGGTCTGCAAATCGAATAATACAAGTCACCTCGCAGGTCCATAACCTTATAAAAGAAATTGCCCTTAAACTTCCTTCTTCTATGGCCGCAAAACGCTAGTGACCTGCAACATCACTATAACGCAAGGCAGGGGTACTTTAACGAGATTGATTGCCAACTCTGACTCTATGTGGATTCTAGCTCGGTGTTTACTTATATATGTTATGTTATGTAATAAAAGTCTCTTCTATAGCGCACGGCTACTCCGTAGAGTGTCCCGGCACTTTGGCAAAGAGAACTACAAAGAAAAAATGCACAACACAACACCGACCGCAGGCTGACAGAGAATTACTGGGAGAAAAGCCAGGTCTTCAGTTCCTTTCTGAAAGAAAGTAAACTATTGGCTGTTCTCAAAGAGAAGGGAAGCTCATTACAGCATCGAGGTGCCAGGTACCGGAAGGAACGACCTCCAGTGCGTGCACGTCTGATGGCAGGAACAACGGCTTTAGCCAGCAAAGCGGACCTTAGAGTCCTCCTGGGGGCATAGAAGGTCATACGCTTCCCGAGGTATTTTGGGCCAATCAAATGTAGGGCTTTAAAGGCCAGGGTCAGGACCTTAAAAGTAATTCTCTTAGAGACCGGGAGTCAGTGCAGTCTCTCGAGTAGCTCCGAGGCTCTTGCCCTTCGCTGTAATCCAAAAATGGCTCTGGCAGCCGAATTCTGCACAACCTGCAAGCGTGCCATCAGATATTTGGGCAGGCCAAGGTAGAGGGCGTTCGCGTAATCAAGACGCGAGCCTACAAAGGCCTGGACAGTAATTTTTTTATGTTGCAGAGATAGTAGAGGAAGAAACTTCCGCAGCATTTTCAGGATGCCAAAACATTTCCCTGTCAGCCCTATGATCTGGGGTCTGAAAGAGAGATCATCATCACACAGAACACCCAGATTTTTGGCTTTAGACGAGGCAACATCAGGCGGAAACATATCGCGGGGCCACCATGTCTTCCAACATGGGTCTGGCGGGCATCCGAAAAAAAGCAGCTCCGACTTATCGGAATTGCACTTCAGACTATGCCTCTGGAACCAGTCAAATACAGCGCCCAAGCATTCCTTAATCCGGCCGCCGTCAAAATCCTCACCCTTGTTACACGTAAAAAGGAGCTGGGTGTCGTCAGCATAGGATATGATCCGGGCACCAAAGGATTCCGCCGCTAGAGGGGCCATATAGATGTTAAAAAGGGTGGGGCTCAGGATGGACCCTTGAGGAAAACGGGGGTGCCCAGACCACTTGTCGGCGGTTGGTCAGAAAAGACTTAAACCAGTTCCACACCGTCCCACGACAACCGATCTCCCAGAGTCTTAAAAGGAGACCGTCGTGGGGAACGGTGTTGAAAGCCGCCGACAAATCCAACATGACCAGGATGGCTTTGCCCCCCCCGCCCAAAATCTCTCTTATGGCATCGGTGATCTCAAGAAGAGCTGTCTCCGTGCTGAAATTTGCACGGAAACCCGATTGAGAATCATGCAAGATATTATTACTCTCTATAAAGCTGGAAATAGAGAGATGCACATGCTTCTCAATCACCTTAGCCAGAGAGGGAAGGAGGGAGATTGGTCTGTAATTGGCGTGAACAAGGGGATCTAAAGATGGTTTTTTGAGCAGCGGCAGAATCAAGGCGTGCTTCCAAGCCGTGGGAACCTCTCCCGATGTCAGGGAAGAATTAAGCAGTGGGTTGAGCAAGATGTTAACTGCCGACGCCACTCTCCCTAGGCATTTCGCCGGGCAAGGATCAAGCGGCGAACCCGATTGGAGCCGAGACAGGAAGTCAAGAGAAGAAGCAAGAGAAATGGAAGGGAAGACCGAGAGAAGAGGGTCTTTCTCCTTCATGGATGGTGGCCCAGTTATCGGATGACAGGCAGCTGGACTAAGGCCCACAACAGGAAAGGAGCCCTGAATAGATTTGATTTTATTGATGAAGAACTCACTGAGGTGGCAGATCCAAACTTCAGTATGAGAGTGGATGGGCGTGCTCGAGGAAGGGGAAATAAACTCTTTTACAATTCTAAAAATGTCTTTGCTTGTATTTTCCGCTGCATCAATTCTGCGCTCTAGATAAACTTTTTTTTCATCCACAATATGTTTGTGGTACAGTCGTATTGCATCCCTATATTTAATTTTGTCTTCCGGGTCATACATGTGCCTCCAAGCTCTTTTAGCCCTCTTGCACTCTTGGCGCATCTTACCAAGAAGAGGAGTGAACCAAGGGGCCGAGGCATGTCTACCCACAGAATTGACTGGCTTACCAGGGGCTAGCTCCTCAAATCTAATTGTAAGCCACGTTTGAACCAAGTCAATGTCTTGTTCCAGGTTACGAGATAGCAGGCAGGGATGTTGGCAGAGAGCATCAGAAAGCATTTCCGCCGTAACTCGATGGAAGGGCCGAGACACCCTTCTGATATTTTTCGCCCGTCTTGTACCTGGCGTAACTACAGAAGGAATGCAAAATTTAATTAAAAAGTGGTCTGACCACAGAACTGGAAGCGGTGGGGAGACATCGATTGGACTAGTAGAGAAGATCTGATCAATCGTATGGCCTTTGATATGAGTAGGGCTGGAGACATAGGGAATCAACCCAAGAGGCAATGTCCTGCAGCTTACTAGTATCCGGATCCGCTATATTGTCCATATGGAGATTAAGATCTCCTAATAGGATACAATGCTCCGATCTCAGGCAAGGCACCGAAAGTGCTGCCTGTAGTTCATCAAAGAAGGAGCCTAGCGGTCCCGGTGCCCTATAGATAATAATCCCCGCACATGTTTGACGGGGAGATAGCCTAAGAGTGAAACCTAAGGCTTCACAGCCCGTGATATTATCAACGGGGAAAGTTGAACAAGGAAAGCTCTTGTCAACAATTAAAGCCACACCTACACCCCTGCCTACCACTCTATCCTTCCTATAGATAGTATAATCCGGAGGGATCGCAGCGGCAAGATCAGGACCGGAGCACTCACTCAGCCATGTCTCAGTAAGAAACAGACACAATGTTTTACAGTCAGAAAGTAAATTCCAGATGTCAGTGGAATGTCTGCTGAGAGATCTGGTGTTAAGCAGATGAAAATGAAAGTGTAGAGGTGTGGATTCAGGCAGAAAGCCCTCTTGACTCGGCATATGCCAATCACAGCCAGAGCAGCCCTTCCTAAGAGAACGGCCACCTGGAAAGACATGGTGGCAGGTGGAAAGATGCCCTCGTAGAGCTAATAGCTCGCTAGAGGAATAGGAAAGCATGGAAACTAAAAGTGCGCACACGCGACCAGACAAAAGAGCAAGACGTAGGAGAAGAACTGCGGACCTACCTGACGAGCGCAGACGGGCAGGACTCTGGCATGACTCAGGCGCAGGGAAGGCGCTTCCGCTGCGCGTCACCGCTGCGCGCCATAAGGTGTCCTTTAAATAGGCAGTTCACACCGTCCACGAGCGCAAGAACGCTCAAAGATGGCGGCCACCGTTCCCTTCCTGCACTAAGATGGCGCTCCCCGCCCACAACCTCCTCGGAACCGGACCCGCTAAGCAGCAGTGGGGTTACAAGGAATTATAGTGCAGGTAAGAGGCAAGAGGCAGGTAACCATGTGGCTAAAAACAGGGGGAAATAAAAAGAAAAATTAAATGAAATACAAAACGGGCAATTAAAATGCCGTAAATAGCGCTAAACAGCACGCGCGACCAGCAGCGAGGCGCTGCAGCACACTTGACCTCAGGTCCACTTCACCAGGCTGCCCCCGTGCTGACCACGCCTTAAATAGGCAGTTCACACCGTCCACGAGCGCAAGAACGCTCAAAGATGGCGGCCACAGTTCCCTTCCTGCACTAAGATGGCGCTCCCCGCCCACAACCTCCCCGGAACCGGACCCGCTAAGCAGCGGTGGGGTTACAAGGAATTACAGTGCAGGTAAGAGGCAAGAGGCAGGTAACCATGTGGCTAAAAACAGGGGAAAATAAAAAGAAAAATTAAATGAAATACAAAACGGGCAATTAAAATGCCGTAAATAGCGCTAAACAGCGCGCGCGACCAGCAGCGAGGCGCTGCAGCACACTTGACCTCAGGTCCACTTCACCGGCATATATATGACACCTCTCTGTGTGATGCTTAAAATACCACATGTGCTCTTTACGTATTGTCTAAACTCCTTCATGCTGCCTTAATTTAACACTAGTTTTAGCTGCTGACTTGCACTTTTGATCTTACTGTGGAAAGGACAGCCCAACTTCCTTAATTTATACTTCACCTTTATACAGGACATCTCTGACACTAAGTGCCAAATGTACAATGCATTCTTCTGGTTGCAAACAGACCGATTCGCAGAATCAGTCAGTTTGCGATTGGAAAAATCTATTTTCCAACGTACAAAATGTGAATTGGTAACAAATGTGATTCGGTATTTGGAAGGGGTGTGGTTAGGGCGTCCCTTCCCAACACAGAATCAGTATTGCATGTATTACTGTTTTGCAACCAAATTCCGGTCGCAAAACAGTAATAGCTTTGCTGATTTGCCCGGACCATAGCGGCAGAAATATCGATTGTGAGCCCTTAACATGGAGGCTACCCAGGCATGCTGGTTGCTTATTTGCACTTGGTGACCCTGGATCCTTTTTCTTTTCTTCTCATGAATGAATACACGCCTTTCAAAAGATACAACATACACGCCCTGACTGAAAGATACAACATACATGGCCCCTGCACTCTCTCTTCAAGCCACTCCTGTATACAGGGCGCCCCTTAACCTACTCTTCATATAACACCTGCACCCTTCCATCATACCACAAATGTGCAGAGGGCGACCCATGCACTCCCTCCTCAAGCCACGCCTGTATACAGGGCACCCCTTAACCTACTCTTCATATGACACCTGCACCCTTCCATCATACCACATACGTGCAGTGGGCGGCCCCTGCACTCTCTCTTCAAGCCTCGCCTGTATACAGGGCACCCCTTAACCTACTCTTCATATGACACCTGCACCCTTCCATCATACCACATACGTGCAGTGGGCGGCCCCTGCACTCTCTCTTCAAGCCTCGCCTGTATACAGGGCGCCCCTTAACCTACTCTTCATATAACACCTGCACCCTTCCATCATACCACAAATGTGCAGAGGGCGACCCATGCACTCCCTCTTCAAGCCACGCCTGTATACAGGGCACCCCTTAACCTACTCTTCATATGACACCTGCACCCTTCCATCATACCACATACGTGCAGTGGGCGGCCCCTGCACTCTCTCTTCAAGCCTCGCCTGTATACAGGGCACCCCTTAACCTACTCTTCATATGACACCTGCACCCTTCCATCATACCACATACGTGCAGTGGGCGGCCCCTGCACTCTCTCTTCAAGCCTCGCCTGTATACAGGGCACCGCTGAACACACTCTTCATATGACACCTGCACCCTTCCATCATACCACATACGTGCAGAGGGCGGCCCCTGCACTCTCTCTTCAAGCCTCGCCTGTATACAGGGCACGAAGTTCAAAAACCGAACGAAACGCGTTGGCTGATGTTTGCTTATCATGTTTGATGCACCTGAATAATCCCTCGACCCTTCACAGTCTGGCTTCCGAGCCAACCACAGCACCGAGACCGCCCTCATCGCTGCCACCGATGACATCCGAGCCCTGATGGACAACGGAGAAACAGCGGCCCTCATCCTCCTAGACCTCTCCGCCGCATTCGACACGGTCTGCCACCGCACCCTAGTGCAACGCCTCAGCAACGTCGGAATTCAAGAGAAGGCACTGGAATGGATCGTCTCCTTCCTCGACGGAAGAACACAGAGAGTCTGTCTACCACCGTACAAGTCAGAGGCCACCGAAGTCATCTGCGGCGTCCCTCAAGGATCCTCGCTGAGCCCCACCCTCTTCAACGTCTACATGAGCCCCCTCGCGCCCATCGCACGCCAACACAACCTGAACATCATCTCCTACGCCGACGACACCCAGCTGATCCTCTCACTGACCAACGACCCCGCCGCTTCCAGAGCCAACCTTCACGAAGGGATGAAAGCTGTAGCCGAATGGATGACGACCAGCCGCCTGAAACTGAACTCAGACAAGACGGAAGTCCTCATCCTGGGCTCCTCACCCTCCGCCTGGGACGACTCCTGGTGGCCCCCCGCCCTGGGCTCCGCACCCACACCGACAGACCACGCACGCAACCTGGGCTTCATCCTGGACTCCTCCCTCTCCATGACCAGGCAAGTCAACGCCGTCTCCTCGTCATGCTTCAACATCCTGCGCATGCTACGAAAGATCTTCCGGTGGATCCCCACCGAGACCAGGAAGACGGTCACCCAGGCCCTCGTCACCAGCCGACTGGACTACGGCAACGCCCTCTACGCCGGAACCACCGCCAAGCTCCAGAAGAGACTCCAGCGGATCCAGAACGCCTCAGCCAGACTCATCCTCGACATCCCCCGACGCAGCCACATCTCCGGACATCTGAGAGACCTGCACTGGCTCCCCGTCAACAAAAGAATCACCTTCCGTCTCCTCACCCACGCACACAAAGCCCTACACGACCAAGGCCCGAGCTACCTCAACAACCGCATCAACTTCTACGCTCCCAAACGCCACCTCCGATCAGCCAGTCACGCCCTCGCCGCCGTACCCCGCATCCGAAGATCGACAACAGGAGGAAGGTCCTTCTCCCACCTGGCCGCCAAGACCTGGAACTCCCTCCCGACCGACCTGCGCCTGACCCAAGACCACCTTTCCTTCAGGAAGAAGCTCAAGACCTGGCTGTTCGAGCAGTAGCAGCACCCCCCCCCCCCCCAAGCGCCTTGAGACCCTCCGGGTAAGTAGTGCGCTATATAAATGCCCATGATTGATTGATTGATTGAATAAAGTTTTTCCCAACGGAGATACTGATTGGGCTTCCTTATTGGACACTATATGATCTGGGAAGTGCACCGCTCCATTGTTTAGCTTACATTTGTTCCCGGCTTCCACGGGTTGCATCCCCCAATGGCAGGTGCAGGAGAGGATAGTGCACACCCTCCACTTTATTTGAACTGTACACTTCACTTTGAGCACGCTGTCCAAGGCTAGTGCGGCACCTGGAGTCCGCCGTTGTTCTTCCAAATCCTCGCAAAACAGTAATACTTTACCACAATTTTAAAGCTGGTGGTAACCCATTCGCAAAGGGGAAGGGGTCCCAAAGAGTTCCCTTGTCCTTTGAGATTGTAAATAATAGTATTTTTTAGAGCAGGCAGTGGTTCCACAGACCACTGCCTACTCTTAAAAAGTGAAACTTCAAGGTTTCATTTTTTTCTTATTTTCTTATATAAGCATCCTGGTTTCCTTTAGGGAAAGCGGGCTGAATTAAAAAAAATAAAAGATTGTTTTATTAAAAAGTAATCACAGACATGGTGGCCTGCTGACCTCAGCAGGCCAACATCCTTGTGATGGCTGTGATTCCTAATGGGTTACAAACTGTGACCTACCTCATTGGTATTCATAAGTTAGATCGATTTGCAACCCACAAGGCATCCCTAAATGAAACTCAATGAGTCTCATACATTAGGAATATCGATTTCCTAATTACGATGTAGAGAGAATCGCAATTAGGAAATCAGTATTCGTAATGTTTATACATCTGGCCCTAAATGTATGTATGCATAGCACAACTGTATACATGGCATGCGACACCCCGTGTATACGACCCCTGTATACAGGGTATACATCTGCTTCCCCCTTATATACTATACCTATATACCAGGCACCACCTCCACCACTCTATATACCATACAGGTATATGCAGTTCCCACTGTGTTTGTCCCACACCTACATATCTGGCATACTCTTACATCACACTTTTTTTTAATTAAACCTGTATGCAGGACACCATGTCCATTGTCCTGTTTACTAAATTTATATGTAGGAAACCTTCTTCACTGCACTCAGTTTGTATGCATCCCACGTCTGTACATATCCACCCCTTCCCCGCTACATCCTTTTATATATCAGATTAGCAGGCGCCACCTGAATGTTGTATCCATTATGCGACACCTGTATACATTAAATACAACAGACGCGCTCCTAGCGGGGGCAGGTCAAATACGTACAGTAAAGCAAATAACATCTAACATTAATTCATAATGTATACGACTAGAGAAAGGGACAAACAAAGATAGAGAGTTAAAAAAATCTACAAATAATGGTATTGAAAAATCATTCAAATTCAGGGACGTGGCTCAGGGCCATTGGAGTTATGACAATTTTGAGGTTTTGGCGGTTTCCGCATAATTATAGATTTATTGCATTTGTACATAATCCATCATTTGCTGCATGATCTCCAGATTTTAACCAAAATAACAATTTTGTGTCCAGCTCAAGCAGATCAAAAGTTACAAAAAATGTGGTGACGTGAGGGCGCGTGGTGCAACGCCGTTTGCAGAGTTTGACCGCTCACCTTTCTGTTGCTTCTTGCTATCTTTGGGTGCCAAACAGGTACTAATGAGGTGAAACCTTTGCCCAGATAGTATTAACATGTACAATAACATTACAAAATAGTGCGGTTATACTATGACAAAATGTGCTGCATTATGCTACATAATTTGCTTTTTCTTGACACATAATTTAGACAACCCTGCAGCATAATTTGGTCCTCTCTGCTGCATAATTCCAGTGGCCCTGGTGTAGATACAAAGTTTTTATAGACAAAATATAAACATTGAGGAAGGAGTCACAACTTGACAAAACATTTTTGATTTGAATAGACATACATAAAAAATACTGAACTCATAGCAAAAAGCTGTATAACAAAGTGAACACTTCACTGAATGTTTTTTTGTTATAGGATCAGTCTTTGTTATGTATGCCTATTCATATCGAAAATGCTTTGTTGTGATTGCCTTGAAACGGTTTATGACTCCTTCCTCATGTATTTATATTCTGCATTTTCTGTATAAAATGTGTTTTTCCGTCCATGAAATTGAATGCTTTTTTATGCGAATTTTTTAAAATAATAATGAAAAGCGTATATATTTTTAACCCTTTCTTTGTTTCTGCTTTTCTTATTTCATATACATCACAAGTTGATGCTAGATGTTAATGATTATGTTTTATGCCTTTGAACTTCCTCTGCTTGGAGCGCACGTTTTTGTGCTTTTTGCATTTTCGTGGGGTTATAAGGTTGTTCTGTTATGTTGAACGCCTGTATACATGGCAGGCACTGTTGCCTTTCTATCGCATATGTGTCGGATATCTATTCACTGGACACGTCAACATATGGCGCCCCCATATCACATTCTTTGGTACCACACCTGTGTTGATGGCACCAGTTCCTTTGTAAGTGGCACCCCTTCAGACCTTATTTTATATGACGTCTGTAGCCATTGTATGGTTTGTTTGTACTTCGAATGTCCATGGGGCAGACTTGCGCCTTCCACTCATGCCATGAGGTATCCTCCTGTTATACCACACCCCTAGCAGTGCTTCATAGCACGGCCGCATACAGGATAACCCCTGCACTCTCCGTTATCACACCTGTAACTTGCCTTTACACTTGGCACCTTCTTATTCCCCCTTCATAGAGACTGCACCCTTCCATCATACCACATACGTGCAGGGGGCTGCCCCTGCACTCTCTCTTCAAACCACGCCTGTATACAGGGCACCCCTGAACACACTCTTCATATGACACCTGCACCCTTCCATCATACCACATACGTGCAGTGGGCGGCCCCTGCACTCTCTCTTCAAGCCTCGCCTGTATACAGGGCACCCCTTAACCTACTCTTCATATGACACCTGCACCCTTCCATCATACCACATACATGCAGTGGGCGGCCCCTGCACTCTCTCTTCAAGCCACTCCTGTATACAGGGCGCCCCTTAACCTACTCTTCATATAACACCTGCACCCTTCCATCATACCACAAATGTGCAGAGGGCGACCCATGCACTCCCTCCTCAAGCCACGCCTGTATACAGGGCACCCCTTAACCTACTCTTCATATGACACCTGCACCCTTCCATCATACCACATACGTGCAGTGGGCGGCCCCTGCACTCTCTCTTCAAGCCTCGCCTGTATACAGGGCACCCCTTAACCTACTCTTCATATGACACCTGCACCCTTCCATCATACCACATACGTGCAGTGGGCGGCCCCTGCACTCTCTCTTCAAGCCTCGCCTGTATACAGGGCGCCCCTTAACCTACTCTTCATATAACACCTGCACCCTTCCATCATACCACAAATGTGCAGAGGGCGACCCATGCACTCCCTCTTCAAGCCACGCCTGTATACAGGGCACCCCTTAACCTACTCTTCATATGACACCTGCACCCTTCCATCATACCACATACGTGCAGTGGGCGGCCCCTGCACTCTCTCTTCAAGCCTCGCCTGTATACAGGGCACCCCTTAACCTACTCTTCATATGACACCTGCACCCTTCCATCATACCACATACGTGCAGTGGGCGGCCCCTGCACTCTCTCTTCAAGCCTCGCCTGTATACAGGGCACCGCTGAACACACTCTTCATATGACACCTGCACCCTTCCATCATACCACATACGTGCAGAGGGCGGCCCCTGCACTCTCTCTTCAAGCCTCGCCTGTATACAGGGCACCCCTGAACCCACTCTTCATATGACACCTGCACCCTTCCATCATACCACATACGTGCAGTGGGTGGCCCCTGCACTCTCTCTTCAAACCACGCCTGTATACAGGGCACCCCTGAACACACTCTTCATATGACACCTGCACCCTTCCATCATACCACATATGTGTAGAGGGTGGCCCCTGCACTCTCTCTTCAAGCCACACCTGTATACAGGGCACCCCTGAACCCACTCTTCATATGACACCTGCACCCTTCCATCATACCACATACGTGCAGGGGGCTGCCCCTGCACTCTCTCTTCAAGCCACACCTGTATACAGGGCACCCCTTAACCTACTCTTCATATGACACCTGCACCCTTCCATCATACCACATACGTGCAGTGGGCGGCCCCTGCACTCTCTCTTCAAACCACGCCTGTATACAGGGCGCCCCTTAACCTACTCTTCATATAACACCTGCACCCTTCCATCATACCACATACGTGCAGTGGGCGGCCCCTGCACTCTCTCTTCAAGCCTCGCCTGTATACAGGGCACCCCTTAACCTACTCTTCATATGACACCTGCACCCTTCCATCATACCACATACGTGCAGTGGGCGGCCCCTGCACTCTCTCTTCAAGCCTCGCCTGTATACAGGGCGCCCCTTAACCTACTCTTCATATAACACCTGCACCCTTCCATCATACCACAAATGTGCAGAGGGCGACCCATGCACTCCCTCTTCAAGCCACGCCTGTATACAGGGCACCCCTTAACCTACTCTTCATATGACACCTGCACCCTTCCATCATACCACATACGTGCAGTGGGCGGCCCCTGCACTCTCTCTTCAAGCCTCGCCTGTATACAGGGCACCCCTTAACCTACTCTTCATATGACACCTGCACCCTTCCATCATACCACATACGTGCAGTGGGCGGCCCCTGCACTCTCTCTTCAAGCCTCGCCTGTATACAGGGCACCGCTGAACACACTCTTCATATGACACCTGCACCCTTCCATCATACCACATACGTGCAGAGGGCGGCCCCTGCACTCTCTCTTCAAGCCTCGCCTGTATACAGGGCACCCCTGAACCCACTCTTCATATGACACCTGCACCCTTCCATCATACCACATACGTGCAGTGGGTGGCCCCTGCACTCTCTCTTCAAACCACGCCTGTATACAGGGCACCCCTGAACACACTCTTCATATGACACCTGCACCCTTCCATCATACCACATATGTGTAGAGGGTGGCCCCTGCACTCTCTCTTCAAGCCACACCTGTATACAGGGCACCCCTGAACCCACTCTTCATATGACACCTGCACCCTTCCATCATACCACATACGTGCAGGGGGCTGCCCCTGCACTCTCTCTTCAAGCCACACCTGTATACAGGGCACCCCTTAACCTACTCTTCATATGACACCTGCACCCTTCCATCATACCACATACGTGCAGTGGGCGGCCCCTGCACTCTCTCTTCAAACCACGCCTGTATACAGGGCGCCCCTTAACCTACTCTTCATATAACACCTGCACCCTTCCATCATACCACATACGTGCAGTGGGCGGCCCCTGCACTCTCTCTTCAAGCCTCGCCTGTATACAGGGCACCCCTTAACCTACTCTTCATATGACACCTGCACCCTTCCATCATACCACATACGTGCAGTGGGCGGCCCCTGCACTCTCTCTTCAAGCCTCGCCTGTATACAGGGCACCCCTGAACACACTCTTCATATGACACCTGCACCCTTCCATCATACCACATACTTGCAGTGGGCGGCCCCTGCACTCTCTCTTCAAGCCTCGCCTGTATACAGGGCACCCCTTAACCTACTCTTCATATGACACCTGCACCCTTCCATCATACCACATACGTGCAGGGGGCTGCCCCTGCACTCTCTCTTCAAGCCACGCCTGTATACAGGGCGCCCCTTAACCTACTCTTCATATAACACCTGCACCCTTCCATCATACCACAAATGTGCAGAGGGCGACCCATGCACTCCCTCTTCAAGCCACGCCTGTATACAGGGCACCCCTTAACCTACTCTTCATATGACACCTGCACCCTTCCATCATACCACATACGTGCAGGGGGCGGCCCCTGCACTCTCTCTTCAAGCCTCGCCTGTATACAGGGCACCCCTTAACCTACTCTTCATATGACACCTGCACCCTTCCATCATACCACATACGTGCAGTGGGCGGCCCCTGCACTCTCTCTTCAAGCCTCGCCTGTATACAGGGCACCCCTTAACCTACTCTTCATATGACACCTGCACCCTTCCATCATACCACATACGTGCAGTGGGTGGCCCCTGCACTCTCTCTTCAAGCCTCGCCTGTATACAGGGCACCCCTGAACACACTCTTCATATGACACCTGCACCCTTCCATCATACCACATATGTGTAGAGGGCGGCCCCTGCACTCTCTCTTCAAACCACGCCAGTATACAGGGCACCCCTTAACCTACTCTTCATATAACACCTGCACCCTTCCATCATACCACAAATGTGCAGAGGGCGACCCATGCACTCCCTCTTCAAGCCACGCCTGTATACAGGGCACCCCTTAACCTACTCTTCATATGACACCTGCACCCTTCCATCATACCACATACGTGCAGTGGGCGGCCCCTGCACTCTCTCTTCAAGCCTCGCCTGTATACAGGGCACCCCTTAACCTACTCTTCATATGACACCTGCACCCTTCCATCATACCACATACGTGCAGTGGGCGGCCCCTGCACTCTCTCTTCAAGCCTCGCCTGTATACAGGGCACCCCTGAACACACTCTTCATATGACACCTGGACCCTTCCATCATACCACATACGTGCAGTGGGCGGCCCCTGCACTCTCTCTTCAAGCCTCGCCTGTATACAGGGCACCCCTGAACACACTCTTCATATGACACCTGCACCCTTCCATCATACCACATACGTGCAGTGGGCGGCCCCTGCACTCTCTCTTCAAGCCTCGCCTGTATACAGGGCACCCCTTAACCTACTCTTCATATGACACCTGCACCCTTCCATCATACCACATACGTGCAGTGGGCGGCCCCTGCACTCTCTCTTCAAGCCTCGCCTGTATACAGGGCACCCCTTAACCTACTCTTCATATGACACCTGCACCCTTCCATCATACCACATACGTGCAGTGGGCGGCCCCTGCACTCTCTCTTCAAGCCTCGCCTGTATACAGCGCGCCCCTGAACCCACTCTTCATATGACACCTGCACCCTTCCATCATGTGCAGCGGGCGGCCCCTGCACTCTCTCTTCAAACCACCCCTGTATACAGGGCACCCCTGAACCTACTCTTCATATGACACCTGCACCCTTCCATCATACCACATATGTGTAGAGGGCGGCCCCTGCACTCTCTCTTCAAGCCTCGCCTGTATACAGGGCACCCCTTAACCTACTCTTCATATGACACCTGCACCCTTCCATCATACCACATACGTGCAGTGGGCGGCCCCTGCACTCTCTCTTCAAGCCTCGCCTGTATACAGGGCACCCCTGAACCCACTCTTCATATGACACCTGCACCCTTCCATCATACCACATACGTGCAGTGGGCGGCCCCTGCACTCTCTCTTCAAGCCTCGCCTGTATACAGGGCACCCCTGAACCCACTCTTCATATGACACCTGCACCCTTCCATCATACCACATACGTGCAGTGGGTGGCCCCTGCACTCTCTCTTCAAACCACGCCTGTATACAGGGCACCCCTGAACTCGTCCTTCCTAGTACCATCTGAAACCATTCATTTAAACAGAGCCCCTCTACACCCTCCCTTCATAGTCCACCCACATACTCTTCTCATACCACATATGTACACAGGGCACCCCCTGCACTCTAACTTCATATAATACCTGCAAGCAGGATACCTCCTACACTCTTCTTCCAGATCCCTTTGGCATCCTTCATTCAAACCATATCTGCATACAGGGCACCCACTGCACCCTCCATTCATGCCACCTGTAAATGCTTCCTTACACCACTGTGTACATGGCATGCTCGGCATGCAAGCCCACATCTTACCAGACCTGTGTTCATGCCACCCTTCCATAAACCCATACCTGGATACAAGGCTCCAGTGCACTCTGCCTTCCTATGACCCCTGAACGTTCCCATCTGCGTTCAGGGTACCCCTGCATCCTCCCATCACATCACATCGGCACTCATACCCCATACAACATCTACACACAGCACAGCACTTGAGCATTCCCTCCATACCATACCTGTTTACAAGGAACTACAAACAGCTTTCCTCTGTGTCCCCTATATACAGGGTGCCCGCTGCACCCCTACTTCAAAGCACTCCTACACATTTTCTTCACACTGCATACATATACAGAGCACCCCTTGTATCCTCCCTTCCTCTAGCTCCTTCACACCACATACATATAGAGAGCACCCCTTGTATCCTCCCTTCCTACTGCTCCTGTGTGCTACTTCAGGGCACATACATATAGAGACCACCCTTGTATCCTCCCTTCCTCTAGGTCCTTCACACCACATACATATAGAGAGCACCCCTTGTATCCTCCCTTCCTATAGCCCCTGTGTGCTACTTCAGAGCACATAAATATAGATACCACCCTTGTATCCTCCCTTCCTCTAGGTCCTTCACACCACATACATATAGAGAGCACCCCTTGTATCCTCCCTTACTACTGCTCCTGTGTCCTACTTCCCAATCCCTCCTTTCAGCATGACATCCGATGAGCCCTTCCCCCATACCACAAACGTGCACATGGCACTCCATGCAACCTCCCTTCCTATCGCACATGCCCTCCCATTAATTTCACGAACATAGCCTTACATCATACCACACAAATCCATGGGCCACCCCACCTGTCTCCTGCCTTTCCACACCTGTACACATGGCACGCCCCTTCACACCAGGCATCTACACAGCACACTCTACCTGTGTACAGGCCATCCCTGTACTATTCATTCTAACCACACACCGCTTCACCATCAGGACACGTGCCTGCTGCACCCTCCCTAAAGGATCACACCTGTACACATGACACCCATCGTTCCTAACACACATGTATGTAGTGCACCCCCTGCACACGCCTCCGCCTGTGTTCAGGTCACCCCTCGACTCTTCCTTCTTACAATGCACACCTGCACCCTCTCATCAGATCACACCTGCATCCTTCATTACTACAAGGCACACATCCCCTGTATGCCACACCTGTATGCAGTGCACCAAATACTCATTTTTGATATCACGCCTGCATAAAATCCAACTCCCTGCACCCTTTCTTCCTGCAGGGCACTCACCCCCTGTACCCTACACTTTATACCTGTAAACGGTACATCAGATAACCTTCCTTGATGCTACAGCTGTGTATAAGGTACCCTCACTTCTTATTACACCTACAGCCTGCCTTCATAGAGGACACGCACCTCATTTACACCACACCAACCTGGCGTTAATCCTTCGCCCTATATTGCCCACCTTCATTCCTTTCTTTCATACCACCCCTCTAAATACCCCCTGCCTGTTACACCACACCTTCACAGAGACCCCCTTCTTCGTCTTCCTAATGGACCCATGTATGGGATGATAACATTGTGGGCCGTCTTCATTACGAATATCATTTTTGAAGCCTGTAAAACAATATGAGTGCCAAATAAATGGCGTCCTGAAGGCAAGTTTTATGGCGGAGTAATACAGAAGTACGGTGACACCTGCAGTTTATTAGGCGGAGTGTGATATTTTAGAGACAGTTTACACGAGTTGCTGTTGTCCTTCTTTGCTTTTCACGGGACAGCAGTTGTCTTCTTGCCTTCATGGGGCAGTGTTTTGAAACAGTCGGGCCTGGAAACGTTTATTTGAATTGTGAGGAAGTCACATTATAGGACAACAAAGAAAATGTGCAGACAGAAAAAAGAAATATAGCCCACGGCAAAAAAGATGATTTTCAGCTTTTTAATTTTAGGATATGTTGTACACCAAATATCCTCTTGGCAGAAAAGCGCATTCAATGTGTTCATAAGCCAAACAGTCACTTTGTTTAAACAAAACACAATTACAAAATAAAAATAAACCACAAAATAATAAACTGCATGTTCATAACATACAAAATCCATGCCTACTCAGTAGGTAACTACAACATTCCAACTCCTGAATATATATATATATTTATATAATATGTATAAATTTACATTTCAGTTACAAAAATATACTTTGAGAGGTTTTTTTGCTTACATTCTAAACAAATGAAGCTGTGCTTCAGCTCTCACTGTCCCTTACGCTAGCGTTTACTTTCGGTTTCAGTACATTCTTTGAGCAGATTCCCTTTGACCTTAAGGCTAGATGCGCGCGCATCTAATTCACACTAATGCATGTGTCAAGACATCGGCAAGGCTTCACGAAAAGGCACCAAGACTTCGAACGGGACTGGTTGTCGCAGGCGAGAGGGCCATTGGTGATATTACAGAGTCAACAGAACACCACTCTTACACATGCTTATACAAAAGCGCGGCAAAACCTGTCGCGGGCCGCCTTCACGAGAGAGCATATTTACCAAATGTAGCCCTGCGAACTCCAAATAATACAATATGAATATGCCAGGGGGATTTCACATCAATACGTTTCGGAAGGGGGAAATAAAAGCATGGCACGTGTACAATATACATATTCTATGTATATATAGAATTAAAGTCCATTGAATTGCAATCAAAACGCTGATTTGCAAAGGGGCAAGTACTGAAATGATATATACGGTCCATGCAAATTAAAGTCCCATGGTGGATGTGCAGGAGGATGGCAGTTTTTTTCAGGCAGTTGAAAATAAAAGTTATGATGGCCACGCTTGTAGCATGTAGGCCATTGATAGCCGACAGTCACAGACCATTTGCCTTTGGAAGTGGCCTGAAAGTACCAGTAGGGTGAGGGGGCATCCACATGTTCAGTTCTTAGCAGATCTCGATTGTCCGTGGCGAGAAGGTGGATGCCATCTCTGAAAATGTGGTCGTCACCGGGGAGCTGAAGGAATTGGTGACGATGGATGAAGGGAAACTGGTGGCGAGATGGGATTGGAAGCTGGAAGCGATGGAGGTGTATGTTGATGCTATTGAAGGGGAAGGGAATGAGTTGTGCACTGGAGAACTGTATGACGACGACACAGGGGATGAGGAGTAGGTAGTAGGCACTGGAGAGGGGTAGGACGTGTCCATGGGGGAAGAATAAGAGGTTGTCACCGGTGGTGAGAACGTAGAGATAGGAGAAGCAGAAGACACTGGGGCCAACTTTTCAGTTTTTTTGTCCTTTTGTCTGAGATGAATTTTAGTGTGCCTCTTTCTCTCGTCACTTCTGGCAAACTTCCTACCACAAATGTCACAGGCAAAGGGCTTCTCGCCCGTGTGCGTTCGGATGTGGGTTGTCAAATGGTCGCTTCGGCTGAAATTCCTCATGCAAATCCGGCACTGGAAGGGCTTCTGACCAGTGTGGATGCGGATGTGTCGGGTCAGTTCATCAGACCGGGAGAACCGTCGGTCACAAGACTCCACAGGGCAAGCGTATGGTCGTTCGTGAGGAGGGGTCTTGCTAGGGCGGTTGGGGTATTTCCTCATTCGGCCAGGTTTCATGAGCTGGGACTGGTAGGAGGTGTTGATGGCTTTCAGATCCTGGGAACCAGTCTGGGTTGCAAAGGCTTTGATGGTTGACAAAGGTGTTAGAGAAGGCTGGTGAGCCCTGCCCTCCAGTGACTGAAATGGTTTCTGGTCTGGTAGGGTCAAGTTCAGTTCCCCTTGCTGCTGAGGGAACAAATAGTCTGGGATCATTGAAACTTGGAAGTTGGCTTTGGAAGATGGGTAGGCTGGTGGTGGATACTGAATGGAGGTACCAGAAGCAGTTGAGAAAGACTGGGTTTGTTGTTCAGGGAAGATTTCAGAGGCAGAACTGGGGAAGGTGGGTGCAGCAGAATAGATCGGGCTGCTATCGCTGGACTGAACTGAGCAGCTCAAAGAAGGGCTGTGCGATGACGAAGAGGACGGCGAAGATGAAGGTGTGGAGGTGGAGGGCAGATTGGCCATGCCCACCAGACCACTCACAATGCTGAAGAGGGGCTCTGGCCACAAGGTGTTGGTGCTGTTGGAAGCCGGCTCCAATGAGAAGCGGCCAGTGTAAGCCAGTGGTGGCAGTCTGCTGGTCACATTGGAGAAACTGGTTTCCACAAAATTCTTCTCGTTGCTCAAAGACATCTCGGAGAAGTTATCTGGAAGGCAAAGGAATACCAATGGTTAGATCTCAACATGTATGCACTAAGTATCACTGTTAAAAACAAGCACAGAAAATATGCACGTTTTAATGGGGGCTACTTTTTTAGAACAAATATGGAAAACGGCTACGGCTCTGCAATGATACAATGCACTACAGCAGAAGGGATTCCTTAGCTGCTTGGCGTGCAGAGAAGACTGCACCATCATAAGTGACGCACAGAGATTCCCCTCACTGCAAGCAGCTCGAATTAAGATGCGAAGACCGCGAGTAGCAAATACGCCCACCCAGTCCAGTGCATGTGTTAAACCAACAGCAGCGCCACTATCTGCGATCGCCCAATACATTCTAACGTGCATTATACACCGCCTGTTTGTAACCGAATCTAGAATCATAAATCTTATCTTGACAACATTAGAAGGCAATCTCCCCCTCTCCCCCTTATGTAGCATACATAAACCGGTTGGTTTCTAGAGGTTATTTGCACATTAAAAACACCAAACAAGCCCAGCACCCGAAAAACATCCCCATGCGTGTACATTTTGCGTGTTTAATGATATTTGGGATGGGTGATCGGCTGAAGGTATCCCCGTGGATTTAGCCGCGCGTGGGCGGTCATTTGTGAAAGCGTGTGTGACACAGACTGGTGCAGTACTGACTGATCATAGACTTGGAAGCCGTTTAATCCGGAAAGGTGGTGCAATGTGAGATCATTGTAGAGCTGTGAATTCTGTGCACAGGCGGTGGATGGCAGGCAGCATTTGGAATGTGCAAGGCATACAGCAGCGGGTGGGTGAATGCATAGCATATATGGGTGAAAACCTAACAGCAATTGGTGTATATGAAATACAGCACTGAGGCGGGGTGCTCGGCATACGGCAATGTGGTGAATGTTATACGGCTTCGAGGTGTGCTAAATATACATCAGCAGGTGTGTGGATTCATGGCGTAGAACAAGATGGGGTGCGTGACATGCAGCAAGGTGTACAGGAAAGGGGTGCAACGCGTCCAGCAGTGGCATACAGTAATGAGGTAAAGGCATGTAGCAATGGTTGTGCAGGGCACAGACCAACTCGGGCGGTTGTGTGGCATGGGCAGTGTGAAAGGCATGCAGCAGTGGGCGGATGGGTGCATGGGAAACTGCAATAGCGTATGCATGCACAGAGTGAAGGGGGTATTGCATAGATAAATCAGGATGCACTTTGCAACGAATGCAATGTGCACGCTCGTTTGCAGTTGGTCTTCGGGTGCAGGTCCTACGTGTAGGGCTGCCAGTTTTCGGGTGCAGTGTTAAGGCTCCGCGTGCATGCATGCGTCTGAATGCAGGTCCTATGCGAGGGGTGCACTTTTCAAAGTGCAGTGTGTATGTGTTAATGCACACCGTGCAGGTGCAGTGGCTCCCGGTTTGCACGCTCTTGACAGCCAGCAGCCCCTGGTTCTTACCTGTTGGTAGGTTCTGGAAGGGCTCGCCAGCCTCCCCGGCGGAGCTGTAGCCGGACTCCCCGGGGGTCCCCACGCCCAGGAAGGGCTGTGAACCCCCAGACACGGAGAGCAGCATCATCTCCTCCAGCTTTGGGTAGGTGCTGTCCATAGTGGGCGAGTGCGGGAAGGAGCCGAACGGGTCAGACATGGGTGGCAAGAGCATCTCCGCCTTGGCCATAAGGGGCCTTTGGGGTCCCCTGCTGTCACTGTCAGGGGACCTGAGGGTGGGTTCAGGGTGTTGGGAGAGCTCCCAGGGTGCTGAGGGTTTCCCTGCAGCTCTGCTCCCCTGGCTCTCACTGTGGGCTGCAGGGTGATCTTTGGAGGCAGGGGGCCCTGCTTGGTGATTGCGCTGGGCTTCCCTGTCGTTCTCCTCCTGCCTTGGCTTCTCTTTCTTTCTCTCTCTCGGAATCTCTCGGTCTCCCTGGATCCGCCTCTATTTGAAGGGTTTGCAGGCGCCGGGCACGCCCCCGCCGTGACGTACATGTCCATTTATGGAGCACAGGAAGCCCTTCTACGGTGGGGAGGCCCTGTGACGCGGCGCGCGACGGGAGGTTACAGGGAGCCCGAACAAGGAGCCTTTACTCGGACAGGAAGGGCCGAGAGGACGAATGCGGTTCTTCGGTCCCACTGTCCGGTTCCCCGGGGGCTGCGGTCCGTTGTAGGGCCACGCGCACCCACTTCCGGGTCTCCAGCGCGTGCTTGCACTCTCCGCGGCGCGCGCTCCCGGAAACCTGTCGCCGGGAGCCATATAAGGGCATGACCATACACGGGCATGACCATACAAGGATGTCTTCCGGCGGGGATCCTTCCTGTTCCTTGTATGGGGCTTCCGGGGCCGCGCGCCAGCGGTAGAGACAAGCTGCTGACAGGAGCATAGAAAGGAGGAGGAGGAGGACGACGAGCCTGGGAACAGAGGAGAATCCTCCAATACCAGGGGAGGAGGGGAGCCCTGCAATACAGGAGAGCCCTGCAACGCCAGCGGGGAGGAAAGGGAGCGCCGAAGGAAAGCAGTCAAGTGGCCGCAAGGCGACTGTAATATGAGCAACAAACAGTATGCCAAAATAAACACACACGGGGTAGAAGAGAGACCTGCAGAATGGGGGCGAAGGGTAGGAAGGAAATGTGCATTTTACAAGGGGTTTATGTGTGTGTGTGTGTTTACATTAACCTGAAAGCAGAAAACCTCTTCTATAGTAGAGGCGCGATGGGTATTTAACTCTTACTCCAGGTGTAGACAATGCAAGCTCCTAACAGTTTAAACAGGTGCCCTTATTAGCAATCATTTTTATTGCGGTGTGTGCCCATCTAACTCTTCCCATTCCTTCCTTGGTGAGATGCGACAATTGACTGAACAGGTATCACTCTGCTGTAATCATTTAAATGAAGATTCATGTTAAGCGACTAGCACATTCCTTTTTGCTTATGGATATACCCAAAGCCAACCATCAGTGGCAGAGCTTCATACATACCCACCTGACGCCCACACAATTGAAATATCACAACATTAATTTTTTCAGAACCTCATAAAAATTAGTCTAGGGTGGTTATTACCAGGACCTTAGTACCAGCACTTTTCCCAGGAAGTAGACAACCTCAAGGTTGTTCTTCAATGGATCTAATCTGGAATACACCGTAAGTGCTTATGAACAGGGGCATAGGAGACATTCATTTTCTGTGGGGGATAGGTACTGCTTTGGGGACTTTATTGAGCTGATTCGTCATGTTTCTCTCTCCCCCTATATCAGGATGGCCACAGTGCAGACACACTGCCATCGCGCCCACAGCAAGCCCTTCCGCACCCAAACGGGTCCGGTGTCCGGGGACCATCCCCTTTTTGGGCCTGATAGGAGTAGTTTCTCGGCTGTACAATTGAAAGCACTCTGGGCTAGCTGCCCAAAGGCATGTCAAGCCTCACTTCACCCGCCTAAGAGTGCATTAATGTGCACCTTCTGTAACTTTTCATTACATCCCCAAACCTTTCAGGCTCACTCCACCACAGGGTGTACTCCTTCAGGAGACTTGCTAGGGAGCAATGAGAAGCCAGTGTTGCACCCTGAGTCTAACAGCAAGTTTTTTTTCTCTAGCCTCAATGTGCATTCTCTACCCAGACATCAGCAATATTTCCATGATTTTGTGGTGGACCATGCACCAGATGCCATGTTTCTTACAGAAACATGGTTCTATGAGGCCTTTATGCCGGATGTGATAGACGCCCTCCCCCAAGTCTACTTCATTGTGAGGAGGGATAGACCCAATAAATTATGAGGGAGGACGCAGCTGCCTGACACCCCACCCCCATTCCTAAATCTGCTAACTTTATTGTTTTAGGAGACCTCGATATTTACCTAGAAGATAATGTCTTTGGTTTATGGCAGACTTTGTTCGAAGATCTTAGCACCCTGAACCTGACACCTATTAATTCCAAATATTAGAACCTTTTATGCAGCACTCTCTTAAAAGTAAACCAAAAGACAAATTAGTCACAAGTATGATCACAATGTGGATTTTAGTTGTCCACGCCATTCCCATTGAAATTCCAAGTTGATATCTTATTTTCCCATGAACAGAAATAAATCTTAGGAGTCCAGAAAGTTCATTGATTCCATTGTTGATTTATTGTTTGTGTGGTTCAGCAAGCATCAGCCGACACATGTTTCGTCTTAATCAAAATGCTTTTTTAAGGCGCTTCAGAAATTCTTGTATTTTATTTCCCGCGTGACCCTACCTTTCAGGTCTCCTAAGCAAATGCCTCCTCCACATACCATGCTGTTACATCAGGGTTTCCTCAAGGTTCAGCCTTAAGTCTGGCCTTATTTAATATCTATGTCCAACCTTTAGTTGACCTGGTTGAAAGCTTTGGTTTGACCATATTTTTCTACGTGGATGATGCACAAATTATCTCCTCACTGTCTTCCGCGTTGGATAATACCTCTGTAGCCCAATTTATGACTGGCCGGGATTGCCTCATGGATGAACTTGAATTCTTTGAAACTGAATGGGGAAAAGACAGAGGTGTTGGTATTGGGAAATAACCCTGCCCTATGGAGCCCACAGCATTGGCCTCAAAACCTGGGCGCACTTCCTGCACCAGCCCAAAAGTTGAAGAACCTTGGGTTCCTGCTGGATGACAAACTGTCCATGAAAGCCTCAGGTTGCAAAGGTGGCTGCCACCTTCTTTGGTGTCTGGAAATCCTTTGGATTCTTTCGTTTTCAGGCCAAAAGGACAGTCATTCAAGTCCTTATTCTAACTAGTTTGAACTATGGCAACGTCTTCTATTTGGGAGCAGATAAAGCCTCTCTAAGAAGGCTGCAAGTAGTCCAGAACCCGGCGGCCAGGCTACTCTGCGGACTTCCAAAAAGTGCTTCTACTTCCTCTCTCCTGAAGAAGTTGCACTGGCTCAAGGTGGAGAAGTGAATCCAATTTATAGCCCTGTGCTTTGTGCACTTAGCTAAATCAGGAGCTGGCCCTCACTATCTCCATGGCCTAGTGAGACCTCTTCTACTGACTTGGGCCTTACAGTCCAGTGACCTTATTTTATGTGCGATTCCGGGAATCAAATGGATGCGCTTGGGAGGACGGTCATTTGCTACCAGGGCTCCAAACTTTGGAACAACCTTCCACAAACTTTGAGATGCCATACCTCACTGTCTTCTTTTCGGAAAGTGTTGAAGACAAGGTTGTTCTGCAATAGCGAACTCTCACTGTACCCTATCTGTCTTTAAGTGGTGGGAAACCCTGTTGTAGGTAGCTGTTGTGCTATATAAACTTTCTTAATAATAATATTGATAATAATTGACCCTAACCAAATTGCCCATGGCCTGTGAGTCACAGATTCTGATAAAGGTATACAATTGCATAGTTCTGAAAAGCAGGCATGTAGCCATAGTGTGCAATCATGTTTTATTGTTATTAACACTCTTGAAATGAAATGAATGAACTCTTCAAACTAATTAGATCAAATGTGAAAAAACATGTTTAGGTTTACAAGAGTCGTGTGTGTTAATGGTTTTAGAGGAGTTTTAGGGCTCTGGCAAGGGCAAACAAAGAGGGTAGTAAGAGCAATTAAGTTGTTTTTAGAGTTCAGGTCTGGGTAAGTATACAGGGTAGTACAGGTTTTAAAGGGGTTTTTAGGGTTTATGGGTGAGCAATGATAAATGGTGGTAAAAGGTTTTTAGGTTTCAGTTGGTAGATGGAGATAAGAGAAGGTAGGGGGGTGTTGGAAATGTGTCCTTTCTGCAGGGTCACCCCTACTAAATTTTCTTGGCCATTTTGCTGAACCATATTTTTGTTGGCTATAGAACTCTGTGAACTTTACCCCCGCTAACACTGCTAAATCCTTTCGACATGTTAAAATTGGAATACTCCTGATTAGCTCATTTAACTTACCCATACGTCCCTAATATACGGCACAAAGTATACCCATGGTCTGTAAGTTAAATATCACCAGTGGGGTGCAGCACTCAGTGTGCCAATTACTACAGTGACAGAGTAAAACGTCTTCAAGCCTACAACTGTAGCCTGGCTTAGTAGTTTTAAATGCCAATTCGATCTGTCAAAATAAATCCTTTTTGGGGTTTAAAGGGGCAGCTAGAGGTAATAGGAGGTGGGGTTGTTGGAAATTTGCCCTTTCTTCAGGTCCACCGCAGATTTTTTGGGTTGGATTTTGCTGAATCCTCTTTTTGCTTTCTATAGAACTCTGTGGACTTTACCCCTGCTAACTTTTTTCAACATGGTAACATTGGTATACTCCAGATTGACTCATTACATTTATCTAAAAGTCCCACATATATGGTACACAGTTTCCAGAAGGTAAAGGGCACCAGTGGGCTTGCACACTCATTGTGCTAACCACTACAGGGACAGAGTAAAGTATGTCTCCAGGCCTATCACTGTAGCTTGGTGGTGTCATTTCAAACTACCAGTTGAACATGCCAAAATAAACTATATAAACAGGCCTAAACCTTACTTTTAAATATTAATAAGTCACCACTAATGAAAGCCATATTGCCAATAAGGTAGGGAGCATGGTATTTAAAAGTAGGACATGAAGAACTGTAATATTCCATGTGACTTTACAGTGAAGAAAACATAACATCTATTTTCACAGTAACTAGACTTGCTGCTTCTATAGGGAAAAACTAGATTACATTATAGCACATTATAATGCTGATTGCTAATAGCTTGAGACATAATTCTTATTAATAGTTAAAGAAGATCTAATGTAATAGTAAAGTCTAATTTTGCCTAACAATGACATAAAATGTATTTTAGAAAAGTTACATTTTTCCTGCCTTAAGCGTTTGGAGGCCGTTCTGTAAGTATTCAACTGTCACCTTGGTGGTTTCCCAGTGGTGCAATGTGAACTGCACCTAGGACAGGGACAGTGGGGCTTGGGTGTGGGGAGGTGTTCTCTTCCCCTTAAAAGGATGGCCAGCGGGCTGTGCCCAGACCCTTGGTGCACTTCAAAGTGGCCTCCCCTGTCATAGGCAGATGAAGTCTATACCTGGGCCTGCCTCCCCTTTTGTCCTTCGAGTCTGCCAGGCATCAATGGGAGGGAGATCTGACCCAGAACCTGTTTAGAGTGACTACCGGGGTGGGGCTGTGAGTGAGATTTCTCTTTTGACATTAGAGTGTCACATCCAGCTTAACTGATTTGCTGGGGGTTTGCCTATAACATTTGGGGTGCACTTTAAAGGAGAGAAACAGAAAGTCAAAACACTTTATGTATATCCACTGTCTGGTCACTGAAAGCTCAGCTATGATTTTATCAGACTTCTTTCTTAGTTAGTTGGGGGCTCAGGGACTCTCTAAAACTGGATTTCAGTGTTAGATGTGGAAGGACACATGGATTACCATAATACACCCCTCAAGCACAGCTCCAGTTCTGTGTCCCAAGTTCAGTGTGGCTAAATTCTTCAGCCATCTTGTAAATACCCCACAAACCTTACCCTATTGGTTAGGGTGTCCCCAGGAGATCATCCTCACCCATTAGATTGTGCTATTATCCTGGTCAAGCTACAGGGATAACAAGCTCCAACAGGTTGTTTCTTCTACTGTCCAGCTTATCTGTGGCAACTGGACCTGGTCTGGACTCTACCTGCCACCCTGTAAGCCTCTACTTTTGCCAAGAAAGTTGACTCCGCCGGTAACTCCTCTAAAACTTTTTTTAAAATAGTGAAAGATTTTACTAAACCGTCCGTATTATCTTGCATGATTTCCCCTACTCAGCAACTCTGTAATGGACTATCGGATTTTTTTCATGACAACATTTTAGACATATACTCTACGTTTGGCCATACCCTTAATAGCCCTGTCCAAAACACTGTGGTAACTATTAGTGACACATTCACATCCTTTCACCCGATCCCCATTGATATAGCACTCCAAAAACTGTTCCCCTGTAAATCAGGCTCACCAAAGGACCCCTGCCCGGCACTACTATTTAGCGATACAAAAGGGGATGATGGACGGAGCGTTTGAACAAATCAAACACTCACCCCCAGTCAACTGATCTGGGTTTAATCCATCACCATTCTTTAGTTCACTCAGCCACCCCAGTTCAGACATGGCTATATGCAAATCATGTTTTGCCATAGTGTGCAATCATGTTTTATTGTTATTAACACTCTTGAAATGAAATGAATGAACTCTTCAAACTAATTAGATCAAATGTGAAAAAACATTTTTGGATTCCAGTGCTGCCGACTGAACCGGCCACCCCCTGGTTCCAGGACCCCAGCGCGACTCGGCGCATCCGGTTACTTCGGAACCCAAGGTATATGCGGATTGATGGTAATTCTCCCTTTTGCCGCCCGGACTATTGCTCCAGGACCCCAGCGCGACTCGGCGCACCCGATAATCCCGGGAACACTAGGTTCAAGCGGAAACGTGGTAATTTTATCCGTTCCGCCCCCGGTCCTTGAATTATTGTTTCCAAATAAATTGCTTTAATCCCGGTCCTGCTCCACTGTTTATCCTAAGCTCGTATGAGAGCTCTTAAGTCTTCAGCCCCTAGGCTAAAGAGGCTCATATTTTAAAAGGCAACCATTGTTTTGTCCTGATGATGGACCCCAACACTTAATAAGGGGGTCCGAAACGTCGTCGACTCTATGTACCATATACTTATACAATGATTGACTACACTGAATTATGTAATAGTACCAACTAGAATCTCTCTGATCAATTTTGAAATTTTCTAGAGATTGTTGATCTTGCCTTGCAAAGCCCTTTTGTGTATGTTGTCTGTGCTTATGTATTGTCGTGGTTGGGTACAGGCTTGTGCCCCACGCATGTGAACTGTTGAAGGTGTATTTTTGTCTTTCAAAAATCTTTATTCAAATACAAACCTTGAAGACCTCTACCCGGCTGGGTATGTCTTCAACAATATAGAACTGACTGGGTCTATATTTATTGTGATCATTCTTTGTCTCCTTGCTTGGGACCATTGTTGTTTTTGTATGATATACTCCCCGAGGTCCCTCGCTGATACCAATTGGGGTCCCCTTGTTGTTTAAATAGATAGATCTTTCTTGCATGGGTATGCCCCCACTTCTTGCTGAATTGCTGATGTGCTTTGACTGCGTGTGCCCTGGGCTCCTGCCAACCAGGTGCCCAGGGCCTGTGTTCCTTCCCTAAAACTGTGTTGAAACTAAAACCCAATTGGCATCTCTAGCCACCTGTCAGCCCCTAGTAAATGGTACCCTAGGTAGACCCCTAAGGGCTACAGCACTTATTGTGCCACCCTTAGGGGCCCTGTACCCTGACACCCACACACTGCCTTTGCAGGTTGAGTGTCTAAGTACAGAACTAAACAGAGAGTCAACAAGGCACACATCCCTGTGTGCCATGCACACCAGCTCACTGCCATGGCATCCGTCAGTCACCCCTCTAGCTGGGTGCCCTATGCCAGTGGTGTGGGCACAGGTGCATGAGCCCTGTGCCCCTACAGTACCCAGGGCCATTCTTGGGCACTGTAAGTGCAGTGCTGCCCTTAAGAGTATATGGTGCTGGGAGGTCGTCATTACGAACTCCACAGCACCATGATGGCTTCACTGAAGACTGAGAAGTTTGATATGAAACTTCTCAGCACATTAAACCCGCACTGATGCCAGTGTGGGATTTAATGTAAAATGCACGACAGAGGGCATCTTAGAGATGCCCCGTGAAACCTAACCAACTCCCAGTGTCCTGACTGTGTGGCTGCCGAGGCTGCCACCACCAGACATGGTTCTGGACCCCTGGGTCGAGAGTCTGCCGCTCTCGGGGGCCTGAAACAATGCATATCCTGGGATGAGGTGCCAAGCCTCCTCCCCCAGGATGGGCAGGAGAAGCTTCAAAAGCATACCGTCTTTGTGAGCTTCTCCAGGCCACTTGCTGTACTCAGCAACTGGCCCCCACCAGTTCTGACCCCCACTCTGGCGGGAAGAATGGCGGGAAACCCTAAGTTAGGAAAGGGAGTGTGCCAGCCTATGCCAACCCCACCCCTCAGGTGGAAGAGATGAGGTGAAGCACGACTCTGGGCTCCGGCCATCTTGAAGATGGAGAGCCCTGCCCAATCACAGCTAGGCTCCTGCCCCCCTCCCACAGGAGAGGAGCAGGCTAGGGGGTGTACCCACCCCAGGGCAGGGACCCATTGGTCCCTGCCCTTGCCCTACCTTTAATGCCCCTAAATTTAGTATTTAGGGGCACCCTGAAACTTCCTTCCTCAGATCCCGATGGCAACAAGAAGAAGAACAAGAAACAAGAAGACCTGCCGTGCAGCTGCTAACAAAAGGACGGCGCCCACTGACTTGGCCCCAGAACCTTACAGGCCTGTTAATCCTTGAACCTGCTCTTGCGGAACTCCGGCGTCTCCTGCGGACAGCAACCTCGACAACCTCGGAGGACCTGCCTGCCTTGAACCTTCCAACAGACTGGGACTCCCAAGAGCAGTGGTTCTGCTCCAACAGCAATACCCCTGGTGCCAGCCAAGAAGCGCAAATCCAGCACACTCTGCACCCGCCAAGCCCAGCCTGTGCCTTAGTGTCCCAAGACCACGAGGACGTCCCCCCGGCGACTGTGACCAGAAGTGCAGTATCCAAAGACCCTCCTCGATGAACCAGACGACGCCTGCAGCCTCAGAACCAGGGACCCCTCCAACCGTGACCAGCTGAGGGTAAGATTTCCTGACACCAAAAGACACCCCCTACACCCGGTGCCCTGCGGCTCCCTGTGCCTTCCTTTGGGGTACCTACCTCTTCTCCGAGATCCCAACTTACCTCTCGAAGTGGTGGTCGCACCTGAAGAATCTCCACCCCGAGTCTTCAACCTTTGTTCACTTTTTAACTTTCCCATTGGATAACATTGATCGCCCGATGGCTCAAAAGCACCCTGCACCCAGCCGCCCGAGTGCCGCTGGAAGTGCAACACCTACCCTACTCTACTTCCCCACTTGCCCTGAGTAAGTGACCAGGAGGTGATAAAGGAGTAGCGCACAGCCTATTTGTCAATCGTAGTAATGCTCTTTGTTTTTGAAATAGTTTGAAAACGTTGGAGGGTGCTGCCTGGGTGACGTCTCTTGTCAAATGCGTCCACAATGATACTCCACAAGTTGTGCTCCTAATGGTCCATTAGTCACATCCCCTAGCGCACACCTCTCTTTCTCCTTGGTAAATCCCAGGATTCCTTACAAAAAGGAATTACAGGAAGACTCTTAATTTCGTTAAGTTGAAATGTTCTTATTTATTTCATAAGTTCATTTGATTCATGAAATTATCTCTTCATTTCATTGTTAATGTCTCATAATTCTCTTGTTGACATCATCATTTGAAATCAGTCCAATGCATTTCGGGCATTGACACCCTTCATCGGGGACCATATGCTAAAAGAAAACAGTAGCGGTATATTCAATACTATTCCAATAATGAACATGACACATACATAAACTTTGTTGAGAATGCACAAATCGAAACAAAGACATTTTACAAACCTACAGCGAAAAACAGTCTTCTGTCATATAAGAGTTTCCATCCAAAGCCATTACGAGAAAATCTACCATACAGTCAATTCCTAAGACTAAAAAGGAACTGTAGCAAGGCAGGCGATTACAACAAACAAGCTAGAGAACTAAGCCAGAAACTAAGGAAAAGAGATTATCCTCTAACAACAATAGCGAAATGCCAGAAAAGGGCAAAACATCAACCTAGAGAATGTCTATTTCAAACAACAGTGAAAGAACCAATTACTGACCTTGTGACATGCGTGACAACATACAATCCAGCGTCATACGCAGTACAGAAAATTGTTAACAAGAATTGGCGAATCTTGACGTCAGGAAAATTAAACTGGCCTAAACCCAGATTCGCGAATAAAAGAACTCAGAATATAAAAGACATACTCGTACACACGCGACCACAGAAACATCAAAAGATTGAAGTGACAAGGAATGTGGGTATGGTCCCAATAACAGGTCATTACCCATGTGGAACCTGCGTGGTGTGCAAACTAACTACAGTCACAAAGACACTACAGCTTACCGAATCATTACTTTGGACACAAAGACAACACACAAATTGTAATTCGTCACATGTCATCTATATGATTTTACGCCCATGCGGAAAGAAATACATCGGAATGACCTGCAGGAAAATTAAGATAAGGATCGGAGAGCATAAAAGTAATATCAAGACGAAAAAGAACACAACGAAACTGTGCGCCCACTTTGTAGGACATAAAGCTGAAGATCTCAGATGGACTGTAATAGAAATGTTATAAAATAAAACCCATAATGCAGAAAGAATCCTATTCGAAAAGGAACAGAGATGGGTGGACCGACTAAAAACGAAACATGGAAGGACTGAATGATGATGTGCCTTGGCACCAATTTGCTAAATGAAGAAAGTCAGTCCTTAACACAACTGGATGCCCTCATGACGATAACCCCCACAACCACCAAATGAACTAGGAAATGATAATGGTTATATAAGAGCAATACACAATCCTTGATGCCTGATATTCAAGGAACCTGTATCAGAAGAGATATGTATACACGCCTCCAGGATGTGTTAACTCGACATGAATATCCTGGGTATCGCAAAATAGAGAAACAGATGAGATTACTAACCAGAGTTTACAATAGAGGTCAGAAACGATTGTAATGCCCATAATATTAGAAAGAACCGGGGAGTAAGGCCCAGACAACCACATTTGTCTGCTCTCATTGTTTATTATCACTTGCTAGACGAAAAGAGCAATTGCATTGTGCTTCATTAGCACGTAAATGACACTAGCGTAATATAATAGATCCAAAATCAGTTGCCATACAGCAGAGAAGGTAGTGGCAAGTATACAAAGAGGTATTTGAATCATCATTAAAATGTCACCCTTATTTCTGTGTGTGAACCAATAATTGCAGAAAATAGACATGAAATTAAACGTTTAAAAGAAATACTACAAGTGGAATATGACAACTAACACTCCGATTTACACATAGTCCTGTTTTTATGTCGACTTCCACTCGTAGTAAAAGTAAAGGACGCCCGGGATGTGTATTCCATGTCCGGGGCCAGAGCCAGAACTAGACGCAGAAACGCTGCAAGCGGGTAAGATGAACACCCGAGAGAGATTTCCAGCGCATAAGTAAACTGTTGTCTTACTTACAGCCTGGGATCAGTGTATCCTTAACCCCTGAAGAAACGCGTATAAAAGACCACAGAGGTAATAATAGTCACTCGGGAAAATAAACAGAGAATTATTAACGAGTGAAAAGTTACTAATCACTTCTACATCAAGCGGTAACTTCGAGAACTTATATAGGAAATGCTACACGTAACTTCACATGGTGAATATATACTGAATTAAATGTCGGACCATTTTGATAAAGTTGGCAAAGATAACGGGCCACTTTTAATCATAGAAGCAGAACATTAATCTAATAAAAACCATCCAGCCATAGCTGAACTGCGACAGCCGCTATACCTGTATTACCCTAGTAAGAATTTAGGCAATGAAAAGCCAACTGTAGTTTAACTCAAATTGAGTAGAGAATTACATATTAATGTGTGCTGTGTTATATGCGTACCCCGCATTGTTTGTTTATGTTTCTGTATTTACAGGTGCACCATTACCTCGACAAGAAACATAGTGGCCACACAAAAAACACTTAAATTACTGCACAAATCGTGTGAGTATTATTGTTTAAGTCCTGGCGAATGCCCCATAGACCCGGCTGGGCATGGTGGGGCAGAAACATGTTGACCGTCTCTAAGTGGTATAATAGGATCCAGTAACACGATCTACCAGTATACCCACGTATATTTTTTAATAACAACCCTCATCCAACCTTAATTAAAAGTAACTTCAGGCTGTAGGCTTGTTTTTTATAACATTTTTGAGGGCGATTACCTATCTCTGGACACTACTCTGCTATCCAGAGGTTGCCTCAGGCTTGAGGCTTGCATACAGCACAATTAATAAACCCAATGATAATGCAATAACGCATGTGTGAGGCGGAGATCCAAGATATACCGCCAATGGCTTTACCATGCGTTTATGAGGGTTTTTTAAAGTGAAACCTAGGTAACGCGGTTTGCAAGTGTCCATTCTCATTTTTATTTTTGAATGTTTACATGGGGAAACTGAATGGACAGATATTCCTCCTCCCTACCTGGTGATTAGTATTGGTTCTAAAATAAAACAACTATCTTTTGATACAAAACAATTGGCCTAGAGTTCAGTTCTTGAGTGTGTGAAACCTTTTGCTGACTGAGTGTGTACAACAAATGCTTTACACTGTCCTCTGATAATGCCTTACTGCTCGACAAAGCTACCACTTTGGAGAGTAAGGTTATATCTAACTTTAACCTCTGTCATACCTCTGGAGGCTGGGGACTCTATACACACTGTACCTTACTTTGGTCCAGTATATATAGAGCCACGTTCTTACACTGGGGTTTTCCCTTCGAACTGGAAACAGGCCATGCTAATACCTATTCTAAAAAAACAGACGCTGATTCTTCTGTTTTTAAAAACTACCGCCCTATTTCTCTTCTACCAAAACCAGCCAAAGTCCTGGAAAAGGTAGTTCAGGAGCAATTATCAAGCTATTTCGAGTCCTGCCATCTCTTACATGACTCGCAGCCCGGGTTTAGATCCGGATATAGCGCTGAGACTGCGCTGTTGGAGGTTTCTGAGACCATTCGCGAATGGGTGGACGCAGGTGAAGCAGCAATGCTGGTGCTCCTCGACCTGTCCGCTGCATTCAATATGGTCTCTCATTCTATTCTGCTTGAGCGACTTCACAGTCTCTGGATTTAGGGTATCCCTCTGTCCTGGATCAGATCCTTTCTAATTGACCGCACTCAACAGGTCTCCCTTCAGCAATTTGTTTCCAAGGAGAAACCACTGAGTTGTGGAGTTCCTCAGGGCTCCGCGCTGAGCCCGCTATTTTTATACGTATATCTCTCACCTCTGGCCTCAGTAGTAGAATCTTTTGGTGTCACAGTGATTTCCTATGCTGACAATACAAAATTGGTGTTTTCATTTAAGGATCACTCTGAAGCAGCCTTCTCTAATTTCAGATGCTGTTTGAGTAACAGCTCAACTGGATGGCATTAAAAAAGCTTAGGTTCAACTCTGATAAAACCGAGGTGCTGTTTTTTAATAAAAAAAAAAACCCTCTGCCACTTTTATGGTGGCTACTTGAGTTGAACCCCCCTCAGGAACCTGTTGACTCAGCCAGGAATCTTGGATTCTGGTTTAACAACGAGTTATCCAGTAAATCTCAAATTAACCGGGTTTCCTCAGCTTGTTTCGGTAAATTACACATGATTCATAAAATTCTCCCCTTTCTCCCTCGGGAGTCTCGGTGGACCATCGTTCATGCCCTGATTACCTCACATCTGGACTATGCAAATAGTCTGTGTGCTGGGAATCCTGCTTGCCTGATCAAACGCTTGCAGATTGTTCAGAACGCGGCAGCCAGGCTGATCTATAACATCCCATATCGCCATTCGATCTCTCCCCGCCTGAAGAAGCTCCATTGGCTTCCAGTGATTTGACACATTCAGTTTAAGTCGCTGGTTTGAGCTTTTAGAGCTTTGCAGGGTCAGGGCCCAGCCTACCTTAGAGCTTGACTTAAGCATGCTCAGTCTAACCGCTCACTCAGATCGAACAACCTTTGCTTCTTAGTGACTCCCCGCTCCAGAATGGGTGGCAGAGCTTTTGCAGTGATTACTGCCAAAAACCCGGAATATAAGTAACAAAAGTGAGAGAGAGAGAGAGTTATCGTATGGATTCGTTCTCCCTAACCGTATACGCATAAACATAGAGAATCCAACTGTGAATAGGGGGTGTTCCCTACAGTGGTAGGGAGCACACAGTGTTTGTAAAATACCCCTCACACACCAATTAGCATTCTAGATTGCCGGATGTGGTTATTTGCCCTTATTAGGTAAATCCGGTTTTGTGGATAATTGTTGTCTGACGTTCTTAACGTAAATGGCGCTGATACGCCTGCTCAGATGTGAAATGCTGATCCCCTGCTAGCGCATGCGTCGGTGTGAGAAGCTATGTCATCGCGCGTGAGCACGCGCGTTGACACTGAATTCTCTTAGCTCTGTCATTGCAACTAACGCGCAGTGCCAGGGTGAGACGCAGAGTCCTCGTGAGTGCTCACGCGTGCTCTAATACACGGAGATTGCTCGGCCCGGTAAATAATCCACTTGGACGAGGAGCCAGGCCCTTTTTAATTATCACTCACTTAAACCCCACCACTCACGCACATTATTCTTCGAACCCTCACATGCACCACACATAGATACCTAAGTAAGTGCTCCCGCGTAGTCGTAGGTCGCAGCACGCCGCATCCCGTAGAGGGGTGCGAAGTCCCCAATGATGAAGCATGACACCAAAGGTCCTTTTGGTGTGTGAGGGGTATTTTACAAACACTGTGTGCTCCCCACCACTGTAGGGAACACACCCTATTCACAGTTGAATTCTCTATGTTTATGCAAAAACCCGGAATAGCCTGCCACTGTCCTTGTGTATGGCTGAATCCGAATCCATTTTCAGACGCAACTTGAAGACCTGGCTGTTTTCCAACTCTTAGCCTGCTATTGGTACCCGCATCTGCCGCCTGCCTTAGCGCCGGGACGCCCCTGTTGGGGGTAGCTTTGCGCTTTATAAGTTTCAAACATAAATAAACAAATAAATACTTTCTTCCCCTGAGGTCCTGCGGGGCTTTGGAAGTGTACTCTTATGGTGGATTGTTACGGGAAGGGCTAAAGTTCTAATGTAAAGTTTTTGATTAGGACGAAGCTGGTTGGTGTATCCAATTCGCTCTCCATCACCATCAAATTGCACCTTTGTCCCTGGAGACCACGATTATTGACTATCATTTGCTGTTTGTGCTTCTTGGTGCTATTTCTACTTAAAACGTTGAAATTCATATCTGCTTGTTGGATTTGTATCATTTTGGTGTTGTTTTATGTATTACATTGTACTCTATATGTCTAATTTGTTTTGGGATATTTATTGTTTTGCAGTTCAACTTTATTACTGTTTTAGTACTGATTAAATACTTAACCAATTGTATCTACGATAAGCCCATGTGTTCTGTGCCGTAGCACCAAGGGGGTTGAGCTCAGGTTTAATTTGTGACTTTTGTAGTTACCCCTGACAAGAATTGTCATTATTACTTGAGGTGGGTACTTAAGTCCCTCAATTAATTACCCAATTTCTTACCGGGGATTTTTAGTGTTTAGGGATGGACGTGGTAAAGGGAGATATGGATTTTTTCAGGATGTTTGGGCAGGTAGAGGTAAAAAGGGGTAAGGAGCAGGAAGGTGAGTGAAGGTAAGGAGTTGTTTGGCTTCAGGGACAGGTAGAGATTAGGGTTTGTTAGGGTTCAGTGGTGGGTCGAGGTAAAGGGAGGGAAGGGGTTTTAAGGGTTCAGGGCTTGAAGTAAAGAGAGGTAAGGGGTTTCTAGGGTTCAAGTGCTGGTAGTATTGAGGTGGTTAGGGTTTTTTAGGGTTCTAGGGCAGGTTGATGCAATGGGAGTTGAGGAATTTCTAGGGTTCAGGAATGGGTATTGGTAAAGGCAGGTAAGGGTTTCTAGGGTTCAGGGGCAGGTAGAAGTAAGAGGAGAAAGAGGTTTAGGGATCAGAGGCAGGTAGTGGGAAAAGGATGTTAAGGTTGAAGGGTAGGTAGAGGTTAAGGGAGGTAAAATCTTTTAAGGTTCAGGTGAGGGAAGAGATACAGGTCTCCAAGGGATGTTTAGGGTTCAGGGGTTACTAGAGGTAAAAGGAGGTAAAGGGTTTTTAGGATTCTTGGGCGGTTGGGAAAAGGGGGTAAGAGGTTTCTCAGGTTCCGGTGCGGGGAGATGTAAAGGAAGGTAGGGGTTTTTAGGACTCATGGGCAGGTAGAGGTAAAGAGAGTTTAGGGTTTTTTGGGTTTAGGGGTGAGTAGGGGTAAAAAGGAGGTACGGGTTTTTATGGTTCTGGGGAGGGAAGAGGTAAAGGGGAGTAAGGGTTTTAACTAAAAAGGTTGGACTTGTGAGGCTACCCCCAAACAAAGGAAAAAAACTGAAAAAAAGAACAACTGAGTTCGTTGTGCTAGGATGTTAACTAACCATGCCCAGATATTAGCAGGGAGTGCCTAATTAGCTGTCCCGCCTTATCAGAGACAGGTACTTTTTTCTTTGCACTGTAGGTGGTTAATGCCTGATCCCTGATACAATTGACCTGACGCTCCTCGCCCTCTTTTTGCATGCCTCCTTTTCAATAAACTGAGGCTCGAGTTACAATAAAGTTCCCCATCACATCACCTGTTGTTTTTGACTTATGGTCCCTATCTTCTCCTGCTGACAAGCACCACCAGGGCTGATGCTTTCTCATTGCCCTCCAGGCTTGACTTCAAGTTTCAAATAGGGTAGTGCTGAGAATGGGATGGCGGGCTAAATAACCCAGGGCAAGCCAGACAGTGGGTTGTGCATGAAGATCCCAGTCATCAATAGCCATGAGCTGGATGCACACAGCAAATTCTGGTTTCCTCTCTCCCGCCTTTATCCTCACAGGTGCAGGCTGCATTCAGCGGTAACAGGACCTTCGAAGATGGTCTGTGGGTGGTGGTAGGTCAGCAGGTCAAGAACCCGCCCTTTATCGGTGCAGCTTTCATGTGCTAATGACCCTTTAAACTACGGAGATGACCTGGAAAATTCTTATGTCCACTGGTACCTCCACCCATGTCCCCCGTACCCCCCTCACTCCAAAATCTAGGGGGCGGGAGATGAATCATATGTGTGTCCCAAACTTCCTACACCCAGGCTTGTGCATGAGCAGTAGCAATCACCATTCCCACCTGTCAGATAATGAAGACAACAGAGTGGCAGAGGTTTCTTCTGGCAGCGAAGAGCTTGGCAAATGAAAATATTGCAATGGCAAAACTCCTCTGACGAATTCAAGTACATTTTAATTGATCCCCAAACATCTAGGGTTTTGATAAACACGTTTGTGGAATTTAGAAAGAGGGAACATAGAGCAATTTCTTTATCAAGATCTAAATGGAAACAGTCTTTTGCAAACGATATGACCTAACTGCAGAGTTAACCTAAAAAAGAAATGTTAAAGAGAACCACATTTTTTAATGTGGGTCCTTGTAACATCTGCCGAATAAAAGTGGTTTCCCATGTGGAAACCAAAGAGCTAGGTTCCATTCTATGCAAGTGTTTCCTATGATGCTGGAGAGCATAGGATTCCACCAGAGTTAGACTGATCCAGTGCATTAATGGCTTACCCCAAAAAATCTTAGAATGAAGACAGCCAATACACTTGGGAAAACGTAATTCAGAAACTTGAGAAACAAATCTCCCTCACTATGCCAATGCCTCAGATCCCTTAGAAAGGTACCCAATAATAAGCCTAAAGTCAGCAAAAACCTGGTGCTTTGTACTCCTAACACAACATCAATGGAGAACCCCAACCCCTACAAACCTAGCTATTAAACAGCCAGTCCCCAAAGGAAAGCAGATGGAAACTCTGATGGCCCTCAAAAGTTTAAACAGGTGCAGCACCAATCCTAGGATTGCACAGCACCTGGTGCGTGTGTATTCAAAACCTATTCAAAGAGAGAGGTACCTGTCTGCATGTTTAGATCATAGTTACAGCGTGGACAGGCTACTCCAAATAACAATGACCTACGAGGGGATGGCTACTGTTGTAAGGTATGATGTACAGATGACCAGAGGTAGCCAGGAGGTAGATTTCCATGTAGAGGATTTATTCATGAGAAGTTACAGGTTACAAGTTGTAGTGGAATGCCTGATGAGAGAGTGTGTAGAATGTTGATTCCCTTTTGACCTTCTTGGAACCTGTAACATCTTATGAATAAACCCTCTACATGAAAATATACCTCCTGGCTACCTCTGGTCATCTGTACTATATACCTTACAACAGCTACTTCTCAATTCATGGAACACCATAGGATCAATACAAATAGCAGATTACCAAGTGACAGTAGCAGGATTTTCTTGATGCTGACTTGAAATATCACTTAAGTGAGAATGGTGTAAGAATTGTCATATTCACCAAGTCATCCACCTATACATTCATTTCAGTGACGTAAGCACCCATCCCAATTCTCTGTAACCCCCATGTCACTCATGCAGTAATTGTACATGTTCTGTGAGAGATTAAACCTAGTACTGGTCGGATCTGTTCCACGGGAAATGGAAAATTGCACATTTTGCCTATTGTGAGAAAGGGATCATTGCTTTGCTACTGCCATACTGTCCAATTTCAGTGAGGAAGTAGAGCACTGCTGCTGCACAATTTTTACCTGTCTTGTAACGGGAGAAAGTTTTGCTGGTGCTACCCCAGGTGTATCTGCCCTCTGAACTTGAGGAGCTTGCACTGTTTCTGCTCAAGGTGTACCTGTTCTATGAAGAGGGCTATTTAAATGCACTTGCATAATATGCCGAGACAAGTCATAAACTTTTATTGAACTCAGGGCAAAAACTAGTTGCGAGGCCATTGCCCAAAGACTCTGGCTTCAGTTACAGATTCACAGCTTCACCAAAGAGTGTGACCCTGGGCCATTACTTTTCTTCCGTATGCCTCTTTTTCTGTGATCATCTAATTTAAGAGCACCTTGAAATATTTCAGTTCAAGATCTGCACTGTAAAAAAGCTCTCTTGTATATGGTTTAATGGACCACAATGTTACTCTGTCTATAACAACAATAAAGGCTTTGTGTAGGCGACTCAAGACAACTGATTTGCTTTTTGGGTCGCTAATAAAACAGTCATCATGGCTGAAGGGGGAATAAATGACATACCCATCCAGGATCTGAATTGCACAATGTCTAATCAGGAAACCTGTTTTCAGTCCTTGCTTCTAAGCATGACCAAACAGTGGGACCCTGGGCAATTACTTTTCCCCACTGTGCCTCCTTTTCCATGACCATATCTGAGAGCACCTTCAAATAGTTCAGTTGAGGATACACACTGTACAAAAATCTCTCTTATGTATGGTGTGATATACCCCAATGTTGCTTCTTCTAAAAAAAATAAGGGTTTATATAGGAGAAACAAAACTACTGACTTTCCTCTTGAGTCAATAATAAAAGGCAGAAAGGTTGTGGTTCACTAATTCTATTAAAGGCCACTCGTTGCAGTGATATAACGTTAGCTCATCCACATACAATTTTAATATGTCTGGAAATTTAAAAAAGGGAAAACATAATGGCTGACATAACCACACCCAACCTAGGGAACATATAACTAGAAGATTGTACACCAGTTAACATTAGTACTCTTGAATGCCTCTCAGCGCAAGATATGGTACGCAGTATGAAGCATACCACATAAGGCAGATGAGTGTTCATCATCCTATATGAGTAAAATGGATGAGAGGGCGTGGCTTGGCCACCGGCGAAAATGGACGTGTGAGCTCCGTGCTCCGTACCTGCCTTCCCCAATTATCCTGTTGCACTTTCTCCTGATCTCCCTAATGGACTAGGATTGTCCGCTTCCCCAGCCGCGGACATCGAGGTGCAGCCCGGAGCGGCGAGTCAGGCTCGGCGGCGGTGCACCGACGAGCCGCGAGCGAGATCTAGTAGGCGGCGCCGGCCATCTTCTGCGGCCTGTGCGCCCGGCATCATCCCCGGCCTCAATTGATTGTGTGGCCGCCTGGCAGTGAGGGCCGACCAGTCGCTGCCTGTGGTGAGGGTCGGGGCCCCCGACTTTGCGGCTGACCGGCGGCGGCGGACGACGAGCCGACCCGGTGGGGGATCGACGTGGTGCCCAGTGGGGTGTACACGCGGTGGAGAGGACTCCAAGCTTCCTGCGGCTGCTAGGGCCCGGCGGACGCGGCAACAGAGGGACTGCCTGCTCGACGCTTGGCCGCTTGTGTTCCTCGGCGGGCTGCTGCTCGGACTCTGGGGGCTGCGTGCGGCCCGAGGCCTGCCTGGCGCTGCGGTGACTCTGTGGGGGTGCTCTGCTTGCACTGGACGGCAGGGCTGCGGCGCTGGTGTGCCCTGGTGACTGCAGAGGGCCCGGGGAGACGACACAGCGGGCTCCTGTGCCAGCCGCGGCCTGCGGGACCGCACTCCTCTTCAGTTGGGGGATTGCATAGTGGACTTGCCGGTTGCGGCTGGCGCGTGGCGCTGGGGCCCTGGAGGAGTGCCCGGGGGCCTGGTGGGGCCTGATACCGGGAGGGGCCAATTGCTGTGGAACGAGGGCGCTGGCGCCTCCTGCCTGGGGCGGGCGTCGTCTACCGCTGAAACTACGGCGCTGAGGCGGGCGCGCTTGCCACCGCACACCCGGTTGCCCATACATCTGTGCGGAGGGGCGGCTCAACGTCGGAATCTACTAGTGGCGTTTGCCCGGGGCTGGGCGGCACACCGGACCAGTTCTGGGAGTGGGTTACTAGACCCGAGGACTCATGTGGTGCTGCCACGTGCGCGGCTGGGGAGGCGGACCTTTGGTTTGCGTGAATGAGCTCTGGCCCACCGGCTCAGTGAGGACTCCTGGTGGATCTGATTTGAGGAGTGCCCCGCGCCTGTTGACCGAGTGCTGGAGACCGGCTGCCGCCATGGGGAAGCGCCTGAAACCACCTCCTGACCCTGCAGAGGACTCGGTGAGTGGTCATGACCCTGCTTTGTCCTGTGGTTCGGCGGCGGGCCTTCCGCAGAGCCAACTGGATCAGATCTTGAAAGCCATCACTGACACCAGAGAGGCCTTGCATCACGACATTGCTCAGGTATCCACTAGTTTGGGGCTTCTGCAAGCAGATCACGGCAAATTGGCAGACCGGGTCAAACAAGCTGAGGCTCGTTGGACACACTGGAGCCCTCTCACAAGGCGTCTGAGGCTTCACTGAGTGAACTGCAGCAGCGGGTGCACTTGCTTGAGAAGAGGGCAGAGGATGCGGAGGGACGCAATCGCCGCAACAATATCCGCGTGGTGGGCCTGCCAGAAAAAAATGAAGGTTCTGACATGTAGGGCTATCTTGAAACCTGGCTGCGCGACGTGGTAGTCCCGGAGGGTCTGACGCCATTTTACACGCTGGAACGCGCTCACCTTGTGCCGGCCCGGCCTCCTGCTGTTGGTCGGCCTCCTCGGCCAGTGGTGGCGTGCCTCCTGCACTACAGACACCGGGACATCATACTGCAGAAGGCTCGAGCACTGGGGCCCTACCAAGTGGACAATGCCCGTGTTTCCGTCTACCCGGATTATTCCCTGGAGGTCCAGAGGCTGCGCTCCACCTTCCTGGCGGTCAAGAAGGCTCTCCGTGAAGAGGGTATCCTTTAATCTCTCCTGTTCCCGGCCCGCCTGCAGATCATGATGGAGGGCAAATCCTCCTTCTACAATTCGCCTGAAGAGGTGTGGGACTGGCTGGAGCTGTACAGGGCCGGCGCAGATGCTCTTCTGCCTTCTGGGAAGCCGCGAGACGCCGCACCGAGGCCTCGACGGAACAGGAGAACCCGGAGGCGACCACCAACTGCTCGGACCCCCTCTGTGTCACAAACTGAACTGGAACGCAGGGAGGCCCTCCGGGCGGTCTCTACCATTTCCAGGACAGCGGAGTCGGTCTCGGCGATGGAATCGGGCTCCCGCAGGGGCACTGAGGATGGGTCGTCGGAGGGCTCGGGCGGTGGCGGCCCTGCGCCACCTCATGTCACTCCTGGGACTGCAGATGGCTTGCTGGACGAATGACCCGTGTGCCCCCCCTCGCTGTGGTATTGTATATGCTGATGTGCTCATGCTATGAGTTGGGGAGTGGGACATCTACCCCGGGCCGGCTAGGGGTTGTTGGGCTGCTACCTCGTACACTTAATGGCTCCTGCCACTGACACAGTGGGGATGTGGGACACCTGGGAAGTACTGCGGGAGGCCGGGTTTGCGGTATGTAGGGGCTCGCGGTCCGTTGGATGTGGTGCCGACCCCCCCCGCCGATCTCACACCTATTGTGAGACTCTGGTAGTTGCCAGAGGCTGTTCTTCTTGGGACTTTTGCATTTGGATGGGTTTCTGCGGTTTAGTGCCTATTCTGGGGATGGGTGGGATACAGGTTTGTTGGGTGGTTCTGGGACTCAGGTTTTGGGGTGCGGTCAGTGCGCCTGGAGTTTTTTCATTCATTAGAACTGTACCTGTTATTGTGAATGGGGACCCTACCTGAGCTGAAGTGTGTAACCTGGAATGTACGGGGACTGAATTCCATGCTGAAACGTCATAAAGTGCATGCCTATCTTGTTCGCAGGGGGATTCAGGTAGCTTTCCTGCAGGAGACGCATATTGACCAGACGGAGGGGCGGGCTTTGCAGCGCAGGTGCCGGGGCCAGTTGTTTTATACCGTGTACTCGGCCTTTGCAAGGGGAGTTTTAATCTGGGTGAGAGCAGGGGTTCCCTTCCAGCCCTTGATGACAGTCATAGACCCTGAGGGCAGATTTGTAGCTGTGCAGGGCCGACTGGATGGGAGGGACGTGACGCTTTGCAGTGTTTACGCCCCAAATGTGGAGCAGCCTGCCTTTTTCACACGATTGTCGTGGAAACTGGCGACAGTCCTGGCCAATACGGTCCTGCTCGGGGGGGATTTTAACTCTGTGTTGGATGTGGAATTAGACAGAACTCACCCACCACTAGCACAATCAGCAGCTCACAGGCTAGCGAAGAGTAGGCGAGAGTGGCAAGATAGCTGGGGCCTGGTCGATGCATGGCACACTCAACACCCTGTTGAGAGGGATTATTCCTTTTACTCCCCCCCGCATGCTCTGCATGTTCGACTTGACAGCATTCTCTGCTCGCCAGACACTCAGTGTTTGATCCGCCACAGCGAATACCTGGCTAAAACAATATCTGACCATAACCCGTGCTTGGTGGTGGTCCAATGGACACGGCAGCGCCAAGCTATCCTAACGTGGCGGTTGAACCCGCTGGCGCTGGAGGACGCGGCTTTTAAAGCTGATGTACGTACCGGGGTGGAAGGCTATTTTACTGCTAATGAGGGCACGGCATCGAGCAGGGCGTTGGAGTGGGACGCCTTTAAGGCGGTGATTCGGGGAGTCTGTATCTCAGCTACCGCGGGAGCCCGCAAGACTCTCCTGCAGGATGTCGCACTGAGTGAGGATCGCTTGCTCGCGGAGGAGCGACGTAGTCATACGACTCCAGAGGCTCACGGAGCCGTTTCAGCTGCGCGAGAGGAGGTTGCGTCCAAGATGGAGAAGCTCCGCTGCTTTGACTATACGGAGTATCTTGTTAGAGCTCATGCTGAACGCGACAAGGTGGGCTCCCTACTGGCCTGGCTGGCCAATCCTGGGACTCGCGGTACTCCGGTTGAGGCTTTGGCTACCCCGGAGGGGCACCTGGTCTACACTCAGTCGGAGATCAACGGCCAATTCTTGGCATACTATGAACGTCTCTATAGGAACACGATGTCGAGTGCACCTGCGGAGCTTGACGACTTCCTGCTTGCGGCGCGGCTTCCCCAGCTCGATCCGGACCATGTGGACCGCTTAGGCGGGGACATCGCCGAAGGGGAGATACGCGCAGCTATTAAGCACATGGCTCGCCGCAAGACCCCTGGTGTGGATGGTCTATCGATTAAATTTTATGCAACATACGCGGATGTGTTGGTCCCGCGGTTGCATGCTGTTTACCGGGAAGCCTGGGATACTGGGGCTTTACCTGCGACCGCTCGCGAGGCTTTGGTGATACCCTTACTGAAATGTGGTGGCGATGCCAGCTCTCGCTCGGCCTATCGCCCGCTTTCCATGCTCACGACTGACTATAAGATCCTGAGTAAGGTTCTTGCAACGCGGCTTCTTCCTCACATGCGGGCTTTGGTACACCCTGATCAGGCGGGCTTTATTCCCCAACGCACCACTGCTACCTGTGTGCGTCGGCTGCTTCGGATCATGGGGGGTAATGTTGAAGGCTTACCTGAGGCCGCTGTCCTTTCGATTGATATCGAGAAGGCCTTTGACAGCGTAGAGTGGCCGTACCTGCTCCGGGTACTGGGGGCCTTTGGACTGGAAGAGGGGTTTGTGAAGTGGACTGCCTTGCTTTATGCTGCAGCCACCGCTCCAGTCAAGACGGGTGCTACCATCTCAGCCGCGTACCGGGTCGGTCGGGGGACGCGGCAGGGATGCTCCTTGTCCCCTCTATTATTCGCGCTGGCTATTGAACCGCTTGCGGCTCACGCCCGGATGGGCCAAGCGTATGAAGGTCTCTTGCTGAGAGGTGATTCCCATTACATCTCCCTCTATGCAGACAACTGTTTGATGTTTTTGGCAGACACCAGCAGCTCCCTTCATGGTGCCGAGCGCTTGCTCCTTGATTTTGGCCACCTCTCGGGACTACGAGTCAACTGGGGAAAGTCTTGTCTTTTCCCGCTGACGCGGCAGAAGGATGAGTCCCAGCCGGATGGTGACCTGCGCTGGGAATACCATTGCCTCCCTTACCTGGGTGCGCATATCTATCACTCTTCCCAGGCCCTCTTGGAGGGTAAAATTGAAAGAGCGATCAGGAACCTGCAGGGCTCCATGGGATTCTGGCGGACGCTGCCTCTGTCGGTCGCAGGGCAAGTGGCATTACTGAAAATGGTGGCGCTCCTCCGCTTATTGTATCTGTACGGCACCCTACCAATCTGGGTCCCGGCGTCGGTTTTTCGCAGACTCCGTTCTTTAACCTCCGGGTTCATCTGGGGGCCGGGCAGGCGGCGTGTCGCGCTGGCCACTTTGATGCGCCCTAGGGCGGATGGGGGGCTCTCGCGGTCCCGGATTTCGAATGGTATTACCTGGCGGCGCAACTGCAGTGGCTTACCCAGGCGGTGGCTTTGGAGTTCCGGGGACCGGAGGGGATGCAGGGCAGATTGTTCCCCAGACATGTCATCTCTTTTATAATTCTGGGCCAGAAGATGGACCTTACCCAGCTCACTCTGGAGGAGCGTACTCTTCGCAGCTGTTGGCTTCGTTGCCACAGACGCTCGGGTACCGCTCGCCCGTATGCCCCTGAAATTCCACTAGGGATGTGCACAGCCTTCCCACATGGGGGTGACTGGTCTGCGCTGGCAACCTGGGAGGAACTGGGGTTGCATATGCTTGGTGATCTTTACAACGATGGTACGCTGCTTACATTCCAAGAGTTGCGTGACTCTTATGACCTCCCGAGAGGTGATTACTTGCTACACGCTGCGCTGGTGGCCGGTATTCAGAGACACTGGAAGGGGGGCTCATCGAGCCACCGACGTCTGTGAGCTGCCAATATGTGGTCATGGTGGCCGGTACTTACAAGGCCGTCACCTGCCTCTATCGGAGGCTCTCGACTGAAACCCTACTGCCCATGGATGGGTTACGTGCCAAATGGGAGTGTGATGTTGGGCGACCGATCCCTGAATCGACGTGGCCGCAGCTGGTACGCCGCGCATGGAAGGGCACTAGGAATGCCAGGTTCCAATTGGTCCAGTTCTTTACGCTGCACCGTGCATACCTGACGGCAGTTAAGATTTCGCAATATTTTGAGGGCGCATCATCGCTCTGTCCACGCTGTGGGACGGCTGGAACGGACTTTGCACACATGTTTTGGTCCTGCGATGGGCTGACTGGTTACTGGGGAGCGGTGCTGGCTTGCCTGAATGCTGTCACGGACCGTCAGATAGAGGTGGATATGGGCCCTTGCTTATTGTTATGGTTCCCTCACACCCCCCGGACTCGGGTCACTAGCAAGTTCTATGATTTGGGCTTGATTTTAGCCAAAAGAGAGATCACCATGCACTGGAAGTCCAACCAGGGTCCCAGCTACTTGCGTTGGAGGGCCGCTCTGCTGCGTTGGGCGAGGGCTGAGAGCACACTACGACTGCAACAGGCCAGGCACTTAGACAACGACAAGGCCTTGGATGTAGCTAGAGCATGGGAGGCCTTGGTGGTGGCGCTCCAGCATCCTGGGGGTAATCTGAGTGAGGAAGCAGATGGGGCGGCAACATAGGAGTGATACTTTAGTGGGTACCCTACTTCCAACGTAACACACGACTACTACATGAATGACAAGGGTTCTGAGGGGACGGTTCCCCCCATCGAATTTGATTATATCTGGCGGTTTGACAAGAGAGGAAGTATCTATTGGTAGTAAGCTCACTAGGGAAGAACGGAGGACGCACTGACAAGGGTGGGAGGGGTGAGGGGCGGGGATTGTTATGGGGGTTGTTCTATAAATGGCTTACTATACGGAAAGTGTTATCATCCTGGATTGTCATTATTCAATGCATTATTTTGCTGACTGTATCAATCTCTTTTTTGGATATGATTGCCGATAAAAATTGTTTTTACAAAAAATGAGTAAAATGGATGAATGGTACTATAAGTAAATGCACCCCCCTCCCCAAGCGCCTTGAGACCCTCTGAGTGAGTAGTGCGCTATATAAATCTCTGAACTTGAACTTGAACTACTATCATAAAGGGTTTTGCAGTTTTTTTCCCAGGAGTTTTGTACCTCCTGATTGTTTATAACTGCTTATGGAAATTGTACAACAGTCCTTTAATGCCTGTCGCTTGCTCTTTAGTGTGTTTTTTACCTGTGTTGCACTAGTCCTATATGTGTGAATTGTGGGACTTCCTTCTGGTATTTGTGCTCAAAGAAGCTTGTGCTGCATGGGTCCATGTTATATCTTTATTGTGTTGTGGTGCTAGGTATTAAACGTTTCACTACAATAAGAAAAAACAAGTCACATTGCCAATGCTTGTTTTAATGCATGATATGAGTGAGAGAGCGAACCCTTACAAAATTTGTGAGCAGAGTTTACTTTTGGTTTTATACATGAAACAAGTAGTTGTTGAAATGGACTAGATGAATTTGTAAAATGTCAAAACATAGCTGACAAGTGGCTCCATGTCATGTATAAAGCCTCCAGCAAATTTGGCAGTTTAGCCAAGAACACTTTGTATCCTGGGGTTTTGAGCCAGTGATGAAACTGTTAAAAGAAGGACTACAAGCCCCACAATGCAACATGCTGTTAATCAAAAACAGTACAAAACAGAGGATTGCATCCTATGTCATAATGCCAACATTCACAGTTGGGGAAAAAAAGCAAAATAACATGTATTTCCTGGCTTTCTGCTTTTTTCTTGTTGGCAATATCGAGTTAACAGCCTAAAGGCCGAGAAGGAAGCAGTAGCCATTCAGATGCAAATGCCAATGTCTCGCTGCTAATGAGTTCAAATTAACACTTCATTGAAAACAAAGTACCTTTTTTAATCAGAACAATGGGGACATCAGTTAGACTGTCTAGAGACACAGGGAAAGAAAAAATAACGACCTGTCACACACTCTCTCCAAGCACATCCTCGACCTAGAAGATGGTGCAATTTAGGTCATGCATCACTTGCTGCAAGTGCTGCCTTGTGAGGACTGCCAATTGAATTAAGTTCAGTATTCGCACTCACTGCCCCATTTAGACCTTGGCGAGGTGGCCATCAAACAGCAGGGGCAGTGGGCCCGCCCCCTCAGTTAGCCCTGATACATGCAGCCCATCGTATTTAGGGGTTACTGTTGAGTCAGCAGTTTTTTTGTTGTTTTTTAACTACCTCGGCGTGTAAGCCTGAGTTTGTTTTCAGAGAAAAACAGTGCCCCTGACACATTGGGAATGGTATCCCAGCATATGAGGGACATTTCAGCATGTTACCTTTCCATTACCGCAATGAGTCGCACAGCGGTCCCAGACAGGAATAAAGCTGCCAGAAAAGGTGGTGTTAGTTCCACAATCAATGAGTTGGGTTTTTGAGTCCATTACAGGTGGTTTCTCATCTGTTAAGGGTTTCCTGACAGCACAGCCAACTAGGGCTCCGTCATTTGAAAAAATGCGTTCTCCCGGCCTCTAAATAAAACGGGTATGTTTGAGATCGTCAAACAGGACATCTGGCCATTTTTACTGTCCCCTATATCACCCACCTCTATCAGGCTCTTACGGCTTGTTCACAATCACAGTACACCATGCTGAGCTCCAGAGACAGAATCATTTGGGACTTCTCTCCAATTCATGGTGAACTCATGAGGCTGCTGACTCTGTTCATATCATTCTTGTTTACTTCTTAGAAGGGGAATGAAGTAGCGAGGTATATCAGGTTTGGGGTTTCATTCTGCTTGCTAGGGATGCCAAGTCAAGCAAGTTTTGTTGCCTGAATAATTAAAACCATTGCAATACACAACAACCATTGGCAAAGCGAATAGATTTTGCCTGTGCAAGATATATTGGCACTGTCAAAGTTTTTTTTAAATGTTACATAGCAGTGCTAGCTAGCTTCAAGTAAAAAAAAAAAGTGGCATGATGTGGCCTGGCTGCATCATAGTGCTTTTTTTTACTTTAAGCTATGCACGTACAAATAAGTTAAAATTTTTATTTTCCTTATACTTAATATGCAGTTTATACTCTTTATCAAATGCCCATTGCAGTTACCCGCGTGTCAAAGCATAGCTAGCTGGAACACTGAGCATGGACTGGGGCGTTACAGCCAGAGCTGAAGACTTTGGAGCTGGGTGCTGGGTTTGAGTCTCGGCGCCGGCTCAACATCTTGTGATTCTGGGCAAATCACTTTAGCTGCCCAATTCCTCTCAAACTTATGTGTCCTTGTGTAATGTAACTGGCGCTAATGTAAAGCACTCCAAATCCTTCTGGTTGACTTTGCGCTTTAGAAAACAAGCTTTGGGGGCTGGGGAAGGGGCCTGCAGTGACAGGAGTGAGGTGGTGAGAGGGACAGGGCAGAAAAGAACGAGGAAGGGCAACGCAGCAACAACATTGTGGTGGTGGTAGGGACAGGCAAGCAATGGAAAAATGTGGATGCTGGAAAGTTAATAAAGAAAGTTGCGTATAGCAGCGAGTTATATCAGGTATGGGGGTTTCATTCTGCTTGCTAGGGATGACAAGTCAAGAAAGTTTTGTAGCTCAAATAATAAAAATGATTGCATATACAACAAACATTGGTAAAGCCAATCGGTTTTGCCTGTGCGAGATCTATGGCAGGGCCGGCCTAAGGCATGTGCAAGCTGTGCACCTGCACAGGGCCGCCAAACCCCAGGGGCCGCCACGCCAATATATATCCTTAGATACATATTTGCGTGGCGGCCCCTGGCAGGGATTTGGCGGCCTCGGGCCCCCTACCTACACTCCCTGCTCAGGGCCTCCGTGAGCCTAGAGCCGGCCCTGTCTATGGGCTCTATCAAAGTTTTTTAAAATGTTGCATAGCAGTGCTAGCTGTTGTACTACATAGCTTAAAGTAAAAAAAAAAGTGGTATGATGTGACCAGACTTTGTCGATGCGCTTTTTTTTACTTTAAGCTATGCACGTACAAATAAGTTAAAAGTATTATTTTCCCTGTACTTAATAATCAATTTATAGTCTTAAACAACTGCCCATTGCAGTTACTAGTGTGTCAAAATGTAGCAAGCTGGAACACTGAGTATGGAGAGGCTGTGGCGTTACGGCTAGCACTGCCGACTTTGGAGATGGGGAACCAGGTTCGACTTTGGAATGGGGAAACAGGTTCGAGTCTCGCCGCCGGCTCAACAACCTGTGATTCTGGGCAATTCACTTAATCTCCCCATGCCTGTAAAAATTAATGTGTCCTTGTGTAATATAACTGGCGCTCATGTAAAGTACTCCAAGTCCTTCCAGGGGTCTTCACGCTATAAAAAAACAACTCATGACGGAAGTAGGAGGGAGGCAACTAGAGAAGGGGTAAGGAAGGGGCATGCAATAACGGGAGTGAGGTGGTGCGAGGGACAGGCAAGCAATGAACGGGAACGGGGCATGCTGCGACGAAAGTGAGGTGGTGGTAGGGATGGACAAGCAACAAACAGAATGCGGATACCCGCAAGTAAAAGAAAAAAAGATATGTTACAAGTGCACTGCCAGTGGAAGAACACTGGCTGCAGGAAGCAGGACTTGGTGTAGGCTCCACTACAAGGATGAAGATGTGAAGCAGAGTACGAACCTGGAGGCAGAAGGAGGTGCTCACCAAAACGAAGAAAAGAATCGAGAGTGGCGTGGGAGCCAAACAATGATAAGTAAAGGTAAGTAATGGACATGCTCTAAACCGCTCTTAAGAATGTTTGTTTTTCATTATAAGAGATTTTGCTAGCAGGCAAAACTTAAAAAGAACACAGTCAAAACACACTGGTCCTAACATAAAAGCTCAAATCAAATGTAGTCACTAGGTGTTGAAACCACACATTCCAACAAAGTTTCAAAGTTCAAATACAGATAAAAAACCTTTGATAATTTATTAAATGGTAAAATCAATTTTGCAGATAAATTCTTCAACATGTCCTATGGACACTCGTACTAGTCGTTTTAGCACAATAGTATAGCATTTAAAAGGACGCCAGTTATATGGATATCCCCTCCCCCTTAAGCAATTTAGGATTACCTTCTTGAATGTATTTCAAGATGCACCAATACTTTCTAATGAGTTTCTTCTGCTCGGTTTCCAGTCTGCATAAGAATTTCATTTTACTGGCTAAACACCCCACAGATCGGATCTTTTCCCTCTTATTGTTGAATTTCAGGACCATCCTATATCAGTCAAGGATACCACAGCATTCAAGGACATCATTGGAGTTGATACGACGACAAAGCACATTATAGTATACTGGAATTAGTGGGCGTGTATCAAAAACTAGAGACGTTTCTGTTCCCTCTGGCAGATTGTGATGTACTCTTAATCTCTGGAGAACTCTAGCAAAGACAATCAGTTGCCTAGAAGGATCATTTGTAGGATTTTCTGCAATGAACGTCCATTCGCACGCTTGCTATCTCACGGGGTGTATCATTACCCTATTAAATGCCACAGGTGAAAAAAAGAGAAAGTCCATTCATTCACATTTGTTTACTCACCAAATTCTTCTTTATACTTTTATTCAATGTCCAACAATATACTTGGTCCTATCTTTTAATTCAGTATCTACATAATGACAGACTTTTGGCCAACATGTTTTCTGTTCCATATGAAGGGAATTCTAGGAACGTCATCAGGGATTAGGTGTTATTTGTGGTACAAAAGGGGTGGTGATGGACGGAGCATCTGAGCCAATCAAACACTCACACCCAGTCAAAAGATCTGGGTTTGATCCATCACCGTTCTTTAGCCCACTCTGCCACCCCAGTTAAATGAGTCTGACCCTGTGCCTCATGGGAACAGTCTTGCCCGAACTGTCAAGCCATGTCTTCCCTGAACCGGAAACAAGCTTCCGAAGACCGGTTTCTGGCATTCCAGCCGTCTTCAGCCCGGCTTGCTTGAATCCAGTGGCAAAGTGAGCAAGGGACTCACGTCTGAGCATACCCTGCCACACTTATGGCGGCCAAAGCGGTACAAAAGGGGGTGGTGATGGACGGAGCATCTGAGCCAATCAAACACTCACACCCAGTCAAAAGATCTAGGTTTGATTCATCACCGTTCTTTAGCCCACTCTGCCACCCCAGTTCAGACATGGCTACATGCAAATCAGTCTGACCCTGTGCCTCATGGGAACAGTCCAGCCCGAACTGCCAAGCCATGTCTTCCCTGGACCGGAAACAAGCTTCCGAGGACCGGTTTCTGGCATTCCAGCCGTCTTCAGCCCGGCTTGCTTGAATCCAGTGGCAAAGTGAGCAAGGGACTTACGTCTGAGCATACCCTGCAACACTTATGGCGGCCAAAGCGGTATAAAAGGGGGTGGTGATGGACGGAGCATCTGAGCCAATCAAACACTCACAACCAGTCAAAAGATCTGGGTTTGATCCATCACCGTTCTTTAGCCAACTCTGTCACCCCAGTTTAGACATGGCTACATGCAAATCAGTCTGACCCTGTGCCTCATGGGAACAGTCCAGCCCGAACTGCCAAGCCATGTCTTCCCTGGACTGGAAACAAGCTTCCGAGGACCGGTTTCTGGACCGGTTTCTGGAATTCCAGCCGTCTTCAGCCCGGCTTGCTTGAATCCAGTGGCAAAGTGAGCAAGGGACTCACGTCTGAGCATACCCTGCCACACTTATGGCGGCCAAAGCGGTACAAAAGGGGGTGGTGATGGACAGAGCATCTGAGCCAATCAAACACTCACACCCAGTCAAAAGATCTGGGTTTGATCCATCACCGTTCTTTAGCCCACTCTGCCACCCCAGTTCAGACCGGAAACAAGCATCCTGGGACCGGTTTCGGATTCATAATCCTCATCAGCCAGGCTATCTTGAATCCAGTGGCCAAGTGAGCAAGGGACTCCGTCTGAGCATACCCTGCCACACTTAGGGCGAACAAAGCGATACAAAAGGGGATGATGGACGGAGCGCTTGAGCAAATCAAACACTCACCCCCAGTCAACTGATCAGGGTTTAATCCATCACCATTCTTTTGCTCACTCAGCCACCCCAGTTCAGACATGGCCATATGCAAATCAGTCTGACCCTGTGCCTCATGGGAACAGTCCAGCCCGAACTGCTGTACCGCTTTGGCCGCCATAAGTGTGGCAGGGTATGCTCAGACGTGAGTCCCTTGCTCACTTTGCCACTGGATTCAAGCAAGCCGGGATGAAGACGGCTGGAATGCCTGAAACCGGTCCTCGGAAGCTTGTTTCCGGTCCAGGGAAGGCATGGCTTGGCAGTTCGGGCTGGACTGTTCCCATGAGGCACAGGGTCAGACTAATTTGCATATAGCCATGTCTGAACTGGGGTGGCAGAGTGGGCTAAAGAACGGTGATGGATCAAACCCAGATCTTTTGGCTGGGTGTCAGTGTTTGATTGGTTGAGATGCTCCGTCCATCACCACCCCCTTTTGTACCGCTTTGGCCGCCATAAGTGTGGCAGGGTATGCTCAGACATGAGTCCCTTGCTCACTTTGCCACTGGATTCAAGCAAGCCGGGCTGAAGACGGCTAGAATGCCAGAAACCGGTCCTCTGAAGCTTGTTTCCGGTCCAGGGAAGGCATGGCTTGGCAGTTCGGGCTGGACTGTTCCCATGAGGCACAGGGTCAGACTGATTTGCATATAGCCATGTCTGAACTGGGGTGGCAGAGTGGGCTAAAGAACAGTGATGGATCAAACCCAGATCTTTTGACTGGGTGTGAGTGTTTGATTGGTTCAGATACTCCGTCCATCACCACCCCCTTTTGTACCGCTTTGGCCGCCATAAGTGTGGCAGGGTATTCTCAGACGTGAGTCCCTTGCTCACTTTGCCACTGGATTCCAGCAAGCCGGGCTGAAGACAGCTGGAATGCCAGAAACCGGTCCTCGGAAGCTTGTTTCCGGTCCAGGGAAGGCATGGCTTGGCAGTTCGGGCTGGACTGTTCCCATGAGGCACAGGGTCAGACTGATTTGCATATAGCCATGTCTGAACTGGGGTGGCAGAGTGGGCTAAAGAACGGTGATGGATCAAACCCAGATCTTTTGACTGGGTGTGAGTGTTTGATTGGTTCAGATGCTCTGTCCATCACCACCCCCTTTTGTACCGCTTTGGCCGCCATAAGTGTGGCTGGGTATGCTCAGACGTGAGTCCCTTGCTCACTTTGCCACTGGATTCAAGCAAGCTGGGCTGAAGACGGCTGGAATGCCAGAAACCGGTCCTCGGAAGCTTGTTTCCGGTCCAGGGAAGGCATGGTTTGGCAGTTCGGGCTGGGTTGTTCCCATGAGGCACAGGGTCAGACTGATTTGCATATAGCCATGTCTGAACTGGGGTGGCAGAGTGGGCTAAAGAACGGTGATGGATCAAACCCAGATCTTTTGACTGGGTGTGAGTGTTTGATTGGTTCAGATGCTCCGTCCATCACCACTCCCTTTTGTACCGCTTAGGTGTTATTTGTAGCATCCATAAAAGGGCGCAGTTACAACACAGTAATCAGCATTCTATCCTAAGGTTAAATGAAAAAATATATTCTGTGCATCCAACGTAGTGAATTTTTATTTTAAAGAGTTTTATATAGCGTGAACTAGACCCGACAAATTGGGTATCAGAGCTCTTTACATGAGCACCAGTTTCATTACAGATGGACACATTCATTTTTGTTGGGTACAGTGAGATTAAGTGATATACCCAGAATCACAGGATGTTGAGTGTCATTGCCGAGACTCGAACCCGGTTCCCCAGCTTTGAGGTCGACCGCTCTAGCCGTAAGGCCACATCCTCTCCTGCTGCTGTCTGGTATGTAGAAGAGAGGTCAAAGCAAACAAAGCTAAGAGGGAGGAGAGAAGAGTACAAATCAGCCAGGAAGAGTGTCCTTCTCTTGTGTCTGCAGGCAGACACACTACTACTACTACTACTACTACTACTACTACTACTACTACTACTACTACTACTACACACTTTTATAGATGCTACAAGTATTGCCTAAGACCAATAAAGTTCTGAGGCCATGTTATTTTCTGTACTGTTTGTCATTTTTATAGTGCCACACACCACCTCAAGGTCGATTCGTCTCAAAGCACTGAAGGGTGTGTGGGATGTAGAAATACAAGGTCGATGGAGAAAAAGCATCACAAGAGAGAGGAAACGAGGTTACAATATAATGTTTCATCTGAAATGTTGGTATTTCAAACACAGAGCAAAAGTGGATTGTAGGTACAATCCGGACGTGCACTATTTTGAGGGTCAGTCAATCAAGAAGGCAAGAGCTGTTAATGATAAAAGACATGTGCGGCTCAACAGCTAAAATAAACTGAAAATAAACTGGTTTTATACACTGTGCATAGACAGGTAGGATGTTTCTTGTAAAATGTCAGCTTGCAGCTGCATGTTACCTTAGGGACTATCCAGGGAGCGCCGCAGATCTATCTAGTGTTACTTTTTTCTCAGTAATGGATGAAAGAACTCCAACCCATTGGAAATGCTCCACAAATGTTTGCTTCTCCCAGCAGACCACATGGCTCTGTAGGTGTGGGGTGCACCCAAATGACCCCCCTCCTAAATTAGGCTGCATTCATCTCACCAGGCTATGGAGAGACTGAAGGTGGATTATGGCGATTTGATTGCTCATAGGCACAGGTCTTTCTTCCATTTCCATTGAAATAAGCTTCAACTTAACCCCTTTAAAAAATAATGTTGTATGCTGTATGATTATGTGTATATGTACATGGTGGGAGTCTGTGCTGTGAGAATGTTGTGCCACAGCACAGCAAGGTGATTGCAGCATAAAACGTGGGATCCCCTTCAGGTTTTAGTCATTCTGGTGGATATGACCACCTGTATACTGCTGCCCCTGGGAGCCGTGTAGCCTTCTGGGATTGTTGAGTAATCCACACTCACATTCTACCTGGCATGGAAGTTAGTTCTGAAACAATGTAATGGCTCAAACTGGTCTGGCAGCCAGGGACGCCCTGTTCCGGATCCTCTGAACAACATCCTGACCTCATTTGGCATGTTTGACCTGTCACATCCCAATGCATATCATGCTGGCCACTACATGTCCCTCCCCCACTTCATTGGACGAAGCAGAGGAAAAGCCCACAAAGATGTCCAATACTCTGGTTGGCTGGAGTATGGATTTCAAACATGCAGACCTTTTCTATGATGCATGCTTCTCTCCAGTTCCCAGAATTTACCGTTAGTACAAGTGTTCAGCACCAGAACCTTATATTTATCTTGACTTCAGAAGGAAACGTGACGCACTATCTGAGAGCAGGCTTCGTACCCGAACCAGGATTTCAAGTTAGTATTTATTCCTGAGCCTGAAAAGAAGCCTAGATACAGAGGAGAAGGCCCTGTTCTAGGCTCCAATGGATAGAAAGGGACCTGCACTGCCTGAGATGGAATTTAACAGTGGTCCTGAGGCTTATTAGCTATTACTGCTGCACTGTCTCTTGCCTTCTTAGCTTTCTACTTTTATCCCTGAGCTACAGATGGAAACGAGCAGTAGCATAACTTATCAATTGACAGTGTTTTAATTGACATGTTTGATAGCAGTCTCTGGGGGGGGGGGTCGCCGAAGTATAGACAACTGAGATGCTAAGGATATTGCTCTTATCAAGCGAAATACAAAGCATAACAATTTCTTTGCAGAGTGTAACCTTTGTGCTAATCTTTTGCTAAGTAGCGTTTTAGGCGTTGTAGGCTTTGGGTGATAGCATGGCCCCAGAAAGCACAAGGGCTCCCTGGTTTCAAGTGTAGTGTCTATTTTTAACCAAGCTGGCGTACATATATGTAAATAAAGACACATTTTCAAATAAACAATAGCTTTGACTTGACAGTACTTGTACTGCACAAAACGAGTGTTATCCTGTAACTCTCCATCCCCCCGCCCGCACCATAAACTAAGGCTGCTTGCCCAAGCTACAGTTGAAGGGTCACTAGTAGGGAGGGAGTAACTTTGTTATCGAGTGTACGTGCCGCAGCCACACTATGCAATCGCCTGAGGTATCTTAAAACACGATAACCATAATGATACTGCTGAGAAACCTCGGACTATCCCAGGACCCAGAGACAGGGACTTATGGTCGCCAGAGCCAATAAGCAAATTGAACTTCTTCCAGGTCGTGGTTTGTATGAAGTCTCAACAAATTTGCACTTAAAAAAACCTGTGTACAGATTTCCAAGAACGCCCAGTCACTGGAACGCTTGCTGCATTTTTTTCTTAGCCTTAGGAGTTGAAAAACTCGTTTTTTGTACCATGCAACTTTATTGGTGTAAAAGACAAATACTAAATTCTAAGCCTTCTTGGTGTGGTAGCACTCACTGAAATACTGGAAGTAAATGCATGCACAATCGAGAATTGGAGCCTGTGGCTAAGGGCTGTAACAGATGTTAAAGGCCCTCTTCATGAGTTACAGGCCCAAGCTGCCGATGGGGGCCTATAACAAGGAAAAGGGCCTATCACAACTTTTATAGCCAGAGGCAGTTGGATATAATGCTATTAGTACATTCCACCCTTTGAGGCTAAAATGTTCACTCAGTCGATGCAACACTTGCTGCAGTTTTCTGTGGGCCTCAGGAGTTGAAAGATTTGCTTTATCTGTACAGTGCAGTTATAATGGTATAAAAGTCAAATCATAAATTCTAATCCTCTTTGATGGGGTAGCACGCACTGAAATATTGGATGTCAATAAATGCATAGTGTAGCATTATAGCTTGCTGCCAAGGGCTGTAACAGCTGTTAAAGGGCCTCTTTTTGAGTTACAGGTTCAACCTGCAGATGGGTGCCTGTCACAAGCAAGGGTGCTGCTATTCATAACCTTTATAGCCAGAGACAGAATGGCTACTATGCTATTAGAACATGGTGTGGGAGTGCCCCGTTCTTGGAGAGTTTAAGTTTAAGTTTATTGCACAGTTAATTAAAACCAATGTGATGCAGTAACACAATAAGAAAAGTTAAAATGCAGCATAAAAAGACATGTGTTTAAGACCAATGCTATGCAATAACGAGATAAAAAAGTCAATTCGGGTTTTGCATAAATTTTGCGACATAGATAATTTCCACAGTATGCGTTAAAACAAATGTCCTAATTTATTGAGTTTTCATGAGTCAATTTTTGGTAATTTTTTTTCCACTGCTTTTAAAAATTTCACGAAGCTGCAGCTCAGCTGAGGGTCCTGTGCTGAGAATCAGGTTAGCACTGCGCTCCTTCGTGTGCGTACCCCCTGTAGAATAAAATGGCGTTTCAGCAGAAGCTTCCTTTCTTCTTGCAATTCCTCACACGAGCATAGCAGGTGCAGCATGTCTTCTGCCCCGGTGCCGCATAGCCGACATAGTGTTCCTGCTTTCAATCTCAGCCAGTGAGGAAGGTGCTGAATGCATGGTAGCAGGCCCAGTCTGTATCTTAAAAAGGACAATTTGTTTTTTTTTGCATAACCCAGACCGAAATAAGGCTGGGAGACTTGTGTCTGATATGTGTTTAATACCATCCATGCGTGAGATCTTTTTGATAGGGTGGCTTTGTCCTGGACCCACGACTGTAGCTTGATCGATTTCTTTACCAGCTTGTTAAGTGTTTTATGATCTGCAGAGGACGCCCAGAGCTCTGCCAGCCTGGTGTTCTCTAAGCTTTTTGCCAAGTATTTTGCTGCTGGTGAGTTTTGGGTCTGCTCTAGCTCTTTCCATAAATATTCATTCAGGGTTCCTTCGGTCCTGTACCCCTCTCCGCCGGAACCGGTTCTGGCAGAGAGGGGTAGCTGATACACTGCACGACGCTAGAGCCCACAAATTCGTGATGGTTCTACACGTTATTTAACCCGCCGGTTACTGTTGGAGACTATACACAAGGCCAATTAGGTAGAAGCAGTCCAACAGAGTTCTGACGCAGGAAACACCCCCTTATTTTTGTGAGCAATATATAACTGAATGGTTGTCTGATTTTGAGACAACATAGCATTACCGTAGATAGTCCACAATTGAGACACATTCTCTACTGATAGGTCCTGAAGAATCGCTAGCTAATTGCTTTAGAGCGAGAAACATGTCGACCAAACACAGCACATACTATACCGTTACTTGCAATCTGGAAGCATAACACTCCAGCCAGTACCGGTTAGTTTTCCTTTTAATTAGAGCAGGGGACCCCCAGAATCAAGTCAATTCCCGGTACCCCCAGCTTTATTTTAACTCACACGTCTACGCAGTACTGGCCCCACACCCGCACTTCATCTATACGGCAGTTGGATAAAAGATCTCCGCTAAAGAGCCCCTCTTTGAGGTGTTGCCCGTTGGGTATTGCACCGCCGACCCAACGAGGAGCAAGCCCAGATGATGAAGCATGACACCTGAAAGGGTGTGTGAGGGCATTACATCAACATAATGGATGCCCACATGTAGGAGTTTTTCTTGACCCTACACCATCCTATACACCAAAGATACACGTACATTTCCTTTTACTCAGGAACAGCCCAGTATACTTGTACTCACTATTGTCCGAAGGGCACGACTGTGGCTGGACCTACCACTTCTTCTAAACAGACCTCCTCCCTTTTTTTGTAAATAATCTTCTGGAAATCCCACGCTGCCCCTGACATGCAATGTTGGTGTCACATCTTGTTAAAGTGGATAAAGGCTGAATCAGATGTCCTTGCAGAGACCCACAGACACAGTAAAGCCGGGGTAATGACTTGGGACTCTACAATAGGAACCTGGAAGCGAAGGACATGGGACCACCTTGACCATCCCCATGAATTCCTCCAACTAAGTCATCTGCGATTGTTCTCTTAAGGGTCTACTGAAAATGGGACAGTAAGAACTAGATTGCGTCCCATTATGGGCCCTAAAGTCATAAGCAATGCAATTGACAGCCTAAAAAACATTCACAATATCTATGGATACACAATCTAGGATACAGTTCTCCAACGCACAATGCATTCGCTGTTCAAGGTCGGACTAGAAACCGAAACCGGCCCTGGCAAAATGCTGGTCCGGCCCCCGGGGGGGCTTGCTGCAGAGCGGTTTGCTAGGGCTGGTTTCGACCGATTTTGTTACCAGGGGCCGATATTGTCGGCCCCCGGTAATATAAAAGTCCCCCTAGGGGCCAAAGTCGGCCCCCACCCTGGCGGCCCACCAGGGAAACGCCAGTTGCCCGCTATGGCCAGTCCGGCCCTGGCCCAGTTCCTTGCCATAGTGGCTTCCTTTACATGCCCAGCCACACGCTACAACGGCCCTGCAATAGTCGAGTTGGACACAGTAAGTTAGCAGCTGTTGAGTGGCTGTCCCCCCGCTTCGGAAACCCTCTATAAGACCGTCCGACTACATCTACGGTATCTTATGTTTGGGCAATGGTACTCTGTAATCTAACTATATTGTTGAGTACAGGGCTGAAGATGCAAGACATATGCGCTACTGTGCCTCTACTGTGTACGTTCCTAGCGACAGGCTGGGTCCTGGATAAGCTCATGTCTTTGTTATATGCAGTGGCGTAGCTAGGGGGTCCGACCGAGGCTGCAATTTTAGGGGGGGGAGGGGGCGGCAGCGAGAACAAGGTAAGTTTTCTTTTAAAAAAACTGTTTTCCCTTGTGTCATATGTCGACTCCCATCGCGCCTCCCCCATTATTACCGGCACCAGCCATCAGTGGGCGGCAAACTCAGGGACCTTTCCGGGTGGCAAAAGCTCGAGCTAAGTCACTGGTTATATGTTGTAAAACCAATAAAGAAAAGGAAAAAAAGTGCTATTAGAACATTCCACCCACTGAGGGTAAAATGTTCTAAAATAAAGAGGCAGAAACAGAAAGACAAGCATTGGAATATTAGCAGGGGGGGTGGGTGATATATCAGCCATTACTGGCCCTGACCCACTTCATTGTCTTCAACGGAGCTCTGAAAATTCCTGTGCTGTAATGAGGTTAAATTATTGCTAATGTAGTAAAGCAGACGATTTTGCGCATTTTAAACTGCATATGGCAATTCAAACGGCTTCTCTGGATATTCTTAATCCTCCGTGACATAAGGACGCACCGCCTTTCCATCCACACCAATTTGTCATGCAGCTATTTATATCCAATCGCCATAATGCCGTTGAAGAGGCTGCCCAGCTGCCGATACTTAGACCGCTTTTCCCTGGTCTGAAATGACCCGAGCAGGCTTCCGTACCCCCGTTACGGGCTTTCCCTTTGCCGCGGGCTCCTTTCCCCTCGCTTTAATGACTTCAAAGAACAGCAGGCGCTCTTAAGTGTGACTGACGAGCAGCGTAATATCACGGCGCCAGGGAAAGTAGGCCCCGAACAGGGATTTCATACATCATTAAAGCTTCCCGCACACGAAAAGGAATACATATTTTGCTTTGATGTAGTAAATAATCTATTCATCATTAGAAGATTGAGTAATGTAAAGGAGCGGTATTCTGTGTGGAGTTTAGCAAGATAAATAGGCTCAAATGAGCAATGCCATAAATTATATCTAATTGGCTGATAGTTACACGGGGAGAGTCACTGGGAATGTAGGCACCAATGGGCACTATCAATTATATTGCTTACATGCCAACATTTTAGAACAGGAGAGTAGGAAATTCTGTGAAAATATCAGTGGAATGCGTTTCCCCATTGACATATTAAAGAAGAGGCAATTGTATTCGTGATTCAGCTAAAATAAAGCCATTTTAATGTTAAAATCGGGGGTCTACCGCCTGAATCGGTCTCTTGGCGTTTATGTATGCATATGACATAGTAGAGCATGCCTAATAACATTAGGGAACGCATGGGAGAGAGACTTGGAGGAAACAAATGATGGAAGTTAATTTAATCATTAACTTGCATTGGACTGAAGGAAGTTTACGGCAGGAGAAAGCTAAAAACAGAAAGCCTCCTATCTGCATATCATAAACAGACTATTTAGAAAGGGAACAAGAGGTACCTAAACCAACCGAAGAACCAGTTTTTAATCTATGAAAATTCGTGGCTCCTGAAGAAGGCGTTAGCTGAAACGCCGAAACGCGCGTCGAAAGATTATTTTTTGCCACTTACCATGAAATGGTTCATTTTAATTTTCAAGTAGAAGCAAGATTGTTCTCCACTGATTGTGAATTTATGTATATATCGTATGTAATTTGTGTTTCTAATTTTAGGATTATTGCCCAGGATTCGTTTTTAATTTGTTTATTGTGAAGTTATAATTTTTTAGATATTGTGTATGTGGTCTTTTTAATTAAATACTTATTAAATGAAAATGAAACATTTTATCTGTTTAAACCTGTTAAAATCTTCTTTGATTTGTGACCTTTCCATGGTAGCTGTCTAAACTTATGCGGTTATTCATACATAGTTTTTGTCCCTGTCGCTGGAACTGACAATTCCTAATCAGGGGGTCCTTGTTGTTTACACTAACAATCTTGCTGGGGTACAGGGTGATTAAAAGGAAAGGCTGTAGGATGTCAGCTGCTTCCTAATCCGCAGCAAAATGTAAATGCTTGTAAATTAACTATATACATATTTCAATGTACACCCATATTAAGGATAGTACAAATGACACACTGTTGTTTTGTAATTGTGCAGTGTGATGGAATCAAAGATTTTAATACGGTCAAAACAAACCAAAGCACTTTATTTGTATGCTGTGCAACTGATAAATATACACAGAAACCATATTACCACACTTTAATGTTTGTGCACCAAATAGGTTTAGTAGTAAAATTACATGTCTAATGCAAATTTAGTGACTATTTTCAAGAGTCCATTTAAATGCAAAGTGTGCACTTTGTTAATGGCAGTACCCTACCACATCATGCTTTGGTCATATATTTGGGATTGTGTGCTAAAAAATGAATCACTCCCTTACCACTGTCCTGCTGAATAGGCATGGCTTGGTTGTTACATTTGTTCTTTGTCTGATGGACTCCTTTTAACTTCAGTAACATAACTACTCACTTGGCCACTGGATTCAAGATAGCCTGGCTGATGAGGATTATGAATCCGAAACCGGTCCCAGGATGCTTGTTTCTGGTCCAGGGAAGACATGGCTTGGCAGTTCGGGCTGGACTGTTCCCATGAGGCACAGGGTCAGACTGATTTGCATATGGCCATGTCTGAACTGGGGTGGCTGAGTGAGCAAAAGAATGGTGATGGATTAAACCCTGATCAGTTGACTGGGGGTGAGTGTTTGATTTGCTCAAGCGCTCCGTCCATCATCCCCTTTTGTATCGCTTTGTTCCCCCCAAGACCCAGCATCCCCAAAAAGGTTGAGCGACAGTCTGGAGACTCTTGAACCCTATATCAGGCACGTGCTAGATGTCTCCTTCCGATCCAGCTCTATACCTGAGGACTGGAAACAGGCTGTGGTGCTTCCCCTCCGCAAGAAGCCCAACATTAGCTCCGAGAAGTTGGACAACCTACGTCCCATCTCTCTGCTGCCTTATTTTTTTAAGGTAGCGGAGAAGGTGGTAAATAAACAGCTAATGAAATATGTGGAGGAAGGCAACCTTCTTCACCCTACCCAATTTGGGTTTCGGCCTCGTCACTCTACTGAGTCTGCCCTTCTTAGGGCTACCGAATCCCTCAGGCAGGGTGCAGATGAGGGACAAACCATGGCTCTAATCCTACTAGACCTCAGCGCTGCGTTCGACACTGTAGCACATTCCATCTTGCTACAGTGTCTGAACAAAGGCGGGGTGAGAGGGGCAGCGTTGAAATGGATTTATTCATTTCTTACTGGCCGAGGCTTCCAAGTAAGGCAGGGTGACCACTACTCTGAGCGAATTTGTTTGGACCAGGGGGTGCCGCAGGGCTCGTCCCTGAGTCCAACACTTTTCAACCTTTACGTCGCTCCGATTGCCACCTTAGTAGAGAGTCACGGCCTCCGTATGGTGTCGTATGCCGACGACACACAGTTGGTTATCTCCCTGTCGCGCGCATCCGGTCTTTCGGCGGACATCTTCAGAGCCTGCATGCAAGATCTAGCTGCCTGGATGTCCGCCAATTGCCTCAAGCTCAACGGAGGCAAGACCGAGGTGCTGGTCATGGGGGGCTGCCAATCAGCGTGGACGTCGGCATGGTGGCCATCCTGTCTAGGTCCAACACCTATCCCATGCCAGAAAGCAAAGAACTTGGGCATCTGGTTTGACACTGACCTTAACTTCGGCCCTCAGATCAATCAGGTGGTCGGATCATGCTTTGGGACCCTCAAAAGTCTCAGGAAGACTTTGAAGTTTTTACCTGTGAGAGCCCGTCAAACCTTGGTGCATGCACTAGTCACATCAAAGATGGACTATGGCAATCTTCTCTACTTAGGGACCTTGGAGAAGAACCTCAGCCGCTTACAGGTCCTACAGAATGCCGCTGCCCGACTAGTGCTCAGACTACCCAGAAGAGCCGCTTCTGCAGCGGCCCTTCGGTCTTTGCATTGGCTCCCGGTCAGAAGCAGGGTAGAATTCAAAGCCCTATGCACATGCCATCGGATCATCAATGGGAGATCTCCTCTCCCTCTGCAGGGACTTCTGACGACTTATGAGCCGTCCCGCTCCTTGAGATCCTCCGGCTCGGGACTCCTGGTTATTCCCAAGGTGTCTAGAGCACGGATGGGCGGAAGATCCTTCAGGTACCTTGCAGCCTTGAGATGGAACAAATTACCCATGGCATTGAGATTAGAGCCATCAGAATCAGTATTTAGAGCCAAGCTTAAAACTGCACTATTCGCTCAGTAGGGTATGCCGCTTCTGTAGGTTCCAGAAAGAGTTTCTCCTCAGCGCGGGGACACGCCGTTGTTGCGTCACCATGCGCTTTATAAAACCCCCTAAATAGAAATAAATAGAAAGTGTGGCAGGGTATGCTCAGACGGAGTCCCTTGCTCACTTGGCCACTTAATTCAAGATAGCCTGGCTGATGAGGATTATGAATCCGAAACCGGTCCCAGGATGCTTGTTTCCGGTTCAGGGAAGACATGGCTTGGCAGTTCGGGCTGGACTGTTCCCATGAGGCACAGGGTCAGACTGATTTGCATATGGCCATGTCTGAACTGGGGTGGCTGAGTGAGCTAAAGAATGGTGATGGATTAAACCCAGATCAGTTGACTGGGGGTGAGTGTTTGATTTGCTCACGCGCTCCGTCCATCATCCCCTTTTTTATCGCTTTGTTCGCCCTAAGTGTGGCAGGGTATGCTCAGACGTGAGTCCCTTGCTCACTTGGCCACTGGACTCAAGGTAGCCTGGCTGATGAGGATTATGAATCCGAAACCGGTCCCAGGATGCTTGTTTCCGGTCCAGGGAAGACATGGCTTGGCAGTTCGGGCTGGACTGTTCCCATGAGGCACAGGGTCAGACTGATTTGCATATGGCCATGTCTGAACTGGGGTGGCTGAGTGAGCTAAAGAATGTTGATGGATTAAACCCAGATCAGTTGACTGGGGGTGAGTGTTTGATTTGCTCAAGCGCTCCGTCCATCATCCCCTTTTGTATCGCTTCGTTCGCCCTAAGTGTGGCAGGGTATGCTCAGACGGAGTCCCTTGTTCACTTGGCCACTGGATTCAAGATAGCCTGGCTGATGAGGATTATGAATCCGAAACCGGTCCCAAGATGCTTGTTACCGGTCCAGGGAAGACATGGCTTGGCAGTTCGGGCTTGACTGTTCCCATGAGGCACAGGGTCAAACTGATTTGCATATGGCCATGACTGAACTGGGGTGGCTGAGTGAGCTAAATAATGGTGATGGATTAAACCCAGATCAGTTGACTGGGGGTGAGTGTTTGATTTGCTCAAGCGCTCCATCCATCATCCCCTTTTGTATCGCTTTGTTCGCCCTAAGTGTGGCAGGGAATGCTCAGACGTGAGTCCCTTGCTCACTTGGCCACTGGATTCAAGATAGCCTGGCTGATGAGGATTATGAATCCGAAACCGGTCCCAGGATGCTTGTTTCCGGTCCAGGGAAGACATGGCTTGGCAGTTCGGGCTGGACTGTTCCCATGAGGCACAGGGTCAGACTGATTTGCATATGGCCATGTCTGAACTGGGGTGGCTGAGTGAGCTAAAGAATGGTGATGGATTAAACCCAGATCAGTTGACTGGGGGTGAGTGTTTGATTTGCTCAAGCGCTCCGTCCATCATCCCCTTTTGTATCGCTTTGTTCGCCCTAAGTGTGGCAGGGTATGCTCAGACGTGAGTCTCTTGCTCACTTGGCCACTGGATTCAAGATAGCCTGGCTGATAAGGATTATGAATCCGAAACCGGTCCCAGGATGCTTGTTTCCGGTCCAGGGAAGACATGGCTTGGCAGTTCGGGCTGGACTGTTCCCATGAGGCACAGGGTCAGACTGATTTGCATATGGCCATGTCTGAACTGGGGTGGCTGAGTGAGCTAAGGAATGGTGATGGATTAAACCCAGATCAGTTGACTGGGGGTGAGTGTTTGATTTGCTCACGCGCTCCGTCCATCATCCCCTTTTTTATCGCTTTGTTCGCCCTAAGTGTGGCAGTGTATGCTCAGACGTGAGTCCCTTGCTCACTTGGCCACTGGATTCAAGATAGCCTGGCTGATGAGGATTATGAATCCGAAACCGGTCCCAGGATGCTTGTTTCCGGTCCAGGGAAGACATGGCTTGGCAGTTCGGGCTGGACTGTTCCCATGAGGCACAGGGTCAGACTGATTTGCATATGGCCATGTCTGAACTGGGGTGGCGGAGTGAGCTAAAGAATGGTGATGGATTAAACCCAGATCAGTTGACTGGGGGTTAGTGTTTGATTTGCTCAAGCGTTCCGTCCATCATCCCCTTTTGTATAACAATGATGGCAGCACCCCCACTTTGAAAATTGGTGCAGCACCATTGCAAGGAGTTGAAGCCACAACCAAATCATGATGTCCCACCACCGCCCATCCAGCCCCCGCCCCACCCAACTGCTTTAATAACCAACAGAAGCATTCTAGGTAGTAGCTCCATAGCAGGTGACCTGGGGCTCTTGGTCATGGATACGAAAATGCAGTAAATAACTTTCTTTCAAAACCATTGGCCTCTCACTATTAAGGGAGTCTACTTTGATTTAGTCGTTTTGTTTTTTACATCATTTTTTGTGCATGAGTTTCTGTTTACTATGGTATGACTTGCGGCTTAAAGTTGATGATTATGAAGGGTCCAGTGATGTTACTGTATTGTATTAGGGTGCTGTAGATTATAAGTAAGAAATGAGTGACAGTCGATGGAAGCTTTTACAATTTCTTTGTTATATACCAGTTTTTGGCGTTAAGCAAAACTTTTCTTAAAACAGTGCTGTTTATTGAATTTGCATCCTAATTACTCCTTATTTGGTATTTTTATTTCAATTTACTTTAGTATTTGAATTTCTGCATTCATGCACAGGAGCAGAAGGACGGGAAATGTGAAAAGCAATTCTGCTAACATCAAGCATTTGAGTAGGACTTAGAGTGCTTGATAAGAAAAGTTCATGGTAGGGAGCAAGAGAAAAGGGGGACAGAAAAGTGAAAAAGAAGACGATCAGAGAAAAGAGAAAATTGAAGAATTAGGAGGAGTGAAGGAGAAAAAAGAAAGGAGGTAATGGGAAAAGATAAATTAGGCGGCTGTAAAGGCTGGTGGTCTAGCAGCAGGCATAATAATAAACAATAATTCCTATTGGTAAAGCGCGAACATATGACCTTCTTAAGAGTTTCAATACGCTGGGGGCCGTCGGGGCGATTAAGTGAGCTATTGCCCGGAGTCACATGATGCTGAGCTGCCACTGGGGTACGAACTGTGAACCCTGCAGTCCAGAGTCAGCCACTCTGGCTGCTTTGCCACACCTCTAACTTTGTAAGCAATGTAAACACCAGGGGCGCCTCTTCATGTGGGCGGAGGAAACAGCCACTACAGCGCGGCCGTTTCCGCACTATGCTTAACCACGCATGCTTTACAACGCATGTGTGGTTACCACGTATAGCCTTTACCACGCATTCCGTTACTATGAGATAAGTAGTAAAGGAATGTGAGTTAAAGGTAGAATTAAAAAAAAGGGGCTTGGGGGGGTCTCCCACCCCCCCAAAAAAAGAGTGGGTTAAAAAAAGAACGAAAATTCTTACCTAAAAAACGCTCTTCTGTGCTTGTCCTTCGTGGAATGAGCCTCCCTAACAACGTAATAACGTACGTGCATCTACGAACTGGATTTTCAAAAAAAAAGAAAAAGGACCACTTAACACAGAGTTTGAAGAAGAAAAAGTCCGTCCATAGAAAAATAAGGAAAACTGAGTCTTTTTTTTAGTATACTAACTTTTTATGTTTTTAGGGAACATGTAAGGAATTGGGGCAGGGATCTGAGAAAGCTTTTACCATGGAAATCCCATTATCATGCATATTTATACAACGAAAACCGTTGTAAAGGTATGCGTGGTAAAGGCATTTTCGTGATAAAGCACATTCGTGGTAATGGCATTCGCGTTGTAACGCATGTGTGGAAAAGGTATGCGTTGCAACGGAATGCGTTGTAACATCATAAACCCGAGGAGCGTCGCCCCACTGCTTTCTAGCAGTGCGAGAAGCTGAAACATAAAATGGCATTATAAATACCATTTTAAGTTTCTGCTTCTCGCACTGCGAGAAAGCTGAAGGGTTTGGTTGGGGGTGGAGTAGCTTGCCCACTCTGAGGGCACTGACTGTTTGGTCGGCCCCAGGACTGACCAAACCAGTCATACACACTCTGCCTTTTCTCCATGTAGGATGCATACAGCATACATGGAGAAAATGGCCTCCCCATAGATGCCTGTGTGGTCAGCGTCCCAACCAATCACAGCGCTGCCATTGTAGCGTAGTGATTGGCTTAGGGGAGGGGAGGCTGCCTGCATCCTGTGAGGAGCAGAGACGACGCGGGACTGTACCAGGCTGGCAAAGGTAAGTTAACTTTTTATTTTTTGTTTTAAATTAAACCTCCCCCGCGTGACTACTCGCCCCTTCACCTGCGACTCATGCAAGCTACGACCGGTAGACACAGTTGTAGATTAGACGCCCAATGAATGTAAAGTGATGACCAGAGTCAAAAAGGGTTTAGTTGCAAATAAAAAAAGTAGAAAAAGCAAATTAAATAGAAGCTGTACAGGCGCTATCAATACCATTCTTCTCAGCAACACATAATTTTCCTCTTGTCGGATAACAGCGCTGCATCTGGAAAAGTGAAGCATATCATCACCCTTAAAGAGGAGAACTTAATCAGTGTATTGCATTGGGCATGGCCAAAGAAGGCTCTCATGAAAAAGGAAAGTACAGTTTTCAGAATAGGTTTTGGAAATGATTGTGGTCTAGGTGATGCCTCAGTTGAATGTCTATTTTGGGGTTCATTCCTATGGCACATCTCTGCGGCTGTAAAATGTCACACAGGTGAGAGCATGGCAGAAGGTGAATACTGTATCCAACATCAAACGATCTCTGAAGGATATTAAGAAACCATGGTATTGTGTGGCTACAAAAACAACTGCAATGTGTGGTGAAGCCAAGGAGCACATGCATGACTCCAGAAGCGTGTCTCTGATGGTGATGGAGATCACTATTGTGGAATTCCAAGCTCTGGAAGCAATGAAATCTTCAGGTCTGGAGGTCCCCCCCTTGCCAGGAGCAGATACCTGTAATTAAATTTCCGATAGCAACCAGCTAGGGGGATGTAACAACTTCTTCATATGGAGTTCGCCCTGGATTGTACAGGCTGTTGATAGTGGTCCTTTTCAGAATTTCAATTTGTACTTTCATTAGTCATCATTCTGAAGAAGGTCCGGCAGAACAAATGGAAGCACAAACTGACTTGCAATGGCATGCGCGTCAAGGCACGTTTTAGATGGAACTAAGCAGATGGGGAAAACGTCAGGCGGCAATAAGCATGGAAGGCATTGGAAAACAAGAGACGACTGTTGGTGCACCTTATGGAGGAATGACAACAAGCAGTTTGTTCTATAAATATGAGCTAGAGCAGGAAGCCATTTATCAAGCAGGAAAATAGTTGGTAATGTGTGGGACACAGTGGAGTTAGAAACGTGAAACCTAGATTCGGTGCACCGAAAACTGCTGAAAATGAGATGAAGCGATTAGGAGGTTGACAAAAGATAGTGAAATGAGCACTGCAGTCGTATGTGCAGGTGGTGGAATTGGTGCAGTAGAGTCAGATAGGAAATGGAATGAATATAATTGAGAAAGTATTTAGTAACAGAGTCGATGAATCATTTGGTTCAGCGGCACAACAGAAAAGTAAGGAGAGACCTCATGACATCAGACAGCAGTATGTTATATTACCATGGGAACTAACAAAGTATGAACATCATCAGCAGTTTGATGGAATGCACGAAAACGTGCGTTAATAGTAATGTAACACTTCAAAAAGAGTCAACCATAAATTATACACTGACAGATTTAATGGGGAACAATTCTACCTGGTTGCAAGCTCTAGTTTACATTATAATTTAAAAATATATCACCTGTTGATCCCTGTATTTCAGGGCAAGGGTTACCGTCTTCCCAACCTGCACAGTTACATCCCAATGAAAGGGTTCCAGCACCTTCCTCCTGTGTCCCCCCGCCGGTTATACTTCAGTGGGATAATGCCCGAAGTGGTAGTCGCACTATGCTCAAGAAGACTACACAATTCAACTAAAGTTGTGATATGTTCGTTATTTGTGTTCCTACAATGATCTATAACATACATTTGCATTGCAAAAACAGTACCTAAGTGCTTTTAAACAATATTATTTCGTTCCGTGTTTGGGCTTTTAAGATCAATTACAGATATTGGTTAATACGGTTTTCAGTACAATAGTAATTGTGTAATCCATTGTGCACATCGTTGCATATTGTATATGCTTATAACGCTGTTTTAAAATTGTACAAAAATGTATGTTTAGGATCTGCCCTCACCAGCACACAAAAAGCTGTCTTCCGATGTTTAATGTTTGAAAAATTATTTGTTCATACCATTTAATGATTCTATAATTTAGATGCTTTTGTGCAGAAAACTGACAAACCACAGTTCTGTGTACCTCATAATAGAACATCACTACATGGAGTTCTGTATGTTTTTTAATTGTGTAACTTCTTGACTATGCTGTGGTTTCAGAGAATCTACCTATTTATGTGTACTTGTCTTGTGAGTACTACTTTCACACACTTACTTCTTCACCTAACCTTAAAAGATTCTTTTAAAACGTAAACGTTTATAACATGCCTGACAATTGGGTCATAGCTTAGACACGACTTCCACTTCCGCGTTAGCATAAAAAATCTGTTTTGAAAGAAACAAACTGTATGACTACTAGGGTCATCATCAACATTGTTTATTTTGAGCTAAACCCAACTCATAAAAATTGCATCAAGTAAAAACCAATATACAAAAATAAAAATGCTCACTCATTTGAAATCAATGTATAGTATTCAGTATTATATAATACAATTTAAATAGTTATAGCAAATGTTTCTGATAAGATACAATAGAATGTAACTACAATGGAGCTTTGTGATATGTTTTGTACCAAGTAAAACAATGATGCACAGGGTCACGTCCTTCCCAGTTCCTCTATGATAATCACATTGTTGACATAAGCGACTTTGTGGTTAACTGGTATTTCAGGAAGTTCGAGTATGAGAGTGTTTTCCTGGTTCCTGGCAAGATACAGAAGGGCATCACAAAATGACTCTCTCGAGCACAAAGATCTCCACCCAGACCGCTAAGAAATCTGAATCTAGTAGCCCAATTGTATGTTTAATCATGTTTCTTGAACAAAGACGTGAAGTGTTGCATCAGGAGTCCGCTGCTTTACGTGGGTATGAAGTTAGTCATCATCTATGGATTCTAAGTATATGCATTATTGCTGATAAGAAGTAAAATATACTCCTGTTGTAAGCATAACTGGAGTACTGGTCACGTATCATCCATTCAATCCTAATTCTTAACTCAACAAAATAACTGTTGAAACCTCTAAGAGTTCAAGAATGTACATTTTTATTTAAAATCTCGTCCCAGTGTGCATGCACATCGAACATATACACATGGCTTTTGGTTAAATATTATTTTGCTTTAAAAGAATGTGAAATGTATATGTTGAGGAATAAGAGAGCACTTACGAAGTAATCAATGTTTTCATGAGGCAAAGAACATATGAGAGTCGTGCTGAGCCCTGGAAGTTGGTGAAGCAATGCGGAATAAGGAAAGTCCTCAGTGCATGTATTCTGCATAGGTGGTGTGTGAACTTTTGATGACACATGCTTATTGAGAAATTCTGGCATACAGCTAGGAGGCAGAGTTTTATAATTTTCCTATATCCATGTAATGGTTAGTTAAAAATAGCCCTACCAGCAGGTGAGCAGGCTTGGCCCTTTACTGGAAGGTTCAAGGAGGGCAGCATAGACATTGTGGGAGAGGTGCAATAAAGTGTGCTGGCAGTGATAATGGTCTGAGTGTGGGTAGGCTAGGTCATCCATAAGTGGAGCAGGAGGACTAGGCCAGCTGGGTATTTCTGTATCCCCTCATTTGTAGGTATGGGTTTGGCAGTGCAGCTGTCAAAACAGATCTGTTGTTTCCAATGTACATCTGTTGGGCTTTGGAACCTTTCATTCAATGGCTGGATTTTTTTTAGCCGGCCTCTTTCAGCCATTGACTTAAGACTTTGCCAATTACCTCTTGTCTTAGCCCAGATGAGTATTTCTCTCCCACTTAATGCTGTTGACTGGTTGTATCCTTCCGCCTTCCTCCAATAGAGTGCATGCATTGCACTGCATGAGAGACTGTTTTATATCTCTGCATCTCACTCTGTCTGCTCCTCATTGCTAACACATGCACACATGTACACTTGTGCATGCTGGCCTTGTATGCATGAGCCCATTAAACACATACCTATTGGCTTTGCCAATGCTTGTTTTAAAACTACAGGTAGCTATACAAATTATACAAAATTGTGAACCACCAGGCTTCGCACAACCCCAATATGAACATTGATGGTGTGATATAGTTTACAACTTCTGCATATCAGTTCACAATCATGTGATGATACTAAGTGAACTTGTGTGCAGTCCGTAGCACTGAAGAGGCGGGGACGGTACTAGAACTCTTGGTGAAGCTAATGAATTTCTACCAGTGTTTCAGAATTCCAGTTTACCCTACCTGCAGTGCTTCAAAGGAAGAAGGCAGACAAACACCAGGTTCCTTGCGCAGAAAAGTAAGACTGCCAGAAACTAGATCAGTGGCAGTCTTAACGAGGTTACGGGTAAAGAGAATAATATGTCAAACAGGACTTTAAATATTCAAGATTTGTTCTTCAAACATAGTATTCTCTTACATTATAGTTACACTCCATGTACCACCTTTGTGCACAATTCAAAACCATGTTACACTCCTTCTTGCTTTGTACTTGCTTATAACATCCAGTTTCAAGTTAGCAATCTTTCAATTAATTTGTGCAGTCTCCCCCTGATAAGAAGGATACAAGTGGAGAAAACACCTTTAAAATAACACAAGAAGCTTGTCGTTACTTGTGTTCTAATTAGGCTGTATAATTCCACAACATTAAAAAATGAAAGTATTAATTCTTTAGATTTTTGAACATACGCTATCTCTATTAGGGGTAAATGCCTCCAACAAATATCTAGCAAGACAGTATGGTAACTAGGTGATCAACACACCCTACCCCCTTCCCCTGACAGACCCTGTGGATGGAAAATATCAAGCTACCCCTTTTAGCCCGGTTGAGTGACAATGAACAGCCCACCTTTACCCCATCCTACGCTTTTACCTTCCTCTGTACCCCATAATCTCATCCCACTCTTCAATAATCTTGACGTTTCTCCTGTTGGACTGAGAATGCCTCTAGCCCGCTCCTTCTAGCATTGTGCGAGTTAAGTTAGCATTTGCTGCACCATTTTCTTTTCAGCTGCCATTTTGTACTGTGATCGAACATACGCCTTTGTCTCATAATGTTTGCCTCAGCAGAAAGCAGCCCAGATTGTTTCTCTTCTTCATATTCAAGGTTGAGCTTCACTGCACTAATGAATAGATCGTTCTGTTTCTGCATGCCTTTCCTCTAGAGTAAGCCCTGCTCCCACCTCAGAGAGACGAGCACGGGCAAAGTAACCTTGAAACTAAGACAGCATGCACCCATTCTCAAGATGATAGCTTGCTTTTCTGTTCCCCTCCCCCACCCCCTTATACGTTAGTGCCCAGGCTGGAAAATTCCAGTCTGGACGGGACTTTAGAGATTATGGAAATGTATATTTTGTGCTATTGTGTGGATGGGGGTCAGTCCCTCCACAGCATTCTAAGGAGGTTGGTCAGATTGGACTCCGCTCAAGTAAATTGCTAATAAACAACTTTGGTTTGTATTCTCTACTGTCTGACCGACTCTTCATTTGTACAGAAGGCTGAGAGGTGGTTGCAAGTGACCCATGTGGCCCTAATCAGGTCACTTTCTTCAGTTGGATCCTGAACAGGGACTCCATCGGGTGACCCATCTTCGCCCGCAGACCGGTGGGGAGGGCGGGGCCACGTCGGATCGGATGGGCGGATCGGGGATCCCTGCATGATAGAGCCTAGTACTCATAGCTGCCCCACCTGTCTGACAAGGCGGTACCTTGCCTAGTGGTCATCCCTACTGGGGTCCTGAAAGGCGAAACCCTTAGATCTGAGCGTTTGGTTTGAAGAGTTGGCAGTGGAGAATAACTTTATTTGACCTGTGTGCACCAGGTGAGTTTGCTTTGGTTTTGGTTGTGGCTATGGAGCCATTTTGGTTTGTGTTTGGTACGGTCTGAGGATCATTTTTTAGACAAGCGCTTGAACTTGTTTGGGTTCTTTATGAGCATGCTGTCACTTTGATCTGGATTTGGTGCGGTCTGAGGTCCAACTTTGGTAAGATATTTGAAAATATCTGCTCAGCATAAATAGTGAATGCTTTGTTCGGGAAAATGCCTTGCTTGAGTAAACTGTTGTGTGACTTGTCGTTGTTGTTCAGCTGATGCTTGATTTGAAGAGAGTCAGCCTGTGCCTCTGGAAGGCACGCCTAATTCTGAGATGTACGTGAAGCACATCCTTGGCCCTATTATATTTAGTACATTATGGTACAAATATATGAGGGACAATGACGAGTTGCAGTGGCCACTTACAGGTGCTTTTGATTAACAAAATTTCCTGCAGGGTAAATTATTTGCGAAGAGGAGTAGGCAGTCGATGTTTTATTCCCTCAGTTCTTGGCAAAAGGAAACTAAACAAAAACAAATGAAAGCAGAAAAAGAGGCCCGTAAGGGAAGGATACACACAGTGACTCAGAAAGTTGTTGCACATGATAAAGAAAGGACTGAGAAGGGGATAGAGTGTGCTGATAGATTTCAATTGCAATGTGAAAAGTTTTATGTGGTTCGAGAAGAAAATGATGCATTTGTGAAGGAGTTGTTAGACACCCAACCTCTGCCACCTTACGCCCCACAGAGAATATACCCTGCTGTACCTCAACCACAGTTGTCTGTCTCTTCTGCCCCTGTTGCTTCTGTTTCTTCAGTTACTAACCCAGCCACTTCCTGCATTTTTGTGGCTTTGCCTTCTGCACCTGAGATAACTGTTAGCCTCACTGCTACGCCTATTGTGTCAGCATCACTTCTCTCCCCAACCCTAATGCCCACGAGACAGCCATTGACGACTATAGTTCCTATTCCTTCTGTCACTACTCCTTCCCTTGTCCTTCATTCCCTGACGGTACTAGGTAGCTGGACACCTGTATGGGGAGCGGTGGGCGGGGACTGGGCGACTGATAGGGAGGGACTAGGGCAGATATTGATACGATCAGATGTGGGAGATGATGAGAAAAAGGCGGGAGCCAATCAGGCAGCTCAGTAGGCTCGTCATCCCATCTATAGTACGGAAGATGTGTGGAGTGTGATGAGAGAGTATGAGCTGTTCGTGCAGCAGCATGCCCTTAAGCACATGTCGACTACACTGATTGGATTGTGGGAGCAGTGCTTTAATGTTGCAGCCCTCAGATTATTTATGATATCAGGGACAATGTGTATGCTGCTGGTATGGCGCCTGAGGAGGTTTTTGGTAATGTTACACCACTGTTAGCTTATCGAGGGAGGCTGTTTGAGAAGATTCCAAAGACCATGTCCCAGTTCCCGATGAGGGAAGTTCACCCCATATATCACCCTGAGAGAGTAGAGGCCCGTTTCCAAGAACAATGGGTCTACACTCCGTGAAAGAGGAGTGAGGTTTTGTCCCTTAAGACCCAGTTACCTGACCCTAGGAAAAATCCAACTGGATATTATAAGGAATTGACTGAGGCAGCTTCTTTGACTGTAACAGCGCTTGCAGATATTGAGATGTACACATTGTGGAATTGGGTGGTACTTGGAAGCAGATTAAAGAATGGGACAAGGACAGGAAACCTGGAGAAAAGCCCAAGGCCAAGATACTAGCTTTGCTTGGCCGAATTATTATATATATATATGCACTCTCTCATTCCACCAAGAAGGGTAGATTGGGCTAAGTTAACAGCATGTCGTCAGAAGAAAGATGAAAGTGTGTCAGACTTCTTCACCTGGTTTGAGGGAGACTTTTGGATTTTAGTGGACAGGATTTGTCAATGGAAGGGGGTGTTCGATTGTTTGTCAGTAGATTTGTGACAAACCTGTCCCTGAGAAAGCGGCACATTTGCAGACTTCGGAGAGCACTTGGACAACATCCTGCCCTTCTGTTATATTGAGTATGGCACAGTATTAAGAACACAGGGAGAATGAGGAGAAGGAAAAGGCAGGGAAGGAGCACAAGGAGTTGAAGATGAAGGTGTTGTTGCAAAAGGAGTCTAGGGGGAATGGCTGGGGTTGTGGTGCAGGTCCGGCCTCGGCAGCTTCCTCAAATCAACAGGGACACTGCGCCAGTAGGGACAAATCAGTGCACGTACTGTTAAGAGGAGGTGCACTGGCATAGCGAATGTCGGGGTTTTATTGCAGAAAGATGTAGCCCCCAGAGGACGGGGTTCTCGTGGACGCGGTTGTGAGGAAGGTGACCAAGAGAGGGTTCGAGAGGATAGGAAATTGCAGGGTCGTACAGACCAGAATTATTACGATGACCCCCGAGGAAGGCAGTATTACCACAATGACTATGATCTGGATGAGGTGACAGGAGCATCCCATATCTAGGGCAGCCAGGGGCAGGGTGAGGGACCAGTCCAAATACCTGTAGATCAGCACAGTCCTTATGTCACCGTGGATTTGCAAGGCTTAGGTAAGAAATTCTTGGTGGATACAAGTGCAATGAATAGCTCTGTTTCTCCTTCGTTGATCCCCGGGGCAGCTCTGTCTGGCCAAAATAATGTTTTGGTAGGCTTTTCAGGTGTACCGGTTGTAAGCCCCATTTCCAAACCTCTTGCCTTGACTATTAGTCCTTTTACTGTGAATTCACAATTTCTATTGACATCCAATTGTGGAGGGAATTTAATGGGTCTGCATTTATTAAGAAAGTTGCATGCAACAATTTTTTGCTCTCCGGAAGGTGTCTAAATGATAATGGGACCGAATGTGATAAGTTCTAAGCAGTGCCTGTCTAAAGATGCGCCCCTTCCTGCTGAGTTTAAGGATGTGCCGCCCACTTTGTGGGCAACAGGTGACAAGTATGTGGGACAGTTGCAAATTCCCCGAATTTCCATTAAGGTTAAGGACAAAACTATTTTGCCCCGTATTCCCCAGTACAAAATTCCTCAGGTGGGGGAGTGAGCTTTGTTTCGCATTATACAGTATCTGATTGAGTCGGGAGTAGTTGAGGAGACTGCTGCAAATGTGTGTTACAGCCCTATTCTTCCTATTCTAAAGAAGGCGTCCCCAGACTCCCCCGATGACACCCCAGATGTTTATCGTTTTTTGATTGATTTGCGCGCAGTTAACAAAATAGTGGTCTCTCAGTTCCTTCTGGTCCCTGACATTAATGCCCTTCTAACAATGATTCCGTCCTCTGCTAAATTCTTCTAACATTGATTCTGTCCTCTGCTAAATTCTTCTCTGTCATTGATTTGAAAAATGCGTTCTTCAGTATCCCAATTCATCCTGATAGCCGCCACCTGTTTGGTTTTACACTAGCTGGCAGAAGCTTTATATTCTGTTGCGCTCTCCTCAGGGCTATACTGAGAGTTCTAGTATATACAGCCAAGCCTTGAAAGCACAATTAGATTCCCTCACGCTTTCTTCAGGTAATGTATTGCTCCAGTTCGTGGATGACATACTGATTGCTTCTGACACTGAACAGGGATGCAAAAACAGTACAGTTAAGTTGTTGCTCCATTTGGCTCACCATGGACATAAAGTGTCCCTTTCCAAATTTCAATATTGTCGACAGGAGGTCAGCTATTTTGGTCACCTACTGTCGAAGGAAGGTAGGAGATTGACCCCTGAGAGCATTAGCACCATTGTTAAAATACCCATCCCTAAAACTCAGAGGGATATACGCGCCTTCATTGGCATCACTTCCTACTGTCGACATTGGATCCCTAATTACTCATTACTAATAAAGTGTTTGCTAACGCTAAACACTAAAGATGTGCATGAGCCCCTGCCTTGGAAGCATGAATGTCAGCAGTCTTTTGAGCAATTACAGGTTGCCCTTTGCTCTGCTCCTGTACTTGGCATGCCGGATTATGGGAAGCCATTCGTGTTGTACGTACAAGGGACAGCTGGTTGTGCGCTTTCTGTTTTAACACAGGCCTTTGGAGGTAAGTAAGGTTGTGTGCTTATTGATCCAGTCGCCAAAACCCTCCAGAGCTGTCTAAGAGCGGTCATTGCTGTGGCCATTTCTATAATGCAATTGGCTGGGCTCGTACGTGATACTGACCTCATAGTCATGGTATCCCATGCTGTGGACACCCTCTTGAATAAGTCCAAGACACAGGACCTTACCAGTGCACATCTGACTGGTTATGAGCTAACTCTATTTTCCCCGCATATTATGATGAAAAGATTTGCCACTCTGAACCCTACCACGTTACTACCCCTCCCTTCTGAGCCTGAGGAAAAAGACATACATGATTGTTTTTTTCAGACAGAGGAAGAAACAAAGGGACGGGTAGACCTGACTTATGTTCCCTTTTCTGACTCCCAAAGGGAACTATATGTCGATGGCTCTTGTTTCAAATTACAGGTAGGCACCACAACTGCTGCATATGCACTTACTACACTGCATATGGTAGTTTAGACATCACAAGTTCCTTATCAGTCTGCACAGGCAGCTGAGTTAGTCGCCCTTATTAGAGCTTGTGGATTGAGTGAGGGACTGGCTTTTAATATTTATACTGACAGCTAGTACGCCTTTGGGGTCGCTCATAATTTTTGGCGGCTCTGGGCAGAGGGTTCCTTACATTTCATGGGACACGTATTCAGCATGGCCCTCTAATACATAGGCTTCTGACAGCCTTGACCCTCCCTAAGATATTGGCTATAGTAAAGTGCAGAGCCCACAAGGCAATTACGTATGATGTGGGGAGGGGAAATGCATTTGCAGACCACACAGCTTAAACAAAGATGAAAAAGATGTTTGTAGCGTGTCATGCCAGGTGGGTACCCGAGGCCGCCATGTTTGAAGATACTCTAGAGAATGTGAAAGAAATTCAAAGTGAGGCCAAAATTAAGGAGTTAGCAGTATGGCAAGAGAGCACAGCACGCTTAGATGATATGGGTGCTGGATGGATAAGTCAGGAAAACAGAGATGGATGTTACCAGATGCATATGTGCTCCCTGTGGTCACTATGGTGCATGGGCCATCCCACATTAGTGCAAAGGGCATCTGCAAAGTGTTAGATCCTGTATGGCAGAAAGACAACATCCCCACAGTTGCTACTTACTTAGTAAAATACTGTATGATATGCATGATGTATAACCCTGGAAAAGGCACTCCTACATCCCCTAGTAACTTTACACTGCCTTCCTTCCCTTTCGAGGTTCTCCAGATGGATTTCATCAAAATGGAACACATAAACAATTTTAAATATGTGTTAGTCGTTGTGTGTGCATTCAGTAAATGGATTGAGGCTTACACCACCAAAGAGAACACAGCCATGGCAATGGTGATGGCACTCCTAAAGGAGTTCTTCCCGCGTTTTGGTTTTCCATGTTTGATTTGGAGTGACTACGGAAGCCATTTCAATTCAAAGGGTATCCAGCTAGTGTGCAACAGTTTGCCCATCAAGCAGACATTTCTTGCTGCAAACCACCCCCAGTCAGCAGGTTTGGTTGAGAAGTACAACGGTACTCTCAAACTGAAATTGGCAAAGATTAAAGAGAGCACAGGATTGCAGTGGCCAGATGCTTTACCATTAGCTCTTTTGTCTACAAGAGCTACAGCTCACTCTAGGACACAATTTGCGCCATACAAGCTCGTGTTTGGATGCCTGGCAAATGTCTGGGGCATCCCGCGCTTGCGTATGCTTTCAGAAATAGAATACATTTACTTGTGGGTTACTTATATGAGTTGACTAAACGCTTGCGTTCTATTCACCAACAGATCCAAAAAGCTCTACCACCAGCTCCCGAAGGGCCAGGCAATGATATCCGCCAGGGGGATTACATCCTGGTGAAAAACGTTCAGAGGAAAGGCAGTTTGGATCCACACTGAAAGGGGCCTAACCAGGTCCTCGTCGCCACACATACAGCAGTGAAGGTGGACAGCCGTAGGAACTGGATTCACCGTAATCATTGAAGGAGGGAGGGTGCCCCTTCCATTGCCATAAGATCAGTGGGTGCTTGAAGAAGTGGGCAACTCCGAAACGGAGAAGGTACCTTGTTATGTTCCATTCTCAGATGCTCTGCTGACGTGGGCACAGAGATTGAAAGTGAAGGAGCATTGAGCGAGGTGGTACCTCCCGAGATCAGGACCACCCAGGAACCCCAGTCTGCTGGCCCATCTGTGCATGAGCCCCAGTCCATTGGCCCCTCTGATTTGAGCCCTTGTTTGCAGACCCCTCTGCCCCTGTAGTAGCTAGGTACAATTTGCAGTCTTGATGGAAGAACAGTGGACCACAGGGAAAGTTAGATTAGTAGGGATGGATTTAATAAGTCAGGCCACAGTAGCATAGGGAGAGACGGGATTGGTGAATTGTTCGGACATTTGACAGGATTAATGGAGTGTGCTTCTCTAAGGAGGGGGGGCGCCTTATCCTGAATGAGTGGGATTCTCCAAGAGCTGGTCCAACAGCTCCACTGCCGGAGCGCAACAGCGCCAACTGATGAACAATAGGAGTCTACCAGTGAGACTCTGACGGACACTGGGAACATTGTCCTCTTACCATTTTTTTGTCATTGGCTCCATCGACTGCCCTTTCCTCTGATCACAATGTACCCCTTTGGTCACCCCATTATGGTGGAGGATCACCCATTTGCAGCTGCTTGTGTTGGGCCAAGCGAGTCTGGTTGAGCTACAAGAGTAGAATAGTGTTTGTGGTAATTGCTCTGATAGCCCTGATTGGAGTACTTAGAAGAGTATGGTTTCTTGAGGAGAAATATCCTGTGCACTCTTTTATTGGTACAACGCCTTTTCCCCCTGAACTTGTTTATTACCTAGCCCCCCATAAAGGAGAACATGGAAAGACATACATAGATAATGTGTTTTTGCAAACACTCCACCAAGCAAACGACACATCGAATGTTACAAATTGTTGGATCTGTGGCCTGCTCCCTTCTGTTACACATAAAAATGACAGCCTCTTATCGCTGCCCATGTCTTATTTGGGTAGCTGGGACGGTTGGTTCAAGTTGTTCTCTATGGTATACATCCATTATCATTTTTGTACTATGAATATGACAACTGCTGATCATCCCAGTGTTAGAGTATATACATGTCCACCAAGGATTTACCCCAGGTGAACAGGAGACCCCATATACATTATCCCCTACTGCCTGTATGAATGTATATGAACGAGAGAAAAATGTCATATGGCTTCTAAATGAAATGTGGATTTTCAGGGATTTAATGTCACGGAATATTTTCGTTCATTTCAGATGCGCAATATTACTCATGATGTGGCAATCCCGATGCCGGTAGTCAACCCAACAGCTGGGTTTTGTGTTCGCAGGGTAGGCACTGTAAAAGTGGGTAAGAGTAATTGCAACTATACTTACACATTGAGCACGAGCAATAGCCCGCCTTTGCTCCCACCACATAATATTTACTTTGATTGTGGATCTCAAGCTCATGTGTGGCTTCCTAGAGGATGGTCAGGTGTCTACTATCTCTTTTTCCTCCTTCCCCCAGTGTATAGCACTGTCCAACTATCATAGGGACTACTGACTGCAACGTAGGAGTGCCAATTTGTTCCGAATAAAAAGGGTTATCAACACAGAAGACATAAACCAGACAGATACGACACTGCAGCAGTTCACTGATGCTATGAAAGGTATTTTACCATTTTGGAGTCCTATGTTTAATAGCCTTAACATTCACCGGCTAACCAGGGTTGTGGAAGGGGTAATAAACACCCAATATCAATAGGGAATGAATCACTCAACCTGAGTAACCAGGGCTAGCAACTTTGTAATTAAAAAGCCCTCAATCACGTTTAGCAAGGTCGTGCGGTGGTATATCTTGGTTCTCTGCCAAGTTTAAAAACGTGTAAGCATCATCATTGGGCTCCTTTTTGTAGTTTGCTTGCCTCCACCAGGGGGAACACCACTGGTTATTGCAATAGTGATTGAAGAATAAGTGAAAGTGCTCAAGTGAAGTGGGTTTTAAAAACTTGTATGTCCTTGACCATGTTCTAATAAGTCAGGAATCAAGTAATGATAAAAAAATGTGGTGCGTGTGTGGATGACTTACTTGTCCAACACAGTATTAGTGTCCAAAAAATAGGTCGACATGTTTCAGCCCTATATATATGAAAGGTAGGTAATTGGGGCTTTCTTCAGGATCTTAATAGAAGTTGGGGGTAACCTGTGTATTACACAAGTACCTACTAGAACAATTCTGGTTCAATTCTGTGTGGAGAGCAATTTGTTCTGAAAAGGAGAGAAAAGGGAAAAGGGGAAAAAATGTACATATATACATACATTGTTACATATGGACTGTCATACTGTGTGACGACCAATTGATCCAATGATGGGTTAAGTGCTCATTATACAAAAAACTCTGGTAAGTGATGTAAAAATGTAGAGATAAGTAATTGGAAAATGGCAATTCTTTATCCTTATCCATCAATCACAAGTCCTATTGCAGTTACTTCAAACATTCTCACTCAATATTGTATTCATGTTAGTGAGATCGGTGTCGGACTACACATAGCGATGTGGCAGAGTGGTGTCTATAAACTTACACTAATTCGATAGTTTCCGATGGTTTAGAAATGGGGGCGTCATGATATTCAAAGTCATAAGTTTCACTGCTATTATGAATTAGGCAAGTGGTGTGATGATAAATTCTCGTTTTCATTTGTCTCGTGCTTTTGTTAGGACAGTACGCCAGCATTAGTGATGATTATGTTGGTTACTGCTTGATGGACGTGTCGTTTCATGCGTGCCTACGTAATAGGATTCCTACAGAAAGTTATGGGTCCTATAAATATCACTAAGTACTGCAAAGAACTATACACAATTATTGGGAAACAGGAGAGTGATATTGAAAAATAGCGCCGAGTAATGCGGGTGAGGTACATGTTTGCGCATATGCGGTCTAGTGTTTTTAGTATTGTGTACCTCCTAGTAAGATGATACGGGCTTCAACAGGGGGCCGGCGGGCACATTATACCTGCTAGGAAGTAAATGTGCAGTTCTGCTTCCCTTCTCAATTTTGTAACATGTGTTGCAGTTACTGCAGGCTATGAGCTTATGAAAAATTTCACTGTACTATAAGCCACCGCCTTTCTCCACCTTGTTTGCCTGCTATTCTATCCTCTTCCTTTCTAATGTATTGTCTCCCTTCCTTGACTAGGTACAGGCTTGTGCCCAGTTAATGGTTCCTTTCTCAATTTTTCTAAATTGTATTTATCCAACCTTCAAAATAAAAATCTCCTCGTCCGGCTGGACTTGGGAGAAGAAGATACATAGTCCTTATTATAAGTCTGTGTCATATATTATATGCTATATTTGTAATAAGCCTAGGACCTTTGTTTACTTTAAAACATACAATTACCCGAGGTCCCTCGCTACCTTTACGGGTTCCCTTGTTCTGTATATACATACAAGGAAGTAAATTCATGCAGATAATAGGAGTTAGTAAGGAAAGGGGATTTCTACTTATCTCTATAGTACGGCGATCCTTTATCTTGCTCGCACCTTCTATGGCATTGGGTGGTGGCGACTTGTGCTCACTCTTCCCACGGCGCCCTGGGTTACGTCAGTGCCGTGGGTTGAACGAGTAACTAAAGGAGTTAGTCTTGAAGACTAAAGACATACTATGTTAAGGAAGAGGGAGGTGGAAAAAATACTTCATAGAGTCATTATGAAGACGTAAAAAGATTGAATTTTCAATTCCTTAGTTCAATAATTACGCTTGTCAAAAAAATTATTTGATAATTCATCTGGTTTTAAAAAAGTTTATAAACTCATGGCGGTTTACCAGACATTAGAATGATTCTTTGGAAGAATTAATGTTTGTTTTATGAGGTGAAGGGACTACTCAGTTGTGTCTTTAGGGGGTACAGATGAATCTCACCAATTTCAAATGCCAGAAGTGTATGTGTGATTTTTAATTGGTTTACAGATTCTTTTGAATCGTAAGTAAGGTTCTTGATCCCAATAATTTCACGGTTGTCCTCGTAGTAGTATTTAGCGATTCAGACTCAGACACGGAATGTTATCGTTCAGGACACTCCTGTTTATTTTCAGACGGTGTACCCATCTCTGTTCCTTTTCGAATAAAATGCGCTCTGCATTTTGATTTCTAGGACAACCCACTTTAGGTCATTCACAGTGTGTCCATGTTCAACGTAATGAGTACTCATTTTTGTTGTAAGTTTTTTGCATTTAACGATGCTCCTGTGCTCGCAAATTCATTGTTTGATTTTTCGGCATGTCATCCATTTGTAAAGGAGGGCACATGGACACGTGATCATATAAATCACATGGGTTGAGTTGCAGTTATTGTGGTTTCTAATAGTCCACTTCAAATCAGGTGATAGTTGGATCGTTTTTGTGGCTGTTGTTAGTGAGCATACTGAGCATGATCCGCAAGGGAAATGCCCTGTGACTGGTAGTAAATTCCAGAGTGTCGGTGCCAGTTTGTTCCCAATGGATGCTACCGGTCTTGTATGCACTAGAATGTCTTTAAGGTTCCTTGTTCTCTTATTTGCGAATCTGGGTCTGGGCCATTCTAACTCGCCTGACTGCAGAATGCGCCAATTTTTGTTGATGATCTTTTTTAGGTCATTGGATGCTGTACAGTAGGTGTTGACGCACATTACCAAGTCCGGGGTAGGTTCTTACTGTAAGGTTTCAAGGAGACTCTCTCTTTGTTGATTCCTTGCCCGTTTCTGGCATTGGTTAATTATTTTTATTGGATAGTTCCGTTTCTTCAGTTTTTGACAGAGATCCTTCGGTTGTGTCTTGTATACCCCTACGTCTGTGCAGTTTCGTCTGAGGCATAAAAACTGGCTATAGGGGAGGTTTTCCCTCAGCGGACGGATATGAAAACTGTCAAATGATAACAGGCTGTTCTTAGAAGTAGGTTTGAAAAAAGTCTTGGTTTTTATTTCATCGTTGTCAACGTAGATGGTAATGTCTAGAAAGTCAAGTTATGTTTTGTTTGCGGTGTAGGTGAACTTAAGGCATTTGTCTCTTGTATTGATCCACCTGTGGAATTCTTGCAGGTTGTCGTTGTCTCCTTCCCAGATGACGATGATATCGTCTATATAATGTTTCCAAAAACGTATCCTGGGTAGGAAGGGATTATTCTCATCATGTATGAAGGTGTTTTCAAAATAACTCACGTATAGACCTGCCACGCTTGGGACAAATGTACCACAGCAGGGATTTTGACGAATATTACAGCTGAGCTCCAGGCTACGAGGCTTGTTGCTCTTCAGAACAGGATGGTGTTAGACTTCATCCTTGCTGATCGGGGAGGAGCTTGTTGCATCATTGGAAGTAGTTGCTGTGTTTACATACCGGACAATGCTCCGAATGTATACACAGCTATACAGAAGCTGCATAGGCTTGCCTCTGACATCCACCAAGAGAATGGTACCTGGAGTCTTTCTGGTTGGTTCTGAGGTTTAAAAACATCCTGGGGATGGAAAATACTTATTGCGGGTGTTATATTTACATGTTGCTTGTGTGTACATTGTCTTCCTGCTTGCTGTGCTTATTGTGTTGGAAAATTGACACCCACAACAAAAGCCCCATTACGCGACAGTAAGTCTTCCACCATGATGATGCTGGTTGACACGATTTGATGTCCATCGATGAGGGCATTTTTTAATTTAAACAGTGTGTGTATTATACCTCATTGATGATTTTCTTATTATGCGAGTAGTATAGGCTTCCTAGCATTATACAAAATTGTTAGCAAATGCTAAAAGAAAGGTCTGTTGGACTGAGAATGTGTCTAGCAGACTCCTTCTAGCATTGTGCAAGTTAAGTTAGCATTGCAGCACCATTTTGTATTCAGCCACCATAATGTTTGCCTCAGCAGAAAGCAACCTCAATTGTTTCTCTTCTTCAAATTCAAGGTTGAGCTTGACTGCACTAATGAATAGATCATTCTGTCTCTGCATGCCTTTCCTCTAGAGTATGCCATGCTCCCACCTCAGAGAGACAAGCATGGCAAGAGTAACCTTGAAACTAAGATAGCATATACCCGTTCTCAAGATGGTAGCTTGCTTCTCTGTACCCCCCCTTGTTCGTTAGCGCCCAGGCTGGAAAATTCCAGTTTGGGCGGGACTTTAGAGATGTTGGAAATGTATATTTTATACTACCATGTGGGCGGGGGTCAGTCCCTCTACAGCATTCTAAGGAGGCTGGTCAGATTGGACTCCACTCAAGTGTATTGCTAATAAACAACTTTAGTTTGTATTCTCTCCTGTCTGACCGACTCTTCGTTTGTATGGAAGGCTGAGAGGTGGTCGCAAGAAACCCGGGTGGCCCTAATCGGGTCACTTCCTTCACTCCTACTACTTCACTTTTCCCTCACCTCCAATCTCCGCCATTCTACCCTTTTCCTTTGTCCGGTGCCTTTATCAGCCTCTTCTTTCCTTGTCTTTCTCATTCTCTGCCCTCTCTGTCTTCCATTTTCATCTCACTTCCTTATGATCACTCCCTTTACTTTTCTCCCATCCAAAGTCTCTCCCTCCTCTGTTCCACTTCCTCTTTCCCACTTGCTCACTACCTAGTACCTTAGGGACCGGATGTACGTCATTACGACGCACACTTTTACAACGCGTTCCATTACAACGTGGTTGTAACAACGCAAGTAGTTACAACGACTTGCGTTGGGGGGCGCAAATTCAAAGATTTTAATTTACTATTCCAACACCAGTCCCCGTGGATAGTAGGGAAGGTGTTGGGATAGTAAATTAAATGATTTACTATCCTTGAGCGCCACCCAGCGCAATTCGTTGTAACAACTTTCGTTGTTATGACCGCGTCGTAATGGAACGGCGTTGTAATGGTTGCGTCGTAAACGTCGCATACCTTAGGGACCTAATTACCTGGATACCAGTTGCATATAAATATATTGCAATCACATAATAAACACAGGCCCTGTCCTTTTCTGCATTTCTTCTCTGTAAGAAAGTGAATGCTTAGTTTGGGTGGATGGTAGTCCTCCACAAATAAGTCACTAACCTGTCAGGTCCAGGCAAATACTTCAATAATTTAAACCTGAGCTCAACCCTGAGCAGCTATGGGAAATGTGTAAAGCATCTTGAAGTACCAAAACAGTCAAAAAGTCAAAAAGCAACACAATAAAAATATCACTCCAATAAAAAAAGAGAAGAATACAATTAACAAAATTAAACTACAACAATAAAAATCCAATAAGGGGAACAAGAGATATTAATATTTAAAGATTTAGGAGAAAGGGCACAAAAGGAAAGTAAAGAACCAATCAGTAAACACTGTTCATGGGTGGCTGGTACCTAAGCACAATTTCAGGCCGACTGCAATAAAGTGCGGATTGTCTATGCAAAGCAGGCCCAGCCCGGGCAAAGATTCTACTTTAGGAATTAGGCTAAAAATAGAAGTCAATATCCTTCTGTGGGGCATGGGTGCAGACTATATCCAAGGAAGTTGTTTGGAAGTCAGAAAACCATTGGACAAGGTCCCTCTGAAGCTGTTAGTTTTGGCAGGAAGAGTGCAGAGGGATAGAAGTTTAAATTTCGTCCACAGAGAAGCCCACTTGTTGGTTAGATACTTTTTATGCCCCCACTCGTTCATGATTTCTTCATTTGGACTTACTCTCTTTTCTGAAGCTCAGAATCCTCCAGCAAGACAAGGATGCAGGCTGTATCCGGATTGGTTGCACTAAAGTCAGATAGGCTTGCCACGAGGGTCTGCTGAACAGGTTTTTAGAGCAGAAAAAAGTTCCAAGTGGGACCAACTTGCACAGTGAGGTCACACCTTTTGCAGATTGACTTGTGTGCTTGGTCCCAATCCTTCGGCGGTCTGGAAGTGGCACATTTTTCAAAGTCCAAATGTTTCAGAGATTTAAGAATACATTCTTTTGGACACCACTAAGGCTCCCAGGACCTCAAGGGCAACACTTAGGGTGAAGACGGACTCCAACAGAGGCTACCAGCAGGTTCCAGTCCTGTTTAAGTTGCAACTGGTCACTTCAGGAAAATACCTCTTGCAGAATGTTGAAAGCCTGTAGCCACACAGAAGGTTTTCAAGCTGATCTGTGGAGTCCACTTCTTTGCCCTGGATAAAAGTAACAGCTTCCCCAGCCCTTTAGATCTCCTCTCAGATCTCAAACTGCAGACGCCGTCCTTCTTCTGTTCTTCCACAGGTCCAAAAGGTGTTCTGAGGAGGTGTGGGTGAAGTGTCAGCTTTGTAGTTTTCAGAAGCCAGTGGGTGGGGACTGCTTCTAGACACTCCCTAATCAATGGGGGAAACGATCCCAGAGGCAACCCTGTTCACATTTGCTGCAAACCCTGTTTGTTTTACTTCAAACTGACCCAGAATGCACTATTCTATGGGGAATCAAATGGCACATGCCCCTGCCCTTGTACAGAGCTTGTGTGTCACACAGGGGTATATTTAGGGTAATGTGTAGTCACCTCCACCCAATCTACCCAAAGTAGTTCTGGGATCAGCTCCCCCTCCCATTAGGATGGTGCCCAATTGGCTAACCCGTGTCTAAATAAGAATCTGTACCTTTCTAAGTAATGATGTTCCTGGGCCCTCCCCAGCTCTCCTTCTGGAGCTGATATGGATCTCCTGTTCCACACCTAGCTCACCCTGTCACCAGATTTACGCCATTGTCCTGCTGTTGGGGCAGTTTTCACACCTCATTAAGGTCAATCACTGACAGGGTGCTGCAGGCAGGTTAATGCAAATTAACCTCCAGGAGCTTCAGGCAAAGAAAAGGCAACATGAAATACAGAATAGTGGTCAAACTGTTTTTCTAACTTGTCCTAAACCCGAGATTTAGGGGTCAGAGCACGTACACTGGGCACTGGACATCAGTGCAACTGTGTGCAGAGGCTAAAAACCAAACCAATAAAAAACATCAGCAAACACATTAGGTTGGCCACGTAAAAAGGAACATTTTCTCACATTCTCCAGCATTTGACCCCACTGCTTTCTCTCAACAACCAGAGACTTGGTGAACATTGCTTTAATAAGAATATCCACGCATCTGTCCCTCCATGGCTGCTTGTGACAGGATTTCTCCACCTAGCAAGATTTTGGAGAGCCACAGCTGTAGGTGTTTACTTATTTAATGATTAGTGGAATGTAGTCCAGGAGAAATTTGCTATTGAACCCCCTGAATCAATGATGTCCGTGTATTTTGACACCGCAGTTATAGTACTTTTTTGTAGAAATAACAGATCCCAGTTATTCATTAAACGCAATAATCAAAATCTGCATGCCTGTTTGATTTTGGAGGCACCCGTTATGTACCTAGGCTTGCCCTGACCACTCATTTCCTATTCTTTTCTTGCCCAAGAACCCCACCACACTGATGGCATGATACCCCATTCCCAATAGACACATGGCTAAATCCTCCCCCACACAAACACTTTGATTGCTGTTTCAACAAGTATCTAGAAAAAGAACCATTAGTTACAGAGCACAGTATAATTTGGCTTCATGTTAAGAAGGTCTCAGATCCAACCCACGGTGTAGCTTCATTGTTGGGAAAACGACTGAACACATGCCTCGTTGCCCGCACTAACAGGGGTTTTAGGAAAGGTGGCATCATCTGCCCCCCCCAATCTGCTATACTAAGTTGTAATGGCTTTCATAATAATCCGGATATGACCCATGTTGGGGAACGGTTGCGAGAGCCACCCAAAAAGTTTCCCACTGTAAGGGAACCTGCAAACATTATGCGACACTCTACATTTGGGGACAGCCATAAACAACATTGGCTGCATAAATGCCAAATACTGCAGTTTATACAGCTATTAGGTACTAATGAATTACTAACAGTAGCTTTCACGTTTGGCTCTTCTACCAATCAAAGCGTGTGAAGTGTTTATGCAAGTGTGAATGCTTAATGACTAAATAACTAGCGTCTTTTAAATTTGTTTATTAATATGAAACATGTCTTCAAAATAAATATATGCTGTCTTTAACTGTTACTTGAACATGCTTTGAACATTTGTGACTCATCATGGGGAGCACTGGAACATTGAAGACTGCCTTACTACTGACACTGATGATTTTATTAATTCCAGCACAAGCTTTTTCGGTGGAAAAATGTACTGCCCTAACTGGAAATATATTGCTATAAAAGCCGAGTGCTAATTGTCATTGAACATGTGCACGAACTATATATAAATGCATGCACTCGCTGGACTATGATGGGGCTTCAAATGCAGGCTTTCAACACTATGTGGAAAGATATATCTAGAACAAAGTGGCTTGACTTATAAAAGAGTTATGTAGCTTCAGAAGCTTTCTACAAACTTTAGTGGGCGTGGTGTCAGTTGCTCCTTGTGCTCTCTCGCAGCAGAAAGAACTTAGGTGTTCAACATGCTCCTCTTCCTGGAATGCCCATGGTCTACTCATCTTGCGCAATACAGGAAATGCTCCCTCAGGATCAGGGCAGGACCGGCCATAGCGGGCGATGGGCGTTTCTCCAGTGGGCCACCAGGGTGGGGGCCGTTTTTTGTTGCCGGGGGCCGGTTTTGCAGAATAGCTGTGCACTATCAGCCCCCTGTAACAAAAGCCGCTGCAGTGTTTTCCACGCGCCCACCCCCTCGCGGCAGCCAGCCCGACTAAATTGGCAGGGCTGGTTTGCGTTCCAAGTCTGGCCTTGCTCAGGATACTGAATGGAGTGGGGGAACATAGAACATACTGAACTCCAAGATGACTGGTAGACCTTCCTCTCCCAGGGATGCACATGTGAATTCATGTGCCATCGGTCCCTGTGAATTTGCTGCCTCAACAGATTTCTGCCTATTCTTATTATCTTATTTTTCTTAAATGTTGTCTTCAGATTTGCATCCTGTTCCTGCAATAATTTCCTTTTTCAATGAATAGTGCTGACTACTCAAAATCTCACTCTTGTAAATTTGCCATCAGCAGTCAACCCCTCCCCCAAGATCTTTCATCATGCATTAACACTCTTCTATAACCGCTGATGTCCATAAAAGTTCCCTTACTTCTCAGATCTATAAGTTTGAGTTCTTATCTGGAGAAACTCAAAATACAAAAATCCTGACTTTCCAAAGGGCATGACTACTAAAATTCAGTAGCGTACCTTAACTCTTGAACTAAGAGTTCCCCTCGTGTAAATTTGAGATCCATCCAGTCTTCAGCAAGAAGTGTCTTTCACTGGATGTAAGCCACATACTGCTGTAACTAATTGTATACACCTATCTAGATCAACTACCAAAGTCTTCTATTGCTTCTATGGACCAAGTTAAAAATGACTGCTATTTCCTGGGTTGAGCCTTGTAGGCCAAACAAGATGGCCCGTTCTTCTCGTGGGACTTGATTTTGTACTGCAACTTTGTGGCTGAAAGTGAAACACCATAGAATTGTGGATAAGCATGAAAATTGTATTTCTCCTTACCCTACTACGTCATTGATTTTTCCTGAATATCTACAGATTTTTAGCTACATTCCCTTGCTCTGCACACAATTGTTAGTTGATTTCCTACCTCTGTGCATTTCTTCCTCGCTCATCTCTTGAGTGACCTTATGCTCCAGCTTTGTGGTTGGAAAAATTGTGAATGCAGAATTCCCACATTTTTTGCAAACTTTTGATTTGGCTGGAATTAGTGTTTCCAGCCATATAGAAAATTACATCGCCTCACTCAGCAATCTCAATGGAAAGTTTTGGATCAAGCATCACAATATTGTCTGCTGGAAGACCTTTTACAGAAAAAAAAATTACGTTTTGAAAGTTGTTTTGCTTGTATTCAAGTAATTGTACGAGACTAAGGCAGCCAGTAACATCGTCATGGAACATAAACCAAGATCAAGGCGGGGTTTAGGGTGGTGTGACCGCTGAAGCCACACCTGGTGCTGACTTTGGTGGGGGGCACCTTGTTTAAAAATAACTATTGGGTTTTAAATGACATGAACTTCCTTCTGCCTTCAGCAGTTTTCAGGCAACTATAAAAATATCAAGATAACTTTGGTGATTAATATTCCTACTGGTGAGGGATCAAAATGTTGTCTAGTGGCAGTTTTGACTCATCCTAAAGTAGTGCTGAGGGTAAATGTGCCTGCTGCAAAGAACGTATACCATGCAGATCAACGAACTGACTGTGGGTGAACTATGAGTAGCACTAAAAACATTAAATGTATGTCTGAGAGAGGCTATGGAAAGATGAGGTGTGCTGTTAGAGTGTGTTAGTGAGGAAATTCATGGAGAAGATGGTCATTGGTGGTGCCAAAAACAACTGTTGTACTAGGCGCCACCAGCACTAAAGCAGGCCCTGACCAAGATCACATCTCAGGGCCTGCAAATACCATCCTACCTGAGTGAGGCTAACACACATTTTTGACTACAAGAGTCCAAAAATAACTAATTGGTTGATTACCATGAGGAACTCATTGTGTTACACTATGAGCTCTAATAGGTGAGTTAAAGAATGGGCAAATAGCACAAGTCTTAGAAATTGAAACCACTAATGCCCAGATATTCTACACTTCTGTATGGGGTTGCATCACTTTTCTGGCACAGCCTTGACACAAAATCCTTTTTGACATTTACTAAGTACACAAAGTCAAATTGTGTGGCTCAGTAAATACAAATTAACACAACACAGCACACAGCGCAGCCTTGCGTTAATTTGCATCTGAAATACATTAAAAGGGTGGAACATGTGTGTTACCATGCATCCACCCATGTATTTTTATGCAAACCCAGATATAGAAAGATTTGTAAACCTGGGTTTGCACCAAAATGGTGCAGCAACCAGACAGACTTGTAACAATGAGAAATATTTTTTTTCTCTTTACTTCCTTTTCCAATGTGTGCTCCACTCTGCAGCACATATAGAAAGACAAATATGCCTCTAAGGATTGTTTTTGCGCAGGAAGGGGTTCCCTTGAGCACAAACAAATCCTGCCCAGTGCATAATTTGAGTTGATGCAAGTGCAGGTGGGGCCCATCTGTCTCATTTATCGAGACCAGCACTTATTTTTCCTCATGAGATGTTGACCCGGAGCACAAGAGAGAAAAACGCGAAAAGCGGAAAGGAGGAGGAGAAAGATGGAAACAGTGACAAATAAAGATTGCAAGGACGAAAATGTATATGTCAAGAGTGAGATGAAAAGGCATAGCATGTCTGGTGGCGTATAAAGGAGGTGTGAGATGTCGTCAAGACTATGCTGCCTTGGTACTCAGCACCCCGACATTCGAAAACACTGCTGCAGACTTCGGAACAAAATTTGGGCATTAACACTTATCCATTGACAAATTAAACACTGATCATGCTCAAAACTCAGACACCCTTGCATCATGGTGCTGAGGACCTGTGTTGGCACTAGGCAGCATTAAGTGCACCAGAGCAGGGAGAGCGCTGAAAAGAGTAATATCTTAATAGATATGGCGCTCTTCAGCCCTTTCCCGTTCAGGCCGCACAGCAACATTACTTGCTGCCATGCGTTGCATGAACTTTTAATTGTTATGCCCTCCATCACCTGTGCGTTGTTATATCGTAGGCAGTGATTTAATCATCCCAAACCATTGCAGCCAGATCTATGAAACCCAGAGGCGGCTGGTATTTGAAGGCGGTGTGGAGGGCGGGTGTAGGGGCAGGAGGGATTGAAATAAAAAAAGAAATACACACTTACCTGTCTGCTGTTCTCCATCGCCTCCTCTTGGTCCTCTTCCCCCTTCCAGGGCAGGAAGCAGGAAGCAGCATGCACCCGGCTCCCAGCCTCCCAATAGCCAATCACACTGCTGCTCTGCAGCATTCTTATTAGTATGAGTGCCGTGGATCGGTGCTCAGCCAGAGAATGGGAGGCTGGGCATGTTCTCCATGCAGGCTGTAATGCAGCCTGCATTGAAAACATGCAAAGTGAGCATGAATGTTTGGCCGGCCCCAGAGTGCAAACCGCTCCTCCCTTCCCCTGCTCTGTCTGCAGAGCAGCCGCGCCCCGTCTGCAAAGCTGGCGCAACAAGGAAAAAATAAAATGTTAATAGCAGAGTTATTATCATTTTATTTTTATTTTATTGAAACTGCTTAAAAGTACTGGGGAGACGCTCCTCCACCATAGCGGAGGAGCCGCCACTAAGAGCCTAGCCATCAGGCCTGGTTCTAGCGGGTGGGCCGGGTGGGCCAGGCTCATCCAAACATGAGCCTGGCCCACCCAAACAGGAGCCTTGGCCCTCGCAGTGAGGGCTTGAAGGCAGGCGCGCAAGGGCATTGACCTCAAAGAGTGTCTGTGTGCGCCCGGGCTGAGACAGATTTCTGGGGGTGCACACACACACACAGTTTTTGAGATTGTCGCAGCCGTACCCGAGTACTTCACAGATCTTTAAAAGACCATTTACATATAAACGAGGCTTTGTTCATTTTTTCACCGCTTCATCTCCACATGGCGAAAGGTGACAAATTCTGTCTTTGACATGGGTAACCTTTGCCTACTGTTCAGCTACATGGATATTACTTTTTCTATGCAGTGCAGAAGAAAATACGTTTGTTTATTCCTATTCACCTTTCCTGACCCCTGCAGTTGCTTATCACATCAGGCTGCCTGTGACTCAAAGTTTGACTAATGGAGTAGTAGGTAAGAGAATGTGTTACTATTTGTTTTTCTTTTAAAAATCTGCACAGGCCCAGCATGACACATACTTCATGTGTGCTTCATTTAAACAGTTGTTATAATTATTATGGCTGATGCAGGACAACAATTAGACAATACAAAATGCACAGATAATGGTGGTGATTAATGATCCTGCTGGAGAGCAATCATTTGTCTATTAGTAGTGTTTAAATGCAGATGAATTGTATTTTATGTGGAAGCTCAGTGGGTTACTGCCTTTGTCACATAGATCCTTGTGTTACTTGCAGTTCAGAAGTTACAATCCTAACATAGGACAGTGACCAATGAATTGTCACCAAAGAGCTGCATACAAACATGAATGGTATAGTTAGAACTTTGCTTTTTTTGTTTTGTGATATAGTTAGAACTTCCTCAGTCTTTCATTACTCTAATGTTGCTGAAATGAGTATGTTTGGGCAGATATACATTTTAATCAGTAAAGCTGACCCCCATGGAATACTTTTTAAATCCTAAGGTGGTGTTTCCCCAGACCAAACCCTTTTAAAATATACTGCCCACCAGTATGGATGACATGTGATTCCTACACCTTGTAATCCTAATTGGCTAATGTGACATTCCCTGTAGACTGATTTACATACGTGTATGATTCATTGTCTCTGTTTAATGTGTGCGTGGTGTAAAGTACTGACACACACTACACTGATATGAGTTGCGCTATAGAACAAATTAAATGCATATGAGAGTGGCTACGTAGAGATGAGGGCACCGGAGGAAGGTGGCAGTGAGGGAATCCGAGGAGGAGGTAGTGGGAGGGGCTATGGAGCGATGAGGGGCACTGTTGGAGGGTGGCAGTGAGAGAATCCGAGGAAGAGGTCATGGGGTGGAGGGGGAAGTTAGGGAGAGATGAGGGGCATTTGTGGAGGGTGGTAGTGAAAGAGTCTGAGGAGGAGGTCATGAGGGGGAGGGGCTACAGAGAGATGAGGGACACTGGTAGAGGGTGGTAGTGAGGGTATCCGAGGAAGAGGTCATGGGGTGGAGGGGGGAGCTAGGGAGAGATGAGGCGCACTGGTGGAGGGTGGTAGTGAGGGAGTCTGAGGAGGAGATCATGAGGTGGAGGGGTTACAGAGATATGAGGGGTACTGGTGGAGGGTGGCAGTGAAGGAATCCGAGGAGGAGGTCATAAGGGGGAGGGGTTATGGGGAGATGAGGGGCACTTGTGGCATGTGACGTGGCAGTGAGGGAATCCGAGGAAGAGGTCAATTGGGGACCATGGAGGGATGAGGGGCACTGTTGGAAGGTGGTAGTAAAGGTACTTACAGAGAAAGAGGTCAGTGGTGGGGCGCCAAAAAGACTTTCGCATCAGCGCTGAAGCCGGCCCTGTCATGGCCTTTCTGTTTTTGTTTATTTAATTAGCAGTCAGGGGGAATAAGGGCTACTGTGTAACATACTTTAAAGTGTGTGCTAATTATATTTACTGCTATAGTCAATGCTTTAAGCTTGATGGTGATTTTAATAATGTTTTTACCAGGAAAAATGAAAGTGGAGCCCGATGGTGCCTGATATGGGGCTGGGGCCCACGGTCAGCTGTGAGATAAGGTGCATTGGAGAGGAGTGGGCATAATCAAGCCTGTAAGGGAGTGCGTTGCAGAGTCTGGGGTCAGGTGGAGGTAGGTATGAAGAGGAATTCTCCCGGAAGGCTCCCACAGAGGAAGCCTGTGAAGTATCACTTGCCTGATACTCCCACCTCAGAATCCTCCTCTTCCCATCAAAGGAACATTACATGGAAAAAACACTTTTGAGAGTGATAATATTTAGAGATTTGGAAAAGAGTGAGTTTTACTGGGCCTTGTAAGATGAAGAAGAGATAATGGAGGGCCCTGAAACAGGTCAGCCTAGACATATATGCGACAAATCGAGCCCGCAGTGTCCCAGCCAAATGCACCCTGGGCCTTGGCCCACCCAAATAAAAATTCCTGGAGCCGGGGGCCTGCTAGCCGTTAATGTCGATTGGTATTTGTATGTACCTAAATGTGATAGAATTGTGTCAAAGTTTTCATGGATGTTTGTGAGCCTCTCCGTGCACGCCCTGTACAATAGCCTCTAAACTTTAGAGGCTATTGTACAGAGTCTAAAGGTATTTATCAAGCAGACCCGGCTTTGTTAGTCGCGTCTCAAGAATCCGCCGCCCGTTGCCGCGGTGTTCTTTAGTGGTGGCGCACTTATCCTGCAAAGCGGTTGTAAGTAGCACCTGCTCTCTAATTATTTCAAACCTGCCCGCCCGCTCTCTGTCACGGCGCCGCCGGCCCTCGAGTGAAGTTTTCCTGCCTTGCCCGGGGCAGCTGTCTCTCTCTCGCTCTAATTGTGGCAGCGCGCGCTTTCCAGGGCTCCAGTGAGTGATTGTTCTAGAAGGCTGGCTCGTGCCGTGTTACTCTCTCTATTCTCTTCACGAGTGCGCTCAAGGCTTTATGCTGGATACTTGCCAGATATTTTAACGTATCCAAACCACCAGCCCAGCGACATTTCAAAGGCTGCGAGTTGTGAGTGCACTGTCCTTTGTAAAACCTTGCCATATCAGAGCTCTTGGCTCGGTTCCAGTGGCTCAACTTCCTGAGAACTTACAAACGTGTTTATTTTTGTTCAAGGCACGCCCTCCCGGCGCTGAGAGCGTTAGGCCAGGGAGAGGATTGGGTAAAGGTCAGAACTGTGTTTTCTGAGTCAGACAAGTCACGAGGTCCTGATCGAGCGGCTGCTGCTAGAGCCAGCCTGGACTAAGGCAAACACAGGATTCTTGTTAGCATGTGGCTGCAAACCACTCAGTCACTCTGCCTTGCCTACTTACCTCCGTCCTGTCACACTCACTACTCACGCTCTCTGCTTGGCCAAATGAACTCCCCAGTATCCATTGTAATCTGCCAGTGTTCCATCCTTCACCCTACACCTACCACAGGTGCATGCTTTTGTGTGGCATTTACACTAATGAACCACCTGCAACCAATCACCAAAGGTTATGTTCTCTCTGGTTCTCTGCCGCCTACTTCCTAAGGCCTGTATCAGTTCCAGCCGGGAGCCCCTCGCCACCTGTAACCAGGAATTCTAACAGGATACTGGCAACAGTGTCCTGCGGGTGATCCTATGTGGAGTTACATCACTGCTGTGGTGTGGCAGGACAAGTCCTCTTTGTCCCTTCTGCCTCCCAGCTCCATGGAGGGCCTGGGCTGTATTTTCCTCACTCCTGACTCCTGTAATTGGCACCTCTCCTCTAACCCTCTCAACTCCATACCATAATTTCACATTCTCTACCCTATCTAGACCCCTAACCTACTTCAACCCTGCCCTCCAGGATAAAGGGTGTAGAGGCCATGGGTGTTCTCCTGTGGTGCCTTCACTGGATCTATCATGGTCAAGTAGGTTATACCAGAGCCCTGCTTTTTTCCTCATGATTTCTATTCCTTTAACCCCTCACCCTGCCCTTTGCTCTCCTTCCTGCCATCAATCCACATCCCTTCCACAGGCTTGCTGATTGATGCAAACCCTTCCACTGCCTGCACCCCTGTTCACAGCCCTAATCCCACCCACCCCTGTGGATTGCAACTTTGATCATCTATGAGAAAACCCCAAAGAGTTTTTGCTGAAGTATGTGCTGGTTTCATTGGGCGATCCCTTTCACCAGTGCAGGGTGGACCCCAGATACGGATATACGTGGCATTTTAACTTACTACCTGGGGTCCTGCGAGCACCATCATGAGGAGAGGATAGCATCCTCAACTTGATACTATTCTTCACTCCGGTATGGAAAAAAATGCTGTGTAAACACATACTATTCATCTTGGATTCCTCGAAAAACATGTGTACATATACTAGTAAAATCAAGTTTCTGCAACACAACCAGATCAGGTTTCAATACCTCACTCACCACACTCAACTCTATCTACATAGGGCACACAACAACCACACTTTCAAACATACAAGACCCTTTGGAATTATTCCGAACAATGAGTGTGCTATGATTCCACAACAGTGACAGTGCCTGCTATACAGGCACTAGGAAATGTACCACTCCGAAGTACATATGTTCCTCCTACAAAACATTCAACCTCTCTGTCAAGCATGAAAGCAGGCTGATATGCCCCCCACCAGCTTCTCTACCATAAGAATACCAATCTACCTTGTCTGTATACGGCAGCCCAGGCTCCACTCACAGTTGATGAATTCACACTGTCAAACCAACATCGTTTTTCCATGCCAGGCCTTCACTCTCTGGGTCAGGCCTGTATTTGCCCTACTCCATTTCACCATTTAGGAATTCACTTTTCTAGCCTGCTTTTTCGAGCCAAGCCATTCTAGCATGCTGTCTGCCAAGTCTGTTTACCAGGCGTATGTCCTACTGACAGTAAACCATTTATATTAGGAACGGATAGACGAGGGTCCTGAACAAGTTGATATGGACGAAATGTAGTAATTACTTCATAATGTATGTTTACATAGTTTCTCTTTACACCTTAAGTAAGCTGACTCTAACCAGTCTAGGGACGTGTCCTGTAGGCACTGGGAGACTGTAGACCCCTACCCCAGATGACCTGTATCAGAATTCTAACGTCTTTCTTTCACAAACATTTGATTTATCTCTTATTAAAAATAAGAAAATCAATAATTTATATATAAAAAAGTATGCTTTAAACGTGACCTAAAGAACGAAAGAGAGACTGAAGGTGCGACAGGGCGGGTAGCTTTGGCGCCTTTCATACTCTGAGGATTCCCACTGCGCCTTCCACTAACTGTTAAGACCATACAAGCGATGTCTTATGACTACTAAAACATTTCTTGGCACTTACATCACCAAGGTGGCTAACTCGTTAAAAGCTTTATTCCTTGGGCGTGGCCTGACTGGAGATGCCGTAGGACGTGCCTTGTGGGAGCTCCGACCCTCCACCACCGTTTTAGGCCTGTAAAGCATAGCTGGGGCACTTATATTGGCCCCCCCGGGGTGAGAAGTACCTGTGGTCAACTGCGGACCCGGAGGTGCGGTGAAATTCAGTCTAGTGGTGTCCCCTGCGAGTGATCGACAGGGGAATCATTGCGGCCCAGAGGCGGGAGCCGTCATCTTGTGTGCTGTCCGGCGGCGCCCGTGCTGCGTCTTGCCTGCGCCCTACGGCCCTTGCTCCCCGGATGCCTGCTTACCCCTCCCTGTGCCAGCGGCTGCAGAGAAATATCGGCAGGGAGTGAATTGGGTGAGACTGAAGCCCCGCAGCCGCGGTGTTGCCCCTGACTCCTGGGCGACGGCGGCAACCCTGTGACACAGCCGGGAGGCTGAGGCTGGAACTGGGCTGGAGGCCTCCCCCCCCCCGCGAGCTGACAGGCGGTGAGGTGAGTTGCGCGGAGAGAGGGTGACGAGGGCCTCCCATCAGACCCCCGACTGCGGCCTTGTACCGTCGGCGGCCCTGGTGCCTGGAGTGACCCCGCTGCGGTGGCGGAGGTGCGGGGGAACTGCCGCGACCCGGTGGCATCTATGGGCTCCCCTGCACAGACGGGCCCCTGGCAGAGGGCCTGAAGTGCAGCAGACTCCCGGCCTGTGGTGCCCTCCTGAGAGTCCGGCGGGGAGCGCGGGACGGAGCGGAGGCCAGAGCCGCCATTTTGTGGCCTACCTACTGAGGAGCGGATTGCGGCCTGCTCGGGCCTGGGGGTCTGCTGAGGAGTCTCGGCGGTGAGCGGAGTGAGGGCAGCTGGAGCCCCGCGGCTGGGGTGTTGCCTCTGGTCCCCGGGCTGCAGGGTGTGACCTGCACTCTGCCGGCCGGAGGCGCGGCCGGACAGCGGAGACTTAAGTTGGACCTGGGCCGCTTCCCCCCCCCCCCGCTCTGCTGGAAGTGACGGGGCCCGGACACTGTTGGCACTGGTTGTGGTGCATGAGCGGGAGCGGGTGTTGCGGTCTGCCATTTCGCGACCCTGAAAGCGTGTGGTGTGAGCCTGCGCGCCTGGGGCCCTGTGGTGAATAAGGCGCTCCCCCCTGAACTGTGGCGAAGTCCGGAGGCATGGGGAGCTGGCGGCAGGGAGCTGGTGAGGGCGCAGTCTCGATACCCTGTGATGTGGGCCTCTACTGGTGGGGCCCGGTGACTCTGGTGTGGCAGTTGCTCAGCAAGCCGATGGACACCTGTGAGACCTGCAGAGTGTGCGGCTCCTTGGGGCCCTGATCGGCGGTGGAGAGGCCTGAAGCGGCGTGCGACGGCTGCGGAGAGGTCTGATCATTAACTCTGGACACGACCTGGGACGGCACCGACCAGCAAGGTGAGCAGCGTGGACCCGGGGGGTTGAGTGGAGGTGACCAGCGCAACCTGCCCTCCTCCGTTGAGACTGGGGATTGCCCCGAGAGTCCGGTGGCTAAGCGCGTGCATTTTGGGGCGGAGTGGCTCTTGACTGTCCCTCACCCCCTGCCCGCAGGATTCTGGACCTATAGGTGGGTGACTGGCCGGTGGGGAGCCTGGGGCGCTAGACACTAGAGCGCCTGGAGGCGTAGCGGCAGGGCCTCCGGTGCAATCATAGGCGGGAGATAATCACTGCCAGGACGCCCTTGTAAGGGATATTGCTTGTGACTTTCCCTGGTGGGGTGATATTTGACTGGGCCCCTCCTTTGACTCTGTTCCCCCTGAACCCTGGAGTGCGGCACTGGTGACTGTGTGTTGTGGGTTTGTGCCTTGCGGGTGAAGGGGAGGATTTAGCGGACTGGTGTGTAGTAGAGGGTGCAGGAGCGGGTGCGGACCCTTGCTTCAACCTCCCCATAACCCTTTGTGGCCCCACCTGACCTCCGCAACACAGTGGGGACCATCTGTGTTTCTTAGCTGAGAGCGGCTATATCTTGCAATGACACGCTCCAACAAAGGGAACAAAGCCGAGTCATCTGCAACCCCCAAGGACAACACTGTCGTGGCGATGTGGGGGAAGACGGGGGCGTCGGCTGCCGGGGAAGGCTCCTCGCGGATTGCTGAGGAATCCCCACCGGTCACTCAGGCATTCATGTCCGCCTTCATGTCCGAATTGAAAACGGAGATAGGTTCGCTGCGGACTGAAGTGCACACGTGCGTGAAGGAATTACGGAGGGAGGTCACAGAGCTCGGGGACCGTGTTGACGGGCTGGAGAAGACGATGGCTGTGCGCACGGAAGACCAGGAACACCTATGGCAATGCCTGACGGCTCTCGAGGAACAGAACATAGAGCTCCAAGTAAAGCAAGAAGATTTGGAGAACAGAAGTCGTCGCAACAACCTCAGAATTCGGGGAATTCCTCTTGGAGAAGAGGGGGAAGACATCATGGGATATGTGACGCAGCTCCTTCATGAAATCTGGGGGGACGAGAACGCTTCGCCTCTGGTTTTGGATATGGCACACCGCGTGCCTGGACCGGTGGACCATTCAGGACTTCTGCCGGACATCCTGACAAGGGTCCATTTCTTTACCGAGAAGGAGGCGATCTGGAAAGCCGCGCGGGACAAACCGGACCTCCGCTACAAAGGTCACAGCATCCAGATCTTTCAAGACTTAGCGCCAAATACCCTGAAGAGGAGATGGGCGTTCCGGCCGGTAACCGAAAAATTGCGCAGTATGGGCATCGCATACCAATGGGGTCACCCGTTTGCACTCATATTCCAGTGGGAATCCAAGCGTAGAGTCATACGGACGTACACGGAAGCGGCGCAACTCATCCGACTGTCGACAACCCCGCCGACGAGCCCAACCCCGTCGATTAGGCGGGGAAGGAAAGCGGCCGCGCCGTCCTGGACTACGGTGCGCCGGCAACATCGCGCATCGTCTGATGCTGAACGTTCACCCTCACAGGCTAAGCAGGACATCATTGTCCATATTCGCTCCCTCGAGGGAGATAAAGAAGGCCGCGACGGACGCTCCCCGACGCCCTGAACTACGGGGCATTGTATGTCCCCCCTTCTTCTCATGCAATATGGGGCCCCGCAACTAGAATCAGCGGCTCCTCTCACATTACCTCACATTACCCTGGCTCCTGATGCGCAGGGTGGAGTGGCTGCGGGAGCTCCTTGGGTATTGACTTTCTGAGACTGTCACAACCCCCCTTAGTCTGTCCCTCAGGGAGTTACATCCCAGAGCGCGTCCAAACCTGCGGGTGTAGGATGCTCTGTACCCGGGACAGTGTACCGAGGCCCTGTTGGCCGCAGTTGTTGTTTACCGATGAGTGGCCCCTCTGGCCTTCTTTCTTTCCCTCTTCTTACTTTTCTTGTTTCTCGCTACTCCCTGCTCTCCCTCTTCTCCCTTTCCCGGAGGGTGTGGGGCGGGGGCACCGGTTTGGGGCTTGGGGTGCGACTGAGAGACTGAGTGAATGGGGTGCGCATGGGGTATGCAAGGTGTGTGTGGCGAGAGTGTGGCTGGTCAGCGATAAGATCTTGATATGGCAGTAAACACACCTAGTCCCTTGAAGATCCTGACGCTTAACGTGAAGGGCCTTAATTCACCCAACAAACGTAAGCAGGTATGGCACTACCTTCTTCGGCAGCACCCCGACATCATATTTCTCCAAGAGACGCACCTCTTACAGGCTGACACTGCGCGCATGGCACATCCTAGCTACCCGCTTCAATTTTGGTCTGCAGCGGACACCAAGACAGCAGGAGTGGCGATCTTGTGCAGAGCTGGCATCAGGCGGGGGAGCAACAGGCCCTTCCGGGGTGATGACAGACGCTTTCTTCGAGTGGGTGTGGAGATCGGGCGTCGTCGTATCACGCTGTGCAATGTATATGCCCCTAACCAAGCACAGGATCGCTACCTTCGAGACCTTCTAGGGGGGTGAGTGCCGCAGGACGGCTCATCGCTCATCGTGGGGGGGACTTTAACTTGGTATGGGATCCGGTGATGGACCGAAGTGAGAACTCCTCCAGCGGTGCGGGGGCAATGTCGGCGGCCTTACGCAAGCTATTGGCTGACCTTAGGCTGTTCGATGCCTGGAGGTACTTCTCTCCGGACAAGAGGGAGTATTCGAACTACTCGCATGTTCACCGGTCCTACTCTTGCATAGATTATTTGTTTGCCTCCAATGACCTTCTCCGCGACACTTTAGGGGTTGATCTGTCTGACATCTCTCTCTCTGACCACGCCCACGTTGAGCTGCTGCTGCAGGACCCAGCTGCATGCCCTGCCCGGGAACGGAGATGGTGCCTCCCGCAGAGTATTCTTCGAGATGCGGCGGATGTTGAGAACATTAGGGGGGCCATTGTCTCTTATTTTGAGAATAACGATCTTCCTGAAACACCCTTCCCGGTGGTCTGGGACGCCTTCAAAGCCACCATGCGGGGGCATATCACCTCCCTCTCAATTGCATGGGCACGCGAGGCGCGAGCACTGGAAGACAGGCTTACGGGAGACCTGAAGACAGCGGAAAGGCAAGACCAGGGTTGCTCTACTCAGCGGTCGCGGCGACAGCTTGCGAACCTTAGAGGGCAGCTCAGGCTGCTGCGCGCAAATAGGGCGGAGAAATCCCTCCTGGCACTGAAGCAACGGTATTTTGAAGGGGGAACAAGGTTGGAAAGCTGCTGGCGAGGAGGTTGAGAGCCCGTGCTGCGAAAGCATATATAGCGAATGTTCAACTGCCGGATGGGTCCAGAGTCATGGCGGCTAAGGATAAGTGTCGGGCCTTTCGGGACTATTATACGGCTCTGTACATGGAGGAGAAACCGCCTCCGGAGTTGGTGGAGGAGGTGCTGGAGCGATACGGGGTAGCGACATTGCACCCTCACTATGCGAAGGAACTAGAGGAACCGATAGTACAGGAAGAGATAGTGTCGGCGATCCGAGAGCTTCCCCTGGGGAAAACGCCAGGACCTGATGGGCTTCCTCTATCCTTCTATCGCATGTTTCAGACGCAGCACGGCCCCTACCTCTTTCGCCTTTACAGAGGAGGTGGGACCGTCCCCCGACATGGGGCTGGCGGAAATTGCCTTAATCCCGAAACCCGGGAAGGACCCGGCACGGTGCGAGTCATATTGCCGATCGCCCTACTGAATACAGATTTTAAAATGTACACCAAGCTGCTAGCGAAGCGGCTGGGCCCTCACATGCCGGGCTTGATAGACCCCGATCAAGTGGGTTTCATCCACGGACGTCAGGGGGCAGACAACGTCTGCAGGATTGCCCACCTAGTGGGAAAGGCCCACCACTGGAAGATCCCTGCCTGCCTTCTCTCGCTGGACGCGGAGAAGGCGTTCGATCGGGTGGACTGGTCCTTCCTGCGGGCAGTGCTGTACAGAGTGGGACTCGGCCCGCAGATGGTCACTAGGATCATGGCTCCGTACCTTGCGCCGCGAGCCAGGATACGTGTCAATGGACAGCTTACGGAGCCGATTACCATCGGGAGGGGAACCAGGCAGGGCTGCCCGCTTTCGCCCCTTTTATTCGCGCTGGCAGTGGAGCCCCTAGCGGATATGATACGGAGGGACCCCAATATTCATGGCATCCCTCTAGGCGGACAGGACAACAAAGTAGCCCTCTTTGCAGACGACCTCATCCTTGCGCTTGCAAAGCCCCGAGAGTCCTTACCGGCAGTGCATACAGCGTTATGCCTTTTCGAGCGTGCTTCTGGCCTGAAAATTAACCATAGTAAGTCCTGGGCACTCAACCTCACTATCCCGCACTCTGAGATCCCCGATTTGGAGCGGCTCGCCCCCTATAAATGGTCGACCCAACACATCCGGTACCTGGGCCTGCAACTGACCCCCTCGTTAGATGGTTGGACGCAAGCCAACTGGAGGGAGTGTCGGCGATCGTCCTCGAGGACTTGTGGCGGTGGAGACCACTTGTGCCATCCTGGTTGGGCAGAATCAACGCCGTCAAGAGGTCCATCCTGCCTAAGATCCTGTACTTGTTTCAGTGCCTTCCTACCTCTATACCGCTGCATAACATACGTGGCCTACAGCGCGATCTCACCAACTTCATATGGGGGGAAGCGGCCCCGCTTCTCTCAGGCTCTCCTGATGGCGCCTCGGGATCGGGGGGGTCTGGGCTGTCCCAACCTGGTAGAGTACTATTGGGCTGCACACCTTAGGTATGTAGTGGAATGGGGTGTGACGGAGAGCGAGAAGGGATGGCTCCACATGGACAGAGCCGTGACTGGGCGCACCATTTGGGACGTGAAAACCTAGGGCGGGGCGGTCTCCAAGCGCATACTTGGCCTTGCCTACGAAAACGGTGCTGGAGATTTGGGTTCAAAGGTTCAAAGGTTCAAAATAAGCTTTATTCGATATTTAAACAAATATCATATAAGCATACCTTAATATACATAGTTAAAAAAGAAAAGGAAAAAAATAATAAATGCATTTATATAACAAATAATCAAATATATTTCGATTAAAAATTTCATACAAAGATTCAGAGAAAGTTAAAAGTTAAAAAGTGTGCATTAAAAACAGATAAAAAACAAATGGGAGTAATCACTATCTCCAATTTCAATCTAAAGTTTTCCTAAATTTTATCACTAACTTTAAGAACTGTTCCATTATGATTGTCACCTCCTTATTTTCAAGTTCCTGTAGCCGCTCAAAAGCAGTTTTACATGTCCTGATATTCCATCTCTTTAGTAAGGGTAATAATAGGGCTTTTCTCAAAATCCGGTAAAACTTACAGAAGAGGATGGTGTGAATATTAGATTGTTGTGAGATAGTGTCACAGGGACAGAAAGAGGTGATCCGTGACCAGTCATTGCAATTTGGGAATGTTACGTATCGATAAAAAGAGCCCATTCTAAATCTGGAGAGTAACATCCTCGAGTAGCACGGAAAATCTGATGATAGATATGGTTGTAGCCCCTTATGTGGTGTCACCCTTTGATATGCCAGGATGGTGTCAGAAAGTTTTTGTTTGTTCCATCTGACTGTTTCCAGATGGGCCATTAAATTCTTTCTCAGATCTTTTCGCGAGATGTTTTCTAGTAACGAGGGATCTATGTACCATTCTTGGTGCCCAATCTCAAAAAAGAAATTTCTCACATAATTCAGCCAGTTAGATTGATTGGAATGTTTAGCCCCTTCCAAGTTAAGAATGTCTTGTAGCACCTCTCTATTAAAAGCAGTCTCAGGGGTAGTCCAAATTTTATGCCAGAGAAGGAGGGGTTCAGTTTTAATGGTATCTGTTATATACGGGAGATCCAATTCGATGTGCATTTTATATACAGAGGTTGCCTTTGAGGTGGCGAGAAGATACCTTAAAAATTGGTTTTCCAGAATTTGTATCTGTGCAATATTTTTGTCTATGCCCCAGAGTCCAGCCCCGTAGGTAGCGGTAGATATACATTTTGCTTTATATATAGTTAATAGTTGTTTAACCGGTCTACCCCCTATCTTTCCTGCAAAGTCCCGGAGACCTCCAATCGCTCTCGTGAAAGCAAGTTTCCTCTTCTCTATTGCCGCTTTCCAGGATAACTTTCTATGTAGACAAATTCCCAAATATGTAAAGGCCTCCACTGTCTCCAGTCTTTGGTCCTCAATAAAGATGGGGCATGGTTTTTTTTTTAATCTTTTGTTACATAGCATGGTGTACGATTTTGCTATGTTCACTTTTAGGCCCCTGTCGTTCATGAAAGTCGTGAAAGCTGATACTGCTTTTTGTAAGCCCATTCTGGTCTGGGATAGAATCGCAGCGTCATCTGCATAAAGCAGGATTGGGATCGGTTGACCTCCTATTTTAGGGAAGTCGCACTCGATGGTTTTCAGATGCTCGCCAATCGCGTTTATATAAAGGGAGAAGAGCAGGGGGGCCAGAATGCACCCCTGTCTAACCCCTCTATTGATGTTAAATCGTGGCGAGCACTCTCCCCTCAGTCCATATCTCACTCTGGCTCCTGCTTCACGGTACAAGGCCCTAATGAAAAGAAGGATTGACGGATCCATCCCGAAACGGTTTAAGATGTCCCATAGTTGGTCATGCTGGACACAGTCGAATGCTGAAGTGAGATCTATGTATGTTATATAGAGACTGTGCCTTTTGGTGTCAATGTATTTTGACTGGATTAGATGTAAATTGAGGACCTGTTCAATTGTACCTCTGCCAGACCGGAAACCGTATTGTAATTTCGAGAGTATATCTTTCTCCTCTATCCAGGTGGTTAATCTTTTCAGGATTATGCGTCCAACGATTTTCATTAAGGTGTCGAGGAGGGATATAGGCCTGTAGCACGATGGCAAGTGCCTGTCTCCTTTTTTGAAAATTGGTATTACTATAGCCTCTCCCCAAGTTGGCAGGAGCTTTGTGTGGTTTATAGAGTTAAGGACAGAGGTCAGTAAGGGAGCCCAAAATTCCATCTCTGCCTTATACACATCCGCAGGGATTGCATCCGGTCCCGGGGCCTTCCCGGGCGGGCTTTCTTTAATGGCTGATTCCACCTCCTCAAGTGAAAAACGGATTTGGCAAGGACTATCCCGGGTTGTATTTATAGTCAATGAATCCGGGTTGAGGTTATTTAAACATACAGGTTTGGTGTAAAGCTTCTGGAAATGCGCCGCCCACGTCTCTCCATTTATTGCCATGTCCAAGTTCCTCTCGGGCATTTTTACCCATGGCAAGGGGGAATTGATAAGTCTCCAAAAAGCTGACATGTCAGCCAACTGCGATGTTTCCACCAATTTCAGCCATGCTTCCTGTTTCAGTTCCCTTTTTCTCTGTTTTATGGCTATACGATATTGATTTCTAGCCTGACGTATTTCTACTTGAGGTTTAGGTAGGACACGCAGCAAATTCTTTAGGGAATTCAGAGCCTTCGTACATTTTGAATCGAACCACCCATTTTGAGCAATGATACCAGTTTTATACTGTCTCGTCATGAGTTCTTTCAAAGTTCCCTGGATTTTGGTGAAAGCATTACAGATATCATCGGGATTATCCTTATTAGAAAGGCAGATATAAATCTCCTCCCTCCTTTTGTTGACTAAGTTCTTGAGGAGGTTTTTTGGGTTGATTTTGTCCCATTTGACGCAATATCCGTTTTTGGCTCCCAACATAATTGGTTGTTCGTAAATATCTGTATGTGAGTTCCGGCTCTGCGGTGGTCCCGGTAAATCTAAGGTCATAGACAGAGGATAGTGGTCACTGTGTGGATGGTCGAGTGTGTCCCAATCTCGTATTAACAATGCATGTGCTTTTGAAAATAATAGAAAGTCTATGATGGTATTCCTGGCTCTGCCATGAAAGGTTGGTTTGGAAGGGCATGGGGTCTGTAGGAGCTCATTTACCAAATGTAGGTTAAAAGAGGTAACAAAGGTGTTAAAAAGGTCCCCTGACTTTGTATGCATAAAATGGCTGAAGGTGGGAAGACCAGGGTCTGAGGCATATGTATCATAAATGTCACAACCATCTCTTACTGTGTTTAAACAGATATGGCAGTTTAGATCGCCCGCAAGAAGAATTGCACATTCTCCGCCCAAGGTTTCTTTAATCGTGAACAGGGCTTGATGTAAATTAACCATGACTTTCTCCAATTGGTCTACAGGAAGATTGTTGTAAAAATTGATAATTAGCAATGACAAGGACGGGGCGATATCCAATGCAATTATCTGGAAAGAATCTTTCAATAGTGTTTTCCTGATCCTCTGACCGACTGATACACTAATATAGGTACATAGTCCCCCCTTGTGTCTGCCCTGATTAGACCCAGCAGCCGGTGAGTGGAATGTCTGAAAGCCTTGGAGATGGATAGGTGAGATCGTCCAGGTTTCCTGGAAACACAGGATGGAATACTGATTTACCACCTTTATCCAATCCGGCAAAATAGTTTTAGATAAAAGACCTGCTAGATTCCACGAAAGGAGCTGTAAATTGCCAGTTTCTTTCTTATCTGCCTTATTGTTAAGGTTTAGCTTGGCATTTGTACTAATGGGAAGACAATTTATACTTTTTTCTTTGCCCCTATCAATAGTTTGGACTCTGTTATTTGCCCCATTAATTGGGGAGTTTTTATTTGGGCCCTTTTCCGGATTAGCCTGCGTATGATGGAGGTGGACGGTGGAACTCTCAGATCTCCCACTGCCATCATTTACTTCCTTCTCTTGAGTGAGTCATTCTACGTCCTCCATGCCGCAGAGTGGTTCGAAAAAGTTATAACAGGGTAAATTCCAGTTTGAGTGGAAGAAAGAGAAGGGTTTGACATGGCCCTGTGGGTAAAACTGTGGGGTCGGCGGTAGAAAGGGAGCGTTTGAGGGGAAAGCTATCTGATCTCTTACTCCCTGGGTAAAGTGATTTTTTCCATACTGCGCAAATGAATGTTTAGAAAGGTGAAATTTATGTGGCTTAGAAGACATTAACTCTTCAGGGTAAAAGTAGGCTAAGGGTTTTGGGAGAATTGGTCCCCTGTGGAGGCCCGAGAACCAGTCTGTGATATGTGAAATAACCCTCGGATCTTTAAAAGTAACGATAACTACATCCCCTTCTATGTCTTTAGGGCGAATACCAACCCAGTCGGTTCTTCTCACCATTATTATGTCACCATTTATATGAGGGGGTAGAGGCCTATTTTCCCTGAGCCAGAAAATCACCTTGTTTTTTAAACTATGATGATTTTCGTGTCCTCCTGAACTCGATAATGGTGCGACCCCCGTTAGTATGATAACGTTTTGTGATGCAGTCGGGGGTAGGTCGGCATATCTTTTGCCTCGCCTTTTATCATGTGGCGCTGCAGGGTAGATTTTCCCCCGGGTAGGAGGAGCATTACCCATTTTCGCCGAAGCAATGAGAGAATTAATTTGTGTCGAATTTGCCTGCATGTTAGGAGGCGCTTTTGGAGGGGGAGGTAGTTTTTGAGTAATTAGTGGCTTCTTTGTAGAGAGTGCCGATTGGATTTTATTCTGATTTAATTCCGGGGTTTGCTTCATAGAAATTTGGTCTTTGATCGAATTTTCACAACTAGTTCCCCCCCCCCCAATTTTCGTAGTAGTAGGATTTATTGTGATGGTTATAGTTTTTGCTTCTTGTTCAGATTTATCGCCCGATTTTGATATAGGGTCAGGAATTACTACATGGGTTTGGATCAAGGTCTCAGAGAGAGTGTGCAGTTCCGTAGCTATTCTTTTCACTCTCTCGAGTATTGGTGTTAATAATGCCTTCACAAGATGTTCCATGGCATCTACAAAATCTTTAATTGTAGGAGGGACACAGGAAGTTAATATTTCCCGTGGGGGTTTTGGTATTCCCTCTACAATTTGTAGCAGTTCTTTGGTGAGTGTGTCCTTAGCCGAGGTTTGAGTTTTGGTGATGTTTTTTGTTGGTAGTTTTTTTCGCCGTTTTTTGGGTGGGGATCGAATAATAACCTGGTTCTTTTTGGGTTTCTTTTTCATTAAGGACGCTTTATCTGACTTTACTACCACTGGGGAAGGGTGAAACATGGAGATCTTTTGTGTGACCTGAGAGGAAGGGATTTCTATTATGTCAGGCCCAACAAACTCTGCAGTCTTTGGCAGGTTTGGAGTAACCAAGTCAATGAGGTCGGCAGATGCCGTGATGGTAGAATTAACAATTTTTAATGGGGAAGGGAGCAAACATCCATTATTTGGCGGAAAGTAGGATTGAAAAAGCGAGGGCACATTATCTGTATTCATTAAATCCTCTACCGAGATTTTTAGGGTGGAATTTAGTGGGCTGGGCTCAGGCATAGGAGAGGGAACAGGTATAATAACATTATTTTTAAGTTGCTCTATTGATTGTCTCCTAGCAATACGCCTCTCTGCCAGGGTCAGGTCTCTATCAATATCGCCCTTAACTTTGATGAAAAATTTATCCAAGGGGCCGCAAATAGCGCTCCCTTCACACATGGGTTGAGAATCGCATCCAGCTTTAGCCATAGTTGTATGTATTTTGGGCAAGGACGTAGACAAAAGGGGTGGCCCAGCCCGGCCTGGTCAGGCCTTAGAGGGCCGTAGAGGGCCCGCCCTTTGCCCGGGCTTAGCCCCGGGCGTCCCGCTCGCGTCCCGCGATGCTGAGGGCTTCCGGCTTTATGCTGCCCCTCCCGGCGCGTATGACGCGTCGGGGAACGCGCCGCCGCTGAGCCTGTCGGGATTTGGAGTCCCGAGGCGGCGGCGCGGCTGGTGGCGGTGCTTGGCGTCCTTCGCTCTAGGTTCACAGGCGCGGTGTCCACACAAGGACTCAGGGTCACTCAGGTAGCTGGACTGGTTTCCTCGTTTTACTCAGAGAGGGCTCCCCCCGCTCCACCGAGGGCTTCCGGCTTTATGCTGCCCCTCCCGGCGCGTATGACGCGTCGGGGAACGCGCCGCCGCTGAGCCTGTCGGGATTTGGAGTCCCGAGGCGGCGGCGCGGCTGGTGGCGGTGCTTGGCGTCCTTCGCTCTAGGTTCACAGGCGCGGTGTCCACACAAGGACTCAGGGTCACTCAGGTAGCTGGACTGGTTTCCTCGTTTTACTCAGAGAGGGCTGGAGATTTGGGACAGAATAGCGGTGCGCAAGGGCCTTACGACCTTTCCGTCCCCACACACCCCTATTGTAGGGAACCCGAGTTTCCCTCCAGCGCATCGGACCGGGGCCTTCCGCAGGTCGCCTCAGGGCAACTGTAGGGTACTTGCGGATCTGTTCGAGGGAGGCACGCTTAAGACCTTCCTGGACTGCAGGGAGGAATTTCGAGTGCCGCCCGAGGCCGGACTACAATATGCTCAACTGAAACATTGGGTGCTGGCAGACGACACATATCAGGCGGCTACACGCGCCTTTACCCCGTTGGAGCGACTAGCTCGCTCCTTCACTGAAACAAAGGGACTGATCTCGAAAATGTATCAGATTCTACAGCACCTACACACCCCGCCCTCCCAGACATACCAGCAACGCTGGCACTTCCTTTCGGGTGTAGATATCACTCCGGCACAGTGGTCCAGATTGTGGCGCGATATCCCCGAATATATCATAGTATTTCGCAACAGGAGAATGCATATAAAATAATGACTCAGTGGTACTATACGCCGCAGCGGCTACACAAAATGTTTCCGACCACATCCCCTGTGTGTTGGAGGTGCCGATCAGCGACTGGGGATTTCTTGCACATATGGTGGACCTGTCCTTTGCTGACCCTCTTCTGGAAGGAAGTCTTGAGCCACATCAGGGGGGTCCTGGGGTTTCCTCTGCCTGACGCCACCTGCACACTGCTACTGGGTATTAAGCCTGCAGGGTTGAGGGCCCTCACCCGGAGTGATTGGGTGCTCACACTTCAAATGCTGGGAGCTGCTAGGCAGCTCATTGCTCTGTACTGGAAGAAGCCGGAAGCACCGCCCATAGCTGCGTGGTTTGTGCGCCTCTGGCATGTTCTGACGATGGAACTCCTCACAGCTCGGCTGCAGGCCCAAGACGCGCGCTTCAAAATGGTGTGGCGACCCTTGGTGAAGTATCTATGCGCAGTAGAACGCGCGCGTCACATGCCCCCCAAACTCTGGGCGCTGCGCTTGGTGGAGGATGCAGTGGTTCCCCCTAACCCAGATAGACTGTTGGCGTGAGGCTTAGGTGTGTGAGCCCCTGAATACTGTCGAAGAGATCAACCGCTCAGCTGGTTGGCACGGTGCCCGTCCCTCTTTTCCCCCCCTCTGTCCCCTTCTCGGTGCTCTATGGCCCTTCCCTTTTATGATCTCCTCCTTTGACTATTCCTACTGTCCTCTCTACTCTGCTGTCTCCTCTCCTGTCATCCTATTGAAGTTTTGACCCACCTGTTCCTGTAGGTTTTACCTTATTGGTTTCATTGTTACAGATGGTCCTGAGACCAGATCATCTTAGGCGGTGATTACACGGAGACTGTTGTTTGAACATAACGCGATCGGCCCTGTTGAGTTGTAGGTGAAACGCTGTGTATAAATCCCTGATCGAGCATTGTCAATGTTGCTTCACTTTCTTATATATAACAGCAATGGTGGAGATAAAATTAGAAAGAAAAGAGAGGTATACTGGATTTTTTTCTTTGAATACCTTCTCCCATGGGCTGAATAATGATCTACCATGGATTAATGCAATATTATAAAAAAAAGCTCTATTGGGCTAATTGTCCTAGTCTACAAATGGGTTTACATGAATCAATGCAATAATATAAAAAAAGCTCTATTGGGCTATATGTCCTAGTTTATAAATGGGTTCACATGGAATATTATGAATCCCTGTAGCCCCTATGTACACGAACACGGGTTTTTACGAATAGTTTCCCTGTCATAGGGTTCCAAAAGACAGTTTAGTTAGACCTTATAAATAAAAAGCGTTAAATGCTAGCCTTTCTCTTTAAGAAACACATGGCTGCAATCTAACCAATAAGTGGAGCCGGTATATATAGCCAATGTATAAGCCTAACTGAGTTTCATGCTGAATTTCAAAAAATCGCCGGGATTCATTTGTCACCGGTTCGTGCTCAGCCCTGTGAATCACGGTAAGCTGTAGGCAATGCGCGAAAAGCCATTAGCTCTCACTTTTAAACACCAGGCAGCGCACTATTCTTAACTGCGGGTGTTCGGTTTTACAGCAATCAAGACGCAGGGAACCATATGCAGCAAGGCTACGTAGACTAACTTTTGAAGCCGAGCTGAGCTAGCCGAACGTGTGAGAGGCTGCTGATTACGGTGAGCCGCCGTCTACTACAGCGTTTTTTATATTAACTGCATATGCGGTATTTGTGTTAGCATCTTCACCTTTTGATTTGAAAGCACACAGGATTCACACTGTTTCCGGCCCCCGCTATAGCGTTGTTAATAATAGATCGGTAATGTGGTATTGTACTGGGGTTTATTTGTGACCTGCAGGTTAAAGAACAGTAACCGCGTTTATGCCCCCATCTTAAAACCAAATTTGTCGGAAACCAGTCATAGCAGGCCAATACTAAAATTGTCTTCCAAGCAGGTAAATATGGCTTGGTGCATATGAGGAGGCGATGTAAACTTATGATATATCTGTTCCTCGTTATGATATCAATCTTGCTTTTACCGACATCTGTCAAAGCGTCTTGCTTGTAAAATTCTGTTAATGTAGCATCTCTCTCAATAGTTTAAAATAACAGTAGCAATGTTTAATGCTTCGCCTATAGATACACAAATACGGACACCGGGAACCATACGCAGCCGGCTTACAATAACCATTACCAAAACAGGTAAATATTGTTTATGGTCCACGTTAGATGAAACATCATTTTGGCAGCCCTATCTATAATTTTGACAAAATTCAGGTTTTTGCCTTGTATTCTCTCGTTATGCAGGAGGAAATGCTTGGTTTTTAAACGTGATAAAGCTGCTGTTTTTCAGAATATCATCTTTGGAGGTAAAACCCCGTAATCATGACCTGATATTACCGTCAAGGCCAGCTTGGATTACACTTCTTAAATAAACGGCGAAAACTGTTGAGCTTTTCAGGCTTAAACTTTGAACTAGATATGTTAGCAATCGGCTATATCGTTTGTTTCCATCAGCTCACAAGAGTAATAATAAATAATATTATAGAATCTAACGTGTTAGCTAGCTAATGAGATAGGTATAATATTTAGGCAAGAATAATACGTTCTATTAGGTTGCTGGATAGCTATAATTTAAAGACGGTCACTATAAAAAGTATGTAGGACAACTGAAAATGAATTTAGAAGGGCAAATCTATGTGTTTGAGTAACTGAGTGGTACACTGATTTCTACTCCCCCCTTCTCTTTGCAGAACCTATTAACGTTTAATTCACCTGGGGATCTATTGCTATGTAATCCGCCCTATATTGGCTCAATTCTGGCACCATGTTTTGGTATCTATAGGTAAGCAGACTACACAATATAACAACATAGGGTACAGCTAACCAACATGGCCCTAGAGGACCTGTTAGAAAATGCTGTAAACACTATGACATTAATCTATAATCAGTTATCATGCTTTACGAATAAAACAGCTTAAGGACTAACAAAGCTTTAAGGATGATACAAATATACAAACCTTGACAGGCTCTTTCTATTGCTTCTATCTTTCCTACCACTCTCTACTATAGATGTGAATGTATAATAATTTGTTGTAGCATTTATGTGAATAGGTTTCCATAAAAATGTAGACAGACTTGTATATATGTATATAAATGATGCCTCTCATGTATGAATGTCTAGCGGTATTAATAGACTTTGTTTGATAATCGGAACACTAGCACTATTTATGAAATGTCAAAATGTACAGTATAAACGTTTTTGCACTGTAGATACAAACCTGTAAATATTTTCTATATATATTTTTTATAGAAATATGATGGTACAGTCCTGAGGAAGACACAGTTGTGTCGAAACGCGTAGACAGGAAACCATCTTTTTATTGTAACATATATGTACCTACTCATGTGTAAATTCACGCATATGATACAATGCTGGAATATTTTATCATGTATTGATACAAATGTACTTAAAATCTCTTTTTTATCATTGAATTATGTTTTATAATAGAAATTAAAATACACTTAATGTGCAAAACGTTTTTCTGATTATTTTCTCAAAAATCTTTTTGAGCTAATGTCATTGTTCATGTCCTAGTGTTCGATTGAGGATTTGCCTGGGTATTTTACTCACATACACGCTTCACTTTCTTATGTCACCACGCGGCCGGCCCTGTTGGGTTGTAGGCTTAACGCTGTGTATTAGTCACCTTATTGCTGCTCCCAGACATGGGGGTGAAATAAAAAAAGATTCGACAATAAAAAAAAAGCTTTATTCCAAATAGTATCCAAACTTGCCAACCCGTACAGTACTAAAATGATTAGTACCTCTTCCCAATTATAATGTGTCTGCCTTGTTTTATGCTTTTTCACAAACAAATCAAGGAGAGTCAGAACTGTATTTTGCAGGACCTAAATGCCTCCACACCAGGAGCTCAGGAGGAGATAACCTACTTATCAATCCCCGTTTCCCTTTTGGAAACTCTTTGATTGATTTCTGAAGAAGAGGTGTTTTTGCTACTTTCCTCTTCGATATAGGTTCTCTAGATCATATTTGTCTTGTTAGGGTCCTACAATTTTTAGCCCATATGTATCTCCCATCTGACAGCCGTTCTTAATTCCTCTTCTGCATCTTGTTGGAAGAAAGCTGTAGTTAAATACTTGCTCAAAAACTCAACCTGCCTCTGTTAATTAAACCTAACACTCTACCAATATTTCATCTCCCTGTGGTATCAAAAATTGGTGAGAACAACGTTATTTTACCTCCATTGGCTGGATACTTGGAAAATCACTTTTTGCTACATGTAAGCCCGACTGGCTTTAGACCTAGGCTAGGTACAGAGACTTCTCTAATTACATTTTTGAATGAACTAAATCGGACATAGACACGGGCGTACCCTTCTGCATCATTATGTTAGATCTATCCCCTGGGTTTGGTACAGAAGATTATTCCATCTTGTTCAATCAAATCGGGGAGATTTACTTGCAGGAAAGTGCTAGACAAAGGTTTGCCTCATTTTATTATCAGATAGAACCCAATCCTTAGTACTTCTTTCTTTCAGTTCAGAACCTCTTCCAATTTAATGTGATGTTCCTCAATGTTCACTACTCTTCCCCGCTTCATTAATACCCTTGCTAACATCATTGTCCTTTTGAGGTTTAGAGAAACCTACTATGCAGGTGACACCCTGCTCATCTTAAGACTTGAAATGTCCATCTCTGAAATTTAAAACACAACTAAAGGATGTCTGTCAGCAACCTTACTCTGGATGAACAGATACTTCCCATGATTCAATACCCCTAAAACAGAAGTATTAATGTTGGGCCATTGCTCTCTTTTTCCTCCTGCTGCTTGACAAATGCTTGCGGTGCTGTTCTGACCTCCGCTGGAGAGCATGAAAAGCCTTCCTTGGCTTCTGGACTACCAAGGATCTTAGCATGTCCTCTCAGAAAAACAGTTGTGCCATCTTTCCATTATTAAATGAGGATCCTGAAAATATTTCTGCCCTTCATCCATCAACATCTTAGAGCAGCTGTGGTCAATGCTATTGTCATCATGCTATCATCTCAAGACTATGCTGACTCTTGTAATCTTCTGATGACCTCCATCCAAACAATACAACATTGGCAAAATACATCTGTGCAGCTTGTCTATAAGGTTTGACAGAGCTTCAGAGGCTCTTCAGAAAATACACAGGCTCCTAGTTTCTAAGAGAATTCAGATTAAGGACGTGTGTTTTTGTCATAAAGCACTTTTGATGTGGTGCTCTGTTTCTACAGATATTACAGCCAGATACATCCCTTCACTAAAGAGTCGAAATAAGTAATATGACAGGAAACTGCATAACAATTAGAAATACATGACGATCAGAAAATGGCTTTAATATCAAATTGATACAGCCGAGGGTAGTTTATGTTATACAGCTGGGATATGCATTGCACTGTTCCTGTTCACAACTGCCCCATCTGTGTATGGCTGTCTTTGTTAGGGCTGTGCATTACTCCTGCGCCTATCTTCTCCATTTTCACAGAAAAAGCTTTGACTATGATTATACTGGCAAATTATACTGCTTTTTTCCTTCAAGGATAGTTCATTTTTCATGCACAATTTGGCACATCTTCCTTGATTCGAAAAATGAATCAATGGTAATTCATCTGCAGTACAACGCTTTTCAGTTGAAATGCAGAGAATACTTGGCGGGTCCTATCCAGCACTTTTTCAGATTCGTCATTGACTTGTAATAGACGACACAATAGTCTCTGCGCATGGTTCTTCAAGTCTGCTGTAGGAATGTCCTTGTAGATACCACAAATGCACAGGTATTTGCATCTTGGTTGATTTTCATCATTTTGATTTTGTCTAGAAGAGTGTGATATTGCTGTTGAAGTTCAGTGACTCTGACTTCCATATCATCTTGTTGATATATTTGTTAGTGAAGTTTATTTCAACATGCACTATTCTGGTTTCAGTATCAACACAAGTTCCTTAAAGCGATGACACATGTTTGCCAACCTTAAAAATTGGTCAATACATGTCATCAGGTTTTTAATCATGTACCAGGGATTGGAATATTAAAAGGGTTTAAAGTCCATTGTATGCATTTCTACTGTGTGGTCGAGTGACTGTAAGTGTGAGTTCATATTCCTCTTGTTTCCTTTGAGGGCCTGGCACAATGACCAGCATGAGCCATATTTCATCTTATCTTTTATCTTTCTTCCCCCTTGTGTAAGATTTTTTGTATGGGGTTTGATCTCTCCTTTTTGAAAATAAAGGATATACGTCCATGATGAAAGCAAAGCCGATGATTGAGATAAGCAATTCAATCAGGCTGACAGTGGTGCTTACATGAGGCACCTCATTTTCTACGCAATAGAGCAGCACCCTACTAGATTTGCCTGAGTTTTAGAAATATGCACTCCATAGGAACTAGGGGGGCGGATGTACATCTGTTTTTTGCGGTCGCTAACGGGAATTTGGCCTGTTTGCAGGCAAAAACCATATTTAGCAAGTCGGTAACCTATTACCGACTCGCAAAATATGGTTTGCAACTCGCAATTAGGAGGGGGCGTGCCAAGGGCGTCACTTTCTAATAGCGAGTCTAACACCAATGTATGATTTTTTTTGCAGCTGCATTTGCGGTAGCAAAACAGTTGCAGTTCACCACCTACTTCAAGTAGGTGGTAAGCCACTCACAAATGAAAAGGGGTCCCCAGGGGACCCCTTCCCCTTTGTGAATGGGTGTGAAAATATTTTTTAAAGAGCAGGCAGTGGTCCCGGGGACCACTGCCTGCCATTAAAAATAAAACTGAAAAGTTTCATTTTTCTTTTTTAAATGCATTCCATTTTCCTTTGGGAAAAAGGGCTGCATTTATTAAAAAAAAAACTGCTTTATTTAAAAAGCAGTCACAGATATGGTGATCAGCTGACCCCAGCAGGCCACCGTCCCTGGGAGTGCTAGCCATTCCCAATGGGGTCGCAAATTGCGCTTGCCTCATAAATATTGATGAGGCATGCAATTTGCGATCCCATTGGGAATCGCAAACAGTTTCTGAGACACTGTTGTACATTCACTTAAGCGAGTTACAAATTACGAGTCGCAATTCGGTGCAATTTGCGAGTTACTAGAGTGAATGGTCGTACGTCTGGCCCTTGATTATATAACTTGTCCTTTTCATCTTCCACACATTCTGTGGAGGATGTTAACATGTTATGTACATTTGGGATACAGGAAGAAGGGTTTTGTGCTGATACCAAGTTTTGAGTGGAGGGTTCGCTCTCTTCCTTTTCCCTCTAAGCGCCTATTTTGAAAGGTCTATTCTGGCTTCAACCTTTTGAAATGAGTATTCTAAATAAGCCAATGGCTTCACAAAATCCTATTGCAGATCTGGGAGTTACTTATGGAATTCAGAGATCAAATAGTCACATTGGCAGAGAAGCCTGCAAGTTTGAGGGAGTCACTTTTTTGTCCTCTAGGGTTTGAGATGACCAGCTTGGCTTCTTGGCACTCCCTACCTCAAGGTCAGATGTTTGTAGCATGTCTTTTATTGATACAGCCTTCTGTCCCTTATTTTTGTTGGAAGCCATTATCATGTGGGCCAATTAACGAGTAGGGCGGAGGATGCCAAGGGTTATCACAATGGAGTCTTATAACCCAGCCAACCTAGTTGGGAATAGTTTGCAGCTGCCTGTTTTGAGGGAATTGGATCCCAGGACTTCGGAGTTCCTGCTCATTACAGCGGGTTGTGTTTGCTATTGGCCTTGGGCCATTAAGCTGGGCTTTTTATTGGCTTACTGTTATGTTTATTGTATATATCATATTGTGTAGGTATGTTAATTTATGGTATTGTGTAGTGCTTACTTTTGCATGTTCTATATGTCCTCGCTCATACCAGTTGCTTGCTCCTCAAGTTCCAGAATCTTTTCACCTTAACTGGGAGAGTAGTTGCTGGAATGAAGAGACCCAGCAAGGACATTTGCTCGCTACCTGTAATTGGTGTTCTAACTTGTGATAAACTTTTCTTGGATTATGAAGACTCCTGACTCTACAAAATTGAAGACGAGCTTGATGTTGTTGGAGCAGCTAGGAGAGAGAACCTGTATCTTTCTGGATTGTTTTAATGAACATTATCACATCTTAAGAGTGAGTTGCGTCTTGTGCTGGTGGTTTTTGATTTGAGATTGCCAAGATATGAAGGTGTTGTATTGAACAAGAAGACCTGGGAAGTTGCTCAGGAATGTTTTCATACTGTTAACACTTAGCAGAGGGCCACTGGCTGGCTGGTTGGTTGGTGGTTACTACGGGCTGTGGCATTTTTCCAAGTGGATATCTTCGGATGGTTGGTGTGCGGTGCTGGAACTGTGGCCTCCCAGAGCTAGTCTTAATAGGCGCTCCACGGCTGGATTCTTCAGTGAACGCTGTAATTTGGAATGCGCTGCTTGATGTACTGTGCATGCCACACAATGTCTGGTTTCTGTCTTGGGAGTGGTTACGCAACATCTCTGCGCAATGTCCTGCGTGCAGCCATCATAGTTGTACAAGTTCTTTTACTGCCGGATCATGCTTCCATGTATTGGAGCATAGTGGCTGTTTTGGGAGTTGTGTTAATTCAGCTGTTGTGGTCCAGTTTTAACACCGCTCCTGACAACATTTTGACAGTTGTTTTGGACTGCACAGTATTTCCTTTATCCCCAATCTCAGTTGCCATCCTGCCTCCAGTGGAGTTTGAAGGTGGACACAGCTGTCTGTGAGTGGGGTCGTCCTAATAAAATTCAATTTCTTAAGTGTTTCACACACAGTGGACTAGTCCCTTCCTAGACGCCGTTTACATGCCACGCGCTATCGATTGCTGCCTCAACGATACTTTGGTTCGAATTCGGTGCACTTACCGGGACCTTAAATATGCCCATCTGGTCTTCATTTTTTATGTGAAGTGACAACCTCACTTTCGAGGAATTTGACCAAGCCTGGGCGTACGGCTCTTAGACTGACCATTGAATTGATCTTTCACTTTAAAAAATATATACATATCCTTGCCCTGATGAAGTATGTTGGCATATAAGCCTGACGAAACACGTGTTGGCAAGACCTTTTTACTACCTTTTGGCTGAGGAAATTTCAAACTAAGAACTGTGGCAAGAATTTTCTCTGGTTACCCTGTGGTTGAAAAGAAATGAGAACTGGTTTTACCCAGAAGAAACCATGAAAAAGGAACAATAATAAAGAGAAGAAAAGAAACTCAACATTACTGAAGAGAGTTTGTTACTGATATGTACATTGATTTGTGCTAGCTGTGCTCAGGTTGGAAACTATGATAGTCCCTTCCTGTGGTTGAAGAATAGTAACTGTATTTATTCCTTGTGTCACACATACCTCAGTGAACTAGTTCCGCAGAGGTGAAAAAGGGACACTGTGGGTGGTGTTGTTGTTTTCTTTCACTGCTATGGAGAGGCAACATTTTTCTCTGCTATCCTCACAAGCATTCTGCCCTGTAGGTGTGAGCCCATGCATGAAATAGGTTGAGTGGAAAGCGTATTTCTTGAACTTTTTGGAGATGATTGATGAGGAAAGGAAAATGAAACCTGAAAGGAAAAAGAAGATCTATTTGCAGTCTGTGGAGCCTGAGGGCTTAAAAGTATATGAGGAAATTACAAAATTATCTGGGGTGGTGATTCAAATGTATTTACAGATGCGTTAAGAGATTTTGATAACCCTTTTGTCCCTAAAGTATGTTTAGGTATTTTAAGGTACAAGTTTTTCCACAGCAGGATTTTAGGGAAACAGTTAATGAATATGTGGCTGAGCTAAATAAACTGGCAGGGATTGTCAATTTGCCATTTACAGAAGCAACTTATCCGTGATCAAGGGATGATGCATACTTGTGATCCAGCTATGCAAGCGAGATTATGGATCAATGGGTATGCTGATCTCAAAGATATTTTAGCTATAGTTTGTAATCAAGCAGCCAGACGGATATTCAAACTTCCTAAGCGGTCTTCAGCCAGTCCTTGCCTTACACAACTACATTGGCTCCCGATAGCCCATAGAGTGTCCTTGAAGACTGGTTGTCTGGCCTTCAAAGCTGTGTACGGTAATTGCCCCAAATTTATCAGCAGCAGGCTCACCAAATACATCCCGCGGCGCAGCCTCCGCTCAGCCCACCACCTTCTGCTTACCACCTCGTCTTTCAGACGTAAACGTCTGGGTGGCTGCAGCTTCTCCCATCTGGCCCCAAAACTCTGGAACTCTCTGCCTCTGGCACTCCGAAGCTGCAAAGACCTTATCAGCTTCAGAAAATCCTTGACAACATGGCTATTCATGCAAGCGGTTGGCTAAGTGTTCTGGCCACATCAGCTTTCTGTCCTCAGCGCCATGAAACCCAAGGGTGTACGTGCGCTTAATAAATGAAATGAAATGAAATGAAAATGTGACTTATAAAGCGCTACAGTTGCCCTGAGGCGTCCAGGCGCTGAAAACAGATGGGGCCCTCTTGAGTTATATTGCTAGGCATTAAACAGCAAGGTTTTTAGCTGTTTACGAAAAGTGGTCAGGTTGGGGTTGTTCCTTAGCTGCAGAGGGAGTGAGTTCCAGAGTTTGGAAACGTTATACGAGAAGGAGCGTCCTCCTGCTCTAGCTCTGCGAGTTCTGGGGATCTCAGCCAGGAATGCTGTAGAAGAGCGGAGGGATTTATTCGGCCTATAGGGAGAAATCAGGGGTCGATTAATGTCTGGGCCCGTTTCCCAGAAAGTCTGGTGGGCAATGAAGAGCGATTTGAATCTTACTCTGTCCCTGATAGGTAACCAGTGCAGGGTCCTCAAGCTGGTTCTCACTGAGATCCTCCGGGGGATGCCCAATAGTGCTCTGGCAGCACAGTTTTGGGTGCGTTGGAGCTTCTGTAGGGTGTAGTCCGGGGCTCCCAGGTATAGGGCGTTATTAAAATCCAAACGGGATTGGATAAGGCCCTGTATAATTATCTGTTTGGCCTCGAAGCAGAGGAGGGGAAGGACTTTCTTGATCACTCTGAGGAGGCCAAAACAGGTAGCTGAGATCTTAGTGGCCTGTGTGTTAAAGCTCAAAGACTTGTCGAGCCAGACCCCTAAGCTTTTAATGCTGTCTCTGGGAGGTGGAGCCACTCCCATGCTTGATGGCCAGCTCGGCTCTATGGAGACGGGGGAGGCTGTGCCCAGGATCATCAGCTCGGTTTTATCGTCATTCAACTTTAGGCAGGAGCTCATCATCCACTTCTTTACGTCCTCCAGACAAGCCGCTAGGTCTGGTGGCGCCTGGAGGCCGCTCTTCTCTGCCAGGGAGACCACCAGCTGGGTGTCGTCCGCATAGGAGATGATCTTTACACCATGCGGACGGACAACCTCAGCCAGTGGCCTCATGTAAGCGTTGAAGAGCGTAGGGCTTAAGGATGAGCCCTGGGGAACTCCACATCCCAAGGGACGAATGGATGAGCGTGATGTACCATCGAAGACCTGAAAGGTTCTGTTGGACAGAAAAGAATTGAACCATGTCAGGGCATCTCCGGTCACTCCTAAGTTGGCAAGACGAGTTAGCAAGATTTTGTGATGCACCGTATCAAATGCGGCACTTAGATCGAGGAGGATCACTGCCACTGATCCTCCTCGATCCAGGAGCCGTCTTGCCTCCTCAGTCACAGCCAGCAAGGCCGTCTCAGTCCCATGTTTGGTACGGAAGCCTGTTTGGGAGGAGTCGAGGAGATGGTTTTCCTCAAAGAACATTGTCAGAGTGGTATTGACATGTTTCTCCAGAATTTTCGATGCCCAGGGGAGTAACGAGATCGGACGATAATTACTAGAGTTAGCCGGGTCTAGAGAAGGCTTTTTCAGCAGGGCCCGCACCATAGCATTCTTCCATGTTGGGGGGACTGTCCCACTGATTATGGAGGAGTTCATGAGCTCCAGGAGCGTGGGGAGAATAGCAATGCTGGCAAGGTTCAGTGAGCCTGGGGGGGCGGGGTCGCACGGGGAGCCGGATTTTATTTTTTGTGCCAGTGTCTGTGCGGTTTCCAAAGTTATCAGGGGGAAAGACTCTAGGCACTTGGTTGAATTTGAAGTCAAGTGCGGGTTCTGGCCAGGGGAGTCAGAGGGGGGATTGGGAAAGGAAAGATAGATTTTATTAATTTTTTGGAAAAAGAATTCCGCCAGATCATTGCATTTGGTTGGTGAGTTATTGTTATCTGTGACTGGGGGTGGGGGTTTGATCAGGGAGTTAACTATGCAGTAGATTTCTTTGGGTTTAGATTTTGCCGTGGTTATTTTAAGGTTGTAGAAGGCAGCTTGCGCAGATTTAATGGCCAGTTTATAGTTCCTGATCAGTTCCCTATACATGACCTTATCTTCAGGATTGTATGAGATGCGCCACTTTCTCTCCTGTTTTTTGCAGAGACGTTTGTGGTTCCTGAGCTCTTCTGTGTACCAGGGAGCCGTTTTACTATGTCTCTTAGATTTGGGTGCGTGTTCTGGGAGGACCTGGTCCAGAGAGGTGGTTATCCATTCTTCATATTTTTTGTTATTAGCATTTGGGTCTTGGGAAAGGGAGGGTCTCATGGTGCCTAGAGCTTGTACCCAGTTGTCAATGGGGAGTTTGGACCAGTTACGGGTTTTCCTAGTGGTGAATGAGGAGGAGGGAGGTTTGCTTGTGGTCCAGTTGAAAGCTATTAAAAGTGGTCTGACCAGGGGAGTCTGGTTATGTTTCCCACTTCAAGCTGGTCACAGTTACTGAAAATAGGGTCCAGCAGATGTCCTTTTTCATGTGTAGCCGATGGGACTCGTTGCTCGAGTTGATATGCAGCCAGGCTTAACTTGGTCTCTTGTGCCGACAGGTCTAATGGGTTGTCGAAGTGGATATTAAAATCTCCAAGTAGGGAGAAGTTGGACGGGGAGACAACCGACTGAGAGGTCACAGAGAGCAAGGAAGTATTAAATTGTCCTATAGGACCGGGAGGGCGGTAGATGAGAATGCCGGTGAAGCAGGCATTGGGAGAAAATTCGATAGCAAAAGAAAGGTTTTCACAGTCCTCAATATCTTCCGATAAGTGACGACAGATGAAGCTTTCTTTGTGTATGATTGCGAGGCCGCCACCTCTGCCCTTAGGTCAGTCTGCGCGTGCTATCTGGTACCCTGGAATGATAGCTTGTGCTAAGTCTGGCTGAGAGTCTTGGTTCAGCCAGGTCTCAGTCAGGAACATGGCGTCTGGGGCATATTCCTCTAGTATTAGTGAGATCTCTAGACTGTGTTTTACGAGGGACCTACAGTTTAGGAGAAACATAAAGTAGGTCGTTAACTCGCCTGATGGTTTGGTGGTTGGAATGCATAGGTGTGAATTGCAGTACTTACAGCGTCGAGGAATCTCCAAGGGGTGTAACGGGACAGCGCAATTAGGAGAGATAGGTGGCCGTAGCTGGCATAGAAGGTCTCGGCTGTATACCAGTCTGTCGCCTCTGGGGGAACCAGGGGACGTGGCCCTTGGGCCCGGCCGGGCGCGGACGAGCGCAGACGAGCTTGCCTTAAGCGCGCCTTCGGCGCGCAAACGGCGCGCCCACTGCGCTCGTCCGCTGCGCGTCCTATGGTTGCACATATCTAGAGAGGAGAAGAGAGGAGGAGTCGAAGGGGGCGTGGCCTGTAGGGTGGGCGTGTCTCCCTCCGCGACAGCTTCCAGTCAGCTGTGCGAGGAGCTGGGTGAAACGCGAGTGAAGTGCTTTTTTTAAAAACGGAACACAACACACACAGGTGAACACAGGTATACAATTTTAAAAATAGAGCGTCTCCCGGCTATATCGCCTCAGGAGGGTTAAGTCTGTCTAAGCGCCGCTTTCGTTCAGCGCGCCCTTTTGTAGTGATCAAAGGGGGCGTGGCCTGTAGGGTGGGCGTGTCTCCCTCCGCGACAGCTTCCAGTCAGCTGTGCGAGGAGCTGGGTGAAACGCGAGTGAAGTGCTTTTTTTAAAAACGGAACACAACACACACACAGGTGAACACAGGTATACAATTTTAAAAATAGAGCGTCTCCCGGCTATATCGCCTCAGGAGGGTTAAGTCTGTCTAAGCGCCGCTTTCGTTCAGCGCGCCCTTTTGTAGTGATCAAAGGGGGCGTGGCCTGTAGGGTGGGCGTGTCTCCCTCCGCGACAGCTTCCAGTCAGCTGTGCGAGGAGCTGGGTGAAACGCGAGTGAAGTGCTTTTTTTAAAAACGGAACACAACACACACAGGTGAACACAGGTATACAAATTTAAAAATAGAGCGTCTCCCGGCTATATCGCCTCAGGAGGGTTAAGTCTGTCTAAGCGCCGCTTTCGTTCAGCGCGCCCTTTTGTAGTGATCAAAGGGGGCGTGGCCTGTAGGGTGGGCGTGTCTCCCTCCGCGACAGCTTCCAGTCAGCTGTGCGAGGAGCTGGGTGAAACGCGAGTGAAGTGCTTTTTTTAAAAACGGAACACAACACACACAGGTGAACACAGGTATACAATTTTAAAAATAGAGCGTCTCCCGGCTATATCGCCTCAGGAGGGTTAAGTCTGTCTAAGCGCCGCTTTCGTTCAGCGCGCCCTTTTGTAGTGATCAAAGGGGGCGTGGCCTGTAGGGTGGGCGTGTCTCCCTCCGCGACAGCTTCCAGTCAGCTGTGCGAGGAGCTGGGTGAAACGCGAGTGAAGTGCTTTTTTTAAAAACGGAACACAACACACACAGGTGAACACAGGTATACAATTTTAAAAATAGAGCGTCTCCCGGCTATATCGCCTCAGGAGGGTTAAGTCTGTCTAAGCCTAAATACCTAAATACCTGTTAACATAACATAACATAGCGTAAGACAGAATTATCCAGTCGTAGTGCGAAGGCAATTAAAGCAAAATCTAAGAAAGTCGTAGAAGAGGTTATCAGTACAGTTAAAAATAAAGGAGTTAGTACGTCAAAAAAGGAAAGTACACAATTATGCTAAGAAAGATGGTCTGAAATGTTACAGTTGTGATAGTAGCTCATATTTGGCTCCAAGGAGATTTTGCATTGCTATGAAGCAGTAGTGTTCTGCATGTGGAGTAACAAGGCACTTTGCCTAAGTCTGTAAGAAGAAGAAAGGAATTAAAGTGAAGTGTGTAGACGATTACAATGTGGGAAGTGAACAGGAACATGAGACACAATGTGGGAAGTGAACAGGAACATGAGACGGTCAAATATTTCTTTGTGCTAAATATTGATGGCAATTTGGGTGAGGGCAAGAAGAAACCATTATGGTTGATGACCATTGGAGTTGTAAGGGTGCAAATGTATGTTAACTCTTGATCACTTTTTACAATCGTAAGTGAGGAGGTGTGGAATTCCAAATTTCAAAGGAAGCTAGGGAACAAACTTTTGGGACCCAATATCAGTCCACAAGGGTATTCTGGTGAAAAAATTGATATTGTGGGTTACAGAACTTTGTATTTTAGGCATAAGAGCAGTGAGTCAATTGGCAAATTGTATTTTGTGAAGAAAGGTCCTTCTATTTTTGTAATAAGAGACCAAGGTGATTTACGTGTTATTCTTGACCCCAGCAGTCCTTATCCTGTCTTGATTGCTGATGAGGGTGGGACTATTGGCACAGAAATGTTGAGGACGTTTCCTAAAGTGTTCAGTGGGAAGGTTGGAATGCTAAAGGGCTTTGAGCAACACATTGTTTTGAAAACAGATGCATGCCCTAAAATACACAGGGCAAGGGGTATCCCTATTCTCCTCAGGGATGAGGTATTGAAAGAATTAGAGAAGTGGGCCAGTGCAATTATAATTGAACCAATAGAATCATCCAAGTGGATTTCTCCCATGGTGGTGGTGAGGCGCAGTAATGGCAAGATCAGGTTACGATTGATTTGAGCCATTTAAATCGTAACATTGTCGTGGATACATTTCAATAACCTAAGATCTCGGTAATGCTTGCACTTATTAAAAATGCTAAATGATTTTCTACCATAGACTTATCAGCAGCATATCACCAGATTCAGTTGAAAGAGGAGAGCAAAAAGTACACAGAATTCATTATGCTCACAGGATGTTTCAAGTATAAAAGGAGGCCTTTTGGTCGGGCGTCTGCTGTGACTATTTCCCAAAGGCTTATGTGTAAGCTAGTTGGTAAGCACTCAAGAGTAATGTGCTTACATGATGACATTTTAGTTTTTTGCAAGGATAAGTTTGAGTATGAGAAGGTTTGGAAGAGGTGTTGGGTATTTTGGAGGAGAATGGACTGACTGTGGAGCCCTCCAAGTGTAAGTTCGGGGTGCAGAATGGCATAGTAGTCTTGGTGACCAAATACAACAACTGCATATAGCAGCATCTAAAAGGCAATGGTCGATGCGTTTTGGTGGCTATGGTAAGATGAAACGCCACCTTCCTCAGGACCTGCCAGATATAGGATCATAAAAAGTCGCTCAACCCGGGGGGGGGTGGACCTGAAAATGTATACAATTAATGAGAAAATAGCCCACATGAAATATATGTATTTGTACAATTTATATGTTGAGTGGACCACAATACTTTATAACCAGACAAACTCTCATAATTACCATCGCTTTGACTTCTTATATCAAACAATAATCTTTGTAAGTCATACTGAGAAAATCACCAAAACCACGTGACAAGAAACTCATATCACCCCTACTTACTAATAGCTGCCACAAAATCCAAACAAAACCCTTTCACCACCACCAATTTCTGTGGGAAGAATAAAATGAGCACAGAAAGACTTTTCAAAAGTGACCAACTATCCAGAGGTCTAATATCCAACATCAGGATACCTATTCCTATGTGAATACTTACTACTGATTTATTTCCACGGTCGTTTAAATTGGTGAACTTGGCTGTTTCAATTATTCAGTTAGCAAATTTTAAGCATGCTGAGAGGACTGAAGGCAGAGTGTTACCACTTCTAATGATAAGTGCTCCAATATCATGCTCTGCTATCCTGTAAGAACAGAGTAAAAAAGGATAGTTCTCAAAGCAAAGCCCATCCATACTCCAATAGGACCAAACCACAAAATATGGTAACTATGTTAAAAAATGTACACAGCAGCAATACCTTTTTGAAGGCGAAATTGCAGTACATCGTGACCCTTCCTGTTTGTACACGTAGTGCACAAAGGTTCTTTGGCAACCTCAATACGCCGTGTCTATAAGAAAGTTAGAAAAAATATACGACGTCATTGTAAATGTGGAACAATTCCTTCATCTATCTCGGATTTGCTAGTTCGAAGTATTTGCCACTCGGGAAATTTAGTAGACTACAAGGCTTGACAACAGTAATACCTTTTTGAAAACGGAATAGCAGTACACTGCAACTCCTCCTGTTTCTACACGTAGATGCAACCACATTTTGTGGTTTTGTCCTATTGGAGTATGGATGGGCTTTGCTTTGAGAACTATCTTCCCAGTATTTTTAGAGTATTGTCAATTAGTGAGATCGGCCTATAATTACTAGGCTAGGACTAATCCCCCTTTTTAAAAATTGGAACTATGATACTCTTTGCCCACGTATCAGGTAGTGTAATGTGGGTTAGACTATTTAAAACATTCAAAAGTAACGGGGCCCAGAAGTCTGTTTTCCATTTTATTAAGTCAATTGGCTGCCATCAGGACCAGGTGCTTTATTCCCGATGCTCTGATGGATAGCCTCTTCTAGCTCAGAGAAAGTTAGCTCTATGGTGGTCAGTGAGCCGAGGTCATATTGATCTGTCTCTGATGGGGGGTGGGGGGGGTAGCATACATTTTGGAGAAATGGTTTTCCTAAGACTCACTAGAGATATTGCAACTGATGGGGGCTAGTAACTGACCCATCGATCAGAGGTCCCTTACTGCGAACCAGAAAATATTACCCTTTTTTATGGTGGCGGCCTGTGTTAGGGCTTCCCAGCGTTCGTTTAGGAGAGCTCCCTTCCTGTTCAAAATCGCTGTGTTATATTTCCGCCTTGCCAATTGCACATCTATGGCACACCTTGGGTTAGATGACAGTGCCCTGCGGAGGTTCCTTTTGGCCAATGAGCACTCAGGGTCAAACCATATAGGGTTCTTTCTTGCCGAAAGGACAGGTTTCGACAAAAGAGTTTTAGTGTCAATGCAGAGTTTAGAAAAATCCTGGACTACCTCTTTGTGAGCAGTTTGTAATGACAGGCAAGAATTAATAAGATGCATATTGCCCTTAACTAATGTTTTAAACAGTTCACCACTATCAACGCATTCCATGTTAGCCTTAAGTTATCAGTTGAGGGCGTGGATGCCGATCTCAATACTATTTTAATAGGGTTGTGATCCTCATGATCCGAGGCAATGACCTCTGCGGCCATTAGTTGATCTTCAAGAGAAGGGGAGATAAAAAATAAAATCGATAGTTGAACAAGATCTCCTTCCCCTAAATGTATGTAATTTGTGGTTGGTGACATTAGCACCACCCACCAGATCCAGAACATTGGCCAAATGATGTGATCTTAAGAACATTGCTAGCTCTGCACCCCTACGAAAAGGGGTACCAGAGTTGTTTATCCCTACATCATGCTCCATATCAGAGAGTTTAGCATTAAAATCTCTCCCGCCAAGAGAATCCCAACAGGTCCCTCCATGCTTTGCTGGCTATCAAAATTAGAAATAAAATCAAAGAGCTCAATGAAGTTCCTATTGGGGAAAGAATGGAAATCATTGTAATTTATTATTTATTTATTTATTTATTTTTGAGATTTATAAAGCGCTCAAATACCCGAGGGTGTCTCGGTGCTACAGACGGCAAGCAGATACCATTTTTTTAGAAAGCGTTTTACCAGCATTGCACAGTATTCTACCCGCTCCCTTAGAAACGCTGCTTATTTTAGCTGATACTAGGAATTACCATCGTTTAATATTGCATTTTAATCGCCGATTTTTAAAACTTTTAAAACTTGTCTAAATTGTTATTTCCACACTGTTAGCACTCAGCATACCTCCCCAGCTCCTTGCATTTATTTTACACCGCTTGTAGAAGGTCTCAGCTGACCTTAGGGCTGAAACTCGATCTATAGGGATAACATCCCCTACGGCGGCCATCTTAGGTGGGAGGCGACAGCAGTGAGAGCGCTCTAGCTCTCCACTACTTAAGGAGCCCCTAGGAAGCAGGCTTGTGATTTAGAAAGCGTTTTGCCAGCATTGCACAGTATTCTACCCGCTCCCTTAGAAACGCTGCTTATTTTAGCTGATACTAGGAATTACCATCGTTTAATATTGCATTTTAATCGCCGATTTTTAAAACTTTTAAAACTTGTCTAAATTGTTATTTCCACACTGTTAGCACTCAGCATACCTCCCCAGCTCCTTGCATTTATTTTACACCGCTTGTAGAAGGTCTCAGCTGACCTTAGGGTTGAAACTCGATCTATAGGGATAACATCCCCTACGGCGGCCATCTTAGGTGGGAGGCGACAGCAGTGAGAGCGCTCTAGCTCTCCACTACTTAAGGAGCCCCTAGGAAGCAGGCTCGTGATTTAGAAAGCGTTTTGCCAGCATTGCACAGTATTCTACCCGCTCCCTTAGAAACGCTGCTTATTTTAGCTGATACTAGGAATTACCATCGTTTAATATTGCATTTTAATCGCCGATTTTTAAAACTTTTAAAACTTGTCTAAATTGTTATTTCCACACTGTTAGCACTCAGCATACCTCCCCAGCTCCTTGCATTTATTTTACACCGCTTGTAGAAGGTCTCAGCTGACCTTAGGGCTGAAACTCGATCTATAGGGATAACATCCCCTACGGCGGCCATCTTAGGTGGGAGGCGACAGCAGTGAGAGCGCTCTAGCTCTCCACTACTTAAGGAGCCCCTAGGAAGCAGGCTCGTGATTTAGAAAGCGTTTTGCCAGCATTGCACAGTATTCTACCCGCTCCCTTAGAAACGCTGCTTATTTTAGCTGATACTAGGAATTACCATCGTTTAATATTGCATTTTAATCGCCGATTTTTAAAACTTTTAAAACTTGTCTAAATTGTTATTTCCACACTGTTAGCACTCAGCATACCTCCCCAGCTCCTTGCATTTATTTTACACCGCTTGTAGAAGGTCTCAGCTGACCTTAGGGTTGAAACTCGATCTATAGGGATAACATCCCCTACGGCGGCCATCTTAGGTGGGAGGCGACAGCAGTGAGAGCGCTCTAGCTCTCCACTACTTAAGGAGCCCCTAGGAAGCAGGCTCGTGATTTAGAAAGCGTTTTGCCAGCATTGCACAGTATTCTACCCGCTCCCTTAGAAACGCTGCTTATTTTAGCTGATACTAGGAATTACCATCGTTTAATATTGCATTTTAATCGCCGATTTTTAAAACTTTTAAAACTTGTCTAAATTGTTATTTCCACACTGTTAGCACTCAGCATACCTCCCCAGCTCCTTGCATTTATTTTACACCGCTTGTAGAAGGTCTCAGCTGACCTTAGGGCTGAAACTCGATCTATAGGGATAACATCCCCTACGGCGGCCATCTTAGGTGGGAGGCGACAGCAGTGAGAGCACTCTAGCTATCCACTACTTAAGAATACGGTCGCTCTCCGCGCTAGCGGACGCGCTTTGCGGAAGCGCCTCGTTTAGCGCCGGAGTCACGCCTGAGTCAGCCCGTCTGCGCCCGTCCGCGCCACGGACGTGCAATAGGACCATGGCGTTATCATCACCTATCAGTAAGGAACACTCACAGGTATTGCATGTGGTGGAAGTAACTGCTAATACAAGCACTGCATATACATCTGACTATATGCAAACTTTACGATTTCCCAAGTCACCTCGGTGTACTCTGCTGAATCTAGGTCAAAGTGATGTATGTCAAAACTGCCCCCTTTATTCAAATCCAGTAAGAACAAAAGTGTTTGAAGCCAGATCTAGCAGTCAATCCCCTGGAGACACTCCGACATTCTTTTCTTTTCTAAGTTTGAATTGTCGCTCTCTTCCAGGACATAAGACAGAAATATTTAATCTGCTACTTGACGAGACGCCTGATGCCTTGTTTCTGACAGAGACATGGCTTCAGGACAGTTCGGGACCCGATATTGCAACAGCTCTCCCGGACACATACGCTATTATAAGACAGGATAGGCCAAAAAAATTAGGTGGTGGTATAGCTATCATTTTAAAGAAAAATTACAACTGTGAAATTAGCCCGCTCCCATGTTTAGGGTGTGAGGGTGCTATTTTTAAGCTTCTGCTAGCCCCCAATTATACCTTTTCAGGCGCCCTTGTCTACCGTCCACCAGGGCCAGTATCTAACTGGCAAGCTGCCTTGTTGGATCTGCTTACCCCGCTGGTAATGAAGGCGGCCAACTTTACAATCATTGGCGATCTAAATGTGCACTTGGATAATGCCAACTGTACAATCGCAACTGACTTTATCTCTGATTTTGCCTCCCTCAATTTAATCTTGAAAAATACTGGACCCACGCATCGTGCAGGGCACTTATTGGATCCCATTTTCTCCAATATCCTGGATATGATTACATTCCCTGCCCTTCCCATCCCATGGTCTGATCACTTCCTAGTAAAATTTTCCATTCGAACTAATTTGGGAAAAAATGAAAATATATCAACTATCGCTCAATATATTAGGAAGTGGAAAAAACTGGACATTAATACTTTAAATACCTTTCTTGAAACTAATGGCCCATGTACAAAATCAGACATTAAAAGCCTTTCTTTTTCAGTACAGAATTGGCTCATGACAGCCATTGATTCTTGCCTACCTAAAACAAAATTAAGAGGCCATACCCGTCATCCTCCTGCCCCTTGGTTTAATGACACTCTAAAGGAAGAAAAAACTAAATGCAAAAGTGCGGAACGCAATTGGCGGAAAACCTATTCCCTGGAAGCAAAACAAACTTATAAATCTAAATTGACGCACTATCAGATGTTATGTAGAAGAGCAAAAACAGATTATGTCTGTATGACAATTACGGAGGCGTTAAACAAATCAAAAACATTGTTTAATGTTGTAAAAGAGCTTGCAGGATCTAACACTGTTCAAAAACCACCCGATTTAAACAAAAAACAGTGTGACCAGTTAGCTTCCTTCTTTGTCAACAAAGTGGACAAAATTCATAAGGGCATAGAGCTCGCACAAAAAGATCAACACCAGCTTAATACGATCATTTCTGGTGATCCAATTATGGAAGTTGGCGATGCTTCCAAAGAGATAGACTCTTGTGCCATTGACAAAAGACATGCAACCTTAGAATGTTGGCCACCGCTAAATGCCGACATGGTTATCAATTTACTAAATACGATCAAATCCGGCTCACCAAAGGACCCCTTACCCTGCTCTGTCCTAAAACAATTGAATAGAAATGTATTGACGTTCATTACAGATCTACTTAATGCCTCTCTTCAGGAAGCATACGTTCCAGCAGAATGGAAGCATGCTATGGTCCACCCATTGTTGAAGAAGGCTGGAGCAGATCCAAATATGCCCTCCAACTTTAGACCAATATCTCTTCTGCCTATCTTTTCAAAAATCTTGGAAAAGCACGTGCATCAGGTGCTGTCGGAATTCATAAAAACACACGATCTCCTTCCTTTACAACAATCTGGATTCCGTGTAGGCTTTTCTACGGAAACGACGTTGCTTGGAGTGACAGAAAACATCCGCGCCATGATAGATAGAGGAGAAACTGTGGCACTCATATTATTAGACCTGAGTGCCGCGTTCGATACTGTTTCACATGTGGTGCTGTTACGAACACTCTCCTCCATAGGTATTCATGGCGCAGCCATAAATTGGATTGAGTCACTGTTAAGCAATCGTACGTTTCAAGTTTTTTCTCAGTCTGCCTGCTCTGAGACTTTACTTCTTAAACATGGAGTACCACAGGGCTCAATTTTAAGTCCACTGCTTTTTAATTTGTATATGAGTCCTCTTGCGAGATTAGTTGAGGAGACAGGTTTGAATATGTTTTCATATGCTGACGACTCACAGCTCCTTTTCTCTCTTTCTTCAGCCGAAAGTAACCATCCTTCCATGCTAAAATTAGGGTTAGGTAAGATCGCTGGATGGATGCAGGATAATTTTCTTAAGCTTAGCGGCGAGAAAACGGAGCTAATTATTCTTGGAAAAAATAGAGAGGCCTGGGGACCACAACATTGGCCATCTGAAATGGGCCCTCCTCCTATACCTGTTTCACAGGCACGTAACTTGGGAGTCATCATTGACGAATCTTTAGATATGCACCAGCAAGCCGTTAAGACTTCTGCTACATGTTTTGCAGTCTTAAAATGGCTAAAGAAGATCTGCTGGATGCTCCCTGATGGCACCAAAAAAACTGTCATCAATGCCTTGATTACTTCAAGGCTAGATTATAGTAATGTGCTGTACCTAGGGGCAAAGAAAGCTACATTCAGAAGGCTGCAATTAGTACAAAACGCAGCGGCGAGACTTCTTTTCAAAATCCCTATGTCCTGCCCCACTACTAAATACATCCGTGACCTTCATTGGTTGAAAATTGAAAATAGGATTAGGTTCAAATCCCTATGCTTTATGCACAAAATTTCAACTGGAACTGCTCCTAAATATCTGCGGAACCTTGTGCATCCTTACTTACCTTCGAGAGTTCTTAGATCAGCAACCGCTAATAATTTCATTATTCCCAAAATCAAATTATCACGGATGGGGGGGAAGATCCTTTGCCTTCTTAGGTCCATCCCTCTGGAACAAGATGCCTCATTCCTTACGTTCGGAAGTCAGCCATGTGAAGTTTAGGAAAGCATTAAAAACGTGGCTTTTTAACATCTGATATTGACTGGCAAAATACGCATTTCTGAATTACTAGCGCCGGGAAACCCCTTGGTGGGTAGCTGTAGCGCTATAGAAATTAAATAAATAATAAATAAATAAATGGTAAGTATGTTATTGGTTGAACAGCCAGGTTTTTATCATCTTTCTAAAGATTTGCAAGGACTGACAGGATCTGATCTCCAACGGGAGAGCATTCCAAAGCTTTGCGGTATTGACAACAAAGCGTCTGTCGCCCCAAGAGGCTGTTTTTGTATGTGGTACCTTTAGCTGAAATGAGGTGGATGAGTGAAGTGCCCTGTTCAGAATTTGAGTTGTTAAATGATTTATTAGAAATCGGGGTCCAGTTTTACGGGAGGCCTTGAAAGCAATACATAACGCCTTAAACTTAATGCGATTTTTCACCAAAAACCAGTGATAATTCTTGATGACATGTGAGACGGACTTGAACTTGGGGGTTCCTGATAGCATTCTAGCTGCTGCGTTCTGTACTGTTTGAAGCTTTTGAATGACGTTGATTTGTGCATTTGCAAGAAGCCCATTGCAATAGTCTATGGAAGACATGACCAATGTACTGACTAGGGTTTTTTTCTGCATTCAATGGGAAAAGTGTCAAAATCTTTTTAATCATACATAGTTTATGAAATGAGGCCGAGGCCACCGAGTTAGCATGAGAGGCAAAGGTCAGTATGTCATCGAACATAACGCCCAAGTTCCTAACCTTGGTGACTGGGATCGGTGGGGGGGCCCAGTGAGGAGGGCCACCAGGTTTGGGACCAGATGGGAAATAACTTGCCAAAGGTCAAAACCTCCGTTTTGTCAGAGTTTAGTTTAACTTTTTAACAACAAGGGACCCCAATTCAGTCAGGCAGGGACCTCGGGGAACAATTTTATGGAAACAACAGTGGTCCCATGCATATATAATAAAACACAACAAATAAATATAGACGAAATCGCTTCTATATTTTCAGAAGGACATGTCCAGCCGGACAGAGGTCATTCAGGTTTACTTAATAAACAAGATTCGTCAGAAATAGAAGTTAGGAATACCTTCCACAGTGCCCCTATGTGGTACACAAGCCTGTGCCCAACACTTACGGGGTGATTACAGTTTGAGAAAACAGGAAAGGTTCAAGGCAAAACAAACGTTTTTCTGTTTACATACAAATAACACAGAAAATATCAAGCTGCACCATTACATAAAATCAATCAATCAGATTTGTATCGGGTGCATGAGCAAGTCGACGGCGTTTCGGTTCCATTAAGGAATCATAGGAACCATCATCAGGACAATTAAATACTTTGCCTTTACACTAAACCTCAATTAGGTTTTGAGGTTTAGTGTAAAGGCAAAGTATTTAATTGTCCTGATGATGGTTCCTATGATTCCTTAATGGAACCGAAACGCCGTCGACTTGCTCATGCACCCGATACAAATCTGATTGATTGATTTTATGTAATGGTGCAGCTTGATATTTTCTGTGTTATTTGTATGTAAACAGAAAAACGTTTGTTTTGCCTTGAACCTTTCCTGTTTTCTCAAACTGTAATCACCCCGTAAGTGTTGGGCACAGGCTTGTGCACCACATAGGGGCACTGTGGAAGGTATTCCTAACTTCTATTTCTGACGAATCTTGTTTATTAAGTAAACCTGAATGACCTCTGTCCGGCTGGACATGTCCTTCTGAAAATATAGAAGCGATTTCGTCTATATTTATTTGTTGTGTTTTATTATATATGCATGGGACCACTGTTGTTTCCATAAAAGAGTTTAGTTTAAGGCAATTGCTGGCCATCCAGCTACTGATGGCCAGCATGCCCTTTTGAAAGTTAGCTGCAACCCTTTCTCCATTGTCATTTATAGCAAGCACCAATTGGGTATCGTTGGCATAAGATGTAAGGCCCATCCCATGTGCCTTGATGACTTTGGCTAAGTCCGACACATAGATATTAAAAAGAGTCAGACTTAGGGATGAGCCTTGCGGGACACCACATGGGAGGGCCAGTTGGGCAGAATGGAAAGTGCCTAAATTTACCGACTGAGTGCGATTGGTGAGAAAGGATAGCAGCAGATCTCTTGCTCTATGTTGAATACCCATTCCGGTGACACGGTCGATCAGGGTAGTGTGATCGACCATGTCAAAGGCTGCTGAGAGGTCCATCAAAATAAGAACTGCTGTTCCTCCCTGATCCAGAGTAGTTCTATCTAATGTCTTCCGATGCCTTAATTAGTGCAGTCTCTGTTCCATGGCCTCTGCGAAAACCAAATTGAGTATCATGTAGCAGATGATGGTCTTCTATGTACTTAGAGAGTTGAATGTTCATCACTTTTTCAGCAATTTTGGCCAGAAAAGGAAGGCTGGCTATGGGCCTATAGTTTTTAGTGTCAGCTGGGTCCAGGTTTTTTTTTTTTAATAAAGGTTTTAAGATAGTTTTCTTCCAGGTAGTGGGGTATATGCCAGAGGAAAACATTACGTTAAAAATGTTGGCTAAAACAGAGGCTACCTGTTCATTGACTGGTGTGAGTACAGACGGCGGACATGGATCATTGGCTGAGCCTGACTTAATAGAGGACATTAGATTAACAATTTGGTCCGGAGTGGTATTTTCAAATTGCACCAGAAAATGTTCTGGAGTGCCATTGGTCAGAGATTGGTCAGCAGTATTAGTTTGCGATGCGAATTCAGAATAAATGTCATCTACTTTTCTATAAAAATAGTCCGCTAGAGAGTTGCACAGTGACTGGGAAGGCGTTGTGACTACAGCGGGCGTATGACCTGATAACTTAGTGACTTCTTGATATAGCCGTTTGTTGGAGTTCTTTGCCGACATAATGTTTGCTTTTTTCTTGCTCAATCATTCGTTTGTATTTGGCAAGTTCGTCTTTGTAAAGGAGTTTCTCTTCACTGGTATTGAGTTCACCCCATTGTCTTTCCCGATTTCTACAGACTTTCTTTTGCTCCCTAAGTGCTTCAGTGAAACTGGGAGCTGACGGGGAGCTCCGATTTTTAGAGAATGTTTTGTTAGAAGCCAACAGATTGAATGCATTATGCAACCAATTTGTGTAGTTAGCCGCAGCAATATTTGGATCTGAAGAGACATCAGGTTGGGTGGAGGATAGATGTTTCGCGAGAAGATGATTATCTATGTTTTTCCAGGCTTTAATTACAACTGGACTATTTAAGGTGGTATTTAGAGGAGACTTATTGTCGGTGAGAATGTTAAATATGATTGCATGATGGTTGGTCCAGACTAAAGGGAGAATTTTTTTTAAAGGATATTTTGAGAATTAGAGAAGAGGCCATCAAAGGTGTGACCTGCTGTGTGTGTGGTCTTAAGAACTCACTGTGATAGACCCACCGCTTCCAGGTCTGCAAGTAGTGAATTGGTGTCCTTGTCTTGGTGGTTTTCCAAGTGAAAATTAAAATCACCTGGAATGGAGAAGGTCTCTTCGGCTACTATAGATTCCACCAGGTTACTTAGAGATGAAAGGAACTCTGTCCTAGATCCTGGAGGGCGATAAAGTAAAATTACCATAAAGGTTTGAGAGGGAGAGAGCAGAATAGAGAAGTACATTGCTTCACAGGTTGGAGATGGAATAAGGTCTATTTTGATTTTAGGTTACTGCGGAAGGTTATCGCCAACCCGCCCCCTTTTTTATTTGATCTATCTTGTTTTAAGGCGGTGTAGCCCTCGGGCGTAGCCGCTATGAGATCCGGTCCAGATGCAGGGTCTGTCCACGTCTCCGTTATAAAAAGGAAATCAAGATTATGGTCAGTTAGCAGGTCTGCTATCTCGTCTTTATGTTTACCTAAAGAAAGAGCATTAATGAGAGCTGCAGTGACATTTTTGTTTTTGTTAGTACACTGTGTGTTGGTAGCATCTGGATTTAAAAAGGTAGATGGTTTGAAAGAGCAGTGGGGGCAGGCTTTTAAAGGTGTATTGGTAGAAACCTCTAGTACTAAGTGGGAACATGCCTTGTTAGATGGCAAGCGTAGTGTTCGGAGTTCCTTACCAGATTAATATAGTTTCTTTAGGTCTGGGGACATCGGTCCAGGGGAGGTGGCCCAGGGCCCGGTCCAGGCGCAGACAGGCTCGCCTTATGCATGCCTTCGGCGCGCCGCCAGCGCTCCCGTTGCGCGCATCCGCTGCGCATGCGCATTGGTCTTGGCCTAGCGATGGGGGCGCCAAAGACTGGTGCGCTAACCCCAGCAAGACCAGGAAGTGTGTGTAACTCCCAAGGAGCCCTCCGCGCAACAGCACTTGCCGCGTCGGACCTGGGCAAGGGAGTGGTGGGGAACAACTTCAGTGCAAAATGACAGTGAGCAAAAGTATTCACAAATTAAAAGTTCCCAAATTAAAAGATTTAACAACCTTCAATCGCCGCAGCTAGCAGCATTCTAACAGTGACTGCTTCGTCCCCCGCACGTGCGCATTGGTCTTGGCCTAAGTAGCGATGAGAGCACCAAAGACGGGTGCGCTAACCCCAGCAAGAGCAGAAAGTGTGTGTAAAAAAAAAAAAAAAAAAAGAAAAACTCCCAAGGAGCCCTCCACGCAACGGCACTTGCCGCGTCGGACCAGGGCGAGGGAGTGGTGACGAACAACTTCAGTGTAAAATGACAGTGAGCAAAAGTATTCACAAAGTAAAAGTTCACAAATTAAAAGATTTAAAAACCTTCAAGCTCCGCAGCTAGCAGCGTTCTAACAGTGACTGCTGTGTCCGGTTTAAAAATGTACCAGGTAGAATCAAACTCTCCTTTTAAAAAACACAACTTGATAGTTTTTACTATTAGTTGGGATGGCCTTGAAACTGCCTCCAGCAGCCACATTGATCCCAATGAATAGGCCACCCGATGGTCTGCCCAATTTGGGGCTTGAGGCTACTACACTAAAACAGTGGAACCCTTCGATATATAAGTCGTCAGTAGCCCAGGTCTCCTGGAACATGACTACGTCTTGTTCCTTTATTACACGCAGCCAGTCCTGGTCACCAAGCCTAGATTGTAACCCTGCTACATTCCAACTTAGAATGCTCAGGTCAGCTCCCCTATTAGCCCAAGCTGGTTTATCATTGTGAAATGGGAGTATGGTACCTGGTTGATCCTCCTTATAATCCTGTGTGTTGTTCATCAGCAGTGGTTGTCAGTCCTGGGCATCTAAGCTGGAAAGTGCATGAAACCTATTGGCTGCCAGAGGTAATGCGTAGGCATCCCTAAACGGTATAGGTGGTGGTTTATAAAAATAGCCTAAAGGAAGTGCACAAATACCAGTGCTTTGTGTGAAAGATTGCTTTCGGACAGTTAATAAACAACGAACCATTTGCGGTCTACGGAAATTAAGGACAATACAATCACCATTAATGTTCTTGTCTGACTGGCCAACCTACCCTACTCTCATGGCCATGATAATTTCATCCATTGAGGGAGGGTGAAAACCTTTATGTTTACATAGCCAATCTACAGATTTGTTGCGGAGACTGACCAAGGTTCCCTCTGGCCCCCAGCAAGATTAGGAACTCCAGCCAGAACTAGCACGTAGGGACTGGAGGCCGGGGGTAGGCTCAGGACATGTTTGGGCTCAAGCGTATGTCTCTGGAACAGTCCACAATATATCTACTTGGGTCAGCTGCAATAACACCTGCTGTGACTGGTTACAATTAATGCTCCCTAGGGCCAAATTTGGATTGTTTATATTGTGCACTCGTAGCATATCTTGACTTTCCATCTGCGCGGGAGTGGGATTCACTGAAAGTTAATTTGGGTTACGACAAGATACACAGGGATTAACAAGGGGGGTATCCAAAGGAGGGACATACCTATCAGTTTCAAATCGGACCCATATTTGTTAACCACAGATATTATAGGGTCCCCCCCACATCATTAGCAACATGGTTCAACTTTCCGGGGGAGACTACCGAGCAGGAGGGAGCTTAAATAACCCTGCCGACACTGCCAAGAGTCATTTTTGCACCGGACCAACTGCGGGGGGCTTACCTTTGCTGCCGCTACCGCCAAGAGTCCTAACACGCCACCAACAGCGCCGCCGCCGCCCTGGGACTACCATACCCGGCAGCCTTAGCGGCGCGGCGCGCTACAACGACGTGGGCTGCAGCGCCACGAGGAGCATATAGATGCCAGTAGCCCTCGGTGGAGCATGGAGACTACCGAGCAGGAGGGAGCTTAAATAACCCTACCGACACTGCCAAGAGTCATTTTTGCACCGGACCAACTGCGGGGGGCTTACCTTTGCTGCCGGCACCGCCAAGAGTCCTAACACGCCACCAAAAGCGCCGCCACCGTCCCAGGACTACCATTCCCCGCAGCCTTAGCGGCACGGCGTGCTACAATGACGTGGGCTGCAGCGCCAGGAGGCGCATATAGACGCCAGTAGCTCTCCGCGTCGCGGGACGAGCCGGGTGAAGCCCGGGCAAAGGGCGGGCCGTCTGTGGCCGTCAGGGGTCAGAAGAGGCTGGGCTGGGCCACCCCCCTTGGCAGCGCGAGTGAGGAGCAACGATACACCGTAGCAAGGTAACATTTAGCCTAAACATCGTAGCCGGAGACCATGTCTCCACTGAGCAAACGAAAGGGGGCTGCAGGCACCTTGGATGACTTTATAGTAAGGGCTGAGTCTGTACTCATCCATCAAATCCAAGCCACGGAGAGATGGCTATCTTTAGATTTTGCAGCGTCCCAATCTTGCCTGCCCACTGGGGGAACAAACGAGTTATTCCCTGCTTCTCAATTAGGAGCAAAACCTGTCCCATTAAGTCCAGACATACAGATAATAAATACCCCTTTGTCTATGGTGCAGTCTGCTCAGGACCTACAAGTGCCAGCTAGTAATACCCGGGGCAAGACAATTAAACGGCAGGTATTGACTGCTTCAGTATCGGGCAGTAAAAACCCTAACGAAAGGGAACACAGAAGAAATTCACTAGACCTCGCTATGGATACTATGAGGAACAACAAAGGCGGGGCCGACACCGAACCACTCATTGTTAGACTAACTAACTCTATCTCCACCCAAACTGATTTTCTTCCTGTCAGTGACTCCCAGACAAAAGATTTGGGCATTGAAATCCTGGACACCTTGATGGAGGGTTTTGAATCTAGGTTGGACGATTTAATGGGGGTGTTTGCTATGAAACTTGATGGCCTGTGGTAAGAAATGCACAAAATTAATGATTTTGCAGCAGTTATAAAAAGGGTGGGAGAGGGTGTAATTGCTCTGGAACCCACGCTGTCTGGCATATTAAACGGTGATAAGGCCCCTAACCCCCATAGAGCACCCGATGTCATGATACCATCTCCATTAACTCAGGGTGATAATTGTGGGGAGAGAGGGGGCTCACGTAAAGAAAACGCAGCTAACTGCATACCCCCTAAGCCCCCCTTAGAGCCAAATAACAGCAGTAAAGATGTAACCCAAATAACCAGAGAGTAAATAAACAGAGAGTCAAGTGTTAGCCATAACCAGGATGTTTTGCATCTCCCACCGGACTCTGCACCATATGTACTGGTCCTAAGTTGAGTCCCCCCATTAAAAAGGGGACAGAGGGAGTCTTGGCCAGACTTGCAAAGAAAGTCAGTAGCCTGGCTTTGTAAGCAAAAATGTTTTAATCCTAATAGAAGGAATGATATAATTATGGCCAGACGAGTTGGGTGGATAGGCCTCTCTCATAAATATATCCAGGGGAACTGTGTGGTCTTAAATTTTAGAAGGCCCCAGCAGGTTCGCCATCTTTTTTCTATTAACGATGCAACCTTTAATCCTCGTACTGATATTAGTGCCCTTCCTCTTGGCTATTTTTACAAACCCCGTACCCCACCCAATAGTGGCACTGGAACACCTATACCCCTGTCCAATAATTTTTGTGCTTTTCAAAGTTTGGATCAACAAGACTGACCACCAACACCTCTAGATTTTGAGGCTGTCAGTATTTCGCCACCCAGAGTAGTACTGACCGCACCACCTCAAGAGAAGAAAGTCCAAGCAACAAGGAATGATGGGACAAGTCTGAGTAGCGCCGAGACACCATTTTTGGTATTCGTGCGCTTTATAAATTTCATTATCATTATCATCATTATCATTATCACTTAGTTGGAATGTGGCAGGTCTCCGATCAAAACTTGATAATATTGAATGGCTAAATTTGGTCAGCGAACATGATATTCTGATGTTTCAAGAAACTTGGGCTACCGAAAACGTATACATTGAGGGTTTTCATTTTTATAGTGTCCTTTCACAAAAACGAAGGAAGGGAAGGCCATCAGGGGGATTGTTCATAGGATTCAAGGTGACAGCTGGAGGCACATTTGAAATAATCCCAACACATAGCCTAGATTTTCAAGCTGGATTGTTTAAAAGGGGTATTCAATTTTATCTATTACATTTTTATATCAATGATTTTCAGTCAGTCCCTAACAAAAGCTTTTTAAAGTTATTTGATTTTATGTCCGATCTGGATAACCAGTCCGTAAAAGGAGATACTTTAGGCATCTTATTAGGTGGCGATTATAATGCTAAATTTCAAAGCCAAGGTACTGATATGCTAACATCTTTCTGCACACAACCCTCTTATACCAGAGGCCGAGAACTTAAAAGACTTATTAACTCGCATAACCTATCTAATGTTATGGACTTAGTTGCAAGTTCTCATAGGATTAACCACCCGACATATAGAGGAAGGGGGAGTGGCTCTACATTAGACTATGTTTTTGTATGCCCCCTAATTGAAAAACTGGTGACTTTTGCTGCGGTGACACCGTTTGATTTTGGGGATCAGAACCCGATTAAGGTAATATTAAAAGCAACCAGATGGACTATCGCTCATAGCGATTGCGTAGCGGCAAATTTATCAGTCTCAATTGATAATTTAAGACTATGTTGGAAAGGGGCAGATAATGCAGAAGTCTTTAAGGCACTGGCTAAAAACAACATGCCTCTGATCGAGTGAGCAAAAGAATGGTGATGGATTAAACCCAGATCAGTTGACTGGGAGTGTTTGATTTTCTCAAACGCTCCGTCCATCATCCCCTTTTGTATCGCTTTGTTCGCCCTAAGTGTGGCAGGGTATGCTCAGACGTGAGTCCCTTGCTCACTTGGCCACTGGATTCAAGATAGCCTGGCTGATGAAGATTATGAATCCGAAACCGGTCCCAGGATGCTTGTTTCCAGTCCAGGGAAGACATGGCTTGGCAGTTCGGGCTGGACTGTTTCCATGAGGCACAGGGTCAGACTGATTTGCATATGGCCATGTCTGAACTGGGGTGGCTGAGTGAGCTAAAGAATGGTGATGGATTAAACCCAGATCAGTTGACTGGGGGTGAGTGTTTGATTTGCTCAAACGCTCCGTCCATCATCCCCTTTTGTATCGCTCTGATCAAGTCCTGCCTCTCTCTTGTCTCAACACCTGAACAGATAATCGAGGACTTTGGTAAGATATGTCTGACTGTTAAAAGCCTCATATCCAAACCTCCCAAAAAGGCAGCACATGTCCCTAGTTGGTTTAATCGAGGCTGCTCGATAGCAAATAGGAATCTTCGCAGGGCTCTAACCACTATCCCGAGATGCCCTATAACGGTTAGGCAGGCCAGAAACAATTACAAGGTAGGAACCCAAAATAGGAGAAATGAAGTCCTAAAGGAGCGCTGGAACAAGCTGTCCGCCGCCGCCAATTTAAATAATGCTAACATCTTCTGGGCTGGGTAGGAGTGTTCTGATTAACTCAGATACTCTGTCCATCACCACCCCCTTTTTGTAATTATTTTGGCCACCATGAGTGTGGAAGGGTATGCTCAGACGTGAGTCCCTTGCTCATTGCACCATCAGGATTCAAGCAAGCCGGGCCGAAGACGGCTGTAATGCCAGAAACCGGTCCCCGGAAGCTTGTTTCCTTTCCAGTGAAGAATTGGCTTGGTAGTTTGGTCTGCCCTGTTCCCATGATGCACTGGGCCAGGGACAGACTAATTTGCATATAGCCAGGTTCTGAACTGGGATGGTGCAGTGAGCTAAAAAACGGTGATGGATCAAGCCCTGATCTGTTGACTGGGTAGGAGTGTTCTGATTAACTCAGATACTCTGTCCATCACCACCCCCCCCCTTTTTGTAATTAACATCTTCTGGGCGGCAGTGAGGGAAGTGCGTTCCATGGGGCAGTCACTGACACCTATCAGTTGCAATATAACTAGTGAGGCCTGGGTGGCCCATTTTGTAACTATTTACTGTGCCCCACTTCCATCTGACCCAATCCCTATTTTTGGTAATCCTACACCTATAGCATCGACATTTCAGAAGTAATTGAAGCAATTAACCAAAGTTTAGGCAATAAAGCCCCCGGCCCGGATGGGCTGCCAATAGATTTAATTAAATGGAATCCGGCGTTTTGGGCCCCCTTACTTCTGAATATTTTTAACAATTTGACCCTGGCAAAGATCCCAGAAACATGGGCCAGAAGTGTAATAGTTCCGATCTTTAAAAAAGGCGATAGATCACTACCGTGTAACTATCGACCTATCTCCCTAATAGACAACACCCTTAAAATTTTAGGTAGAGTTGTTTATAACAAAATCTTACATTGGGCAGAGGAAACTAACATCTTGGACCCTTGTCAGCTGGGGTTCAGGAGTAAGGTGGGAACAAGGGAGCAATGCCTTAACTTGAATTTAATTATTAGTAAATATGCTATCGCTAAGAAATCCCCGGTCTATATGACCTTCATGGACTTGTCCGCAGCTTTTGACCTAGTTAATAGGTCCAAGCTGTGGGCAATCCTTCTATCCAAGGGTCTGGACGAAACTCTGGTCAATTTCCTGGCTTATCTGCACAGAGATCTTACGGCCCAAGTAAGAATGGGGGTGGGAGGAGAGGTCTCAGGGTTTATTGATATTGGCAGTGGGGGTCAGACAAGGTTGCGTTCTAGCCCCCCTGCTTTTTATTATATATATCAATGACCTGAATGCCTCCCTGAAATAGGCCACCCAAGACGTCCCACATATTAACAAAGTACCCATTCCTGCGTTGCTCTACGCCGACAACTCAGTTTTAATAGGGCGCACATCAATTCATTACGCCTCCTTGTCGAAGATTTTAATATTTTTATATAAAATCTAGACTTACACGTCAATTTAAAAAAATCTTTTTTAATGAGCAGTGGCCCAGGCAAACGGGCTATACGCCCGATTGCAATAGACGACCATAAGATGACGGCGGTAAAATCCTTCGTATATTTGGGTTTGGCCTTTGCTGCGAACAGCTCCTGGAGTGAGCACTTAGCTCGCGACAGGAGCAAGTTCTCAAAGGCCAATAACTCGATTTTAAGCATCCCTCGCCCTAAGACGATGGGTGCAGTATTAGCTGTCCAAAGGATTTATAAACATCAGTGTACCCCGGTAGCGACTTATGGTGCTGAGATATGGGGGACGGTCAGCTGCTTTGGTATACAGCAGGAGGAGAATAGATTTTGTAGAAAAATACTGAATGTCCCTATTTCAACCTCTCATTACATATCTCATAAAGAGCTCAATAGTCATTTTATTACTGATTTTATCAGGGCTCGTCCAGCACTTATGTGGATTGCTGTATGGAAGAACAAAGCAGCCACCCTGACCCAGTCAATCATTAAGGATTAGTTAGGTTGTGCTAGGGGCCTAGATATCCCGTGGTTGGGTAGAGTGTTGAGCAGTTTGCGCAGTATAAATATGGAAAGCATTTTTTGGGACCCTTCACTTGCTGCTTTAGTCGCAAAAAAGGATATGCAGAATGCTCTGTACTCCTTATATAAGACCGAGTGTGAGGCAGTAGAGGTCAGCAAAACTACTGTACGTAACTATATGGCCATTGAACATTATAGGCACCCACTCCACATTTATTTGTTACTACCGATGACCCGCTGGGAGACAAGTTTATTGTTCCGTTTAAGGGCTGGCACAATTCGTTTTGCACTCTCCTTCCCACTTGGTCATAGTTCTAATTTAAACTCAATCCCGTTCCCGTGCGATGGGAGGAGTGAGCAATCTTTAAAGCATTATATATTCTCCTGCAAATTTTATATCAAATATTTTAAACAGTTTTTATGTTCGTATTTTAATAAGAGAAGACCAATTAGCTTAGAGGCAGCATTTGATTCGATGTTAACTTTAGATGATGAGGACCTTATTTTTCGCACTTGCACTTTCCTGAAAACGGCAGTAAGGGCACGCAGATCCATAGTTGAAGACTGAGAGTAATGTAAATAGTTTTGTACTGTGATGATCCTAAATTTTGCACTAAGTCACTTATGATCTGTATAATGAATGTATTTAGACTATTTATAATTTTAACATGCATGTAATGTATTCTTATATTGTGCTTTTATGGGTGCTGTGGTACCCGAATAAAGATTGACTGACTGACTGACTGGTTCAACTTTCCACCACTTAAATTGTCCATGACACAGTCCAAATGCTTTAATTTCCCCCAAAGCAAATCGAAATTTTTGTCAATCACATCCTTGATTTTAGCCAGCGTAGTTTCAAGTACTTTCATTGCAGGCCCTGCAAGTATGGCTTCCCCGACAGCACCTGTGTCAACCTCATTCCACAAAAAATCTGGAATAATGTCTTTCTGGGTCGCTACTGAGTTTGTAGTGACAGCCACATGATCATTTGAGCTGCTAGCAGATTGACAACCCTTTGCATTTTTGGGTTTGGTCTTAGTGATGCCGGCATTTCTCTTCCTTTTAATAGGTTGGACGTTTGATTTAACGTACCTTTACAGGATGCACCTGGGATAGACGTGTTAGGTGAGTCCAGGAGTAACAAGGGTGAATTAGAGGAAACAGAGTCGGTCCTCGCTAGTGATGTGTTTTCTGTGTTTGGACGTGTTACACTAGCTGAGTCTGGACCCCCTAGCGATAAACAGGACTGTAGTGTGGCTGGGTCCAGAGACAACTGTCTCTCGGTCAGTTCGATTTCATGAGTAAGGAGCGACTCTGCCCTCACAATAAATGCGCCTAGGGTCCCGGCAACTCCTCTTTATTTGCTCATTTTGTGTCAATGATTACCAAAATGGCCCAATTGCAAACCCGCCAGACAATACAAAGGGGGGCAGTAACTAACAAACAGCTTCACATTACCTTATGGCTGGATGTTCCCAGAGCAGGGGTCAGAACAGCATGATGGCTTCTGCCAAAGCCAAATAACCTGGCCCAGCCCAGCCTCCTTCAGCCTCTGACGGCCTCGGACGGGCCCGCCTTTGGCCCGGACTTCGCCGTCTGGGGGCTGTTGTCCTTCCCCGCAGGCAGGCAGGTAGCTAGTGGCTTGTGTGGCGCGGGTCCAAATCATGTGAATACCTGCAAGAAGTGTGAGAAGGTTTCTTTCTGCTGAGTAGTACGTGAATTTTCTAACTGCTACGGACCAAGTCACTACAGTAGTAGAGAGCGTTCCCGGGAGGAGGGCAAATGGAAGGTATCGTAGAGAGAGTTCCAGGAGTAGAACAGGGGGAAGGGCATGATAGAAGGGTGTGTGCCAGACCTAAATGGATGAAGGATTTTGTGTCTAACATGTATGGTTAGGATGCATACTCCTATATCGCATGTTGCTATATTTTTGTGATTTCATTAAGAAGGAAAGATGTGTTATGTTTATTATATATACCATATAGTATAGGTATGCTAAGCTATGGTATTGTGTGGTGTTTACTTTTTATGTTCTTGCCCAGACCAGTTGCTTGTTCCTCAGGTTCCAGAATCTTTTCACTGGAACTGGGAGAGCAGTTGCTGGAATGAAGAGACCCAGTCAGGACATTTCCTCGCTAACTGTAATTGGTGTTCTAACTTATAATAAACTTTTCTTGGATTACGAAGACCCAAACTCTGAACTTATAGTCAGTGGAAACTGCTTGGACCTCAAGACTGATGTGGTACGCTGTGATTTCTGATCACTGCTCCCTCTTTTCTTTCACATCAGACGCCGTTTGCCACATCTCCCAGTAGCCGCCATCTTCAATCACTGACATGCTTGTCACACAGGCAACTGGGCTAAGGTACAACTTCGCAATGCTTTTCCTTCATGAGTTCTCGAGACTTTTTGTTAATTGTTTCTTAGGGGTGATGAATTGTACTGGTCGCTGATTCAAATGTTATGGAAGATTTTTCAACACAGAGGGTCGTCTCCTGGAGCTTAGCAGAGGCACATTCTATTGAGTCATCGCCTTGGCCATGACCCCATTTTTCTTTGCAGTTTCAAGGAAAATAGCTGTTCATTTGAGGTTGATTGGCCAAGGGGGGAGACATTGCTTCCAATATTCATAAATCATACACAAATTGTTCATTGTTTCAAATGTTAGCTAGAATTCGGATTTTAGAAATTAAGATGTATTTTGAAGCTCCTTGAAATTTTAGAATTTTCTGTGTGTTGCTGAGATTTGATCCGGTGTATTCCAGGAAATGCACTTTTGAAAGTGAATGTTTGGATCAACGTATACTTCGAACATTTCTTTTTGTTTTGTGTGTTTCATTTATACGGAACCTGAAGACAACTCCCCTGCCATTCTGCTGCCATTCTGCTTAATTGAAAGGGACATTCTAGACATCAGGGAATTTTCTTAATTTCCTATTTGAATTGGAATGTGTCCATTTCTATTCCAGGTGGTGTTTACACAGAAAATCTACAAAGCTGAAGACCTTGTTCTGGCTTTCTGCCATTGTCTTAAATTAAAAGAAAGGGCCTGCCCGCCCTTTGAACAGAATCAGACAACATGGTAATTTAATTTAAAACAAAACTTACTTCCCATAAAATAATTTGTGGGGGTACAATGTCTCTCAAAAAATAAATGCATTTGGCAGATCTTCTTGACTTATACACCCTCAGCTGGAGGCTTCTCAGATGCTCAATTATAGGTTCTTTGATTCAAGGATGCCTTGCTTTCCAGGTACAAAACAGCAGGGCTGTTATTGTAAGAGGCAGACATGTAAAAAACCTAGTAACAATCGCTGTCGCTGAGAAACGTGCGCTAGGGAGAGTTCTGTCTGCAATGATATCCCTATTGGTTATGTTGATAAGAATGCAATCTGTTCTCTATTTGGTTAGCCTGTTCATTTAGTTCTTGTATCTTACTGCTCGCTCTCTCCCCCCTTCAGTTCTTACTTTTTTATTATTTTGGAAGATACATTTGGAACCTACAGGGCAAAATTCTAGAAAAAGCTATTCTGCAACTTTCCGGAGTGCAGGATTGCACTGGGCAGAGCCCTTGTATACAGACCACCAGGACCGTGCACCAATTTTGACAGTGTCATCACAGACTTCGTTGCACACTTCATCATCAACATCAGCCCCTTCATCCTCCATGGAGACCTTAACTTTCACCTACAAGACCACAGCAGCCTAAACTGTATGGTGCTTCTAGAAAACTCCGACAACCTTTGCCTCACCCAGCACATTACCGAACCAACCTACACTTATTAGACCCGGATTTCTCCTCTATCACAAACTTCACAGTCAACAAGCCAGCAAACAGGACCTGGACAGACCACACCCTCATCAGTTTCAGCATACCCATCCCACATCACCACATAGCTACCACCTCTGGAATCGCCAACAGCAGCTGGAAAAGCATCACAGAAGAGAATGAGATTCCGCCCTCTCCGCAGAGCACTCAAGCCCGCCAGCAAGTTACTGAAAGCCATCAAGAACCTCAACAGCTGGATCAACGCATACACCAACACCCTAGCTTCTTTGGAGCGCAACTCAATGGCAAGAACCCGACTACAAGCCAGTTGGTACACAGAGGAACTCAGGCTGACATACAAAACTGCGAGCAACTAGAGCACAAATGGAGAACAAATCATGACACCCCACAGAACATCTTCAGTTCAGCTCTAAGACCAACAGATACAGAACACCAAGTACATTGCTCTTGTAGATCGCACCAACTCTGGCACTAAGAGCAGTGAGGAAATCGTCATCATTATCAAAGATTTCTCTGCGCCTCTTGCCGTCTCAAGCAACATTACCCCATCACAAGACCTTTGCAACAAGCTCTCATAATTCTTCTGTAAAAAATCACCTCAATCTTCAGTAACTTCGACCCTCAACTGGGCCCCGTCACTGTCACAACTCAAGTTCCTATCACGTCCAAAGAATGACTCCTGATCTTGTGGCCCTCCACCACTACCATTGAAATTGCTGCTACAATAAAAACCATCCACTTGTGGGTTCCAGCTAACCCTCGCCTCCCCCGCGCCTACCATTATATGAAGCATCAACACCCTACCTCAATGCCTCCATTGACTCAGCCAGATTCTTGATACCTGGAAACATGCCACCGTCATACCCCAGCTCATCCCTGACGCAGCCATACTTTCCAACTACAGACCCAGCTCCTTTCTACCATACCCACCAATGGTCTTAGAGAAATTGATCAACCAATGCTCAATGGACCACTCCAGCAAACACCAGCTCCTTGATGCCACACATTATGAATTCAGGCTCAACCACAGAAGAGAAACAGCACTTATCACTGCCTCAGATGACATCCACAATATCCTTGACAGATGAGAAATCTCAGCCCTTAGTCTTATGAATCTCTCTGCAGCATTTGACACTGTCTCACATCCCAATCCTCATCAGGCTGCACAAGATTGGCCTCCAAGCACTTGCTCTCTGCTGGATCTGCTCCTTCTTAACAGATAGAACAATAGTGGTTAGCCTGGCACCTTACTCCTCGGAAGTCTGAAAACTCATCTGCACCTCAATGTCATTGCTCAGCCCCATGGCATAGATCCATGTTCCCAGATTTATTTGACCATCTGTAAAAAAGGTGGTGCTATCTCAGAGGTTAGTATTTGATATATTGCATATGGTATTGTGTCGGTGCCAGAAGCTTTACGTAATTGGGTTGCGTTAATAGTTTTGACAAGCTCTTGTAAGTTAATAGGACTAATTAATTTGGCCTCAACCTGCAAAGAAAGAGTAGGTAAATTCAGGGACTATAAAAATGTCTTAATATATGCCTGGTGTATCTTGGAGGTGGTGTGTTCCAAAATATACAATTGTTTATAGCATTCCTGGGATTCTTCCAATATGCCCAGTGGCTCTACAATAATGTCCCCTCTGGGACGTAGTTTGTGCTTGAATTTGCCAGACCAACAGGGTAGTTATGTTATCCCTGTGCTTTAATTGGAAATGTGTGAACTTCTTAATCTGGGGGCCATGGGTCTGTTTGATAGCATTTTAATTAGAGGCAATATTTTGTATATCTCCTGCCATGCTGCTAATTGCTGATTGTCTGAACCTGAAAGTCACTGAACAGGTATCTTCTCCAGATTAGCAAATTCAACTGTGAGGTGAATCCTAGCTGCGTATGTTAACATTCCTGGGTAAATCAGAGGATAATTGCTTTAAAAGTGACCCACACTACCCTAGTAATGGTTGTCCTTGATTATCTTCAATATGATCAGCAGCTTGAGGCTTCAACTCAATGATGTATTGCTTCTCCTGTAATAGGTACTCAGGAAATGTCCACATCCCAATTGTGAGTTTTCTAGTAGGGACTTCTAGATCTAAAGATAGGGTGAGTGGTCCGATGCCCAGATGGGACAAAAGAAAATGTTGCCCTAGGTAGAAGATCTCTGGTCATTAAAAAATAGTCAATCCTTGAATAATATCGATGTACAGGAAAAGAAAAAGAAAATGCCTGGGCGGAAGGGTTGTGTCATATCCATGGATCAGTCAAGCCTAAATGGCCTGTCAATAATGAGGTGGCTTTTCAAGTTTTAGTCATACAAGTGCGGGCACTTACGTTTTTGGTATTGAGGGTTTGAAAAGTTTAAATCCCTTAAAATGATGGGGTCCCCTCATTTATTCAGACGAAATGCAAAGGTATACGCTGGGAAAACATGAGGCCACCCCTCCACCTCCACCTTCATCCACCTGTTTGTGAATCCCTTAAATTGTGCTACGTGCAGCTAGTTACAAAAATATAGTAAACAAATTAAGTTAAGTTGGTCCTGCAGCAGCGATATGGCAAAAAGAGTTAAACTGTTGAACTTCGCTTGGATCTGAAAAGTCTTGAAATGTCCCCTGCTCAATTGATTCTGAGTGTGGATCCCTTGATCAGTAAGGGAAGGAACATAACCATAAGTACCGGGATCACGGCCCGGAGGTCACACTGCCTCTTCACTGTCTCCCATATTAAATCCAGAGACCATACATCTCCTTTGTCGAGCAATAAAATGTATTCGCTCTTTGACAGTGAAATCCTGAAAGTATGCATTGATTGTTCTAGGTTTGGTGCTGGTTTTGGGTGTGGTTGTGGGAATTCAATGAGCCCTGGCAAATGGCAAGCATGAGGTTACACTAGGATCTTTTCATTTGTCACCCATGGTGTCCATCAATAGTTCGGCAACCCATTTGATCATGTCAGATTATCCGATTTCGCTGTGGGTGCTGGTAGGGAATGGGGTGGTTGGGCGGGATGAAGGGGGCAGGAGAGGTTTGACATTTTTTTTTAAAAACACTTACCTCTTTTGTCATCTCTCCTTGTTGTCTATCCGCTTTTCTTCCTGACCACGAGTCCGGAAGAAGCAGGAAGCACGCAGGCTCCCCTAAGACAATCACAACGCTGCATAATCTGGGCACCTTGGTTCGGCGCTCAGACCAGACCGGGACAGGGAGCCTTTGCATGTTCTCCACCCAGGCTGTGTATTACAGCCCAGTGGAGAACATGCAAAGTGTGCATGACGTTTTGGCCGGCCCAAGGCAGCCGGCCAAACCATCATGCACACTTAAGTGCTGAACCACGCCTCCTCCGTGCCACCAGCCCCGCCCTAACCCAGCAACAAAAAAATTGTAATGTTGTTATCGTTTTATTTTTCCCTTTTTCACTGCTCTGAGAGCAGTGGGGTGACGCTCCTTCGCCTTATTTGATGAGCCGCCCCTGTGATTTTACATACTTCAGGGAACTCTGTCATTCGTAAGTCGAAGCACCTATGCTGGTGTGGACAATGTTTGCAGATGCTGATTGTGTCGACTGCTATTGATATTTGCTTGCGCCTCAAGCTGGAAAATCTAAGCATTCATGTCTTGCTGCTTTTTCATAAAACTGACCAGTCACTCGTCAAGGGCATTCACTTTTTTTGTTAAGGCTTCAATTTGTGGAACCTGTTCCACTTGGATTTTTTTAATGCCCTTTGTGTCATTTAGAATACTTTAAAATATTTGTTTTGTCGTGTAGATAGATACATGGGAAGCATGAGAGCTGTCAGATTCTCCAGTTTCACATTCCAAGCTAATGTGCACATAAGGACATGTGGCTTGGGTATAGGTGATTGTTGATCTCAGCCTTCTTGTAGCTAGTTAACCTTCCCCTCGTCAGCTAAGTAACTGTTTTGGAACATGGGATTTATACCCTATTAATGTTATTGTCACCTGCCATTTGAAACATATATTTGGCATATTCTGGCTTGTTTTGCGGGTTGTCCTAAATACTGCACTTTCTGTTCAACAGATGGGTGGGATAATACTATTATGGAACACTGCTTATGGTTCACCTTGTTGTCTGCCAGTAATGATCATTTATTAAGTGGAGTGGTGTGGCTCACTGGTTAGAGGCGGCAGACCCGTAAGCAGAGAACGGCCCAGGACCAGGGTTCAATTCCCGACGCGGCAGGGTCGTGGACCAGGGTCAAAACGGACTTGATAATTCTCGCCTCGGTGCCTACTCTAACCAGGGAACACACTTGGCAACTCTGGGCATTAAGCTTGCCTCATCTCTACAACGGCCCCCCACAGATGCCGGGGATGCCTGGTTTCACCTTGGAGATACCCAGAAAGGGACCATCTCACAGGGAAAACCGGGACGGGTTCCCCAGCGGTCTTCAGCGCCAGGATACTCCATGGAGTCGCAGTGTGCTTTACAAGTACACCCACACCTTACACATGGCAGATCAATTGATCTGTCCTTGAGCTGGTTATCCTCTTTTGCCCTTGAGGTCCCACTATGTCTACATTTTTCCTGCTCCCCGGACACTCTTCGAGAAGCCTTCTATTGCAAATGTTTCAGCACTCATGACAAGCTTCCGACAGCCTGTTCTTCTAGACCTCTCTTTTCTACTGCCTCCTCCCCTATGGTGCTTCCCAGGAAGGAACTGGGATTCTTGATCAATACTAGATCTTTGGTGAAGAACAACATCGCCTTTCGGGATTTTATTACAGCAAGGAAACCCACATGGGTGTTTCTTACCGAAACTTGGGCTACTGAGTCCTCGGGATCGGACCTGGTTGAAGCTGTCCCAGATGGGTACTCTTTAGCTAGAATGGATAGAGTGGGGCGTAGAGGAGTTGGCCTTGGTATTCTTTTTAAAACTTCTTATTCTTGCCATACTATCCATCTTTCTAGGCCCTCTGATTCTTTCCAAGCCCTTCATTATCTATTAAATCCCCAGAGGCCGTTCCTTTTGCTGGCATCTTGGTGTATAGACCCCCCCAACCCAGGACAGATTTTTGCAAGTCTCTTCTTGAAATCTTAGAGCCCTATTTTGGATCTGCTAATCTGACCGTCCTGGGTGATTTAAACTTTCACCTAGATTAGCGGGACTCCAAAGATTCTTTGGCCCTTCTGGAGACACTATCTGCATGTGACCTTGTGCAATTGGTCAAACATCCTACCCATCAGGCGGGGCATATATTGGATGCAGTATTTTCCAATGATGATAGGCTTAAAATAGAAGTGCCTGTGCCACTGTCCTGGTCTGACCACTTTGCGCTCCCCCTGGAGTTACACATTGCCCCGCCATCGGCAAAGACTGGGGTTTCCAGTAAATTTACATCTAGGAGAAATCTCAGAAAAATCACGAGTGCCTCACTGGCCCCATTGATGCACAACTATAAGGCTGATCTCTTTGAGGATGTTAATCTTAGGAACTGGCCAATACCATCAGAGCTGCAGTTGATGTGCTGGCTCCCCTGTCCTCTTGCTACTCTGCGAGAAAAAAACCTTCGGCACCCTGGTTCTCGGAGCCTCTTAGGCTCATGAGACAGGGTTGCAGGAAGCAAGAAAGGGTGTGGGGGAAGAGCTGGAGTATGAAGGAGAGGGATAAACACAAGAATCTCCTTAGGGAGTATAAGAGGGAGACTGTCAGGGTGAAGCAAGAGTACTTTGCTAACCTGACAGTTGCTCTTTCTTCTCCTAGAGATCTTTTCAAAATAGTGGACATGCTCTGCACGTTACAGATGCCGGATCCTGTTGTAAGCTCCCAGGAATTCTGTGATGAAATCGCTGGTTTCTTTCACTCAAAGATCGCTGACATTTACTCGGATCTTGAGATACAAAGATCCGCTACTCCTCTACCGCCCGCCTCTCCGGTTCTGCTCGCGAAGGAGGCTCTATCCATCGTTTCGCAGACTTTGCCGGAGTTTCCGCCTATATCGTATTTGGAGCTTGATTTGCTTTTGAATAGGATAAAGTCGGGGTCTCCACTTGACCCTTGCCCCCTTAAAGTTCTGAAGGAGTGCAGAGACTGTCTTTTGCCCCCTTTGTTGGACACCATGAATAGGGCTAGGAGAGAGGGCATTTTTCCATCCCAATGGAAGAGTGCGGTGGTCAAGCCCCTCTTAAAATAGCCTTCACTCGACCCCGAGGTGTGCTTAAGAATTACCGCCCCATCTCTTTGCTCCCAGCTCCGGCAAAGATGATGGAGACCTATCTCAATCAACATCTGGCGGCTTTTCTGGACTCCTCGGGCCTCCTGGATCATTCCCAGCATGGATTCAGGAGGTACCATAGTACCGAGTCGGCCCTTACGGTTGTTTTGAATAACATCCGCATGGAGGTAGACCAGGGATATACCACCATTCTGGTCCTTTTGGACTTGACAGCCGCCTTCGATACCCTATCCCCCGCGGTTTTAACATCTCGCCTGAGGGAGATAGGGGTGGAAGGGACGGCTCTGAGTCTGCTGGCCTCCTTCCTGGACCAGAGAGTGCAGAGGGTCAAGTTGGGAGAGTTCTTATCTCCATCCCTGCCGGTGCAATGCGGGGTCCCACAGGGGTCGGCACTAAGTCTGACCCTGTTCAACATCTACGTGACCCCGCTTGCTAGGCTTGTAAGATCTTTTGGGATGGAGGTAGTCTCTTATGCTGACGACACACAGATCTTGGTGTCCCTTTCCCATCTGGGGAACTTGTCGCCGTTCAGTTTTAGGAGCTGCATGGAAGCAGTTTCCTTGTGGATGATCCACAACTCACTTAAACTGAACGGCGAGAAGACTGAGATCTTGGTGTTTGGCGCTAACCAGAACATCTGGTCGCCTGATTGGTGGCCGCCCTCTCTGGGTGCCTGTCCTACGCCTACGGAGTCGGCCCGGGAACCTGGGAGTGCTGATTGACCCAGCTCTCTCCATGTCCTTGCAGGTAAACAGAACGGTTGCGACCTGTTGGGGCATTATTAAAATACTCAGAAAAATAAAACACTATCTGTCCCCTCAGGCGCGGAAGCAAGTGGTGGTAGCTCTTGTCGCTTCGCGACTTGACTACTGTAACGCACTATATATGGGTATGAATAAGAACTTGCTACAGCATCTTCAGACCACTCAAAATGCGGCAGCCAAATTTGTTCTGGACGCCACCAGATCAGCATCAGCAACAGCAGCCAGGAAGGCCCTACATTGGCTTCCAATTGAATCAAGGATTACTTTCAAAATCCTCTGCCTCACCTACAACGCTCTCTCTGGTAAAGGTGCGGGGGGCGTTAAGAAGCTGCTTCTACCATACTTACCGGGGAGAGATCTCCGTTCCTCCTCGAAGAATCTGCTTGTGGTACCTCGCTTCCTCAGGAACAAGTGGGGTGGTAGGGCCTTTTCCACAATTGCTCCCAAGCTATGGAACACTCTCCCTGGCGAAATTAAATCGAGGCCCATGCTCTGCTGTTTCGAAAGGCCTTGAAAACTTGGCTTTTCGCTAGGGCGTACCCGTAGTTGTTTTATACTTATTTGATGGTTTTGTTGTTAGGCGCCTTGATGCCTTCGGGCTTAGTTGCGCACTATAAGATTTCTTTCATTTCATTTCATTTCATTTCAAATAGGGCCCCCCATTGAAGAGCTGCATTTGTGACTTGGATATGGTCTATGAAAGGGAGTGACTTGGTTGAGACATGTTCCTAGCATGCTCATGAACACCTGGACAACCTAGGTGGCTATTTATAAGTCTACCAACGGATGTATTGATATGTTCTGTATTACCTCTGCCCCTCCCTTTGATAATGTTCGCCTCACTACAACTAAATTCGATTAATTAGGCCCTTTTGCCGAAGGTCGATTCTCCATATCTATCCTTTGTTTTGGCCACCATTGTTACAGCTCCCTGGCCCTGCTACCTTTGCTACCCACTGCAAACTTGGGCTAGAGCAGGCTCAGAGGGCACAGAATAGCTCTTGGCACCAAATGAAGAGATTAACTATAGATGGTCATTAATTATGCACCCGTTTAGAGCTGTGGGGCATAGACACAGCAAAACAATAAAATGAAAAGACCGTTAGGCTGGGCAAGGGAAGCAGGCAGACATATAATCTAAAGTAAGAGGCCAATTATAAAATACTGTTGCCAGTCTCATTCCTGATGTAAACACTGATAACGCTGATAAGCAAACACTGAACTCTCCAAATATCCAGCAAGTTCCCTAGCTCCTCTAGTTTAGTTACTGGCATGAGCACTCTGAAAGGGGCACATTTGAATGTTAGGTAACAATGTAACCTGCACGTGTAACAGAGGAAGTGTGACAATGTATCTAGGCCCGCCAATCCTGGTTTGCTGTCTTCCCCATGTTTCCTACTGTCAGTCGCTTGGTTGCTGCACTGCATCGTCTCTGAGATGGTGGCTGCTCCATTCCACAGCGCTTATGATCTGTGAGACCGAATTGTCCTGGTCTAGCTCTGGTGCACATTTCACCCATTCTCCCTCACCCAAACCCCCCACTGCATCATCTACTGCCATGGAATCACTTCCTGAGAGATGGGGAGACCAATTCTCGATATTGCTAGTGGCGTTCCAGGTTGCAGCACCAAAGGTTGCAGGAGCCGGATAGGCGAGGAGCATAATCGTCAGTTAACCGATGGCTGTTCATGATAGGTTGGCAGTCAAATGGGGGAGCTACACAGCATCCTGCCTCTGGGCCCTGCTCCCAGTTGCCATGTATTCTCCTCCCCGGACTTATACTCTTAAAGAAGTTTCAAGGTGGTGCTACTTAGCTCTGTGATCTGAAGGTTTACTCTGCTACAGGGTCTACTGGTACTTTATTTAACTCCTTATTGAAGGGTGTGCAGAACAGAGCCTAGGAACAGCTAGTACACAAAGTGGTAACAAATTATAAGTAGGGGTGGGCATTAAATTCCGCTCCACCAGCGGAGTTCACAGAGTGTTGCCCTCTCCGTGCTCCACATGGAGCGCGGAGTTCCGGCAAAACTCAGCCAAACACCATGTGGCTGAGATTTTCCTTGCACACAGCTCGCCAACATTAAGCTGGCGAGCACAAGCCAAAATTTGCATCCTCTAGCGTGATTTTCAAGCGCTAGAGTTCCTTCCGGCACGGTTTCTCAATGCGGGCGGTCACAACAGGTTGCTACCGCTCGAGCTGAAAAAGCTGCCGCTCAAGTAGCAAAAGAAGCAGTGCCCTCTGGCCCAGTGTGTGGTACCGTTCATGCGGATCTTACAGAGTAGAACAAGCTCTTAGTACTAAAAATCAGCATGACGTGCCAAAATTCCACCCCTAACAGAACTCCGTGGAATCTCACAGAGTTTTTAGGTAACTCCGAGGAATTCTGGAGAGTGAAAGTCTGCGAGTTCCACCTACCACTTACTATAATTAACCCTCAATTGTAAGTGGATCCGAAATGCTGAAGCATACTTTTCACCTAATCCTCTTTTGGTATTTCTTGCAGCTGAAAGGGAATGTCACTGGTAAGAAGGTTACCATCTCCAGCAGATATGTTCTCTGTGTCTGGGATTTATAGTGGCCAGACTCAATGCTAGCATAGGCACCTTGGGTTTTAATCATCCATAGGTCACCCCACAAGCAAAGATCCTTAAGTAATACCTATTTTGGGTCAAGATTTTAAATCCTTTAAAGTCGGCTTAATACATAAAAAAGAGAAAAATTAAATATGCTATGATTATTAATTATGACGGGCAGCTGCACTTAAAACCTACATTTTATATTAGTCCATTGCTGCCTATTTGCTAATTGGTGAGATATTCTTGTAAAGCTAGCTTGTTGTTCTACTCAAGTAACCAATCAAGATTACTACTCAGCAAAGCTGCCTTCAACAGGGCCTCCTAAAAAATGTTGATCTTACTTATTGTGTGGTATTCCTGCAGTGGTAACAGATTTTACTGCACCATCTGAGTGGTTGGGGCCGCAGAGTTAAGAAAGTAGATGGGTAAAAGCAGGTCATACTCAAGGAAGAAACATAAACAAAGTTAAGGAGGAGTGAGTAGGATGACTATCTAGCATTCTAGCTTCATGTAGAGAAGAATCAATGAATGCAACGACATCAGCAGGTGTGAGGCTGTCACGCAAATTGCACACAAACCATAGTCGAGGGAGAAAGGAGAAACCCAATCTGACTTTATGGAAGAAGAAAAGCAAAAACGTGAAGCAGAGAGTGCTTGGATAATTTAAGCCACTGGAAGTTAACTGCAGTTCCTTTTTCAGTTCCTATTTTCTTGCTCACAGAGCTACTCCAGACAGAGACCAGCCATATGTAAACAGACTTAGGGCCCAAATTAGATTTTGGCGGACAGGGCAATCTGTCACAAATGGCCAACAAACTCTTGCTCAGCCTGCCCTACTAAGAGTCAGCTGTCTGTCAGCAGTGCCCCAGCGACTCTGTTGATGGGAAGCTTACTCTAACAGCCTGATGGAGGGCTGAATGTCCAAGTAGAGGCATCACACTGCCACCCTTTCTTTCTGTCTGACACTACTAGGGAAAGCCTGGAGATGATGAACAACTAAATGTAAATAAGCACCCCACACCCAGGGGAAAACTCCCTGGGCCTGAGGGTAATTAGTTATTTGTTATGAAAAATGAAAATTCTTGTGGCCAAAACCATCAGTGTCTGTTCACCAAACATGTGGTACCTTCGGTGATCTTTGTACCTTCAGAAGAACCATCATCACTGCGGTTTTTCTGAAGGTACAGAGAACGCTGCTGGTCCAGTAGTCATCTCTAAATGTGTCAGGCAGTAGTCCATCTGAGTGGTGGATGCAATATCCTCCATGTCCCTAAAGGATAGTGGGCTCCCTACCAAACCCTAAATCAATGCCGTATTCCAATTGGCTGAGACCAGCCCAAACAGGTCAGCTCCAGGCTGAAACATGAGACATTATATAGACAATTGTGAAGAATTTGACAACTATAAACAGATTACCTTGATTAAATGTCCCTTCACTGTTTACGTTGTGACATAGGCTATTTGCCCTGCTCTCTTGTGACAGGCCATCCACTCCTTCGTGACAGTTGTCACAGGGGTCATAGTGATGGTCTTGCAGTACTGAATTTGGAATGCATTCCACTGAAAATGCACCTGTCCCTTATCTTCGCTCTTTCTGACCTCCTTGGAAGCCACAGCTCATTCCAACCTCTTAGGTTCCTTAGATTCTTTGGTGGCCACCCATGGGTCAGATGCACTTGCAAAGACTATTGTGTGATAAATGTTTGGCTCTGCAAAGGAGAGGATGTGACCTAACGTCTAGAGCGGTCAATCTCGCAGCTGGGGAACTGGGTTCGAGTCTCAGCAGGGACTCTCAACATCCTGTGATTCTGGACAAATCGCTTAATCTTCCGGTGCCTAGCAAAAGAAAAAAACTGAATGTGTCCATCTGTAATGCAACTGGTGCTTATGTAAAGAGCTCTGATACCTTCGGGTCAAGTTTCCGCTATATATAACTCCACCCCTCCCCCCCAAAATAAAGTTCAAAAACCACAATCCCAACATACTAAAAGAAACAATGTAGCCAAAAGTGGGTTTGCAATTTGTATGGCCACACTGCAAATGTTTGCGAATTGAAAGGAAAGGAGGGCCGGAAAGGGGTGTCTCCCCTTTCTCGTGACTCTCCGTTGTGTAAAATAATGCGGATGGATACAAACCACTGATAAAATCGTGCCCCTATAATGGGAGGGTGTCCAATTTGTTAAGTCTGTGAAGGACAACTGCAAGTTGTGAGCTTCCAGGGAAACAGACAGAAGTCCTTGGCACCGATATAGTCGCTCTCCAATGTCCTTTCTTCTAGTGCCACTTTTTTATTGCATTCCCCATCACTTTTTGGAGGCTGAACTGCAATGACAGCATTTTATTAATGCAAATGTATGGGAGCAGGTCTTTTGTCCCTCGGAGGCCTCCATGTCTACACCTGCATCCTTCTGTCAGGATCTGAAACCCGGTCCATTGCGCCTGCCTAAGTGGTGGTGAACTACATGTTCCAGAAGTCCTGGCGGCATGGAGGCGGGAGTTATATATTCAGTCTGAACCCGGAAGTCGGGTTGTATTGGATTTTGTTCGTGTTGGACTTGCTAACGGAGCGGCTGCCCGTTAGCCTCTTGGAAACCGTGGTGCTTCGCTGGTTCGGCCGTGAAGACACGGACATCTGTTCGTTTGACCCCGGCTGGGGTCGGGATCTAATACCGCCATAGCTGAGTAGCGAGTCGGCGGCCTCCCTACTGGTGTGGTGTGGTGCTTCGCAGAGTTCGTTCTGCGCGAAGACACATCCACCATTGGACCAGTGTTTCATGGACGGAGGGGGCGTGTCGGCTGACACGCTTCTGTGGCGCTGTGGTGCTTCGCTGTTTTGATCGCGAAGACACAGACGCCTGTTATCGTCTTTCTGCATTCAGGGAGGTAAGGCTTGGGGAAGCTTCCCGAGGAGTAGCGCTTCTATCTCAGAAGAGGAGCCTGTTTGTTACCAACAGAGAAGCCCAGTAACACTGTAGACTCCAGAGGTGACTGGCGGTAAGACGTCGAGGCTCACCTCTCCTTAAGAGCCTCCTTGTATTTTCTTTCTTTGTTCCTTATTTGCGTTTCGGGCTCTGGTGCAATTACTTTGGATACTATTCCTTGCTTCTGTGACGTAACAGAAGGGGGGGGTGTTTATGAACCTTTGTGGGTTTTGCTGAAAGAACCGGTGATCACGATGCCTGACGGTTTTCATAGAGCCTTCAGGGTGTGAGTCTCTGGTATGTACAAAGAGGGGACCGATTGCATGAGAGGCTAATGACAGGAGTAAAGAAAGGGAGTAATTTGTGGTTGTGTCATTGTAGGAAACTCTCAGGGGCTTCACGCAGGAGAAGAGCGTCAGGTGACAGCGTTGGTTATTCCGCACTGGTATTCTTAGCAAGGTACGAGTAAACACTGAATAGAGAATACTGGAATAGAGAGGTGTCCTAGAGTGGTTGTAACAGGTTCTTCCTTTGTCATTCAGATTGACACCTTCCAGGCCGCACCATCCCGGCCTTTCACATTTTCCCTCGCCAGACCGCCTCTAAGCTCTGGGTACTTGCTTGAACCGAGCTTGGGGAGATCTGGAGGTGGACCTTTTTGAGCATCACCCGGATCCCGAAGAGCTCTGAGGTTCCTGACACCTTCCACTTGGCTCTCAGGGAGAATCCCAGCATTATTACTGAGGCATGCGAATCCTTGTGAATGTCCTTTTAGCAATGTGCCAGACTAGTACATTAGACCCGAACCTTATACATCTGGTCAATAGTGCCTGGGTACCATTCTTGGTAAAGTGCTGTTTAAGTGCCTTAACCTGCTCACTTACCTATCTATACACATATTATTCTGCATGTGTGGAGATGCCAACGTTGACTTAGTACTATTAACCTCTGTAAGTATTACTTTTCTACTGATTTAATGTTTATTTTCTTGTAATCACAAAGAGGAAATGGACGATACCACGCGGCTGAAAATCGTGTGGCGAAAGAGAATGCAGAACCCTCTGGCTTCCATATATGGACAGTGCAAGTGTACGTCCAAGCCACAGAAAAAAGCTTTAACGTCGTGAATTGCAAAACCCAAGAGACGGGCTGGAAAACTCAGACCTGTCAATGTATTTTGGAAACGCTGTTTTTCACTTTCGACGCTTGACAGAAAAAGCCATTTCCATGACAGACTTGTTCCAGATGCCGCGTCACTGGCAGCGACAGCGAGTGTTGTGGTTTGGTGGTGACCGCAGCGGCGGCTGGTGACACAGGAAGTGATCTTCTCTGTCACAGTTTCCACGGGCCTCGCAGTGCAAAGGTTCAAATGTATATGACAGGCAGATAAAAAAGAAAACAGGAAGGCGCTACCAAAAATAGGAGCTTTAAAATAGATGTGAACCGTAACCCGCTAATACATGTGATGGGCGCATCTGATTTTTAAAAAGAACCGAAACCAGCAGTTCACTGGCCCTCTTTCGTTTCTGTTTTTTTTCTTTTTTAGATTATTGCAAACTGCAGTGATGTATGTGGCTGACATCTGTGTCACATGGGAGAGTGGAACAGCATACATCATCATCATACAGTATGAAGGTGATCTGGCAGGGGGCAAGGCGTGCATGCAGTGACATTTAAGGCCACATTAAAGGAGCCAATCAGTACAGAGAAGAGAAATTGTTATTTTTTGTTAGGCCTGTGTCGCTAACAATCACCGGCAATAGGCATTCCAGAATGTTGCTTTGTCTGGTGACGTCTGGTTGGGTTTTGAGGTGTGTTCTGTCATAATTCACCGGATGGCCCCTTTACGGTTACAGTTTAAGCTCACTGACTTTGGTGTGCCTGACCATCACTTTACAAAGCACCTTAAGTGATGGCTAATGCTTGAAAAATTGTAGCCCCAGTCATATTTCAACCGCCCAATCTCTTGCGCCTCATGCGCTCCAAACACCTCTTCTACCCAAGAGACCACCTAACTGGGACCTACCAGTAAAAAAAAAAAAAATGTAAATGCCAGCATTTGTAAAGCGCACAGCTACCTCCAACTGAGATGTCCCGGCACTGGGGGCCGTCAGGAAGATTAAGCAAGCTAATGCCCAGAGTCACATGGTGCTGGAGTAACCTGCTGTCAGAGCCAGGGATCAAACTGTGAACCCTGTGGTCTGGAGTCAGGCACCCTGGCCGCTGCACCACACCTCTTCCAGTATTTTTCCATCCTCCATTTTAGTTAGGTGAACCCTTTGTTTCAAAGACTTGCCCCAGGGCACACATACTGCACTAGGATCAGACCAAACGTCCTTCACCTTTCCTTTCCTAAACAACCCAAGCTAACTATACACTTCTAGTGCACCCCTTGAGGATACAGTCCGGCACCCAGAGAAGGCCTCCCTGCCCCCACCAACTTTATTCCTAACTTCCATACACCCCATCACAACCACAGTCACCCTTTCAGCAAAATTTTATTCCACTTGAATTATACATGTGCCCTATCCCGTTTATAAAGTAATTCACTGCATACATATTGTTCCTTGAATTAATGCTTCACCTGTAACTCATTGCAAACACCCCTGCACTTCATCCATCTTCTATCCATGGCCAAGCAAGGCTTGGTAACTCCAGATCCCTGCTCGATTTGTCATCTTCATAGTATTTTTCTCCCCTGCAGCCCCTCTCTTGCTTTGTGGTCTATCCACTTTTCCATGCACCTTTTCTTTCACAAAATTAAGATGGCCTTTGTGAATGGTTAGCTTGGATCTAGAAGTATCACCCACAGGAGCTTACCAATGCAGGGCTTAGAATTGGGGTGTTTTTTTGTCATCCTTTTGCAGCTCTTGGGGCACCACTTGACACAGAGCGACAGTGAGTCTCACTGTCGCCTCTTGCCAATATATTGCATGTGTTTTGATTGCTAAGTAATATTGAACATCAGACTTCCCAAAGCTTCACGAACTTCACAAATATTCAGAAAGATTGCTGGGATTTCTCTGGGGAGTTTGGGACTTGTCTACTTATATCTTTGCATGTTTGTAATGTACTCATGAGTCATGCTTTAAGGTGAGAGAGAGATGCAGCAGAAAAATGTTGATGGGACAAAGACTGGTTCAGCACAAAAAAGTTGAAGAAAACACGATGGATGCAGTCTGCAGTGATGCCACACGAACAACAGGCATGCCCACAGCCCCAGCTCTGTACGATCTTCCCTTTCTATGTAGAACCAGCCCTCATCCACATTCGCTGCTTCTCGTTGGCGCTCACTTGCACACTGATTTGTCCATTCTTTCACTGAATGAGTGCAAGGAAAGGGCTCTTTTTTGTGCGATCATCCCCAGATTTTTGGACTGATGCTGCTGGCTTTTTGACTCTGAAGGTACAATGAATCCTACCAAACAGCCCTCAGTGCCAGTGTTCTGACCCTCAAAAGGAAATATGTCTAATTGGCTCACCCACAATGAGCATAAGTTAACTTAGGTATACGTCCCTAGTATATGGTACCAGGGGCACCCAGGGCCTGGAAGTTAAAGTGTCTCTTGTGAACTGTAGCACATGACTCCCAGCTCAACATTGCTGCATGTTACAGCGGATTTACACTGGTAACTCGACGTTGCCATTTAAAGTAATGGCAATGCTCAAACCTTCCTTTTTAATATTTCTAAGTTACCCCTAAGGCAGGCCTACTGAGCCATGAAGGTAGGATGCATTATATTAAAAATATGGACATATGTTTGAATAACTATACAGGTAAAGGCACTAAAATCCCAGCATTGTCATTTTTACTGTGGAAAGGCTAGTAGCCCCATTGGCAAGTACAGAGCTACACGCCGAACACGCAGTAGTGCTAGCTTCAGAATGGTACTACTAGATATGATACTCCAAACTATCAACATAATCACTGCATTAAAGCTGACTTGATGCTCAAGTCGGATTTAATGTAACTTTTGCACAAATGGCAAATTTAAAAAGCTGCCACGTTGCCCAAAGTTTTCCAGTGACCGTTTTACGATTGCACACAAGCTGCTAGACAGCCTTCTATCTTCCATGAGGGGGGGTGTCAACGACTCTCAGTGAGGAACAAAAAGGGGCTGCCAATGGAGGAGGTGTGACCTCCCCCTGGCAGGATGGCCAAACAGGATTTGAGCCATTTAAAAGGCAAATGATAGTCAAGAAAAATAGGGGCTTCTGTTTTTTTTAGCAGACAGGCTGGCATCGTGGACAGGATGGGAGAAGCCATTTGCAAGCAGTTTTTTTCTGTGGACGTGTAGCTCACAAGTAGCCACACCTCTGAGATGGGTTAGGTAGCCCAACACATTAAGAGAAGGGTTCCGCCATGTTGTAAGTGGTCAGAATGATGCATTCTGGGTTAGCTAGATGCCACACTTCACAGGAAGACACCACTAAGTGGAAGGGGACCTGTTAGTCCGTTGGCTAGCAGTTGCCACATCCCCAAGGGAAAGCACTGTGCATAAAAGTGGCACTCCTGGAACACAGATATCAGTCCACATCTGTGCTGAGGAGAGGATCAACGAATAACTTGCCATGATGTGCCAAGATAAGAGAGCCTGCACCAAAGACTGGCCTGCACCTGCACCTTAGGGTAGCTAAGAAAGGAATGTGCCTCTTGTGTCCCGCTTGAGGAAAATTTATCCCAGGGCTGCAGATAGAGAAGGCGACTCCAAGAGTCAGCTGGAAAACGTCCTATTATCGCCGCAGATTCACAAAAGCTGAAGAAGCCTGTCTTGGTCAGTTGGTAGCCAAGAATGCCTGACTCTGCTGACTGCAGAAGTGGGGCCTGGGTGACTGTGCTCCAACCATCAAGGGTTGCACCTGAGGCATGAAATCACACCAGCACTAGCGAGAGTCCCACGTTGAAAAACCAACAAGTTATTTGGAAGCACTGGTTCATTGTTCAGTGCAGAGGTAAGTAGGCAGGACTTTGAGAACAGGAGGTAGGTATCCACCTGCAGACAGGTGCAGTGTGTGGGTGCACCCACCTGCAAGGAAATGCTAGGAGGTGTCTGGCACCCCTGTGCCCCCTTCCTAGGGACACATCAAGTGACACACCTACTTGCACTACTTCATATGCATAGAGCAGTCAGTGTATGTCCCTGTCTGACCCTGTGCCCTGCTCTATAAGGGAAACATTGTTTACAACGCGGTCGTTACATCGCGATGCCATTACATCGTGGTTTTTAGAACGCAAGTTGTTAAAACGACTTGCGCTGGATGGCGCTCTAGGACAAGGAATAGTATAATTTACTATCCAACACCTTCCCTACTGTATGTAGACTAGAGTTGGAATAGTAAATTATACTACTCCTAAGTCCAGCGCCCTCCAACACAAGTCGTTGTAACAACTTGCATTGTAAAAACCGCGATGTAATGGCATGCGATGTATTAGCATGCGTTGTAATGTTATACAACTCTCTATAATATGGTATGGGCATACTGACAAAATGGCTTTCCCTCATTTGCAAAGAAACAGAGCCCGTGCACATGAGAGAATGCCCTGTTGGGACTATAATGTGCACTGGCGTAACCCATGTTACAAATGCTCATTGCACCCCCGGGTACATTCTGTGATCAAGCTGCAGATGTACATGTGGTAAACACTTTATTGATCCAACTGGGAGAGGGAGGCAAGGCCATAACTGAACCATACAAAGTGTGCATAACCAGTTGCAACTGATGACTGTGTTAAGGAGTAATTTTGATACCAATAGGATTATGAACTGACAGATGCACAATGGCAGCAGATTCTGAAAATATGTAAAGTGATACTTGGAAATACTAGGTTCAGGCTCATTCATTATAAATGTGTGCATACTACTTATATAACACATCAGATATTGCCTAGGATTAGTCCTAACATAGATGAAGCCTGCCCCAATGTGAGGATAATGCAAGCTCCTTCCTACATATGTGGTGGATCTATGCGTGGTGAGGAATTTCTAGATGGGTTTGTGAAAGCCTCCTCCGACATGTCAGGAGGGACAGTACCTCCATCGCTTAAACTATGTGCCCTAGGTCTGCTCCCCATCAGAAAAGGAGACAAACCTACTACTGCTCAGATCTTTTCCCTCAGTCTAGTACTCTAGTAAAGAACTCAGTCCACCTGTTGCTCTGACAATATGGCATTTGACTTCGAGACGGTGACCTCAGAGCGCAAAAAGCAAGGAAAAGAGACAGGGATGGTCGCCTAAAATATGGGACGTGACCCTCAGCTCTCTAAACTATACACATCAGACAGACTACTACATTGATTAGTTACACCATTTGTATCGATGAAACAAAAAATATGAAACTGATTGTTATGAAGTCATGATTGTATTGAGGAGAGTATGATACCGTAATATTGTGTTCTGAATATTTTACTACTAGAATTTCAAATCAGAAAGTATTAACAACAAAAATATCCACTAATTGATTTTACATAGTTAAGTGCAGGTTTACTGTCAATATTTCTGCTACGGTATTCTTGTACAATGTTATTTAGTGCACAATATTCTGACATTAAGCCCTTGCATGAAAAATCTACAATGTCATAATGACTATTAAGCTTATTGCTATTAATGGTGAATGATGTCTCATTGCGTAAGTGTGCCCACAGAGATTGGTTTCTATCTTTGCTGTTGTTTTTATAGTTAATGGAAAAGAAGAAATAGATTTATTAAAACCAAGAAAGAAAAAAATAAATGAGAACACGAGGGTGACTAGACAACAGTGACTGGCCAGAAACCGAAAAAACAGGAACAGCATTGAGCAAAAGTTTTTCAACACACTGTTCCACATTACGCATGTTAGGTCACTGCCAGCTCACTGATAGATCCAGAGTTACCCAAAATAAAAAGTGACTAAAGCGGTGTTATGCAGCTTGATAGTCCCAGGATTATTGTCAATCGAAGTTTCCCTTCAAGCTTTTCAGGTGCTAGTCCTTGGCCCTGTGATTCCATACCAGCCGAGATTCAGACTCCCAACTTTTAAGAAACTTTCAAACACAACCATTTCGTTTTATGACTCGCAATTTGTGCATTTTAGAGACTCGGAATTTGCTACGAGCAAAAGGAAATGTATTAATGTGTCTCAGACACTTTGTGCTTTTCCAATGAGGTCGTAATTTACCTGCCTCATCAATATTAATGAGGCAGGTCGCAATATGCTACCCCTTGGGAATGGGCAATAACACAGGAATGGTGGCTTGATGGGGACAGCAGACTCCCAAGTCTCTGATTGTTTTTTGAATAAAGCAACTTTTGGAAAGTGTGATGTGATTCAAAAACAAAAATTAAACATTTCATTTTCATTTTTTAGGAATAGTCAGTGGTCCATGGGACAACTGCCATTCTTAGAAAACGTTTTCGGTGCCAGTCACAAAGGGGAAAGGGTACCCTGGGGACCCCTTCCCAATTGTGAGTGGCTTACCACCTACTTGAAATAGACAGTAGACTGTGATTGTTTTGCGATCACATTCTGGCTGCAAAACAATTGTACATCCCCCTGAGACTTGCTATTAGGGAGAGGCACCCTTGGAACGCCCCTTCCTAATAGTGTCTCACAAGGGAAACATCCTTTACAACGCAACTTTTACCACGCAGTGCTTTTACATTGCAACTTTTACAATGCAAACCATTACAACGCATTGCGCTGGGGGCGCTCTAGGATAGGGAATAGATTTAATTTACTATCCAACACCTTCCCTACTATCCACGGGGACTGGAGTTGGAATAGTAAATTAAACTATTCACTATCCAGCACCCCAAAGCGCTATGCGTTGTAATGGTATGCGTTGTAAAAACTGCGATGTAAAAGCATGCGTGGTAAAAGCATGCGTTGTAATGTCATACATCCGTCTCACAAACCCTATTTTGCAAGTTAGTAACAGGTTACCAACTTGCAAAATAGGGTTGAGACTTGCAACAACCCTTTTTAGCAGTCGCAAATGGGCCGACTTTCCGTTTGCGAGCTCTAAAAACGATCAAATGCATGGCTCTTAGTTCTTTACATTGGCTTTTTTGGTTTCTGTTTCTTAAATATGCATCATTCTCTGGTTTTCACCGCCGTTATCATGGCTATTTCCTCTGTTTTCGTATTTGTTGATTTATATTTGAATATTACAGATGTATCATACAGGGGCAGCTGGCGCGTATATGCACCGGTGGGGTGGGCAGGCAACTAAATGGTGTGTGGTTGTGTGCATATAGTTAAGGCGAGTGGCAAATATTGAAACATAAAGTCGCTTACCATGCCTGCTGCACATCTGATGTCCTCCTCGGTCCCTCCTCTGTCGGCTCCATGGGCTCCAGCCTCCAGAAACTTCCACTAACCAATCCTGGCGCTACTCTCACCAGCATGAGAGCAGCGCCAGGATTGGATGGAGCGTCCTGGCTAACGCTCCTTCAGGGTCTTTAATCCTGTGCTTGGTCTCCACCCAGCTTTGTAAAACAGCTGAGTGGAGAGCTGCAAGTGTGCATGTCACTGTCGCAGCTCTTTGACACGCGTACTTTGGAGAGTCCATCTTGCTCCTCCAGTCCTCTGTGCTGCCAATCGGCAGCAGAGTAGGACACGCCTACATGTATCCCGGCTGGAGGCTGCTGCGTGCTAAATGTGAAAAATATAATGGCAATTAAATCATGAAATAGACAGTAGACTGTGATTGTTTTGTGATCACATTCTGGCTGCAAAACAATTGTACATCCCCCTGCGACTTGCTATTAGGGAGAGACACCCTTGGCACGCCCCTTCCTAATAGTGTCTCACAAACCCTATTTTGCAAGTTAGTAACAGGTTACCAACTTGCAAAATAGGGTTGATACTTGCAACAACCCTTTTTAGCAGTCGCAAATGGGCCGACTTTCCGTTTGCGAGCTCTAAAAACGATCATATGCATGGCTCTTAGTTCTTTACCTTGGGTTTTTTGGTTTCTGTTTCTTATATACGCATCATTCTCTGGTTTTCACCCCTGTTATCATAGCTATTTCCTCTGTTTTCGTATTTGTTGAATTATATTTGAATATTACAGATGTATCATACAGGGGCAGCTGGCGCGTATATGCACCGGTGGGGTGGGCAGGCAACTAAATGGTGTGTGGTTGTGTGCATATAGTTAAGGCGAGTGGCAAATAATGAAACATAAAGTCGCTTATCATGCCTGCTGCACATCTGATGTCCTCCTCGGTCCCTCCTCTGTCGGCTCCATGGGCTCCAGCCTCCAGAAACTTCCACTAACCAATCCTGGCCCTACTCTCACCAGCATGAGAGCAGCGCCAGGATTGGATGGAGCGTCCTGGCTAACGCTCCTTCAGGGCCTTTAATCCTGTGCTTGGTCTCCACCCAGCTTTGTAAGACAGCTGAGTGGAGAGCTGCAAGTGTGCATGTCACTGTCGCAACTCTTTGACACGCGTACTTTGGAGAGTCCATCTTGCTCCTCCAGTCCTTTGTGCTGCCAATCGGCAGCAGAGTAGGACACGCCTACATGTATCTCGGCTGGAGGCTGCTGCGTGCTAAATGTGAAAAATAAAATGGCAATTAAATCATTGCCATTTTATTTTTCCTGTTTAGCGCTGCTGCAGCGGAGAGGGGTAACACCCTCATGAAGAAAACCCCGCTGGGATCATAACACAATGAGCCACGTAAAGGATCTTTTATATTTGTCCCTTTGTCCTTCGCCTTTTTTTCTTGGCTAGTATGACTTCAAAGCATGTATTTTAAAACATGTTATTTATTAAAGTTAGAAAATGTTATGGACATTTTTATGTTTCATTGTTGTTAAATGCTTATGATCAAAACCAAAAATGCTTGTAATCAAACCTAATTTTTTAAAACAAAATGTTCAAAGTCTAGCTGTTAGTTTGGGCGAGTTGGAGGGTTTTTAATATTTCCCAGACATATATGTAAAACAGAAGGAACTGGGTCCTATGTGGCTATACGGGAAGAGTTGCCACCGTCAGGCTCAAAAGACAGTTCTGCATCGCCACAGCCATAACTACTGGCCTTCCGTACCCTTGACACATTTTATACTGCTGAATTACCCTCAGTTTGTTCCATGATAAGCAAAGGAGCCTTTGTACATCTTTTTCTTTTCTTTTTTTTTTAATCTGCGTTTGGCACGATGAAAAAACACAAATTCATGGTTGACGTCCGAGCTTTTGGAAGCGAGGGGCGAACATGCGTAATTCAGCGTGGCAATAGTTCTGTTTCAAAGCGCCCATTGTTGGGAGTTGTCCTGAGCAGGCCCGAAAGTATGCAGCAGTTTTGCTGAGCACAAAATCCAAGTTCAGAACGACAAGGCTCAATCTTGTGCTGGAAAATATTAACACAAGCATAGACCACTGGACGACCTTACCGTAAACTGCCTCTGACGTCAGACGCATCGATCGCGTCTGAAGGTCACGCTGAGCAAGTGGAGTGCCATTCTGTCGCGTTGGGAACAACATGGCACGTGCCACGCGAAACCTGCATCAGGGCAAACACTGTTTACTTTCTGTTGCTCCACCAGACCTGAGACCTTTTATTTCGTAAGAGTTTGTATACCATTTCAGAATGGTTTTATTTTGCAAATGACGAACATTATGAAGTGTGTGCAATGAACATTCCAATGAATTAAAATGTTTCTTTCTTATAGGCCTATAAAAGCCCAACTATATTTAGGAGGGGGCAGCAGCAGAGTTCCTTTCACTATGTCTGCACTGCAGAACTTTGCATGTGCCTCTTCAGGCCCTCCTGGAGAGAAGAGAAGCTCAACAAAACCTAGGGGTCACCAGGCAGGTTATGCCTGTATAACATCCTGTGACTCTGCCCATGGTCTACCTGTTTGATATGTGAGGAGAGCTTGAAATAACAGTAGTGCCATTCATTTTAGACTGAAAGCCCTGCATGCAGTGTATGGGCACTAGCTTATGTGTTTGGTCCTTGTCTGGGCTTGGGCATTTTGCACTGTGTCTTGGCATGTGCACAGGTATGTGTCCACGTGCACAGGCATATGGAGATGTGCTACAAACCTTTAGTATCAAGGCAGCACTCCTAGCATATACTGGTTGCACCGAGGGCTTATTATGGCACTACCTCAATTAATATTTGTGTTGTGTACAACAATAGATTTGTATCTGATTTAGCAACCACCTGTGTTATTTTAGTAATCTTATACTTATTGTTTAAACTTTAATTTATTTTTATTTTTTTACTTCAGTGATGTGACTTAATGCTTCTAGGTCAAACGTCATTTGACAACACCTTCTCTAAAATCATCAGGGGCAAAAGCTCCTGTGATGTCATTTCCTATGTCAACAGGTGCTGAAAGTTTGAATTATGTCACTTCTTCTACCCCAGGCATTTTGGTGAATCAACTTCTATACTCACTGCCTAATGGCAGCCATCAGTTTCCAGCTTCTTTCTGTTCGTGGTGAAAAGTCTCAGCTTTGTAGAACTTTCTGCTTCTTTGACCCTGCCTGGGACAGTGGAAACGCGGAGATTGTGCTGTGTTTTGATAGTAACTGGAAAGAACATTGTTCTCTTGGGATTTGTTATGAAATCATTTAAGGATTTATGAATCACAAGGGAAACATATCCTAGCCAAATTGAGTTTACTTGAGATATTTATTTTAGAAAGAACATTAGTTATGGAAGCTGTAGGACCTGGCCCTTTTTGCAGGTTTAACCTTTTTTCCTTTTGCCTCCTATTTTTCTGACCCTGTTTTGTTGCTTTTAGGACGGTGGGCACTTTACCACTGCCAATCAGTGCTAAAATGTATATGTTCCCTGTCTAAATTGTATTAGTGATTTGTTTATCCATAATTTGCATATTTGATTTACTGGTAAGTCTCTGGTAAAGTGCACAATGGGTGTGTCCAGAGTTTGTAAACTCGATGCCGCTGCTTGCACCGATGCCTGGGGCCCCGCCTCGGCATACCAATTTCGACAGAACCGCAATATTGGCCTCACCGATGACAACTCCTAAGCGTCGTCCCTGTCTGTACCGCAGCCGTGGTCACCTCCTCGCTGCCTCGCCGCACCGCCCTCAGTGACACCGCAGTCTCAGCCTTCCAACAGCGTCATTGACCTTGACGCAAGTGCTCCACACCGACGCCATGCCACTGCCTGCACTGAAGCCACAGACACTCCATTGTGAAGTGCACGATGCACCACCCGTGGCGACACTGACTTCAACCTCACAGAGTTCGATCTGCAACCCGTGTGACTTCAAGAACTCACTTACTTCTGCACTGTGGCACCAACGCCCTCGACACCAGCGACGCTGCAACGCCTCACCTCACACTTCACCCCAAGGTCGTCGAGGCCTCTTCAATTTGCAAGGTACTGTTTGCAGATCTTCCCTGACACCGTAGCAGGCTCTCGACTCTATCGAGGTCAGACTGAACTGTTGGATTAGTTGGTCACAATGGCGTATTAGCTCCGGTTGCCACTATTGACTTCAAGGAACTGTGTTTTGGGGATATTCTTTGAAAACTCATATCTTTGCTGGTGTATGTTGGTTTTTTTCCGTTTTGGTCTTGTTTGCTTTAGATAAATATTGGCTATTTGTCTAAACTGGTGTGGTGTCCATTTTGTGGGGTTTTCACTGTGTTACCTTGTGTGTTTTGTACAAATACTATGTTGATTGCACATGAGATAAGCCAGACTGCTCATGCTAAGCTACCAAGGGGATGAGAAGGGGTTATCTTAGCTGTGTAATCCCCTTATCCTGACTAGAAGAAAAGGCCCCTACTTGGACAGGGTGTATTCCACTGCCAACTAGAAACCCCTATTTCTAACAGAGGCCATCAAATATAACTTATCACAACAATAGGTTTTATTGATCAAAGGTTCAGTAGGTCCTATGAAACATATATGATTTCAAACATGCAATACTGCAGTAATGGTGTAGTGAGGCCAACATAGTGCTCAGTGCGAAGTACGTAGCACATGGTATAAAGCAATCTCGTTGTTGAAGTTAAAGGGCACAATTTTTATACACAAGCTTGAAGCCATTAGAGTAGGAGGTAAGTTCTTTATTACAGGTTAGGCCCTTAGGTCACATCAACAGCAGGTAGGTCCTGTTAGGGTTTGTTTCTCCCTCCAACTGTATCTCCAAGCTTCCACCTCACACCACACACCAACTTTCTATTGCATCACTCACAGCATTCCATACACCAGCTGAGACATACAGGGAATGGGGTCATACAGGATACCACACACCTTCCTTTCTTCCAATCAAAAACGCAAAGAGTAGCCATTCCCTTGCACATAAAGTACCTGAAGAGTCACTCACAATCACCAAATCCCCAACATGTCTAGGTTATACGTTCACTCCACAACAGCTTGTTAGACTCCCCAACACCCACACCGACACACAAAGACAGCAAATATCTCACTCCTTTTCAAACAAAAAAACAAGACAACAACTATGTTTTGACTACCATCGCTTATGAGGCCCTACCATCACGTCGGCATTCTCATGATGACCCTGTAGGACATTTATGCCTACAGGACATGTAGTCCTGGACACCCATTAACATGACAACCATGGCACAGAACCTACAGGCTTCCTTCGAAAGATGGTTTATGTGTCATCCCTAATTTACACATTCAAGACACAATACATTAAGGAACTTTTAACCCTACATCACTTCAACTCCAAATTCCCTTCACCAGACTCTATAACAAAACCTGTTCTCCCAACTACATTCAAACACAATGTTTCCAGACATCTACCTCACATTGCTGAAATACACAACACAACAAACTCTCGCAAATTCTCAAGTAATACACATATGCCCAGAAAGACAACACATTGCATCACACAGTCACACACAATAGTGCAGCTCACCACTATAACACACACCACACCCTTTCACCGTAGCTGGCCAAAACAACATGACCAAGTGCTTATCCAAAGAAAGCAATTAACCTTCACCCAGTACATTGTATGGAAAACGTATATATCGCAAACTGTCACCCTGCGGGTATCCTGGCGCTGCGACTTAATAGATGACAACCGCAACCATTGACCTGATTATCAGAGGGAAGCGTTATGCTCGTTCCTTGGGAATAGGCAGGTTTTCAGACTTTTTCTAACATACCCTCCTGAAACTGCACCAGAAAAGTGTGGGGGCATCTTTCAAACACAATGATGACAGCATTCATTAGATGCATCCTGAAAATGTATTGACACAACAGTCAAAGGGTAGAGCAGTGCAGTATTCTAACTATTGACACCAGCCCACATCAGCTGGTAAATAATTACTCAACTACAACAAGCTAGAACTACATCAAACATTGCTATTCAAACACAACACTGACTTACTATATCATACTCAAACTGAATACAATGTTAAACAAAACAATTACAAACGCACCCTGCCTCCTCTACCACACACCTGTCAAATGTTCCCATATGGGCAAAGTGACTATTACCCACAACATCTCAAGGTATTGATGGAGCAGGGGAGAAACAAACATTTTTGTACCCCCTACAAAGTTATTCCCTCACAACTTTAATGATATTAATTGTGTGAAGCAAGTAAACTAATCAACAAAATGCACATTATATTTAGACACTACACGTGGGAAGACTTACTGCTATTCGCGAAAATCTAATTTATTAATAAAACATGAGTCAAACTAATATAGGACTGTGATAACGTAGATATAAAAGAGTAAATGCATGTATTTGTGCATATAGTAGAATTGTACTGTGGCAAAGGAGTGCAGATGGTAAGTAAAATTGCTTTATATATTGCTTCGCTAGGTAACACCTAATATGGGTAATTAGAATGGTGGGAGGTAAACAGAAGGGTTTATTTATTATATCTAATTTCTGTTATGTTTGTTTTCATATTAGTTCCCATTACGGCCTGTTCGGGCTAGTCTGAAAAGTGGCTGCTGCTAAAACGCGATGGTGCAATTGAAATTAAAGATGGCCCCCGCACATGCGCAAAGAATGGATCCTCAGACACGAGTGTATGGCCTATGCCCGGAGTGAGAGATGTTAAGGCCAGCCTGGCCTGCAACGGGAGTTGTGCCAAATTGAACTATATTGAAAAACCTGGGAACGGATGAGCATTGAAACCTGAATGCGGGAAATTGTTTCAAAATGTGGAACAAGTACAAATGTGAACATTTGATGAAGTCATTAGAACCCTTAGTATGAATTTGCACTTTTACAAACTGGTTTGAGCAAGGAGGACATGAGGTGATCATCGCCACTCCTCCAATGCACCAATGAGAAATGAATGTAGCCCCTAAAAGTTTCAAATTTGGGTTTAGATAGTTAGTGAAAGGGTATAAAAGAGCTTGAGTTTATGACAAGGGATCTTTGCTTGGTTGAAATTTCCGCACCTTTGCTCAGCACGACATGCTGTCAGTTGAGACGATTTTTCTTTATGGTGCAACAGACTTTGAACTTTGATGGGGAAAAGGAATGAAATCTGTCGCGGAAATTCTATGTCTGGAAGGAGACATCGAGGAGGTTAGAAAGACAGACAATCAGCTTGGGAACCTATTCTGTATTCTGCGGTTCTATCATCGCCCTATGGCCAAGGAGTAATGAATACTTTTCATTTTCTTTTGCTAAAAAATGTATTAAATAATGTTTAGAATGTACTTGTCTAATAAATCTTTTGCAATTTAAATTCTCTTTAGTTAATATAGATAAAATTTGATAAAATATAAACTTGAGTCTGTGGTTATTAAAATAAAAGTCATGATAATTAAATGTCGAGGGTTTTAAGAACTTGTGATTGAGCTGGACTTTATCGCCATCAACTGATTCCTACTAGTTGGTCCATTGACCAAATAGCGGAGTACTTTGATGTTGTGTTTATAACTATTAGGCATCTAAGAATTGTAAATGTATATAATGTATAAATTTACTGTATAGGTTAATAAGTTACCCCGCATGTCTTGCAGCTCGTCTACTTATCACTGATTCAGGGGCTGTGTGATTGAGAGTGTGTGACTCGAGGCGCTATGGGCTCCACCGATGAGTAAATAGAAGAGGTTGCTCCTGGGTTGGTGATTTTGGTAAAGGGTTTTAGTTTAGGCCCGCTGCATCAGTATCACAAGACGTCCCCACATGTTCATTGGGTACTTTTCCTTGTGATCCCTTGTGACATGGTGCTTCTGTTCTCCCACATCACACTGATGTGGTCCTCCCCCATACTATTTCTCAAGACAGGGTACTAGCCTTCTCCAACTTAGCACACCTCAGGGTACTCCCCCATGCAGCTTTTAGGAACGGAGTACTATACTTCCCCATCTTCACATATCAATGGGTTCTCAACCTCTAGCAACAGGGTAGCACTCTTTTCCCAGTTTGCACCAACATGCATAAGTGTACTGCAATTGAATCTGTTGCGATGCAGGACTACACTTCCTAAAAACTTGCACATGTAGTACCAGCATGTATTTAAACAACAATAAGCAAATGGGTGCCAAACTCATCAGCTAACTATACTCCATATAGAGTTGAAAGTACATTCCCACACTGTTTTACCAAAACAACGTACATGTGGATAATTTAAACTTTCCAACTTGTCTTGAAGTAAAAAGCATTCAGCCTACAACAATCATTGCTATTCAAGGCACCTGCCAAACAACATAATTCAACTTACACAGCAGTGTGCTAACCCGTCACATGCACTGCCAATAAAATGTATAGGCACATGGCAATAGGCAAGAATCACTAACAAAACTGTTCCCAGCCTAATGAACCTCACAGTTAGTGAGAAGGAAGGCGTATTTCTTAAGAGAAGTAGATAGAATAATGCAAAGTCCACGAATGCCAAATAACCTTGGATGATTAATTAACTGAATGCCATACTTTAACACAGAAAATGGGGCAGCTATGCTTGGGCAGCTATGCGCTATGCGCATTACAAATCCGACAAATAAATAAATAAATAAAATACCAGGCAAGCAATGATCCAATGACTTCAGAACATAGTATACTTGTGAACAACACATTCTCATTTCTGACTCCAGTTTCATGGAGATATTGCTACGTCTTTTTCTAAATGAATCAAGAAGACCTAGGTAGTCTTTTTTCCACATCCTCAGACTTGTCCCAATCAAATCTGAGCTTACTACCCTTCTTCATAGTGCAAAAGTCTATGTTGCCACGGCCTTCACTCCAACACCGAGGTCTGGAATACAAGACACTGTTGAGTCTAACTCATGATCAAGTTGTGTTGCTATCCCCCAAACACAACAGCCTTTTCTTCCAGCACAGACTCACTCTTGCAGGAAAGGAAAACTCCTGTTTACTTGATACTGCACTTTGTCACAAGACCTCTGTTCATCAGCTTGACCAGAGCGCTAGCCGACGCTGCTCCATCTCTCTGGTCATTCCTCACGGGCCGCCATAAAGTATGTGGTATGCAAAAAGACCCTCCAGAAGCATGGACTAGCCACAGTCAACTTCATTGAAAAATCATACTGTGCACATACCAACCCTGCTTCTTATCTCACCATCATCACTGAATTTATTACTGCCTGAAGCTACAGGGATCATTTCAGAGTTATGTGTAATGTGTTTGCACAACACCATCTCCACAACGCTGTCCTTATGACACTGTCGCTATAGCATTGACCTTAAGTTTAGGACTACACACTGGGACACATCATCTCAGTTTATATCACCCCTCAGCTGGCTTCTTGTCTTTGTGCTCTCATTAGCGATAGATGACTAAAAAAGTTCCTAATTTCTGCAAATCGGGGCAGTTTTACATCTGTAGGCGGTGTATAGATATTTTACACAGAATGTATGCATTTGTGCTTCATACAGGCAATAATACACGTTGAGGGGGTACAGGCGCTTTTTAACAAATAGTAAATGGTGCAACCAAGTAGTCCCTTCAATATAGGGTCCTGAAGAAAGAATTAGTTCATACCTTGATTGTTTTTCCAACTCAAAAATGTCTATTCAATCTCCGTGGTCACATGATTTTCACGAAAAGAGCCTTTACTCATCATATCTCTATGGTCACATCATGTTCATTAAAATAACACAGCCAACCCATGCCATTCTTCTTCACGGAACCTATTCAGGGCTATTCAACCTTTGCAGGTGCAAAAGTCAGAAAAACACACATCTCAGCACGCCATCACTCCATCTTGGTCTACTACTTTTTATGAAGGGTGTCCGTACAGAATGTACCCTAAAGGACAACCCACTGAAAATGAGAGCTAGTACTAACTGGATTTGTCTTTCTCTCACTTTTGCACTTTCACAAGTTGAGTATCCCTGAAAAGGTTCTGCGAGAGGAACGAAATGTGTTGGCTGCATCCATATATTGTAGTGGATTTCCCTTATGCTGGGTCGTTGGATTTTTCCAAGCCTGTTTTCGAGGCCCTGGGACAAATGACATAAACTGTAGTTACACTCTCCTGACAATAACATATTCCTCTGGGAGATAAAGTGGTGATGTATGGCACGGTCTGCAGATATCTCTTTCTTTTTCTTTCTGAGATGATACGGCCTGCAGCTATTTTTCATTGTACTAGGGCAAGCAGCTGATTTATTCAATAGCATTTACAGAATGTTGAATGTGAAATCTGGGCAGGTAAGAATAGGCTTTCTCTTGGATTATTTCTCATTTATGTTTCAATTATTAGGTGGTGACTCTGTACTGCTTCTCGCTACCCTGCTTTTATTCTGAACAGTTCTCCATAATAGGGCCCAATTGCGAATTGAGAGGAGATATGGGCTTTAGACACATGGTGCCTGATTCACAAATGTAAACTTACACTTCTTTTTGGTCCTCATTTGCCTCTATCGCACCATTTCGCTTTTCTCACCAGCCGAAATGTCCATAACCTCATTTGCTGACATGAGTTGCCAACAATGGGGTAGCTGTGGGACACCCTAGATCGATAGCTCACACCTTGCTGGACCCTATACACACCAATACCCAGTGGAGAAAAATCTACCACCATGGAAAAAGGTGGTATCAGCCGAGGCGGAAAAAGGCTTAATTATAGGACCCCTGGTCTAACATAACAATATTTTCACCAATTCCAAATAGATGCCCAAAATTCCTGCCTGCTGCGGCCCTTAATTGTGCTATCTAACTTTGCCACATTTCTTACAGAAGATAACCATTCTTCATAACTTGGTGGAATCGGTGATACCCATAATTTACAGATCTCTCTGCGGGCCAATAAAATCGTATAAAATACCAAATGTAGATGATTCTTATTTCTTACACTTTCAGAGTCCATCAACCCAAAAATAACTAGTAAAGCGCTTACCTCAAATTGAATCGTCAAAGAATCAGATAACGCTTTACTCAGGGACATCCAAAAGGGCTGGATATTTGGGCAAAGTAAAAACATATGGAGATCATCTTCCTTCATGCTTCCACACTTTGGGCACGCCACATCTCCTCCTCGGCCAAACTGCAATAACCTCTGGGGAGACAAATAAGCCCTGTGAACGGTGAAGAGATGGTTCCTTCTAAGGTATGCAGGTTTTACTATTTTGTATAATGTACGCATAGATACTTCCCATTGATCTTCAAGCGTAGTTGACAGCAAGCATCTGCCCCAAAGTTCATCCGGAAGGTTGAAGCTCCCATCCTCCATGTCCACCATGAACTAGTACCAAAGTGCGATTTCCTTAACTGGAGACTGCATGGAGATTACTTTTTCCTCAAATTCGTTATAACCTCCAACCTTTGTACTAGAAGATTGAAACCAGCTCAGGACTTGGAGATATTTAAATCTTGATATTCTTTGACCTGATATCTGGTTGCATTCCTCCCAAGAGATCAGTTGATTCTCATGAAGGAGATGATTCCAAACTGCTATGCCCGCTTTCCTCAAGGGTGTGGCCAACGCATCTTTGGCCCATTCTGGGGACCCCGGAGAATCCCAGATAGGAGCGTAATGGCTGAAATATGGCAACTTCGCAGTTCTCCTCACTCTATACCATGTCTCAGCCATGCCTCTTAAGATTTTTAGCCTTACTTTTTTGAAGTACTTTGGATCCGCATACTTAAGCATAAAACCTCCTTCCGTTAGGTTGTGGCTTCTCAACTGGACCTCGAACAGACTGCCTACTTCTGAATTCGATGGTGTAAGCAGAAGCATTCTTCCATTTTTTTAACATAAAAGACCAGGAGTACAGCAACAGATCGGGTAACGCTAGGCCACCTTTTTCCAACCTCCTTCTCAACTTCTTCCAAGAAATTCTTGGCCCCTTGGAAGCCCAGATGAAGGAGCTAATCTGGCCCTGGAGTTTCAAAAAACAAGCTTTGGAGAAGGGGAATGGAATAGACTCGAATAGGAACGTAAACTTTGATAGGATTGCCATATTAATACGATTAACCCGACCAAACAGGGTCAGAGGGAGATGTGCCCAGTTCTTCAACAGGATGACCACTTCCTTCTTAACTATCTCAAAATTTACTTCAGTGAGCTTAGCGATATCCTGTGTAATTCTTACCCCTAGGTATCTCATCTCCTTGGTGCATCTTATTCCATCTGCTTTGAGATTCCAAGTCATAATCTCAGTTTTTTCCTTATTAATCTTATACCCTGAGATTTTCCCAAAATCAGTAGTAATTGTTAAAACAACCTCAAGTGCACTATGAATCTCACTAGTAAAGACCAAGATATCGTATGCATATAGACCAGTGGTTCCCAAACTTTTTTGACCTGTGGCTCCCTTGACCTAATCGGCAGTTGGCCGTGGCTCCCCACCATTTTTTACCGGTGGGTGGGTGGTATGTACCTCCTGTTATCTTCCTTAAAGTAATTGGGACGCATTCTTTCACTCATCCAACCATCCGTTCACTCATCCAGCCATCCGTTCTCTCATCCATCCACCCTTTCACTCCACTCATCTATCCATCCTTTTGTCCATCTACCCCCTTTCACTAACTCATCAATCCTTACATCCACCCTTTCACTCATCCATCCATTCACCATTTCACTTATCAATTCATCCATCCACCCATTCACTTGCCCATCATCTACCCTTTCATCCATCCATCCATCCATCCACCAATTCACTCACCCATCAGCTGCCCTTTCACTCATCCATCTATCCATCCTTTCACACACCCATCCACACTTTTACCCATCCATCTATTTACCTTTTCTCTCATCCATACTTCCACTCATTCACTCATACATCCATCCTTTCTTTCATTATCTATCCATTCCCCCTTTCATTCATGCATTCATCCTTTCAATAATCCATCCAGCCATTCAGACATTCCTTCACTTATTTACTCACCCACCTTTCCACATTATGAGCTGAGCCTTTGTCTGCAGAGTTGCAGACAGATGAGGCCTATCAAGAACGAACTACAGCAAGGGGTGAGGTGCAGTGGGGGAGAGTTCACTGTGCCCCTGCACATAGACAGACTGAAAACGTAGAAGTCATGCATGATGCACAGTGCCACAATGTGAGGTTACTGTAACATGGTGTTGTTTCCAGGGCTTTAAGCAGTGTAAAAAAACTGGGGGGTCTCTTCAAAGGGGGTGTTGGATGTAATTAAGAGCGCAGTTTAAAACACCTAGGCTAAAAATCTGCGCTTAGCATAGTGTTGCGCCCGACTGGTATTATGTGATTTCTGTCATTGCATCCAGATATATAATACAGCAAGTATCATTGGACCAACAACAAGCCAGGACTATTGGCTTTGTCAATGGTTGCTAGTTCCTTAAAATAAAAAAAGCATCAACCATGGCTTTGTTGAATATAATATTGAAAATACTTCAGTTCAAACATGATGAGACAGTGAAAGAACGATAACCTGTTCTTTTAAACTTATTTCACAGGCTTCTTTAAATTAAGTGTTCTCTCACGTTGCAGCATGGGCGTTTTATTTTTTATCTAACAGAATGCCCTTCTGTACACTGAGGCTGGAGGAGGCCGCCACATGCTGTCACACCCCAGACTGCCCTATTGACATTCAGTAAGTGGCAATCAGCCGGTATACAGAATTTCAATGGGCGGGAGGGGCTGCTCCTGTGCTCCTGGAGGAGTGCGAGGCGGCTCCAGCAGCGGGGGTGAGGCCTCTCACAGGGGAGCAGCGCTGCTCCCTGTGATGGCCAAAATGACAGATAAGGTCAGTGGAATTTACGGCCGGTTGGTCACCCTAGTGTGCGCGGCGCCCCTGGCACCTCATTACGGCGCACTGGGGTGCCGCGGCGCACAGTTTGGGAACCACAGATATAGACCAATCTTTTTACTCCATTTATTATATTTGAGAGCTCAAATTCCAGCATAGCCCCTAAGCTGTCTGGCTAGTGGCTCTATATACAGATCGAATAAAAGGGGGGACAAAGTTCCCCTTGATATCTGAACTGGTTCTGTCAGGGCTCCATTAACTAGAATCCTAGCAAGAGGCGCAGCATTTATACCCTCCAGCACTTTACATATATTCGGGCCCAAGTTAAGAGATTTGACTACTGTTTTTAAAAAGACCCAATTAACACGGTCAAACGCTTTGGCAGCATCCAGTGCCATTACCGCCAAAGGGAGACTATACGTGGTGGCCAGATCTATTGCCCCAATAAGATTGAATGTCAATTCTTTAAGCATTCTCCCTCGGATAAAACCCTTTTGATCTTCATGCACAACCAAGGGAATAACCCCAGTTAGCCTTTCTGCTATAATCTTTGCAAATAGCTTATAGTCACAATTCAAAAGTGACACTGGCCTATATGAATCGCAATTTTTGGGGAATTTACCAGGTTTCAAAATCAAAGCTATTGTGGCCTCTTTCCAAGAGTCCGGAAAACCCACTCTAGACATAAAGATGGCATTAAACATGTGTAGCAGAATTAGTACCAAAGTATCCACCAGGGCCCTATAAACTTCGTGAGGGAGACCATCAGGTCCCGGGTCTTCCCTTTCTTCCCCTCACCTATTACTTTCAGTAGTTCCCCTGTGCTAATCTCTTCATGCAGATACCTAGTCTTCTCCATAGGAAGCTGCTCATACGAGTCTTGCACCAACCAACTAAGCACTTCTTCAGGGGTGACCTCTAAATCCTCCTTATAAACACCCGCATAGTGCTTATAAAATGCTGCTTCAATAGCCTGGTTATCCGATAATAAAGCCCCGGTTTGTTCACACCTGATGTCTTTGATTATGTTTCTAACCAGATTGCTCTTAACTTTCCAGGCTAATAACTTGCTAGCTCCCTCCCCATACTCAAATGCTCCAAGCGACTTGTTTCCCATCTCTCCCTAACCCTTGCTTGAATAGTGGCAGACAAAGTTGTTTTTAATGACTCGATCTCAGTTAGCCTGGGATCCTGTTGTCCCCGGTCCTCTGTAGAAATCAGACCAGTCTCTAGCAACAGAATTTGGTCCTCTAAGGCTAGAATCTTCTGATGATATGATCTTCTTCTAGCTGCTGCCAGAGAGCCTAGTCTGCCTCTCAGATAGGCCTTGTAGGAGTCCCAGACTATTCCCAGAGAAGAGGAACCCTCGTTATTATAAAAAACTCCACTGTCTCTAGTTTCAATATACTAATAGACTGTGGGTCAAGCAAGATAGAATGATCTAATGTCCAACTAGACTGAGGTCTTTTCTGACCCAGGTTTATACATAGCACTATAGCTGAATGATCTGAAAGGTGTACACCTATATGTTGGATATCTAAAACCAGGTCCTTTAACCTATTATAAATTAAAAAAGAATCGATCCTGGAGTGTTGCCTGTATTTCTTAATATGGAATGTATAATTTCTGCAAGGGGCCCACTCTCTGCCGCCAAATATCACACAGGCCCAGTTGTTTAATCATATGATGTACCAGTGCCGACATTTTTGGATTACTGCTGCTCTACTATTTGATGATCTATCCAATTTATGATCAATCACAGTATTAAAATCCCCTGTCATGATGACCGGATCAGGAAAGTTAGGTAACTCTGCATATAAATCTTCAAGGGGACCTGTATCATCTTGATTTGGGCCGTAATAGCCAACAAGAGGATACCTATGTCCATAAATCTTTAACTTTGCTACCAGCCACCTTCCCGAGATAGTTGACACATTACCCTCTACCGTGATATCCATCCCCTTTTTTATCAAAATTGCAACCCCCTTAGTTACCGCCACCTGCTTTGTTACAAGTGCACTGGAGATCCATTTTTCAACTTTAAAAAGGTCTTGACTCTCAACCTCTGTCAAGTGGGTCTCCTGCAAAATAATAATTTGTGCCAGACAGTCCCTCAAATACTGCAGTATTCTTTCTCATCTCGCCCTAACCCGCAGCCCGTTCACATTCCAAGAAATTATTCTTATCTCATTAACTACTTTCTTGAACAAAATCTGGGAATGTCATGCTGTATCAAACACTGGCTTAAAACTGAATTATTAATATGGCAAATGAGGATTTTTTCCCCCTTAATGCTCCCCACCCTGTGGCCCCTTACACAAAGACCTCCCAGGAAAACCCTCCCCTGACTTTCCAACATAGGAAGCCCTATAGGAACCCTTCCCCCAGAGTTGCATCAGATGTACGTCAAAACAAAACACTATAACTAAGAGAAAGAAGGAAAGAAAAACAGATTTAAAATAAAGCTATACAAAGAGTCATTCATTCTATCATTTTTTCCCCTTTTTATTGTCAAGAAATATGCTCCTTACAGGGACCCTGACTGCAAACGCTCCGATACCTGTCCACTTCTTCAATGAAACGGAAAGAGTGTATCTTGTTGTTAAACATTATCTTTAACATCGCTGGAAATTTTAGCTGCACAGACGCACCAAGCTTCCTAAGAGGTTCAATTCTCTTGCCTAGCTCCCATTGCCTATTAGAAGTTTCGGTCGAAATATCTGAGATAATTTCAAATTTAACTCCATCTATCTCATCCCCTTTTTTGACAGGGCACGAGACAGAATATTCTCCTTAAGGGAGTATGTCAAGAAATTTACCAGAATCCTCCTGGGTTTAGCTCTATTTGGGTTGGGCCTATAGGGGTCCCTGTGTATTCTCTGTATATTCTTGCTTATCTCCTCCTCCGATTCATCGACCGGTAGCTCTTTTTTAATCAGGTGAACAATAAAGGATTTAATGTCCTCCCTTCTTTACCTTTTGGTATCTTCAAAAACTTCAGGTTATTTCTTCTCTGAAAATTCTCTAACCTTTCTAGCTTCTCCTGTTGTTCTCTATCTCTCTTTTCTAGGACCTCTAGTTCAGTGTCATCCCCCTGTACTGTTTCTTTAAGAATCTTTACTTCCCCTTCCAGGATCACAGTTCTTGAACTTAGGTCATCGAATTTTTTCTCCAAATTGTCACAAACACCTCTGGTGTCTTTCTGGTTACACTCTGAGATTTCGAAATGATTTTTTATTTCTGTCGTAAGACTTGTGAGGAGATTAACAATAGACATATCATCTTTGGCAAGAGTTTCTAGAGGGGAACACTGCTCTGTACTGGTTGGCTTGATAGCTGTATCTTTTTCCACGTGAGTTACAGGATCATTAGCCAGGCCCGAGCCTGGGAAACCCTCAATGGGAGCAGATTCTATGTCCAAAACCTGATAGCGATTTGGAGAGACATCATTTGACCAATCCCCCATACTTGGGGCCTGTTTGGAAACAGAAGTAGGGTCACAGGTAGAGGCAGAGGGAGAGGAAGAGGCAGAGGGCGGAGACATCAAATTATCCCAACTCTCAAGTGGACACTGATCCATCTTAGGATGGAGGCTGTTACTTAGAATAATAGTCTTCGGTAGAATTTTAAAGTAAGTTCTTAATTATTATTATTATTATTACTGAGTTTATACAGCGCCTGGTTACACTAGCCAGTGTGTCCCCACGCTAATCAGTGGCCTAAGAAACCCTACCCTGTACAGCTCACAATCTAATGCAGTTAATTTTTTGGGAACAAATATGTTTTGAGTTCCCTGCGGAAAATTTTCTCGGAGGGCTCCGTCCGGAATCTGAGAGGAAGCGCATTCCAGCTTCGAGCCGCCAACAGGCGGAAAGATCTGCCACCCATCCTAGCCCTAGTAATCTTAGGGATACACATTAATCCAGCACCCTCAGACCGCAAGAGTCGTGTGGGTTTGTACAATGTGAGCAGGTTCCGCAAGAACCTGGGGCCAGTTCCATGGGCGATCCGTTGACCCATACAGAGGGTTTTAAACAGAATACGCTCCTTGATTGGCAGCCAGTGTAGCGTCTTCAAGGCCTTCATAGAAGAAGATCTTTTCGGCAGTGCCAGCACTAGGCGAGCAGCGGCGTTTTGGATACGCTGCAAACGTTGAAGGCATCTCACATTGGCTCCCAGATATAAGGCATTCCCGTAGTCCAGCCTGGAAGTCACCAGGGCATGGACCAGGGCTCTCCTAGCTGACACCGGGAGTAGGTCAAGGGTCTTCCTCAAACAACGGAGGATGCCAAAGCACGTTCCAGCTACTCGTCTAGTATGACACTCAAAAGATAAATTCGAATCCAGCCAGATGCCAAGATTCTTGACCTGTTCTTTAGGTTGGGGAAGAGGACCCAGAGTCTGGGGCCACCAAGCAGACATCCATACTGACGGAGATTTGCCCACAATTAGCACCTCCGTCTTGTCCCCATTTAACCTAAGACAGTTGTTAGACATCCAACTGGCCAAATCCTGAAGACAAGAGGCAAAGCAACTGGCCGCCTGATCAGCTGGCTGAGAAAGGGCTACAATCAGCTGAGTATCGTCAGCGTATGTCACCACATCAACCCCATGTTTCTCCGCGACTAATGCCACTGGAGCAACATAGAGGTTGAATAAGGTGGGGCTCAGACTGGAACCCTGTGGGACACCCTGGGTCAGGGCAAAAGCCAGGGGGGGGGTGTAACCTTAATTTTATGCTCAAAACTTGATCTGTTGTTTATTGGTTTATTCCGTGCCATTGTACCTGTCTGTGTTCCCTTGGCCACACGTTCCCTTGCTGTCTTAGTTGATTTTTGGTTGCCTCTTATCCCCTGTACCCCCTCTACTTTCGTTCCGGAATCTACTTTACTTGAGGCTACCACTGCTTCTACTACCTCGAGATTGGCCGCTTGAGCACTCCTCAACGTGTACCTGGACAATCCTGGACCCTCCTTAGCACTCACCAACCCCTTTCTTCTTCTTCTATTTGATTTAGAACTCATGCAAGTCAAATCGAGGTGAGTGAGGTGAGAGGAATCACTAGGGGAGATACAACCCAAAGCCCCTACCTTATTCACAGATGTAGCTTGTTTGTTCTGTCTTATGATGAATGCCGGAGCCGGAGCAGGTGATGTAAGAACAGGTTTGCTTGCAGTTCTCTGTATCCCTGTTTGGTCTTCTATCCGAAGACTAGGCTCAGGGGGACTAGTGCTGATGCTGCTCTGCCCGTTTCCAACCCACCTCCACCGGAAGGAGATTCGGGAGATGGCCGTCTTCCTCTGCGGAGCTCCAGCACCGCACACATCAACGGCTGACCCCCCGCCGTACTGCCGTTCCGAGAAAAGATGCCACCCGGGGAAAAAGAAAGCATCTTGAAGGGCAACCAGGTAAAGTTATTGTTTTTTCTCTCTGTGGTCACCTGCACTGTCTCTACTTCCCACCTACCTCCCAGCAAGGCAGATTCCATGGCGCATTGCGAAAAACTCAGACAGACGCCATCGTCATAGTCCCAAGCTACCAGTTGCCCCTTCAAAAGCGTTTACCTCAGGAGAGCCCATCGAGTGTAACTCAGTTAAACCCTACTCATCCACAATCTGCTTTTTTTCCTTTTCTCCTATTTTCCACTGTTTACGCTGCATAGTTTCCCCTTAATTCGAGAAGAGTGCGCCTCTGGGTTCCGGACTCCTGCGACCCGCCCACTAGCAAACAAGAAAGCAGGGGAGAACATGGCGGCCAGCTAGCGTGCGGGTCGCAGGAGTCCGGAACCCAGAGGAGCGCTCTTCTCGAATTAAGGGGAAACTATGCAGCGCAAACAGTAAACTTACACTTTTGTATAAGCTAACAATTGTTTGCTATTCACAAAGGTGTTTTGCTAGTAGTATTTGTGTACGTGCTGAGCTTCCGCACAAAAAAGAAAGCCCCATATTTTTATGTCCGGAGACTCAGGAGTCGAAATGATACTACTAGTAAAATGCCTTTGTGTATAGCAAACAATCATACACTTACACAAAAGTGTAAGTTTACCTTTGTGAATCAGGTCATTTGTGACCGGGGTGAATATTTCTAGCAGGTATTCAGACCTGGATCTTCGAATGAACCACAGCGCCCAATCGGACCTGCTACCCCCCCCCTCCACACCACCAACTGCAGTGCCGTGAGACTCTCACGGATGAGTAGCCGCGCTTAACAAGTACTGATTGACTGAAGGTATCTCTGCAATTATTTTATTGTATTTATTGAATAACAACCCCTGGAAGGGAGAATAACTGTGGCGACATGGATTTACAGGGTAGAGTTCAGCATCAAATTCCCAATTCCATGAGTTTAATGTACACCTTTAACACCTGTGGGGCAGGAGAAGGGAGGTGTAAGGATGGGCGAGGGAAGGGGAGGATGTTGTTTGGGAAAGTAGGAGCATTACATGACGCCATGGGGGCGTGGCTTGGAGCCGCGGATGGAGGCCGCCTAGATTGTGAGCTCCGTCCCTGAGCCCGTATTTATCCTGTCTTAAAGACTCCCCGGTCCCCCCTGACCCACTCAGGGGCCAATAGAAGAGGTTAGGACCACTCAACGGAATCCTGGTGCGGAACTGAGCCGGCCGGCCCGAGATATGGACGTTTAAAGTTTGGCCGGTGCTTCCCAAGATGGCAACCTGAAAGGGGAAAGAGAAACTAGAGGCGGCCGGAGGCGCTTGTACACCTGCGCCCGGCAGAAACCAGCAGCGGTCGGGTTGCGGAGGACTTCAGATTACAACACGGAGCTACCGCTGCTAGAAGAGAGGAAATGTAAAGCCCCCCCCCCGCTCCGTAGTCACATTGAAAGACGGCGACGAAGGGGAAGTGCGGCCCGAGACAGGGGTTGGCAAGTCGATAGAGATGGACGCCATATGGGGGCAAACCTGTAAATTACCCAGCACTTGGGACGCCGAGGCGCCCTGACCCTGCGTGCCCTCTGGACCTAGACGCTCGTGGATTACATGAACCCAGATCCCCGGAGTTTCCCTGAGATCGCGGCACGACCTGGGAAGACGGGGGCCCCAGTGATCGAGTGCCGATACTTGGGCTGAGAGGAGACTCGGCTCTATGGTGATTGCTGGCCAATCTGCATTGCCCCCGTTCGGAGGCTAAAACCAGAGAGGCCCCATTTGTGGCGCAGCGGAGACGGAGCTGAAGAGGAACAGCAGCCACCGCGCGAATGGGCTCATGTGCCTATAACCCGACCCCGCCCTGGCCGTCGTCCGCATCCTGCAGTGCCCGACGTCTGTGGGGGCCCTGTCAGCTAGGAGCATGAGATCACGACTGTAGATGCGGTGGCGGCGGAGTGGCGGGCGGCAGTGCGGTGCGAAGGCAGGACCCTAGAGGAGCTGCTGCTGTGGTGACGACCGGCTGCGCTCCGAGGCCCAACACAAGGGTGGATTGTGGGGACAGCCCAGAATAAGTAACGAGGGCCGCACCTGGGCGCTGCAGAACTTGGATACCCCTGAGAAGGGGACTTTGAATAAGTAGCAGTCACTCCGCGAAGGGAAATTTACAATACTAAGACATTTACTTGACAGGCCCGATGCACCAGTGGGCTACCAGCTGCGGACCATAACGACTGGGAATTAGCTGTGGAGGCCGGTGGGGAATAGTATCGCCGTGCTCTGGCCCCGCTGCAGCGGCTACATATCTGGGAGTTGACTGCGGGACACTGCTGTTCCCCCCTGGTGGAGACCCACACGGGGATTGAATGCCCTAGGTGGCGCTGCATGCCGCCCAGCCCAATCGCTTGCAGTGCTGGTGAGGGGAGGCGGAGAAGACGCCGACAAGGAGTCGATCCGGTGGTCCGGGGAGTCCTACATAAAGGAGGCCCGCTTGTGCAACGCAGAACTGAAATCTGATAGAGGGCAAACGACGCGCTGTTTGGCCGTGGCGAGGAGAACGTGAGTGCCCTTTGACGCGGTACGATCCTAGGGACCCTCCGGACTAGACGGGTGTAAGGAGGGGCAGTTGTCCAGCGATGACCCACCATGGGGAAACCTAAAGGCAAGAAAGAAGGCACACAACAGCAATTGGACACAGAATTACCGGGACACGGCCAGCATGAAGAACAAGACCGCCCATGCGACCCGCACCTACAACAACAGCTGGACAAGATCTTGGAGGCGATAGTGGACACCAAGGCAACGCTGCAGCAAGATATTGCGCAGGCGGCCACTGGACTGGGTCTTTTACGAGCGGACCACGGTAAGCTTGTGGACAGAGTAACGGAGGTGGAGGACACGCTCCAGACCATGGGACCAGTACAGTCCGCCCTCAAGGCCACCATGACCGATGTCCTAGACCGGGTTAGGGCACTGGAGAAAAGGGCGGAGGAGGCAGAAGGGTGCAATCGCCGAAACAATATCAGTATAGTGGGACTGCCGGAAAAAACGGAAGGGAACGACATGGTGGAATATCTGGAGGAATGGCTCAAGACGGTGGTGGCTCCAGAAGGCCTGTCGCCCTTCTATACATTGAAGAGAGTTCACAGGGTGCCCGCTCGACCGCCCCAACAAGGTCGACCCCCGAGGCCAGTAATGGCGAGACTGCAGCATTACCGCGACAGGGACCTCCTGCTTCAGAGGGCGTGAATGCAGGGCCCGTACCAGGTGGGAAACAGCAAGGTAAACCTATTCCCGGATTACACATATGAGACCCAGCGGCGTCGATCCTCCTTTTTAGCAATCAAGAGAGAATTGAGGGAAGAAGGGCTCCAATTTTTGGTTCTGTTTCCGGCCAGACTGCGAGTGATTGTGGATGGTTCGACGAACTTCTTTGATACACCGGAAGAGGCAAGTGCATGGTTGGAGCTATCTCTAGTAAAAGAGAGGGACCCAAAGACCCAAAGGAGTAGGGTACCAAACGACAATTGTCAAAACAGAATTTCCCCTTTGGGCTATGATAACAAGAAGTACAAAATCAACAACGCTACATTCAAATGAAGTAGGAGCAAAGGAAAAAATATAAAAAATAGGTTGATTTTAAAAAGTATGCTAAATTCATTCAGATATACATTAAACCATGTTCAACAATACATTGCCATTAAAAACATTTTTTTAGGACGGGCAGTGAGATTCCACAGCGTTCAATAAGCTGTCTTGCGTGTACATCTGGCTAAAAAATTAGACGGCACACCCAATGTCCTCCAAGCGCCCGTGTCCTTATGCTCTAGGCGCCTCAATTTGATAGCGGGTTAATATTAATAGCCCCGTATACCGAGTTACTGCAAGACCGCCAGCAGCCTGCATGTAACGAAAACCTCGAATGGTCCGGACCAACGCATTGAACGAGGCGTTTGTCCGGACCATAATTTTTTAGCCAGATGTACACGCAAGAATAAAGATACAGCTTATTGAATGCTGTGGGATCTCGCTGCCCGTCCTTTTTGAGGGATTCCATGACAATCTGCAGTGTTTCAAAAAGACATTCTATATAAATGTGGGACTCATATACTTTGTCCTGAAGAAGGTGTTGGCTTTTAAAACTGTATGCCCTCCGAAACGCGTCGATGCACTATCTGAGTAATGACACAATAAGTCCTTGAAGCAACACCTCTAACCAAGATAGTAATACATGTGATAGAGTGAGATTGTACTGTTTGGACTACTGTGTCTTCCTCAGCTGTATAGGAATTATATCTTCCTTTCTTTTGTGTACCACCTGTGATGTATATTTTTGTGTATAATTTTTTTTTAATGGCAATGTATTGTTGAACATGTTTTAATGTATATCTGAATAAATTTAGCATACTTTTTTAAATCAACCTATTTTTTATATTTTTTCTTTTGCTCCTTCTTGATTTGAATGTAGCGTTGTTGATTTTGTACTTCTTGTTATCATAGCCCAAAGGGGAAATTCTGTTTTGACAATCATGGTTGGAGCTATACAGGGCAGGTAAAGATGGTACGGGACACAATACACAGAACACCACGGAACTTCTACAACGCAGGAGATCGAGGAGGCTTCGACGTCATCGGAGGAGTCGACAGAGACCGCTGTCACAAGAAACGGAGGTGGAACGTCGAAAAGCACTCGATGCGGTGATGGCGCTGTCGAGCCCTCACGGCCAACAATCTCCGGATCGAACAGACTCTGACAAAGACAAAGAAGAAAAAGATGCTGAACAGTCTGAGGAAGATAGTACACACCTTCCAAAGGTCACACCAGATACGGCGGACGGGATGCTGGACGAGGGCTGAGGCGGGCGTAGGACTGCTCGTGATGACTGCCTCGAACTTGCTGGACTCATTAACGCAGGTTTGATGTGAGAATGGGGGGGAGAGAAACTGTGGGAGGCTGTTGAGAATATGCGGGACCGAGGTGGCACAGGCATGGAGAGACCACCGGACTACAGACCGGGCACTGGCATAAACTCCTAGGTGCGAACTGTTGTGAACTGTTGGGAGAGTTTGGCCCTGACATGCTGAGGGGAGGGGGGTTATCAGAGGGATATAATGATGAAGGGCGCAAAGAGACACTGCGTCCTAGGGAAACGGTGGCGGCTACCCGTTGGTATCCAGTCCCCCCTCATTGCCCATAAGGCATGCCCACAGTGTCTGCTGTCGGGCTTAACAGTTGTTTGACAGATGTCATGGTTTGGATGGAAACTAGGTGGGAGTTACTAGGTCCTGTTCTTGGGAGGGAGGGGATCTGGGACAGTTGGGGGGGAGTTGGGGAGGGACCACTGCCGACGCAGAACCAGGAGATTATTTTTGACTACGAAGGATGCTATGGGAAAATGGCTGATACCGCTAAATTGAGATGTATAACCTGGAATGTGAGGGGGCTTCATACTATGACGAGACGACATAAGGTTCATGCATATCTAGTCCGTAGGGGAACACACATTGCGCTACTCCAAGAAACACACTTAACAAAGGCTGAAGGGATAGCGTTGCAGCGAAGATGGAGGGGTCAAGTATATAACACCACTTACTCTGCATTTGCTAGGGGGCACTGATTTGAATTAGAGCGGGGGTCCCTTTTCAGGTGACAAGGCAAACAATCGACCCCAAGGGTAGATATGTAGCTATCGAGGGGAAGCTAAGAGGCAGGGACATAGCCTTTTGTAGTGTATACGCACCCAATGTAGATCAGTTGAGCTTCCTGGCAGAGATATCTGGAGCTCTGGGGCATTATCTTGTGGGTCCTCTGGTAATGGGAGGGGAGTTTCACTCCGTTACGGATGTCTCCATAGACAGATATCACCCGCCACTGGCAGATTCCCCAGTACATCGTTTGACCAAAGGTAGGTTAGATTGGGGCTGATAGATGCCTGGCGTATGCAACACCCGAGAGATAGGGACTACTCCTATTTTTCTGGTATGCATGAATACACGTGAGATTGGATGCGGTGCTATGCTCCCCAACAGTAATGCCAACTATTGTACAGACTGAAATCCTAACTAGAACGATATCAGATCACAATCCTCTGTTGGTTACCATGGATTGGATGGCTGGGCTCTCGTGTGTCCCTACTTGGAAATTACGCCCGAAGTGTTAGACGATCCACTTTTCCATGCTGCGCTGGAAGAGGGGATAACACGGTATTTTGCGGAGAACGCTGGAACAACTGCGACAAGGGCAACAGAATGGGACGCTTTTAAAGTGGTCATCAGGGGACTCTGCATAGGGAAACACGCGGGGATGCGGAAGGTTCTCCTAAATGATCTGAGTAAAGCTGAATCCCGGCTACGGTAGGTGAGGAAGGCAAGACCTGGCCACCCTGAACTACAGGAAGTGGTTAGAGCGGCTAGGGAGGCAGTAGCAGTTGAAGTAGAACGCTTGTGCTGCTTTGACCATAAGGCATATACGATGAGAGCGCATGCGGAAGGAGACAAGACGGGGACTTTATTGGCCTGGCAGGCCAACCCCACGAAGAGAGGCTCCCCCATACTGGCTTTACAAACGGAGGGGGATGGCATGGCCCATACCCAAAACGAAATATTGCAGTTTTTCAAGCACTATTATGAGGCACTTTATAGAAGTGAACTAGAGGTCGGGGACCCTGCCATCGATACTTTCCTGGACGACTTGGTTTTGCCAGGACTAGATCAAGACCAGGCGAAAGAATTGGGTAGAGAAATAGAGCTCGGAGAAATTCGAGGAGCCATTAAGCGTATGGCCCGTAACAAAACTCCGGGACTTGATGGTCTACCCATAGAATTCTATGGGAAATACATTGACCTGTTAGCGCCGAGGCTCCAGGAAGTCTACAAAGAGGCAAGAGAGGTGGGACAGTTGCCCCGATCAATGCGTGAAGCATTGGTGATCCCCTATTGAAACCGGGGAGGGAGAGTGAGAACACTGCCTCATATAGGCCATTGTCGATGTTAACCACCGACTACAAGATACTGAGCAGCATCTTGGCAGCCCGACTGCTGCAACACATGACCACGCTTGTACACGAAGACCAAGCTGGTTTCATACCAACGCGAAACACGACTGCGAACATCAGAAGACTGGTGCGGCTACTAGACGAAGATCATCCACAGACGCAAAATCCAATAGTATTGTCAGTCGATATCGAGAAATCTTTCGATAGCTTGGAATGGGAATATCTATATAAAGTTTTGAGACAATTTGGCTTAGGAGAAGGTTATCTAAAATGGACACGAGTACTGTACACATCGGCGGTAGCCAGAGTGAGAATAGGCTCACTGATATCATCGCAATATCCGGTAGAACGAGGGACGAGGCAAGGGTGTTCCCTGTCCCCGTTATTGTTCGCCTTGGCAGTAGAACCCCTTGCAGTTGAGATTCGAACAGGGAGACACTACGGTGGACTGGAGAACAGAAGCGGGCAACAGTACATATCGCTTTACGCGGATGACCTGTTGCTCTTTCTTGAGGACGCGGATCAAGCAATGACGGGGGTTGAAAGACTGCTCTCGGACTTTGGAAAACTCTCGGGCCTGAGGGTTAACTGGTCCAAGACATGCCTGTTCCCGGTGAGGCAGGGAGAGGTTAGACCAAACTTAGCTCGGGCAGTGCGCTGGGAACCCACCTGCTTGAAGTACTTGGGCGTGCACATCTATCACGCGGCGGTGGACATGCTGGAGGGGAATGTGGGCCGTGGCATGAGGGCGCTGAGGGGTAGCATGGCCTTTTGGGCCACCCTTCCATTGTCGGTGGCCGGCCGCATATCCCTCTTGAAAATGGTGGCACTACCTTGCTTCCTTTATTATTTCAGGACGCTACCGGTGTGGATACCCAGTTCCACTTTCAAATTACTGCAATCGTTAATAGTGTCCTTTCTCTGGGGTACGGGCAGGCGCAGGGTCGCACTGGCGACGCTCATGCGACCCAAGGCCGAGGGTGGACTGGCGGTCCCAGACTTCGAGTTATACTATATAGCAGCTCAATTGCAGGTCTATACACAAGAAATAGCACGGGAATTTAGAGGACCAGAACACAGGATGGGGAGAGGAACACCACGCCACGTACTCTCATATATAGCTTTACAGCAGAAGCTAGACCTTAGGGACCTCCTCACAGAAGAAAAAACAATCAGACTCTGCTGGAATCGTTCCCAACATAGAGCGGGAGTGCTGCAGCCATATGCACCCGAGATACCGCTTGGGATGGTGACGGCATTGCCGCACGGTGGTGACTGGTCACAATTGCAGATTTGGGAAGAAGCGGAGTTGCAAATGTTGGGAGACCTGTATGAAGATGGGGCTATGCTGCCATACCAGACTCTCCAAGAGAGATTTGACTTGCCAAGAGGTGATTTCTTGTTACATGCAGCGTTAACTAGAGCAATACAGGCGCACTGGAAGGAAGGACTGATGGAACCGAAGACGTAGATGGCCTGCCAGTACACCATGATGGCAGCAGGGACCTTTAAGTCGGTTACGTGCCTGTATTTTAGAATGATTATTGAAGGCCTGCCGCCTCTAGATGCATTGAAAGGAAAGTGGGAAACTGACTTAGGTAAAGATATTCCAGAGACAGCCTGGGCACAGATAATACGACTAGCCTGGAAGAGCACGAGGAATGCAAGGTTCCAACTTGTGCATTTCTACATACTCCACAGAGCATACTTGACACCTGGGAAAATCCGGAGGTATTTTAAGGTAGATGCGGTGGCATGCCCCAGATGCACGAGAGCTGGAGTGGAGTTAGACCATATGCTATGGTCCTGCCCGATGATAGGACACTATTGGAAAGAGGTGGGTGATACCTTGAACATGATAACAGAGAGGCGGCTAGAGTTTGATATAGCTACTAGTATACTGCACTGGTTCCCCCACACGTCCAAGAACAAGATTACCAGTAAATTTATAGATATGGGACTTATATTGGCAAAACCTGAAATTACGAAACACTGGAAGGCAAAAGTGGGTCTCACTGATAAAAGATGGAAGGATGAGTTTTTGAAGTGGGCCACTAGTGAAAGCGCACTGAGATTCCAGCTGGCGTGCCGGCGAAACGATGATAAAGCACTAGAAGCAGCAGCGGCATGGGAGACACTAGTGCAAGCACTACGAGAACACGAGGCACACAATAGTTGAGATGAGCAGCTCACTAATGAGAGACCAGCTTCGAAATATGACAGGTACATCGCACAGCTCAACACATAGCCACTCCTGAGTACACACATTAAAAGAGAATGGACATGGTCTCCTGTGTCGGGGGTGGGAAGTTAGGGAGGGGGGAAGGAAGTTATTGTTTTAGCAGAACCAAGGGAAAGAGATATAGCACTAAGGGTTTTGTTGCATCCGGTGCACTGATTATGAAGGAATAATACATCAGCATACCATGTATAACATAACTGTTGGGGGATTTTGGATTGATGCTTTGCGGATGCGATGGCAGTTCCTATGTAAGGGTGTCTGTATGTTTTACACAAAAAATCAATAAACTACGTTTATAAAAAAAAAAAAAATTACATGACGCCATGTGCCTTATCAGAGGACCAACCCGGGAACGGAGTTGGGCATTCCCATTGCGATTTACTGGCCAGTTTTTTCAAGCCAGTAATATCTAGTCTGGTGTTCACCCAGGTGCAGAAACACCAGCACATTCACAACTGAGCAATAGCAGAATTCTGTGTAGGAATTCCACTTTGCTCCGCCAGTAATCGGGCTGCTTCTGTAATCAGTGGCGGCCCGTGCAGGTAAGAGCAGTGAGGCAGTGGGGCCGGGTTGGGGCTGGGATTTCGATGGAAGGCGACCAGGCAAAATTCATTATTTAATTTTCCCTTATGGTCGTCTGTCGAATCCCCCCCCCAACCCGGAACCACTGCCCTACCGCTCTTAATTGCACGGGCTGATGCTGTCTCTAATTAATTAGATTAGAAAGTAATGCATTTGATTATGTGACTGGGCCACTCAAATAACATGTAAATTGATGACCAAGTTATGTGGCTGGGTTAACTATATTTTGTGGAAAGAAAAGACAAAGTATGTGGCTTTGTTCGGTGCATTTTCTGACAGCATTTTTTCACTAGTTTGACATTTTAACACACAATACTGTGCGAACCAAAGGGTCAACTAATTAGGGTCTGTTTGAGACCTGAATATTGCAATTACAAACTAAAAGGTGACCTATTAACCTTTGCAAGCGGTATTTCACAGGGCGGCACCATTTGCAGCACACTTTCTAGTAACTTCTGATCCACTTAAGCAAGAATGTTGTTTTTAAGCAGCAGATGGTTGATTATTTGGCAAATGCGGGACATCCATAATTATGAGGAAAACACTCCAGAAGAAATCTAATGACCCTTCCTCTATTCTGCAGATGGCCGACATAATTATAGACTGTTGAATTAAATTACAGAGTTAGGCACTGTGTAATCCATTTTATTTGCTAAATAAACAACAATGCACTCAAAAATCAATGTGTATCTGTGGACTCTCCCCAAGATTATTGATTGACCTTTTCTTCCATCACGTATGTAATTCTGGACGGTGGGCCAAAGCATTTGTTTAGGCACTTCAGTGAAAGCTATAATAAGTGAAACCCCCGTTGCATTTGTAGTTTCGACAGTATCCAACGTGCTACTATCTCAGAATTACAATGAAATGCACGGCAGTGTATTCAGACAAAGTGTTGCCATTAGCAACCAACATAAAAATGCTCAGCTGTTCCTTAATACCAGAGACCTATAGCACAGCAGAAACTGTACTCCACAAAATAACATCAGCGCAATCTAAAGCTATATCCTTTGATGAGGTGGAGCTCAGCCAATCCGGCCTCCCGAGGTGACTCTTTCCTGTAGCCGGATGTGCCGCTCCGGGGCGGGACATCCTGCTGCAGGGAATCAATTGGTGCGGATCCTCTCAGTTTCTCAGCCCGGATACTTTTTAAGGCTTGGACAAAGTGGGCAATTGCTCAGGGCACCACCTTCCATGGTCTCCCGGAGAAATCTCTATCTCACATCTGTCTATTCCCATACTTCAGCCTCTCTCCTTCTCACTTCCTATCTCTGTTTCTGGTTATGACTGTCTTTGCCAACTGCCATCTTAAGGATTTCTAGGGCTCAGGAAAGACACCATTCAACTTTTTTTGTGTGACCCCATTTCTGCAGGTTTTTTTGCATGATGCGAGCTTGAATGAGCAGAAAATAGGTAACATAATTTAAAGCTGTTCCGAACAAGCGGGACAAAATATTTTTGCCCGGCGCCCAAACAAATCTTTAAGAATATGCTGTCTCATCCTCTGAACACATTTTTCTGTGACAACATGGCTTCATGCAGAAGCAATTCCTTTACCCAGCGCCACTCGGAGTTACCCTTAGGCTTCAGCAGCAGGTTATGTGGCGGGCTTTAGGCAGTCACGCCCCAGTGACTTCCCTAGACAGATTCTTCAGGTGGCAAAGAATCACAGAGCACCTCTACTGATCAGCATAGCCTACTACCTGCCCCTTGGGGCTCTAAGTGGCAGCATTAACTGTCCTCTGCTACTACAAAGAGCTGACAGAACCATGCATTCCTTTACCACGCTTGCCTTTAAAACTCAGCCTGAACAACGACTGCATCTTTACCACGCGTTCCTTTAGTAGGCTGGGCAAGTCATTGAATGAATGAGTTAGCCTTTGTAGAGCGCCTGGTTACCCAAGGGCATCCCAGCGCTAATAGTAGTGCCTATACCGGTTCCAAACATATCAAGGGAAAAGGAGAGTTTTCAGTTGCTTACGAAAATTCAGGTAGTTTGGTTGTGAATGGATATGGAGGGGGAGGCGGTTGCATGTCTTAGCAAAATTGCATGAGAAAAGACGGCCTCCACTTCTAACCCATTACAACGACTTGCCTTAGGGAAAGCTATAGACTTCGAATAAACTAATGAATTATTCCAACTCCAGTCTATGCAACAGTAGGAAAGAAGTTGGACTTTAAATCCAACACCAGTTCAACAACGCAGTCCCGAACTCAAGTCGTTTTAAAGACTTGCATGGTAAAGGAACGCATGGTAAAGACACAGTCGTTGTTCAGACTACATTGTAAATGAGCTGCATTGTTTAGACTACGAGGCATATGATGTTTTCCACACACAGCTGCTAAGGCAGCCCCCCCCCATATATCAAACTTAGTAAGATTCACACTTTGCGAAGCTTGCAAAGATAGCTCACTGACTAACTGCGTTTATGAAACACACCATCCATCTTTTGAAAAAGAGTACAAATAGCTGCCTCATAAAACAAACAAAATTGCAAAGCAGCAGGCTTTACATTTGCACACACCCTCATACAAATAGTAAAACATGCTTTAAAAAGCTCATGATATTAAAAACTAGGTGTATTAAGAGCTGCTGATGGCACAAAACACATATAGAGAAAAGTTAAAATAGTATCCCAGAATAGACATGTCCTTTCCGACCTGGAAGCAGTCCACATAGGCACTTCTGCCCAGAGTGGAAGTCCTGTAATCATTGTCCGTTCCATGGACAGAGTCCGGCAATAAGCCTTGAGCTGTTTTCTTTTCTTTTTTTTCTGTTTGAAAGCTTTATTGGAATAAAAAGATATACAACAACAAGGCGGCACCAGCAGAAAATAGGAACAAAATGCACGAGGAAAAGAACAATTGTTGGCAGATCGATAACTGCACAAGACCGAAAAGAGATACATCCTAGATAAAGGTGTATAACGGAACCAAAACTATAACTGTGAATACTAAGAAGTAAAACTAAAGGCAAGAGTACCAGCATTCAGGGGGGTTTAAAGTTGTCAGAGGAAAGGGGGGTGTAGCTTCGTTTGGCAGATTGATCTAAAAACAAGGTAAGGGGTAACCAATAAAGTTCAACATTGCGAGAAGGCTTACAGGAGGACGCAAAGGCCAAATCAAGTCTATGGAATTTACACAGTAAGTTCCAACAACATCGGCTGGAAAGTTTAGTAAGGCACTTCCAATTAGAGGCAATGTGCTGAAACGCAAGGGCCAACATAAGTTCAAAGAGACCAAGTGAGTGTGGGGGGAGATTCAAAGAGTTCGACAGACTCCCCAAAAACACAAGGGAGTTGGAGTAAGGTACAGAGAGTGCAAAAATACGTGAAATGTAAGACCAAACCTGCTTCCAAAAAGTGGCTACAGAAGGACAGAGAAAAAGAAGATGAAGGAGATCAGCATCAGGGGCGCTACATGTCCAGCAGTTAGAGTTGGAAGAAGAAAGAAAGCGAGAGAGAGAAAGGGGAGAGAGATAAAGTTTATGATAGAGGAAAAATAAGGATTGAGTGAGGGAAGCAGAACGAGAAGTCTTCAGGGATTTAGACCATAATTTGTCCCAGAGAAGAACAGATCAGGAACAGCCAAGATCTGACTCCCAAGAGAGCTCCAATTTAGTCTTGGACTGTGCGGGGTCGGGGCTGAAAAGAAGCGATAAATGAGAGAAGCTTTAGGAAGAGTGGTAAGAATGGCGAGGAGAGGTGAAGAAGGAAGAGGTGATTCAGAAGATGGGAGAGAGTAATAACGGTCGAGGACAATTTCCATAAGCATATAATACTTCTGCGCAAACAAATGAGGGCAATGAAATTGTGCCTGAAATTGAGGGAAAGAGCAAGGTGACGAACCATCAAAAAGCTGCTGGACCCACATAATGCCTTTCGACCTCCATGAAGACCAAGCGATTGGCCTATTCTTTATTAAAATAAGGGAGTTATACCAAATGGGCAAGAGTAGGAAGGATTCCTGGGAGACAGTAGATGGGGAAAGCAAGGGTTTCAAAAGAGAGGAAGTATGCTTAAATAGTGGAGGAACAGTATAAGGGGATTTAGAAGTAAAGCGGAGTACATCTTGAAATGAAAAAGGTAATAATAAAGAACGTTCAATATGGAGCCAAAGGGGGGAAAAGGGCGACAACTCTGGCGATAACCAGCGAGAGGCTTGACGCAAAGAAAAGGATTTATGTTAGAGACGAAAGTCAGGAAAATTGACCCCTCCATTTGATTTGGCCCTGCGAAGGGCTGAGAGGGATATCAGAGCTTTTTTCTGTTTCCAAAGAAATTTGGATAAAACAGAGTCAATACGATTAAAATAAAGAGCTGGAATATGAACGGGGAGCATGGAGAGTAAATAAATCAAAATAGGAGCAATCATCATCTTGACAGAATCAAGACGACCCCACCAAGAAAGGAATAGAGGATTTCAAGAAGAACACAAATGTTCAATTCTAGAAATAACTGCATTCATGTTAAGTCTGATAGAAGACGAAATAGAGTTAGAGAATAGAACACCAAGATATTTTATTTTAGTGTTATTCCAAGTAAAACCAGTAGACGTGAAAAAGTGCGGGAGACAAAACTTAGTTAACGGGAGAATCTCCGTTTTATCAGAATTAATCTTATAACCTGAGACTAGAGAAAACTTCTCGAATTCTGTTAACAATGCGGGAACAGAGAAGACTGGATCTGAGATAAATAAAAGAATATCGTCAGCATAAGCAGATAGTTTGAGTTGCTGTTCTCCGTATGGAAAACCAGAAATAGAGGAGTTATTGCGAATAGAGGAAAGGAAAGGTTCAAGAGCTAATACGAAAAGAAGAGTGGAGAGGGGACACCCCTGACGAACTCCACGCTGGAGCGTGAAAGAGGAGGTGAGTTGACCATTGACAAGAACTGAAGCTTTGGGCATGGTATATATCAAAGAAATAAAGGAAATAAACTTAGGGCCAAAACCATGCCATTTCAGGGAGGCAAGCAAAAAAGACCAATCCACCCGATCAAAAGCTTTTTCAGCGTCTACTGAAATAGCCGCTAGGGGAATAGAAAGAGAAGCGGCTTTGTTTAGAACATTGAGGAACAGTCTAGAATTGTCTGAGGTAAGGCGACCCTTAACAAAACCACATTGCTCTTTCCCAATAAGATGTGACATGAAAGGATCGAGACGTAGTGTGAGCAATTTAGCAAAGAGTTTATAGTCGACATTAACTAAGGATATTGGTCGGTAATTTTTACAAAACTTGGGGTCACGACCTTCTTTGGGAATTAGGCAAATGGTAGCGTCTTGAAAAGAACCCTGAGCAAGACCAGAAGAACAAAATGATTGGAAAGGACAAAGAAGTTTAGGTAAAAGGAGGTCAGAGAAATGCAAATAAAATTCTACTGGAAATCCATCAGGACCTGGTGTTTTGCCTTTTGTAAGGGAGGACAAAGCAGTGGAAAGTTCATGGAGGGCAAAATCTGTTTCGATGTCTGAGAAATGAAGTTGAGATGTATCAGGCTTTGGTAAACTATCAAGGTAGGACTGGAGAAGAGCAGGAGTAGGGGGTGTTTCTGGAGTGTATAAAGATTGATAAAAGGCTTGAAATTGATCTAGAATATCTTTATCTGTATGTAGGAGAGTATTCGTGGGGGAATAGATAGATTCAATAAAGGTACGTTCTTTACGAGATTTAAGGTAATTAGCAAGTAGTTTGCCCGATCTGTTACGACCACCGTAGTAGCGCGCACTACTTCGAAGGAGAAAGGAGGAGGCCGAGTCAGTGGAAAGTTTGTTGAATGCAAGTTTGGCTCGAAGACGCTCCGGGGACATGTGATTGGAGGAAGAGGTATAGAAGCGATGTTCCAAGATTTTGATATGGGATAAGGCAACCTTCCGCTTTTGAAGAAACTGTTTCTTCTTCTTAGAAACGAAATCTATAATGAAACCTCGAGCTGTGGCCTTGAAAGAATCCCAAAGGATATGGGGGAAATGTGAGGATCAGAGTTGAGATGGAAGAACTCATTAGTGAAAGAACGGAAGGAAGAGGAAAAATTGGGATCAGTAAGCAGGGAAGAATTGAATCGCCAACGAGAGGATTTAGGGAGAGGAGGAAGCAAGTCAAAATCTGTAATAATAGGAGCATGGTCTGAAATTACAATAGGTTCAATAGAGGAGGAGAAAAGATTTTGAGATAAGGAAGAGGATAGAAAGATGTAATCTAGACGAGAAAAAGAAGCATGGGGAGGAGAGAAGAAAGAAAAGTCTAAAGTGTCTGGGTGAGTGAGTCTCCAAGAATCTACAAGGTGTGTTTGGGAGATAGTGTCCAAAAACTGCTTATGGGGTTTATGGGGAACAAAGCGGACAGAGGACTTGCGATCTAAAAAAGGGTCAACTATCTGATTGCAGTCTCCGCCTAGAAGAAAATAGTCATCTTTATATTGAATGCATTTTGAAGTGATTGAGGGCCAAAAGTAAGGATCAAAATTGGTGGGACCATAAACATTAAACACAGTAATTGGGATTGCATTAATAAGTAATTTAGCTAAAACCCAACGACCTTCGGTATCTTTTTCTTCTAGTACAATCTTACATTTAAGTCTTTTATGAATTAAAACAGCAACCCCATTCTTTTTATGAGGCGCCAGAGAAAATAAAACAGTACCAACACAATTCCTTTTCAACTTCAGGGATTCAAGGTCAGAGAGGTGGGTTTCTTGGAGAAGGGCAACATCGGGATTATAAGAAGACAGATGGGAAAGTACTCTCTGCCGCTTAATGGGGTTATTAAAACCTTTCACATTCCATGAAACAACTCTAAATATTAAAACTGGGTATACATGTTAAATTCAGAAAGTGCAAACAATACTTTAATAATAACGAACACAGCATTAAAAGGCTAGAAAAGAAGAAAGATGGAAGATGAATGAAAAAGGGGAAAGGGGAGAGAAGGGATAAAGGAAAGGAAATAGAACTAGCGAGGGAAATGAGAGGAAAAAGCCAAAGAAGACAGAACAAATCCATCAGGATGACTGCAAGGAACATACCTGAAAGGGGAGTACACAAGGAAGATGGGGAAGTGGTGACGCGTAACAAGACGAGTCAGGCCAGGAGCAGAGACACAACCGCACCGGGATCCCACAGAGCCACAGACAGGAATGGTACAGGATGATGGGAACAAGGAATACATACCTACAAGAGGGAATAAAGAGGACGGTTAGGTACAATAAAACGATACATTATACAGCGTGCGAACTAAAGACACACAATAACAAAATATTAAAGAAAGGTGAGTAGAAATGCAACAACAGGAGCTATTGAAAAAATAATGCAACAGGAACTAATTTAAGATAATTGGAGCATATAAAGATAAAACAAACACAAGGATTAAAAGAGCATCCAAAACTGAAATCAAGATTTCTTCAAGTTCGGTCAGCCACTAGTAGAAGGGGAAGTTTCCATTCCTCCGTTATTTTGCAAGAGGATGAAGTTTCGTAGTTCACCAGGATTGTGAAATGTCCAAGTCTTGTTCTGGTGGGTGACTCTAAAAGTACAGGGGTGGAACAAGCCATAACGTGCTCCAAGGGAGCGCAAGGAGGGACGAAGAGCTAGGAATTCCTTTCGTCTAGAGGCAGTAGCATTAGAGACATCCTGGGTCAGGAATACACGTTGACCAAGCCAGGAAAGCTGACGCTTGGCTCTAGCTGCAGTAAGTATGGAGAGAAGGTCGTAAATTTCAAAAAGAGGATGATGACACCACGAGGTTTCGTCGAGGTAGTTGTGCGTGGACCCAATCTGTGGGCTCTTTGGATGTTGATGGACATAGATGGCGGCATGTCCAAAAGTTTATGGGGAAATGATGTGAAGAAGGTGACTGGATCGTCGCCCTCAAGTGATTCAGGAAGGCCATGAATACGGAGGTTGTTCCTCCTGTTGCGATTTTCCAAGTCCTCCGTATGTTGTTGAAGAGATAGAACAGTTTTTTCCAAAGAAGCAATACGTTGTGAATTGGCTTGCACGTCAGGAATTTGCTGTTCGAGTGAGGAGATTCGGACGTCCATGGTCGACCATTTGTCCTTTAGGAGTTGCATGTCTTTACTCGTTTCCTCAATAAAATCAAGTCAATGGAGGTTGGAGAAGGAGACTTATCTGGTGAAAGAGGATCCTGCTTTAGTCGCTTGGAAGAGGACGCAGGAGGTGAAGATTTGCTTGAAGTGGACTGCACAGTAGGGGAACGATGGGAGCAGAGGTCGCCATTGTGACAACTTGTGAGGGTGCGTCCAGCCTAGTAGAAGGACTTTGAAGAACACTCGTAGAGGGAGTAAAAACAAATTTTGGTTTGGAGTCTGACCATGAGTGAGAGACCAATTCAGTGATGGAACGAGAATTAGAAGTGTGGAAGTGACAATTCGTCCAGGAAAAACCAGTCCAAATTAGCCGCTATAAGCTCAAACCACCACAGAAGAGACAGCTGTCCGAGGAGGATGATGGGGCCCTTAAGAAAGTCCAGCCAGAAACAGAGCACAACGTATGACGTTGAGGTGTAGAAGAGAGCAGCAGTGCGAAGCGTAAAGAAGAGTCATAAAATGGGGGAGGCACGGACCGCCATGAGAGGAACAAAACGCCAACACTGTAGAGCTCCATCACTCTGAGAGGCTGGGGGCCACCACACAAAGCAACAGCCCTCACAAATGGAAAAATGCTGCCATTCCACCAAGGCGCAATGACGATATTGAGGATGCGTCATGAACTCATTGAAAAATATAATTGATGGTTATAGAAGGGCCCAATAAACCATCACAAGGTAAGGAAATGGAAGTCTCTGGAATTACTGTTGAAGAAACATAGTGTAGGATGGCAGAAGAGGTATTTGTTAAAATACTGCGCAGTTTGTGAAGAAAGAAAGGTTCACCATAATAGGGTGCAATGGGGATAGGCGTCGCAGGTCATATTCACCACATAGGTCGAGGTATTACCTTGGGAGAGCCACAGGGAGCGCCGTTTGTGCGGAGGATCAACCTTTGAGGAGGCTCCGATATGCCCGTGAGGAAGCCGCGGCTCTGCAATCAGCCGCGGCACGTCATGAAATGGCGGCCGTCCGATGCGCGACGTTCGCGTCGCAAATTCCTGCACAGGGAGACTTGAGAAGGGCTGCAAAGATCACCCCTCGGCTGTCCGTGATGTCCGACGCCTAAAAACGACAAACCGCATGAGAAACGGTTCCCGTTACATGGGGGAATCTGTGAGGAGGTCCGATGGTGCGGCGGAGCTCCGCAGCTAGCCGGCCATTTTGCTCGGCGTCCAGACCACGCCTTCCTTGAGCTGTTTTCTATCGCACATTGATGCATGCGTCTTGGGCCATTGGATTGTCTGGTTACTTCTGACTCACTAAATTGATTTCAGCTTGGAGAAACATTTAGGGCCCAATTATGAGTGGCCCAAGTCTGATGCAATATTGATCACGTCCAATAAAAATCCAACACTGAGGTGTTTGGAATGTATGGCTGTGATACTTATTGCATATTCTGAGTTTTGGGGGAAAAGCATGCTGATTTTGTTGCTTAATGCACTAAAATCCAAGTTAATAGCGTACTTGTTTCCTCTTTAAATTCCTTCACGTTTGACTTGCCAAAACTTAACAAAGGATGAGGTTCTTATCTCATACAGTAATTGCTGGGTCCAATAAATACAACATATCTCGTCATTGTGAACTCTGAGCAAACAGAAGTTAAACGGGGGTTGGAAAACCTGGATCCACTTATAATCAGCGCCTTAGCAAGTTAATATGTCACAGTAGGTTATGCCAACCCTCTTTTTATGAATGTTTTGTGATGGCCTTTATAACATTTTTAGACTGGATGCTCCATTCTGGGACCGTTCAGGCAACATGTCTCTGACAATCACCTCTAACAATGATACCACCATCACAACCATGCAGTCACACCCACTGGAGGAAGGCGCCCTACCACCTTGGCAGATCTCAATTTCTGCTTCAGTTTCTTCCTTATGGACCTCCCACCGCAAGAAAAACTCTTCGCACCTAGTTTTGAGAATCTGCTGCCAGAGTAGAATCCATTGCCCCGAATGAGGAAAAGGAGCAGGCAGCTACACCAGGCACTGAATGGGGATGATTTCATATTTCCACCGCAGCGGCAGTCAACCACAGGAGCTGTCTGGTGTGGACAAGCAAGGAGATGTATCTCTTGCCTTACAGAAAGAGAAAATTCAAAGAGCTGCACGCCACAAGCAGCAACACCAACAGCAACAATCCCAGCAACAACAACATCAAAAGCAACACAGGGAGCAGCAATCCCACTAGCAGTTCAGCCACTAGTAGGTGGTTCCAACACCAGCAGACAAGGAATCATCTCCAGTAGCAGCAACATGGAAAGCAGCAACAGCATCAGCAGCATCTACACTAACAGTGATACAAACATGAGCAGCAACAACATTTGTAGCTCAACCCACTCTAAAAGCAGCAGCACCACTAAGAGTGGGCTACCAGCACAGGCAGAAGAACAGTAGCTCTAGCAGTAGGAGGTACAGTAGTAGCTGGAACATTGTGGATGAGGAGGTTCTTCATTCAAATAATCAGGAAATTGACAAGGGCTGCACCCATCATAATGTAAAAAAATAATGTGGGGGTCGAAGCAGTTTTGTGTCAATATTTTGATGGTGATGAGAGCATAATCTGGTTTGAATCTAACACATTTAAGTGAGACAGAGAGAAAATACAGCACACTAGAAAGGTAAATAGCTGCCTATTGTTGGGCTGTTGCAAACTGTAAGACATATTTGTGGTATAATCATTTTACATTAAAAACTGACCACAAACCTCTAAAATATATGAAGGGTGAACATGGCTCTGGCAGAGCACCTGTACAGCTTGTAAAATTAATATCAACATTTGATCAGATTGTTGTGTTGTTTATGTTTGACTGGATTGTGGTTTTCATTGACAGCGATGTGATGTCCTTATCATCGGTTTGTTGCAATAATTGAAGTTGTTTGAGGAATATTATATCTGACAGTTTGCTACATGTAAAGGTATGGACAGCTGTATAAGAGAAACATGCATGCTTTAATTTAAAGGTTTCACTGGGTTTTCTTTGGATTGTTTCTTTTCTTGTGATAGCAATGGACAGTGAGCGTCACAACGTTTGAGCTGTTTGTTACTTGCTTTAATTATTTTGGTGCTAAAGGACGTTTTCTTGATTCCATATAACTTCCTTGTGATTTTTCTTTGTTTGGACTCTGGTTGCTTTACTGTGGGAAATTAAAGGGATGAGATACATTGTCATACTTCTTTTTTTAAATTTGTGATATCCCTCTAGGGGCATAAACTTACCAGGATTTTCTATTTTGCAGTCATTATAATGGAGTGAAGAGATCACCCATCTGACATTTTATGGACCGGATGTGTATTCTTAGTATAACTTTGAAGAAAATGAAGACAGTGGTACTTTATACTTAATTACGACTTGCCGGGAGGTAATGCTTTAAAATTATAATCATTATATTGAGAAAGTACATAAGGACCAGAATGGTTTTATAGCTGGTAGGCAATTGAGCACTAATACTAATTTCCTAATAGAGGCCTTGGATGTGTAGACCCCAGTGGCAATATTTCTGTTGGACGCAGAAAAGGAGTATGACCTGGTGATCTGGGAGACTCTTTTTGCCATGTTAGGAAAATTTGGACTTTAGCCCCAGATTACAAAATTTATTAGGAAGATGTATTTGAGTGCTGAAGCCAAGTTCGTTTTAAATTTTACTCAGATAGGCTTCCTGAGGGTTCATCATTGAACTAGGCAGAGCTGGCCACTCTCGCCCGTTCTTTTTGCCCTTTTCATTGAGCCCTTTGCGATAGCAATTCAGAATAATTCCTTTTATGGCCAAGATTAAATTGCATGCCGACAACATCATGCTTTTGCTTGCTCCTGGCAAAGAAGGGCAGAAAAGGGATCACAATTTTCTCACAGCCTTTCAATTGTTGGGGGAGGGGGTAAGGTAAATGGAGCAAAAACTGAAGTCATTTTGAGTAATTGAACCAATGCATAGTTTTTCCAGAGTTTAGAGATTGCATTCTTGCCCCTCCCAAGTGGTATTTGGGCGTCTATTTTTTGGGAAGATGTGAATGATTAATATGATTTGAACTATAGACCATTATTGATTAAGGATGCAAATCTGTTTTCTAGATGGATTGAGCTTCCTCTTACGCTGTTTGTTTGGGTTGCCTTAATTAAAATGGCAATCCTACCTTTATTTAATTTTATATTTGCCGCAGCACTGTGCACTATTAACTCTAAATGTTCTGCTTGGGCTAACTCAATGATTTCTTCTTTTTTATGGAATAAAGTCAACCCTAGGATAGCACTACGCACTTTATATTGTAGCATAGAGAAAGGGAGGCTGGCCCTCCCTTGCTTCAAGATGTACCATTTTGCACCTTATCCACAGTATATTGTCTGATTTATTAAGACAATGCTGCATGCAGCCACCCTCAGAATGAATTTGTGGATAAAATGCTGGAAGAATATCAAATTAGGGACTTGCCAAAAATACCCCCAAAAAGTTCAACATAAGACCATGCAAGAAAAGAGCACAAACTTGAAAGGTTTTTGACATCCCTTATGTAAATTCAGAAACTGCGCGGAGTCACCTAGAGTTACAGGAAGTGGCCTTTATGGATCCAGTTAGTGTAACCAGATGGGGAAGGAATTAATTTGAGAAATTGGGTGATTTTTCACAGAATGACAGATGGGAATCCTGGGGTGAGAAAGAGCCATTGGCGACTTACAATAAAATATGACTTATAGTACTCTACTCTATGTGTTACGTAGGATCGATCCTAAAGATATGCTGACAAAGAAGGAGCTGGTACTGAATTTGGTGGAAAATCAGAATATTAGGAAGATAGGTCAGTTGAATCGATACCTGTTGCCCTGTGAGAAAGTATACCTGCATGCATAGATTTTGACGAAATGGCTCAGGTAAGAGAACGTGGTAATATCGAAGGGTGATTAGCAAAGAATCAATGAGTTTAACTGCTCAACTTTGAGGGGGGTCAATTTTTGCAAGACGCAGAACTTCATAAAATAGCTGGTTTATTGGACCCTCCAATTTTTGCATAAATTAAATCAGAATTACTCGAACCAAGGCTTTAGGTGTGAAATAGTAGGAGGTAGAGGTTGGGCCCACCTAGTTTACTTTTGTAGTAAACTCGGCCCTTTTTGGCTAGTATTTATAGGTTTTAAAACAATTTGTTGGGGATCCAGCTACCCCAAAACCATGTGTTGGCTCTAGTGGGCGTATGCCTGATGTTGGGTATACCAATAATATCACAGAAGGTGCTGTATATTGCCATGCTGGTGGCTCAGTTCCTGATTCTTCAGAGATGGAGGTCTGAACTTGTACCCTGTTTCCCTAACTAGTGGGAGAAAATGACCAAGGTGAAGGAACAGGGAAGGATGTTTGCAATGAGATCTGGTAATATAAAGGCGTTTGGGACTATTTCAAGATCTTTGGAGAGGAAAAAAGGTTCAGAGGGGGTGAAGACTCTGACCATGGTTAATTAAGCACATATATATATGTGTGTGTGTGTGTGTGTATATATATATATATATATATATATATATATATGAGGCAAAAGGACGTCTTCAGGTAACGTGGCAAAAAGACAAGGCGAACCCATTGGATGGCGCGAATTTCTTCATTTCATGCCCGACACCAAAACCGCCATGACACGTTTCAGCCCGGAAAGGGCCTTGATATATTGAGAGAGGTTACAGAATTGTGGTAGCCAGGTGAAAAAATCTTTATATTAAGTAAAACAGGAAGGATGAGTCTGAATGTGTTCATTGATCTATTTTATATTTTGATATAGGGGAACAACAATTACAACAGTTTATATGGTATAAACTGTACTGGAAAGTATGTATTGAATTTTCAATAGTATGAATTGGATGTATTTTTCTGTGATATGTATTTATGATTTGGGAAATACATGTGTTGAACCTTGGTACGTTTAACATAAATTGAATTGTAGTTTCTTCACCTGCTTATATAGTTTCTAGTGGATAGTGTATGACTCAAATTTGACAACTTCATATCACATAAGGATTCCTTCTGCTTATAAAAGCTTATGTGTTATCTTTATTTTTATTTCAACTCTGATGAAGCAATAGGATTTGTGAAACACGTCGGTGGGCATTATTTCTGTTTTAATGAAGTGAGCCCGGTTGGATGTAACTCGGCTAGTGTGCCCCAATTGGGTCCAGAGCCCTTGGTAGTAATCTTAGAAGACTTACCTATGTCAGCTACTGAATCAATTCCTATAGTGCTGCCCTCAGCACCATCACCACCCCCCATTGAGACTCGGTTGACCCAACAATCACAGTCCAAAGTAAATTGTGATTACAAGGAAAAGAAAATCGGGTGGCGTACTTCTCACTGTACAACAAACTAGTAAAGTGACAAAAACAAGAAGTACTGCTCGCGGCAAGATAGGTCCCGTTAAAGAAGTAGCTGTCGGTAGTCCAAGTACACCCAGGAGCCAGTGCCCCATCGTGCATTCTCAAGCTGAGCTGGAAGATGGTATACTGGCGAAACTTGAAGGGAAGTTAATAGAATTGCTAAAACCTTTATTAAATAAACTTGTAGATATAGACACTCGCTTAAACAACATAGAACAAAAACTCCTCTCATCAGTTAGTCAACCATCAAATGGAGGCTCAACAGTTCAGGGTGATCAAGGAATACGTTTGGCTGTCGACTTGAATCGGCCCCCAGTCATTAATGATGCCCTCACTAATGCAGGCTCACAGGCTCCCACACCAAACATTGCAAATATTCAACCAGCACAAATTAAGCTCGCTTGGGCAGGAGTAAAACTAGGGGGAACTCACAAGGGCTTAAATAGGCGGGGCTTGGCCGCTACTTATGGTAAGGGACATCTAAATTTACAGTTGTGCTTGCAAATGTACCACCATTACTATCTAACTCTGAGGAACATTGGACCACCTTAAAAAATAGGGCACTCCATTGGCTAGATACTAAATGGGACTGGGTAGGCATTTGTTTCAGGAGTTTAAAATGATTTGTAGGGTCCCCTGGATAGGGAAATCGAATAAAACTAGCGGGGATGATTGCATAGTTTGGAATTTTGAGTCTCCCGACCTAGTTAGAACAATCTTAGAAAGAGGAGGGGCAACGCAAATGGGTAGAGAGGGGATTCATATTTTACCTTTGGGCTTTTTCTATCGCTACCCCCGACTGTACCTATATATACATGTAACAACCCAACTATTTCCCAAACCCAGGGAAGGTACGAATATAATGTCCCGACCTTCAACCGTTTTGATCAGGCCTTCTCAGATTTAGATACACAAGACTGACAATTGGATAGGTTGGTCAGCGCTAATGGTCATGAGGGGAAACCTTTAGGGAATATACTAGCCCACCGATCAATTGTCAGAGCGATGGAGCAAGAAGTACAGGAACCTATAACTACACACCTAGATATTCTAGTTGATCACCACCCACAGGTAGAGGGTGCCATGGGACCTGTACCAGTCACTAGTGTTGAAACACCTAAGAGCTCACATAATCGCAAAGGAAGCCAAAATGACTCCGACCTTCAGATTTTGAGTTGGAACGTTGCAGGCCTTGAGCCGAGATTAGCTGATACAAACTGGATGCATATAATATCCGCCCAAGACATTATAATGTTTCAGGAAACATGGGCCACACACGATCTGCATATAGAAGGATATCATTGCTTTAGCCTGACAGCACCTAAACCAAACTATGGGCGCGCATCTGGAGGTCTATTTATTGGGATCAGGATAGCCTCTGGAGGGAGTATCAAGGTGATATCAACTAATAGTTTCAATATACAGATATTGGAATATAAAAGACAGGTTCCACTCTACCTAATTAATTTTTTAACAATGATTTTTATTCTGTCCCAAATAGGAATTTTATCGAGCTTTTTAAAATTATTTCAAATTTAGATAAACATCAAGGCACTGATGGCTGTATTGGGATTCTCTTAGGAGGGGACTTCAACGCTAAAGTCCCGATGGATCACAAGGATATGGATAAATCATACGCAAACCCAGCAGTACGAAGGGATTTCGAACTTTTCTTTTCTTAGTGAACAGATCCTAAGTAATGTAATGGATTTGATTCAATCCTCCACAAACCAGCGGGTACCGACTTTTAGAGGTAGGGACTGTTTTTCAATTATTGATTTACATCTTCGTCTCACCTTGTCTTGCAGATCGCCTAATAACCGCTGAGGTGCATGCAACAGATTTTGGGGATCATAACCCTCTGACAGTGGTATTAAGACTAGCATCCTGCCCAGTGTATACCCTCTTTAATGGGGCTAGGGATGTTATCCCATCAACAGACAATCTGAGGTTGAAGTGGAAGGGAGTAGACAGTGGTAGAATAGTTGAGACTGTGATAGGTGAGTATCCGCACCTAATCACTTCATGTTTATCAACTAACTGCCTAAGTACAGTTGAGGATTTCACTAAACTCTGCTCTGTGATTAGATCCCTCCTGTTAGTGCCATTATCCCAGGTTTACAAAGAACCGAGATGGTTTGACCAAAAATGTCCAGAGGCAAATAAAAACTTACCTAAGGCATTAACCTCCAAACCTAGGTGCCCCATGGAAGTAAGAACGGCAAGGAAAATGTACAAAATAGTAATTAGAGAGCGGAAGGATATTGTCCTGGGGGAGCGCTGGGAGGCACTAGCTGATTCAGCTGGGGGAAAGAATGGCAATTCATTCTGGTCCGCAGTTAGGGACCTGCGTAATATGGGCCAACAATTAACACCAGTCAGCTGTGCTATCTCCAGCGACTCATGGGAGAATCACTTCTCTAAAATCTATGCTACGCCATTACAAGGCACAGACCACTATGTGCAGGGACATCTCTGTTGCCTACAGATCACGCTGCTGGAGGTAGAAGAGGCTATTGCACAGAGCCTTGGCAACAAGGCTCCCGGCCCCGACGGGTTACCCATTGATATAATAAAGTGGAAACCGGAATTTTGGGCCCCAATTCTCTTGAATGTTTTTAATAGCTTACCCCAAGCTCCCATGCCGGATACCTGGGCAACGAGTATTATTGTCCCAATTTTTAAAAAGGGGGATAGATCTGATCCAATTAATTATAGACCAATTTCATTACTCGACAATACATTAAAGATCTTGGGTCGAGTGACATATAACAGGGTCCTTGAATGGACAGAGGAAAGCGGAATGTTAGACCCATGTCAATTGGGCTTTAGAAGCAAGGTTGGCACGATTGAACAGTGCTTGAACCTTAATCTAGTCATTAACAAATATAATATCGCCCGATCCCCCCAGTTTATTTAGCTTTTATGGACCTATCTCCGCCTTTTATTTAGTTAATAGGTCCAAACTTTGGTCTATTTTGTTGGATTATGGCCTAGATGAATCCCTGGTGCATTTCCTGGCATTTTTACACACAGACCTAAAAGCACAAGTCACGATTGGCGTGGATGGGGAGGTTTCTGGTGCCATTAATGTAGGAAGAGGAGTCAGACAGGGGTGCGTTTTGGCACTCCTGCTTTTTATTATTTATATTAATGGGCTGAGCAATTCCCTGAAACAGACGACCCCAGACGTCCCGAAAGTTAATGGGAAATTATTACCGGTACTCCTTTACGCAGATGTAATGTAATGTAATGTGTATACTTGTAAATGCGCACTATTGCCAGCCGGCGTCCTGGCACTGTATACCGCTGGGGAACCCATCCTGGCTTTCCCTGTGGGATGGTCCCTGCTGGGAATCCCCAAGGTGGAGCCAGGCATCGATGGGGCCATTGTGGAGATTAGGCAAGCTAATGCCCAGAGTTTCCGAGTGGGACCCCTGGTTAGAGTAGGCACCGAGGCGAGAATTATCGAGTCCGCTGACCCTGGTCCACGACCCTCCCACGTCGGGAATCAAACCCTGGTCCCGGGCCGACTTCTGCTTCCGGGTCTGCCGCCTCTAACCTGTGATCCACACCACTCCCCTTATGGGCCGCACCCCTAACTCGCTGCGTATTCTGGTTAAGAACTTCGTACTGTAAATGGACGGTCTGGACCGACGCGTGAATTTAAAAAAATCGTTTATCATGTCATGCGGGCCAGGGAAACGCCAGCTCAATTCTATATTAGTGGGGAATGACAGATTAATTTCCACCCGTATGTTCCCATATTTAGGGATGGTCTTTGCTGCGAATGGCTCGTGGACTGGGCATACGGCCCACTCCACGAGCAAGTTCTCAAAGGCCATAAACTCAATTCTTAGTCTCCCCCGTCCAAGGCAAACAGATGCTATTAAGGCTTTTTAAAAAGTTTTAAAACTACAATGCGTTCCAGTGGTCACGTATGGGGCTGAGATATGGGGTCTGGCGAGAAATCGGTGCATCCAACAGGAAGCTGTTGGGTGTACCGATTTCCACTTCTGAGTATATCTGCCATAGGGAATTAAACTTGAATTTCATTTGTGATTTCATTAGGGCAAGACCAGCGTTATTTTGGCTCTCAGTTTGGAGGAATAAATCAGCCAGTTTGACGCAAGAAATCATAAGTGATTGTCTTAAGTGTGATAAAGGAATGGATATCCCTTGGCTCTCAGGTGTTTACAAAAGCTTATGTAGTGTGGATAAAGGCAATCTCTTTCTAGAACCAACTAGAGTTGACCTATCCCATAAGAATGATTTGAAAAAAGCACTTCATGCACTTTATAACTCAGATAGGATTAATAAGGAATCTAAGAAACCCACAGTCTCTAACTATATGGTTAGGGAGCTGTATAGGTATCCCTTACCAATATACCTCACTTTGCCGATGGCAATTTGGGAAAGAAGCCTTCTATTTCGATTAAGGGCGGGAACCGTAAGATTCCTACTGAGTTTTCCCTTGGGATATCGGCCAAACTTAGGACATATACCATGCCCCTGTGACGGAGTGAGCGCACAAAATGATTTGCACTTCTTCTTTTTTTGTAAATATTATTCAAAATATGTAAAATGGTTTTTAACTCCGTTTTTTAAAAAACACAGACCCATTTCCTTGGGGGAATCTTATCAGATGCAGCTTTCCTTGGACACTGATGAAATAGTTTTTCGCACTAGCACTTTCTTGAGAACCGCTATCCGAGCCCGCAAAATAATGGACAACCCTTGATTCTCTGTTTCATAACAATTGTTACAATCATCTAATGCCTATTTTGTAAAGTTTTAAGGATTTTAGAACATCATTGTATAAATGTGACTTGCTTTTATGAATTTTTGAAATTTGAATAAAGATTTATGAAACTGAAACTGACACTCCCAGTTCACCAGACACTAGGGGATCCTCCTCAACGGGCGGCCCATCAGGACAGCCTAGGCTCCCCACCTGGTGTTCCCTTAAAGAACTATCCAGGCTCTGAAACTGGGTTTCGGGCACCTTGGGACATGCAGCCCCACACTCACTCTTTCTCCACAGAGACAGGATGTGAGTCCCTACACCCCTCCCTCTACAACGGGACCTAGCTGGGCTACTCTGAACCACTCCCACCATTCTGGGTTGGAAGATACCTGAGCAACTCCCCTCAGGGTCACTCCCTAATGCCTCTCCAGACCCTCTGGAGTCCACCAATAGGTCTGCCTCCAATGTTAGTTCCCTGGGGTCAGAGAACTCACTCTCCAACAGGTGTTGGCACAGTCTGGAAAACAGGGACTTACAATATGCTCTCCTACAATTGGATCACACATCCCCCCACAGGGGTTAACCAAACTAACCTTCACCTCACCAACCAATGCCTCGCACATGTACTCCACACCACTCTCCTGAGATTGGCACAACAGTATCTGACTGTCTCTGTCACTCAACCCACACTCTTCTGGGCGGTCTTCACACTCACATACCAGGACTTCAACCTTGGGGGAACCCCTCTCCCTGCATCTCTCATCCAGAGTCAGTAGAGTGTACCTCCCACCACTAGGTTTTTTATTTGGAAAACAAATTTGCACCGGGCATAGTGCACAATAATAAACTGTGTAGCAGTTAGACCTTAGAACCGTGATCAAATTATACAACCAATACTGATGTGATACAAAAATATACCTTTTTTATTTCACTTCTTTTTTTCTTCTTATAAATTATTTCAAATATTATAAAAAACATACATACATATAATCAATTATTTTTTTCCATAAAATACACATTCTAGATCCTTCTCTATATACATTTAAACCACAAGTTGTTGCAAAGTATGATATACCTGTGAGGTATAAATGCCTTCAGCTAGTAAGCAAAACAGTCACAGTTGATCTAGTACAATATATCTAAATCTTGTTCAATTAGACACAAAACATATGTCAATTTCAAATAAACTGATCGCAGTTGTTGATTGCCAGATACCACATATGCACTGATTTTCAGAAGACACTGGTTACAGATCTTTACTATTATCAACACGTTTCGACAAAAGCCTTCCTCAGGGTTTTCATACCAGTGGCTTACTAGGATGGAAAAAGATGTTACTTCATTTTATTATGCAAAATGCTATAATGGTCTATGGTACAACTGCAAACTACAATAATAGCATTGAGATGTCTCATTAGAGACTATCACCCTCCCCTATATACATGGTCAACAAGGTCCGAAGGTTCCAGTTCCGCTGTAAAGTGCAACAGTATTTATTAATACAGCACTTGTGAACATATAACATACACACTCTTATAACACCCCTAATGTGATATTATTTGTCAAAAAAGTTGATACTACACAGATGTAAATTAGTTCTTAGTTTTTCCCTTTTGGGTTTATATACCTGGCATAGATGCCAATCATCAGTTTAACATAGATACTAGTCTTATAGACAAGCTGTTATTTCTAACTCATGCTTTCAGTCATCTTTTCAAGGTTGTTGGTAATTTAGTGATATCGCGGGATATTATTTTCCTAGGTTTCTCTTTATGCCTCTGCTCCAGTATGCTGGAATTTATGGGGCAAAGAGGTATGTTTCTATCTGTAAATATACTCCATTTCATTTTCTGATGACCCCTGACATCTTTGTGCTAACATTTATATACACATGACTGCATTTAATGGCTCCTTACCAGATCTATTTGGTTCACTTTCCTCACTTCAATATATGTATCTACTCGATCAAGGAATTTCAGTGTGCTCGCACTCAATCAATATCGGCATGTCACTGCAATGGTAAAATACTGTATATTAAGTAATTTTTCTATATATGGAATCCTGATTAATATACCTATTAGTTACTTACCCAATCTATTGTTATTATGTCCTTTGATTGCTTGTGTTCCAACATGGGATTCAACATAAAATCAAGTGAATTGATTCATGGAATTTGAAGAATATATAATATTGCTGTAACGATAAATTAATCTCTATTACCTATAGAACCTTATAATTTTCGATATCTAACTATACTACAAGGAGACTGTTGAAGGGACAAACAAAATACTCACCTCTTAGATTATTGCCAGAAGCTTGATGAATCAAGTAGTAACATCCAGATATTTAATTGATATATATGTCTGAAATTATAATGAATCGGACTATATTAGATTCAATAATTCTCATATATATCTCTCCTGAACATCTAAAAACACATGGTGGAGAATATACTAACCTCGATAGCTAAAATCAATCTATGTTCACCGGATGATGTTCTAAATCTCCATATCTCAAAGCCTTTAGAGTACGTAGGAATGAAAAATTATATATCCTAGTGAAAAGAGAAAGAAAATGGAGCTGATAGATACAGCCATGTGTCTATCCCATATTTTACTTCTATTTTTTCTTTTACGTTCAATTGCGGCCACCTATTTTGGAAATCACAGTCTTTCTGTGGTCCAGCACTATATCTAACATGCATCAAGTTTTCTTACTTTTTTAACTTGGATTCAACTCTCTATCTGTTCTACAATGATCAAACATTATACACTAAGGTCGAACAAGCCAATCAAAATGGATTGCATGACACTATGTATTTTTCTCTCTACAGTGTGACCTTATTAGTCTACCCAACAAGCTGTCAAATTGCAAAATAGCGATAAAGATGGAGACAACTTTAATTCATCCACTACAATGCTCAATCATTGAGGAATTCACCATTTGCAAAATGTAGGCAAAGAATTGTACGTCTACTTCTCCTCGGATGTAGTATAGTGTATAGCTCTCCTATCTGTAAAAAAATTCCGCTACACAGAATAGGGGCAATAGACTAATGATTATAGATCCTACGGTCTAGTATTTAAAGATAACAACATATAAACATTTTAAAAATGGGGGAATGTATGCTCAATATTGTACAGGCGCGCCGACAAGGATCGCTAATTTAAGTTTTATATCCTTAACTCCTTAAAAGATAGTAGCTTGTAACTTGTATATTACAGCCAGTGACTCGTGCGATATTATTTAAGTGAACGGTCAACAGACTCAAAGTTAATCGTTCTCTTAACTTACTACCTTTCCAATATTATGCAGGCGCTTCGTCAAAAATAGCTAATTTAGGTTTTATATCCTTGACTACATTAACTTATCTATTGCAGTCAATGACTTGTTCGATATTATTTAAATAAACAGTCAACAGGCTCAAGGTTAATCACTCTCTTACCTTCCAAACTTGACGCCGATCCTTGCAGGCTCTCGAACCTCACTACGATATTTCGGAATACAAAGTGCACCCGACCAATTTCTCCATTAAAATAGCCTGACGTAGCGTGTATACGTTACGTAATGATGACACTATTGTGCCCCCTAGTAAGCTGCAATATGTAAATGGATCCGCCATGTTGGGTATACTAGTTAGCAATTAAATAATTATTATCTATGATAGTTATTGTTTTGTGCGCCTTAGTCGGTTGCAAATACATAAGTGGATGCTCCAGTCCTGGCTGGGGAGAAAACACCTACCCTCCTCTTTGCTGACGACACCCTCCTGATGTCCAAAACCCCATCGGGTTTACAGAAACTCCTCGATCGTTTTAGTTTGTTTTGTGTCGAGCGAGGGTTAACTATTAATACCACCAAAACGAAGCTGATGGTGCTATCTTCTAAAAAAAAAGGCTAGGAAAGTCCATCTCACCTTAAATGGGGCTGCTTTAGAGGTGGTCGAAGAATTTGACTATCTGGGAGTCAGGTTATGTAATTACATGAAATGGGACTCCCATTTAGCAAAAATGCTGGGTTTCTGGAGTAATCCTGAGGAACCAGCGCCTATCTATTAGTAGGCCAATAGCCCTGGCCCTTGCAGTATATGAGGGAAAGGCGCTATCTTCGGCGGTTTATGGTTCTGAATTATGGGGAGGAGAGGACACGATGGATTTGGTAAGAGCTGAGAATAAGTTTCTGAGAGACTTAGTATCGCTCCCCTACTCGACCCCTCTGAAAACCCTTTTTAATGACATGGGCAAGCGATCAATTGCGGATATAGTACGCCTCCGCCCCTTGCTGTTCTGGGTGCGCCTGAGAAGGACACCAGAATTGGCAAATTATGCCTTGGTGTTAGACGAGTTGATCAACCTGAATGCCTAAAAAAAAACAAAGTGGCTCAATAAATTACGACAAATGGTGATGAATCTAGGCATGGCAGAATTTTGGGTTTCCCAGTCACCTCCCCACAAACAAATTGTTAAAACGTTTTTGGGGGAGTGGGTGGAGGTTGAGGACCTAAAAAATACAAAGTGGGGGCCATTGACTAACCAATGTTTGGACCATAAGCCAACTAGGAAGTTAGAGCCCTTCTGGATTACATTCAAATCCCTAGAGATAGATCCCTCTTCTTGAAGTTGAGATATGGTATACTCCCCCTGAAAAAGCGGGGTGGAAAAGAGCGAGGGATCATGATGCCACTTGTCCAGGCTGCCCATGAATGAAAGAATCTCTACCTCATTTTTTGTTTGCTTGAGGGGCTTACAAGTCCCCTAGAGTAAGATGGTTAAAACCTGTGTGTAGAGAGATGGGTGTTAGAGATTTTAGGATTGCATTACGTATCCTTTTAACTGATACAACTTCCATGTTTATTGTCTGTGGGGTTGCAAAGTATCTTTCTAGCGCTTGGCTTATACGGTCTAGGCTACTAGATAATATTAAAAAATAAAAACTCCCACTTTATGTAGATATATGAACATTATTGAAAATGCACTTTAGCCCTCTGTAATTATTCTTTTTTACTGTATAGAGCTTTTTTAATTATTTTAAGATTAAATGGATGTAATACTTTGTACATTGGTTTTATGTTTAGTAAATGTCTGTACTTTTATGATATGAATATATCGAATAAAGTATTACAACAATAAGTGGATCCGCCATGTTTGGTGTACTTAACTTTCAATAAACTAGTTATTAACTACGTTAATTATTCTTTTGTTTAGCGCATATCTAGAACTAAAATATTATTCAAACAATGCGTATCTGTATTACGCGTTATTATAAGTGTTGATTTTTAAGAAGACACTTTTTCTCAGAAAATATTTATTTTGGCTAATGACTGAAGCCAAACTAAAGCATGCCAGAGCATATATGTGTGACAAAATGATAACACTTCTGTCTGCCTTAGTCAAAGACACCAATGTCCACCTTAGTCAAAAACGCTATGTTAGTATAAATGATGCAATGATAGAGTTAATATCTTCCTTAGTAAAAGATGCTAATGCCTACCTAGATCAAAAACGCTATGTTAATGAATCTGCCATGTTATATATACTGGCTTTCAGTAAAATACTTCTTTCCACTGATAGTTTATTAACTGAAATCAATCTTTAGAGATGATACTAAAAAGTTAAAGGCTCACCCTATATTTCTATCTGTGTAGATTATGATCACAGATGGTCATGACTTAGATCAATTTGATATTAAAGAGAGGCTATTTATTAATATGAATGACACTAACAGAATTGATGTTAACTGTTTACTTAATAAGGTGCTATAATTACCTATTTTCCCTAGTTCGGTTGTGATATATATATAGTGCCTATGCACGCACATGTCATGTGTATATAATGTTTACCCAAGACAGCAATATATGGGGCGTAGGACCATCCTGTAAGGGCCTACATTTTATCTAGTTTGCAGCAATTATGTTATATCAGTGGATCCAAAAATCAAAAATTATGTATATTACCTAGACATTTGCTTTGCTAACTATGTTGAAACAGTGCGTCCCCCTTAATATGAGACATAAGTCCCGCTAAATTACTTTCATATTATTCCCACCACTGGGACCATGAACCCCTGTGTCAGTTTCCCTATTCTCCTCAGGGAAACTGCACACTACTGGGGCTTGAACCTCCTGGTGTATGTTAACCCCCTCCTTCAAGTCAGGCGCCACAGATCTGGGTGTATGTACTGCTCCCTCAGCACTAGATAACCCAATTTTGCTGGTACCATCTGAGCTGGATTCCACCTCCAACTCAGCAAAGCTCACTTCCTGAGCTACACACTTTTCTTGTTGCTGGGCTGAGACACTCATGGCCTCAAGCCTCTCGAGCTCCAAATCCAGCTCTCTCATTCTTAACTCATGCTCCATTGCATTCTCTTTTTCTTTAGAGCCAATTTCCTATTCTCTAACTCCAATTGTGCACCCAACTTGAGCATAGACAGCTTCATTTCATGCATCCTACACTCCTTCCTGTCCTCTAACTCTTCTGGGGACAGGCCTTTGTCAGAAACACTGCTACCCACTGGGGAGGTTGCTCTCCCCCCCCCCCCTGGACCAAATGGCCCCTCCAGCTGCTCACCTGCATTCTCAGCCCCCTCCTCATTCTCAGGGGTATTCCTTGCTTCAACCCAGGCCCTCAGAGCCTTTTGGAACGCATCCTTCTTGGAGAGACCGGTCATTGCAACTTTAACTTTCCTGTAGAAGTGCTTTAGCTGTTTTACATTGTAGCATTCCAGTTTCTCCTCTTCCCACTCGTAATCAACAGATGCTATGGATGCTGCTTTATCCATGGTGGTTAAACTAGGCAGTTCTTTGCAAAAATAGAAAATCCCAGGAAAAACAATCTACCAAAGTATGTGGTAGTGTTTGGTCTGCACTCACTAGTAGTGTTCACCAATCACTCTACATGAATCACAAATGCAAGTCCAAATCCTCACAGCTGATCACCAATGTTAGATTTGGGGGTCTCTATTTGGCAGAGGTAGGTACCTTTGACAAATAGGGACCCTTGCGTCTAGTCAGGGTAAGGGGGTACACTCCTAAAATAACCCCTGCTCACCCTCATGATAGCTTGGCACGAGTAGACAGGCTTATCTCAGAAGCAGTGTGTAAAACATTTGTGAACACATACAGTAACCCAGTGACAACACTACAGATGGACACCACACAAGTTGTAGTATAAGAATAAGTATTTTTATATAGACTTAACACAAGACCACAAACGACAAAAATCCACAATACTGTACTTAAAAATTGTAGAAATAGTTCAGTTTTCTTAAGAAGTAAAAATGCGACACTTTGAGTTCAATGTAGCTTAGGATGAGTTAGACTATCCAACAAAAGTGTTGCAGGGAAGGTGATGCGTCGGTTCCTTACACGCAAGAACGATGATGCGTCGGATACCTAATGATGTGTAGGGGATGCGTCAGTTCTTCTCTGCGAGGGGAGGTAATGCATCGGTTTCTTACTGCACTTCCGTGGGGATGCAACAAGCAGGGCTGTGATGCGATGAAGATCCGGTACAATGAATAACAATGGCGTCTTCCCTTGGTTACGACACGATGCGTGCTCGCCCGACGGCCGTGCGGTGACTCAACGATTCTTCTGAGCTGCGACAGGCCCTGTGACATGCTTCCTGGTGATGCGGTAGTAGTGTTAGTTGGTGTATCTAAAAATAGATCATTACTGCAACTACAAGAATCAAGAGCACAACTGGAAAAGATAAAAAATAATTTGTTTTTGCTAAGGTGAGAGCTGTTAGGAAAAGTCGAGATGCAATCATTTTTAGTGCATCAGCTACTACATCGATAGTTACCATATGCACCATGTCTTCCAAGACAATCTGAATAGGGTGATGAGGATGTATCAAGATCCACCAGGATGTGAGCTCCCCTGGAAAGGAATATTGTGTCTGCCTGTGGGACTAGAAATGCTGCTACTGTTGTGCATATCTTTTTCCAAATAGTGTCAGGGACAACTGAGAGTACCTGCAGTGGAATGAAGCTTCGCTGAACCCAAAAGTCTTCTATTTCATGACTTTCTTTAGAAAAAAGAAACTACAATTTCATCTTCCCTTCATTACAGCAGCAGCGGCACTGCTGTCCGGCCTTTATAAGATCATGATGTTCTTTGGTGGTGGCGTAAATGAAGCTGATTGGTCTCCAACAGCAACAAAAATAATAATTAAAACAGAAAGATGCAGCATTAAAGGGGAAGTTAGAAATATGAGTATAAAGTACTTACCATTGCCCTTCACTGAAACAATCTTGGAGTCCCTTTCAAACAAGTATTTCTTTGAAAAGTTTGTTGCTGCATTTATCAGCTTCATCACTTGGCTCACTCTGTGTATGATGTTCCACATCATCAGCAAGGTCTCATTGATGTAAGAATTTTGTTTTCATTAAATCTCACTAACATGTGAAATTATGTGAAGTGGTGGTAGTTCGGAATATCGAGTAAGAAATAGCTTGCTAACTTAAAATAACCAAAATTTCAAGAATAAAATAATAGACAGGTAAGTACACAGAGGGAGGTATAGATTTACTTTTCTTAGCTCCAGTTCTACCTACCTTGAAGATATATATTATCAATGTACATATATGTAGAGTTAGATATAGAAAATCTATACATACTTATCTGTTGTTATATTTATCCTAGATATTTTGACTATGACACTAAGGTTACACCATAGTCCATGTTTGATATTCCGGACCCACACCTGTGAAATTCTACCAAATTCACAATGCAATATTTAGCCTGAAAAAAGAACACAGGGGCCTACCACTAGTTCAATAGTCACTCTATATTTAGGCAACGAGAATTGCTTGGAGGAACAAATGTCTAAAGTCAAGATATTTTCCACTCAACCAGTCTCCACCAGAAAAATAGCTGTGAAATGTCAGGATTGCAATGTTCATGTAAACTCATGGGTTTTGCGAGTAAAATGAAAATGTTTGCATAGGCCTAGTCTCGAACCAATGTCCTTGTGAGTCACCTTCATGGTGCCTGTCTCTAAAGACTTCAGGACCTTTCGCAATAACTGAATTGGATCCTACTGGTTTACTGAGTAGGCAGTGCCCCCAATGGCCAGGTTCACTGGAGTTATACGAAAGGAAATGATCAGATTATGTGGACGGGCTGACTAAATTAAGCAGCAACAAAGTGTAAATTATTCAGCGCAATGAGGCACTTTTTGTTATAGTATTACTCCATTATTTTGTCATTTTAACACATGTTAACACTGTCTGACATTCTTTTTTGATAAAATCTGACAGATTATGCCGCAGATAATGGATTGAGTGGCAAATGCTGCAAATCCATACTTACCCACCAAATAGCATAATTCCAATGGCCTTAACTGTAGCCTTAGCAAGCAGTACGCCTATGCAAATCCCAGAGAAGGTAAGATATTGCTTGAGGAGTAGTTGCAGTCTATATACAGTTACAGATCCTGTCTAGTTTTGATCTACAAGTGCATTTGGTTTTGGGGCAGATGGTGTTTTTCTGGTCCCCAAACAAAACATTATGAGTGAAGTCTTGATTAGCCCAAGGTAAGCAGAGCTTGCATGTACAAGTGTTCATTTCATTAGCACTGGAATATTCAAAAAAGCTGATCACCACTAAATCAATTGCATTTGCACAACGGGAGTGTGGCGTATATTAGCTGGTACTCGGCTCCTATGAAGTTGCTGCCATTGATTGCCATAAAACGGCTACCATTTCAGAAAGAGGCCTGAGCCACATATCTCTCACAGCTTCAAATGTAAAAATGTTTGTGTACAGAGTGACACCCTCTTGAGAGTCTGTATGCCCACGGTTGCTTGCCTATGTGCAATAGCACTCAATCTTAGTTTTATTTGATATATGACCACAATCTGTGCATAACCATGGTAGTACGTATGATTATCGTCTACAAAAATATCGTCTGACATAAATATTGTACCAGAAAACAGGGTCGGACTGGGACAAAATCCAGGTCCGGGCACCAAAATAAAAGTGGCCCTCAATAGATAGCTAAAATTGTAGCCCATTTTTCCAAATTGGGGCAGTTTGGAACTTGTAAAGACATGGGTCGGAACTCACAAAGGGGCTTATGGCTCGTAAAGTTACGAGTGCGGAGTTGACATACTCAGGGTGGTATCTTCGCACTTGGGCGGACTCTCCATACTGCAGTGCTTAGTAAAGAGATTCCACCCGAGTGTGGAGATCCGCCACAAGTGCAGACACTCCTCACTTGTAACTTTACGAGTTGTAAGTCCCTTCGTGAATCGGGTCCATGCTGTATAAGTGTTTTGCAATGTATGGGAGACTTGATGCATTTGTGATTGGTGCAGGCAATGTTTGAAATCAACAGTAACAAGCCTTTGCAATGCAATAGGTCTCGCATTAGGAAAGTTTGAGCTATTGGTATTGTAAATGACAATTTTTTTATTTATGTGTTGGTTTTGAAAATAGCGAAATTAATAGCTTTGTCATTTACAATACCATAAGTTATAACTTTCGCAAATGTGACACCTACAGCTTTTGTAATGCAATGTGTGTTGTATTTACGTGACTTAGATGTATTGATATTACAAACAACAATTGCTTTTAATTTTTTCTAATAATCCTTAAATAAAAGTTCTTGTAATTTATAATAGCAATAGTTTAAACTTTTGTAAATAACTTTTGTGAAGATTATGTTCGGTGTATTTTATTGTGACCAAAATCCAAAAACAGAAGTGAAATATTAACATATTTTTGTGACATTTGTAATAAAGCTTGAAACATTGATAGAACATATTTGAACCAGTTGTAGTTGAATGGTTGCACAGATTGATGCTGCGGTTGCACAGATTGATGCTGTGGTGGCGCTGAGTGATATTGTGGTGGCGCTGAGTGAGGTTGTGGTGTCGACGAGTGATGCAGTGGCGTTGAGTGATGCTGTGGTGTTCAGTGATGCTGTGGTAGCGCATAGTGATGTTGTGGTGCCCCTGAGTGATGCTGTTGTGGTGCTGAGTGATGCTGTGGTGATGCGATAGATAGATAGAGTGAGTGCGAGCGATAGATAGATAGAGTGAGGGCGATAGATAGATAGAGGGAGGGCAATAGATAGATAGAGGGCGATAGATAGAGGGAGGGCGATAGATAGAGCGAGGGCGATAGAGGGAGGGCGATAGATAGATAGATAGAGTGAAGGTGATAGATGGATAGATAGAATGAGGGCAATAGACTGATAGACAGAGTGAGGGCGATAGATAGATAGACAGATAGATAGAGTGAGGGCGATAGACAGATAGACAGAGTGAGGGCGATAGACATATAGACAGAGTGAGGGCGATAGATAGATAGAGTGAGGGCGATAGATAGAGTGAGGGCGATAGATAGTGTGAGGGTGATAGATAGATAGAATAAGGGTGATAGAGTAATTATGTGGCGTGTAATTATGTGGCACTGAGTGGTATTTGGAGTGTATGTTCCATTTAGTGCAGTGTAAATATATGGCTTGTAATTATGTGTCACTGAGTGGTATTTGGAGTGTATGTTGCATTGAACGCAGTGTAATTATGTAGCATATAATTATGTGGCACTGAGTGGTATTATGAGGAGTGTATGTGTATTCAGTAGAGTGTAATTGTGTGGCGTGTCATTATGTGGCACTGAGTGGTATTGTTTGGAGTGCATGTTGCATTGTAATTATGTAGCATCTAATTATGTGGCACTGAGTGGTATTGTGTGGAGTGTGTGTTGCATTCAGTAGAGGTTAATTACGTGGAGTGTAACTATGTGGCACAGAGTGGTATTTGTAGTGTATGTTGCGTTGAGTGCAGTGTAATTATGTAGCATATAATTATGTGGCACTGAGTGGTATTGTGTGGAGTGTATGTTGTATTAAGTAGAGTGTAATTACGTGGTGTGTAACTATGTGGCTAAAATTTAGAGAGAGACCCTGTTACACCCAGGGGATTAGAGTACTAGTAAGTAGTAAAAAGAAAGGAAATCCCTTGGGGACATAGACTCACAACACACAGTGGTGTTTAGTTTGCACCAATTTAGCCCATATATTAGAAATAGATGTCTAGAAACCAAACAGTGAATTGTATAATTACTCTTTATTTTTTTGTTAAAAAGCCTTATTTGGATTTTTCCGCAAAATTAAAAACAGTACATTACAAATGCATTCATAAACATGTACATTCACATCACATACCATAAAAGATTTTTTTAACCTTTAAAAAGACAATCCTTTACTAGAGGAATTTGCCAATGCATAAAAATAAGAAATACAAAATCATAAAAGGAGGAAAGGAGAGAAAACAGCAGACAATCCTATTTGTCATATATATACATATCAGGGAACATTAATGTAAAACACTACTCCAGGACACACTCTAATTTTGGTGTCTATGGGGTAAGCTCTATCCCTTGATTATGTGAACCGGGTGTCGACGCGTTTCTATGGTTTGAAAACAATCGACCATCTTTTTCAAGACCAAATAGATATGTCTCTCCTATATCAGGCACTGGATGGTTGCCAATTTTGAAGAAATCCTGTAAATAGACATACTTCAATAAGTATTACATATATAGTTAATCCCCCCTATCTTAATACAGTTGCATATATCATTGTTCCACATGATTGTACTCTATTATACTTATGTGGCTTAGAGTGGTATTTATAGTGTATGTTGCGTTGAGCGCTGTGTAATTAGGTAGCATTTACTTAAGTGGCACTGAGTGGTATTGTGTGGAGTGTGTGTTGCATTCAGTAGAGTGTAATTATGTGGCATGTAATTATGTGGCACTGAGTAGTATTTGGCGTGTATGTTGCATTGAGTGCAGTGTAATTATGTGGCACTGAGTGGTATTTGGTGTGTATGTTGCATTGAGTGCAGTGTAATTATGTGGCACTGAGTAGTATTTGGAGTGTATGTTGCATTGAGTAGAGTGTAATTATGTTGTGTGTAATTTTGTGGTACTGAGTGGTATTTGGAGTGTATGTTGCGTTGAGCGCAGTGCAATTATGTGGCGTGTAATTATGTGGCACTGAGTGGTATTTCAAGTGTATGTTGCATTGAGTGCACTGTAATTATGTGCCGTGTAATTATGTGGCACTGAGTGGTATTTGGAGTGTATATTACAGTGAGTGCAGTGTAATTACGTGGCGTGTAATTATGTGCCACTGAGTGGTATTTGGAGTGTATGTTGCATGGAATGTAGTGTAATTATGTGGCATGTAATTATGTGGCACTGAGTGGTATTTGGAGTGTATTTTGCATTGAGGGTGCAGAGTGTGTGAGGGTGCAGAGTGTGTGAGGGGGCAGAGTGTGTGAGGGTGCAGAGTGTGTGGCCTAAAGTAGTTTGAGGGCACAGTGTGTGTGGCCTAAAATAGTGTGAGGGTGCAGTGTGTGTGGCCTAAAGTAGTGTGAGGGCACAGTGTGTGGCCTAAAGTAGTGTGAGGGTGCAGTGTGTGTGGCCTAAAGTAGTGTGAGGGCGTAGGTTGTGTGAGGGCGCAGTGTGTGTGGCCTAAAGTAGTGTGAGGGCACAGTGTGTGGCCTTAAGTAGTGTGAGGGTGCAGTGTGTGTGAGGGTGCAGAGTGTGTGAGGGTGCAGAGTGTGTGAGGGTGCAGAGTGTGTGGCATAAAGTAGTGCGAGGGCGCAGTGTGTGTGGCCTAAAGTAGTGCGAGGGCGCAGCGAGCGTGGCCTAAAATAGTGTGAGGGTGCAGTGTGTGTGGCCTAAAGTAGTGTGAGGGCACAGTGTGCGTGGCCTAAAGTAGTGTGAGGGCGCAGGGTGCGTGGCCTAAAGTAGTGTGAGGGCGCAGTGTGTGTGGCCTAAAGTAGTGGGAGGGCGCAGTGTGTGTGATGGTGCAGTGTGTGAGGCCTAAAGTAGTGTGAGGGTGCAGTGTTTGTGGCTTGAAGTAGTGTGAGGGCGCAGTGTGTGAGGGTGCAGAGTGTGTGAGGGTGCAGAGTGTGTGGCCTAAAGTAGCGTGAGGGCGCAGTGTGTGTGACTTAAAGTAGTGTGAGGGTGCATTGTGCGTGCCCTACAATAGTGTGAGGGTGCAGTGTCTGTGGCCTAAAGTAGTGTGAGGGCGCAGTCTGTGTGGCATAAAGTAGTGTGAGGGTGCAGTTTGTGTGGCCTAAAGTAGTGTGATGGTAAAGTGTGTAGGAGGGTGCAGAGTGTGTGAGGGTGCAGAGTGTGTGAGGGTGCAGAGTGTGTGAGGGTGCAGTGTGAGGGTTCAGTGTGCGTGGCCTAAAGAAGTGTGAGAGTGCAGTGTGCATGGCCTAAAGTAGTGTGAGGGCACAGTGTGTGTGGCCTAAAGTAGTGTGAGGGTGCAGTATGTGTGTGGCCTAAAGTAGTGTGAGGGCGCAGTCTGTGTGGCGTAAAGTAGTGTGAGGGCGCAGTCTGTGTGGCCTAAAGTAGTGTGAGGGTGCAGTGTGTACGAGGGTGCAGAGTGTGTGAGGGTGCAGAGTGTGTGAGGGTGCAGTGTGAGGGCGCAGTGTGCGTGACCTAAAGTAGTGTGAGAGCACAGTGTGCATGGCCTAAAGTAGTGTGAGGGCGCAGTGTGCGTGGCCTAAAGTAGTTTGAGTGCGCAGTGTGTGAGTGCGCAGTGTGTGAGTGTGCTGTGTGTGAGTGCGCAGTGTGTGAGTAAGCATTGTGTGTGGCCTAAAGTAGTGTGAGGGTGCAGTGAAGAGCCCCACATTGTTTAATGTGTACGTCCGCCCCCTGGCCATGTTGGCCCGGGAACGCAAAATTAAACTAATATCATATGCGGACGATACACAACTCATCTTTACCCTTTCTAAAAACACTGTGGCTGACCAAACTAAATTCCAGGAAGATATTATTGCTATCGCAAACTGGTTATCGCAAAACTATCTTCAGTTAAATTCTTCTAAAACTGAGATACTCCTCCTAGGCAAGGACTCACAGAAATGGGACAAACACTGGTGGCCCCCAACACTAGGACCTACCCCCACCCCTAAGGAGTCGGTTAAAAACTTGGGCGTGATGTTGGACAACACACTCTCGATGGAAACTCAGGCCAAGAGAGTGGCTGGTCCTGTTTTGGCCGCCTACGCTCTCTTAAGCCCATTCTGGGTTTCTTTGAGCCACATACTCGGCAGATTATAATCCAGGCTCTAGTCTTATCCCACCTAGACTGCTGTAACGCTCTTTTTCTTGGGTCTAATCTGACAGTGATTAATAGGCTACAGAGAACCCAGAATGCTGCTGCTCGCATTCTGTGTGCACTTCCAAAAACCTGTCATACCTCTCCCATCCTTCGTCGTCTTCACTGGTTGCCGATTAAGCAACGCATCCAGTTTAAAACCCTATGTTTAACACACAAAATCATGCACGGTGTTGGACCCCAGATCTTGCAGGAACTATGCTCCCTCTACGTCCCTACGCGCGCCCTCCGTTCGGCGGACCTGTTTCTTGCCCGTACAATCAAGATCCGAAGGAGCAGAGCTGGTGGCCACTCCTTCAGGTGTCTGGCCCCGAAACTCTGGAACTCTATCCCGTTAGGAGTCCGGTCTACCTCTAGCCATTTGCTTTTTCGCAAACAGATAAAACTTGGTTGTTTTCTTTGATTTAACTTTTCTTTGCTGCTGTGCTGTAGTGCCCTCTGGTATGTTCACAAGCACTGGGACGCCCCGTCGCTGGGGTAGCCATGCGCTATAGAAGAAGATTTAACATAACATAACATAACAGTGTGTGAGTGTGCAGTGTGTGTGTGTGAGTGTGAAGTGTGTGAGTGCGCAGTGTGTCTACAAACAGCTCAGGGGACGCAGCAATATTACGTACCTCCTTCTTAGAAAAATATACATGGAAGGGCTAAGATATCAGAATTAAAGTAACAAAATAGAGAGTATCATCCTTGTGCCCACAGACGTCATACCCCCACCCCGCCCCAGCATGTGTCCTTTACCTCATGCAGTATTTAGTTGGGTGTCCTTTTCGGCTTTAATCTGATATTTAGTTGCCGAAAACTGCAAATGGCCCTTCCTTGTGTACCTCTGAACATATTTTGAATCGGCTTCAGCAAATTACAGAACATTTTACTGCATCTAGTTAATTGATAAGTTTTACATTTTGTTCTGTGTTAGCAAAAAATGACATCTTAAATACTTTCAAAAAGCCTCTCACTCTGCAGAGAAATAAAAGTAAACATCAAACTCCATGTCAAAAGACTAAGCAGCAATTTGCCAGATGTATCACCTGACATTTGACCTCTGTGGCAAGAGAAAAACATGCATCTTGTTGCTCTTTCACCTTCTTAACTGCATCGTGCTTTTTGGGGAGCCGGGGGTTCACTAACAACTCGACATAAATGTTTTTAAAAAACGCACTTGAAAAATAAGCCGGACAATAATATGTGAGATTGTGCTAATTGAGCACCAGCATTGGCCTTGCTGAAAGTGATAAGTCCAACTTACCTTTTTAATCCTCTGAAGATCTGTGCAGCAGGCGCTGCATGGGTGGAGGGTCCAGTAGCTGCAGGAATCCAGTCCTCAACGATGCTTCATGGATGGGGGGCGCAGCTGCAGGAATATGATCCTTGCTTGTGGGGTCCCGGATGGTGCTGGATGCATGAATCCGGTCATTGGTCCCTGGGTTGCACTGAAGGGAAGCCTGCTTAGTAGCTGTTTCTCATGGCTGCCACTCGTTGACGATCTTCGCTGCTGTACAGCAAAGAAGGAAGGGAAAGCCATAGTCCTCTGGGTTACAGCACCTGCCGCACGAATGGAAGCTTCTCCGATACAATAGACAGCAGTCGGTGTGAAATAAAAGGCTACCTCAATCATATCTTTCGGCAGTTTTCACCTCGATAAGATCGTTTTGCGCACCTTGTAGTGACAGGTTTATGTCCTTCAGGAAAGAATCCATTACAATGACGCAAGGATCACAATTTCAATCAGCCAATAAGAATGGCCAAACAATAATACTGGTAGGTTACATAGCTTGACGTTCAGTGCTTGCTACTGTTTATACTTTACATTTACCAAATCTGACAGTTGCACCCTTAAAAGGCGAAAAATTAAAATACTTACAAACGCAGTACATTTAAAAGCACTATGGTATGTTTTAAATTCTGACTTTGTGTTTTCCCTTGCCTTACAATCTTAGCTCCTAAGCTGTCCGGTCTGCATACAGCTGCAGCATGTTCATTCAAGCTGTAAAGGCTGCCACACTAACAGCCCGAGGTTTGTTTGTGGCTTCTTATCCTATGCGTGTTCCCTTGTGTAGCTGCAAGTGGCAGGCGCAGGCTGCTCAGCGCTAAATAGTGCCTGGCAGATGAGAGGCCGGAAAGCGATGTATGAAGCAGAGCTCAGGGAGCTACTCACACGGACCTTTAAGACAGTGAGAGATGCCTGCTGTGCAGTGCCAGCCTAAATTACCAACGAAGGGAGGTAGAGAAAAGAGATAGGATTCCTTCTCCACAGGCACTGATAAATAAACAAGGAGAATCCTACTACCAGTGTGCACCACAGTGATGGGGAACACTCAGTGTTGTGTAAAATACCCCTCACACACCAACAGGCCCCTTGGTGTCATGCTTCATCATCGGGGTCTTCGCACCCCGCTAAGGGGATGCGGCACGCTACGACCTGCGACTACGCGGGAGCGTTGACAAGTAATGACTATGTGTGGTGTGTGTTGAGTGCACGTGAGGGGATTAATGTGAGTGAAGGGTGTGGTGAAAATTAAAAAGTACCTGGCTAGTGGGTGTAGCGAAAAAAACTTTATTCCATACCCCTAGCTGGTGCTGTTAAAAGGTGTGCAAAAGACGAGGTTCAGAGTCTTAATTAGGGACTAGACCTCTGGTGTGCGTCGACATGTTTCGGAACTGGTGTTCCTTCTTCAGGACGGGGCACAACTTCCCAACCCTACTCACGTATTTCTATTAAAAAGTGTGATTCTACTTATTAAAAAGTGATAATGATCTCACGGAGGCTATCAATGTGCCTACAGCGGTATCTTCGGTTCATGCAATTGCATGCCCTGAAAAAAAGGAAAAATTCACCTTTAGTTTGGTTGTCACATAAGACTCGCTCAGACAGGTGCAGTCACCTGGAGCCCCAAACAGTCAAATTGACCTGTAAAAAAGAGGGACATACAAAACACACAACATAAAAGACACACTAGAAGGTTTTTTGTACATGTTTTTCATTTGGACATACTCATTGTCACTGTTGTGAATTGCGTCATGAGCATATCCAGAAACATCAGGGTAGGTAGGTGGATCCACAATCTGTGAGGGTAAAGAAGTGGTTTCAGTACTGTTACTCCTATTACTCACTGTTGGACTCCACACTAGATCTGGATATCAGAGAGTTGTTCTTGTGTTTCATATGCATACTCACAAAATCCGCCTAAATTAGCCTCCTTCTACCACCCTGTGCTGCTCCGCCGTAAATGCGAATGCACGCACTATGGTGGTATATATTGGGGATTCAGGCGGTCTCTCATTCGTTAAATAGCGGAAATCGGATGATGTCCTAAAAAGGTACATCCGTATGCCCGCCTATCATGTCCCTTTGTGCGTTCTCTATGGGGCATGTGTCCTTTCGTTATTGGTTTATTACCGGGTTTCTCAGAAGACCAAATAAGGAGTGTCCGCTTCCCTGCCTATTGCATGCCCAGACTGCAGTTGGTGTCGATCACAGCCCCACTGCGCATGCCTCGTTGTTGAAAAGGTTTCAGAACAGGACGCGCATGCGCTATGGTGCCCTTGGTTTGCTGGTAACAGGCGCATGCGCGAAAGCATCACACTGGTCGTGCGGTAAAGAGGAAATGCTTTCGTTTTTCACCATATCGGGAAGCTGTTTTTACCCCCATTCTTGGTCATCCAATGTTCGCGCATGCGTGTTGCATGTTTTTTAAGCCCTGATGTTCTAGTCAAATGCGCACGTGCAGATGTGTCATTCGCACTAATCTCGTGCGATATATCTGGATGGATGTTGCTTTGTTATATATTTCGACCTGTCAAAGTAAGGATAGGCGAACATAAAAGCAACTTACGTTGCAAAAAAACTACCACCAAGATGGCGTCACATTTTTGGGAATTTCAGCACTGTATCAATGATTTACGCTGGACGGTCATCGAACGTCTACCATCTGACACAGGCCTGTTCCAGAAAGAACAACGGTGGGTGTTTCGCTTGGGAACCCATGTCACAGGACTTAATGATGACATTCCGTGGAGCCAAATTACTGGACTATAATTTAACATCTTTCCATTCCACAATTGATGTAGGTTGAGGGGAATAAGAACCAACCTAATCCTGATATTGTCTTCTGCTCTGGGTATGGTTTAAATAGTCATGGTAAAGGAATACGCACACTAATGGACCAACACGGTATTAATATTAATACTCTTTGGCACATGCCCTTTTATTCCATGTTTTTCCGCCCTGACACACAGTAAAAATATATAACAAAGCAACATCCATCCAGATATATCGCACGAGATTAGTGCGAATGACACATCTGCACGTGCGCATTTGACTAGAACATCAGGGCTTAAAAAACATGCAACACGCATGCGCGAACATTGGATGACCAAGAATGGGGGTAAAAACAGCTTCCCGATATGGTGAAAAACGAAAGCATTTCCTCTTTACCGCACGACCAGTGTGATGCTTTCGCGCATGCGCCTGTTACCAGCAAACCAAGGGCACCATAGCGCATGCGCGTCCTGTTCTGAAACCTTTTCAACAACGAGGCATGCGCAGTGGGGCTGTGATCGACACCAACTGCAGTCTGGGCATGCAATAGGCAGGGAAGCGGACACTCCTTATTTGGTCTTCTGAGAAACCCGGTAATAAACCAATAACGAAAGGACACATGCCCCATAGAGAACGCACAAAGGGACATGATAGGCGGGCATACGGATGTACCTTTTTAGGACATCATCCGATTTCCGCTATTTAACGAATGAGAGACCGCCTGAATCCCCAATATATACCACCATGGTGCGTGCATTCGCATTTACGGCGGAGCAGCACAGGGTGGTAGAAGGAGGCTAATTTAGGCGGATTTTGTGAGTATGCATATGAAACACAAGAACAACTCTCTGATATCCAGATCTAGTGTGGAGTCCAACAGTGAGTAATAGGAGTAACAGTACTGAAACCACTTCTTTACCCTCACAGATTGTGGATCCACCTACCTACCCTGATGTTTCTGGATATGCTCATGACGCAATTCACAACAGTGACAATGAGTATGTCCAAATGAAAAACATGTACAAAAAACCTTCTAGTGTGTCTTTTATGTTGTGTGTTTTGTATGTCCCTCTTTTTTACAGGTCAATTTGACTGTTTGGGGCTCCAGGTGACTGCACCTGTCTGAGCGAGTCTTATGTGACAACCAAACTAAAGGTGAATTTTTCCTTTTTTTCAGGGCATGCAATTGCATGAACCGAAGATACCGCTGTAGGCACATTGATAGCCTCCGTGAGATCATTATCACTTTTTAATAAGTAGAATCACACTTTTTAATAGAAATACGTGAGTAGGGTTGGGAAGTTGTGCCCCGTCCTGAAGAAGGAACACCAGTTCCGAAACATGTCGACGCACACCAGAGGTCTAGTCCCTAATTAAGACTCTGAACCTCGTCTTTTGCACACCTTTTAACAGCACCAGCTAGGGGTATGGAATAAAGTTTTTTTCGCTACACCCACTAGCCAGGTACTTTTTAATTTTCACCACACCCTTCACTCACATTAATCCCCTCACGTGCACTCAACACACACCACACATAGTCATTACTTGTCAACGCTCCCGCGTAGTCGCAGGTCGTAGCGTGCCGCATCCCCTTAGCGGGGTGCGAAGACCCCGATGATGAAGCATGACACCAAGGGGCCTGTTGGTGTGTGAGGGGTATTTTACACAACACTGAGTGTTCCCCATCACTGTGGTGCACACTGGTAGTAGGATTCTCCTTGTTTATTTATCAGTGCAGTGCCAGCGCCAGTGCCAGATGGTCACGAGTTATTGTTTATATTTCTATAGTGCAAACTCAAAGCGCTTCACACTGGGACCCTGACGGTTACAGTACACAAGGTTGGGTTGATTTCTTTTGGGGGATGAGGGTGGGGGTTACAGGAGATTAAGAGGGTGGCCAAGAATCACGGGACGTTCAGCAGCATTGATCGGTTATTTGAACCCTTTATCACGCCCTCCTCCGAGAACTTCCTCCCCCTCCTCCACCGATGCAGGCAAGACGAAAGAGGAAAAAAAACAACAAAAGAAAGCAGGCTTCCTCGCCATGTACTAAGACCGTGGCCCGAAAGTAAAAATTTCGGCATTCTCTTCAATTAAGGAAACTAAACAAAAACAAGCAGAACGCCTGCACTGCATTAATCTCTGGAGGAGAGCCTGATGTCACTGAAGTCCTGGAGAGCTGCAGCCAATCCCGGCGCAGCCCTCTGATGAGGCGGCGGGAATGGCTGAAACTTTGAGCCAACCACAGCGCGGCAGGGAGGTGACGTAGGTGGAGCAGGCAACGTCGTCCCGAGGTTCCCGGGCTGCTAGAGGTGCTTCTAATGGCAATGTTGATGCACTCTCACACGGCGGTGAAGTTAACGGGGTAAGTTCACACACTATAAGAACCTCGGGACAGGAGCGGTAATCTTATCACATACAGCGCTTTCCCTGCAGCGCTTCCCAGTTCTATATACGCAGATTCCACCCTCCCTCCGTGCGCGCGTGTGTGTGTGTGTGTGTGTGTGCGTGCATGAATGCATGCGTGTGTGTGTGTGCGCCTGCCTGTGTGTGTGTATGCCTGCCTGCCTGCCTGCCTGCGTGTGTGTGTCTGTGTGCATGCCTGCGTGTGTGTGTGTTTGCGGGGAATCTGAGGCAGGGGATGGGCACAGCGCCGGCCTGGATGTGCGCGCCCACGAGGTGAAGTCGACGCTCGTGCCCGAGCCCTGTCTCAGATTCCCAGGAGACGGGCGGCTATACTTGTCGAGCTAGACGCATGCTTCGCATGCGTATTCTAGCTCGACCTAAAAACCAGCCTGGCAGACCATACAACAGGCCAACAAACAGACAAAAATCAGCTCACACACTGACCTTGTAACCAAAGAAGGATACTGAGTTCCCCGGGGATCAAAGGGAGGTATGGGAGAATGGAGACAGAACTAAGCTATAGTCAGGGAACTGGGAGTTCCCTTGTTGGAACTAAGGGACCTCACACACCCAGAAATCTAGGTGTCATGCTTCATCATTGGTCCCCTGCTCCTCGTCAGACTGGCGCTGCAATGTCTGATGGGCGCCGTAGGCGCGCTTTGTTGGAGATCTTTTGTTCCAGCCAATAGTTTGTATGCGTGTGAGGGGTCTGGTGGTGGTGTAGTCATGAAGGGAAAGTGAGGTTTAAAAGGAGGTGAGTCAGTCCACAAGGGATTTTATTCGGGTGGCTGACTCCCTTATTAAAAGGGTGAGAGGGGAGAAAGGAACTGTTTGAATGACAGCGGACTGACTCAACCCTCTAAAAGGTCGACATGTTTCATGCCTGTATGGCAATTCTTCAGGACCTCAAAACAAATGTACTACACAGTGAAAAGTAATAAGATAAAAAATTAAAAAGATACAACCTCACTGGGTCAATCAGGGAGCAAGCCAACAGGTCCTACTCTAAGGGGGAACCCTACAATATAACCCGGGAGGGCCCCGCAGTCTGTTCCCGTGGGGCTGTTCGAGGAGGTTAATACCTTGGCATCAAACAGCAGAGGTGGAAAGACCTACCCCCCACGCACGGCGCTCCGACCGGTAGCGCGAAACAGCTGACCTGTCAGACCAGCCTTTTGTGCACTGCCTGATTGACCGGTAGGCCAGTCAGACATAGCTCTAAATATGATTTATAAAAAATATTGTCTCATCGGGTTCAGATTTTTGATTATTCATTCTGAAAGTGTGAAATGTTTTCAATCAATAGCTAGGAAATAATTTTTATACCAAATGATTTTCTTCCACAAACATTTTGGGACCTCATACCCCACGTTTGATTCGGACCCAAAAAATGCCCTGAGAAATGCATTTTTTGCTCAGTATTAGGTCAATTTTGGCACGCTATTCACAGTTTTGGATGTGCAATGGGATTAGCTTGCACAATGGTATTTATGACTTGTTATTTTGCATTATTTTCTCTTGAAGGCACAATTTTGCAGACACAGGAAACAGCATGGAAAAACTCGTGATTGGAGGCGGTTTCCGTGAAACCTGTGATGCACATTTAGTGCAATTTGAAATGAAAAATTTCCGAGCTTGCGTAACGGAAAGTTTCAATTCTATTAAGGAATCAGAGGCGAGGATTAGGCTATTCTTTCTTCTATTTATTCCAATAACAGCCTTAGAAAATAACAGTGAAAAACAATAGGACTTAATTTCCCATGAAGCCTATAGAAAAACAACAATGTTATGTAACAGTCCATTGTCCAATCAGGCGTCTCCTGGGACCATAACAGCCCCTGCTCTGTGCTGGACGTCCTCTTTCTTCCTGCGAAAGCGGACCACCAGAATTCCTAGTCCTGCTTCGACGACTCTGTCCTTGCAGGTAGAAAAAAAAGGAGTCATAAAATCTGTAAACTAAAGCCATCAGCACAGTAGCACAGTAGCACAACCACATTCACAACCAAACAGGAAAACGCTTTACCTACGCTTGACGACACATCCTGATGAGCCCGGGTGGGACCAGGAGTATCCTGAGGGCGGGCTAATCCTCGCCTCCGAGTCCTTGATAGAATTTAAACTTTCCGTTACGAAAGCTAGGAAATTTTTCATTCTATGTCAGGACTCGGAGGCAAAGATTAGGCTTGCTCGAAGCTTATCAATGTAGTGATCACCCACCTGAAGACAGGAAGACAGTCCATTTATCGTAGAAGGTACATATCAGTTCCAGGGTTTAAACAGAAAAAAGGCATTAGGTACTACAATTCCCAGCAGGCAATGGGGCCGGTTCATGCAAGCAGAGGGCGGGCCATACATAAGCACCTCCTACGCCTTAGACTGGTGCTTGACAATCCTTCCTGGAGAAGCCGTCATGGCGGATGGTAATCCCCGCCGGATCCCAGCGAGAAGAACGTGCAGCGTTCCAGCATTCCCCTGAGGACCAGTTTTCTTCACTATTACGGAACCGCATTCTGGACCACCTTTGTTGTTTTGGATTTGGTGCAGGTAATAACGTGTTGAAGCGGATGCTTCGCACCCGTGTCTCCCTGCCTTCCCTTGGAGCCTGTTAACTATTTGTGCCGCCTGACTCATTATAGAAAACGCGCTCGCGTTTTCAATTCCTTCGGCATTCAGTGTTTTTGAATTCGGTGACTTTGCCATTTATTGTTTCCGCATGTTTGTACTTCAGAAACGTGCTCCAGAGGCCCCGATGTTTTATTTTTGTTTGTTCTAGTGTAAGATACAGCGTATTCCTTGCAGCCTAAACATCGGATGCGGAAGTGGGCGGAAACGCATCTTTGTAAGCATTACCGGCTGGTGGTGCTAGTGCGTACAGCACTATATCACTGTGTTGCTCTGCTTGCTATATCTTATTGATTAATCAGACGCTGACTTATCGTATCAGAGATAGGAGAGACTGTGGGTTAACAGTTCAGAAAGCGATCTCCTGATGACTTTACTTTCCATTATGTCTTGCCTGTTTGGACCTCATGATTACCTCACTACTATGAATAGCAAGTTGGGGTGATTTCTTTCATTCGTTTCAGCTTCTGAAATTCTGGTGAGGATACAAATTATACAATTGAGAGTGTGTATTTAGAACTTTTTTCTATTACATCTGTTGTGTTTTCTCATCCTGTCCTGCAGGGCTGTTTTCACTCAAGTGCCAAACTATCTCCCAGATTATGGTTTGGACGAGACCAGAGCAGTAGAAGCAAGTTTATTATTTTATCCCCTTTCTCTTTTGCCCTGAGCTTGATTCCACACAGCAGGATTCCAGTTCCTCTGTTGGGGGTTGCGTTCGGAGGAAGTGGGGGAATTATTCATCATCCATCATCTCGGCTGGTGTCCAGAGAAAGGTTAGTGGCGTTCTTTATACACTTATGCTGCTGACAGCCTGACAATCAACCACCAGAGATGCAATGGAGGCGACTGGTTTGAAGTAAAACCTTTTAAAGGTTGAGTCAGAAGGCCAGTCTGTCGCATTCAAAATGTCCTTCAAACGTGCTCCTAGCAGAAAAGCTTTAGATGTCATAGCACCCCTCGCGGAGTGTGCTCCGAAGACCTTGGTGTCGATGCCAGCCTCAACCATCACCCAACGAATCCATCTAGGAATTTTCAGGGAGGAGACCGCCCAAAAAGACTTCCGCAAGGCAATCAGGAGCTGACGTTCCCCATACGGGCGAACGTCCTCAGTCATAGTTTTATAAGCTCTGATACATCTAACGATGCAGAGTTTGGGACAGTCAGGGAAAGCCGGATAAGAAATAACCTGAGACTGGGTTTTGGTGCGTCGAGACACATGTAAGGTGACGCCCTCCGGTGTGAAGGATCTTCCTGTAATATCCAGGGCCCGTACATCTGATACCTGTCTACAAGACACCAAACACAACAACATACCCAGCTTCGAAGACAGCTGCTTCCGCGACAGGTATTTGTTGCTGGGCCATCCGACAAGAAGTGCAAGACCTTATTAACATCCCAGAGAACCAAGTACCGTGGTTCTTGGGGAAGGGAAAGGTGAATGCCCCTGAGGAGCTTCCGCACCAGAGGGTGGTCTCCCATGGGATGATCCAACACCACTGAGGGTTCTGCCGAGATCGCAGAACAGAACGTATTTATCGTTCTATATGCCAACCCTTCCGAGGCTAGGGAAAACAGAAAATTCAAGATGTTAATGAAATTTGTCCCCATGGGATCCAGACACCAACCCATCCATTGAGACCAGGCTGACTGATAGCGTTTGACAGTGCCCTCGGCCCAAGCCCTGGTAAGGAGCTTTGCAGCGTGGCACAAAAGGCCAGGGACTTGCCATCGAGCCCTGTAATCCGCCATGCCATCAAGGGCAATGAGCTGTTCACTGTCAGGGGATGATGGTTGCCCACTGGATTGAGCAGGAGATGAGGGAGCCGGGGTAGATGGATTGGAGAAGCCCAGGAAAGTTTCATCAGAACTGAAACCAGGCTTGTGTTCTCCATACCGGGGTAATCACCACCAGATCCGCCCCCTGCTGACGGACTTGCGTTGTCAATTGCATGATCATGGTGAGGGGGGAAATGCATATCCCCTCTCTATTATCCAATCTTGAAGGAAGGCATCGGTGGCTGCCGACCCCGGATCCGGCCTCCAGCTGAAGTACCTGGGAATCTAGTAGTCCAGACGAGAGTCAAAGAGGTCGACCGAGAAAGGACTCCACTGGTCCTGCAAGGTCAGGGACACTGGCCTGAACAGCTTCCACATGCTGGAGTTCTGAAGATACCGAGACTGCCAATTGGCCACCTGATTGGCCACTCCCGATAGGTACTCCACAATCACCGACACCTGGTGGGACAGGCAATATTTCCAAAAGTCCTTGGCCAAGTCGGCCAGGGCTTTGGAACGCGTCCCTCCCAGATGATTGCTGTAGCGCACTGCCACTATGTTGTCCATCTTGAGGAGGACACATGTGTGAGCCCTGTCTTCGCCCAACAACGGACCATGAAAGAGCCCACCATGATCTCTAAGCAGTTGATGTGGAGGGAACTTTCCTCAGCAGACCAACCTCCTCCTGTGGTGAACTCGCCACAACATGCTCCCCAGCCGGAGCCGCTGGCGTCAGACTCGAGCACCAGGTCAGGAAGGGAACCAAACATGGTGCATCCGTTCCACGCCTCCATGTGGGAGAGGCACCACTGAAGCTCGTCCCTGACCTCCTCGGATAGAGGGACCTTTTGAACATATGTCAAGCCCCTGCGTAGATGGAATGCTTTGAGCCGCTAAAGTGCCCGAAAGTGCAAAGGGCCCAAAAAGATGACCTGAATCGAGGCTGACAGAAGGCCTACCACCCTGGCGATACTGTGGAGGGACGTTTGCTGCCTGTAAAACAGTTGCCGAATCTCGCCATCTTCCTGGAACGCAGGCTGAGTCGCCTCCATCGAATTGATCACAAATCCTAGGAAGGTGATTGAGCGAGTGGGATGGAGGCAAGACTTTGGTGATTTATGACAAACCGCAGGGATTGGAGAAGAAGCACCGCAGAGCTGCAGCATGAGAGTCTGAGGGCACTGATGCATGAAGAGCATGTAGTCCAGATAGACAATCATCCTCATGCCCTGCGCTCTTAAAGCCTCCACCACGGAATGCAAAACCTTGGTGAAACACCAAGGGGCCGATGATAGGCCAAAGGGAAGCGAAGTGAACTCGAAAGTTTGGCGCCCCATTGGAATTGCAGGAACCGACGGTGGGGAGGGAAGATAGGAACCGTCAGGTAGGAGTCCTTGAGGTCCAAACGGACCATCCAGTCATTGGGATGCAACAGATCTCAAAGGAGGTGAATCCTCTCCATCTTGAAGTGCCGGTAGAAAAGCCATTCGTTGAATTCCCAACAGTTTATCACCGGACGCTGTCAGCCATCCTGTTTCTGAACAAGAAAAATGTTGCTTACAAAGGCTCCGGGGCGGGTTTTGGTGCGGCACATTGCCCCTTTGCTCAGGAGTTCCTGAACTTCGAGGTGTATCAAGGCTGCCTCCTTGCCAGAGAACCTGATCAGAGAAGGAGGAAAGGTCTGAAATGGGGAACCCAAAAACTCTATGTGAAAACCCTGCACGTCTGTAGCACCCAAGAGTCGGATGTGAGGGAACGCCAATTGTCCAGTAAAAGGGCCAACCTGCCCCCCAAGCAAAGACATGAGACAATTATGGAACTCACCGTGGTAGGCTGGGGTACCACCTCCTCTTCCTCCATTACGCTTGCCTCGGCGACTGGAGCGGCCTATGGTGGGGTAGACACCACCAAAACGTGAGGAGACCTGGTATTGTCCCCTCTGGGACTGCTGACCTCTGCCGGAGGCTGTCTGTGAGAACTGGCCAGCTGATCGCCCCCTGCCACTACGGGCCCCACTGAAAACCTGCACATTGAAAATGCGCTTCACCGTGGATTGCGCCTTGTCCAGAGAATTAAACGTAGACACGAACTTGCTCAGTACTTTGACGAACGGGTACCCGAATAGACTGCCCTGTGCCACCTGACCCGCTTCTGTTGTTGCCAGCTCGCCCAACTTTGGGTCTAACTTAAGGAGCGACCTGCGCCTCTCAGTAGAGATGGCGCAGTTTGCATTCCCCAAGAAAATAATGGCCCATTGGGCCCAACTGGACAGTGTCTCAGAGGAAATGAGGGCACCTGATGCTTTGGCGTCTTCAGCCATGTCAAAAGTTTTTAGAAGCGGACCTGTGATGTTTAGTAACTTGTCCTGACAGGCGCGCCAGAACCTGTCTATGCCCTTCTTCGTATCTTTGATGTACTTAATAAGAAAGGTGGCCATCTTAGCATCAATCTCATGGGTCACCACCACCTTCCCTTCTAGGGATGGACATGGGCATTCTGACCTCAGATGTGAATGGACATCCTGATCGAGGGGCTTCTGAAGACGACCCACCACATATTTGACCACCTTATCGCATGGGGACCCACTGCAAAGAGCAGGGGTGCAAGAGATCCTCTGGGTCCAGGAGGTCTGATTGGGCGCCACTCCCTGAAGCTGGGGCCTGGGCTCATTCCACAGAACCTGAGGGAGAGGGGAGCCACAATCTACCCTGGTCAGAATCGCCGTCTGAAGCGCCCTGGGAGTCCTCAGAACGAGGCGGGACGGCACTGGCTCCGGGGTGCCTGCAGGCAGAGGATCAGAGGGGGAAGGATTCGCTGGCAAGGAGGGGGACTGGGTGTACAAAAAGGCCTGCCACAGTCTCTCAAATGCATCAGGATCCACCCCATTGGAGTGGGGGTGTTGGCGCGGTTTCACGGGCGGGAGAGCGGGACTCGATTTTGGAGGTAGGGAGCACGAAGGCCCCGGAGCGTCTTCCCTTGTGGGGAGGGGTTCAAGGCGTTTCGCCAGGTCATCCAACCTGTTCTCCAAAGGAACCATTGCCTCAGACACCGCCTTAATTATAGCGGAATCACCCACGTCACATAACTCATCTGACAGCAGAAAATACTGAGACTCCTCTTCCTCCTCATAATAATCATCAAACTTCTCCATGTGGCCCACTGGAGAACATGAGGAACTGAGGGAAGTCAGGTAGGTAGACTAAAGAGACAGGTGACCACCCACCAGGTAGGGGTAATTCAAAGGGGCAGTGCCCAGGTCAAAGCACAGGGAGTAGGAAAGACCCCACAATCAGGTAGCAAGAACACACACAAGGAAAGAGCCAAACTAAAGGCCCCAACTCGCAGCACACAAACCGCCCTGAATATAATGCGGGCCAAATCAATGCCTAGGAAATGTAAAATGGTGCTCTGCACAACTGTGTGACAATCTTACCCCTGCGGGGTGTTCAGCCTCAGGCAGAAAACCAGCAAGGCACGAGCAGCGCAGGCGCGGATGGAGGTGCTCGGCAATGGCCGCTGACTAACGCGATCTCCGCCTGTGTCCCCAGAGCAAGACAAACAGCGGCTGCAGCAAATCAGTGAGGCGCGCCCTCTAGCGGCCGGCGGACCACCACGCGCTCCCGCCGGTGTATGGGGATCATTGCACGGCCACGCAGGAGTGGGCAAAACTTTCCCGCAGCCGCATTGAAGGAGCGGAGGCTCCAATATACCTACACGCCCTAAAAGCGTGAAACGGGGAAAAACAGAAGAAATCAACAGAGCGGAAGCTCCAACCACACAGTTAACGTGGTACAAGAAATTCTGCAAATTAGCATAAAAAAGCAATTGTTGAATAAACAGCAAGATATCCTCATAGAAGAGCCCAGAATAACCCGCTCGCTTGGGGACCGGAGCGCGGAAGGGAGGGGGCCGCCTCCATTGCCCTTAGTGCACCGCATGTTCGTGGGTCAGGGTTTCATAAGTAGCAGAGCAGCTACCTCGCTGCGATCTATTGAAAGTCATCCTCTGAGCCAAGCTATTGTCTCTCTGTGCGTGGGTGCCCACGGACGCCTCCCTCCACCACACCCAGAGGTGGGTCCCTCTGCCGCCGGGCCGGTGGGAGGGACGCGGAGGGGGTAACACGGGTCCGTGGGAGGCTGCCTCCACCACGTGCCCTTCGGCACGGAGGCCTCCTCCTCCTATCCCTGGCCCACTGCTCCCGGGCAGGGAGGTGAGCAGCAGCCACCCGGGGGAAGGAAGCTCCAGAGCGGCTGGGTACGACAGCCTCCCAGGCCATCTGGGCGCTGGGTCGTCCCGGGCCATCTGGTCGCCTGGCTGCGCGACCAGATGGCCCTGCGGGCAGGGTGACCAGATGGCCCTGCGGGCTCGGTGACCAGATGGCCCTGCGGGCTGCGCGACCAGATGGCCCTGCGGGCAGGTGGTCGGGCTAACTCCAACTTTTGTCCTTCCCCAGAGTTCTGTAAGCCCCCACTACGTGGGGGCTTAATAGTCGAGAAAAATGGGCTCTCCGGGCAGGCCGTCGGGGAGTGGACGTGGCCTGGGCTTAACCCTCCAAGGGTCCGGCCAAGGGTCCGGGCGCTGGGGACGGGGCTCCACCGGGGCCCGGGGAGGCTCTCCCCGGCCTGGCTAGGGTTCGGAAGGTGGGACCGGGCCCGGGGCTTGAGCTCCGTCCGGCCGGCCCCGGGGTGCGCGAGCCCCCCGTCCCGCAAGCCACCAGAGGTTCCGGGCGCTGGGGACGGGGCTCCACCGAGGCCCGGGGAGGCTCTCCCCGGCCTGGCTAGGGCTCAGGAGGTGGGACCGGGCCCGGGGCTTGAGTTCCATCCGGCCGGCCCCGGGGTGCGCGAGCCCCCCGTCCCGCAAGCCACCAGAGGGTTCGGGCGCTGGGGACAGGGCTCCACCGGGGCCCGGGGAGGCTCTCCCTGGCCTGGCTAGGGTTCGGAAGGTGGGACTGGGCCCGGGGAGCAGGTGTGGCTGGCTTCATCCACTACGCTGTCAGAGCAGAGTTTTCTGCCCACCCCTAGTAAATACTCCATATATGAATAAAAATAAATTAAATATTAATACCAAATACAAATTAATTAAAAGTAATTAACAAGTTTATATAATATAATAATTAATCAATTAAAAATACTACAAATAATTACCTATTATTACAAATTATTTGACAATTAACAATTAATTAACAATTAAAAAATTATTAAAAATTACAACAAAACAAAACCAATAAATAAATAACAATATTTAATTAATTACAATTAAATTACTTCCCACCCTATTACCCTATAAACCCACAACCCGCTACAGAAAATAAATTAATAAAATTAACATAATTATCAATCAAACTATTAATTAAAATTAATTACCAATTATATTTTAATTAATTACCAATAAAAAATTTAAATATCAATTAATTCCAAATAAATACCAATAAATAAATTTAAAAATCTAATTAATTATAATTAAATTACTTCCCACCCTATTCCCCCATAAACCCACAACCCGCTACAGAAAATACATTAATAAAATTTACATAATTATCAATTAATCAATTAATTAAAATTAATTACCAATTAAATTTTAATTAATTACCAATTAAAAATTTAAATATCAATTAATTCAAAATTAATACCAATAAATACATTTAAAAATTCAAATAATTATATTTAAATTACTTCCCACCCTATTCCCCTTGAACCCACAACCTGCTACAGAAAATACATTAATAAAATTAACATAATTATCAATTAATCAATTAATTAAAATAATTACCAATTATATTTTAATTAATTACCAATTAATTATTAATTAACAATTAATTAAAAAAACAATAAATAAATTAACATATTTAATTAATTATAATTAAATTACTTCCCACCCTATTCCCCTATTAACCCACAACCCGCTAAAGAATTATATTACGCAAAAATTAAATACCATAAAATTAATTAATTAAAATAAATTATAAAATAAATATACACTTTTCACACATATACTAACATAAAAAATACTTTAAAAAATTAATATTAACTTACCTCAAATTCGATATTTTTGTTGTCTATATTCTGTCCATTCTATATTTTTGTTGTCTATATTCTGTCCATTCGATATTTTGTCCATTCTATATTTTTTATTCGATATTAATGGTATTCTATTCGATATTTTTGTAGTCTATATTCTGTCCATTCGATATTGTGTCCATTCTATATTTTTTAACTCAATATTAATGTAACTCGATATTAAAAACTCGATATTTTGAGTGTATACCGATAGGGATGTCAAGTTTGGTCTCAAAAGATTTGTAATTTAACATCCTCTTTAATTGTGAAGTTGGATTGAGGGATATGATGGATGGCCTGGGCCTAGTCAATATTTGGTGCAAAAAATCCAGAAATCAGAGTGGTTAACATATCATAGTAAAAATATATGGACACCATTATCAAATCAATAACTTACTTTAGGATAAGTCAATGGCACAATTGGTTCAGTCAATAACCCACCTCCCATTAACAGTGTCTGATCCCTCTGCTGTTATGCTTCCTATAGTGTTTCTAGCTGCTAAGATAAAAACCAGGTGGACATTAAATAGAGCTCTCATCCTTGATGAATCTATCATTGAAGAGCTAAGCAGGAAACCAGGGGTTTCTTAGATTTTAATATAGGAACCTCTATATATGCAGTGGTCAGGGATGCATATAATCCATATAAAAGGGGTTAAACTGGTAAGATCTTATATATAGTTGATTCTAAGATGCGTGGTAATGTCAATGAACTCATTAAGGAAGCCGCCCAAATGGAAAGAGAAATACAGTGATATACAATGGAGTCATCCGAGCTAGTCATCATCATCATCATCATCAAAAGCTTTATAAGAGGGTTATACTCATAAAAGCACAAACATACATTTAAAATACATCATTTAAAAGATTGTGTCCTAATTAAACAATAAGTTTTAAAACAATTGTGCAGACATAGACAATAATCAGAAAAACGTTGATGCATGATTGCACTAAGCCACAAGAAATACCACAATCGATTTACTTTAGAGAATTGCCCTCCGTCTAATAGACCATGCCCACCCCAAGTACTTTGCTGTTGCTAGGACAACAGGCATATCGGTGGAAGTGCAAAGTATTCGTAGTGCCTCAACACCCCAAAATGTCCCTAAGTTTCTACAAACAGGGACTAACCAGACTTTTCTCGGGGTGGTGTAAGCTTTGCACAAAAATAGAAAGTGGCCTATACTTTCGTTTGCTACACCACAGGCTGGACAACAAGAGGTGGAGGAACTCCTCCACCTACCTGTCAGTGATCTCAAAGGAAGGGCACCTGATCTTAACTGGAAGAAAAGCTTCCTATCCCCAGGATTGGTAATGCTGTCCCAATATGGTTCCTAAACAGGATACAGTTTGACTACCACAAAACGCCCCGTCATGGAGTCGGATCTGGTTTTATTCCAGAGTCTTCCAGCTACCCAATCCCAGTATAGATCTTTAATCGTATTTTTGCTTGGGAAGGGTTCCCCAGATGGATTGTCCCATAAATTTGAGAGGCCAAGATCGCCTAGGGCAGTCCTGAGATTTTTTAGCCAAACTATCTTATGGAAGGTATCAGCATTAATTATGGCCAAGAACCCCTCTGCATAATGCCGGATCTCCGGGGTAGTCCAGAGGCGTCTCCAATAGAGAATCGGACGCAACCTCGCTAGGTCACTAACTGATCTTCTCCCTAGAACAAGACCAAGCGGAATTAGTGGTGTGCTCTGCGGGAGTCCTGTAATTCCCCTAAAAAACCTATTCTCAGATATCTGCAAGGGGAGGAGCTTCCCAAAGCCCCACAGCTCTGCCCCATAGAGAGCAGACCCAAGAGCCTTGGCGTCATATACTGCCAAGACGGGTTTTATTGGCTTGGACTTGGATTTTTTATGTTCCACCCGAAGTGCCCCCGTGATCTGTTGGTGCCTCAAGACCGCCTTTTCTATGTGCTGCGACCATCTCGAGTCGTTTGCTATCTGTATCCCAAGATAGGTAAATACAGTAACCACCTCTAGCTGACAGTTGTTCAGAAATATTTTTGGCCGGGGTCTATGTTTTGATGCGAAGGCCATCAGCTTGGTCTTACCCACGTTGACTTCCAGGCCATGCTCCCTGCAAAAAAGATCAAAAATATTCAAAGCTCGCTGCAGGCCGGTTGGAGTTTTGGATAGAATTAGCGTATCGTCAGCGAACATCAGGATCGGAACCCTGAGGCCCGCCAACGAAGGCGCGTCTAAACTGGCGTCCAGCATTCGAGCCACTATCCCATTAATGAATAAAGAGAAAAGCAGGGGAGCCATTGCGCAACAGAGGATTCGCCATTCATGCCCCATTGGACTTTGGCGAAGTTACACTCATGCAGCCTCATTATCAGGGTAAGTAGCTCTGCCGGAAGACCCATTTCGCTCAAAACTGCCCAAAGCTTTCTCCTTGGGACCAGGTCGAAGGCAGCCCGCAGGTCAACAAAAGCAACATACAGGCTGCCCTCGCCAAGCACCACCGTCCCCCACTGTAGCAGAACAAAGCGAAACACCTGGTCAACTGTGCTAGTAGCCCGCCGAAAACCAGCCTGGTAAGGGGACAGGGCATTGTTCTCGTCAACCCAATCCATCAGTTTGTTTACCACCATCCTCCCTACCACTTTTTGGACAGTGGCGATCAAGCTTATCGGCCTGTAATTAACCGGGAGAGACCGATCCCCTTTTTTATATATGGGTATGATGATCGCTCCCCTCCATAATTCAGGGACAGCCGTTCCCTTCGCAATAGCATTTCCCAAAAGGAATATATATCTGGCCCAGCTAGTCTTACTCTGAGATCAGAGTTAAAAAAAATGCAAAATGAGCTTAAGATCAGTTTAGAAAAAAGGACAGAAGATAAGTGTAAAGTTAGTAAGATGCGTTTGAGTGCAGGGAGAAAAGTAGAGCACTGCTCACCTTGGAGACTGAAGCAGATCTAGTTAGAAATCCTATTGATTTATTAATAGAGCAAAGTACAGGGAGAGATCTCACCTGAATAGAGGAAATAAAGGCTGAAATGGTGAACAATCTCAGAGTGGTATATACAAAGGCTTTTGGTCCAGATCTACTCAATATTAAAAACTGGTTTCTGAGTAAAAAGCTACCATCCCTTGAAGGAGACCAAATTGCAGGCATAAATCACAGAAGAGGAAATCATGACCCAGGTTAAGAGCTTTGAGAATAGCAAGGTGGCAGGCCCAGATGGGACCATAGTGGAGTTCTATAAGAGGTTAATTACGGAGCTGATCCCTGTCAGGAATATTTTATTTAACTCAGTTTTCCTGGATAATGAAAAGATTCCTTCCTCCTGGTATGAGGCCACAATTGTAATAATATTGAAATCAAATAAAAAGCCAAAAAACGAATTCCTATAGACCCATTACATTATTAAACTGTGATTATAAAATCTTTACAGGAAGTATATGAAGAGGCTAACAAGCTCTATCCATTCAATTGTTCATGTAGATCAGAAGGGCTTCTTACCAGGTAGACAATTTCATTAGGTAACTCATCTTCTTATAGGTGCTATAAATATGGCAGAGACTTTTAATATGCCTCCAGTAATAGTGACTCTCAACACCGCCAAAAGGCTTCGATAAGGTAAACTGGCTGTATTTATGGGAATTCTTATGGATTTTTGACTTTAGTGACAATGGCATCAAAGCAATACAATCCCTATCTAAACCATCTAAGGCATGAATACTGATAAATGGTGAGCCAACTCAAACATGCTCCATATCAAGAGGACCCAAGCAAGGGTTCCAACCGTTGCAATACTTTTTGATCTCTATATCAAACCTCTTGCTCAAACCATTAGGCTAGATCAGACTATGATCCCTGTTCAAGCTCCATGTCTGCCAATAAAGATAGCCCTATAAGCAGATAAAATTATCATGAATCCCACAAATCAAAAACTTGCAATTCCAAGGGTGGAGTACTATATTGATGAGTTTGGGAAAATCTCGGGGTCTTTAATATACAAGGAAAAGACAGAGCTGTTGTACTGGGCAAGTACATAATATACACAAAAAAATCAAAACAAATAAGATACTTGGGAATAGTAATAACACAAAACTTTGATGATCTCCCAGGTTAAAATGTAGATAAGACACTTAAGGACATCGAGGTTCTGTTAGTGAAGTGGAAAAGTCTGCCAATAAATATCTATGGGTGAGTAAACATGGTCAAGAGGCTGTTTCTTCCTAAATTGACTTTAGTTTCTTCTTCAATGCTGTTCCATTAACATTCTTGAAAGTACAAGGGAGTGTGAGTAGTTTCATCTGGTCATCCAATGGTATAAGGATATATAGGAAGAAACTTAGAAAGATTCTACAACAAGGAAGCTTAGCCCTACAAGACTTTCAGATATAGGGCTATGTATCCCAATTTAGGAATATTGTGATGCAATCAAGGCAACCAGATATGTCTCAGATAGGGCACATGTTTAAGGCTATGCTGCTGCAACTAAGGCAAGACACATTTCTCTATACGTTTTGAGACCCAAAATGTTTTAAACTAGTGCAATAGAAGTTACTATGTGCAGCACTTTTGTTTTGGTTTTCTCTGCGGAAATTTTTTTAAATTCATTATTACTTCGACCCAGCCTCCATTTGGGATTCTCTAGAGACACCGGTTAGGCTCCAAGACAACCTGAGTTGTCCACTTTGGAATGCAAGCTTTTTTATTAGTGGTAATTTAAGGGATAGTAGGGACCACATTGACTGCTAAGCGGTCTTGGATCTAAAAAATCAAGAATTAATTAATTAATTAATTAATTGTGGGTTTATATAGCGCTAGAATCAACTCCCGGAGGAGTATCTCCGCGCTTCGACCGCTGGGGAACCCGTCCTGGCTCACCCTGAGAGATGGTCCCTAATGGGTATCTCTAAGGTGCGACCAAGCATCCCCGGTGGTCTGGGGGGCCGTTGTGAAGATGAGGCAAGCTAATGCCCAGAGTTGCCGAGTGTGGCCCCTGACTGGAGTAGGCACCGGGGCGAGAATTATCAAGCCCGCTGACCCTGGTCCACGGCCCTGCCGCGTCGGGAATCGAACCCTGGTCCTGGGCCGTCCTCTGCTTACGGGTCTGCCACCTCTAACCAGTGAGCCACACCACTCCAATTAGCTACATTTAAATGCCTTCAGTTATATGCAATGTTGTCATCACAAAAACTCTCAGACATTATGTTTTGGGACAATGAAGACCTAGTGAAAGGCAATGTGCAGTTCAAGAAAGAAGTTACTCTATGATATTGGGTCATTGTTAAAGCTGAGGATAAGAAGCGAGATGACCCACATTCAATATTGGAAAACAACTTGCCGGAGCTCGAGACTGAAGACTTATGGCAAGCTGCTTTAGGCTTATTTTAGTCACCAGGTAAGCCTGAGCCATTAGAAAGGAACTTCCTTTTTACTCTTCATAGAGCCTATTGGACATGTCAGAGACTGGCTACGTTCACGCAAGACATCCCAAGATGTAAGAGATGATCTCTTGGGAGTAGATGATAAGCACATGTTTGTCGATTGTCCCAGCATGGTATTCTTTGGAGTAAATTAAATACTATCTTAAATTATAGCCTTGGAGTTGAAGCCATACTCTAATTCTGTTTGGTTTCAACCCATCACTAGCCAAACTGTTAAGCAAGAACCAAGAGGGACTGATATTCTTCCTGATTCTGTTAGCAAGAATAGAAACATGTAGAAATGTGACCTCAACTGAAGCCCCGCACCCGAACCATTGGGTTAAATTAATTATGTCAGTCACATATACGAAGCCTACAATAATAAATTGGTAGAGAAAACATGAAGCCATTATTTAACATGGCTATCTGAAGATAATGGGCCAGTGATTACACCATAGTGCAGCTTAGAGGACAATGAGTCACCATAGATAACCACTCAAAATTAGGCAATGACAAGGAGTCGCCTTTCTCTAGGAAAGAGACTATCCCCAGCAATCAAGAGTGGTGATAAACCAATGGTGAAATGAGAACAACAAAAAAAGCATTTGTTTTTATACTACTGTTTACCTTTCTCTCCTATAGGATAACATTATGTTACCTTATTACAGTTTATAAGTGCTAACTTTTTTTTGGGAACAAGTAGAAATATCATGTTTGAACTGAAATGAATTGTAACTTAAATTCCTCTTTAATGGTCAAATCGGATTTTAGATAACAATTTCGGAAATGCCACTTTTAAAATGTTGCAGTAAACAAGGGCAACCCAATAACCCCTTGAGAACCTGGGTAAGTCCAAACAAAATAACAAAAAAGGCTGACAAGGGGACCATTCAAACCCTGACAAATGAAATATAAATAGATTAGATCAACAATATATGCGTATATAAAAATATCTTTTAGTACTGAGCATCAAAGTGATGAAGAAAATAATTCAACACTCGAGCGCATACAAAAATCAAACATTTTTTACCTAAGGTCATACCAAAAACCCAAACAAAAATGAGGGGTTACACAAATTCCAGCATCCAACAGACTAATGACCCAAAATTGTCCCTACATATGGCAAAATGTACTGCTGATCCCCTTTTAGAAGAAGATAGTTTGACCCTGACAGAATCTGTTGATAACAAAATGATTTGTGTGTTGACAAAAGTCAAACTGGTTTCTAAGAAGCAAGTAGTGGACAGATGTCGACATTTCCATCTCTTATAGAGTTAACATGTGAAACCATACTCAAGACAATGATTAGAAACAAAATACCCCATAGATTTCACAATTTAGTGTCATCTGTCTTTGAAAGATGTCGAAAAATGCACACAGTAATTACAACTGGATTTATTTTGAATTTGAGCTCACCACAATTCTTAGTGTTGCAGCTTAAACTTTTAGAAAGTCCGCATTCTCATTCTCTAAACTTTCTGAGACCCTTTAGGAGTTTCCAGCTGCCTGGGCCTGTTAATTTCTCCCCCATCAGGAATGTGTATTGGCCCAGACAGTGAACACTAGTGCCTAGGTATAACTGGAAGAGGGCCATCCTGCCAGGATGGGAAGAGTGAGCTGTTCCCTGCCCCACTTACATTTCAAAGGATGCCTCTGGCACACTCACAGAGAACTTGGCACCAATCAATTGTCACCCCAGACCTCTTGGAGCCTGGGAAGGGAGGAAGACAATTCCCAAACCTACCATCGGGGAAGGGAAGCTCTAGACATTGCTCCCATTTCAAAGATGGTACCAGGTATAATATGGGACCCTCAGATTCACTCTTCAGTACTATCCTGTATCTCATTAAGACTACAAAAGGACTGGCTTGTACTCCAGAGGACTGCCCTGCTTCTTGAGGCCTTGTTTCTCAGAGGTCTCCCCTGATTCTAAATTGTTTTTGGATTGTTTTCTTGTGTTGCCAGCAGGTAGTAGTACCCCCACCCACAATTTGTCCTAAGAGGAGCGGGAAGACAGGAGAGCAGAGAGGGAGTTCAGACTGCAAATGGCTGAGCTAAAAACTGGAAGCAGCCAAGGAGGAAGCTGCTGTAAATTTGGCATTGGAGGAGAGGAGATTGGCCTTAGAGGAAATTCTGCCAGGGGAAAAGTCTGGGCAGTGAGAGGCTTAGCAAGGTAAGTGACTGAGGCAGAGAGAGCCTTTGTGAAGGAGTAGGCTGAGGCGGAGAGAGCCTTGGCTGGGAAGAAACATTTGTGGTTTCATGTAGTGAGTCTGAAAGAGCTGGAAATAATAGCAAAACAAGCAGCAGAGCCCACTAACAATGGTGACAGCACTCCAATTGACTTTGAGAGAGCACATGCTCAGTACTTGCTTTAAATATTTGCATCAAGACCTGATTGACAGTAACCTAACTGACCCCTGGGAGCTTACAAAGGAGGTAGACCTCTGGGTCCGCACGAGAGTGTCCAAGAAGGTATCTGGGGAAGGGAGGAAAAGGGTGGTCAGTGTCCCAAAAATAAGGAGTCCTCTAAAGGCCCCCAAAATAGTTACCAGGTGAAAGATTCCCAGCCTGACCAGAAAATGAATGGTTTGATTGATAAGAAGACAGGGAGGTTTGTCCCCACATGTTATGAATGTTACTGGTATGGGCACACGAAGGGAGACACCAATTCCCCCAAGAGGGCATAGCTCCCACTGGTGAGCAGATCCCAGGGTTGGCCAGTGTAGTACTTGGGGAGAAGGTGGCCCCAATTAACATAGGGGACAGATCAGGGGTTACCTTGGTGTCCCTGGGTGACAGGGAGATGGTGCCCAAAGCCCACATGCCTTCTACTACTTCTAAGTACAGGCAGTGGGTCACCATCAAGGAGCAGAGGGTGGAGGTTCTGAGGGACACAGGAGTCAGTATACTGTAATGTGGTGTCTGGTGTACTCAGAGCAGGTAATCCCAAATGCATTCCATAGGGTTGTGGTAGCAGACAACCGGGAGAGTTGCTACACAGTGGCTTTAGTTTCCTTTGAGTTGGGGGTTTCATGTTCACTTAGAGTACCTGTGAGTCCTGCCTTGCTGTTGATTGTCTGCTACATAATGACCTAGAGCACACAGTCTGGAAAGAAGTGAAGCTCCAGTCCCACATGAAGATGAAAGCGTTGCTTGAGTGGGTGTGCCTTACCGCAAGGTCCATGGGAGCCTGAGAGGGAAGTCAAGGAGGCCTTGAGACTGGAAATTTGACCCAGACAGCTGCCAAACAGAAGAAGAGAAAGGGGCATAGGAGACCAGTCCCTGAAACTCTCACGGTCTAGGAGGAGGCTGAACTTGAGGGCTTTGCCCCTGTACCTACAGGAGAGAACATTGCTGCCCTGGGAGACCTGCCTGAGCTTCCTGGACTGGATGGCAAGTTGAGGGTGGACCCCCAGGGATAAGTTCTGTAGAGCTCAGAAAGAGTGCCCAACTCTAAGGGAGTTTGAGGCAGCAAGCTAGGGCCCAGGCAGATGTTAACATCTCTAGAGATCATCTATTAGGAGAATGACCTCCTATATAGCGTGCTGTAAGTACCTAAGCCTGGGGCAACTCATGTGTTGGTGGCCCCCTTGTGTTACAGGGCCTTCCTACTGGGTCTGGCTCATGATATACCCTAGGCTGGACAGCTAGAGGAGGAGAAGACCTTTGCCAGTCTTGTCACCCACTTTTATTGGCCCTGTATAAAGACAGCCTCAAATGCATTCTGCAGATCATGTCCCAACCGCCAGGCCAGCGGTAAGGCAGGAAAAAAGCTAAAGGCTCCCTGGTTCCCTTACCTGTCGTTGTCACCCGCTTTGGAAAGCTGGGCATTGACATGGTTGGGCCCCTGCACCCCAAAACTGGCTTAGACAATAGGTGTATCCTGGTTTTGGTGGACCTCACTAGGTACCCAGAGGCCATCCCTCTGAGGACTGTAATGCATCTACAGTGGCCAGGTCCTTGATGTTAATTTTTACCCAGGTGGGTTCCCCAAAGAAGTAGTGTCTGACAGGGACACTAACTTCATATCTGCTTACATGAAATCAATACGGGATGAGTGTCGAGTTTCCATATAGGTTTTCCACGCCCTATAATTTTCAGACAATAGGGCTTGTTAATTTGTTCAACAAGACCTTGCAAGGCGTGATTATGGGCCTGCCTGAGCCCAAGAGATGAAGTGGGATGTCCTCTTACCATGCCTGTGTTTTGCCTACAGGGTGTTACCACAAAAAGGAGTTGATATTAGCCCATTTAAGATCCTACTAGTCTGGTGAAGGAGGGGTGGGAGCAAGCTCTCAAAAATGTAGAGACTCTTGTGGTTCACACTGACAAGGATTGTGATTGTTGCTTGAAAAGGGGTTTCACCCCCCAGCCCCTCAATCAAAAACCCAATTTCTTGCTTTGGCAAATAATGCAATGTTGCACTGGCACTGCAGAAATGGCTGTTGGTTTTCACTACAGGCAGAGCATGGCTTGTGCTTTAAAGCTATGTGGTGTGAACTCCTCATAGTCACTTTCCGAACCACCACCACATACGTAGCTTAATTTTTAGGTTTTATGTCCTGGTTCCTCACATACCTTGTCCATTTTTTTGTTGCATATTGAAATATCGATTACAGAAACATTGTGCTACAAAAATGTCATGGCCAAACTTTTGAACACCACAATATCAAAAAGGTCAGTGCACAGAGGTAAGTATAGATTTACCTCTTCTTAACTATACATCTAAGTACCTTGAAGTTAAAGTAAGGAGTTTTTAGGTTTCAGGGCTGGGTAGTGTTAAGGGGTAGTAAGGTATTTTTCGGATTTAGGCATGGCAAGTATAGTGATAATGAGTTTTTAAGGAGTTTGGTGATATATATAATATATATATATATATATATATATATATATATATATATATATATATATATATATATATATATATATATATATATATATATATATATATATATATATATATATATATATATATCTTTGTGTGTGTGTATATATATATGTCTAGTGGCCGAAACGCGTCATTTGGACACTTGATGCTTGAATAAATCATCATTTAACTCTCAACTTTGCCTTTGGAGTCTGTTTCCTGGTGTTGCGCCTTTCTTTGGATGGTGGTACCCCTGGGATCCTGCTGAAGAATATGTATATATATATATATATATATATATATATATATATATATATATATGGGGTTAGAAGTTGGAAATAATACTTAACTGCAAAGTAAATGCACTCCTGATGTACAATTTTGAGATGCAATGTAAGGGTACCTCTGAGGTATTTCCTTACAGTAAGTTAATGACTCCCGACTAATATTCTGAAGAATGGCTGGTGTGATAAAAATGGATGTGCACTATGGTTGATGTGTGGTACTTCCTTTCTTCAAATATTGGCATGACATACTCCTGCTAGGAAAAAGTCAAGAGGAGGAGGTAGGTGGCATTTGTTTGAGGGGAAACATTGTTCTTAAAAGATCCTCATGCAGCTGAAAAGATCAACATTACGCAGGTTTGATATTAAAGTATTTCCAAGGTTTATTTCTTAAGGAAGAAGAACCCATCCAATCCACAGCCAGCCCAGGTAACTGTTCAGGTTAAACTGAATACCAACATTCCTGAATCTTCAAAGCAGAAGTGGACAGAATCATAAGTGATGTAATGCGTTGCTAAGTTACCTTGGCATCTAAAACATAACATGTCACAGATGCCACAGTTTTCTTACGGAAATCTAAAGTGCAGCAAATGAACAGGGAACATCATCTAGGCACTGATAAAGTTGCTCTGGGAATCCTTATCAACAGGTAGGATTTGACTCCGCCTTGGAAATACCTCTTCATGGAGACATTCCATGACTATAGCACCATGTATAGCACTGAACTGCTTCAGGGAGCCAAGTGTCACCTAACATTTATGCAAGGTGCTTCCATAATTACATTTGCAGACAGGAGTACATTTGCCATGCATTTCTTCGCCTCCATATTTAGCTTTTGCTGGATTGTTTTAAAAACAATAGGCCCTATCTTCATCATGTCAATTAGGTGTTATTAGTAGAAGGTCATTGGTGGTTGTCACAGCACAAACGTGCTTATCTTGGTTTCCCAAAATGTTTGCGGCATAAACCATTTTTATTTAGTAAGTTCAGCAGTGTTGTAACCTGCTTCCTCCATTAATGACTTTGGCATAGAGTGAAATGGATGTATTTGACACCCCTGGCTAGCACATTACAGCTTATAATAAACTTCTCCAAAAAGCAACTAGACCACCGGTGCGAGAATCCCTGACATATAGCATACTGGGACTCCATTTTGCTTCCACTTCTCTCTGGATTTTTCAGGTCATGGGTTGTTCAGAGAGAACCACAATTGTGTACTCCTCGAGGTCAGAATGGTCATTGGTGGATCAATGTTCGACATTTTGATACGACGTGACCTCCTGCTAGCACCAAGGATAGATGCTTTCTCTATGGTGGAGGAAATAATCTAGGAGCTGGTATTGAATATAAAGTGATATATGTGCGTTTTGATGTCCCAGTTCAATATCTAAAGTTGAATCCTTTTATTAGCGCTGCACAAACACCAACGTGACGGAATATGGAGCCTGGACCCCAACTCAATGCTGCCAAGTCAACAGAAGACATTCGATGAACTACCGTCAGAGCCTCATACAGGGAACACAATATCTGAAGCACATGACCCACTGATCATATTCACAAAAGACAGGAGAAAGGTTGCACGTAGGCCACACTATGAACACTCACTCTCCCAACCAAGCTCCCAAGGCCTGGCATGCAAAAAACAGGAAACCGTCTCCACAATATTTTGGGGCTGAACAACGCGTAGACAAGTGCTGTACACATGTACCACAAAACAAATTATATTTTCCTCTTATGGTTCCATCTCATGAGTATGTAACTTGAACAATCCTCTGTCCAAAAACCCAGGATAGCTAAGATGTTGCAATTTCCCATGCTTTGGAGAGAATACTGGTCAAGATTGCATTTGTAAATGCTTGTTGTGAATAAGGACTGCTTGGCCTTGCTTGAATTGAGTATTTCCACTGTAATAAATCAAGTAAGAAGGGAAAATGCACCTATTTGGATAATTCAAAAACTGCTGTATGAGGCGCATTCAATGTGAATTTAGCTTAATGCCCTGTTGCCTGTTTCACGTGCGCCTTTGTGTTTGACTTACACATGCAAACTGCTAGATTTCAAAATGCATGAAGATCACAAAAGCTGCTCTTTCATTCGGAAACCTTTCTGTTCATGCATAATATTACCCTTGATGCCATAAAATTACGATAGATGAAATTCCAGAAAATGGTTAACGAGTGTGCGTGCCAAGGCACGGTTTGCTATGAAAATCTGTGACCAATCAGAAGTATGTGAATATGTCCTTTAACAAACTCTTCTCCAATCCCTTCCTGCCCTCAAAATTGTTGGAGATTTACTCACCTCAAAAGCATAAGTAAATCACCGGTTAGGGTTCACAAGGGGGACAACATACCCCCAAACTTTGATGGGGGGGGTATTATAAAGGAGTTTTTACAAGCAAAAAGTAGTTGAAAAGGCCTGGAGGAACACCAAATCCACAGAAGCCCACAACAACTTCAGAGCCGCCACCAACACCCACCATCAACTCATCAGAAAAACGAGGAAAGAAGCGATTGGAGACAGAATCTCCACTCATGCACACAACAGCAAAGAACTCTTCAACATCATCAAGGAGTTTGCCCAACATACCAGCGAGTTCACCGACATCCCTCCCTCACAAGACCTCTGCGACAAACTCAGCAAATTTTTCCACCACAAAATCAAGAGCATCTACAACAACTTTGACGAAGACAACCAACACACTGAACCCTCACCAACTAACCCCAACACCCTGAAGCCAGCAATCGACATCTGGACAGCCCTCACCACTGAAAGACATACTGAAGACGATTAAGTCAAACCACTCCGAGACCCCACTCCTGCCACCACCACATTTTCAACAGAGCCGCTGACACCATGCACCCATGCTCTGCCACACCATCAACTGCTCCCTGGCAACCACTGAGATCAACCCCCTCCTGAAGAAACCCTTGACGGACCCTGCTCCCGTTCCCAGCGAAAGTCATCGAGAAAGCCATCAACAGCCAACTTGCTACGTTCAACCATAGAGCACAATAGCCTTGACTCCTCCCAATCCGGCTTAAAAAAAAACAACAGTACGGAAACCGCCCCCCTCGCCGCAACAGACGACATATGTACCTTACTGGACAATGGAGAAACAGCAGCCCTCATTCTCCTCAACCTCTCAGAGGCATTTGACACAGTCCCTCACCGCACCCTAATACTCAGACTCCACGAAGCAGCGATCCAAGACAAGGCCCTCGACTGGATCCGCTCCTTCCTCTCCAGCAGAACGCAGTGGGTCAGACTCCCCCGTTTCCTCTCGGACCCTACACCTACCACCTCTGAAGTCCACCAGGGGTCCTCCCTCAGCCCTATGCTCTTCACCATCTACATGGCTCCGCTCGCCCCCATTGTCAGAACCTACGGACTCAACATTGTGTCATACGCAGACGACACCCAACTCATCCTCTCCCTATCCAACAAACCCAACACTGCTAGACACAACTTTCAAGAAGGCATGGAATCCATCGCCAAATGGATGAAAAACAGCTGCCTACAACTAAACACCAACAAAACGGAAGTACTCATCATGGGCCCAAACCCTGATGCCTGGAATGATACCTGGTGGCCCCACAGCCTCGGAAGCCCACCCACCCCCACGGACCACGTACGCAACTTAAAATTCATCCTGGACTCAGAGCTCAAAATGGACCGCCAGATCAACTCCGTCTCTTCCTCCTGCTTCCACACCCTCCGCCTCCTAAGTAAGACCGTCAAATGGATCCCCATCGAACACAGAAAGACCGTCACTCATGCCCTGGTCACCAGCAGGCTCGACTACGGTAACGCACTCTATGCCGGAATAAACAAAAACCTCACCCGCAAGCTACAGAACATCCAAAATGTCACCGCAAGACTGGTCCGCAACCTTCCAAGACACTGCCACATCTTCCAGCACCTGTGCACACTCCACTGGCTCCCCATCGTAGCTTGAGTCACCTTCAAGATTCTAACCCATGTTCAGAAGGCCCTCCACGACACCGGACCAGCATACCTGAAGAGCCGACTCAAATTCCACGCACCCCAAAGGACCATACGATCAGCCCAGCTCTCCTACGCCATGGCCCCCATACCAGAAAGACCAGATCAGGAGGCAGCTCCTTCTCTTTCCACGTGGTCAGAGCCTGGAATGACCTTCGGCTCCACCTCAGACAGATAACATCACTCCCTATCTTCGAAGAAACCTCAAAACCTGGCTCTTTGACAGACCCCCTCCTTGATGGACTGGAACCTGCGACCACTCCCCAGCCCTCAGCGCCTTGAGACCCTTACGGGTGAGTAGTTGCACTTAACAAACACCTGATTGATTAGTTGACTGATTGATTGTTTCCCTATAGAGAATTTTTTTTATCATTATACAAATGTGTTGACTTTACACAATACGTAACTGCACAATTCTGTAATGGCTTAATGCCAGTGCACAAAGAGGAATCCACAAAACATTTCGAGGATTACACCAGGAAAGCTGTGAATGGCACAGATTCCATGAGTAAACTGGGAATATTTTGGGATTCCCTAAAATATGTAACACTACGCATGCGGAAGCAAAAATCTCTAGACCTGATTCACAAAGCCAGAAAAAAAGGTATTGAGCAGATGTAAATGTATTACTACCATGCACCTGTAGGCCCATCCCCCATGCAGCAGGTAGAGAGTGGGTAGATCAAGGCGTAGTTTGCCTTGAAAGTTTGTGACTACCACAGACTCTCTTTGCTGTCCATTGCTCACCCTGGAAACTGTCTGAGATTTGCCCCAGCATAGGCCGGTGTAAATCTGCTTGTGGATTTTAAGAAGTAGTAAATATACACCTCTGCCCCTGTACAGAGTTGATCCCTTGTTTGTGAATTAAGCTTTCTGTGTCTAGTTTCACGCATATATTTGGGACTCATGCCTATGGTGGGCATACACTCCTCGTTGGTGCTGAAGGAACAGCGCCAGGCCTATCTTTAGCTCACATTGCTGGCAGGGCAGCTCCAGCAAACATATCTTCATTCCTCAGTCGTAATTTGACAGCTACAGGTGTATCTTTATCTCTCAAGGATGATTGTACAGCTGCGTGCGTATCTTGATTCTCAGTGGTGACTGGGCAGCTCTAAGCGTATCCTGCAACTCTAGGTCCAGGTAAAGCTATTTCCCTTGTGGCCGAATGGGCAGCGCCAGCCGTCTGTTCACTAGTTCTCAGTGCTGACTGGACAGCTCCCGCGTACGTCTTCATACCTCAGTCGTGATCTGACGGCTATAGGTGTATCGTTTTTCTCCTTGCTGTTTGTGTGGCCCCAAGTGAATGTTATCCCAGGGTGCCAACTGGACAGCTTCAGATGTATCTATATTCTTTACTATTGATTATACCGCTCTGTAACTTTCAGTGCGCATTGGACAGCTCCTGGTGGGTTTAGGCCTCAGTGCTGATTGCACAGCTCAACGTGCATCTGTATCCCTCAGTGCTCTTCAGACAGCGTAATGTACCTCAGTAGCCTATGGTTCTTATTGCACATCTCCTGTGGCACGATAATCAATGGGGCACAGAGTGGGTGTGTGTGCTCTGTTGCCCCCAAAAAAGTGTACAGACAGGGAACGAGGATCCCGCTGCGCAGTTGTCAAAAGCAGTTGACCCCAGTCTTAAAGGTCCCAGGTGTGAGGCAGTTCCAAACGATAGACATCTCTGCAAAGTCTGCAGGACACCCCTCAATTGGCAGGTTACAGAATGCTCCTGCGCAGACACTGAGGGGCAGATTTACAAGGACTGCCGCAGCCCTGCATATCGGCAGGGATGCGCCAGGTAAGATGCGTCATGCAAGTTTACCCTTGCGCCACCACAGATGCGCCGCATTTACAATGCGGCGCATCGTGGAGCAAGGATAAACAGATGCATGAAGCATCTGATGGCGTAAGGGCGGTGCATTGCTGGAGTCGTGTCGCAAGCGCAACGCAACTCCAGCAATGCTCAGGGGCTGCCCATACCTAACATGCTGCGTCACGCCTTACACCTGCTTCAAGCAGGCGCAGGGTTTTGGCGCAGAGGCGTCGGAAAAGTGACTCAGTGAAATCTTGTAAATTTCACTGTCACTTTTCCGAGGCTTTTTTCGACGGAATGCCCACCCTGCATACATTAAACCTGAAGCAGGTTTAATGTGGCGCAGGGCTTTACAACGTGACGCATCTCCCTAGATGCGTCACGTTGTAGAAAAGGCGCAACATGGCGCATGGTTTACGCTGATGCTGCATCACAGAAGTGACGCAACAGCGGCGTAAATGTGTCGCAAGGGGCTTGTAAATCTGCCCCTAAGAGCGTGCACCCTGCCATACTGTCAGCACCTGTACATGGGAGCGCGCAGCCAGGAGCACACATGTTAAGGTGAATGCGCAGGTGCTGAATAACTGGCGCGCAAACCAACAGCGTGGGCCTCCTGCCCCCTTCTGCACTGCGAACTGCGTCCTACGCAGGACACATGCCCGTCACGTTCACTTTGAGCGCGTTTGGTAAAGCCATCCTTTGGACGTCTGCCCGCAGTGCTGATTGGACAGCTCTAGTGGCCCCTTCCTCTTCCGTTCTGCCTGGGCAGGTTCGAGTGTCTTTGTTTCCATCATTCCTTATTTGGCAATTCCCGGTGTTTATTTGTCTTAAAACTGTGATTGGACTGACCCAGGAGACTCTTTGCCCAATATCTCTCATTACACACGTCAAAGCTTCAGATATCGATTTATCTAATAGTTGTGATTGAACAACGGAGGAAATCTCTCCAGTCGCATTGGACTTTTCCAGGTGTCACTTTATCATAAACCGCCCATTGGACAAGTTCGCGTATTACTTTATTGCTCAAGTATGACTGGACAGCTACTTGTGTCTATTTTCACTGCTGATTTGAGGGCTCCAAATACCAGATTTGACTATATCTCTGATTTGTCAACTCCAAACATCCCTTTGTATTGTTTATTCGCTGTTTCTTTGGTCCTTAAATGTGACTGGAAGGATCCAGGTTATGTTGAATCTTTGTGCAGATTAGACAGCTCCAAGTGTCTCCTTACACCCCACCTACGTATTGCAAGAAAAGTTCATTGTGTCTAACTTCACCCTCAATTCCTTGGACAGCTTTTTATAAACATCTGCTGTGTGACAGCCGAAGTGGACGTTTTTACTCAACTCTGATTGCCCGACATCTGTGCTCTCTTTAGTATCGGCTCTGATTGGAGAGCTGTGGGCGTCTCTTTATTCTTCACTCTAGAGAGATGTAAGTGTCTCTACCCTTCTACCATAGAGAGGTGTAGGAGTCTCCTCATCCTTTTGCTCTGGAGACCTGTGGTCGTCTCTTTATCCTTCTGCTCTGGAAAGCGATAGGCATCTCTTTATCCTACTACTCTGGAGAGCTGTGGGTGCCTTATACTCTGGAGACCTGTAGGCGTCTCTTTATCCTTCTACTGTGGAGAGCTGTATGTGTCTCTTTATTCTTCTACTCTGGAGAGCTGTATGTATCTCTTTATCCTTCTACTCTGGAGAGTTGTGGGTGTCTCTTTATTCTTCTACTCTGGAGAGCTGTGGGTGCCTTATACTTTGGAGACCTGTAGGCGTCTCTTTATCCTTCTACTGTGGAGAGCTGTGGGTGTCTCTTTATCCTTCTGCCCTGGAGAGCTGTGGGTGTCTCTTTATCCTTCTATTCTGGAGAGCTGTAGGTATCTCTTAATGCTTCTGCTCTGGAGAGCTGTGCGCGTCTCTATATCCTTCTACTCTGGAGAGCTGTAGGTGTCTATTTATCCTTCTGCTCTGGAGAGCTGTGGGCGTCTCTTTATTCTTCTACTCTGGAGAGCTGTAGGTATCTCTTAATGCTTCTGCTCTGGAGAGCTGTGTGCGTCTCTTTATCCTACTACTCTGGAGAGTTGTGGGTGTCTCTTTATTCTTCTACTCTGGAGAGCTGTGGGTGCCTTATACTCTGGAGACCTGTAGGCGTCTCTTTATCCTTCTACTGTGGAGAGCTGTGGGTGTCTCTTTATCCTTCTACTCTGGAGAGCTGTAGGTGTCTATTTATCCTTCTGCTCTGGAGAGCTGTGGGCGTCTCTTTATTCTTCTACTCTGGAGAGCTGTATGTGTCTCTTTATCCTTCTACTCTGGAGAGCTGTATGTGTCTCTTTATCCTTCTACTCTGGAGAGCTGTATGTGTCTCTTTATCCTTCTACTGTGGAGAGCTGTGGGTGTCTCTTTATCCTTCTACTCTGGAGAGCTGTAGGTATCTCTTAATGCTTCTGCTCTGGAGAGCTGTGTGCGTCTCTTTATCCTTCTACTCTGGAGAGCTGTGTGCGTCTCTTTATCCTTCTACTCTGGAGAGCTGTAGGTGTCTATTTATCCTTCTGCTCTGGAGAGCTGTGGGCGTCTCTTTATTCTTCTACTCTGGAGAGCTGTATGTATCTCTTTATCCTTCTACTCTAGAGAGTTGTGGGTGTCTCTTTATTCTTCTACTCTGGAGAGCTGTATGTATCTCTTTATCCTTCTACTCTGGAGAGTTGTGGGTGTCTCTTTATTCTTCTACTCTGGAGAGCTGTGGGTGCCTTATACTTTGGAGACCTGTAGGCGTCTCTTTATCCTTCTACTCTGGAGAGCTGTAGGTATCTCTTAATGCTTCTGCTCTGGAGAGCTGTGTGCGTCTCTTTATCCTTCTACTCTGGAGAGCTGTAGGTATCTCTTAATGCTTCTGCTCTGGAGAGCTGTGGGCGTCTCTTTATTCTTCTACTCTGGAGAGCTGTAGGTATCTCTTAATGCTTCTGCTCTGGAGAGCTGTGTGCGTCTCTTTATCCTACTACTCTGGAGAGTTGTGGGTGTCTCTTTATTCTTCTACTCTGGAGAGCTGTGGGTGCCTTATACTTTGGAGACCTGTAGGCGTCTCTTTATCCTTCTACTGTGGAGAGCTGTGGGTGTCTCTTTATCCTTCTGCCCTGGAGAGCTGTGGGTGTCTCTTTATCCTTCTGCTCTGGAGAGCTGTGGGCGTCTCTTTATTCTTCTACTCTGGAGAGCTGTAGGTATCTCTTAATGCTTCTGCTCTGGAGAGCTGTGTGCGTCTCTTTATCCTACTACTCTGGAGAGTTGTGGGTGTCTCTTTATTCTTCTACTCTGGAGAGCTGTGGGTGCCTTATACTCTGGAGACCTGTAGGCGTCTCTTTATCCTTCTACTGTGGAGAGCTGTGGGTGTCTCTTTATCCTTCTACTCTGGAGAGCTGTAGGTGTCTATTTATCCTTCTGCTCTGGAGAGCTGTGGGCGTCTCTTTATTCTTCTACTCTGGAGAGCTGTATGTGTCTCTTTATCCTTCTACTCTGGAGAGCTGTATGTGTCTCTTTATCCTTCTACTCTGGAGAGCTGTATGTGTCTCTTTATCCTTCTACTGTGGAGAGCTGTGGGTGTCTCTTTATCCTTCTACTCTGGAGAGCTGTAGGTATCTCTTAATGCTTCTGCTCTGGAGAGCTGTGTGCGTCTCTTTATCCTTCTACTCTGGAGAGCTGTGTGCGTCTCTTTATCCTTCTACTCTGGAGAGCTGTAGGTGTCTATTTATCCTTCTGCTCTGGAGAGCTGTGGGCGTCTCTTTATTCTTCTACTCTGGAGAGCTGTATGTATCTCTTTATCCTTCTACTCTGGAGAGTTGTGGGTGTCTCTTTATTCTTCTACTCTGGAGAGCTGTGGGTGTCTCTTTATCCTTCTGCCCTGGAGAGCTGTGGGTGTCTCTTTATCCTTCTGCCCTGGAGAGCTGTATGTGTCTCTTTATCCTTGTACTCTGGGGAGCTGTAGGTGTCTCTTTATACTTCTACTCTGGAGAGCTGTAGGTGTCTCTTTATCCTTATACTCTGGAGACCTGTAGGCGTCTCTTCATCCTTATACTCTGGAGAGCTGTGGGTGTCTCTTTATACTTCTACTCTGGAGAGCTGTGGGTGTCTCTTTATCCTTCTGCCCTGGAGAGCTGTGGGTGTCTCTTTATACTTCTACTCTGGAGAGCTGTATGTGTCTCTTTATCCTTGTACTCTGGGGAGCTGTAGGTGTCTCTTTATACTTCTACTCTGGAGAGCTGTAGGTGTCTCTTTATCCTTATACTCGGGAGACCTGTAGGCGTCTCTTTATCCTTCTACTCTGGAGAGCTGTAGGTGTATCTTTATACTTCTACTCTAGAGAGCTGTAGGCGTCTCTTCATCCTTCTACTCTGGAGAGCTGTAGGTGTCTCTTTATCCTTATACTCTGGAAACCTGTAGGCGTCTCTTCATCCTTCTACTCTGGAGAGCTGTAGGTGTCTCTTTATCCTTCTAATCTGGAGAGCTGTAGACATCTCTTTATTCTTCTACTCTGGAGAGCTGTATGTGTCTCTTTATCCTTCTACTCAGGAGAGCTGTATGTGTCTCTTTATCCTTCTACTCTGGAGAGCTGTAGGTGTATCTTTATACTTCTACTCTAGAGAGCTGTAGGCGTCTCTTCATCCTTCTACTCTGGAGAGCTGTAGGTGTCTCTTTATCCTTATACTCTGGAAACCTGTAGGCGTCTCTTCATCCTTCTACTCTGGAGAGCTGTAGGTGTCTCTTTATCCTTCTACTCTGGAGAGCTGTAGACGTCTCTTTATTCTTCTACTCTGGAGAGCTGTATGTGTCTCTTTATTCTTCTACTCTGGAGAGCTGTATGTGTCTCTTTATCCTTCTACTCTGGAGAGCTGTATGTGTCTCTTTATCCTTCTACTCTGGAGACCTGTAGGCGTCTCTTTATCCTTCTACTCTGGAGAGCTGTGTGCGTCTCTTTATCCTTCTACTCTGGAGAGCTGTAGGTGTCTATTTATCCTTCTGCTCTGGAGAGCTGTGGGCGTCTCTTTATTCTTCTACTCTGGAGAGCTGTATGTATCTCTTTATCCTTCTACTCTGGAGAATTGTGGGTGTCTCTTTATTCTTCTACTCTGGAGAGCTGTGGGTGTCTCTTTATCCTTCTGCCCTGGAGAGCTGTGGGTGTCTCTTTATCCTTCTGCCCTGGAGAGCTGTATGTGTCTCTTTATCCTTGTACTCTGGGGAGCTGTAGGTGTCTCTTTATACTTCTACTCTGGAGAGCTGTAGGTGTCTCTTTATCCTTATACTCTGGAGACCTGTAGGCGTCTCTTCATCCTTATACTCTGGAGAGCTGTGGGTGTCTCTTTATACTTCTACTCTGGAGAGCTGTGGGTGTCTCTTTATCCTTCTGCCCTGGAGAGCTGTGGGTGTCTCTTTATACTTCTACTCTGGAGAGCTGTATGTGTCTCTTTATCCTTGTACTCTGGGGAGCTGTAGGTGTCTCTTTATACTTCTACTCTGGAGAGCTGTAGGTGTCTCTTTATCCTTATACTCTGGAGACCTGTAGGCGTCTCTTTATCCTTCTACTCTGGAGAGCTGTAGGTGTATCTTTATACTTCTACTCTAGAGAGCTGTAGGCGTCTCTTCATCCTTCTACTCTGGAGAGCTGTAGGTGTCTCTTTATCCTTATACTCTGGAAACCTGTAGGCGTCTCTTCATCCTTCTACTCTGGAGAGCTGTAGGTGTCTCTTTATCCTTCTACTCTGGAGAGCTGTAGACGTCTCTGTATTCTTCTACTCTGGAGAGCTGTATGTGTCTCTTTATCCTTCTACTCTGGAGAGCTGTATGTGTCTCTTTATCCTTCTACTCTGGAGAGCTGTAGGTGTATCTTTATACTTCTACTCTAGAGAGCTGTAGGCGTCTCTTCATCCTTCTACTCTGGAGAGCTGTAGGTGTTTCTTTATCCTTATACTCTGGAAACCTGTAGGCGTCTCTTCATCCTTCTACTCTGGAGAGCTGTAGGTGTCTCTTTATCCTTCTACTCTGGAGAGCTGTAGACGTCTCTTTATTCTTCTACTCTGGAGAGCTGTATGTGTCTCTTTATTCTTCTACTCTGGAGAGCTGTATGTGTCTCTTTATCCTTCTACTCTGGAGAGCTGTATGTGTCTCTTTATCCTTCTACTCTGGAGAGCTGTAGGTGTCTCTTTATACTTCTACTCTGGAGAGCTGTAGGTGTCTCTTTATTCTTCTACTCTAGAGAGCTGTAGGCGTCTCTTCATCCTTCTACTCTGGAGACCTGTAGGCGTCTCTTCATCCTTCTACTCTGGAGAGCTGTAGGTGTCTCTTTATCCTTATACTCTGGAGAGCTGTGGGCGTCTCTTTATTCTTCTACTCTGGAGAGCTGTATGTGTCTCTTTATCCTTCTACTCTGGAGAGCTGTAGGTGTATCTTTATACTTCTACTCTAGAGAGCTGTAGGCGTCTCTTCATCCTTCTACTCTGGAGAGCTGTAGGTGTCTCTTTATCCTTCTGCTCTGGAGAGCTGTGGGCGTCTCTTTATCTTTCTGCTCTGATTTGGCCGTTTCAAGTGTTTCTTTATCCCGTAGTTATAATTGAACAGCACTGCCCGGGTCTGTATCACCCAGCGGTGCATGGATAACACCACGGGGTGTATTTCCTATGATCTGTGCCGGGGCCTCTGCGGCGCAGCGTGCGTGACCCTTACAATGTGTAGCCAAATAGGTGCTGCGTGTTGCTTTGCTTGTGACTCCTGAGGACTCACGTAAAACTTCAGTAAACGTGTCACTGTGTGCCTCAGTCCCTCGGTTGTTGTTGAATAGCCCTGCGGGTTTTTATGGCCTGTCACTTTAATAGTATCACTCGATGTGTGTTTTTAGCACTGTTGGTGATCTGGACAGTTCCTTGCTTCTGTACAGGTGGCTGCTCTGACTGCATAACGACAGCTGTCTCTTTATCCTGCCTCTGCGATTGCAAAGCTGTTCACTTCTACAAATCTGATGGGGCTGTTCGTGTTTATTGGATAACTCTAGGTTTATATGTGATCCTCAGAGATGATTGGTCGCACCAAATACAGATCTTGCACAGTTTCAAAGGGACAACTCGTGTTTTTTTTATCCGCGGCAGTTCCAGGTGTCTCTTTATCGTAGTATTTCGTCGCCAGCTTTCATCGGCCAGACCCAAGTATCTATCATCCTCGGTAATAATTAGATGGATCCAGCCACCCTAGGGTCTCGGTTCTATTGGACAGCGCCGGATGTCTCTTCCACAGTCCTGAATCTCCAACTGCAGGTGTCTCGTCATCACGAGTGCGGGTTTGGGCAGCTCCTCCGTGCTAGCCCCTCCCTCCTCTATAGGGTCGATTGGACAGTTCCGGAATTCTCTACCCCTTCCTCTACGCCTCGGTTGCTCCAGGTATCCATAAGCCTCGGTGCTGACTGGACAGCTCCGGGTGCCCTAGATCGGTTGGTGCTGATTGGACAGCGCCAGTCCCTCTGTTTTTTCTTGCGCAACACCCGTCTAATCCCGCATCACCATGGTAATCATTAGCCTCGCGCTGTTCCAAAGTCATATCAATTACACGTTTCCTAACCCTTCAGATGCCTCGATGTGAGTATTGAATTTTCACGGCCGAATAACAATTAGCACGAGAATGAGCAACAGCGCCTGACTCAGACATCCTCGTGTTCCTTGGCCATCAAGTCCCCGCGAGTCCCGACACCTCCAACCTCCTCCCCCCTCACCCCTCAAGAAACCACACACTACCCATGCCTACACTCCATCGCCCCCTCCCGCACTGCGTACCCTGCGCGCAGCACACGGCCAGGGTTAAACGTGGCAAGGCTATCGCCACCCCACTCCCGCCAGGCCCCTTTCCCTTCTCAAACTCTGCAGCTGGAGCTGTGAAATCTCCGATCATTATGTGTCATTGCGCCCAAAACAGCTATTTTTATTCCTGTTTGACAGGCTAGTATAACACAATCCCGCGCTGCTCGAGGCAGCGACAAGGGATGGTGGAAGAAGTGCAGAGGAGCCCTGCAGAAACTCCAGACCTCTGTGCGTGACTCATCAAGTCCCAGGAGCGGGAGGCTGTGCTGCGGAATGTCACACGCGCCTCGCCGCATATTAATCAGAGCGCGCAGAGGCTCGGCTTGGTACACGCTCAGCGCGAGCGGGAGGGGCATGGCAGAGGAATGCAAGGGAAAAGATCCGGCATACCTCGACAAGCAATGACAAGTGCCAACGAAAGGCAAGTGCTGACAACCACCGGCAAGGCACAGCAAGCAAGGGCAAGCAGAAACACGCTACTACAAGAGAGAGCAAGTAGGGACTAGGGACAAGCACTTGGAAACGGTGACAAGCATTAAGTACTGACAAGGGACAACAAGCGACAGCAAGCAGTGAACAAGCAACGTGGAGCAGCCATCAGAGATGAGAGGCTAATGAGGTCAAGTGTTGACGTGACACGCATGGTAAAATGATGATAAGCACCAGGAAGTGCCAATGAGAACCAACAATAGACTACAAGCAAGGCCACGCAATAACAAGAAACATAAGGCGTCAACAAGCAACAACGAGCCGCGAGCAACAAAAACAAGAGAGGGCAACAAGTGATGATGTGATGATAAGTGAGAAACATTTGAAATTGATAAGCACCACCAAATGGCAACAACCGCAGACAAGAGAAAAGGCAAAACAACAACTACAATCAACAACCAACTACAAGGAGCACCAATGAGCAATGAGGCAGAATGCGCTGTCAAGTAGCTAGTAGTTAGTCAGTCAGAATAACTTTATTCGATTTGACATAGTAAGTCACAACTGAAAAATGAAAACAATTCAGCATCATCATTTAGAATCATTTTCCAATTATCAAAATACAGAATAAGAATTGAACACTCCCGCTGAAAACTGAGATAAATAGCAACAAATATTACAATTATCTACAAATTGAAGATACAGTAGGGCTGGCTTTGCTTGCTTAAAATCCAAAGGCAAAAGAAGGGGGGGCTAACATACTTGTATCGTACGCTGGCCGTTTTGGGCAAATAAACGCAATGTGTAAAATGTGTCTAATGCAACAGCCATATCACATGAGCAAGAAGGAGGATCCGAGGGTTTATGCCACCCCACCAGTAGTTGTGGAAACAAGTTCAAATGAAAATGTGTTAAAAGTCTTCTGTCGAAAACGTTAAATACAATTCAGTTTTACTCAAAATTAATGAGTGCACAGACTTTTGTACAAAGAACATGTGCCCCTTTCTCTTGCATCTGTGCCAAGACATCATACAAATACAGACATCAGCTAAAAGGTGCACACTAATACATTAATCCCAGCCATCATCAACAGTCTGAGAGCTTTTCCCACACCTCACAGGCCAAACATTAAACTTTTACCAAGGGTGCCACAGATTTTGATGTATTGCCTTTAACACAAAGCGATATAGTAAATTGCCAACAAGGGGATTTATTTGATAATACCTAAGTAACAGGCGGTTGATCAATCTGAATTGTCAAAACTTAGGACCAACTTAATTCAATTAAAACCTGTTGTTAATCTAATTTGTCACTTTCAATTTTGACACAGTGGTAAGTACTCACAGAAGAAAAGCTACACGGGAAATAGATTTTATAGAAATATCACTTTATGTAAAGTTTTCATCATTAAGGGTACACTTTTTTTTAAAAGAACAATGGAAATAAATCAACAATATACAAATGGACAAGAAGTAGATCAATTGTTCTTTAAATCCACTTGTGTTCCACTCTTTATAGATAAATGACAGTGAATCTTGCTGACTATACACAAAGATACCGCTGTACAGAATAAATCTGTGTAGAAAGATGTGGACAAGTAAGTCGACGTTTCGGCCTTATAATTGTAAAATCCTTAAGGCCATCTTCAGGACCTTCAATCTTTTGAGAATTATGACCCCCTGTGTATCCACTTGATCGTCACCAACCACGTGGTTCGTGTGGGACAAAGATTTCTAAATATCCTTCTTATGTTGAGGCTTGGACACGAAAACAAGATTGATATAGCGTGCTTAGTCCGCGTCACCAGTAAATGTTTCAATGCAAAGCAAAGCGTGGCGTAGTCTCACGGGATGATTAGTGACTAATTATCCTGTGAGACTACACTACATAACAATTGATTTACTTCTTGTCCATTTGTATATTGTGGATTTAATGCCATTGTTCTTTTAAAAAAAATTGTACCCTTAATGATGAAAACTTTACATAAAGTGATATTTCTATAAAATCTATTTCCCGTGTAGCTTTTCTTCTGTGAGTACTTACCAGTGTGTCAAAATTGAAAGTGACAAATTAGATTAACAACAGGTTTTAATTGAATTAAGTTGGTCCTAAGTTTTGACAATTCAGATCGATCAACCGCCTGTTACTTAGGTATTATCAAATAAATGCCCTTGTTGGCAATTTACTATATCGAATTCTAGCTCAAGCTCGCAAGGGTATATTGGGTCACCCACCTTAAATATAACTTTAACACAAAGCAACAGTGCATCAAGATTGTTCTTATACCTTCCGCCTTAAAGGTGGAAAAGTTTAATAAAACCATATACAATAATTTGCATGGCTTAATAACATAATCTGTTAACTAATAATGTATTGTAAAAATAGAGACAACAGTTAGAAAGTGCAAGCTAATACATTAATCCCTGCATCAATGATAGTATGGTAGCTTTTTTGCCACACCATATAAGCCAGACATAAAATTGTTACAACTTGTGCCACATATTCTGGTGTATAGCCTTTAAGGCAAAGTGTCAGTGCATCTGAGATTGTTCTGATACCTTTCGCCTTAAAGGTGGGTGTGAGCAGGGCCGGACTGGAATTGCAAACCGGGAGTGGTAATTGAGTTAGACAGGCCGCCCTTGAGAAGGGGGGATGGTGGGGCACGCGTGGATAACATTGCAGCTGCTTTTGATACAGTGGGGGAAAACTGGCTCCCAGTAACAAAAACAGCCCCCAGGGGTCCAAAGCCGGTCCTCAACCTGGTGGCCCACTGGGGAAACACCTGGTGCCCAATACGGCCAGTACAGCCCTGTGTGTGAGGTATTTTTTCTGAGCCTTTGCACATCTTGCATAGGCTCTATGTTTGCCCCTTTAAAGTTCAGGAACAATCAATGTCCCTTAAAGGAAGATACAGAATGCATAAAAACCTTCTTCTCCCATGCTTGCATGCAATATGATCTTGTCTTGAAAGGTATAGGTTTCTATATTAACCTTATTATGTTTGCATCTTTCTGCGGACTCCATATCACCCCACATAGATTGTTCTTTAATACCTTTTTCTATTACTTCTATTTGAGTTAACCTGGGCATCTTTGTTAAGACCCCCTAGTGCTGGACGATTATATTTATCCCACAGCTGAGTGATTAAACTTCCAGACAATGATGCTTCAGGGATATCAGTCACCAGAGTCTCCATAATAATTGTTTTTAAATGATCAGTTATTGTAGCATTACAATCTAAAAAAATAATGAATTATCTTAATATTCACCATGACCACCAAAGAGAGAAGACCATATTATAGGTGCAGGGGGTACTGTGGTGTTGATTGCCTTAGAATAAGTAGCCTTCTAATTGAGTTAATTTATGATTCGATTTTAAGGACCCATCCAGAAGAACAGGGGTAATCTTGGCCTTCGAGTCATCTAAATAGGACCAATTTCACTCCATCCATACATCGCTGAAATCTTTTTTATTGCCTTCGTTACACATGAAATTCTGCCTCTCAACTGCTCTATATCATTTTCCCATTTCAAAGTTTTATCAATCATAACTCCTAGGTATGTATATTCTACACCCTCTTTTAACTTGTGCCTTCTAAAATCCAGGTGTATTTAGATTTTTGCCACCCAATAGCCATTATCTTAATTTTCTTAAAATTGATACAGAGTTTGTTTGCGTCCTTAAAAGACTGAAATCTACTAAACTGTCTTTGTAATCCTATCTGGATTCTTGGCAGGATGACTAAATCATCTGCATACACTAAAAACTAAATTTTAGTTCCTGCTAACTTTGGGGTGTCACACACGGAGTGTACCAATGTGGCAGCTAAGTCAGATTTGTATAAACTAAATAGGTGAAGGACCAAGATACATCCTTAGGTATACAGTCGGTGGTCAGCAATAGGCAAAATGGCGCTCTAAGGTCTATCACAAGTAACAATCAGTTATGGCAGGTAATCGGGCACATTGCATAAGGTAGGGAAAAAACACCAAATCCCCACGTGTGTGGCCAGCAGACCACTCTACTATATATACAAATCCTCTCCACATGTTTAAAAGTAAATACATAAAGTTTCATAGAATATCACAATGATGCTTGTCTTTGTATTTTCAGATGTCTTTAATTCAAAATCTTAAGCCTTCTTAGCCAATACGTGTTTCGTCGCCGTTACCCCGTGACTTCTTCAGGGCTGAGGTCATTTTCAAGTAGTCTCTTAGTTCCGGTGATAATTCCAACCGGGAAGAGGTTCCTATAATTTCTGCGCCTGGACAGGTAGACTATTTTGTCTTGTGTCCGAATATCTTAATGTGCTTCCAAGTGTAAGGGAGTTTCTTTTAGAAGAACTCCCCCATCCAATAGTATTAGGTAAAACCCCTTGGATCTAGAGGCCATGGCGTGTTCGCCGTGCAAATCAGAAGTTTGCGGATCCGGGTTGGAATTATCACCGGAACTAAGAGACTACTTGAAGCTGACCTCAGCCCTGAAGAAGTCATTGGGGTAATCCCTAGTAATAGTGATGAACCATGTGTTGGCTAAGAAGGCTTAAGAACTTGAATCGAAAACATCTGAAAATACAAAGACAAGCATCATTGTGATATTTTATGAAACTTTATGGACTGGAGTGGAAACACTTCAGATTAAAAGGTGGGTGCAACAGCCATGGACTGGAGTGGAAACACCTCCGGAGAAAAGGTGGGTGCAACAGCCATGGACTGGAGTAGAAACACATCAGGATAAAAGGTAGGTGCAACAGCCATGGACTGGAGTGGAAACACATCAGGATAAAAGGTAGGTGCAACAGTCATGAACTGGAGTGGAAACACCTCAGGATAAAAGGTAGGTGCAACAGCCTTGGACTGGAGTGGAAACACCTCAGGAGAAAAGGTAGGTGCAACAGCCATGGACTGGAGTGGAAACACCTCAGGAGAAACGTAGATGCAACAGCCATGGACTGGAGTGCAAACACCTCAGGAGAAAGGGTAGGTGCAACAGCCATGGGATGGAGTGGAAACACCTCAGGAGAAAAGGTAGGTGCAACAGCCATGGACTGGAGTGGTAACACCTCCGGAGAAAAGGTAGGTGCAACAGCCATGGACTGGATTGGAAACACCTCAGCAGAAACGGTAGGTGCAACAGCCATGGGCTGGAGTGGAAACACCTCAGGAGAAAAGGTAGGTGCAAACACCTCAGGATAAAAGGTAGGTGCAACAGCCATGGACTGGATTGGAAACACCTCAGCAGAAACGGTAGGTGCAACAGCCATGGGCTGGAGTGGAAACACCTCAGGAGAAAAGGTAGGTGCAAACACCTCAGGATAAAAGGTAGGTGCAACAGCCATGGACTGGAGTGGAAACACCTCAGATTAAAAGGTAGGTGAATACAGCCATGGACTGGAGTGGAAACACCTCAGATTAAAAGGTAGGTTAATACAGCCATGGACTGGAGTGGAAACACCTTAGATTAAAAGGTAGGTGAATACAGCCATGGACTGGAGTGGAAACACCTCAGATTAAAAGGTAGGTGCAACAGCCATGGACTGGAGTGGAAACACCTCAGATTAAAAGGTAGGTGCAACAGCCATGGATGGCCTGGAGTGGGTACAGAACCAGGGTCACAGCCGGGCTGCAGGATTATGGAACACTTAAGTATTAATACTAACACAAAAAAATGACAAGAGGACTCCACCAGCAAAATTCCCGCGGCGACCTAGTGCCAGAAGCTAAAGTTGACTGGGCAGAGGACAACCACTCTCTCCTTCTGGTGGTACCTCCCTCACCCCTCACTAATCCCATCATCCCTTTCACTCAAGCCAGCAATGGCACACGGGTGCCAATAAGTGGTCACATGACTGGCGCATCTATTTTTGTACCAGGCATCGACTACTGCCACAAATACAAATCAGTTTTGAACAATTGCATTTTTAAAAATAGGAAACAGGGTGAGCCCCTGCCCACAACTTGCAACGAAGTAGAGAAATGCATGTCCAAATGGATGGATGGATCCATTGGATTACTGTCCTGGGGGTCACGCTGTACTCTCTCAGTGTGTAGTAGGTTGCACATGCAGTGGGTTCTAGTTTAAGCATGTGAATCTAGGGTGCTACTTGCATGCACGCTCATGAATAGGGTTTTAGGTGCATATGTTCTCAGTAGTACAATACTAGATTACATTCGAACTCTGGTGCACTGTGCTATTTAATGTACACGTGCAGGTTAAGACACATAGGAGTGATTTGCTACTTTATGTATGAACTCTGGACTACATGGAAGTATCCTTCTTGCAGTAAACACTGGGTGCTAAGTCTATGAACAGTAGTGAGTACAGCGCTAAACTACATGCACACAAATTTGTAGGTTGTTAAATTACATATATATTTAGAAAAGGTAAGTACATGGACTGAACCTTTGAGTGAAAAGCAGGGTGCCTGAATATATTTTCACTTGGCTTTGGAGTGGCAGCTTTCATATCCTTTCAGGGACAGGCCACCATGTTTAAGACCAGATGTACGACAAGACTGTTAGCAAAAAGTGGACACAAAGTGTGTACCAACTTTGTATCGGTCCCTTTTTTGCCTCTGTATTTGGCATCAAACAGATAGATGGTGGAATGCAAGCACACCACCATCCTCGTATTTGCTTTCCCAAACTGGACACTTTTTTTTAAAGCAGTCTGTGCTCCTTTTAGGATTTGGTGCTGCATTTAAATAAAACTTTTTCAAGAACATATCGGGGGCAGCCAGTGGTTCCGGCTCCCGCTACAGTTGCCCAACATGATTCCCAAAGGAGAAGCTGTGCCCGTTAGATAACTAATTTGACTTCGAGTTTGGCTGTCGGCGGGTCGATGGATTCAGCGTCTAACGTGGGCCGGTTAAAGGAGTAACTTCTTATACTAAGTGTCACATATCATAGCAAACACCTGCTTTCTTGAGGACCTTTATATAGCTCTGGGATCTGGAGTATTGAAGCATCTGTGACCCCTTTTGTGTGAAGAGTGCATCACTTTATTGGATACCATCTTGGTGAACATTTACTTGGAACGGAGGAGACACCTCTTATTAGAAGCCCTTACTACAGTGACCAGAGATATCAGAGAACACCACAACATTGGTGGACTCAGTTCTTTGCCCTGAGGAAGCCCCATTTGGGCGAAACGTGTTGGCTGTACTGTGGCTGTACTGTGGCTGTTGTGCTCAATTATCTTGCATCAAGAATGGCTCAAGGATTTATTAAAGTGACCTTTTTTCACATCAGTGAAGGACACTCTTACTTTTTAGTGTTTTGAAGCAGTTTGAAAAGTAACTGCTTTTGTTGCCTCTCTATGTGTTTGTTTGTGTACTAAATGTTTATGGTCTTTTGGTAGTGGACCATTGGGGTGGGCAACTGAAATTGAGCGATCTGTTAGGATAGTGTATATAGCAAGGTGGTGCAACTTTTCTTTTCCTTACTGCCAATCCGTCTTTTCCTGAACTAATTTGTTACCACTTCCTTTGAGGAGTAAGTAACTTTCCAATGGCTTGTGACCATTGTAACATACTACACCGAATCCCAATTGGAGGGTGTTAGACCTGGGGTTACCAGTCCACATCGGGTAGCCTGGCACAGGTGAGATAGGCTATTATTGGAGGCAAAGTTTGTGTTAAGCTCGCATCACACTTTGTTTAGTAACTCAGCGTCCGTCCACCCAAAAATGACGCTACACCAGTTTGGAAAAATACGGTTCTTTTTATAAAATAATCTTTAGCATCTCTTTATCTTTTAGCAGGGTCTCAATTCAGTACAGTACATATCTCTGTTGTCAATTAATGGTTTAAGCACAATTTCACAAAGCAGCAATAATACTTTTCTCCCTTCCTCAGGACAAGAGCTTAGAGACAATTCCTGTAACTTGAGAAAGAAATGTATATTCCACAGCTTCAATTAAGTTGCACAGCGGTTATCAGACTTCCTTACAGTATGTCAAGTTTGTACATTACCCTCGATGTTTCAATGCTACTACAAGCAGGGGGATACAGGTTTTCAGCAACAGTCCACTAACAGCCCCCTAATATCATGGCTCAAGCAGCTGGATATCTGGATAACGACAGGCAAGGTATTTTAACTTTATCACATAACCATTTAGATTGCTCTTAAACCACAATAGAATATTCGTTTCTCACAATGCCATTCTTAGGCTCTAAATGTTCTGTATAATAGGAGTCACCCTTCTCATCCGCTTCTTTTTTAACACCAGTACAGCCCTTGTACCTCAGCTTTCATGTGCAGTGCATTAAACCTCCTTCAGTTAACTCTTTTCCTCAGGTAACGTTGACTTAAGCAGAGAAAGTACTTTAACCACTGGGCCACGTGCTTAAGAAACGCTGTCCCTAGCGCCGTTAGCAGAAGGAAATATCGCCCCACTTGGTTGTGACTTATTGGCCCCACCCCGTTACTTGTCAGTTACTTGGTACAAGGTTGATATCCCGGGTGAGCCAGTCTCTCCCCTCCCGCCACAACTTCATAGACAGCAGCGAAGCCCTTTCACCCCTGGCGCCCCGCGCTTCTCTCACGACCTTACAGGGTTTCTGTTAGACTTGTCCCGGTCTGTTCACTCAGCCACACCACCTCCGCTCGCGCTACCACATCTCTGTGGTGTTTCCGGCCCCAGTGCTGCAGGCTTCCAAGCAGCTGACTGGGCCGGGGTTGCGTCGCGTCTCCCTCGGCGTTCCTCAAGACTCCGTGTCCCGCCCCGCGCCTCACTCGACACAGAGGGGGAAGAGGCTATGCGGGCCAGCCTTTGTCAATTTCCCGCCCCCTTCTTCCGGGTACCTGCTCATCTGCACACCCACGAGTTTCCGCGATGTCGGTCTTTAGAACCGCTGCACTGCTATCCCGCACCAGGCCCTCCCCGCTGAATCTCCTCACCGGGGGACTCGCAAACAAAGGCGGCAGTCCAGCAACATGTGTTTCACCCAAGTGCCACCTCGAGGTAGGGTTTTACTTTTCTCTACGACCGCATGGCAAGGGAACCCTCAGAGAAAGTGCGATGATGTACCGGTTCCTGCACTTTCTGAGAAAGCAGTTCAGGCAGGATCACTGAGGTGGGGGAAGACAGAAAGCTAGGCAATCTCCTATACTTTTGGTTGCTCTCCTCGTTGTATTCCCAGGTGAGTATTCTACAGCTCCTCACAGGTATACTAACGGGATTAGCGAGCTAGTGGTGAATTAGCGCTGACAGGGCTTAGTCAGTAGGTAGGGGGCACGTCAACAAAGTAGGGTAGCCGACCCGTGGGACAATCTAACCCCACTCAGTGCGCCTTCCTCCCCACGCTATCGCTTCGTTCCTCACCAGACTCCACTCAAGCTCTCTGGTCACTCCTCATTAACATCTAAAATGGCCGCCCTGGTTCTGGCCTTTTATAGTCTGGGCTCTGGCTACCAGAACCAACCAGGAGGTTCTAGAATCTTCCTAGTGTAATCCTATGGCTCAGGTCTCTGAGGTAAAAATGTGGCAGTTACAAGCCGAGGCTGGTTTTCCCTTATGGACTCTTGCATTATGAAGTCAGGAGGATGGTCCCTTCGCTAGAGCGGTGCTCCAAGTACCTGAGCTGAAGCCAGGTGAGGTGGGGCTGTTCCTTCCTGCCACAAAGGTGAGTGCTGCAAAAAACACAGTTGATGGACAGAATGTAGAACAATGTCATACATTCACCCCAGTACAAGGATCTGGGCCTAAATCCATCGTTTTTTTGCATTCCACACCACCCTGGGTTAGACACTGGCTATATGCAAATCAGCTCTGACCCTGTGCCTCATGGGAACAGTCCAGTCCGAACTACCAAGCCATGTCTTTCTGTCGGGATTGCAAGCGGCGCAATTACAGTCGCGCGCCACTAACCTGAGGAATCTGGCCAGCAGGAACGATGAGGCGAAAATCCCCACAACTTGTCTAAACACCACCCCCCAGAGGTGACGTGGAAAATCACCTTCTGAGGGAGTATTGCAAGAAGCCGGGAGGTAAGAAGGGTTTGGTGGAAGAACTGTGGGCTGTTGCCTTCTGGGTCGGGGTAATCCACAATACTCGATTGAGGGACGGGCTGCAGCGTGGAGAGACAAGGAACAGGCATAAGCGTCTGGTCTCTGCAATGCCGCTTCCCTCCCTTGGCCCCAAAGAATGACACTTACCAGAGACACAACTCTCTCGTCTTTGAATGCTAACAAGCAGTTCCTCAATCCGTGATAACCGGAGCGGTGAAAAGAAAGTTATCGTCACTTCCTTAATGGCTATGTATCCGATGGGACTAGGCTTCTCTCGGCTAATTGAAGGATTTGTACCTCTCAGTCTCTTATGCTCAATACTTCTTGAGAATAACAATGACGTAATAAGTTAGCATAATCCTGAACACAAAAGAAGAAAAACTCTTGTCATACTAGACGTGATATCTTCTGGGGAAAGAAGTAAACCCAAGATGCGTGTGACTCGGGACTTTCAGAAAGAAAGAAAATGTGCTGGGGAAGAAGAACGATCCCGTTCTTCTTTCGTGATACTTGCGATTTGTCGGAAGTTGACTCCACTCCTCTGACCTCGCAGGCTTTTCGTCGGCGTAGGCTTGTCTGGACTCTAAACACGCAGGCTCTTCGTCGGCATAGGCTTGTCTGGACTCTGAACACGCAGGCTCTTCGTCTGCGCAGGGTTTCTTCTCGGTATATCTCCGGCGGGGAAAACATCATCCGCCAATACCTAAACCACCATAACAATTGTCAAGCAGCGACCCGCTAGAGAGGAGGAGCTATATAGGCTCAGCCTTCTTTCCTGCTCTCCAGAGTCGCTTAGCCTTCTGGGACTTGTAGTCCTTGTGTAGAGATCGCGCTAATTTGCCCTTTCTTTTTCCTCTCACCATGGCGCCTAGAGCGATCGTGACAGGACCCCCTCTCGAGGACAGCCGTCCCGGCGGTCGGCCCGGTTTGCCAGGGCAACGCTCGTGAAAGGCGGCAACCAGGTCCGGGCAATGCAGATGATCCACCGGTTCCCATGTTCTGTCTTCAGGTCCATACCCTTTCCAATCGACCAGATACTGGATCCTGCCACGCACCATACGAGAGTCCAGAACCTGTTGCACCTCAAATTCCTCTCGGCCTTCCACCTCCAGGGATGGGGGACGCTCCGGCAAGCGCATACTCACTGGACAAGGCCGGAGAAGGGACACGTGGAACACCGGATGGATAGACCACGACTCCGGCAGGAACAGTCTCATGGCCAAAGGATTCACCACTTCACAGATACCATAAGGTCCAATGAACTTAGGTTTCAGTTTATCCACCCCTTTCAAATGTATGTTGCGTGTGGAAAGCCACACCTTATCCCCTACCTTGTACGCTGGTTCCTCAGACCTCTTCCGGTCCGCAAACCGTTTATGAGCTGCTTGCGCCGTTTCCAAACAGTTTCTAGCATCGATAAGGATCGCTCTCAAGTGAGCATGATGTTCATGAATGGAAGGAACCATAGATTCCGCAGGCCAATCGAACGGAAGCATGTTCGGATGGAATCCGTAAAGGCAGAAAAAGGGAGAGCACCCCAAGGTGGTATGGACAGCATTATTATAGGCGAACTCCGCCAACCACAAAAGAGTAGTCCACTCCGCGGCATTCTGCATGGTAAAACACCTGAGATATTGTTCCAGCGTCTGGTTGAGACGTTCGGTTTTGCCATCCGTCTGGGGATGATAGCTGGACGATAACCTTGCATCGATCTGCAAGATCGCACAGAGAGCTTTCCAGAAATGTGACGTGAATTGCGTGCCGCGGTCAGTTATCAGCACACTGGGCAATCCATGCGCCCGTACAACGTGTTGGAGGAATACTTTAGCCAGCTCAACAGACGAAGGTAAACTCGGTAACGAAATAAAGTGACCCATTTTTGTGAGGTGGTCGACTATCACCAGAATAACTGTCTGATTGACACAAGGAGGCATCTCCACGATAAAGTCCATGGACAATGTATGCCACGGCTTTGGAGGAATGGGCAAAGGACGGAGAAGGCCTGAAGGTTTAGTATGAACCGATTTGCTCTGAGCACAAATCGCGCAAGTCTTTACGTATTCTTTGACGTCGGCTCGCACCTCTTTCCACCAAAAGGAACGTTCCACAGTGGCTGTGGTCTTGTAGATGCCCATGTGTCCACCCAATACAGAATCATGCGCCCATTCCATAACCTGTTTTTGCAACTGTGACTGAGGTATATACAACGCATGGAAGTGGTAGGCCAGGTCGTTTTTTAGACACCGATGCTCCGGTTCTTCCTGTATCCACGAGGTGATGTCATGATCTGCGAGGGCCACCTTCACGTCTTCCAGAAAGTCCTCTGATGTGACCAGGGCAAGCGATGTAGAGGAACAGTCTGTCTCTTGAAGGATAAGTGGGGGTTCCTCAGGTCTCACAGTTTCTCCTTCTTCTCCTAGCCGGGATAATGCGTCCGCTTTCCCATTACGTGACCCAGGCCTGTATTTGATTACGAAATCATAGTCTGAGAAAAACAAAGACCATCTAAGTTGCCTTGGCGTCAAGGCTTTAGCCGTTTTGAGAAACAACAGGTTTCGGTGATCCGTGATAATCTCCACCGTGTGTAAGGCACCTAGGAGATAATGCCGCCACTCCTCACAAGCCCTTTTTATCGCAAGGAGTTCCTTATCTGTGATAGTGTAGTTGATTTCACAGGGTGTGAGCTTCCTTGAATAGTATGCCACTGGGTGCAATTGCCCAGTGTTAGGGTGTCTTTGGGATAGGATTCCCCCAAGGGCGTATTGGGAGGCGTCCGTCTCGAGGATGTATGGTAGTTGTGGATTCGGATGTCTGAGAATCGGTGCCTGGGTAAACCTGTCTTTGAGAAGTTGAAAAGCCTGTTCTGCTGCGGTTCCCCATATGAACGGAACATTTTTCCGTAGGAGGGAGGTGATGGGATGGATGGTTTTTGAGAAATCACGAATAAAGCGCCGATAATAATTGGCAAAGCCAAGAAAACTTTGCACAGCCTTCACATTCTGTGGTGTTTTCCAATTAAGGATTACTTCGATCTTGCTCGTATCCATCCGGAACCCTTGGGCGTCTATGATGTACCCCAAGAACGCTACCTCCTGCACATGGAAGAGACATTTCTCTAATTTAGCATACAACAGGTTTTGTTGGAGCTTCCGCAAGACCGTCTTGACATGCACGACATGCTCGGATATTGTTGTTGAATAGATCAAAATGTCGTCAATGTAAACCACACAGAACGATTCCAGACATCCTCTCAGTACTTTGTCCATGAAGAATTGGAAGGCGGCGGGGGCGTTGCAGAGACCAAAGGGCATTACCCGGTATTCGAATAAACCGAATTTGGTTCTGAAAGCTGTCTTCCACTCGTCCCCTTTTTGCGCTCGCACAAGGTGGTAGGCCCCCCGAAGATCGAGTTTTGTAAAATATCGTGCTCCTTTCAATTGGTCCATCAGGACAGGAATCAGAGGAAGAGGATAACGATTTTTTATCGTTACTTTGTTTATAGCACGGTAATCGATGCATGGTCTTAACTCATCGCAATCCTTTTTAGCTATAAAAAACATCGGCGATGATGCAGGGGAGGTGGAGTGTCTGATAAACCCGGTTGCTAGATTCTCTTCAATGTATGTTTTTAAGTATTGGGTTTCTTTTTCCGTCAAAGCGTATACTCTGCTACAGGGGATATCCGCCCCCGGAATCAGATCAACACGACAATCGTAGGCCCTATGGGGCGGTAGCTGGGCTGCTTTTTGTTTGTCGAACAGAGCCTTAAACTCCTGGTATTCATCAGGAAGCACCGTGGCGCAACAGAACTTCTCGGATGTACAGGCGTTAGCCAGACAGGTGGCAGGTGAGGGTGCCGCGAATGTAGGTAGCAGCTCATGATTCTTACAATGCTCCTTACAATAGGGGGAGGTCATACTGATCGTGCGGGATGACCAACTCACAAAAGGATCATGCAGCGTAAGCCATGGCATACCCAGGATGAGCCGGAACTGTGGGGCATCAATCAGGTCAAATTGGATATGTTCCTGATGGTCCTCGCCAAATTCCATCAACAGTGACAGGGTATTGTACACCACTGGACCTGATGAAAGAATGGTGCCGTCCACGGCTTTTACTGTTTCGGGTCGCTGCTTCTTTTCGCACGGGATGCCCATTCGAAACGCAAAATCCTGGTCGATATAATTACCGGTGGCCCCGGAGTCCAGCAGGGCATCAATCTGTAGTGTCTTTTGTGAGGCGATCCAGAGAGTTACACTGACGTTCATGTGGGCCACTGCAGGATGAAGAGTGTTCGCCAGCACGGGGGAGATCATAGGGCGTTGGCATCTCAAATCAGAGACCTCCGTCTGATTCGAGATCTTCAGTTTTCCGACGGTTCGACGTTCCTCTGAGTAGCTTGGACTCGAGGAAGGGTGGAGCGTCCGGGAATGTAATTCCGGGCTCGACATTCCTTTATAAAATGTCCGCCTTTCCCACAATAAAGGCAAAGTTTCAGACGTCTTCTTTTGTCTTTTTCTTCTGGCGTAAGGGGGCCTCTAACCCCTCTGATCTGCATGGGCTCCGACTCATCAGCCGTCTTAGATTTCTCATCAACTCCGGTTCTGGGGCGGGGAACAGGATAGTAGAAGCGATTGTCTCCTCTGGGTCTTTCTCCTTTTCTTTCTAGCAGACAGTGATCTAACTGGACAGTTAGATCGATGAATTCCGATACCGTTGTGGGTAATTGCACCACTTGGGCCAACACGTCTTTTAATTCTCCTCTCAAACCCTGATAAAAGAGGGAAATCCTTTTTTCCACCGGCCAATCCGTTTCCACTAACAGGCGATTAAAGGTGGTAATGTAAGATAACAGATCCTGTGTACCCTGTCGAAGTGTCATGATTTCCCTATCAAGAGTTAACATGTGGGATTTCCTATCGAATAATTTCCTCAACTCAAGACAAAAATCAGAAAAGTTATGTAACACAGGGTCGTTACGTTCCAACAAGGGTATGGTCCAACTTGACGCGTTCCCTCCCATGTAAGACATCATAAACGACGTTTTAGACGCTTCCTCCTGGAAGACTGCGGGCTTACACATAAAATGAAGTCGGCACTGATTGAGAAATGTTTCGAACTTACGAGGATCCCCATAAAACCTCTCCGGTGGGGCCAGAGGTATCCCCGTGTTCTGAATGATTTGAACAGTCGGTAAGGTATCCGTGGTTGTAGCAGGAGTAGATAAAGGCAAAAAATAACTCCCGGTCCGGGATGAAACAGGAGGGGGTAAGGTGGCTGGTTTGAGTAGGGGTCTTACCACTGGTTCTTTGAGTGCTAAGTCAGACAATTCCTTGCGCATTTGGGTAACCTCCTGGTAAAAGGATTGGTTCTCGACTCGGGAGGTAAGGACCTCCTGACGGAGTTCTGTTAAACTTTCCATCAGGGAAGCGAGAGTAGCATCTACATCCATCGTTCGGGCTGGTGAGTAGTCGTGGGCTTGACAATCTGTCGGGATTGCAAGCGGCGCAATTACAGTCGCGCGCCACTAACCTGAGGAATCTGGCCAGCAGGAACGATGAGGCGAAAATCCCCACGACTTGTCTAAACACCACCCCCCAGAGGTGACGTGGAAAATCACCTTCTGAGGGAGTATTGCAAGAAGCCGGGAGGTAAGAAGGGTTTGGTGGAAGAACTGTGGGCTGTTGCCTTCTGGGTCGGGGTAATCCGCAATACTCGATTGAGGGACGGGCTGCAGCGTGGAGAGACAAGGAACAGGCATAAGCGTCTGGTCTCTGCAATGCCGCTTCCCTCCCTTGGCCCCAAAGAATGACACTTACCAGAGACACAACTCTCTCGTCTTTGAATGCTAACAAGCAGTTCCTCAATCCGTGATAACCGGAGCGGTGAAAAGAAAGTTATCGTCACTTCCTTAATGGCTATGTATCCGATGGGACTAGGCTTCTCTCGGCTAATTGAAGGATTTGTACCTCTCAGTCTCTTATGCTCAATACTTCTTGAGAATAACAATGACGTAATAAGTTACCATAATCCTGAACACAAAAGAAGAAAAACTCTTGTCATACTAGACGTGATATCTTCTGGGGAAAGAAGTAAACCCAAGATGCGTGTGACTCGGGACTTTCAGAAAGAAAGAAAATGTGCTGGGGAAGAAGAACGATCCCGTTCTTCTTTCGTGATACTTGCGATTTGTCGGAAGTTGACTCCACTCCTCTGACCTCGCAGGCTTTTCGTCGGCGTAGGCTTGTCTGGACTCTGAACACGCAGGCTCTTCGTCGGCGTAGGCTTGTCTGGACTCTGAACACGCAGGCTCTTCGTCTGCGCAGGGTTTCTTCTCGGTATATCTCCGGCGGGGAAAACACCATCCGCCAATACCTAAACCACCATAACAATTGTCAAGCAGCGACCCGCTAGAGAGGAGGAGCTATATAGGCTCAGCCTTCTTTCCTGCTCTCCAGAGTCGCTTAGCCTTCTGGGACTTGTAGTCCTTGTGTAGAGATCGCGCTAATTTGCCCTTTCTTTTTCCTCTCACCATGGCGCCTAGAGCGATCGTGACACTTTCCCAGACCGGAATCAAGCATCCAAGGACCGGTTTCTGGCTGTCAGCCTTCATCAGCCTGGATAGCTTGACTCCAGTGGTATGGAGAGCCTGGGACTCACGTCTGAGCATACTCAGCTCACTCGGGGTGAAAATTGCAAAAAACACAGTTGATGGACAGAATGTAGAACAATGTCATACATTCACCCCAGTACAAGGATCTGGGCCAAAATCCATTGTTTTTTTGCACTCCACACCACCCTGGGTTAGACACTGGCTATATGCAAATCAGCTCTGACCCTGTGCCTCATGGGAACAGTCCAGTCCGAACTACCAAGCCATGTCTTTCCCAGACCGGAATCAAGCATCCAAGGACCGGTTTCTGGCTATCAGCCTTCATCAGCCTGGATAGCTTGACTCCAGTGGTGTGGAGAGCCTGGGACTCACGTCTGAGCATACCCAGCCCACTCGGGGTGAAAAACGGAAAAGCTTGTTTGTGTATCCAACTTTGGCCCTCACACCAATAAGTACAAGAAAATTATCACATCAAATTGGCATCTCCTGTCACAGTTGGAGTGTCCAATTGGGAAACCCTTGTTCGCCATGCGAAAAAACAAAAGCATAGGCCAGAAAATAATTCGAGCAGACATGGAGACGAGTTACAAAGTTAAAGACTTGCGGACACAGTGGAATCTATCTCCCATACAAGGCTATCGCAAGTGTGGAAATTGTTCAGTTTGCAGCATAACAGTTGAAGGGCAAGAGTTTACACATTACCACATCAAATGGACCCACAGTGAATTTACAAATTGCAAAACGAGAAACATTGTGTATGCCATCAAATGTCCATGTCCCAAACTGTACATTGGGAAAACCACGCAACAGGCCAATCAGAGGATTGTGCATCATCGATCGCGCATGAAAAATAAAGTACTGACTGCCCCAATGGTCCAACACTTTGTGAACCACAAACACTCAGAAAAAGAATTTGAATGGACTGTTTTATCCTGCGTTAAGCCACCACCGCGTGGAGGAAATATGGAAAACATGTTGGCCAAAAAAGAAGCGTATTTAATACTGAAATTCCATTGCACAACCAATGGGCTGAATGACTTGACAGAACTAAACCAATTCTGAACAAGCGCAATGTTTGAAGATTCCAAAAACCGGGTGTTGTTTCATCACAACTTCATCAAACTACGTGTCCCAGAAACCCTGCTACAAGCAACAGGAAGAAGAACATATAAGCAGAGTCAGCACAAGCACCGTGTGATGACTGTTTGTGGAGAGATGCCATTTGACAAGTGAAGCTTGAAGAATATCGCCTAAATGTAAGTGTGGAGAACTGCTCAAAACGTTTGGCTTTAATGTTTATTGGCAAACATGTGCGCAGCATTTAAGCACGTTTTAATTTATTGCAGAAAAGCAGCCAGGCCCTCCCCGCTGAATCTCCTCACCGGGGGACTCGCAAACAAAGGCGGCAGTCCAGCAACATGTGTTTCACCCAACTGCCACCTCGAGGTAGGGTTTTATTTTTCTCTACGATCGCATGGCAAGGGAACCCTCAGAGAAAGTGGCGATGATGTACCGGTTCCTGCACTTTCTGAGAAAGCAGTTCAGGCAGGATCACTGAGGTGGGGGAAGACAGAAAGCTAGGCAATCTCCTATACTTTTGGTTGCTCTCCTCGTTGTATTCCCAGGTGAGTATTCTACAGCTCCTCACAGGTATACTAACGGGATTAGCGAGCTAGTGGTGAATTAGCGCTGACAGGGCTTAGTCAGTAGGTAGGGGGCACGTCAACAAAGTAGGGTAGCCGACCCATGGGACAATCTAACCCCACTCAGTGCGCCTTCCTCCCCACGCTATCGCTTCGTTCCTCACCAGACTCCACTCAAGCTCTCTGGTCACTCATTAACATCTAAAATGGCCAAGGTGATATTATTTCATTTTATCTTTAGCAGTAGCATTAATGGTCCTGAGGAAGCAGCAGGAGACCACCAGGCTCCGTTTGTCTGCAGAAACATGTCGACCTAAGATACTTATTAGTAGTTATTTGTTACACTACTATTTGCACTGTTTTTATTGACTTGGGATTGAAGGGGTACATAATAAATGCTTTTTCCCCTGTCACTACCCAATCTTAACTTAACTTTCTTTACTGTTCACTGATTCACTTTATTTGGCGCTGCTATTCATTCATCTACAGACACTTCTACCACCCCTTTCCATCCATAAATGATATGTTTTGCTATAGATTAGGCTTACAACATCTGCCAATCTATTGTGGGTACTTTACCTTCAGAGTTTGAGGGTCCCCAGATGATGAAGGGCGGTCTCGTTAGATGACTGATGGGAACTCTTTCACATTGATGGAGTTCCACAGGCAAGATTTCACTTTCTGCTTTTGTACACACCAAGGTTTACATACAGATACATAATCTAGTTAGCTTTTTGACCCACTACTATTCTTTGTTGGTGCAGTTACAAGCCACCATTTTGTGTGTCTATGTATTCAGTATTTTGTGTGAACAGCTAGCCTTCAAGAAAATTAGAGGGGCAAGGTAGCACCTAACCCCTAGGACAACACCAAAAATTCCAGTGGACAAAGAAAAAATAGAACACTTAGGAAGCAAAAAGAGAACAAAATAAATAAATAATAGGAGGGACCACCCAAAGGGCTGACAGGTTTAACAGAGGGTAAGTGCCTTTTATGTCCTTTCCTCAGTGCAATTCGAAATGGGTTCCACTTTAGGAACTCCTGAGGCGGAAGCCGGGAGCCCGATTTTAATAATTGTGTCACTTGCACCACTTGTTGTGATTTGCACCGAAAACTTTTAAAACTTGTTTTGATTAAATTGTAATCCCACCGAGGCACCCCACTCACCTATACTCAGCCGATTGAGGCGCTGAGTGCAGGCAAGAACCTACGACCCAATAAGCAGCCGGTGGAGCGAGCGGCCATCTTGGGGTTAGGATAGGGTTGCGGCCTAGTCTTTTCCGGCGGGCAATCGCGAGCCATACTTAAGTGGACCCCTCGGTGCAGGCGCCACTTTAGGAACTCCTGAGGCAGAAGCCGGGAGCCCGATTTTAATAATTGTATCACTTGTACCACTTGTTGTGATTTGCATGGAAAACTTTTAAAACTTGTTCTGATTAAATTGTAATCCCACCGAGGCACCCCACTCACCTATACTCAGCCAATTGAGGCGCTGAGTGCAGGCAAGAACCTACGACCCAAGAGGCAGCCGGTGGAGCGAGCAGCCATCTTGGGGGTAGGAAAGGGTTGCGGCCTAGACTTTTCCGGCGGGCAATCGCAACCATACTTAAGTGGGCCCCTCAGCGCAGGCGGCACTTTAGGAACTCCTGAGGCGGAAGCCGGGAGCCTGATTTTAATAATTGTATCACTTGCACCACTTGTTGTGATTTACACGGAAAACTTTTAAAACTTGTTCTGATTAAATTGTAATCCCACCGAGGCACCCCACTCACCTATACTCAGCTGATTGAGGCGCTGAGTGCAGGCAAGAACCTACGACCCAAGAGGCAGCCGGTGGAGCGAGCGGCCATCTTGGGGGTAGGAAAGGGTTGCGGCCTAGTCTTTTCCGGCGGGCAATCGCGAGCCATACTTAAGTGGACCCCTCGGCGCAGGCGCCACTTTAGGAACTCCTGAGGCGGAAGTCGGGAGCCCAATTTTAATAATTGTATCACTTGTACCACTTGTTGTGATTTGCTCAGAAAACTTTTAAAACTTGTTCTGATTAAATTGTAATCCCACCGAGGCACCCCACTCACCTATACTCAGCCGATTGAGGCTCTGTGTGCAGGCAAGAACCTACGACCCAAGAGGCAGCCGGTGGAGCGAGCGGCCATCTTGGGGGTAGGAAAGGGTTGCGGCCTAGTCTTTTCCGGCGGGCAATCGCGAGCCATATTTAAGGACGTCAAATGCGTACGCACAGCGAACGCGAGCAGCGGGCGCACGGATGGCACGCCGAAGGCGCGCCCAAGGTAAGCCCTTCTGCGCCCGTCTGCGCCAACCCGGGCCTAGGGCCAAAAACCCCTGCCCATGTCACCCCCGCCCCCTTTAAATACTCGCGTGCCACCCTGCTGCGATTTAGAGGCGCTGTTGACACTGCCTGCAAACACTCGGTTAAACCTGAGAAAAAACAACAGAAATGCCGGCAGTGTGCCTTCCAGTTAATCCCTATGGAGAGAAACCAGCTGAAGGAGGAATACGAACTCAACATGGCATTGCTTAACTGTAGATCCCTGCCACAACATGCCACAGAAATTTCGCTGCTGCTGCAGGACATGGCACTTGATGTGCTGTTTCTTACAGAAACTTGGATAGGACCCAGCTCAGGCCCTGACGTGGTCCAGGCACTTCCCCCGGGTTTCCTGATCCAGCATATTGATAGATCAGGGAGGATAGGAGGAGGGATAGCTGTCCTTTATAAGGACTACCTAGCATGCCGCCTCCTAGGCAGTCCTCTCTCTGACTGTGAAAACGTCCACTTTTCCATCGCCTTTTCACCGTCAGCCACGCTACAGGCCTCCTTATATATCGGCCCCCAGGAGCTGCGGGACAATTTCCCAATTTATTACTGGAAGCGGTTGTAAACCTGGCCAGCGCCGCTTCGAACTTTACCCTTTTGGGAGACCTTAATCTACACTTCGATAATTCTCAAGACACAATAGTTAAGGATCTGGCCCATGATCTGGCAGCTTGTGAGATGCCTTTAAAAGTTCATCAAGCCACACATACAAAGGGGCACCTTCTTGATCCAATCTTTTCTAACCTCAAAGATTTAACAACCAAGGAACCTATTCCGATCCCTTGGTCGGATCATTTTGTAATACCTTTCACCTGGCGTACACCATCCCAAGTCCGATTAGGCCCTTCTGCAGGACGCAAGCTCGACACTGGCCCAAACTAATGTGGAGGAATGGTCGAAAGTACTGATTGCGACCTCCCCCCCGGTTAATTCTGATATTACAACTGCCAGTACCAACTTCAACCTGTGGATTGAACAATCTTTAGACACCGTGCTCCCTAGGAAATCTAAGGTTAAAAAAATTGGCTCAACCAATCACCCATGGTTTGGCCCTGAACTCCATAAACTTAAGCAGGGCTGCAAAAGAGAGGAAAGACAATGGGGGAAAGACTACAGCTCGGGAAAAAAAACAAATACAGGGCCTCTATCAACGTCTATAAATCTGCTCTGAAGGCAGCTAAGACTGCTTTCTATGCAGAGAAAATCATCTCCGCCCTTAACGCACCAAAAGAGATCTTTAGGATTGTAAAATCCCTTCTGAAGGCCCCAGATCCTCCCTCTGTTCCAGACACAATGGGATCCCGTTGTGAAGAATTAGCAACTTTTTTCCACCAAAATTAAAAAAATACTCATGCTCCTTCCTCCTAGCCCTATTTTTGACTCATCCCCTCAGTCTGAAACATTCCCTCAAAATAACACTCCCAAATTGACATCTTTCACTCCCCTTACTGAGGAACTTCTCCCACCTCTCCTTAATTTAATAAAAAGTGGTTCTCCGCTGGACCCTGCCCCTGTCCAAATCTTAAAAGCGGCCTTGCCCGCCATCATCTTACCCATAATCAATCTGGTCAATTCTTCGATTGAATCGGGCATAGTTCCACGGGACTGGAAATTGGCCATGGTGAAACCATTAATAAAAAAAAAACATCTTGACCCCGAAGAACTATCTAATTACCGTCCAATAGCTCTCCTCCCTGGTATTAGCAAGCTGGCGGAAAGATTCATAAATCGCCAACTGTCCTCTTTTCTGGAAACCTTCAATCTCCTCCACCCCTCCCAGACTGGTTTCCGTCCTGGACAAGGTACGGAGACAGCACTCCTAAAAGTGGTCAAGGAGTCCAGAAGGATCCTGGACGCGGGAGGTACTGTGGCTATCATCCTCCTGGACCTCACTGCGGCCTTTGATACAGTGAATCACTGCATCCTTCTAACTCGCCTAAACAGTCTAGGAGTCTCAGGAAAGGCCCTCTCCTAGTTGGAATCGTTCTTGCAGGAAAGGTACTTTCAGATATTTGAAGGGAATTCTCACTCCTCACCCAAACCATTGCAGTGTGGGGTTCCTCAGGGCTCCTCCCTTAGCCCTACGCTTTTTAACGTATACATGTCTCTGCTGGCCGAGATAGTGGCTCCCTTCGGAATTCAATTGGTCAGCTACGCCGACGACACACAGCTCGTGGTCTCCCTGAGTCAAGTAGAACTGTGCCCCACTAACCTAAGTTCCTGTCTGGAAGAAGTCGCCAATTGGATGAGTCAGTCTCAACTTAAACTCAATGGTGACAAAACCGAGCTCATGCTGTTAGGCAATCAGGCAATTTTCGATGCTTCCACTCTATGGCCACCTTGCATGGGACCAGGACCTACTCCAAAAAATGAAATCAAGAGTCTGGGACTCTGGTTGGACCATGAGCTTACGTTCAAAGTTCAAGCCAGAAAAACAGCGGCCACTTGCTTTGGCCTGCTAAGATCTATCCGAAAAATTCTTCCCCAGCTGCCTGAGAATGCCAAAAAGATTCTAGTCCAAGCCCTGATTTTATCCAGGCTCGACTATATCAACGCCATCTACTTGGGAGCCCCCATCTCCGTGATCCACGAGCTCCAGGTGTTCCAGAACTCGGCGGCCAGACTTCTGACGGGCACGAACAACCGCACTTCAGCCAAACCTGCATTAAGCTCACTTCACTGGTTACCCATAAAAGAACGTATACATTTTAAGTCCCTCTGCATTACCCATAAAAACTTGCAGGGCAAAGGTCCTCCCATTTTGACCAATCTCATCAAACCGTACAAAAAGTCCAGGAGCCTTCGCTCCAACGACCTCCGCTTGGCAGAAGTGCCCAGAATCAGGAAGTCTCGCTCTGGAGGACGTCTTTTTTCCTACAATGCCTCCAAATTATGGAATTCCCTGCCTCTTCCCCTTCGGCAAGAAACCAATCATCTCACCTTTCACAAGAAACTAAAAACATGGCTCTCTCCCTAAATCCCTCCCAGTCCGCCTCCCTATGTTCCAAGTGCTGGGATACTTTCGGGCAGCCATGCGCTATATAAGAACAGTTTCAGTTTCAATTTCAAATGGGTTGGGTAAAACCCGTTTTGTGAGTCAGAAATGATTTTCCGACCTGCAAAGTGTATTTATTACATGGCAAAATGCAGTTTTGTGGTTGCATTCTATAGAATGATACGAATCACAGGGTTTGCAAATATAAAATGGCTTTTTATATCTGTTGCATAGTTTCATTTACATGTGCATCTCATTAGTAGAGCCCCTAGGAGGCCTTCCATGCACTTACCACCTACTGAAACAAAACGAAGCAACACAAAATGTTGAGGAAACGAAAATGTGAATACACTATTGTAGACTTTGTGGAGGTGGTCAATGGAATCCACAGGTTTCATAGAAAGATGGTATCCTGAACATTTGCAGAAACAACACACAAAGTCCATGTGCATGAGTTCCACATTGTTCGCTTTTCCTACAGTGTATCCACGTCCCATGTGTGTGACTCACTGAGATGCGCAGTGACCACGTGAAACACTTGGCTTCAATTATTCGAGGACCTCTTTCACTCTTTCAAACTTAAAATCTTCAGGCATCAGTCTTGTAATTCAGATCACCTGAACTTGATTCATACTCAAGAGTTGCCTACTTATGTCTCTCTATACCGCAGGATATCCGTTCTCCTTCTGTACGAGTTTATGAGCAATATTCCACCCTGAAACCACCAAGACTGTTGACTCTAAAAAGCCATGAGACCAAAAATACATTTTAACTTCAACTCTCTACTGATTCTCTCATTAACAGTGGCCTGGATTTAGATGCAATCACATCAATAAAATCCAACACTCTGATGTTCGGAATTTATCTGGTGCAATAATAATCACCTATTACGAATTGCGAAATAGGACAAAATGTTTTTTGTTTGCCCAGCTTATGCCCCCCCCCGCCGACAAGTTTTGGCTAGCTCTCATTTGTAAGCGAACATGTCACTGTAGCCATTTAGCTGCTCTTTGAATTTTGAGGTCAGATTATTCTTTAACATATGCCATACCTCTTGCTAAATTCTTAGGCGCTATGTGGATCCTATGTAGGGAACTTTTATCTTCTGCCTAAAAGTTTGCAAGATTTTTTTATGATGTTAAAATTTGATCAATGTACCTTTTGAAAAATCCTTTTACTGATATTTTAACAATAAGAGGTTTTAGGACAACTTGTACCGTATGGAAAGAACTCAAACATTTTAACCAATATCTATTTTAACCATGCTCGCATTTGTACTTTTATGGCCCTGGTGGCCGAAACAAAGTTATTTGATTTGGACAAAATGTGATTTTTGGTGCTAATGGTACTAAAATCGGTGTATCCCTAAATATCAGGCATTTATCCCATTTCAATTCTGTCAAGTTTGACCTGCCAACATTTTATAGGTATGCAATTTTTATTGTACCTAGTATATACAGGTGTGAGAAAAAACCCCAACCGTATAAATTGAATATGTGCAGTAACCATGTTACTGCACAGATCAGGAACTATCTGCCAACACATAATAAGAGCTTATTATATGAAGCCTTGACAACTGATATTCCTCGACTGACTGACCCAGGAGAGTCATCCCTGGAAACTGGGAAAGAAACTCTAAGCCATGAATTATCTACAACCTCAACTACCACCCTATCTATATATAACCTGCAAAGAAAGATGTAAATTCATTTAAATCACCCCCATGCTAACACTTCCGTCCCTGTACTAATCGAATGATGATCGTAGACAAGATCTAATTGCCTCCAGATCCCTGTTTTCTTTAAGTTTCTGTCATGAAATGGACTTCACTGACAGGGCGAGATAAGACCTGATTACTTCGACACAGATACTATCACAAAGGTCCCTTCATGGATTAGACATACCTCCCCCAGCATTACCCTATTCAAACCACTTGACATGGTCTCGGCAGTTAACACTGTTGCCTTTCAGACCTTCAGATCTTTTCCTTCTCCTTACACTGATATTTTCTAGTGTCGCATCCTAGTCCATTGCTACTTTAAACACACTGACACCCCAGTTTGGTCCCAGCCATATGCAAATCAGTCTTGTCCTTGCTCCAATGGGAACAGTCCAGCCTGAACTGCCAGGCCAGGTCCTCCCTGAACCAGAACACAAGCAACCCAGGACTCGTTTTGCCTTAGTAATGGCTCATTAGCCAGATATAGCTGAGTTCCGGTACACGGGACCAATGTCTGGCAGTTTGGAATGAACTGTTCCCATTGGAGCAGGGTCAAAACTGATTTGCATATGGCTGGGTCCAAACTGAGGTGGCATGGTGGGCGAAATGTGACGGATTGGGATGTTGATCCGGGCGTAAGCCAGTAGCTGAGATTAATTTAAGCACTCCATCCATCACTTTGTTTTTGATGTTCAATGAACAGATACTGGCAGGACTATCTTTACAACTATCATGCAACATCTCAACTCCAACAGAATATGGATTAAAATGTCTTCAACCCTAGTCTAGACGGAATACTTTTTCTGCAGCTTACAACATTAATGTTTTCTAATAACTCATGGAACATTTATTGATGCCAATGATTTTAGCCTCTCCTGTGGGTGTGGGATGTTCGAGGTATGAGCGGAGCAAAGAATCTAACCTTGGCAAAGATGTGACTGGTCCAGTCGTGGACCTAGAACCAGGACCTTAGATTCACTGCCCTTCAAGTAGCCCAGGATGTCCAGACTGCAGATCTTATTTGATCATATGCACTAACGCCCTGCAATTATCATGTCAATTTCTTCTGACAGGTTCAGGAGTATTTGTATTTCAATTTTCCTTTTCTCTAGCCTCAAGGCAAAACCCTGATCATATTGCTTTGCAGCACTGCTGCATGAAATACAATTGTGTAGATTAGGAAGCCCAGTGACACACTCACTGCTGCACCCATGCTATGCCATAGGCCCTAATACACCAGGCACTCTGAAGAACCTCTACCTTCATTAGGGGCCCTCCGTCACAGGAATGCTTCACTCTGACCACCTGAACTACTTCTTCATGGCACAGCTGCCTCTTGAAGCACCTCTTAGGCTGAGCACTCTTCTAGTGCAAACATTCAGTGGCGTAGGAAGGGGGGTGGTGGGTGCGGGCCGCCCCGTGTGTCATGGCAAAAATATGTGTAACTATCTTTTTTTCACTTATTTTAATAATTTCTATGTGGGCGGGAGAAAAGAAATTTTCCGCACCGGGTACCACCTGATCTTGCTACACCACTGCAAACATTGGCCCTGATTGCAAGTTCAAGGGGGAATGTCCAACAATCTGTAATCAGGAGATTCCACAGGGATCAGAATTATTAGTAGTTGATCATTTATGACATCCTCAGAGTTATTACTGAAAAGTTCTAAATACAAGTAGGCCAGAAGGGGTTGGGGTATTTACCATACCCCAGAAATATCCTTTACCCAGAGGTGAGGTATTTACTAGGCAGAGGGAATACTTCCCAGTCCATGTTTTTAACTTTAAAACAATATATAACATGTAGAATCTGTATTAAAAGCACTAAATGGTCCATATTTTGCCTTTTTTGCCTTGTTCCGCAACAATTGCCAGTAGTTTTGAACTGCAGAAATCTGTCTGCGGAAAATAGTGGGGGTGATAATTATCAAAAAACTCTGATTTCGAACTTCTACATAAAGGCCTGTGTGTACAGAGATCAGAATTGAACTCCAAGCTAATAATAATGGCCGTGGATTCAGACAGGTCAAATTTGCCTACATTTACCAGGGTAAGCTATCTGGGAAAAAAACAAAATATGCACAATTTGGTGTATTAAATACCATTGCTGCATGTCATGTCCTGTTCCCAAATTAAAAACTAGGAATAAAATATATTTACCGCACTAGTAAACATGTCACCCTGGGGTAATGGTGTTTACTGGGTGTGGTAAACACCCTACCATAGTCCGCACAATTTTAAATCAGGGCCATAGACTCTCACCCAGGGCTTGCCTTTGTTACTACACTTCCTTTGTCTACGGAACTCAACTCTCTGTAAGATCCCCATATGGCGTATTTAGAGATCCTACTTTCGGGAACAATCAATGGGTTCATGGCTTTTGCCCTCATGAAATACTGCTTTAAAGACTTACCAAGCCACATACATCTCCATCTTCCCTGTACAGTTACTTGCTCTTTCTGGACCAAAGCAGGCTCAACTTACATCACTAATTCGTCGGATGGCACCTCTGTGTGCGCTGCTGATGTTTCAACCTCCTTCCTGAGACCATGCATGTCCTCTGATGAACTCTGACACAGATGCCCAGTCCATGGAAATGGACATGAAGGAGGAAGCCATTACCATAGGTATGTTTGAGGAGGCTCTGTGAACAAGCCTAAAGAAAACGTTTGCCAGCAAAAAAACGTGGTGACTGGACTCTGGAAAAGCCCTACTGCTTTGACCACCAGTGGGAAAAGAGATAACAAGACTGCCTTATGTAAGGCAAGGAACAGGCTTTCGACCAGAAGGATAAAGAGCAAGAGATAGCCAGAGGTTCCACTTCTTAAACACAGGTCATGGAGTCGTACCTGCTACTGATTGCCCTAATTAAGGAACATTTGAATAGTCCTCCTAACCATGATTGTCTTGAAGCTACCCAAGTTTACTGTTGCACTTGGTTACTGACCCTAAATTCCAGTTCTGTCAGATCTAGCCTATGGGTCCAGTGTGTGCCCCCAGTCCTGTCGGTGCCTCTGCAAATTAAAATGCTAGACTATTCCTGGCCTTTACAAAAACTCTGCACTTTGCTGCTGGCAGGAGACATTATTTCCTTATCTGACAACCAGTAAGACTTATTCTTAAAAGGGAGGTTGTTCCCTGTGTACACATCATGGGTACACAGGTGAGTAGTCTCATGGATAAGGGAGAACAGAGAGGAGTACTGTCCTATCACTTGGTGGCAGCCTCTCTTTTGTTCAGGAGTTAGAGTGGGAGAAAGGATTACTCCCTCCACAGACACATCTTTCTCCTTGCAGGCTAAGAGATCAGGGAGAGGTTCACTCTCCTCTTCCTCCTTGCCATCTATCACCAGCAGCATGGTGACCTCAGACCTCTCAAAGTGGGGTTTGAGGAGATTGACATGCAGCACCCGGTGGGGTTGCCTGGGGGTCTTGATATCCGCAAGGTAGGTTGTCTCCCCTTTCTTCTGAATCACACCATAGGGTCCTGTCCAGTGGTCCTGGGATTCACATGCTCAATCACCCACACTTTCGGACCAGGCAACAAATCCACAGTGGTAGAATTGTTGTCATACCACTCTTTCATTTCCACCTGGCTGGCTTCTAAGTTACTGAAAGCTTGCTTCCATAACTTAGCTATTTAGCTGCTGAAGCACAGCATGTAGCTCACTACATCCTGGGTAGTTTTCCTGGGAGCTTGCTCCCATGCATCTTTGGGCAAACTCAATGGTCCTCTAACAGGGTGTCCAAATAGAAGCTCGAAGGGGCTAAACAACAGGCATGTTAAGAGGATGTCCCACTTATTACTCAAGGCCTCAAGTATGCCTGTAATAATACCCTTCAGGGTCTTGTTGAACCTTTCAATAAGCCCATTGATTTGTAGATGGTAAGGGGGGAGAACCTGCAGGTTACCCCACACTCCTTCCACCTTGACGGCATGAATGCAAACATGCGTTAGTGTTCCTGTCAGACACATCTTCCTTGGGGAAATTCACTCAAGTAAAAATCCCAATTAGGGCCTTTACCACTGCAGGTGCAGTCATGGTTCTCAGGGGGATTACGTCTGGATACCTATTGACATGATCTACCAGAACCAGGATGAACCTGTTGCCTGAAGCAGTCTGAGGATCCATAGGCCCTACAATGTTGATACCCACCCTCTCAAAGAGTGTGTCAATGACAAGCGGTCGACTAAGGGGGGCCTTAAGCCTCTGCCCCATCTTCCCACTTGCCTGGCAGGACACACAAATCCTACAGAACATATCTGAGGAAGTCTTGATCCTGGGCCAATAAAAGTGTGGGACAGCCTTGCAAAGGTCTTCCCTTGGCCGAGGTATCCTGTAAGGGGACTTTTATGAGCTGGTTCCATTAGAAAGGCCTTGTAACATTGGGAGACCACCAGGGTCCTTGTTGTCTCGTACACAGGAACCTTAGGCTCACTGTACAAGAGGCTATCCTTCCAATAAATGCAGTGAATACCAGAGGCATCACCTGCTGCTTGGGCTTCAGCCTGTTGCCTCATGCCCTCAAGGGTGGGCCATCTCTTTGTGCCCTACAGAACTCCTCCTTGGTGGGTCCTCCTTCCACATGCCACCTAGCAATGACAGGTAGGACACCAAGGGAAACAATGCTCTCCTCAGTGAGCTCCGGGTTGGCCACCATGATTGCCTCAACGCCTCACTGGGAGTACATTCAGGGGCTGGTTTCGCACACCCCCTGCCTTTCCCCTTCTTAGCAGCTGGTTCAGCCATTATTACAGGCCCCAGACCTTTTTGACTTCCTTTCTGGCAGCCATGGACCTTGTCGCAGCACAGATCAAATCAGGTAACCCCCAACATCTCCAATCTGGTGGCAAGACTCGTAATGAGAACCAGACCCTTTTCCTGTGAGTTATTTTCAGGCCCGGACTGGCCGTTGCGGGCACCGGGCAATCCCCCGGTGCACCGCATTGGTTGGGGCCGGTTTGGGGCCCCTGCGAGCCGTTTTGTTACAGGGCCGTAATTGCAGCATAGCTGCAAAATCGGCCCTGTAACAAAATCGCCCCAAAACCGGCCCTAGTAACGAGCTCAGCCGCACCCCCGATCCCCCCCCCCTTTGGGAGGGGGGAGGGGGGCCGGCCGAGCACTTTGCCCGGGCAGGTTTTGGTTCCCAGTCCGGCCCTCGTTATTTTGCAGGACTTTAGAGAACTCTGTATTTTTATCTCCCCGTTTCTTCTTCTAGTGGGAACACTGACCACCTTTTTGGGGGCCCCCAGATGCTTTCTTGGATGCTCTGGTGCTGACCCAGATGTCCGCCTCCTCAGCAAGCTTCCTGGGGTAAGAAAGCTAGCTATCAACCAGGTGTTGGTGCTGCTCTGGAAAACAAATATCAAGCATGTGCTCCTTCAAAATCAAGTTGTACAACCCTAAAAAAGCATCTACTTTGCTGCCCCTCACCCAGTCCTTCAATGCCTTGCTAGCATAATTTTAAAAGTCCAACCTGTTCTGTGATGTGATCTTGTGACCGGTCCTGAAACTCTGTCAGTATTTCTCAGGTGTCAGCCCAAACGTACAAACCAAGATGGCCTTCATTGTAGCATGCCTGGTCATCTACCTCTAGTGTCAGAAGTGTGTCCATCCCCACTGTGGGCATGTACCTTCTAAGACTACCACCCCAGGACTCCTCTGGGATCTTGTGCACTTTTAGAGCCACTTCATTGGCTGCAAACCATGTGTCTATATCATCCCCCACCACTTAGCTGGGCACCAAATCCTTTAGGGTTCTGACTCTTGTTTCTGCAGCAGACACAGCAGGTATGCTGCCACCATCACTGTTGCTGGACACCACTTGTAGGGCTCTACTTTCCAGCTCTTTGAGGTTGAGCTCATGGGTTAGTTTCCTCTCCTCCATGTCCAGCCTAATTGTTTCTTTGGCCTGCTCCAATCTCACACTCCAGCTTTAATTTCCTTTCCTCCCTCCTGTCTGGCAGCTTCTCTGGGGGCAAGTTCTTTGAGGAGACACTTCCGCCTGCACTGGGAATCACCACGGCTTCCAGCACATTGTTGGCCCCCTCTATAGGCAGTTCAAGAGCCATATAAGACTCCAGAATCAGGTCATTATCCTCCTGCAGGCATTTCCTGCTCATCCTCTGGGATGTCATTCTCTGCAACCTGTTTCTCTGCCCAGGCCCTCAAGGCTTTCTGCAGCCCCAACTTCCTGGTGAAGACCATCCTAAGGATAATAGGTCTAACAGACACAATAAAGGTAACTACTTCCAAGTCTGTGGTGCATGTGGGGGCTTGTAGGACATGGATTGGTCGGAGTGGCAACGGGCTTAAAAATGCCATGGTGAGGTTATTCCATTTCTTTGTTCCTGAATGCAGTTATGGCTGCTCACCACCTCTGGACCCTCTTGTGTGTTCAGCAATATTAGTTACCTGTTTCCTTTTGAGGTTCTGTTTTGTATAGATGGTTAATTCTTGGATGTTTGTGAAGTGGGGGGTTCATGATCTGCATACATATTGGTGGTCACCATTTATATACCCCAGATAGAATTCCCTACTTCATGGTTGTTTGGCGGGATTTGGCTCTAGGGACCTCAGGGGTGCGTACACACCTCATCGATGGTGCCGCACAATGGTCCACAAGGTGTGGGGCGATGACTCTTGTGTCAGGTGACCAAGTTATGTTCCAGTTGCCAAGGATCATCTTACAAAGGTGGGGGGCATTTGTAGCATGGTTTTGGGAGTCCCCTTCAGAGCAGGATTCGTTCTTCCTTTGGGAAACGGGCTTTAAATTTAGCATTGGCAGTGACGGCTCATCCGCTAAGGCGGAGGAGCGTCGCCTCACTGCTCCTTGAGCAGTGCAAAATAAAAAGAAAATGATAATAACAAGATGCTATTATCATTATATTTTTATTTGCTCCAGCCAGGACGTGCGCAGCAGGACTGGCTTGCCACAGAGGGAGCAGAAATGGTTTGCTCTCCCTCCCTACATGTGCATGAGGGCTTGACTCCATTGAGCTGTGCTGCACAGCACCGCGGAGAACATGTCAGCCTCCCAGGCACTGCCTGAGCAGCCAAACAGGCCACTCAGATCAATCAGGATGCAGCTCAGGTGCTGCCAGCAGACAGAGGAGAAGCGTGCGGCGGTGGCTATGGTGGGGGAGAAGGTATGTTTGTTTTTCATCCCCCACCCCCCGTTCAGAGCCAGCCAACACTGAGCATTGGGCTGTGTTTTGCCAGAGTACAGCGAGTACAAACACACAGGGGATGCTAAGGGTCTAGAGAGGAGAGTGGAAGTCTATACACTCAAATGTTGTCTATACACTCAAATGTAGTGTAGAGAGATCGCCAATGTGAGGAGAGATCGAGACAGCAAGGTAGTAAAGAAAAAGGTAAGGAAAATACCCATCAGCCCACCCATTGGCGGAGTCTCATCATGTGGGTTTTTGTTGAAAACTGGTATCTACTAGGTACCTCATAGAACGTGTATAGAGGAATTCTAGTATATGATCCACCAGTAAGAGAGACAGCCAACAGGATATGTTGGTAGGTTGAAGGAAAAAGAGTTGCAGTGCTCGAAAAAGTGTGTAATAGTGAAAAGGTGATGTTTAAGATTGCCTGTTATGGTGCCAAAGACAAGACTTTATTAGGGAGGTCAACATAACGGCAAGATTAAAACCAGAGTGATGATAGTGTGTCAAACAAATACTACTATCAGTTGTGGAAACTTGGTGGTCGACATGTTTCAGCCTGACAAGGCTTTCTTCAGGACCTATAAGTGCGACACTACTGCAACAGTGAGAAAAGAAAAAAGAATATAGTATAATAAATCAATCAAGACCTACCAGTAGTGGGTTACTATATGGTAGTCTCGAATCATGATGCAAGAAACTCTCCTGAAACAAAAGACAAATACAACCAAACAAATATAGTGGTTTGACAATATAAATACATGCATGTATATGTACATCAACATACAGCTTTCTTGTTGAAGAAACTCACCCATAATTTGTATGGAGATTACCTCACCTCGCCTGGCACTCGCTCAGGTCAATGAGGCCCCACTCTAAGGAAATGGGGAGGGAAAAAAAGGGGATTTCATTTATACATCCAAACCATTGTATTGTATTAAGATTCCCTCAGTTTAACCATTTTCATAACTAAAACCTCTGGGGTCGGGTGAACAAGCAGAATGGCAACTTCAGCATGCCATGAATAGGTGATCTCGGGGTTTTGAGTGAGATACCTCAGATTTTTTGTAAAAAGAATGACGAAAAAACAGACCTTTAGCCATTCTCCATATTAAACAACGTATCTCTGTATTGGTGTAGTAATGGAGAAATTGCTCCTTTCAGGACTGAGTGACAGATGTCTCTCGCAGACCTTGAAAAATAAAGGTAAACTGTATAACTCCATTCATTAAAGTGATGTAATACCTTAGGGTTTAGCTGGAAAACACCCTAGTAGAGTGCAAGTAAAAATATATATTGGTAGCGACCAGTAGTGAAGCCGCTATGCAAACCACAGTTTTGGATAACTATGAAGAAATCTGTAGAAAAATCTACAAGGAAATCTAGAAAGAAATCCATGTTAAATAGATTCCATATCACAGGATAGATATGCGTGCATGCCCCAAGGATGTAGACACTCACCTGTCCGTCGGTGCCTCCGGCTATCGTCTGAGCCGAGGGGAAGGTGACGGACATAGCAGCCTCGTGAGTTTAAATAAGGGACATGCGGACCAGAGAGGAAACTATATGACGTGAACCAGGGCCACTCCTTCTGTCAGCTCATAGGTTGGTTTGATAAAACCGGAAACCGTTAATGAACCGGAAACCGGAGATGAAGTGAGAGGCCTGGAAATAGACGGGGGACTGTTTGTGTAGCGCACGTCTGGACTCTAAAGATAGTAAACAAGCACCTCTTGAATGATTGGTCGTCTTATCAGCTGTTTGTGTTTGTGGTAAACACAAGACCCATGTGGGTAGGAAACGTGATTAGTATCGCGTTTTTTCTTCCATGGTGACGAAGATGAACAACAGTCAGCTGACTGATGAGACTGATTTATTGTGTGGATCCCCGTTATTAATGATCTTTCTTCCTCTGTACTGATAGTGTGGAGGTAAACAATCATCCTCCGTACCGATTGTGTGGAGGCCAAAAACATGGAGCGGTACGGGCGTCGCCCTGGCGTTGAGGGCACGCGCAATTTCTACCAGGTAATACGATGATAGGTGGTCTCTTCAAAAACTCAATTTCAGAGGTGGCAAACACGTAATACCCACGTATAATTCAAACGTCAGAGAGGTGTCAGTAACAATCAAAAATTTTGGGTGAAAAGTCAAATGTGGGGGACCAAACTGTATAGTGTGTTTCAGTTTGAGACTGTACGTTAACATATACATATACACACTATACAGTTTGGTCCACCACATTTGACTTTTCCCCAAAAAATTTTGATCGTTACTGACACCTCTCTAACGTTTGAATTATACGTGGGTATTACATGTTTGCCACCTCTGAAATTGAGTTTTTGAAGAGACCACCTATCATCGTATTACCTGGTAGAAATTGCGCGTGCCCTCAACGCCAGGGCGACGCCCGTACCGCTCCATGTTTTTGGCCTCCACACAATCGGTACGGAGGATGATTGTTTACCTCCACACTATGGGTACAGAAGAAGAAAGATCATTAATAACGGGGATCCACTCAATAAATCAGTCTCATCAGTCAGCTGACTGTTGATCATCTTCGTCACCATGGAAGAAAAAACGCGATACTAATCACGTTTCCTACCCACATGGGTCTTGTGTTTACCACGAACACAAACAGCTGATAAGGCGACCAATCATTCAAGAGGTGCTTGTTTACTATCTTTAGAGTCCGGACGTGCGCTACACAAACAGTCCGCCGTCTATTTCCAGGCCTCTCATTTCATCTCCGGTTTCCGGTTCATTTCCGGTTCCGGTTTTATCAAACCAACCTATGAGCTGACAGAAGGAGTGGCCCTGGTTCACGTCATATAGTTCCCTCTCTGGTCCGCATGTCCCTTATTTAAACTCACGAGGCCGCTATGTCCGTCACCTTCCCCTCGGCTCAGACGATAGCCAGAGGCACGACGGACAGGTGAGTGTCTACATCCTTGGGGCATGCACGTATATCTATCCTGTGATAAGGAATCTATTTGACATGGATTTCTTTATAGATTTCTTTGTAGATTTTTCTACAGATTTCTTCATAGTTATCCAAAACTGTGGTTTGCAGAGCGGCTTCACTACTGATCGCTACCAATATATATTTTACTTGCACTCTACTAGGGTGTTTTCCAGCTAAACCCTAAGGTATTACATCACTTTAATGAATGGAGTTACAGTTTACCTTTATTTTTCAAGGTCTGCGAGAGACATCTGTCACTCAGTCCTGAAAGGAGCAATTTCTCCAGTACTACACCAATACAGAGATACAGTTGAGACAAATATCTAATCTGTTTTCTTTTAGGAAAAAATTAAAAACATACCTATTCACCCAAGACTAATTTTCCTCTGCCCCTCATTGCCATCCCGTCAATAAGTTCTCTCGACTCACACAGCAGCTACGCGCGGAGATACCCCTTCGGGGCTGATTCATGCGCGCTATAAGAATATAAATAAATAATAAATAAATATGGAGAATGGCTAAAGGTCTGTTTTTTCGTCATTCTTTTTACAAAAAATCTGAGGTATCTCACTCAAAACCCCGAGATCACCTATTCATGGCATGCTGAAGTTGCCATTCTTCTTGTTCACCCGACCCCAGAGGTTTTAGTTATGAAAATGGTTAAACTGAGGGAATCTTAATACAATACAATGGTTTGGATGTATAAATGAAATCCCCTTTTTTTCCCTCCCCATTTCCTTAGAGCGGGCCTCATTGACCTGAGCGAGTGCCAGGCGAGGTGAGGCAATCTCCATACAAATTATGGGTGAGTTTCTTCAACAAGAAAGCTGTATGTTGCTGTACATATACATACATGTATTTATATTGTCAAACCACTATATTTGCTTGGTTGTATTTGTCTTTTGTTTCAGGAGAGTTTCTTGCATCATGATTCGAGACTACCATATAGTAACCCACTACTGGTAGGTCTTGATTGATTTATTATACTATATTCTTTTTTCTTTTCTCACTGTTGCAGTAGTGTCGCACTTATAGGTCCTGAAGAAAGCCTGGTCAGGCTGAAACATGTCGACTACCAAGTTTCCACAACTGATAGTAGTATTTGTTTGACACACTATCATCACTCTGCTTTTAATCTTGCCGTTATGTTGACCTCACTAATAAAGTCTTGTATTTGGCACCATAACAGGCAATCTTAAACATCACCTTTTCACTATTACACATTTTTTCGAGCACTGCAACTCTTTTCCCTTCAACCTACCAACATATCCTGTTCGCTGTCTCTCTTACTGGTGGATCATATACTAGAATTCCTCTATACACGTTCTATGAGGTACCTAATAGATACCAGTTTTCAACAAAAACCCATATGATGAGACTCCGCCAATGGGTGGGCTGATGGGTATTTTTCTTACCTTTTTCTTTACTACCTTGCTGTCTCGATCTCTCCTCACATTGGCGATCTCTCTACACTACATTTGAGTGTATAGACTACATTTAAGTGTATAGACTTCCACTCTCCTCTCTAGACCCTTAGCATCCCCTGTGTGTTTGTACTAGTTAGATTGGGGGATAGGATGCTAGCTGGTCTTTAAAGACCTTCCCCATAGACCCTTTTTTCATACACTTTTCTCTGTTCAGAGTACAGCAAGTGTCAGGAGGGGGAAGGTCGGTGGGAATACAAATCATAAACCTACCTAATTTTAAATGATTGCAATAACTTTGTGTTTTGATCATAATATCACACACTGCAAATAGCGTTTTGTATGCATATCTTGTCCAGGTATCTGAATATTTTTATCTATAAATCTCTAATTGTTTTATTTTCTACATTATGCTTTTCTAATAAATGCGACCCAGATGTTTTTCTCCTGTCACAAGCTCAGTTTGTTTGCCGCGTGCCTGCTTAGGTGGCGCGAGCGCTCGCCTTCCCCCTTCCTTATAAGTAACCTTCTGCAGGTGAGCTAGGACAGGGGTTAATCACGTGACCACTGTATTTCATGGCGAGTCTCTACTGACACCGCACATATCACTCCAGCTGCCCTACAAATGTGACCAGTTCAGTGGTCAAAGTGGGTGGGATCGGCAGGGCACGGCGTGCCCCTACTTCTTTTATTGAAAAGATTCCGTTCCCCTACCTTTTCTTTTCAAAACTGTGTCCCAGGACGGCAGAAATAGACACAACCTTCAGATAAGGCTCTGCTTTCGTGGCCGTTCGGGGACGGGAGGGACTGTCAGAGAAGGAAAAGGACTCTGTCTCCTTCCTGCCCAGAGAAAACAGGACAATGTCCACTTCTGCTCTGCGCTGGCAGCTGCCCTTCTCAACCCCTCTCTCTTCCTCTTATCCCCTCTCTTTCAGTCTAGCAGCCCCTCCTCGCTTACTGAAAACCGTGACTTGAAGAAACGGCTCACAGCCTCTCTTTCCTTCTTTCATTTATTTGCCTCCCTGTGAAATGGATCCCAAAAGGAAAATAAAACACTTTTGATGGAAATGCCCTCTTTTTCTCACATTTTACTATTCCAAAGTGCAGCCTCTGGACATAGAGAAGTAAAAGGTTTAAAACATGAAAAATAAATACATAACTAAAGAAAGCAAGACAAAGTGGTAGTAAAGGTTTTATTCACACCCAAACACATCAGCCTCACTTTGAAGAGTTTGCCAGTGAAGCGCTACTTTTGTTTTCTCGTCTTTCTTTGAAAAACATTGTTTTCCCCAGGTGGGGAAGTGCACCATTCCTGGAGATACTGCAATGCCTGCCTGGTTGATGGGTGGAGTGGAAAACAAAATGTGTACCATGGCTCAGTGTTTATAGAAGGGGTCTTTTAAAACTAAACCGCTTACGTTTTGTAGGATATAAGCAATGGACATTGAAACGGGTCCTTTTTGGGCCCTGCAGTCATGTCCTTATCTTTTCAGGTAAAAGCACTCACTGATTTCTAAATAGTGAGTGAGAAATCGTTAAGGTAACCATGTTGTTTCTGCTTACATTTCACATGCTTTACTTAATCTTGCATATCCTGTGAGTGTTTGCTTTTTCCGGGATGTTGTTTTTGTTTTTTAGGCAGCGTATTGCTCTTGTCTTGTGCGTAATTTGAATTGTGTCACATCCAGGTGTTTATAGCGAGGCACAATTAGGTTGTAGCTGAGCTGAAGGCAGTGCAAGTTTCTCTCAGTGTGGAAGAATGGTGTTCAGTGGGTGAGATGATGTGTCACTATGGCCAGAGCTGCTGAATTTGTAACTGGGGAATCAGGATCAGCCTTCATGACCAGTCCACCAGACCACTTTCGTGAAGGAGCATATTCCCATGCTAGACCTTAGAAGGCCCCGCTAGACCTTAGAAGCCATGGTGTCTTAGCACCAGCAAGAGGACCCGTGTGGTGGCAAGTGTGTGTTAACCTTGAAGGCATGTCCACCACAATCAATACTGAAGTTCATCTCCTGTCTTGCGGGCAGCCCTACGAAGCAGAACACCTTAGAACAACAGTGATCCAGTCTCCGTGACTCTGTCACTGAGGTCACAGGAACCTTGAGCAGGCTAGGGCGGTGTAAACGGTGCAACCGCACCGGGGACCTATTTCGGGCGGGGGAGTAGTGTTTGCAAGTATATTATGGTTTAAAAAAAACTTGCTGCCTCTTTCCTGGCCTCCAAGAATTTGCAGCACCAATAAAAATGTCACGATAAATTCGGTGATTAATGTTTTTGCTAGAAAGAGATTGGAGTTTTGTCTAGTGGAAGGATTGACTCCTGGAAAGGTAGCGCAGAGGGTTAATGTGCCTGCTGCAAAGAACATGTACCTTGCAGATCAGAAAGTGCTCATAATGTTAACTAGGTGAGTGGGTTACTGCTTTTGTCAGAGAGATCATTTTGTTAATGCAGTTTATAAGTTAAAATCATAACATAGAACAGTGAGCTATTAAGCTATACTGCCTACTAGTATGAATGTCATGTGACTTCTACACCTTGTAGTCCTTTGTCTTATGTAACATTTCCTATACAGAGATTTACACACGTATAAATGCTTGTCTGTGTAGTGTGTGTGATGTAAAGTGCTCTGACACCGTACACTGGTATGAGTGGCGCTGCAAATCAAATTAAATCATCTGAGAAAGAGTGGTTATGGAGACTTGAGGGGAACTCTTAAAGCATGGAAGTGAGGGAGTCTGAGGCGTAGGTGGTCATTGGGGGGCACCAACAAACATTGTTGCACAGGGCGTCACCAGCACTAAAGACGGCTCTGCCCTCGAGGCCAGTCCGTCTCACCCACTGGTACCTCCATTGACCTTGTTTCAGCAGTAGTAGCTGCAACTCACCATGGATAGGCACTGCAGGATTTGCACGCTCACCAAACAAGTTTGCAAACTTCACAGTTTCCCTGCTTCATGCACATGCACTTTTAACATGTGCTACCTGCACTGGGGCCACTGGAATTATGCAGCAGTGTTGACTAAATTATGAAGCAAAGACATTTTTACACATGTTAAGTCTCTGCAAAGATTCTGCCTCATTAGTACCAGTGTAACATACAAATGCAGCAGTGAGAAAGGTGATCAGTCAACCGTTGCAAAGGGCCGGCCACTTTACAGCAACACGTCACGTTTTTAGTAACTTTTTATCCGTTTTAGCTACAAAAGTGATTAGTTAAAACTGTAAGATTATGCAGTGGATGATATATTATGTGGCAAATATGGCAGAGCCATAATTATATAGAAAACATTTGCAAACTAGGATATTTTGCCATTCATGTTTGAATTGCTCTTGTGGAAGAAGGGAGGAGAAGTGCTGATGACAGAAACTGTATGGCTCGGAGACAAATGGCTTGTGATTCCACTTTTAAGGGTATTTGGGACATTGTGTGATTGGGAATATATCCAATTTGTGAATGTATTTAAATGCCAATAACTCATATTAAACCTTAAATAATCAAGTGTATCCATTGGTTGAATTAAATAGCACAATAAACTGTAACTGGTCAGTGAAATACCAAACATATACTAAAAACTGGGATATTTTGCACATTCTGGCCACACCTCTTACTCCGCCCACTGACCCAGTCCTTTGGGTTATCCCCGCCCTCGGAGTCTCCGCCCACAGTTCCCCTACTTTTTTTTTACCCACTTCGACCACTGGACCAGTTGCTACCAAAACCTGTAAGGTCTGGGAAAAAATAAATCAAAACCTGTTTTAATCAATTTTTTGAAGTACAAAGCGATTGCCCAAGGCCCTGAAACTAAGCAATAGGCTTCACACACGCAAAGCCCTGGCTACCTTCCATGCCTCAAGGTTTTACCTTTAGATGTGGCGACGCTCGTCAGAATCCGTGGCGATCAGCTGTAAATTCATTCTTTCATAACTGCTGGACCAAAAATATTTTGCGATCCGCCGGAAGGTGTTTAGTCAATGTCATCTATTTAACTGAGGTACTACACATTAATGTAGATCTTTAAATCAGGCCCGATAGAGAGATATTTTGGGCATCGTTTAATTATTTCACGATGACTTAAGAGATGCTCGCACGAGACTTGCTGCATGTATGCTTTTTTTGCCGGTTGCGTTTTAATGTGGTACATCAGCCATCTACCTACTGCTTGCTACTTTTGGTGTTTGTTCTGTGCGGGATTTTTAATAACCTTATTAACAGGCAGAATAAGATCAGCTGGCGGGCTTATCTGCTGAGCCCCTACCTTTTGAGAAATCGAAGACCCGACTAGATCTTAGGTTAAACCCACCCTGATGGCTATTACGAGCTGCTTTGTTTTTAAAACACTTTTCTTCACAGCTCTTTACATGTTCCACGTCTGTCTTAAACTAGTGGAGTTTACTTAGTCCCTCATACTGGGGCACAAACACAGATGCTAAGCTGGGTCCCGTGACGTGACAGGTCAGTGTGTGGGCTGTTTCTGGGCCTATTTTATGGTCTGCTGGGCTGGCTTTTACCTCTGATTTCCCTGATATTAAAACAAACATTGCTTCAGCAAGCTGAAATCCCATGCAGTCTTCCATACCTTTTAAAACACCTGTACCGTGTGTCATTATCAGCTCAATGCTGCCATAATTTGCAAACACCAGCCATTTTTTTTAGATATCTAATTCACTCATTAGAGGCACTTTTATTTTGGTTCCTGGGCCTATTTCCTGTCTCAGTACGACACTGGTTGCTGCCCCCATGTTAGGCATGACTGCTGGTTAGTTCTGTCGCTTTCCGAGAGTGGACTGGGACGAGGAAGTATTTTTTAATCCAGATACTGCCAATATCCTTTCTTAATAGGAGCCAATCCAAAGGTCTCAAGGCACCCACCATCCAATGTCAACGTTCTAGGGGATCAAAAGAGTTGAGAAAAAGGACACTAGGTCATTACGCATATTCGCTGAGGGCAGGCCCATGGGAGATCTGGATGCTAGGTCAAGTGTTGATTTGATTTATAGAAAATGTTTTTTTTGGGGGGGGAGGGGGGAATTTAAGTCTACGTCGATCTTAGCTCCATAAAATCAGAATGGTCAGTTCTAATGGCTTTGTGGTACGACTTAATGGCCTCTTTATGCTGCAATTTGTTGTTGGGAATCATAGTATTTTCTCCTAACACGTTCCAGTGCTTTGCATTTTGTAAGAGCTTATGTGACTGTTGAACCAAAGTGAGGAAGGTTTAGATCTCTGAATGGTATGCACATAAAGAGGACGGGTGAGTCCAAAGTGATGAAGATCCAATGTTTGACAGTGTTGTTGGCCTGGGGATGTCGAACTGCAAAATAGGAACCTCGCCCTGAGCCTAAGGAAGAGAAAGTTGGCCTGATGGCAATGCCGGTCGACCTCGAATCTGGGGAACTGGGTTCGAGGCTCGGCAATGATGCTGAACATCCTGTGACCTGACAAATGACACCTGTGATGGGTGGGTGTACAGTGTGAGTTAACACCAGGCAGAACACTAGAAGAACGTATCCAGCAGGACACCACACCTAGGAAGCTAAAGGTCTGCAGGCGAGAGGACAGGTGCAGGACAGCTGATGGTCAAACTGAATACATGAACCCCACCCTAGCACTAAACCACCCCCTCGCGTCCGCCTGGCCACGCCTCTTCTTCTCGAGCCACCGTGGATAGGACCTCAAGGCGCTACGGTGAGTGAAACAAAAAGCGGACGTTGAAGGCATCGTCGGTTAAACGGAAGCTCTCGTGCGAGGGAACACGGAACACACGGCCCCATTGTGTGGCGGGAGTCAGAAGTAATTGTTGAACGTAGTTTCCCAAATGTACAGCTGTCCGGGCGAGGCTCCTTTGAGGAAAACACAGCTGCCTTTGTTCGCTGTTGGGAAAGACGGGAGTTCGCCTTTGCCTGTTCTTTTTGGCTCTCTCCCGAGCTGCTCACGTGAGAAGTTCTCCAAAGCCAGGCCTCACCCTTGAAGAGAGGTTTGCCAAAGAATACCTCTGATGGATACAAACGGATTGATGTGCCGCTTGAAGTGAGTGTGGATACGGCGTGCCCAGGGCTGTGGTGTGTCCACGGGGGTGGCGCAGGCCTACCACGCTGCGCGCCCGCGGGCCCGTTTCTGAAAACTCCCTTTTTGTCGCCGCCTCACAACGCAGTGACGTGTCCTCCCGCCTGGGGCGCACGCAGCCCCACGCCGCGCCGTAAACTCAAGACGCTCTTCAGCGGGAGAAGCAAGGGGCGTCATCTGCAGGAGCATACCGGGACGTGACAAAGCAAAGGCTTTTTATTTGTATTTATTTTTATTTTATGCGTTTTTCTATAGCGCGGACCTTACCCGAAGGTGTCAGAGCGCTTCACAATAGTAATGATACATGAGGAGAAAATTACAAGTGAACAAATTACAAAAGCAAACTGTAGTATGTTGGTTATTTATTCATCAGTATGTAGTAGTGTTTCTTTAAAGAATGTTTTATATTCAATATCATCTTTGCGAGTTCCAAACTACACAAACGTTAAGTTACATGAGGCAAAAGTGACAATTGTGAGCAAACAAAATACAAGAGGTAGCATACGGTAGATTACAGGATGAAAAAAAGTGATATGTGTGCAAGTTACAAAAGAGTACAAAGTACAAGTAGAGGTATAATACTGCAATAAATGTCAGACACTCAAACACAAGAACAAACGTTATGTAGGCAATGGTGGCACTTGTGCAAGTATCTAAAGCAAACAAAATGTAGGAGGTAGCAAACAGTGTGTTACAAGAGAAAAGTGACGTGTGCATATTACAAAAGAGTACCAAACACAGGTAGACGAGAAGCAAGAGAGACGTACACACGTGCTTCCGAGGCAAAAACGCGGTTGATGAAAGATACCAGGGAGAGATATAATTGGGAATATATAGTGTGAATTGGAAACACGAGACATTTAAAGAATTCAGGACTGCATGTATTGTGGATAAGATTGATTGATTATGCGTTTTAAGATGTGCTAGTACCCAACTCGTGTCCTCAGTGCGAATTTGTGCTGGTGGTTGTCAGTGGTGGGCATATCAATTGTTTTTGGAGACCATTACTTTTGTTTTTTTATCACCAGGCTTTCATCCACACCAAGGCAAAGGCAGAAAATGGCGAAAGGAGGAGGAAGAGAAGGACGGGAATCAGAAATGGAGAAAGAAGGGACGAGGGAGACCCTGCAAGAGTGTGATAAAGAGACTGGAACTGTAGGGTCATGAAGAGAGAGGCATGAGTTTGAATCTACAGCTCTTATTGTTTGTTGGCACCACTATTAGTCAGCACCAGCGGCAAGCTTCTAAGGACAAAATGAGCGCAGTGCTTTTTATTAATATTATTATAAGCATTTTTAACAAATGAAGCACTTCCTTGGCCCTGGCACCAATGATGCAGCAGAGGAGGCCAACACAAACACTTAGCAGAAAATGAAAAGAGAAGGCAGGGTCAAACCCCCAAACTTTGGAAGAAACAGCAGCAGCAAAAAGCCTGCTTTTAGCTGCTTGTGAAAAATGAGGTGATTCTTTTATTAAGATTTTATAACAAAAATAGTACAAAAGCAGTACAGAACGAAGAAAAAAACAACAATCACATAATGAGGTATTGTGGGTGAGAGGGCGCAACACGATTTACTATTGAGTTGTTGTGTCATGGTACCATAGTTTCTTAATATATCATGATATCAATGAAACAGTATCATCATTGCAGTCGTTGCAAGAGGGGAGTGAGGTCCTATGCGAGTCTAGGTAGAGTATTGTGTGGTGGAATACCCCAGAGTGGTATTAAAATGAGAAGAGTGGGAGAAGGGAGAGAGGAGACGAGGAACGAAAAAAAAAAACAGAAAGAAGTAGCAGTGGAGAAGGGGTTGGGGACAGGGTCGGATTGGTAAAGCGGGCACTCGGGCAATAGCCGGTACCCGAGTTCCAGCTGTGGGCTGCTTTTTGGGCAGCATCGGAGGCTGATGTGGGCGGTTTCTGCTTGTTAGGATGCCTCCAGCGGCCCAGTGGGTGCCTGAGTGGCCTTTCTGGAGTCAGATGAGCGTCCATTACCTTCCTTTTATCAACGGGCAAAGGTGTCACTCTCTTTCTCTCGCCGGGCCGGCCCATTCATTTATGCATATTGAGTGGGGGCAGTGGGCCTGAGCAAAAGTGGCCTCACTTGTTTTCAGGTGTGTTTCACCAGTGTGAACTAATCCATGCCTTTTTTTCACTCCCCCCCTTTAAATAAAATTTCGCCAAAGCAGTGTTTTGCGGAAAGGCAATAGGCAAATGTGGGCCACTTTTTTTTAGCGTGCCCAGACCGATTTTTAATCCCAATCCAACCCTGGTTGTGGATAGTTGATGGGAGAGAGAGAGGGGGGAGAAGAGAGAGCAGCAGGGGAGGGGGAGCTGGGGAGTGGGGGAAGAGGTAGGTAGGCATCTATGGAAGCGTGTGAGTCTAGTTTTTGCCGTATTTTGTGTTCTTTCCTCAAGGGAATTTTTAGGTAGGTGGTAATGATAGAGATCGCAGGTCACCCGACCAATATTTTCACCACTTAGGTTTCGGGCCCATATACTTCAATTCACCATATACATTGATCAGATGACCTTACAATCTACTACCAATAATCATGAGTCCCTTTTGATTATTTCCAGTGTACCCGACTTACCATCCACTGTTATGGGTACCTATGACCACGATGGGTCAGGGAGCTAGCTGTAAAAGGAAAGGCAGGAGAAATACAAACCCAACATATAAACTTTGATTTCATAAATGACCACGGACAACTGGGAAGTTTTAAGAATTTTATCTAGAATTCGTCTTCTAAAAGCATTAGGCTTACAGTTAAAAGGCAGTTGATAATCAAGATAACAAATATCATATATCCATACAAGAATAAGGTAAGGGCAAACATTTAATTTCTAAGAATAATAGTGAACAGGGAACACACTAAGTAAGAAAAAAGAATTTCAAGGAATGGACATCTATAAATGGACAGGCTTATGCACGTTTGAAATTACACTATTTGGAAATGCACTTCATGAATAAAACGGAGATTAAATGAAGAGTGAAAGTGGAACATGCTATAAATCTAGAGAATTGCTTCAGTCAGTTTTATAAGAGAAAATTATAGACCACATCAGGAAATTGCAAACTGCAATGGAGAAAATGATTTCTAAAAGGTAGGGTAACATAGGAACACGCTATGAAATTAATTGCAAAATGACTTTAGGATATGCAATGGTTGCGGAAAGCATGGAAATTTATCATATGCAAAGGTATGTCTTTATTGAAGCAAAGACAGAAAATAGAAAGGTGCAGGTTTAGAGTTTCGGCAAGATATTTACCTAGACTGGTGTGAAAACCAACCCTGGCCACGGGTCAGTTAAGGACAGGAAATACCCCCAGGAAGGACAGGCATCAACGGGACAGCAGGTGCAGAATGGACACCCCAGGACAGGACAGGAAACCCAGATTAGGATCAGGTCAGGACCACCGGGACACGACCAGCACCCGCAGTTTGGAAGCAACGCCTGCGCTCCACCCTCTCTGCAGCTATCAGTCAGAACCCCGATTGGGTTAGCGAACTCCCCAGCAAAGTGCTCCGCCAGCACTTATGGTTTAGTAAAACCTTAGAGTCTATGGTCAAATTTCGGACAGAGTGCTTCGCAGCGCTCTGTAAATTCAGTCACCTATTGAGTGCGTTGGGTCAGTGACAGGTCAGCTATTCGGACAAGTCGGACAAATTCCCTAGGTGAACCTAGGCTAGTTATACTGTTTTCGGGTCAGTGTACCACCCCCAATGTTGCAAAGTGTCAGAATCCCCAATTTCGATTGGTCCTAAGGTAGGATGGGTTAACGCACAAATCAGAATAGACTTTTCTAAGGCCCTATTTACATTTTTGGGTACCGCCTAGCAAGATTGGGGTTCCCATGAGAGAATACACAGAATACAATAGAAGAATATCATTGTAATAGTTTCAGAATATTCAACTCCATCTTGTTGGGTCAGAGGTGGCTTTCACATGAGCATCTTGACTGTGGCTGCCAGCTGGCTGAGTTCCACTGTCCAAGGTTATTTCTTCCTTGGCGGCGCGCGCATGCGCGGAAGGGACCTTCAAGATGGCTCTCAGTACATTCAGACCCCCATTTCCCGCGATACATGAAAAGTAAGCGAAAACAAATTAAAACATAGAAATAAATGAATGTATTACATATCATGATTTCGTACTTCAGGTTTATCATTATAAAAATATGCTATGCAGTTATAGATTAGAGCAACACACAATAACACGAAAGCAACTGCACGAGCTTCACCACGTTATCACATTAAGCTGCCATCTTATGGCTATTACGCATGCGCACCCTTTCCCTCCAGAACTGTAATTACGTAAAGTCACGTGAGTGTGACTAACGCATGCGCAGAAGCAGATTCTAAACAGCGGCCATTTTTAGAAACGAGGGTTATTTGTATTAATAAAACACATAGGCAAGCATCACTAAGATACACACGCACATTCAAAATACATAAAATTAGTAAAACGAACACTTGGGATTACAGGATTATAACAGATTTCGAGGTTCTTGACTCGAGCAAGTCGCGATGCGAAATCTTGCTCTATCAATCCCCTCTTTGATGATATTTACAATCATCACAAAATAACGGAACCAGATGCCAACTTTCTTTCACACTATGTACAACTCTATCTCCTCCAACCGGCGATTTAGTTTCTCTTTCTCATTTTTGGTAGGGTGAGAATTTTTCACCCTTTTGTAAATCTGATTATTCATTTCTTCTAATTCGAGTTCATCCACACTTCTTTTCACACCTCTCGCATTCACTGGGTACTTCTTTGTGTGTTTGCGACATTTGCAACAGACGAATATGAGAAATAGGATAAACCCTATCATTCCAATTGGCATCAGTATCTTAAACATTAAGCTTTTACCTAAGCTAGCAAGCCAATGACCTACATTGGAGAGACTCTCAACCAGTCTCTTCCAGGCACTGTCAACCTCGAGTGGTTTGAGTTCCTTTTCCAAATTAGTAATGTTTTTCACATATCTTTTGAGCTGCACACTTTTGTCCGGAATGTAAGTGCAACAATGTTGCGCCTTCAACATCCGGCAGACTCCGCCCTCTTTTGCTAATAATGTATCAAGCGCAAGTCTGTTCTGCAAAACCATTGATCTGATCGCAACCATTTCGGTATTGACCAGCAGGAATCCATGAGCCGTGTCAGTAGACAACACATCCACTATTGTGGATAATTTGCAAATTCTGTGAGTGTTCAGAACCACTCCCACTCCAGGTATCAGTGCACTAAAAATACTACCCATTATTTCTCCTACGCTTTCTCTTTTACTACGCACTAAGCCATTAGTGTTTTCATTGCTTCCAGCAATTTCGTTCACATGGTATATTTTCGGGAAGACAATGCCAAAGTAGCAGCTTCCATACCAGTGATCCGGTAATTTGAAATAAGCCTTGTTCCCACATATATAATAAATTCCAGGAAACACAGGTTCTGACTCATTTTTTAAACCCCAACCCCCAATTACCTTGTAATTGTATTCACATTGACTGGAACCAATGAAAATGTTATTATAATAACTAGTCTTCTCGCGATGAAGACAGAGTTTCCCTTTCCTTTAGAAATCCAGCAACAAAGCAGGCCCTGCCCCGCCATTTGAGGTGCTTTCCATGTCCTCAGCCCATTTTGGGGTTTTCTGTCTTTTGTCATTTGCCTTTCTTTGGAAACTCTCCCTTCTTTTCTCTGCCATGTTCAAAAATATTTTCTCTTGTTCATGTAATGAACAGGTCAAGTTGTCCCTGTGTGCGTCATTTAGGTCTATGGTACCTATAGTCAGAAAGTATTCTCCCATATAACGTGTAACGTCACTTTTAGTATGTACAGGATTCAGATTTCCACGTATAGGAAGTTCAGAAAATATCACGCCGGAGTTAGAGTAATAGTACTGTAATGGTCCTCTTTTGTAAAATAAGCTTGCTAAAATACTACAGGAAATTCCATAAGTCAAAGGTAGGTGGTGATAAGTCATGCCTTCAGCTACAGAAGTAGGTAGCTTCATGCAGACATAGCAATCTTCTATCTCCATAGTTTCTACATAATGTACTAACAGGTTTGCGAAAACATTTAAGTGAGTCTGGTTCTTAACTCCATGATAATGTAGTCCTTCCTCATCTGATGCTTCTAAGTCTCGTTTTGTTTGTCTGAGTGCTTTTTCACGTCTTTCTACACTTCGTGTTGTCAGTTCTTCAGTGTCGGTAGTCTGAGTAGGGTCAATATTAGTACTTTTGCTTACCATAAAAGGAATGAAAACTGTTAGTCCTATCCATATTACTATTACTATAGCTATACTACATACACATACTTTGCAGCATGTTTTGCAACAACTGCGACTAGGCCTTCCATTCACTCTTGAATCAGACATTTTGCTCAGAAGAAGTTTACACCCCTCTCTGTAACTTTACACAGGCAGCTTACTCTGTGCAATTTCAGGTGAGCTCGTCTTCTTCGGCAGACAAATCAGCAACCTGTTCTCCGTCACTCTCATCAGAAATATCAAGTTCCTCAAAATTTTCCAAAATCAGGTATGTCCATTCAGGATCCTGGTATTTTTCATTCAGTCTTTTTATTCGATCACTCCTTCTTTTGGAACTTTCTCCAGCTTGCTCTGCTATTCGTATGCTTTTTCTTCTGTCAGCAAGTTTCTCTTTTACTGTTTTTATTCTCAGTCTTAGTCTCTTAATGTATCTTGGTTCGATATTTTTCTTTTTCTTGAGTCTTTTAGCTGGCACTGTGAGCTGGCTCTCTTCTAATGCTCTTTTATTTTCATTGGCTTGTGACACTTCTGTTTCTGTCTCTTCCCTTCCTGTCTGACTAGTCCCAGGTCTTGTATCTATTTCTTCTGCCTGGTTACTAAGCTGGCCTGGTTCAGGTGAATTTGGGTTTTGGCTTTCGAATGTCTCTGTTTCTGTGTCCTGAACACGTTCTTCTAGCTCTATCTGATCCTGTTCAAGCACTTCGATCCCTTGATTTTCTTCTGCTCGAACTTTTACACTAGTTCTAATCTGTCCCTTTTCGATTTCAGGTGTTAGTGGAGGTGTGTCAATCACCTGTTCTGTCCCTGTCTGACCTTCCTCTTCGTCCTCAGATTTGACGTGAATCTCAATGATCTGAGGGTCTTCGCCTGTGCCTGTCTCGTCCTCTCTATTCCACTCTCTATCTTCGTAGTTTCGCTCTCTTGTTCTGATTGGGTCTTCGGTTAGATCGATTATGGGTATCCAATCATCTTGGCTGGTGCTCGGCTGCTCGTCATCAGCTACTTCCGGACCAACGTCTGCAGGACCCTCAGCTGGACTGGTGCTTGGCTGTTCGTCATCAGCTACTTCAGGACCAACATCTGCAGACCCCTCAGCTGGACAACCTTCAGCTCCAGGCTCCTCGTCTGGTATCACCTTCTGGGTATGGCTGGCATGGATCCACTTGGGAACGCCAGCGCACTTCACCGCTGTTGTGGTCACCAGTATTATCTGGCGCTTTTTCCCCCACCTCGGTGCAAGGCAACTCGAACGAGTATGCTTCTTGATTCTAACCCAGTCACCAGGAACCCATTTGTGAACTGGAGTTGTCGGGTTGGCGACGGCGTCTTCCCCAATCTGGCGAGAGATAGAACGCACTTGGTCACCCAGTTGCTTGCAGTACTCAAGTACCAAATCATCAGTAATGCTTAACAGTTTGTACCCTGGCACCCATGCTTGTCTCATCACTCTTCCCATTAGGATTTCATGGGGGCTCAGGCCTGTTTTCCGGTCTGGAATACTTCTGAGTCCCATCAGAACAAGAGGCAAGGCAGTAATCCAATTCATGCCAGTAGAGTCACACATTTTTGCCAACCTTGATTTTATAGTGCCATTTATTTGCTCTACTACTCCAGAAGCCTCTGGACGATGTGCACAGTGCAGCTTTTGTGTGATTCCAAATGCTTTACAGAGTTGAGCCATCACCTCATTCTGAAAATGTCCGCCTCTATCTGATTCAATAATGACTGGAACCCCGAACCTAGGTATCAATTCTTTCAGTAACAATTTGGCTACAGTTATGGCGTCACTCTGTGTGGCAGGGTAAGCTTCCACCCATTTTGAAAATAGGCAGACAATGACAAGGACATATCTTTTTCCCTCGCAACGAGGCATGGTGATAAAGTCAATCTGTATTCTAACAAAAGGACCTCCTGACTTTCCAATTTTCCCCAGTTAAACTACTGTACTTTTGCCAGCGTTGAACTGTTGACACGTCAAGCACCTCTGGCAAAGGGATTCTGCTACCTTCCTGAATTTCGGGTTATACCAGGTCTGTTGAAATACCAGAACCATGGCATCCCTACCAGTGTGTGAGTCTCCATGTATTAGCCTTGCCATAGTGGTGAGCAGGTGCCTAGGTAACACAGGCATACCATTTGGGCCCACAATGACACCATCCTCACGTCTTGGTCGACAACCAATTTTCCTCCACTTCTCTTGCTCTTTCGCTGGCACAGCATACTGCCAATCTCTCACTTCATCCCAGGTAGGCACTTCTTCAAACACCATAAGTTGGCAGCTGTTTCCAGTCCCTCCCAGTCTGATATTTATTGACATGCGATCCATAGCACATTGTTTTGCCACTCGATCAGCAAAATCATTTCCCAAAGATACAGGGTCAAGGCCCTTTTTATGAGCCACACATTTGACCACTGCCAATTCTCTTGGTAATTGGATTGCCTCTAGAAGGTCTTGTACAATCTTTCCATTTCGAATGGGGGTACCTGATGAAGTCAGGAATTCTCTTTGTAGCCATAATTGGCCAAAGTCGTGCACAACCCCATAACAGTACTGACTGTCAGTATACACTGTTATTCTTTTGTCTTTTCCCAATTTACAAGCTCTTATCAGAGCAATCAATTCGGCTATTTGTGCAGACTTTATTCCAAATAAACAGGATGCTTCTTCAATTTTGTCTAAATTGACCACAGCGTATGCAGCACTTAGGCCTACAAGTTCGTGTCGCATACATGATCCATCCACAAACCATTCTTTATCATGTTTGGGCAAAGGTGTTTCTTTAATGTCTGGACGGGGTTTAGTACTGAACTCTGTCAGGTTAAGGCAGTCATGCTCGTTTTCTCCCCCATCTTCCATAATCATTGAGTCAGGGAGTAGGGTGGCTGGGTTCAAAATATTACACCGAGTGATGACTACATTTGCAGCACCCACGAGAATCCTCTCGTATTTAGTCAGCCGACTAGGGGTGAGATACTGAGTCTTGGTTCGGGTCAGTAAAATCACAACTGCATGCGGAACATACACAGTTACAGGATGTCCCATGACAATGGATTCACTCTGCTCTAAGCTTGTGCAAGTGGCAGCTACCGCTTTCAGACACCCAGGTAATCCAGCAGCCACTGGATCCAAAGTGGCAGAGAAATATGCCACGGGTCGTCTGGTCAAGCCATGCTCCTGAGTTAGGACTGACAATGCACAATTGTCTTGTGTGTCACAGAATAGGGCAAACTCTTTAGAATAGTCGGGCATCCCTAAAGCAGGGGCTGTACACAGACAACCTCGTAACTTAGTAAATGCTGTTAAGCTCTCATCATCCCATTCCACAGGGTCCTGTGCTCCTTTCTTTGTCATTTTTATCAAAGGTTTTGCATGGACTGCGAATCCCACAATCCATTGCCTGCAGTAACCTACGACTCCAAGGAACATTCTGACTTCTTTCTGAGTACGGGGTAACTGCATCTTTTGAATTATTCTGACTCTCTCTGAGGTGACTTTTCTGACGCCTTTCTTTATCTGGTGCCCCAGATATTTCACAGATTTTGAACAGAACTGCAATTTTTCAGGGGCCACTTTATGTCCCTTTTCACTTAGGTGATTCAGTAGGGCAATGGTGTCAATCACGCAATCCCTATGACTTTTGGACGCTACCAAGAGGTCGTCAATGTATTGCACCAAAACAGACTTTCCAGGTAAGACTAAAGATTCAAGGCATTTTTTCAAGATCTGATTAAAGATAGAGGGGCTTTCTGTGTACCCCTGGGGGACACGATTCCAAACATACACGTGACTGTTGAAAGCAAATGAGAAAGAAATTTGCTGTCTGGATGCAATGGGATCGAAAAGAATGCGTGACATAGGTCTATCACAGTGAACCACTCAGCATCCCAGGGAATCTGATACAGGATCACTGCGGGGTTCGGGACAATAGGACAGCAAGGAACCACAATCTTGTTTACCTTTCTCAGGTCCTGCACTACTCTGTACTTGCCACTAGGTTTCTTGATTCCAATTATTGGGGAATTACACGGGCTACTCATCACTTCTTGTATGATGTTTGCTTCTAGCAATTTCTGTATTTCAATGGCAACTCCTGCTCTTACTTCAGCACTCATTCTGTAAGGCTTAGTATTTGGGTAAACTGCATTTTCTTTCATGGCTATTTGTATTGGGTCTACATTGGCCATTAATCCTACATCCTTTCCTGTAAAGTCCCATACTTCTGGTTTCACTGTCTGTTGAAGTTCTTCGGGTAAGTCCTGTATAGTCATTCGTTTAATTTCTGAGTCAGGTCTGACTAACATTAATTTGTAGATGCCATCTTCATCTGGGGTCTGAATTTCGACGCCCTTTGGTGTGCAAAAGATAGTGCAGTTCATTTTGCACAGCAAATCACGTCCCAGTAAGTTCACTGGACTAGTATCACAAACGACAAATCTGTGCATTTCTTTGAAGTTCCCTATTGAGATCTCCATGGGCTCAGTAACTGGGGTACTAATCAATTGATTAGATACACCTACTACCTGGATTGCTTCTCCCGAGAGGGGTAGGTTTGGAACGTCCGCTGTTCTCACAGTAGAACGGGTAGCACCAGTGTCCAACAGAAAGGTGACATCATTTCCATCAACCTTTCCTTCAATGTATGGCCCTGACTGGTCTACCGGCAAGGAGGCGCCAAGTACACACTCCTTGTCCTCCCCTCTCAGGCCCCGTCAGTACTGGTCGTCACAGAAGAAAGTGTCATTTAACAAATACTGCGAAGTTGCTGCATTTCTGTTCTCATGGCCTCCCCAGATTTCTACGTCGTCACCCTGCGGTGATTTCCCCTTAAAACTAGGTTTTGGTGCTCGGGGCACTTGAATCGTTTTTACCTGCTGCTGGGTATTTCTTGGTTTTTCATTCTGCGTCTGTGGAATTAAATCAGGGGTTTGGGTATTATCATGCTGTAAATACGGACACTCGTCTCTCCAATGTCCAATTTCCCCGCACTGATGGCAGGGAAATTTCTTTTTGGCTTCCTCTCTGCTCATTTTCGCTCGGGGCTTTCCTCCACCCCCACCCCCAGGGCCTTGGTTCTGTGTAGTTTTATTTAACTTATTCAATTGCTTTTCCTGCTGTTCTGCGAGCTTCACTTGTGCCCACATCACCTTCTCCTTCAAAGCTTTTTTCTTTTCTGCCATTTCGTCCTCACAGTACTTTGCGTACAGTAGGACCTCGTCCATTTTCTTGGACTGCCAACAGATTTTGTTATCTTTTATCCACTGACAAATTTCGGGTCTTAAACCGTTTACAAACCTGTAAATAAAATGCGTCATGTCCTTCATTTCGATGTTATCTATACCACTGTATGTTTTGAACACCTGCAACAGCCTTTCATAAAAGGAATGCACAGTCTCGTCCCTTTCCTGCGTGGTTCTATCTATCTTGGTCCAATCAGTTTCCTTTGCGGGCACCTTTCCCTTCAAGTGTTGAATTACTTGTTCATATTTTTTCATCACTTCCTTAGAGGGTTCTCCTGTTCTAGAGTCCCTCGGGTATTCCTCACTAGGCCAAGCTATGGCTATTTTACACTCGGTCCACAAGTCTACCGGGACCACAATATCGAAGAACCCATCCAGATCTTTCCATAGGCATTTTTGCACCTTTACAAATCTTTCCACCTGCCTGTACCAATCCACAGGCTTCTCTCGTAATTTCGGGAAGTCATTAGTAAAGGACACAATATCCTGTCTGGACCATGGAACGTGCACATATTTTCCACCTGGCACTTCGCGCATAGGGTATAACTGTTCTGGGTTGTCAGCCTCTTTTAGAACGAATTCTGGGGTCGCCTGTTTGGATCTAGCCTCATCTTTCTTTTTGGCCCACCTGGCTTTCCATCTTTCTACATCTCCCCATTTCTGCAACACTGTCAATAATTCTTTGACCTGTGCCTTCTTCCCTGACACATTCAGGCTTTCCAAATCTTTGTCTGAAAAATCTGCTCTGTACGGTTTCTGCAAAGGTTTCGATTTTGAAATATCTATTCCCATGCTAGCAGCAGTGTCTGTCAATTTTTCATGAAGTACTCGGACATTTCGGGTAAGATTTTTGCAAATAAACAACAGTTCTTCCTCAGAGTAGGTATTTAATCTGTCTAATCCTACATTTCCTGCCATTAGCTCTTCTATTTCTACTCTCAATTTGTAGAGATCTAAGGGTTTGGTCTGCGGAGTTCGTTTTTCTAATTCTTGACTCCATCTTTCAATTTCTTCAGGAGTCACCGGCGTGACACTCTTAGTACCCGAAGTCGTTTCCATTTGAATTTCCCTCGTGTTGAAAGGATTATGTCTTTTCTGCATCCTTTTCCCTGTATTTCTAATGGGCAGGTCCAATAGTGAGACTTCAGACTCGCACTCACTCGTCTGTTCATCTACGATTAAGGGTTCTGGTCTAGGTTGTGCTATGACTGGGGTAATGACTGGAGGTTTTGGACTCTCTTGCCGGTCCCCATACAACGGAACCACTGGTCCAATAGTTACTGGGATGGTCAAGGCTTCAGGGCTTGTATTCAACTGGGAGATTCTCTGAACTATCTCTGCTCTCTGTTTTGCTAGAACCTCCCGCTCCTTTTCTTCCAATAATCTCTCTAAGGATTTGTCATGTAACACCTGCGGGGTCAGAGTGGGAGCATAACTCGGGGCAGTGGGATGTGTCTCACTTGGTCCTTCACCATTATTAGGTCTTGGGAACAAACTTCCTGTACCTAGGGATCTTGGTTCCTCCTCATATAAAGGTTGTAAGAACGGCATTCCTGAACCTGAGGGTCTTGCCTCGCCTTCGTAGGGAGGTCTAGAGAAAAAGTCTCTTTCACGGGAGTATCTCGCATCCCCACTAGCTGGTATTCTTGGATAAATATCTCTTGTTTCTACGGGACCTAAACTCTCGGTATAGGGAGGTATGAGGCAACCCCCTCCTACACTGGCAGATCGGGCCTTATCTTGGAGATGAAGTCTTCGGGAATTATCCCCCTCACTGGAAGGTCTATTTCTTTCATTGTAAGGGGGCGGACTTCTCATAAACAGGTCATCTAACAATTCATCATCCGACTCTCCAATAGGCACCCAATGTTTGCACTTTTCTGTTTTCTTCTCCCCCCCAGGAGGCCCACATGCTGGCATCATGGGAAACAGTCCTTCTACAATCATATTCTGTCTCCACTGTTTCATCTTTTTGGCTCGGGCTTCCTGCTTCAACTTTGGATAAAATTTAGTTAACCCTTTATCCATTCGGGGCTTATCCCTTTCAAAAGCCTCGATTTCCCATTCCTCTAATGCTTCGTACTGCGTTAATCTAGGTCTGGGATGTAAATCATTCATTCGGGTTCTCAGATTGAATAGAATCCTGCTGTTAAATGTTCCTTCTAACGGAAAAGCCAATACTCCGTCATCTTTCGTGTATTCTGCCCAGTTTTCTAACCATACACATGTGTTGTACCCTTTATCGAACATCATGAAAGATGCGGGAGTATTCGGTGGCGGAATGACAACACCTTCCCTAGTTTTAATCGGCTTGTCCTTTTTGAAGTAATTCTTCACCTTATTTACAAGAGACTATTTTCTCTTGTTTCCGTACATAATGTCGGTTTTAACTCCTTTCCACTGATCGTTCTCAAATCCCATATGCCGTGGATCAGGTCTGGTATGCGGTCTATATGAATGCCACATACGATTTCTACGAGTGACTCTGTTTACAAATCACTTCCAATCCAAGTGCGTCTTTTATTTCCGTGCGACCAATGATGTGCACGAATTCAAATAATCTCGACCAATGGGTGCGCGGCCTTTTCGCGAGACAGTTCTCACGCTTCGGCACTCAACCCTCCTTTACAATTCCAGCTCCGCTACACGCCCGCTGTGTCTACCAATCCCAGCGCGGCACAGAGTGACGTCAGAGCAGCTTCGCGCCTGACTCCCTCTTTACAAGGTAACGGAAACTTTCTTTCTTTCTAAAGTGCTAGTGCTTGGTTATTTCACAACGAATACACATTCGCCACTGTACTCAAGTGTCTAGACAGGAAAGATTTGTTTCACTGCAAGTAAACTACTTCCATTTACTTTTCACACACTACGGATAGATCTCTTCTGCCTATCCTTCACACAAGCATTGGAGAACCTGCTACTTCCCTAGACTCATCCACTTTTCCGGGATATATCCAAGTCTAAAGTTTCACCAGCGAGCCCCTTTGCTTTCACCCAAGCTCCGATGAACCTGCTACTCTTCCGGTGTGACCCTCACTAGGTTATGCCACAATAGGAATTTTGCCAATGAACCTCGTTGCTAACATTTATTCAATCATACATTCAGAAACCCTAGTTAGTGCTTCCAGTTCTGCCTAACCTGCACCAACTTTCCTTGAAAGCCAGTGACCTCAAAACAAATGGATTCTATTCACCATTCGCTATTCAATTCCCCGGGGATTCCGACAACACATAAACCGTTTTACAAACGAATGGATTAATACATATAACAGTATAATAACAAGAATAACGATTTTAAAACATTTCATAATTTTTCAAAGCAAACATTTCAAGTGAGTGATCAGATCACCTGAATTGCCTACTCTCGTTAGCAGCATCCAACTTAACTAGTCTAACAAGTCCTACCTATCCTTTAACTATTCCCTAACCATCCTCTATGCTACCAGAAAATTACTGATAGAGATCGCAGGTCACCCGACCAATATTTTCACCACTTAGGTTTCGGGCCCATATACTTCAATTCACCATATACATTGATCAGATGACCTTACAATCTACTACCAATAATCATGAGTCCCTTTCGATTATTTCCAGTGTACCCGACTTACCATCCACTGTTACGGGTACCTATGACCACGATGGGTCAGGGAGCTAGCTGTAAAAGGAAAGGCAGGAGAAATACAAACCCAACATATAAACTTTGATTTCATAAATGACCACGGACAACTGGGAAGTTTTAAGAATTTTATCTAGAATTCGTCTTCTAAAAGCATTAGGCTTACAGTTAAAAGGCAGTTGATAATCAAGATAACAAATATCATATATCCATACAAGAATAAGGTAAGGGCAAACATTTAATTTCTAAGAATAATAGTGAACAGGGAACACACTAAGTAAGAAAAAAGAATTTCAAGGAATGGACATCTATAAATGGACAGGCTTATGCACGTTTGAAATTACACTATTTGGAAATGCACTTCATGAATAAAATGGAGATTAAATGAAGAGTGAAAGTGGAACATGCTATAAATCTAGAGAATTGCTTCAGTCAGTTTTATAAGAGAAAATTATAGACCACATCAGGAAATTGCAAACTGCAATGGAGAAAATGATTTCTAAAAGGTAGGGTAACATAGGAACACGCTATGAAATTAATTGCAAAATGACTTTAGGATATGCAATGGTTGCGGAAAGCATGGAAATTTATCATATGCAAAGGTATGTCTTTATTGAAGCAAAGACAGAAAATAGAAAGGTGCAGGTTTAGAGTTTCGGCAAGATATTTACCTAGACTGGTGTGAAAACCAACCCTGGCCACGGGTCAGTTAAGGACAGGAAATACCCCCAGGAAGGACATGCATCAACGGGACAGCAGGTGCAGAATGGACACCCCAGGACAGGACAGGAAACCCAGATTAGGATCAGGACAGGACCACCAGGAAACGACCAGCACCCGCAGTTTGGAAGCAACGCCTGCGCTCCACCCTCTCTGCAGCTATCAGTCAGAACCCCGATTGGGTTAGCGAACTCCCCAGCAAAGTGCTCCGCCAGCACTTAAGGTTTAGTAAAACCTTAGAGTCTATTGTCAAATTTTGGACAGAGTGCTCCGCAGCGCTCTGTAAATTCAGTCACCTATTGAGTGCGTTGGGTCAGTGACAGGTCAGCTATTCGGACAAGTCGGACAAATTCCCTAGATGAACTTAGGCTAGTTATACTGTTTTCGGGTCAGTGTACCACCCCCCAATGTTGCAAAGTGTCAGAATCCCCAATTTCGATTGGTCCTAAGGTAGGATGGGTTAACACACAAATCAGAATAGACTTTTCTAAGGCCCTATTTACATTTTTGGGTACCGCCTAGCAAGATTGGGGTTCCCATGAGAGAATACACAGAATACAATAGAAGAATATCATTGTAACAGTTTCAGAACATTCAACTCCATCTTGCTGGGTCAGAGGTGGCTTTCACATGAGCATCTTGACTGTGGCTGCCAGCTGGCTGAGTTCCACTGTCCAAGGTTAATTCTTCCTTGGCGGCGCGCGCATGCGCGGAAGGGACCTTCAAGATGGCTCTCAGTATATTCAGACCCCCATTTCCCGTGATACATGAAAAGTAAGCGAAAACAAATTAAAACATAGAAATAAATGAATGTATTACATATCATGATTTCGTACTTCAGGTTTATCATTATAAAAATATGCTATGCAGTTATAGATTAGAGCAACACACAACAACACGAGAGCAACTGCACGAGCTTCACCACGTTATCACATTAAGCTGCCATCTTATGGCTATTACGCATGCGCACCCTTTCCCTCCAGAACTGTAATTACGTAAAGTCACGTGAGTGTGAATAACGCATGCGCAGAAGCAGATTCTAAACAGCGGCCATTTTTAGAAACGAGGGTTATTTGTATTAATAAAACACATAGGCAAGCATCACTAAGATACACACGCACATTCAAAATACATAAAATTAGTAAAACGAACACTTGGGATTACAGGATTATAACAGATTTCGAGGTTCTTGACTTGAGCAAGTCGCGATGCGAAATCTTGCTCTATCAGTAATTCTTGAGAATACGGGCGTGACCAGAAAGAGAGTTGCATAGTTTGGCAGTGACAACCGAGAACCATCTGCCTTCGATCAATGCACAACAGAAATCTGAAACCTCAGAGGGAGCCGGAGTACAAGAATGAAGCGAGTTTGCCTGAATGGGATAGCTGTAAGGTGAGACAGGTCTAGAAGGCGTCTAGCTCTGCTTTTCTGAAGGATCTATGCACTGTACGGGAAAGTAATGATAAATAAAGCAGAGAGGCGGTCGTCAAGCTGGGGACCATATTGTTGGAGGGTATGAGAGATGCCAATAACAGTCACATTAGCAGTAAGAACAAGGCATTTACCTACTTATAGACTACAAATACTTAGAGGAAGAGCTAAGATAGAGACATTTAAAAACTTCAAATACGGAGATGGAGAAACAGGAGAGAAGTATTTAAATACTTCACAACAAACATTTAAATACTTCTAGGTTACAAATAATGAGAGGGAAACATAAGAACTTGACATTTTAATTCTTGTACAGTACAGATACAGAGAGGAAGAGTTAAGAGAGATACACTCAAGGACTACACAACTACAAATACTGGGATGGAGAAATAAGTGAGAAGAATTTAAATACTTCACAGCAGCAAATACTGAGAGTTAGAATTAAGAGAGACATTAAACAATTCAGGTTTAAAATATTGAGAGAAGCGGGGTGGATGGGAGCCGAGCAAGATGGCTGCTGACTAAGTGAGCTCCGGGGAGGAAGTAGCCTTTTACAGCAATCCGATTATTTATCCTCCATATCCATGTACCTCAGAGGCTCACGCTGATGCCTGGGACCGAGCGGCGGCTGCGGGTGAAAATCCGGTCGTAATCCGACACCGGGTTCAGAGACCAGCCGAAGACGGGCTGCAGCGGCCTACTTCCCATGCGGCAGCCGGGGACTGGATTTCCTGAAGCACTCAGTGCAGAGCGAGGCGGCGGCGGAACGGCCTAAGCGGCGGCGGAGGCGCCAGGAATACTTCCGGGTAAAGCGGAGGGGTGCGCGACCCCACACAAACACTGGAGCAGCTGCGCTGACTGAAACACGGTTGCCTGAGACACAGGGGAAGCATCGGCAAAGTGAGGCCTACTCGCTGGGGGAGAGCCGGGACCTGGATTACCTGAGAGCCCCAGAGCCTCACGAGCCCCGGAAGGGCGAGTGTCCCAGCGGGTGGAAGCGGAGCGCTGTTCCCCCCCCGGTGAGTGCTCAAGCAACGCAACCCCACGACACCTGTAGGGGTATTCAAGAACCCATAAGTTGCGCTCCACAATTGACGGCACGGGAGATCCTGGCTGAATACGGACACTTACTTTAATTGGGAGGCTGCTAACTGGGTTGAACAGAGGAAGCCCAGGACGAACGACAAATCCCCCCCCCCTAGTATCTGTGAGAAGCACGCCATATCGAGTGGGGGGCCCTAAGTGTTCTACGGGCCACAAAGTCCGACAAGCCCAAGGCAGAAGACGGCGCCTAACAGCGGCATACCCTGACTACCCCAAACATCACCATGGCAGGTAGGGGCCCACGGACTCAGAACACACAAGCCAAACTGGGCAAATATGCATACGGAAGGGACTTTCCATCGCTTTCAGAGGGAAAAGACTCCTCTGGGAAGGCCGCGGGAGACGATGGTTCCAAAAAAGTGACTCTAGAAGACATAATGGCAGCCCTTACCAGCGTCCAGGCCACTGTAGGCTAAATTTCCACGGATGTATCCATGTTGAGGGCAGACTTCCAGAAAATCACGACTAGGGTCACAGAAGTCGAACAGGTCACTAAAACCTTAGTAACAGACACGGCTACACTGCAGAAAACTGTATCACGGCTTGAAACTGAGAATAAATTATTGGTGGAGAAGCTGGACGATCAAGATGGGCGCTCGCGCAGAAATGACGTGCAAATTCTTGAAATTCCGGAAAGTGAAGGCGCCCCTGCGATGGATTTATATGTGGAAGACCTCATAAAGACCAGGCTGCAACCAAAAAGACTTTCAACTTTTTTTTCCATAGAACGGGCCCACAGAGTTCCGGGTGGAAGACCTAAACCGGGGGCTCCCCCCAGGCCAGTGCTCGCACGTCTATTCCATTTCCGTGATAGGGACACAATACTACAAACTGCGAGAGTATCCCCACCGATTCGTCTACAAAACTCAATGATTTCCTTCTTCCCAGACTATACTGCAGCGGTCTCACGGCGCCGTCAAAGTTTCTTGGAGGTTAAAAAAGCTTTGAGAGCTAGGGAAGTGCCTTACTCAATGTTATTTCCAGCGAAACTCAGAGTTGTAGCAGATGGGAAAACGTGGTTTTTCGAAACACCAGAAGAGGCCCATGATTGGCTTGAAGGCTGGCGGCGAGTAGAGGGGCCGCGTCGCGGGAATAGAGGACACCGCCGTCGGAACGACAACGGAGATTCGAGCAGCCAAGATCACCACCAGTCGGATGAGGAAAGTTCGCAGAGGATAGAAGCAGACGACCTCGGCCATGGATAAAACTGAAAAGCGGGAAGATGGCCGACTAATAGACACCCATGTATAGACTGGATTGCAGATGAACCGACCCAGGACACCGGGCTGAAGCAGGCCTTGGAGGGTAGGGGAGGTCGCGCTCTCCTTGGACTTCTTACCTCCTTCACGCAAGTACACTGTTTTGGGTTGGGATGAAGCACTCTGCTAAGTTGGGGTGGCGGGCAGTTCAAAGTCCGTCGGGCAGGGAGGCAGGGAGGGAGGGTGGGCTAAAAGGTTGGGAAGTAAAGGTTCTGAGTTTCTTTGTTTTAGTTTGCACCAGCAATGACAAAATAGTGCAATGCATCCAAACTGGCAGGTTTCCGTTCTACACAATTGGGTTTCAGCTCATATTCATTTTCTACTACGTCCATGGCGACACGCACCTCGATTGCTAATACTCAGGACACGGCCCCCGAAATTCAGGTGACCCCTCTCACACTACTTACATGGAACGTACATGGGCTAGGAGACAAAATTAAGAGAGGGCTGGTACTACGGGCCCTGAAGCGTCAAGCTCCCACATTGGCACTCCTGCAAGAAACGCACCTCACAGGCACGGCATGTAAGGCATTAGACAGATGGGGGTATAGGATGGTGGTGCACTCCGAATTCTCGTCGGGATCCAGAGGAACGGGTATCCTGATGCGGAAAAACTCTTCCTTCATAGTACTCCAAACCAAAAAGGATGATCAGGGGAGGTTTGCAGCGGTACAGGGTCAGTAGGAAGGTAAGCCTATTAATGTGATTTCAGTATACATCCCCCCGGCGCTCCACGTAGTGGCACTCCCAGCTCTCAGTGAATTTCTGTTGTCTCTGCCGGAGGGGGACCTTCTTATTGGGGGGGATTTTAATGCCACGATGGATGCAAGCTTAGACAGACATCCCGTAAGGACACTGTCACCGGGCGTCTCCCGCCTACAGAGCTTCAAGGAGGCATTGAGGCTGGTTGACGTATGGAGGCATACCCATCACGCAGTGCGACAGTACACATTTCACTCCACTGCACACAACAGTTTGTCTAGGATAGACTATTTAATGACCTCGGAGACCAGTCTGCAAAATGTTAATGACATTGCGATCAAACACAGGGGTATATCGGACCACTCACCGGTAGTGTTAACCTATTCTTACCATCACAAATCCCACAAGAGGCTTTACCCTATTTATCCAGGATATTTGCAAGTCCGTAAAGCCACAAAATATTTCTTTGCGGAAAACACAACATCAGTTGACTCCTCGTCAGTTCTATGGGAGGCTTACAAGGCGGTTATTAGGGGGCAGGCAATAGTTTCCATCACAGGACACAAACAGGAGAAACAGAAAGACCTAACAAATTTAGAGCTAGAATTGCACGCAGTCGAAACTGACCACATAACAGACCCTACACCTGCCTCGACGCACGCATTACACCTTAAACAACAACAGTACAGGGAACATCTGCGACAGAAGACGGTGTCCGGCCTCACAGCAACCAGGCATAAAATATACGATGTTGGGGACAAAGCAGGGAAGCTTCTAGCTTGGCTGGATAGGCGAGAGTGGGGCACCAGGGGCATAGCGCAACTGCGGACAGCAGAGGGCCCGCGATCCATAGTACACATATTGGCAGGACATTTCCGGGGTGTTTATACGTTGACATCGAACATGTCGGAAGCTGAGGCTGTGACCTCTATAAAAGGCATAGGAATGCCCGAACTCACACAGGAGGCATCCTTGGAGCTTGAGGCGGATCTCACGGAGGACGAATTACAAGCAGCAATCCAATCGCTGCAACCGGGCAAAGCACTGGGACCCAATGGGATCCTGATAGAATTGTACAAACAGATGGCTGACGCTATCAGTCCACACTTGCTTAAAATGTACACCAACAGCTTAGATAGAGGCGAACTGCCGTTAGACCAGAGAATGGCCACAATAGTGGCTTCCCAAAACCCGGTAAACCTCCGTCTGAGTGTACCTCTTACCGCCCAATATCACTACTCAATGCGGAGGCGAAAATACTTGCTAAAGTGCTGGCAAATAACTGATGGCGCACCTCCCGCAGTTAATTCACCCGGACCAGTCAGGCTTCATGCCAAATAGGAACACAGCGTCAAACTCAGGCGACTGCATGGTGCGTTGGCTAAGGCGCAAGCCCTGTTGGAGCCAACGGTAGTCATATCCTTAGATGCGAGGATGGCCTTTGATATGGTGGAGTGGAGTTACCTTTTTGCAGCCCTTCCAGACTTGGGATTCGGCCCTAAGTTATGTGCGTGGATCCGCCACCTGTACACCGGACCTCTGGCGTATGTGGCGGTCAATGGGCACGTATCAGACGCGGTGCCGCTGGCGAGAGGGACGCGTCAGGGATGCCCCCTGTCGCCGCTTCTTTTTGCATTAGTGTTGGAGCCCCTCGCGACGTGGATTAGAGAAGCCCCATTGTTGAGAGGTGTTCGGTGGGCGGAGGGATGGGAAGACCGAATTTCCCTCTATGCTGACGACATTCTAGTGTACCTCACAGACCCTGAGAGCTCCATACCGGTGCTTCTTGAGATGTGCGATAATTTTTGGAAGATCTCTGGGTATGTTATGTTATGTTATGTTATGTTATATTTCATTTGTACAGCGCACAGCTACTAAAAAGTGTCCCGGCGCTAACTTACGAAAGTCCAATTAAACCACTCCGAATCAATCTTAAAAGAGCAGCGTTTTTAGTTGTTTTTTAAAGAGCAGTGGGTCAGAGACACTCCTCAGCGCCAGTGGTAACCGATTCCAGGCCAAACCAGCTTTGCGGGCGAAAGAATTACCGCCTAGCCTCTGGCGATTGAACCGGGGGTTCTGCATAAGCAACTGATCCGAGGAACGCAGATGCCGCAATGGTTTATAGAAGGTACACCTCTTCTGCAAATAGCTAGGCCCTAGCCCATACAGCGCGCGCTGAACAATAGATAGCAATTTAAATTTGAGACTCGACTCCACAGGTAGCCAATGCAGGGTGCGTAAGTGGATACGAACACTCTGTTTGGAAGGCAGTCCCAGGCCGCATTTTGGACCACTTGCAGTTTCCTAGTCAGATAAGCAGGGATACCTACCAGGAGAACGTTGGCGTATTCCAGGCGGAATAAAATCAGTGCCCGAACCACTGTCTCCTTAGAACTGACTGGCAGAAGAGGAAGACATTTTTTCAAGATTTTCAGGGTCCCAAAACATGTCCCCGTCAGTTTTTTTTATCTGGGATGAGAATTTCAGGTCTTCATCAAACCACACCCCAAGGTTTTTGGCGGAACCCTTGCTCGCCATTGGCCGAGGAAAATCTGGAGGCCATATTCTGTCCCTGAAATCCACAGGGAAAGCGCTGTAAAGGAGAACCTCCGATTTTTCTTCATTGCACTTCAACTGGGCGCCTGCCAGCCAGTGAAACACCTCGGCAAGACAATGCTGTACGGCCTCCACCGTGTCCTCTCCCCTCTTCCAGGAGAACAGGAGTTGTGTGTCATCAGCGTAGGCCATCACCTTAGCCCCCAAAGACTCCGCAAGGTAAACCAGCGGAGTCATATAGATGTTAAAGAGAAGAGGGCTAAGGAATGACCCCTGCGGAACGCCGGTAGACAAGTGCAACGGCTCAGATGCACAGGGAGGCAACCACAACTGCTGAGATCTGCCCTCCAAGAAAGATTGAATCCAACTCAGGGCTGAACCCGAGACGCCGATTGCCATTAGGCCATCCAGGAGTAGCGAATGGTGCACCGTATCGAATGCCGCCGAGAGATCGAGCATGACCAAGGCGACTCTCCCGCCGGCATCCAGGCACTCACGGATCGCCTCTGTGACCTCCAAGAGCGCAGACTCCGTGCTATGAGCAGCACGGATCCCAGATTGCGCCAGATGTAACAGGCCAGCCACCTCAACAAAGTTGGTGAGCTGAGAAGTCACGACCTTCTCCCAGACTTTGGCCAAACTTGGCAAAAGCGAGATAGGCCGATAATTAGCAGGTGACAGAGGGTCAAGGGACGGCTTCTTAAGGAGGGGCAGAATTAGTTCTTGCTTCCATGGCAACGGGACCCTGGCCTCGCGGAGCGACTGATTAATCACTAGATTGACCTCAAAATTAATAGTGTCAGCCACCTCCGCTAAGAGCCTCACCGCACACGGATCTTTCGGCGAGCCAGATTTAAGTGCTTTCAGAATTCTAAGCGACGTAGTTAACTCCACCGGACTAAATCCAGAAAAGGTGCTACCCCGCTCCCTATCCTGTAGCCCAGTAGAAGCAGGCAAAGGTAGCTTGGGCCCATCCGAAAAAGATTGTTGGATGGAGGCTATTTTTTCCTGAAAAAAATTAGCCAAGGTATTGCACCAGGCAACAGAGGATGGTATCACCACCGCCTGGGCCTTGGGAGCCATGAAACTCTGCACGATGGCAAATAATTCTTTGGAATTATTGTTAGCTCTCTCAATACGAGCTGAAAAATAACAGCCCTTGGCTAAGCCAATAGATGAGTAGTAGAGCTTCTGTTTAGCTCTAAGTGCCTGTTTGGCAATTGGACAATAGCCACTAGAGCGCCAGGCTCTTTCAAGCACCTTACAGGCATGTTTCAGTGTTATCAGCTCCGGGTTGAACCATGGCTTAGAGGGGGACTCTCTCCTGAGCTTACCCAGCACCGGTGTGGAGAGGGCACTGACCGAATCAGAAATCCAATCAGCAAAGCTAGCCACATTCTTGTCCAAACTGCCAAGAAGGAGGGGCCGCCCCGCACCCAAACAGTCGCTAAGTTGCCCAGCGTCCAGTTTACTAGCAGTCGGGGGGCGATGGTAATTAGCCTCCCGCACCGGGCGTTGCACCACCCATGAAAAAAATACGGGGAAATGGTCAGACCAAGCGACCTGTAGAGGCTTCATTACCAATATTTGGAAATTGGCACAGATGGGGTCAAGAGTATGGCCACCTTGGTGGGTCGGGTGTTCCACCCTTTGGGAAAGCTGAGTCATCTGAAGTGTCACAAGACAAGCCACGAGTCCACCGAGTCTGTGACATCCAGATGCAGATTCAAATCGCCCAGCAGCAGATAGTTTGAAAAGCAAAGAGATCTCTCTACCAAGGCATCCCCAAAAGAATCCAGAAATGCCTTAGCTGGCCCTGGAGGTCGATATAGCAGAGACCCCCCCTAAGGTGAAATGCGGAGATATTTTTATGCAAAAGTCAAGCGACTCACACCCCCCCCTCCCCCCAAAAGGTGGAGTTTTTGCTGCAAAGAGACCAACCGTCTCTGTATAGTACAGCCAGGCCCCCGCCTCTACCGACTGGGTGGTCCAAGCCGTGAATTTTATAGCCTATCGAGGTAGCCAACGCAACAAAAGGGTTGGAGAAGGTATCGAGCCAGGTCTCCGTGATGAAAAGGAGATCGAGCTGATTAACAGTAATCAGATCTGTTATGTCAATGAAGTGCTTCCTCATAGATCTAACATTCATGAGGCAAGCCTTAATGGTACCCTGGGGACCCGCATCAATAATCATAGTGTCAGTGGGCAGATTCGTAATGAAACGGAACCCACAGTCAGTGCAGCCAGTGCTGCTGATAGGCCCTAACTGAATTCTCCTATGGATAGCACAAGCGGGAATTCTGTGTGCCTTAAGTTCAGCGCTCGAATACTGGATAATCCTTCTATTACTGTTATCCTGGGCAAAACCAGCAGGGTGCCTCGCCCTGAGCACTGACTTAGCGCTGACGGGCGCAGACGGGCTTGCCTTAGGCGCGCCTTCGTTATACTATCAATTGGTCTAAATCGGTCATATATGTGCTTAAGGGACCCGCGCCACGGCTCCCTTCGGGTTGCCCACTTGTAGTTTCCCAGGACTCATTTAAATACTTGGGTATTCACGTCGCGGCGGATTCAGCGGATTTCTTTTCCAGAAACCTGGCGTCCCCCCTGGAGCGCTTGAGGAGAGATGTGAAAAGGTAAAAGTGCCTTCAAGGGAATTCGTTTAAACAGATATTTTCACTTTCAATGTGACTTGTAAGAATCACTTAATAATCCTCATCAGAATTCAATTCAACTGAATACAATTTAAATCAAACAAACATAACTACATATATGACAAACATAAACACAAGCCAGGTGTATAAAGAAAGAAGTTTATCCAAAATTTTAAAACAATTCATCCGATATACAGAAAATAATATCATAGGGCTGCAGGTTGACACTTAGTATATGTACAAGCAACTCAACAGAACCTATTGACGCCTATCCCAAAAGCATAATAGATAAACAAACAGGATGAAGCGAAGGTCGACGTTTCGGTCTCCTACAGAATACTTGGCGAGACCATCTTCAGGACTGGTGACACTTTAAATCTGTATATTACAAAGTGTAATCTGAAACAGAAATGTTTTCAGTTACCAAACTTATCTAATTGTTCTTTTTACTAACACCTTAGCATATGCAGCTACATTTATAACAACATCAAAGACATTACAGAGAACATATTTACAACAAAACATATTAGACATTCAAGGGGGAAAATTAAACTCTCAATTACATTCTTGATAGCAATCTCAATTTATGTGGCATACAGAAACCTGTCTATACAATCATTACTAAAACATACATAACTGCTATTTTGAGTTATGACATCAGCTCAAATGCATTAATGACGTTTATATATTGTTTTTAAGGCATCAGCTCAAATGCATTAATGAAGTTTATATATTGTTTTTCTAAGGTTCAAATTTCAAGGTAGCATGTTGCCGAACAGTATTATCTTTAATAATGCCTACAAACAAGACCACTCTAGCCCCTTATCGATGTTTCAAGAAGGCCTTTGCAGAAGTCAGGCGACCGGGCTTTATTTAAACTTAATTGTTGATGTTAAGCAGAACAAGGTTCATTACTATATATGCAAAATAACTTACAGCGAGTATTGTGGCTGTTGCAAATTGAATTTAGGCAACACGAGCACGTCACATCATTAGGTAGTGGGCATGGGTACTGCAGTACGTTTATTAATATCAACCAATCTGAGGAGATACAAAGCACCCTATAAGTCTCAATGTCGCGAACTACTATGAAACACAAGTTAAAAAATGCCTCGATTTAATTACCTTTCACTTTTGGTCAATACGTGAAATGCAAGGTACCGCTTTCACTGAAACGTCAGTCAGACAGCACTTCAGGGGAATAAATCTGATTGACAACAAAACAATTTATTTGTACTGTGGCCCGTCAAAATCTAACTAAAAAATTGATAAGGTAACATTGGGCGCTTACCAAAAAGAATGGACAGTCCTATGATCAGACGTTAACTTTCATCAATTTCAAGTAGCTTCCGTCAATGCTAAAATGAGATAAACTCACTATTAGAACTCATTCTGCACGAGTGTTGCAGTATAGTTCTTCAAAGGAAAAGAAAACGGGGCTCTAGCTCAGGTAATCAACTTACCGATAGCGTACTACCGGAGGTCCACAAGTCGGGGATCCTGTTTCTGACGAATAGGCGGAAACGCATACTGCCTGTTTTGCTTCCATTTAAAGGAGTGTTTGGATATCGAGATAGGACTGCGCCAGTGAGCGCCATCTTTGAACGAATTTAGGTCGCCCGTGTTAGAGATAGAAAAAGGCCACTGAGAGCCTCCGTTGTATTATCGACCACAGAAAGTCGCATTAATAAAGTAAAAATTGAAAATTGTGAAGACGATGATTTACAAATGTCGACACTTCTGCAATGGTCGGATTGAAACATCCCCTTTTACACTGATAGTGATTTTAAGTCGACAATAAACCAAATAAATATTTCATTTACAGCTTGGTGTATTCCTGCAAAGAGTTAGAAATTACAATTCTTCAATAGTCACAATAACATTTATTTACAATTCAATGATGCTTCATAAAAACTTATTTTATACAATGAATCTTATGGATACGAGGACAACAGTTCTAATCATAGTGCTACTCCATAGTTAACCCTGTAAGCTGTTACTAACAGTACAGATCGGTTGGCCCTATAGGCAGTTATTAACAGCACAGATCAAGATTATTTTCAGAAGATGACATTACGCTAGACATGCTAACGCATGCCATTCAGTAGCTGAATTTAGTCCTCTCTTAACAGTATCCGTCAAACAGATAAGTTTACCTTCTCTTAGGGAGAGGACTTTATCAATGTTGTTCTGTCTTTTGTTAGGTTTAATTACCTCCAACACCCACCAAATCATATCCGTTTCTTTGTGACCCAGTTGTAGGAAGTGTTCCACCAGCGGTGCATTCTCTTTTTTACACCTGATTCTTGACTGCTGCTGTAAGATACGTTTTTTGATGGGTTGGATGGTTTTCCCCAAATAGTGTAACAAACAGGGGCATTGAATACAGTATACAACGTTAGCAGTGTTGCAATTCGAGAAGGTTTTAGCCTGAAAATCAACACCATTAATTTTGCAGGTCTTAACTGTTTTTTGTGGTGGCACAAGCTACACAATTATTACATTTGTGATGGCCGACCAATGGAACGATTTGCCTCATATTATCAACAGTGTCAATAGATGGAATATTTTCATATGCATGTATTAGCCTATCCCGTAAATTGGTTCCTCTTTTAAAGGCAAAAAGGGGCTTTGCTTGCAATTCAGGTAAGGATTGGAGCAGATTCCAGGGTTTGTTTACAATCTTCTTGATTGCATTAGAGTGCGTCCCAAAAGTGGAAACGCAAACAATGTTTGGTTTATTCTGACGCTTATTCACCATTAGAAGGGCCTCGCGATCATTGTACCACGCCCTCTTCATCGATTTACGAAGAAGCCTAGAGGGGTAACCACGGGCCTGCAATTTCTCCTTTAATTTTTTAGCCTCACAAAAATAATCATCTTTAAAAGTGCAATTTCTTCGAAGTCGAAGAAATTGCCCAAAAGGCAGTCCATCTTTTAGTGCCTGTGGATGATGGCTTGTATAACGTAGTAGAGTGTTCCTTGCTGTCTTCTTTGTATATAAAGTCGTGTACAACTGATGGTTAGTGTCTGTTTTAATAGTGATATCTAAAAAAGGCATCTCACTGGAACTGTATTCCATAGTGAATTGTAAATTTGGATTTCTCGTATTTAGCCAGAGATGAAATTCATCAAGTCGTTCAGACGTCCCATGCCACACCATGAAGACGTCGTCAATATAACGAAGCCACTTTCGAATGTTAATGGAGAAGGGGTTTGTGGGGTGCCAAATATGTTCATCCTCAAAACAAGCAACGTAGATATTTGCAATATCTGGGGCAAAAATTGCCCCCATGGCTACTCCTTTCTGTTGTTGAAAGAAGGAATTTTCAAACATGAAAAAGTTTTCGCACAAGGGTATTCTAACACATTCTAGAATAAATGATGTAGGCACTACGTGTGGTCTCGGCCTTAACTCCAAAAAATTACTCAAGATGTCGAGGACTTCTGTTTGGGGGATGTTAGTATATAAACTTTCTATATCCATAGAAACTAATATATCAACAGAAGTATAAAAATCAAAATTTTCAATCTCATTAATCACTGCAGTGGTATCCCTAATATAGGAAGTTCGTTCCACTGCAAACGGTCTAATAAAGTGATCTGAGTATTGTGCAAGAGGCTTAAGGATAGAATTACAGCCACTTACAATAGGGCGACCAGGTGGATTGTCAAGGTTTTTATGCACCTTGGGGAGCATATAAATTACAGGCACAGTAGGTGTTTTGTTTAGTAAAAATGTTGCTTCTTTCTCATTTAGCCAGCCACCTTCTAGGCCGGACTTACTTAGGGCTGCAATTTCTTCAGTCAGCCTTTTAGTGGGGTTGGAGGTTAGTTTTTTATAGTGACCTGGAACAGACAATTGTCTCAACATCTCCTCATTGTATTCAGATCTTTCCCACAACACAATGCCCCCTCCCTTATCTGCTGGTTTTAGAAGCGCATGGGGCAAATTTTGCAGATTACGTAAGGCTGACTGTTGTTCCTTTGGAAGATTTGATTTGTATTTAATAGGACGTTTGAAGAGATTCTCAGTATCTATTAAGATGGCATTTTCAAACGTGATCAAATCCTTATTTACCATTGCATTAGTTGGATAAAAGGACGATGGATTTCTGAGTCCAGTATGTCCTATTTTTGGATCAGAAAGGTTGTTAGTAAAGAAATTCTTGAGCCGAACTGTCCTGAAAAAGCGGTAGAGTTCGAGTTTAGTCTGAAATAGATCATTTTTATAAGTCGGAACAAAACTCAAACCATTCGCAAGAACTGCCACTTCTTCAATTCAATTCAAAAAGTGCTTTATTCGAGTAATTACTCATAAAAGCAGACAAACATACATGTAATAAAAAACAATTAAATTTACATATTCAATTTAGTCATAAGCACAAAAGTGAAGATTTTAAAAAAAGCGATATACATATAAAAAAGCAGGTATAAGTTCATTGTAAGTAAAAACACATAATAGTAGTCACAGGAAATAAAGTAATTCATGTCATAAAATATCATACAGATGATACATGTAATCCATATATACATTACAAGGATAAATAGACACTGGTCTAGCAGTCTCTAATCAACTAATCAACATTTACAGAGAATAGACAGTTGTCTAGCAGTCTCTGTGATGCAATGAATTATTAAAGAGAATAGACATGTGTCTAAAATAGTTATCCTGCCAGCAATCTTTGTCGTATAATCCAAGCCCACCCCAGGTACTTTGCAGTAGCTATTATAATCCAATTGACAGAAGTGGATCTTACAATCCGCAAGGCTACCATACTGCTTTTTGTACCTAGGTTCTTGCACATGGGGGCCAACCAGGCTCGCCGTGGTGCAGAGTACTTTGGACAAGAGAACAAGAAGTGACCAAGTGTCTCATTACCAACCCCACAGACTGGACAGATTGTAACACCCCCTGCTTTCCATTTCGATGTTAGATACGAGAGGGGGAGGGAACCTACCCTCAGCTGGAAAAGCAGTTTCCTGTCCATGGGGTTTAATATGTAATCCCAATACATTTCATAAACTGGGTGCAACTTGATCTCCAAGTAGCTAGTTGCCATAGACCCACTTTGTGTATTAAGCGTACTCTTGTTAACGACATGTTCCCAATAAATGTTTTTTAGGGTGGACTTGGACGGAAATAAAGCCCCTGCTGGGTCAGTCCATAAAGCATCGAGTCCCAGTTCGAACAAGGCGAGCTTTAGTGATTTAAACCATTTTATTTTATTGTAACAATCAGCATTGACAACATCTTTGAACCCATTCGCATAGTGTGAAAGCTCCGGCGTGGTCCAAAGTCTGCGCCAGTATAAAATCGGGCGCAGTTTGGCTTTATCAGAGATCGCTCTCCTACCTAATTCGTATCTTAGCGGCAATAGCGGGCTGCTCTGGGGGGCACCTATCAGTGTTCTATAGAATTTGTTTTCTGAAGTTTGGAGTTCATGAAAATTTTCGTGCCCCCATAACTCCGCTCCATACAGGGCAGACCCTATTGCTTTTGCCTCATAGATTATCAGTGGAGGTTTAATAGGCTTAGTGAGCGATTTCCTATGCTCCTTGATAATTGTACCAGCTAATTGTTTATGCCTTAAAGTAGCAATGTTAAGATGTGACTGCCACCTATTATCATTCGAAATGTGAATCCCTAGGTAAGTAAAAGATTTTACAACCTCCAGGGTACGACCACTCAGGGAAATGTTGGGTTTAAAATTTCTGTGGGGATTGAAGGCCATGAGTTTTGTCTTAGACCCATTCACCTCCAAACCGTGATCCATACAGAAATCATCAAATATTACTAATGCTTTTTGCAACCCAGCTGGTGTTTTAGATAAAATTAAGGTATCATCGGCAAACATTAAAATTGGAACTTTTTCACCTGCAAGAAAGGGAGCATCCACTGCCTGCGATTGCATGCAAGAAACCACACCGTTAATAAAAAGAGTGAATAGAGTAGGGGCCATTGAACATCCCTGCCGGACCCCGCGCTCAACTGGGAATTCGGCGGTATCATTGCCGTACCCACCCCAGCGAATTTTAGCGTAATTACCCTCATGTAAACGCATTATTAAGGACAACAGTTCACCAGGGACCCCAAGGGTCACAAGTACTTCCCAAAGTTTAGCCCTTGGTACCAGGTCGAAGGCAGCCCGCAAATCAACAAATGCTGCGTACAGGCTGCCTCCGCCTAATACCACGGTCCTCCACTGGATCAGTTGGAGACGGAAGACCTGGTCCACAGTGCTGGTTGCCCTACGAAAACCAGCCTGAAAGGGGGATAAGATGTTGTTATCCTCAGCCCAATCAAGCAACCTGTTGACGATTACGCGCCCCACTATTTTCTGAATAGTGTCGATCAGACTGATTGGGCGGTAATTACTAGGCTGAGCGCGGTCTCCTTTCTTATATACCGGAATGATGACAGCACCCCGCCATGTTGCTGGAATGTCTGCACCTCTGGCAATGTGATTAATTAACAGATGGATATATTTGCACCATCTTACAATGTCATTTAAAAAGACATCAGCGGGAACTCCGTCAATACCGGGGGCTCGACCACTATGTACAGTTTTAAGAGCTGAGAGTATTTCACTCTGTGAGAAAATATCGTCATTTGTCAGGGAAGAGGGAAGGCACACTCTGTCAACAGACTGGTCACCAGAAGCGTATTGTACGCTGAAGAATTTTACCCAGGCATCCTGGGGGACATTGTTTGTTGCGGCGTCTTCGAGCCTGTCATGACCCCATTTGACTATGTGCCAAAATAGCCGAGAGTGATTTTGGTCACTGGCGCTCTTTAGCATATTCCAATGAGCTTCGTCCCAGTCTTTTTTAGCTTTAGTGATGGAACGTTTATATTGTTTCCTAGCTATCCTAGTAGCCTCCGTATTTTTGTTCTTGATTGCAGCACCCAAACGGGCCCTAGCCCCCTTGCAATCCTGGTTGTACCATTTAGCTGGCCTATAGGCCCCGGGCCTCCTTTTGTTTGCCGGTTTTATGAAGTGGCATTTTATTTCTTCAAAAAGGTCATCATGGACCTTGGTGACATTGTTTTGGGTAGAAGAAAGCCCAGCATCACCTTCAAGGGCCACTATGGCCTTATCAGTTGCCATACTTATTTTCTCCATAACCAGCGGGTCAGTTCTGACTCTTGCCCACCTCAGTCTGCGCAAATCGTTGGTAGGTACAGTCAGAGGTGGAAGAGAGTCAACATGGGTACTTGAAACAACATCAGACAACCACCACTTATGGAGAACACATAAAGGGTTATGGTCACTCTCAAGCCTCTCCCGAACAACCATATCAGTGACAGATGGCCATAAAAGCATGCTGCATATAACGTAATCAATACGGCTCTTATTTCTCCCATTGTTGAATGTTATAGCTGGTACTCTGTCAGACATTGTCCGACCATTCAAGGCCCTTAGCCCGTATTCAAGGCACATAGCGTTTAGGCCAAGGATATCCTCAGTCCAGCGTGTTATTGGGGTAGTATTAAGAACAGGGATTTCCCATAGCATATCTTCCTCAGTGCCCAAATGATCATCGCCAATATCTAGTGGTTCAAAAGTGCGATTTAGGTCGCCAGCTATAACTATGTTTTTCCCTGTTGAGTGAGTTTCTAACAGATTATACAAAGACAAAAGGACTTCAGATTTTCCTACACTACCCCCTCTAGCATATACATTATAGATATCCAGGGAGGTAGATGTATTGCCCTTTAGTCGAATGAGCTGAATATCTTTTTGGTGCAGCTCAATATTACTCACATAAATCTTAAGAGACTGGCGCACCCATATAGTGAGACCCCCCATCGGTCTCCCTTTTGGGCCCTTAGTGGCCGGAAGATAGAAATTCAAATAACCCAATACAAATATGGGATCACAGGCCCAGGTCTCTTGAAAAATATAGATATCATACTGACTCACAAACCCAAACCATTCTCCACAAACCATTTTAGAACAGAGCCCAGCAATATTCCAAGACAATAGATTCCCAGTAGCATTTACCATTGCTGGATAGGTACTGTGAGCATGCCCAGTTGACGGTGTATCAGCAATACCAATTTCATTTATATTTGCAACAGTTGATCCAGCTCTAGTTACATTGTTATTGGTCATATTTTGTAAAACTGATGGGCAACTGGACACCTCTATTGGATGTGCAGCCGTGCGAATTTGCAGCAAGTTAGTGGGGGTAGATGGTAGTCAATCGCATGCGTCAAGGTTGGAAAAAGCAGAAAATCTGTTATCCAAACCTAGACCCCACTCGGCATAATCAGGGTTCTTGCAGCACCTCTTAGTTACGACATTCCACTTTGTTCTCAGTGTATTGCAATTAGGGCCTCTACCTTTCCTAGGGTAGAAGAAGTCTAGGGTCAATGGGACAATTGGGGTAGATCTTTTCTGTGGCGGGTTGAGATTGGGCAGGATATTTGGCAAAACCTCAGGGTCTGAGAAATTAAGCACGACACAATCCCCCTGAAATTTTTTTACCCTATTCCCAATCCACTCAACCCTTTTTGCATTCACCAGTTCATCGGCTAGTTGCTCTTTGCCCCAAGGAGTTATGGCCATGTTATTAGTTAGCCATGATAGCGATTTATTTAGCAATGATGAGGTTGATTCAGTATCCCCTGGGGCTAGTGGAGGTACATTAGCAAGAACAAGAACTAATGGTGAGGCTTCCACAACAAGCTCGGATGATCCTTTCAAGGGATTAGGTACCCCATAAGATGAAGTAGTCGGTACCTCACCGGAGGGTCTGTCGGTTAAAATTGTCAGTGAAGGCAGTGGGGGGTTTGGTACAACTGCAGGAGTCGGTCCGACAGATTTGCCAGATTGGATTTCGCTCATCAATGGCTGGACACTTGTTGTAATAACTTCCGGAAGTTTCCTCACTTCCCCCAGGGTTTTTCCCAATAGACCCTCCAGTTTGCTTACCTCAGCAGTTAATTTATCTATTTTGCTGATCAGGGGTTTTACCATCCCTTTAATTTTTGTGTCCATCAGACAGCAAAGTTTCTGTAGTAGATCATCGGAAAGAGTTACATATGTATCCCCAGTTAGATCTTCCTCATCATTGTCGATGATTTTCCTTGGTGGCATAGCAGTTTTATTTTTGGCTGATCTTAGGCCTCCTCGCTTTTGAATGGCTTTTCTTTTACCCCCTGAGACCCTCGGCGCGGGGATAGGGGGAGCAGTGGAGATGATAGACTCACTATTTGTAGGAAGCACAGTCAAAGCGTCAATATCACTATTTTCCTCAGTGCTGGCTACTATGCCACTAGGCTGGATACTATTTGTATCCTGGATTGAGTCATTTGCCTCACCCAGAAGACTGTTGTTTAGTAAGGCGAATGAATCCTCGGTCCCAATATCTACCAAGGGTGATTGTAAAGGGGATTCCAGTCCCAAAGAAGCCCTTCTTTCTGTATTAATTTTCGTCACAACTTGAACTAAATAGTTCTCCATTGTGTTGGAGACAGAGGGTGTCTTTTTAGCAGGCATTTACCCAAGTAACAATACACTTAATGCAAACGTTATAGGTCGCAGGAGTGATGAAATATATGTTTACCTGGAAGTCAGTGCCCCTGGTAGGCTGTATCCAATAAAGAGTGTTTTGGATGAAAGGCAGGGTCCCTGGCCCAACCCAACCTTGGCCGACCTCGGACGGCCACAGACGGCCCGCCCTTTGCCCGGGCTTCCCCCCGGGCGCTCCCCGCGCGCGACTCGCGGGGCGAGAGGTGTTGCACTCTTTTTACGCGCCTCCGGGCGCTCTGCTGTCGTCACGGCCGCCGGGGCACCTGGGAATTGTAGTTCCCTGCCCGCTCGGCGCCGTCGTTCAAGGTGTTGCGGTTCGTTGCGCCGTTTCCCTCACGGCGGTGCTAAGACACAGTTTTAGTGGCCCCAAGGAGGTAAGTTCGGAAAGCCGTTTCCCTCACGGCGGTGCTGTCTAGCTCAGGAAGCTACCAGTGCACGCTCGGCGCTGCACTCTTTTTACGCGCCTCCGGGCGCTCTGCTGTCGTCACGGCCGCCGGGGCACCTGGGAATTGTAGTTCCCTGCCCGCTCGGCGCCGTCGTTCAAGGTGTTGCGGTTCGTTGCGCCGTTTCCCTCACGGCGGTGCTAAGACACAGTTTTAGTGGCCCCAAGGAGGTAAGTTCGGAAAGCCGTTTCCCTCACGGCGGTGCTGTCTAGCTCAGGAAGCTCCCAGTGCACGCTCGGCGCTGCACTCTTTTTACGCGCCTCCGGGCGCTCTGCTGTCGTCACGGCCGCCGGGGCACCTGGGAATTGTAGTTCCCTGCCCGCTCGGCGCCGTCGTTCAAGGTGTTGCGGTTCGTTGCGCCGTTTCCCTCACGGCGGTGCTAAGACACAGTTTTAGTGGCCCCAAGGAGGTAAGTTCGGAAAGCCGTTTCCCTCACGGCGGTGCTGTCTAGCTCAGGAAGCTCCCAGTGCACGCTCGGCGCTGCACTCTTTTTACGCGCCTCCGGGCGCTCTGCTGTCGTCACGGCCGCCGGGGCACCTGGGAATTGTAGTTCCCTGCCCGCTCGGCGCCGTCGTTCAAGGTGTTGCGGTTCGTTGCGCCGTTTCCCTCACGGCGGTGCTAAGACACAGTTTTAGTGGCCCCAAGGAGGTAAGTTGGGAAAGCCGTTTCCCTCACGGCGGTGCTGTCTAGCTCAGGAAGCTCCCACTGCACGCTCGGCGCTGCACTCTTTTTACGCGCCTCCGGGCGCTCTGCTGTCGTCACGGCCGCCGGGGCACCTGGGAATTGTAGTTTCCCTGCCCGCTCGGCGCCGTCGTTCAAGGTGTTGCGGTTCGTTGCGCCGTTTCCCTCACGGCGGTGCTCAGACACAGTTTTAGTGGCCCCAAGGAGGTAAGTTCGGAAAGCCGTTTCCCTCACGGCAGTGCTGTCTAGCTCAGGAAGCTCCCCTGCCACTTCTTGTTCTGATAAACTGTGAGTGGAAAGGTTAAAGATGGGAATGGATAAGTTATTGTTTACCACTCGTAATATTGGTTCCTGGTCTGGCGGAACCCCGGAGTGTACTGCTTGCGAAACCATCCCCGCTTCTTTTGGGGTCTCCCGGGTGGTCGGGGGCCTCGTGAGTCCTGAGCTAAAAAAGACTGGTGTGATGTCGAGGGTTGTTGATCTTGGTGACGATAGTTAGAATTGGAGGATCTATCGCTACCGGATTCTGAACCTGTGTCAGAGAAGGTTGCTCGTTTCGTGGGCTGTTGGTTAGGGCCCTGAGAAGTGTAAAAGTCCTTCCTTAGATAGGGGTACGTTCTTTCTTTGTTATATCTTTTAATATCGTTCTGTAATTTCTCCGTTTTTTTATGAGAATTGAACTCCTCGAATTCTTTAACCGTTTGCTGAACTTTATCTAAAAGCAACTTACTGTTGGTAATCGTGCTATCTCCTGAGATTTTACTTTCTAGGGATTCAATTTCTTTGGTTAAGATTTTGATTTGACGAAAGGCTGTTTCAATGCTCAACACCATCCAGGTGCGTGAGCACCTATTGGCTGAGAAACTGAATCCAACCTTAAATTCTTCGTCGTCAACGAATATAATTGGTATGTTGCGAATTTGCAACCCTGCTGGAATGATATTAGCATTCAAGCAGTCCATTAAGAATTTTGCGTGCAATTCGGTACGTACCAATTTCTTTTTAAGTCTCTCTAATTGGTTCAAGTCTGATTCACACGGAAGGTTAGTGATTGGACCTCTATTTCCCAGTAGAGAGGGACCCGATGCAACCTTTAGGATATACTCATCTGAATACACTAATGTTTCCGCTTCAGACATTGAATTTCAAGCAGAAAGAACTTACAAACAACCACTGATTAAAGCGGCTCACAACAGACTATTGTCTGCGCTATAAACTGATACAAGAAGTGAGCGACCCAGATTACCCTTGAGGGCTTGGGTAATTAAATGAAAAGGTAAAAGTGCCTTCAAGGGAATTCGTTTAAACAGATATTTTCACTTTCAATGTGACTTGTAAGAATCAATTAATAATCCTAATCAGAATTCAATTCAACTGAATACAATTTAAATCAAACAAACATAACTACATATATGACAAACATAAACACAAGCCAGGTGTATAAAGAAAGAAGTTTATCCAAAATTTTAAAACAATTCATCCGATATACAGAAAATAATATCATAGGGCTGCAGGTTGACACTTAGTATATGTACAAGCAACTCAACAGAACCTATTGACGCCTATCCCAAAAGCATAATAGATAAACAAACAGGATGAAGCGAAGGTCGACGTTTCGGTCTCCTACAGAATACTTGGCGAGACCATCTTCAGGACTGGTGACACTTTAAATCTGTATATTACAAAGTGTAATCTGAAACAGAAATGTTTTCAGTTACCAAACTTATCTAATTGTTCTTTTTACTAACACCTTAGCATATGCAGCTACATTTATAACAACATCAAAGACATTACAGAGAACATATTTACAACAAAACATATTAGACATTCAAGGGGGAAAATTAAACTCTCAATTACATTCTTGATAGCAATCTCAATTTATGTGGCATACAGAAACCTGTCTATAAAATCATTACTAAAACATACATAACTGCTATTTTGAGTTATGACATCAGCTCAAATGCATTAATGACGTTTATATATTGTTTTTAAGGCATCAGCTCAAATGCATTAATGAAGTTTATATATTGTTTTTCTAAGGTTCAAATTTCAAGGTAGCATGTTGCCGAACAGTATTATCTTTAATAATGCCTACAAACAAGACCACTCTAGCCCCTTATCGATGTTTCAAGAAGGCCTTTGCAGAAGTCAGGCGACCGGGCTTTATTTAAACTTAATTGTTGATGTTAAGCAGAACAAGGTTCATTACTATATATGCAAAATAACTTACAGCGAGTATTGTGGCTGTTGCAAATTGAATTTAGGCAACACGAGCACGTCACATCATTAGGTAGTGGGCATGGGTACTGCAGTACGTTTATTAATATCAACCAATCTGCAGAGATACAAAGCACCCTATAAGTCTCAATGTCGCGAACTACTATGAAACACAAGTTAAAAAATGCCTCGATTTAATTACCTTTCACTTTTGGTCAATACGTGAAATGCAAGGTACCGCTTTCACTGAAACGTCAGTCAGACAGCACTTCAGGGGAATAAATCTGATTGACAACAAAACAATTTATTTGTACTGTGGCCCGTCAAAATCTAACTAAAAAATTGATAAGGTAACATTGGGCGCTTACCAAAAAGAATGGACAGTCCTATGATCAGACGTTAACTTTCATCAATTTCAAGTAGCTTCCGTCAATGCTAAAATGAGATAAACTCACTATTAGAACTCATTCTGCACGAGTGTTGCAGTATAGTTCTTCAAAGGAAAAGAAAACGGGGCTCTAGCTCAGGTAATCAACTTACCGATAGCGTACTACCGGAGGTCCACAAGTCGGGGATCCTGTTTCTGACGAATAGGCGGAAACGCATACTGCCTGTTTTGCTTCCATTTAAAGGAGTGTTTGGATATCGAGATAGGACTGCACCAGTGAGCGCCATCTTTGAACGAATTTAGGTCGCCCGTGTTAGAGATAGAAAAAGGCCACTGAGAGCCTCCGTTGTATTATCGACCACAGAAAGTCGCATTTTCTATCTCTAACACGGGCGACCTAAATTCGTTCAAAGATGGCGCTCACTGGCGCAGTCCTATCTCGATATCCAAACACTCCTTTAAATGGAAGCAAAACAGGCAGTATGCGTTTCCGCCTATTCGTCAGAAACAGGATCCCCGACTTGTGGACCTCCGGTAGTACGCTATCGGTAAGTTGATTACCTGAGCTAGAGCCCCGTTTTCTTTTCCTTTGAAGAACTATACTGCAACACTCGTGCAGAATGAGTTCTAATAGTGAGTTTATCTCATTTTAGCATTGACGGAAGCTACTTGAAATTGATGAAAGTTAACGTCTGATCATAGGACTGTCCATTCTTTTTGGTAAGCGCCCAATGTTACCTTATCAATTTTTTAGTTAGATTTTGACGGGCCACAGTACAAATAAATTGTTTTGTTGTCAATCAGATTTATTCCCCTGAAATGCTGTCTGACTGACGTTTCAGTGAAAGCGGTACCTTGCATTTCACGTATTGACCAAAAGTGAAAGGTAATTAAATCGAGGCATTTTTTAACTTGTGTTTCATAGTAGTTCGCGACATTGAGACTTATAGGGTGCTTTGTATCTCCGCAGATTGGTTGATATTAATAAACGTACTGCAGTACCCATGCCCACTACCTAATGATGTGACGTGCTCGTGTTGCCTAAATTCAATTTGCAACAGCCACAATACTCGCTGTAAGTTATTTTGCATATATAGTAATGAACCTTGTTCTGCTTAACATCAACAATTAAGTTTAAATAAAGCCCGGTCGCCTGACTTCTGCAAAGGCCTTCTTGAAACATCGATAAGGGGCTAGAGTGGTCTTGTTTGTAGGCATTATTAAAGATAATACTGTTCGGCAACATGCTACCTTGAAATTTGAACCTTAGAAAAACAATATATTTATTATTTATTTATTTATTTATTTTATTTATCGATTTGTTAAGCGCAGTTGCTGCCCAGGGGCGTCCAAGCGCTGAGTTTAGACAAAGACGAGACGGAACACAGGGAGAACTAAAAGGGCTTCCTAAATAGTATGGTTTTCAGTTTCCTGCGAAAAGGGAGTAGGTCGGGTGTGGATCGAAGATCAGCGGGGAGTGCATTCCACAACTTGGCGGCGTTCAGTGAGAACATCCTGCCCCCCGACCTAGCTCTCTTTACTCTGGGTACCACTGCCAGAAAAGCACCGGAGGACCGGAGATTCCTGTTAGGGTGATAGGGGGTGACAAGGCTGGTGTTGATTGCTGATCCGGTCCTCCAAAAAGCTCGATGTGTGATACACAGAGCCTTGAAAGCCACTCTCTGTCTCACCGGTAGCCAATGTAGGCTTTCCAGTCCCTGTCTGACAGACTGTGACCGTGGGATTTGGAGTATGGTACGTGCTGCACAATTTTGTACCACCTGCAGCTTTCGAAGAGTCATCTCAGGCGCCCCCAGATATAGGGCGTTATTTGAGTCTAAGCGGGACTGGATAAGGCCTTGTACTGCCACCTTCTTGGCATCTAGAGGTAAAAGTGAAAGGACCTTCCTCAGTGTTCTTAGAAGGCCAAAACAGGTGGCAGACAACTTGGTGGCTTGAATGGAAAAGGAGAGTTTATGGTCTAACCAGACTCCCAAATCTTGACACTCTCCTTAGGGGTAGGAGGTGCCCCTAGACCAGCGGGCCATAAGGAAGAGAAAAGTAGTGGTGAGGCTGGGCCTAAGAGCATGAGTTCAGTTTTCCCACCGTTCAGTTTGAGGGAGGAGTTGGTCATCCACTCCCTCACGCTCTCCAGGCATTTCAGCAGGCCGGTCGAGGCTTGCCCACCGTTCTCCTGGGCCAGTGAAACCACCAGCTGGGTATCGTCAGCGTACGACACGATTTTAATGCCGTACGGTTCTACTACCCCAGCTAGCGGTTTCATATAGGCGTTGAACAATACAGGGCTCAGCGATGAGCCCTGCGGAACTCCACAGCTAAGAGGCTTGATGGTAGATGTTGTATTACCATCAAAGATCTGGAAGGATCTATCAGCCAGAAAGGACCTAAACCACCTTAGTGCGTTTCCCGAGACTCCGATGTTCTGGAGACGGTTCAGCAGAGTGACATGGCTGACCGTATCGAAGGCAGCACTCAGATCAAGGAGGATCACTGCCACTGATCCCCCCTGATCCAGTATCCTTCGAGACTCTTCGGTCACTGCTAGCAAGGCGGTTTCAGTCCCATGGCCAGGTCTAAAGCCTGTCTGGGAGGTGTGCAGTAGGGAGTGATTCTCCAAAAACTGAACCAGGAAGGCATTTATGTGTTTTTCCAGCACCTTACCGGTCCACGGAAGCAATGAGATGGGGCGATAGTTGGAATGGTCATCAGGGTCCAAATTAGGTTTTTTTAAAAGCGCCCGCACCGAGGCTTGCTTCCAGGCAGTGGGCACTGTACAAGTGGTCAGAGATGAGTTTAGCAGCTCCAGGACTACAGGGAGGATGGCATCACCTGCCTGCATCAGGATTTCTGGGGGGGCTGGGTCTCGAGGGGAGCCCGACTTAACCTGGCGAGCCACTTTCTCTAAGGTGACAAGGTCCAGGAGAGGGAAATGATCCAGAGTCGGCTCAATAGTAGACAGGTCTAAACAGGGAAGATTTTCCGAGTTGGATAGGTCGGACGTCTCATGATTCAAGGCCATGGCTGGAAAGGTGGAATATATGTTCAGCACTTTGTCATGAAAAAAATCCGCCAATTCATTACATTGCTCCTTGGTCTTGGTTAAAGGGGGAGCAGTGGGGACACTCGTGCATTGCTTTAGTATGTTAAAAATTTCTTTAGGCTTTGATCTGGCTTCCAAGATTTTGTCGGAATAATAAGTTGCCTGGGCTGCTTTGATCCCTTCTTTATAGCTTTTGATCGCCTCTCTATAAGCTGCCTTTTTTTCCGGAAGAAAGTCTACGCGCCAGGCTCTCTCCCGTTGCCTACATCGACGTTTTAGCTCTCTCAGCGAGTCAGAAAACCAGGGGGCTGATGTCTGCACTCGCTTAGAGGACGATTTACCAAGAGGCAAGAGGGAGTCTAAGGAATTTGTAATCCAACTAACATAGTTTCCATATGCCAGATTGGGGTCTGAGCAGGATGGCGGACGGGTAGCGTCTAACTCACGCCTCCAAAGGTCGCCGGGGAGTTTTTTCCAGTTTCTTCTCATCGAGATTTGGGGAGATAATTGGGGGGCTTTATGGGTGGACCAGGTGAACGGCACCAGGTAATGGTCAGACCATGGGAGGGGGATAGGTTGGGCCGTTATTAAATCTATACTGTTGCTAAAAATAGGATCGAGAAGGTTCCCTTTTTCGTGGGTTGGAGATGTAACCAGCTGGGTCAGTTGAAGGGCTTCGAGGTCATCAACTAACTCTTTCGCAGAACAGTCGGACGGCGAGTTAAAGTGCAGATTGAGATCTCCCAATACTGTGTAACTAGCCGCCGATAGGGATCTTTTTGCTACGATCTCTGGTAGTGCTCGAAGGAATAGTTTTGCAGACTCAGGGGGGCGATAGATCAGCGTACCAGAGAAAGAGTGGTTGGCATTAAACTCTATACAGAATTCCAGACTCTCACAGCCAGGGATGGTGGATGTTGTAGTGCGGCAGTGGTACTGGTCCTTTATAATAATGGCCAACCCACCCCCTCTCCCTTCTGGTCTGTCGAGCCTAAAAATGTGATAACTAGCTGGTAAGGCTGTAACGATATCGGGCTCAGATTGGGCCGTAAGCCACGTCTCTGTTAAAAAGAGCACGTCTGGCTTATGCTCCTCAAGCAGCATGGCGATTTGTATACAGTGCTTGGGCAGTGATCGGCAATTTAGTGCATACATGCAGTATTTCGGAACAGTGACCAAAGGGTTATTCCGGAAGGGGTGTTTACAATCTGGGCAACTGAGGGGAAGTTCTGTGGGAGCATATATATGTATGCACTGAGCAGCGACATTTCTTCCTATACTATGCAGGGCTGCCGAGCTATATGGCCTGCCCTGGGAGGTCGGTGAACCAAGGTTTGTGGCCCCTGGTCCCGTCAGGTCGCGGACGGGCGCAGACGGGCTTGCCTTTGGCACGCCTTCGGCGCACCGCCGGCGCGCCCGCTGCGCCCGTCCGCTGCGCCTCCGGAAACAGCACATACTTAAATATCCGGAAAGAAGGGCGTGGCCTAACTCGGTGGGCGGAGCCCGGGAGGTCGCGGCGGTTGCCTGCTGGCTGCTTCAGCGCCTCACTCGGCTGAGCAGTAACACAGAGCAATCAGGTGAGCAAAGTGCAAAATAGCTTTTAAAACACAAGTAATCACAAAGTACAGTTTTTAAAATCAACTTTAGGAGGTTCCCTCGCTCTCGGCTTTCCGCCTCAAGAGCTCGTATCTAATCAGCGCTGTCCCCAAAGCGCGCCTTGATATAGAAAAGGGGGCATGGCCTAACTCAGTGGGCGGAGCCCGGGAGGTCGCGGCGGTTGTCTGCTGGCTGCTTCAGCGCCTCACTCGGCTGAGCAGTAACACAGAGCAATCAGGTGAGCAAAGTGCAAAATAGCTTTTAAAACACAAGTAATCACAAAGTACAGTTTTTAAAATCAACTTTAGGAGGTTCCCTCGCTCTCGGCTTTCCGCCTCAAGAGCTCGTATCTAATCAGCGCTGTCCACAAACTTCATTAATGCATTTGAGCTGATGCCTTAAAAACAATATATAAACGTCATTAATGCATTTGAGCTGATGTCATAACTCAAAATAGCAGTTATGTATGTTTTAGTAATGATTGTATAGACAGGTTTATGTATGCCACATAAATTGAGATTGCTATCAAGAATGTAATTGAGAGTTTAATTTTCCCCCTTGAATGTCTAATATGTTTTGTTGTAAATATGTTCTCTGTAATGTCTTTGATGTTGTTATAAATGTAGCTGCATATGCTAAGGTGTTAGTAAAAAGAACAATTAGATAAGTTTGGTAACTGAAAACATTTCTGTTTCAGATTACACTTTGTAATATACAGATTTAAAGTGTCACCAGTCCTGAAGATGGTCTCGCCAAGTATTCTGTAGGAGACCGAAACGTCGACCTTCGCTTCATCCTGTTTGTTTATCTATTATGCTTTTGGGATAGGCGTCAATAGGTTCTGTTGAGTTGCTTGTACATATACTAAGTGTCAACCTGCAGCCCTATGATATTATTTTCTGTATATCGGATGAATTGTTTTAAAATTTTGGATAAACTTCTTTCTTTATACACCTGGCTTGTCTTTATGTTTGTCATATATGTAGTTATGTTTGTTTGATTTAAATTGTATTCAGTTGAATTGAATTCTGATTAGGATTATTAATTGATTCTTACAAGTCACATTGAAAGTGAAAATATCTGTTTAAACGAATTCCCTTGAAGGCACTTTTACCTTTTCATTTAATTACCCAAGCCCTCAAGGGTAATCTGGGTCGCTCACTTCTTGTATCATGAGGAGAGATGTGACACATTGGGAATCACTCCCTCTGACATTGTTGGGAAAGGCAGCGTTATTTAAGATGATGGCCTTGCCCAGGTTCTTGTACGCCCTTGAAAACACACCGTTTCCGGTACCATTAAAGTACTTTAAACAAATAGCAGCGCAAGTTTCCACGCTATTACGGGGCAACAGACCGGCACGAATAGCACAAGCGAAATTGCACCGAGGATGGTATGACGGAGGCATTGCGCTCCCCAACATCCAATTATATTACTGGGCTGCACATCTCAAGATCGTCAATCAATGGATACATGCCCCTCAGGCGGATCCAGCATACATGGCAGACAGGGCACAACTGGGCACGGGAAACATGCTTGCGGTCTTATATAATAAAGGACAATGCATGAAGCTGGCAGGCCCGACAAAACACACAGCCATGCTATGGCACGCAGCTCAGACACGGTTAGGATGGAAGGGGGTCATTAACCAACTTACCCCACCCTGGGACGCTAAGAAATTGGGGACATTAAGGAATAGCAAGGGATTCGACCAATGGGACAACATAGACAGCAGTATGAACTTGCTCCTACCGAGGCGTTCGATACACACAAATACGACACACACTTTTAGCAGTACTGCCACAAGACACAGAGGTCCCTGAAGCTTTCCTACTGGAAGACAGATTACTCACAGACCACATGCCAAAGCGCGCCACATCCTTCACTTATCGCAAATTGATTAATAACCTGCCAGACCCCGCAAAGTCACTGAGAGAAAAGTGGGCGATTGACGTTGGAGACATGGATGAAACAGAATGGCAGGAAGCCTTGGCCTCACCCAAGGAGGTGGGTATACCCTCACGGCTCAGGCTTGTGCAACTTAAGATCTTACACCGCACATACTACACCAGAAGCACACTGCACAAAATGGGCAGGGCACAACATCCGTATTGCCTCAGAGGGTGTGGGGACGAAGGGTCCTTCTTCCACACGATATGGGATTGCCCCATGATGGCCGACTACTGGCGGAAGGTACTGCAAACAATATCACAGACAATGGGCATATCACTTGTGCCAGAGCCGCGCAGATGCCTCCTGAACGTGTCGGAACCCAATGATCTAACGCGACATGGGCAAACGTGGGTAACGCTGGGACTAATGGTAGCAAAACGATATATAGAGCAAAAATGAGGGGCTGTGGAACGGCCATCATTGGCGGCCTGGTGTAAAGATATGGACCTCACTATGCTGACTGAGAGAACTGTGTATGTAAACCGGAGATGCCCCCGGAAATGGACCAAAATATGGACGGCATGGAACATATATAGGGGGGATATCTGCGAGCCAATACCGGATTCTGATGAGGGTAGTTCAGATGAAGAATTTGGAGATGGGTAAGGGAATTGAGTTAGGGAGGTTGCCTACAGTTCGAAGCGTGACCAGCTGGTTGAATGGGGAATACGACGAAGATTTATGTCACGAGTTATGTAAACTTACCGTAATATATGATTGTGTACATTCTGATTGTCTTGCTGATGAATGAAAATAATAAAACAGTTTTAAAAAAAAGAAAAAAAATATTGAGAGAAGAGATATGAGAGAGAAACGGATAAGAGAAACATTTAAATGCTTCAAGAGAACAAATAAATAACTGGGGCGGTAAAAGAGAGTGACATATAAATAGTTCAAAGCAACAAATACTTAAAAGAATAATCAAGAGAGATGGATTTAAATATATCAGGTCTAAAAAGAACGAGAGGAAAGGATAAGAGACACATGTTTATACTTAGAGATAGGAGTATGAAAGAAGCACTTACTATTTTAATCCTACAAATACTGAGAAGGGGAGATACCAGAGAGATATTTAAGTATTCCTAGACCACACATTCTGAGATGCAGTGATAAGATAGAGACACTTAACTACTTCAAGACAACTAATACTGACCTGAAGAATTGAAAGTGAAACATTTAAATACTTCAGGTCTAAAAATACAGAGAAAAAGAGATAAGAGAGACACATTTATACTGACAGGAATGGATAAGAGAGAGATATTTAAGTACTATAAGACTAGAAATACCAAGAGGATGAAATGAAACAGAAACATTTAAGTACTTCAGAGCTACATGTATTCCTGAGCAGATATACAGGAGTGATAAAGACTTTGGGGAAAGGAGACGAGTGGCGCAAAACAAGAAAGACAGGAAAATACCGCAGAGGTAAATAAAAACTATAGAGAATAGAGAGGAGAGATATGACAAAAACATTACAAAACTTCAGAACAGAGCAAAAATGTTGAGAAACCAGTTGTAGAAATACTGCAGAAGAAGCAGGGCGGCTCCTCCATATGGGTGGAGGAGCATCGCCCAACTGCTTTCTCGCAGTGGAAGAAGCAGAATCATAAAATGGTATTATCAATACCATTTTAAGTTTCTGCTTCTCTCACTGCCAGAAAGCAGAAGGGTTTGGTTGGGGGGTGCGCGGTCCTGCTCCAGGGCAGGGGAAGAGTGGCTTGCCCACTGTTGTGGGAGCTAAATGTTTGGTCGGCCCCAGGGCCGACCAAAGCAGTGATGCAATCTCTGCCCTTTTCTCCATGTAGGCTGCATGCAGCCTACATGGAGAAAATGAGCTCCCCATAGATGCCAGTGCGGTTGGCATCCCAGCCAATCACAATGCTGCCATTGCAGCGTTGTGATTGGCTTAGGGGAGGGAGGTTACCTACTTCCTGTGTGGAGCAGGGACACGCCGGACAATGCAGCACCGGAGTGGAACGGGCTGCAAAGCTAAGTTAAGTTTTAAAAAATGTATTTAAAAGTAAATCCCCCCTGGGCGACTCCCTCCGCGCGCAACTCCCCCTTCACATGTGAGTCATGCCGGCTGCAACTTCAAATGCTTCAAAGAATGGTTGTCTAGAAAAGCTTGTTTTTATAGAAAGGGGATAAGAAGATTACATACATATGAGGGCAGGGCTAAGGAGTAGGAGAAGAGAACCCTAGCCTAAACCACTTTTCAACCTATGTGGGATGGGTATGCCCAGACGTGGGTCCCTTGCTCACTGTGCCACTGGATTCAAGCTAGCCTGGCTGAAGAAGGGTGACATACCCTGAAACCGGTCCCAGGATGCTTGTTTCTGGTCCAGGGAGGACTTGGCTTGGCAGTTTGGTCTGGACTGTTACCATGAGGCACAGGGTCAAGACTGATTTGCATATGGCTGGGTCTAAACTGGGGTGGCATGGTGAGCAAAAGAATGATGGATTTAACCCGGATCTCTTGACTGGGGGTGAATGTATGATTCATTCAGCATTCCGTCCATCATTTTTTTGCATAGCACTTTTCGCCCTATGTCCGATGGGTATGCCCAGACGTGGGTACCTTGCTCACTGTGCCACTGGATTCAAGCTATCCTGGCTGAAGAAGGGTGACATACCCTAAAACTGGTTCCAGGATGCTTGTTTCCGGTCCATGGAGGACCTGGCTTGGCAGTTCGGTCTGGACTGTTCCCATGAGGCGCAGGGTCAAGACTGATTTGCATATGGCTGGGTCTAAACTGGGGTGGCATGGTGAGCAAAAGAACAATGGATTTAACCCAGATCTCTTGATTGGGGGTGAATGTAGGATTCATTCAGCATTCTGTCCATCATTTGTTTGCGTAGCACTTTTCGCCCTATGTGGGATGGGTATGCCCAGACGTGGATCCCTTGCTCACTGGGCCACTGGATTCAAGCTAGCCTGGCTGAAGAAGGGTGACATACCCTGAAACCGGCCCCAGGATGCTTGATTCCGGTCCAGGGAGGACCTGGCTTGGCAGTTGGGTCTGGACTGTTCTTATGAGGCACAGGGTCCAGACTGATTTGCATATGGCTGGGTCTAAACTGGAGTGGCATGGTGAGCAACAGAACAATGTATTTAACCCAGATCTCTTGACTGGGGGTGAATGTATGATTCATTCAGCATTCCATCCATCATTTGTTTGCGTAGCACTTTTCACCCTATGAGGGATGGGTATGCCCAGACGAGGGTCCCTTGCTCACTGTGCCACTGGATTCAAGCTAATCTGGCTGAAGAAGGGGGGCACACCCTGAAACCGGTCCCAGGATGCTTGTTTCCGGTCCGGGGAGGACCTGGCTTGGCAAATCGGTCTGGACAGTTCCCATGAGGCACAGGGTCAAGACTGATTTGCATATGGCTGGGTCTAAACTGGGGTGGCATGGTGAGCAGCAAAAGAACAATGGATTTAACCCATATCTCTTGACTGGGGGTGAATGTATGATTCATTCAGCATTCCTTCCATCATTTGTTTGAGTAGCACTCACCTAAAGGTGGGCATATACTTGCAGCTCCTTTCCTGCAGGGTTGCATGGCCAAAGTCAGTAACAGAATTAATGACAGAGATGAAAGACCAGGTGGTCAAGGCTGGCCACTTCACTTCCTTTCTTTTTCCCTGTTCTGTAAATCCTCTTTCTACACTTCTTTTATTCTCCCCCCTGCTTGTAGAGGAACAGCCACGTACTCTGGCATCACCGAGTACCTAGGCCTCGTGCCCCTCTAGAGTGAAATCAAAGTCACCTTGCAGGGTGTAGTTCCCTGAGCCAGAGGAGTCAGAGCTGGAGCAGTATACTAGGTAGTGCCTATCAGGACTGTCCTGGTGATCTGGATCATGGGTGTTTGCGGCACAAGGCTTCCAAGAACACTCCCAGTGGCTTAGCTAGCCCTTTGGCCGCCCGTGGCTGTACCTGTGTTTGCTGCCCCACTGCGGCTGCATCAAAGAGTGGGGGTGGGGAGGGTGTAGTGAGATTTGTTTTCCATTTGCCACCCCTCGCTGGGCGATTGAAGGGTGGGGGGAGGATTGCTGCCCCGAGACGGCAGGTAAGGGCATGGGGAGGCTGCCACCCCCAAAACTCGTGCCGTCCGGGGTGGACCGTCTCCCCCTTGCTACACCACTGAACACTCCCACACCCTCAAACACAACAACGTGATTTCCTCTGGAATTTTACCAGTCCCAACAACTGCGGATCGTCTGGATTCCCTTCCATTGACGCAGTAAAATCCGAGCCAACACTCCTTAATTCATGGGTTACATTCTGTCGGTATAGGTTGTGATACTGCCGGGGAACTTTCAGACAGTTCTGGATTACCAAATAGGCAAAGTAGGCACCGGCCTATGGACCCCACTCGTATTAGGGGTTTCTCATTCCCAAAAGATAGGAAAACTGAATGAACTTAAAGAAACAAAAATGTTTTGTTTAATAACATTAATAATTGTAATTGTTTAGTTATGTGTAGTAAAATTGGTTTATTAAAATTTTTGATTGGTAAAATTAAAAACGTATTGGGAGATAATGTGCGAGGCCCCAAAATTTCCACTGCCTAGTGGCCTCCACAGGGTTTAATCCAGCAGCATTGGCCTGATCCATAATATACCTGATCAAAGATAAAACCTGAATCATTCCTGTGATGTCAGTTCCAGTTTGAATCATGTATCACAGAAAAAAAGCATGAGCAAAATATGTGTCATAACCAATTATCTCCCATTTTATGTTTTGTTGATCACCCAATTGTTCTCTGTTTTTCTCCTTGATTTTCAAATTTGATTCCAGGATTCAATTTAGATTCTTCTTCTGGATTATTTGTTCTGGCTCTTCTCTCTTCCTGATGTCAGTGGAAGTTTGATGCCTGGCTTTTCTACTTCAACCTAAATGTTCAACTTCAATTAAACACTATCAAATTGTCAAAGAGGTGTTGTACCTTTGTGTTTTTCCTCTTAAGTGGGACCCCCTTAAGGAGACACTTGACACCTTTCGTATGTGATGTACTATGCATTGTGATGCTGATGCTACTGGGAGAAGTCACTCTTCTTTGGGCATTCAAAAAGGAAATTGAACAGACCCTTACCACTTTTTGTCCTTGACAAAATCTTAGACTGTTTTAGCAGACAGGGAATCAAGAAGTGTCCATCTGCTGTCCTTCAGGGAATGCTATCACTAAATTGTCTCATAACATGGCCACCTATTTGCTGGCAGTGATTTGTATATTTGGGGGTATAGCTTTTTTTACTGTCTCCCTAGAGAGAGGACTGCTAATTCTGTCTTAAAATCCAAGTAGCCTTAATCCCAGAGGGACCAAACCTACATCTCACTGATGAGAATTAAATAAGGCTGAATCAGTCTGAGCTTTTTGTGTTCCATTTGTAGAGAATGTGGCATAGTACTTTAGGAGGACTGTTCCTATGGGAACAGGAAAGAGGTTGGTTTGCTTATGGTTAGTCCCCTTCAGTAATGACACAAGCAGGCTAAAAAAAGAGGGTATGGAATGTGTGCATGGCAATTATCAGTGTTTCAAGTTAATTAAGGCTTTTCAATCCATCACATTTTTGTCCACATAACGTTACTCATCTTCCCCACACTGAATGTGATCTTTGGAGTGAGTAAATTCTCTTTGGGAAGGAATGATAGCTGTAAGAGTGATAGGGGCTTGAGAAGAACAAGTGATGTGGTTGTGGCTACTGAAAGTCCCTTTCCCTGCTGCCTCCTGCCTCTAGCAATGGCTGTCTTTCTTGGCTGGGGAATACCCAGAATGTTCTACCCAGCAATCCTTTTAAAGAAAGTGTGGGAATAAGCTTGCTCAATTGAAACCGCCTCTCCTCCATCCTCCGTCGGTTCCTGGCAGCACCCAGGCTCACAGACTCCCTTAGCCAATCATGACGCTGCTGTCACCAGCATGACAGCAGCGTTGTGATTGGTCGGAGTGATGTGGTTTGGTGCTCAGATGGAGAATGGGTGCCTGTGCATGTTTCCACCCAGGCTGTGTAATACATCCAGGTAGCGAACATGCAAAGTGGGCATGACTGTGTGGCCGACCCAAAATGGCCGACCAAACCGTCATGTGCCCTTAAGTTCCCACCAATCCTCCCCCTGCTGGCTGTGATGACAGCCCAGCCCCACCACGCCCCGTCAAATTGCCTCAGTACAGAAAAATAAAATGAGAATAACATTGCGTTAGCGGAGGAGACGCTGCTGTAGTAATGCTTATTTCTGCCTGACTCAGCATAAGATGCTCCATTTGAACTACTTTACCCCATAAATTCTCAACAAAATATATTAGCCAAGATTGGATTAGTGTCCCGGCTGTAACCAATCTGGGACGGATTTGTATCATATGATTTGAAAGTGCCCTGTGATTAGAGAGTACTGTGAAAGGATGGTGGTGGCGGCTATCTCCCGGGTTCCGAGGGCCCGTGTTGATTGTTTCTTGGCACACTGAATATTGAGGTTGCACCCCGACATAAAAAGGTAAAATCTGCTTTAGGTTTACATTCCTGCTATTAGTTCTTGCCAGGCCCAGAATTATGAAACACTGTATGCAGCCCCATGGTCCATACTGTGGTACAAAGCAGCATCGGAATGGCCTATGAGGCAAATATATTAAAATGTGTTAATAAAAAGATAAGTTTTCACTAAGAGCAACACGTTTCTATTATGTAAATAAACTCCATTGACTAATATTAAATTAACACACGTGCTTACTAGTCTAAATTTCTATGTATTTTAGCTCTATGCTCCAACTGATCATTTTGTAGCGAGAGCCCTGGTCAACTGAAATGGCAATTGTCTTGGATATTGTGCTGCTTGTTGTTTTGCATTAATAGCTAGTTGTACTTCAGGCTTAATGACTGAAATGAAATTAAATGAAATACCACATTTGATAAAGCACACAGCTACTCAAACTAGAGTGTCCTGGCGAGTAGACAGCGAAAGGAGAGGAGTGGAGAAGCCAATTATTGATTAAAAAGCCACATTTTTAGTTTCTTTCTAAATGAAAGTAGGTCAGAATTTAGCCTCAAGGACTCTGAAAGGCTATTCCATAGTTTAGTGGCCCAGAAATCAAAGGATCTACCTCCAGTGCGGTCAAGGCAAATTTTGGGCACACCAGCCAGGTTCGCGTTGGAAGAGCGGAGGGGTCTTGAGGTAGAATAATGGTTTATTCTTTTAATTAGGTAGCCAGTTCCACCCTTGTGGAACCCCTTGAAAAAGATGGTCAGAGCATTGAAGTTTATTCTCTCTTTAATGCGGAGCCAGTGAAGAGATTTGAGAATCAGAGTCATGCTAGATCTGGGATTAAACTTTAGGATGGCTCTGGCTGCTGCGTTTTAAACAACTTGTAGGCAATGGGTCAAGGATTTGGAGAGGCCAAGGTACAGGCAGTTGACGTAATCAAGTTTTGATGCCACTAAAGCCTGCACCACTATCTTTATGCTCTCGAGAGGTAGTAGTGGCAGTAATTTCTTCAACATTCGGAGAGTACTAAAGCATGCACTAGTGAGATTTAAGATCTGAGAACACATCAAAAGTGTGTTGTCAATGACAATTCCTAAATTTTTTGCGTTCTCTTTTTCTTTAGGTGGGGTTGGCAGATCCTTAGGCCACCAAGAACTCCAGTCGAGTGTTTCTGGTTTTCCAAAGAAAACAACTTCCATTTTGTCTGGATTGCACTTGAGCTGGTTGACCTTAAGCCAATTGAAAACCTTCGTGAGGCAGGACTTGATCTTAGGCCCATCAAAGTCAGATCCTTTATCGCAAGAGAAGATAAGCTGAGTGTCATCAGTGTAGGAGACAATTGTGGCGCCCTCATCCTCAACCATGGATGCCAGGGGAGAAAGCTAGATATTAAAGAGGGTAGAGCTGAGAATAGAGCCCCGAGAAACACCGATATTGATGGCAGGAACCAAAGAGGACCCAGATGTCCTGGGATCTGTTCCCTAAATAGGAGGACATCCAGGTGAGGGCAGTCCCACCCAGTCCGATGTTTTTAAGTCTGTTTAGGAGCCTCTCATGTGGGACCGTATCGAAGGCCACTGACAGATCGACCAATATCAGAATGGCCTTGCCTCCCTCGTCTAACTTGCACCTAATGAACTCTGTTACATCCAGCAAATTTGTCCTAAAGCCGGATTGGGATTCCTGAAGGAGATTCCCCTCTTCAATATGTATTTGCAGGGCTTTATTTACATGCTTCTCTAAGGCTTTGGAGAGGGCAGTAAGCAGGGAGATCGCCCTATAATTGTCAGGGTTCCTTGGCTCAGCATTAGGAATTTTAATCAGTGGAAGAATCTTAGCGTGCTTCCAAAGTTTGGGCATATTGCCTGTAGAAACAGAGGTACTAAAGAGCTGGTTTACAGTCGGGTTAATCGTATAGGCTACTAGGGACAGCTTATTAGCAGAACAAGAATCTGTGGGAGAACCTGACTTGATACTTTGGATAAGGGATAAAGAATCTTCCAATTGGAGCTCTGCAAAATCATGTTAAAATGGGGGCTCCAAGATACGAAATCTGCTGTTTACCCTATGATAAAGGTTAAACTCAGCTTCTGAGATGTTGGAGTAAGCTTGTTGAATGAGAAGGATTTTTTCATATAAAAATTGAGCGATCTGCTTGGAACATTCTTCTGTACGTGGCCCTGCATTGGCGCTGGCTATTGGTGAAGTTAAGGACTTAGCTATCCTAAATATTTCCTTGCTCTTATTTTGGCCGCTTTCGATCTTGGTTGGAAAGAAGTTTATTTTGACTCTTTTTACTAGAGTATGGTATTTTTTTATTTGGTCTTTATAAAACTTCCTGTCCTCAGGGAGGTATGATTTGCACCATTTAGACCCCTTTTTTTTCCAAAGTCCCTTTTACTATCTCTGAGATTATCAGTAAACCAGGGAGCCAAAAGGACTAGTCTCTTGGAAGCTCAGGTAACAACTGGGGCCGCTGCCTCGATGTTGGCACGTAGCCAAGAATCTATACAAAGTGCGTACGACTCTGCATTTTCAGACAGCTCTGGAATAGAGCGGTAGAGGGCATCAGCTAGCTTAGAGATCTCTATTTTGTGGAAAGCTCTGCCATTTGAAGCCATTTGCCCTGTATTTGCCTGAGTGACAGAGGCACAATAAGGAATATCAAATGTTATCAAAAAGTGATCAGACCAGGTAATGGGAAGGGGCAAGCTAGCCAAAAGATCAAAATTATGAAAGATATGGTCCAGGGTATGACCCAGGGTATGACTTATGTTTTATTATTTGTGCTTGTGGTGTTGGAAAAGCAGGGACTGCTAGACCGAGCACCACATGATGACCATAGACGCTAGAGGAAAAGGTGAAGTGTCTCCAGGGGAACTAGGGTGGAGAACGGCCCAGTGCTGGGCCTGACGAATTTGCTAAACAAATGAGTGTGAATTGAACCAGAATTTATAGGTAAAGTCGTACAGTGCTTACCATTTGTTTATTGCTTGCTTGCATGCCTTATATTATTTGTGTCTAAGGTATTGTCAAAGAAGGTGTACACAAAGGCCATCTGGGTAAGAGATGATGGGAGAGAATGGTTGGTTAAGCAGAAGAAAAAGAAAATGATTACCAATGTATCTCTCAAGCGACAGTGGCAAACGCAATGTCCTCAATTTTGCCCACTACTATGCTTCCCAACTTCAGTGGGTGTCATGCTGGTTTTCTGGCACACACCTTGCTGACACCGCCTCACTTCTCCCCTCCTGGGACTTGGAGAGTATATTGTACCTTATTTCCCCCACTTGCCAGGGCTCCACCACCAAACATCTTTCTCCCTCACGTCGCTTATCGATGCTATCGCAGGACACTATTCCTCCCTCGGTCGACCACACCATATGCCCTTGCACTGCCACTGCTTGGCATGCTACCCTTTATTATTTACCTTCCTTATGCCTTTCACCCAGTTCAGTTGTTGTTCAGAACTGCTTTTTCCTATTGACATCCTATATTGTTCTTCGGACCTTTTATTCAATGCAAATGACCTCAAAATAGACATGTTCCTTGCCGCCTCAATTGCTGACACCATTGATTTATTCTCTTATCACCCATGCATATATATTGTACTGGTTTTGTTTTCAATTCTCTTGAGCATATGTTTTGTACACAGATTGTACTAAGCTGTATAAATCATGCTGTACTGGTCATGTGCTTAAAAGAAAAGAAAAAGTCAAGAAAACGTACTCAAGAAAAAAATCTATGTGAACCCAAAATATAGAGCATAAGACTCTAGAAGCAGTGCAGTAGCAGGGATGATAGGCAGGAGTGGCAGGATCTGGAGCACAGACTCTTCAAGGATAAACATGTGAGAGATCGAGATCCCCTGCAGAATACTTTGACTATCCATCTCCATGAAACCAGTTAGAAGAAATATAAATGTAGGGAACCCTATCCTATTTTTACATTTCCTTTGCTACTTTCCTCCACAGGATGAGCTGTGGGCACAAGGCCTGTAGACCCCCTTCCCTGATACCCGGGTGTGAGAGAATTGTAAGAGATGACGATGGGGACCAGACAGTCTAAACGTAGGGAGCCCCACTAAAAGGGACTCTTGCCTGTACTAAGTATCAACAAAATGGTAAACACATGTCGTGAACCATTTTAGGACACTATTGTAAATTTCCCGATTCATGCCCATATATAGGTATAAATCACTATGTCCTTATATAGGCATAAGAATTATAACCATATTTAGACATAGCTCATGCAGTCCAAATACAGCAGGGCTACTTCCACTAGTTCCGAAAATCTACAATGATTTCTTGGAAAGCTCAGCTTCAACGACTAGGGACTTCCCCTTGCTCGAATACTGACTTGTCCAAGAACTCATGGTGTTTTCAAAGAACTGAGAGTCTTTAATGACGTTATTATGTCCACCTTTACGTCAAACTCGGCAACTTCAAGGTATAAATATGCCCACACTTGCCATAGCAAACACACAGTGGTTTGGAGCAGTTCGACTATCTACTTGCCCGACGCACCCTGCTACTGCAAGTGCCGAAGGAAGCCGACCCTCCAGCAGACGCACTGAGAGAGACTCTGTCTTTTCTCCTGCCGACAAATCCAGCTCCAGTGTTTCCAAGCTACCCTTGCGGGTTGTTGGGAAATCGAGTCCTGAGCCTGACCTTCTTCATTCCAAATTAAGGTACAGAGCTGATTAGACCCTAAAAGAACTCTTGGACAGATTCTTGGCAAAAGAATAATCTATTTATTCTACACCTCACTTACTTCTTCCCTCGTACTAACATTAGGTTAGGTACACCGGGGTAGGCGTATTTTAGAAGCACCAGTTGAGTACTTTTAGCCTCTGTTATTTATGTATGTATTTATGGTCTAGGAACCATACAATGCTCTTACAGTACTGTTTTATTCTACTCTTTTTACTGTATGCATTATATTTTGCAACCAGTTTTACGATTGTAGCAGTTCATTTCTCATGCTTGAGAAAGAAGACTGTTCAATAAATCCTTTTACTGAAAACGCCCGTCTTTTATTTTCTCTGTACCTCTGGTGAAACGAAGCATGCACGATTGACTGAGTGAAATATCTATCTATTGTTTCCACGACTCTGAAGATCAGTTTTATCTTGGGGAAACAAAGTTGTCATGTTTATGCGGTTGTAAGAGGCTAATCCCTTCTTGTGAATTCAAGAACGTTTCTAGTGACCTCTGAGCTAGCTGGCACTCACAATTAAGTCTAATATATTGGATAGGGACCTAGTAGACATAAGTCCTATGTCACATCTATAGGATATAATATTCCAATGCGTAGAGCCTATTGGGAATATAGGAACTACACTACACACACCTGTAAATGTTTAGAAGAGAGGGTGAGTCTCTCTCATGAGGACTTGAAGAAGTCCTTTCCCGAGCATAGACCATTTGATATAGAATGATTAGCTAATCTACAAAAGAAGCAGAAAGACAATAGGAATAGAAGAGATGCTGAGCAATGGACACTCTTAATTCAACTGCCTGAGAAAGCATACAAATGTAAACATTAGGGCTTGTGCTCTGACTGCTCCACCTCCTCCCCAGGTCACTGAACTAGAAGAAAAAGGAAGGATTGTGAAAACACAAGGGAGGTAGATTTGTTGGATATGTTCCTCGTGCAGCGGGTGATGCACCTGGAAATTGAGCAGCAACTCCGGAACCACCAGCACCCAAAGCACAAGGATGTGATGAGCAAGAGAGTGCTGCAATGCAGTTCCCTGGCTGAACAACCACCAGGCCGGAGGCTGATTCAACTATTATGGATTGGTAGAGTGCATATGCGTGTTCTGCCCAATGGCATAGGGATTGCTGAAAGGAAACCCTATGACCACTCTTGAAAGCTTGAGCGAGACTGCAGAACGGCTGTCTAGAAGGCATCACCCTTCTCCCCATCCATGTGACACCGATGATGAGAGACCATCCACTTCCACCCTTCTCCCTTTAAGGCACTACAGAGCAGTGAAGGGAGGAAGAGTTGTGGTCCATGGGCCAAATGTACGACCATGTTACTTTGCGAGTAGCAAATTGATCTCATTTGCGAGGCACAATTAGCGACTAGCAAAATGACATGTACAACAGTGTCAGAGAAACTGTTTACAATTCTCAATGGGGTCGCAAATTGCATGCCTCATCAATATTCATGAGGCACTCACAATTTGCGACCCCATTGAGAATGGCTGACCCTCCTAGGTATGGTGGCCTGCTGGGCTCAGCAGACCTCTATGTCTGGGGCTGCTTTTAAATGAAGCAGTTTTTTTAAATGCAGCCCGTTTTCCTTAAAGGAAAATGGGATGCATTAAAAAAAAAAAATGAAACGTTTTCGTTTCATTTTTTAAGGGCCGGTAGTGGTCCCTGAAACCACTGCCGGCCCCTAAAAAATATTTTCCCTTGTATTTGCAAAGGGGACGGGGTCAGCAGTGGACCCCGTCTCTTATGCGATTGCATTACCACCCTCTTGAGACGGCGGTAAATTGCAAGTATTTTGCGGTCGCAATTGCGTTCGCAAAACATTCTTACATAGGGTAGCGAGTCGCAATTAGAAAGGAACGCCCTTGGAATGCCCCTTCCTAATTGCGTGTCACAAATCCTATTTAGCGAGTCTCAAATAAATTGCGACTCACTAAATAGGGTTTGTACATGGCCTTTTAAGTTTTTTCATGCGCAAACGGGTTGCAAACCCGTCGTACACCTGGCCCATGTCCTTAGAACCACTGCTAATTTAATGAGCGTCAAGAAATAATTAACCAGCATTCAGTAAAATCCTACCCAGTTTCGGGAGGAACTACAGAGTGTGCTTGAGCTGTATGCACCCAAGTGGGTAGATGTGAATCAGTTAGTACAATTGAAAATGCGAATGATGGTAAGAGAAAGATTGGTTAAGTAAGCGCCATACCCAAGGGTGGCTCCTGGGAACAATGTGAAGCTGAATGCTGCAAAAGTTGCTCTGCAGAATGCTAGTCCAGAGTTGTGAACAGTGAAAACTGATTCGACTAAGAACAAAATTACAAGCAAAATAAATAAGGGTGAGGCACCAGCTGATTCTTTGGACAGACTTAATGATGTGTTTGAAAGTTATTCCAACTTCAACTGAATGTTTTCTAGTGAGAGCCCTGGTCAGTTGTAATGACATTTGTCTCCGATATAAAAAAAAGTTTTTATTGATTTTCTAACAATATAATCAACACAGGAGAAATACATCAACTTATATCAAATCACAGGATCCATAGAATCATCCCAGTCACTCATACATTGTAGTATCCCACCCTGCATAGTGGCGTTTTCAACTGTGAGTGTATCCTCCTATTTGCACGATAAACAGGGTCAAGACTGATTTGCACATGGCTGGGTCCAAACTGCGGTGGAGTGTTGAGCAAAAAAACAATGGATTAAACCCAGATCTGTGACTGGGGATGAATGTTTGATTCCTTCAGCATTCTGTCCATCATGTGTCCATCATCTGTTCTTTTTACCCTCCGATAGCTTGGCACAGAACAGTCAGGCCTATCTAAAGAAGCATTTGTGAAACACACACACATACACAAACACATAGTAAAAAAATGAAAACTCCACAAAAATACTAAACACAGGTTTAGAAAAATAGAGAATATTTCTATGAGTAACACAAGACCAAAACAACCAATATCCAATAAGTAGAACCGGAGTTACGAATTTTTAAAGAATAAACCAACAGTAGAGCTTAAGAAGTCAGTAGCGCTAAGTGGTTATTTGAGGTCGCATAGACCAGGGTTAATCCAAAGTTGAGGCAGACCGCGATGGAGGGCAGGCCAGCTATAGGATTCATGCAGGTCACGCTGACAAAGTATCTTGAATGAAGCAAGCGTCGATGTGGAAGACTCGATGCGGGAAGTCGTGAAGGTGCCTTATCATTGTCGATCCTATGGATGGAGTCGAAGTGTCGACACCGATCTGTACCATTGATGAAGGCTTCGGAGTCTAACATCTTTATGATGCAAGAGATGCATTGTTGTCAAGCTGTGCTGCATCGTCCTAGAGCCACACTGCCCATCTGCATCGAGCCTCGCAGTATGTTGAGGCAAAGTCATTGATCGGTTTCTGCATTGGCATCGAAGGGCAATTGTTGGTTCTGATTTGCACAAAGTCATCACTGCATCTATTTTGATGGTTCTGGACAGCAGAAATCACCTTTAAAGGGCCCAGGGTTGGATTGGCACCCCTTGATAGCACAGGACTCACTCACAGATGGCAGGGTCCAGTTGCTGTCGCAGAGTTGAAGGAAGTCTTTGATGGCACTGAGACTTCTGAACAGGGGGCAAGCCACCAAGCCCTCGGAGTCACTCTGGTCAAATGAGATGGGTCCAGTCCTTATCCCCAGCAGGGCAAAGATTAGCAGGCATCATGACAGCTCAGCAAAGCAGCAAGCAGTTCCTTCAAAGCACCAGTAAGGCAAAGTGGCAATCCTTGTTGCACAGCAGTCTTTACTCACACCAGTTTGCATGATGGAGTTGCTGCCTCACTTTTTACTGAGCTACCACCCTAGAGGAACTGTACAACACTTCAGGGAGACAGCACTAGAAGGAAAGAGGTGCCCCTGTCTGTGGTGAATATTACCTGGCTAGTATGGATGTGAGCCAAGAGGGCCAGAGAGTGAGGTTGATCATGGATGTGTTCACCATATAAGTGCCTGTAGTAAGCTTTCCATACAGTTGTGCTGGTTATAGCTATGAGTCTTGCCGCAACATGAGCTTGTAAATAAAGTTCCAAGAGAGTTGTACCCAGGAAGCTTCATGTGTGATTCTTATTGTGAGAAATATCCAGCAAAGAGGTTTGTCAGGCCCACAATCAAGATAAAAGCACCAAAAGCACCAAGAGCCTTTAAATAAAGAGAATGATATACCTATAGTACACCTTATAGCCTGATAAGGAAGGGTGTGTGCCAGTTGCAGGTTATCGCCAATCAGTACCACATAGTAGCAGTGCCACCTAAGGGGGTTAGCGCACCAATGGAGGAAACAAGGGCTACATAGTGATGTTTATGATGGTGTTGATTTATAAGGTGTGGTGTGGAAAGTAATGGTCTGGCAGCAGTTGCAGGTTCAAGTAGTTTATTCCATTCTTAGAAGAGCAGCTCTCGCACAACTCTGCTTTAGTTTTTCCACTGCTGAAGACTGTTGGCATTTAATACACAAAAACAAAAGGAAAATAAAATATCTAAAAGATACATGTAAACAGCCTGTGGAGATTCATTAGGACATATAGTAGAAAGGACATTTTCCCAAAGGTCATCATCTTTCCAAAGTCCAGCACCATCATGTCCATGTTTGTTGTCATCACAACACAACCTGTAGCATTTAGCAGCTCTCTTAGGATACCAAACCTTTGCCATCACTCAAACGTAGTACATTCCCCAAGACCTCTACAACCCCCATGGGCACAAAATGATTACTGCCCCCCTCTGGAATCTTACCAGGTTTCTTAACTCTAACCCACCGAGCAACACTAATGTCAACCGTCCTAACGGTGTGTATGCGATCATATTGTGTCTTATGCTTGAATTGATTGGGTTCCAATTTCTCACTGACTTCATCAACCTTCCAGTGTTCCACCGAAGATGTAAATAACTATCCTGGATTATATGTGGTCCTGGGATTCCTGCCTTTCATAATACGAAAAATAGAAAGGCCTGTGGTATCATTCTCAGAAATGCTGTAGGCCCATACTGCCTTCTCTAAATGAACCTCCCAATTCATTTTACTATTTATAGCTAATTGAATAGCATTTTTGATAACTCTGTTAAAGCCCTCAATCATACCATTACCACTACAATCATACAGGGGTATGGTTTTATCCTTCAAACAAACCCTTTCAATTTACTCTTTGGCTATGTTCGATAAATATGTAATTCTAGTGTCACTTAACAAGTGGTGGGTATGCCATCACTGGTAGACATTCAATCTAAGAATTTCAACAAAAAAAGTCGGTGTAAGCCCTATCCACTAATTCCCACCCTCGTACCCCAAAAGCCATCAAGAGAATAAACCAATTATAGCTATTATGTATTTCTATGAGTTTCCTACAGGACCTGTAAAGTCAATTGTAAAGGATTAGCAAGGACATTTAGGAGCCATCCCCACAAGCAATGAAGGCCTAAATGTTTTAAAACTTTTATCAGCCCACAAACAATGTAAACAAGACCATAGAAATTCGAATGTCCATTGCAATCCTCCAAAACAATTTTTTAACAACTTCTGTGGTTCTTACAATACCAAATTGACCCTCATGGCACAAAGAGTCTTGCAGTATTAATCTTTCCTCTCTCTAATATGACATCATCAAGAATAGGCAATTTAGATTTTACTTCCCAAAAGGGTTCAACATGAGGATCCAGCATATGTTTACTGGGCCAAACTTTAGGTATATAACCCACAGTGCTTATAAAACCTTATTCTTTTTTTTCTCCAATGTCCAATTATCCTTATCAATCACAGGAGAACCTAAATTGTGAATATGTTCCGCTTAAAACTCATTCCATGATTCATTCTCACATTTGTCCATGTGTTTTGGCATTCTGGACAAAACATCTGCAATAACGTTCTCCCTCCCAATATCATAAACTATTCTTGAATTTCAAATTTTGCAGTTTAACAGACAACTTAGGTAACCTCAGAGACACATTCACAGTACTTTTTGTCATAAGTATCCTTATTAGATGTTTGCGGTCATATCTGATGGAAAAGAGTTTACAACACACAAAAGCTCAAAAATGGTTGGATGCCCAAGCACAACACAAGGCTTCTTCCTCAATGATGGAATGCTTTTCCTTCAGTGGGAGAAATAGACCTGGAAGCATAGGCAATAATATATTACTTATCATTTCTTCCAACTTGAATTACCACCCAAAAATTTGTTGCTAGTATCGGTGATAATAATTGATCTGACATCAGGGTTGAATCCTTTCAATGAAACAACATTCTCAATAGATTTGTTCATACTTTCAAAGTCTTAATAATACTCAGTGGACCATACAAACGTACTCTTATTAAGAAGCTGTCTGATGTAGTAAGTTTTTTCTGCAAAGTTAGGTATGAACTTTGAGCAAAATTTCAGCCAACACAATGAAGAGTCTAACCTCTTCCTTGTTACAAGGTGCAGGGGCGTACTAACTAGCATCAATAAAAGAAAACTTAGGTTAATACCCTCCACAATAATGATATGGCCCAAATAAGTCACGCTGTTGTCAGCAAAAAATTCATCTGTCAATCGTTAGACTCCAAAATGGAAAAGACCTTCTTCAACCTGGAGTCATGCTCAGAAATAGTATTGCCAAAAATAAGGATATCATTTCGAAAATATTTGACACCTTTTCCCTTCCCACATAACTGAACATAAGTCTTTGAAAAACTGCAGCACCCAAAGCCAGACCAAAGCCAGACCAAAGGCACACACCTGTATTGAAAACAGCCAATGGAAGTTACGAAAGCAGTCAAACGTTTGAACTCAACCATTAAAGGAATTTGATGAAATGCGAGGACAAATCAAATGTGGAAAACCACTTTGCACCCTTGGACAGTGTCAGACTCTCATTAATCGTCAGCAATGGAAACTAGACAATGACTATAATATTGTCTAGGTGATAAAGATTGACACAAAGCCTCAGTTTGCCATTCCTGTGTGTGCAACAACTAATGGAAAAATTCAAGGAGATGCCTCCACAGGCTCAATGATGTTAGCTTTGACGAATTTCTCTAACTCCTCTGTGACATCATCCTTTAATGTAAACAGAACATTTCTGACTCTGTGGATCTTTGGACATGCATCCTTCTTCAATATCATTTTATATTGAAAACCTCACAGACAGCCAATTTAATTTCAAAACGGATTAGGGAACCGTTCTAACATTGCATTACCAGTTAAAACACTTTAATCAATAACCAACACTTTTACCCTACTGTTAGGATCTAGAATAATATGCAACGTATTTTGGTCTCACCACCACAGCATAGAAGGACCTTTTTTTAAACATGCAATTTGCCGTACGCAATTCTATGCAGGATGAGGATGTAGCCTAATGGCTAGAGCAGTCGACCTCGAAGATGGGGAAATGGGTTCAAGTCTTGGCAAGGGATGCTCAACATCCTGTGATTCTGGGCAAATCACTTTGGCCCTGATTTGGATGTCGGTCGGTAAGACTTCGACCGCTCGTCAGAGGCTTACCAACCGACATCCTTGGTTTCAACTCTGTCCGCCTTATTTCAATGACGGTAGTCAGGAGTCCAATCTGACTGGCTTCTGATGGGCTCAAGGAACCTGTAGGCCAGTCAGAAACTGCACATAATCCTATTAGGACGGCGTTTCCGCTGTCAATTTAAGATTTCGGTTTCCGACAGCCTTTACATCCCGGCCTTTGCGGCATGGAAAGGCTGTCGAAAAGAGACTTTCCTTCGGGCCTCCAGTTGGGGGGCACCTATGGTTAATGTTAATGTTAATATTAATAGGACTTAATAAGCAAACAAATACCCGGGGGTGTATTGGTGCCTGCAGCAAGCAAAAGAGGGTTGTACAGAGTTCCCCAGTGTGAGCTAGTGATGTCGCTCAGTCAATTTTCTCTCTCAGTTATGGTGGCGGGACAAGTGCAGGGTGTAGACCCTTTTCAGAATTTTAGGATACCTCACACAAGTCACCGACAGGCCAACAACTGTTGTCCCAATCGGTGTCCGTCCAGCGTCATCATTGGTATCCTGCTCCTACGGCAGGCTGGCGGTGCAATGCCCGTCGGGCAGCCCGATGGGCCGCACTTTGATGGAGATCTTTTATTCCGAGCCAGCGGGTGTATGTGTGTGAGGGGCCTAGGGAGTGCAATAGTGAGCAAGGGGGTGTGTGTGTAGAATTAAAAGAAGTCAGTCGAGTCCATTAAGAATAACTTTAATGATCAGGCTCGCTGCTTTGTTAAAATTAAGGGGTATTAAGGAGTGATAGATAATGAGACCAATCCTTATTCAACCCTTCATGTGGAAATGGTCGACATGTTTCTTGCCATAAGGGCAATTCGTCAGGACCTTAGTGCTCATATAATTGCTGGGTGTCTACTAGATTGAAAAGACCCCCATATACGACCTGAATAGTGTCGTACTGGAGTGGTTCCAGGCGGAAAACCTACTGGGAACTGAAAAATTGAAAAAACAGACATACATGATGTTAGAGTACAATGGTGACAGTTTACATCAGCAGGTGCCTGTGGCTTGAAGTGACTTGACCGTGCATGTCCCGTGAATCCAAACGCTATGTCATCGCAATTGGATGGTGCTGTGAGAGAGAGGTGATTGATAAAACCAGTGCGCGCGGTCGAACACGCTCTGTGTGTGAGTAGTCATGCTGTCACGCTTAAAGCATGCATCACAGTGCAAGGGGCGTGACTCAAGACGATGCAACTTGCTGAGTCCGGTATGAACTCAATATGCCGGACCATTAGTGGTGTAATGCCCCAACCCAGGAAGTCGGTAAGGGCGGCCCGTGTATCCTTTACAAACTTATGAAGATACATGTATGCAGACTGAATAGTTCAGCCAAACAATCCAATAAAGGGGGAAAAAAGAAAATAAGACGCAGATATAAACACAAACCATATATATACAAATCAGAACGCTCAAATCCAGTCTGTCACTCTGTCAGTAGCTCAAGGGCGGGTTTGCGTGGTGATCGCGGTCACCGCCACAAAGTCAAAAACGCACAATATAAGGACAATGCCCTAACTGACGTGTGCGCGTGAGTGCGAGCAATGTCCACAATAATGACGATGCGCTTACCCGCTAGTGTAAATCCGGGAGCCTCACGGGCTGTCCATGTGGGGCCAACAGCGAGTGAGGGGTTCCTATGGGGAAAGTAAGGCAACCCGCGGGGTTAGCAGGAGTAATAAACACCTTCATGCAGCGTCCCTCGTGAAGGGGATCCGCTGGGTGGTAGCTGGCCGGGCGTCTAACAAAGAGAGCGCGGTCTTTTGTGAGTAGATCCCCACCTTACCTCAAGCGTCGCTGAAGGCAGGCATCTCAGCACCTACCCGTCCCACGGTCGCAAGTAGCAGGGACAGCCGGCAGGGTGCCCGGGAGACTACAGTCTAGTTAAAGAGGAATCGAAATCTAGCGCGCACCCAGCGGGGGCGTGTCCCTCAGGTTGCTCCGCCCCGGCATGCAAGAGTGAACAGTGAGAAGGGGTTAGCTCGAGGCAGCAGCTAGAATGCCCTTCAATGCGGGGGCCATTTTGGAACGTATAGTCAGAGCTGACTTGTTATCTCAGTACTCATTAGGGAATGGACAATGAAGTCCCAAATCATGCCTATCTGGCGAGGGCAGTCCAGGGCACCCCCTCGTTCAGTCCCCGTTCCTCGCACTGTAATCGATGTACCCATCTTTGTTCAAGTCGGAAGAGGGCTTGTTGATTGAAGTTAGGTACACACTCTAGTACTGCCCACCTGATGTTTTCTGGGCGATGTTGATTAATTTTGCAGTGTTCATACAGTCTAGTGTGTGATTTTTGGCACCGAATGTTGCTGTTGTGCTCCATTATACGTTGTTTCACCGGACGCATGGTCATCCCAATGTATACCAGGTCGCAGGGGCAGATCAACACATAGATACACTTAGAACTATTGCAGTTAGTATGCTTGTTCATTGTCCATGTGAAGTCGCCAGGAAGTACAATGGTCTTGCCTTGGATGGTTTGGGGGCAGACAACGCAGGACCCACAGCGATAGTGTCCAGTTACTGGGGGAAAGTCCCAAAGAGTATTGGTGCCTCTCTGAAAATCCCTGTACTGTGTGGCAGGCACCATGAGGTGGAGGGATTTACTGAAAACCCAGTTTCCGTATGGGAGTCTCTGCTGTAGCCGGTTTCCGACTGCTGCACAAGCTCCCATAGAGAAATGGGAGTTTGTGACTGCACATTTGTCGTCACATCGTAATTGTGGTTTTGGGACCACCGACCGAAGGTCGGTCGGCTTCGCCAGTGGAGAGATGTCTCTGGTGGCAACTCTGACTGACATCATAATGAGGCCCTTAACCTCCCCATGCCTAACAAAATTAATGTGTCCGTGTGTAACGCAACTGGTGTTCATATAAAACACTCTGATACTTCGGGTCATGATTGCGCTATATAAACCTAAAAATAAATGCTCATTTAAATTGCCTGAAGCCTAAAATATCAATTATTTTCCCGCTATAGATTTCTGGGGGAATGTCAGCAGGTAATAATTTATCACCCACTTTATTAATAAGTTTGTCTCTTCAAACATCCTAATTTACAATTCTGAACTAAGACCCTGTATCAGTACAAATGCTCAACTGAAACCCACTAATACACATCTGGCATTCTGGTTTATACTTACCAATACAAAACAACCAACCATGATGTTCAAAATCAGGTACTTTCAGTTTTTCTTGCTAAACCTTTCATTTCATCATCACCATCTGAAAACTTCCCATCAGAATCAGGTACTTCCACACACTTCACAATCTTGTTATATTTACGAAATACTTGGGCAAAATGCTACGAAACCACACAAGCTCTGTACTTGACTTTTTTTTAGCTGGACAATCCTTGTAAAAACCCAAAAGTTCCAAACTACCACAATGGTAACAATTAGGCTGATCTTGAAATTTCCCCTTCATCTGGCCACTCTTACCAGGTTTGCTGCCAAACACAGGTTTAATCTTACTGACTAGAAACTTCTCTTCAACTTTCAATGTACTGGCAGACCTGCTAGAAATCTCAGCTTTTTGCACTTCAGCTAAAATAACTTCCGAGCTAGAATCACCATTCACCCAGGGTCGTTCCTGTATAGCAGAATTATTAGCACGCATTTCAACCTGGTCCCTGAGTAGATCATCCAATAAATCACCAAACTGACAATAACTAACTTTTTTACTCACTAACATACTCATCTAAAGATTCATTAATGTTTTGTTTCCTTTGAAAAAATGTGTAGTGTGTAATCCCAGTACATACTTTAGGTGCATAATAGTTATCACGTTATGAGTGGCAGCATTTCAAACATTGGCGCTCAATCAGCGGGGTTCTGCAGTGATCGCTCGCAGAACCCCGCCGATTGAGCGGCCCTACTTCAGTATTATCTAAAAATTGCCGTAACTCGCCATCCGCGACGGCATTTAATCGCGTGAGACTTGCATACCCGATATTCTCTGGGCAACTGTATAAATTCAAGACAGGCATGTTTTATAATACTGTCCTGAAGATGATGCCACACATCTAAAGTCTTGGCATCGAAACGTCGACACCTTTGTACCATATGTTTCTTAAATACTCATAATGTATTGCACAATGGTACCATGAATTAATTAGGTCTGTCTACTGAATACTAGTAAAAAGACCGCTTCGTTCGTTCTTGCCTGAAAATTGTTGTTCTGTCTTGTTGTCTGTGGGTCACAGGCTGTGCCCCCTTGACATTACTTTTAATCCATTGTTATCGTTCACATTTGATCAAATAAATTCCTGTCCGGCTGGACAAAGAACATATTGGCTATTTAGCGTATGTTGATTCTCACTCTGATTTTTCGTGTTCTAGGGACCCCTGTCTTTAGTAGTAATTTACTTTGTGGTATGATAATGTATGTTGTAAACTGAGACTAAATGCCAATAAAAAATAATAAAAAAATAAAAAAGTCTATTATCAATTGAGACCCAAATCTCGTGAAAGTACCTCAAATTGTGCAGAATGCAGAAACTGTCACTTCGGTCATCTAAACATTGTCGTGTTGGTACTCTTCAAGAGAGGAGGGACACAAGCGCTATCCTTCCACTGTTTTTGGTAAATTGCAATTTGAGAAATAAAACAAACCAAAATGGCCGCCATGAAAGGTCATGTAACGGAATCTCAGTGTGGGAAACAGATGGCGGTCTGAAACACAACTATACTACAGCAAATGTGATGTTCCAAAAAATTAGCCTATAATCAACACCTAGGAGTCGAGGTTAGCATGTGTCCCGTAGTTGCCATTTTAGAGTCTATCTAGGGCATCCCAAATAAGGATACTAGAACCGTCCCCCATCTAAGTGGCATTCACCATCATCAAGATCAGCTCTTTCGCAAGGTGGATGATCCAATGCCTACCGTGTCTTACTACCCCTACAAAGCAGAGGGAAAGCACTTTTTAATGGGAGATCTTTTCACTGCTCAATATTGTGATTGATGCAACAGTGACGTGTAGGGTGAATGTGAAGATATGAGATTAGCATACGTTAAAATGGTTCTATAATATGTACAGGGATTCCAGACAAGATTAAAAACAATTGAGAGGACCAATTGAACACAATTCATTCGGAGGTCCCTCTGTGTCAGTCTACATGTTTAATGCCTATTTTTGCCCAAACAGGTCAAAAGGTTTTTTATCAGGACTACATTTTATTTTCACCCTACCCTAAGAGGGTGCCAACTATCTCAGAAAGAAAACAGAAGATATTTCCAAACATTTTCAGCCAAGACCCCATTTCTTGAGATTAGGGTTTTGTAGTCCTCTTTTACTTGTTTTTTTATTACATTTAATGAAAGTTCATGTGCATATTGTATTAAATGGTCAGTCTTTACAACTCTTGCATATTTTATGGTGGGTTTGTCTAGAAAAATTGAGCATGTGTTTAGAGCCCGGGAAGCATTATTTCAATGTTAGTAATCGCAAAGCTCTATTTCACTGACAGTATCTGGCATCCTCTCATAAACAATATCCTTTGGTTTTATTATTTTATCAACAGTATTCTCCCCAAGACCAGTACCCTTCAATACCAATAACCGTCAGCACCACTTTTCTCTCCAACATCAGTATCTTTCATTGTCACTGTCCGTCACCACTTTATTCTCTCGATAGTATCTTTAACTGCCAGTTTCTGTCAGCACCATTATTCCCACCATCATCAATATTCTACAGAGCTATTACCGTCAGCACCATATCCTCTCCAACCAGTGCTTGAAATGGAAAAATAGAAGTGCAGGTACGCTGTAACAGACTACCTGCCTGTTTCTGAGAAGGGCTGGTTCCCTCCAGTTGAAAGTATTATGTCTCTTTTAAGAAGTGCAGGCACTCTCCCACTCAAAATAAAAAAAAAGTGCCGGTACTCAGTACCGGACAGTACCGGCCCACTTAAAGCACTGTCTTCAACAATATCCTTCAGTGTCTAAGTATCCATCAGTACCATATCCTCTCAAACAACGATATCGTTTGGTGTCTAAGCATCTGTCTGCACCATATCCTCTCTAACAATAGCCTTCAGTGTCTAAGTATCCATGCGCACCATATCCTCTCCAGAAACTATACCCTTAGGTGTTGGGGGGGCAACTAGCCCTGAACTTTGGGGGGTTGCTGACACACCAAACAATGGAGGCGCAGCAAATACGTCAAGCAGTTGGGGGTGGAGTTATCCTCACAGCCAATACAACACAATAGTCACAAACTGTCCATTTTAAACATATTGGACAAACCCAATGCTATTAGAACAAACATGCTTTTGTGGATTTTACAATGTTTATAGGCTACCTCCAAGACCTCAGCGTCTGGATACCCCCGGGAGTGATTGCCTGCGCTCTATATATACTGATTGATTGACTTACAGAGAACTTTAAAAGAGGGTTTAAAAGAAACAAAGTAACACGCAGGTTGAACAGATTTCAGTGCAGAGCACATTACCCCAGTTTTTATAAAGTTGTTTCAAAATGTTAGCCCTTATTTGAGAATTATTGGTCAATTTTATCTTAGCATGATAACACACTCATCAAGTATTTATGATTACATGTCCAGACAGTGTTCTTGCCTGATTGTTGACCAAACGTATGATTACAGTCTGCTCATCAGGATGCTGCAACATATACGTGTTTGAGGCTGCACTTATGCACAAGTTGCAGAAAACTGAGCTTAGTGGGTTAACAAACCTGGTTGATGTGTACGACTGGCCAAGTGACAGGTTTGATTCCAGATTCATAGTTCATTTCTCTGGATATAAGGAATGTCACTCACCTGCCAAGATTATAACATTTTAATTGCTTTGACATGAATCCTAGCTAACTTAACAACAACATAGTTGATCTGAACTCCGCACGTTGAGCAGTTCTTGTATGCAATGCATGATTGAGCTACACCCATGAAGGAAGCCACCAATCTAGTGCTTTATCCTGAGAGTACGTCATTCCGAAATAGACAGTAACAGTACCTCATAACCACATACATTATGACAACCAGCTTTCAGTTCTCTTCTAAGACCCATAACACATAAAGTGTCAAAACTACTTAAATGTTGGATGGGGAATGTGCTTTAAAAAATGCATATTTTTGTTACTAATTTCTTCAGAGTGCTTCTGGAACAATGTACACATTCTCTGCAATGGTGGTTCTAAACATCTATACCAAATACAGAAAATAGTATGATATACACACTTATTTTTGACCTGGAATATTTTGTGTGCAAAGAAATGTGTTTTACTTGTGAAATGCTTTTGTATTGGTAACCTGTTATGCTCAAAGTTATGCTGCATTTGACAGACCTTGGTTTAGTTTCACAGCAGATTTAGGGTTCATAAGTATTTTGCAGCCCCACTACACTAGGTTGAAAAGACAAGACACATTGATGCAGTACCTATAAATAAGGAGTGTTGTTGTTACGCTGTACTGCCTCTGCATAGAAAACAATTCCAACAAATTCTACAACTGTTTACAATATGAGAAACTGATCGTAGAGGTTCTTGCTTTAGGCAGCAGTGTTCATGCTTCAAGTTACACATACATTTTACATACAGCATTCACATAGCCAAGCTATCTCTCAGTCTTCCCAGAGATCAGGCTCCAGACACCAAAGATAACCCTCATGGGACAATGCTTCTTCACCAAAAGACAAGAACCACAACCCACTAATCCTGCTTGATGTATTCCAAAATTACCACCAGCCCTGTATTTGGCACCTGTCGGCATCCACTGACCAGTAAAATTCTATTCATGTCACGTATTACCGCAAATAGACACTGCACAGAAACAAAGCTCATCTCCACCACACATGGCTTATGCATGATCATGGATAGAGAGGACACAACGCCCCTAATCTTCCTGGACCTTTCCCACCCCATCCTTATCTGATGCTTGCCAGATATTGGCATCCAAGGACCCGCTCTCCAGTGAATATGATCCTTTCTGACAGGCAAAACATAAGCTGTCAGCCAGGCTCCATACTCACCGGAAACCTAAACAATTATCAACAAAGTGCCACAAGAGTCGTCTCTCAGTCCCACCCTCTTCAAAACTTACATGATCCCTCTAACCAGGGTCATCCATGCCCACATCAACATCCTCTCCTACGCTAATGACATGAAACTCATACTCTCTCTCGGACAAGACCCCCAACACATGGAACCGGTTCACAGCCTACATGTCGGAAATCACTAACTGGATGAAGTCCAACTAACTCAAGCTAAATATCGAGAAGACAGAAGTAGTGATTTTTGCAAAAACACCTTACCATGACACTACACCTAGTGGCTGGCCGACCTTGGACCCACACCCACCCACAGCACCCATGCAAGGAACTACAGGATCATCATTGACAACAAACTGGACATGACTGCGCAAGTCAATGCCATCACAGCATCCTGCTTTCCCACACTCAAGATGCTGAAGAAAATCTTCAAATATCTTCAGAGCAACATCCGAATGACTGTCACACATACTGTAGTCACCATCAAGCTAGACTATGGGAACACCCACTATGCAGGAATCAGCAAGTAAGTCACCAGAAGACTTAAAACCATCTAGAAAGTGGCAGCTAGCCTCAACCTCAACATCCAATGTAGAGCCCACATCATACCACACCTCATGCAACTCCACTGGTTCCCGATACACAAACATGTTCATTCAGACTCCTCACTCACACTTTCATGGCACTGCACAACATCAATCCTGCCTACATAAACAGTCAGATCTCCTTCCACCAGCCCTCCAGACACCTCTGCTCAGCTGGACTCCTACTTGCACACATACCATGCATACATTAAAATGGATCCGGAGGTCGGGCCAGATCCTCCTCCTCTTCTTGAGTTATGCAAGAAGTTATTTAATGTTAACAGAAAATGTGTCCATCTCTGAGTTGCTATTACTATGCTCCTATAGTGCTGTAGGGTTTCGGTATATTGTACTTTAATTGTATTTCTATAAGGCTTAATTCTCCTTACAAGACGCTGAAACTCGCTGTTCTTTGAGAGTGCTTTGGACTCAGTGTGCTTGTCACATGGCCTACAAAGATTGTGTATATGTTGTGAATTGATGATCAGTTGTGCTTTTGCCATATATTGTTAAGATGAAAGGTTCAATCCTTCAGAGCTGCAAAGATAGTGATTCAAGCAGTTAAAGGGCATGGACATTTAACCAATTACCCCCAACCATCTTCCAAGGAAGGGAACTGCCAGATACACTTCACAAATCACTCAACCCTACTGCTCTGTAGAAGATCAGAGAGAGTGGAGGGCAAGGCCATTCATTAAAATTAGTGATAGAAACTCATGACAGAATGCAATGTTTTTTATACACGATTCTATTTATGTAGCGCCTTATGTTAGGAATGGTTAAAGGCACTAAAAAAAAGGTTCAATTACATTTATATTCTAATATTATAAGCAGTACTTTTACTTTCAAATGGAATGTAAAATCCTTCTAAAAAAATGTCTAAGGTAAAAGCGCCTTGGGCCTCACACGCATTAGGAAAGTTCTAAAAGAACGACAATAGAGCTGCCTTGCTCAATTACATATTAAAAGAAGGATAGGTATTGAATCTTTTTAGAACTTAAGCTGTCACCCGGTGTCTGAATGGGAACCCAAAGCAGCCTCGGCAATTTTGTGATACCCCCCCCTTCGGAGGGGAGGAGGTATGTGCAAGTGTGAATCACTGCTGCTTTTGTTACTGGGGACCATCCTTCCAGCCTCCTGGGAGAACGCCTAATGCCGGTACAGCAAGTCCGGCCCTGGCTGTGACAAGGTACCCCTGCAGTGTATTTGTATAATGGGGAGAGACGTGCTAATGTAGCTTTTAATTCCTGTTTATCTGTCCCAAGCCTTTGATGCCTTGAAGTGGGCTGACGAGAGAGAGGGACTGCAGTGGGCAGAGAAGAAATGTAAAAGCAAAGGCTTGTCCACTTTTCAAAGGCGTTGGATTATTTATTTATTTTTTTGCATATTTATAAAGCGCAAACTCGACCCGAAGGTATTGGAGCGCTTTACATGAGCACCGTATTTACATTACACATTCAGGCACGGGGAGATTAAGTGATTTGCCCAGAATCACAGGATTTGGACGCGACACCGAGGCTCGAACCATGGTTTCCAGCACCAAAGTTGGCAGTCTAGAAAACGGACCACATCCTCTCCCCAATGAATGACCTGCAAAGTACACTAGCCCAGCGCACACTTCAATTAAAAGAATCCAGCACGTCCTGGAAGCAGCAGCAGCCCGGGCTACAGCAAATGACGGTGAGGGGGTGGGGGGACTGAAGCCCTTTTAGACCACAGGGCGTTGAACGCCTGCTTAGGTGTCTAAGTATCCATAAGCACCATATCCTCTCCAACAACTATATGCTTCGGTGTCTAAGTATACCTGCCATCACCAGGCCCGGACTAGACATCAAGCGTTTCCCCGGTCCGGTTTTGCAGCGATGCTGCAATATCAGCCCCAGTAACAAAAGCAGCGGTGCTTCAAACTTGCACCCCAGCCCTCCACAGGGCTGGACCAACAACATTGTCATGGCTACTTTGAGTTCCCAGTCCAACACCAATATCCTGCAGACTTTCAGGTTTAATGGTGAACAGGATTACTTCTGCAAACCATGAACTTTAGTATTTCCTTTAACATAAGTTTAGAGAAAGGCAACTACAACTTTATTGCACACCTGCTGATGTCTACACTTTAGAATAGTGAACGGTGATAGGTTGAGCATTTAAAAAAACCTGGTTTATTTTTATTTGCTTTTGCTCGACAGTATCACCTTTTTCCGGAGGGTGATTTCTTTATCACATGAAAATAAAGGCTTCACTTTAATATCCGAATATAGCTGTGACATGGAAATCACTGCGAAAAGCAGACACTAGCGCGAAAGGTGACAATCTCAGGCAGCTGGGTGGGAGGAGGTGTTGCGTTTGTCTTTTTTTAAACGTTGTTGATGTCACACGTCCTCAAACTCCAACACATGCAGCCGCTCTGATGAGGTGGGACAACCTGTGCTCTGTGAAGGCCATCCAGGTCCCACTGACCATACCACAGTTTCCTGTAGTAATGTCCCCACTCGTGTTTGCTTTCCAGGTTGCGGAGCCAGTGACGCCGGAAGCGCGAGACGTCGGACATAGATAGACAGGGCAGGTGGTGCGCGCGCTCGCACGCACACAATCTACGTACCCACGCCGCACGCACGCACAGGGAGGCTGTCCGGTCGCCTGAGTGGATGCGTATATTCATGTTGCTCCCTTAGGTACGGCTGTCTCTGCAGGACAGCAGAGTCTCCTTCTCTGGCACGGTCTGTCAGAGGCTCCCTTCTTGTTCATGGAGGACCGAAAGAACCCGGGCAGGCAACGCCCGGAGCCGTTGATATAGAGGCATGCTAATTGGTGCCATTCATCAGTCATATGGCATACACCATGCACCAAGTAGCAAGTTAGCACTGTGTAAACATAGACTATGCAAGAACTGGTCCTGTAGAGAGAAAACAATATTTACATTTAGGTTTAGTCACACGTGGCAATCGAAAGATGCAGTTGAGCATGCTTTCAGACCAGCCTTTCAAGCAGAAGCTTTTTTCCCTCAAAATGTGCCCATATTAGAGCGCTTTGTGGACTGAAATGGTAGACTATTCCTTAACCCTTGTGCATGGCCGGCTTTTGGGCAGTGCGACTGGTGCGGCCGCACTGGGCGTGGAGTTCGAAGAGTGGCACTGACCAGGGGGTGATGTGTTAGCAATAACCTAAGATGTAAAAGCACCTGCTGCAGTGTTCCATGTGCCTCCAGCTTTCAGGCAGCAATAAAAATGTCAAGATAACTCTTGTGAATAATGTTCCTGCTAGAGAGGGAGATCAGAGTTTTGTGTGATGGCAGATTTGGCTCACCATAAACTAGTGCAAAGGGTTAATATGCCTGCTGCAAAGAACAGATCTACATTTTATTTTGATAGCTGAGTGGATTAGTAAAGCTAGCCTTTACCAGTGCTTTAAAACAAATTAAATGTTGAGATGAGGGGCACTTTGCGCCCCCAGTGCTAAAGCCGTCCCTGTGGCCCGGGTCACAAATTTGTAATCTTCTCTCCATTCAAGATTTAGCCTGGTAAAGGCTCGATATAGTTAGGCAGCACTCGGGCCTGTAGCAACCAGATTTTGTCATCTGACATAAGAGAGCGGGCTTTTCTCGACATTTAAATAATAAATAAAGTCTTATTCAAGGCGTTTTTACCATTGGTAGCCAGTGCAGCCAGTGTAGGCATGGGATATTGCAACCACACGTCAACCTCAAATGTATCTACTGAAGTTATAAGCCAATAATAATCAGTATCTGACTAGAAATGCTCATTTAATGCCTTATGCTGAGAGTCACATAGACACCTCACTTTCTTCAACAGAGGCAACTTGTGCTTTCTGATCCTCCTGAACTTGTCCTCAGCCTTTGACATGGTGTGTCACAAAGTCCTCCTAGACACCCTTAGCACTTGCCTGTGATTCAAAGGACAGGTGCATTGTTGGTTTCTTTTTACTTGAATAACCAAAAAGCCAAGATTGAAGACTCCTTTTCGTGCCCCACCCACTGGTCCCATGAAATTCCTCAGATATATTCAATCTCTACTCGGAGTCTCTTGGTGAACAGTCACACAGCTCCTTACCATCAATAAAGTGATGACACACAACACTTCTTGAGAGTATCCTATAATGGCAAAATACCTTAAGCTTCCCCAAGCCCAGAATACGCTTTCATCTGGGATGTCGAAACATGACCTCCCTCTAGAATCCCCTAAAAATGTGTCTACCCTCCTTCACAAACATGACCACATCACCCACTCTCTCTGACGCTGTGGAATTCTTGGGGTCATCATGGAGAAAAATAAATTATTCAGCCCTATTTTAACCAGATTGAAAAAAGTGTTTGCTATCAATTGAGGCTCCTAAAAGGCATCCAGACCCACTACAGAATTTGAGGTTATCACCCAAGTTACAGTTCTCCTTTGGTTGGAAGGAGGCAATGCCTTCCTGACAATCCCACCCAAGATGTATCTGTCAGCTCTGTAACTGCCTAATGATGTGGGCTGTCTTCCAAGTGTGGCCAGATGTTTTCACCACAGTACCCCTGCCCTGATGTTCCTTACCTGTCCCCCACTGGACGCATTGTGTTTTGACTAAACTGCTTGCTGGGCTCAACACATACTCTACTCCCTTTACCTGACAAAGTAGTCCTATCTTGTCAGCGTCATCATATGAGAATCTATGCCTTTTTATGCACCCGCTTCAAGAGACTGTACACTTTGCACTAATCCATCTCAGTTGTCAGTCGGAAAATCTCCCTTAAGAACTCTGACTGCCCTACTCTCACCTGGCCTTTAAAAAAATCCTACAACAGTTCGAACTGCTGATTTGTTGCTTCAATACTCTCCTTGTGTTATGACTGTGCTTCATAGCTGAATACTACCTGCTTCTTAGGTGCACTGGAAGTTGCTGCCTTTTTCTATTTTCTTTCCACTCTTGGTATGTATTTTGAATCGATCGACTCATATTCTTTTTGTAGTCTTACACAGTTTGACTTTCTGTCACTGCCCGTTTTACTGCCGTGTTCTATGATTGCACACTCTTCACATGCCATTTTTAACTGGATCTCTTTTTCACTCCCTTATTTTGTATTCTATTCCTCTCTCCCCGCCCTCTAGTAGATTTGTTACTTATTGTAAGAAGGTGGAATCTGGCTGCATGGTTACCCCCACTTTTTGCCTGGTGTTTTGCTGGTTTTCGACTTAGTTTTACTGGGATCCTGCTAATCAGTCTATCTACTTTCTCCCTAAATTGGTTGTTCGTGTGCTTTAGGTACAGTCTAGATTGGATTCTGGGGTACCCTTATAACTCCCTAGTAAATGGTATATTATATACCCAGGGCATAGGTACCCCAGAGGCCTCCCAGGGGCTGCAGCATGTATTATGCTACCCCTGAGCGGCCACTCAAATTGACACCACAGGGCTGGTACTGCAACCTGTGTAAGGTGGTACATGCACCCCTTACTTAGATATAGGTTTACTATATCTACCTTAACACTGCGCATGTAAACCTATCAGTCACCCCTATGGCAGGCCTTATCAATCCTGAAGGCAGGGTGCTGGATTTTATGTGAGAGGGTGCCCATGCAAGAGCAGAGCCCCTCTGCAGCCTTCGGAATCTATTCTCCGGGGCCGTTCTGTGATGCAGCCATACCATATACTCTTAAGTGCATTATAACCTCGCGGTAAATGCTAACTTTAAAATGGCTGAAACCTTTTGTGGTTGGTGTCAAACACCTTGGAATCATACCTCCACACCAGTAACTGGTGTGGGAGGTATGATTCCTCCCTCCTAGAGGGAGAAATAGGACAACACCAGTACACCCGGTACCAGCTCTACAGAACCCTGGCATCACAAGATGGATGCTGCCAGCCACAAACACGCGTCTGCCCTCCTGCTGCTGGATGAAACTCTAGCAGGGGAGGCTGGAAAATAGGTTTCCTGTCACAGGGAGGTGTAACCACCTCCTAGACAGGCTTTAGTGTATTGGGGCGGGGTGGGTGAACTCTGAGAGTGATTTGATGTCTGCACTGGGGGCACATTTGGTGTCCCTGTGCATAGTCCGGCTCAAACTGGTTGCAGGAGCCATATGCTCCTGCTCTGGTGCGAAACTGGACAAAGGACATGGATGTAGCCACCCCTCTGTCCTGACCCTCCCATAGGTGGGTACCCAGAGTTTGTCCCACCCTTTCCTTGGGTATAAAGTAGGAACCCCTGGCTACAGGACTTTAGATTTACCTGGATGAAACTCTGCTACAGAAACCAAGTACTTTGACGATCTACACTGCGCTAGATGACTGAAGTATCTCCCTTGGAGTAAAGGAGTTACTCCCCTGCTAAGCAGGCACCAAAGACGCAACTCCGAAGCTCCTGAGGACCCCAAAGACTTTTGCAACACATGAGGTGGGTTTTCAAGTGTCCACCAGGTCAACTAGTATGCTCAGAAATCCTAAGATCCGTATCCCTCGTGGGGACCGTGCAACCCAAACCCTTGGCCACTGTGTACATTTGCAGAAGCATCTGCTTTCCGGCGACCCCTGAAGTGGTGCTTTGGGCTACTTGTAGTCTAGACCCCGAGCAGTGATTCCACTGAAGATTATCGGCCTACACTCCACGAGTGTTCCGTGGGCTGGTATTTAGTGATTCCTCTCGACATCCCTTCGTGATCCCTAGCCCATTGGCCTGTGGGTCCCTGTGAAGGCAACTTTACCTTTGAGTGGGCTTTCCTGGTTGCTCCAGACGTGCCCTGACTCTCCATCGCTTGGGGAGTCCCCAGGACCTTTCTGGTCCTCAACGAAGCATCTTTTCTCTAACCGCGTGGGTTGCAGTTGCCAAGGCTTGTTGGCGCTTAATCTGGACACTGACCCTCCAGCACTCGACATCCTTCGTGGGACAGCTCGCCTGTGGACTTTGGTCATCCTCGACCCCTTGGCTGCAGAGTCAAGCACTGCTTCTCACCTGAAGCACCCAACTTCTGTGGGCATTCGTCTACCCAGCCCCTGGTCCCTGGCAAGTGACCCAGACTCTGTCCTCTCTGCTTTCAGGTTCTGCTCATGCCTGATCCAGGCTTGGATCCACCCGAACACTTTTCCTCTTCACTGCAGCAGCACTTTGAAGCATCACGCCATTGAAAACGACGAAGATTCCCGACATCATTAGATACATATGCACCCGGCATCCCTGGGTTAGGTAACACAAGTACTCTGGTGGTCACATGGGTGCTGGCCTTAGAATCTTCTAAGTTTAAAAGGGTTTGCTCAAAGTCCTCTTCTAAGTGTCCTTAAACTTTAAAATTCCAACCGCGACTTTCCCTTAGAGTTGTATGGAGCTCGCAGCTGTGTTCTCACACTGCACGCATCCCCCGTGGGTCCCCTGTGTCACTACCTTGGGTGGTTCCTTGGGGTCCCAGCAATTCTACATGATCTAGGCACTGTGTCTAGTCAAGTCTTAGTTGTTATACCACTTTCTTAGTATATGGTTTGGTCTCCCCATGGAGCCCACTGTATATTGTGTTATTTACTGTTCTTCTAGTGATTTTATATTGTGTATTTTGTGCTCTAATCTCATAAAGAGATTAGTATAGAGTGTTTAGTAATAAATACATATTTTTATAATAACACCTGTGTGGTTCTCCTTTCATTTGGTCATTCAGGATGTTATATACTGGTAAAACAAGCTGCTTTATACTCCTTTAAGACTTAGGCTGAAGGCTGCTCTCCATAGCTACCACTAGGATAGCTTTCATATAAGGTTGTCTTTAACCTAAACATCAATAGGGTTGTTTGGACTGGTACAATGTGCCCATTATAACTAGTGGTTGGCATATACCAGGCCAACTGCTCACACTTATGTCTTCCACTCATGATAATATCCCTGTGTCTGTTACTATTTGGTCACTTGGTTAACCTGTATTCTCCTTGTGCTATATATTTTTCACTTACCTGGGTGCCCTCTTTCATCTCACTCCTTTCTTATTAGGTCTCGCTAGAGCCAGCGCATGCGCTAGATTGGCGAGAAATTTAGTAAGCGAGTTTTTCAAGTGCGGCTAAAAGGCTTTTGCCGGCCACCAGCTTGCTATTAGGCGCACAAGTGCATGCTGTTGCTGAGCTCTTTCACTTTCACTTTCGCGCGCACACACACAACTCCCGTTCGCGCCTGCACGTATATTACCGGCTTGTTTAACATCTTTCCTCCGTCGCCGCGCATGATCGCGATTGCAATTACTTTCACTTTCGCTGCCACGCGGCCGTATCACTTTCACGGCCAAGTGACCAATGCTTGTTCTCTTTCGCCCTTTACAAGAACGAGTGTCATGCTTTGACCACTTCAATATGGCAGCTACGTAGTCAAAGAGCCTTACTTAACACCTGAATCTCCAGACGACCACATCAAAAAGTCGTAATGCAAGCAGTCAAGCTTTCTCGCGGTAATTTAATTCAAAATGAAAATTACAGCAGGTGCAGCCTATTCTAGTCTGTGTAGTGCTGCGCGGGGCAAGGGCTAGCAGGCGGCGCAATTTTGACAGCCGCACGTCAGACGTACTGTACGGTCAAATACCCCCCCTTTATTAAAGTTTGAGGTGCGTTACATCGGAATCGGGGCGGGGGGGGCGGGGTATAGTGAGTGGGCGGCTCACTACAGCCATATAAAAAACTGAAATGAAGACTTACTTTACTCCATATTTTGAAATTAGTTGCTGGAAATGTACTTTCTCAATGCATCTTAGTAAATAGTGAATAAAACATACGCCTTCCAACATGGCCTCTTTGTATACCGTAACGTAGAGGCTATGCCTGTCTGTGCTTGCTTGTAGTCCGTTTTCAGCATCAGTGTCAGTGTCAGTGTTGTAATACTGTCTCCACTGGTGTGTTTTCAGTGGCGCTGTCAAGTGATCTCTCCGGGGCAGGTCGTGAGTCGCATGAGCTTTCTGGGTTGTTTCGGTGTTACTTTCCTATGTACTGACTGTCCAAGCTCTTTGCTGTGCTTGTAGGGATAAAGGTTCTATTGCCGTGTGCACTTGTTCTCCTCGCCTTCAGCTGTGTAGGTGCTCAGGTTGTGCCACCGGTAAGTGTGTGTATGGGATTGTTCAGAGCACCCCCAAGTGCAAGATTATGTCCTTGTTTTGCCCTGCACCTCAGTAGAAGACTCTTATCTCGATCGCCTTAGTAGCCTCTTAGCCTAGGCGATTTTCCTTCTCAAAGAAACTCCTATTTGTTCTGGCTTTATTGAGGTTATGAAAGCGCCTGACGTTGGGTCCTGAATAAATAAGAGTGTATAGAAACGTCCTTAAAATTGTGATTCATTTGTTTAATAGTGATTTCCTATTAGTTCAGAAAGCTCTAAAATACATTTAAGTCCGTAACTCCTTTATTTACTGTTGTAAGTATATTTATAAATGCGAAAAAAACAGGCTTTTGGTGTGATTTCACCGTTTTTTCTGTGGTTGACATGAAAATACTGGTTATGTTGGTTAAACACTGCCACCGGGCAACCAGAACAACAAGCATTGGCATAGCCAATAGGGCTTGCTTTTGGGACCTTATATGCATTTAGTTATGCAGCACAATATCCTTGGTGCAACAACATTAACTGTTGCATGGTTAAACACTTATAAGTCTCCAAAGGCGTGACCTATTGGCTATGCCAGTGCTTGTTTTATCTTCTTGTTTGCTTTTACGCACGCATCACTGAGTTGACGATTACTTTTTTTATGTAATCGTTTACCTCCGATTTTTATCCTACAGCCATTGAACTGTTGTCAGGCAATCCGATGTTAAATGTCTTGGGCAGGTTTGTGCTTAATAAAAACAAAATAGAGGAAATAATATGTAAGAGTGGGCAATCAATACCTGTCAAATGAGCCACCTCCCTGTGTCTTGGTTTTGCAATTGACTTTTTTTAGTTTATCTCTTGGCACTATCTGACTCACTACCAGGGCATGTTCGACTTTGAGCCACGCCTCTGTCCAAAGTAAACAGTCAAAGTTGCAGTCCAACCGAAGACGCATGAACATAACATGCATTGCTGAGCACATTGGCATGCATTGCAGAGAAACCTTATATTTCACTGATGTGTGTCACTTTGAATCACTTTTATCTCTGCTGCCAATTATAAGAAATTTAGATTGCAGCAGGTTGTTTCTCTGTGTTGTATTCAGAGGTGTAACGCACATCCCACTCTCCCAGAGTGAGTAAAATCTGAAAACAGATTGAGCACATTTACAATACAGCCTAGTATCCTATAATACATGATTGGGATGTAGATTAGAACATATTCAACTCCTGATGCAAGAATATAATATCACATATTGTATTCCACTTGATAGCACTGGATTCAAACATGAACAAACATAATAGTGCATACAAATTACGTAATACTGTTCAAATGGTGACAAACAACAGATAGTACAATTGATCAGTTGCCTCTGGCTGTTGAGATACCTCAGAGCTAAAGGGCAGTCATAGGGAAAACACTTCATGAGAGAGACCTGGTTGTACATGCACTACTAGCAGAAAACAAGATTTTGTTCTTCCATTTTGTATAAAGGAATCAATATATACCAAAATGGATGCGGCAAGCAAAATGAAGATCAGCAAGGGTTTCGACCACTGAAGCCAGTTCATCTGGATCTTCATCAGGATCAATGTAATGATTGAAAGGCAACATGTCCAACTAGATATGGTCATCAGAACTTCATGGAAATAAGTCCAAAAAGGACTATGTATCCTAGTATCAAAACCCATTAAATGCTTTATTATCTCTCAGCAATGGAGTAGGTGTCACTTGATGGTTTACAGAAAAGGGTTCAAAGAGTAGTATCAACCACCACATGGCCAGCATTCAAAAAAACATGTGGAAAGAGGATTTACAAAATCTGGGAAGCCAGTGAATATGCTGGGCAAATAACATACGTAGGTCTCCAAAATACCAGAAGCATCAGCTGCCACCTGGTCAGTATGCCAGTGTGTTTTAGAATATTTGGATCAGACAGTATTTAAGAAAGGCAAACATCTTAGACATCACTTGATCAGAGCATTCAAAAATCTCAGTGAGCTTGACAATTACAGATCATATATCATTTGGACTGCACCTCTATATGTGCTGAACCTGCTTTGATCTTTAAGTTCCCTAGGGACACTGTCTATATGTTGCACATGTTGGAGCATCTCTCATCCTCAATACCCTTGTGTTCCCTCTTCTGTTGCCTCAGACCGGTGTATTGGACTGCTTGCAAAGAATTCACTGCCAGCAGGAAAACATCAAGGCTGTGGTCCTGTACAAAGCATTTATCCTGCATGCCAGGTGCAAGGACCTTTCAGAGATAGGAGCGTCCACAAAAGGTGCTCTGCCTTCCAGCCGGCTAAAGCAGTTCCAGATGACAAGATCACTGAATTTGAATTTGAAAAAAAATTTAATTTGACAAGATCACTGTGAAACGGAGCTATTCTCCAGTGAGTTTTGCCTGCAGGTATATTGAATCCCTCAGGAGAAATGGGATCTTGTTGCTTTCAATGAGTGCTATAGAAGTTTAATAGGTCAGTTTCATTGTATATATATTATTGAACCCCCTTAGTATTGACGAATGCCCATGTTCTTCGATGAAAATGCATGACAATATATCTGTGTCTGTAATATAGGGAAACATGTTGAGGTCAGTGAATGGGGCTTTAACGTCATTGAACAGATGGTTCCTATTTAAGATGATTCAACAGAAGTATCTGGAGCGAATGTTGAATTGGTTCATTCTTTATCTCTACAATACAAGCCTTCTGCTCTTTTAAAAGTGGCCTGTAATAGTTACACAGTCGTTGTTGTCTATTTCCGATCATTCCAGTTTGCAACGTCCTATTTAGAATGTGGAAGCCAGGCAGAGAAATACTGTAAATCTATTCCTGCAGAGAATTCAGATATGGCAGTTATACAAATACTGGTACTGTCCATTAGAAATAGAGCAAACACAGCCCTGTTGAAAGGTGCATGCACTGCCACCCTTCTATAAAGTGCTTTTGGATGTTACTGCTATTAACAGTACGCGGGAAGACACCCTTCTGTTAATATCCAAGATCTATCAAATTACAAATCAATCTGATTGCTCCAATACAACGTAAAACTGCTGGAGAAGATTGTAACCATCACAGCTTGGATGTTTTGCTGAGACGTCAGAGGATTCACTAGATGTTGTATGAGCTTAATACAGACCCTGGATGTGCATTTTAGGCATGCGGTTGCCCCAGTGATTTAACATATGCATATGATAGTTGATGGTGGAGGAACTGGGGAAATCACTTTATTAGTTCTTTCTGCCACTACTGACTGTATCGATCATCACTCCCTTACCCAACGCTTGAACAGCCGCATGCCAGGGAACACAGAATCGGCAGGTAGAAGGTAAAAAGTGCAGATGGAGTTCATCTCTTTGGAAGACATGCCATTATTCCTGGGTTAGCCTCAGTGGTCAAACCCTTCTTCCCTTCTCCTTAACTTGTATCTGAGACCCTTAGCCAGTGAGAAACCAGTATGACCAATTTTGTGTCTTTAACGCCAGCTGCTTGTGTACACGTTAGTGCACATGATCATCATCATTTTTATTAATATGCTATTTGACTGAATTTCAATATTGTTTTTATATTAACCTATTGTGCATATTAGCTAGATTATATTTTCAAAGTGTCATTTATGTCTGGGGACCAGAAGCCATTTTATTCAGTGTGTGTAAATGCACATTTTTCCTGCACTGTATAGCAAGCATAGCCTAATTTTGAAAGTTGACAGCGAGTGCCCAAACAAGTTTTCTACACTCTCAGGAACTCTGTGACACCTTAGCAACATATTTTATTGAACAGGCTCATATCCTTGAATTTGACTTCCTTTCAAATTCCAGAAAAAGTTACCAATCAACACCCCTCAACCCAAACCAACTATGTCAAATATACAACCTAAACTATGCCTCTGCAACCTATTGACTGAAGAGGACTCTTCTGACCTAATCAAAGGAATACATGTGGCAGACTCCCCTAAAGAGTCCTACCCTTCAACATTTCAAAGTCCATTTATCTAGCATCCTCTACTGCTATTCCAGCAAACAAAGCAGCTTCTCTGTATCAATAGAAGAATCACTATGTGGATTTAAAACATCCTTCATTAAATATATATTAACGTAGCAAGGACTTGACCAGACCCACTAAGCAAACTGAAGGCCAATATTATATGGACCCTTGTTAGGTAAGCTGACTGAAAAAGTGCATTCTCCTAGATCTCATCACTCATTAAAAAAAACAGCTTTCTCTCTTCAGCACCGATGACGACCTTAATATATCTGTCAACACTAACACTAACAGAGTAGTTCCTTCACTCCTACTCCCCACTTCCGCATTCGGAGCACTACAGACGCACGGAGCAGCAGTATAGTTGCTGCTCCCGACGTTGGAGGAAGTAGCTTAAATTCACCCCATGACGCGACCGCGCAGTGGACGCGCCGCTTGCGCGCCGAAGGCATGCCTAAGGCAAGCCCGTCTGCGCCCGTCCGTGCCCGAACGGGGCCGGGGGCCAGGACCCCTGCACCTTTTCTCCCGGCATGCTACAGCTACTCAAGCACTCAACTACACCAGCTAAATAGCAAACTGAAGGCCAATATTATATGGACCCTTGTTAGGTAAACTGACTGAAAAAGTGCATTCTCCTAGATCTCATCACTCATTAAAAAAACCAGCTTTCTCTCTTCAGCACCGATGACGACCTTAATATATCTGTCAACACTAACACTAACAGAGTAGCTCCTTCACTCCTACTTCCCACTTCCGCATTCGGAGCACTACAGACGCACGGAGCAGCAGTATAGTTGCTGCTCCCGACGTTGGAGGAAGTAGCTTAAATTCACCCCATGACGCGACCGCGCAGTGGACGCGCCGCTTGCGCGCCGAAGGCATGCCTAAGGCAAGCCCGTCTGCGCCCGTCCGTGCCCGAACGGGGCCGGGGGCCAGGACCCCTGCACCTTTTCTCCCGGCATGCTACAGCTACTCAAGCACTCAACTACACCAGCTAAATAGCGCACCCAGGGCTAACTGTCTCCACCATATGCGGGGTGAAACTACCATATTAAAATGTCCACACTGTCCGTTCACATTCTCCTTCCAGGGTCTCATATAAAATACTCCTCTTAAATTGCGGATCCATGCCCAAGCATACCACAGAAATCTCAATGCTGATTCAAGATTGCGCCCTGAGGTTTTATTTTTAACAGAAACCTGCCTCAACTCGAGTTCTGAGCCTGATATCGTGCAAACTCTTCCCCAGGGGTACTTAATACAAAGGGTGGATAGAACCACAGGCAAAGGCGGGGGGATCGTGATACTTTACAAGGACCACCTCACCTGTCGCCTACTCCCAGACTGCGAGAATGTGCGCTTTTCCATAGAATTCTCCACTCTCCTCTCGCTTTTAGGCATTCTGATCTACCGCCCCCCGAGTGCGGTCGGCGCCTTCTGTAAATCACTAGTAGAAGCAGCCATTAACTTAGCCAGTACGACTGTGAACTTCACGCTCCTCGCTGATTTTAACATACACTTTGACGATATTGGAGCTACATCAGCACTCAAATTAGCAAACAACCTTGCGACTCTCCAGCTGGCCCAAAAACTCTAGAGAAACTCCTGGGAAATGACCCTATACCCATTCCTTGGTATGACCACTTTCTTGTCCCCCTCTCATGGTGCCTCCAGGTATCCATTCCCCCACCCAACCTAAACTTAACCCTTAACCGGCCATGGTCCAAACTCCCCCAGGACAAATGGATTCAAGAGCTGGAAAAAACCAGACCCCAGCCTGATCCCAGCCCTGTCATAGCGTACAACAACTTCTGCAATTGGATAGAAGACACGCTGAACCAGATTCTCCCCAAAACCCTGATAAAAAAAGAACGGTTCCTATGGTTCCCCCTGGTACTCCTCGGAACTACACTCCCTTAAACAGGGCTGTAAAGTACTAGAAAGACGCTAGAGGAAAGACTTCTCAACTTGCAGCAAGCTCGAATACAGAAGAGCTGTCCGCAGGTACAGAGCGGAAATAAAAACAAGCATTGAAAATGCAATAGGTCTCGCAATAGAAGAGTTTGACATTTTTCGTTTTGCAAATGGATGAGTGGTGTTGCGTGGATGAGTGGCGTTGCGTGGATGAGTGGCGTTGCGTGGATGAGTGGCGTGTGTGAGTGGCGTTGCGTGTGTGAGTGGCGTTGCGTGTGTGAGTGGCGTTGCGTGTGTGAGTGGCGTAGCGTGTGTGAGTGGCGTTGCGTGTGTGAGTGGCGTTGCGTGTGTGAGTGGCGTTGCGTGTGTGAGTGGCGTTGCGTGTGTGAGTGGCGTTGCGTGGATGAGTGGGGTTGGAATGCAATAGGTCTCCCATTAGAAAAGTTGTAGGTATTGGTCTTGTAAATGACATAATTTTTTTTTTTTTCGTTGTTAAAATTGCTAAATTGATGGCTTTGTCATTTACAATGCCAATAGTTATAACTTTTGCAAATGTGACACCTATAGCATTTGGAATGCAACATGTTTTGTATTTACGTGACTTATATGGCAGCTCTGGTCGTTATGCTACATCTCTAGATACTTTTATCTTCCGCAAATGTGACACCTATTGTAACACAATATGTGTTGTGAGGGTGAGTGAGGGTGAGGGGTTGAGGGTGAGGTGTTGAGGGTGAGGGGTTGAGGGTGAGTGAGGGTGAGGGTGAGTGAGGGTGAGGGGTTGAGGGTGAGGCGTTGAGGGTGAGTGAGGGTGAGGGTGAGGTGTTGAGGGTGAGTGAGGGTGAGGGGTTGAGGGTGAGTGAGGGTGAGTGAGGGTGAGTGAGGGTGAGGGGTTGAGGGTGAGTGAGGGTGAGGGTGAGTGAGGGTGAGTGAGGGTGAGGGTGAGGGGTTGAGGGTGAGTGAGGGTGAGGGTGAGGGTGGGTGAGGGTGAGGGGTTGAGGGTGAGTGAGGGTGAGGGTGAGTGAGGGTGAGGGTGAGTGAGGGTGAGGGTGAGGGGTTTAGGGTGAGTGAGGGTGAGTGAGAGTGAGGGTGAGTGAGGGGTTGAGGGTGAGGGGTTGAGGGTGGGTGAGGGTGAGGGATTGAGGGGTTGAGGGTGGGTGAGGGTGAGGGGTTGAGGGTGAGTGAGGGTGAGGGTGGGTGAGGGTGGGTGAGGGTGAGGGGTTGAGGGTGAGTGAGGGTGAGGGTGAGTGAGGGTGAGGGTGAGTGAGGGTGAGGGTGAGGGGTTTAGGGTGAGTGAGGGTGAGTGAGAGTGAGGGTGAGTGAGGGGTTGAGGGTGGGTGAGGGTGAGGGATTGAGGGTGAGTGAGGGTGAGGGTTGAGGGAGGGTGAGGATGAGTTAGGGTGAGGGTGAGTGAGGGTGAGGGGTTGAGGGTGAGTGAGGGTGAGGGTGAGTGAGGGTGAGTGAGGGTGAGTGAGGGTGAGTGAGGGTGAGGGTGAGTGAGGGTGAGTGAGGGTGAGTGAGGGTGAGGTTGAGTGAGGGTGAGTGAGGGTGAGGGTGAGTGAGGGTGAGGGTGAGTGAGGGTGAGTGAGGGTGAGGGTGAGTGAGGGTGAGTGAGGGTGAGTGAGGGTGAGTGAGGGTGAGGGTGAGTGAGGGTGAGTGAGGGTGAGGTGTTGAGGGTGAGTGAGGGTGAGGCGTTGAGGGTGAGTGAGGGTGAGGGGTTGAGGGTGAGTGAGGGTGAGTGGTTGAGGGTGATTGAGGGTGAGGGTGATTGAGGGTAAGGGGTTGAGGGTGAGTGAGGGTGAGGGTGAGGGTGAGGGGTTGAGGGTGAGTGAGGGTGAGGGTGAGGGTGAGGGGTTGAGGGTGAGTGAGGGTGAGGGTGAGTGAGGGTGAGTGAGGGTGATTGAGGGTGAGTGAGGGTGAGGGTGAGGGGTTGAGGGTGAGTGAGGGTGACTGAGGGTGAGTGAGAGTGAGGGTGAGTGAGGTGTTGAGGGTGAGGGGTTGAGGGTGAGTGAGGGGGAGGGGGAGGGGTTGAGGGTGAGTGAGGGTGAGGGGTTGAGGGTGAGTGAGGGTGAGTGAGGGTGAGTGAGGGTGAGGGGTTGAGGGTGAGTGAGGGTGAGTGAGGGTGAGTGAGGGTGAGGGGTTGAGGGTGAGTGAGGGTGAGGGGTTGAGGGTGAGTGAGGGTGAGGGTGAGGGGTTGAGGGTGAGTGAGGGTGAGGGTGAGGGTGGGTGAGGGTGAGGGGTTGAGGGTGAGTGAGGGTGAGGGTGAGTGAGGGTGAGGGTGAGTGAGGATGAGGGTGAGGGGTTTAGGGTGAGTGAGGGTGAGGTGTTGAGGGTGAGTGAGGGTGAGGGTGAGTGTGGGTGAGGGTGAGGTGTTGAGGGTGAGTGAGGGTGAGGGTGAGTGAGGGTGAGTGAGGGTGAGGGTGAGTGAGGGTGAGGGGTTGAGGGTGAGTGAGGGTGAGGCGTTGAGGGTGAGTGAGGGTGAGTGAGGGTGAGGGGTTGAGGGTGATATTTTTTTTTTTATTTAAATGTCGGACGCAAAGCGCCACCTTAACGCTACCAACATTTATTAGGTTAGCGTTGTAGTTTTTTTCTTTTTTCCTACCGTTCCGTATTATTTTTGATTGACATTTTTTTAGCCAATCGGAGCGCTACGTTTTTGACGTCGCGTTCCGATTTGCATACGTAATCGGTGGAATTCTCCAGAACATCGAGAATGGTGGGATGCGGAAGGCGTGTTCCTGTTCGTGTGCTGTTGGTGCGTCGTATGATAGGTAAGAGATTTCCTCTAACTGTTTTTTTAATCTAATTTAAAGTATTATTGATAGTATGCATAAATTAGTTAATAATTATGAGTGTATTTATATAAATAGTGACATATTTTGTTAGCGATTGCAATTATTTTAGTTATTTATTTAATTTATATGTAAGTAAGTGTTTCTATTTACTACCTATAGTATGTTTAAGTTAACGAAGGAATAGGAGTGTATTTTTAATAATTTTGACATTGTATTTTTTTGTTTGTAATATTTCGAAATGAATATTATGTAATGTAATTAAAGTCTTGTTTTTATTCTTCGATATGTAATGTATTTATTTTCTTAAAGTGTTATGTAATGTATTATTAGCAGTTGTTTGTTATTTGACGTCCAAGAGCTGTTCTTTGAGTTTCTAAGTACTCTTTTCGCCATGAATATTGTACACTTCAAAAGTATTAATTGTATTACGCGTTGTTTTGTGAAGCTAAGAGACATATGTAATGTTTATTGATGCTGTTAGCGCTGAATCCAAGTTGCGTAATATGTTTTTTATATTTGATGTAATTCCGTGTGATGAACTGCTATTGTTATATGCGTACGGCTTTTTGTGTAACTCTTGACCATTGTGTTTAATCCGTCCCATTTCCCGGATGAATAGTGCTTGTTTATTACCCCAATTAAAAATTGGCTGTTTCACTTTTGTGTTTGTACATCCTCGTCCTCGCTTCCTGCCACATATTTTTCTTTGTTTTGTTGGTGTAATATTGTAGGAATGACTTTTGCTTTTTGGCCTGAAGCCTGATCAACATCCTTGCATGCTGTAGCTCAGTTTGGGAAGTATATTTTGTGTGTAACGTATCTGATGCAGTACTCCGTAGACCCCCTTTTTTTCCGTCCTAAAAGTTGTTTATGTCAATGAAAATGGCATAACATTCATTAATTTGCACGTTGGGTGAATGATGCAGAGTGGGTGAATGATGCAGAGTGGGTGAATGATGCAGAGTGGGTGAATGATGCAGATTGGGTGAATATTCGATTTGTTGTTTCCTATTATTTTTATTGGCATAGTAGTGTCTTTGTTTTGCAACGAAGGATGTTTATTTTGATTTGTCGGCTCTTTATGTATGTAATGCATTGTATCCTATTGTTCAGATCAAATTTTTAAAATGTATGTATTTTGTTACTAGTTGTGTTAATAATTAGAGCAGTGTTTTTTTGGTGTAATTGTGTAGTATGTTGTATATCTGCGTGAATAATTTATATTGTTTCATCTCTACGTTCTGTTATTGCAGTTTTTATTAAACGTATGTTTGTATAGCTTTTTAATTTGATGTTTATGTAAATTTCGTGCTGTTGTTTGTGATACTTCCTCTTCGTTAATAATCAATGCAATGTCTCCGCTTTGTGTTACGATGTATTTTTAAAGCAATATTGTCTTGTTATATATGCTTTCTCCATGTTGCTATCAGAATTGTGACTTATGTCCACATTACTGTAGAGTAGCGACATTTTTATTTTGTATATTTGCGCTAATTTCGTGTGACTAAAAGCTCGTGTTATATGCGTACGGCTTTTTGTGTAACTCTTGACAATTGTGTTTAATCCGTCCCATTCCCCGCCTGAATAATGCTTATTTATTCCCCCCCAAAAAAGTAGGCTGTTTCACATTTGTGTTTGTACATCCTCATCCTCGCTTCCTGACAGATATTTCTTCGTTCTTTTGTTGGTGTTATTTTGTCCGAATAATTTTTGTTTGGTGACGTGAAGCCTGATAAACATCATTGCATGTTGTAGCTCACATTTGGGAAGTAGATTTTGTGTGTAACGTATCTGATGCACGACTCCGTTGACCCCCTTTGTTTTTAATTGCGTGCTACAATTTGTTTATGTCTCAGAAAATGGCATAAAACTTATCTATCTGTTAAATGCACAATCAATTTTTTTAATAGGGTGGAATAGGAGGCTATTTTTTGAGTCTTTACTTATATTGTGTTTTGTTTAGTTTTATTTGATTGTTTATTTGGCTGGTGCATTAGGATGGCGTATTTTTCCTTTGGTTTTTATTTTCTAGGATGTCTTTCTGTTGCGTATCTTGAGGGTGTATTTGTAGGGTGAATTAGGCTGTTAGTTTATTAGGGTGAACTAGGACTCAGGATTTCTATCTTGGAGTTAGAGTGTGGATTAGGATAGTTTATTTCTATTCTTCCTTTTGTTGTTGTATGTGTGTGTGTGTGTGTGTGTGTGTGTGTGTGTGTGTGTGTGTGTGAGGGTGAGTGAGGGTGTGTGAAGCTGAGGGTGTGTGACGGTGTGTGAGGGTGTGTGAGCGTCAGTGAGTGTGTTTGCTGCATGTCTGATGCTTGTGGATGTCTGTTGCTTGTGGATGTCTGTTGCTTGTGTATGTGTGCAACTTGTGTTGCTTGTGGATGTCTGCTGCTTGTGATGCTTGTGGATGTCTGACGCTTGTGGATGGGTGAGTGGGTGAAAGGTACAGAGTGGATGAAAGGTACAGAGTGGGTGAAAGGTACAGAGTTGTTGAAAGGTACAGAGTGGGTGAAAGGTACAGAGTGGGTGAAAGGTACAGAGTGGGTGAAAGGTACAGAGTGGGCGAAAGGTACAGAGTGGGTGAAAGGTACAGAGTGGGTGAAAGGTACAGAGTGTGTGAAAGGTACAGAGTGTGTGAAAGGTACAAAGTGTGTGAAAGGTACAGAGTGTGTGAAAGGTACAGTGTGTGTGAAAGGTACGGAGTGGGTGAAAGGTACAGAGTGGGTGAAAAGTGCAGAGTGGGTGAAAGGTACAGAGTGGGTGAAAGGTACAGAGTGGGTGAAAGGTACAGATTGGGTGAAAGGTACAGAGTGGGTGAAAGGTACAGAGTGGGTGAAAGGTACAGAGTGGGTGAAAGGTACAGACTGGGTGAAAGGTACAGAGTGGGCGAAAGGTACAGAGTGGGCGAAAGGTACAGAGTGGGCAAAAGGTACAGAGTGGGCGAAAGGTACAGAGTGTGTGAAAGGTACAGAGTGGGTGAAAGGTACAGAGTGTGTGAAAGGTACACAGTGTGTGAAAGGTACAGAGTGTGTGAAAGGTACAGAGTGTGTGAAAGGTACAGTGTGTGTGAAAGGTACGGAGTGGGTGAAAGGTACAGAGTGGGTGAAAACTGCAGAGTGGGTGAAAGGTACAGAGTGGGTGAAAGGTACAGAGTGTGTAAAAGGTACAGAGTGGGCGAAAGGTACGGAGTGGGTGAAAGGTACAGTGTGTGTGAAAGGTACGGAGTTGGTGAAATGTAGATAGTGGGTGAAAAGTGCAGAGTGGGTGAAAGGTACAGAGTGGGTGAAAGGTACAGAGTGGGTGAAAGGTACGGAGTGGGCGAAAGGTACAGAGTGGGTGAAAGGTACGGAGTGGGTGAAAGGTACAGAGTGGGTGAAAGGTACAGAGTGGGTGAAAGATACAGAGTGGGTGAAAGGTACGGAGTGGGTGAAAGGTACAGAGTGGGTGAAAAGTGCAGAGTGGGTGAAAGGTACAGAGTGGCTGAAAGGTACAGACTGGGTGAAAGGTACAAAGTGGGCAAAAGGTACAGAGTGGGCGAAAGGTACAGATTGGGCGAAAGGTACAGATTGGGCGAAAGGTACAGAGTGTGTGAAAGGTACATAGTGGGTGAAAGGTACAGAGTGGGTGAAAGGTACAGAGTGTGTGAAAGGTACAGTGTGTGTGAAAGGTACGGAGTTGGTGAAAGGTACAGAGTGGGTGAAAAGTGCAGAGTGGGTGAAAGGTACAGAGTGGGTGAAAGGTACAGAGTGGGTGAAAGGTACAGAGTGGGTGAAAGGTACGGAGTGGGTGAAAGGTACAGAGTGGGTGAAAAGTGCAGAGTGGCTTAAAGGTACAGAGTGGGTGAAAGATACAGAGTGGGTGAAAGGTACAGAGTGGGTGAAAGGTACAGAGTGGGTGAAAGATGCAGAGTGGGTGAAAGATGCAGAGTGGGTGAAAGATGCAGAGTGGGTGAAAGATGCAGAGTGGGTGAAATATTTAGAGTGGGTGAAAGATGCTGAGTGGGTGATAGATGCAGAGTGTGTGAAAGATGCAGAGTGGGTGAAAGATGCAGAGTGGGTGAAAGATGCAGAGTGGTTGAAAGATGCAGAGTGGGTGAAAGATGCAGAGTGTGTGAAAGATGCAGAGTGGGTGTGCTGTACCTGATCTATGTGTGAGGGCTTTTTGTAAGTAAAGGTAGAGGGAGGGAGAGAGTTGGAAGAGCGAGTGAAATTTGCAGAAACATGGAGAGGAAAAGAGAGAGCGAAGGGATCTGTAAGCTGAGAGATGTGGCATAACAGAACGCTCGGTATTGTGGGCACTGCTGCTCGGGGTATCACCAAGATTTGTGTAAGTAAATGGAGATGGAGGGAGAGAGTTGGAAGAGAGAGTGAAAGAGGCAGAAACGTGGAGAGTAAAAGAAAGAGCGAAGGAATCTGTAAGCTGAGAGATGTGGCATAACAGAACGCTCGCTAGTGCGGGCACTGCTGCTCGGGGTATCGGCGAGATTTGTGTAAGTAATTGGAGAGGGAGGGAGAGAGTTGGAAGAGAGAGTGAAAGAGGCAGAAACGTGGAGAGGAATAGAAAGAGAGAAGGGATCTGTAACCTGAGAGATGTGGCATAACAGAACGCTCGCTAGTGCGGGCACTGCTGCTCGGGGTATCGGCGAGATTTGTGTAAGTAATTGGAGAGGGAGGGAGAGAGTTGGAAGAGAGTGAAATTTGCTGAAACGTGGAGAGGAATAGAAAGAGCGAAGGGATCTGTAACCTGAGAGATGTGGCATAACAGAACGCTTGGTAGTGCGGGCACTGCTGCTTGGGGTATCTGCGAGATTTGTTTAAGTAAATGGAGAGGGGGGAGAGAGTTGGAGGAGAGAGTGAAAGAGGCAGAAACGTTGAGAGGAAAAGAAAAGAAAGAGCGAAGGTATCTGTAAGCTGAGAGATGTGGCATAACAGAACGCTCGGTATTGCGGGCACTGCTGCTCGGGGTATCGGCGCGATTTGTGATGGAAGCTTGCACTGTTGCTGCCTGTGCTGTACCTGCTCTGTGTGTGAGGGAAGCTTGCACTGTTGCTGCCTGTGCTGTACCTGCTCTGTGTGTGAGGGAAGCTTGCACTGTTGCTGCCTGTGCTGTACCTGCTCTGTGTGTGAGGGAAGCTTGCACTGTTGCTGCCTGTGCTGTACCTGCTCCGTGTGTGAGGGAAGCTTGCACTGTAGCTGCCTGTGCTGTACCTGCTCTGTGTGTGAGGGAAGCTTGCACTGTTGCTGCCTGTGCTGTACCTGCTCTGTGTGTGAGGGAAGCTTGCACTGTAGCTGCCTGTGCTGTACCTGCTCTGTGTGTGAGGGAAGCTTGCACTGCTGCTGCCTGTGCTGTACCTGCTCCGTGTGTGAGGGAAGCTTGCACTGCTGCTGTCGGTGCTGTACCTGTTCCATGTGTAAGGGAAGCTTGCACTGCTGCCGCCTGTGCTGTACCTGATCTATGTGTGAGGGCTTTTTGTAAGTAAAGGTAGAGGGAGGGAGAGAGTTGGAAGAGCGAGTGAAATTTGCAGAAACATGGAGAGGAAAAGAGAGAGCGAAGGGATCTGTAAGCTGAGAGATGTGGCATAACAGAACGCTCGGTATTGTGGGCACTGCTGCTCGGGGTATCACCAAGATTTGTGTAAGTAAATGGAGATGGAGGGAGAGAGTTGGAAGAGAGAGTGAAAGAGGCAGAAACGTGGAGAGTAAAAGAAAGAGCGAAGGAATCTGTAAGCTGAGAGATGTGGCATAACAGAACGCTCGCTAGTGCGGGCACTGCTGCTCGGGTATCGGCGAGATTTGTGTAAGTAATTGGAGAGGGAGGGAGAGAGTTGGAAGAGAGAGTGAAAGAGGCAGAAACGTGGAGAGGAATAGAAAGAGAGAAGGGATCTGTAACCTGAGAGATGTGGCATAACAGAACGCTCGCTAGTGCGGGCACTGCTGCTCGGGGTATCGGCGAGATTTGTGTAAGTAATTGGAGAGGGAGGGAGAGAGTTGGAAGAGAGTGAAATTTGCAGAAACGTGGAGAGGAATAGAAAGAGCGAAGGGATCTGTAACCTGAGAGATGTGGCATAACAGAACGCTTGGTAGTGCGGGCACTGCTGCTTGGGGTATCTGCGAGATTTGTTTAAGTAAATGGAGAGGGGGGAGAGAGTTGGAGGAGAGAGTGAAAGAGGCAGAAACGTTGAGAGGAAAAGAAAAGAAAGAGCGAAGGTATCTGTAAGCTGAGAGATGTGGCATAACAGAACGCTCGGTATTGCGGGCACTGCTGCTCGGGGTATCGGCGCGATTTGTGATGGAAGCTTGCACTGTTGCTGCCTGTGCTGTACCTGCTCCGTGTGTGAGGGAAGCTTGCACTGCTGCTGTCGGTGCTGTACCTGTTCCATGTGTAAGGGAAGCTTGCACTGCTGCCGCCTGTGCTGTACCTGATCTATGTGTGAGGGCTTTTTGTAAGTAAAGGTAGAGGGAGGGAGAGAGTTGGAAGAGCGAGTGAAATTTGCAGAAACATGGAGAGGAAAAGAGAGAGCGAAGGGATCTGTAAGCTGAGAGATGTGGCATAACAGAACGCTCGGTATTGTGGGCACTGCTGCTCGGGGTATCACCAAGATTTGTGTAAGTAAATGGAGATGGAGGGAGAGAGTTGGAAGAGAGAGTGAAAGAGGCAGAAACGTGGAGAGTAAAAGAAAGAGCGAAGGAATCTGTAAGCTGAGAGATGTGGCATAACAGAACGCTCGCTAGTGCGGGCACTGCTGCTCGGGGTATCGGCGAGATTTGTGTAAGTAATTGGAGAGGGAGGGAGAGAGTTGGAAGAGAGTGAAATTTGCAGAAACGTGGAGAGGAATAGAAAGAGCGAAGGGATCTGTAACCTGAGAGATGTGGCATAACAGAACGCTTGGTAGTGCGGGCACTGCTGCTTGGGGTATCTGCGAGATTTGTTTAAGTAAATGGAGAGGGGGGAGAGAGTTGGAGGAGAGAGTGAAAGAGGCAGAAACGTTGAGAGGAAAAGAAAAGAAAGAGCGAAGGTATCTGTAAGCTGAGAGATGTGGCATAACAGAACGCTCGGTATTGCGGGCACTGCTGCTCGGGGTATCGGCGCGATTTGTGATGGAAGCTTGCACTGTTGCTGCCTGTGCTGTACCTGCTCCGTGTGTGAGGGAAGCTTGCACTGCTGCTGTCGGTGCTGTACCTGTTCCATGTGTAAGGGAAGCTTGCACTGCTGCCGCCTGTGCTGTACCTGATCTATGTGTGAGGGCTTTTTGTAAGTAAAGGTAGAGGGAGGGAGAGAGTTGGAAGAGCGAGTGAAATTTGCAGAAACATGGAGAGGAAAAGAGAGAGCGAAGGGATCTGTAAGCTGAGAGATGTGGCATAACAGAACGCTCGGTATTGTGGGCACTGCTGCTCGGGGTATCACCAAGATTTGTGTAAGTAAATGGAGATGGAGGGAGAGAGTTGGAAGAGAGAGTGAAAGAGGCAGAAACGTGGAGAGTAAAAGAAAGAGCGAAGGAATCTGTAAGCTGAGAGATGTGGCATAACAGAACGCTCGCTAGTGCGGGCACTGCTGCTCGGGGTATCGGCGAGATACCTGCTCTGTGTGTGAGGGAAGCTTGCACTGTTGCTGCCTGTGCTGTACCTGCTCCGTGTGTGAGGGAAGCTTGCACTGTAGCTGCCTGTGCTGTACCTGCTCTGTGTGTGAGGGAAGCTTGCACTGTTGCTGCCTGTGCTGTACCTGCTCTGTGTGTGAGGGAAGCTTGCACTGTTGCTGCCTGTGCTGTACCTGCTCCGTGTGTGAGGGAAGCTTGCACTGTAGCTGCCTGTGCTGTACCTGCTCTGTGTGTGAGGGAAGCTTGCACTGTTGCTGCCTGTGCTGTACCTGCTCTGTGTGTGAGGGAAGCTTGCACTGTAGCTGCCTGTGCTGTACCTGCTCTGTGTGTGAGGGAAGCTTGCACTGCTGCTGCCTGTGCTGTACCTGCTCCGTGTGTGAGGGAAGCTTGCACTGCTGCTGTCGGTGCTGTACCTGTTCCATGTGTAAGGGAAGCTTGCACTGCTGCCGCCTGTGCTGTACCTGATCTATGTGTGAGGGCTTTTTGTAAGTAAAGGTAGAGGGAGGGAGAGAGTTGGAAGAGCGAGTGAAATTTGCAGAAACATGGAGAGGAAAAGAGAGAGCGAAGGGATCTGTAAGCTGAGAGATGTGGCATAACAGAACGCTCGGTATTGTGGGCACTGCTGCTCGGGGTATCACCAAGATTTGTGTAAGTAAATGGAGATGGAGGGAGAGAGTTGGAAGAGAGAGTGAAAGAGGCAGAAACGTGGAGAGTAAAAGAAAGAGCGAAGGAATCTGTAAGCTGAGAGATGTGGCATAACAGAACGCTCGCTAGTGCGGGCACTGCTGCTCGGGGTATCGGCGAGATTTGTGTAAGTAATTGGAGAGGGAGGGAGAGAGTTGGAAGAGAGAGTGAAAGAGGCAGAAACGTGGAGAGGAATAGAAAGAGAGAAGGGATCTGTAACCTGAGAGATGTGGCATAACAGAACGCTCGCTAGTGCGGGCACTGCTGCTCGGGGTATCGGCGAGATTTGTGTAAGTAATTGGAGAGGGAGGGAGAGAGTTGGAAGAGAGTGAAATTTGCAGAAACGTGGAGAGGAATAGAAAGAGCGAAGGGATCTGTAACCTGAGAGATGTGGCATAACAGAAGCTTGGTAGTGCGGGCACTGCTGCTTGGGGTATCTGTGAGATTTGTTTAAGTAAATGGAGAGGGGGGAGAGAGTTGGAGGAGAGAGTGAAAGAGGCAGAAACGTTGAGTGGAAAAGAAAAGAAAGAGCGAAGGTATCTGTAAGCTGAGAGATGTGGCATAACAGAACGCTCGGTATTGCGGGCACTGCTGCTCGGGGTATCGGCGCGATTTGTGATGGAAGCTTGCACTGTTGCTGCCTGTGCTGTACCTGCTCTGTGTGTGAGGGAAGCTTGCACTGTTGCTGCCTGTGCTGTACCTGCTCTGTGTGTGAGGGAAGCTTGCACTGTTGCTGCCTGTGCTGTACCTGCTCTGTGTGTGAGGGAAGCTTGCACTGTTGCTGCCTGTGCTGTACCTGCTCCGTGTGTGAGGGAAGCTTGCACTGTAGCTGCCTGTGCTGTACCTGCTCTGTGTGTGAGGGAAGCTTGCACTGTTGCTGCCTGTGCTGTACCTGCTCTGTGTGTGAGGGAAGCTTGCACTGTTGCTGCCTGTGCTGTACCTGCTCTGTGTGTGAGGGAAGCTTGCACTGTAGCTGCCTGTGCTGTACCTGCTTTGTGTGTGAGGGAAGCTTGCACTGCTGCTGCCTGTGCTGTACCTGCTCCGTGTGTGAGGGAAGCTTGCACTGCTGCTGTCGGTGCTGTACCTGTTCCATGTATAAGGGAAGCTTGCACTGCTGCCCCCATGTGCTGTACCTGATCTATGTGTGAGGGCTTTTTGTAAGTAAAGGTAGAGGGAGGGAGAGAGTTGGAAGAGCGAGTGAAATTTGCAGAAACATGGAGAGGAAAAGAGAGAGCGAAGGGATCTGTAAGCTGAGAGATGTGGCATAACAGAACGCTCGGTATTGTGGGCACTGCTGCTCGGGGTATCACCAAGATTTGTGTAAGTAAATGGAGATGGAGGGAGAGAGTTGGAAGAGAGAGTGAAAGAGGCAGAAACGTGGAGAGTAAAAGAAAGAGCGAAGGAATCTGTAAGCTGAGAGATGTGGCATAACAGAACGCTCGCTAGTGCGGGCACTGCTGCTCGGGGTATCGGCGAGATTTGTGTAAGTAATTGGAGAGGGAGGGAGAGAGTTGGAAGAGAGAGTGAAAGAGGCAGAAACGTGGAGAGGAATAGAAAGAGAGAAGGGATCTGTAACCTGAGAGATGTGGCATAACAGAATGCTCGCTAGTGCGGGCACTGCTGCTCGGGGTATCGGCGAGATTTGTGTAAGTAATTGGAGAGGGAGGGAGAGAGTTGGAAGAGAGTGAAATTTGCAGAAACGTGGAGAGGAATAGAAAGAGCGAAGGGATCTGTAACCTGAGAGATGTGGCATAACAGAAGCTTGGTAGTGCGGGCACTGCTGCTTGGGGTATCTGCGAGATTTGTTTAAGTAAATGGAGAGGGGGGAGAGAGTTGGAGGAGAGAGTGAAAGAGGCAGAAACGTTGAGAGGAAAAGAAAAGAAAGAGCGAAGGTATCTGTAAGCTGAGAGATGTGGCATAACAGAACGCTCGGTATTGCGGGCACTGCTGCTCGGGGTATCGGCGCGATTTGTGATGGAAGCTTGCACTGTTGCTGCCTGTGCTGTACCTGCTCTGTGTGTGAGGGAAGCTTGCACTGTTGCTGCCTGTGCTGTACCTGCTCTGTGTGTGAGGGAAGCTTGCACTGTTGCTGCCTGTGCTGTACCTGCTCTGTGTGTGAGGGAAGCTTGCACTGTTGCTGCCTGTGCTGTACCTGCTCCGTGTGTGAGGGAAGCTTGCACTGTAGCTGCCTGTGCTGTACCTGCTCTGTGTGTGAGGGAAGCTTGCACTGTTGCTGCCTGTGCTGTACCTGCTCTGTGTGTGAGGGAAGCTTGCACTGTAGCTGCCTGTGCTGTACCTGCTCTGTGTGTGAGGGAAGCTTGCACTGCTGCTGCCTGTGCTGTACCTGCTCCGTGTGTGAGGGAAGCTTGCACTGCTGCTGTCGGTGATGTACCTGTTCCATGTGTAAGGGAAGCTTGCACTGCTGCCGCCTGTGCTGTAGCTGATCTATGTGTGAGGGCTTTTTGTAAGTAAAGGTAGAGGGAGGGAGAGAGTTGGAAGAGCGAGTGAAATTTGCAGAAACATGGAGAGGAAAAGAGAGAGCGAAGGGATCTGTAAGCTGAGAGATGTGGCATAACAGAACGCTCGGTATTGTGGGCACTGCTGCTCGGGGTATCACCAAGATTTGTGTAAGTAAATGGAGATGGAGGGAGAGAGTTGGAAGAGAGAGTGAAAGAGGCAGAAACGTGAAGAGTAAAAGAAAGAGCGAAGGAATCTGTAAGCTGAGAGATGTGGCATAACAGAACGCTCGCTAGTGCGGGCACTGCTGCTCGGGGTATCGGCGAGATTTGTGTAAGTAATTGGAGAGGGAGGGAGAGAGTTGGAAGAGAGAGTGAAAGAGGCAGAAACGTGGAGAGGAATAGAAAGAGAGAAGGGATCTGTAACCTGAGAGATGTGGCATAACAGAACGCTCGCTAGTGCGGGCACTGCTGGGGCACTGCTGCTCGGGGTATCGGCGAGATTTGTGTAAGTAATTGGAGAGGGAGGGAGAGAGTTGGAAGAGAGTGAAATTTGCAGAAACGTGGAGAGGAATAGAAAGAGCGAAGGGATCTGTAACCTGAGAGATGTGGCATAACAGAACGCTTGGTAGTGCGGGCACTGCTGCTTGGGGTATCTGCGAGATTTGTTTAAGTAAATGGAGAGGGGGGAGAGAGTTGGAGGAGAGAGTGAAAGAGGCAGAAACGTTGAGAGGAAAAGAAAAGAAAGAGCGAAGGTATCTGTAAGCTGAGAGATGTGGCATAACAGAACGCTCGGTATTGCGGGCACTGCTGCTCGGGGTATCGGCGCGATTTGTGTAAGTGGGTGACTGAAGCAGAGTGGGTGAATATATATGTCTGATGCTTGTGGATGTCTGATGCTTGCATGTCTGCTGGGGTGCAGGGTCAGTACAAGTCAAGCTCTAAGTTGGTGTGTGTCAGAACTGGTTGCCTCGGGGCCAACGAAGTCTGTTGCGAGCCGTGGGGGGCAGCCTTTGATGTGCGAGAGAGCTGCCGTGAAAGAAGTAAACAGCAGGCATGTAATTAGGGGGGAGGAGAAGTCGCGCTGGGGTGAATACCTGAGGCCAAACTGCACATGCGCATTAAGCTTGTATTTCACGGGCACTGCAAGGAATCGCCACGATTCCTTGCAAGTTGGTTAAAGACTGTTTACGCCCCAATAGTCTCGCAAGCTCGATGCGCATGCGCATCGACAGGCGAGACCTAAAAAGCCCAGGCGTCCTTCTATGAGGAAACAATCCTGCTAGCGGCCAACTCTCCTAGAGAGACTTTCCTCATCATAAAAAGACTCCTCAAAAGCCCACTCCCACTCCCACTAGTTGCCCCTGACACTTCAGGCACAGGTTGCGAAAACCAGGCTGTTTTTCAAAAATTCTAAATATTCTTAAACTGTCGCCCGAATCGACCTGGCAAGTGTGCACGCTGGTCAAGATCCCTCTCCCACTGGTCAACAGTTGGGGTTCCTTCCCCCTCTCCCCCAGGACATTCTCCAGACATTGATCTCCTCAGTAAAAAGTGGTTCGCCGAAGGATCCTGCACCCATTAACATCGTAAAAAAGGTAGCACCCATAATTGCTCCCACTTTTGCAGATGTTATTAATGCCTCCCTTAATGCAGGAGTAGTACCTCCTCTCTGGAAAGGGGCAATGGTCAAAACACTCCTGAAGAAGCCTCACCTTGATCTTGCGGATCTTGGCAACTATTGTCCCATCTCCCTTCTCCCGGGGAACGCTAAAATCACAGAAAAATATGTTAACCACATCCTCTCAAATTTTCTGGAATCCTTTAACCTGCTCCACACCTCCCAGACAGGTTTCCGGCCGCGGCAGAGCATGGAAACTGCCCTGTTAGCGGTTGTGGAAGAAACCAGGAGGATTTTGGATACATGAGGCTCTGCAGCCATTATATTTCTATACCTGAGTGCAGCATTCAATACGGTGAACCACCGTGTCCTGATCCACCGTCTCAGTAACATGGGAGTAACCGCGTCCGCACTGAGCTGGTTGCGCTCCTTCTTGGTAGGACGCTCCTTCCAGGTTTTTGAAGATGGCTTGAGCTCCAAACCCGGCCTCTTCCGGGAGGTGTGCCGCAGGGTTCATCATTGAGCCCCTCGCTTTTCAACGCTTATATGGCCTCTCTGGCTTCAATCATGGCCCCTTTTGGGATCCATATGGTCACCTACGCTGACGACACCCAACTGGTCGTAGCACTGAACCAAACCACACAATACCCGGTGACTCTGAAGGCGTGCCTAACTGAAGTCGTAAATTAGATGGGGGCATCCCAGTTGAAATCCAATGGGTAAAAGACAGAGAATATGATCCTGGGTAACTTCGCTTTTACGACTCTTAGAACCATCTGGCCAGCATGCATGGGCCCAGTTCCAGTGCCAAAAACGGAAATAAAGAGTCTGGGCGTCTGCCTGGACCAGAATATGACATTTAAGGCACAAGCTAGGAAGACGTCACAACTTGCTTCGGCCTGACCAGAATGGCCAAAAAGGTGCATCCACAGCTCCCCCCCCCAAGCCAAGAGAATTATGGTCCAGTCCCTTCTACTCTCAAGGCTGGACTACGGAAACACGCTCTACTTAGGGGCCCGATTTCAATAATTGACAAATTGCAAATTGTCCAAAACTGCGCAGCAAGACTACTCTCGCCAACATCTAAGATCATCTCCGCAAAACAGGCTCTACTCTCCCTGCACTGGCTGCCAGTGAAAGAACAAATTAGCTTCAAAACCCTCTGCTTCGTCCACAGATCCCTGCAGGGGGATGGGCCCTCCCCTAATCACAGCCATGATTCACCCCTATAAAGCAAGGAGGAAGCTGAGAAGAAATTCACTTAATTGACACCCCCAGAATTAAAAGGTCCAGAAGCGGCGGCAGACGTTTCTCTCTTAATGCCGGAAAGCTGCGGAACACACTGCCACTCCACCTTCGGAAGAGCCCAGCCATCCTGCCTTCCAAAAACAACTAAAAACCTTTCTGTACCCCTAATTTTCCTCCACCCGATCACTGGTCATGCCTAGCCCTGGGAGGCCTCCGGGTAGTCATGAACTTTACAAATGCCCTTTTCATTTCATTTCATTTCATGTATCATCAGCATTTGATTCAATTGACTGTCAAATACTACCACAAAGATTATATGTCGTATGTATCCAGTGCAATGTAATGAAATGGTTAAAATCCTACCTCTAGGATAGGTCCAGAACTGGCCCAATATCACAATTGAATTCCCAATCTATTCTATACAAATAGACATCTCACAGGAGTCTACAGTCTCGTCCTTTGTTTTTAATGTGTATGTAGCCACATTTCCTGCTAATTTGGAGTCATTCAATCTCACATGCTACAACCATGCTGATCATCTTAAAACTAGAGCACCCTTCCAAGTTTCAAGTTTATTTAAAATTGATTTAGACCTCCAACTGACATTTACAATTAAAATTTCTATCCCACAAATCCATATCAAATTATGATGCAATAAAAGGAAACTGGAGAAAATACGCACATATGATTACAAATACCATTAGACTATGTGAAAAAAGGTCTTTAAAAATGTGAACATCTTAAAACAGACTCTCTTATTTGGGGGTTGCAATAACAATGAAACAGTTCAGCATGCATTGTAGTAGTGACATTTTGTAGTCAAAGGTAATATTTATCACCTGCTCTCCTCATCCAATGCCGGGCAAATGTGAAAAACAAGGAATACATTTTCAATGTTTGCCTTACTTAGATTACAAATTGAAGTGCTCAATGAATCAAGTTCAAGTTTCCAATCTTTATTTCGGCCAATTGGCCATAAAAGATAAACAGTACAAATACATCACAGTAAATCAGTTCATAAAAGGATAAAAACCGTTGGAAAACATGTACAAAATACATTAAACTATGCATCTTAAAATTTTTTAAGAAAGGCCCAACGTTTTTAAAATACGGTTACGCGTATACCAAACCTTGATAAGAAATTTTGATAGTGCAAAAACTATTGGGGGAGAAACCTCAGATTTTAAAATCCTGTACATTGGTGCATATTCCCTGCAGCCCATGTTCCTTATCAATGGGAGGAGCCAGTATTTTCTAGCTGCCTTGTAAGCAGGGCAGAAGAAAGCCACGTGTAAATCGGTTTCCTCCATGGCATCACAGGCCGGGCACTGCTTTGTGGTAGAGCATGATGACCAAGTGCTTGTGAAGGACCGGAAGGGCAGCGTGCCGTATCTCCATTGGAGATACAACTTCCTAGCAAGAACAGGGTAGATAGGATCCAGTACCTTCTCGAACCTATAAATGTCCTTGCTCTGCAGAAACTCAGAGGACAAGGACCCTTCTGCCTGCATTGTTCGGGCCCTGGTTAGTTTATATTCGTAGTACAAACTAGCCAGTGACTTTTTTGAGATACTTAATGCGGCATTCGCCGGGTCCGTCCATAAATCAGGGAGCCCCAATTCCATACAGGTGGCTTGGATGTTTTTGACCCAGGGGATGTGGAGCGCTTTCGGATGGTTCAGTAATTCGGCCAATTCCGCTCTATATTCTGCAAGATCGTTACTGCTCCACAGCCTACGCCAGAAAGCTATAGGTCTCAGACTTATTTCATCCGCTAACGGTCGTAGGCCCAAATCCAGCCTCAGGGGGAGCAGCGGAGTACTGGGCGGAAGTGCGGCTATCCTTCTTATAAACTTGTTTTCCGTGAGTGACATAGTCCGACAGGGTGTATGCCCCCACAATTCCGCCCCATACATGATCGCACCCCTAGCCTGGGCTTTGTATATCTGAATAAGTGCCCCCAGTGGGCGGTATGTCGAACCGGTCATCAACCGGGCAATACCTCCAGTAGTTTGTATAAGTTTGAGGTTTGCCCTAGTTTGATGGGATCCCCAAGACATGGTTTCGTTAAGAGTCACACCAAGATATTCGAAGGTGGATACTCTCTCGAGTCGCACAGCTCCCAGTTTCGAATTCGGCCGCAATTTTTGGCTCGGATTCAGAACCATGAATTTAGTTTTTGCTGCGTTGATTTCTAGCCCTCTGTCGGTGCAGAAGGCCAGAAATGAATCAAGGATCCTCTGTATCCCCATAGGGGTTTTGGATAGCAGCAGGGTGTCATCCGCAAACATAATTGCGGGCACCCTGCTGCCATTCAGTTTGGGAGCATCGGTATAGTCGGTGGCATTTAGATGGGCGATTACCCCATTGACGAAGAGGCAAAACAGGGTCGGTGCCAACACACAACCCTGTCTTACCCCGCGGCCGACGGGGAATCTGTCCGTCAGTTCCCCCGAACGGCCACACCTCACTCGGGCATAATTGTTTTGATGGAGCCTCTGCAGGATTTGTAGGATGTCCGGGGGAACGCCCATCTCCGCCAGGACGCTCCACAGTTTCCCCCTAGGCACCAAGTCGAAGGCGGCTCGTAAGTCCACAAAAATTGTGTACAGACTGCCGCCCTCGAATTTAGCTGCCCTCCAATAAATAAGGTTCAATCTAAAAACCTGATCCACTGTGGATACCCCCCTCCTAAAACCCGCCTGAAAGGGGCTAAGGGCACCCACCTCCTCCATCCAATCCTGGAGCCGATTCAGCAAGACCCTGCCAAACAGTTTTTGAGCCACGTCTATTAAACTGATGGGTCTGTAGTTGGCTGGGAGCAGAGGCGAGCCCTTTTTAAAGATGGGGACCACCTCTGCCCCCAGCCAAGTGCTAGGGATTTCCATACCGCATATGACTCCATTAAAGAGGGCAGTAAGGTAAGGCGCCCAAACAATGGGCTCTTGTTTAAACATATCTCCAGGTAGGCCATCCAGTCCCGGCGCCTTTCCAGAAGCCAAGCCTGAGATGGCAGCATTGACTTCACCCAGCGTTATGGGCTCGCCCTCATATCTCTGCCAGCACACCTCCGTAACTGCAGTAGATTCTCCCGGTTCAGAGCTATATAAGGCCTGGAAGTGTGCCTGCCACACCCCTGGAGCGATGTTAGGCTCCAGTGCCGAATGTAGGTTCCCTGACCCCCCGCTCACTAACCTCCAAAACACACGCTGGTTCTGGATCGCTAGGGCCTTTGTGAGTTCTTCCCACTGGTTTTCCTCCCATTCAGCCCTAGCATGGGCAACAAGCTTTTTGTAGGCTTTCCTACTATATTTTAGCCTATCCCCCCCTAGCCCCTCCTTGATTAGTCTGAGGAGTTCTGCTTTTGCCCTTCTGCAAGCTGCATTATACCATAGAGTTTTGCCTTGTTGCACCTCTCTAGGCTTTTGTGAGCTGGAGGAGAGATAAGGGGCCGCTACATTTATAAGGTCCTCATGGGCCCTATACAGTTTGGCCTGAGAATCTTTATTATTTGCCTCGGAATCCAGCCCCCCCACAATTTCCAAGATGGGAGTTATCCCATCATAGAGCAGGGGGAGTTTGTTCTTACTTGCAACCAAGTGCTCCCATCTAATTCTTCTCCTGGTGTTATCCAGGAGAAGAGCAGGTTTGTTCCCTTCCGCGTTAATCGCGGATGATTGGGGGCAAGGATGGATAAGGTCAAGCTCTAGCGGGTTGTGGTCACTCTCCGCCCTCTCCCTCACACTGAAGTCCTGTATAGCCGGCCACTTCACTATTTGAGCCATGACATAATCCAGGCGAGATTCCCTTCCAAGTTTATTGTAAGTAGTTTTACTGGGTATATCCGAGATCAATCGCCCATTACAGGCTCGTATTCCAAACTTAAGGGTAAGGGCTGTAATTTGTAATGCTAATGGGGTCCAAGCCTTCGGTGGGGGCGCTTCCACTGGGGGCACTGCCCATCTGGCCTCTTCTTCCGCGGGGAACCCCTCAAAAAGACCGGGTAGTGGCTCAAAATGGGAATTAAAATCCCCTCCCACCATATAGAATGAATCATTCGGTAATTCAGATAAATAATTTGAGAGTTCCTCTATGGTCTGCGATTCCCTTGCAATTCCCACTGGCCTAGAATAGATGTTAATGCAAACAAGTTTCACTTGGTTAGGCCAGGACAATGAGACCGCGAGAATGTCTTCAGAGTTGGTCAACAGCCGAGTTGCCACACAGCCCAGATGGGATGCAACCCAAGTCGTGAGCCCCCCCGATGGGCGACCTTTGCCTTCCCACCTAGCTGGAATGAAGAATGACATGTATCCCTGATGACCATAGTCCTCTCTGGCCCAGGTTTCCTGGAACATGCATACGTCCCCAGTCTCAATGTAATTTGCCCATTCCGGGTCACCCAATTTATTAGCCAGCCTGGCAACGTTCCAACATATTAACCTCAAATGGTCAGGTGTATTGGTTGCCTTGCCAGCAAGGTTAGAGGAAGTAGTTTCTGACTCCGTTTCATTCAGGAAACCTGGCACGTTGTCATCGATAAGGGCAGGTGGATCAAGAGGTCTGCAAGATGCGTTGTCCACAAGCACTGGGTCATTCAGTGTGCCAGATGCATACTCAGCACTGTGTACAGATACATCCAAAAGTCCCGTGGAGCCATTACCCAGGGTCGCTGTATCCTTTGATGATCCAGGGTTATTGCCAACAGTTGGAATTGATGGCTCATGGAATGAGCCAAAACCGTTATCCCAGGGCACTGAGTTGTATGCAGAGAGTCAATCAACCCCATCCAAGCTATTCAAGCAGTTGAAACGGTTGAAGTGGAAATAGGGTGTATCCGGCAGTTGGTAATTTGGGCGTTGTACAGGATCCTTGGGTCTGCGCCTGTGTTCCACCCTTGTCCATTCGTCATGCAATTGAGCATTATGCATGCGAATTGGAGGGAAGAAAAAGGCTACAGGAAGGGTCTGAATAGTTGAATCCAGTGATCGATTTACGCCTTGACAGATATGGAGGACAGTGCCCGGATCTTTGAACGATACCAGAATACAATCCCCTATTATAGTTTTTCTGGACCTCCCTAACCAAGGGACCCTTCTAACCATAATAATCTCGTTGTTAAAACGTGATGGTAGGGGTCGATTCCAATTTAGCCATTTGATAACCTTTTTCTTTAGGGATTGATAGTCTTCATGTTCTCCTGCTCTTAGATGAGGGGCACCTGCTAGTACCACCGTTATACTATTAGTTTCTGGCGGGAGATCTGGTCTCCGTGGTCTTGAAGGTGGCTGGCCCGGGGAGTATGCAGGAACTCCACCGGCTTCTTGGTGGCCATCATTGATCCCCATCTGGGAGCTTTGAGGGACAGCAACTGCTGATTGTAGGGGCCTGCGGGGTTCGATGTTACACGGTATCTTTGTTGGAATAGCCATTAAGGGCTGCAAAGGGGGGGCAATGGCCAAGCTCTCAGGGTGGACTATGCTGCCACCCTGGGATGCTCCTCGGTTAGGAGGATTTCCTGCGGTGGGTTGCTTACTCACTAGGGTAGTTAGTGTAGTGAGGGATGTCTCTAGTAGAGTGAGCCTAGACTCTACTTTGATTAGGCTGTCTTTAATTGGCTGGAGAAGGGAGCGGAATAAAGATTCTATACTCCCTAGAGAAATGGGCGGGGAATTTATAGTAGAAATGTTAACCTTTGGGTCGTTGGTAGTGCAAGCTGTATTCGAGGTTGGAACCTTAGGGGGTGCAACAGTAGGCACATGCTGATTATCCTTCCCAAATTGGAAGACATTTAGATTTTTTTTCACAAAATCTAGATGGGAAAGTTTAGGTTTCCCCCGTCCCCCCAATGACTTCCTACAGCGTTTGCTTGGAGGGGGCCTATGCACCTCTACCACAACACTTTGTTTTTGCTTGCTCTTCTTATTTGTGCTCAAAGCGGGAGTCTGCGTAACCAGATTGACAGAAGTAGGACAAACCGTGGGGGGAGTTGTGTCTATGATCATTGTGGACGCCATACCCGGGGTACCTGGTGTTTCCTGAAGTAGAAGAGGGAAGTCCTCCAGGGTGGGGGGGTTTAAGCTATTTAAGAGCGTACCTTCCTCTTGAGAGGTAGGATACGGGATGATCTCTGTTAGGGATCGGCTCTTTATAGATTCAATTGAGTGCCGTCGCTCCACCCTGCGTCTCTCTAAGGAGTTTTCTTTGGTCCCATCACCTTTGGCAGATTTAAAATAGGTGTCCAGCGTCCCTGTGTTGCTACCTCCCTCCCTTAATGGGGTTTCAGATGGTGCCGGCGAGGGCATCACCTAGGGCAGAATAAAATTGGCGAGTAGAAGTTAGAGAGATGGCCCTGCCCGGCCTCCTTCGGCCCCTGACGGCCACAGACGGTCCCGCCCTTGTCCCGGGCTTAACCCGGGCGCTCCCGCGCGCTCCCGCGCAGCGTTGTTCACAGATTTTTATGGCTATGGGTCGGGGTTGAGCTGGGCGGGGCGGTCAGGGAGAGCGTGCCAGGTGACTTGGCCGTAGGATTACCGGGACTCCTGGGAAAGCGAGTCCCGGCTCCTGCGCTCGCAGCCCTGTCTCTCGCACACACGCCCAGCTAGTGCCTGCAGCTCCTGTGGTTCCTTGGACGACAGAGGCGAAGCGGGACCCGCGGAGCGGGTTCCGCAAGTTGTGATGATGTCCTCCCGCTGAAAACGGCAGCTGGCCAAAGGTAAAGTCAGCGTCCCCACAGGGAATTGAAGGCGGGGTCTTTTTGAAGGTGATGAGCCGGGCGGGGCGGTCAGGGAGAGCGTGCCAGGTGACTTGGCCGTAGGATTACCGGGACTCCTGGGAAAGCGAGTCCCGGCTCCTGCGCTCGCAGCCCTGTCTCTCGCACACACGCCCAGCTAGTGCCTGCAGCTCCTGTGGTTCCTTGGACGACAGAGGTGAAGCGGGACCCGCGGAGCGGGTTCCGCAAGTTGTGATGATGTCCTCCCGCTGAAAACGGCAGCTGGCCAAAGGTAAAGTCAGCGTCCCCACAGGGAATTGAAGGCGGGGTCTTTTTGAAGGTGATGAGCCGGGCGGGGCGGTCAGGGAGAGCGTGCCAGGTGACTTGGCCGTAGGATTACCGGGACTCCTGGGAAAGCGAGTCCCGGCTCCTGCGCTCGCAGCCCTGTCTCTCGCACACACGCCCAGCTAGTGCCTGCAGCTCCTGTGGTTCCTTGGACGACAGAGGCGAAGCGGGACCCGCGGAGCGGGTTCCGCAAGTTGTGATGATGTCCTCCCGCTGAAAACGGCAGCTGGCCAAAGGTAAAGTCAGCGTCAATGAATCACTTTCCCACTTCCCTATCAAGAAGCAGAGAGACAAATTAACTAATCTAAAAATCAGTTTACATTGTCTTACATTATGATCATTAGCAAATGGTTGTGCAATACCAGTTAACAGATTAGCAGCTTCCATTTGATATAACTTGAGCTTCCCACAGTATTCCATACGCTGTTTTACACCACCATAGCCAGTGCCCCTATAAGAGAGGTAGGAAATATTCAGTGAGCCACTTATTGATGGATTATGTATTCTTTATTGAGGCAAGGAAAAAGGTACTTCAGCCTGTGTTTATAAAATACGGCATTCAATCTCAGGAAATGGGGCTGGAGTTGATTCATAGTCTCAGATTGCGAGAGGTAGCTATTACTATCGGTCAATATGTGTGTAAAATCCCAAAGACACTGATGGTACTACCTTCCCCTTAGTGTATAAGATCTAGGTTGCTTTGGGTGTGTTTATATTTAGTAAGGTGATGCCAAGGGCAATGAGAGGATCTCCAAATAGAAAGGTTGTGATAAGCTGCTATGCATATTGCACTTTATAATCCTGATTGGGGTAAAATGTATTGTTACTATTAGTCAAATGCATATTGCAATTTAAAATGCTGATTGGGGCAGAATAAATTGTTTTGTTATTGGTCAAACTCCTATTATTTTTATTGAAATGTTTTAAACAAATGATAGTCTGCTCTGTGAATTATATTGGGTCTGGGAATGGAGAAATTTGAATGTTTATATGGTTGTAATTGCTTAATTTATAAGTATGCGTGGCTGAATCATGCATTGTTGTTTTAAGTTACTAACATTGTCTAATTTTAGGAATTGGAAATGTGTGTAATATTGCTATAAGAATATATTTATTGGAAATAAAGTATTTCTGAATTTGAATCTGTTTTACACTCAACTGAATAATCTCTGTTTTCATAAATAAGCGTAAGTGCACGGGAGCCCATTTTTTTCAGAAGATCAGTACTATATTTAAAAACTATCAAGAGCTATTTTATGATTCTTGTGGGTGAATCATTAAATCACTCAAAGCAGAGCCCTAAATTACATTTTGGGGGCATGGAATAGCTTATATCCCCGACAAATAATGTTGCCAATGACTGAACAAATGTACTGTAGAAACCAAAGTCCAACCCAAGAAGTTGTACTGGAATAGCATTACTTAAAGAACAAAATCTTCAGAGATATATTGTATGGGCCAGAGCCTTTCTCTCTATTTGCAATGTGTGAGCGTGATTACCTAGATGGCTAATTAGTGCCCTTCCTAGGTAGGTGTTACTTTTCACTACTTTACATTTTTCTTTTCCAAGAACCAGGATAATGAAAGCTCTCTTATTTCAAATTAATGCTAAAGGTCTTTGTATGGGAAATATTTATCTTCAAAAAAAGATTTTAGTCAAAATAGTTTAATTCAACCAAATTTCTAGGGAGACCTATTGGGGTTAGGTACTAAGATAAAACCACATCAATTGCATACATCAAAATATGCACAGGTCTTAAGACGATTTTTGGTGGAAAATGTTCTTTATTCATAAAATAGTGCGGTAAGTTGGCCAAATACAGAGACAAAAAATTGGTGCCGAAAGACAACCTTGTTTCAAACCATTTTTTATTAATAGTCATGGAAAGACCTTTGGATCCCCCTAATAAAACTCTGCAACATGTACATGAGTGAAGTGCAACAATCAACCTTAATAGAGCAGAAGGGATTCCTATTTGCTGTAATTTCTGCCACAGGGATCGCCAATCTACTCTATGAAAAGCAGTTGAAAAGTCAATAAATGCTGGCTATAAAACTTGGAGCCAGAGGTACAAAGCATTTTTGAGGTCTCAAACCGCCTGATTCACAAAATTGGGCCGTTAGCGATAGCAAAGATGCATTTTTGTATGTCCAAACACCAGATTTGGTATTTTGCACAGGTGTGTTTATGGCATCCCTTCCAAATACCGAAATGTGGTGGTATGTATTAATATGTTGTGACTGAATTCCAATTGCAAAACATTAATATTTTACCTCCTCCTCAAAGTAGGTGGTAAGCAATTTGCAAATGGAAGGGGTCACCAAGGGAACCCTTCCTCTTTGTATATACTGATGAAAATATTTTTTAAGGGTAGGCGGCAGTTCTGTGGATAACTACGTACTCTAAAAAAATGGAACTTCCTGTTTTATTTTTTTATTTTTAAACACATTAGTTTTCTTTAAGGAAAATGGGTTAAATTTATAACAAAAAAAGAATGCTTTATTTAAAAGCAATAATGGACACGGTGGACTGTGGACCCCAGCAGGCCACCATTTCTGTGACTTCTGTCATTCCTAATGAGTTGCAAACTGCAACCTATCAAATTAATATTCATGGTAGTTTGATATGGGACCCACTAGGAATCGCTCATTTAAAATTAAAAGTTTCATACATTAGTAATAGCGATTTTCCTGATTGCGGTTCAGGGAAAATCACATTTTGGAAATCGCTATTTCCAGTGTTAGTACATCTGGCCCCAAATTCTTTCCAACCACATATCTACCAATAAAAGTCTGAATTACTGCAATGTTATCTGTGACATATCTATTTGAATGAAAGCCTGATTGTTCCAAAGGAACAATACTCCTCGTATGCTCACTCTTTCAGATGTTAAAAGAGGCTTTGAGCAAAAACGCTTGCAATTGCATCTAAGAGAGCGATTTGCCTATAATTCCCTCGATTTGTCTCGCACTCTTTTTAATGTAGGGGCATGATGACACTACAACGCCATGATTGTGGGATATTTCCGGTTTCATAACAATGTAAAAACAGGGGGGCAGGCTTTTTTGACCCATAAATTCACATTCCCTTTCAAGTCCATTTCTGGGATTTCGTCGGGGCTCATTGCTGCCGACTGTCTTGTTTTTTTAATACAGCCGGCAATTTCACTCTTCCTTAGTGCAGAAGTATTTGAGGAAGGCAAAGGCTCAACATAGACTATACTGGTATCTGAATTCGCCTTATAAAGTTGGACAATATAATTGATCTACATCTGTAAAGGGATCTGATTTATATTGATTTTTGATCCTCAGCTAATGGTAACAAATCGCTAAAAAGCTCTTTATTGTTTTCTGTGTGGCACTAATTAAGTCATGCCAAATCGGATGTAGTTGATTTTTTGTGTGTGCATTGTGCAGTGTTTTTTCTTTTCTTTTCTTTAGAGTGTTAATTACCTTCACTCCTTCTGAAGAGAACCGTTTATTTCTATAGGTAATTTTGCCTTGAATCCATCCTTAGATAATCTTTTAGAACATGCCAGTGATTATCTTTTTCTTTCACCTGTTGTACCACATCTTTACAATAGTTTTCAAACACCGATTGGATCCGAGGATAATATGTTTGGGGGACCTGAATGAAAATTCTACACCATTTAATTGAGGAATACAATATTTCTCAGTTTCCAGTGTATTCTTGCATTATTTATTTGCTCAGATTGACCAGTATAAATTTTCAAAAAACAATGAATCATATTTCTAAGGGCTGTTTCCAAGGTGGTGCCCATCCTCGCATAATTACTACATGAAGTATAAAATATATTTAGTTCGGACACAAATTTAAATATGCTATATGGTGTAATGAAATAGTCGATTAATGAGGATTAAGAGGAGCTAAATCTAGTCATATTTGCTGGAATATCAGGGTCAGTTCTTCCATTTAAGATCACTGCACCAATTGAATGTATCTCTTTTAATAAAATGATTCCACGCTTATTGTCTTGATATTTATCAGAAGCACAGGTTCAGGAATATTCCAACTTGAAAAGGCCTGCAACGCTGAGTAAGAAATGATTGCATTAAAATCTCCGGCTAACAAAACCTCGGATTGCTTTTTCCCTCTCGATTATATTAGTCTGTGGACTGTGCCAGTCATGTCTCTGGACTCCGTTTCAGATGACGGCTCTGTCTCAGATGTGTAACCTGGTGTGCTGCTATACGTACCGGCAAGTGGTTGGAGACACACGGGTGGCAGCAGGTGAGCAGTGTGGCCTGGGTGCGCAGGGTTGGCTCTCTCTCCCTCTCCCTCTCTTCTTCTCTCTCTCTCCCACGCTCTTCTACTCTCTCTCTCCCACTCTCTTCTTCTCTCTCTCTCCCCCTCTCTTCTTCTCTCTCCCCCTCTCTTCTTCTCTCTCTCTCCCGCTCTCTTCTTCTCTCTCTCTCCCCCTCTCTTCTTCTCTCTCTCTCCCCCGGTCTTCTTCTCTCTCTCTCTCTCCCCCTCTCTTCTTCTCTCTCTCTCCCCTCTCTTCTTCTCTCTCTCTCCCCCTCTCTTCTTCTCTCTCTCCCCCGGTCTTCTTCTCTCTCTCTCCCCCTCTCTTCTTCTCTCTCTCTCCCCCGCTCTTCTTCTCTCTCCGTTCCCCTCTCTTCTTCTCTCTCTCTCTCCCGCTCTTCTTCTCTCTATCTCTCTTGCGCCCCTCTCTTCTTCTCTCTCCCTCTCTCCCTCTCTTCTTCTCCATCTGTCTCTCCCCCTCTCTTCTTCTCTCTCCCTCCTTCGCTCTCTCTCTCTCTGTCCTTTGATGTGCGCAGGACCCACCTTCTCATCATGTTTTTTGTCTTGCAGGCTGTGACCTACGGATTGTGTTGAGAGGAGCCGCCATGTGTCTTCATTTAATCTCTGTGTTGTTTCAATAAAGTTTCATTGTTTGCTTCGAAAGTGAATGTGTGATGCTCATTTCTGTGACAACACACGCATGTCACCAGTTGTGTTTGTGCGACATCTGGTAGATTATTTCGTACATGTTTAGGTGTAGCTGATGTGGTATGTCTGTGCCTGGGAGGGGCCGGGGGGGGGGGTCCTGGTGGTGGCGGTGGGTGTTGTGGCCTCCTTGGGTGTCTGGCCTGCATACTCAGTTGCTCCATGGCATCTGTTGCTCCTCCGATGACGCCCTGGGTTGGGCTCCCTATTGTGGTGCAGGCTGCCGTCCGACTTTACACCAGGTCAGAGCAGGTGTACATTTCCTGCTGCTAACACCTCTTATCGCTTGTTTTGTGTTCTTATCCCCGACCTGGCTGGTCGTTGGGAATGTTGAGGTGTGGTGTTGTATGCATGTAAGAAATTTGTAAAGCGCAAGAATCACCCCCACATGGGTATCTCTGCGCTAACAACGAAAACAGGACTGGCTGGCATAGTTTCCATGCCTTAGGCCTTGAATAGTCCAGTCTACAGGAGTTTTCTGAAGCGTGCGAAGCTGGAGCATTTAAGTAGCTCCTTATGGTAGGGATTTCCAGTATTTTGGGGCCAAGTAGGCGACCGTTTTACCTCCATTTTGATTTTTCTTAAAACATGGGACCGCTAGCAGTCCTTTAGTTTCTGATCTAAGACACCGGTTTGGGCGATACAGTTTGAACTATTCTGCCATATAACTAGGGAATTTGTCAAAAACAGCTTTATGGGCAAAGCAGCAGAGCTTAAACTTTATTCTCAGGCGAATGGGAAGCCAGTGAAGGGACTTTAATAGTGGCCCAGAGGAGGTATGAAGAGGTTTATTAAGGACTAAACGTGCAGCAACATTTTGTACAATCTGTAATCTGCTAAGAAGGGCCTCATTCGCAGAGGTCAATAGGGCATTACAATAATCAAGGCGACCTATAATCAGAGCCTGAATTAGGGTTTGACGTATTGAAAGGGGCAGCCAAATGAACACTCCGCGCAAAAGGCTCAGGGTGCGATAACAGGTCCCAGCAGTGGTCATTATCTGGTCTTTCATTGATAGCTGTGCATCCAACTGGACTCCTAGATTTTTTGCCACCAAGGTAGGAGAGGGGGCGGGCCTAGTGTCGTCGGCCACCAAGCAGGTGACCAGGAAGTAAGCGCAGGACCAAACAGCAAGATTTCGGTTTTGGCCGCATTTAACTGCAAGAAATGATCAGTCATCCAATCTGCTATGGCAGACATGCCTTTAGCAAAACGCTGATCAACTGATTCCATATCCTCATCAAAGGATAGGAGTAATTGAGTGTCATCTGCGTAAGAGAGAGGCATGAAGCCATATTTTCGGAGGACTTTAGCAAGTGGGGCCACATAGACATTGAAATGGTAGGGCTCAAGCAAGAGCCCTGGGGCACCCCCTTGCTTAGCTTCACAGTACGTGATCGGAGAGGGCCTAGATTGGCAGTTTACATGCGCTGATCAAGAAAACTAGCAATCGTTTTAAGCGCCAGCTCCTGCAGACCGGTCTCTCTCAGACAGAGTATCAGTTTCTGATGAGAGACCGTGTCAAAGGCTGCAGGTAGGTCCAACAGGACCAGCATCACTCCTTTATTGTCATCTAAGGCCATTTTGATATAGTCCGTAACCCCAATAAGGGTTGTCTCCGTGGAGTAGTTAGATCTAAATCCAGACTGTGATGGGTCAAGGATGCCGTTACTCTCAAAGTAATCCATTAACTGCGTGTTAACATGGCTCTCCTCCATCTTACCCATTAAAGGAAGAAGCAAAATGGGTCGATAGTTGGAGAGCACTTCAGCAGACACCTGATCTTTTTTCTTAATGGGTATTACTTGAGCGGCCTTCCAGTCTGAAGACACAATGCCTTTATATAGCGATGAGTTTAAGATCTCAGCAATAGGGGCGGCCAGAGATGAGGCTAAATGGGCAAACTTATGTGCAGGCATAATATCCAAGTGAGATCCAGATTTCGCCTTTTTTAGCATGGCTTCCACTTGTGGAATATCAATATGTTTAAACTGTTTTAAACCATCTCCTGAGTCCAGTCTCAGTATCAATTTGGAATTGACAAATAGACCCTGATCAATTTTTTGAGTAAATTGTTTGTAGATCAGAATAATTTTATCTTCAAAATATGTGGCTTGATTATCACATAGACCCTGCGAAGGGGTGTTCAATTGTATACATGCAGTAGGATGGGTAAGGGGTTTAGGAATTTTGATGAATTGCCTGCCTGGCCAAGTTTGATTATAACATGGTCTTTACGTGCCTTTTTTAGGTTCTTATGATAGCTAGTAAGGGACAGTTTGAATTTTAATTTATCTGTCTCCACCTGGGATTTGTGCCATGATTTTTCTAAATACTTACACCTGAATTTTTCACTGCGTAAAACATCAGTGTACCATTCTTCACTTTTTTTTCCCTAATGTTGCCGAGCTGGTATGACATGTATCTATCACCTCACTCAAGGATGCATTAAAAATCTTCAGTTCTGTGGAGCTATCCATGAACTTGTTAAAAACAGAGGGAATGTAAATTTTTTCAAAAGATTCAGATGGGACCTGTGCCAACGTCATTGAGGATTTTTTGCAGAACATTCCATCGATAGGGGTCTGCAATTGCTCTGGATTGTAAATGGGATCACAGAATGATCAGACCATATTATTGGATAGGCAGGATCGGCCATAATATGAGGGTATGTGGAAAGTATGATGTCTAGTGTATGACCCGCTGAGTGTGTAGGCACAGAATTAATTTTATTTAGACCTAAAGTGGCCATATCAGCTAGAAAACTCGACGCCTCTGAGTTTTTCTTATCCTCACTGTGGACGTTAACATCTCCAAGTAGCAAGAATTGCATAGATTTAATTATGTGAGTGCTAATTTTTTCCATTATTTTTAAATTAAAATCTTTTAATGGCCCCGGGGGCAGTAAACAAGAGCGCCTTTTATGGTTTCTTGAGGCGAAACCTCAATTTTAAATATGCACATTTCCATTGTGTTATCATGGAAGGAATCAATCATTGTGACTTTTATTGCCTCTTTGTATATGATTGCAACCCCTTCCCCCACTTTTCCTACTCTATCCAACCTAAGGATACGGTAGTGTTGTGGGAGGGTAAGGGCAATATCAGGCATGGAGCTAGATTTAAGCCATGTTTTGGTCACAAAGCCAAGATCAGGAGAAACCGAACTCAGCAGATCCCAGAGTTCGGTTGTGTGATTAGGTAACAACCGCACATTTGCCAGAAACCCTTTCCAGGAGCAAGCCTGTACTAAAGGGTATGGCCCTACAAAACGATTGGCAGTTGGACTCCTCTCTATCAAATTTTTCCTACTGGCAATGTTGCCTTCTATATCCGACAGAGTAACAGTACAAGAAAAATGGCAACGTGGGCAAGAAAAAGGGCCTTCCAAGTGCGCAACATTATGAGCAAGGGGGCCGAGTGCTAAGCCTTGTCTCACCTGAAGAAGTTGAGTAAATGTAAAGGTGAGCCTAGGAACAACATCGACTGGCACACCGGCAGAGTTTCTGGCTCCTGGCGCCGTCCAGGCGCTAACAGGCGCAGACGGGCTTGCCTTAGGTGTGCCTACGGCGCCAGCGGTGCACTCGCTCCGTGCGTCCGCTGCGCGGCCGTGCAAACATGATTTTAAATACCATGCCAGAAGTGTCAAGCCAAAGGGAGGAGCCGCGTCCCTCCACACAATCGGCACCAAAAGCCGTGGTGGACCAGGGAGCGGTCTTAAGTAAAGTGCGAGTGCGAGGTGAGGTTTTTTAAAAGGAAGTTTCTACGAGCCAACACAGTAAAGGAGGAATTAACAGCACACATTTTAAAATCACCGTAAAAATTATCAAATCATTTCACTAAGCTTTCTGGCGCACTATCATCTATTGCTGCGCGGCTGTGTAAGCATGAGTTTACAAGTATACACATTACATTACATTACATTACATTACATTACATAAATACCTTGCCGGAAGTGTCAAGCCAGGGGGAGGAGCCGCGTCCCTCCACACAATCGGCACCAAATGCCGTGGTGGACCGGGAGCGGTCTTAAGTAAAGTGCGAGTGCGAGGTGAGGTTTTTTAAAAGACAGTTTCTATGAGCCAACACAGTAAAGTAGGAATTAACAGCACACTTTCTAAAATCACCGTTAAAATTATCAAAGCATTTCACTAAGCCTGTCGGCGTGCTATCATCTATAGCAGCTTTTTGCGCGGGAATACCTACTCTGCATCTCATTAGCGATAGTTGCGGGGGTCTTATATGGCGATGTTTTTTGCAGCTGCTATCGCGGGAAAACTGGTGCTGTGGGCTGTTAGCACCTGCTTGTGAATGGTGGGGTAAATTTATCACGACTTGGCTGCGATAAAGTGCTGATTCGTCGATAGCTCCTTGTGAATATGCCCTTAAGTTGCGATTCTCACTAGGGAGGGTTCTATCTTTAGTAGTTATATATCTGCCCTCTGCGCTGATTTGAACCATCACTGAACGAGCCATGGTTTTAAGTGTGAGAGCGATCACCAACATTGTCCATTACTGATATTTTAGTGTCATGGTTAAATGGATATGTCTTGGCATAGTGAACTAGATTAGCCGGAGAAAAACGTGATAAAGAATCAACGAAAAGTACATCAAAACCTTTTCCTCCTGAAAAAATAAATCTCCACTACCCAGAATTATATACAACAATCTTCTAAATACAAGACTTCTGGACTCTGTGACTGTCTAATATCTGTCAAGCAATTGCTGCTGAGGAACCTATAAAAACATAACTCCTCAAAAATTTAAAAACTTATCTGTGGGTTCTGGCAAATCACAAGGTGTTATCCTCCTTGCCTCTTGCTAAGACTCTCACTTGAATCCCAAATAAACAAAGTGACAAGGACAGTTTTATGTACAGTGACACATCTTCTCCTGCCTAGATCTTTCTGACAGGATTTAAGCATATCTGTACATAGCAATATCCCGCCTGAATGATTGAAATAGACTCTGCACTTTTCTCTTCAGTGGTGTAAAAAAACTTCAGGGGGTCCACCTGCAAGGTATATGGAGGGGGCCCCCTCCGGACTAAATCAGGAGCTCTCAGGGCAGGCTACTGTGCTCAGGGGGCCTCCTGGAGCTCGGGCCCCGACTGCTGGTTACGCCACTCGGTCTCTTGAAAAAACGAAGACCCTCAAGTACTGTGCTTTTTTATGGGCAGTAAGACTTCAATTCATAAAATTGGAGCCTTTCCGACCATGAAATTGCATTTTTGAATTCACCAAACCCACTTTGTAATTCGGTAAGATGTTATGGAATCTTAACGAATAGCAATTTGTGCTTAGGAATAGATACAGAATCAGGGTTTTTAAGGAGCATGTTAAGGGCATCACTTCCAGATACCCGTTCATTTAGGGATGTATCCATTTTTTGCTGCCAAAACCCAGTCGCAAAACATTAAGGGCCAGATGTAGGTAGCCAAATACCGGTCGGTAACAGCCGAAATTCGGTAATTTCGGCCGTTACCGACCGGTATTTGGAATTTGAGATGTAGGTGCCAAAATTTTCCCGAATCGGTAAATAAGAGTCGGTATCATTCTGAATCGGTATTTTCCGATTCCACATCTACCGAGTTCTTATATACCGAATCGGTAAATAAGAAATAGTAAAAATGGCCCATCGAGATGTAGGAAAGTAAAAAAATACAGAATTTCTCGAAATTCGGTATTTAAGAGTCGGTATTTACCATGGATTGAAAGCAGGTGGTAACCAGGTGCAGGCTATAAAAAAGCCCCCAAAATGCCACCGTTTTGCAAGAATGGCGGCATTCTACGTGATTGCAAGGCGGCTACAGCTACAGGCAGCAGGAGAGAGGGTTTGGAGAAGGGAGGAGCAGGTATACAGGCAGAGGATCACCCTATTCCAACTGACTGAGCCAGAGATACTTCAGAGGTACAGGCTACACCCCAGAACCATCCTGGACTTGATTAGGGACCTCCACCCATACCTGGAACACCCAATCCCCAGGGCCCACGCCATCCCAACCCATGTGCAGGTGCTGTGTAGCCTACACCTGCTTGCCTCTGGGAGCTACCAGAGTGTGATTGCTGCAGTTGTTGGTGTGTCCCAGAGCTACCTGTCACGTTTTTTTCGCAAGTTCCTGGAGGCCATGACGCAGAGAATGGAACATTACATCCGGTTACCTGACACACCTGCGGAACTTGCAAAAACAAAAACTGATTTCTATCAACTGGCACACTTCCCTCAATATCCCGGTAGCACCCACGACTCCTACATTTTCCAGAACAGTGAGATATACACACGGCTTGTTGCTGGAGAGTTTGGGGACGGATATCTGCTAGGTAAACAACTGTGATACACTCTGATAGTTATGGCAGATGTATGTGTAATGCGTATGTAACTAATGAAACTCTCTTTACCATCTAGGTGATAGTGCATATGCCCTGCGTCCCTTTGTGCTCACACCCTACCTCAATCCAACTACCAGGAGTGAGAGGCGTTATAATGTGGCTCACAGGTCTACTCGCAACGTTGTGGAGCGAACATTTGGACGCCTCAAGAGCAGATTCCGTTGCCTCCACAAGAGTGGAGGTGCCCGGCAGTACACCCCCATCCTGTGTTGTAAGACAATAGCTACCTGTGCCATGTTGCACAATCTTGTCACCAAAGATGGCACAGAGGTGGAGGTAACACATCACGAGGACATTGATGATGATCAAGAACAGGCAGAGCCCCAAGTAACAGGAGCAGCAGCAACAGATGGTAGATTGAGACGGGCAGAGATCACACGTTGATATTACTAGGTAATGAATGAGACACAGACAGGTGTAGTATGTGAAGTATGTAGTTTAATTTTCATTACATCATGCAAGTGTTCAAATGCCATTGTCCAACAATGTCTGTGTCCATGACTGCGTGCTCACAGTTACCCTCACTGTGACCAGTCCTGTGGGGTGTGGGCAATCCTTAACGTTTTCGGGCACGCACTACAGTGCGGGATGCACGAGGCTGGGTATCCACACTTTGGGTGGTGGCTGGGTCAGAAATGTTGTGCCTGACGCTCCTACGTTTCTCAGGTACAGGTGTGCTGGAGCCACTCCTGCTGGTGGATCCTTCTGTGTCTTCCACACCTGTGTCACCAGCAGTGCCTGTTTGGTTAGTGAGCATCTGCTCCATCGCAGAGGTGACTCCCCCATGCCCCTTGATAAGTCTGTGCAGCAGTGCACTAATGCATCCTGCATTGCAATTGAACGCCTGCACAGCAGTGGCGTTGCTGTGGCAAAGCGTTCCAGGGCCTTAGACCGCTGTCGCATACACTGGCGCTCTCTACGACGCTCTAAGTGGTCTCTGTCCAACTTGTCAGACAGAACACCCATGTACTGTGAGATGTCTGACATCCCCTTAGCATTTGCCTCCATGCTCCCAGCAATGTTGCCTATTCCATGGTCAATGAGTGACAGTTGTAATTCATGCTGCGGACTTGCCTGTGCACTGCCAACATTGCCTTCGCCTGCATGCACTGCACCTTAACCATGGCGGCCTCCAGGCCACAGAAGACCCCCTCTCCTTCCTGCCCTGCACCACTCTCCCGTGCCCTTCTGCCAAGGACACTGGCCCGCACAACGCCTGGAGTACTCTGCTGCCTGGCCTTGTCAGCCACAGGTGGATTTATTTGCATTTAATCCTCCTCATCTGATGTTTGCAGTATCCCTAGTGGGGGCATATCAGCCCTCCTTGACCTTCCCTGCATGGATGACTGTGTGGTTGGTGTTGGCGAATGTGCTGCTGGTTCCAACTCAGGTGCTACAAACAATAGAGGCGAATGCGGCTGAGGTGTTGTGGCTCGCTCAGGTGTTGTGGCTTCCTGGGATGTGGATTTCTCTTTTCCAACTGCACTGTGGCCTGCACTTTGTCTGTCATTTTCCCTTCTTTTAGGTACTGTTGTGAAGTTAGCAGACTAGTGGTTGTGGGTGGAGACAGGGGGAGGGCAGGAAGAGGAGGAGCAGGAGCGAGGGAAGTTAGTTAGAGTAGGGACAGGGCAGGAGTAAGAAGCAGTGAATAAAGCTCCAGTTTAGATAAGAACATGTGTCTGTGTTTATTGTAGCAGGATGCTACAACTGGCGACGAGGGTGGGATACAGCAAGCCCCACTGTGTGCAGAGCCCCACGAAGACGCCCTGTCCCAAGCAGCTGTGAAAACGCTGCTGAATAGAACCACGCTGCCGCCCGGAGGTCGAGGCCAGCAGCTGTTGATAGTGACTCCCAAAGTCTGTGAGGGAGCAGAGGGGCCGAAGAAACGAGCGCTGAACTGCTCGAGAGCAAAGCAGTTTGTCGCGCTGAAAGAGCGCCTCACGCTGGAAGCGTGTGTCCCAGGTGCAGAGCCGGTGTGCAGGAATCGGGAGCCCACTCCGACCCTGTGGAGTGCCCAGAGAGGTAGAAGAAGTGCCCCAGAGGTGTGGACGGCGTCCACAACGTGCCGCCAGCAAGCGCTGCTGAGAGCGCTGCAATCCGAGCCCGGGCGACATCGGACGTCGGAAAACCTCACGCCTGATGCGTGAGGTTTGGGAGGTCATCGGCGAAACAAAAGCGGGAATTGCGGAGGCGAGCCGGGAGCCCACCCCGATCTCACCTGATGTCCGTGGTGGCGGAGGAGAAGTGAATCCTGGCGTGGACTGCCTCAGAAGCCGACCGCCGGTGAGTCCTGAGTGCCCCCGAGTGAATGAGCCTGGAGAGCCAGCCTCGTGTGTGCCTGCAGTGACGGCGGCCATCTTAAAGTCAGGCGGCTGGGAAGGACAACCCCTGTATAGAGCAAAGGCGGCCATTTTGAAGTCAGGCACTGATGACAAAAACAAGCATTGGCGAAGAAACAAGCACTGGTACCTGTAAACAAACAAGCATTGGCAAATAAACAAGCATTGGTACCCAGGAATAAAACAAGCATTGGCGAAGAAACAAGCATTGGTACCCGAAAACAAACAAGCATTGGTGAATACAAGTGAGTGTGACAAAGACACCTGCAAACCTTGCAAAGATGTCCGGTGATGAGAGAAATCAGCCCAAGGCTCCAGGTGGGTCGCACCTGCGAGCGCCTGAACCCCTAAAAGTGACCACTGGGGGCACCATGGGTCCCAAGTGGCAAGAATGGTTCGAAGAATTCGAGGATTATATCGAAGGATCAGAAGTGACTGAGGACAAAAAGAAGTTGATTGCCCTGCGTAACCTGGCGGGGCAAGAGATTGTTAAAATAATTAAGGACCTTCCTGCCACAGAGGCAGATACTTATGACAAAGTGCGTGACGCTCTGAATAAGAGGTTCCTTCACAAAAAGAACGTCGACTATGAACGACACACCTTCCACTCAGCACGTCAAGGGAAGGAGGAACCAATGAGCGCTTTCATGATGCGACTGAGGAGACTAGCCAGGCACTGTGCATTTGATTACCAAAAAAGGGGACACTGTTCCTAATGCAGGGTGCAAAAAGTCACCATTGCATAAGGGTGCTAATGTCACCCATATATGAAAAAAAGGAAAGAAAAGGGGAGAAGAAACAGAATCCCTAGGTAAGGGGACCCACAGAAAACAGGGAAAACATTTTGTGTCCTCTGTTGCCCTCACACACCTCGAAAGGTGTCATGCTTCATCATCGGGCAGTTGCTCCTCGTAGGGCCGGCGCTGCAATCCCCTACGGGTCCCCCCGAAGGGTCTCTTTATCGGAGATCTTTTGTAGGACTGCCGGATGGTGCATGCGGGTGTGCGGGGAGGGTTGTGTGTGGTGGGTCAATAGGGTAATAAAATGCGTGCTAGTGTGAAGTGAAATTTATAATGGGTAACAATGCAGCAATTGTTCTAGTCATGTACCCTGAGCAGACGTAACTGCTAAATAAAATCTAGCCCCAGTGGCATACTATGCCTGGGTATAGAGACATAGGTCAACATGTTTCGCGCCTGCGTCGCCTTAAGGGTCGTTGGCGCTTCGTCAGGACCAGAATTAAAAGTTGTAAAGTGCACGTGATAAATGGATTAAAAATACCCTCATAATCGATCAGGGCGGGCAGTAACCTGTATGCCCAACATCTGGCTACAGCTGCATGTTTGTAACCGCTCCTGGTCAGTACCTAGGAAAGAACAAGATAGAATATACATTTAAATTAAATTTGAATTCAAATCAAATCCAAATTTGAGCACCAGGAACACCTTGATGCCACATCATGTGCCACCACTGTGTGCACATGCAAACATGAAATGATCAAAGATAACAGGCGCATGAGACACAAATTCACACCAGGAAAATATTGGGGTGTGGGGATGTTGTAGGACCCACTTGTAACCCTATATTCTGTAACAAGGTATCTCAAACACTCTATGTCATAGTGCTCTGCAAATCTTATCAAGGAGTCAGTGCCCTAGAGATGTATTGCCTTGAAACAAGCTCACCTCGTTATATTGAGGGGAACGAGCCGTTGGCGCCAGGCAATGGATTCACCCACAAAACCGGGCTGTGGAAATAACCAACCAACGGGAGTTAACAAACAGACACGGGACGCCCAATATCGAGCGCTCAAAAAGTCACGGTACCAGAGTCCCTATAAATGGATTTACTCACATCTTAGTATGGGTTCTGCCTCCTCCTCATCTACCCCATCATTGCGTCGGCCAGGGAAAGTCGTGGCGCTCCCTAGTAACCTTATAACCAGATCACAAGGGTCAGGTGTGCTGGGCGTCTACCCTATCCGGGACATCCTATTTGGTAAATTACGTCATTGCGCAAGCTTGGAAGCTCCAACGTACCGCGCATGTGCACAAACTCGTGTTAACTAATCCCCCACGCATGTGCAGTTTATATGCTCTTTTTGGTCGTGTACTCTTTCAAAAATACTTAAGCAAGCCGTACACTCAAATAATGTGGAAGCTCAACCCGGTAATCACAAACCAATGGTTCCATATAAAAATTAACTTAAAATGTTACTCGTGTTAAAAACCAAAGGTGCAATAGTAAGAGCTGCTCAAATGGGTGTGAGTCCCGCTTTACTGTGCGTCTACTCCGTGAGTGTGGTGGGCGTCCCAATTGTTAATGCTTGTAAAAAGGAATAAGAAAATTAATACTATACACTACATCGTGTCAAAGTAATCGGGTACAAAGGGCTAGAGTGGAAATGTCACTCACGGTGCAATTGTATCTCCTGCCTCACCCATATAATTTGGAAATCAAATACCCAAAAGGGTTGCCAAATGAACACAGATACGGTTTAAATTGGCAATCCATACTGGCTAAAAATTGGGTGTGTCCCATGCGCCTGTAGAAAGGAAAAACTAGACAAAGGGGATAGAATGGTCCCTCGGCCCGAAAGCCGTGCTTAAATTACTATACAAAAGGGAGAGGTGGGGGACCAAGGAGCTATTATAAGGTCCAGTGTCCATGCTCCTATTTTAAACTGATTACCAAAAAAGGGGACACTGTTCCTAATGCAGGGTGCAAAAAGTCACCATTGCATAAGGGTGCTAATGTCACCCATATATGAAAAAAAGGAAAGAAAAGGGGAGAAGAAACAGAATCCCTAGGTAAGGGGACCCACAGAAAACAGGGAAAACATTTTGTGTCCTCTGTTGCCCTCACACACCTCGAAAGGTGTCATGCTTCATCATCGGGCAGTTGCTCCTCGTAGGGCCGGCGCTGCAATCCCCTACGGGTCCCCCCGAAGGGTCTCTTTATCGGAGATCTTTTGTAGGACTGCCGGATGGTGCATGCGGGTGTGCGGGGAGGGTTGTGTGTGGTGGGTCAATAGGGTAATAAAATGCGTGCTAGTGTGAAGTGAAATTTATAATGGGTAACAATGCAGCAATTGTTCTAGTCATGTACCCTGAGCAGACGTAACTGCTAAATAAAATCTAGCCCCAGTGGCATACTATGCCTGGGTATAGAGACATAGGTCAACATGTTTCGCGCCTGCGTCGCCTTAAGGGTCGTTGGCGCTTCGTCAGGACCAGAATTAAAAGTTGTAAAGTGCACGTGATAAATGGATTAAAAATACCCTCATAATCGATCAGGGCGGGCAGTAACCTGTATGCCCAACATCTGGCTACAGCTGCATGTTTGTAACCGCTCCTGGTCAGTACCTAGGAAAGAACAAGATAGAATATACATTTAAATTAAATTTGAATTCAAATCAAATCCAAATTTGAGCACCAGGAACACCTTGATGCCACATCATGTGCCACCACTGTGTGCACATGCAAACATGAAATGATCAAAGATAACAGGCGCATGAGACACAAATTCACACCAGGAAAATATTGGGGTGTGGGGATGTTGTAGGACCCACTTGTAACCCTATATTCTGTAACAAGGTATCTCAAACACTCTATGTCATAGTGCTCTGCAAATCTTATCAAGGAGTCAGTGCCCTAGAGATGTATTGCCTTGAAACAAGCTCACCTCGTTATATTGAGGGGAACGAGCCGTTGGCGCCAGGCAATGGATTCACCCACAAAACCGGGCTGTGGAAATAACCAACCAACGGGAGTTAACAAACAGTACCGCGCATGTGTACGGCTTGCTTAAGTATTTTTGAAAGAGTACACGACCAAAAAGAGCATATAAACTGCACATGCGTGGGGGATTAGTTAACACGAGTTTGTGCACATGCGCGGTACGTTGGAGCTTCCAAGCTTGCGCAATGACGTAATTTACCAAATAGGATGTCCCGGATAGGGTAGACGCCCAGCACACCTGACCCTTGTGATCTGGTTATAAGGTTACTAGGGAGCGCCACGACTTTCCCTGGCCGACGCAATGATGGGGTAGATGAGGAGGAGGCAGAACCCATACTAAGATGTGAGTAAATCCATTTATAGGGACTCTGGTACCGTGACTTTTTGAGCGCTCGATATTGGGCGTCCCGTGTCTGTTTGTTAACTCCCGTTGGTTGGTTATTTCCACAGCCCGGTTTTGTGGGTGAATCCATTGCCTGGCGCCAACGGCTCGTTCCCCTCAATATAACGAGGTGAGCTTGTTTCAAGGCAATACATCTCTAGGGCACTGACTCCTTGATAAGATTTGCAGAGCACTATGACATAGAGTGTTTGAGATACCTTGTTACAGAATATAGGGTTACAAGTGGGTCCTACAACATCCCCACACCCCAATATTTTCCTGGTGTGAATTTGTGTCTCATGCGCCTGTTATCTTTGATCATTTCATGTTTGCATGTGCACACAGTGGTGGCACATGATGTGGCATCAAGGTGTTCCTGGTGCTCAAATTTGGATTTGATTTGAATTCAAATTTAATTTAAATGTATATTCTATCTTGTTCTTTCCTAGGTACTGACCAGGAGCGGTTACAAACATGCAGCTGTAGCCAGATGTTGGGCATACAGGTTACTGCCCGCCCTGATCGATTATGAGGGTATTTTTAATCCATTTATCACGTGCACTTTACAACTTTTAATTCTGGTCCTGACGAAGCGCCAACGACCCTTAAGGCGACGCAGGCGCGAAACATGTTGACCTATGTCTCTATACCCAGGCATAGTATGCCACTGGGGCTAGATTTTATTTAGCAGTTACGTCTGCTCAGGGTACATGACTAGAACAATTGCTGCATTGTTACCCATTATAAATTTCACTTCACACTAGCACGCATTTTATTACCCTATTGACCCACCACACACAACCCTCCCCGCACACCCGCATGCACCATCCGGCAGTCCTACAAAAGATCTCCGATAAAGAGACCCTTCGGGGGGACCCGTAGGGGATTGCAGCGCCGGCCCTACGAGGAGCAACTGCCCGATGATGAAGCATGACACCTTTCGAGGTGTGTGAGGGCAACAGAGGACACAAAATGTTTTCCCTGTTTTCTGTGGGTCCCCTTACCTAGGGATTCTGTTTCTTCTCCCCTTTTCTTTCCTTTTTTTCATATATGGGTGACATTAGCACCCTTATGCAATGGTGACTTTTTGCACCCTGCATTAGGAACAGTGTCCCCTTTTTTGGTAATCAGTTTAAAATAGGAGCATGGACACTGGACCTTATAATAGCTCCTTGGTCCCCCACCTCTCCCTTTTGTATAGTAATTTAAGCACGGCTTTCGGGCCGAGGGACCATTCTATCCCCTTTGTCTAGTTTTTCCTTTCTACAGGCGCATGGGACACACCCAATTTTTAGCCAGTATGGATTGCCAATTTAAACCGTATCTGTGTTCATTTGGCAACCCTTTTGGGTATTTGATTTCCAAATTATATGGGTGAGGCAGGAGATACAATTGCACCGTGAGTGACATTTCCACTCTAGCCCTTTGTACCCGATTACTTTGACACGATGTAGTGTATAGTATTAATTTTCTTATTCCTTTTTACAAGCATTAACAATTGGGACGCCCACCACACTCACGGAGTAGACGCACAGTAAAGCGGGACTCACACCCATTTGAGCAGCTCTTACTATTGCACCTTTGGTTTTTAACACGAGTAACATTTTAAGTTAATTTTTATATGGAACCATTGGTTTGTGATTACCGGGTTGAGCTTCCACATTATTTGAGTGTACGGCTTGCTTAAGTATTTTTGAAAGAGTACACGACCAAAAAGAGCATATAAACTGCACATGCGTGGGGGATTAGTTAACACGAGTTTGTGCACATGCGCGGTACGTTGGAGCTTCCAAGCTTGCGCAATGACGTAATTTACCAAATAGGATGTCCCGGATAGGGTAGACGCCCAGCACACCTGACCCTTGTGATCTGGTTATAAGGTTACTAGGGAGCGCCACGACTTTCCCTGGCCGACGCAATGATGGGGTAGATGAGGAGGAGGCAGAACCCATACTAAGATGTGAGTAAATCCATTTATAGGGACTCTGGTACCGTGACTTTTTGAGCGCTCGATATTGGGCGTCCCGTGTCTGTTTGTTAACTCCCGTTGGTTGGTTATTTCCACAGCCCGGTTTTGTGGGTGAATCCATTGCCTGGCGCCAACGGCTCGTTCCCCTCAATATAACGAGGTGAGCTTGTTTCAAGGCAATACATCTCTAGGGCACTGACTCCTTGATAAGATTTGCAGAGCACTATGACATAGAGTGTTTGAGATACCTTGTTACAGAATATAGGGTTACAAGTGGGTCCTACAACATCCCCACACCCCAATATTTTCCTGGTGTGAATTTGTGTCTCATGCGCCTGTTATCTTTGATCATTTCATGTTTGCATGTGCACACAGTGGTGGCACATGATGTGGCATCAAGGTGTTCCTGGTGCTCAAATTTGGATTTGATTTGAATTCAAATTTAATTTAAATGTATATTCTATCTTGTTCTTTCCTAGGTACTGACCAGGAGCGGTTACAAACATGCAGCTGTAGCCAGATGTTGGGCATACAGGTTACTGCCCGCCCTGATCGATTATGAGGGTATTTTTAATCCATTTATCACGTGCACTTTACAACTTTTAATTCTGGTCCTGACGAAGCGCCAACGACCCTTAAGGCGACGCAGGCGCGAAACATGTTGACCTATGTCTCTATACCCAGGCATAGTATGCCACTGGGGCTAGATTTTATTTAGCAGTTACGTCTGCTCAGGGTACATGACTAGAACAATTGCTGCATTGTTACCCATTATAAATTTCACTTCACACTAGCACGCATTTTATTACCCTATTGACCCACCACACACAACCCTCCCCGCACACCCGCATGCACCATCCGGCAGTCCTACAAAAGATCTCCGATAAAGAGACCCTTCGGGGGGACCCGTAGGGGATTGCAGCGCCGGCCCTACGAGGAGCAACTGCCCGATGATGAAGCATGACACCTTTCGAGGTGTGTGAGGGCAACAGAGGACACAAAATGTTTTCCCTGTTTTCTGTGGGTCCCCTTACCTAGGGATTCTGTTTCTTCTCCCCTTTTCTTTCCTTTTTTTCATATATGGGTGACATTAGCACCCTTATGCAATGGTGACTTTTTGCACCCTGCATTAGGAACAGTGTCCCCTTTTTTGGTAATCAGTTTAAAATAGGAGCATGGACACTGGACCTTATAATAGCTCCTTGGTCCCCCACCTCTCCCTTTTGTATAGTAATTTAAGCACGGCTTTCGGGCCGAGGGACCATTCTATCCCCTTTGTCTAGTTTTTCCTTTCTACAGGCGCATGGGACACACCCAATTTTTAGCCAGTATGGATTGCCAATTTAAACCGTATCTGTGTTCATTTGGCAACCCTTTTGGGTATTTGATTTCCAAATTATATGGGTGAGGCAGGAGATACAATTGCACCGTGAGTGACATTTCCACTCTAGCCCTTTGTACCCGATTACTTTGACACAATGTAGTGTATAGTATTAATTTTCTTATTCCTTTTTACAAGCATTAACAATTGGGACGCCCACCACACTCACGGAGTAGACGCACAGTAAAGCGGGACTCACACCCATTTGAGCAGCTCTTACTATTGCACCTTTGGTTTTTAACACGAGTAACATTTTAAGTTAATTTTTATATGGAACCATTGGTTTGTGATTACCGGGTTGAGCTTCCACATTATTTGAGTGTACGGCTTGCTTAAGTATTTTTGAAAGAGTACACGACCAAAAAGAGCATATAAACTGCACATGCGTGGGGGATTAGTTAACACGAGTTTGTGCACATGCGCGGTACGTTGGAGCTTCCAAGCTTGCGCAATGACGTAATTTACCAAATAGGATGTCCCGGATAGGGTAGACGCCCAGCACACCTGACCCTTGTGATCTGGTTATAAGGTTACTAGGGAGCGCCACGACTTTCCCTGGCCGACGCAATGATGGGGTAGATGAGGAGGAGGCAGAACCCATACTAAGATGTGAGTAAATCCATTTATAGGGACTCTGGTACCGTGACTTTTTGAGCGCTCGATATTGGGCGTCCCGTGTCTGTTTGTTAACTCCCGTTGGTTGGTTATTTCCACAGCCCGGTTTTGTGGGTGAATCCATTGCCTGGCGCCAACGGCTCGTTCCCCTCAATATAACGAGGTGAGCTTGTTTCAAGGCAATACATCTCTAGGGCACTGACTCCTTGATAAGATTTGCAGAGCACTATGACATAGAGTGTTTGAGATACCTTGTTACAGAATATAGGGTTACAAGTGGGTCCTACAACATCCCCACACCCCAATATTTTCCTGGTGTGAATTTGTGTCTCATGCGCCTGTTATCTTTGATCATTTCATGTTTGCATGTGCACACAGTGGTGGCACATGATGTGGCATCAAGGTGTTCCTGGTGCTCAAATTTGGATTTGATTTGAATTCAAATTTAATTTAAATGTATATTCTAACTTGTTCTTTCCTAGGTACTGACCAGGAGCGGTTACAAACATGCAGCTGTAGCCAGATGTTGGGCATACAGGTTACTGCCCGCCCTGATCGATTATGAGGGTATTTTTAATCCATTTATCACGTGCACTTTACAACTTTTAATTCTGGTCCTGACGAAGCGCCAACGACCCTTAAGGCGACGCAGGCGCGAAACATGTTGACCTATGTCTCTATACCCAGGCATAGTATGCCACTGGGGCTAGATTTTATTTAGCAGTTACGTCTGCTCAGGGTACATGACTAGAACAATTGCTGCATTGTTACCCATTATAAATTTCACTTCACACTAGCACGCATTTTATTACCCTATTGACCCACCACACACAACCCTCCCCGCACACCCGCATGCACCATCCGGCAGTCCTACAAAAGATCTCCGATAAAGAGACCCTTCGGGGGGACCCGTAGGGGATTGCAGCGCCGGCCCTACGAGGAGCAACTGCCCGATGATGAAGCATGACACCTTTCGAGGTGTGTGAGGGCAACAGAGGACACAAAATGTTTTCCCTGTTTTCTGTGGGTCCCCTTACCTAGGGATTCTGTTTCTTCTCCCCTTTTCTTTCCTTTTTTTCATATATGGGTGACATTAGCACCCTTATGCAATGGTGACTTTTTGCACCCTGCATTAGGAACAGTGTCCCCTTTTTTGGTAATCAGTTTAAAATAGGAGCATGGACACTGGACCTTATAATAGCTCCTTGGTCCCCCACCTCTCCCTTTTGTATAGTAACTGTGCATTTGATAACTTCTCCACGGATGCTGCAGTAAAATCACAAATAATTGATGGATGTCACTCCGATCAACTGAGGAGACGGTTGCTGAGGAAAGAACATACACTAGATGAGATCGAGGAGATGACACGGATCTTTGATCAAGCAGAGGAGCATGCGGCTGCCATTGAAACAGGGCACAAAGGGAGTCGCGAGGTAGTGCAACGTGTGCACGCCAGAAGTGACCAGCGAAGGAGCTCGAGAGACAAGCAGTGGAGGTCACGCCCGTCATCTCGTCGAGAACAATCGCGACATCAGCGACGAGAACCATGGAAGAAAGAAAGGAGATCTGAAAATTTAAGGAAGTGTTTCCGGTGCGGATATGACTACCCCCATGTGGATAGTTGCCCTGCCATGGGCCAGAAATGCCGGAAATGTGGCAGAACCAATCATTTTGAGGCAATGTGTGGAGAGTACCACCAAGAGAGAAGAGGCGGAACCAACAAGACAGTTCAGCCTGAGCCACGAGGAGGTGCCTCAAGAATGTCCCGATCTGACGGCCGAAGACACCATGCACGAGCGGTTCAAGATCAAACTGAGCTGTCGTCAGGGTCGTCCCACTCCAGCAGGGAGTCACGTCGGTCCAGGTGGGACCGGAGATCACCGTCCAGGGAGTCCAGGCCGTCATCCAGAGACTCTGTATACACCATTGAATATTTGAACTTAGCTGCGGATCCTGATCAGCTCAAAACATACCCAAGGCTGGACATCAATGTTGGCAATCATGACACCAAATTTGTACTGGACTCAGGTGCGTCTCTGAACTATATTCCAGTCACTGAATACGAAAGAATGAGCCCGCGTCCCCCTCTGTCGTTCGCAACCGTCAGAGTTTTCACCTGGATGGCCAAGAAGCCACTTCCTTGCCTGGGGAAATTCTCGACAACCCTTACACATGAAGACACAACCATCTCGGCAGTCATCCACGTTATCAAAGGCCCTGAAGCAGACTGTCTATTGAGCTTACCAACAGCAGAACGCCTTCACCTTGTTGAAATTCTTTTCAAGGTCAGTGGAAACCGAGACGTGACCAGTCAATTCCCCAGACTATTTCAAGGGCTAGGCAAGTTGAAGGGCTGTCAAGTGCGGTTGCACATCAACGAACAAGTCAGGCCAGTTGCTCAGCATCCACGAAGGGTGCCGTTCCATTTGCAGACCGCAGTGGAAGAAGAACTCCAGGACCTGTTAGCCGCTGATATCATCGAGCGCACTGAAGGCCCCACTCCATGGGTATCTCCAGTAGTCATTGTCCCTAAAAAGGGCACCGCCAACAAAGTCAGACTCTGTGTAGACATGCGGTTGCCCAACACTGCCATTGAAAGAGAGAGACACCCAGGACCACACTTGAGCGACATGATCTCAGCTCTCAACGGGGCTAAGGTGTTCTCCAAATTGGACTTAAATAAGGGGTACCATCAACTGGAACTAGAGACAAAATCCAGATACATCACCACATTTGCAACTCATCTTGGGTTGTTTAGATATAAGAGGCTCAGCTTTGGAGTTTCCTCAGCAGCTGAAATATTTCAAGAGGCTATTAGACAAGTCATCCAGAACATTCCTAATACACTCAACTATAGCGATGACATTCTTGTGTATGGCTCTGATCTACGAGAACATGACATTGCACTCAATCGTGTCTGTCACGCACTACTGGAGGCTAACCTGACCCTGAACAAGGACAAATGTGAATTTCATCAGGACACATTAAAATTCTTTGGTCATATCTTCTCCGGTGCTGGCATGAAGCCTGACCCCGACAAAATTGGGACTCTGAACAACACCAAGAGTCCTCAAGACGTCAACGAGCTCCGGTCATTCCTCGGGATGGCCAGTTACTGTGCCCGGTATATCCAGGACTATGCAACGATCAGCCACCCCCTCCGCATCCTGACCAAACAGGGTCAACCATTTGAATGGACTCCACAATGTGAGACAGCATTCAAAGACATCAAGAAGGCGGTGGCAATTGCAGATCACCTGTCATACTTCAATCCACAAAGGAAAATGGAAATAACTGTGGACGCCAGCCCCGTTGGGCTTGGAGCCATCCTGGCCCAGTATGACAACGATTCAGATCAACGTCGAATCATTGCTTATGCGAGTCGCAGTGTAACTGACCCAGAGAGGGCATACTCGCAGCCCGAGAAAGAAAGTCTTGCCGTAGTGTGGGCGTGTGAACATTTTCATGTCTTCATATATGGTAAGCACTTCACTCTAATTACAGACCACCAAGCCCTTGTCACCATCTACGGGAATCCCCGGTCCAAGATGCCCCCAAGAATCGAGAGGTGGGGCCTAAGGTTACAGGAATACACATTTACAATAGTCCACAAGCCGGGGAAGTCAGAAAACCCGGCTGACTACATGTCCAGACATCCACTCACATCGTCAGCCTCTAATCCCTCTATTGCAGAAGAATATATACACTTTGTGACAGATCAAGCTCTCCCTCCTGCCGTTCCAATGGACACCATCCGTGAATGTACGTCCCAAGACGTTGTCATGCAGAAGGTCTTGCGCCGCCTTCGACACAACAGGTGGAGACACGACCCTACGGACACAGAGACTGATCCACTCCTCAAACAGGAAATGCAAGCTTTCCAACATGTAAGTGGTGAACTGTCTGCCACCACTGATGGCATACTGCTGAGAGACCAGCGAATCGTGATCCCTACCAAACTGAGACAAGGAGTAGTTGCACTTGCTCATGAAGGTCACCGGGGTATTGTATCAACCAAGCGTGCACTGAGAGAGCGAGTATGGTTTCCATACCGTGACCAAATGGTGGAAGCCACATTGAAGGATTGTCACCTCTGTCAGCTCACCAGCAAAAATGACCCTCCAGCACCATTGAACATGACCCCCCTTCCACCGGGAGTGTGGCAAGAGATTGCCATTAATTTCTATGGACCCCTGTCATCGGGCAAATACGTGTTGGCTATCATTGATGAACACTCCAGATATCCATGTGCACACTTTGTACCGTCAACCAATGCCGCGAGCACTCTCAAGGTGCTTGATGAAGTCTTTGCGGCTTGGGGAGTTCCCTCCAAAGTGAAGACAGACAATGGGCCCCCATTCAATGGACAAGACTTTGCAGCGTTTGCAAAACACCTAGATTTCCACCACCGTAAGATCACGCCCCTCTGGCCACAGGCCAATGGAACAATCGAAAGATTCATGGCCACGCTCAAAAAGACTTTTCAGCATGCAACGGCAGAGGGAAAGGACTTACAAGTAGCCCTCAATGAGGTCCTCCGAGCCTATCGGACAACCCCTCATGCAACCACAGGGCAATGCCCAGCGACTCTCATGCTAGGACGTCCCATGCGGAACCGCATTCCAACATGGGAAGGGGCCTTACGACCGTCAGTGTCACCCGCTCGAGAACATCAAGAGATGATGGTGACCGACAAACACCGGAAAGACAAGATGAAGACATACGCAGATCGACGGAGGAGAGCAAGGTCACTCTCGTTACATGAAGGGGACCAGGTACTTGTCAGACAAGAGCAGCAGAGGAAAACTGACTGCCCTTTCAAGGATGAACCGTTAGTAATCACAAAACAGAAAGGAACTATGTTGACTGCCGAATCGGAGCAGCGACGCATCACCAGAAACATTTCACACTTCAAGAAACTATCGCAGGACACCACCGAAACTGCATCCAGTGAAATAGCCATTCCTGGTTCGGCTGAACCACAGACAGATGATTGTGAGAACATTAGTCCTGCCGATGAAACACCGAACAGCATTGGTCCGAGTGTCAAATCGCCGCAACCTCATAGGAATACCCGTCCACCCAGGAGACTTATTGCAGAAATGGACTAAGAAGTCAGAGTTTCATTTGTTTTGTTACAAAGGGGGGAGATGTTGTGAAGTTAGCAGACTAGTGGTTGTGGGTGGAGACAGGGGGAGGGCAGGAAGAGGAGGAGCAGGAGCGAGGGAAGTTAGTTAGAGTAGGGACAGGGCAGGAGTAAGAAGCAGTGAATAAAGCTCCAGTTTAGATAAGAACATGTATCTGTGTTTATTGTAGCAGGATGCTACAGGTACTGGTGCCCTCTCCTCCCTTGCTGGTACTGTACTGTGTGAGGATTCTCCTGTGAAAAGATATGGACTTAGGATCAGTGGGGAAGTTCACCTGTGTGTCTTCATTAAATGCATTTATATCACACATTTGCCTAGTCTACATCAGCTGTTCGAAGTTGTGTGTGGCATGCCTTGCTGGATTCTATATATACATGCAGTTGCTGATCCACCACATATTTGCAATCTGAAATAAGTCCAGTGACACCGCGCGCCTCATGCTTGGCACAGCTCGCTGACCCTTTTTGTTGAGCCCCGATCTTTTTCGTCCCCTTTCACCGACCTAATGATACATAAGCGCCCTCCTCCTATGTAACTGTTGTTCTTGTGCTGGCATGTCTGTGCTTTATTGCAGTATTGTACCACTACTTGTACTTTGTAAGCTTTTGCAACCTCCACACATCACTTTACCTCCTGTAATGTACCCATTGTTACCTTTTGCATTTTTAACCACCCCAAATTGAAAAAAATCTCCCCCACCTGGCCAGCAGTACCGCCACCCACTTCGTGTCCTTACTTTCCCCACGTTAATCGTATGTCACTTCACCATGCATGCTGTAGCCGGGTCCTTCAGGTGCCCCGAGCGCAACCCATCCAACCCGTGGCAGACACACCTCCACTGTCCTGCCAAGCCACACCCTGTGCTGCCGGCCCCATCCCCGCATCCAAACCCTCAGCTGAGCCCCCAACAATCTGCAACCTGCCTCCCTCCAGCTATTGCGTCCCTTTTCCTGCCGAGCTTTGTCCCGCCGCCCCGTGTGACCATTAAGGTGCCATTGTCATAAGTGCAGCCCACCACACACTTCCTGTAACAATCCTACCGCTCTTAACTTTTCCTTATTACGCGCTACCTGCCGATACGAGCAGTGGGATCTTCGCGCTATCGCGATGCAGAGGTCTGCTATCATATTCACCCATTGCGCCTCCTAGCCACCAAGGTGTCAGTAGGCCTTCGTATCCCCCGTTGTGTCGACCCCTGCCTCCTTATTCACTTCCCGTGGCGGGAAGAAGGGTCCCACTCCCTGCCATGCCTGTTGGAGCAGCCTCCACCCCTGCAACCCCCCTCACGCATCAGGGAAAACTCGGAAGTGGAGCTGCTCTCTTATCGGCTATACGCGATGTCACCATGCCCGACTGCGCCACGCGACCTCCTGCCCTCAGCCAGCACCGCCATACCAGCCACAAAACCTTGCATTCCTCGCATGCATCCCACCCCTCCCTGCACCTAGGCCGCCGCGAAAGCAAACCCCCACCAGCCCCTGTCCGACCCTCTCTCCCCCCCCGTCGCGTGCCAGCAAACCAAGGACCTCAGCAGTACCCCCATCCTCAGCGGCCCCTTGTGCAGCTACTCATCAGCTAATATTGCGGGAATGGATGAACCCACTTCTTTTTCCTTCCGTCATAGCCCAACTCATTCTTTGCTAGGCCCCGACTCTTCTAACCTTCTATCTGCATTTACCACCCTGCGCGCGTCCTGTTCTTCCTCTTTTCCTTTGTACCCACAGTGAGCAGGACTCCTGCTAATGTCCCATAAGTATGGTACCCTTTTGTAACTTGCACAAGTCATTTTTCTCTTGTAACACACTGTTTGCTACCTCTCACATTTTGTTTGCTTTAGATACTTGCACAAGTGCCGCCATTGCCTACCGAATGTTTGTTCATGTGCTGGAGTGTCTGCCATTTATTGCAGTACTATACCTCTCCTTGTACTTTGTACGCTTTTGTAACCTGCACACATATCGCTTTTTCCTCCTGTAATGTACCGATTGCTACCTCATGTATTTTCGTTGCTCACTATTGTCACTTTTCATTCATGTAACTTAACGTTTGCTTTTGTAATGGGTTCACTTGTAATTTTTCTCCTCATTAACGTTCCTATTGTGAAGTGCTCTGACCCCTTCGGGTAAAGTCCGCGCAATATAAAAACGCATAAATAAATAAACTATCACCCCCGTCTCCCTGCGCATTACTCTCTGTACTCTCGGCCTTCCGGGGGGGGGGGGGGGGGGAGGTGGATGAAGTGTCCCACTCTCTGCCGTCACTTCTCCATGCTCACCTCCCGCCCCTCCTCTCCCCAACCCCATTCGCCAGCCCGTACCATCGGCCGTCCTCCTTGTTCTCCTCCTCTTACAAATTCCTTCCTTCTGATGACCCCCTTTTCCTTGTCCCTGCCCCTACGCCGTGTCTTCCCTGGCCGCCCCTTTTTTGAGTTTGTGACCCATCCCCCCCACTCCCTTTGGCGCCCTTTCTGTCTCCCACCCCTTTTAAGCTTTTTGCACCCTGCCACCCCCCCCCAGCCCAAACCCAGTACAATTTCCCCGAGACAGCGCCCAATGACGTCCTCTGCATCCGTAGCTCTATTATTGTCCTTCAGTCTCGGCAAGGTGAATAGTGCCAATATCGGCCCACTCACCAGCCCGCTCGCAGTAACATGCATTTCACAGAAATAAGCAGACAAGACAACTTTTTTGTTGGAGAAAAGTAGCTGCAGGTTTATTAGCATATACACAATGCCAACAAAGTGGGTTATCTTACAGGCGATCCAAAAGGCAAGCCGCCCCTCGCGACTTACCACCTGATGGGCCAATTTGCAACATGGCCTTAGCCAATCGTTGCTTAGCGGTTATGGGAGGAGATAGCCCCTCCCAATTCCGGTGAACCATTGGTCCATCCTCTTGCTCACGCCCCCCCCCCTACGAGGGGCGGAGCGTTCAAGCGACCCCCGGTTGTACAGGTTTCCAACCGCCCGTAGGATAGCGGGGCGCCGTCGTACCCCCAGGGTCCACCGCACAGACTTCCTGGGGATATTAGGCCTCAGCATCCTTTGTGCTCCTGAAGAGGGTACTCCCGGGTACCTTTCCGCCTCTTGATCGCCCTGTAACTCCGCCTGCAACACAAATGAGAAAAGATTAGAAACATTTCCCCAACCCCACCCTGAAGACGCTGGGTATGTGGAAGGGAGGGAAACGGCGCAGGGTGAGGGGACAGCGGACAAAGAGGCCGCTCGGTGGGCGGGGGAGGAATATATACCCTCCCCCGCCCACCCCAGGAAGGAAGTGACGCGCGGGACCCACCAGGGTCCGAAAGAGCTAGAGCTGGGCTGCCCCGTGTGCCATCTTGTGGCACTACGGTGGCCGCCCTCTTATCTGTGTCCCCTGCGGGGACGTGTTGGTCGGCCTGCATAGTGCCAATATCGGCCCACTCACCAGCCCGCTCGCAGTAACATGCATTTCACAGAAATAAGCAGACAAGACAACTTTTTTGTTGGAGAAAAGTAGCTGCAGGTTTATTAGCATATACACAATGCCAACAAGGTGGGTTATCTTACAGGCGATCCAAAAGGCAAGCCGCCCCTCGCGACTTACCACCTGATGGGCCAATTTGCAACGTGGCCTTAGCCAATCGTTGCTTAGCGGTTATGGGAGGAGATAGCCCCTCCCAATTCCGGTGAACCATTGGTCCACCCTCTTGCTCACTCCCCCCCCCCCTACGAGGGGCGGAGCGTTCAAGCGACCCCCGGTTGTACAGGTTTCCAACTGCCCGTAGGATAGCGGGGCGCCATCGTACCCCCAGGGTCCACCGCACAGACTTCCTGGGGATATTAGGCCTCAGCATCCTTTGTGCTCCTGAAGAGGGTACTCCCGGGTACCTTTCCGCCTCTGGATCGCCCTGTAACTCCGCCACAGCCCTGGGTGTGGCGACCGTCGCAGCCAGGGCCCCCCACCAAGGCCGGCATTCCTCCTAGCTGTTCCTACTTGCTATTACTAGGGTCTCTTCCCTATTCAGAAAAAACAGGTCCATGCCAACGTGGACCGCTGACCCAAAAGTCCAGCAACACCAAGTGAGTTTGGCTTGTAGCCCACATGTAAAAGGCCAAATCGCTGCCCAAAATATTTACGCATGGCGCAGCAACCTCGTGCGAGCCAGCTGCCTCACTGTCCCAGACAGGGCATCATGCCACTGGAGTTCGGGATAAGAAATCAGACCACAGAGCTCATCTGTCACCAACACGTGACCAATTCCTCCAGTGTTCCTCCTCTAAGGTGCATGCTAGCCCCAGAGCCCAGACAAATTAACAATACTTATCCATGGCTCCCCGGCGACACAGCATGGTGTCACAACCAGATGGAGGGAAGGAGAGTGTGTTGCCTGTGGATAGGTACTGAAAACCTCCGTGAAGGGACAACTAGTGCAGTCTACCCTGCTTGCTGACCCAGTGACCGGACACAGAAACCCGGTCCCTGCTAACCACCCGTGTGAGCCTTGATACTTACACCAGGCCGGTGTCGGGCTATCAGGTTTTGTGTCACCTGCTTTGCTGAGATCCCTATGGGGGATCCACTGAGACCCATATGTGTCCCTGCAAATACTGCGTCATGCACTAGGCCCCTAATGCCCAACTCCGACCCACAAGGACATCTGAGAGCCCGATGCCCCATCGCAGCTTAGGTTAATGGCATAGGGCCCCGCACCCCCAGACAGTGAGTGTGACCTGCATTGCTTGAAAGTGACCAGAGAATGTGAGTGGCTGGTCCTGTCCTGACGAGGCTTGAAACTGGCCGATCCCCCTAGTAGTGACTGTCGTGCCATGGGAAGGGTGACATGAGCACGGGTGTCCCAGAGTACCGGCCCGGTAGGAGTGGGAACTACCAGAATGAAACTTGACCCATCGAGGGCAGTGGGAACGCCATCGAGTTATGATGACTGACTTGGCACATCTCGAGGAACAACCTTTTAGTCATGCCTGCCCCCATAACAAGATGCATTATTTGGGCAGCCCACCGCTGGCCGCGAGCCTCTCCGACACGCGAATGAGGCCAGAGAGAGATTTGCACAGGCAACATCCCTTATAACACTGTGTAGGGATCTCCTCGTGTTAGGCACATGCGCAAGTCGTCCCCCTGTGCCTGGACTAAGTTGTACCCTATGAGGCTTAATCAAGCAGCCTATACAACAGAATATGCATCCTGTGGAAGTCAGGGAACTAAAACTTCCTCCTCTTACTACCTGGTAAGTGAACACTGCCAAAGGAATCCCGACTATCTTACCTGAATAACCACTAAATCGATGTTGTCTGGTATAAAAGCTTACCCAAGCACCTAGCCAAGGGTCCTCCATTGCGAGTCAACCCTTGAAGAGGGACATGGACTGAGGAGATTCCTGCCCCTCGCGGACCCTTCACGAAAAGACAGCTAAAGCGATCGCCTAATGGGCTATACCGTTTGCACAGGCAAAAGTGCTGAGAAGTGCTTGGTGATAGGCCGCTAAGACAAAGCCTCCCTATCCTTACTTAGAAAAGGAGCGCTAACATACAACAAGGCCATCTCATAGTAGAGTCAATGCTTCATGGTGCCTAAGAGAACTAAGACACAGTAAAAGCTTTCTTGCAGCCAGCAAGAAAAAGTCGCCCCCATCCATAGCTACCAAGGTGTCAACAGCTAAGTGTGACATTTCCACCAATACTGTGTACTATGAGTGACATAAAAGGACCAAAATAACACTTCCGTGCCAGCACTCGAACATGAAGCTGAGTAAGACCCCAATCAGTAAATACACCAAAGACTAACAAGAGACTCTAAAAGGCCAACGAAGAGGCTGCATTGTGTCATAAAATCCCGAGCTAGACGTGTGCCTGTGTGCAACAATGACGTATATACGCTACTTTGGGAGTCGAATTGCCAGTCAATGCTGCTTAGTTGCACAAGAAAAGAGGCCACAAAAGAGCTTCCTTGCCTAGTCAAGCACGAACTAGCCACCCTTTATCAGAGCTACCAGGGATAAACCGCTATGTGTGACCTGTCCAAGGTACAGAGCACAAAGAGTGACATTGTTTCTTCCCCTGCAGTTAGTATAAAGTAAAACAAGTAAAACCCAGCCAAAACAATTTCAGGCCTATCTGCTAAGACAACTCAAACTGGGTGAAAAGTGCCAATAAGTGTCCAACTTAAACTGGGCACGAGAAAATAAACAAACCGATAAATCCACAGGCAAAGTCACCAATGAACTTGTCTTACTCCGTGGCGTCAAGCGGTCCTCTCTGAAAGCCAGCAGGGCTGAGGATGACAATAGAGGGATGGTGCCGCACACCAGGACCAACCACCCTATTCAATCGAGCACTGATAACTTGCTTCTGCAAAACAGTGGCGGGCCATAGCCGCACCTCCGGGAGTCCAGGCTTGACTCACCTTACAGGGTTAAAAGATAGCAGTATGACAAGTGTGTGCCCCGCCGCTAAATGAGCAGGGCAAATCGTGAGGGCCCCTCCCTCCTTGTGAGACCCTGGTGGATGTCATGACATAAAAATATTTTAATTAGTGTGTCCAGGTAAATAATGCCCAGCTAGTAACTGGGTCCAATAATAGCTGAATTGAACAGTTCCAAAACTATTAACACAATATTACTAGCTGCACTTAGTAACGTAAGCACTCCTGCAATCCCTATCCAGAGGAGGCATGAGCGTCGCCTGCTAGAAACATGTGCATGGGACAAATTGTCACAATGATACATGTAACTACCTTTACTACATGATAGAAAAAACATGCCCCCTAACACTAACGGTGAAAGCTTTTACCCTGCCAACGTCGTGAGGCTCCCTGGTGCATCCGATCGAAAGCAATAAAATATTTTGCTATCCAGGGGGCTGGAACAAAATTGCATGTTCAAGGAACCAAGATGTGTATTGCTGGGTCTATAAAGGCAGGGGTAAAGTATGCACTACACACTAGAGGGACTCCAATCCCGGGTAAAAGACTACTCTGGAAGACATACCTCACCAGGTCAATCGGGCCACATCCTACTGCTCCAAATCCAACCAAGTTTAACACTCCACAAAATTGCAACTTATCGCTGCGTTGCACGAGAAAGGGCAACCTGTCCACGTATCCAAACGCAACTAATAATTAGAACATTACCTTTAAGAGCCACCAACACTAGCACCGGGACGAGCAACAATCTCAGGCAACTCAGCAGCTTCCCTCAAACTTTGCCTGCTGGTTAATTGCTCAACGCACTGGAAGCTAATAGCTTGGTACCCTGAGTGACCCCTGCTGGCCCTCCTAGCGAGGGGTGGTCCTCATGGACTCCTTCTCTTGCACCATTCAATGGCTGTGCCCTTAGAAGGCCTTAGTCGTGCTGCAGTCGCCTAATGATTCTGGCCCTGCGTTAGCAGCTCACTTCGGCTTTGGACCAAAACAATTCACCAAGATCCTCCTCAGACATCGCATCCAGTATGTGATCAACACGCAATCTTCCAGTTACTGGAAGCAAGACTATGGCCTCAAAATTAAATCGGGATTTACAGCCCTTGCTCAGGAAAAGGTCAGGCACAACCCAAATCTACTGATGCCCAACTGCTACACTACAACCCTGACAATAATGTACGCGTGCAATTCCGTTGATTCCATGCCTAAGGAGCTAGCATTGGCTTCGGCAGCAAGCAACAGTAATTCTAATGGAGCTTGAAACCAGCGAAGTAATCACACAATGCACTAAAGCGAACCCACTAAGTTTCCGACACATGCCCTAAAAGGCACAACAGGACAAGCCGAGGTTTGCACAGAGTATCCCAACTCCAAGGGAAAGCACCCACCAACCAATCCACTGCGCGGATCAACCACCCAGGCACCTGACCCGCCAGCCATATCCTGGGACGCTACCTGTTCTGCACTAACCCGTGCCTGGAAAACCAGTAAATAAAGTCTGCATGAGAGAAAACATACAAATGACACACGACTGGCCATTGGCAAGTGGGCACATGTTCGGAAGAAGATTGCTCCCAGTACATCCGAATGATGTGCCAAGTCATGGACAAGTGCTACCCGGTGATACAGAACTCCCTCGAGGATAGGGGCTTACCCCTCACAGTGCATCAAAACAACACTGTAAAATATACGGAATTGTTATAAAAGGGAGTGCACACCACTACGTGTCAGGCCTTCCTGGTGGTCTACTAATAGCCCTGTAAAAGCCACTTGCGATATCTATCGAAGGATTACTATCACTGTCTTGGCGCCATACTGTAACCACTAGTGTTACTTCCTGCCTGCGTGAAACAAAACTAAATGTAAGCCAAAAACCTCACAAGTCCAAGAGTCATTAGAGAGCAGGCATAATCCCTTTATCCCAACAAAACCAATAAATTGCAAATGCAACCAGCTGTGACACGTGCATAAATAACTTGGCTTAAGCGCAGGCCAAAATGCCCCCCCCCCGTTATTTCACGAATGACATAGGAGCCGTGCACACGAGGACTTGTGAACCTGTAAAGCAAGGGACTGATTTGTCTGTGATAATGCTTCATAAACGGTAGCATACATATCCCGGCCTAAATCCGAAAATGGCAGGCATGTGGAGGAATCTGAGCATTCAATAGAAACATTTCAGAATATTATCCTAAGATACTAACACCCAAAATGCTATAACATCGAGACAGCCTTAGAAATACTAACATGACTGTATAATGTTACTGAGTCACCATCGATGACCGCTCCGACAAACGGTCGGAGCTGAAAACTTGTTTATGACGCACCATTGTATCCCCCAGAGCCAGTGAGAACAAAAGGGTAAAATCCTTACTTTGCCCAGGCACAACCAAGTGAATAAAAAGGTATGAATATCCTTTGTCAGGTGGAACCTGGAAAACTTGTTGCTACTCTCCAGCGACTAAAATGATTGTAAAACAACCCAACTCGTCGCCCTACATGACCCACCCGCGGAAAACTGGAAATTCGTGCGCCTTAAGATACAAGCGTGCTCGCCTACCAGACGACCGCCTTAGTTCTTGGCACGCACATGCTTCACCTGAAACTGTAAATGGCAATGTCGAAAGTGCATAGACACTAATGGCTACCCGCCATGAAAAACGTGCGCGTGAAGCGGGGCACAGCGTGCCACCTTCCTCCCGGACACTGCCGATTAGTGGCACCAATGGGGAGTCGGGCACCTAAGTAATGCAAACTATCCAAGCGCGACTCGAAGGCACGTACACGGTAATAGGGTTGGGTCGCAAACACCAAAGAGAGCACAGAGTCAAACGTGACTAGACCACCGAGCCAAGGCCTCGAACTACACAAGACAGGCAACCAACTAAGAACGCCGAGCCCGGGAGCAAAATATTTGCTAGGGGGGGGCAAAGGAAAGGAACTCCGACATAAATGAAAAACAGCTGCAAGCTACGTAGTAAAGTCACACCCTATGACCCCGTACTCAGGTAAATAGGGGTTCTCGGACCCCAGTCAGAGAGTACCCAGGAAACGGGACTAAGTAGCAGCACCAAGCACAACAAAGCTGAATAGGGCCGCCTATATGAGGAGAAAACATCGACAAGGCCCGAGCCGATAATCGGATACAAAAACACTCGCTCCGCTCCCGGAGACAAGAAAAGGAGAAATAGAGCTGAAGTTGTGCGAAAGGGCCCCGCACCAATGTGAAAGATAGTTCACAAGTGAGCACCCGTAAGGACCCATGGTGACAACCAAACAGGGGGTGGACGTGATGGAAAGAAACCAATAGATAAAGAAAACCCCCGAAGGGCCTAAGAGGCCCGAGAACCCTTCGATAAAAGAGGAGGCAAGATGGCCGGGCCATGGCGCCATTAGCCCAGCAGGCAGGAAGATGCTCGGGTCGTCAAGATGGCCGCAGCCTGCCGCCCCTGCCCACCAGAGCAGTGGACAATAGCTGCCCTGAACCTTAAAATGGCCGCGACCTTGCGCCCCTTCTTACGTAAGCAGTGCCCCCAGGCTGCCCAGAAAGCCAAATTGACCTCTACTTAGCGCCAACACTGCATGGATATAGAGCAGATGCCCCAGAAGTCCAGGCCGCAAGGACACCGTAATCGCTAAACAACAATTATTACTCAGACGTTCCTGCAGTGCGTCTAAGGCAGGGCTGGGCGACCGGCAAAGCACCCCGGGGAAACAGCACGACCTGCCCACAAAGGCTGTAAAAGATAAAACGGACAATCGGACCCCTGTACCCCTGCGTGTCAGCGCCCCCCCCCGCAACACGAGGCCAACCACTGCAACGAAGCACCAGATGGAGGGCATGCATGCATGAAAGTATCGGACTCAGGGGTCGCATCTGTGAAAATAACTTTAGACGACCGAAGCGTGCGACCAAGGGAATTTCTAAAAATACAGTCTACACATGCACGCAGTCACAAACTTCCTAATGCCGAGCCACCTCATCACGCCCCCCAAAGAGAGCTCACCAGGCCCGAAACTGAACCTAGAAATAACCCTTAACCGGCCCGTGGCAGAGGGGCTCTGACCAAAATACATGCAAGGCGCTACAGCCACGAGAGAAATTGACACTGCAAACACGCCAATCCGCTGCTCCAGGTGAGGCCCGAACACACAACCTTGGCATGGCTAAGAACAAACTGCTGTAAAAGTATTGCGCGCAACCCCTATGCGCCACTGGAGCTCACAACACTGCAGACACGAGAGGAATGTGACCTGCCCGCAAGAAAAGGAATCCAAAGCTGCAGTGAACAGATAGGAAAACAGCAATGCAGATCCCAAAGAGGAAATAACAAGCGCGAAAAGCTAAAGCAGAGAATGCACAAGTATACTGTGTGACACATCGCCCGATCTGCCCTTATTCCCCCATCCGAACACACTATATTATCGCATGCTGAATAAAACAATGCCCATGAGCTACAAGCCAGGCAGCAATCCCGTGACCGCCCAGTCCTCGAACCCAGGATGCAAAACAGCCCCCCCCCCCCCCAGCAGCCCACGGCCTCACTGCGGGACAAACAGCTGATGAAAGGGGGATCAACCCAAAAGCAAATAACTGCGCCGCTGATTATCCGAATAAAAAATCGAACCTATAAGGCTCAACTAAAGAGCGTCAATGTAAAAACACCACAAAGTCCCCTCACCCAACAAAGAAACAACACAAACCGTCCCGAGGGGGGTTACTCACCACGAGGAACAAGACATCGTCGCCAGACAAGGCCCCAGGCCAACGCACACACACGAGTGCACCCAAACGGCGCAGGGTGAGGGGACAGCGGACAAAGAGGCCGCTCGGTGGGCGGGGGAGGAATATATACCCTCCCCCGCCCACCCCAGGAAGGAAGTGACGCGCGGGACCCACCAGGGTCCGAAAGAGCTAGAGCTGGGCTGCCCCGTGTGCCATCTTGTGGCACTACGGTGGCCGCCCTCTTATCTGTGTCCCCTGCGGGGACGTGTCGGTCGGTCTGCACTGTCTCACTTGCACTCTGCTGGGAGCCCTTCGTGGCCCACTAGTTCTGTATCGCACAAACTACGCCTAATTCCTGCATTTTTCCCTTTGGTGCCGGTCCTGCCACGAGTGCCATCCACCCGATATGTTGTTGTCAAGCCTGCAATATCTCTTCGTAATTCTGTCCCCTTTGCATAGACGACCGCCCGCACCACACCACCTTTTGTCCCCTCACCACCTCACCAGACCTCCCTCCGAAATAGAGCCCCCAACCCTCGCACGCCCCCCGGCAGACCAATGGGCACCCCGCCACACCTCTCCTGCAAAACTGCCTCCCTCTGTGTCCAGCATGCCCAACTTAAATGCAACTTCACCACCTGGCTCGTGTCCCCTCCACCCCCTTATTGTCCTTGAGTCGCCCCCCGTGCCTCGCAGCCAGCCTTCCTCCTGAATCACGCACCCCCCCACCACCTCCCACTTGTGGTCAGTTGTCCTTTGCTTCTTAGCTAATGGTGTGGCAGCATGGGGTGAAAGGGAGACAGACAAGAAAGGGGGGGCCGATGGGGGTAATAAAACCATTCTTGCAGCCCAGGGGCCATGTTTCTTTCGCTCATCCAGCAGGAAACCGAGCTCCACCACGACCGCCCCCGCACTGCCCCCACTCTCCCCCTCCCCAGCCTCAGTTGGACGAAGCGTCAGTCGCACGACTAGGAGCCAGCACACCGCACAATCCTCGCCTCCAACATGCTGCACAACGACAGCCCACTTGAATCCAGCACCTTACACCCAGGACCTTACACCCAGGTGTCACAAGCCTCCCCACTCCCGACCCCCAGAAAGTCCACCGGCCGCTCGTGCTCCCCCTCATTGACCACAACACAACTTCCTCACGACAATCCTTCTCGTGTGTCCCCCATCCCCAAATTTCACACCCTGCCTCCTTGTATTTGCCCTCATCCCCCTGCCGCTGTTCACGTTGCCCCGAGTGAGCAGCATGGCAACCCTGCCACATTCTGACGAGCTCCACTGTCCCGCAAGACGCCGCCTACTCCTGCCACTCATTAATAAGCTTTTGTCACCTTCCATTGCGAGACCTCCCCGCCCCCCTGGCATCCTGGCGAACCCGGGGGTGGAGCACCATGTGCAGCTCCGCGATGACCCGACCGCTCTTAGACCCCTAGTTTCCCGCCCCGCGCAAGCTAACCCAGGACGCCAGCAGCTCCCACCATCCTCTGCAGCCCCCTTGTGTGGCGATGGTCATCTTATTTTCCAAGGAGTGCCTGACCAACTTCCCCTTTTCCTTCGGCCTCAGCCCTGTTTAGCGCTTGCTATGCCACCGACTCAGTTAACCTTCCCCGTGGCGTGTACTCCCCGCCACCCGATGCCCTGCCCCCCCACCACCCGGTCTCTGGAGAGTGTAATTACTAGTGCTGAGGAGTTTAAAACCTGGTACCCTGCATTGTGCTGCACGTAGCCCAAAACAATCGTCATTTACATGGAAAATAGTATAACTTTCACTCTGCTCGGATGTAGGGACATTCAAAGATAGCATGCTTTTCTTCTATTAATCCTCCGTGGGATTGTGAAGGCGATGCATTGCGCCTCGTCCCTTTGGTGAGCGAAAACCCTTTTCATCTTTCAGTCCGTGAGTGCGGATTGTAATTTAAAAACCGTCCCCACCCACGTACGGGTTAATCATCACATGTGTCTTGCTTCTTCTGGGGTGGAAATCGGGTTGCCATCTACACAGCATGTTTTTTTCAGTGCCAGTAATAAAAAAACACATGTTTTCCCATAAAAGAAGGGGAGAAGTGGATATACGGTTTTCCTGGGTGCGCTGATTATACTAGAGCGATGGGTTATGTTACCCAAAGGTGTCAGAGAGCTTCATAATAGGAACAGAACTGATACATGAGAACAGTACAAGTGAACAAATTACAAAAGCAAACGTTACATTACATGAGGGAAAAGTGACACGACCACGTTTCTCCGAGGCTAGGCAGAAATGCCTCGGAGAAAGCAGGGTCATTTTTCGGATTGAGGGGAGTGTTTACATTCTCTCCTCTTCCCATTGGCTGGAAGGTAAAATTCCAGCCAATGAGAAGAGGAGAGAAAGTAAATAGAAAGAAACCAAAAAACACACCCCTCAATCCGAAAAAGACGGGGCTTGTACCGAGTGACGCCCCCTCCTCCAATGGCTGGCCTCCGTTTAGGAAGCCAGCCAATGGAGAAGAGGGGCGGGTTCAAGCCCCCTTACTAAAAAACATTAAATCTTTGGAGCTCCGCCCACACTGCTTACAGCAGTGCGACGAGTCCTCGACCTAAAAAGGGGCAAAAAGGTTTCTTCTCAATCTTGTAGCTCTTGATTGAAAAGTAAGATTTATACTGAAGAAATCAGCAAGACACGAAATTCCCCCCTGAAATCAGAAAGGAACAAAGAGTCAAGCAATTATCTCTGGTATAAAATCTAAAAGATAAAACTGCTGTAAGCTAAAATCAAGGACAAAAATAGTAGCAAGAAGATGAAGAACACAATGTAATATATGGGAACAATATGTTGCACCACATCTTTCTTTTATTTTTACCTCCTTATATATGATTTGAACAGTAATTAACATCAAAGGAAAAGACTCTACTTCATCTTAGATTGTGAGCCTCGAATATCAGCCTATACACAGACCACCATCTTGGAAAGGATTTTTTATAAGGCTTGTCCACGTCTCTTTTCACAAAATCCTGGTGTTTGTTTGGTAAATTTAGAAACCCAAATATGGCATCCTCCATCCTTTCCTGGATTCCCGAGTCCCACCACCGCCTTTTAAGCCTCCCTCTCCAAGTAACTTGCAGAACTCCCCTCTGATTGTTAAGACACACCAGAGCAGTCTGGGCGGCCTGGCCACTCAGCCAAGCATTGAGTGCAGACCCAACGCATGAGGAGCACCTTTTCCCTCTTTAAACACTCATAGGCCTCAGTAATCTCTTTACACTGCTCTCAGCAGAGATGTAACAAGTGAATACATTTGAAACACTATGCCTGTGGAAAGTTGCTTAGATTCCAACATTTAAAATTCATAATCAAAACTTAGGGCCATATGTAGGAGCCCAAATACCGGTCGGTAACGGCCAATTTCGGCCGTTACCGACCGGTATTTGGGTTTTGTAATGTAGGGGGCTAGAAAATTACAGATTCGGTAAAATACTGAATCAGTAAATTTACCGATTCTGTAATTCTATATGTAGGTGGCACAGTTTACAGTGCCACAGGCCCTTAGAAATTCGTTATTTGCCACCCAAAACTATTGGGTGGTAAATTACGAATTTATGTGTACATGCACATCTGTGCATGTACACCTGTGCCATGTGGCACACATACATGCCCTGTATTGTCAACGCTCCGTCCATCACCACCTTTGGTTTTACTTTGTTCGCCCTAAGTTGGCAGGGTATGCTCAGACGTGAGTGCCTTGCTCACTTTGCCACTGGAGTCAAGCAAGCCCGGCTGAAGACGGCTGTAATGCCAGAAACTGGTCCTGGGAAGCTTGATTCCGGTCCAGGGAAGACATGGCTTGGCAGTTCGGGCTGGACTGTTCCCATGAGGCACAGGGTTAGACTGATTTGCATATGGCCATGTCTGAACTGGGGTGGCGGAGTGAGCTTAAGAACGGTGATGGATTAAACCCAGATCAGTTGACTGGGGGTGAGTGTTTGTATTGTCAACGCTCCGTCCATCACCACCTTTGGTTTTTCTTTGTTTGCCCTAAGTTGGCAGGGTATGCTCAGACGTGAGTCCCTTACTCACTTTGCCACTGGAGTCAAGCAAGCCCGGCTGAAGACGGCTGTAATGCCAGAAACTGGTCCTGGGAAGCTTGATTCCGGTCCAGGGAAGACATGGCTTGGCAGTTCGGGCTAGACTGTTCCCATGAGGCACAGGGTCAGACTGATTTGCATATGGCCATGTCTGAACTGGGGTGGCGGAGTGAGCTAAAGAACGGTGATGGATTAAACCCAGATCAGTTGACTGGGGGTGAGTGTTTGTATTGTCAACGCTCCGTCCATCACCACCTTTGATTTTTCTTTCTTCGCCCTAAGTTGGCAGGGTATGCTCAGACGTGAGTCCCTTGCTCACTTTGCCACTGGAGTCAAGCAAGCCCGGCTGAAGACTGCTGTAATGCCAGAAACTGGTCATGGGAAGCTTGATTCCGGTCCAGGGAAGACATGGCTTGGCAGTTCGGGCTGGACTGTTCCCATGAGGCACAGGGTCAGACTGATTTGCATATGGCCATGTCTGAACTGGGGTGGCGGAGTGAGCTAAAGAGCGGTGATGGATTAAACCCAGATCAGTTGACTGGGGGTGAGTGTTTGTATTGTCAACGCTCCGTCCATCACCACCTTTGGTTTTTCACATGGCACACAAGCCAGAAACAGGGGTGCAACAGGGTGTCAAAGTAACACCCTGTCCCCCATGGAAATTCGGTATTTTTACCGATTCGGTAATTACCGAATCTGTATTTGCTATTGATTCCTATGGGCTTCAAGGCCCATAGGAATCAATGGCAAATACTGATTCGGTAATTACCGAATCGGTAATTACCGAATCTTACAGATTCGGTATTTTTACCTATTTTTTTTCCTACATAGCAATTACCGATTAGTAAATACCGAATCGGTAACATTCGGTATTTACCATTCTGTAATTTGCTATTACCTACATCTAGCCCATGGATTCTTACTTCGTAGAGTTTTATGCTACCTAGGAAGCAGAGGTAATGTCAGACTTGAGGATTAGGCTCAAGTCTGTGAAAGCTTTCCTGAAACATTTGTAGTGACACGATTTCACCCGATGGCCGCGTAAATAGGCTGGCGATTGAGCGCGTAATACCCCATAAACTCTGCTACCTGAATGGGACAGTGATCACGGACCATTGCACATTGAATAAAAACGTCTTTCAGACTCTGCAATGGAGATTAAAACATTTTAAAAAGTGACGATCGATTTGGGTTTACATCATTTGGAATTCCCTTCTTGGATTGTGTGGACTGTTTCTTTGCCCTGAAGAAGCCCGCAAGGGTGAAACACATTGGCTGTGTATATTTAATAAAGAATACAAGGATCTACAAAACCATCTAGTGAAAGACTCACCATTTCTGTCATCGCTGTCGTTCATCATCGGTGGGATTTAAACCCTACGGATTCTTGCCCTTATAACTATGCCTCTCTCAGTTTTTGTGTTTTCATGTTGTATTTGAAACCATAGTAGGTGGCTCGTTTCGGGAGGTGGGCATTGATTGTTAGACATTATACAGAATAATTTCTGAATTATTTATAACTAACACTGGTAGTTGGTGCAGCAATATATAGCCTGCCACCATTCTTGTATGTAGTAAATTAGGTGAGAAAATGTGTAAACATTGTATGTCGCTACATAGCAACATAACTAATACTCAACTAATCTCAAATTTACAATTATCAGAATGGAGCCACCGCTGTCCTTCTGATTGGCCTCTTTGGACCTCTAGTAGAGTGCACCACTTTATATGAGTCTAAGTGACTTCCAAATACAATGAACTGTTTTTGGCTTGATCTCCTCATACCTTATGACAAGATATTATATGATCACTCTCATTCCATTACTCATCTTTCTTCACTGACATATTTTTCCCACAACATTCAACCCTCATTCCCCTTCTCCTACCTTAGCCTTCTCCAAGGCACCATCAGTTAATTCAGCCACTTTTGCAAAACAACTTAGAACAGGTCCAGATAATCTTCAAACTGGAAAGGTCTTTAGATCTAGGCTCCTGTGCTCCAGGCCTTTGACTGCCACAAGGGACTACTGGATGCAGGGGCATAGCTTGGTCAGTAAGATGGGGGGGGGGGGTGAGCTTCTGATTTTCCAATATAATGTTAAAAAACCCTATACCACAATCAAGGAGCATGAGAGGGGCTTAGGAGGCAGTGAAAATGGAGAGGAATGTGGATTGGTAGGGCCACAACGTGAGAGAAATCACAATATTTTGTAAATAACCAACACCCAACATGTTTTAAGACTTTCAAAACCGAGCGATGGAGAGAGCGTGCATGCATTTTATTCTGTGTGTATATAAAAAGTTCTGGTGAAATCCAACAGGCACCTCACAAAACCTGACTGGAAGCACCTGCACCCAACTATATACCAGAAAATAAAGTATATTTATTAGGGGGTGTAACACACCAAACCTGCACCCCTCCCCCCACCCCAAGCTATGCCCCTGACTGGATGTCATGAAGCCACTTAAAGCTCAACTTAAAAACAGGTCATCATTTGCAGACATGTGTCTATGAGCAACTCCAGAGTTCATTGGCCCTGGAACTCACACGTTCATCATAATTCTAGTTGAGTAGCCTGCAGTAAATGCACTTTAATGACACAGGGCCTGATTCAAAGCTGTAAAGTAACATAAACTCCTGCCATTAGTGGAGTAAGTGCTACTCTTCGGCGGTGGAGACTCTGCCAGCGGGATTCCCCTCCATCCTTGGGGTTATATTCGAACGGGCTCTCTGCAGTGTACGCCACCCCCCACTGAACTGGCGTGCCTTAGAGCAGCAGCTCAGCCTGTTTACATATTTATCGTGGAGCCCTTTCAGGAAGCCTAGAGAGAGGCACTTGCACGCTTTGCTCCATGAAGCGGAAAATGTGATTTTCCTACATCAGTGAACTTTCAATGGGGAAGTGCCATGGAGAGGACCTCTGTTTACATCCAAAGAAAAACAAACCGTTTAACTCTTCGGTTCCTTTGTTTTGAGGGATCCCCTCTGGCAGGTCAGTCAGTGTTTTCGGAGCTCAGTCAGTAAACTGATACCAATTACTGTTAATAGATTTATGGCGCAGTGAGTCAATACCAACTGGTGTCAGTGTGTTCGGAGTGCAGGGAGCCCGCTCCACCAAACGTCAGCTTACTTAGGTTGTGCTTAGCTGAAGACAAAAGTGTCAGTGTTCTCAGAGCCTTTACCTGCAAAGTGGATCTTCAGAGTGTGGATTGAGCCTGTCTGTCTCCAAGAAGATTCTGAAATGAGGGGCAGCTTCCAGCCCCGTTCCCAGCAGCCTAATTTACTGATTGGTTGTCTCGAGCACCCACACAATCCTGAGCCCACCACTCACACCTGCCCAATCCCCTTAAGGTTTGTGGAGGGAACCCCAAGCAAGCCACCTCCATTTTGTGAGCCACAGCTTCCCTGTGCCAAGCAACCCAGTAAAAAAAAGAACCAGAAGGTGGTAAGAAGACAGACTTCGTGCGGTTTATTCCTGAAACTTTAAAGGTATTTGTCCTCTATCCCTGACTGCTTAAATTTACCTGTTGGCTTGTGGGCTGTATAGTTTAAAATCTGTTGTTTCTCCTGCCCTTGACTGCTTAAATTTACCTGTTGATTTGTGGGCTTTGTAGTTTACAATTTGCTGTTTCTCCTGCCCACGACTGCTTACATTTCACACCTCATTTTCCCCTATACTGTGCTAAGATCTGCGTGAAAGCAATCTATCCCCAACTCCCTTGTTGTCTTAGCAAGGGGAAAAAGTCCACATACACCCCAGAGGCTAAGCAGGGTGTGTTTTGAGACTGCAGAAGGCTTAAACTTTGTTTTGAAAGTGTATGTAGCACTTGTTGGCTAAGAGAGTGAGTTTTTAAGTGTGGGAAAAGCAGTATTGTTAGTGGCTTAGATTTGGCCCTCACCTGCTTGAGTTAAACTCCAGAGTGTGGATTGAGCCTGTCTGTTTCCAAGGAGATTCTGTTCTTCAGGGCAGCTCCTTACCCCTGACTATCAACCTGTGCTTGAGGTCACACACTCCTTATTTAAGTTGACATGGCAGCCCTACACCCTTCCCGTGCAGTGTGTTCATGTCCAAATATTCCATAAGCAGTGTAGTGTTGCAGCAAAGCTATTGGCTGGTGTGATGAGGTTGGTGAGTTCTGCTGCTCCTCTCCACGCATCGGCGCGCCGCTGCTGAGATTGACGCAGGGCCTGTCGCCACTGCAGGAACCGACGCATCGAGGGATCGCAGCTGAAGAAACCAATGGAGCGCAGCTCAACTCTGCCACATCGATCGCCGCCGCATCTCGAATTTCCACGCATCGTACCTGTGTGGCAAATTTTCCCGATACATCACCTGCGGACCAGAACCGTCTTGGAGTCGATGCATCACTTCCACCTACAGACCGGATTCTCTGCATCACTTCTCCTGCGTGCATCTCAAGTATTGCCAATACACAACTGTCCTTTGTGCCCAGATTGTGGTGGCACCAGTTGTTGCTATTGTCATTGTGAGCAATCACAAGCTGCAGCACACTAGTTGCAGAAACTGAGACCCCGAAAGCAGGTAAAACAAACTATAAAAATGCAGAGAACATCACCCAACCCCAAAATAACAAGCAAAACAGAAACATACTTCAGTTGATATCTGATGTGAACGTTCGGTGTCAACGCACATGCCGTGGCTAAATTTAAAAGCCGCAACCATATTCAGTTTCCGTTTGCTAAGAGGTAAATTTATGGTGGACCAACTTCTTGCATGGACCGCGATATCTCCTCAAAGAAAATCAAAACTTTATGAGACTCTCGTTCCAGTGGGGCTGTACAGTCTAATAAAACATTTCTCCCATATTAAGCAGTCTCCGCTTTCTCCAACATATGATGGTTAGTTACAAACACACGAGGAAATAAACACTGCCACGCCTAGAGGCCCCAGTAGGTACAGAACCGGTTGAAAGGTTACAATGGGAAGCAGGAAAAAATGGGGGGGATATGTACAATGAAGTGGGGGAGCATGTCGTTAGCCTCCTTGGCTTAACCACATGCTCTGCCACTTCTGAAACGCATGGCTGCACAATATTTACAAGAATGTGTTGCAGCCTTGCGTTTCCCCCTGCCATGGTGTAGACAACTTAACGTCAACGCTGGCACCCTTGTACCAGGGTGTCTGTTTGCAGGAGATGATTGGTTATGTGTAGGAAGGTGTCCCTTCCTGCACATAAACAATCCTAAAATGCCATTTTGTAACTTTCATGTGTGCTGCTTCATGCAGCACACATGGAAGTTACAAAATGGCATTTTGAAAAACGGTTTGTTTATGTACAGGATGGGACACCTTCCTGTACATAAGCATGGCATTTTGCGTTTTCCATTTGTTCTGCACAAGGCAGCACACATGGAAAAAAGCAAAACAAGGAGAAGTAATGCATTTCTCCTCATTTTGCCAACTTAAGACCAGGATTTTCCTGGTCTTAATTTTGGCACTGCCTCCTATGTATGCCACCCTTGTACATAGGGGGCAGTGTCAAATACAATGGGTGTTGCGGTGGAACGCCCACCATAACACCCACTTCAAGCCCCATTCACACAAACCATAGCATAAAAGGATGCCTTATGTACGTGGCAGCGTTAAGTTTCTCCTCAGTGTAGGAGCACCAAGATGAAATGGAATCCCAGCAGTGGTTTGTGAAGCACATATACTGTTACGGTCATAGCTCCTCCTTTCTCTGTACAAGAGCTGTGTGGACACCAATTCGAATCCCGACAGTTGGAAAGACTCATCCCTACTGGTAGGCAGTATAGTTTGAGTACTTGTTCTGGAGAAGCGCAAACTTAGGATTTAAAATGTAACACCAGGGTTGGGGGTTGGCTTTACTAATAAGAATTGATTTCTACCCAAGTGGACCCTTTTTGCAACATTGGGATAATGAAAAAGGGGGAAAAGCATAACACACTAACCTATACCTTGCAGTCTGCATGCAGCTCCTTAATGATGGTTAATAGGACACTGTTCTATATTTGTATTTAAACTTACAAACTGCAAGCAACAAAAGGGGCTCTCTGACAGAAGCAGTAATGCAGTGACCTTTTTATATTCAGGAAAAAGAAAGAAGACAAAATGAGCCTGGCTCCCTACTATTTTCGAGCTTTTACACTTTTTGCTCTTAAGCCAAACACATTTCTTCATGTTTGTACCTGTATTTAATTTATACTTTTTTTCTTGGAATTTATTTCTATTTTCTCATTGAATTTTTATAGAGCTTACTTCCCCTGGGAAGACGTTGAAATAATTTAGGTATTTAAGTACCACTATTTTTTTTTTCAAAGCCCTACTCATCCCAATGCAGGGTGTCAGAGTGCTTTACATCAGACATGCATATTACATTTACAACAAATTATATACGTCTGTAAATGAATGTGCAGGATGTGTTACATAAAACTGGGGGATTACAAGGTGTAGAAGTCACATATCATCTTCCATAGCTCGCTGTGCTATTATCCTCGCAATGCTCTCAAACAGACACATGATAGACCTGCTAAACATATATGTGAGGCCCTTAGATCTGATGTCACTTCTTGTGTTGCCACTTCTTGTAAAGTCATGGCTTGTGATGCCACTTCTGATTATGTCAATTCCTGTGATGCCACGTGTGATTTCATGCGCTGTGATGTCATGTGCTGTGATGTCACACAACGTGATGTCACTTGTAAACTGCCTAACTAGGTGATCCCCCCACTTCTTTTTTTACGACTTGTACCCTGTTTATATTGCATGCACTTTGTAATCTGCATGGTACACCTACTTTGCAGCAGGCATTTTAACCTCCTGCGCTACTTTATGATGAGTCAAAACTTCCTCTAGACAAAAGATCCCTCTGTAGCTGGTCCATCAATCACCAGAGTTATCTTGACATTTTTATGGTTGCCTGAAAATTGCTGGAGTATAGGAAGTAATTGTTCACTTGGATTTAAATCATAATCATACATTTCTCATAGTAGAAGACCAAGTGTATATTTATTCTGTACCAAGGCATGATACAATACAGACAGGTTTCTATTGAAATGAATGTATTCATTGCATATTTATAATATCAAAAAGGTTTACTCTAATTTTTGGAAGATCCAGGGCTCATGATTATAGCGAAGGAAAGTGCAGCGAGGAGAGAAGGCATAAAACAAAGTGCACCACAATTAGAAAGACATATGACTTCTTTCTTTAAATTAACAATGTGCTCAGAGTCTATAGAGATCTGTTGTCAAAGGTGTTTCTACCTTGATTACTAAAAGGTCATCATCAGGACCAGAGCAAGAGCCCTGGTATCGAGAGATTAAAAGGAAAGAATAAGAAAGAAACAAATAATGAATAAACTGCCTGAAGGGTGCAGAGAGTAAACTGCCTACCAAAGTATGGTATCATTTAATAACCACATTTGCCTGGTATCAAGGAGAATGGTTCTGAGAATAAATTTACAGGCACATGCAGGCGGCACAAGGTGTCCTAGAATTAAAGGTTACTGCAGAGGAACAATATTCTGTTAAACCAAAGTCAATATTACTTAAACAGCAAAAATCCCCCTTCAGAGAGAATATAGGCCCCTTTATAAATTGGGCAAAATCAGCTTAAATAAGTCCAAAGTGCCAAATGCCCTGCGCAAGGGACATCAGAGCCACTGTCTGAAATAGGCCTTGGAACAGGGAAAGGGGTCCCATGAAGCGCAGATTGAAAGGAAAAATTCAGAGTCCAGGGGAGGTGGAGGTGAATATCCATAACTTTACATATAAACAAATACCGACCCAAGGTCATGGTTGAAGAGTGAGTGGCAGATAGCCAATAGCCGGAATGAACTATCCAATCACAGGGCACTGCCTTCTAAGATGATTAAAGGGATCATGTGCACCTCTTCTAAGAGACCTCTGCATATACTGGAGAGGAAAAAACACCAAGGGCATCATTAGGACGTGAAAAGGGACCGCCCGCCATAAGAGAGGCGGTCCCGTGTGGGTGATTAGGATGCGCCCTCACACTGGCAGGTGCATCCTGCATTTTCAACATTGCGGAGGGCGGTGCTTTCAGCCCCGCCCGCCGTAGTGCCAAAAATGCATGTTGTGCATTTGCATGCACAAAGTGGCAGGCACCGCGTGGTACCTGCCGCTTTGTGCATGCAAATGCAGTGGGGTACCATAGGTACCCCCCAACTTCCTGGGGGCCCGCAACGGGTCCCCAATTGTGAAGTCCGCATGCCTTTCAGTGGAGGCAACGCCTGAATATTAAAATGGATGGCGGTGTCTAGCAGACACCGCCACCATATTGAACCCTTTTCCGCCCGGTCGACTTGTCGGCCGGGCGGAAAAGCGGCGGACGGTCTTCCCGTCAGCCGCAGTAACCCCTGCCATACTAATATGGTGGGGGGAAATGGGGGGCGGGCGGGAGAGGATGTTGGGCGGATCGCGCCACCTTATGATCCGCCCTACATCTTAATGGACCCCCAAATGAGGACATACCATACTATGACTGAATGAGGGGTATGCTTATTAAAAGGTATATGGGAGCCTATAATCTAGTCATTTAACCCAAGACCAGGGGGTATATATCCTCCGATTGTAAATATTATGGCTTAAATCATACCACAAATGAAGGAGTAAAGAGCTGATGGGAGAACAAAGGGCACAAAATTGCCCTAGGAACCTCTGTGTTTACCAACATACAACAGTTTGATGGGAACCGAGACAACAATACCCGATGAAGTCCGGTGTGCTCTAAGCATGCATCAAAACGCAGGAAACTTTGATAGCAAGGCAAATTAAAACTGGCAAATTAACTTAGGAGGCACGGAATGTAGCAGAAGGTGCTTTTAAACCATATTGTACTTGAAAACACGACGCCCCCCTAAAGTCAGCGCCCGGTGCGGTGGCACCGATCGCACCGCCCCAGAGCCTGCCCTGCAGAAAGTGAAGCATTTGTTGTTTTCGCTGCTGGTACTTTCCTTAGTATTTTAACATAATCCCTTGCCACTCAATTAGTTCTTGCTCAGAAACCGACCAAAGAATTTACCATTTTAGAATGTTATAAAAGTAATCTTTTGACCATCACCACTGCTTGTCTACTAAAACAGCTGTAAAAAAGGCACTTTTTTCCTAAAAAGATCTCCAATAAACACGTTGCTATCTCCCTGACCACTCGACTCAAATTCATTTAGCAATAGCCATTGTCGTTCTTTGCTTTGGGGGGGAACATGGACTCTCAGGCGACCCATGCCGTTGAGGTACTGTCTGTATTGTGCCACTCCTCATCAAAGAGTGCCTTATGGCCCATTTATTTATGTGCCATCATAACTGACACTGTAGGGCAAGCCTGGACAGCTCTCCTTTTGAGAAATCTTTAGCTGATGCTTAAAAATGTTTGAGCTATTGGTCGACCTTCTACATAAAAATATCCCCTTCCGATCCCAGAGAAGCTCTCGGAGAGAAGATGATCAGTGGTAGGGATGCTGAAGCCCAGTGAGGGTAATGGGCCACTAAACCACAATGGTACTGACTAGAGGGTTTGAGGGTAGATACAGTGGCAGCTCCTCCGCTAAGGCAGTGGAGCGGCGCCCCACTGCCTCAGCTGCAAGCTGAATACAAAAAAAAATGATAATACAGTTTGTTATTATAATTTTTTTTTTTTTATTTAGATTGCAGCTGAAGCCGGTTGGGAGGGGCTGGGCTCCCCGCGTCAAAGGGGGAGGACTGGTGGCAGCACTTAAAGTGCGCATGACGCTTTTGCCAGCCCTCTCAGGCATGTTCACCACGCAGAGAACATGCATAGAATGCCAGCCCCTGTCTAAGCGCCAATACAACGGTGCTCAGACCAATTACAACGCTGCTAAGGCAGTGTTGTGATTGGCCAGGGGATTCTGGGAGGCTGTGCGCTTCCTGCTGAGAGGAGGACGGAGAAAGAAGCGACGGCGGCTGGCATTAAAGACGTAGGTGTATGTTTTTATTATTCCCCCCTCCCTCGTTCCACATTCCCCCCTCCACCACCCATGGTGGGTAAAATGCCAGTCTTGTGCATGTATTAACATTTGTCCTTGAGTGCACTGCTCAAGATCAGCTTCCTCATGTCAAGCTTGACAGCCATGTTTAGACTCCAGTCTTAGTCCGATTAGTAACTCACAGAAGTAAGAAGTAAGGGGCATAGCTGGATTTAGGCTATGGCTTTGTAAACGAAAACAGGGGCAATGCACCCTATTACTGATAATGTACTGCCCCCAGAGCAGACATGAACTTGCAGCTGCCCTTGGCACAGCGCATTAGTGAAAGACAGAGCGGCTACATAAAGCAGCCATTCCATCTTTCAATGTAAAGGCAGCCCAAGCCTGTACTTCAAAGGGGGGACAGAGATCCCCTTGTAGGCCGGTGCAGTGAGTAACTGCACCCACCTACAGGGGAATGTCTTGGGGTTCAGTGGGACCCCCTTGCCTCCCTCTAGAGGGATGCACTCAGGAATCTTTTTGTGGCACACGGTTCTTGCACCTTCTGTCTATCTATTTGCCTCTACACCTGCAACCATACTATTGTGTTTGCACAGAAGCAAAGTATTTGCCTCATTTGCATTGGCCACACTATTATGCAAATAAAGGAAACCCTATTAAGATAGCACCACCACTTTCTGTGCTTTGGTGCTATGTTATGTTATGAAGATTTGTGCCATGCACTATCACCTGGAAGGGTATCCTGGCGCTGAGCAGGTGTGAGTGTAGCCACACCTAGGGCCTAGTGGAAATACTCGAAAAGCCAGTTCTTCAGCTTCTTGGTAATGCAAGCAGGGAGGAGGAGGCTCTTACGCGTAGAGGCAGGTCTTTCCATGATTTAAGAACGGTGCAGGAGCAGGCTCGACCACAAGATCTGGTTTTCTGTATGCGTGGGATGTGTGCAAGTAGGAGTCCAGATGAGGGCAGGGGTTTAGAAGGTTTATGAAAGCAGATGCAATTGTTGAGGTATACTGGGCCAGTGTCATGCAGGGTCTTGAAAGTGTGGGTGAGGAGTTTTAATTGTGCTAATTTGTGAATGGTGAGCTAGTGAGCTCCTTCAGGCGTGGTGTGATGTGAGTGTGGCGTGGGAGGTTGAGAGTAATTCTGGCCATCGAGTCATGAATGGTCTCTAGAGTTCTGGTGAGTTTTTTGTTGATCCTGGCATAGAGGGAGTTACTGTAGTTCAGCTTGCTTTGACATTGGCGTGCCTGACTGTTTTTATAGGTGCTGTTTGGGAGCCTTTTGAAAATCTTTCTCAGCATCTTCAGGGTATGGAAGCATGAGGCGGTGACTCAATTGACTTGGGCGGACATATCGAGTTTGCTGTTGATGATGATCCTGAGTTTCTTAGTGTGGTTGGTGGGGGTAAGAGGGATGTCAATTCTAGCTCTGTTGGCCCCCAGATGGAGTCCCACAGTGATGTGCTCTTCCTGACGATCAGCATTTTGGTCTTGTAGGTGTTCAGCTTTAAACAGTTGGTCTTCCTCCAGTAGGTGATTTCTGTCATGCAGGCATTGAATTTGATCTGGGTACTGGGCGTCATGTTCGTGAGGGAGAGGATCAGTTACATGTAGGCAAGGATGTTGCTGTTGTGAGAGGAAATGATGCTGACTAGAGGGATCATGTATGCGTTGAAGAGGGTCGGCTCAGGTAGGATCTTAGCTGAACTCTGCAGATAGGTGGCTTACGTCCAAGGCGTACGGTGCCAGTCTGACAAACTGGGTCCTTCCAGGCAAGAAGTAGCAGATCCATGGGAGTGCATGTCATGTGGGTGCTGGATGAGGATGTGGTGGAAGACTCAAATGCTGTGGAGAGGTCCAGAAGGAAAAGGGCCATCGTGTCCCCTCTATCCAAAGTCATGTGATTGTCATCCGTGGTGTCAATGACTATAGTTTCCATGCTGTGGTTGGGTCTGAAACCAAACTAAGTGGTGTCGAGGAGTTGGTGATCATTGAGGTATTTGGTGAGGTGTCTGATGAAGATTTATTCTAAGACTTTGCTGGGAATAGTAGCAGGGGATTGGTATGTAGTTGGCAAGTGTTAAAGGGACTGCACAGTATTTTTTCAGCAATGGGAGGACCGTTGTGTGTTTCCAAGCATCAAGCAAGGTCAGGCAAGAGATGGAGGCATTTAGAATGGGTGTGAGGTTGGAGCTGATGTGTTGCAGTTCTCTGGAGTAGGTGTGGGGGCAGGGATTTGATGGGGCCCCTGAGTGGATGGACTTCATGGTGGTGGTAGGTTCTTCTGGAGTGGTGATGGGCCATGTGGTTAGCCATGGTTATTTGCATAAGAGTGGGAGGCTTTTGTTGAGGTCTGTCTTGTCTGGTCGCAGGTTAACGTTGATGTAAATTATGGTGATTTTGTTGCTGAAGAATTGAGAGAAATTGTTGCAGAGGTCCTGCAAGTGAGTGATCACTTGGAGGCGGCGCTGGTGAGGTGAAAACCTTTACAAAGGCAAAGATTTCTTAGCGACTATTGGTGATGGCATCAATGAGGTCCGCCAGAGCACTGCATATGGTGCCCCAGTCATTTGGTGGTGGTGTTTTATCAGTATTACAGAGGGGGGGCACATAAGCTTGTGCAGCCACTTCTGCAATACAAGACTGTCTCTGACAGGGGCACAGAAATAAGGTGCCCCAGAGCCACGGTCTGTAATAATTAGTCTACCTCCTTCAGTATGACTTGGCAACATTAATCGGGTCTTCAATCGTAAGGACCTAGCACTTTCTCCTCAATGGGAGGCACCAAAAAGTTCTTCCTTTGGCCCTTAACTTCCACTATACAGGTGTGCAGAGCTCTTTGATTGGACGGTGACCATTGGATGTGCTACAGATATCAGCTTACATCTTGTCTTGGCAACTTGACCTTAATTCAGAAGTCCTGTGATATTGGAAACTAGCAGGACGATGCCTACATGCACCACTTCATACCAGCGTAGATATTTCGCCGCGACAGATTACAGCAGCCTTTCGAATCTCATGCATACCACCCCACACTTCCTACATAGGCTATACTGTAAACATAAACAATGAATGAAGTAAACATTTTAACTTAAGATTCTGAAGCACAATGTGTGAAGCACCATACAATTCTACAATCCTATACAATGTAATACTCCTTTGCTAACATACACCTTCTTGACACCTGCAGAGTGTTTGAAATACCCCTAACTAGAGGAAATGCTAGCGCTAGGCAAGTTTTCACACAAATCGGACAGTAACCAGTGACCTACAACCAAGCAATCCTTTACAACTGCATCTGCTCTGGTGAACAGATACGATCCAAATGACTCACCCACTCGCTATCTGTGTCACTACTGAAATAAAAACATAAATTTGAATATTCACTATATCTTTTACTCACTCTGCATCATCTCTGCCATCCACATTTCACCATGTGGATTACTAGGTCCTCTCTGATTAACCCATTTTTTGTGTACAGACAAACTGCATCCTGCTGCCCTTGTTGCGAAGCTGGTTACTCCTTGTTATGATTATAATTAGCATGTCTATCTCTCACAAACCCTTACCCATCACACCGCCGGGCTCTGCATCCCATAAGACGATATTCGCACCTCGAAGATCATTACGCATGACATGAAAACACTTCCTCACATAGGCTCAAGACAAAAAACAACACCCTTCCACCCACACACCTTACAGGTACACACAGATGGGTACATATCGTATAATTAGGCTTTCCTGTTTTCAGTTTTTATTTTTGGTATATTCTGGTGGGATTTTTTCAGTGTTTTCAATTTCTTAAAAAACAGTTGTTATCAGTGGTTTCACATTTTCGTGCCACTAAAATCAACAGAAAAAGTGTTTTTCCGGTGTTTATGGAACGTTTTGCTTTTATTATTGCTTTCTTTCTGCACTGAAAGAACATGGTATATAGACAGTGTACTTATAGTATATATGAGGTCCAGATAGATTTTTGCAAATTAATCTTATTGTAGTACACCATACAATACTTCTTCAGTTAGTCTTTGGGTCATGTGCGCTCGCTCTTTCCTTCCCATGTAAACTTCTGCGAAAAGGCCCTCTCAGCATTCTTAGCCCATTGGGCTGAGAACTATCAGCTAAGGGACACAGTTGGGATGACTCTTTCTTTGAAGCCACATAAAGCACGAAATGATAAATATTTGCGTTTTAGTTCTTGTGCGTTAGAAACCAGTGCACCAGAATGGACTAGAAAAGTCAATAGCATCCCTCATTAACTCTTAAGATTGTAAAGATGCTTTCAGCATACCATCTAACAAGTGGCAAGGATCTACTACAGGGAATCACTTCAGCTCGGGTATCAATTTTGACAAGTCATCACACAACTGTTTTATATACGAAGCTGAATCACTGCAAATACAAACAATATCACTCCAATCTTTGTTGAACTTGGAAAGAACCTTTTTTGCAGAGCATTAAAAGTGACACTGCATTCCATGTTTTCCAAAAGTCGGGGGTCATGTTTTCACCACTATCCCAGATGCTTGGTGATATATATACTTGTCATTTTACCTATCGGTGAAAGAATCAAATGCAGTCAAAATATCAAATAGGAGTTTGATATTTCCTGATTCTCTATAGTTTATAAAATATTTAAACTAGACCTAAAACATTAAACTAAACCCTGCATCTTTAGACCAAAGGCCACAAAACTGAAAAAGTAAAAGGAAGAAGAAACAATATTTTAGTGGCATCCCTAAAGAACAAAACTCAAGCAGAATAATGTTAGCCAGTCTTTCTTACTGTTACTTGTATAACAAAGTTACATTGTATTGACCCCTTCAGGAAGAAAAAAATGACTTTCACTCTCTTTTTCCTTTCTTTGAATGGCATTTAGTTTGTGGTTGTCCAGGTGTTTTTTCAGTGTTTATTTGTTTTCACCGGTGAGGGCTATTTTTCTTTCAGTGGGGTTTTATCAGTTATTATAGGTTTAAACCTAAAACCCCACAGCCTACGTATAATACAATATAACGGAAACTCATGCAGATCCTACTGGGAATAAGGGCACATTTACGAAGCCACCTGCAATTGCATGGAAATGGTGAGTAGCCCTCGCACAGATGCTAATTAAAAACAAGCATTTACTGCTGCAGGAAGTGTGCAAACTGGGCTATACCTGGCCATGAGCACAAAATCCCACAAAAATGGAAGCATACTTAAAAGTCATACAACTGCAAATCAATGATCCTTGTATAGTAAATACAAGGCAGGAATTACTCCTGGGACAATGAGTAGGAGAGGCCATATTGTCACTGGATAGCAGAATGACCACATTGGCACATAATTTGAGACCCTCAATCTGTATACCAGTAATACAAAGCTTCTTCTTACAGGGATACCTGCCCCAGAATGGTATCATTGTAACACTTAGAAGCCTATTACGATGTTGGGCGGACTTGCTTCTGTCCGACACCGTTGCGGAAACTGGACCGACTGACCTCCGGTCGGCAGTCGGGACCACCTAATTATGATGCGACTGCACATGGTGTGGTCGCATACTCACATTTCCCAATGGGAGCATGTGTTGCGGCCGTAAACCGGCTGGTTCTGACTGGTTAAGGTGCTCCTTGAGCCTGTCGGAAGCCACCTGGAATGACCATTGTAATTGTAATTAGGCGGTCAGAAGTGAAACTGACGATCTCCATTGAAAAGGCTCCGACCTAGATCGTAATCAGCCCCTGAATGCTTACTTTACAAAACATGTCCTTGACAGCTTACATATTTAAAGTTAGTAGGAAAGAGGAATTAGCTGTGTCTGACCTCTCCTTGCTCACTGTGTGTGATCTCCTCATTGCATACTTACTGTGTCTGTGGCTCCCTTCTCAAACGCAGTGATTGTTTTGCCCTGCCGACTAGCTGCTGAACATCAGCTGCACCCCTTCCTCTGTGCACAATAGCCATGTCTGTTTCTCCATGCACAGTATCCGTGTCTGTTTCTCCATGCACACTAGCAGTGCCTGTTTCTCCATGCACAGTAGCCGCACATGTTTCTCCATGCACAATAACCGTGTTTGTTTCTCCATGCACAGTAGCTGCATCTCTTTCTCCATGCACAGAAGCTGTCCCTGTTTCCCCATGCACAATAGCATCGCCTGTTTTTCCATGCACAATAGCCCTGCCCGTTTCTTCATGCACAGTAGTTGTGTCTGTTTCTCCATGCACAGCAGTCGTGTCTGTTTCTCCATGCACAGCAGCCATGTCTGTTTCTCAATACACAGCAGCCATGCCTGTTTCTTCAAGCACAGTACGAATGAATAAATGATCTTTATTACACAGAGTAATTACAGCAAGAAAGCATATGAGCAAAATGGATCAGCAAATAAAATTAATCAGAATTTCAAAAATAATAATAAAATTACTGCAACGAAATATCAGTGTTAATATTCTTAGTCTTCATAGGCTAAAATAATGATGTGGCAAAAGAATCAGAGGAGCAATCATGCAGTCAAATTAATAAGATTCATTAACGAAAAAATCAATGTTAACATTCTGAGTCTTCAAAGGATAAAATGGTTGTTATGTGGCAGAAGGGCCAAAAGTACAAGCATGCCATTAAAAGGACCAATAGTACAATTGTGCCATCAAATGCATAAGATTCATTAATGAAAAACTCAATGCTAGCATTCTTAGTCTTCATAGGATAAAAATGGTTATGTAGCCAAAGTACCAAAAGTGCAATTGTGCAGTTAAATACATAAGATTAATTAAAAGAGACCATCACAGATAAAATTCATTATCTCATCTAAATAGGACCAAATGCAGATTGTGCAATTATGGCATTACATATATAATCTATCCTAATAAAATTAGCATCGGCAAAAATTATTATGTCACTGAGGGGACAGAAAGTGCAATCATACAGTCAAAGGAATAAATTGAATTAAAATGATCGATACAGACAAATTAAAATAGAAATTCTAATTTAGAAATCAAGGAAGAAGCTACTCGAAATTATTCATTTTTTTACAGCAAATTTCATGAATTTAAAAAAGTGAGGCATCAATTGGCCAGATTCACCCATGAGGCAAGCTTCAATTGCTACCTGGCTAGTTCGGATAGGTAAGCATCTGACCATTGATCTCAGTCAGTATTTTCGAGGTATAAGGAGGTGAGGGCAGACCCAGATGGCATGCCTCAGTGACTCAGACTTTGCTCCGCATAAACGTCACAAACGTCTGAGCCTCGCTCAAACTACCATACCAAAATGCTCTCAAGAGGGTCACCCCGATGCAGTATCTCATTAATGCTATTTTCCGCTCCAATGTCGAAGGTTGCTTAAGATAATGTCTCTGCTGTTCATATAGCCTAGGGAGCAACTTAATATGCAATTTTTTGTACTTACAATATCTTGCTTAATTGGTGGAAGTTTAGCCTGTTTATTTACTAATTTGGGAAACAATGTTTCTGGAACCTCCATCAACCAAAAGTCCCAAGCTTCTAGTTCTTTTATGGCTCTTTCAAAATAAAAAGAACTAACTGGAACCTGTTTTTGTCCAAACATAGTATCCATGCCTGTTTCTCCATGCACAATAGCCATGTCTGTTTCTCCATGCACAGTAGCCATGTCTGTTTCTCCATGCACCGTAGCCAGGCCTGTTTCTCCATGCATAATAGCCATGTCTGTTTCTCCATTCACAGTAGCCATGTCTGTTTCGCCATGCACAGTAGCCATGTCTGTTTCGCCATGCACAGTAGCCATGTCTGTTTCTCTATGCACAAGTACACTGTCTGTTTCTCCATGCACAGTTGCAATGTCTGTTTCTCCATGCACAGTAAACATGCCTGTTTCTCCATGCATGGTTGCTATGCCTGTTTCTCCAAGCACAGTTGCTATGCCTGTTTCTCTATGCACAGTAAACTGTTTCTCCTTGCACAGTAGCCAGGCCTGTTTCTCCTTGCACAGTAGCCAAGCCTGTTTCTCCATGCACAATAGCCATGTCTGTTTCTCCATGCACAGTAGCCATGTCTGTTTCTCCATGCACAGTAGCCATGTCTGTTTCTCCATGCACAATAGCCAAGCCTATTTCTCCGTGCACAATAGCAATGTCGGTTTCTCCATGCACAGTAGCCATCTCTGTTTCTCCATGCACAGTAGCTATGTCTGTCTCTCCATTCACAACAGTCATGCCTGTTTCTCTATTCACAGTTACAATGTCTGTTTCTCCACGCATAGTAGCTATGTCTGTTTCTCCATGCAGAGGAGACATGCCTCTCTCCATGCAGAGTAGCCATGCCTGTCTCGCCATGCACAGGAGGCTGTTTCTCCTTGCACGATAGCTATGTTTGTTTCTCCTTGAGCACGAACTGTGCCTGTATCCCTTTCAGGGGGGTTGCGAAACCTCAGGGCCTCCAGCGAAGTATGTAGAGAGGCCCATCCTCACACCCAGACAATCTTTCAGGGTAAAATGACAGGCGGATAAGGGCAGAACCCAGGAACAAGAGAACTGGAGAGAGAGCACAGTGGGGAATGTGGACCATGTGCTTTGCTCGTCCTCCCTGCACACTTGCTGTGCCTGTATCTCCCATGCACACAAGCTCCACCTGTTTCTTCCTGCACACAAGCTTCAACTTTTTCTTCCTGCACACTAGCTGTACCTGTTTCTTCCTGGACACCAGCTTCAACTTTTTCTTCTTGCACACTAGCTGTGCCTGTATCTCCTATGCACACAAGCTCCACCTGTTTCTTTCTGCACACCAGCTTCAACTTTTAATTCCTGCACACTAGTTGTGCCTGTTTCTTCCTGCACACCAGCTGTGCCTGTGTTTTCCTGCACACCAGTTGTGCTTATATCTGTGCACACTGGTTCTGCTTGTGTCGTCCTACATAAAAGCTGTGTCTGCGCTTTCCTGCACACGAGCCAAGCCTGTTTCTTCATGCACAATAGCCATGTATGTTTCTCCATGTACAGTAGCCATGTCTGTATCTCCATGCACAGTAAACATGCCTGTTTCTCCATGCATGGTTGCTATGCCCGTTTCTCCAAGCACAGTTGCTATGCCTGTTTCTCTATGTACAGTAAACTGTTTCTCCTTGCACAGTAGCCATGCATGTTTCTCCTTGCACAGTAACCAAGCCTGTTTCTCCATGCACAATAGCCATGTCTGTTTCTCCATGCACAGTAGCCATGTCTGTTTCTCCATGCACAATAGCCAAGCCTGTTTCTCCATGCACAATAGCCATGTCTGTTTCTCCATGCACAGTAGCCATGTCTGTTTCTCCATGCACAATAGCCAAGCCTATTTCTCCATGCACAGTAGCCATCTCTGTTTCTCCATGCAGAGTAGCTATGTCTGTCTCTCCATTCACAACAGTCATGCCTGTTTCTCTATGCACAGTTACAATGTCTGTTTCTCCACGCATAGTAGCTATGTCTGTTTCTCCATGCAGAGGAGACATGCCTCTCTCTCCATGCAGAGTAGCCATGCCTGTCTCGCCATGCACAGGAGGCTGTTTCTCCTTGCACGATAGCTATGTTTGTTTCTCCTCGAGCACGAACTGTGCCTGTCTCCCTTTCAGGGGGGTTGCGAAACCTCAGGGCCTCCAGCGAAGTATGTAGAGAGGCCCATCCTCACACCCAGACAGTCTTTCAGGGTAAAATGACAGGCGGAAAAGAGAAGAACCCAGGAACAGGAGAACTGGAGAGAGAGCACAGTAGGGGGTGTGGACACTGGGCTTTGCCCGTCCTCCCTGCACACTTGCTGTGCCTGTATCTCCCATGCACACAAGCTCCACCTGTTTCTTCCTGCACACCAGCTTCATCTTTTTTTTCCTGCACACTAGCTGTACCTGTTTCTTCCTGGACACCAGCTTCAACTTTTTCTTCCTGCACACTAGCTGTGCCTGTATCTCCTATGCACACACGCTCCACCTGTTTCTTTCTGCACACCAGCTTCAACTTTTAATTCCTGCACACTAGTTGTGCCTGTTTCTTCCTGCACACCAGCTGTGCCTGTGTTTTCCTGCACACCAGTTGTGATTATATCTGTGCACACTGGTTGTGCTTGTGTCGTCCTACATAAAAGCTGTGTCTGCGCTTTCCTGCACACAAGCCAAGCCTGTTTCTCCATGCACAAGAGCCATGTCTGTTTCTCCATGTACAGTAGCCATGTCTGTTTCTCCATGCACAATAGCCAAGCATTTTTCTCCATGCACAAACGCCATGTCTGTTTCTCCATGCACAGTAGCCATGTCTGTTTCTCCATGCACAATAGCCAAGCCTGTTTCACCATGCACAATAGCCATGTCCTTTGTCTTCCTGCAGACAAGTTGTGCCTGTATCTTCTACGCATCAGCTGTGCCGGTTTCTGTGCGAAATAGGTGTGCCTATAACTCCGTGCACGCAAGCTGCGCCTGTCTCCCTGCACATCAGCTGCGCTCGTCTCACTGCCGCTGTCTCTACAGTGAAAAGGTGTCTGAGAAACTGGCCTGAGGGATGCGTGTAGAAACGTGTTTAAATAGACAGCCATTAATCATTAGTTTAACCAAGATGATACCTGGCATACAATCCAGGGTACAATGGTATTGGCAAATAGTTGAGGGCACTTCCTTTAAACAGATGTCTAATGTGTACTTTCTACGGTAAAAAACAAAGGGTGTCCTCGTGGGGACACCTCTGCGGTGTACGTATAACCTCGACTAAATGGAGGTCTCGCAACACTCCACACCCCAGTGCCACAACACAAAATGAGTCCGCAACACTCCTCAACTCTGTCGCCACAACACTACATGAGTCCCGCAACCCTCCTCACCCGGTCCAACAACACAACATGAGTCTGCAACACTCCTAAATCCGGTGCCACAAAACAGCATGAGCCCTGCAACACTCCTCAACCCCGGCGCCACAACACAATATGAGTCCTGAAACACTCCTCAACTCCGATGCCACAACATAACATGAGCCCTGCAACACTCCTCAATCCAGGTGCCACAACACAACATGAGTCCCGCAACACTCCTCAATCCAGGTGCCACAACATGAGTCCCGCATCACTCCTCAACCCAGGTGTCACAACACAACAAGAGTCCTGCAACACTTCTCAACCCTGGTACCACAATACAACATGAGTCTCACAGCACTCTTCACCCCAGTGCCAAAACACAACATGAGTCCCACAACACTCCTCAACCCCGGTGCCACAACCCAACACGAGTCCCGCAACACTCCTCAAACCTGGTGCCACAAAACAACATAAGTCCTGCAATACTCCTCATCTCTGTGCCAAAACACAACACGAGTCCCGCAACACTCCTCAACCCCGGTGCCACAACACAGTATGAGTCCCGCAACACTCCTCAATCCTGGTGCCACAACACAACATGAGCCCTGCAACACTCTTCAACCCTGATGACACAGCACAACATGAGTCCAAGAACACTCCTCACTCCTGTGCCAAAACACAAAATGAGTCCCGCAACACTCATCAACTCTGGTACCACAAAACCACATAAGTCCTGCAACACTCTCACCCCTGTGCCACAACAAAACAGGAGTCCGCAACACTCCTCAACTCCGGCGTCACAACACAACATGAGTCCCGCAACACTCTTCACCCTGGTGCCAAAATATAACACGAGTCCTGCAACAGTCCTCAACCCCGGTGCCACAAAACAAAATAAGTCCTGCAACACTTCTCAACCCGGTGCCAAAACACAACATGAGTACAACAACACTCCTCCACCCTGATGCCACAACAAGAGTCCTGCAACACTCTTCAACCCTGGTGCCACAACACATGAGTCCCGCAACACTCCTCACCCCTGTGCCAAAACACAACATGAGTCCTGCAAAACTCCTCAACCTTGGTGCCACAACATGACATGAGCCCTGTAACACTTCTCAACCCTGGTACCACATTACAACATGAGTCCCACAACACTCTTCACCCCAGTGCCAAACACAACATGAGTCCCGCAACACTCCTCAGCCCCGGTTCCACAACACAACATGAGTCCCTCAACACTCCTCAACCCTGGTGCCACAACACAACATGAGTCCCGCAACAATCCTCACCCCGGCACCAAAACACATGAGTACCGCAACACTCCTCAAGCCTGGTGTCACAACATAACATGAGTTCCGCAAAACTCCTCACCCCAATGCTAAAACACAACATGAGTCCCGCAATACTCATCACCTCGGCACCAAAACACAACATGAATCCCGTAACACTCCTCAACTCCGTCGCCACAACATTACATGAATCCCGCAACCCTCCTCACCCCAGTGCCAAAACAAGTCATGAGCCCCGCAACACTTCTCAACCCCGGTGCAATGACACAACACTCCTCAACTCCATCACCACAACACAACATGAGTCCGCAACACCCCTCACTCTGGCGCCACAACACAACATGAGTCTGCAACACTCCTCACCCTGGCGCCAGAACACAACATGAGTCTGCAACACTCATCAATCCCGGTGCCACAACACAACAGGAGTCCCGCAACACTCCTCAACCTCAGTGCCAAAACACAACGAATCCAGCAACACTTCTCAACCCTGGTACCACAATACAATGTGAGTCTAACAACACTCTTCACCCCAGTGCCAAAACACAACACGAGTCCCGCAACACTCCTCAAACCTGGTGCCACAGAACAACATAAATCCTGCAATACTCCTCATCTCTGTGCCAAAACACAACACGAGTCCCGCAACACTCCTCAACCCCAGTGCCACAACACAACATGAGTCCCGCAACACTCCTCAACCCTGGTGCCACAACACAACATGAGCCCTGCAACACTCTTCAACCCTGGTGCCACAGCACAACATGAGTCCAGGAACACTCCTCACTCCTGTGCCAAAACACAAAATGAGTCCCGCAACACTCATCAACTCTGGTACCACAAAACCACATAAGTCCTGCAACACTCTCACCCCTGTGCCACATCAAAACAGGAGTCCGCAACACTCCTCAACTCTGGCGCCACAACACAACATGAGTCCCGCAACACTCTTCACCCTGGTGCCAAAATATAACATGAGTCCTGCAACAGTCCTCAACCCCGGTGCCACAAAACAAAATAAGTCCTGCAACACTTCTCAACCCGGTGCCAAAACACAACATGAGTACAACAACACTCCTCCACCCTGATGCCACAACAAGAGTCCTGCAACACTCTTCAACCCTGGTGCCACAACACATGAGTCCCGCAACACTCCTCACCCCTGTGCCAAAACACAACATGAGTCCTGCAAAACTCCTCAACCTTGGTGCCACAACATGACATGAGCCCTGTAACACTTCTCAACCCTGGTACCACATTACAACATGAGTCCCACAACACTCTTCACCCCAGTGCCAAACACAACATGAGTCCCGCAACACTCCTCAGCCCCGGTTCCACAACACAACATGAGTCCCTCAACACTCCTCAACCCTGGTGCCACAACACAACAGGAGTCCCGCAACAATCCTCACCCCGGCACCAAAACACATGAGTACCGCAACACTCCTCAACCCTGGTGTCACAACATAACATGAGTTCCGCAAAACTCCTCACCCCAATGCTAAAACACAACATGAGTCCCGCAACCCTCCTCACCCTGGGGCCAAAACACAACATGAATCCCGCAACCCTCCTCACCCCGGTGCCAAAACACAACATGAGTCCCGCAACACTCCTCAACCCTGGTGCCACAACACAACATGAGTCCCGCAACACTCCTCACCCCGGTGCAAAAACACAACATGAATCCAGCAACCCTCCTCACTCCGGTGCCAAAACACAACATGAATCCTGCAACACTCCTCAACTCCGTCGCCACAACATTACATGAATCCTGCAACCCTCATCACCCCGGTGCCAAAACACAACATGAATCCCGCAACCCTCCTCACTCCGGCGCCACAACACTACATGAATCCCGCAACCCCCCTCACCACAGTGCCAAAACAAGACATGAGACCCGCAACACTTCTTAAACCCGGTGCCATGACACAACACTCCTCAACTCCATCACCACAACACAACCTGAGTCCGTAACACTCCTCACCCTGGCGCCACAACACAACATGAGTCTGCAACACTCCTCACCCTGGCACCACAACACAACATGAGTCAGAACACTCCTCACCCTTGCGCCACAACACAACATGAGTCTGCAACACTCCTCACCCTGGCGCCACAACACAACATGAGTCTGCAACACTCATCAATCCCGGTGCCGCAACACAACAGGAGTCCCGCAATACTCCTCAACCTCAGTGCCAAAACACAACGAATCCAGCAACACTTCTCAACCCTGGTGCCACACTACAACACGAGTCCTGCAACACTCCTCAACCCTGGTGCTACAACACAAGTCCTGCAACACTCATCAATCCGGGTGCCACAACACAAGAGGAGTCCCTCAACACTCCTCAATCCTGGTGCCACAATACAACATGAGTCCCGCAACACTCCTCAAACACGGTGTCACCAAGCCCACAACACTCCTCAACCTTAGTGCCAGAATACAACTTGGATTGTACCTCAATCCGCATGGTCCGGCGAGCATTAATTTTTAAGCCAGCAAACATGTTTTGTGCATCCACCAGGTTATGTGGTTTGCTGCCTGCATGAAAAGTAAATATTTTATTACTCGCAGACACAATTGCACTCCCTACCATCTTCTCAATGTTTCAAATGACAGGTCTTTCACCCTCTTTCAAAGCATTTCTTATTTCTCAGGGATATAAAATGCAAGTTGTATTTGCATCAGTTCCATAGTAGCGAAGGAGACATCCTATATGGTCTTGAACCATAATCATATATCTGTAACATTGATATACTGCGTGTGCTATCCCTATGAAAGGTGTTGTCACCTCCACCTGATCTTCACTTTTTTTCTGGACCAAGACAGTTTGCACTTTTTCTGGACAGCTTGAAGAAAGCTGGTTGTCCTTTGTATTAGTTTACCGACTGCAGTAAAGAAAGCATTTTCCTTTAGACTTATGCATGCTAATCTTCCCCGGATTGTTGATTTATAGGAGGAGATTTTTGTGTCTCACCTGAGACAGCGCATGCAATGTCACTTACAAGACATTTCATTAGATTGCAGGGGGCTTAGAGTCGGCCCATTGCTTACCATTGATTAGCTTCATCGTCCCACACATTTCATTGTTTCTCCTTGATCACCGCATGGCAGATTCACTTCCTCTTTGAGTATTTGTCACTCCCCTGGAGCTTGGTCCAAGTACTGCTTCCTTGTCCCACTGTGTCTCTTTCCACTGCATGCTCTTTCGGAGGTCCCTTTTTCAAGCTTAGTTGCTTGCCCGGTCATTGTTGCTTGCCATTGTTGTTGCTGGGTTTGTTGGCGTTTCTTGCTGGTTGTTGTTGCTTGCCATACCCCCCTGTCACGTTGTTGCTGTTGCCCTGGCCCATGCACTCCCTCCTGTGTTGTGTTGCTTCCCAGTAACTCCCATCTCCTCCCGCATTGTGGTGCTTCTCCCTCCCTTGTTTGAGAAGGAGCAGCGGGAGATCAATCAATCATTCAGAGTACTTGTAGAGCGCGCTACTTACCCATGAGGGTCTCAAGGTGCTGTGGGGGGGAGGGGGTCCTGCTACTGCTCGAAGAGCCAGATCTTGAAGAGTCTGCTGAAGGCGAGTAGGTCTTGGGTCTGCCGTATGTGGGTAGGGAGGGTGTTCCAGGTCTTGGCGGCGAGGTAGGAGAAGGATCTGCTGCCGGAGGTCGTTCGTTGGATGCAGGGGACAGCGGCGAGGGTGAGGCTGGCAGAGCGGACGGAGCTGGCGGGTGGGGGTGTAGAAGCTGAGTCTGCTGTTAAGGTAGGCTGGTCCGGCGTTGTGGAGTGCTTTGTGTGCGTGGGTGAGGGGCTTGAAGGTGATCCTCTTGTTAACGGGGAGTCAGTGTAGGTCTCTCAGGTGGGGGGTGATGTGGCTGCGGCGGGGGACGTTGACAATCAGTCTGGCGGAGGCGTTTTGGATGCATTGTAGTAGTCGTAGGTGTTTGGCTGGGATTCCTGCGTAGAGTACGTTGCCGTAGTCCAGTCTGCTGCTGAAGAGGGCTTGTGTCACCGTTCTTCTTGTTTCGGTCGGGATCCACTTGTAGATCCTGCGGAGCATGCGGAGGGTGTTGTAGCAGAAGGAGGAGACGGCGTTGACCTGCTTAGCCATGGAGAGGGAGGAGTCGAAGATGAATCCTAGGTTGTGTGCATGGTCGGTGGGTGTTGCTGCTGTTCCCAGTGTGGTCGGCCTACAGGAGTCGTCCCAGGCTGAGGGGGTGGGTCCTAGGATGAGTACCTCCATCTTGTCCGAGTTCAGCTTCAGACGGTTGCTCCTCATCCAGTCGGCGACGGCCTTCATTCCCTCATGGAGGTTGGTTTTGGCAGTGTGTGGGTCCTTGGTGAGGGAGAGGATGAGCTGAGTGTCGTCAGCATAGGAGATGATGTTGAGGCCGTGCTGGCGGGCCACATCTACCGTCTGTCCACACACCGCACAGAACTCAATGATAATATCCTGTGGGGTACTGTTCTCAGACGTTGACTCAGCCATCTGCTCTCAGTTAACCTTTCCTCTACACCCATCCAGTCTCTGTGGTTCTAATATGCTGTTCTTATTTTATAAGGATGGGAATGACCAGTGTCTGCCCAGTAGCACCACCACCATAGGTCGTAATTTGATCAAGCACCTTTACGTTTCCCTACTATTTAGAACTCGGGGTGGTTTCTTTGTACAAAGCCAACATCACTTTTTCTACTGATATATAATCATGACACATTGCCAGCAGATAGGGAATCGATCACAACAGGCATTTCACCCATAGATCTATTATGATTTCACAGGGACTACAGATTATAGATAATTCACCTTAATAGGGCATATCAACTATAAGTGTGTCTGATTCTACTCAACAAATCACCCAAAGGTCTATTAATGTTTTAACGGAGCGCGTTCGAAAATAATCTACATCGATATTCAGAGCGTGAGACACTTCAGTGTCTTAATAAAGTTTTCTTTTCAAGCCCCACTAAGGCAGCATTCTAGTTGTCCACATTGACGCAGCCAAGCTCTGTGCGTCATACGCAGCACCACGGCGTCACGTGACCACTAACGGGCTTTTCTAGCCGTTACTGCCGATACTCAGCAACATTTGGGCCACGGAGGACACTGTGAGGTTTACAGCGGGAGTGTGCGAGCTTAGAAGTAAGTGTACCGGGGGTGGGCAGTTTTACTGAACATATTCCCAATGGGGTAACTCACTATCGACAATCTCTTCCCTTTTAGTTCCTTACAGCACACGTTTCTCCTACCCTTGGACCCTGATGCAAAACGCATTATGCTTACAAGTAAGCCAACTTTTTCCACGCTGCTGCTTCTTTCTTATGTGCACCTTTTTTTCTGCCCGAGCGTTGACCACACCACAATGCCACGGCAGTTTTATTTTGCACGTATATGTTTATCGCAATATTCTAACTACCAAGCAAATATTAACATTGAAGGAAACACAACAGAAATAAGCAAGAATTTTGTTTACAAATGCCTTCTCCCACATGGGCTTTTTTAAACACGTACATAAACGTGTAAACGAGACCCCTTCTGGGAACTATTATGTATGGAGTGGATGTACTAATTGAACACGTAGTGAACACGTGTGTCTGTGTTTTCTGGCACTATGAGACAGCTAAATAAGAATGCCTCATTTTCACAGCACAGGATGACAATCTTGTTTGATCTGAATGCCTGTTATACAGTTGACCACTGACATGTATTTACAATTGTATGTGTGTCCTGTTGATTTTCTATCACAGGCTTATCTAGGATTTTCCAGGAGGCCACACTGGTAGAACCGTGAGTTTTACCACCATCATTGTTCCACATGTCAGGGTGCGCCTTAGGGTGCACATACCGCTGTGGAACTACCGTAGGTCCTGATGAATGCTTAGCAAATTGCAATTATAAGCTGAAACATGTCGACCAATTCTGTTCACTACTTCATATAAATCGGATGACTCTGGCTAAACTATTCAGCTAGTCTGCATCCGTTTCACCTGTTTTTAATGGTCACTGGTTTGCCTTAAATAAATTAGTTGATAGGTTAAAACCGGCTACCTTTTAACTTGCACCAATTATCACTTTCACTTCCACCCCCACAAAAAAACCTGCTCCGCTGTAATTCAGGCGTCGTAGCACACCAGAGAGGCACTCGGCCTCCCTGGTGGGAACCCAATGATGAAGCATGTCACCAACTAGGTTGGTGAGTGAGGGTTCTTTTAAAAAACTATTGTTTGTCCTTTCCTGTTTCATTTTCTAGGTTCTCCTAGCAATTCCACAGTCACTCTTTTGTTGTTTCTAATATATTTCCAGGGGGTTTAAGAGTGCCTTTCTCCCTCTCTCTTTTGTAGTTGGTATATAGCTTCTCTCTTCCCTCCCACTAGCCGAGGTGTTGCTTGCCCCCTCACCATCCTCCTGCTGTTCCTCTTGTTGCTTGTCCTTCCCGTCTACTTTTCGCTGTCTGTTGTATTGCTGCCCCCACTCTCCCACAGGTTCCTAGCTCCCTCCTGCCTTCTTCCCACTGTCCATTTTTTTCCGCCACACCCACCATAGCAAAAACAATGCACTATCACACAGCCAGCGCTGGCTGCATCATAATGCTTTATCCTAGAATTTTATTTTATTTTTAGATTTATTTAATGCCTTAACCGCAGCGTTTTTTCCGCCGTGGCGCGGGCACAGAGGGGTCAACTTATGACTCATGTAGCCTTGCATTGGCGGCCGACACAAACAAAAAATGGTGTTGCGGGTGGAGAGGGTGCGGGGGAGGAGTACAGGAGGGGTAGCCAGGAGGGTTTAATGCAGAAGTGGGAGCGCAGGGGTTAATAATACAAAAAGTAAGACTTACCTGAAGCCAGCAGACACCTTGTGCCTCGGCGTTCCTCTGCTTCCTGGCCCCAACAGACACTGGGACGGCATCAGAGACTCCCTGTGTAAACCTTGCACTACTTTCATGGTTTTACTAAGCATGAGAGCAGTGCAGGTTTTGGCCTGAGCATGCTGGTTACTGCTCGCTCAGCTACAGGGAGTCTGTGCTGTCTCTCTAACCTGGCTGTGCAATGCAGCTGGGTTGGAGAAACCTAACTGCGCATGTCTGTTTAGTCAACCTAAGATGGCCGGCCAAACAGAGATGCGCACCTAGAAGTGCACCTACCACTCCATTCCTCCTCCCTTCCATGGCTCAGCTCCGCCCCTCCCTACACACACTAGCTCTGCCAGCAGCCAAAAAATAAAACAGTAATCAAATATTGTTGTATTTGTCAGCTGCTGGCTCTGAGCCAGTTGGGCGACTCTCCTCCGCCATTGCGGTGGAGCTGCCGCTTTGGGTTTGTTGCTTGTCCCCTCTAGCCCATTTGCCCCATCCTGCGTACACTCCCTTCCTGCCACAAAAAAAAAAATTAACAAAGCAAAATCCTCCTGCAAGAGCTATTTGGCTTTGTCAATGTTTTATTTAAGCCATGTGGTACAGCAGCGCAGCTGCTGTGCAGAATGGTTGAAAGTAAGAAAAAAATAAACGCTATGATACGGCCTGTGCTGACACCGTCAAAACAAATTGTACAGCCACACTGTAGTACAACATAGCTAAAAAAATCTAAATCTTGCATAGGTGAGACCCATTGGCTTTACCAATGCTTGTAGCATTTTATTACTGGCAGCTCTTTGCTCTAAAGTGAATGCCTGTGGTTCGTTTTGTCTTCTAGTTCAATTTGTTGGGCTTGGTCTCTTGCAAGAAGTCTCCATTCACTGTTGGTGCGATTTATCTTAACCTGGCTGGTTTAGGGTTTGGTCGAAGGGTATTCTCAGGTCTCTCTAGTCCTGACAAACCAACCATTTCTCGCCTCTCCTCTCCGTGAACGCCTCTCTGTACTTCACCTCTCTGTACTTCACCTCCCATCCTCACTATCCCCTCTTCTCCTCTCCTTCCCTCTCTCACCCCCCTTCACCTCCCTCGCTGCCCCTTACGCCCTCTTTCTTCCCATCCCTCTCGCTCCTTCACCGTTCCCTCACTTTTTTCCTCTCTTTGCTGCGCCCCGCTTTTTCTTTCTCATCTCTCATACCTCTCCTTCCCTCTTCATTCTTCTATCCCGCCACTTAAAAGCCGCACCCCCTTCCTTGGACCCTCCCCTGCTCGACCATCCGTTGCTTTTCTCTTTCTATCAGCCCCCTGCCCCCCCTCTTCTTGCATTCTTCCTCATTCATTTCCTCTTCCTTCTTCGCTCTCTCTCTGTATATCGATGTCCCCCCCACCCCTTCTTCGTTTTCTTTCGCCTTAGTCCCTATTTCGCGCCTCACCTCCCTTTCTTTCTCGCCTCCCTCTTCCCCTCTTCCCCTTCTCCTCATCACACTCTCACAGGTCGTTCTGCACCTCTCCCTCTTTTTCTGCCACTGTCCTCCTCCTTCACTTCACCTCCATTAATATATTTCCCTCCTCCCATATCACCCTCCCTTCTTCTGCTCTGTCCCTCCCACATCTCTCCCTGACCCTCTCTTCCCCTCTCCATCTTTCCTCCTTCCTGTCTCTGCACCTCGCTCTCCCTCTCTTCCTCGAACCCTTCCCCTCTCTCTCACTCTCTCCGCCCCTCCTTCACGCCTCCTCCCGTGTTCCTCCCCGGATTCTCTTTCTTGCCCGGGGAGTTCTGAGCCAGGCAAACTTGATTAAAACGGGATTTCCAGCATTTGACGTCAAAGGGAGACCAGAGCCATCAATCACCGAGTCTGTCTCCCCGGCGCTCTCGGGGGTTTTAATAACAGCTTCGGCTCTTCTTCTTGAGTTGTGACACAGGCAGCGGCGAGGGTGCTGCCCCGGTGCGGGGGGCTGCAGAGGGCGCTGTGCGGGGTGCTTGCTGCCCTGGTGTCGGGTGCTGCAGACTGCTTCTGCTATTGCAGCGTGCGGTTGCCTCTTCAGATGCAGCCGGTGCAGCTGCTCAGGTTGCTGCACTTTGCAGACACTGCAGTCTGCAAATGATGGCGCAGGTGTGCAGTCCGTGCTGCAGCTAGTGTGCTGCTCCGTGTGCCAGTGATAACGAGGCGTGCAGAAGGTTCTAGTGCTGCGTTTCTGCAGAGTTTCGTTCCTGTGTGCAGCAGGAGCTGCAGATGCCCAGAAAGTGCTGCATGTGTGCACAGAGTTCTGCAGTGAATTGCAATGAATTAATTTTATTGTTCGATTACTTAAAACCATGAAGATTTAGGATAAAAAACAAACAAGAGAACACATTTCATCTTAACTGCAGCAGAAAGAAGTTAAAAGTTATTTAAAAAAATACAGAAGTGAATATATATATATATATATATATTTATATATATATATATATATATATATATATATATATATATATAGATATACACAAGTTCTGCAATGTGAACGGGTATGTACTGTGCAGTGTGCAGAAGGAACTGCAAATGGTGCTGTAGAAGGTGCTGCAGAATTGCTGCTGTGAATGCAATCATATGCAGAGGGGCTTCAGAACGTAGTACTGGAATCTACAGAGGGTACTGTGGAGAATGGGTTTGCAGACAGTGGGAAAAGGGGCTTAGAAAAGGTAACTGCACAATGTGGTGGGTTCTGAGGGTGTGCTGCAGCTATAACTGCAGAGAGTACTGTAGCGTGCATGGAGTGGAGCAGTGCTGCAAAGTCTGGTTCGCTGGGCACTGTGCAGGAGCAGACATCTTTAACTTTTGTGTCCCTGAAGCCTAACAGGAGGCTAGCCCACTAGCTCTTCGAGTCCACTCACTGGTCCTTGGCACTAGTGGGAGCAGGTCATCCATTGGGCCTCTCATGATGGGTTCATCAGGAGGTGCAGCCCTTCTCTTTCTGAAGTCCTGTCTTGGTTGAGCAGGTGCCCGTCCTTCTTCTGTTCTGTCCGTGTCCAGTGTGTTCAGGGCAGTTTGTGGGTGGGGAGGATTACCTAGTCAATGGGGCTACAATTCCCATGGAGCAACCCTACCCACCCACTCTTACATCCTATCTTGTGGGGTTGGCACTAAACAATCCCACAGTGCATCTCTCTGCCAAGTCCAAGAAGTTGCTACCCTTGGTCAGAGCTATGGGCACACCCCTGAGGTGTGCCAAATATATTTAGCCGCCCATCTGGAAAAAAAGTGCTGCTATGGGTTTCCTCATTTGAAAGAGATGCCAGCTTGTCTACCTGCACAAAGGGAAGGACAGTCTGCAGTGTAAGTCATCCTTGCCAGAGGTAGCTAGATCTTCGAAGCTGTGTCCTCTGTGGCCAAAGCCCTCTGGCTATCCTGCTGGAGGAGGTCACGGTCACCTTCTCCCACCAATAGTGTGAGTGAATTTCAAAAAAGGGTCCCCATTATAGACTCACTCCACAAATTCTAGGGCTTGGACATACTTTCCTTGCCAGATTATTAACTCATCATCAGTTTACCTTTGCCATGTTTTAATCGGTTTTAAAGGGTTTGAACCATTGTATATGTGATCATATTCAAATTGATGCACATCCAGGCAGGCCAGGCTCTGAACCCTCCAAGTAAACACATTTGCCTTCCTTCTCCCTGCATTATCAGTCAACATAATACAATAGGGCACCTTGGAACCGCCTGGGCCCTTTATGAGAAATATATTCACAATCCAGTATCTCGTTGCATGTATTTACCATCCCATGACAAGTGACAAGTTCTACACTTTAGCAAGCAACAATGGGTATGTAGAACACAGAACCGCCATAGTACACTATATAAAAAAAAAAATTATACATATATATATATATGTTTGTCCCAAAGCGCATACATTCATTGCGTGGGGTTACCGAGAATAGGCAAGAATTGCCAATACTTCGATCCCCATCATCCTGGGCGGCACAAATCGCACCAAATGACGTCAGCACACCGCCCGTGTCCCTGCACCTGTTGGCAGAGTCCCATTCCATGTATCAGGGACACGTCGGCACAGGCAAAACTCTTTTAACTTCCGGTTCGCTACATGACTGGTCAACATATGAGGGTTCCTCCGCCGTCTGTAGTTGCAACTGAGGGGCAATTCCTTAGACGAAGTAAATGCTGTGAAAACCACGGGGTGGACGCATTTTCTCTTGTACAAACACCGATGGCTTCACAACCATTTTATTTACGAATATCTCTGTTTCAGTATGTGTTCAAGGATTCCTCCGCGAACCACTCCACGAGGCCCTAATTAGTAGAAGCTAGGGTAAGAGAATGATGAGTTGGGGAAACAGCCATTACAACGCAACTTTCACAACGCACTACCATTACAACAAAACTTTTACAACGCAGGATCCATTACAACGCATGCCATTACAACGCATGCCATTACAATGTAAGAATGGGCAAGTATTTAATTTAATTTTAACCCCTACACTATCCAACACTTACCCTACTATTACACCCCCCAGAGTTAGAATAGTAATTTTAGCCCCTACACTATCAAACACTTACCCTACCATTACACCCCCCTGGAGTTAGAATAGTAATTTTAACCCCTACACTACCCAACATTTACACTACTATTACATTCCCATTAATTAAAATTAAAAAAAATACTTACCCATACTTGCGTTGTAATGGCATGCTTTGTAATAGCATCTGCGTTGTAATGGCATGCGTTGTAATGGATCCTGCATTGTAAAAGTTTTGTTGTAATGGTATGCGTTGTGAATGTATGCGTTGTAACGTCATACATTCATGATTTGTATGGGTGCATTTCTTCGTGGTTTGCACTACTCACACAGTCCTGCAGTAGTTTGCTGTGTGCATCAAACACGTGAAAAAATGGTTATAAATAACCATCATAGCCAAAAAACTTTAAAGTATTTTTGTTTTTGTTTTTATCATGTAAATGTCTAGTTTGTCTATGTCTCCAGTTGTGTGGTTTTAATAATGGCCTCCTGTTGTATATATTTTGTAATTTTGCAGGACCCATGAAGCGTGCAACCCCAGCTCATGCTAGTTCATAGGAAATACAAATAGGTATTGTGTGACTGATGACGTTTGATCGTTTTTTCTTTAAACATACTCGATTGATTTTTGTAAATAACATCCTGGCATGACACAATTATGCTGTCTTTAGGTACGTACCATTAGTCCCAAGGGAAATGAACCAACCGCAATATCCCACATATTCAACGGAAAGTATACCAGCTGTTAGGTCTGTGGTTAAATGTCGGAAGTATCGTAACAATAGTGCTAACAGTGTGGTTCATGGTAACAATCTGCATAACAAGGCAACATTCTCCAACCATCTCCCCCATTCCCTTCACCCCCTCCCCCTCCCCACCCCACCCTCCCTACCTGACTCACTCCTGTCCACTCATACGCAATATGGTGCACAGTTCTGGTATATTTGTATGTGCATTTCTAGATGCACAGCATGCAGTTGAATATATGAATTCAGTGGTGTATCCTGGGGAGCTCTGGCACAGTACCTACGGTTTAGTATGATCTATGTAGCTACGCCCTACAGCGTATCATGTTGGTGGAGGTTCCCAGGTTATGAATAACTCTAACATTGAATCCCAGTCCAATGAGATTGGCGTCTTCCGTAAGCCCCTGTTTTCTTCCCCCCTTACGCCACGCTCTCCGCCCTCCACCACCTGACCACCGCCCCATGCGAGCTAAGCTCTGCGGGGGGCACAGCGGACTTCCACCTCATGGTAATTGATCGTTTTGCTATGAGCAAGGCCAGGTTAGCAAATCGGGCTTGTACTTTCTACTTCTTATGACTGCGCTTCAGACCAAATATATAATATGCCTCTGTACCCCCACCAGCAATTTCTGTTACAGTCCCTAGGACCCTTACGACGGTGGGCCAGAAGGCCGACAGGCGCGGCAGGCCCATAGCATAAGAGGTTGTCATTGTGGACAAGACATCGTGGGCAATGGTCTTTCGATTGTTATTGAGTGTTTACAGTTAGGAGTTAGACAAATAAGCATCTGGTGTCCTGATGAAAGCCTAAGATGTGCTTAGACATGGTTGATAGGCTGAAACATGTCGACCCCTACAGATACAGGAATATTAGCTAATCTTGAGCGTCAGCATAGTTTTTAGACATCCCCTAGTTCTAACCACATTAAAGGATATTCTTTGGTATTAGGCACAGGGATTTTTATATTTCCTAGATCCTATTTCCACATCCACCACCCTCTCAAAAGTACTCCTCCTGACCGTGAGGGGCCCATTCCCCACTAGATGTTCCTTTGGTGAATGTGGTGTGGCCGATGATGAAGCATGACATCCAGGGAGTGTGTGAGGCCACACCTATCAATTTTTTTAAAATTCTGTGTGTCTCACACATGTATGGAGATCTAGTACTGAGGACCCTTCATCAAACGGAATTTTCCTCTAAGGGAGTTTTCTTGCTCTAGTTTTTGTCACTTTCTTGCCTTTTGTTAGTTTTATAGGGAAGAGACTGCAGGCTTCATGGGGATAGTGAGGGTCAGATAGAATCACAACTTCAACGGACATGTCAAGGGATCACAACACTTAGGAGACACCATGGAAGTTCAACATCGGGAGCTGTCAGGAAAAATCAAAAACTTGATATAGAGAGGGGGTTGAGGTGAACCAAGCACCAGGAGGACAAAGGGGGATGTCAGGAAATTCAAACAGCTAGGAGATATAGGGGTGTAAGAATTTCCCTGATGCTTCTGCTAGTGAGAGATAACTTTGGGTATAAATAGGTGTCAAACCAATGCACCTTCTAAACCACATCTTCCAAAGACTCCCATGTCTTACGGATTTAGTTGCTGAGCGAGCACAAGGCACTGCTGAAAATTAAGCATCTTGGTACAAAAGGGGGTGGTGATGGACGGAGCATCTGAACCAATCAAACACTCACACCCAGTCAACAGATCTGGGTTTAATCCATCACCGTTCTTTAGCCCACTCTGCAACCCCAGTTCAGACATGGCCATATGCAAATCAGTCTGACCCTGTGCCTCATGGGAACAGTCCAGCCAGAACTGCCAAGCCATGCCTTCCCTGGACCGGAAACAAGCTTCCTAGGACCGGTTTCTGGCATTTCAGCCGTCTTCAGCCAGGCTTGCTTGAATCCAGTGGCAAAGTGAGCAAGGGACTCACGTCTGAGCATACCCTGCCAACTTATGGCGAACAAAGCGGTACAAAAGGGGGTGGTGATGGACGGAGCATCTGAACCAATCAAACACTCACACCCAGTCAACAGATCTGGGTTTAATCCATCACCAGTCCCTTGCTCACTCTGCCACTTGATTCAAGCAAGCCTGGCTGAAGACGGCTGAAATGCCAGAAACCACCCCCTTTTGTACCGAAAATTAAGCATCTGACAGTGAATTCTGGAAGCTCATTATATAAGGTAGGTGTTCTAGATGAGGGGAAACACCTCCTGTGACTACCTCAAGACAGGGGTCTAGAGCCCACTATAATATGCTCTACCGAAGAGGCTAAGTATGTACACTTACCTACTTTATGCAGCTAGGGCCCACAGTCAGTCATTCACTCTTTTATTATTGTACATCATTACAGGCCCTGCTCATTGTGGGCGACCTGAAGTCCACTTTGAGGGGCCATCGTCTGTCGTAAACAATTGGAACAAATTTGCAAGACCAGACGAAGAGGGAGCAGAGCCAAGGTAAAGTTGGCTCCTAATGGGGAGACAGCAGGTTTAAAAACTGCTAAATGTATGCAGATGGTGGGCCCTAGGATTCGCCCTTGGGAACCAGGACTTATTTTTCCATCACATGCCCAGGGCAGGAAAGAGTAAGGCAGAACAGGATAAGGAAGGGGAAAGGTAGAAAAACAGTGACAAAGGGAGAAAGCAAGGATGACAAGAGATAGGAAGTGTAGTGTGGTGGAAGAGAGAGGCATGAGGTGGAATCAAGGCCAGGCAGCCTTGGTATTCAGCAACTTTGGCATGCAGTAGTGCCAGCGGCAGACTATTAGGGAAAAGATGTATTCCCTTGTACCACTTCAGTGTATGTTTTCAGGTAGCAACACTGTGGATCTTGGTCTTTACTGATGGCTGTCTGTCTTCGGAGCCCCCAGTAGGGGAGATCACTTGCCCCATAATCATATTTCCCTATACTAATTCACCACTAATCCTTTTTGGGTTCTGGAGTAGCGTGCTACTAACAGAAAAGTGCTTTGATGCCTCGACAGAGGTTAGTAAGCGCTATGTAAATGAAATTACAATTTCAATGTGAGAAACCAAGCCTGTTTTTGTTTGGATTTATAGTCTGAAGGAGATGGTACTGGAGTAACTTGGTAAATAGGTTCCTCTGGTTTCACCAGTCTTTATTCGGAGCCAAACCTGCCCTTGAGTTATATTAGGGTAGAGCCCACTCCTTGCCCCTGATGAGGTGCCCTCCTTGTACATGCTGGTCACTTGTATACTCACTTTTATCCTGAAAGGGTTATGAGTATCCCTACGTACTTCTCATTTGAGAGAGGCAGCTGCTGAAGATTTGTGCCCCAACTACCAGTGGTAGTACTTCACCTGGCACAGTAGTGCTGGGCGAAATTTTACCCCATCAGCTCCTTTGTGCCAGGTGTTTATGCCAACTAACTGCTGTGTGATAGAACTGCCTGGCAGAGGTTGGAGGTGCCGCAGGGAAAACAGCATATCAGAGATTGGGAGATGACAGTGGGCACCCCCATAATCCCATTAAGGAAAATACAGGGCTGTACATATATATGTGCATACGTAAATGTATGTGTAGTATATATGTATATATAGGTATATCACACAATACTAGCCAGAAAATAATAGAGTGCTGTCAAAGACTAGAAGGTAAGGAAGCTTGATTCTTGGAATTTGGGAAAGTGTTAGGCATTCATAGGTTTCTGTTTGATTGTGTCTCTTATAAGACATACACAAATGCCTTCATTTCATGTGCTGCAATGAAAAAGAAACATTGGCAAAACAAATAGATCTCGCCTGGTAAAGGGAGGTGAGGGTGACTTTAGTGTTCAGAGTGGGTATACGTAAAGAGAGAGGGGAGGTGAGAGTGACTTTCGGGCTCGGAGATGAGTAGAGGTAAAGGGAGGTGAGAGTGACTTGAGGACTCAAGGATGGGTAGAGGTAAAAGGAACTGAGGGTGACGAGGGCTCAGGGTGGGTAGAGGTAAAGGGTGGTGAGGGTGACATGAGGGCTCAGGGGTGGGTAGAGGTAAAGGGAACTGGGGTGACCTGAGGGGTGGGTAGAGGTAAAGGGTGGTAGGGGTGACATAAGGGCTCAGGGTGGGTAGATGTAAAGGGAGGTGAAGGAGACTGGTGATGGTGAATTGAGGGTTCTTGGGTGGGTGGAAGTAAAGGGAGGTGAGGGTGACTTGAGGGTTCTGGGGAGGGTATAGGCAAAGGGAGGTGAAGGTGACTTGAGGGTTCAGGGGTGGGTATCGGTAAAGAGAGGTGAGGATGACTTGCGGGTCCAGGGGACGGTAGCGTTAAAGGGAGGTAAGGTCACTTGAGGGTTCAGGCTGAGTAGGGTAAAACGATTTGAGGGTGAATTTAGAGATCAAGGGTGGGTAAAGGGGATGAGGGTGAATTTAGAGATCAAGGGTGGGTAAAGGGGATGAGGGTGAATTTAGAGATCAAGGGTGGGTAAAGGGGGTGAGGGTGAATTTAGAGATCAAGGGTGGGTAAAGGGGGTGAGGGTGAATTTAGGTTTCCGGGCTGGTAAAGGTGAATTTAGGGTTTAGCAGTGGGTAGAGGTAAAAGGAAGTAAGGGTGATTTCAGGGTGGGGGTTAGTGGTGGGTACAAGTAAAGGTAAAACATTAACCTTTTTAAAACTTTGCATGTTTGGTGATGAATGAAACATCCTGTAAATTATAAAAGAGGGACTCAATAAATAAGTAAATGTGGCACAGTGGCAAACGTTAATTCAGAAAAACACATACTGTGTGGCAGCAGTGTTAAACAAAGGAGTGTGTTTGCAGCTTCATCATTAATAAAAGCAACATGCAGCCAAAAGCATGTTTCAGAAATTGGTCACATGCCACAAAATGTTCTTATTGCTAGTTGTTTGCATTTGGCTCTTGGAAATACTGAGAAGTGCAGGCTTCAGGTCTGATTACCCTAAGTTGTCTTGCAAGCAAAAACAAAAACAAAGAGCACCACAATCCGAGCACAAGCAGCACAGAAGAACATTAATCAAGAAAACAATCAGTACTTGGTCCATGCTCCAGGAAAGAAGAAAAACACACAGAAATGAAGTGAAGCTGTCAGGCGTGGACACACATACACAAATGAAAAAGAAGAAGCTAAGAGTGGCAATGAAGCCAACCAATGGTTGGGCTAATGGGTGGGCTAAATGCCCCTTATAAAAGTTTTTATATTTTAGAGGCACTATAACGTTGCTACAGCACAAGCGCGCTGTGTGTTCAGAATTTATGAGTGACAATTTAATGTGGCAAAAAGTGTGATGATTCATTACAGTTTTGAAATGTAAAGTGCAGTGGAGGCAAGCAGATCTGGTAGGCAGCTGTGATACTAAGCCAGACCTGAAAAGGGATTTACAAGGAAGGTAGCCATATCAATAAAGGGGATTATCGAGAGCTCGTGAGTGGAGAGGGGTGGTCAGGAGGCAGACAGCAGAGTGTGGTCATAGGCTGTGTGAAGAGAGATAGCGCAAGATTATTAGACTGATGAGATGGGAGTCTGGAACTTGCTGTCAGTCAAATCCTGTATCTGGAACATATAGAGAGAGGTTTTTGTGGGGTATCTGCAAGATATAGACGGGGGTTGGGGAAACTCAAAACCAGGAGTAGAAGTGTACAGACAGTAGAGATGGAGAGACAGATATGAAGGGCTGAAGGGGAAAACCTCCGAGCAGGGAGAAAGATTATAATAGTCAGAGCGAGAGAGACAGACACGGAGGATGTTAGGATTTAAAGGAAGTCATATGACAGAAAAGATGGGCTGTGGTTGATACATCAGCTACATCCAGAGGTTTTTAAAGAAACCAAACATCTGGGAGAGAATTATAAAATGGCAAAACTCATAGCAGGAGAGAATATGAATAGAAAGAAATATAAACCAGTGACACAAGAAGAGATAAAGACAGTGACAGATACATAGATGAAAAAGATAAGAGCCAGAGATAGGGAAAATATTAATGATACAAAAAGAGACAGAGAAACGTGTGTAAAGATAGAAAGAAATGGAAGGAGATGCGCGTCTCTCTTAGCACCAAGAAACCTGCTTCAGGGTTGTTCATGCTCAACAAATATTGTTCATTCAGTCAGTTATTTTAGAAATGCTCGATGTGGGAACTCTAAAGGGACTACTAGTCCCAAGATTCCGTGCTGCTGCTCAGGAGGCGGAATGCCAAATGCTTGCAAGGGCTATGAAGCGCCATACCGTCCCCGCTGCGTGGGGCGCTTTAGTCGACGTGGGAGCTGCAAAGGGGCTACTAATCCCAAGATTCCCTGTCACTGCTGAGGAGAAGGGCTGACAATTACCTACAAGCGCTATAAAGCGCCACATTATACCTGCTGCACAGGCTCCGCCCAAGCAAAGCCCAGGCCAAGGGCGGACCCGCTCCTCTGCTACTCAACAATTTTCCAGCTCCCACGGACGGACATTATTACATCATCAGTACACAAGGCATAAGTGAGACAAAAAAAACTGGGTGGTCTCTCATAGGGGAGTGGCCGCTGTAATTAAGGACGTGACTTAAAACAATTAGGCTAAAAATCTGTGTTTAGCATAGTGTGCTGCCGCACTGGTATTTTGCTGCTTCTGTCCAATCGTCCAGACATATAACACAACAAATAACATTACACCCACAACAAGCCAGGACTTTTGGCTTTGTCAATGGTTGTTAGTTTCATAAGATAAATAAGCAGCAGCTATCACTTCGTTGTATATAGTATTGAAAATGCGGCTGTTCTTGTGGGCGAGGTTATGGCATAAGGCTAGAGCAGCGACCTTCGAGCTGAGAAAACAGGTCCGAGCCTGTGATTAAAAAAAATGCATATATCCTTGTGTAATGTAACGGGTGCTCGGGTAAAGCGCTCCAAGTTTGCGCTATATAAAACTGAAAAACGAGTCTCTTTGAAGTTACATCAAAAGCAGTGACGGGTTGTACTATTGCAAAGTTACATTTTTTTTCACCCTGAGGCTTAAAATGTAGAGCCCTATAGGGACCCGTCTCGGCACCTGCTTTTAAAAACTGCCGGTGCTGAACACCGGCAGGACCCGGCCCACTTAAAGCCCTGCCAGTACATCTAAATAGTATTAACAATGAGGAACTATTTGCACATGGCTATGGCGATGTTCGCAATATGTAACTAGACAAATGAATTATGTGTACTTACCGCTGAAGGAAGGCTGTTCTGTTTACCACTGTGGATTGTAATCTGTAGAGCTGCCTGATGCTCGCTTGCAGTAGTGGGGCATGTTTGTCGTTTTTGTTTGGCCTTAATTAATTTTAATTTGAGTTGTTTCGTTGAATTTACTCCGCTTCCCCGAAAGGCATGCTCTTGGAATGTGTGAAGCTATTGTGCTATTGTATGTGAATAGGGAAGCGAATGGGTTCAATTAAGATTTAATTACACAGAGGACTCTTATTTAACCTCACACAATGGGCAAAAGAAAAGCGTCTGATAGGCCTCAGGGAGTGGCCAAAATGAAAAAAACAGTGAGCCCTATAGCCATTATCTCTATGATAGAAGTACTAGGCGACCTAACAGAAGAGGTTGAATCAGTTTTAAATTCTGCTCAAAGGGCCCCAGGGTTGTTAATATTTTAACTAAGGCAAAGCAATCTGACACCACGTTAACCCTTGAAGCTCCAAGATGCAATAGCGCTCAGATTGGACCAGCAGAATCCCAGTATGGTGATAGGTCACTAGACTCCAATTGGAGAGGGAATATTCTTGTTGAGCAGTGGCATAGCAAGGGGCGGCGGTCCGTCCCAGGCAGCATGAGTTTTGGGGGTGGCGGCCAAACCCCCCACTCTTACCTGTGTCTGCCGCAGGGCGGCAAACACAGGATTTGTTCGCCAGCACCCTAACCCACCCACCCCTGCTCTTATGGCCGCTGTGGTGCGGCAATGGCTGGGACCGCCAAGGGCGGCAAAAGGCCTAGCTACGCTACTGTTTTTCAGTATTCACCGCAAGATATGATTTCAGGTTCCTCTTTAAGACTGCCACCTGTAGGGTCCTTCCCAGCCCCGGTACCTGCCGATGACTACGCCACACACAGAGCTTAGCATTACAAGTCTTTATTCTTCTGCATGTAACTGCGAACTCAACATTGTAAACCAGCCTTCACTGCATTCTATTCTAACGCTTACGTTACCATTCTGCGAAGTCTTTCAGGATCAAAAAGGGTTCCATCATTTCTGACTCACAAGAAACTATATCTCCCCCTCTGTTAAATAAAACAGTTTCATTTTTACAAAATATATACATAGATAGACATATGCAATTAAATCTCTTCAATCTTTCTGAGGCTTTAACCTTGACCTCATCTTCTTCTTGGAAACTGGGAAGTGTCATCGCCAACATCTAGGATCTGCGTCAATTGTGTAGAGGCCACATCAGTCACTGATGTTTCAGACCCAGTCTCTCCTTCAAAAGTTAGATCTGATGAAGGATTAGTTAAGTGCCTAAAATGAGAAGAGTCGCTGGTAATAGGCTTCCCAGGGTGCTTGGCAGTCCCCATGTGTTTCTTAGTAGACACCACTTGAAAAGGTTCTGCATCAAATGGAGCATCAGATTTTCTTCTCCACATCTGTCATGTGAGCACTCAATCACCTTTCTCAAAGACAATGTTCTTCACACATCGTCTTTAGTCAGCATATGTTTTCATCTTGTGTTTATTCACCAAGTCTTTCTAATAAGTTGCTTTCTCATCTTTCTCCTGTGATTGGTCCATTGAGGTAAATTGGTGTTCATTCCTCACCCGAGCATCAAGGTCGAAGGACTTTCACTTGTGATCAAGTGGTGTGTTGAACAATAAGCACTCAGGGTAGAGTTCAACACAGCCTTCAATCGAGCTTCTCAAGAGTAGAGCGCTGTACTGCTTTCTTTAGTGTACTCCTAAAGTATTCTACAAGTCTGGTGTCATTGGACCACAAATGTGTACTCTTCTGATGCTTGATATTTAAATGCTCCAAGAAATCTTTAAACTCTTGACTGCTGAAAGGCGGGCTATTGTCAGACTCTACTATGGTCGGAACACCTCATGTCACAAAGAGTCCAGTATTTCAATGACACTTTCTTGAGTAGTAGAAGAAAGATCTTCAGTAATGAAATTCGCGAGTATTCGTCCATAATCAGGCGATGCCCATTATTGAGTCGACTGAAAAAGTCAATAGCTTTTCTCGCCCATGCATGCTTTGGGAGTTCTGACATGTTCTAGGTGTGGTGAGTAGTTTTTGTAGAAATGCTGTTGCATAAATAACAGGCCTTTAATTCCTTTTCAACCTTGTCATCAAGATAAGGAAACCTGACTCGGTCTCAGAAAACTTGTTTTGTGGCTACGATTCCTCGATGTCCTTAATGGGCCACTTCAATTATCTTTGGCAGACTCTACCAAATCCATATTGCTGACACTCGTAGCATAACTCATTACTGAGTTATGGATAGTTCATCATAGACATTTTTGTTTTTTGATATTCACCATCACTGGCGAGAGGTCGAGTGCGTGGATTCCATGACTGATGTGAAAATATATTCTTTAACTTTAACATGTCATTATCATGGCTCGTGGCAGTGATAATCTAGGCTAACGAAATGGCAAACTGGTGTGTTTGATTTTATAATGAAGCTGATATAGGCCTCAGCCATCTGCAATGGAGTGCTGTGACCACATATAGGTACTCTGGAAAAGTAGTCAGCAGGTTTCTGATTCGGTTGCGGTGAGTAGGCGGCTGCCTGTCCCCACCAACACCTGTCCCCACCAACACCCTTTGAGATTTAATACCTGATGTTCACTCGTTGTACTGAGCTGCATTTCGCATTATTTTTAACCTCAGCATTATTTACTTTTAACTCAGCATTGTTTTAAGATGATTAGCGATTTTAAAAACAATTGAATTTGCCTATTTTGCACATACACACTTATGTACCTCTCAGCTCCCGCCTCGGTCCCCACAGCTGTGTGCTGTATGAGTGGAGGGCGTGGAGACCGGGCACTAGAACGCGCAGGGCGTTTCTGGCAGTACATGGGGCGGAGCTGATTACGAGCTCCGCTCTCTACTTATCCCATGTGTCAACGCACGCGCAGCGGGCGGCCGATGGCGCGCCAAAGCCGCGCCTAAGGCAAGCCCGTCTGCGCCCGTCTGCGCCTGTCCGCGCCTGTCCCGCGCCCAGCGCCGGTCACTATGCCCTAAATGACCTGACAGAGCATCGCAGTTGGTCCAGAGAAAGTCTTTTACATTTAAGACCTTCAATAGCGGGTAACCACACAAGGTACAAACCTACATCAGCCCAGCAATGTTACACCTGTCCAACCTGCCAATTCTCCTTGCGTGCCCATTCGCCTAATGCAGGCAGAGACACCAGAGAGATACGCCTCCTCACTCCCCTGCGTGAATTAAAAGCCTGCCTAGTCAATTGCCGGTCCCTGCCGAAACATGCTAGCGATATCTGGCTTTCTCTTACATCGAAAGCCTGGGACTTGATGTTCCTCACGGAAACTTGGATAAAAGACGCCTCGAATCCCGATATTGCTCTAGCAGTCCCCCCAGACTATCAATTCGCTGGGCTTAATAGACCCGGATCAAAAACAGGGGGGGAATAGCTATTATTCTCAGATCCCATTGGAAAATCTCTTCAACAAAACTAGACAACCTGGGATCCATTGAAGCCATGTATTTCAGTATCTCGGAGGCTGCTCTTCTCATTAGTGCAGGGGTACTAATATACAACCCACCATGCACTCCGCCCACCCACACCTCGGATTTACTCACAATCCTGGCTGACCTCTCTCTAAAACATCCGTATTTCACTGTCCTGGGGGATTTTAACCTACATGTAGATGATAGTAATTGTGCAAAGGCGTGCTCCCTGATAGAAACTATGGAGGGCATCAACCTTCCTCAGAAAGTTGTGGGCCCCACACATACGGCCGGTCACACGTTGGACCTTATCTTTACGAATTCACCTGGCCTGTCCACCCTTGTCCCTTTCCCGGTGACATGGTCTGACCATTTTATTATTCCGTTTATTCCTAAACTCCCACCTACCCTGATCCCAGTCTGCAGGACAGAGAGGATAGGAAGAAAGTGGTTTAAAGTAACGTTGGAAGAGATTGAGCCAGCATTAGCCAAGCTCAAATGGCAACCCTCCACGAACATAAATGAGGGCGTCACTAACCTAAATCAGTACCTCACTACGGCCATTGAGAATATTGCCCCCCTTACCGCCCTCTCCTCAGCCAGAACCAAACCCTCTGCACCCTGGTTCTCTCAGCTGTTGCGAGAAGAAAAAAGTAAATGTAAAAGGCTTGAACGCCTCTGGCGCCGTGCCTATGATCCAGCTGCTAAAACAATTTACAGAAGGGCATTAAAAAACTTCCACAAACTCAAACAAAGTACTATGAGGGAATACTTTGCCAGTAAAATTAAATCTTCAGACAACTCAGCCAAGGTTCTCTTTCAAGTTGTGAAAGACTTTACCAACCCCGCTGCCCTCCTGCATAAGACAGAGCCCTGCCAAGAACTCTGCGATAAACTATCTAATTTTTTCTATGAGAAAATCAATCTCATCTATGCTTCTTTTAATGTAGCAAATCCGGCTTTAGGACGGGTTATAGTACGGAGACAGCACTTCTGGAGGTGGCAGAGACCGTGCGGGAGACTGTGGACCGGGGAGAGGTAGCCATGCTTGTGCTCCTCGACCTGTCCACAGCCTTCGACACGGTCTCCCATGCCATCCTCCTGAATAGACTCCTAGAGATGGGGATCTGTGGAACTCCTCTAGCTTGGATAACCTCCTTTCTAACTGACCGCACACAACAAGTCTGGTGTCGACCATTCTGGTCTAAAGACAAGAAACCGCTTGGTTGTGGGGTGCCCCAAGGATCTGCCCTCAGCCCTTTTTTTAAAATGTTTATGTTGCACCCCTAGAAAAGGTGATTGAGTCTTCTGGGGTGAGAGTGATATCCAATGCTGACGATACGCAGCTTATTTTTTCCTTTAGAGATCACTCGCCCTCTGGTTGTGAAAATTTTAGAACTTGTCTTTCTAATATTGTAGCCTGGATGACCTTAAATACGTTAAAACTCAACACAGACAAGACGGAGGTGTTGTTTTTCAATCAGACGATCCCCCTGTCGCCCGCCACCTGGTGGCCTGCGGAACTCAACCCACCACCGTCTCCTGTAAAGGTGGCACGCAATCTTGGAGTCCAATTCGACAACAAATTATCTTTTAAGGCCCAGATCCAGAAAGTCACCTCTGCATGTTTTGGGAAACTCCACATGTTAAAAAAAATCTCCCCCTTTCTCCCTACGGAATCATTGAAGACAGTGACGCACGCTTTAATCACCTCGCATCTGGACTATGCGAACAGCCTATACGTGGGACTCCCCGCCTATCTCCTTCATAGGCTGCAGATCGTGCACAACGCCGCAGCCAGGCTGATCTGTAAAGTCCCCTATCGACACTCCATTTCACCCCACTTGAGGAAACTGCATTGGCTCCCGATCACTGCTCTCATCAAATTCAAGGCCCTGGTCCTAGCCTTCAGGGCTCTTAATGGAAAAGGCCCCAAATACCTTAGACACAGACTAAAACCAGTCCAATCCTCTCTTAACCTCAGGTCTAACCACCTTCGCCTTTTACTTACCCCCAGATTCCGCCTTGCGAGAAAGGGCGGTAGAGCCTTTGCAGTGGCAGTAGCAAAACTATGGAACTCCCTTCCCATTGTCCTCCGTCTCATTGACATCGAATCTCAATTCCGGGGTAAACTAAAAACTTTCTTATTTTCGGGCTGCTAAATTTTTTCTCTCCCCCTTGATCCGCATTCCTCAGCGCCGGGACACCCCCGTTGGGGGTAGCTGTGCGCTCAATAAATGTCAATAATAAATAAATAAATAATAAGTTCTTCGCTGGACAATGCACAGTGGTATAATTATACTCTTGTAACCATAGTCCCCATCTTTCTAGGCAAGGAGGCATTTTTGCCTCTGGATTGCCAAATATAGTCAGTAAAGCTTGATGATCAGTTACAATCGTAAAAGGTTTTCCATACAGGAATACACGGAAATGTTCACAAGCCCATACCATGGCTAAACTTTCTTTTTCTGGTTGTGAGTAATCACATTCTGTTTGTGACAAATGTCTACTTGAATATGCCACAATATGCCTTATAGCATTCGGGTGGTCGCTGTGCTGTGTAAGGATAGTGCGTAACCCGACTGGGCAAGCGTCAACAAGTTCTGTATGAATCTTCAGATTAAAGTAAGCCATTTCAGTAGCATTTTCAATGACTTGCTTAATTCTTTTAAAGCTTTTCTCACATTCATGTGACCAAAGAACTGAAACTTTCTTTTTTATCAAATCTCTCATCGGAGCACTTACAGTGGCAAATTCTTGTATGTATGTGTTTTCAATATTATATACAAGCCATAGTTGCTGCTTATTTATCTTATGCAACTAGCAACCATTGACAAAGCCAATAGTCCTGACTTGTAGGTATGATGTGACTTGTTGTAGAATATATCTGAACGCATTGACAGGAACAGCAAAATACAAGTCGGGAGGCACACTGTGCTAAACACAGATTTTTAGCTTACGTGTTTTTAAGCCACGTCCTTAATTACACTGACCACGCCCCTTTGAGAGACCCCCCAGTTTTTTCATCCCACTTAAAGCCCTGCACCTTTCACGTTAGTGTCTTCAGATGCACTCACACAGTCAGGGCATCTGTACTGCGAGCTACCTCTCTGGTGGGGAGCGGGTTTATTGAAACGTCTGCAGCCTGCCTTCAGATGTCCTGTTCAGCATGTTACAAGAAGAAGATGGTGTGCAGGGTGGGCAGCCCAGGTGTGGCGTGGGGGAGACACCATTCCATGCTGGGAGGGAGGGGGCTCAGATGTGTCTGGGGCATAGGGTTTCCCTGCAGCATTAGTGGTGTGTGCGGGGCGGCCCTCTGCAGGTGGGATCTCGGGGCCTCCACACACACATGGCAGACATACATGAACTATCCTGTCAGGCCAGGCCTGGCAATCCATGTAAGAAGCAAATGCCTCCTTTTAAGTTGTGGCTGTCAAGGGACAGGGGATGTGAGTCCTTGAAGCTGACTGTTGAAGGGCGATGTGGGGAAGAAAGCTCAGGAGCAGATAACACTCAAAATGGACAAGATGGCCGCCAGGTGAGGAGCTCCGGTCAGGAACTCCCTGGCCAGGGATTTCCTTTTTGGCCCTGGTCCTCTGGAATCTACCCCCTTTTGACCTTTTTTTGCTCATCTGAGGTTCTTATGGACTGCGGCCATTCGGCTCTCCAGTTCCCCTGACCTTGTTCAAGATCTTCAGATGAACCTCGAGTAGTGTGCTGACCGCAGAGCCTCGATCAACATGGCTGATGTCCATTGGAGCTGTTTAGGCATCTCTAGAGGAGATTGGCTCTGGCTCTCCCAGTCAGCCGTCACCTACCCAACCAGATATTGGACATGGTTTTTCCTCGTCTCTCCGCTGTGTTTTCCTCTCCTCCCTCACCTTCCGATGAGTTGCAGAGGATCTGCTGGCGGCGGAGCCATTTCAGCGGCCGATGACCGGTGGGGTATGCCTGGGTGCCTGAGGAGGGGATCGGCTGGGGATCTCCCCTCCTAGCCATACCCTACCCTCTGGGTTTTGCTGGGGTTGCCTGTCCTCTTGCAGTGCCTCCCTAGCAACTTCGGAGTTGCATGAGTCATGCTTCTCCCAGCGGGGGTTCAGCGGCGGTGAGTACTGCGGCACTGCTGACCAGTGCCCCCGAGCTTATTTTGCATCTTGAGTTTTCGGGAGGTGCGCCCTCCTGGTCCCCGCTGCTGCCTCCACCTCTCCGGGGATGTTGCCTGGCGCTTAAATATGACTTTCCCCTGTCTTTGCGGCATTCTGAATGGCGATGCTGCTGCCCCTGGAGCCCTGAGTGTGTGTATGTCGACGACCTGCTTTGTGATCGAAGGTGTCCTGCCTTCTTCCTCCGTGGTCATGTGGGTGCCTCCCTCATCCGACCCTGTGTGAAGCCTTCGAGTCTGCTGCCTTGTGGTTTTCATGTTGGATTTTTATGTGTTCCGCCATTTTGGGTTAATGCTGTTGGTTCCCATGGCCCGGGTCCTCCATCTTAGCGGTTTTGACCTATCCTCATTGTTGCTGGACTGCTCCTTGTTCGCCGGACTGTATTTTTCCTCAAGTCCCCCCCTTGGTCTCCTACTCCCCTGCCATTTTATACTATCACTGATTCACGGGATGTTTATGATTGTTGGTCCCCAGCCGGTTTGTATGTCTTTTACTGTGACTGTATTGTAATTACTTTCCCTCTTGCCGGTCTGCCTGACCCGATTATGCATTCCTTGCCCCTTTTTACCATTCCCCCGCTACCTTCCATGCCTCATTTGAAGTGTGGCTTGGCTATGCTATGCGCTACTAACCCATGTTATTGTGTAGTCCCTGTTTTTCTCCTATGTTATACTTGGCTCCTGTAACTGATGTAATTTTGTAACTTGTAACTCGCTGATCCTCATGTAAAGTGCTCTGATAACGCCGGGTCTAGGCAGTGCTATATAAAACTCTTCAAATAAATAAATAATCAAAATAAAAACTCAAGTGGCAAGCCATATATACCCTTTTCCAAAATTATGCAGCTTACATTTGGGTCAATGGTGATTGAAACGGAACCATTAGTCTCGCAGTGGATTAGTTTCAAACCCCTTAAAAGTAGGAAATCTAACACCCAGGGGTATACAGGAGGCCCTCTAGACCAAGAATTAAGCTACCTGCTGAATTCAGCAGGAATTGTGCGAATGAGTTGCCTAGTTTTCTGTGAAAGAGTCAGAAGCTTCTGTGCTGGCATTATTGTTAATTCTGGTGAATAAGCATTTACCATGGACTTAGACCCAGCTGTGAGGCATGTGCCGTTGGGCCATTGCATGATAGGAACGCCTCGTGCACTAATACATTTGCCCTGCTACACGCTAAGGGTCTCCAGGCACATACCAGTTTAGTGGAGCACAGCCGAGTGGTTTGCGCATAATCTACCCTTGTGGTCTAATGAACCCAATGCTAGGTGCATACGTGTGCCACAAGGACCACTGCCAATAATGTGGCATGCTGCTGAGCCATTGCCTAGCCCTAGGGCATGGTTACTCACAAATATTTGCCCAGGGGCCGCAAAGTACAGTTTGTGGTGAAACCGTGGGGCGCACTGATACCAGCCGGGTGGCGGTAAAGGGTCTGGGTGGGTCAGGGATAGTGTAAAGAGGTTCAAAAACATGTTAAATAAACGGGCAACCATTTATTTGGAGAATAATAAATGCTTGCCCATTCCTTAAAAAAAAATATTCTGAATATTAGTGCTCAGTAACTAAACACCAACTGGTGCTACTGTTCCACAAGGGGGCCGCATTTAAAGTTCAATAGGGCCGCAAGTGGCCCCCGGGCTGTACTTTGAGTATCACAGGCCTAGGGTGACCTTTTGTTTATAATTTCAGACTTTAGAGTGAGCTGGCCCCTGCAAGCAGCCTGAGAGTTCTGCAACTCTCACTGCAGGGGCCAGCTTGCGCTCCTGCTGTGATCAGTGCCCGATCAGTGCCGTGCAGCAGCCCCTCCCCGACCTGGCACAGACTGCTATCGGCCCATTATCATTCTGTATGTAGGCCTAATTGTCATATAAAGAATGACAATGGGCCTCTCTGCACAGGGACAGCATGTCCTGGGCCTCCTCCTGCCAGAGCCCAGGGCATGGGAAACTGCTTTTGTTTATGGGCTTCTGTCACCTCACCAGGGGCCAAGCTCTGGGTAGGAGGAGGTATCATTGTGGCACCTATTACATAGGTGCATCCACTGTTAGCCTCTTAAACTGTCACACAAGCAGTGATAATGGTACAAATACAAAAATACAACTGTCCTTTATTGTTTATTTCTTTTGCTCCAATAGTGCAAAGTATCTGCATTTGTGCTGGGGATCTGGTGCTTTTCAATGGGGGATGGGGGGCACGTAAGATCTGAGAAGCCTTCAGCTTTGATCGTTTTTTTTGTTTTTGAATATGCAAATGCAGGTGTTTAAGTTTCACTGGAGCATATAACAGATGCAGTGCAAGGTTGTCCCAACCTAATATAAAAGTATTTTGACTTGCACTTGTGTGGGTTGTCTATTTACTTATGTAATATTGTGCGACCTTGTCTGATGTGTCTGTAAAACGTACCGTTTGTTCCGAATTTTTGTCCTGAATTCTGTCCTTCTGTCCTGAATTTTTGTCCTGAATTTTGACCCTTTGTCCTGAATTTTTACACTCACTGTCCTGAATTTGCACCCATGCCAGTTGGTCACCTTACCACTGCCCGGCTCATTGTAAAGAATGACGCCATTGAGAGCAGGATTCTCGTTATCAGTGAAAAAGGGCACAAAAGGTGAAAAATCATCGTGCCTGCAACCAGTGGAGAGAAAAAGGACCGGCACTTTTTTATTTTGAGGAGGAGAGTAACGGCACTTCTCAAGAGAAATGCAAAACTTTTAATTGCAGAGTACCGGCACTTCTCAGAAACAAGCAGGTACTCTGCTACAGAGTACCTGCACTTTTATTTTTCCATTCCAAGCACTGCCCTGAAGCTTGTGCAATGTGCACCCACTCTCCTGAACTCCTGTTCTCAGCATACCGGGCAGTCTACATCCCTTTTCTCTCAGATCACACCCATACAAGCTTTTCCTGAGTTCTTCAAGTCTGGTCGCGGCTCACGGTGAGGCTGCCGCACTTGCTGTCCCTGGTGTAATATTCTCTCTGGCCAATAGCAGCTTCTCCTGGAAGTGGAAAGTGAACGCAGTTTGTGTCTCACAGTGTCAACATAGAGCGGGTGTTGGGATGTTCAACCAGCCACTCAGACGTGCGCAGAACCTGAAATTTTGGGTAATCCTATTGTGTTCACCTGCATCTCTTTTATTACAGTTCAGTTCATTTTTTTTTTTAATCCTTAAAGCCCTTAGAGCATCTTTTTTACCGATGGTAATTACAGATCTCACATGTTGTCGCCCGGGAGCGTGGAGACTTCTCATTCAGTCCTTCAGCTGGTCAGATTCTTGGTGTTGGGCTTCAATGCTCTTATCCCACACCTTTTCACAGAGTGGGGCTGGGCTCTCACTCCATCCTTGTTGTTAGGGTGTTAGCAGTGGCCCCGTCCTTGTCCATTGCAAGAAAAAAAACCATATCTGAGACCATGCACAGCACAGCCACTCACACTATGGGGGATCCCTAAGGAGGCAGGAGGCTAGTGTTCACCCCAAAGCTTGAGGGGATTTTGAGCACTGCCAGAGAAACAGTTGAGTGAGCAGGAGTTCCAGGTCAGCGCCATGACTGGGGGTGGACGGCTCACCTAGATAGGGGTGGCCTACGCTGGTGAGTGGACAGGATCAGGGGATTGTACAGGGCTGGGTTCCCCACCAAGGTGGTGAATGTGCGTGTTATGAGCGTAACTCACCCCAGGAATCAGAGCATCTGTGAAACAATACTGTGCCATAGGAAGGGAGGCTGACAGCTGCAGGAGAGCTGAAAGAAAAACTGTCAACACATTATACTATAACAAACAATCAATCCTCACCACACTTTACATCATGCACTATTGAATCACTGTGAATGGAACATATAAACAAACACTCAGTTATTCAGCCTCACTAAGCAAGAAAAGGTGTGAGCATGTCATGACTTGCACACACTTAGAGTAGGACCAGTGCACTAAGCCCTACCAGGGAGGCACTCATATACCCAAATATCTAATCCTGTTGCTTTGCAATTGAGGCCTTGGAGGAGGGGGTTGTGTCTCTGGACCTAAACAGGGTTGAATTGCTTGATCCCCTTGTAGTGGCCAAAACCAGAACGTCAATGGTTTTACAGTAGTTGGTGGTGGCAGTGAGGCAGTGTGGAACCAATCCCAGTGTGAGAGTGTGAAGGGAGGGCAGGATCAGACACAACAGGCTGGAAATCATACGTTGGAAAGAGAAAGCTGCAGGTGAGATTTCAGAAGAGGGTGCAAATCCGAGGATGAAAGCAATACAGCACACCAGTCAAACACAATTGTGAATCCTCTAAATAATGGTTAATGCTTAGACCAAAAGCACTACTTCTGGGGTCTCTCAGGTTAGGGGTTGCTTCCAGAGTGTGGTACCATAATGTCATTATCACAATGTTGTATGACATAAATTTAGTGTCCTATATATTGTCTACCAAAATATCACCCTCTGCATTTAACTATAGTACATCTACACCCAATGAGATCCTATTTTTATATTTCTGACATAATATTTATGGCAGGCGATATTTCTGCATAGGATAATCTGGCAAACAACTGTTTCCGGGTCAGATGACCTTCCCACCGTGGGTGAGATGTAGAAGGTATCTCTTCTGGGACTTTAGAGTGTCTGATAACTTGCACTGGGTGTAAGCAAGATATGCAGAGCATGGATTTCTGAAGGGTGCAGTGATAGCTGTCCCATTACAGCCAATGGAGGCCCAATCATCTTGGGCCAATGTGTATGTTTCTGGATCCGCAGCATGAGGTGGGGTCTGACTGTTGCCGTGGCGGCATCAGAGCAACCACTTTCTCCATGCACAAGAACAGAGAGAGAGAGAGGGTGAAAGAGAGATTGCCTTCGTGGGTACATACACATACTTTCCTGCTCAAAAGTGACGGACACTCTCCAGGGAAGGATGAATTTGATGTCCAATGAGGTTTGTTTTCACTGCAGGAAGTCCGTCTTCCCGAGCTGAGTATACTAGATTGTTAATTGTGATGAGAGGGGTCCACCTGACACCAGGAGGCTCTCGTGACCGATTGCACCGCCTCCTTTCTCTGCCATTTAGCTTTTTTTGAATAAGCCTGCCCTGGTTCAGTGAAAAGAGGCCGGAGCGTGATTGGTTCGTCCAGGTGAGTGGTGTGTGCGTCCAGTGTTGAGTGTTGGAGTTAGGCAGATGGGAATGATAGATTTATCCAGGGTAGTGGTATGGGCGCTTCCTATTGGCAGTGATGAGTGAGTACAAGCATGGCCGAGTGGCTAATATCGAAGGGAATGATGGTTTTCCCTCTTGAAGTGGTGGGAGCCTGCATGGACACGTGCGTGGTACTTCCAAGTGAGACTCTTGGACACTTCCCAAGGGAGTGAGTGGAGCATGTCTAAAGGGAGTGACAGGTGCAGCAGGGCAGCTTGATGGGTGTTTCCAAGTTGGATGGAGGGGGTGTCCCGTGGGTGGTGTTGGTATATCTCGTGGTGAGACAATAAGTGCGTGATGTCAATCACGGGAGGTTCTGGGTGTGTAGGATCCCCTCCCCCCTGCCAGCTGCATGTAACATATGTGTTTGATGTGTTCTGTATGTTCACAATCTGCGGAATATGAGTCTACCTCTTCAGGCTTGTGTAGAGACCCTTGTGGGTGTTCATACAGCTCCAGGGTGCATGGGCCGCCAGGCAGCGCCCCAGGGCTCGACTTGGAGTCCTCAGTCACGCTAAGAGGGTGTATTATTGTAATCACAGCCTCAGGCTGTTACATATTTCATTTTTCCGCACGAGCGCTGGCGCGTGCGCTTTTTTTCCGCGTCTTTGCCTTGTTGCTGTGTTTTCCCTCACTTCAGTCAGTTCGCGCATTCTCCCCGTGGCCCAGGGAGTTACATCTGTCTTTTCCCGCCCTTTCCTTGGCAGACTTGTGATCAGGCAGTACAGGGCCAGCTTCAGAGCAGGCAGGAGCAGCGGCCTTAGACAAAGGGGCCGGATTATGAACAGTTCGGAAAAGTGAAAAACCTGGGTTGTGGTGAGCGCACCAGAGATAGGGTGACCAGAATTTTAAAGCCAAAAACCGGGACATTTCACAAAAATAGAAGAAGGACAAGGACGACAATTTTACTTCAAGCCACGAGAGCGCCCCTCGGCAGAGAATTACAGAACAGGCAGTCAGAACATACATAAAGTGTAATTTTTAAACCCAATAGCTTGCCTGTTAATTAAATTGCTTTCTTGAAACAACTGCTAACTTTCCCTGCTTGGTAAAACATAAAAAACACCTCCCACCATTTTCAGTCGACCCTCTCTAAAAACCGGGACATGAGCTAAATGTCTTGAAATTTGCTGGGACAGCTGGTTAAAAATGGGGACCATCCTGGCAAAACGTGGACGCCTGGTCACCCTAACCAGAGAGAGTCACATTAAAGGGGTAATTTAGCAGGGCCCCCTACCTGGACGTCGAGTCACCATTATGACAGAGCTAGTGCGGAAGTGACATGGCGGACCCTTTCTCTCTGAGGACATCGCATGTTTGACCCTTAGCTTACCCTTATCCAATGGCACAGCAAGGGCCATGACCCCCTAATGAAAGCAAGTTATATGGACCTACAAGCGTTGTAAAACCAGCCATAAGTGTAGTCTAATGGGTGCCTCACAAACTGGGCTGGGTGCCACTGCACCTGCTGCACTATTGATAGCTCTTAAACCTTCACTTATTTACTGCTGAGGGCAGAGTGTAACAGAAAGTACACACTGCTCTCAAAGGCCTGATTCCATCCTTTTCCTGCTACATCCTCTATGGACCCTGCAAATATAGGGGGTTTATGGCAGCGCAGGAGTACCATTGGGTAACGCCGGCCTCCCCTCCACCTACCTCCATTTGGTGTTCCCTGCTATGAATTGTTAGGATGAGTGGGAAACTACAGAAAACAGCACCATGTGTGAGATCTTGGATTTGAGAAAGAAAAATCAATGACAAGATAAGGAACCGACTGGTTGGATCCGGCTGAGCGGCGGAAGACAAAGTGGTCAGCACATGTGAGCTGGAATTCCCCCTCTATGCCAGAATTACCTTTAACCAGACATTTGTAATTCCAGGGGTAGAGTTGCTCTTGATTCCTGATGATGAGTATAACATGCAGCAATCAGAGTCTCTGCACTGATTCCCACATGCGGATATCCATGTAGGCTTTTTACATACTTTGAGCAGTAAAGTGTCCAGGTGATAAACTCAGGATCTGTCGTGCTTTTGCGTTACTTGTAATCCTAATGGGGACAGACGTTACCAGCCTCATCAGGATTCACGGGAAACTTTTAATCAGGCTCAATTCAGTTCAAAGAATCTTTATTCGGCCAATCAAGTCCATAAAAGACGCATATCAATACGATACACAGAAAAAGATCATAAAACAGGTCAAATCAGACTCAAACAGCTGCATTCTAAATTCTCTTCAATTTCAATTTTCAAATTAGTTGGCGAGGGTCTCAAAGCATGTGGCGTTGGCATAGTCTAGATATAAAAATTCCAAAGTCCATTGGCACTTGGTTAATTTGTGATACAAAGAAGAGATAAGACTCCAAAATCACCCTCAGATACAATGTTTGTTTTCAAGAGTGTGGTAGTGGGCTATGTTCAATTACCCTCATTGCAGATGGATGATAGTTGCTCCACTTCCTGGAGATCAGTATCTCTGGTTTGATATATGTTCTTGAGATGGTTAGTTAGGTCAAAGGTTTCTAGGCATTGGTTTAGATTGGGTTTAATATGGAAGAGCTCACGTTTGTTCAGGAATAGTCCAGGTTACAAGGGGTGCTTCACAATAGCTTTGGCTAGGATGGCTGCCAAGCCTTTATGGAGCATGTTCTTGGATGTGTACGTGAGGCATGGGTCTGCAGACTATCCTGTTGAGCAACAGACTTATTTGGTTCTTTAAATTATCCAAAGATAAGGTGTGAAAGCAAAGTAGGCTAGGTCGTTGTCTGCATTGAGAGCGCAGACCTGAGGGCACGGATTCGCACTAGATTGCCTCATTTTCCCAAACAGAACGCTCACCATAAGACTTACGCCCTTTGCGTCACTTGCATTCTCTTCCATAATCAGAGTCTCTCACGGCTCCACCTGTCCAATTAAACATGTATTTTAGCCCTCTGTCTGACCCCCATCTCCTCCCTCAACTTCAAGTGCTACAATTATGCTGATGATACCCATTTTATACTAAAGCTTGAAAATCCATCAGATGTTGGTTCCTATACCACTGGCCAACGTCTGGAAGCCTTTGACTCAACCAACCACCTCAAGGTAAAGACATCAACAACGGCGAGATTCGCTTGCAGGAAAGGAAGCAACCGCTTTAGCAGTCACACCAGATTATTGCTTTTCTCCAAAAGATGATAGATAGATAGATAGATAGATAGATAGATAGATAGATAGATAGATAGATAGATAGATAGATAGATAGATAGATAGATAGATAGATAGATAGATAGATAGATAGATAGATAGATAGATAGATAGATAGATAGATAGATAGATAGATAGATAGATAGATAGATAGATAGATAGATAGATGCTTTTGGTCAGAGAGCTTCAGCTATTGGTCTGTGAAAGTGTCATTCACATTTTTCTTGTGGCTGCCACAGCATCCACCATGGGACTGCGGGGCAGGGCACTTTACACATTAGCACCCCTCACTTTAAGTGATCGCCCAAAACCTGTGCCCATTATTCACATTACCCTAAAAATAGTTATTTTCACTTCAAAAAAGCAGGATCAAAGTGTGCTTTATCTATTTTATTGTTAATATTATTTTAAATACTGGCTATTTATTTTGACTGCATTTTTTTAAAAAAGTTAGTGCTATAAAGTGTTGAAGCGACATCGCAATATTTTATCTGCCTGCAGTTTGAATGCTTGGATAAGTGGTGATGTATTATTGTCCCCTACACAAATTATAATTATGAAATACATTGTGCGAATGAAAGGTTTAAAAAAAAGAAATCATTAGTATAACAGCCACAGTAGTCAATGGTTTTCTTTTTAAATGTAAATGCATAAAAGAAAAGTATACTATCACACCAGCTTGCTAAGACCTGATCTGTTCGCTTTGCGAATGGTTTCTACGGAGATAGGGACTTGTTTTTCATCACCAGGCTTTGACCCAGACCAGTAGAGAGAAAGGCTGACAATGGAAAAAGCAGGAAGTAGAGAACATTAGGAAAACAGTGATAAAAGTGACAGTATGGATGTAAAGAAACACACAAAACAGGATTAATAGATAGAAAGTGTGGGGCAGTGCAAGAAAGCGGCTTGGGCCCCTTCTATTTTTATTTTTTTACAAATTTGGGGGGTCATTAGGATGGCGGGCGGACTTTGCCGGCCCGCCATCCTGGCGAGGATTGGGACCGCCCACCATAAGGGCGGGGGTCCCGTGGGTGGTAATATGGTGGGGGGGGAATGAGTGAGGATGTCGGGCGGGGGCAATCTGCCCGACATCCTAATGGGTCCTTAAGTATTGATTTTGCCATATAAAAAATGGAAACAATCTAAAAGAAGCACCAACATATTTAACTTCCACATAAATGCAGCAAGTTGGCAAGTATGCATTACAGTTTTCAATTCCAGTGAGAAATACATTTATGTCTTTCTTTTCTCTAGCATCTGTAGTGACTACAAAGAAAGACACGTTGCCTCATCTATTATTTCTGCATTTCCAGTTGCACTGTTTGCAGCCACAGGAGAGATACCCATCCCTAGCCCTCCCCTGTCGTCCTTATGGAATCATCACACAATCGAATGGGGTAAATCTTTCACTAGTCAAGTACCTGGCATACCTATCAGTAGAGAGGGAACTTGTGTCTGAACTAGTGGTGGAACCAACATTACAGGACATCTCTGCATTAGTAATTATTGGTATGATCTTGTGTGTGTTCCACAAGGGCACTCAAAGCTCGGTCCAGAGTTGAGCGCCATGATCTGTTTTTGCAACTTTAGAAGCAAATACATCCTAGTTTTTGACGCCATAAACTCCCAGGTAAAGCGCAGGCTGATCCAATTTACCAACCTGAGCCAGGTAACCTTGCGGACTGTCACCTGCGATCCTCCTTCGTATTACTTGAGGATAGTGTGCACAAGGGCAATGACCAGTCCTGTGAGACTGCAGGATTATTTGTTATATTAGTGAGCTCCAAAACCCTTTTCACCATGGAATGACACACACCAGAAATCAGCACTATGTATTGAAATACTTTATTAAAAATAAATGTCCTCATCGAGTCAGATTATATGAATAGATGTAAGTAAAAAAGAAACAATTCAGTAGTAATAAAAGTGATTAACAAACAATATATTAAAACGAATTGCAACATTGTTGAAACTATTCATTAAATTCAGGCATTAAATGATGAAACCAGTCTTTGGTAACCAACCCCTCTTCTCTTAGCCTCTCACCAAACATTCTTAGCACCCAAGACCCTATCTAATGCACCTTAGAAGGTCTCTAGCCCTCATACCTTTGCTGAACAGCACAAGTGTTGTCAGTTACCTTCTGTACTTTGAGAATGTGGCTCTGTGTCTCAGATGTGGCATTCCCGAGCTCATAAGGGCCTGATTACGAGTAGCCGATGGCCTTCATTAAGGATATATCCAGCACAGATCAAATGAAGCTCTCAGGAAAAACTGAAGATACCTCTCTGCAGAATATATATCAATACCAAGCTAAAAAAAACACTTTTCTGATTATTATGAAAAATGCAAGAATTAGCATATGAATTGTGTTGTACATTCACTAACCTGTACCACACATTATATATCACTTTAATCCATAGATATGAATAACCAATGCACTATCAACCTAGAAGAAAGAAAAGGTTATATGTTTTACATGTGCAAGTAATACTAAGTAAAGCATGCCTTTTTAAATGAAAAATGCGCAATACATGAATATGTGAGCTACAGTGGGGATCAGATAAACAGGAAACGCAAAGCCCACATAAACCAAGCCACATAATTTGGTGAATTTTCTACTACATCACATTCTGTAAACTGAAGGCTCCGGAAATGTATTCCCAACCAGGATCTCAGCACAGTCACTTCCAGATTGGCCACTGTGAATCAGGAGTGCTGACATATTTTTCTTATTCCCAAACTGAGAACATTGCATATTAAATTGACGAACGCCTTGATAGGTAGCAATGGTACAGAAACTCTTATGTTAGCGGCACTGATCTCTCAGCCCTCTTTACATAACACTTATGTCAATTCAGCGCACAGAGGGGTTAAATCAAACATTTGTGAAACTCAGGTTACTTTTGAAATGCTTTTGAAATGTAAGTGTTAGACCTGTTAGCTTTAATGTGGTCCTCCCTTAAACTTTTTGCCTCTCCTCGTCCATTTTGCTGAACCTATTTTTGTTGGCCATGGGACTCTGCGCACTTTACCACTGCCAACCAGTGCTAAAGTACTTGTGTTCCCCCTCCTAAAACATGGTTAGATTGGCTATTAGCATTTTTCATTTACTTGTAAGACGATTGTAGAGTGGTATACCACACACCAAGGACCTGTAAATGAAATGTTACCGGTGGGCCTGCAGCACCTATTGTGCCATCCACTTAAGTAACAATTTAATACATGTTGTGGACCTGGTATTGCAGCCCGAATGTAGTTTAAACTGCCATGTCGATTTGGCATTAAAACCCCCTTGTCAAGCCTTAAACTCCCCTTTTATTGCTTACATGTCACCCCTAAGTTAGGCCCTAGATAGCCCAAGGGGCTGGGTACTGTGCAAGTAAAAGGTTTGACATGTACTCCTAAGTTTTAAATGTCCTTGTTGTGAAACTACTACTGTGAGTCCTACCTCTCCCTTAGAATAACATTGGGGATTCCTTATTACATTTAATAGGTTGTAATTACCAATTGGGAGCTGGTGGCTATATCATGTTTGGTGTCTATGGAATTATAATAATAAACCCTCTTTAACCACTTGAACGCTATGGGGATTTTTCCCCTGTGCTGTAAATACAGGAACACCATTATTCATGACGAGCTGGGCTCGTCATCAGTGTAGCAGGAGGCTACTGCATGACGAGCCCAGCTCGTCATGAGCGTGGAAGGGGTTAATGATGAAGTCCGATTTTTTATTACAATTTTTTAAATGCCACTTTTGAAAGATTGGTATTTTCCTGTCCTTAACTCTTTTGTGCCTGTAGCCTGTCTTGAGTCACATAACTGGGTGTAGCGGACAGTTAGACTTCATGAATTATTCCCAGTCACATAATAAAGGCATTATGTGTGCCTAAGTGGGCCATCTGCTGGCAGGAGCTCTGCTTACACCTGAATAGCCTCTGCTCTGCCTGCACACAAAGGGCCTAATGACCCTGCATTGTCACTTCAGCCAGCTTGGAGTCAGGGGAAGCAGGATATTCCATGCACTTCAAAGCCACTGTCTAGAAGCTTCTCCCACCTTCCAGAACCAGGGTGCCAGGGTATTTTAGAATGACCTTAGACACCAACTCTTCAGTACCCTTCTAGACGTTTGGATACTCTGCCAGGAAGAATGACTGCTATGCTACCACAAAGATTGCCACTCTGCTGGAGTGCTGCTGTAAAGAAACTGATGCCCTGCTAACCTGCTTCCCTCTTGCCTAGGGAGCAAGAATAAAACCTGCAACTTCATCTTGAACACAGTACTCCAGAGTGACTCAAATTGCTAGCCTGCTGGCCTCCTGATCTGAGCTACAGGGAAATAAAAAACTCCCCAACCCGCTGCTGGACCCAGCTGCAGCAAGTTCCTAACCTCCAAGTGGTGCCTCACAGGTCCTGGACCCTTGATGTTGCTCACAGGCACTTGAAATCAAGCCTTTGGGTTCTATGCTAACCCGACTGTTTGCACTAGAACTGTGCTGCTCGCACCAAAAATCAGCACGAGCTGCTGCCAGCCCATCTCTTTGCACAGAAAACATTCATTGCCTGCAGAGGACCACCAACATGAAGCTCCAGGCCGCCTGGCCATGAAGTCCAGCCTGCTCTTCGTGCCATACAGACCACCATCCATGATGCTCTCCTTGCTTCTGGCAACCCTCTCCAATGCAAACGGGACTCTTGCCACAAAACTTGAGACGGTAAACGTTCAGCGGGACTAATCTGGGACTGTATCTGACCCGCACTCTATCGCGGTCGGCCTGAACTTTTGAGTTTGACCCTGCCCAGCGGGACCAGATAGCCACAGTTGGTGCTTTATACTGCTATTCATTTGTTCTGTAAAAATTCATACCTCTGGTTCTACTGATGTGATTTTTGTCATTTTGGTCTTGTTTTATTTATTAAATTAGGCTCAATGTTTCTAACCTGGTGTGGGATCTTTTTGTGTGTCGTTTTTACTGTTTTACTGCTTGAAGGGTTGCATAACTACTTTACACATTGCCTCTAAGCTAAGTGTGACTGCTCTCTGCCAAGTTACCAGGGGGTCGTGCACAAGTTAATTTGGGGTATGTAGGTGCCTTACCCTGACAATGATTGTTGTTGCTGCTTGACCAGGGCTTACACCCCAGTCAACCAGTAACCCAATTTCTAACACTAAGTAATTAGAAAACATACAATCTGAACATCTGCTTTCCTTGCACTTTAGGAATAGGTGAATAGGTAAGTGTGTGTTGGTGTACACACTTTTTATGTCCATGTGCTGGTTAAGTGGCAGTTTATTTGGGGGCATATTTAGGGGTGTATGCGTAGATATATGTTCAAGTGTTGATTAGAGTCTAGGATGAAAAAGTCGCAGATATAATTTAACATAATATGATGTAGGAGGTGCAGAGTATAAGGTGTAAAGAGTGTGGGGTGTTTTGGAGTTTATGGTGCTTGTGGTGTAGGATGTATGGGCATAGCTGTGTTTAACAAAGATGATAGTGTAAGGTACTGGTGGTATAGGGCAGGGAGGATTAGGGAGTTTGTGGATGGTGGTGATGTTATGTTATGTATATTTGTGTAACACACTAATCACTCATGAAGGTATCCAGACACTTTACAGGAGGTTTTGGCAGCTTTCTCCATGGTAGCCAGGTCTTCAGTTTCTTGCGGAATTTGAGAAGCGATGAGGAGGCATTAATGTGGTATCAGAGGTCAATCTATGGTTTGGGGAGATGTAGGAAAAGGTGTAACCTCCAGCTGTTGCTTTATGGATGTGGTGTACTTGTGTTAGTCAGAGTTCCTCCGAGCCAAGGTGCCTGGGAGCTAGCTACAAGTGTATTCAACTGTTGAGGTACGCAGAGCTGGTGTTGCTTTTCCCTTTGTATGTGTGTGTGGGCAGTTTGAGATGGGTATTTTTGTGTATGGGGAGACAGTGGAGTACTCTGAGATTTGGGGTGATGTGTTTCCAGTTAGGTTGAGGATGAACCTTGGTGCAGCATTTTGGATGGTTTAGAGTCTGTTTAGGAGCTTCTTGGTGATTCCTGCATAGAGTGCATTGCCGTAGTCAAGTTTTCTTGTAATCGGTGCTTGGGTAACCATTTTTCCTGGTGTTTTCTGGTAACCACTTAAAGATCTTTTGAAGCATCTTCATGATGTGGAAGCAGGTGAAGGTCACTGTATTTACTCGGGCTGTCATTTCCAGCTTGTCGTTCAGGATGATTCCTAAATTTCTGGTGTGGGAAGTGAGGGTAGGTGTGGGATCGAGGAGACCTTGCCACCAGATGTAGTCCCAAGCACATGATTTCCTTCCAAAGATGACCACTGTGGTGTAGAGAATGTTGTTAGGGTGCATGGTAGGCTGTAATGTGGTGATGGTGACACATGTAGATGATGTAAGGAAGGGGTTAGGAGGTAAGTAGTATAGAGACTATATGCAGCTATCTTATTTATGCTACCCATCCTTGGTTATTTCAGTGGCGCTTCGGGCAGTTGGGTGAATTGGGTACAGTAAGTTTGCTGGCTAAGGATTATCCCAGAGGAAAAGCTCCAGAGACGGGACCAGTCTAGTGGTCTTCCATCTATCCATGCAAGTGTGACTTTGCAACTGAATCATGCTGTTTTCATCTTAGTGTTGTTGTTGTCCTCATCTGTGCAGGGGTGGCTCCTCCGTTAAGGTGGAAAATCGTTGCCCCACTAGTTTAAATGCCCCCAGATGAAAAATAAAATGGTAATGGACATTATATCCATTTTATTTATGATTGACTCTGTAAAGCCCCATCCTGAGCCGCGTCTCAGGACAGGGTTGGGCCGCACCTGACAGGCATATGCAGAGAAAAGTAACGGTCCGGGCACATTGAAATGTACATGTCTCTTTGGCTGGCCGTCTTGCAACGGACTGCTCGACCTGCACATTTTAAACCTCTCAACCCAGCTGTCCAAGACAGTTGGGTTGAGACCAAGCAAAGGCCTCCAAAGCTCTTTGGAGCACTGAGAGAGCCTGCTCTATCCAATCCTGGCCCTGCTCTCATGCTCATTGAGAGCAGTGCCAGGATTGGCTAGGGGGTTGCTGGGCCTGAGGAGAGAAGAACACCGGGACACATCGAGGGGTGCAGCAAAAAATGTGTGTTTAATTTCATTTTAAAAATATATATGTTATGTTTATAATTGCCCTAAATCACCAAACATGCATTACATATCCATTTTAAAGTTTGACATTTTAACTTTACAACGATAATCTAATCATTGTGGGCATGAAATTATTTTATATATTTTTGCCCCCATTTGCCTGCCCTACCCAGTGCATAGCTGGCAGCTGCCACTGTATCTGTTGTCAATGTGTTCTTTGCCACGTATTTCATGTTATCCTCTCTGTGGGTCCTTGTTCTCTCAGTGTAGGTAGGCTTTTTGACAATACAGTGTCAAATCCTGATTGAATATCAAATCCTGTTTAACAGGTCTGCTGTGTTTATTTATAACACTTTGAGGCGAACTCAAGAGAAAGGGAGACAGGATGCCAAAATAATTCTTGCATATCCACTGTCTGTTACTGAAGCTCTACTTTTGTACCACCAGACGTTTGTCCTGGGGTTTTTTATGGGTATGGTAACTGCCCCAAACTGGATTTTAGTGTTCTGTGGGAGGACACTAGGACTACCATTGTGCACTCCCCAAATACACACAAAGTTTTGAGTGGCCAAAGATGTTTGCATCTTAAAAATGACTAAGGTGGGTAGGTTTGGCCCCGGAAACTTTTACTCCATTTGTTATGGCGTGCCCTGGAATCATTCCCATACATTAGTTCATGCCCGGCATAAATGTGGCACCTCCAGACTACTCCTAGATCTGAGGAGGATCAGAAGAGGACTTGAACTTGCTGTCCATGACCTGAGGAGAGCCCTAGAGGATTGGACCTGCTCTCTCTTGAACCCAGGATAAAGAAGTGGACTCCAAGGGTTATAAGGCTGACCTCTTGTTAAAGCTACAGGGACACAGCAATGTGTAAGAGGCCTTTTACTGCAACTTCTCAGTTGATCAGTGGCACCTGGTCCTGAACTGGATCCTGCTGTTTGGGTTCTGCCTGACACTATGCGAGTCTGCGAGGGCCTTCACTGAGACTCTCTGGGGCTTTAAAAGTGTGCTTCTGTGGTGGATTTAGACGTAAAGGACTCAAGTCAGAAGGTAAATCCTTTGACCCGGAGGAACCTGGTTAGTGTATCCGGCCAGCACTCCATCATGGTCAGCGTCAACGTGTGTCCTGGTCTGGTCTACCGCAACCATTGACTATGACTGGCAATTTATGCTTCTTGGCACTATTCCTACTTAAACCCTAAAACTTTATACCACTGGTTCCCATATTAGATTCTTGTCATTTGTTGATGTTATTTTGTTTATTAAATTTTACTTTGTTTCTAATTCAGTTTGGGATTGATGTAGTGTTGCATTTCAACTTTATTACTGTTTTTGGTACTGCACAAATACCTTACACATTGCCCTAAGTTAATCCTGTCTACTCTGCACTATAGCTACCAGGGAGTTGAGCTTAGGTTAATTTATTGATTTTAAGGGCTCACCCTGACAATGGTTGTGTGAATAGTCTTAGACATGGGTTGTCACCAGCTCTAATTAATAATCACATTTCCTCAAAGCATAAATTGTGACAGGGTATACAGCAAGGCGCATATCCATTTGCTATTGGGCAGGAAGTTAAAGCGTATTATAGGTTCCACCCCAATAGTCATGAATACTGGAATCATGCAATGGCGTTTTGGTTTACCTATAGGTTTTAAGTATGTACCATATGATCCATTATCTACTGTATCATTTAAAATATGTTTGAAATCTGCTTCTAGCGCAAACAGATCCAAGCTCAGAAAAATAACTGTGCATGGAGTGAAAAGTTTTGCAAGACACTTTACATAGATCAACTGGTTACCTTTGGGTGCTGATTGCTGCAGTCATGGATGTTCCCAGATGTTGTTGATTTCCCCAATTCATGAAATGAGGTAGGACATTCAGAGTTAGAGAAAATAAAGTCTTGTTTATTTGCAATTAAAACAGTGAAAAGGATAATTCTATCTTTGTAAAGAAAATAGTTTGTTTAACTTTTCTTGACTTTTCATGTTTGCAATACAGATACCATTCTAAAAGCAGCAGTAATTTCCAAAGGCAGTCAGAGTTAAGAAGAAACTCCAGCATTTTGCATCTCCTTGTCAGAATTTGTGTTTTGGACATTAAATGGCTCCTACTGAGACAAGTGCATAATAAATGTATAATGTGCAATACTGTTTTGGAGGTTTATTTCGTAAGAGCTTCCTGAGGCTCCATAGTATGAAGCTGGGATAAACTTGAAACTGAAGAAAAGTTCTAAAATGTTAACTATAATGCATAGAATAAAAAAAGCAAGTTTTTTTTTTATTACATGAAGAGAGCCCAAACAAGTATTGCAACTGGCTGTCTACACATGCTGCGTATGTCCTCTGACTGTGTGCAGCAGACGTTCTTTTCCTCTATGTTTATATTGATATTTTAGTAAAAATTAATTGCCTTTTTTTTTGTTAAGAAATAGCAGTTTTCTTGAAACTTGTGATCTTCTACACAGAATGGTGGCCACGAATTAAGGATTTTCATGAAAGTCTCAATTTCATTCAGGTAAACTTGTTTTTTTAAAGTTTTTACATCATTTTGCATGCTTCTAAGTGCACCCGAGCCCTCCCTTCTTTTTTTACAAAAACTGTGATTTCCAGGAAGGTAGATACAAATAAATCCCCTTCACCAGTCAATCACATTTGACAAAAAATTAAAATGTGATTGACAGGACTCACGATTTTCAGAAACGCAACGTTGAATGGAAGCAATATACAAAAGCGTTAACCCTTTAAAGCCCACCCTGCCCCTTTTCTCATTACTTATATCTCCAAAGCTCCTGAACACATTCACACCAAGCCAACAAGAGCAAACTTTCTGAGTAAAGTTGTACTATTTTCATGCCAGGTTTGACATACATTTGGTAATTTTTTTTGCTGTAAGCTCAAGCAAAACATCCTATGCTGCTAAAATAGGAAAACATCATTTTCAGACCCCCACACCCCCTTGACCCTCCATCTTAAAATGTTTTCTTTGCACAGAACTGCACAACAATTGGTGCCTCATTTATGAGGCTGTGCGTCACTTTTACGCCGCCGGTGTTTGTGACACACCGGTGGCGTAAAAAATGCGGCTTGTTGCGTCATATTTACAAAGTGACGCATCTAGGTAGATGCGTCACTTTGTAAACCCCTGCGCCACATTATACCTGCGCCAGGTATAATGTATGCAAGGGGGGCGTATTGACGCAAGAAAGGGTCATGGAAGTGACACAGTGAAATCTATGAGATTTCACTGCGCCACTTCTAGGACTCAAATGCGTCAATATCTTACTCCTGCCTCACAGCAGGCGTAAGACTGGCGCAAGCCCTTTCACACGGGGCTTGCATCATGTGAAAGGACACATTGCTGGAGTTGCGTCACTTTTGTGACACACCCCAGCAGTGCGTCACTTTTGCGCCTATAGATACGTCAGAAATACTGACGTATCTGTAACTCCTTGCGACATGATGCATCATACGGTAAATATGACGCATCATTGGTGTCGCAAGGAGGGCGCAATGAAAAGTGACGCATCGCTGTTTTCACGCAGCGATGCGTCACTTTTCATAAATGAGGCCCTTAGTGTTTTGGACCTTAGCGGCAGCTGTAGCATTCTAACACTGAGGAAGCAAGGCGGCCTTACATGGGCACATTCCCTGGGCCTTCCTCAGCCGTTCTTTGCCACCTAACCCGAGCTTCCTCGCTGAAAGATGGCAGCTAGCTCCCCTCCCCGGGCCAGCCCGAGGCTCTCTCCGAGGCCAGGCAGAGTGACAAACCCCCACAAGCAGCAGGGAACCTACCAAGGCCTGAAAATTAGATTAAAAGGTATCCCTGAGCCAATTAGTGCGCCGACGCTGCTCTTTGTAGGCCGGGCTGGGAGGAGGAGGCGGGAGACACCAATTACAGAGCTCAGCGGCTGCAGGGTGATGGATTTTCCTCTCACTGCAGACAGCGTAATATCTGGGGCTGTCGCTCCGTCTGCAGCGGAGGAGGGAGCGGGGAGTGCACAGACCGCACCGAGCTGCCAGGCCCTGCCTGCATAGCAACCGCTCTGAAGCGGTGGCCATGTGGAAATCCGGGGCGCCGGGAGTAGGAGTAATGAAGTGCTGCAGCACCCTCAAAATAACCCTGCAGGAGGCCAGGACAAGAACGAGAAAAAAAAATGCCGTTAACCTGTGTTTTTATCATGTTGCCTTTGCTGCTCTTCAAAGACAGAGGTCAGATGTTAGGCAAATGCTTCCGGCAAACTGTTGCCTATTCTTTTAGCATGGGGATTGCAGTTTACACGTCCTTTCTCTAACTGCAGGGGGACGGAAATGTGTAATGTGAACCAAGGTGTGGCAGAAAAGGAGGTGGGATGCCACATGTTTTCTAACACACAACAAAATTGAAATGGTTGTGAGTGAATTATACAAATATTTCTAAATGTATTAGCAGGAGGGAAAGAAAGTACACATGAGGCATTTTGCGTTTTGTACTTCTTTGTTGTGATGGAAACAAAGATTTTAAGAGGATCAAATGAAACCAAGACATTTGACTTGTGTGCTGCCAAATGTTAAATATGAGCTTATTGGTGGGTGCAGCCCCACTCTGGAAAGTGTTTCAGCGCCATTGGCGGCAATCCAGGTGAGGCCCTCCATGGCATGCACCTGTTTAACACAGGCAACATCTGGAAGAATTCAACTCCAGTTGCCACTCAGACCATAAACGTCCAAGGACTGATGTACCTAAGAGGAGCTCAGGGGATATCTTGTTGTAATGAATGTATCAGATCAGATAAGCCTGACGTTTGACTGACGCTGACCACAGCCATAGGCCAGGACATACATTTGGAAACTTATAATTGGCGATGCAGCTTCTAAGGTGCTATTTGCCCTCTGAAATTTTGTGGGTTTAGGGCTATTAGCAATTAGTTCAACATGGCCACCACTTTACTGTATTAAAACCTGCTACCTTCATCTTCCATTTTTATCCTAACATCTTTCTAATCCCACACACTTTTAGATGCTGATACCTCCTCCCTACCTCTTACTCGCCATCCTTACGCCTTCTATTTGTCACATGCATCTCCACTTATCACCACTTCTCTCCTCCCCACTTCTTTTTTTCAGACAGACTACCTACCCCACACCACAGCCCACGTCTCAGTCTTGACTTGCTCTTTCCGCCGCAGTGAAGACAAATGTCCCTCATAAGTAGGCTGATGTGACATCCTACCTCTACTCTATGCTTTCTGGCCTACCGTGTGTTTTTCTAAGCCTGGTGTCCTCGCATCTGAAGACCATAGAGAGGTACTCCACTGTCGTTGTTGATGCCCACACCATATAGCTAAACTCTTCTGAACTATGGGTGCAACCAAAGTCTATCCCACCTTTTGTGGCATGTGGTCGCTGTCACCTCACCAGGCTATGGGACCTGGAGGTTGCTGGAATGCAGTTGGAAAGAAGTAGTACAAGCCTTTTCACCAACACCCTTATAATAATTGGATAGCCATCTCATGGTAAAAAACGCTACTGTCTTCTGTAAGATGGATTCTTCTTTTCCGTTGAGGGTGTGTAGTGATATGTGGTAGGCGCGGAAATGGTGCACGGAATCAATGTTTTTCTTTATTAGACCACAATGCACCATACACATGATTGTGGTTCTTTTTAACAAGGGTAAAATCATTCCAGTTTATTTGCCGCCTGGAGAAGCCGCTGAGATCTGTGTCTCTGAGACCAGATTGCAGGTCCACCCTTGTCTGATTTCTAACCCTACCACTATCAATTTGACAGAGTGGGGAGACTGCCCCTGTACCTGCCCAAACTCCGTCCCGCTTGGCACATCTGACTTGTGCCTTCTATACTCCATAATCTTATGGCCTATTAATGTCCGTCTCTTGCTGTTGTGTTTGTAAGTTGCCTAATGATGGAGAAATGTTGCGCAAGATATCCAGTCTGTGTCTCTCCAACATCCAGCTCTATGACCATTTGTTACTTTCCCACTCCATAACTTCTGAAAATGATCAGGAAATATTGTACAGCTGTGACAGATTGCAGTTAGAGACAGTGTAGTTTGATCAATACTGGCCATCTGGAGCCAGTAGGTTGTATTTGATTGGTCTTTGCACAGAGCTTTGCATCATCAACTCAGACAATGATTCTGACCCGACTTTGTTGCTGCTGTTCCCCTTGAGGTCTGCACCAAGCCTAAGACCCTAGAGATGTGCTCCTGTGAGCCCTGTCTGGGCTTAAAAGATTTATTTGACAAATATACAATAACACGCAGACAACTCCAAACTCTTTCAAAAGGTCTGCCAACGGAAGCAAGTGCATTCATTGTTGCCAAATCAATGATCCAGCTTTGTTTATACACTAGAAGACAGCCGACATGTGTTTCGTCCTAGATGACTTTCTCAAGGCTGAATAACATCTGAGTAACTAGAACAGGTCCACGAGTCCGGTAAGAAAAACCAGAAACCTGCAAAGTCAAGCTACATTGGTACGACCACGGATTCTGAGACGGGGACCTTGATAAGCCTGTTTTGTCTCTGAAGCAAAAGAGTTTTGCTCCGAACGCGAGCACTCTGAGGCGAGGTCAGATTTAGTTGAAATAAGTATAAACAATGTAATAACTATAGTAACCTTTAACCATATCTAACCATATTAAAGTTGGGAGATATCCGTGTTTTGTGGGAAAAAAAATTCAAAAGCAATCAGTTGTTCAGTGTTGTCGGACTCAAGTGGGTGTTCCTTAAAAGGCAAGAGGTGAGTAATGGAATGCAAATGTGTCAGACATTGGTGACTGCTGCCTCATGGCTGCATTCCATGCCATCATTTTATTGACCGATTCCACCACAGAGACCAGTCATATGCAAATCAGACTTTGTCGTACTGAAAAAAGGAACCCCCCAACCCGAACTGCCAGACCAGCTTCCTTCTAGTCGGGAAACGCAACCAAGAAACCAGGTATAGCTACGGGTGTTCACCAGTGAGGTGCAGCTTAAGTCCTGTGGCACAGCGAGCGCAGGACCCACAGCTGGGTATACCCATGGCCCTTACGGCACTCTAAGCATGAAAGGATGAGTCGACTGCTTGAAAAAGTCTCAGCCTTTGGCAATCACTAGGGCCATGTTTGTTTTGCCCACTAGACCACTCCCTACAGAGACAAGCCAAATGCAGACTTGGTTGTGCTCCATTAGCAACAATCCATCTAATAGCCAGGCTAGGTCTCTACTAGACAGGAACACAAACATGCTTTGTAGACTTCCAAAAACAGGATGACTCAATCTGACACTGCTCACAAAACTCTGTGAAAGCGGGTAATGAAGGACATGTGCAATCAATCAGGATGAAGTGTAAAATAAACAGCGGAAAGACGCACCCATTCACTCAAGAACAAGGAGAGAGTAGAGATGCTGCCTCAGCCTAACACATATTCAACAAATAAATGAAAGAACAGGCATTTGTCCTCGAAAAACCACTAATGCCAGGCCACCACTGGTAGGCACAATGATTATCTACTGCAATGCTGAGATGATCTGGTCTTCCTAGCCGCGGCCGAACAAGAACTACAACAAAAACACCCAAAAGAGACCTCAAAATATGACATGTGTGGACAAAAACAAATCCACATTCATGATCTACCAGAAACAGTCCAAAGTAAAATCCAATCAACATCAATATATGGCAAATGGTGAAAGTACATAACACACAACTAAATACACCTTCTTAGAAATAACATTCTATTGTTCTGGAAAATGAACCCAAGCCATTAAAAGTCTCAAAGAAATGTCAGGCTTGCCTTCTATGTAACTTAGACAAAGGTGGTACCAAAGTTGAACTCTACTTTACCTTTGTGAAGCATAGTCCAACAGAAAGCATGCACCCGCCATAGTGTAAACATGTACAGAAGGTCCATATTAATACTCCCAACAATGCCTGTCGAGCAGAAGTAAGAATAGGGCTACTACCACATGACAAAGAATTTGACTTCACAATTCCAGATTCACTTTCTGAAAAGTAAAAACAAATTGTTGCAGTTCAACCACTATAAACTTTCAAAGTTAAGACAACACATCTCCTGTTAGTCACAGAACATCACTCTGCAACAGACGTTGCAACCCACAATTCTTATAGAAATGACATGAATGCAGAATACCTCTACCCAGACCAGCTAGCAAAAGAGGTTGAATAAAATGGCTTTTTAGCCGTAAAGTCTTTTAGTTATGTAGTGCGTCACAGCTTGGTGTCTGTGTATAAGCGTTGTAGCTAGGGAAAGTAGTTATCACCCAAAGAAACTGGTAATCATGTTATTGACCTCAGGAGGATGCAAGGCTGAGTGAACCCGGGTAGGGACTGGGCTCGGCTTTCATGGGAAGAGATTACTTGTTCCTCATTCCCACCTTATACAGGTGAACAATTCCCCCAGCCTCATTCACAAACAGCTGGGCGACATAGGTAGAGAGATACAGACAAGAAACGGTAAGCTGATAGGTGGATCCCACTCTTGAAGAATATTTTACGTAAAGAAGATCCCTAAACAGAGGTGTAGTATACTGGTATTTAGTGTATTGCACCTTTCCTGCTTCTCTGCCTTGCTGCTCAGCCAATGTGGATATTCTTGAAATGTTGGTATGTGTGGTGAGGTAATAGAATGTTGATAAGCATGTGTGTGGAGTGTCAGTTGAGAGGATGGGCTGAGCAGCAAGGAAGCTGATCCTTGTGGGTTCGCTCTGTAGAGAAGATCTACTCTACATCTAATTCTGTACTACTTCATGTTGTGACTCTTGATCTACAATATCTACAGTAAACCAACATGGCAATCCAACTGGTCTTGGTTCCATTCACTTATTACAAGAGTCAATGGATGAACAAATGTAAGGACAGTCATCATAGACTACAGCTCCAAAGAGATGAGCACAGGCTAACCTAGAAAGCAGCGCCAGGCTGAACTGTAACACTGCAATGCTACCTTGGCCCTTTGGAGAATGAGACGCACTTCCTGGTATGAGGAAACATGGCGGCAATAATAGAAGGGATTCACTGTGACATCACTTGTTTCATAAACACATGATTTGCATACTGCTGGGGAAATGCCAGAGCTGGTAGAAAGAGTCCTGGTGAGCTTGTGAAATATCAGGGACACCGAAGCCCTTATGTAAAAGGTGTTGTAATGCCAGGGAGTATTCGAGAGCTTTCACAACACCTATAAACCTATGCTTTATCCCAAGATGCATCATAGTGTTGTATTATACTAAGTCATTTCAGTATCATAAGAATTTAAACTGGACTAATCGAGAGAATGCTTCAGTCATCTCCTCAAGGGGTCTTTGAACCATGTTGATGGCTATTCTCCCTTTAATAAGACAAAAATACAAGCTATTGCTCTTGCACACCCCTCCTGCTCCACAGAAGTCACACCATGAACAGCCTCATTGAGGCTTACTTTTTGTTATCTAGAAAAACATTGATTGCTCTTTCCATGAAACTTTACGTTCAAAGGTAGGAAACAAGCCTACTTCTGCTATTCATAAAAACATGAGTATGTGTGCTACAAAAATACAAAATAGTTAAGAAATTTCAGTTTGCACAATCAGTGGTCCACATACCATAGGCACCGTTTGAGATGTGTCACGTTGGTCAGAGTACCTTAAAAGGAGCTTCAGCCACCTGTCGCAATGCTACAGCCAGAGCCTTCTTAGGAACCGCGGCTGCCGCAGTGATAATGGTGGACACTACAAGATCAGAGTGACGCTCTCTCCAACAGAAGAAGATCTAAACAGCTTGAATGGACCCATGCAGCCAGTATATGAGGTCAATGTTCTCAGACAAGACAGACCCTTCCACATAGTCAGCACGTCCTAAAACCATAAATTCCTGCGTGGGAGGTGTTCTGCGGCAGAGATCAGTCCTTCACACACTGTTGCTCACTTGGCCAGGCTGTGCCTCAGTGACCGCAGAGTCAAAATCCACAGTAATATACCGAGCGCCTGATTCACAAAGGGCCTCAACACTTGTGCTGGAGGACCCGCAGTCATGGCCAAGGAACCGCACTTGAGTCGGAGGACCCTCACTCGGGGCGGAGGTCCCACAGTCATGGCAGAGGATCCGCACTTGAGTCATAGGACCTGCACTCGTGGCAGAGGACCCGCACTGCAGTTACTCATTGCGGAGGTCCTGCCACGCTTGCGGACCACTGCAACAAGTGCAGCCTCCTGCCACGACTGCAGGACCTGCACTACGAGTGCAGAGGCCCTTTGTGAATCGGGCTCCAAGAAGCCAGGTGACCAACCAAAATGTAAAGGGAGGATTCATGCTCATATGTTGCCATTACTCACACTCTTCCTGTCTCAGCCAGACTCTACTATCAGCAGGCAGACAGGTTGATAGATAATGAACCTATTTGGCCATCACATTGACTGAAACAAGAAGCAGTGCAATGAATGAAGAGGAAGCTTTATTAGAGCAATGCTGTGTCATCATGAATGCAGTTGTTCTTTTTTAGTGCTAATAACAGCTATACAATCAATCATCCTTGTAAGAACATGAAAGTCTACAGTGGCAGATTCAGGCACAGCTTACTTTATTACCTTGCTTTGTTTTACACTACTTAACCTCCCTGTGTCAGTGGACGGTTCCTAATATGTTCAAAAACACCAAACAATGGGTTGCTTATTAATGGCTTCCCCAAATGTGAGCAAAGAAGAGCCGCTACTTATGGATAAGAACGGGAATGAGAATAAGAATAAGAATAACAGTTAGAGTAAGAGTAAGAATAAGATTAAGAAATAGAATAAGAATAAGAGTAAGAGTTAAGACTAAGAATAAGAATAAGAAAAAAATAAGAATGAGAATAAGAAATAGAATAAGAATAAGAATAAAAATAAGAGTAAGAATAAGAATAAGAATAAGAATAATATGCGTGTAAAGCATTTCATAGCACATTTTTGTTATGTCGAAGCTTCTAAAATAAATAACAGGTGTTAATTCTATCTGACTTAATGGTGCTACTTTTATTGCATTCAAAAGAATTTTAAGCTTAGCTAATCTTGTAAAGACTTACAATAAATAAGACTGACTAAAAAAGGGAATTCGAAATCAGTAGATTCACCAGATGCCAGTAGAAAGCCCTTAATTCCCCTAGCCATTTTGCCTTCTCAGTGAGCTGTTCTCAACAGTGTAAAAACTCCTTGACATTTTCAAGCACCCTCTCCTCCCCAAATTCTAGTTACAACACTGGGTTATTTATTGGTTGTCAAACTATGGGGCCGATTATGATTGCTGTGAATCCGCATCCTCCGGGCCGGCGGAAGCCACCGCCGGTCCGTAGGTTGCGGATTCACCGCTGCGGTGTTTGTAAAGACCTCCGCCAGATTAGGATGGCTAGGGGGTCATCGGCGGACGGGAAGACCGTCCGCCACTTTTCCGCCGCGGTTGCCTTCAGACCGCGGGGGAAAAGCTCTAATATACTGGCGGTGTCTATCAGACACCGCCAGCCATATTAGGATTAGCCTTGGCACATGCCTTTCCGCAGCGGCAATGCCGCCACGAAAAGGCATATGGTATTTTCTTTGGGGGCCTATTGCGGGCCCCCAGGGTGAAGGGGGGTGGGGGTGCACATGGGGGGTACCTATGGTACCCCCCTGCATTTGCTTGCACATAGCGGCAGGCACCACGCGGTGCCTGCCGCTTTGTGCATGCAAATGCACTGCATGCAGTTTTAACATTGCGGCGGGTGCTGCTTCAAGCAGCACCCGCCTCAATGTTAAAAATACAGGACGTGACCGCCAGGGTGGCGGTCACATCCTAATTCACACGGAGGGACCGCCGCTGCCCCTGCGGACGGTCCCTCCACCTCTGGGTTGGCGGACGGACACAGGTCCATCCGCCATCCTAATAGGCCCCTATGTACGGAAAACCAGGTCCTCTCGGTGTACTTCATCTGTTTCTTCAAGCACATTCAACTTCCGGTGAGCAATTGGGACATATAGGATTCTACGGCACTCTATACGGAAGTCCCTCAGAAACTGGTTATGTGTTTCCATAAAGATAAAAAATGTTGGCCCAAATCCTACAGGGTGCATATAGATTTGTGAATATGTGCATCAATTCTCAGATGCCCTCACTGTCTCCCAGCCCCACTTTGGATCCGGTTATCTATCCTTCTTTGATTTATACCGATCTAAGGGGTAGATGTATCAAGCCTTTGCGAATCGCAAAATGCTTTTTTGCATATTTTGATATGTATCAAAAAATCGCAAAATAAGGAATCGCAGAAATTAGCGATTCCTTATTTTACTTAAGCATTTAAGGAATCGCAAATTTTGCAATTCCTTAAATGCGATGTATGTAGGTTTTAGAAATTGCGAATTTGGGTTAAGAAATCGCAAATTACCACCAACTTGTAGTTGGTGGTAATTTGCGATTTCTTTTAAAAATGCCCTATTTGGCATTTGTGAAGGTGGCATGTAACGCACATACATGCCCATAGGGCATGTATGTGTGCCATATGCACACACATGTAAATTTCAGGGGTGCAGCAGGGTGTCTTTGAGACACCACTGCACCCTTGAAATTATTCTCAATTTGCGATTCGCAAACTGCGAATCGCAAATTGAGAATTATTTCACAATCATTCCTATGGGCCTCCTGGCCCATAGGAATGCATGGGAAATTAATCCTTAATTGCGAATTCGCAAATTGCGAATTCGCAAATAAGGAAGACTAAGAAATCGCTAAAAAATAGCGATTTTCTACATACATTCCATTTTACGATTTCTAAATAGCGATTCCTTAAAAATCGCTAATTAGAAATCGCAAAATGGAATCTTGATACATCTACCCCTAAATGACAGAGCCCTGTATGCTACCTAAACATGAATTGTGGCCTTCCACTCAGGGCCGGACTGGCTACAGGGTGTTTTGGCATGCTGCCGAGCTGGGGGCTGATATAACTGCGGTGGGGGCTAATTTCGTTGACGGAGACCTACGTGTGCTTCGAAATAAACAAAGCAAAACAAATTTCGCTCAGCACATGTAGGTCCCCATTAACTAAATCAGCCCCCATCTCGGCAGCATGCCAAAACGCACAGTAGCCAGTCCGGCCCTGCTTCCACCTGATTACCGCCCTCAAACATTCCACTACTCATCAACATACTATGTTTCACCTGAAATCTATGAAATGAAAAAAGCACCCCATATCTGATTCACTAATATTGTTTTGTAGTACGTAAAGTGGCCCTACAGTAGTAGTAGTGTGGGCACTATCTCTCAGATAATGTACACGATTGCGACTAAGTGCCTATTTTGGGGTTGGAGATTGTGTTGTCCTCAAGAAATAGATGAGTTAATGTGTCCTAGCTAAGATTCAAAATAGCATTTCAAACACAATCAATAAAGAAGAATGACTCGAAAAGGGAGTTCGAGATCAGTAGATTTGGAAATCCATTAAGGTTTTTTAAAAATATTAAGGTGCACTACAGAAGGCAAAAGTGGTCTCAATAGATCAGTCATAAGGCTCAGAAAACAATTCCCATAAAGGCACTTAGGGGCAGATTTACAAGAATCTGACACATCTGTAGAGTTGAGTCAGTTTCCCTGCGCCACCCTGCGCCACCCTTGCACCACCATGGATGCGCCGTATTTAAAATACGGCTCACCATGGCACAAGGATTGACAGATGCATCAGAAATTCTGATGCATCTGTTGGCCCAAAAGTCACACATTGCTGTAGTTGTGTCGCAAGCACGACACAACTTCAGCAATGCATGTTGAGGCCAATACTTATTGTACTGTGGCACTCTTTACACCTACTTCAAGCAGGCGTAAGTTTTTGACGCAGTGGCATCCTAGAAGTGGCACAGTGAAATCTTGTAGATTTCACTGCATCACTTTTACGAGGCTTACCTGCGTGGGAACTCCCTCCCTGCATACATTATACCTGATGCAGATATAACGTGACGCAGGGCTTTACCACGTGACGCATCTCCCTAGATGCTTCCTTTGTAAATTGGCCGCATTGTTTACGCTGCCGCTGACGCAACGGCGGCACAAAAGTGTCACAAGGGGCTTGTAAATCTGCCCCTTAGTATTTAGAATAGATGCAGCAATTAGTAAAAGCTAGAAAATAGACTAAGTCCAGATTGTGCCACAAATGCATAACAAATTGGGCAGCATCCCTAGAGGTTCAGAAAAGAGTCTGGGTCATTATCAAATTGGATCCATCTGGATGCAATGATTTTAAACTGTAAATCCAGAAGTTTTCTCCGGGGTCCATTAGTTCTTCCTTTAAGACATGTTCTACAGGGAAAATCTTCAAATATGATAGCAAATGGTCCACAAGATTAAAATGATTGGTTACAGGCTGGTCAAACTTCTTATTAATTATTGCTGATTTGTGGTTCCTGAATTGTGCTCTGAGGTCATTCAGTGTGTGGCCAACATATTGTTTTTGTATAGATTTGGCGTTGGAACTGAATCACATAAATAATGCATGTAAGATGCTGTTTTATTCAATATGCCCCGCTTGTAACAGAACTAGTTGCTTTATTGAATCACAGCAATGAATCTCTGTATTTGTTACAGCTTGCTTGAGTTCAGCTCTCACAAAAAGAGATCGTAAATTGGGAGCTCTGCAGTGAGCAATGATGGGCGGTTTTGGAAAAACCTTTTGTAATTTTTCACATGCGGATATAAGGGTAATGTTTTTTGCATTATGTGTCTGTAGTCGGGAGCTGATGGATGATAGTCAACTACAAATGGGATTCTGTCACTTTTGTTTCTGCTATTGGGATCCCAATAGGTGCTTTCTGGGGCAACTGCAAAAAATTGTCAATTTGTTGCTGAATGATATATAAAGGATAGCCCTGCAGTTGAAATAATGTAGAAAGCGCCTGTAAATGTTCTTTACAAGTGTCCTCAGTGCTACAGATGTGTCATATTCTAAGTGCTTGGCTATAAATCAGTTATTCTTAACCTGGGCTCTGGGGACCTCTGTGGGTCCGCAAAGCGTATTCAGGGGGTCCGCGACTGCTTAGAAAATTAAACAATATCAATAGATTAATATAGTGTATGTAAATAAAGAAGCAAAATGTACTATTTAAAATGTTTAAATGTTCGATAAAAGTGTAGGAATTTTGAGATTGAAGGCTAAAAATTGAGTTAGTGTCCTAAGGTTGATTTGTGGAGCAGTGTAAGTGCATGATGATGAGCGGCCTCAATTGAATTTTGAAACACTCAAATCTTCCAATTAAAATTAAAAATGTGATTTTTTTTAAAGTTGTTTGAAAATAAATAAAATATTTCATCATTTGTGTATTTGTTTGACAAATACTTGTTTCTGCATTACGTGTACTGTTTTGTGGTTCTAATGATTAAAAATGCTTAGGGTAGGGTTTCTGGCTTCCAATAATGACTCCATGTGAGGTCTCCAGGTTTCAAAAATAATGCAGTGGGGGTCCCCAGGCTCTGGCAGTGATTAAGTGGGGGTCCACACAAATCAAAAGGTTAAGAACCACTGCTATAAATGATGCTGGGTTTAGTTGGGTAGTTCTAGTTAGGTCAACGTTTCCATATGAAATGCCTTTTCTATTTTGCTAATAACTTTGGCGCAGTTTGACAAACCTTCACAAAACTTTACAAAAAAGATTATTTTATGTGACTAGCATCTTCATGGAAAGTTTTGGGGTGATCTGTCAAGCGAGGCCGAGAAAAAGGGGTGGGGTTCCCAAAACGAAGAATCCTCATTCATTTTCCATAAACTTTTTTAAGAAATGCTACACCAAAAACTGCTGATTGAATTACACAAAATTTGGCAGGTAGCTAGATTTTGGTCCAGAAAGCATGTTTTTTGTGATTTGGTGTAAATCTGTTCAGTAGATTTTGAAGTATTAATGTACAAATATATTTATACATCTATATGGTTGGATTGGAGGGACTTTTGCAATTTAAAAAAATAGAGCATTTTGATTTGCGTGGGGCCTTTTTTCCCTTAGGCCAACTCGCCCCCATGGGAGTAAGGCTCCTGCGGGTGCAAGCACTCTGATTGCCAGCGGACAACATGAGGAAAAATGTTGCAAGCAGGCCAATACAGGGCTCTGGGACTTAGGTCCCCTGTCCTGAGTTAAAAAAAATAAAAAAGATTTAAGGCAGCAGGGTAGGGATATCCTGCCCCATTACCCCTTGTGAGGACCAAAATAAAGAATCTTTTAATACCGCCATCCTGTTGGAGTCCTGTGTGAGTCACACTGGATTGCATCATTTAAAAAAACATGAAATGGAATGCAGTGGATGCTGTGATTAACAAAGGTGAGGGGGGCAAGTGGCCTTCCTCCCCGAGCCTCATCGATGACATGGGGACTCAATCCCCGTGGCTGAAATCTAAAAATAAGGAGCCATCGGCCACTCCCCACTCTTACCTGCACCCGGGTGGCAAACTAAGGGGCGCCCCGGGTGGCAGTACGGTTAGCTATGCCACTGTGGCCAGGACCTGCACGACCAGCTGCATACTGAGTATGCCAGAAGGCTGAGTGTGGCATGGGGTTGGCTGCTCACAATGGGTGGAACGTAGGCCCCACAGCAATCCCCAGGCAATGCACAGCCAAAGCCTGTGTGCGACGTGGGGTTGCTTACCTTTGAAGGGTTGGATGCAGGCTAGTAAATCTCTTAAGGATACCTTATGTAACAATCTAATCACTGCAGTAAAAATGTATACTTTCCTTGATCCTACGAAAGGCTTTAAACAGTGCACTATATACAAAGCTTGTAAAAATAGTGTCAATGTTGACAAATTTAAGGACCTGAACAGCTCAGGAGAGTTTATTATAAGCAAAAGGTTATCCTGCACCTCTGATTTTTGAATATATATTGGCTCAAATGTACCTGCAATAAGTTGTATATTTGTAGCACCATTTATCAAGAAATGAAAAAGGTGCTTGAACATACGCAAGCTATTACACAGGAGGATAAACAGTATTCAGTAGCTTGATATTTTAGAGAAAATCATAGTAGTGACCACAGCAAACTGCAATTTTTTGTTTTTGACAGAATCTCTTCCAGTATTAGAGGAACTAATAGAACTTTAAAACTGATAGAACGTTAAAACTGTGCAGGTTAGAATCTAATTAATATATTAGACTTCAACACTAAAATTCCTTTTGGATTCAATACAGATAAAGAATTTGCAGTACACTTGGGCTGTACCTATATTGTTTCTCTGACATGGTTATGTAATAACTATTGCCCTTGCAGTTACACAGAAGAAGTCATAACTTCAGATCTTAATTGGTTTTATTTTTCTAAACAGGTGCACCATCTAAATCTTTAACTCTGGAGCTGACAATTTGAGCTAAGATTTTATTTAAGTTTCCAATGTTGTAGAATGTACATTTTGGAAGTATTGTTTGTTGTATAGTTATTTTGAATGAATTGAGCAATTGTAGCGCACTTTGGCGTGTTTTTATGTAATCAATAAACCCCTGAATTTAGATTGAAAGCACTTGGAGGGCAAGATCTGTCATTTATATTGATTTGATTTTTTGACCGTAGTGAAAGAATTAACTGCATGTACATATAATCTAAAAAAAATGTTATACTCCCATTGAGGGCCACAGTTGAGTTATCTTGGAAATTAATGTGTACTGACCACTGCACATTATGGGCAATGGCATGGAATTAAATTTCACTGATAAATTGTACTATTTAATGAATTATTAATGTATTAATGTATTGTGATGCCTACTTTGGACTTCATGATTTGTTTCAGGGAAAAAATTACATGTTGTACACTGTGCACTATAGCCAAAAGTTGTATGTAAATAGTGTACTGACCAGTTTAGCGTGAGATATATTTTGGGCTTGCCCCTATATTTATATTGATATTAATTGTAAGCATGTGAATCCAAAACCATAACAATCATGTTCAGAATTATGGAATAGTTAATAGTTACTGTAATAATGAACCTTTTTTTCAGTATTAAGCTTTTAAACTGTTTTAAAAATTGTAACGTTTTTAAATGATATAAAATATAACATTTAACTGTGTTTACTAAATATTACCAATGCATGTTAAGAAGGGTGAGTAGTTGTTTTTAAAGTGTTTAAAAATGAATATTGATCAATTAAATATTATAATAATGTTTACTATTCAATACACATCTAATTTAATGAGTTATTGTGCTGTGAAATTGTATCATATTATTTCCGGGTTAACAATAAATATTATGAATGTATTGTATCTATAGAATACATTTGAATAGTTTTATTATTTTTTTCATTTATTTAATGCATTTTATGTCTTTTTAATCTTATGCCAAACAGGTAAAACAAACATTAAACCATCACATATATTTATGCCATATTTACACTCTAATATTTTAAAAGCTATCTACACAAAAATATAGGAAATGCAGTTCTAGACTAAAAACCTGTTAAAAAAACTTCAGAACCAGCTGTACGATGAAGACTGCAAAATGGAGAAGAAACACAATGAAAAGAATTAATCTTGCTAGCAGATTTGACCTTAATTTATATCCACTCTCCTGATCGCCCCTCCTGAAAATATAATAAACTTCAATATTTTTCTCTATACTTTCCAAAAGGAAGATCTCCATCTTGATGGCAGAAATCTATCTTTACACTTGTAAAGTCTGTGGCAGGTGTCTCCACCCCTCATTTGAGTGAGTCGAGACATGTAGATTTGCAACTAGGTGTAAATCTGCAATCAGAAATGGTGAATAGAAAAAAAAGTGGCGAGTTACATCTATGGGCCCGATTCTGATGCGGTTTGGAAAGCTTCCCGACCAAATGGGTTTGGGAATGGTTTCCAACCGAATTGGATCGGGAGAGTCCAACTAACCAATTATGTTGCATCCAGATGCTTCAAGATACAATTTGGTTGGATTCCCATTGACTTCAATTAGAGCCTATGGGGCTCATTATGATGGCTGGAGGACCTCAGTCATCCCGCCATCGTTACGGTGCTGGTACTGCCCGCCAGAAGTGCGGCGGCCCACCACACATATTAGGATGCGCCCACTATACTGGCGGGCACATCCTGGGCTTTTAACATTGCAACGGTGCTACTGGCTGCAGCACCATACACAATGCTAAAAGAGCATGTACTGCATTTCCCTGCACCACGTGACAGACACCGTGCGGTGCCTGCCACTTGGTGAATTGAAATGCAGGGGGGTATCATGGGTACCCCCCAGTGCAGAGACACCCCCCCAAATAAGGGGGGTCCACAACGGGCCCCCAAACCAATCCCCGCCAGCTTTTACATGGCGGTATCACCTGCCTTTCTGAAACCCAAATCCAGATTTGGCGGACGGTGCCTGCTAGGCAGTGCCACCATTTCAGGAGCCCCGAACCATCCGCCAGGCAATCGGTGTGATTGCCTGTGGCGATTGCCTGTGGCAGTGAAGCGGCAGACGGACCTTGCGTCCTCCTCGGTACACACACCCATCCTAATTTGGCAGTGGGTAAATCACCATGTGATAGCAGAAGGACCGCCACCCCCGGCCCGGCCCGGTGGTGGCGGTCTTGCCGCCATCATAATGACCCCCCTATGTTTTTTATACCTAACTCCACGTATATGTGACTTGATTAAATATATAGGGCTTCAAGGTACATAGATGTAGAGAAAGGAATACTGACTCTATACTTCATATGCACATACCTCATTTTTGTCCTCGATATTCCTGTACCACAATATTCTGGGTAGATATTCAGTAGTACAACCTTGCTGGAGTTGGCATATGTGACCCGAGAAACACACAGACCTTTTTCTGAGTGCGCACTGAAAGTCAAGTCATACACAAATAGGTGTTTCTGCCACATCTGACATTCCAAGTCTCATGCCACTATCACTGTGACTGGGGCTTTAACTTGGCCAGTACTGCCCGTTACAGAGTACTGGCACTTTTTTACTTTGAAAGGAGAGTACCGGCACTTCTATTTCAATTGGAGAGTACCGGGACTTGTCAAGAGAGACGTAATACTTTTAATTGGATAGTACCAGCACTTCTCAAGAGAGACGTAATACTTTTAATTGGAGAGTAACGGTACTTCTCAAGAGAGACGGAATACTTTTAATTGGAGAGTAACGGTACTTCTCATAAACAAGCAATTTTTTCTATTTCAAACACTGGCTGTGACCCACACTTTACCCGAGGCTTATTTGACAAGGTTATTCCTGATGAAATTTGCAGCATGAAAAAAAGACCATATTTTAAGTTTTGCAGTGTAGGGAGAGGGAAAATGTACATGAAAATGCAGAGAGTGAGGTGAGTAAGGAGTTCGGGATCACTTGTCACCGAAATAAAAAAGAATAATGACAAACATCATAAAAAAATAATGCTAATAGTTTCTTGGTAATGGGGTTCTTGGAAGTTTCCTTGCTTTGACAGACAACAAACGCGTTGATCTCGCATGAACTCTAAATTAGTGGTCATTTTTCTGTCAAGCACATCCAATCGACTTAGTGTTCAATAAATATTAGGACTTAATGTAAAGCACTTTGTAAAAACACTGGAATGATTCGACAGTATTACACGGGACACGTGTCCGCAGGCCTCGGGGGCCACAGTCAGCGTGGCCACAGATGCTGTTAGATCTCGCGGTGATCCGAGGCGTCTACTTGGTGGGGGTGATTTATCTCGAGGCGAGGGCGCGCGCGTGGCGTGTACAAGAAGGTGATTTATCTCGAGACGAGGACGCGCGCTCTGGCGCATGTGTCGTGTACAAGAAGGTGATTGATCTCGAGACGAGGGCGCGCGCTCTGGCGCACGTGTCGTGTACAAGAAGGTGATTTATCTCGAGACGAGGGCGCGCGCTCTGGCGCACGTGGCGTGTACAAGGTGGGTGGTGATTTATCTCGAGACCCAACGCCCAGGAGGATCAGGGGGACTCCGGACCAGGGCATTCCCCTTCAACACCGCGGCCGACCGGGCCTGTTTGTGTGGACGAAGTGCGCCCGCCCAGGGAAACACTGTAATTACAGTTTCACTTGCGTGGGTACCAGCTGAGCCGATGAATAAATCATGCCCTCGCCTCTTGTTCTTCTAATCCCTTCCTGAAATATTTATCAATAGATTTTCACAGACCCTTTTCTAACATTCGCTTATTATATATTTATGTTTCAATTACACGAAAGAATCTTCTCTTCAGGGGCAGTTATTGTTCGCGAAAAACAGCCCCCGCCTCCCGCTAAGACAATGTCTGTCACTGGTACGCACATCCCTCCAGCAGCGCCGAACGAAGGCCTGGGTTTTCGTATATAGGGCTTCATAAGAGATCATGTAATGGAACTGAGAGAGATAAAGGCATCAATGAGGAAGTGAACAGGAATCCAATGAGAAACAAGCATTTACAATGCAACGGTCTCGCCTTTGCCAAAGTTGGAGCTATTGGCATTGTAAATGACAATTTTTTTATTTATGTGTTGGTTTTGAAAACAGATAAATAAATGGCATTGCCATTTACAATGTCAATACCTTAATGTCTCGCAAATGCTAGGCCTATTGCATTTGCAGATTTCAAAAAAGAGAGGGTACCCCACTTTCACCAGGGAACAGGGTAAGAAGACAGTTAGTCAAAGGGGGGATCCCTGGAGTCGAATAGTCTACTTATTACACAGGCCTTTCTTGTTATACAAGGAAAGGTCACAGTATGTCATAGGTATTCAGACAAACATAAGGATGGGTTTCCACAAAGAAATAGTCTTGTTTACAATCTAGATTTATTCGAATTGCATATAAATAAACAATAAAGACAAGATAAAATTCATCCAAAATAATTAAAAACCAAGATTAAGTATCTCGGTGGGTTAAGAATTATTATTAAACAATGTTACATCAACATAATATTATGATACACAATAAATGGAAAAACAATCAAGATATATTCACAATAAACAACAAACTAAACATAATTACAACAAACCCCTCATATCTAAGTGGCCCACTTAATATTTCTGCCACTATATTTAACAAGATCCAATGGCCATAGACAGTTTGGTTACTCTCTAGCTTTAGTGGAAAATTCTAATGCCCATCTAAAGCTCTATCTGGCCCTAGTTGGATTCTTTTGGATCAAAACAGTGCGTCGACGCGTTTCGGTGCTTGTCACTTGATATCGTGGCACCTTCCTCAGGACTTCTTGTTTCTGGGGTTTCAGGGAACGGATGGATATACCGTATCTGTGAATATATTAGGAGACATATGCACTGTCAGATATTATGCATTAACACCTTTTGTCTATTTTGTTCTAAGGGTTGAATTGTTATGGTTGACATATACCCACTCTGACTTCACACTATTGGTTCTAACTGCTGTTATTCTTTCAACCATATGTAGTTCCTAGCAACCGTACACTTACTTATCTAGTACATATCATTACACAGTGATGTTTCCATTGGTTCAATTGCCTATGATTTAGCTTCTCTGCCCCTTTACATACATTTACTTCACATATAATATACGGGCCCTCCAAGTCTTTTTCGTTGTGGAAGACCAATTGGTAAGGAAGGAACTGATGAACCCATGGGCCAAGGTAAATAGATAAGTATAAATTCTCACCCTCGGGACCGTGTTGAAGGCGCTCCAAAATGGGGTTTCCTTAAGGTCTCCCTCTATTGGTACTACAAATATAGTCCTTGGGGCCCTTCTGTTGATGAAAATAGAACTTTTCTTAGGTTTTAGATAGAGATTCCCCTCGTTTGTACACTTGGGGATGGTTTTTTATTCTTCTATTTACCTCTCTCTTGTGGCGGAAACTCCTTTTGATGGGGTTCCTTGGTCATTTGGTTGTCAGGCGAATGCCCACTTGTCGTGTATCTATGATGGTAAAGTATATAGCACTTTTTCACTATACTATTTCATATACTCTATTTCTACATTCACATCATTATTTTAGAAGTAAGCTCTTACCTCAGATATTTTTAAAACTTGCTTAGAACGGGCATATGTAGTCGTTGGTCTGCTGCTGAACTGGATATGTTCTGTTGAGTAAACATTAGAATAACATCATCATGTTTCTCTTCTGTTCTATGCGAGGATGCGCTATTAACTCTATTAAGGCATGTATAATGTACCTGGTACTTTGCTATTTTTAATTTTTAATTTAAGTGCCTGCTCTCAGTGTTACTGATGTCTCCTGCTCGGTGCCCGCAGTGCTCAAAATGCAGGTTTAGTGCCCACAATGTCCGGTTTTCTGTTTGTTACCCCTGGGTCCTATTCTTCAGGTCCAAACATATTCATATGCAGGTGATTGGTTTTACCGCCCCCGCCCTGGTTGAGTACTCCTACTCCAAGTATGAGGTATGGACTTTGTAGTGACCAAGTACCTCCTGTCTACCTTTACCAAAGGGTCTGCTGTGCTATACTCTCAGGTTTTACGGGTAAAAGGTTCCCCTGCTGCCTGGAAAGCAGAGAGGGGGCAAGAGAAAGAGCCTGGGGATTAGATCTCCACTTACCGTTTTGTAGCTGATCGTTGGCTTCTGCCTCGTTCCTGCACTCGATCAGGAGTGTGTTGGTTTCGCGGGAGTTTTTATAACTCACTCTGATTGATTAATTCCCTACACCTGTCAAGTGCGGAGCGCTGTATGTGCGCTGCCGAAACCGCCGTGGGCGTGGGCGCCATCTTTAAATGGTATAATGTCCCCGCTTTTGTATCGGAGGACCTGCCCGTGTGGCATCTCGCTCCATTCGCGGTTAGCTCAATGTGTCTCTCTTTATATTTTACTTTTTATTGAGGCGGTGCACAATAATACTATTGGGAATATTTCCCTCGCGCTATACGTCGGCATAGAGAAGCCTTATTTTCCGGTTTGTGTGCAGTGCTTTGTTGTTTTCACCAGCGCTACCATTTTTCGCTAGTAATCCCCCTTTACAGTCTAGGGTGGAGGTATATTGGTTACCGGTACAGGGCTACCTATGCGGGATCCAACCAATCGGCCGCCCAGGTCAGCCCCTAACTCTGGGCGCCATCTTGTAGTGGTGGTCAAAGTACTACATCTCAATATCATTTGATGTGTGTACTTTCAAGGTTTACAGGTTATCTTAAAGGAAATAACATTATTCATTATAAGTAATCTCTTGGTGGTATACTAAATAAGAGCCTCCCATTCTTCCCTGGAGTTTAGACCTTTTTTAATGGTGTTGAATTTAACCATATACCATTGTTCCTGTAACTTTCGTCTCCTAGTACTGTCACCCGATCTGGTGAGTTCCCTGATCCTTTCCAAAATGACCCATCTGAGGTCCTTTATTTTGTGTCCCTTTTCCTTCCAGTGAGCTACAAGGGGGGCGTTTTCTTTGTTGTTGTTGATCGCAGACTTATGTTCCCCTATCCTGAGCCTCACTTCTCTGCCTGTTTCACCTATATATGCCTGGTTACATGGACACAGGATCATATATATTGCATTCTTTGTCTTGCAATTGTTTAGGGTGGTGATTGTGTGTTTCACATCATTATGTTCAACTGTTTTGGTGACTATACATAGCTCACAGATGCAGCAAGTACCACATTTGTTATTCCCTGTTGCTTTCTGTCCGCTCAGGGTGGTTTGAATTCCTATCTTGTCCTCCCTGTACGTGTGCACCAGATTCGATCTGAGGTTCTTGTTCTTCCTATACGCGTACATGGGACGTTCCAAAGGGGTCACGTCTGGGCCAGTATTTAAAATTTTCCAATTGTGATTTATAATATTTTTAATTTGGTTGGCTATGACTGAATGTTGGCTTACCATCACTATTTTGTCTTGTGTTTTCTTATTGTCCGTTTTGTTGATCAGACAATCCCTATTGTAGTACTGTGCTCTTTTGAGAGAGTGACTTATCAGTTTTTTGGGGTAACCCCGGTCCTTAAATTTCTTTTTCATTTCTTGGGCATGTTTGTGGAAATCTGTAAGATCTGTACAATTTCTTCTGAGACGAAGGAACTCGCCGAATGGTATCGAGTCCTTCTGACTCTTGGGATGGTAACTGGAGTAATGAAGGATTGTATTCCTATCCGACTCTTTTTTGTATAGTTCCACTTTTAAATGTTGATCTTGGCTCTTGATACATATGTCCAAGAAATTGACCTTGGACCTGCTGTATACTGCTGTAAACCTCAGGTTTGGGTCCCCTCGGTTGAGCCAGCTGAGAAATTCTTCTAGGAGTTCTGTGCTACCCTGCCAGATAAAGAATATGTCATCAATGAAGCGAGCCCAATTTCGAATATTTTCGAAAAAGGGACTCACTTCATTGTACACGTGCTTCTTTTCAAATAGGCTCACGTATATACAAGCCAGGCTCGGCGCACATGTTGCGCCCATACTGGTCCCCTTCTTTTGGATATAGAGGTCTTTTTTGAACAGAAAGATGTTATTAAGCAAGACCATTGACACACACTGAACAATGAACTCTTTATTTCCACCTTGTATGTCTGTCTCTTCTAAGAGGTTCCTGACTGCCACTATGGTGTCTTTTTGTGGTATGTTTGTGTAGAGTGACTCTACATCGAGAGTCACCAACAATTCATTATCTTCGTTAAAGGGGATCCCTTCCACTTTGGATATCATATCCGCTGTGTCTCGAATATACGAGTTCTGTTCAGCTACTAGAGGCTTGAGGAATCTATCTGCGTATTGACTCAGTGGCTCCAACAAAGAATCAATGGATGCCACTATGGGTCTCAGGGGGGGGTCTTTTAGGTTCTTATGGACCTTAGGTAATCCATAGAATGCGGGGATTTTTGGACTAGTATTATTCAGAAATTTCCACTCCGCCTCCGTGATTTTATCCTCCTCCAGAGCTTTTTGAAGTAGAGTCTCTACATCTTTTTTCAGCATATTTAGTCTCGATTGAGAGACTCTTGAATAGTGTAGGTCATTTATAAGGAGGGTGAGTGCTCTCTGCTCGTAGTCAAGTGTGTCAAAGACCACTACTCCTCCCCCCTTATCCGCGGGTTTTATCGTTATACTGTTATCTTCGGAAAGGGATTTAATGGCCTCTCTCTGGGCTTTGCTGATATTATGCTGTTGGAAATGATCTTTCTCTAGTAAGAGACCTATTTCTATTTTTACAATTGATTCAAAGGTCTCCAGGTTTTTGTCCACCATTCCTAAACTCGGGGTAAAGGTAGATTTCGTCCTAAGACCCGAATCTTGGGGTTGCTCTCTCAGTGGTCTGTCCTCAAAGAACCTGCGTAGTCGTATTTTGCGGAAAAAGGACCTTAGATCTTTTTCTAATTGGAATTTGTTAATACCTGTAGTTGGAACAAAGTTAAAGCCCATGCCTAGCACTTGCTTTTCTGTGTGTGTGAGTGTTCTTTTGGAGAGATTTATAATGGGGGTCCTCTCTAGTGCCAATAAACTTTGTTCCTGGTTCTCTTGTATTCTTGAGGGGCCGGGGTCTGTTGATACTCCTGATCCTGTTCTCTGGGGGCTGATCTCCTCGGGTATTGGCCTCTCCCTCTGCCTCGGAAATTCCCCCTGCTTTTCTGTGGGCGCTGATCTAAAAAAGGGGTTTCATACTCCCTGTTCTGGCCTACATATTCTCCGTCCTCTCTACACAGTTCCTCCTCCTCTATGCTACTCTCAGATGTCCCCGAGAAGTGTATATGTCTGGGTTTCCTGGTTTGAAATCTCGTTTGAAATCTGGGTCTTGATCCCTCATTCCTATTGTACTCAGCCTTGTCTGTATAATAATCTTTTCTCAGAAATGGATAAACCACTTCCTGGCTGAACTTGTTAATATCCTTTCTAAGTTTTTGAGTCTTCCTATTGGTAAGATATTCACCGTATCCCTTCATATCCTGGTTTATTTCTTCAAGCCTTTTTTTGGCTTCCTCTATAACATTGCTATCTAACAGGGCCCTCTCTAATTCCTCCATCTCTTTCATTTCTATCAATACTGTTGCTTGGGCGGTTTCAATAATGAGGAGCATAAGGTCCCTACTGCATCTATTACAGATGAAAGTCCATGTTTCCAAGAACTTTGGGTTATCTACAAATAAGCCTGGCTCATTTCGTATTTGAAGGCCTATCGGTATTTTCCCTGCCCTCACATATTGTGTAATGAATTCCGCATGTAATTCTGTTCTAATAATCTTCTTTTTCAGATTGATAAGTTGGTTCCATTTTTCACCCCCATTGGGAATTACTGTGATGTTATTGCTTCCTCTGTTAGAGCTTAAGATTTTATTCAATTGTTCTTCACTGAAACCAAATGTCTTCAGTGTGTCCATTGTATGATTGGACAGGGACTATATAGTTTTATTGGAGTAGGAAAAAACTGTGATAGTCTACACAAAAACCTAGACTCTCCAGCACAAGGCTGTACTTAACTGATTTCAAAAAAGAGAGGGTACCCCACTTTCACCAGGGAACAGGGTAAGAAGACAGTTAGTCAAAGGGGGGATCCCTGGAGTCGAATAGTCTACTTATTACACAGGCCTTTCTTGTTATACAAGGAAAGGTCACAGTATGTCATAGGTATTCAGACAAACATAAGGATGGGTTTCCACAAAGAAATAGTCTTGTTTACAATCTAGATTTATTCGAATTGCATATAAATAAACAATAAAGACAAGATAAAATTCATCCAAAATAATTAAAAACCAAGATTAAGTATCTCGGTGGGTTAAGAATTATTATTAAACAATGTTACATCAACATAATATTATGATACACAATAAATCCATTTATTGTGTATCATAATATTATGTTGATGTAACATTGTTTAATAATAATTCTTAACCCACCGAGATACTTAATCTTGGTTTTTAATTATTTTGGATGAATTTTATCTTGTCTTTATTGTTTATTTATATGCAATTCGAATAAATCTAGATTGTAAACAAGACTATTTCTTTGTGGAAACCCATCCTTATGTTTGTCTGAATACCTATGACATACTGTGACCTTTCCTTGTATAACAAGAAAGGCCTGTGTAATAAGTAGACTATTCGACTCCAGGGATCCCCCCTTTGACTAACTGTCTTCTTACCCTGTTCCCTGGTGAAAGTGGGGTACCCTCTCTTTTTTGAAATCAGTTAAGTACAGCCTTGTGCTGGAGAGTCTAGGTTTTTGTGTAGACTATCACAGTTTTTTCCTACTCCAATAAAACTATATAGTCCCTGTCCAATCATACAATGGACACACTGAAGACATTTGGTTTCAGTGAAGAACAATTGAATAAAATCTTAAGCTCTAACAGAGGAAGCAATAACATCACAGTAATTCCCAATGGGGGTGAAAAATGGAACCAACTTATCAATCTGAAAAAGAAGATTATTAGAACAGAATTACATGCGGAATTCATTACACAATATGTGAGGGCAGGGAAAATACCGATAGGCCTTCAAATACGAAATGAGCCAGGCTTATTTGTAGATAACCCAAAGTTCTTGGAAACATGGACTTTCATCTGTAATAGATGCAGTAGGGACCTTATGCTCCTCATTATTGAAACCGCCCAAGCAACAGTATTGATAGAAATGAAAGAGATGGAGGAATTAGAGAGGGCCCTGTTAGATAGCAATGTTATAGAGGAAGCCAAAAAAAGGCTTGAAGAAATAAACCAGGATATGAAGGGATACGGTGAATATCTTACCAATAGGAAGACTCAAAAACTTAGAAAGGATATTAACAAGTTCAGCCAGGAAGTGGTTTATCCATTTCTGAGAAAAGATTATTATACAGACAAGGCTGAGTACAATAGGAATGAGGGATCAAGACCCAGATTTCAAACGAGATTTCAAACCAGGAAACCCAGACATATACACTTCTCGGGGACATCTGAGAGTAGCATAGAGGAGGAGGAACTGTGTAGAGAGGACGGAGAATATGTAGGCCAGAACAGGGAGTATGAAACCCCTTTTTTAGATCAGCGCCCACAGAAAAGCAGGGGGAATTTCCGAGGCAGAGGGAGAGGCCAATACCCGAGGAGATCAGCCCCCAGAGAACAGGATCAGGAGTATCAACAGACCCCGGCCCCTCAAGAATACAAGAGAACCAGGAACAAAGTTTATTGGCACTAGAGAGGACCCCCATTATAAATCTCTCCAAAAGAACACTCACACACACAGAAAAGCAAGTGCTAGGCATGGGCTTTAACTTTGTTCCAACTACAGGTATTAACAAATTCCAATTAGAAAAAGATCTAAGGTCCTTTTTCCGCAAAATACGACTACGCAGGTTCTTTGAGGACAGACCACTGAGAGAGCAACCCCAAGATTCGGGTCTTAGGACGAAATCTACCTTTACCCCGAGTTTAGGAATGGTGGACAAAAACCTGGAGACCTTTGAATCAATTGTAAAAATAGAAATAGGTCTCTTACTAGAGAAAGATCATTTCCAACAGCATAATATCAGCAAAGCCCAGAGAGAGGCCATTAAATCCCTTTCCGAAGATAACAGTATAACGATAAAACCCGCGGATAAGGGGGGAGGAGTAGTGGTCTTTGACACACTTGACTACGAGCAGAGAGCACTCACCCTCCTTATAAATGACCTACACTATTCAAGAGTCTCTCAATCGAGACTAAATATGCTGAAAAAAGATGTAGAGACTCTACTTCAAAAAGCTCTGGAGGAGGATAAAATCACGGAGGCGGAGTGGAAATTTCTGAATAATACTAGTCCAAAAATCCCCGCATTCTATGGATTACCTAAGGTCCATAAGAACCTAAAAGACCCCCCCCTGAGACCCATAGTGGCATCCATTGATTCTTTGTTGGAGCCACTGAGTCAATACGCAGATAGATTCCTCAAGCCTCTAGTAGCTGAACAGAACTCGTATATTCGAGACACAGCGGATATGATATCCAAAGTGGAAGGGATCCCCTTTAACGAAGATAATGAATTGTTGGTGACTCTCGATGTAGAGTCACTCTACACAAACATACCACAAAAAGACACCATAGTGGCAGTCAGGAACCTCTTAGAAGAGACAGACATACAAGGTGGAAATAAAGAGTTCATTGTTCAGTGTGTGTCAATGGTCTTGCTTAATAACATCTTTCTGTTCAAAAAAGACCTCTATATCCAAAAGAAGGGGACCAGTATGGGCGCAACATGTGCGCCGAGCCTGGCTTGTATATACGTGAGCCTATTTGAAAAGAAGCACGTGTACAATGAAGTGAGTCCCTTTTTCGAAAATATTCGAAATTGGGCTCGCTTCATTGATGACATATTCTTTATCTGGCAGGGTAGCACAGAACTCCTAGAAGAATTTCTCAGCTGGCTCAACCGAGGGGACCCAAACCTGAGGTTTACAGCAGTATACAGCAGGTCCAAGGTCAATTTCTTGGACATATGTATCAAGAGCCAAGATCAACATTTAAAAGTGGAACTATACAAAAAAGAGTCGGATAGGAATACAATCCTTCATTACTCCAGTTACCATCCCAAGAGTCAGAAGGACTCGATACCATTCGGCGAGTTCCTTCGTCTCAGAAGAAATTGTACAGATCTTACAGATTTCCACAAACATGCCCAAGAAATGAAAAAGAAATTTAAGGACCGGGGTTACCCCAAAAAACTGATAAGTCACTCTCTCAAAAGAGCACAGTACTACAATAGGGATTGTCTGATCAACAAAACGGACAATAAGAAAACACAAGACAAAATAGTGATGGTAAGCCAACATTCAGTCATAGCCAACCAAATTAAAAATATTATAAATCACAATTGGAAAATTTTAAATACTGGCCCAGACGTGACCCCTTTGGAACGTCCCATGTACGCGTATAGGAAGAACAAGAACCTCAGATCGAATCTGGTGCACACGTACAGGGAGGACAAGATAGGAATTCAAACCACCCTGAGCGGACAGAAAGCAACAGGGAATAACAAATGTGGTACTTGCTGCATCTGTGAGCTATGTATAGTCACCAAAACAGTTGAACATAATGATGTGAAACACACAATCACCACCCTAAACAATTGCAAGACAAAGAATGCAATATATATGATCCTGTGTCCATGTAACCAGGCATATATAGGTGAAACAGGCAGAGAAGTGAGGCTCAGGATAGGGGAACATAAGTCTGCGATCAACAACAACAAAGAAAACGCCCCCCTTGTAGCTCACTGGAAGGAAAAGGGACACAAAATAAAGGACCTCAGATGGGTCATTTTGGAAAGGATCAGGGAACTCACCAGATCGGGTGACAGTACTAGGAGACGAAAGTTACAGGAACAATGGTATATGGTTAAATTCAACACCATTAAAAAAGGTCTAAACTCCAGGGAAGAATGGGAGGCTCTTATTTAGTATACCACCAAGAGATTACTTATAATGAATAATGTTATTTCCTTTAAGATAACCTGTAAACCTTGAAAGTACACACATCAAATGATATTGAGATGTAGTACTTTGACCACCACTACAAGATGGCGCCCAGAGTTAGGGGCTGACCTGGGCGGCCGATTGGTTGGATCCCGCATAGGTAGCCCTGTACCGGTAACCAATATACCTCCACCCTAGACTGTAAAGGGGGATTACTAGCGAAAAATGGTAGCGCTGGTGAAAACAACAAAGCACTGCACACAAACCGGAAAATAAGGCTTCTCTATGCCGACGTATAGCGCGAGGGAAATATTCCCAATAGTATTATTGTGCACCGCCTCAATAAAAAGTAAAATATAAAGAGAGACACATTGAGCTAACCGCGAATGGAGCGAGATGCCACACGGGCAGGTCCTCCGATACAAAAGCGGGGACATTATACCATTTAAAGATGGCGCCCACGCCCACGGCGGTTTCGGCAGCGCACATACAGCGCTCCGCACTTGACAGGTGTAGGGAATTAATCAATCAGAGTGAGTTATAAAAACTCCCGCGAAACCAACACACTCCTGATCGAGTGCAGGAACGAGGCAGAAGCCAACGATCAGCTACAAAACGGTAAGTGGAGATCTAATCCCCAGGCTCTTTCTCTTGCCCCCTCTCTGCTTTCCAGGCAGCAGGGGAACCTTTTACCCGTAAAACCTGAGAGTATAGCACAGCAGACCCTTTGGTAAAGGTAGACAGGAGGTACTTGGTCACTACAAAGTCCATACCTCATACTTGGAGTAGGAGTACTCAACCAGGGCGGGGGCGGTAAAACCAATCACCTGCATATGAATATGTTTGGACCTGAAGAATAGGACCCAGGGGTAACAAACAGAAAACCGGACATTGTGGGCACTAAACCTGCATTTTGAGCACTGCGGGCACCGAGCAGGAGACATCAGTAACACTGAGAGCAGGCACTTAAATTAAAAATTAAAAATAGCAAAGTACCAGGTACATTATACATGCCTTAATAGAGTTAATAGCGCATCCTCGCATAGAACAGAAGAGAAACATGATGATGTTATTCTAATGTTTACTCAACAGAACATATCCAGTTCAGCAGCAGACCAACGACTACATATGCCCGTTCTAAGCAAGTTTTAAAAATATCTGAGGTAAGAGCTTACTTCTAAAATAATGATGTGAATGTAGAAATAGAGTATATGAAATAGTATAGTGAAAAAGTGCTATATACTTTACCATCATAGATACACGACAAGTGGGCATTCGCCTGACAACCAAATGACCAAGGAACCCCATCAAAAGGAGTTTCCGCCACAAGAGAGAGGTAAATAGAAGAATAAAAAAACATCCCCAAGTGTACAAACGAGGGGAATCTCTATCTAAAACCTAAGAAAAGTTCTATTTTCATCAACAGAAGGGCCCCAAGGACTATATTTGTAGTACCAATAGAGGGAGACCTTAAGGAAACCCCATTTTGGAGCGCCTTCAACACGGTCCCGAGGGTGAGAATTTATACTTATCTATTTACCTTGGCCCATGGGTTCATCAGTTCCTTCCTTACCAATTGGTCTTCCACAACGAAAAAGACTTGGAGGGCCCGTATATTATATGTGAAGTAAATGTATGTAAAGGGGCAGAGAAGCTAAATCATAGGCAATTGAACCAATGGAAACATCACTGTGTAATGATATGTACTAGATAAGTAAGTGTACGGTTGCTAGGAACTACATATGGTTGAAAGAATAACAGCAGTTAGAACCAATAGTGTGAAGTCAGAGTGGGTATATGTCAACCATAACAATTCAACCCTTAGAACAAAATAGACAAAAGGTGTTAATGCATAATATCTGACAGTGCATATGTCTCCTAATATATTCACAGATACGGTATATCCATCCGTTCCCTGAAACCCCAGAAACAAGAAGTCCTGAGGAAGGTGCCACGATATCAAGTGACAAGCACCGAAACGCGTCGACGCACTGTTTTGATCCAAAAGAATCCAACTAGGGCCAGATAGAGCTTTAGATGGGCATTAGAATTTTCCACTAAAGCTAGAGAGTAACCAAACTGTCTATGGCCATTGGATCTTGTTAAATATAGTGGCAGAAATATTAAGTGGGCCACTTAGATATGAGGGGTTTGTTGTAATTATGTTTAGTTTGTTGTTTATTGTGAATATATCTTGATTGTTTTTCCATTTATTGTGTATCATAATATTATGTTGATGTAACATTGTTTAATAATAATTCTTAACCCACCGAGATACTTAATCTTGGTTTTTAATTATTTTGGATGAATTTTATCTTGTCTTTATTGTTTATTTATATGCAATTCGAATAAATCTAGATTGTAAACAAGACTATTTCTTTGTGGAAACCCATCCTTATGTTTGTCTGAATACCTATGACATACTGTGACCTTTCCTTGTATAACAAGAAAGGCCTGTGTAATAAGTAGACTATTCGACTCCAGGGATCCCCCCTTTGACTAACTATTGCATTTGCACACACACACACAGAGCCACACACACACAGGGCCCCCACACACACACACAGAGCCCCCCACACACACACAGAGAGCCCCCCACACACACACATAGGGAGCCCCCTACACACACACACTCACACAGAGCCCCCCCCACACACACAGAGCCCCACACACACACACAGAGCACGCCACACACAGAGAGCGCGCCACACACAGAGAGCGCATCACACACACACAGAGAGCCCCCCACACACACAGAGCGCCCCACACACAGAGCACCACACACACACAGAGCGCCACACACACACACAGAGCCACGCACATACACACACAGAGCGCCCACCACTTTCAAATGTCACCAGCCACTACTGGTGCCAAGTCTCCAGTATGAGAGTAATGCCACCCCCAGGGGCAGATCATGAGCACCCCCTGTAGGGCGCCTCTGTCACCACTTCAGGAGACAGGGGGTGCAGCTGCAGGCAGCAAAGACCGACGTGCACGGACAGTACAGCAAAGGGGCCTTCCTTGTGCATGAATGGAACATAGATAGTATCACGGGGAAGAACAGAAACACAGAGGAGCGCTGAAACGTATTAAAAACAAGAACCAAAGTTTAGGGCTTTTTGAGTGAATAATAGAGGAAAGACTCGAAAGAAACAATTAGTAATGTGAAGAAACAACGAGAAAGAAGAAATGGGAAAAAATAAAAATAAAAAAAGGAAATAAAACCGAGGAAATAAAAGAAAGAGTCGCTCAGTGATTTATTTCCGGCCTCTTCGCCTGTTAATTATTTTCTCCTTTTCCCACTGTCCCCGCCACCTTACTACCGGGCTTCAGCTCTCAAAGCACCCCGTGTGCGGGGGGAACCCCACTTACCAGCTGAGAGTCAGCAGAGGAGGCAGAGCCCGAACAGGAGCCCCCGGTGCATCCTCGGCTTTGGGTACGGATGTCTCCCAGGAGCGGGATCCAGAGGCCAAGAGCACTGGAGGGGGTCACCCGGCTGGGGGGCAGGCAATTAACACCAGGGCGGACTCTGGAAATCAGAGGGCAGTCTCAAAATCAGGGGTTCAGTCTTCAGATCAGGGATGCAGTTTTAAAAAGAGTGGGGTGCAGTAAGTGAACGTGGTAACGCACACATGCAATAATCGAGTGGGGGCGTAAAAGCGGGGGGCTCTCTTTAAATCAGGGGGTGCTGTGGAAATCAGTGATATAGCGGTGATCTGGGGTTCTTAGTATCCGCTGGGGGACATTCAGAATCTATGGTCATAGTCTTTCGATCTGGGGGCAGTATCGATGTCAGCGAGGATTTCGGGGCGCAGTCAGTGGAGCCCAGAGCGCTTCTATCTCCGGGACCAGCTCGGCACAGAGTTATACCCGTGCCCCCGTAGAGGAACCACCCCCTCATTCAGACCAGGGCAGGGGGCGGCACGCACGAGAGGCCTCCTGGGCTACGGTTTCGGTTTTGTTTAACCTCATAGCTGCTATGGAACGTCCAGCTCCAGTGCTGGACGTTCCATTGCGCAGGTGCAGTTCGAACGTTCAACGATCGACGGCAGCACTACGGAGGTAGTGGTGCCGTCGGCCGCTGAACGTGCGCAGCACTTAAGGGGTTAAGGTTTTTCAGCAGAGCAGTCTGGAAATTAGCGAAATACAAAAACAGACAATAGGATCTCTAGAGAGGAGAACCCACCCCACCACCATTTTTTTATTTTATTTTATGCGTTTTTATATAGCGCGGACTTTACCTGAGGGTGTCAGAGCGCTTCACAAAAGGAACAGTAATGATACATGAGAACAAATAACGCAAAAGCAAACGTTAAGTTACATGGGGCAAATGTGACAATTGTGAGCAAACAAAATACGAGAGGTAGCAAACGGTACATTACAGAAGGAACAAGCAGGGAAACAGAGGCACGAAAACCAGATCACAAGCAGGGAAACAGAGGCATGAAAACCGGATCACAAGCAGGGAAACAGAGGCAAGAAAAAACTTACAGGCTCAAGGGGGTGGGGTGGAGGGGCCGGGAGTCCCTCGAAGACTTCCTCGGCTGCCGGTGTGAAATCCTGTGGCTGAGAGGCGGGCGGGAAACCAAGCAGCACCACCATGTTTCTCCGAGGTGAAGCAGAAATGCCTCGGAGAAACCAGCGTCATTTTTGGGATTGAGGGGTGTGTTTTCTTTCTCTCCTATTCCCATTGGCTGGAATGTAAAATTCCAGCCAATGGGAAGAGGAGAGAAAGAAAACAGAAAGAAACAAAAAAATACACCCCTCAATCCCAAAACGACGGGGCTTGAACGGACAGACGCCCCTCCCGTCCAATGGCTGGCCTCTGTTTAGGAAGCCAGCCAATGGAGAAGAGGGGCGGGTTCAAGCCCCCATACTGTAAAACAACATTTCTCGCCAGCGAGACTGCGCAAGCGTAGCCTATGCAGGCTTCGACCTAAAAAGGCTAAAGTTTTATCAGTACTGCTCAAGAAAGTGCAACTAGGTGTTTGCACTGTACAGAAATTGTCGAACGAAGGTTGGTAGGAGGCAGCAGGGTACAAGTACTAAAAATAGAAGTGGGGGGACGCTGACGTCACAACAGGAAGTGACGTCACGAAAGGTGGCTTGCACCATCAAACTCATTGCCTCCCCTAGCTCACCCCTTAGATGCGATTGCATCAGAGAAGCCAGAGCATGAGCAGCGTTCTGAATGGGCTCCGATCTCGCTCTAGAGAGGCCAAAGAGTGAATGTGTGGCTCCATTTGCTCCAGTTATTGAGCTCCCGGTAAAATAAGTGGGGGGACGCCGTCCAACCGCGTGGTACCCCCGACTTGAGCCCTGGGAGGCAGGGTGCCATTGGTTTCTTGGCACCTACTTCAAAGCCATAGTGCCTGTAAAGGTAACACTCCCCACCCCTTGCAAAATAGCATGCACGGTGTAATAAATAAATACACAACACAATTTTTTGGTTGGGAAAAAGACTGCTGCAGGTTTATTTCATACAAAAGTATGCAACATGGTGGGTTATCTTACGGGCGATCCAAGGGCAGGCAGCGGTGACTGACCTACACTGCTCTGCCTGCTTGATGAGCCAAATTGCACTGTGGCCAATCCAATCAGTGCTACCAATTATGATGGGATCCCCCTCCCTTGGATCCTGTGGTCCACTATCTTACTCACTCCCCTTTTGGGCGGAGTGTTGCAAGGCCAGTCCCCGGTTGTTCAGGCTTACAACCGCCCTCAGGACTAGCGGGGTGCTGAGGATTATCTTCCAGGGACCTGCCATAAGGACTCCTGGGATTTGGCACTGGCACCCCTATTGTGCTCCTGAAGAGGTACCCTCCTGTCTCCGGATCACCCTGTAACTCCGCCTGCAACACAAACAAGAACATTACAAGGTCCTACCTAACCGTGCTTCCCAGTCACGCACCGGGTATGCGTTAGGGTGGGAGACGGCGGCTCTGGCAGCAAAGAGGGTGCCAGAAAAGCAGGGGGAGGTATAAGTACCTTCCCCCAACCCTATGTGCACCAGGTACGACGTGGCCCGCACGTCTGGCTGTGGGACTCCTCCCCTGGGTCCCCAGACTAGAGGGGGTGATGTTGTGCCTAAGTGGCACTAAGGTGGCCGCCCTTTTAGGTGGCCGACTGCGTGAACCGCGGGCAGCCGCATAGTGTCTATATAGGCAACACTCCCCAAATAGCATGCATGATGTAATAAATAAATACACAACACAATTTTTTGGTTGGGAAAAAGATTGCTGCAGGTTTATTCCATGCAAAAGTATGCAACATAGTGGGTTATCTTACAGGCGATCCAAGTACAGGCAGCGGTGACTGACCTACCCTGCCCTGCCCTGCCCGCCTGATGAGCCAAATTGCACTGTGGCCAATCCAATCAGTGCTACCAATTATGATGGAATCCCCCTCCCTTGGATCCCGCTGACCACTGGTCTACCATCTTACTCACGCCCCTTTTGGGCGGAGCGTTGCTAGGCCAACCCCCGGTTGTTCAGGCATACAACCGCCATCAGGACTAGCGGGGCGCCGATGATTTTCTTCCAGGTACCTGCCATAAGGACTCCTGGAATTTGGCACTGGCACACTTATTGTGCTCCTGAAGAAGTACCCTTCTGTCTCCAGATCGCCCTGTAACTCGGCCAAAGCTCTGGCTGGGGCCCCCGTTGCCTCCAGAGCCCCCACCAAGACTGCCAATTTCCTCACCTGCAACCTGCTATTTCCAGGGCCTCACTAATGTCCAGTAAGAACAGATCCATGACCATCAGTGACAAGTGCACCCGTCCTTGTCAAAATAACCTTTGGTGTTGGCCTGAATTAGCCAGTGCCTGATGAAGCCAAAACCCCTTTGGTCTGTAAACTTGCGCATGGCTCTTTTTATCCTTTTCTGGGATTGTTCAACTGCCTCGCATGACCTGCAAAGAGGGCGTCAGAAAGGCAGGGGTATATAAGTACCTTCCCCCAATCCTCTGTGTGCCGGATATGATGCGGCCTGCATGTCGGGCTCTGGCACCCCTCCCCTGGGTCCCCAGACTAGAGGGGGTGATGGTGTGCCTAAGTGGCACTTAGGTGGCCGCCCTTTTAGGTGGCCCACTGCGTGAGCCGCTGGCAGCCCCACATTAAGCCAGACACTAAGGGCCAGATTTTGAGTTTGGCGGTCCGAGGATCACCAGACTTGTAATTGGGCAGTGGTGGTGGATCCAGCTACCGCCGCACCAGAGATTTGACCGCCCCATTAGGAGTTGGCCTGTTGGACCACCCTGAGACCACCAGCTCCACCAGGGAACTGCTGTTCACTGGTGTTTGAGCAGTGGTCGTAGGCCGCAATATGCTCGGAGGGACTGCCGTGGTCCCACCAAGCATATTACACGTTTCCTCTCCTCCAGCGTTTACATGGAGGTTCTTCCTCCATGTAAACATCGGAGGGGAGGAAATAAAGGGGGACCCACAGCAGTGGCGTAACGAAACTTGAGGGGACCCCCCTACAAGGTAAGTGGAGAGGCCCCCTCCGGACTCTATCAGGAGCTCTCTGGCTGAAAAGCAGTGCTGAGGGGCCCCCTAGAGCTTGGGGACCCCACACCGCAGGAGCCTGTGTTACACCCCTGCCCCACAGGGCCCCCTGCGCCTCAACTGCATGTGGATGCACATAGGGGGGCATAACATGTGCCGCCCGTGTGCATGCACATAGGTTCCTGCATGGCATGGACTTTCGAGCCCATGCCGTGCAGGAACCTTGTCGTGCTGTTCCATTGTGGTGCCTTTTTCAAAGGCGCTGCAGCCTTTAAAAGAGGCACCGTCATGGGACTGCCACGCAGCCCGTCTGCCAGACTACTGAAAAGTTGTAATATGGCGGGCGAGTGGCTGCGACTTTTGGCAGACCAGTGACGCAGGGCGGTGGCGCGGGGGTGCTCCACCAATAAGTTGTAATCGGGCCCTTAGCAGCAAAGAAAACCATGCCGGTCCATCTGGGAATCAAGAGGCTGGGAGGCTTCATCCTACCTAGGCTACAAGTTATACTTGTGAGCAGGAGGAGAATCTGTTTTTTTTCTTTTTACAGTTTTATATAGCATCAACTCAACCCCAAGATATTGGAGCGCTTTACACAGGGCTTTAAGTGGAATGAAAAAACTGGGGGGTCTCTCAAAGGGGTGTGGCCGATGGAGTTAAGGGTGTTGCTTAAAACGCCTAAGCTAAAAACCTGTGAAGATCATAGTGTGCCGCCTGACTGGCATTTTGTTGCTTCTGTGATTGCATCCAGATTTATAATAAAAAGTAAGTTTACCTACAACAAGCTCAGGCTATTAGCTTTGTCAAGGGCTGTTAGTTGCATATGATAAGTAAGCAACAGCTATGGCTTTGTTGCATATAATATTGACAATACTTGTCATGAAAAGATGAGACTGTAAAAGAACTATAATGAGTCTCTTTGAAGTCACCTCCAAGGCAGTGAAGGGTGGCATCGCTGCAGATTTAATACTCTTTTTTCACCCGAGGGTGAGGGCAAAAATTGAGGGCCCGATAGAGACCCGTTTGGGTACCTGCTTTTTAGAACTGCCCGTGCTGAACACCGGCAACCCCGGCCCACTTAAAGCCCTGGCTTTACATGAGCACCAGTTACCTTACACAAGGACACATTCATTTTTTGTAGGCACAGGGAGATTAAGTGATTTGCCCAGAATCACAGGACATTGAGCCGACGCCCAGACTCAAACCTAGTTCCCCAGCTCCAAAGTCGGCATCTCTGGCCTTTACTCCACATGCTTCATGTTGGGTGTTAAGCTGGCATGTGCTGACAGCAGAAGCTTCTCTTTGAATGCTAGGGCAAGGTCCCCTGCAGCAGCAGGAATAAGACGAGCGTGAGTGCCTTGGAGCGGAGGTTTAGAGATGGTTCTAGGGTTGGAAGATCTTGGCACAATGGTCTTCTTACAGGGCGAAGCAGGCAGTCAGGTAGGCACGCCAAGGAATTTCATAGCAGTGTTTGTGGTGAGCAGGACTTGAAAGTGGCCACACCAATGGGACTCATGTACAGGCTCCCACTGTAAACATGGACCCAATCCTCTGGCTTCAGGTTATGGCAAGCTTTGTAGGCACAGGTTGGTAAGACAGCTCTGCCCTAGGAAAGGAAGCTGTAGAGAGAGCAAGTAAGTTGTCTTCAGTATTAAGTGGCTCATCATCAATTAAGTCAAGCAAAGTTGGAGACAATGGAGGGTTTGATAGGGCAGCAGGGGCTGCCCAATTACAATCTCCTGGGCACTTAATTTTGTTTTTATTAATAGGAATGCCTTAAACTGACCAGAGTACCAAGGACAATGCATTGGGATACTTAAGTCCCAACTCTGTGCAAATCTTGGCTATTCTATTTTTCAATGTGGAGTTAATCAATACACCTTCCTGGAGGACTCAGGGTGATACGCACAGTGGAAATTATCTTTAATTTCGAACACTTTGCACAACTGCTGACTATAGAGGACATAAAGTGGGTGTCCTTATCCCTTCCCATCTGAAAGGAAACCCTCAAATGTAGGTATACAATCCCTAAATACGTTTTTCACAATATTAACCGCATCCGTGTGTGCACCTAGATAGGCTATGATCCAAATAGAAAAATGTAGGTACAGTATTTGGGCATTTGGTTTAGGTCCCCTGGTTATATACAGAGGGGCCCTATAGATGTAAGTGGGCAGTGAGGTGGATTCAATACCTTTTTTAATATGAGCTTGACAAGTGGCACATGATTAGCAATACTTTTGGGCAACTGGATGGGAAAATGGAGCAAACCAGTGGGCACATGTGGCACGAATCATGCCATCCTTGCTAGTGTGGGCAATACCATGATACAGTCGCGTAAGATTGGGAAGAAGAAATTTCAGGACAATCACTTTCCTTATACTGCCTCTCAACACTCTTATCAGAATCCCTTTTACAATTTGGTTTCATTCATTTATTCCACTCTTCAAAGCAAATGCCTGTAAATCAAACAAATCTTTCAGAGTAGGCATAAGAGATTCAACAGTTTCAGAGATGTTCATGGACACTTCAGAACTCAATGTTGCTCTCTAACAGTCGCGTAGCTAGGCCTTTTGCTGCCCGCAGCGGGCGAATGTAAGAGCCGCAGGTAAGAGCAGGGGCAGAGGCCATGGCCCCCAAAACTCATGCCGCCCGGGGTGGACCACCCCCCTTGCTATACCACTGCTGTCTTCTCTTATCAGTTTGATCAGCCAAAGCATTTTCCTTAGACCCCTTATCCTGAGAGGATTGGCAATGGCAATTTAGTAGCCAAATAGAGAGTATCAGGTAATGCTTTAACATATGCATATGTACGTACTGTTCTTAATGTGGCATTCCAGTGGAGGTGAGTAAACCCCACTGCATCCACAGGAGCCCAAAACTGTGGACCACTCTGAAAGCATACATTGTATTGTATTGTAATTGCATTTATGTAGCTCTTACTACCCCTGACGAGGCGTCAAAGTACATTTTTTGGCGAGTAGCGTGCTACTCCGGGACCCATAGAGGGTTAGTGTTGAATTAGTATAGTGAAACATGCAAGTACATTTTAAGTGGTGGATAGGTTAGTCAGTTATTTGGATTCGGAAGGATAGCAGAAGGATAGAAGAGGAAAAAAGGTTTGTATTTATACAGCGTTTGTTACCCCTGATGGGGTGTAGAAGCACGCTACTCTGGAAACCCATAAAGGATTAGTGGTGAATTAGTATGGTGAAATATGAAAGTAATTTGAGTGGTGGATATTAGTCAGTTATTTGGAGTGAGAAGGATAGCAGAGGGATAGAAGGGGAAGAAAGGTTTGCATTTATATAACAAGCAGGGCGCATGATAGGGCCTTCAGAGGCAGTGGAAAAGGAGAGGAATACGGATAATAGGAGTACTAAATGAGAGAAACACAATATTTTGTAAAATAAACCTTTTTTGGGGCTTTCAAAACAGAGATGAGAGAGAGAGTGTGTGTGTGTTTCTCTCCGAGTGTGCATGTAAAAATCACAAGTGAAAACTGACAGACACCTCACCAGACCAGACTGAAAGCACCTGTACCCAACTGTTCATTCAAAAATACATTTATTGGGAGGGGGGAGGTATGACACCAGTGACGGCTCCTCCGCTAAGGAGGTGGTGCGCCGCCACACTGCTCTTTGAGCAGTGGAAAAAATAAAAATACCACGATAATAACACAGGGCCGATCCACAGAACTAATCTGAGAAAAACTCCTAAACTTACCACCCCTGGCACTCACAGAAGGCACCCATCTGCAGCAAAGCCAGGATTACCAACTCTACTACTACCAAATGCCCCTTGTGAACACCAAAAGCAGCAAGCCTAGGACCCGATCTCAGATTAGCTCTGCGAATCGGCCCCACTGTCATTATCATTTTATGTTTTTGTTGTCAGGCAGGTTTAACGAGGCGGGTGGGGCTGTCGTCACAGCCAGCAAGGGAAGGAGTGGTTGGGGCACCTAAGTGAACATGACGGTTTGGCCAGTCTTCTTGGGCCGGGCAAATAATCATGCACCCTTTGCATGTTCCCCACTGGCTGTATTGTACAGCCCTGGTGGAGAACATGCACAGCCTCCCAGTCCCTCTCTGAGTGCCGAACCATGGTGCTTAGACCAATCACAATGCTGCTGTCATGGTGACAGCAGCCTCGTGATTGGCCTAGGGGAGCCTCTGTGTGCTTCCTGCTTCAGGCAGGAACAGAAGATGAGTTCACCTAACGGCTAAGGCAATCGACCTCGATTCTGGGGAACTGGGTTTGAGTCTCGGCAATGATGCTGAATATCCTGTGATTCTGGGCAAACCACTTAATCTCCCCGTGCCTAAAAAAAACGAATGTGTCCTCATGTAAGGCAACTGGTGCTATGTAAAGCGCTCTTATACCCGATACCGTGTCAAGTTTACACGATATAAAACTCCATAAAAAAAAAAAGAAGAGGATGAAGGCAAGGCAGCAGCGGTCGCTAAGGTAAGTAACTTTTTCATGTCTTTTTCTGCCCCCCCTCCCCTCCGTACTACTCGATGGCAGCCACCACTGGGTAACAGCCCATACACCCCCCACTGAAGCAACGCTTCTAGCTGAGCTGGTCCCTATCCTGCTCTCCATTTTTGCCCTCACCCTCAGGGTGAAAAAAATATCTTACCTCTGCATCAGTGCCACCCTTCACCGCCAGTGATGGAGCTTCAGACAGACTCATTATAGTTCTTTCACAGTCTCATCATGTCAGAACTGAGGCGTTGTCAGTGTTATATAAAAGAAGCCATAGTTGTTGCTTATTTATCTTATGCATCTAACAACCATTGACAAAAAACAATAGTCCTCCTGGTTTGTTGTAGGTGTATTGTTACTTTTTGTATTATACATCTCGATTCAGTGACAGAAGCAGCAAAATACCGGTGGGGTTGCACACTATGCTAAGCACAGATTATAGCTTACGTGTTTTTAAGGCCCGCCCTTAAATACATCGGCCACACCCCTTTGGGAAATTCACCAGTTTTTTTATCCCACTTAAAGCCCTTGATGTGCCCTCGGACCTGGGCCGAGGTTGTGTATTGTACACCCCCCCCTCCCGGTGATGTGTGCAGTGGCAGCACAGACTCGGATGATGACGCCCCCCCCTTCACCCCGAGCCTGGCCATCAGAAGAGCTGAGCCCCCCAGAGGGGCCTTTGTCATTCATTCGCAGGTGCAAACATCCCAGCCATTGCTGGTCATTAGTTCTTCCTCACCAGCGTCTTCCTCGACACCCCTCTGCCGCCCCCTTGGCACCCAAGGACACCCCATTCCACAGGAAACAAACAAAAATCATAACCAACGCTGCAGCCTTTCTTCAGCTGGAAAACCTTACTAATTAGTAACAAGGCAAACATATCATGGGGCACATCAACAGCAAGAGTGAGCCAATGATTATATTCTTGGACGCTTCCAAGAGGAGGGTAGAGGTGCCATAGCTTAGACCCACTGCAGAATTTCTTCCACAACTACATCAACAGGAGATAAGAGTAGGCAATGGCTTTCAATTGATGGCAGTCACCATGCTTCAATCAATGGAGGTGGGGAGAAGGAAATCTCTGATCCATCCGTTTTCCTTACGTTCAATTCTTTTAATCAGATATGGGGTGGATCACTTGTCCTGCTAACCTGGATACCTCAGGTATTCTGGCACCACTATTCCAGAAGTAAAACCCTCTTTTTCATTAGAGTACATGGTGAATGCAGTGGCGTAGCTAGACCTTTAGACACCTGTGGTGGTCCCTTCATTTGCTGCCCATGGCGGCTGCATGTAAGAGCGGCGGGGGAGTGCTAGCGATTCCTGCCTTAGCCGCCCCACAATGGCCGCAGGTAAGATCCATTTTACAAGTAGACTTTAATGTGACATTGCTGTAAAGAAGTTCATTAACGCTGATGAAGTCCTCTCAGAGGGCAAACGGCAGGTGTTTCTTTGATTTATTGAAGAATAATAAAGAGAATTGTTTTGATAATTCATACCACGGCTCCCATATTATTTTGATATTGGAGAAGAGTTCATAGATATTGACACCATTGAACTATGGGTATTTCATGAAAGGCGGAGAGAAGAAACAAAGAGAACAAACTCTACAATACAATTGTTGGATTCTTGAGGCACTACCTTTTGTGTACTTTTCTGGTTTAATGTATTTAAGGTTTTGGAGTAGTTTTACCATTAGTGGATGAGTGCAGACTACTTTTACCTTGTGGAACTAGCACCTGTGCAGCTGTATTTAGCCAAAACTACTCTTGCTTCTGGATTATTTAAACAAAGAGAAGAACAGGCCCAGCTGCACCAGCTCAAATAATACAATCATTTCTTTTCAGGGGAGAGCTCCTATCGATGACCAATATTTCATGAGAGTTTGGGAGAAGATATAAGATGACTTGATTAAACCTTGTTGCAAATGGAATCACTACATATGATGCTTGGTCCTGAAACTTTAAACACAATGTGATACTGGATGGGTGTGCATGAATTGAGAAGAAGGAATAGCTAAGGCCCACTACCTTAAACCATTTAGTTGTAGCTGGGATACAGGACAATTTGGTAGCAGGGCTAGGGATAACAGGACAACTAGGTATCACAACAGTATTGTTGGCATGTAGCTTTTGCACAGTTTTCAACATATCTTATCTTTACCAAATGGCCGGTGCTATATACACTTACGATGAACACTGGTACCCCTTATTTTATCAGAGCACAATTAACAGGCTGAACTCCTGCTTCCGCTTCTGGATATAACGGGTATTGTGGAATACAAAGGTGTTTCTTCATGGTGTTTACCTTGATCTTTCCTGGTTGAACTGTCAAAGCACAATCTACATTATTAGCATGATCAGACCACAAAGACGTTCACACTTGTATGTCAGAGATTGATTTTGGAATAGTATTGTTACTTACAGTCAGCATCATTAGTACATTCTTCAGTTTCACATAATACAGATAAATTCTAATTATCTGTATTTTTTGGCACATTCAAATAGACACCATAACTTGTAAACTACTCAGTGCAGTTCAGTATACACAAAAGATCTGTTCCCAAGAAGCTAGTGGAAGAGGTTGAGCTTAACAAAAACTCATCTTGGTCTGTAATGGGACCCAGAGTTATGGAGATGGGATTGGAAGTTCAGTGGTGGATGCAGGCATTTGAAAAGCCAACTCCATCAATGAACAAGCCCAATAGAGATAAGGAAGACAATTAAGAGGTCTTTGGAGAAAATTGGCTTGCACCTGTTTATGTGAAGCCTGAATTGGCCTTTCTGTTAATGATACATCATGCGTACAGTTCACTTTGATGAACAAGAAATATTTTCAGAGCAGTTGGATTCTTGGGCTGTCCTAAAAGATAGAGAATCACTTCTGTGAAACTTCAGTAAATTCAGGTTTTTGAAATCGTTGGCATGTGCTAGCGGGTAAGGTAGGACATTCCCTTTTCCAATGACCCAGCTGTCCACAATTGAAACACAAGGAACTCCAGGGCGGGGCTGAATATCCTCAACTCATTTCCTGACTTCCCGCCTCCCGCCCCCTTAAAATTCTCTCTTCCAGTTTATCTCCCGCCCTTCCCTGTGGCAGTTTGTTGCAATTATTCCATCTGTAAAAACATTATTCTCTATTCATTTGCATCCTTTTTCCTCTCTCATACAGCAACACATTGATTTGCAACAGAAGCCGTTCAGGAAGACACGAAGAGAATGGTGCAAAGTAATTTTTACACCTAGGGTGAACAAAAGGAGCACCACAGCCTCCGAAGAGCTGTCAGCCGGTCGGGCAATACAAACACAATGCTCAAACAAATTATTGAAACAGTCAAGATAATCAGCAGGAGACTCACTCTATTTACAATGACTCATTTTGGTCCAATCAGTATTGCGGGGCACAGCTCCTTGACTCTATTTAGCAGAGCTTCTTTCGCAGCAGTCTGAGCCACTGCATCACTGGGGACCTCTAGAGGCTGATTAGTCTTGTCTAGCAACACATCTTTAACTTGGCATGTTATGATGCAACAATTGATTCTCATCAGCCCAATTAGGCAGATACCACTCAATAAACAATTTTTAATTCTTCACAGAATTTCAGGGGATTTTTAAGAAGGTTGGGAGACTGTTGTTCAATGTTCACTAGATTGGCCAGAGACCAGGGGACATGGATTGTGTCACAGCCCCGTGCCCGATGGCAGAACTATTGTTGCTAAGGTAGGGTATATATGTGGGGGAAATGGGGCCTCTTGTGGAATTGTAACTGTCTACATCACTGGTTGAAGTGGTGTGTTGGATATCCTGTAGGTTTCTCTCAAGCTCTTTTACTCTCTGTCCCTTAGTGTGCCTCAGACTATCCCAGGTTTGGCCCACAGTTTAGAATATGGGAAGACTTTAGATTCGACCTTTGGAGACCACAACCCCCCGTGGCATCTCTGATCCTACCAATACGCGAGGCACATCACCCTTCATTAGGTGTTACCTGCCCCAACCCACATCTAAGGGATTCAGGTTTGCCTTGAGCCTCTGGAATCCTTTCCAGTTTTTAGTTTTGGGGGAAACCGGGACTTCTTTTTTAAGATGACTTGAGTGCAAGGTTAGCAGGGAGCTAGTTGTTCACTCTTTTGAAGGTCTGTGTAGGCTCAATAAATTGGCCCTATTAAAACCAATAAAGAACAATCTTGGTCCACAACGGTGGTTCAACAGCTTTTGTTCCATAGCAGATAGATGGCTTTAGAAGCACTTGGAACAGAAAGAAGGGGCACCTAAAGAAATTGAGCTATTCTGTAGGTTATATAAATCACTTATAAAAGAGAGACATAATGGGATTAACAGTGTGAACTGGGACAGTTTAGTTCTTGCAGCAACCAATAAAAAGCAAAAGGCCTTTTGGGCCACTGACAGCACCTTAAGGGCTACTACAAGCCATGGGGGATATTTATAAAGAAACAGTGCAGCGCGGTGCTGCTAACAAATTAGCTGTGCCGCACTGCATCATTTAAAAAAATGCAGGGTTGCGCCATATTTACAAGATTACGGCGCACCCCTGTGCTTTCCCTTGCACCGGCATTAACAAATCTGTCTGGCGGAAACGCAGGCTCAGTTGAGCCAGGGTGTCAGGGGGCCTGCGTTGCAGGGATGGTTGTTTATATGTAGGAAGGGGACACCTTCCTGCACATAAACAATCATTAATGGCAATTTGCTCCTTCTATGTATTCTGCAGAATGCAGCACACATAGAAAGAGCAAAAAACGAGGCAAAATAAAAGCATTTCTCTCTTGTTGCACCACTCTAACACCAGCTTTTCAATGGCATTCATTTTTGGCACTGCCTGAGATTTACACATCCTTGTAAATCTGGGGCAGCATAAAAAAGCAATGGGTGTTGCACTGGAATGCCCACAGTAACACCCATTTTACGCTCCATTTGTATCATATATCTGCGTCAAAGGGTACAATAGCTACAAGGCGGCATTAAGCCACGCAAAGTGGCTTAGCACTACTTTGTTAATATGAAGCAGGGCATTGAGCAACTGGAGTGTCTGAAAAAGTGACACTCCGGTGGTGCAATACCCTTGTAAATATGTCTCCATGTTTCTTTGAGTAGCTGTCATAGTTAAAGCGAGTCGTGGGTTGCTCATTTCTTAAACATTTAGTCTTCCTCTTCTTCTGGCATATCTACTAGGGAGTCCTCGCCTACTTATAACTGGCAATCACATTTATTTTTCTCCTTAAGCGAGGTAACTGAAGCTATAAAGCAAAGTCCCACATGTAAAGCACCAGGGCTGGAAGGGGTCCCCATAGATTTGGTAAAATGCAATTCTAATGTGTGGGTGGCATTCCTCTCTAACGTCTTTAACAATCTAGCATATTCACAACTACCCAGGTCTGGGTTATCTTGGATCATTGTTCCTATTTTAAAAAAAAGAGATGTTAATGGACAATTTCCCTCATAGATAGCCCGATGAAAATCCTTAGCAGGGCCACATACAACAGAATTTGTGACAGGGCCTCTTAAAACAGCATTCTTAATCTCTGCCTAAATAGTTTTAGAGAACGTTTGAATACTGCGGAGCATTGTCTGAACCTTAATTTAATTATGGGTAAATACGCTATTGCAAAGCATATTCCCGTTTATCTTGCATGTATGGACTTGTCCACAGCTTTTGACTGTGTAAACTGCTTAACCCCTTCCATGCTGATGACGGCCCCCGACCGCCATGCATCACGGTGGGCGTGTGCTGATGACGGCTGGGGGCCATCATGAACCCGCCGCACAGGCGCAGAATCGTGGCCGAGCCCAAGGGGTTAAAACTATGGGTGAGTCTATAGAATATGGAGCTGGATATGGCACTCAGAAATTGTCTATACACCATACACGAAAACATGAATGCAAGGGTCAGACTTGGCACCAGTGGTGAACTCACAGATAAGTTTGCAATTTCCCAGGCTCCATCCATTTTCATTCTTTATATTAATAAGTTAAGTCTGACCCTTAATAGTGGTATCCCAGATCTTCCCAGGATAGGTGGTGGTCCACTATCAGCATTATTATAGGGTGATGATGAGGTTTCAGTGACATAGCAAGGGGGGGCAAGGGGGCGGTCTGCCGTGGGTGGCACAAGTTTTGGGGGCATCGGGTAGCGGCCCCCCTCACCTGCGGCTGTCGCGGGGTGGGAAACACAGGGATTGCCAGCACCCCCTACTCATACCTGCAGCTGCCGCGGAGCAGGCAACACAGGGACCGCCAGTGATGACAAAAGAACTATCTACGCCACTATGCGGTTTTGATGGCTGGCACACCAAAGACTTATGCCTTTTAGTGACTTTTTTCAGTTCATGGCGAACCAGATCTGCTTAGAAACTACTCCAAATCATATATCTTGGCCTGTGAACCTAAGCCATTGAATGTTTCCTCCTTAGGTGAGGTGTGGGCAGTAAATGATTAGAAAGGACGAATTGCTTCTATTTGGGTATTGCTTTTGATTCTTCTGTATCTTGGACTACTGACATCTTGCATTGCCATTTGAAGCTCTCACAAGCGCTGGGGGCACTTTATAATTCATCAAGACTACCCGGAAGTAAATCAGTAACCCTGATATAACAGATATGTGACACAATGCATGCCTTCTGCAGTACATGGAGCCAGGATTTGGGGGTTTGCTAGGTGTGCAGCCATCCAGGTGGAGGAAAACTACTTCTAAAGATGGCTTTGTGCAAATCCCACCCCACCCCCCATGACTCCCCATCTCATTTGCTATGAGGAATTAGGGCTCTGTTATATTGATAACTGTATTAAACTGGACCTTATGGCTTCCGATCTGACAGAATCTGAACTCCAGATGAAATCAGTTAGTCATTAAAGACTCGCACAGCACACACAAGATGATGGGCAGAGTGCTGAACATGTTCAGACACTCACTCCCAGTCACAGATCTGGGTTGAAGCCATCTTTCTTTTGCTCACTACGCCACCGCAGTTCAGACCCAGCCATATGCAAATCAGTCTTGACCCTGTTCCCCATGGGAACAGTCCAGTCCGAAGTACCGAGCCAGGTCCTCCCTGGACAGGAAACAAGCATGGGACCGGTTTCGGGGTAACACCCCTCACAGCCAGGCTAGATTGAATCCAGTGGCACATCCAGCAAGGGACCCACATCTGGGCATCCCGTTGGCCACTTAGGGTGACCATAGGAACATGTGACAAGGGCCTTAGCATTCCCTGGCTCACTTATGTCCGTAAAACTCTTTAAGAGCCGGGGCTGCTTGCTCCCTTTGATGACCTCACGCTTAGCTAAAATGTTGACAAAAAGCTCATAAGGCACACATTTTTAGAACGTGTACGCTTCGCACGGGACACCATGGAACTTGAGAAGTCAACAGTGCTAGCCTAGGCGAACTTAAAGTGTTCCCGAAAAGTGGGGCATATTAGCAAGAACCTCGTTAAAATTATCGAACGGCGATAATGGGCTTGCGAATACGCGTTATAGAATTCTAGTAGAAGCCCAGGTTAGATCTGCAGGACATCTAACCTGGGCTTCTATTGGAATTCTATAACGCATATTAGCAAGCCCATTATTGCCATTTTAGCGGCAGTTTCCTGCTGCTAAAACTGCGATAATTTTTTAGAGGTTCTTGCTAATATGCCCCAATAATATTAAAAGGGAGAGACCTTTGCTGTTCGATTTTAGTGCAGGAATGGTTATATTTTTACTCTGCTTCCCATTAGGGTATTTTAAATATGTCTCAGTTCGCATCTGGCCGTGTGATGGTAAGCGCTTTCAGTGTTTGTTGCATCTTTTCTTCTATGTTTTACACAAAACATTTTTTAATTCTGTCGTTAAGGAAGCACAAAACTCAACAGTGTAGAGTAGCCTAATGATATTTGCACTCGCTGCCTGATGCAGACTGCTGTTGTAATGCGGGATCCTTCCTGAAGCACCCGCGTAGCTAGGGGGGGGCGAGGGGGGCGGTCCGCCCCAGGCGGCACCTTTTCTGAGGCGGCTGAGGCGGCCACGCGGGTGGGCCGGCACTCACTGACTGACTGAGGAGGCCCGGCTGAGGCCCGTTCGGCCGCGGAGGCCTGTGACTGTCACCCTGCCGACTGCCGTCGTTTACCGTTACACTCAGCGACAGGCTAGCCATCCACCATTCTGATTTATCTGAACTTAAGTAAACAGCAATTGAATAAATCATGTCGGTTCCGTTAGTTACCGTATCACGTCATAGCTGTGTGTTGGGGGGCCCCCACCTCCCAGCCTTGCTCACAGGGCCGTCAATCAGTGGTCGCGTGCGCGGTGCGCACAGCCGCAACCAATGACGGCCCTGTAACATTTTGGGCCAGCCCTCTCGCCGAAGCGTTAGCCAGCCAGCCAGAGTGACGCGTTACGCGCTGGCGGCGCTGCGCGCTCACCTCACCGCCCCTCCCGTCGTGTCGAGGTCGGAGTGGGCCAGTGGAGAGACCACCACCATTCTTTTTGCCTGGCCTGGCCCTGCTGCAGCTGCCCTGTTGCTCAGCTTTACAGTACTACTCAGTACTGTCTCTCTGTGGGCTGTGGCTGCGGGCGGCCGGCACTCTGCGCAACGACAGACTGAGACATATAAATAATTGATTGAGGTGAGAGAGATTCGGGTCGGAGTCGAGTCCAGCCAGATGGGGGCCCGGGGCAGACATACCAGGGTGGTGGCCTATGATGCACAGCTGCCAAGGTTTCAAATCGTGTGACGACATCTTTATAATTTTAGTGTAATTATGATGAGTGACTTGGATCTTACATCGGCTTTTGACTGAGTTAATAGAAATAAACTATGGCCAATCCTATTTAACATGGAAGTTGACAGAGACACAGGTTTTTACGTGAATTACATAAATATCTAACAGCCTTGGTAAGATATGATCTTGATAGGAGTTGTAGTGTACCACACCTTTTAAAGTTCAGCGGGGGAGAGACAAGGGTGTATATTATCTTCACTCCTCTTTACCCTGTATGTCAATGCCCTGAGTCAAATATTATGTGTAAGCATGAGCGCAAAATCCGCTCCGATCGCGGATTTTGCGGATTTTCGGTAAATCCGCGATCCGCGAACTCTCGCGAATTTACCGAGAATCCGCAATCCGCGATCGGAGCGGATTTTGCGGTCAAAAGTTCAAGCCTAACATAATTTACGATGGCGCCGGCAAGCTACCAGCGCCATCCTCAAATGGTTACTTAATTAGCTTCGACAGGAAGCTCTAACAGATAAGATAAAGCAGGGGCTCGAGCGCCTGCTTTATTTTATCAGTTGGAGCTTCCTGTTGAAGCTAATTAAGTAACTTTTGCAGGATGGCGCTGGCAGCTTGCCAGCGCCATCGTAAATTATTTAAACGGTGGTGTCTTCTTGAATAAATATGAAGGGCAGGGTTCATTCGGGCACGACGGTCCTGGCACTAAACCTCAACAGGAAACACTTGCAGATATCAATAAAGCATGTGCCCTAGTTGAAGCTTAAATTCAGTGACTCATTTGCATCTTTGACTTTCACGAGCGCAAACCCCTTTTATACACATAAGAGGCATGTGCGCTCGCATGGAAGCCCCGTCCGTTTGGCCCCGCCCACACACTCGAGGTGTGCACCGTCTTCCCGCCATTTACCCACTATGATGGACATTTCACTCAAGGGACCCCTGCGCACTTCGGCGCGATTGCATAGTAACACACACTTGGTCGCTGGAACTAGTTGAAGCGCAAATGCAGTGACTCATTCATCAGCCCAAAAAAAATCGTGAGCGTTGGGAGGCTGGGCAGATGTGCCTTCTTCCCAAATATACCATCGAAAATCCGCTGTGATGCTGGCCAGAGGCATTTGCATCTTTGACTTTGACGAGCGGAATCCCCGTGCTGTTCCTGTGACCAGGGGCATCTGTCTCTTAATCTGCTGCTCTGATCGGTCTCTGACCTTTTATACACACAAGCGGCATCTTTGACTTTCACGAGCGCAAACCCCTTTTATACACACAAGCGGCATGTGCGCTCGCATGGAAGCCCCGTCCGTTTGGCCCCGCCCACACACTCGAGGAAGCCCCGCCCCCAAATCCGCCGATTTGCATAATCCGCGGATTTTGCGGATCCACGATCCGTGAATCCGCAAATTCGTGAATCGTGGATCCGCAAAATCCGCCCATGCTTAATTATGTGCACATTGCAAAGACATCCCACGGGTGGAAAAACCCATCTCATTCCGGCACTATGCATGCCAACGATACAGTGTTGATAGCGAGAACTGCAGTCGGCTTGCAGCAGCTTCTCAAATCCTTTGTTACTTTTCTGAATAGTTAGGATTTAAGTATCAACTAAATAAATCACATAGATTGGTTATGGGACTTAGGGGCATTAGAGTGACATTTCAACTACTATGAGTGTCACTGTCTTGCAAGCAGAATATCATACATGAAGACGAGCATTAGAGTGACATTTCAACTACTGTGAGTGACACTGTCTTGCAAGCAGAATATCATACATGAAGACGAGCGAGGGAAACTTTATAAATAACTAAATGTAACTTTCATGATCAAGGTAACTGTTAGAAGCATTACTACGTGCCTCTCCTCGGAGACTCGGACATCTTTCAAGTGCTCACCGTCCTTTTTCCCCAGCACCCCCCTCCCCCCCTCCCCCCCTCCCCCCAAGGGGCGGCAATCTGAGGGATAGCCCCGGGCGCCACAAGCTCTAGCTACGCCCTGTCCTGAAGTTAGCTGCGCGTTCCAGAAGCACCATCTACCCTTATTGGTAAATATATTATTTTAAAATTTGAGAGTGGGTGATAGCAAACTATGGATGTCTTACATTTCATTTGCCAGTGTTTTTTGTGTGATAAGAGTTGATAGGATTCATTTTACTGCCGATTTGTACAAAATCTATAGTAGGAACTATGTGCTGATTATATTATTAATCTTAAGGTACTCTTATAGGTGTTTATAGCACCTGAATGAAACTGATTTTAATTTGATTTGATTTGACCCTCCCAGGTTATAGTCGGTTTACGCACCCTATTGCTCTAAGCGTATAATCAGCGCAGTTGGCGGAAAGTGAGTGCGGGCTCTAGAGAAGGATTTTGATACCATGCAGTTAATTTCACTCTTAGCTGATTGCAGCAACGACCCTTACTGCACACACTTGCAGTGCTCGCCGCACTTGCTGCACACATATTGATTTGGTATGTCTTCCACAGGTGGTATTACTGGTGCTGCTCTGTTTGCGGGTACCACGCTGGAGCACCCCCAGTTCTGCCCGTGACATTGAGGAACTCAAAAGATCCTCCTATTCATCAGCCAGCTCTGGTTTCACTTGTGTAATTTTGAATGAATATGGAGGAGGAAGAGCAGTAGAGTAGTAGCAGTAGGGTACACGCCTTAACCCTGTCCTTCAAGTGAGTGCATTTGGTATTTCAGTCTCTCATGGGTCTCCTCCAGACCTCGCATCTGAGACTCTTGTTTGCGTTTGTTGGCTTTTCCTTACCAATTTAAGAAAACTGACCAGTGGTCCTCATCTGCCTTGATTTTGGGTTCCTTTAATCTTTTTCTGAGATTATTTAAGTACACTAGGTCAAAGGTAACTCCTTCTCGAAAAGATTTCTTATCAGACCCAATGGTTTTATATACCTTCAAAGGCTTTTCCCATAATGACGTTGCAGCTCATTGGTCAATAGTTCCTTTAGTTGGGGTTTATTCAGGTTTCAACTTTTTGTCTCCATTTGCCTGACTATCCTCTTATTCATACCCAGGCGAATATTAATGTGCCTGCAAGCCTTTTGCAGAAGCACTTCCGGTTGAGGGGGTGGGGTAGAAGTGCCGGGAAAGCGAGGGTGAGGCTAACACGATTTTCCGGTCTGCTCGCACAGAGGGAGGGAAGTTCTTTTCACGCTTTTCCTCTAACCCACTGCTTTTGAAATCCTCCAATCACAGCCAGTTGATACTCACGCAGCTGGCCTATTCCAATAACACATTCATCCACTGAGACCAGTGCAGTAGTTTTTGGCATTTTCTTTCCTCTGATCGATTTCTCGCACTCTTTCCAGAGTTTCCTGCTCTGTACCAATGAATGCAACTTCTGTACCATGGAATCCAACTCCTAGTGTCCTAGTACTCCTCACACACCTACCCAACCCAATTTATCCAATTGGCACCCGCCCAGGTGACAATTTTCAAAGTGTCTTGCAAATCCATACATTAATAAACACAATCAAACTTTGCATTTCATAAAGTTTTTTAAGCGTGCTGTCACCGTCTGTCCTGATCAGTGAGTCGCACAATGGGCCATCCTCCATTTAAGATCTCCCTTTCGAGATTGCGCCTTCTCTGAGGTCGTTCAGTCCAGCATTGCTCCTGCGTTGTGGCCAAGTCCAGGCACTTCCTAGCCAACTGCCTCAATTCTGTTAAAGAAAGTCCGCCCACACGCCAATTTGATGTTTGGAAGTACTTATTAATGAAAGAAAAATATATTTGGCAATCACAAGGAAGAAATGTCTGTCAATCATAGAGTCAGGGATATCCGAGCACACCAAATGAATAAAGCTGCACAACTAGACACAAGATAGAAACTATAGATACAGAAATGTAAACTTTTGCTGCTGAGCAAGCTAATCAGACCTTGTCGATCTCACCGGCCAGGCATGGACACGAGGCTTTACACATCATAGAAGGGCACAGCTGGAATGCAGCTTTGGAAGGGGCAGAAGATGGCTTCAGCCTGAAGCTATGCTACGGCAAACCTTTCTTTAGTTTTCACATTCAGCACCAACCAGGATCATCAGGCACATCTCAAGGCAACTCTACAGTGCATCTCTGATGTTAGGTTCACCTTACACTGTAACAAGTGTGAATTCCTCAAAAAATCCTGGAAGTGTTATGATTTCATCTTTTCATACAGTTGAGTGTGGTAAGACCTTTAGAGAATTCAAAACATCAATGCATGCAGTGGGTATCTTCCTGGGAATGACTAGTTAGTGCATGCAGCAGGTATGTTCCTGGGAATGACTAGTTAGTGCATGCAGTGGGTATCTTCCTAGGAATGACTAGTTAGTGGATGCGGTGGGTATCTTCCCAAGGATGACTAGTTAGTGCATGCAGTAGGTATGTTCCTGGGAATAACTAGTTAGTGCATGCAGTAGGTATGTTCCTGGGAATGACTAGTTAGTGCATGCAGTAGGTATCTTCAGGGGAATGACTAGTTAGTGCATGCAGTGGGTATCTTCCTGGGAATGACTAGTTAGTGCATGTTGTGAGTATCTTCCAGGGAATGACTAGTTAGTGCATGCAGTGGGTATCTTCCTGGGAATGACTAGTTATTGCATGCAGTGGGTATCTTCTTGCGGATGACTAGTTAGTGCATGCAGTGGGTAACTTTCCGGGAATGACTAGTTAGTGCATGCAGTAGGTATGTTCCTGGGAATGACTAGTTAGTGCATGTAGTAGGCAAAACCATCTCCATCCCTAAACTTTACTAATGGCGATCCCTAAAAAGAACCTAACATTCCTACACTTCACCAATCTCTTAACCCAAAAAATCCTCACCAGCCCTAAATTCAACTCATCCACAAACCCTAAATAAACCTTTCTACTCCAAAAGGGCACCCATTTATGATCTCCAAAAAAGCCTCCCTATCCCTAAACTCAATCCATTTCTGAACCCTAAAAGCCCATTATCACCCATCTCTGAACCTAAAAACCTCTCACTATCCCTAAACTCTATCAAAGTTTAATGTCATTTTGGATTTTTCCTTAAAATTAGCTTTCTTTTAAAATATTTCCTTTAATTTTCTATGTGTTTGTATTTCCTTAAAAATGCCTTTCCTAGAAATTGGTTTTCCATGACTTGGTTTCTTCTAATATGGTGTCTCAATTTTCATGTTTCCAATAGTTTGCATATTTCAACAATCCTCACCTTGGAAGGGTGTGTACCAGCAACACCAACCCCTGCAGTTTAGGAGCCAAGAAGGAATGAAAACATCCAATGAGCATCGGACAAGGGACACCTATCATCGATCCAATTGTCTATCCAAGATGAACACCACAGATGAAAATTCAAAACGTCTTTTGAATGTCCCCAAGGACTGTAAGCAAATGAAAGGACAAAGTGGTAGCAGCTGAGCAGCAAGATAAGGGGGCAACAAGAAATGTTGCAATGTTCAAGCTCATTAAGACTGAATATGAAATAACATGCCCACCTGGATTCCCCCTTCCCACTCAACCATGCTGATCTCAGAAGATGGGGACCTCTGGAACAGCCCAAAAATTATTCAACCTCTGTCATTCACCAAACCACCACTAGTCAGTGAATCATCAACTCTCCAATCTTCCACAAGCCAAGATGCCTGCATCAGATAACAAGGTGAGTACTATGAACTTCAACCTCTCTCTTTCCCCTTAAAGAATATGTGGGACTATGAGCTATACGTGGGGGCAGATTTACAAGCCCCTTGCGCCACCAGTGCGTCACTTTTCGTGACGCACTGGCGGCGCATTTCACTGCCCCATATTTACAAGGATAGGAAAAGCCACCCTGCGTGACTTTTTCTTTTCCTTGTAAATACAGCCATTGCAAAAAGGAGCTCTGAGGGAAAAGACGCAGGTTACCCTCCACTCACATCTATTTATCAACAAAAACCTGCCCCATGTCTGATAAGGTATCTTGGACATCACCTGCCTCCCTTAATGGTGAGGATACTTATAGTATGCGACGCTTCTGCAGTACTAACAGGGTGTACCTATCTTCTTCTAAAAATACTGTCTGTGTCTGTGTTTCCAACACCAATTCCAAACACCATCTCTACTTAAAAAGTGTTTGTGAAAAAAAAGTGTGAAAAGTGGGAAGGGACCTCACGGAAACAGCCACCAGAGAACTGCTGACCAGTACTCATCAGTATGTTCCACTTATAATCATCGGCTCCTTCCCACTAAATCAAATGTGCAGGTAATGTGTTCAACTAAATAGTGAAGCAAACTACAACTACCTATCAAAACCTGACCCCTGAACTAGAACCCCTACATACACTGTTTTAGCTCTCTAAAAACGAGCTACGTACCTCTAGCACTGTGATCCACTTTATTCGCTGCTGGTGGCTGCTCATATTAAAAACAAAAAGCTGTTGTTGAGCTTCGTTTCAACATATATGAAGCCAACATGTTTCATTGCCTATCACTCTTTGTCGGCAACTTCTTCAGGGCTAGGGGTCAGTCCACACCACACTGTGACTTCACAGCTTACTACCTGGTGGTTGCCACCCTCCGGCATACCTGCAGCCACCAGCACAAAAGACGCGTGCGCATCCACGTCTAACGATCTTAGTTCCACTCTGTCAACCGGACCTCCACTACCGTGCTCGGCATATTTACTCCCGGGGAGTAAATATACACCCTGTATACTCCCCGGGAAATATACCCAACGCAGTAGTTGAGGTCCGGTGACGGACAACAAATGGAGGTTGAGGGCATGCTAACACAGACAACAAAAGGAGGGCGCGATGATGGGGGCAAGCCAACATGGACAATGGAAGGAGGGAAGGTGGGTGGACAGAGGAAGTACACGGTATTCTGGTAGAGTGCTTGAGTTCAAAGAAAAAAGAAGTACCTAAAACAAATGAGCAGTGGAAAGGCCCAAGTGATACATTTATGCTCCAAGCTAGGGACAAACATGTGAAGAGGCAGGAAGCCTACAGCAGCTCATCAATAAGAAGCAAGCAAATCCCATGTAGGCGGCCTGGCTCATATTCTCTTTCTCTGCCCGCTGATCCAAACCTTTTGGGACAAAATTTATAATTACATTCAACGAATCTTCAACTTTCGCCCTGCTAGGGACTTCACATATGTTTTACTGGGAGCAACAGATCCGAGGCTAACGAATGATCACGACCGAAATTTACTGGACCTTATGCTCACACTAGCGTGTAAAGTTATATTGAGTAAATGGAAATCTGCCTCTGATGTTTCTTTTAAAATCTGGCAGGAGTGGCTTGCTTCCTTGAGGGGCGCAGGCAATGATGTACTCCACTCCTCTTCATGGCGTAAATCACATTCCAAACTCTGGAGTTCACTAGACTCACGGGCAATTTGCTACGACCCGCCTTAGGTCTGATTAGTAGTTATGCCTCTTGATGCATATCCATTCCTTTTGTCATCCAAAAGGCCACGTATTCGAACACGGTGATCCCATTGTCCTATTTCCGATTACCCATCATACGCACACATTGCTGCAGATTCGATGCTCCTTCCTTTTCTTCCTTTCCTCTCCCCTCCTTTTGTCTCCTCTATTGTTTCCGCTCCTCTCTCCCTCTCTCTATCTTTCTCTTTCTTTCTTTTCTTTCCCCTTACTCTGCTCTTCATATGTTCTCTGTTTTGCTACCACACCTGATGCTTAGATTACATGTATATGTATATGATGTGCCTTGTTTATTAATTGAGAACCCTCTGTTATATGGCTCTGAAATGTTTTTACTTTTTCCATGATGTGTGTATTTTTGGTTGCATTATCTTCTTGAATGTATATCAGAGTGTCCCTTGCCTTCCTTGTTTTTGTATCTTTGCTTTTCTAAAAATAAAAATGATTTGAACTTAAAAAAAAGAAGCAAGCAAATTAGAGTGACAATGAAGTCAACCAATGGTAAGCAATGAGCAGTCTCTAAGCCCACTGCTAGATGACAAAAGGTCTTGAAGAGATAGCACATGCGCCGTCCAGGCGAACTCTACTATGAAAAAAAACTGAGAACAAGGAGTGCCACCTCTTGTAGTATTGAGAAATGAGTTCTGTATATTTAATGTGACAGTTATTTCAGAACAGTCAAAACTGTTTTGAATTTCTTAGACATAAACCCTTTCTGTAGACTAAAACTTAATTTCTTTTCAGTTGGTAACAGAGAGAAGAGAGCGGTGGTCCAGTTATTCCATGGAAAAGTGAACAATTCCATGATGGAAACATCAGGATGGGAACATCAGCAGGCTGTGGCTGGCACCTTTATTTACAACAAAGTAGTAGGAGGTGAGGCCAGCAGGGCACGTGGATCCAGGCTGGCTCCTCTGCTGACTCCCTGTTCTGTGTATCTGATGGGACCTGCAGGCAAACCACACAGTTCCCCATTAAAAACAACTTTTGTTTTAAGTCTTTCTTCCTCATCCCCTTGGTTGTGTTTACAGTGTTTGTAGATACATTATTGGTCCAAATGAAAACTGAAGAAATGATCTGAATGTCAGAAACACAATTTTACCCACACATATATATGCACATCCACGTATTCCAATCAAACATACAGAAGCAGGGGTTTATTTAAATGTTCCCATTGTCAACCGGATTTTCACCCATTCTTGCTTTTCTAACCTACAGCAGTCGGCACACAGCAATTTGTAGGTCAATACATATAATTGGAAAGTTCAAATAACAAGTTGCGCCATACTTAAGGCTATTCGGTGAAAAAACAGGATTAGAAAAAGCAAGAAACCTGGGGCCTTATTTATGAAGGCCTTGCTCCACCGGTGCGTCACTTTTTCCCATGTTAAAAGTGACGCACCGGCGGCGCAAGGCCTTCATAAATAAGGCCCCTGGCTATTAACCTTGGCACCTTATCCTTTCTATTTCCCGATTCCCCAAATCAGTCCACCGTGCTACCAAACATGAAAAACACTTTTTATTATGTGGGTATGAAATGTGCGACCAGGTTCATCTTCAATCCAACTAAAATTGAAAACTGACATCCTTTCATAAAAGTAACATAAACAAGGCAAAAGGAATGTGCAGAAGAGACAGAGGAAGAAATTGCAGGAACCAGAGAAGAGGAAATAAGAAAGTTTAGAAAGCATGTTTCTACCGTATATATTTTGTATTTCAACAGCAAACACGACTGCATGTGTCTTATTCACTATGTGTAGTAGACACTACCTCACAGTGAGAATGTCAGAATTTTTGATTGGCTGATAAACCACTGAGCGGAGCTGCACGTGCATCACTAACAGAAATATGTTAGTGAATACCAAACTATACTAGCTAGCTCCCTGGTAATGCGAGAGACTAGGAGTTGCAGGCCTCCCAGCCCCCTTGCACCACCGGATCATCACTTTTTGTGACGTTCAATGGCACAGGAGCCTGCTCCATATATACGAGGTAGCACTAAGCCACTTTTTTTGCCTTAAAGCGGCCTCGTCAATATCGTTCCCTTTAACTCAGTTTTCTGCATTAAAAGGGCGTGCAATGGGTGTTACTGGGAGCGTTCCCAGCAACATCCATGGCTTTTTGACACTGCCCAGATGTATGAGAAATTGTAACTCTGAGACAGCACCAACGACTTATGCCTCCCCAGAGAAAACGTACGGGAGGGGAGGCACTACGAGGAGAAATATCTTTATTGTGATTGTTTTTGTGCAGGAAGTTTTCCCTTCCTACACAGAAATAATCATGCCTGCAACGCAGGCACCCTTTCGCCATGGTGCAAAGTTGTTTGCATTGGTGCACAGCAGCCCATTGTGTGGCGGCACAGGGGAAAAGGACAGGAATGCACCATTTCTGATAGATAAGGCACATTCCTGCCCTTTTGTTTTGCCGTAGGGTAGTCCAGTAGGTAGGCCTGCATCCCTGGCCAACGGCAAAACCTCATAAATGAGACCCAGAGAGTTTATCCAGACACCTGGGACATGCAGAATTTGTCAGAAAAATGTACCCTTGTTTTTACAATTCCTGTATAGAAATGATGTGTTTTATCGCCTCCAGAGCTTTAATATACAACGTTTAATACTAATTTCCGTAAGCCTCTGGCTAGTGCGGCTCTTTCCAGACTCTAAACAGCATGCCCTCAAATCTTCACATAACCTTCCTGAAGTTGCATTTTTCTTTTTCTTCCAACATCAGAACAGTTCAAAACAGAGCTTTGAGCGTCCCATGTCTTGGGACAGTTGTCCACAGGGCTCAGTCTGGTCTAACTTAACCCAGGCTTGCAATGTTTTTGGGGGCAGTGAAATCTCTCTCCCTGAGGTTCCGTGCATCCCTTCTGCTTTGCCTAAATTGTCTAGTTTTCTGCTCAAATGCTCTGTCATCTCTTCTGTTTTTGCACGTCTTATTGTGACATGAACTAACTGCATCAGAAGTGTTCATTCAAAAAATGATATTCTGAACTGCAGTCCTATTAACTTTTTGAATAAGCAAGACACTGAGTTCCACATTCAAAAATGTGAAAGTCACTGGATTGTTTTTGAAGTCTATAATTTCACATACCATAACACAACATGGAGGAGCCACACTAAAACCCCAGTCCTTCTAGTTTTATAACTTGCCTAGAGACATTTGATGTCTCACAAGCCCCATGTAATCAACAAAATTCCTAAATAAAAAAGACATGTATGCATAGATAGATGGTTGTTGTGTCATCCATCTTCCTCCATTGGTCTGCTCAGCTGTCCTTCACATTTTGCTTTTGCCCATCACAGGAGAGAGAATGGGTAACTGGTCAGTCAGCATCAGCCACTACTCTGCTACACTACAACAAAATTGTATCCGATTGCATGTGAAGACCCACCTAAAAAGAATTGCACTTCAGTGCCAAGGCTGGTGAGCCAATATATGCACCAAAATGAATTCTAGTTTCCTGTGCTGACATTAATACTTAACAGATTTTCTATACCTATTCTCAGTACATGTGCCTACTAGGAAATTCCCCCACTGTTCTATTCAAATGATATGTGATGGAAATTATTTCATTTAACTTTTATATTGTAAAGCTGGTGGCTACCCAGTTTGTGCAGTGGCATGTTTTCTTTAGTTTTTTCAACAAGAAGGCGGTCAAAGGAAATCCCTGGTTGCTAGCCAGATTAAGAAGTGCCTCAGAGGCCTCACAACTTGAACAAACATTTTGAGGCACATTTTGATCAATGCTTTTTCTGGCCTTGAAATGTCAAAAACATGTTTAACTAAAGAATTGTCTTGGTGTGGTCTCATGGTGAGAGTGTTCACAGACAACCAAGAAAGTGTCAAGTATTACACATGCATTAGTTTAGATGGCAGTATGGACAGTACATATGGCCTTGAACCGAATGTGCTGCAGGCCCAGCAGCTAATGGAGTAAATGGCCAACATGTTCAAAGCTACAGAAAGCCCTCACTCTTCAGATTTTGTAATATGATGAAAGCTGCTCAGTCCCTGGCATAATTTTAATTGCGCTGGAGTAATCGCAGCAATTGTGGTAATTCTGTGTTATTCTTTAACGCAGAATTACCAATATTAATGTGATTACTCCTACTCGCGTAATTAAGAGTAAATTAGTAGAAGACAATCCTACCACCAGAGCATATATAGGGACTATGAGATACTGCGAAGAGCTACTTGTGCTTGCTATTCAAGTTCTGCTGCATTTAGCACTATTTCTTAGCACTAAATGCATCCTCACATCCAATTTTGATGCAAGGGTGCATTTTGTGGTAAGAAAATAGCGCTAAATGTCAGCCAGGGCTAAGTTCGGGGGAGATTCTATCAAAGTGTACATTTAGAGTTGTTTCTTAGTGCCAAAAACATTTTTGCGCCCATTTTGGATTCAAGGGGGCATTTTGCATTACGAAAACAGCGCTAAATTCCACAAGTAAGTTGGGGGAATATCCTACCCCAAGTGCTCATTTAGCAAGTATGAAGGCCGCTTGCGCTATCTATACATGTTCTGTTGCATTTAGCAATATTTCTTAGAGCCAAATGCATTCTCGCACCTAGATTGAATGTGAGGGAGCATTTTTTAATTAAGAAATAGTGCTAAACGCAGAATTACTCTTCTCAAGTAATTATGCACAATCTCACCTAATTTTTAGGTAATTCTGAGTGATTAATCTACACTGTTACGCCCATCCCCGACTCAAAGTTCATGATAAATATAATTTCTGTAGTACTTCCAATAAGCAATACAGGCTTTAAAGGTGGATCCATGATAAGGAAAAACCTAATAATAGAATCCAAATCAAAATTCAGAGTTGGAAAAATCCGCTGTTGTTGAATACAGTTGTTTGTAGGGCAATTAGAGACGAGACAGACCTGAGTCTACAAAAACTCCAGAAGTCCTAACTGCCAGTCGGATGTAGACAGGTTTAAAAAAATGTGGGCCAGAGTTTGGCTTTATGTGAAAAGAAACTGATCAAGTATAAAGGATTTCAGCTGTGGAGAGGTTTACCTTTATAACGTTAGTATGCATGAACTAAGGTACTGTAGTTAGAACAAAGGAGAGATTTGCCCGATTTACTTCAGTGCCAAGCATGTCACCTTATATCTATGCAAAGATGTGTTTTAGAACAGAAAGTGGTTTATTGGAGCAGCTGTGGATGTTTATAGGAATTCTGGAGATAGTCCGGTTCTAGAATCCTTAGGCAAGATGTGCCTGTTGTCACATGGCAGTTGTTGAAAGTGCTTTGCAATGTGTGGCTTGGGGTGTTTGCACAGAATATCAAAGAAAGAATATTGTGTGGACAAAATATTGTGTCAAGAAAATCAAGGATAAACATATGTGAAGGTAAGTTTCTATGGATAAGCAAACTTTAACTATACTTAACTCCAAATACATATACATTGACAATATAAATATCTTCAAGGCACGCAGATGTGGAGTTAAGAATAGTAAATCTATACTTACCATATTGCACTTACCTTCTCGATATTCTGGTTGTCGATATTTTTGACACAATATTCTGTCCACACGATATTTGTTTCCTAGATATTCTATCAGACAACCGTGGCTAGGCATGCCAGGACGTGGCCCATTCTGGAGTTTAAAGGAATGCATGTTAGGCATTGGGCTGTTGCTTGGGATGCTCAGCTGTTTAACGACTGAGTGTGGAAGTCAGTTTTGGGGTGTTTCCTGCCCTGTAGGAGGTAGTGGCATAAAGTGGTGTTGAGTGAAGTGGAGTAGAGTGGAGGGGCAAAAAGTGGAGTTGAGTGGAGTAGAGTAGAGTGGAGTAGAGTGGCGTGGAGTGGTGTAGAGTGAACTGGTGAAAAGTGAAGTGGCGTAGAGTGTCGAAGACTGGCGGGGAATACAGTGGCATGGAATGGAGTAGGGTGTCGTGGTGTGAAGTGGCGTAGAGTGGCATAAAGTGGAGTAGAGTGGAGTGGAGTGGTGCAGAGGGGAGTAGTGTCATGGAGTAGAGTAGAGTAGTGTAGAGTGGAGTGGAGTGGCATATAGAGTGGAGTAGAGTGTCGTAGAGCAGAGTAGCATATAGTGTTGCAGATTGGGGTGAGGTAGAGTGGAGTTGCGTAGAGTAGAGTGAAGTAGAGTGTGGCTGAGTGATGTACAGTGGAGTGTAGTAGAGTGGGGTTGAGTGACATACCGTAGAATGGAATGGAGTAGAATATCATACATTGGAGTGTTATAGAGTGTAGAGTGCTGTGGAGTGATGTAGAGCGGAGTGGCATACAGTGGAGTGGCATAGAGTGGAGTTGGGTGTCATAGAGTTGATTGAGGTAGAGCTTTTTGAGTGGCGTTGAGTGGAATGGTGTTGAGTGGAGTAGTTTCATGGAGTAGTGTAGGGTGGAGTGGCATTGAGTGGAGTAAAGTAGCATAGAGTGGAGTAGAATGTAGTAGAGTGGAGTGGCGTAGAGTGGAGTTTAGTGTCACAGAGTGGGGTGCCATAGAGTTGAGTGGCATAAAGTGGCGTAGCATAAAGTGGAGGTTCATAGATTAGAATGGCGCCGATTGGAGTGATGTTGAATGGAGTGTTGTTACTTGGAGTGGCGTAAACTGGAGTAAAATGGTGTGGAGAGGCATGGAGTGGTGTAGAGTAGAGTAAAGTGTCATAGAGTGGAGTGTCATAGTGTGTCATGGAGCGGAGTAGAGTGGAGAGTTGTGGAGTGTCAGAGTGTTGCAAAGTGGAGAGAGTGTTGTGGAGTAGAGTGCCATAGAGTGGAGTAGAATCATCAAGTGGTGTAGAGTGAAGTGGTGTAGAATGTCATAGAGTGGAGGGGCATAGAGTGCCGTGGAGTGGAGCATCATAGACTGGAGTGGCATGGAATGGAGTGTCCTAGAGTAGAGTGTTGTAGAGTGGTGTAGATCAAAGGGGTATAGAGTAGAGTGGCATGTAGTAGAGTAAAATGTGTAGAATGGAGTGGCATACAATGGAGAAGAGTTTTGTAGAGTGGAGTGGTATGAAGTGCGCAGAGTAGACTATGCATGGTGTGGTAGTGCACTGCCATTACATCGAACACCTTTTCAATTGAAAATACCATTACATTTGTACAGACATACAATTTTACTGATAAACTATACAGCGCACCAACGATAATGTGTAGACATCAGCACCACCTACTGATTTGATTTGTTTTGCTCCTATTAAAAAACATTTTCTACCACACTTCCGAATTATAAAAACCTGTGCTTTTTGGTGTTTTCCTAATTCCGATATATTCTGAAATATTTGTACACTTCATTTACAGACATTTATATTTTGTTGGATGCTAGCAGAATGATAACATCCTACAGTCTCTTTACAATCCAATAGAGCAAGATTGTCACATAAATCCTCTCACTTTGCAGTGGAGAAAGAAAAGTAGACACCACTCCCTGGGGGACAGAGCCTATGATTTGACCTCTGTCTATGAATGCACATCAAATGTGACAAGATAAAAACAAAATGGAAAGGCATGTTTATAACTTATTGACTTCTGAACTCCAGCATGGTTATTTTGGCGGTGTTTCAGCACCCATGACACATCTGCTTCCAGTGCATATGGCATAGGCATAAAATTACGGAAGATGATTGTTTAAGTTATGCTTTTAGTAAACAGCACTGGCCAAAATAAACAAGCTTGTAGACACACCATTGTTCCTCGCAGCCATCTGGTAGTTGTAGCCATAGGTATAATCAGTCAAGCAGAAATATAGGAGGCAGGAAACCTTTTAAATGGAATACTGCAGTATACCGCTGAAACTAGCATCTAGGAGATAACACACATCTGCTCTCCTGGACTGCCTCACAAAAAAAGAAAAAAGAATTCTCAGAAAGTCAGCACTTGTTGAACAATACAAGGAGCCAATCTGAGAGGTGGTAAACAGGCTTTGCGCCACAGGAGGGACAAAGACGTGCTGGATAGCCTGAAACAAATAAAGGCAGCACCTAGAAAGCAAGCAAATGTGAGTTACAAACCATAAAGCTAATGGTAAGCAATGGGTGAAATGTATTCCTAAGGAAACTTTCAGAATGTCCCCAATAGTCTTTTCCCAACCATACAGCTGCGCTGTCTGGTAGGTTTTGACCTAAAAATAGGAAAGAAATAACAAAATTAAAAAGAGAGACAATGATAAGATGGAATAACGTGTGGAGAGATAGATGTGAAATGTAGAAAGTAGATAGACACAGGCATAGAGAGGAGATTGGGGATGAACAAGAAAGGTTGCAGAGAGATGTGGGAATTAATAGACAGGACCAAGAGTCTAGACATACAGGGGAGAATGAAGAATGGTGAAAGACTAAAGTAGCTACATACACATGGATGCAGAGTTACAGGGAAGCATGGGTAAGGCCAAAAGAGTGAAGAGAATGAAGAGTAGAAATGGGAATAAATAGGGTGATGCAGGGCAAAAGAGAGTGGTGAAGGGCTAGATACTGTACAGAACATAAACATCAGTTGGGAATGGAGTACTTCCTTAGACTGCTCCAGGAAAAAGAAAAAAGAGTTCCTAGAAAAAGAGTCTAGGTGGGGTGACGAGTGAGCATGGGAGAGAGAGTAAGGCAGAAAGTAGCTAGATACAGAGGAAGTGAAAGGAGGGTAAAGTGGAGATACACAATGAAGGTTGTCACAATATAGAAAGAATAAGCACAGTAAGCAGTTCTGGAAAATAGGGGGATTGTGTTGGATCTCGGTTCCAGACGCAATTTTGGGCAGGATCTGGGATCCGGCGGACCCAGGACTACATGCTGAATTTATCTTGGTGTCAGTTTCCGACACAAGACAAATTCAGCAGCGCCCCAACATTGCCTGCATTATGTTCAGAGCAGCAATGTGCAAGCAGCCAGCAAGGGGGCTTTCTCATTTTAATTTGCTGCTGGGCACAAATAAAAGCTTGAATTAAGGGCCATCAGCCCTTCTTTTGTTTAACCCCATTGATGCTGCCGTCGGCCGCTGAACGTTCGGAGCACTACCTGGCTGGTGCTGCGAACGTTCAACGGCCGGCGTGGCCCCGCCCACTCTGTAGAACGCCCTCACCGCGCCGAAATAACGGCCGCAGTAAACAGGTCAAGTATCATCCTGGCTGAGACTTATCTCGCACCTAACACCTAGACGCCAATGTAGTGGAAGGAAACAAAAGCCCACAGCACAGCTTTTCACTTCACAACTACTTGAGAGAACTATTGGGGGCAGCTTTTTAACTTTGTTAAAATCTCTATGGAAGAGAATGGAAGAATGGAGCTGTATCTGCCTGTATGAGTAATTACACAAATATTGATTTAAATGGCAACTACTAATTTATGTTTTATTTAGTTCTTTTTTAGAGTTTTTCATCCCAGTGTATGTAGGGTGTCAGAGCGCTTTATATCATATGTAGAGACACAATAAATCATACAAGTGTGTAAATCAGTGTACAGGAAATGTTACTTAAAACAATGAGGGTTATTGGGTATAGAAACTGCATATTGTACATACTTGTAAACATTATGTGTTAAGAGTGAACAGTTCTGACATACACAGACAGGATATTAAAGGTAGCACCGTGATTGGAGTTGTCTGTACTAACAAGACATTATTAATTTGCAGAAGAGCCTTTATGTGCAATCTTATAATAACACCAGACTGAGAAAAAACAATAATTCAATTCAATTCCTTATTAAGGTTTGGAACTCAAAATGAGGTCCACTTAAACGTTCCAAGAATAATCACAAGATAAAACAGAATTTAACATTATACATATAAAACCTTTACCATAAAATATTATCCATGAAAGTAACAAAACACAAATCACTGATTTTTTAAGAAAGAAAAAAAAAAGTGCAGCAGGTTTTCATGAAAATTCAGATTTGTACAGAAAAAATCTCAACCATGAGAACAGCACAGGATAACATACACAATTATAACGGGGACATCATTCAACCTAGCAGCAACAGTTGAGTGTTTTATAAAGATACTAAAGGGACCAATATTACAAAAGATGAAAACAACAATCGTAATGAAGTTGTATTTTGAAATACAGTTAAAAAATCCTTTAACCGCAACAGGTAAAAAGAAGTAATTATGTACACCATTTCATAATGATAGAAGGAGAAAATGGGTGACATTAAATCAAATTAGTCAAACCCGCAAATAAAAGAATCATCATTCAATATAGCAGGAACAGTTAACACCTTGTCTGCGGCAGGAATTCCAGCCCGGTGCTGGACATTCCAATTGCGGGCGTGGTTGTGACGGAACACAGCCGTCATGCGCACAGGCCACCAGTGGCTCATGACGGCTGGGTTCCGTCATGAGCATCGAAGGGGTTGCAAAATCCTATAAATAAAATAGGAATACTAGAATTACAAAAAAAAAGATGAAGACCGAAAATGCAATAAAAAATGGATATGAATATAATTCCTTTACTACAGTAAATAAATAGAATTAGTTATGTATACAATTTTATAAAAATATAAGAGTAATGTGAATCAATTAATCTAGGCCGCAAGTAGGAATGAGGAATGTGGCTGAAAGATAAAGCCTAGACACCCTATCTAGGGAAAAGATGTTAAATAAAGATTAAGAATGGAATATGAAAAATGGATGTCCTGCCTCCTGCCATAGAAACCTCCTCTGTAAAGTGGGGAATTAGTATAAATGATTTAAATTCTATTATGAGGATCTGAACTTTAAAACAAATTTAAAAACACCTTAAAAAACTTGAATATTTTAAGACAAACTAATTCATTCTTTGGGAAAAGGAGTAACTCACGAGCTGTTACTACAGATTTAATGTTATTCTGTAAAAACAATGGGCGTAACAGACGTAGGCGATATGGCAGTGAGGCTGGGCATACAAACAGAATATGATCAATGTTCTGAATCCCAAGATTACACAGATTACACTATCTCCCTGTGTTTGAGTGAGGGGACCAACTTGCTGTTAAGTCATATAAGGGTAGAAGGTTCATATGGAATAAGATCAACAGGCAGCGAACCCTTTGAACTAGATTCCAGGACAGATATTTCTGGTCAACTCTCAGGGTACAGGAATTAACTATTGTCTTCAATCTTTCCTTCAGACGGCAATACTTGTGATTTCTTTGAAAACTAATAGTGGCACTAGTGCTTTTTATGAAAGCTTTGAGTTCCAAAGGTGAAAGAGAGGGCACTATTTCCTCTTGTGTGCAAAAACTATTTAATGCTGAAGTGAAGTCTTGTGCAAACGAATAATTGTCTGCCTTTGCACCAAAGATCTCTCGACTCAGGAAACCCCTAATTGGATTCGAGTTGCTGTTCTTTTGCAAATTATCCAACTGAATCACTTTAGCTAAGAGGTGTACAAAAAAACTTATCAAACCAAATTCCAGACGCATAGCTGGAGTCAGGACCAGAGTGTTAAAGTTGTTTAGTTTACGTAAAACCTGGCCCTCTATTTTATCAAGGAGGCAACATTCTTCTATTTGAATGGATTCAATAGCATAAAGAAGTGCTGGCGTGACCTTTGCTTTAAAGACAGACAACATGTGTAAAAAGTGCCTACGGGCCATTTCATTATAGAATCTACGTATGCCACTAGCATTGCTTTACAAGACCTATGATCAATGTGAGGTTTGTTGTTAGTATTGCCAGTTATCATTTTGCCCAAGTAAAGATAAAACTCTACAGTCTCAAGTTTCTCCGAGCCTATACATCCAAAAGAAATGTGCACGTTTTCCTGTTCTTTCTGGGTTTTTTTTAAATCTCATATTTGCTTTTAGAAGTGTTTATCTTTAGGTATTGTGGCCCAAAACAATAAGGATCTAAACCCATGACTTACAGTTTCCAAGCAGCTCCTTGGTGCTGGTAAATGGATCACTGTGCAATATTAGAAGGATTTCAATGTATGAACTGGAAGTATCAAAATGATCTCAAAAGCTGTAGCCCACTTACCTATTTACATATCATAAAATACAAATTTCTGCATGTTACATGATGTGCTTCACAACAAGCATGTTAACTCTCTATGGGGCATATTATCAAGGGGGTTTATCTCCGCTTTTTTGGCTTTAAAAGCCAAGAAAGCGGAGATAAAATTATCTCCCTATTACCTAGCTGTCGCTAACACCAGTTAGCCACAGCTAGTAGGAGAAAGCGACCATCTTGGGCCCCGCTTTGCATGTCAGTGAAATTTATCACTAATGACATGCAAAGTGGGCGTGCCAAAATGTTAGCGACTGTTTCCAGTCGATAACATCGCTATCTCCTATTACCAACTTTTGGAGATATTCGTGCTAAGCGCGAATATCTCCAAAAGCTAACACCTGCCCCTGAGCAGTTCTTAGCCATGTTATCCAATGGTAGGTGGATAACATGGCTAAGAGCATTAGCTCGGTAATGCATGAATATTGCTGACTTTTCTGCGATATTCATGCATTTCGGCCGATTTTTATCGCTTAGGAGATAAACCTTGATAATAGCAAGGTTCCTAAGCGATAAAAATTGCCGCAGCTCGGCGATAAAAATATTGCCGCTAAGCCAACATAGCGATAATTATCGCTAGTTGTTAGTAATATGCCCCTATGTTCCTTAAAGAGTCAAAACTGTAATTGTACAAAACACCGAACTCTCTAAGAACTGCAATAAGCACCAGTGTTATAAGCCTCTCAAAATTGTTGGACACTCAACAATCTCTGCAGCAGGTGTCTTAGCCCTGTAAGATATTTGTAACTATTTAAGTAGGCTAGAACAGGTTTGTTGTACATTTGTCCTTGTTTCCACTTTCTTTGCAGCAGATTAAATATATATATATATATGTATGTTGACTATCAGACTCTGCTTTTCAAGCTCCGCCCCTTGTGACTCCAACGCTCTTTCATCTGCCACACATTTATCCCCAATGTATAAGTTCCCAGAGTAAATGTTTTCTAATTCCAGCACTGATAGTAGGGGAAAATGAAAAGATACAAGGACATTGTGCAAGTGACAAGAGAGATGCAGAAGGAAAGAGAGAGGGGGACAGGTGAGAACGTATCCATCAGTGAAGAATGGAAAGGAGGTGGCGTAGAGATGCAAGGTTAGTGGTGGAGGTGAAAGATTGAACAATACAGAGGACAGGAGGGGAGGGATGAGCTGGAGATAGCCACTGAATGATTCCAGGTTGCAAGGGAATGAAGTGGTACATCAGAGGAATAGGATAACTGTCAGTAACGTGGCTTTGAGATCTATGATGCTTGGACATATAAGCCCATATCTGTCTAAGTAGGTTCAACTCAAAGTCTGCTGCACGTTAGGGGATTGGAGGGTTTACCCACTAATGCTTGAAATGGAAAGAATAAAAGTGTAGGCGCTCACTAGCACAGAGTACCTGTTTGCAACTGAATAGGGGGCAGCACCCTTCTGTTAAAATGATTAGACCGCTGCTGAGAAATGCAGGTAATCTCTCTTTAAAATTAAAGCAGTGGGGGGAATAGCCAAGATGGCGGGCAGCTAGGGTGTGCTTTTCTGGCTCTCTGTCCTTGCCACATATTAAGCAGCAAAGAGTGCCCAGAGTAACTGCCATGACATTCTGTCCATGCGGCTCGGACAGAGCAGCGGTATCAATGCGGCACTGCTAAGACATTGTGGGTACCCCCTCGGAAGCGGGTGTTGCCCATATGCAGTTGGGGCCTAGAGAGAAATCAGCACTGGCGACTATCAAGATGGCAGACGGAAAACTCTGATGGCCAGGGCGGGCGCTTTCCTGTTGCTGACCTGTGGATCAAGTGTCCAGCAGTGGGTCATCAGAGTGGCCTCCGCAATCTGCTGTGGCCAACGGTGCTTTGCCCATCAAGGATCCCCGCGAGGTCCCTGACGCGGGGGGATGCCGTCCTAGAGATTTCCCGAGAGGGTGAAGGCATTGGAGTGTCATAGCGCTCCTGCAGAGGAGCGTCTGTCGGGGTAAATTTGACTCCTGTTGTCCCGCCACGTGGGAGCTGCCCCCTGCAAGAGGATCTTTACTTTGCCCAATAGGGCTTACCGCATGGATCCAAACACAGGGTAAGGCCATCCCAGTGACTTCCCCGGGCAGGAGCAGGCCATAGGAGCACCTCAAAGCTCTGGGATGGGTGCTACTGCTGGGGACAATTAGCCTCCTTTTTGGGGGTCTCATTGGCATTGTTGAGGTTCAATGACTGACAGCAATGTAGCAGAGGGAGAGGCCAATAGAACAGGGAGAGGCCAATAGAACACTTACATCCGTTGATGCAAGCCCCTGCACCCCTGTGCCACCTGTGCCACGTAACTGACCCCTAGTCCTGGACTCACCTGGCTGGTGCTGCAGAGGGGCTATAGAAGGAAGGCAGGCCCGGGTCTTTTGGGAATGTTGGAAGAGGATTGTTTGGGGGCTCCGCGGCAAGCTGCTCAGTGGTACCAGCCCAGTGCTCGGATCTGGTGATAGTGGACACTAGCCAGGTGCCCAGGGGTGAGTGCTGTTCACCACACGGTTCCCCCCTTCCCTTGTGGAGCTGGAGATCATCAGTTGAGCCTCGGAGTGACCGGTAGAGGACCGATAGGTTTGGGGCCATTGGAGTGAACCTTTTAGAGCAAAAAGCCAACCACCTACATCTACGTCTGTGGCCAGTGGCTCCCCCCGTCTGCAATGACTGCTGGAACTGGTGGACTTGCCAGTGGGGGCCGGGTCTCAAGTCTCCTACCCCAAGGCACATCTAGTGAGATCTTGCCCTGAGGCGGTGCTACCTCCCCCCTCTCTCTGGATCAGGACTCCATCGCCTCAAGGGTTCCTGTGCCTCAGAACGCACTGAGCACGTTGACATGTCTTCAGCTAGGGCAAAGAAGGACCGCTTCTCTGTGATACGCCGCTAAAGCCCAATGGGGGGGCCATCAGGGGAGAAAGCAGCGGTGTCTGGCTCGGAGCCCCCTCCTGAGACTGACAAGGAAGATGGCCCGGTGACCCGTTCCTTTCTTGATGCCTTATTTGCATCCCTGCGTGATGGCCTGCAGATGAGCAAAAAGAACCTCTCCTCAGATCTACGGGTAGTACTCCAGGAACTAGAGGAGGTGGGAGACAGGGTATCTGCTCTCTGGCCGGGTTGAAGAGGTCGAGTGGCTGCAACAAGAGGTTCAAGAACAACAAATCAGCCTCAAGGCCCACGCTGGGGACTTAGAAAATTGCTCAAGGCGTAAAAATATTCTCATCACCGGAGTCCCAATGAACGCAGAGGCGACTAACCTGGTAGAATATGTAGGGGCCCTCTATCACCATGTCCTGGGGGCCTCGGATGATCCGGAGATAAAGTTGGATCAGTGCATCAGATGGGGCTGCAGAACCCGGAAAGGGAGCCTCCTGTGAACATTTTTGTATGCGTCCATGATTTTCAGCTGAAAGAGAGTATTCTGAGCAAGGCTGGTGATGTACACCAACTTCAATTCTGAGGCCACACACCGTCATTATATCAAGACCTGGTGATCACACCTCAGTGTCAATTTCACCCGATCACAGCCAATCTTTAGAATGCTGGCATCACATACACCTGGAGACATCAGTTTCAGACCATCTAGCAGTTTGAAGGCAAACTCCACCCACTACACTCCTTGATGGAGGCCTGCAGCGTACTGGGCATCGAGGACCACCTCCCCAAGGGACGACAAACCAGCCCGCAGGGCCAGACGGCTTGGAAGTGTTCATGGTGGTAGCATTGCAAGAATTACCCGATAGACTGAGCCATGATCCAGAGACTATGTTGATGGGAAGGAAATCTGTGTTGGACGCGTAGACAGGAGACACTGACGGGGTTGACACCTCTTGAATGCAGGGACTGCCCGATGCCATGCATCTTCTTCTGGCAGGTGGGATTCCGTGAGGCGGGGATGGACCTGGAGTTCCTAGAGCCCCATACAAGTATTTGGACTCAGCTTGGATGAGATGTTTCTTCTCCCCGGTGCTCTCTCCTGGTTTTGGGTTCAACCACCTAGGACACGCTTCATTGCTTGAGTCCAGGGTTATTGGACTACTACATTTTTTGGTTGTTTGTTTCCTTACTTGCTTTTTTGGGGTTGTTTTGTGGGTATTTGTTCTCCTACTCCTAGATAGACTTAACCCTGGCTATTTAGACAGCATGGTGATGGTTAGCTGTGGGGCAAGATGTCCCATTGCTTTAGTTCCCGATGTCTCTTTCCGGGACTTTCTCAGCATATTACTTTCATGCTTAATTTTTTGGGGATCTTAAGGTTACAGGTCTCAGCATTATTTGGCTGTACATAAGACTTACGCCCGCATTGATCAATTTCTGGTGACTGCTGCCCTGCTAGATCTTGCGTTCAAATAGTCTGTTGTGCTGCGTTCACTCTCCGATCATGCCCCCTTGTTTCTATCTCTTAAGTTGCCCTTGATTCAACCCAGGAGTTCCGCTTGGCGTCTTCGGGATAACCTATTACAATCCTAAACTACTGTAGACTCTCTGCGGAAAATAATCGTCGACTATCTCTTAACCAACGACACTGGGGAGACCTCCCTGGCCTCTACCTGGGAAGCACTGAAACTAGTAGTGAGGAAGGAACTCATAGCCATCTCTGCCGCAGAAAATCTTCACAGCCGAGACAAATGACAGAGCCTGGAATGGACTGTTTTGGAATTAGAAGTTATACACAAACTAACAGTGGGTGGTGGACAAGATTCCCTATCTGGGCCTCTCGCTTGCTCGGTCTATCCCCAAAACAGTGCCTTCTTATTATGCCGCTCTGATTTCCCAAACGCGTTGGGACCTTGCGACCTGGACCCGTCTTTGAATCTCCTGAATAGGCAGGATAGCAGCGGTCAAGATGACCATTCTCCCACACATTCTGTACTTGTTTCAGACACTGCTGCTGTCCCCACCCCCAAACACGATCTGGTACCTTCAGCTGGAAATTTAAAAATTCCTGTGGGACGATAAAAAACCCACTACCACAAACATCTGCTGGCGGTGCCACAACTGCTTTGCAACTACCAGGCGGCCTAAATTAGATTTCTTGCGGAATTTCTGAGAAGCACTGGTACTTTATGGATCAATTGGTTACTGTCTCCAACATCTGGAAGGAGGTCTGGCTCCACCTAAACATAGGGCCTGGGGGATGTACTCTTTCCCAGTGGCAAGTGATATGCTTAAAGTATGGGACTCTGTAGCGGTTAAGGTGGGTTTGATGACATTTCTTTCCCCTATGACCCCTATGTTGGCTAACCCTGACTTCCCCCCTGGGATGCAACCAGAACTCTTTTGACGTTGGCGGGACAGATGCTGTAAATGAGTGGTTTGCCTCGTTGATACTCAGGTAAACTAAAAACTGACTATTCATTAGCAGACTCTAATCGTATATAATATTTACAACTTCGACATTTGGTTTTTGAGATCCGGGAATAGACAAGGGGGACAGGGGGGGGGGGGGGGGGGATAGCCTATGACTCCCTTGAGAAATGGCTTGTTCTCAAATCTGATGACAACCGCCTCATCGCTGAACTTTATGCTTTGCTGGAAAGGAACCCATCACTGACTAAATCTAAAGGACAGTTGCGTTGGGAGGTTGAACTGGGCAGATCTCTCTCCGCTAAATAATAAGGGGACATCTTCTATAGGACACACTACACAGCGCACAACATGGCTAGTATGGAGATTTCATACAAGACTGTCCCATGCTGGTATCTCACCCCTGAGACACTTCAGAAATGGCAATCCGGGGGCACAAAGGAGTGTTGGCGTGGATGTGGGGACACAGGAACAATGCTTCACCTTTCATTGTACTGCCCAAATCTTTCCCGGTACTGAGACCAGGTTTTTTTTAAATATATTTTTATTGATTTTAATACAGAAAACAGAAAGGCAGTAGGCATGTGTAAATTTCAAGGTTACAATCTTAAAAGAATATTTGCAAATATGATTTGTTTCTTTCATCGCTCCATCCCTTATTATCTTTATATCGACCACATACAACTCTCCCTCCCTTAACTCATCAACCCTCCTCAGACTCATCTTCTGAGCTTTCATCATCCGATTCAGGAATGGGGTAACATATGTACCCTCTGTAAGTATTCCAGTTAGTCCATATTTTAGACCATTTGCGAGGGAATTTCCTAGAAATATACACAGCTCTCTCCATAACCATTGTAGTGTCCATGTCTCTGCACCAAGGCCCCAAAGAAGGCACTTCAGCTGCTCCCCACTTTTGTGCCACATTCTTCTTGGCCACCATGAGGCCTAACGTCGCCCAGATTTGCCCATGCCGAGATAAGTCATGTGGCTCCCAGATATTGAGGAGGCATCTTCTCGGCTCAGGCAATAGGGAAACATGCAATGTTTGCGATAATGTACGTAATATCTGGCACCAATAATCCGTTAGTAGAGGACAGTCCCAGATTGTGTGGAAAAAGGAGCCCTCGTTCACACAACCTCTCAAGCAATATGGGTGTTGAGTCTTACCAATTCTGTGAAGTGTAGTTCTTGTGAGATATACTCTATGTAAGATTTTAAATTGCACCAGTCTGAGTCTGGACGATATTCCCACCTCCTTAGGGGAAGCGAGCACCATCTGCCAATCTGCCTCCTCTATGACATCAATGTCCGCTGTCCACCTCTCTTTCAGTGTTGCCGTGGGATCTGACATATTGTTTATGAGTTTGCGGTATGTGAAGGAGATGGCGCTCTTAGGCATAAAGTCTGTGAGGAGCCTATCTTCCAGCGGGGAGGCCTCCGGTATATTCTCGGTCTGGGGTAGAGCTGATTGGAGTGCGTGTCTGATTTGTATGTAACTGAATAATTCAGTTGGTGCAAGCTCGTATTGTTGTCGAAGCTGGTCAAACGAGATAACCGCCCCCTTATCCCATAGCTCACCTACTGTGGAGAGACCGATGCTATCCCAGTGCTCAAAACCCTTGCTGTTTCTGATGGTCCCTAGTTGTTTCGCGTCCCACAGGGGCGTGAGTTTGGTTATAACCTCCTTCCATCCAAATTGTGTCCGAGCTGTATACCATAGCATAACCGTGTGTTTCATCGGGCCCACTAGCTTCTGCGCTCTCCTTCTATTATATAGGGCAGCTAGCATATTGTCTGTTCCCAGCTGTGCCCAATCAGCCATGTAGGCTGGGTCCGTCCGAGGGGCATGTAGCCATTGATTGATTACTTTGAGGTGTGCTGCCCAGTAGTAAAGGCGTATGTTAGGGAGTGCTATGCCGCCATCATACCAACTGCGATGTAGTTTGACTTGGGCAATGCGTGCTGGTTTGTTGCCCCATAGGAGAGTGGACACTTGTGATGCTATTTGTCGAAAATATTTTATGGGTACCTGATGTGGTGTATTCTCCAGTGCATATAGAAATCGGGGTAGGGCCATCATCTTAAATAGTGCGGCCTTACCCAATATTGTTAGGGGCAGCGACTCCCAGTGTTTCTCGTCTCTGCGTAGTCTTTCCAGCGGGGGAGCCAAATTCTTAGCGAAGAAGGTTACTGGGTCTCGTGTTATGTGTATACCTAGATATTTAACCGTGTCGTGGGAAATTGTCAGTGGGCAGTGAGGAGGGAGTCGTGGTGTCAGGCCCTTCAGTGGGTATAAGACTGACTTATCCCAATTTATGGTGTATCCCGAAACTCTCCCAAATGTGTCACATAATTTGAATAAAACCGCCAGAGTGTTCTCCGAGTCTGTCTGGTACACCAAAATGTCGTCTGCATAGAGGGAAATAGGTCTTCCCACCCCTCTGCCCAATTAATACCACGTAGAAGAGGTGTGTTATGAACTTGCGCCGCTAGGAGTTCCAAAACCATTGCAAAAAGGAGTGGCGACAGTGGGCATCCTTGTCTGGTTCCTCTAGTCAATGTTATTATGTCTGAAAGTCGCCCATTCACTGTCACACGTGCCACTGGATCTGCGTATAAGAGTCGGATCCATGCGCAAAATTTATGGCCGAAGCCCAATCGTGGAAGGACTGTAAATAGGTATGGCCATTCCACCATATCAAAGGGCATTTGTGCGTCTAGTGAAAGGACCGCCGCCGTCTCTGGCAGAGTCTGTTCCCGCGCCAGCACACTGTATAAACGCCTAAGATTGAGTGCAGTGTTCCTGTTTGGCATAAAGCCCGACTGATCCGGTGAATTAGGTTGGGGAGGTGTGCCTGCAATCTATTCGCGATTAATTTGGCCAGAATTTTGGACTCTGCATTGAGTAGCGATATTGGGCGATATGAGAGACATTCCGTCGGGGGCTTTCCAGGTTTCAGGATAGTCACAATGGTGGCCATTCTCTGGTCCATAGGCAGTGTTCCCTGTTCCAGACTGTTGTTATACATTGCGAGTAAGTGCGGGCTGAGTGTGTGCGTCAGTAGTTTATAAAGTTCCAGTGGGAATCCATTGGGTCCCAACTCTTTGCCTGATTGCAGGGAGGTAATTGCTTCTACGACTTCCTCAACAGTGAGGTCTGCCTCGAGCTCCTCTGAAGCCTCCGGGTCAAGGCCCGGCAGCTCTACCTCGCCCAAAAAGGATGCAGCCTCCTCCTCCGTGGCTATCGAGGAAGAGGCGTACACCACACTGAAATGATCAGCTAATGCCTTCACAATTTCTCCTGGTTCTGAAGTAAGATGGCCCTCAGCCGTGCGTATCTGTGCTATAGTACGGTTCCCCTGTTCCCTCCTGTCCAGCCATGCTAACAATCTCCCAGCCTTATCACCCACATCGTAAAGTCTGTGCTTGGTTGCTGTGATGGCAGCCACCGTTTCTTGTTGCAGATATTCCTTGTGTTGTTGTTGCTTCAGCAAAAGTGTGTGAGCTGAGTCTGGTGTTGGGTTGGCCGAGTGGGTAACGTCGGGTGTCTTCAGCTCTTGTTCGAGTGTCATGACTTCACGGTGTTTTGTGCGTTTGTGTTCTGGTATGGAGGAGATCGCTTGACCTCTGAGGACAGTCTTGTATGCCTCCCATAATATGGTTGGAGAGCTTACCGAGGTTTCGTTTTCGTTAAAGAAATGTTTTGTGGCGTTAAGGAGTTCTCTTCGAATGTGTGATATATGCAGATAGCCTGGGTGTATGGGATATATTCTCTTGTGAGAGGTATGGGAGGAGGAGAGCGTCAAAGTCACCGGGGAATGGTCTGAGATACCTCTCGGCCTAATAGTGATATTGTCAACACATGGAAGGGTGGAGTCAGGGGCTAGGAAATAATCTAGCCTGGATAGACTGTTGTGTACTGTTGAGTGGAAGGTGTATTGTTTGTCTAACAGATGTTTATGTCTCCATATATCCGTTAGTCCGAGTGCCTCTGCGAAGCTCCGTAAGCGGGAAACTCCAGGGGATGTCGCTCGTTCCGGGAGTCTGTCCATAGTAGCGTCCATTGTGGCGTTAAAATCCCCACCGATAAGGAGGTCCCCGCTGGGCAGAGACAGTAGGAAATCACTAAGGGCCGGAAGAGCCACCGTCTGTAAAGCCGGGGGAATATACACTGAAACCACGTTAACAAGTTTGCCCTCCCACTGGCCGTGTATCGCTGCAAATCTACCCTGATCGTCATGTTTTGTTTGTTTGACTATAAAGGGTGAGTTCTTTCTCTTTAATATTCCAGTTCCCCTCGACCCCGCTGAGAAATCTGCGTGGACTACCATATTGAATCCCCACCTATCCATTGCCCTGCATACCGCTCCCGTGAGGTGAGTCTCTTGTATGAGTACCAGTGTTGGGGCTTGCCGTTTCAGGGCTCGGAGCACTAACCCTCGTTTAATTTTATCTCCTAAGCCGTGGACATTCCATGTAATCACTGTAAGTGGGGCCACGGGGGCTATCTGGTTCTCCGCCCGCACACTAGCGCTGGTTGTGTCCGTCCCCATGTCCAAGTGGAGTGAGAAATGTATAGTGTAACCTTGTCATGCCCTGTAAGTAAACAATATGCAGTAGATGCCATGCCTTGAAGTCTTTTCCATTATGAATCACAACTGAAAAACCAAAACTTTGAATTCCCCCACCCCACAACACCACCCCCCTCCCTGCCTCCCTGCCCGATGGACCTTGAACTGCCCGCCACCCCAACTTAGCAGAGTGCTCACTCCCATCCCACAACAGAGTACTTGCGTGTAGGGGTTGCGAAGTCCGGAGCGAGTGTGACCCCTCTTTTCGGGCTGGACCCGTGTCTGCCCTTTGTCCAGAGCCGGCTTATAGAGATGTCAATGTGCATCTGAGGTGAACTGATTACAGTTCTTTCCAAAACGGTCCATTTCATTTCAAACCAGGGTTTTCTGCTTCCGTTCTTTGTGAGTCGTTTTCATCAGGCGTAAAAAGTTCTGGGCTACCCATCTCTGCTCCGTCGGTTCGTCGACGCTGGTCTCTACCTCCACGTCTGGATCCGTCTTTAGTCCTCCAACCTTCAAGCCAGTCATATGCCTCCTCAGGAGTCTCAAAAAACCAAGTCTTCCCTTCTGCCACCACTCTTAGTCTTGCCGGGAAGAACATGGAATAAGGTACTTCGCGGGCTCGTAAAGCTTTTTTGACCTCCAGAAAGCTGCGACGTCGTTTTGATACCGCTGCCGTGTAGTCAGGGAAGAAAGAGATTGAGGAGTTCTGCAGCCGGATTTGTGGGGAGACTCATGCAGTTTGGAGAATAACATCTCTGTCCCTAAAGTTGAATAAGCGCACGAGGACCGGTCTAGGGGGTGCCCCTGGCTTGGCTTTTCCGCCCGGGACTCGATGTGCTCGTTCCACCAAAAAGAACGTGGAGAGTCCCTTAGGTTGCAGCCTAGTTTTTATCAGATCCTCCACAAACAAGTCCATAGCCTGGGTGCCTTCATTTTCCGGAATACCTAAAATTCGAACATTATTCCTGCGAGAGCGTCCTTCCTGATCACCCAGCTTCTCTGCCAGAATTTTGTTTTCTGACTCGAGCCGCAAAACCGTTTTCATCAATCAATCAATCAATCAATCATAGCATTTGTGTAGCGCACTACTCACCCGGAGGGTCTCAAGGCGCTTGGGGAGGGGGGGGTCCGCTACTGCTCGAACAGCCAGGTCTTGAGCTGCTTCCTGAAGGCGAGGTGGTCTTGGGTCAGGCGGAGTTGGGTCGGGAGGGAGTTCCAAGTCTTGGCGGCCAGGTGGGAGAAGGATCTTCCTCCTGTTGTGGCTCTTCGGATGCGGGGGACGGCGGCGAGGGCGTGGCTGGTCGATCGAAGGTGGCGTGTGGGAGCGTAGAAGTTGAGGCGGCTGTTGAGGTAACTCGGGCCTTGGTTGTGCAGGGCTTTGTGTGCGTGGGTGAGGAGGCGGAAGGTGATTCTCTTGTTGACCGGGAGCCAGTGCAGGTCTCTCAGGTGTCTGGAGATGTGGCTTCGTCTGGGGATGTCGAGGATGAGTCTTGCTGAGGCGTTCTGGATTCGCTGGAGTCTCTTCTGGAGCTTGGCGGTGGTTCCGGCGTAGAGGGCGTTGCCGTAGTCCATATGGCTGGTGACGAGGGCCTGGGTGACCGTCTTCCTGGTCTCGGTGGGGATCCACCGGAAGATCTTACGTAGCATGCGCAGGATGTTGAAACAAGACGAGGAGACGGCGTTGACTTGTCTGGTCATGGAGAGGGAGGAGTCCAGAATGAAGCCCAGGTTGCGTGCGTGGTCTGTTGGTTTGGGTGCGGAGCCCAGGGCGGGTGGCCACCAGGAGTCGTCCCAGGCGGAGGGTGAGGAGCCCAGGATGAGAACTTCCGTCTTGTCTGAGTTCAGTTTCAGGCGGCTAGTCATCATCCATTCGGCTACGTGTTTCATCCCTTCGTGTAGGTCGGCTCTGGCGGTGGCGGGGTCGTTGGTCAGGGAGAGGATCAGCTGTGTGTCGTCGGCGTAGGAGATGATGTTGAGGTTGTGTTGGCGTGCGATGGCCGCAAGGGGGCTCATGTAGACATTGAAGAGGATGGGGCTGAGCGAGGAGCCTTGAGGAACGCCGCAGATGACTTCGGTGGCCTCTGACCTGAACGGGGGTAGGCGGACTCTCTGTGTTCTTCCAGCGAGGAAGGAGATGATCCATTCCAGTGCCTTCTCCTGGATTCCGACGTTCCTGAGGCGTTGCACTAGGGTGCGGTGGCAGACAGTGTCGAATGCCGCGGAGAGGTCTAGGAGGATGAGGGCCGCTGTTTCTCCGTTGTCAAGCAGGGCACGGATGTCATCGGTGGCAGCGATGAGGGCGGTCTCGGTGCTGTGGTTGGCCCTGAAGCCCGACTGTGAGGGGTCGAAGGATCCATTCGTTTCGAGGAAGGCGGCCAGCTGCTTGTTGACTGTCTTCTCAATGACTTTGGCTGGAAACGGGAGGAGCGAGATGGGGCGGTAGTTCTTGAGTTCGGTGGGGTCTGCTGTTGGTTTCTTTAGTAGAGCGCTGAGTTCAGCGTGCTTCCAGCTCTCAGGGAAGGTTGCGGTGTCGAAGGAGGCGTTGATGATGTCCCGTAGCTGGGGTGCGATGGCGGCGTCGGCTTTGTTGAAGACGTGTTGAGGGCAGGGGTCGGTTGGAGATCCGGAGTGGATTGAGTTCATTGTGCGGATGGTGTCTTCGGTGTTGATAGGGGTCCAGGCGCTGAGGGTGGTGGTGGGGGGCGTTGGTGCGGTCGTGGGGAGCGTTGGTTGTGTGCTGAAGCTGTTGTGTATGTCAGCGATCTTGTTGTGGAAGTAGGAGGAGAGGGAGTTGCAGAGGTCTTGTGATGGGGTGATGTCGTTGATTCCGGCGTTGGGGTTGGAGAGCTCTTTCACGATGTTGACGAGTTCCTTGCTGTTGTGTGCGTTGTTGTCCAGTCTTTCCTTAAATGCTGTTTTCTTGGTGGCGCGAATCAGTTGATGGTGTTTTCGAGTGGCGAGCTTGAGGGTGGTCATGTTGTCCGGTGTTGGGTCTCTTCTCCATGCTTTCTCAAGAGCTCGGCAGTTCTTCTTGGAGCTCTTGAGTTCGTCGGTGAACCAGGATGCTTTCTTGCTGCCGGGTCTGCTGGGCGGGGTCCTCAGTGGGGCGAGGTCGTCTGCGCAGTTGCTGATCCACTTCGTGAGGTTGTCGGCGGCCTGGCTGGGGTTCGCGGAGCTGGCGGGAGGGTGCTGGTTCAGGGCTGCGGTGAGCTGGTCGGCCGTGATCTTGTTCCAGCTTCTTCGTTCAACCTGTTGCTGGTGGATTGTGGTCCTTCTGAAGCTGAAGTGGACGCAGCTGTGGTCCGTCCAGTGGAGTCCGGTGGCGTGGCTGAAGGCGATGTCTTTGCTGGATGAGAAGACGGCATCGAGTGTGTGTCCGGCGAGGTGGGTGGGGGTGGTCACCAGCTGCTTGAGTCCGAGGTTGGCGAGGTTGTCAAGCAGGGTGGTGGTATTGCGGTCATTGTTGTTCTCCAGGTGGAAGTTGAGGTCCCCGAGGAGGATGTAGTCAGCGGAGGGGAGGGCGTGCGGGCTGATGAAGTCGGCGATGTCTTCACTGAATTGTGTGCGGGGTCCCGGGGGACGGTAGATCAGGGTGCCTCTGAGGGTGGTCTTGGGGTCGGTGTGGATCTGGAAGTGCAGGTGTTCGGCGGTTGTCAGGGTGTCGTCGGTGTTGGTCGTGATGCGGATGGTGTTCCTGTGGATGATGGCGATGCCTCCTCCCGTCTGGTTGACGCGGTCCCTCCGGGTGATCTTGTATCCATCCGGGATGGCGATGGCGATGTCGGGCGCTGAGGAGGCGTTCATCCAGGTTTCCGTGAGGAAGGCGACGTCCGGAGATGTGGTGTCGAGGAGGTTCCAGAGTTGAACGGCGTGTCTGTGGACGGAGCGGGTGTTGAGCAGGATGCACTTCAGGTGGTTGCTGCTGGTGTTCGGCTTGGTGGGTGCTGGTGTAGTGCAGGTCCTGATGCATGTGAACTTGCAGGCGTGGCAGCTGAAGGGTCCGTGGGGGCGTCTTGGAGTGGCTCAGTAGCATCCCGGGGCTCGGCCGGTGTTGAGTGCGTTGAGGGTGGCGGCGTCGTACGTCTGGCGGGAGGGGTGGCCTCTGCGGGGGCCAGGGGTCCTGGCACTGGGCGCGGTCCAGGCGCGGACGGGCGTAGACGGGCTTACCTTTGGCGCACCTTCGGCGCTCAGTCGGTGCTCCCGCTGCGCGCGTCCGCTGCGCGGTCGCTCTGGGGACGTCATAGGAAGGGAGCCGGTCGGGAGGGTCTGCGGGGAGGCGGGAGCGAGAGCCAATCGGCTGGCGGGGGCGGGGCCGCGGGCTAGGGCGGCGGGAAAAGCTGGAGCGGGCTTGGCGGCCCTCGGGTGGCTGGGGCTGCGGGAGGCTGGTGTGGGCTCGGCGGCCCTCGGGTGGCTGGGGCTGCGGGAGCAGGCAAAGGCACAGGAGCTTGGGGGTGACCAGGCCGGAAGGCGCAGTGGTCACTCCCTGGTTCTGGTCAGGCTCCCCTTAAGAAGGGAGCCGGTCGGGAGGGTCTGCGGGGAGGCGGGAGCGAGAGCCAATCGGCTGGCGGGGGGCGGGGCCGCGGGCTAGGGCGGTGGGAAAAGCTGGAGCGGGCTTGGCGGCCCTCGGGTGGCTGGGGCTGCGGGAGGCTGGTGTGGGCTCGGCGGCCCTCGGGTGGCTGGGGCTGCGGGAGCAGGCACGGGCACAGGAGCTTGGGGGTGACCAGGCCGGAAGGCGCAGTGGTGGCTGCTGTGTCGCTCACCAGTGACTTTGTGGTCTGCTCCACCTCTGTTACTCTGGTGGTGATTTTCTGGAAGTCTGCACGGAGTAACGACACGTCTGTTGAGATGGAGCCTACTGTAGTCTGTACGTTAGCCAATGCCGCCATTATGTACTCCAAAGTCACTTTTTTGGGAGCGCCCTCTCCTTGCGCCCCACTCGATGAGGTCCTTCCCTCTTGCAACGGGGGAAAGTCCTTATTATATGCATATTTATCCAGTTTGGCTTGTGTCGTAAGATTTCTGGGGCCTCTGCCCGACATGATGGTGTTCTTAGTCGGTTGCAGGGACTGTGGTGCTGAGTTTATGGTGGACTAGCTGATTCCGAAATCGCTTCAGTGTATTGTCCCCACTGCTTCCCACCGTCTTGCTTCAGGTTTCACAGTTCAATCACCACCCAGGGGGGGTGAGGGAACGCAGGGGAGTGTCCGTGCTGTCCTGCGTCACTAGTATGACTCCCAGTGAATATGGAGGCTTTATTCCCAGTGGATTAGTGTTTCACTACGGAGGCAGAGTGTCTTGCTGTCCCCTGCAGGGCTGTACATGGGGCGCAGCGAGCCACCCGTATCATGTGGGGGGGTCGTGTTGTAAATCACTGCGTTACTTTTCAACAAGTCTATCAAAGCCCCACCGGTAGTTTAATGTGCACGGGCTTAGTTGGTTTGGGTCGAGTGACCCTGCAGGGCCGAGACACCGCAGCTATCTTCCTGCTCGCTTGTGCATCTCTTTGTGAACTTTTCACGGCATACTCCGGCACTCCTGGTCCAGTCTCGGCCTTGTATGGCGCTGGGCCCCTCTGTCCCTCGCGCATGCACCGCGGTGTATCGCAGAGTTCATGGGGCGCCATGCGCCCGCTCACTTCGGCTCAGAAAAGGGCCTCTATTGCCCTATCGGTCGTGGGGTCCGCCTGGGCTGACTAAGCATCCGGGATCCCGGCCTCCTCTTTTTGATCGGGCCGTTGGTCCAAGGCCGCTGGATGTTCTGTGTGACGCTGCGCTCAGCCGCGTCAGGTCGTGGACCGGTCTCGGAGCTCAGCCCCCCGAGTGGTATGTAGGTCGTCGCTCTTTTGTTGCGCCCGGCTGCTCAGTCCCGCGTCTCCGGCCCTATGGTTGCGCTCCTACCTCGGCGCAGTCGCCACTTCTGAGGGGTGTTGGGAACAGTCCCGTAGTTCCTTGGATATGGACCCCCTGCCGGCCCACCAAGGCCACCACCGCAGCACTTTCCCTCGGTTCCCCCCGGCAGCTGAAGTACTCGAGGCCCCGGCTTCTGTTGTGGAGGTAGGCCGGTAATCTTCGGCACAATCTTTCCCTGGTTATCTGCGGCGGATCAGCACCGGGACCGTTAAGGAGCAGGATAATTGATCGGATTTAATGGGAAAGGCACCTCAGCTCCGGAGCTCCTTCAGCAAGCAGCCATCTTCACCGGTCGCTAGCCACCTGTCCTCCTGAGACCAGGTTTTGACAGATATTGAGTCCGTTTTTGATACTTCCATCATGAGGTTCCTGGCGTACACCTTCCTGAGTCTACCGAACCCTCTTACCTACCCGCTACGCTCTAATAAAGGGAGGAAAAATGCTCTAGCCCTGGGGGCATCTCACCAGGCCATACTCTTTCTGTGGGGTAGGGACAGGATCCCGGACCATATATCCTGGCTACTTAAGATGGAATTCCCACTGGGGATGGAGAAGCTGTCTTTGTCCACGGATATTGGGCGCTCTTCCTACCCTGAACCGTGGGCACCCTTTATCCGGATTCTCTCCTCTGAAATTAGGAAATTTGACATGCCCGACTTACCTGCGGCTTCTCAGACTGCTTCCTGACACGACCCCCATACAACACCTGAGGCTCTCACATTTTCCCACACACACAAGACCTTTCACATAGCCAACCTTTTTGACTACATAGCTATTGTACTTTAGGACATTTGGGGGTGTAGGTAGAGTGGTTTATGTTCGATTGCTTGTTCTTTGCTTTCTGTTTTCACAAAATCTGTCTGGGTCACGCTGCCGGCCCTGGGGTTGTAGGCGGATAGCTGTGTTCAATCTCTTATTTGCTTTTGACCGCGGCCGGTCCAATGGTTTGCATGTGACCTGCCGTGTACTCTTTTGATCTGGCTGCAATACACAGAATTGTTCCATTGCATTAAAGCAGTGCAGGTGTGAATTGAAACTCAACCAGAAGTCGGAATCGAAACCTCGCGTGCACCAGAGGGCAGGTGTTTAAGAATGGAAAGAACCTGAAAGTCTTCACTTTTTATGTAAAGTGAGATTCAACGCCGCCATTAACCATCACAGTCCAACCAAAGCCTGCTCCCAGGAGCCGGGAGCACAGGCAGGAGATCAGGTTACTGACAGCAAGTGACGTACACAGATCACCTCAGCGTGCCAGCCGTGGATTACGGGAAAGCGGCCGAGCTCTGTGTACAGTGACCTTCGGGTACAGCCCCAGCTCGCACTGGGGTTGGTGAAAGGGAAGGGAGGGAGCGGGAAGAGCTTCCGGAGAGGGGCAAAGGTCACTCTGGCTCTCAAAGTACAATTACTTTTAAGTACAGTCTGAATCGGGTTTTAATTTGGAAAGGGGGGTGTTGGTGACGCTGTGTACAGGCACAGGTACATACGGTGTGGCTTTTGTATCCACTGTGACACCAGTGCCACAATGTTCACTGTGACAACAGTGGCGTATGACGCCAGAGCTCGACGTCACCTGGCTCTTGATGTGGGTCCCATGACTTGGACGCGAATGCAGACATAACAACCTTATTAATAAATAGGGTGACCGGATCTTGAGAACCAAAAACCGGGACATTTTGCATAAATAAAAGGACTACAATTTGCCATCAGCGGTGCTGCGCAGAATGGCAGCTCTTATCAACATATGAACACAGAAGCACTAAGAAAATACATCAAATGGTAATTTCTAACGCCAGCATCATACCTGTTAATTAAACTGCTTGCCTATAACAGCTGTTCGCCAGCACAACTTTAGAACACCCAATAAGTGCCTCTTACTGGTTTCAGTCGACCACCTCTATAAACCGGGGAAAAAAGCCAAAATTGCTGAAACCTGCCGGGTCAGCTGGTGGAAACCCGGGACTTTCAGACTAAGGATTCCGCCGTGCATCCCCATTTTGCAGGGCACTCTGTGGTACTTCGAAGCACGTGTTGCTACAAACGGTTATGATTCTCCCGCCAAAACTTCACCCAGCCGCCTTCTATTTCATGGAATCATTTGTGGGAGCTCCCCTGGTTGGTTCACGGACAGGGAGTCTCACTGCCATGGTCGCTATACGGTGCTGATGGAGGTGCCATGGCAACAGCATGCTTCTTTCCTTCATCCTGACAGCGACAGGCCTGGGCTCTGATAGCCACACGGCTACTCCACATAGCACGAGCTGCTGACTTAAATCTAACAACACAGTTGTTGCTCAGGGAGCAGCATAGTCCTCCTTTTGGGCTTGTTACGCAAGCTTTGCGTGAGGGGGGATCGGAGGAGGTGCCCTCGGCTCTCATGTAGGGCTCTGCTCATGGTCACTGTCTGTACATAGTCTGAGCGGGCAGAGGACTTCAGTCAAGTACAGAATGGGAGCCAGGAGAGAAAAGTTACACACCTCCAACCTAACTTCTTTGTACACTTCAGAATTCACAGGCTGCAATTCATTCACCATCCAATTCCACTGGCGTAATCCAGGCCACAAAGTTGGGATCAAGACGGTGCATTTCCAACAATGATGGCAGTCACAGGTCTTTGCGTCATTGCCAAAGGTAAAATTATGCCTTCAGAATAATGTGCATTCCGCTGTTAAGCCACAGTCAATGTATATCCAACTGGAAGAAATCGGTTTCCATGGCATCTGATGTGAAGCTTTTTCTTCTGGAAACGATTAGAGTTTGTCAAATGAGACGTGCGTCACGTGCCTCCTATCACATGCAGTGGCCACTGACGGTTGACGTCTTGGAGCAGCCATGTTTGCGTTAAGGTATAAGGTGTTATTTGTCCATGGCTGCACGCTCACAGTAAATCTTGGCATTGACTCACTAATGTGGACCCATCCAACATTGAAATTTGACATTCTTTCATGCTGTTCTAATACCAAGAATAAGGGCTGCACTGAAACTGTTTTTTTTTTGTTTTTATATGGCGCGAACTGGACCCGAAGATATCAGAGAACTTTACATTGCACCAGTTTCGTTACATGAGGATACATTCATATTTCTTTTTTGTTAGGCTCGGGGAGATTAAACGTTTTGTCCAGAATCTCACAGGAAGTTGAGCGTCGTTGCCGTGATTCGAACCCGGTTCCCCAGCTTCGACGTCGACCTCTCTAGCAGTAAGGTTACATCCTCTCCCAAGTCTTAATGTCCAATGCCACTATTAAGTCCACAGAAAGCACAGATGGGTTCTTGCATCCGACAAGAAGAGTAGGTGTTCAGTTACCTGCAATATAGATATCTCTGTCTCTCCGTGGCCAAAATATAGAGCTGCAATCAGTTTTGAGTTCCAGGTGACCTCTTTTATGTTTACCCTCATCTTTCTTGTAAAACATGCAGTCACCAAATGATGGCCTGCTGGTGGTACCACCTAGATCCTAATTTAAGCAAGGCAACTTCTGGGGAATAACGTGGCCTAAATGTTTCACTCAGATGCCTATCATTCAGCGATTTTCATTTTGCTGGAAACCAAGTGCAAAGGAATTCCACGGTCAGCGCTAGATGAGCTAACACTAAAAAGGATCTGCCTAGCTAGGTGAGCTGTACAAAAGGGGGTGGTGATGGACGGAGCATCTGAACCAATCAAACACTCACACCCAGTCAACAGATATTGCTTTGTTCGCCCTAAATTGGCAGGGTATGCTCAGACGTGAGTCGCTTGCTCACTTTGCCACTGGATTCAAGCTAGCCTGGCTGATGACGGCTGAATTGCTAGAAACCGGTCCCAGGATGCTTGTTTCCAGTCCAGGGAAGACATGGCTTTGGCAGTTCGGGCTGGACTGTTCCCATGAGGCACAGGGTCAGACTGATTTGCATATGGCCATGTCTGAACTGGTGTGGCGGAGTGAGCTAAAGAATGGTGATGGATTAAACCCAGATCAGTTGATTGGGGGTGAGTGTTTTATTTGCTCAAACGCTCCGTCCATTATCCCCTTTTGTATCGCTTAGCTAGGTCAGCTAACACTAAAAAGGGTCTGCCTAGTTGAGGCGTCGACTGAACGAGTAAGGAGTAGGAGAATAGCAAAACATAGAAACTAAGAGGAAAGCCCTGTGTGTGATGCATGAAGAGGAACCAGAGGCCCGTGGTTAGCATGCGGGATGATTTGTGACTTTGTTCCAATATAGCAGCATTTTGCCCCGACTGCGGGCTTTGCAAAGAGCATTATGGCATGCTTAAGATAAAATACTGTCTTTCTGTAACCGAATGAGATGATTGCAGAGAATAATAGACTATGTGCTGGGGTGAAATAGAGGACAACATTTATCACATTCCAGGGAAATTTTAGATTTAAAAAACGGAAAGTGGTAATAACAATGGGTGGGCGGAACTCGCAGGATTTTACTCCATGGAATTCCGCGGAGTTGCATAAAAACTCAGCGAGATTCCCTGTAGTTCTGCGAGTGGGTGTAATTTGGCTTCTCACACTGCCCGTGCTGATTTTTAGCACAGGGAGCTTGTTCCATGCTGTAAAATCAGCACAAACAGAACCACGCGGCGCACCAGAGGGTGCTGCTTCTTTCTGCCAGTAGAGTACATTTTCTACTTGAGCTGCAGCTTTCTCAATGTGAACAGTCACAACCTGACATGACCCCCCCCCCGCATTCTGAAAATACAGCCAGGTGGGATTCTAGTGCCTGAAAATCACACTAGGGGACACAAATTCGTGCTTGCACTCTGCAACTTACGGTTGGTGAGCCACGTACAAGCAAACACTCCACCACGCGGCGGTTGGCGGAGTTTTGCCGGAACTCCTCAGCAAAACTCTACGTACTCAGGCAGCGGAGTGGAGTTTATTGCCCACCCCCTCGTAATTACAATTACTTTGGGAGGTGAGACAGAGTGATTATTATTAACAAGAAACTGAAAGGTTTTTCACTATGAGGGGGAAGCCAGGTAGGAGCCCAAGTCTTGCCCCAGAACAGAAGCCCTTAGTTTGCTGTTCCACAAGCCTAGTCTTGTTAACCGCCTGCCACACATCCACTCATTGCGAAGCTGCCTCCAGACCAGAAAGGTAAATGTTGACGATCCCAAACTCGTGCTGAACTTAAGGCAGGCATGAGTGCATACCAAAGAGCAACCCATATGATCTGATTAATAATATTGGGGTGGCCACAGATCATGGATGTAAAAAGAGTGCAGTATCTCATTAATTCAACTATTGCTACACCAATATTGATATAAATTATGGTGTTTTACAACTTTCAAACACATCCAACAGATTTCATATAATCAGTATTCCATCCACGAAAAATAAGAAAAGGCAGGTTTGATGGCAGCCAAGGAGATTAAAAAGAGCGGGTTTGGGGTTGCAGGCAATGAGATCAATTTGTGTTGTCGGGCAATGTTAACAAATGGGAAGTATGTTCTTCTTAAAGGGATCAGTATGGAGATGATGTAAAAAACTGATAATTGGAGCAAAATATCAGCGGTATTGGTAAGTTATAAGAAGGGAGGGAGAACATACAAGAAACAAAGGCAAAAAAAGAAAGTAAAGAGCAAAGAAGCTGCATTACATGGGGGTGATGAGACCATATGGGGCACATCTTGTGGGTACTACTAAAGAAAATACCTGAAAGGGTGAATATATTTAAGGTTTTAAGTTGTTACATAGGGGCAGGTGAAAGAAGGCTAAAAGAGGAGGAGCTAGAGCTGTCAGCAAGGTCCAAGGTGGTATCAGCATATGAGAAGTGGATGGCAGCCTTTTTGATTTACACCAGTGTGAATTATTAAAAAATATCCTGAGTGGAGTGCACTTTTTAAGAATGTTGATGTCATAAGCAAGGCCCAGATCACTTTTGTGGGTTCGATGGATTCATCGCAACAAGGAATTTAGGGCTAGGCTGTAAGAAGACGCCAATGGTAAGTGGGACACGTTTAATATGGATTTTTGGTTACAATGGGTTGCACCCAGTATCCCGGTCCATTAACATATCCAGCAAACAGGCTACCTGTGATATACCGATCCGTTCAGCATGGCCCACTTGTAGAGGAGTGCTGGGCCTATAACACATGTTTTTGCAGTAGATAGTTTTGTAAATTTAGGTTGAAGTGCTCCAAATGTGAGGTGAAGCATCCAGTCAGGCACTCTTTTAACCAAGTGAGAGGCGAATAGTCATGGTGTACGGCGGGCCTTGACAGCCATAGTTCACACATGTGGAGGGCAGGGACATTTGAGAAAGAGCATGTGTGTCTGTTAAAATGAAGGTATTACAATATTGTATTCAGTTTCGTCCCAAGCAGGAGGATGTGCAGTTATTGTTGACTAGTTTTTTCAACTGTTTTCAGATTGGGTTATGAAGGGCATAGAATAAATCGATGGCCAAACATTTGTGCTCTCCACAACATCTGGATGTTCAGAATAGAACTACCTTCAGAACATCTGAAGGTGGTTCAGACAAAACACATGACAAGGGTAGCTTAAAGGGAAGGGAAGGGCTTTTGATGATTAGCTCTTAGGGAGGCTGTTTATATCCCCTATACCTAAGAAGATAAAAAAGAAGTTTCACTTGAACCTTGTTATGATTTCACTTGTGTTTGAGGCTACATTTGTCAGTGCAGCAAGAAGGTCAATTGTTAACAACTTCATAACAGACAAGTTGAGTTATGTATATTATGCAAATATGGGTGATGCGACAGCTGATGAAGGGTGGGGGTCCAAGTGCTTTCATGTCAAAAAGGGATATAACATCCTTTCATTTGCTGCACTGATGATTGAGGTATTAGAAATACAGTTTTGAGGCCACATTATTGTGGCCAAGGCTTTTTCTATGAGGTGTTCCTTTACTGCCCATTGTTTGAGACGTTCGGTTTGTTTGTACAAGGGTTGTTGATTTTTGAGACAGGTTTCTCATCAGTGGCACATTATTTGGATTTATATTTCTTTATTGGGTCATATAGCCCCCGAAATGTGCCAGATAGATCTGTACGGTTAGGTCCTTGATGATTGAATTGGGAATGCCCCTTGCCTCTGAAAAGGCTTTGGGTCCAGGGAAGGCATTGCAATTTTTAGGGATGAAAATGTATTCTGCGGGCATGGGAATGAGGCTGCCATCTGACCGCAATGTAGTGCTGTAGACTGTTGGAAGATATCTTGGGAAATAGGAAGGTAGAGGAAAGATCAATTCAAGGTCTGTTAGGCCACCTAAACTTTGCATGCAGCGTGGTGAGAGCTGGTAGAATATTGTATAGGAGACTTGTCCCAACCATATCAGGGCAATTTTTGCCACATCACAGAGTGAGGTTGTTAGCAGGCATGAAGGCGGATTTGGCACTACACTCTATTGCTTGGCTGATGAGGCTGGCTGGACAGTGAAGATATTTTCTGACACAGCCAGAGAGGTAGGTTTTCATTTATTTTGGCAAAGAAAGTGGTGTGCTACGGCAGTGACCGGAATGGTGGAAACTCGAAGGAAGTAGCATTGCATTTCTTTAGTTCTTACCATTGGTAATACCTTTAGTTCTGCGGGGCATGCATTGAAGGAATATAAAAGTGACCTTCACGTAGACAACATGGCAGTGTTCAACATTGTTAACAGACCATCAGCAAGAGAAGTGAGGGTTTGGCAGCTGTTATGAGTGTTTGTGTTAGGTTGTTTGCAATATATTATTTTTATAACCAGACATGTTCCATGAATTAACGATGACTGTGCTGATGCATTGTCTCGTTCACAGCTCAAATACCTGTGAAGAATAGGGCGGCCAGAGTGATTCAATGAATAGATGGGTCATTACCTCCATTGACTAGGTGAGTGTAGAGACAGGCATGGTTGGGCGTTGTGAGTCAGGAGCCCAGGCAAGGTTGTTGGATGTCAGGGACTTCCAAAAGACAAGGGATGATGTAGTGGTCTTTCGCATGCCATTGACTGAAACAGGTTCTTCTCTTGTCACAAATGTGGGTAAGTTGGCAAGTTTGGCCTTTTATGGAAAATTGTTTTGAGGATACAAGCCACTGGCTGAGGAAATGGGATTTGAGACTGCTGGGTGAGGGAGTTTGCAAGACCGAATAATTACTGGAACCGATAACAGTATCTTTGTTACGGCTGATAATGCCCGCTTTGCAGAGGCTGTGTCTCTGCAGCAATGAGGCAGTTTTGTTTTCATTGACCATGGGCTGGCTGCTCTTCAGAGCTTTTAGCGTGTTGGAGTTGGTGGGTGATAGAGATGGACAGAGTTCGCAGCACTCGGGTGTGATAGGGGTGACTGGTTAGAGATTTGTTAGAGTAAACCAAAAACAGAACAAAGAGGGCAGTGTAGTGTTGTGCAGATACAGAATTATCTGGTGGTAGTGATTTGTCTGATGGTGAAGTGGCGTGAATATTTAGATTCAGGTTTAGGTGTCAGTGGCGGGTGGGCGTGAGCATAAGAATGCTTTAAACATATCAAGATTTCAATTGTTAGAGGTTTTGTGTCTGTGTTGAGGATTTTGAATTTGGCAGCAAATGAGTTTGGGACACATTAATTTCGGATAGGCGTGGCAATGGAAGCAGAAGTGAGGATCATTGGTACTGTGGACAGAATTTATACAGAAGGACTTTTGGAGAGGTGCATTTAAAACGGGTGCAATCGACAAAGTGAGGAGAAGCGAGACATTTCTGTAGAGAAGAAATTAGAGGAACGGTTCAACATCCCGAGACATAGTTTAAAGAGGTACAGTGCTTCTGAGAACACGTGGTACTATTGTGATTAATAGGTATGGAGTTGCATCTAATGGAGTAGAGGGACACGTTGGCACAGCTGCTAGGTGAGAGATTTTGATAATAAGTTGATGGGGCAGAAGAACTCCAGTTAGTCTGGATTTTCTTGGTGGTTTTGAGGCTAGGCTTAGGGTACAATGCTGGTCAGGTGAATCAACTCTAAGGATGAACTAGGGGGAGTTTAGAGGTTGTTTTGTCGATAAAAGCAGAAGTCCTTTGAAAGAGTGGTGGCCACCGGACCGAGTGAGAGTAGTTCTTGGGGAGCATCCAATGTTAAAATATAGGCGGCTGTTTAGGAGTCGGGAAAATTTGGTTAGGTATGGATGTTTGTATAGTGAGGCACTGATCATAGTTTGTAAGGCAATGTGCAAGGTGTTTTGTGTTACCTGCTATGCACCTGTCTCATTGAAGCAGCCTTTTACTCACACTTAAATTGGTTGTGGTTTCTGTTCTGCTATGTCTCACCAGGTGAGTATTTTGGGCTAGGCAATGCAAGGCAATGCAAGAAGCTCTGCCCCCATGGGCTTTTCAGGCAAGTGGTGCAGTCCAAACACTGTAATAGGATGGATTGGTTGAAGGCCATTGGTGTGGGGTTACAAGGCGTTGGCAAGTTAGGGATAGCTGGGTGGAGGTCCTTTTGCGGGTAAGTGGACAGCACGTTGGCTATCTTTAGAAGTGGACAGTTTTCGTTAGGTAGGCAGGTAGCAGTTGATTATGGTGCAAGGGTACATGACTTGGTGCAGTCAAGATTGATGGCACAGGTGCGCAGTGGTTATATTGTTATGGTAAACAGTTTGTCACTGATGAGCATGTGCTATCTGGTTTACGTAGGTTTTGAGGTTATGTTGAGGGTTTCGCTACTGGTTGGGCACCTCAGCTCAAGCGAGGGGCAGGGCAGGGTTCTGGGGAGTTTAAAGGTTGTTTTGGAGATAAAAACAGAAGCTGCTTGAAAGAGTGATGGCCATGGGACTGAATTATTCATGGACGCTGGGAGTAGTTCCTGTGTAATTTCTACTGTGAAAAGTAATAATGGATGGATGTTTAGGAGAAGCAGGGAAAATGTGGTTAGGAATGGTTGTTTGTATAGTTAGGGAATAATCCTAGTTTATGTGCCAGGAGTGTTGTGCTACGTGACACACACCTGTCCCATTAACGCAGACTGTTTCACACACTTACACTGGTTGTGGAACCTGGTCAGCGCCACCTCATCCGAAGACTGATCTACAAAGCCCGAGTGTGTTCATAGAATCACCATAAAATATGGGTGGCTTAGAAGGACTATAGCGGGTTGTGGAGATGCACGACTGTCACCAGGAAATGCTCTCAAAGGGTGATCTGTGGCTACTAACTGGCAGACCGAGGGGTCAAGCCTGTAACTGTAGGGCACATTAGTGAAGATTGTTTGGGCGTGAGGAGTTCGGTGCGAGATGCTGTTGTTGTATTTGTGCTTGAAAAGGTCAGTACAATGTGCTATGAAGACAATGATTGCATTCAGTGCTTAATTTGAGCCGGTGGTTGCAGATGGAACCAACTGACACTCATTTTCGGGCACTTTGTTTTCCTTGTAATATTTTCGCCTAAAGCAAGAGAGAGAGAAAACACAAAATAAAGAATTAGGAAGAAAAAGATAGAAAAAGTGGCAAAGGGAGAACAGAGGGGGGAAAATAGAACATGCAAGAGCGAGCAAGAGGGGCAGGGAGTGTCTGGGGAGGATGAAAAAGGAATCAAGCCTACTTGATACTCATCAGCCCTGACATCCGATAACACAGGCTACGATCTTCCGAGCACAATTTCGGCCCCTGCACTTGTTCTTTTATAAACTAGGCACTGATTGCATTGTTCAAGACGTTATAGTCACGTCTTTAGCACTGTAAATATCCATCCGTCTGGACATGGATGCACTCGCCCCTAGCGTGTGAAGCCGGACAGTCGGCCCCGTGAGCTGTGGGTTTTGTTGGATCCGGCCTTCAGAGGGGGGACCTGTTGCGGAAGTTGGGACAGAGGGGAATATAGAAACTATCAAGGGACAGAGAGGCACGTGACAACTCACCGTGAGCAACAGAGAGGTCCCTAGACTAGGAAAAGCTTGGTAGAAAGGAGGGGGGGGGCAGCTAAAGGAAAAGGAGAAACCGGATGTGGGGAAGTAAAGAGGATGTAAAGAAAAGAGAGGAGAGGGAAAGAAGGAGAAATGATCAGGGAGAGACAGGCAGCCAGAGAGCAAAAACAAAAGGAAAAGGGAAGAGGAGACAGAGGAAGGGGAAATGGAAAAATTGAAAATATTCTGATAAGAGAAATATAGTCCCCCCCCCCCCCTCCTCTTTCTTTGCCTGGGTATTCTCATCTGTTTCTCATCTCCTAGTGCCTTCTCTCTCCCCCTCCTTTATCATTAAGCCCTCTCCCTCTTCTTCCGGTTTTCCCCTTGCGTTCGCCCACCTCCAGCTCTCTCTGCACATCAGAGTTTCCCTTTCCCAGCTCTTTCCCCGCCCTCTCCCCCGCCGCCTCCCACACCACATACAAAGGGTTTAATAACCATGCAAACAATTACTAAAAATAACCCCTCGCAGCGAGGACGGGGCTGGCAGTTTTTCCACCGGTGACAATTTGTCATCTTTCAGAGTGGAGGGGCCCGCCTCGGTTAGAGGCTGTGGGGGGCTGGGCTCCCCTCATTCACGGCTCGGTGCCCCTCAGTCCAGCTAGAGAGGCGCTGGGTTCCCCTCAGACCCGGCAGAGAGGCGCCGGGTCCTCCCCGCGTCGCATGTCACCGGGGGAGAGAGGGGGACCTCGCCGCCCTTGCTGCAGTGTGGTAATCCCGCCTCCTTAGCGAGGACAGCCATGGGGGCGGAGGGCTGGCACGGGGCTGACATTAATAACAGCGACAAGTGACATCGACAGAAGGCGGGCAAAGCTGGCGTCCGCCCACGCACGCCATCCCCGGGGGAGCTCTCGCCGGCCTGCAGAGCCCGGGGATGCCGCACCGGCGCGGGGAGTGCAGCAGCGGCGAGGAATCCCCCCCGCCCGCGGGCACACGGTCAGGGAGGGCCGGACTGAGAACCAAAACCGGCCACGGTCCTGCCAGGCAGGAGGTGCGGGATAGACCGGGCAGGGTACCACAGGGGACGGCCCGAGGCTGCACTGCACGCAGAGGCGCACCTAGAGTCACATTTCTGTGGGGGGGGGGGGGGGGGGGGGCTGATTCTTTAAGCAAAAGGCAGAGTGGAGCTGCAGGGGCCCTAAGAAGGGGTGAAAACCATCAAAGCCTCATTAACAAGCAAAAGGTGCGGCTGTGTGTGCCGGGAAGCTGTCTTATCCTGGTCTGCCACACACGAGGGGATGAAACCCTTTGGGCAGGGTACCATAGGTGACAGACCGAGGCTGCACTGCAAGTACCCCTGGGAGTACCCCGGGCAAGGTACCACATAGGACGGCCCGAGGCTGCACTGCACGTACTCCTGAGTGCACACTGGGCAGAGTACCACAGGGGACGGACCTAGGTAGCACTGCATGTACCCCTGGGAGCACACTTGGCAGGGTACCACAGGGGACGGCCAGAGGCTGCACTGCACCTACTCCTGAGAGCACACTGGGCAGGAAACCACAGGGGACGGACCTAGACTGCACTGCACCTACCCCTGGGAGCACACTGTGAAGGGTACCACAGGGGATGGCCGGAGGCTGCACTGCACGTACCCCTGGGAGCACACTGGGCAGGGTACCACAGGGGATGGCCAAGGCTACACTGCACCTACCCCTGGGAGCACACTGTGAAGGGTACCACAGGGGATGGCCGGAGGCTGCACTGCACGTACCCCTGGGAGCACACTGGGCAGGGTACCACAGGGGATGGCCAAGGCTACACTGCACTTACCCCTGGGAGCACACTGTGAAGGGTACCACAGGGTATGGCACGAGGCTGCACTGCACGTACCCCTGGGAGCACACTGTGAAGGGTACGATAGGGGATGGCCCTAGGCTGCACTGCATGTACCCCAGGGAGCAAACTGGGCAGGGTACCATAGGGGACGGCCCGTGGCTACACTTCACATACCGCTGAGAGCACACTGGGCAGGGTACCACACAGATCAGCCCGAGGCTGCACTGCACGTACCCCTAGGAGCACACTGTGAAGGGTACCACAGGGGAGGGACCGAGGCTGCACTGCGCGTTACCCTCGGAGCACACTGGGCAGGGTACCGCAGGGAACGGACTGAGGCTGCACTACACGTACCCCTGGAAGCACACTGTGAAGGGTACCACAGGGGTCGTCCCGAGGCAGCACTGCATGTACCCCTGGGAGCACACTGTGAAGGGTACCATAGGGGATGGCCCGAGGCTGCACTGCATGTACGCCTGGGAGCACACTGGGCAGAGTACCACCGGAGACGGACCGAGGATGCACTGCACGTACCCCTGGAAGAACATTAGGCAGAGTACCACAGGGGACGGCCCGAGGCTGCACTGTGCGTTGCCCTGGGAGCACACTGGGCAGGGTACCACAGGGGAAGGCCAGAGGTTGCACTGCACGTACCCCTGGGAGCACACTGGGCAGGGTACCACACGGGACGGCCAGAGGCTGCACTGCACATACCACTGGGAGCGCACTGTGAAGGGTACCATAGGGGACGGACCGAGGCTGCACTGCACGTACCTCGGGGAGCACACTGGGCAGGGTACCACAGGTGACGGCCCGAGACTGCACTGCACGTACCCCTGGGAGCACCTTGGGCAGCGTACCACATAGGACGGCCCGAGGCTGCACTGCACATACCCCTGGGAGCACACTGGGCAGGGTACCGCAGGGGACGGCCCGACGCTGCACTGCACATACCCCTGGGAGCACACAGGGCAGGGTACCACAGGGGACTGCCATAGGCTGCACTTCACATACCCCTGGGACCACACTGGGTAGAGTACCACAAGGAACGGCAAGAGGCTGCACTGCACTTACCCAGGGAACGGCCGGAGGCTGCACTTATGTACCCCTAAGGAGCAGACGGGGCTGGGTACCACAGGGGATGACCATAGGCTGCACTGTACATGCCCCTTGGAGCACACAGGGCAGGGTACCACAAGGGACAGACAGAGGCTGCACTGCATGTATCCCTGGGAGCACACTGGGCAGGTTACCACAGTGGACAACCAGAGGCTGCACTGCACGTACCCCTGGCAGCACACTCTGAAGGGTACCACAGGGGACGGCCAGAGGCTGCACTGCACGTGCCCCTGGGGACACACTGGGCAGGGTACCACAGCGGATGGCCCAAGGCTGCACTCCACATACCCCTGGGAGCACACTGGGCAGGGTACCACAGGATATGGACTGAGGCTGCATGGCACGTACCCCTGGGAGCACACTGTGAAGGGTACCATAGGGGTTGGCCTGAGGCTGTACTGCGCATACCCTTGGGAGCACACTGTGAAGGGTACCACAGGGGACGGCCAGAGGCTGCACTGCACATTCCCCTGGGAGCACACTGGGCAGGGTACCACAGGGGACGACCAGAGGCTGCACTGCACGTACCACTGGGAGCAAACTGGGCAGGGTACCATAGGGGCCAGCCTGAAGCTGCACTGCACGTTCCCCTGGGAGCACACTGTGAAAGGTACCACAGGGGACGACCAGAGGCTGCACTGCAGGTATCCATGGGAGCACACTGTGAAGGATACCACAGAAGACGGCCAGAGGGTCCACTGCATGTACCCCTGGGAGCACACTGGACACACTACCACAGGGAATGGCCAGAGGCTGCACTGCATGTACCCCTGGGAGCACACTGAGCAGGGTACCACAGGGGAAGGCCAGAGACTGCACTGTACTTACCCCTGGGAGCACACTGGGCTGGGTACCACACGGGACGGCCAGAGGCTGCACTGCACGTACCACTGGGAGCACACTGTGAAGGGTACCACAGGGGACGGACCGAGGCTGCACTGCACGTACCTCGGGGAGCACACTGAGCAGGGTACCACAGGTGATGGCCCGAGACTGCACTGCACGTACCCCTGGGAGCACCCTGGGCAGGGTACCACATAGGACGGCCCGAGGCTGCACTGCACGTACCCCTGAGAGCACACTGGGCAGGGTACCACAGGGGACGGCCCGAGGCTGCACTGCACGTACTCCTGGGAGCACACTGGGCATTTTACCACAGGGGAATGCCATAGGCTGCACTGCACATACCCCCGGGAGCACACTGGGCAGAGTACTACAGGGAACAGCCAGAGGCTGCACTGCACATACCCATGGGAGAACACTGGGCAGGGTACCACAGTGAACGGCTGGAGGCTGCATTTAACGTACCCCTAGGGAGCACACGGGGCTGGGTACCACAGGGGATGACCATAGGCTGCACTGTACATGCCCCTTGCAGCACACAGGGCAGGGTACCACAAGGGACAGACAGAGGCTGCACTGCATGTATCCCTGGGAGCACACTGGGCAGGGTACCACAGTGGACGACCAGAGGCTGCACTGCACGTACCCCTGGCAGTACACTCTGAAGGGTACCACAGGGGACGGCCAGAGGCTGCACTGCACATACCCCTGGGGACACACTGGGCAGCGTACCACAGCGGACGGCCAGAGGCTGCACTGCGTGTACCCCTCGGAGCACACTGGGAAGGGTACCACAGGGGACAGCCGGAGGCTGCACTGCACGTACCCCTGGGAGCACATGGGGCAGGGTACAACAGGGAACGGACCGAGGCAGCACTGCACGTACCCCTGGGAGCACACTGTGAAGGGTACCACAGGGGACGGCCAGAGGCTGCACTGCACGTACCCCTGGGAGCACACTGGGCAGGGTACCACAGGGGTCGGCCAGAGACTGCACTGCACGTACCCCTTGGGGCACAATGTGATCGGTACCATAGGGGACGGCCAAAGGCTGCGCCTCCCATACCCCTGGGAGCACCCTGGGCAGGGTACCACAGGGGACGTCCCGAGGCTGCACTGCACGTACCCCTGGGAGCACACTGTGAAGGGTATCACAGGGGACAGCCAGAGGCTGCACTTCACGTACCACTGGGAGCATACTGGGCAGGGGATGGCTGGAGGCTGCACTGCAGGTAGCCCTGGGAGCACACGGGGCAGGGTACCACAGGGGATGGACCGAGGCTGTACTGCATGTACCCCTGGGAGCACACTGTGAAGGGTACAACAGGGGATGGCCTGAGGCTGCACTGCACGTACCCCTGGGAGCACACTGTGAAGGGTACCACAGGAGATGGCCTGAGGCTGCACTGCACGTACCCCTGGGAGCACACAGGGCAGGGTACCACATGGGACGGCCAGAGGCTGTACTGCACGTACCCCTGGGAGCACATTGTGCAGAGTACCACAGGGAATGGGCAGAGGCTGCACTGCACGTACCCCTAGGAGCACACTGGGCAAGGTACCACATGGGACGGCCAGAGGCTGCACTGCACGTACCACTGGGAGCACACTGTGAAGGGTATCACAGGGGACAGCCAGAGGCTTCACTTCACGTACCCCTGGGAGCACACTGTGAAGGGTACCACCTGGGACGTCCGAGGCTGCACTGCACTTACCCCTGGGAGGACACTGGGCAGGGTACCACACGGGACGGCCAGAGGCTGCACTGCACGTACCACTGGGAGCACACTGTGAAGGGTATCACAGGGGACAGCCTGAGGCTGCACTGCAAGTACCCATGGGAGCACTCTGTGAAGGGTACCATAGGGGTCGGCCCGAGGCTGCACTGCGCGTTCCCTGGGAGCACACTGGGCAGGGTACTAAAGGGACGACCAGAGGCTGCACTGCACATACCCCTGAGAGCACACTGGGAAGTTTACCACAGGGGCTACCAGAGGCTGTACTGCATGTACCCCTGAGAGCACACTGGGCAGGGTACAACAGGGGTCGACCCAAGGCAGCACTGCATGTACCCCTGGGAGCACACGGTGAAGGTTACCACAGGGGACAGTCAGAGGCTGCACTGCACGTACCCCTGGGAGCACACTGTGAAGGGTACCACAGGGGACGGTCAGAGGCTGCACTGCACGTACCCCTGGGAGCACACTGGGCAGGGTACCACAGGGGATGGCCGAGGCTGCACTACACGTACCCCTGGGAGCACACTGTGAAGGGTACAACAGGGGTCGGCCCAAGGCAGCACTGCATGTACCCCTGGGAGCACACTGGGAAGGGTACCACAGGGGACAGCCGGAGGCTGCACTGCACGTACCCCTGGGAGCACATGGGGCAGGGTACAACAGGGAACGGACCGAGGCAGCACTGCACGTACCCCTGGGAGCACACTGTGAAGGGTACCACAGGGGACGGCCAGAGGCTGCACTGCACGTACCCCTGGGAGCACACTGGGCAGGGTACCACAGGGGTCGGCCAGAGACTGCACTGCACGTACCCCTGGGGGCACAATGTGATCGGTACCATAGGGGACGGCCAGAGGCTGCGCCTCCCATACCCCTGGGAGCACCCTGGGCAGGGTACCACAGGGGACGTCCTGAGGCTGCACTGCGCGTACCCCTGGGAGCACACTGTGAAGGGTATCACAGGGGACAGCCAGAGGCTGCACTTCACGTACCGCTGGGAGCATACTGGGCAGGGAACGGCTGGAGGCTGCACTGCAGGTACCCCTGGGAGCACACGGGGCAGGGTACCACAGGGGATGGACCGAGGCTGTACTGCATGTACCCCTGGGAGCACACTGTGAAGGGTACAACAGGGGATGGCCTGAGGCTGCACTGCACGTACCCCTGGGAGCACACTGTGAAGGGTACCACAGGAGATGGCCTGAGGCTGCACTGCACGTACCCCTGGGAGCACACAGGGCAGGGTACCACATGGGACGGCCAGAGGCTGTACTGCACGTACCCCTGGGAGCACATTGTGCAGAGTACCACAGGGAATGGGCAGAAGCTGCACTGCACGTACCCCTGGGAGCACACTGGGCAAGGTACCACATGGGACGGCCAGAGGCTGCACTGCACGTACCACTGGGAGCACACTGTGAAGGGTATCACAGGGGACAGCCAGAGGCTTCACTTCACGTACCCCTGGGAGCACACTGTGAAGGGTACCACCGGGGACGGCCGAGGCTGCACTGCACATACCCCTGGGAGCACACTGGGCAGGGTACCACACGGGACGGCCAGAGGCTGCACTGCACGTACCACTGGGAGCACACTGTGAAGGGTATCACAGGGGACAGCCAGAGGCTTCACTTCACGTACCCCTGGGAGCACACTGTGAACGGTATCACTGTGGACGACCAGAGGCTGGATTGCATGTACCCCTGGGAGTACACAGGGCAGGGTACCACAGGGGACGGCCAGAGGCTGCACTGCACGTACCCCTGGGAGCACACTGTGAAGGGTACCACAGGGGACGGCCAGAGGCTGCACTACACGTACCCCTGGGAGCACACTGTGAAGGGTACAACAGGGGTCGGCCCAAGGCAGCACTGCATGTACCCCTGGGAGCACACGGTGAAGGTTACCACAGGGGACAGTCAGAGGCTGCACTGCACGTACCCCTGGGAGCACACTGTGAAGGGTACCACAGGGGACGGTCAGAGGCTGCACTGCACGTACCCCTGGGAGCACACTGGGCAGGGTACCACACGGGACGGCCAGAGGCTGCACTGCACGTACCACTGGGAGCACACTGTGAAGGGTATCACAGGGGACAGCCAGAGGCTTCACTTCACGTACCCCTGGGAGCACACTGTGAACGGTACCACTGTGGACGGCCAGAGGCTGGATTGCATGTACCCCTGGGAGTACACAGGGCAGGGTACCACAGGGGACGGCCAGAGGCTGCACTGCACGTACCCCTGGGAGCACACTGTGAAGGGTACCACAGGGGACGGCCAGAGGCTGCACTACACGTACCCCTGGGAGCACACTGTGAAGGGTACAACAGGGGTCGGCCCAAGGCAGCACTGCATGTACCCCTGGGAGCACACGGTGAAGGTTACCACAGGGGACAGTCAGAGGCTGCACTGCACATACCCCTGGGAGCACACTGTGAAGGGTACCACAGGGGACGGTCAGAGGCTGCACTGCACGTACCCCTGGGAGCACATTGGGCAGGGTACCACAGGGGATGGCCGAAGCTGCACTACACGTACCCCTGGGAGCACACTGTGAAGGGTACAACAGGGGTCGGCCCAAGGCAGCACTGCATGTACCCCTGGGAGCACACTGGGAAGGGTACCACAGGGGACAGCCGGAGGCTGCACTGCACAGACCCCTGGGAGCACATGGGGCAGGGTACAACAGGGAACGGACCGAGGCAGCACTGCACGTACCCCTGGGAGCACACTGTGAAGGGTACCACAGGGGACGGCCAGAGGCTGCACTGCACGTACCCCTGGGAGCACACTGGGCAGGGTACCTCAGGGGTCGGCCAGAGACTGCACTGCACGTACCCCTGGAGGCACAATGTGATCGGTACCATAGGGGACGGCCTGAGGCTGCGCCTCCCATACCCCTGGGAGCACCTTGGGCAGGGTACCACAGGGGACGTCCCGAGGCTGCACTGCGCGTACCCCTGGGAGCACACTGTGAAGGGTATCACAGGGGACAGCCAGAGGCTGCACTTCACATACCGCTGGGAGCATACTGGGCAGGGGACGGCTGGAGGCTGCACTGCAGGTACCCCTGGGAGCACACAGGGCAGGGTACCACAGGGGATGGACCGAGGCTGTACTGCATGTACCCCTGGGAGCACACTGTGAAGGGTACAACAGGGGATGGCCTGAGGCTGCACTGCACGTACCCCTGGGAGCACACTGTGAAGGGTACCACAGGAGATGGCCTGAGACTGCACTGCACGTACCCCTGGGAGCACACAGGGCAGGGTACCACATGGGACGGCCAGAGGCTGTACTGCACGTACCCCTGGGAGCACATTGTGCAGAGTACCACAGGGAATGGGCAGAAGCTGCACTGCACGTACCCCTGGGAGCACACTGGGCAAGGTACCACATGGGACGGCCAGAGGCTGCACTGCACGTACCACTGGGAGCACACTGTGAAGGGTATCACAGGGGACAGCCAGAGGCTTCACTTCACGTACCCCTGGGAGCACACTGTGAAGGGTACCACCGGGGACGGCCGAGGCTGCACTGCACTTACCCCTGGGAGCACACTGGGCAGGGTACCACACGGGACGGCCAGAGGCTACACTGCACGTACCACTGGGAGCACACTGTGAAGGGTATCACAGGGGACAGCCAGAGGCTTCACTTCACGTACCCCTGGGAGCACACTGTGAACGGTACCACTGTGGAGGACCAGAGGCTGGATTGCATGTACCCCTGGGAGTACACAGGGCAGGGTACCACAGGGGACGGCCAGAGGCTGCACTGCACGTACCCCTGGGAGCACACTGTGAAGGGTACCACAGGGGACGGCCAGAGGCTGCACTACACGTACCCCTGGGAGCACACTGTGAAGGGTACAACAGGGGTCGTCCCAAGGCAGCACTGCATGTACCCCTGGGAGCACACGGTGAAGGTTACCACAGGGGACAGTCAGAGGCTGCACTGCACGTACCCCTGGGAGCACACTGTGAAGGGTACCACAGGGGACGGTCAGAGGCTGCACTGCACGTACCCCTGGGAGCACACTGGGCAGGGTACTACAGGGGATGGCCGAGGCTGCACTACACGTACCCCTGGGAGCACACTGTGAAGGGTACAACAGGGGTCGGCCCAAGGCAGCACTGCATGTACCCCTGGGAGCACACTGTGAAGGTTACCACAGGGGGCAGTCAGAGGCTGCACTGCACGTACCCCTGGGAGCACACTTGGCATGGTACCACATGGGACGGCCCGAGTCTGCACTGCACGTACCCCTGGGAGCAAACTCGTCAGGGTACAACAGGGGACGACCTGAGGCTGCACTGCGCGTACCCCTGGGAGCACACTGGGCAGGGTACCAAAGGGGATGGACTGAGGCTGCACTGCAAGTACCCATGGGAGCACTCTGTGAAGGGTACCATAGGGGTCGGCCCGAGGCTGCACTGCGCGTTCCCTGGGAGCACACTGGGCAGGGTACTAAAGGGACGACCAGAGGCTGCACTGCACGTACCCCTGAGAGCACACTGGGAAGTTTACCACAGGGGCTACCAGAGGCTGTACTGCATGTACCCCTGAGAGCACACTGGGCAGGGTACCACAGAGGTCGGCCTGAGGCTGCACTGCCCGTACCCCTGGGAGCAGACTGGGCAGGGTACCACAGTCGATGGCCAGAGGCTGCACTGCAAGTACCCTTGGGAACACACTGGGCAGGGTACCACAGGGGATGGCCAGAGGGTGCACTGCACATACCCCTGGGAGCACACTGGGCAGGGTACCACAGGGTACGGACCAAGGCTGCACTGCACATACCCCTGGGAGCACACTAGGCAGGGTACCACAGGGGACGGACCGAGGCTGCACTGCATGTACCCCTGGGAGTACACTAGTCATGGTACCACAGGGACGGCAAGAGGCTGCAGGGCACGTACCCTGAGAGCACACTGTGAAGGGTACCACAGGAGAGGGCTAGAGGCTGCACTACACGTACCCCTTGGAGCACACTGGTCATGGTACCACAGGGGACGGCCTGAGGCTGCAATGCCCGTACCCCTGGGAGTACACTGTGAAGCGTACCACAGGGGACGGCCAGAGGCTGCACTGCATGTACCCCTGGGAGCACACTGGGCAGGGTACCACAGGGGACGGACGAGGCTGCACTGCACGTACCCCTGTGAACACACTGGGCAGGATACATCAGGGGACAGCCTGAGGCTGTACTGTGCATACCCCTGGGAGCACACTGTGAAGGGTACCACAGGGGAAAGAAGTCGAGGCTGCACTGCACATACCCCTGGGAGCACATTGGGCAGGGTACCACAGGGGACGGCCCAAGGCTGCACTGCACACACCCCTGGCAGGGGTAGGTATTCAACTGCAGACTGCACTGCACGTACCCCTGGGAGCACATGGGGCAGGGTACAACAGGGAACGGACCGAGGCGGCACTGCATGTACCCCTGGGAGCACACTGTGAAGGGTACCACAGGGGACGGCCAGAGGCTGCACTGCACGTACCCCTGGGAGCACACTGGGCAGGGTACCACAGGGGTCGGCCAGAGACTGCACTGCACGTACCCCCGGGGGCACAATGTGATCGGTACCATAGGGGATGGCCAGAGGCTGCGCCTCCTATACCCCTGGGAGCACCCTGGGCAGGGTACCACAGGGGACGTCCCGAGGCTGCACTGCGCGTACCCCTGGGAGCACACTGTGAAGGGTATCACAGGGGACAGCCAGAGGATGCACTTCACGTACCGCTGGGAGCACACTGGACAGGGGACGGCCGGAGGCTACACTGCACATATCCCTGGGAGCACATGGGGCAGGGTATCACAGGGGACGGACCGAGGCTGCACTGCACGTACCCCTGGGATCACACTGTGCAATGGTGCCGGATTCACTTCAACCGCAGGCAGCATTGCATGTACCTGCAGGAGCACACTATGCAGGGGTTCAGGGTTCAACCCAGGCAGCACTGCACGTACCCTTGGGAGCATACTGTGCTGGGCACCCCAGGGAGCACTGTATTCGAAAGATGTCCCATACAACACATTCAGGAGTGCTCCAGAAAGTGCACTGCGAGGATCCCAGCACGCACACCTCGCCACAGAGCCCACCGTGGGCCACTTCTGGAAAGCAGACTTACCCAAGAGAGCACGTTACTATGGAATATCACACTGCAGATACCCCTGCATCATGAGTTACCCTGGAAAGCACAGTGCAGGGTGCCCTAGAGACTGTGAGGGGCACAGTGAAAGTCTAGTGAAGGGTACTCCAAAGAGCAGAATGCTGACCTCCCTCCCCCCTCAGAGAGTACACTGTAGAACACCTTAGAAAGCAAGCAGAGTGCAGAGTTCCCTCAAGAGCACCGTTCAGAACCCCCAAGAGAGCACACTGTGGGACTCCACAGAATGTCAGTGTCGTTTAACGCAGAAAGTACAGTGTAGGGTATTCTAGAGAGTATCCAGTGGGCTACCCTGGAGAGCATAGTGCATGGCACACACACAGCACATTGTGGGATGGGCCATGAGGCCGGATCTTACGGCTTAGTGTCTAATACAGCCACTGTAGGGGCCTGTGTTCAACCTCATGGTCACAGGTTCAAATCCTGGCAGGTCCACTCAGCCTTTCACCCTTCTGTGGTCGATAAAATTAAATGAAATGTCTCCCCTGGGGTACACCAGGGGGCATTTTAAAGGAAATCTCTGATTGCACAACTGCATCATACCCTTAGGGTTTGGTACCCCAGTGCCACTTTTGTGGCATCCTCGGGTAGTGCTGTACCCAAGGGAGTGCAGTAATTGCATACCCCGTGAGCACAGGATCGAAAGTTCGAATCTAAACTTTTGAAAAAATAATACAAAACGTTTAGTTTAAAAAGAAAGTCATTTTCTAAAAGTGTAAAAACAGTAACAATAATTAAAGGTCACAGTAAGAGCACACTTATCCTTTAGGAAAGTGCAGAGGGCTAGAAGAAATGTAAAGAGAGGTACCACAAAGTATAAGGAGAGAGATCATAGCATCCCATCCTTCAGGGATCAGGAGTTACTAAGGGGAGGACCTTGGAGAGAGTTTTGAGCACCAGAAGGACAGTTCACCTGACTGAGATGTGAATCAAGGATTCGAGTCAGACACCCAAGGCTCCTTACACCAACGGGCGAAGGTGTCTGAAAATTAAAAAGGGGCTGGGACTAAATGTTTAGAGCACCCTGGTAAATGGATGGCTCCCGGTGCGGCGTTCAGTCCTAAATCAAAGACACAGAAGTCCTGGCGGTCAGTACCATGCGTACTGAATATGGCAAAGGATCCTATACGTTCAGGGGCGTTTTTGCTCTGCCATTTAAGGATCACCCTATGTGTCCCTTCCTGCACATAAACCACATAAACAATCATTTTAAAAGTGACGCTTTGCAACTTCTATGTGTGCTGCTCCAAGCCCGGTTCTATCACTTGCCCCAGGCGAAAACCTGCCAGGGCAAGATCCAGAAAAATGGGCATCCTTTCAGAATTTAGAGTTGAGTGTTCACAGCTTTCTTCAGAATGTTTTCACCTGTGGACAGTTCTTCTGTGTCCACAGCATGTTAATGGAGAGAGCTCATCAGCTAGGCCATGGGCTTCTAACAGTGCGCATGGCAACCCTCGGAAATAGAACCGACATTGCAGCCTTGGACAGTGAGCTAATTTAAATTTAATCGGATGCAATTGCACATGTGCATGTGTTTTGTGCTTGGGCGTGCGATACATTTATACAGAGAGTTTACTTTTGTAGAACATTTGCGTTTGCTTATTTTTGTCATGGGTCTACTGCTTCAAACACTTACTGAAGGTAAAGAGTGTTGGAAGTGTGTGTGTGGGAATCTTCGAGGGTGTTTGTGCATTAGCAAGGGGCCTGATCCTGCCGGAAACATCTGGTGGAAGTGGAGTAGCCGAGGCCGGGATAATGCCTGGGATTCAGCAAAGCAGTTGCTGAACAGGTCACCTCTTGAGGTAGCAGGATCACAATTGATCTGGAGACAGTCTCAGCAAAACTCCAATGGCTCTTGCTTGCTGTCGCCCACTAAGGGCCTCATGAAGATGTTGAGCCGACCGCCACAGACAGGCCGTCGGTGGTGGTCCGCCCAACATCCAGTGCAATGGTCCGACCGCTGGATTTAGATACTGGTGATCGGAACCGCAGTCGGTGGTGGGAAAGACTGTCACCTCTGACAGGCTCAAGAAGCCTATTGGAGCGGCGGTTGGACAGTAATCCCTACAATGAAGGCGGTGCCTGCCATGCATCACCCTACGGATTACGATGTCCATTTCTCACAGCCTAAGCATGGCGGTCCCGCTGCCATGGAAAGGCTGTCCGAAAGGGACTTTGTCGGCCCCTAGCAGGGCCCCCGTTACTCGTGGGCCTCCGCTATGTTGCTAGGGGAAGGAACATGTGGTGCCCCCCCAAACATCCATGCCTCGTCTGCCAGCCACCACATGTTGCCTGGCACATGGTGCATGGATGTTTGAAAACATTCCTTTTACTACTGCAGCTTTTGTTGCAGCCCTTTTCTGGGCCGCAGCACAAGCCGCAATAATAAAAGGCATGTTTCTGACCGCCTACAGGCGGTCTAATCATAATATGGTGGGTTGAAACGCTCACTACTTATCGGCCAGTCTCCATCCCGCTGCAATGGCATTCAGACTCGTAATGAAGCCCTAAGTGAGGAATGAAAAGAAGGGATATCAAGAGTGAAATACCATGTGGAAGAGAATTGCCCAGATCTCAGCCAGCATTGCTCAGCATCCTGAACCAATGCGTGGAAGCCCGCATATACAAGTCTAAGGGCCTCATTTTTGAGGTTTTGGCGCTGGGAAGCACTGCAAGGAATCACACGCTGCTGCCCTGCGTCAAAAGAAAAGGACAGGAATGCGCTGTATCTATGAGATTTAATTTTGTTCAACTCCATATGTAAGAGATGTGCTTGCACTGTAAGAATGCAAGATCTATCTCTTTGTATGAGTAATTACACAAATAACTATTTCAATGTACCTATTTTGTTTTTTTAATTCTTTGGCGCCGCGGCCAGGGCGACTGACGCTGGAATCTGGGGATCAGGGTTCGAACCCCGGCTCCGGCGGCAGGTTAGCCCAGCACCATGTGACTCTGGGCAATAGCTTGCTTAATCTTCCCGACGGCCCCCAGCGCCTAGAGACCCTAACGGGTGATTGTGCGCTATACAAATGTGGATTATAGCGCTACTGACCTCAGTGTAGGTGTTCAGAGCACTTTACATCACACACAGAGGCACCATAAATCATTCAAGTGTGTAAATCTTGTTGCATAGGACAGACTATGAGGGTTATAAGAAGTAGGAATCACATACTGTCCATACTGGGAGAACTTATATCTTAAGAGTTAATGGTTAGGAGAAATTCAAAGGCAGGATAAAAAAATGTACTAGCACGACTTTATTACTTTCCAAAGGAACCCTTCTTTGAAATCCTAGAATAACAATAGATTGAGAAAAAAACAATAAGGATCTAAATCCATGCCTTACAGCTTTCATGTAGCTCCTTGATGCCGGTAAATAGATCATTGTGCTATATTAGAAGGTTTACAACTTGTGAACTGGAAGTAACAAAATGATTTCACTGTCAAAAGCATTATCCCACTTACCTATCACAATACAATTCTTTGATCTACATGATACATGATGAGCTTTGCAGGAAACACTTTAACTGTTTATGCTACTTTATGAGTCAAACCTGTGACTGAAAAAATTCATAGAACACTCCCAGACCCGTGTTAACCACTACAGCAGTGGTTCCCAATCTGTGCGCCGCGGCACCCCGGTACGCCGTCAAAACCCGCCAGGGGCGCCGCGCAGGAAGCACACACTGCGGGAACCACTGAACGGTGAAAGAGGTGCCTCTCCTCCGAGGACCGTGTTTGAGCGGTCCTCTTTTTATTTCTATGACCGCAAGCATGTTGAATAAGCTTACGGTCCTTCCAAACTGAAGAAGTGTTAGAGACCCGCCGGGCTCGATGCAGTACATGTGACTGCACTAAAAGTCACAGCACAGCATTTGAGGGAACTTGGCTGAAAGTTTCCTTCACAGATGATGGACAATATCTGTGGTGTGGTAGAGCAACGTGGGATCTTGCTGTGGCAGTCAGCGTAGCACTGTCATTAGTTTGATTGTTAGACAGGAACAAACACAGTAAAGTGGGAGCACGATTTTCTTAATCAAAGAGATATCACGTAGTTGGTGAGAATAGTGTTAGTTACCTCTTAGGCTTGTGAATGTATAACAGCCATGAAAACAAATATTGAAAACGTGAATGTTCCTACTTTCAAGTGAAATGAAGGCAGGTGTATACTGAGAACTGCTTTGAGACAGTTGTTTCAAGAGCAGAGGCAGAATTGGCAAGTAGCACTTATTGATCAATGTGTCAGGTTTGACACACCCTACCAGCACAAGGATACTGCCATGGGAGATGCTACAAGAGGTAAAATGTCGAATATATGTGGGTTGGGGACAGTATGAGTAAGTAGGTATACATAAATATGCTATTTTTCGATGTCCAAGAAACAAGTCTGCTTTGGAAAAATAATGGTCCATTGTGGTGCTGGGCTACCACATTGGCATCATGACGCATTCAGAGGGCTCTCGCTTGGAAGAAGATGAACCATAGTGTTTACCCTCTCCATGCTCTTCCAGGATTTCTAAAACGCTAGACTGTATCATACAAACACTGACCATGTTGGGTGTGGGCAAGGGGACCAGTATCCTCTGTGCAAGGGAAATTCTATGACTCATACTCACGGTTCCAGCTAAATTAAATTGTGATGGTCTAGTCATATTCATTGCCATTATTCCAATTATTTCCAGGGAGACAAATGGAAATACTCCTGAGGCCAGGCTTACATACCACACCCTAATAAAAAAAGTGTAATATAGTGGGGAGCCGCGGCCGATGGCTAATAGGTCAAGGGAGCCGTTGGTTGAAAAAGTTTGGGAACCACTGCACTACAGTTATCTCACCACTATTATAATTCCCTCAAACTTGCAGGGCACAGTGTGAAATCTGCAGCAGGTGTCTTAACCCTGTAAGATATTTAAAAATGTGACCCCTTTGTGACCAACTAAGTAACCTAGAATAGATTTACTGTCACATATACATGTTGGAAATTTCTTTGCAGCAGATTAAAAAAATAAATGTATTAGATGACTATCAGACTCTGCTTTTCAAGCTACTCCCCTCGTGACTCCACCAGCTTTCCTCTGCCGTAACTTGACCCCCAGTTTATGGCTTCCTACAGTGCTTTTTTCCAATTTCAGCACTGATGATGACTGATGGTAGACCGATCACAAGGGCCTACACCTATGTTGGGTGAGGAAGGATGACCTTGAATTAATATTGGGTTTGTTTGAGGGTCAGTGTATATGCGTAGTATATAAAGGCTTAGAAAGGGAAAAGGGAGTGCTGTCTGGCAGGACGGGTGAGGTAATGGCTCAGGCCGGGCTTATTGGTGTCTTTGATCAGAAACCAGCAAAACGGTATTCTAGAGACATACGATCAAACTCCAGAGCATTCAGGGCCGTGGTCCTAAATTAGATCCCTATGGAGTGCAAATCCTATTAGGAATTGCAAGGAAGTAGAAGGAAAATTGACCAAGTAGGGAGTCAAACTTTGCAGGGTGGAACGCTCTAATACTTTGGGAATCAGGGTCATATTTATAAGCCTCTATCGCCACCACAACATCTCTTTTGTGATGTTCCTGTGGCGATACATGCTTAGCCTTATTTACAAGGTAGTGTTAAGCCTCTTAACGTGGCCTGCCTTGTTAATAAGGCACCATTCTGCGCTATACTTTGTATGAAATGGGGGGAGAATGGGTGTTGCAGTGGGCATTCCACCACACACCTATTGATTTTGACGCGGCCGCTATTTACAAGGGTGGCGTAAATATGAGGCAGCGCCAAAATTAAGCATGGCAAAAACAAGGAGAAATGCTTTATTTCTCCTCGTTTTTGCTGTTTCTGTGTTTGCAGCACACATAGAAACAGCAAAACGCCATGCATGATTGTTTATGTGCAAGAAGGAGTCCCTTCCTGCACATAAACAATAATTAAAAGAATTACGCATTGCAACTTCTATGTGTGCTCCACAAAGCAGCACACATAGAAGCTACAAATATGCGCGTGTTTTTAATCGAAAGCCCGAACAGACACATAAAAATGTCAATGTTCGTTTGTTCAAAATTTTAAATCTCTGAAAGTTGTTCACAGATTGCTTTAAAATTTTGACACAACGTTGGATTCGATTAAGCGCGTGTTTATATATACACAACGTTGGATTCGAATAATAGTTTTTTTCTATTTGTTTGTGAATTAAGTAAAATATTTTATCATTTGTGTATTTGTTTGATGGATACTTGTGTCTGTATTTTCGTTTGTTGTTTTATGGTTCATCTTCAGAATTGCTTATGCTGGGTTTCCCGGTTTACAATAAGGACTCGGTGGAGGTGCCCAGATCCCAATCATGACTCATTGGGGGTCCCCAGGGTACCAGTATTGATTAAGTGGGGGTCCACAGAAGTCAAAAGGTTAAGAACCAGTGCTCCAAATGAAAGGAGTGGTTAACAGGCAGTTTCGTGCTCATGAAGACAGCATTAAAAATTTAGATCCAGGTTCACTTTCTGGGTTTCTTACTCCTCAGTAACTCAGTCAGGGTTCAAAAAGACACTGTAGTTCTGAAAAAACTTAAAGCAATTGTTTGTTTTTCCACCAGAGACAAGCATTTAGGTGGAGGGTTGGACCAAAATGTAATTAAGACGTTCCATCTTACAGGCTGCAGTTCTTAGCTGGACGCTATTCGTGGACCAATGCGACTCTTCTTAAACCTTTTTCATCTGATAACTCTTGACCATCATACATTTCACTTGAAAAAGTGAGGATTGACTGACCTGTGCCCTTATGATAAGTGATATTAGCCTGTACTTAATGGACAGACTGGAAAAAAGTTGGCAGTCTCTATTAGGTCTGCAATAAATTGGCTCTAAGCAGCAACTTTGCTGCACATTTTGCAATTATGTTCAGCCTGCTGTAGCTGGAGAATAATCATTTACTCCCATAGTTCCATGGGAGTACGACTATGCAACTGGCACAGGAACTGATGCAGTTGCAAACATGTCAGATTGCAGTATCAGCTTTCACCATCGTAGGAACTCGTAATGGGTGTGAGTTACTAGGAGTAGCGTTTCCTGTGTTAACGTCACTGGCATAGATATATATTCTGTCAAGGTTGCTTCTTAAAGCAGAGATACAAGATTGCAACTTTGTCATCAGATTCTTCTGGTTAGAAGCCATGAGCCTTATATCTGGCATATTGTGCGTGCTAGAAGCATGCCAGACTTGTGGAGTCAGGAAGATGGCTCACTGCCTTTTCCTCCTCTGATTCTCTTGAGCGTAGGAACAGAGCATCTTCTCGATCTTAAGCACACTCACTATAAGTGATACCATTATAAACTATTGGGGTGACACATGGTAGGCCAGCGGACCTGGGTACAATGTAATATAAACAACAAGGTGGTCCTAGTGGCAATGTGTTATTATCAAAAGGCAGTAGAATGCAATTGTATCATATCTACGATCAAATGAATTGATCCTTTTGCAAGAGAGACAAAATATATCAGAGAGAAATACAACACTCATTTCAAAAGGAGAAAATATGTCCACATATAATCCTTAATTATTAGAATAAATCAAAAAAGCCAGTAGATGAGCCATTAGTGGTTGAAGAGATTGTCTGAACCAAGGTACTAGAACCAGACATGGGGTCATGTGTGCCTGTACCTTTAACTAGAGTTGTGCCAGAGCTTGCTGTTGAGACAAGAATGAGGACAGAACGCATCTTAGTCTTTTCACTGGGAGGAACACCCTTCTTAAGAACTATGTTAACATCTTAGCGCTTAGAGACCTTGGGTGATAGGCGCTATATAAGTATAAATATAAATAAATAAATAAATAAGACGGACCATTGATGAACAGGTTGAATATCCTGCCTTGCAAAGGATTCAACTGGCATTTGGATAGTTAATAACCCAGCCAAACTGAGTCAGACAATCTCAAACCACCAGAAGACCCATCAACCTTGCTTCCTTCAAATGAGCATGAAAGATGCAATTGTCTAAATATAGGAAAATGTGCCAACCTCGAAGATGGATGTCAGGTCTAACAATGGAACAGTGAATCATCTATGTCATGCCTAACAGCACATTTGATGCCAAAGGGAAAAATGTGAAAATGAAAGTGTCTTCCTAAAATGCAGAACTTCAAATATTTTTGATGACATGCAGATATGGGAATGTAAATGTAGGCATCCTTGAGCTATAACATCACCATTAACACTCCTTTCAGAATTAACAGAAAAATCCTTTCTCCAGCTTGAATTGAATTTTAAGAATTCACTTGCTGATGTTTCGTAAATCTATCACTAGTCTGAACCCTCCAGTGGTCTTTGGAACCATGAAGGTGATTGCATACACTGTCCCCTGTTTCCTCCTTGGAACTGGTCTGATGCCCTTTGTTACAATTAAGAAATGTATTGCCAATAATATTGCTTCCATCTTGACCACATCAAACGGGAAAGGTGTACAAATGATCCCAACATCTGTAGGAGGAGAAGAAAACTTGATATGATAGCCCTCTCTGACAAACCTCAAGACACAGGCATAGGCGCTAGAAGTAGCGATGTGGTGTTGCTGCAGCACCCCCAAAATAACCCAGCTAGAGATCAGACGTGAATGAGCAATAAAGAATACTTTACATTTTGTGAGTATCTTGACACACTTAGGGTGCATTCAAAGGCAGAGGTCAAATGGCAGGCTATGTCTTCTCACAAGTTGCTGCTTATTCTTTTAACATGGAGATTAGTCTTTACTTTTCTTTCTCTGGCTACAAAGTTAGATCATTTTGTATGATTAATTACCTGACAATCTTACTGAGGTATAGGGATAGTGAGAGGAAAAGATTTAGGATATTGTTTTTTTTTGTAACACACAACACAATGTAAATGTACACAAAGGAAATGTGCAAATATTTCAAAATATATAAGCAGTTAGGAAAGCACAAATCAGGCATATTTTATTAGGATCAATAGAAGTCAAAATACTTTTCTTTGTGACACACAAATGACAAATATTCGCTATAATCCAATTTCCACACATTATCTTTTGTGTGCTACATAGTTTGATCAATAAAACTGTGTGTCTTTGCAAATTTGATAGCCATTTAATGGAGAATGTACTTTCTGTAAATGACAGTGTGCTACCGCACTATGCTTTAGTGAGATATATTTGCAACAATATGCTTCAAAATTCACCAGCAAGTCTAACATTGATGGAAGCACTCCCACTCTGAAAATTGTTCTAGCACAACTAGACAAAGGTATCTGAGCTGGATCATTCCCTTGTTGACCTGAAGTGGCTCATTTGGCCTCCACTGGCCATCCCTGGTCTTTCCCAACATAGGTGGCAGCGCTGTGGTTCACTTGGTGGAGAAGGTTTTCCTTGCTTTACAAACGGACTCCTGAAATTCCTCCCCCTGTCTCTCATTCAATTTGCTGACTGTGTAAAGTAGGCATTCTTGAAGCTTGTTGCAAGGAGTTGTGGAATTGGAAGAGTGATGAGTATAAGAAGAAGGCTTCTTCTCTTTAAGAAGCCTATTAAACTTCTCCTCCAGATGAATTTCAAGCAGTTTGACCCCTTCAAAGGACATGCAGAACACTGCAGAAATCTGTACTTTACTTCTGTGCTAATCTCTTAGAGATGGATGTATGACGTTACAACGCACACTTTTACAACGCATACCTTTACAACGCATTTTTTACACCGCAACATCCATTACAACGCACACCTTTACAACGCATGCCATTACAATGAATACTTTGAAACTACCTTTACAACGTATTCCACTACAACGCATACTACATTTACAACGCATACCATTACAACGCATTACATTACATTGCATATAAGATAAGTGTTGGATAGTGTAGGGGTTACAATTACTATTCTAACTCCAGGGGGTGCAACAGTAGGGTAAGTGTTGGATAGTGTAGGGGTTAAAATTACTATTCTAACTCCAGGGGGTGCAACAGTAGGGTAAGTGTTGGATGGTAATTTATGCATTGTAATGGTATGCGTTGTAATGACTGTGTTGTAATGGTATGCGTTGTAGTAGTGTGCGTTGTAGTGTCATGCGTTGTAATGACTGCGTTGTAAATGCATGCGTTGTAATGGATTTTGCGTTGTAAAAGTTTCATTGTAATGGTAGTGCTTTGTAAAAGTTGCGTTGTAAAGGTTGTATACCCTTAGGGATGCACAAGTCTTGACCCTTTTGCCATGCTCTATTCTATGCTCGTTCCACATTAAATTAAATATTGGAAATAAATTCCACCCATCTTTCCATAGCCTCAAGTAAGGCTGATGATTAATTCTTATATAGCTTTAAAATACACCTCAAAATCAGAAATAAGAGACTGACTGGCATTAGTGCTATAAACCCGCTCTCAAAGAAAGATGGGTACCAGCACAACACTTTTTCAAAGCAGAGTCAATTGTTTTTATACCTTTTGTCATCCATCGACGCCCTCCCCACCACAGAAACTAAAGCCAGAATATTCTGGTTCATCTCATCAATAGGGTATAGCCCGCACAGACATGTAGGAACACTGCTCTAATCTGAACCCTTCTATTCACATGAAATGATATGTAGTACAGCCTGGTGCAGAGGAAGACTCAAGGCAGATGCATTCTGAAAACTGTGCTGGGAGTTTCTTTGGAAGAGGAAACCATGGTAACTTGTCTCTATCAATATACTTCCCTCTTTGATCTGAGGGAGAAACGCCAAATTTCTGTTCTCCAGAGCCTGTAGAGTCCCTCTATTCTTCAGATCACTGAGCTGTCAATCAATCAGGGTTCTTATAGAGCGTGACTACTCACCCGTAAGGGTCTCAAGGTGCTGGCATAGAAGGATGCTTATTGAGGACATAGTTTCCTATTAAATCCTTCTTATTTTATCCTCAGAACTTTCATCTCTATCTCCACGTGCTCTCCTTGTCTGTTTCCTAGGAGACACAAGAGATCTGGATCCTGTGAAGAAATACCCTCCAAGTTATGATCTTCTTGGCTTGCTTTCTCATACTGCTGTGTTATTACATCCAACTGATCCCAAAGACTCTAAACACACTTACCTATGCCGCACACACTATGTAAATAAGCGAAAGAGTGCGCAGGCATAGGACTGAGTTGAAAAAGGGCGCATGGGCATAAGCCGCCCATTCCCTGATCAACGCGATGCATAAAGAAAAATGGACAGTGGAGACAGGGGCGTAGCTTGGTCACTAATATCAGGGGGTGCGAGTTTCAGGTTTTCCGACAAACATGTTGGCATATCATGCTAAAATACATTATAAGAGAAGCAGTGCCGAAGCAGAGTTTATAAGACAGGGGAAAGGTATGGAGAACAGATTGTAAGAGGTACCTAAAACAGAGGGGCATATTATCAAGAACAGCGTTAAAATTATTTCCGCTTTAGCGGCAGGGAACTGCCGCTAAAGGCTAAAGCGGCGATAATGGGTTTTATAATATGCCCTTGAGAATTCCAATAGAAGCCTATGTTCTGGTGTGACCCTGGGCTTCTATTGGAATTCTCTAGGGCATATTATCAAGCCCATTATCACCACTTTAGCAGCAGCTTTCTGCTGCTAATGCGGTGACAATTTTAATACCGTTCTTAATAATATGCCCCCTAATGTTTTGTAAAGTAAGCAACATTCGTAAGACCTTCATAACAGAGATGGCAGATGGAGTGTGTGTGTGTGCATGTGTTTTTTTTCTGTGTGTGTCTGTAAAAAGTCCCAGGTGAAATCTGACATACACCTCACCATACTCATTTGAAAACACCTGTTCCAAACTATTTACTATAGAATCATTTTATTAGTGGGTTGCATCAACCCAAACATCCCCCCTGAAGCTACGCCCCTGAGTGGAAAGCACCACTACTGTCCACTGTCCGACACAGAGAATGCCACCTTCTTTCCAAAATGGTTAGGCCACTCCCCCATCAATCTCCGCACCATGGGGCACAGGGCCAGACGGGCCGTAGCGGGCATCGGATATTTCCCCGGGAGGCTGGAAGGATCGGGCTGGTTTTGCAGCAGTGGGGGCTGGTTTTGTTACATAGGGCCGGTTGTGCAGTAGTGTTTCTAACCTCCTATGACCAGGCAGTGCTTGCCCAGGTGCTGGTCCACGAAAATTGCCAGGGCTGCTTTGGATTTCCAGTCCAGTCCTTATGGCGCAGCTTACCAATAACCTAGAACAGGGTGAAGATGGCATTCCACATACATCAGGGATCACTGCCATAACTTCCTGTATGCTCCGTTAAGTGTAGCGAAGCTCACACCTCCCCGTGCTCGGCACAGAGAGGATGCCAGCTTTAGTGGCAGGGACCTGAGTCCACCAGGGATACCCTTCATCCTTGTCTCAGCCACGAGACAGGGAAAAAACTGAACGTGGGAAGGCTATAGAATTAGTGCCAAGAGGGATTTGGGGGTTTATTTTTTTCATACTTCCTACTCTTTTTCCTATCATGAAGTGGCAGGTAATGACTGAACTCTTTCGTTGCTATTGCCTTATTCTGTTAACTGTCTTTCATGGTATTTGCGTTCTTTTTGTTTGGTATATTTTTATATAATTTGATATATATATATTTTTTATTTCTGATGTTTTGCTGATTGCATTGTGCATGTTTTTGCTGTGATTCATTAGTCACGTTTTAATCCTGTTTCAGATGAGCTGTGTTTTACAAACTGCTGCAGGCGCTTAGGAGAAATTTCATTAAGTGTGGGTTTAGCAGTCAATAAACATAAGCGTATGAACATGAACAAGTAGGCGCTGATCTTTCCCTCCGCTCGGCTCCATTTGATACAGATTTGCAGTAATTCTTTAATTTGGTGGTAAATGTTTTGTAGCCCACCGGTGTGTGATTGCTTGTGTTCGATAAGTAAGTGACCCAATCAATGAGGTTAACAGTGTGAGAGTGAGGTGGCCTTGGAACGTGGACGATGGTCTGAGATCCCCTCAGCTGGGCAGTCTGCCCTTCTAAAGGAAGAAAACAATGCACCAGTCTTGCTGGTGACAGCCTGGAATGCAAACAAAGGCTTCCTGGTCAAATACAAGTGTACTTTGGGGCGGATTTACAAGGAACTGACGCATCTGCATAGATGCGTCAGTTTCCTTGCGTTACCGCCGAATGTCCTTGCCCCACTATGGATGCGCTCTATTTACAATACAGTGCTCCATGGTGAAAAAGTGAGGCCTTACTGGAGTTGCACATGAAAGTGACGCAACTCCAGCAATGCACCACAACAGATGGGTGAGCCCCATTCAAAAAGCCCTGCATTCCTTACGCCTGGTCTGAGCAGGCGTAGGGATTTTGACGCAGTGAAGGCATAGAGGGATGCAGTGAAATCTTGTAGATTTCACTGCATCAGATCTACATGGCTTTTTGCGTGGGAACACCCACCCTGCATACAGTATATCTGATGCAGGTATAATGTGAAGTAGGGCTTTACAATGTGACGCACCTAGGGAGTTGTAAATTGGTAGTATTTTTTACGCCACCGCTGCGTCACAAAAAAGATACAACGGCGACGCAAAAGTGAGGCAAGGGGCTTGTAAATCTGCCCCACTGTTTTTAACGGGTACTAGGAGCCTGGTTCACGCTGAACAGAAATCACTGAGTAAAAGCAGTTACCCACAAGAAACACAAAGCCAAAGAAATCTTTGTTTCCCTGTCCAAAATGACAGTTACACTTGATACCCTTTGGTGCTAGTCTCCCTAACTGTTTGCCATGCCCCATCCTTTTTTACTGAATTTGTTTTGTTGGCTTTAGGATTCTGTGTACATTACCACTGCTATCGAGTGGTAAAGTGGTTGTGATCTCTCCCTAAAACATGGTACAATTTACCTACACCTAATTGGCACATTTGATATACTTATAAGCCCCTGGAAATGGTACCGCATGTACCCAGGGCCTTTAAATTAAGTGCTACCAGTGGGCCTGCAGGACTCATTGTGCCACCCACCAAAGAAGTACTTTCAAACTTGTCTCAGGCAAGCCACTGCAGCTTGTAGGGCAGCTTTAAACTCCCATTTCAACCTAGGCAAATTCACCTTTTGCCAGGCCTAAACCTTCCTTCTTAATACGTATAAGTATTAAGGCAGGCCTTAAAAGTTCACAGGGCAGAGTGCATGGTATTTAAAAAGTAGGGCATGTAGGTTTAAGTTTTGAGTGTATTTTTACTGTAAAATAACTCCTAAAGTTGTTTTTTCATGATTCAAAGGCCTTTCACTCCCACAGGATAACAGTTGATTCCCTTATTACACTTAATAAGTGATAAATTAAGTTTGGAAGTAGATATTAAAAGGATATTTACACTTAAATTAATTGTAATTTTTTTATCTTCTTTAATGGTAAAGGCAGAATTTATGTCAAAATCATGAAAATGATTCTTTTAGAAAGTTTGCATTTTCTTTTACCCATTTGTGCCTTTGGCCAGCATCCTGGGTCAGATGACTGTTAATGGGGCTGCTGCTGGGGTTTGTGTATTCCTCCCAGACAGTAACACACAGGGACTGGATGTGGGCAGAATGGGTTATCCTGACAAGTTGGTTGGGGGCAGAGCTGTGCCTCACGCACACACAAAGTAATTCAACACCAGGATTGTGCTGTTGTTTTTCACCCCATACTTCTTGGAGCTTTGACAGGCGAAGGGAAGAGCTTTCCAGAACCAGATGTGGGGTTAAAATAGGAAATCCCCACACTTTGAAGGCTGGCACCAAGTGTAAATATGGGACTTCCAGAACCACTCATCGTATCACTTCTGGGCCTGTAGAAGACTTAGAAGAAGGACTGCTCTGCTGGCCTGATGCTGGAAGGATACCCTGCTGCACTGCTGTCTGAGGAAGGAAGACTGGACCTGTTCCCTTGAACCCCACACCACTAGAGTGACTTCAACTGCTAGCTGGCTGGTCTACTAAGTGAGCTACAGGGACATAATAAGCTCCATTGACCTGTCCTGCATCTGTCCGGCTGAACTGACACAACTGGACCGGCCTGTGCCCTGCTGCTGGCCTATGCTGGAGTGAGTCCTGATCCCCAAAAGGTGCCAGCGAGGTCCTGGACCCTTGGCTCACATCCGTATTCTCCTCCTTGTCCACCTGAGAGGTCCCTCAAAACCGACACAGCGCAACACAACTCAGCGCAGGACCTCACATCACAGCATCATGCAGTTCTTGTTTGGTGGCCTCACCAGAACTGATGCAGTGCAGCGTAACTCAACACACGACCTCACATCGCAGCACCTTACAACTTCTGATCTCAGGCTTCATTGGAACCTACGCAGCGTGGCACAAATTGACTCTGGACCTCACATCACAGTACCATGTCACATCACGATGCAGCACGGTACAGGACCTTGCGTCTACGCCCCAAGTAAACCCAGGTACACTTTCCAGAGGGCTGAACTGGGTCCTATATCTGGCCTGTTCTTTTGGGTGCTATTTTCCCTACAAACTTAAAAACTCAATAGCTCTGGTTAATTTGTTTTGGTTCCATTCTATGTATAAAAATTTGCTTTTTTTTTCTAAATTGGTGTTGGATTTTTCTTGTGTATGTTTTCACTTTCTTACTGTTTGAGTGCTGCACTACTTTTCACTGTGTCTCTAAATTAAGCCTAACTGCTTTTGTGCCAAGCTACCAGAGGGGTAAGCACAGGTTAATTTAGTGACTTTGTAAGTGATTCACCCTGACAAGGATTATATTTCTTATTTGAATGGGACTCCCATCCCTCTTAATTAATAACCCAATTTCTTATAATAACTGACAACTGGCATGAATGGCAAATGCAAGAGTAGATCTTGGCATGTAAGTCCTCGGTAGCTTGTTTCCGGTCCAGGGAAGGCATGGCTTGGCAGTTCGGACTGGACTGTTCCCATGAGGCACAGGGTCAGACTGATTTGCATATGGCCATGTCTGAACTGGGGTGGCAGAGTGGGCTAAAGAACGGTGATGGATTAAACCCAGATCAGTTGACTGGGGGTGAGTGCTTGTATTGTCAACGCTCCATCCATCATTTCCTTTGGTTTTTCTTTGTTCGCCATAAGTTGGCAGGGTATGCTCAGACGTGAGTCTCTTGCTCACTTTGACACTGGATTCAAGCAAGCCGGGCTGAAGACGGCTGAAATGCCAGAAACCGGTCCTCGGTAGCTAGTTTCCGGTCCAGGGAAAGCATGGCTTGGCAGTTCGGGCTGGACTGTTCCCATGAGGCACAGGGTCAGGCTGATTTGCATATGGCCATGTCTGACCTGGGGTGGCAGAGTGGGCTAAAGAACTGTGATGGATTAAACCCAGATCAGTTGACTGGGGGTGAGTGCTTGTATTGTCAACGCTCCGTCCATCATTTCCTTTGGTTTTTCTATGTAAGTGCTACAATCATATTTGTACAAAAACAAGGGGGGAACCTGGTATCCTAATCAAATATAACAATTAATTTATTGCAACAACCACACTATATTCCTTTAGTGATTGGGTTATTTATTCACCCTATTTGTCAACAACTCTTTTTTATGAATTCTATAAGGACCTCACATCCTTCTAGTTGAACACATATCAAGTGACATTTACATATTTACATACATTGACAATTTACACCACATTTATCACATTATACAATACCAACGTTTTTCACAAACATCAATTTGACATAATTTTAAACAAACGTAAAAACAACACAAAACCAATGTTTCATATACATTCCAAACGACACCACTAAATTTCCTTTGGCGTTCCTACAATCCAGTCCATTATTTCCTGAATTATACGTATATCAGTGTCTATATTTGTCATATATTTGCCATCTTAATTGCAATTGCCACATTTGCCATATTTGTAGCAGAAGAAGCACAAGTCCTTGAATAAAGTAAATATACTTTGTGGAAGAATAGTGAAAAGCTGACAAAATTTAAGGTAATAAGGCTTTACCTTATAACACTACATAATGGTCTTGAAGTGCTTACTTACCTTGGTTAGTTGATTTTTGCTAACCTAAACAGACGGTCCAGAAAGCAGTTCCTGGGAAATCTTGACCTTTTCATTTCTCTGGAGTAAACTGCAACTTAACTTGACGCGTTCCAGAGAAACTGGTAGCAGGAGAATACCAGGCTAGTTCTCTGACATTTGTGTGATTTTAAGGGAATTATGTAATTTTAGTGACAAGTATTCTCATTGTCTTTAGAAACACAGTTGCCAGGTTTTACTGCAACCTCAATGCAGAGCCAACTACCTTCTCTTTGGGCTTTGACTTTCACAGGGGGGAGACAACAAGCAGTCTAGGCTGATTCGTGGAGGTTTGCGAGGGGTAGAACACTTAAGTCAGTCAACACAGTTGCCTTTTATCAATATTACCTTGTCAAAGCAGTGTTATACTTGCTTGGAAAAACATTATTTATATTAGAGAAATATGCTGAGAAATTTCAAGAAATCTTGTGGGATAAATCTTTTTCCTCATAAAACAAGTATCAAAATTACTAAGTAGCAATCTTTGATATTATGAGGTTTATGCAGCTATGGAAGGGATCCTATGCACCTATGGAAGGGATACGTCTTTCTCTGTGAAAGGCTCAAGCCAAGTACAGTATAGGGCTTTGGTAATCAGTTACACCTCTCGGTAGCCTCCTCAATTCACTGTAGAGGATGGAGGGCGTTCACACCAAGTAGGTGATGTTGGATGACGCCATGCTCCAGACTCCGTATACATCAGCTTCTGGATGTAGGTCCTGCCAGTTGCTGGTGCAGGGCAATAGCTATGTATAGCACATTCTCCCTCACACTTCTTCTGTACAGTAGTCTGGGAAGAAGCAACAGTGCAGCAAAAGTTTTTTTTTTTTTTTAAACTTTATTTTTGAAACTCTTACATTGAAACCATCATCGAAAAGTGCATTAGTGTTACACATCACGAATTCATGCATAATACAAGCGATTAACGAGCCCGTGGCACATGGCGTACAATACGGCAATAAGTCATCTACAGGAGACAATAAAATATGACAGGCAGGCATAGTAGGCATCATAGCAAGCATTCATTTCTCTAGAGGACATCCAGGGGTGATTTGACCGTTCTTTTGATAAACACAGGTGTATGAGGTGTCGGCTTCATCGAGGGTAGAGCAGGGGTACCTTGTTGTGGGAAGCCAGCACATGCTGGCAACTCTACTCTGTCTTCCCAATAGTTGAAGCAGTGTAATGACCATGATATGCCAGAACATGAGGCGAGAAGCATAGATGTGGCTAATGTGTTGGGTATCAAGAGGAGCCAGTGAGGGGGGGGGGGGCTGCGAGTTGTCGCCAGGGCTGGTAGTAGTACGGGAGAGATAACCTCTCAGTGGGTCCCAAATATCGCTTGGCCGCGAAGAAGTCGGTAATAGTTCAGAATACGTATTTAGCTATTCCTGGCAATAAATGAGATCGTGCAGCCAGTCTTTGAATGTAGGTGCTCTGCCCCTTCCCCATTGACACGCCACCCTCTGCTTTGCAGCTAGAAGAGCCAGCGCAATAAATTTGCGATGTACCGCCTGTATGGGTTCTACGTAGCCCAAGAGCGCCAGTACTGGGGAGGGAGTTATGTCAGTGTGAATCATGATGGAGAGTGCAGCCATTACCTGAACCCAGTAGAGTTGAACTGCGGCACATGTCCAGGCTAAGTGTAAGAAGTCAGCCTCGGGGGTATGGCATCTGTCACAATTGTCCGTGGTGCGGAGTCGGAGTCTACACATACGGGCAGGGGTGTAATACAGTCGATGTAAGAACTTATAGTGGATGATTCTATGCCTGCTGCTAGAAGAGATGCGTTCCGTCTGTTGGAGGCAGAATGCCCATTGTTTGTCAGTGAGGGGCCTATCAAGCTCTTGGTCCCACTTCTGTTTGGCCGCCAAAGGTGGGTAGTCGGTTTGTGTATGCACTGTCCTATAAATTAGGGATACCAATTTGCGAGGGACGTCAGCGTCGAGTATAAGCTGTAAAGGGGTGAAGGTGACAGGTTCATGCGGGAAGTCAGATGTAAGTGCTCGTATACCTTGGTGAAGCCTAATGTAGAGGAATACGTCGAGTGGTGTAGGTTGTATCCCTTCATATAGGTGTGCCATGGAGCGAAACGTGCAGTCGTAGTAGAGGTCCCCCCAGGTTGTCACATGTATCCTGTGGAGCAATGTACGGAATCCCGGTTCTTGTAGTAAGGGCATAGTAGGGTGATAGACTAGAGGCAGCACCGGGGCATATAGCATCGTCACTTCAAGCCTGGATGCTAGTCGGGCCCATGCAGTAACCGTGCTGAATATTGTCGTGGGTGTTTTGTCTTTGCCGGACACCACTGCATAGAGAGCGCCATCTATTGGGAGAGGGTGGGCCAGCCAGTGCTCAGCAGCCAGTTGGGGCATGTATCTAGGTTGGTGGAACCAGAAATAAGCATAATGGGCCTGAGCCGCTTGGTAGTATAATTCGAAATCAGGTATCCCGAAACCACCTTGGGAACTGGGCCGAATCAGGACGTCCCATTTTAGACGGGGTGATTTACCGCCTCAAACAAGTGTAATGAGTTCAGACCGGAGTTGGTGGAAAAAGGATTTGCCAGGGTAGAACGGAATATTCAGAAAGAGGTATAGTAGTTGCGGGAGGATCACCATTTTGATCAGAGATGCTCTGCCCGCCATAGACAGAGGCAAGGTAATCCAACGGGCGACATTATCAGTGATGCGATTCATAGTAGTGCCATAGTTGGCGCGCATAAGTTCATCCCTATCCCTCTCTATGTGGATACCCAGGTATTTAAAATCGCCGTCGCTCCAGGCAATGGGATAATCCAATTCAAAACGCGAGGTGGAAGGGGTAAGCGGAAATATGCAAGATTTACTCCAATTAATTTGGACACCCGAAAGTCTACCAAATTGTATGAATTCCCGTAGAATAGGGTTTAAATTGTCACATGGGTCGCGTACATACAAAATTATATCATCAGCATACATTGATATTAATATTTGCCTTTGAAAGCAACGAAGGGCACTGTTGTTGTGATGTTGTCGTAACTTTGCGGCTAGAGGCTCCGTGGCTAGTGCGAAAAGGAGAGTTGAAAGGGGACACCCCTGCCTGGTTCCTCTGGTGATGGGGAATGCCTCAGACAGTCGACCATTAATAAGGATTTTGGCAATAGGGTGATCATAAAGGAGCCGAATCCAGGAGATGAAAATCACTGGAAAGCCCATCCTCTCCAATACGCCAAACACATAATCCCATCCCAGAGAGTCGAATGCCTTGGTGGCATCGAGGAATACGGCTGCCATGGGTAGGTCTTCATGTACTGAGTGTAGGATTGAAAAAAAGGTACGCAGATTATGAGAAGTGGCCCTGCCGGGTACAAATCCGGATTGATCGGGGAGTATCAGAGTGGGAAGCAGAAGGCTGATACGATTAGCAATCAGTTTGGCAAGTACCTTTAAATCACAATTGAACAATGAAAGTGGGCGGTAAGAGTCACATTTATTTGAAGGCTTGCCAGGCTTGAGCAGCGATGTAATGAGTGCAACTCTCATAGAGGGCGGTAGATGGCCGACCTCGAGGGCATCCTCATACACCTCACGCAACACAGGAGCCATGAAATCAATATAGGTTTTATAAAATTCTATCGGGATCCCATCGAGGCCAGTGGCTTTTCCGGATTGCATACCCATTATTGCGTCCCTTACTTCGTCTAGCTCAAAGGGCGCACTAAGGAAAGCTTGTTGGGCATCGCTAAGCCAGCCTAAAAAAATATCAGCCAAGTAGTCTTGCAGCTGCAAGACTCCCATTCTGGAGGAGGTGTACACCGCGCTGTAGTGGGACACAAAGGTATTGAGGATTTGTGCAGTGTCACGCACCACCACACCGTCTGGGCCGTCAAGCTCAACTATCATGTTTGGCGTACGCATCATTTTAATCGTGGACGCTAAAGCTTTCCCCGGTCGTTCGCCCTCGCCATATCGGCGAGCAGTCCAGTATTTGCCTCTAAAATTCGATTCTCTCTCAGCCTCGGCAGTGTAATCAGATACATTTTCCCTTATCTGCAGGAGGACCGCATCGGAGGGAGTAGTGGCTAACACTGTTTCTAAAGTTTTAAGTTTAGTTTCTAGGGCCAGGATCCGAGCAACAATAGTCTTCAGAATCCCAGCACCCTTAGCTATGCAGAATCCTTGTAGCGTCACTTTGAATGCTTCCCATATAGTTTCCACATCTTTAACCGAGTCCTTATTTCTCCTAAAAAAGTCTAAACATTCGTCTCGAAGTTCCTCCTGGAAGGCGGTGTCGAGCAATAGTGAGGGTTGCATTCGCCATGCAGTGGAGGGGGGCCTAGGTCCGCTGAGCGCAGAGTGATTTTAACAGGGGAGTGGTCTGAGTAGGTCCTCGGTAGGTGTTGTGCACTAGTAAGTGAGGTAAAGAGTTGGGATGTAAGTAATATAAAGTCAAGTCTGGCCCAGGAGCGCACTTGCGCGGTAAAGTGCGTGCCTTCTTTCATATTAACGTGGAGGCGCCTCCAAGCGTCTATAAGACTATAGTCTGTGATCACCGCGCGTAATTCCGTACGTGCTTTAGTGTAGTGTTGTGGGGTCGGGTAAGACCTATCCAGGGTAGGATCTAGTGTTGTGTTAAAATCCCCCCCCCCCAAATGAGGTGGTGAGGTCCCGTCCCCACAATAGCCACCCACAGCTCAGCAAAAAACCCCGGGTCATCTATGTTGGGGCCGTAGCAGCAGACTAATGTGACCGCCACGTGTCCCAGTCTCCCCCATAGTATGCAGTACCGCCCCTGAGTGTCCACCTTGGATCTAGCCATAACAAAGGGCGTGCCTCTCCACACCAGAATCGCCGCACCTTGAGCGTACGTTGAGTATGACGAGAATACAGCATGGGCCGCCCATCTATTGGCAAAAGTATGAGTAATTTGTGGTCTGAAGTGCGTTTCTTGTAGAAAGGCGATGTGTACTGAGTGGCGATTCAGGTAAGATAGAACTTGCCGCCGCTTCCTGGGATCTCCTAGCCCTCTAACATTCCATGTCAATACATTTAGGTCAGTGTCACCCAAGAGTAGTGTATAGCCCTATCACTTAACACATCCATTGCCAAGAGCCCGTGAGAAAGCATCATAAAGGAAAGCATGACCCGCACAGCAGTGTCCCTGAGTATTCTGTCGCTTGTGTGTGTAACCTGCACCACGAGAATGATATCTCGCACACAACTTTCGAGGCCAACTTCACCAATTGCACGTGAGTCATCAGTAGATGTCGTGAAGAACGATAAAACGAACCAGCCCAACCCAACAGTTCCCCCCTCCCCACTCCCACCATACAAAACCCCCAGTAAAGCGGCTTTAAGAGCCGTCAAAACATCAAGTACACTCAGTGCAGTATAATACAGTAATCCTCATGCGCCCAGCCGCCACTCTATCAACCTTCCCTGCGGAGCCGTGGACAATAATAACACAAGCATTGCAAAGAGTTTGACATAAGAATGCGCAAAGTGCCAGCTCTTAAGTACCCAGCAGGGTCCAGTTGTATAGGTCATACAAAGAAATGTCAAAGTGCGCGGCATCCAGTCATACACGGGAAAATTAAAGCAAGTAGCTACCGCCACAGTTAGATCGCACCAGGACATATACTGCCAGTGAATAATTGTAGAGATTGCGACCCGTAGGCCTACACACCTAAGTAGGTTAGCATCAAGGTTACATTTTACTGCAAATCGAGTGCTCCCACCCGCCACCGACTGAAGCAACCCAAATTTGCCAGGAATCCCATCCCCCCCTCCCTTTAACAACATCTAAACTTCCCAACATTTGCACCAGTGTTAAAAAACACAATGGGGTATACCCTTTGGGGTGTAGTCTAGGAGCGCACATAACCACCCCCCACTTCTCGTGCCTTTTCCTGTCCGGCCACCTAAAGCACAACCGAGGTAATGGGGGGGGGGGTGCCTGAAATACTTTACCACCATAGTCCAGCGCTCGACCAACGACCTCAGTAGTTCACGAAGCGTCCACCACAATCAGGGCCCAACAGGGGAATCCAGAATGGGCACTTAAATGACAGCACAGGAGACAAGTGGTCAGTGTCCAGTGTCATTCATCTTCATTTGCCGAATGAAAGTCTTCTTGTCTGTCATCACCACTTTGCTTGTTCTCTGCATGTTCCCGCTTAAGTTTCTTAACAAAATCTTCCACTTGCTGAGGATTGGTAAAGAAATGTTGTTTTGCTTGATGCGTCACTCTCAGTTTGGCAGGGTAGAGCAGCGCATAGTCAATTTGTAGTGCCCTCAGCTTTTTCTTGACGTCTAAAAATTTACGCCGTTGGTCTTGCACTATCGGGGTGAAGTCCGGGTAGATGGAGAATTGGACCCCAGCACAGGATAGTGTACGGTTGGCGCGAGCCGCCCGTAGTGCAGCATCACGGTCCCGATAATTCAGAAGGCGGGCAATGATGGGTCGTGGCGGGGTCCCGGTAGCAGGTCGAGGGCCTAGGGACCGATGAGCACGTTCAACAATAAATTGCTTGGAGAGGGCCTCAGGGCCAAACGCCGCGATCAGTATTTTCTCCAGATAGTCCTCCATGCGTCCTGTGTTGGTAGATTCCGGAATCCCAATCACGCGGATATTATTGCGACGACTTCTGGCTTCCAACTCCTCATTCTTAGCGGCTATGAGCCGTAGCACATTGTCCATTCTTGCAAGTTGCGTCGTGTGGGAGGCCGACGTATCATCATGGTCGGATATGCGTTGCTCAGTTGCCGTAATGCGCTCCTCAAGCGCATTCAGCTTGTGTACCATGGCGTCCATTCTTGATAACATCCTATCCACTTTGTCAACTATGGTAGCGAACCCCTGCCTCATTTCATGCAGCATCTGTTGAAAGTCGGTGGTGACAGGGTTGGTGTCCGTGTCCATCCCAGCGACGGTTTGGGAGCTTCCCGCCTCCTGTGTACTGCGCAGCCCTTTTTTGTCCGTAGCTGAATCGAACGATAGTTTGGGCTGCCTATTATCCGGTTTGCCCATGGTTAGTCGTGTGCAGGTATGCGCAACAGAGGAAAGCGAAAGTCCTCCTCAATGGGTGCGAAGGGAGTTGGAAGTGGCGCAAAGCGACCCAGCGCGGCTCCCCAGGAAGCGCCCCCTCGCGAAGTGACATCGAATGGTCGCGCAGTGGGAGAGCAATCCAATGCCAGTCTCAGGGATGGCGATATCGGGTCAAATCAGTGGAGGTTCCGCAGCGCAAGACAGGCCAACAGGAGGCGAAGTGATCACGATCAGTGGTCGCCCTCCTAGAGCCGAGGCCCCACAGTCAATGCAGGAGGAAGATGGAGTCGCGGGGAGCAGCCCGGGCCAACGCCGTGAAGTTCACCTCTCACTGGCACGCATTACCCACGGCACATAGAAGGGGCAGCATTAAGGAGGAGGCCTAGCAAAAGCAGATGAGCACCGGAGCAAGCCGAAGCAGTAAGTCCGTGGCAAAATGGCGACTCCTCAGGCCCCAGCAGATAGAACAGGCAGTAGAACGCCTTACACTGCAGTTGCGATGTAGTAAGGTCTCAGCAATCCCAGAATTGCAAGCATGTACAGCGTTTGTAGCTCCCGTCTCAGAGGCGGAGGGTGCAGGGCGGGCTCTCTGCTCGAGGCCGGCGGTCCCCCGCTGATCCCCCGGGCACTACGGACCACAGCTCAGGCGCAAGGAGTGAACGATACCGCAGACAGTACCCAACTCCACAGTAGTAGTCACTAGGCGTACCTCTTGCAATCCGTGGGCGCCAGTGTCCAGTAGACGGAGTCGGCAAGGGCATCCACACAGCAGCGTTTTGTAGCACCCCTTTCACAAAATGGCCGCCGGTCTAGTTGGCCGTTATCGCCGATCAGCGCAACGCTCCCAGCAGAAGCAGTGGTGCGAGATAATGGGCGCCCAATCAATGGGTAACAGCCCCACCGGACGCACTTAGGGCCGCCGTATGGGTCTAGGCTGAATCGGAGCAGATCAGGGACGCCGCGCGGCTGAGGATGCTGTGGGGGCCCACTTGCCTCGCGGTGAGCCTCGGTCTCTCGGAGGCCGCCAGCCCCGCCAGCGGTCACCGCAGGTCCACAGCTCCGCTCCGGCCGAAACTTCCTGTCAACGTAGCTTCGGATAGGAGGGCGGCGGAGCACTGAAACTTTCACCGAAGCCGCAGTGAGATAACAGGCATGAGTCAGTGTGGTCAGGTCGAGCACGGGTGGCGGAATCACAGGATAAATGTCGGATTTGTAGTCCAGGCAGCAGGAGCCTCACATCAGTGCGGCCATTCTGCTAGTGCGCCCTCTAGCGCCCCCCAACAGTGCAGCAAAAGTTGCCACTGCTTGGGTACACAACAGTGCAGCCGGTTTTTCAAGGCACACATAACCTCCTTATGCTTATCTGGCCCTGCTAAGTGAAACAAAATGTGTTGACACGGTGACAGCAGTGGCGGCTCCTCCGCTATGGCGGAGGGGAGTCACCCCCTCTGCTGAGAGCCAGCTGAGGGGAACGGAAAAAACTAAATTGCTACTAAATTAGTTTTATTATCTTTTTATTTTTCTCGTTTCCCTCTAGAGCCAGCCAAGTCTGAGTGGGACGGGTCTTGGCTGTGGTCACAGCCAGTAGGGGGGGGTGGGGGTAGTGTCTTAGGCCAGCCAAACCGTCATGTGCACTTTGGTGTCTCCAAACCAGCTGTGTTGCACAGCCGGGTTGTAGAAACAGCACAGACTCCCAGGCACTGACTTAGTGGCAAACAAGCCACTAAGACCAATCCTGGTACCGCTCTCTTGCTATTGAGAGCAGCACCAGGGTTGAGTGGGGAGCCTATGCTAGTGTCCCAGGGAGGAGCACAGAGGCAGCCTGCAGCATCGGGACAGGTACGATTTAAAAACAATTATACTTGAGTTTTGCGTCGGCCGCCACTGGGTCACAGGAGCACGTGTTGGTGCTTGGCTTCTTCTATAGTGCAGCTGAGGGAATACTTGTGCAGGAGCAACATAAGGCACAAAGGCCCATATGCTCTTCTTAAGTCACTCGGGCAGATGCAGATACAATGGTGGCCACAAGGCACACACCGAAGGCCATTCATGCGCTTCTTCAACTGCTCTGAAGTCATCTGGTGTCAAAGTGTAACTATGCCAAACTCCCTGAGAGCTGCACACACAGGTAACTACCTCGAGTTCTGATCTGAACAGGGAGGTGGTCTCTTGAGAAATCATCAACAATAAATCTTGTCCACAGCCCTGTGGTATATTCCCTAAGTTTCCGAGTAACACTCACAAAGATTCTGGCTTCCCCAGACTTTTGGGGACAGCCAACCTTGTCTAAGTCCATTTTCCTTTGATGTGGTCCTCAGCTCCATGGGGATCCTCTTCAGAAGAACTGTCACTCTTAGGTGTGTACTAAAATCCAGACGATCCCTGGCCAATCAGATAATGTAGCTGGAGTTGTGGAAAACCAGAAGAGCAGGATGGGGCATGGGCAACCAGTACTTTTGAAATAGGTCCAGAGCAAACATTTTCTTACATTTCCTGGCAAATGAAGCTTGATGCACTAGTGGCAAAATGTTTGCATTAGTTAAAGGCGCTAACAACCAAGACCTTCGAGTTTTCTACATCGCAGTCACCAATCATTAATATATCAGTCCTTAAATCTTTGTCACTTCCAATAGATTCATCACTATATTGTAGATACTATGATCATCACATTCAAACTCAACTAGCATAGGATATGAATCAAATGGCAATTATTCCTCTTAAACAGTAATAATGTTTTTTTGGTGAGTTAATGATCATGCTACACTGGCACCTTTAGCCTCTGTTCAAGCTTCTGGGGCATTAAATCTTATCCTAAGCAGTGAATACACTCAGCATGATTTTTCACTCATCATAGATTTTATTGTAATATAAGTTAACTACAGTTCAATTTAATGTGTGGTGTCCTATATCTGTGATATTTGTAGAACTGTTCCTCTGTTGACTTGAGAGTCATCGCTCACACAGGAAAAAGCGGGAGAAGAAAACCCTCTACACTCTAATCAATATTTTGCGTCAGGGGTCGAACAGTGGGGCATATTATCAAGCAGGGCCGCTAAAGCGGCGATAATAGGCTTAATAATACAGCCTTGTGAATTCCAATAGAAACCCCTGTTCTGGTGTGAACAAGGGCTTCTATTGGAATTCTCCAGGGCATATTATCAAGCCCATTATTGCCGCTTTAGCGGCAGTTTTCTGCAGCTAAAACGGCGATAATTTTAACTTTAACGCCCTGCTTGTTAATATGCCCCAGTGTTTTTCTGGAGGTATCTTGCCTATCTTCCTAATTGTGGAAGGTTTCTTAAGCCCAGTCTAGTTCGTGGTTGAAATCCTATCCCTGTAAATCCCTGTACATGATTTTGCACCGGGATGACAAATCCGAGCCATGTGATAATTAATACACCTCCTGCTGTTTTCCCATGATTGATTTTGTCGGGTAAATGCCAGGTTAAAAGGCGAAGGCCGTGAAGCATTTTTTTTCCCTTTTTTATTGAGATCCAAAATTGTATTACAATATATCAATTCACAGCACGAATAAATATTATATGTGCACAAGCCATCAATAAATACGACATACATAGTCTAATACACAATACCAATTATAAAGGGGAATGGTACTAGCTAATTAGAGAACCCACATAGGATAAAACTATCAAATGAATGGATCTAGCATTCTCCCTAGATAGACAAGTGTCTAAGTGCATGTCGATTTTGCTGCATTAAATCCAGAATGTACTGGGGTGAATGTATGATATTGTTTTGCATTCTGTCCATCAATTGTTCTTTTTGCATTAAATTCAGAATCAGTGGCTAATGACACAGCCCTTAGTGGTATACGTCCACCAAAGGGCCCCCACCTTTAATGGATCAGGTGGACCGCTCAACAAAAGACAGAGCTCCTGATGAATATTTTCCTTGCCATCTTGCCATGACTGGCATGATGGGCCTGGGCAGAAAAAATAAAGAAAGGGCCCCCAGGTACACAGAGAGAATACCCTGCACACCAGGGCCATTTATTTTAGTTTTTTGTGAAACAAACCTTCGTTCTGGGGACTTCATTCTGATGAAAAATAAAGAAAGCCGAGCAGGCCACCATGGCATAGCTACCAACCCACCATTAACTTCTGACAAAAGAGCTCCAGGTGTGCCAGCAGGAGCCCTGTTGTCAGAAATGCAGAGCTGACCAGGAGGACCAGGATGAAGAGCGGACTGTAAGCCAAAGGGAGGGCAGAGGCTGCGTTTAAATGATTACGGCGAGCTCAGAGGATCTCTTGCCTTGGTCTAAACGCCCACCATAGTCCAGGTCACCGTGTCCTGGTGGAACCATGCTTCCATGGACCCAGACACCAAACAAGCAGACGGGGACTCATTCTTGGTGGCCTCGTTCTCCTCTGCCCACTGACTCCACGGAGGAGTCCAGCAAGGTTAGTCAGAGACTTAACATCCTCAGGTGGGAGATCACACCACCAGGGGCATAGCGTGGTCAGTAAGATTGGATGGGGTGTAAGCTTCAGATTTCCCAACAATCACGCTGGCTTACCTTGTTAACCACATGGCTGCTGCACATGTTCCTCTGCTGTGTTGGACAGCAATAAAAATGGGTGTGGTCATGACGAACTCAGCTCGTCATGAGCACAGGAGCACAGTACTGCATGACGAGCTGAGCTCGTCATGAGCATGGAAGTGGTTAAAATACATTATGAGAAGCAAGACACAAGGGTGGCTTTGATAGAGCAATATTTCGCATATTACCCGACTTGCTTGAAATCAAGAACCTCGAATAACTTATAACCCTATAACTCAACCTTTACGTCTTACTTGGAGAAGTGTGGCTCACTGGTTAGAGGAGGCAGACCTGGAAGCAGAGGTCAGCCCGGGACCAGGGTTCAATTCCCGGCTCGGCGGGGTCTTGAGTCCTAAAAATGTCCATGGACTCGACAATTCTCGCTCCGGTGCCTACTCGATTCACGGGTTCACACTCTGCGACTCTGGGCAATAGCTTGCTTAATCTCCACAACGGCCCCTCGCGGTGGGATGCCTGGCTTTCACCTTGCAGATACCCTGCCGGGGTTATCTCACAGGGGAATACCAGGACGGGTTCCCTAAGCAAGCGCTTAGAAACCGCTTGGTGATTTGCGCTATATAAATTCCTATACATTTACATTTACATTTTACTAATTTCCCTTTATTCTGAAATTTGGGTGTCCTAGTGATGCTTGCCTATATGTTTACTAATTCAATAGAGCGATTTCGGCGGGATGATTCGGTTTCAAAAAGAAGAGAGTCCTTCTTTGTTTTTTAGTAACCCCTCACTCACCGACCTGGTCGGTGACATGCTTCATCATCGGGGCCACCTCGATGGCCGAGTGCCATCAAGGTGTGCTACAACACCTGAAATACAGTGGAGCTGGTATGTGAGTGATGAATGTAGAGAAAAGAGTGGGTGTGTTAAAAATTGTCCTGGTATGACTTATTTTGGAAAAAACTTTATTCTTTAAGACTACTGGACAATATTAAAATCTATGTGTAGATACAGTAATAGGTTTAATTATGACCAAGTGTATCTGGATTATATGTGGTGGGTCTACATGTTTCAAACCGTATTGGGAGTTACCGGTTATTCTTCAGGACCAAAGCAAAGAAATGGGTGGTCAGGGTACACTAACACCCTGCCGTGCCGTCATTCCTTTGTGCCTAGGTAACCAAATCATGACACTAGGCAGAAAAAACAACAAAGGTATAACCCGGTGGTGGTTATCCTAACAATAAAAAGACCTGTGGAGAAAAGGAATATTGATCACAAGAAAACTCGTTACAAGCCTGCAACGTAGTGAAGTGAAGAAATCTCCTGTCTTTGTGCTTCATCAATCATCCCACACCGATTAAATGCGCACTATTGTTGTGCAGTAAATCTAGGGTGCATGGTGCAGCTCAAAATTATCGGAATCGATTATTGGCGCAGATGTTGTCGACTGGACTACCTGGCACACCTATCAATTGTAGAGTGCATGGTGAAAGATCTGAGATTAATTACTCATTCATACGCTTCCAAAGTCTATAGGTGCGTGACTATGCTGCAATCACGTCATTCTAGGTGATAGGCCTATCGTGGTGTGTCTAATGTCTCTTGATTCCATACAGGACAATACAAACAAACACAACATAAAACATATAGTAGAAGTGCTTACTCCTAGTGAAGAGTCATAGGGCAGCACGGGATTAGGAGGGAGGAGAGGCCTGTGGTTGAAAACATATTCTGTAATAAAAAAACGAGTGGTGCTAAGTAGCTAACCGATAGGGTTAATCTACTCAGAGAAAGTTGAGCCGAAAACGCGTGGGACTTCGCGTTTCCGTGCGGTGCTGGGGGTCTCTACTTACAGTTCTCGCAGGTCTAGCATGGCATTATACCTATGGAGTCCCTCGTGTGCCCGTAATCTGGTCGGCCGTGTTGCCGGCATTAAGGCGGCCGCCATCGGTAATGAGGGGCGTGGCTGGCAAAGCGTCCTGACGTCACGCAACGGCCCGGGCTTGCGCTACGGAAGCCTCGGGTGTACACACAAAGTCAGTTACCATAGTAACCGCGTCGTCCGTAGGTAGTAAACACTGCGGGAATGGTTTGCATGTTCCGTATGTTAATCGGATCACCGAGGTCTCATCTTTCTCGATGACTGGGGAGAGTAGAGCCCCGTGTAATTAGTAAGGAAAGGAAAAGGGAGTTTCTGCCGAGAGATACAAAAACTATAGTATGTCCTGAGGCTTGCATGGACCTTCGGAAACAATGCGTCGGGATATCTTTTTAGCTTGCATGGACAGTGGAGAGCAATGCGTTCAGTATTAGTGTAGACTGTCATAATTCACAGGGATGGGTTGTTAACAAACTACTAGAAGAGGGAATTAATACAACCCTGAGTATATAGGCACTATGTATATAGACGGATGGGGGAGGTTATTTTACATAACGTTCGCCCATTGGATGTTATCGTTGAGACCATTGATATGTGTGGATAGTCTATAAACCCATCTTTGTTCTTTTTCGTACAAACGTTTCTGTAGGTTTGGCCCGGCTGGTAGTTGCTCAATGATAGTCCATATCATATCGTTGGGTGTGTGGTTCTTCTCTAAAAAGTGGTCCGTCAGTCTGGTCGCACTTTTTCTGCAGCGGATAGTGCTGCGGTGTTCGCTGATTCGCTGCTTGATCTTACGGGTGGTCATCCCTACATACTGTTTTTTACAAATGCATTCAATCAAATAGACAACATTGTTGCTATTGCAGTTCGTATGCGCAATTTGTCTCCATACTTTTCCTTCTTCAAGATCCAGTGTCTTAGTGTTTCTTGTCAAATGTCAAACACAGCAGTTGCCACAGCGATAGTGTCCAGTCACATTAGGGAGCCCCCAGATTACAGTGATGGATTGGTTAGTCGGAACAGCTTTTACTGTGGGCCTGGTTTTAACCAGGGTGTCCTTTAGACTATGCTGTTTTTTGAAGGAAAAAAGAGGTTTCTCCCAGTGTAGGTTTCCAGAATTTACAATCGCCCAGTGTTTATTTATGCTCCTCGTCACCTGATTAGATACTGCGTTGTATGTAGTTACGCAGGTTAGAGGTATGGAGTTGTTGGCATTCGTTCTTTTTTCAAGTAGTACTTCCCTCGGTTGATTTCTGGCCCTTTTCTGGCATTTATTTACAATCTTGTTAGGATAGCCGCGCATTTGCAACTTTTTGGATAGATCATTTGCTTATTCCTTGTAGTCGGATAATTTACTGCAGTTCCTTCTAAGTCTGAGGAATTGTCCGTACGGTAAGTTTTCCCTGAGTGGGCGAGGGTGGAAACTCTCAAACCTCAAGAGGCTGTTTTTTGCCGTTGGTTTGTAGTGGGTTCTGGTCTCCAATCGGTTGTTCTCTTTGCTGATCACTACATCCAGAAATACTATTTTTTCTTTGTCATAACAGTTTGTAAATCGCAAGTTGCCATCACAAGTGTTGATCCAGGAAATGAATTGGTCTAACTGTTCAGTGGGTCCCTGCCAGATTGCTAGAACATCATCGATGTAGCGTTTCCAGAACTTCAGATTTTCTCGAAAGGGATTGCCGTCATTAAGGATGAATTTCTGTTCAAAGTCGTGGACGTAAAGTCCGGCCACGCTAGGGGCAAAAACACTTCCCATTGATGTACCCCCCGTCTGCAAATACAGAGTACCCTCAAATTCGAAATAGTTGCATTTCAAAGCCATTTTGGCACATTCCAGAATGAAAGCTCTTGGGGTTTTGTGTGGCCAATCGGTGTTCTCCAAGGTATTCTCAAGAACTTGGATGGTGTCATCTTGAGGTATACTTGTGTAAAGGCTTTCAATGTCGAAACACAGTAGCACAGTATCCTCGTCTACAATCAGGTTCTGTAACAGATTTAGTAGACTCTTAGTGTCTTGTAAGTAAGTGACAGTGTTTTGGACAATGGTCTTTAGGAAGAAATCGCAAAACCTAGATAAGGGTTCTAGTAAGGATCCAATCCCTGATACGATTGGGCGTCCTGGCGGTGGTATTCTGCCCTTGTGCATTTTAGGAAGTATGTAAAAATAAGGGATTTTTCCTTCTGTGGTGCATCGGTAGTCAGCCTCCTGTTTGGATATCTTGCCCGTTACTTCTGCAGTCTCCACTAGTTGTACAATTTCAGTTCTCAATGCATTCGTTGGGTCTGCCTCCAGGATCTGGTAGTTCCTGTCATCACTGAGAAGTCTGAGGCATTCCTCGCGATATGTCGTTACATCCATAACTACCAACCCTCCACCTTTATCCGCAGGTTTTATTATGATGGTCTCACAGGTACGCAGGTCCTTTAATGCTGTATTTTCAGCACTGCTCATGTTATGAAATTGGGATGGGGTCTGCATTCTTTCTACATCATTGTATACAGCCTGTTCAAAGGCAATTAGTTCCACGGGGGTTGTATGTGGTGGTGGCGTGAAGGTAGATTTTACTCTCAATCCGGTTTCGTTTTCGGACTCATTCCCACTGGGAGGGCCTTGTTTCTCGAAAAAGGATTTTAGTCTTAGCTTCCTGAAGAAACCTGCTAACTCGCAGTGTAGTTGGAATTTGTCCACTCGAGCAGTGGGGACAAAGCCTAGACCTTTATTCAGGACAATCTCCTCTGTAGTTGATAATGGTCTGGAGGAAAGGTTTGTAACTAGGGTCTCATGTTGCTGGGCCCTGCTTTGCTCTTCGTTCGGTTGCTCACTGGATCGTCCTCTTCCCAGTGTACCTGGTTGGGCTGGTTGGGTTGTCTGTTTTTTCCCCTTCCTCGTCGGCCCCTGTGAAAAAAAGGCGGTCGAAATTGGTTCTGGTGAAACGGGGGAGGTTGGAAATGTGGTTGAAATGGCGGTTGCCATCCATACATTGGAAAATGTGGCGGTTGGTTGTAGGGGTCTTGAAACATTGGTGGGTTGAATTTAGGCCAAAGATTTTGTCCTCTTCTCCCCCCTCTGCCTCGTTGTTTGTTGCCACTCGTATTTGAACCATTGCTGCTATTAGATGAGTTGCTAGAAACATCTGGATCAGATGCAGTACGTTCAGGTGGTTTAAAGTCTGGGTCTGAATAAGGATAGGTGTTCTTAAAGGTAAATCTTTTCAAATCTTTTTGAAATTTAGTCACTTTTTGTTGGGTCAGATTCTCTCTGTATTCATTGATTTCTTTATTTATTTCATCAAGCTTCTTTTTATACCCAGTAATACTTGTCTTGATGTGTGATTCAGTCTTTTGAATTTCAATCTGGATACCCTCCCTGTGAATTATGACAGTCTACACTAATACTGAACGCATTGCTCTCCACTGTCCATGCAAGCTAAAAAGATATCCCAACGCATTGTTTCCGAAGGTCCATGCAAGCCTCAGGACATACTATAGTTTTTGTATCTCTCGGCAGAAACTCCCTTTTCCTTTCCTTACTAATTACACGGGGCTCTACTCTCCCCAGTCATCGAGAAAGATGAGACCTCGGTGTTCCGATTAACATACGGAACATGCAAACCATTCCCGCAGTGTTTACTACCTACGGACGACGCGGTTACTATGGTAACTGACTTTGTGTGTACACCCGAGGCTTCCGTAGCGCAAGCCCGGGCCGTTGCGTGACGTCAGGACGCTTTGCCAGCCACGCCCCTCATTACCGATGGCGGCCGCCTTAATGCCGGCAACACGGCCGACCAGATTACGGGCACACGAGGGACTCCATAGGTATAATGCCATGCTAGACCTGCGAGAACTGTAAGTAGAGACCCCCAGCACCGCACGGAAACGCGAAGTCCCACGCGTTTTCGGCTCAACTTTCTCTGAGTAGATTAACCCTATCGGTTAGCTACTTAGCACCACTCGTTTTTTTATTACAGAATATGTTTTCAACCACAGGCCTCTCCTCCCTCCTAATCCCGTGCTGCCCTATGACTCTTCACTAGGAGTAAGCACTTCTACTATATGTTTTATGTTGTGTTTGTTTGTATTGTCCTGTATGGAATCAAGAGACATTAGACACACCACGATATGCCTATCACCTAGAATGACGTGATTGCAGCATAGTCACGCACCTATAGACTTTGGAAGCGTATGAATGAGTAATTAATCTCAGATCTTTCACCATGCACTCTACAATTGATAGGTGTGCCAGGTAGTCCAGTCGACAACATCTGCGCCAATAATCGATTCCGATAATTTTGAGCTGCACCATGCACCCTAGATTTACTGCACAACAATAGTGCGCATTTAATCGGTGTGGGATGATTGATGAAGCACAAAGACAGGAGATTTCTTCACTTCACTACGTTGCAGGCTTGTAACGAGTTTTCTTGTGATCAATATTCCTTTTCTCCACAGGTCTTTTTATTGTTAGGATAACCACCACCGGGTTATACCTTTGTTGTTTTTTCTGCCTAGTGTCACGATTTGGTTACCTAGGCACAAAGGAATGACGGCACGGCAGGGTGTTAGTGTACCCTGACCACCCATTTCTTTGCTTTGGTCCTGAAGAATAACCGGTAACTCCCAATACGGTTTGAAACATGTAGACCCACCACATATAATCCAGATACACTTGGTCATAATTAAACCTATTACTGTATCTACACATAGATTTTAATATTGTCCAGTAGTCTTAAAGAATAAAGTTTTTTCCAAAATAAGTCATACCAGGACAATTTTTAACACATCCACTCTTTTCTCTACATTCATCACTCACATACCAGCTCCACTGTATTTCAGGTGTTGTAGCACACCTTGATGGCACTCGGCCATCGAGGTGGCCCCGATGATGAAGCATGTCACCGACCAGGTCGGTGAGTGAGGGGTTACTAAAAAACAAAGAAGGACTCTCTTCTTTTTGAAACCGAATCATCCCGCCGAAATCGCTCTGCTGAGCATTTTTTCTGGTGGTACTCTTTCTTTTTGTTAATTTAGATACCTAACCCAGGGGACCAGGAGTATTCTTCCGTCCACTAAGGTGGATTAAATCCCTACACTCTCTCCTTTGTTCATACTATATCTTGGCAGCGCACAGCTGCGAGAGTACCAGTGTCCTTCTTTGTACCTGTGACTTTCTAACATCTACACTCAACATACAGTAGACACTATGGGAGAAAATCAAGGCATTTCTTACTCCACTGAAGAGATTGACGCCATTATGGGCGAAATCTCGGGCTTCTCAGATGCCAATATCTCACAAACAATATCACAGACAGGTGATTGGGAAAAGCTGTCAGAGATGAAGAGAGATCGCATAAGAACAATTCTACACGGCACCATTCTTAAGGAATATTTAACTAATGATATGGCCCCTAAAGGCTTACTGGTAACGAATGCCCCACGAATTTTCCTGAATGATCCCATCTTCAGAAAAGACTGGGCTCTAATAGCGTGGCACTGCACGCATGATTGGATTGTGCTCATCCTGAAAACAGCCTTGAGATTATCGGAGGCTATCCAGATTGAAATTCAAAAGACTGAATCACACATCAAGACAAGTATTACTGGGTATAAAAAGAAGCTTGATGAAATAAATAAAGAAATCAATGAATACAGAGAGAATCTGACCCAACAAAAAGTGACTAAATTTCAAAAAGATTTGAAAAGATTTACCTTTAAGAACACCTATCCTTATTCAGACCCAGACTTTAAACCACCTGAACGTACTGCATCTGATCCAGATGTTTCTAGCAACTCATCTAATAGCAGCAATGGTTCAAATACGAGTGGCAACAAACAACGAGGCAGAGGGGGGAGAAGAGGACAAAATCTTTGGCCTAAATTCAACCCACCAATGTTTCAAGACCCCTACAACCAACCGCCACATTTTCCAATGTATGGATGGCAACCGCCATTTCAACCACATTTCCAACCTCCCCCGTTTCACCAGAACCAATTTCGACCGCCTTTTTTTCACAGGGGCCGACGAGGAAGGGGAAAAAACAGACAACCCAACCAGCCCAACCAGGTACACTGGGAAGAGGACGATCCAGTGAGCAACCGAACGAAGAGCAAAGCAGGGCCCAGCAACATGAGACCCTAGTTACAAACCTTTCCTCCAGACCATTATCAACTACAGAGGAGATTGTCCTGAATAAAGGTCTAGGCTTTGTCCCCACTGCTCGAGTGGACAAATTCCAACTACACTGCGAGTTAGCAGGTTTCTTCAGGAAGCTAAGACTAAAATCCTTTTTCGAGAAACAAGGCCCTCCCAGTGGGAATGAGTCCGAAAACGAAACCGGATTGAGAGTAAAATCTACCTTCACGCCACCACCACATACAACCCCCGTGGAACTAATTGCCTTTGAACAGGCTGTATACAATGATGTAGAAAGAATGCAGACCCCATCCCAATTTCATAACATGAGCAGTGCTGAAAATACAGCATTAAAGGACCTGCGTACCTGTGAGACCATCATAATAAAACCTGCGGATAAAGGTGGAGGGTTGGTAGTTATGGATGTAACGACATATCGCGAGGAATGCCTCAGACTTCTCAGTGATGACAGGAACTACCAGATCCTGGAGGCAGACCCAACGAATGCATTGAGAACTGAAATTGTACAACTAGTGGAGACTGCAGAAGTAACGGGCAAGATATCCAAACAGGAGGCTGACTACCTATGCACCACAGAAGGAAAAATCCCTTATTTTTACATACTTCCTAAAATGCACAAGGGCAGAATACCACCGCCAGGACGCCCAATCGTATCAGGGATTGGATCCTTACTAGAACCCTTATCTAGGTTTTGCGATTTCTTCCTAAAGACCATTGTCCAAAACACTGTCACTTACTTACAAGACACTAAGAGTCTACTAAATCTGTTACAGAACCTGATTGTAGACGAGGATACTGTGCTACTGTGTTTCGACATTGAAAGCCTTTACACAAGTATACCTCAAGATGACACCATCCAAGTTCTTGAGAATACCTTGGAGAACACCGATTGGCCACACAAAACCCCAAGAGCTTTCATTCTGGAATGTGCCAAAATGGCTTTGAAATGCAACTATTTCGAATTTGAGGGTACTCTGTATTTGCAGACGGGGGGTACATCAATGGGAAGTGTTTTTGCCCCTAGCGTGGCCGGACTTTACGTCCACAACTTTGAACAGAAATTCATCCTTAATGACAGCAATCCCTTTCGAGAAAATCTGAAGTTCTGGAAATGCTACATCGATGATGTTCTAGCAATCTGGCAGGGACCCACTGAACAGTTAGACCAATTCATTTCCTGGATCAACACTTGTGATGGCAACTTGCGATTTACAAACTGTTATGACAAAGAAAAAATAGTATTTCTGGATGTAGTGATCAGCAAAGAGAACAACCGATTGGAGACCAGAACCCACTACAAACCAACGGCAAAAAACAACCTCTTGAGGTTTGAGAGTTTCCACCCTCGCCCACTCAGGGAAAACTTACCGTACGGACAATTCCTCAGACTTAGAAGGAACTGCAGTAAATTATCCGACTACAAGGAACAAGCAAATGATCTATCCAAAAAGTTGCAAATGCGCGGCTATCCTAACAAGATTGTAAATAAATGCCAGAAAAGGGCCAGAAATCAACCGAGGGAAGTACTACTTGAAAAAAATACGAATGCCAACAACTCCATACCTCTAACCTGCGTAACTACATACAACGCAGTATCTAATCAGGTCACGAGGAGCATAAATAAACACTGGGAGATTGTAAATTCTGGAAACCTACACTGGGAGAAACCTCTTTTTTCCTTCAAAAAACAGCATAGTCTAAAGGACACCCTGGTTAAAACCAGGCCCACAGTAAAAGCTGTTCCGACTAACCAATCCATCACTGCAATCTGGGGGCTCCCTAATGTGACTGGACACTATCGCTGTGGCAACTGCTGTGTTTGCCATTTGACAAGAAACACTAAGACACTGGATCTTGAAGAAGGAAAAGTATGGAGACAAATTGCGCATACGAACTGCAATAGCAACAATGTTGTCTATTTGATTGAATGCATTTGTAAAAAACAGTATGTAGGGATGACCACCCGTAAGATCAAGCAGCGAATCAGCGAACACCGCAGCACTATCCGCTGCAGAAAAAGTGCGACCAGACTGACGGACCACTTTTTAGAGAAGAACCACACACCCAACGATATGATATGGACTATCATTGAGCAACTACCAGCCGGGCCAAACCTACAGAAACGTTTGTACGAAAAAGAACAAAGATGGGTTTATAGACTATCCACACATATCAATGGTCTCAACGATAACATCCAATGGGCGAACGTTATGTAAAATAACCTCCCCCATCCGTCTGTATACATAGTGCCTATATACTCAGGGTTGTATTAATTCCCTCTTCTAGTAGTTTGTTAACAACCCATCCCTGTGAATTATGACAGTCTACACTAATACTGAACGCATTGCTCTCCACTGTCCATGCAAGCTAAAAAGATATCCCAACGCATTGTTTCCGAAGGTCCATGCAAGCCTCAGGACATACTATAGTTTTTGTATCTCTCGGCAGAAACTCCCTTTTCCTTTCCTTACTAATTACACGGGGCTCTACTCTCCCCAGTCATCGAGAAAGATGAGACCTCGGTGATCCGATTAACATACGGAACATGCAAACCATTCCCGCAGTGTTTACTACCTACGGACGACGCGGTTACTATGGTAACTGACTTTGTGTGTACACCCGAGGCTTCCGTAGCGCAAGCCCGGGCCGTTGCGTGACGTCAAGACGCTTTGCCAGCCACGCCCCTCATTACCGATGGCGGCCGCCTTAATGCCGGCAACACGGCCGACCAGATTACGGGCACACGAGGGACTCCATAGGTATAATGCCATGCTAGACCTGCGAGAACTGTAAGTAGAAACCCCCAGCACCGCACGGAAACGCGAAGTCCCACGCGTTTTCGGCTCAACTTTCTCTGAGTAGATTAACCCTATCGTTTAGCTACTTAGCACCACTCGTTTTTTTATTACAGAATATGTTTTCAACCACAGGCCTCTCCTCCCTCCTAATCCCGTGCTGCCCTATGACTCTTCACTAGGAGTAAGCACTTCTACTATATGTTTTATGTTGTGTTTGTTTGTATTGTCCTGTATGGAATCAAGAGACATTAGACACACCACGATATGCCTATCACCTAGAATGACGTGATTGCAGCATAGTCACGCACCTATAGACTTTGGAAGCGTATGAATGAGTAATTAATCTCAGATCTTTCACCATGCACTCTACAATTGATAGGTGTGCCAGGTAGTCCAGTCGACAACATCTGCGCCAATAATCGATTCCGATAATTTTGAGCTGCACCATGCACCCTAGATTTACTGCACAACAATAGTGCGCATTTAATCGGTGTGGGATGATTGATGAAGCACAAAGACAGGAGATTTCTTCACTTCACTACGTTGCAGGCTTGTAACGAGTTTTCTTGTGATCAATATTCCTTTTCTCCACAGGTCTTTTTATTGTTAGGATAACCACCACCGGGTTATACCTTTGTTGTTTTTTCTGCCTAGTGTCACGATTTGGTTACCTAGGCACAAAGGAATGACGGCACGGCAGGGTGTTAGTGTACCCTGACCACCCATTTCTTTGCTTTGGTCCTGAAGAATAGCCGGTAACTCCCAATACGGTTTGAAACATGTAGACCCACCACATATAATCCAGATACACTTGGTCATAATTAAACCTATTACTGTATCTACACATAGATTTTAATATTGTCCAGTAGTCTTAAAGAATAAAGTTTTTTCCAAAATAAGTCATACCAGGACAATTTTTAACACACCCACTCTTTTCTCTACATTCATCACTCACATACCAGCTCCACTGTATTTCAGGTGTTGTAGCACACCTTGATGGCACTCGGCCATCGAGGTGGCCCCAATGATGAAGCATGTCCCCGACCAGGTCGGTGAGTGAGGGGTTACTAAAAAACAAAGAAGGACTCTCTTCTTTTTGAAACCGAATCATCCCGCCGAAATCGCTCTGCTGAGCATTTTTTCTGGTGGTACTCCTTCTTTTTGTTAATTTAGATACCTAACCCAGGGGACCAGGAGTATTCTTCCGTCCACTAAGCTGGATTAAATCCCTACACTCTCTCCTTTTTTTCATACTACTAATTCAATAACCCTTGTTCCTAAAAATGGCCGCTGCTTAGCGGGTTTTCTTTCTGCGCATGCGTTAGTCACACTCACGTGACGTGACGTACTTGCAGTTTTGGTGGGAATCCTTGCGCCTGCGCACTTGCTTCTAAAATGGCTGTCTGTATACTCACATGGTGAAGCATGCGCAAACTTTTTATGTTATTGTCTGTTGCACTAATTCATAACGGCATAGTATATTTTTTTTTAGTAAGGGGAATAGAGTAGCTATTCATGGTATACAGTGAATTCATTTATTTCTATGTTTTAATTTGTTTCCGCTTACTTTTCATGTACCACGATATTGGGGGTCTGAGGGAGACGCGAACCATCTTGAAAGTCTCTACTGCGCATGTCGCTCAGGCAGAGAGAAGGCAACCTTGAGCAGTGGAACTCTGCCAGCTGGCAGCCACAGTCAAGATGCTCCTGAGAACATGACCTGCGACCCAGCAGGATGGAGTTGAACTGTACCGAAATTGTAACATTTGTTATTTTACCATTGTATTCCGAAAATTGTCTCATGAGAACCCCAAAATCACTAGGCGGTCCCAGAGCATGCAAATTTAGGCTTGTAGAGTACGAATATGTTTGGTGTGTTGACCTATCCTACTTGGGGACCAATCGAAATTGAGGATTCTGACACTTGCAACATTTGGGGGTGGTACACTGACCCGAAAACAGTATAACTAGCCTAGGTTTAGCTAGAGAAATTGTCCGACTTGTCTGAATAGCTGACCTGTCACTGACCCAACGCACTCAATAGGTGACGGAGCACTCTGTCCGAAATAGACCATAGACTCAAGAGGTTTTTCTAAACCTTAAGTGCTGGCGGAGCACTTTGCTGGGAAGTTCGCTAACCCAATCGGGGTTCTGACTGATAGCTGCAGAGAGGGTGGAGCGCAGGTGTTGCTTCCAAACTGCGGGTGCTGGTCGTTCCTTGGTTTTCCTGTCCTGATCCTAATCGGGTTTTCCTGTCCTGTCCTGGGGTGTCCATTCTGCATCTGCTGTCCCAGTGATGACTGTCCTTCCTTGGGGTATTTCCTGTCCTTGACTGATCCGTGGCCAGGGTTGGTCTTCACACCATTCTAGGTAAATATATAGTGCTGAACCTCTATACTGCACTTCTATTTTCTGTCTTTTGCTTTAATAAAGACATACCCTTGCGCATAATTGATTTCCATACTTTCGCAAAGCTACTGAATGAAATCTCATACGTTATTGCTGTTCTCTAGTATGTTCCTATGTTACCCTTCCTTTAAGCACAATTCTTCATACCGTTTATGAAATATAGATGTGTTTTATAATTTCTCTTTCTAAGTTGTTTGAAGTAAAGGTCTCTAGAACTATAGCGTGTTCCAATTTTTACCCTTCCTATAGATGTATAGGATTTCTAAATTTCTCACTCATTTTTTTGAAGTATTTTCCTAGTAGTGAGATTCTAGTATTTTGCCTAAGGATTTGTCCAGTTAATCATTTCATTCTGAAGACTTCATTTCTGTTTATTACTGCTTAGTATGTTCCCTGTTCTTACCTTCCTATAGACTCATAAATGGTTGCCTTAGTTTTCTTTCTTTATGGTTATGTGCTATTCGTTATTTTGATTATTGACTGCCTTTTGGTGGTAAATTGTATGCTTTCCGAATCTGAATTCTAGATAAACTTTTTAAACTTTCCAGTAGTCTGTGGTTATTTAATGAAAGTATAGGAGTATATGTTGATATTTGGTTGTCTACCTTTCTTCCACAGCTAGCTCCCTGATCCATTGTGGTCATAGGTACCCGTAACGGTGGATTGGTAAGTCGGGTACTGTAGAGAAAAATAGGAAGGACCCAGGGTTGCTGGTAGTAGAGTGTTAGGTCACCCGATTAATGTATAGGATAAATTGAAAAGTATATGGGCCCGGTACGTGTATTGTGAAATTATTGTCCGGGTGACCTGCGATCTCTATCAGTAATTTTCTGGTAGCAGAGCTATGGTTAGGGACTAGTTAGCGTTAGGTAGGATTAGTTAAGTTAGATAGGTTGGATGCTGCTAAAATTTTATTGCTGCTAAAAAGGTAAACAATTTTTGTGACTTGATCAATCACGTGAAATGTTTGCTTTGAAAAATTATGAAATGTTTTAAATAGTTTTTCTTATTATTATACTGATATATGTATTAACCCACTCGTTAGTAAAGTGTTTTATGTTTGTTGGGAATCCCCGGGGAATTGAATAGCGAGTGGTGAAGAGAATCCACTTCGCTTTGAGGTCACTGGCTCAAGGAAAGTTGGTGCAGGTTAGGCAGAACTGGAAGCACTAATTAGGGTTTTCTGAAATGTATGTTTGAATAAATGATAGCAACGAGTTCGCTGGTAAAACTTCCATTGTGATATAACCTAGTAAGGGTCACACCGGAAAGAGTAGCAGGTTCATCGGAGCTTGGGTGATAGCAAAGGGGTTCGCTGGTGAAACTTTAGACTTAGTATATATCCCAAAAAGAAGTGGATGAGTCAAAGAAGTAGCAGGTTCCCTAATGCTTGAGTGAAGGGTAGGCGGAAGAGATCTATCCGCAGTGAGTGAAAAGTAGACAGAAGAAGTTTACTTGCAGTAAAACGTATCTTTTCTTTCTAGACACTCGAGTACAGTGGCGAATGTGTATTCGTTGTTAAATAACAAAAGCACTTGCACTTTAAGAGAAAAATTAAGGTTCCGTTACCTTGTGAGGGAGGGAGTCAGTTGCGGAGCTGCTCTGACGTCACTCTCTGCCGCGCTAGTATTGGTCGAAACAGCGGGTGTGTAGCGGAGCTGGAATTGTAAAGGAGGGGTGAGTGCCGAAGCGTGAGAACCTGTCTCGCGAAAGGCCGTGCACCCATTGATCGAAATTTTTGAACTTGTGCATTCGATTGGTTGCACGGAAATAAAAAGCGCATTTGGATTGGGAGTGATTTATAAACAAAGTCACTTGCAGAAATCGTATGTGGCACACGTATAGACCAAATACTAGACCTGATCCACGACATTTAGGGTTTGAAAACGATCAGTGGAAAGGGCATAACACTAGCATTATGTACGGAAATAAGAGAAAATTGTCCCTTGTAAATAAAGTGAAGAATTATTTCAAAAAGGATAAACCTATTAAAACCAGAGAAGGCGACGTCATACCGCCACCTAATACTCCCGCATCGTTCATGATGTTTGATAAAGGGTACCACTCTTGTGTGTGGTTGGAAAATTGGGTGGAATACACGAAAGATGATGGGATTTTGGCTTTCCCATTAGAAGGTACCTTTAATGGCAGAATTCTATTTAATTTGAGAACCAGGATGAATGATTTACATCCCAGACCTAGATTAACGCAGTACGAAGCCCTAGAGGAATGGGAGATCGAGGCTTTTGAGAGAGACAAGCCCCGATTGGATAAAGGGTTAACAAAATTGTATCCAAAATTGAAGCAAGAGACCCGAGATAAAAAGATGAAACAGTGGAGGCAGAATATGATTGTGGAAGGATTGTTTCCAATGATGCGGATGAGTGGTCCTGCGGGAGAGAAGAAGACAGAAAAATGCAAGCATTGGGTGCCCATTGAGGAGTCGGATGATGAATTATTAGATGACATGTTTATGAGAAGTCCGCCTCCTTATAATGAAGGACCCAGACCCTCCAGTGTAGGGGATGCTTCTCGAAGACCTTCTCCCCAGGAAGAGGCCAGATCTGTAGGTATAGGAGAGGGTTGTCAAATACCTCCCTATAACGAGGGTCTAGGACCCATAGGTGCTAGAGATATCTGTCTAAGAACACCATTTAGTGGGGAGTCAAGATACTCAAGAGAAAGAGATTTTTACCCTAGACCTCCTTACGAAGGTGAGGCAAAACCCTCAAATTCTGGGATTTCGTTCTCAAGGCCTCCGTATGAGGAAGAACCAAAGTCCTTAAACACAGGAAGTTTGTTCCCGAAACCTAATTATGGTGAAGGACCAAGTGAGACGCATCAAACTGCCCCGAGTTATGCTCCAACTTTGACCCCGCAGGTATTACATGAAAAATCATTAGACAGGTTACTGGACGAAAAGGAGCGAGAGGCTCTAGCTAAGCAGAGGGACGAGATAATTCAGAAAATCTCCCAGTTAAATACAAGTCCTGAGGCCTTGACAATCCCGGTAACTATTGGACCAGTGGTTCCGCTGTATGGGGATAGACAGGGAAGTCCAAAGACTCCAGTTATTAACCCAGTTATAGCACAGCCGAGACCAGAGCCTTTAATCGTGGATGACCAGACAAGTGAATGTGAGTCTGCGGTCTCATTAATGGATTTGCCCATTAGGGATGCAGGGAAAAGGTTACAGAAAAGACATAATCCTTTCAATACGAGAGAGATTCAAATGGAATCGAATTCGGGTACCAAGAGTGTCACGTTGGTGACTCCTGAAGAGATTGAAAGATGGAGTCGAGAGTTAGAAAAACAAACTCCTCAGTCGAAACCGTTAGATATCTACAAGCTGAGAGTAGAAATGGAAGAACTGATGTCAGGCAATGTGGGGTTAGACAGATTAAATACCTATTCCGAGGAAGAGCTGCTGTTCATCTGTAGGAGTTTTACCCGAAATACCAGAGTGCTCCATGAGAAACTAACAGACACTGCAGCTAGTATGGGAATAGATATTTCAAAATCAAAGCCGTTACAAAAACCCTATAGAGCTGATTTCTCAGACAAAGATTTGGAAAACATGAATGTGTCCGGGAAAAAGGCACAGATCAAAGAGCTGTTGACTGTGTTGCAAAAATGGGGAGACGTAGAAAAATGGAAAGCCAGGTGGGCAAAGAAAAAGGACGAGGCTAGATCTAAACAGACGTCTTCTGAGTTCGTACTAAAGGAAGCTGACAAGCCAGAGCAATTATACCCTATGCGGCGTGAAGTGCCAGGTGGAAAATATGTGCACGTTCCATGGTCCAGACAGGATATTGTGTCCTTTACAAATGACTTCCCAAAATTACGAGAAAAACCTGTGGACTGGTACAGGCAGGTAGAAAGGTTTGTAAAGGTGCAAAAACGCCTATGGAAAGACCTGGATGGATTCTTTGACATAGTGGTCCCTGTAGATTTATGGACTGAGTGTAAGATTGCCGTAGATTGGCCTAACAAAGAATACACAAGGGACCCAGTTTCAGGAGCTCCTTCTGATGAGGTGATGAGAAAATACGACCAGGTCATGTTACACTTAAAGAAAAAGGTGCCTGCAAAGGAAACTGATTGGACCAAGATAGATAGAACCACGCAAGAGAGAGATGAGACTGTGCATTCCTTTTATGAAAGACTGTTACAGGTGTTTAAAACGTACAGTGGTATAGATAACATCGAGATGAAGGATATGACCAACTTCATTTACAGGTTTGTAAACGGTTTAAGACCTGAAATTTGCCAGTGGATCAAAGACAATAAAATTTGTTGGCAATCTAAGAAAATGGATGAGGTTTTACGATATGCAAAGTACTGTGAGGATGAGATGGCAGACAAGCGAAAGGCTCTGAAAGAGAAAGTTATGTGGGCACAGGTAAAGTTGGCAGAACAACAAGAAAAGCAACTGAATAAAATGAATAAAAATTCCCAAAATCAAGGCTCTGGGGGTGGAGGGAAGCCCAAAGTAAAAATGAGCAGAGAAGAAGCTAAAAAGAAATTTCCCTGTCACCAGTGCGGAGAAATTGGGCACTGGAGAGAAGAATGTCCATATTTGCAGCATGGTAACACCCAAACCACTGATTTAACTCCACAGACGCAGAATGAGAAACAAAGAAAGACCCAGCATCAGGTAAAGGCAAGTCAATTGCCCCGAGCGCCAAAACCGAATTATAAAGGGAAAACACCACAGGGTGATGATATAGAAATCTGGGGAGGCAATGAGGATAGAAATGCAGCAACTTCGTAATTTTTGTTGAATGACACTTTTCTCTGTGACGATCAATACTGACGGGGCCTGAGAGGGGAAGACGAGGAGTGCGTACTTGGCGCCTCCTTGCCGGTAGACCAGTCAGGGCCATACATTGAAGGAAAGGTTGACGGAAATGATGTCACCTTTCTGTTGGACACTGGTGCTACCCGTTCTACTGTGAGAACAGCGGACGTTCCAAACCTACCCCTCTCGGGAGAAGCAATCCAAGTAGTGGGAGTGTCTAATCAATTGATTAGTACCCCAGTTACTGAGCCCATGGAGATCACAATAGGGAATTTCAAAGAAATGCATAGATTTGTAGTGTGTGATACCAGTCCAGTAAACTTACTGGGACGTGATTTGTTGTGCAAAATGAACTGTACCATCTTTTGCACACCAAAGGGCGTCGAAATTCAAACCCCAGACGAGGATGGCATATACAAATTAATGTTAATCAGACCAGACTCAGAAATTAAACAAATGACTATACAAGACTTACCCGAAGTACTCCAAAAGACAGTGAAACCAGAAGTATGGGACTTTACTGGAAAGGATGTAGGTTTAATGGCAAATGTAGATCCAATAAAAATAGCTATGAAAGAAAATGCAGTTTACCCCAATACCAAGCCATACAAAATGAGTGCAGAAGTGAGAGCAGGAGTTGCCATTGAAATAAAAAGATTGCTAGAAGCAAACATCATACAAGAAGTGATGAGTAGTCCATGTAACTCACCAATAATTGGAATCAAGAAACCTAGTGGCAAGTATAGGATAGTGCAGGACCTGAGAAAGGTAAACAAGATTGTCGTTCCTTGCTGTCCTATTGTTCCAAACCCAGCAGTGATCCTATATCAGATTCCCTGGGATGCTGAGTAGTTTACCGTGATAGACCTATGGCACGCATTCTTTTCGATCCCATTGCATCCAGACAGCAAATTTCTTTTCTCATTTGCATTCGACAGTCACGTGTTCATTTGGAATCGCGTCCCTCAAGGGTATACAGAAAGTCCCTCGATCTTTAATCAGATTCTGAAGAAATGCCTTGAATCTTTAGTCTTACCTGGAAAATCTGTTTTGGTGCAATATATAGATGACCTCTTGGTAGCGTCTAAGAGTCAGAAAGATTGTGTTGTTGACACCATTGCCTTACTGAATCACCTAGGTGAAAGGGGACATAAAGTATCCCCTGACAAATTGCAGTTTTGTACAAAGTCAGTAAAATATCTGGGGCACCAGATAGAAAAAGGCATCAGAAAAGTCACCTCAGAGAGAGTCCGAATAATTCGGAACATGCAGTTACCCCGTACTCAGAAAGAAGTCAGAATGTTCCTTGGAGTTGTAGGTTACTGCAGGCAATGGATTGTGGGATTTGCAGTCCTAGCAAAACCTTTGATAAAAATGACCAAGAAAGGAGCAAAAGACCCAGTGGAATGGGATGATGAAAGTTTGACAGCATTTACTAAATTACGAGAATGTCTGTGTACAGCCCCTGCTCTAGGGATGCCTGATTATTCCAAGGAATTTGCCCTGTTCTGTGACACACGAGATAATTGTGCACTGTCAGTCTTAACTCAGGAGCATGGTTTGACTAGACGTCCAGTGGCATATTTTTCTGCCACTTTGTATCCAGTGGCTGCTGGATTACCCGGATGTCTAAAAAGCAGTAGCTGCAACTTGCACGAGTCTAGAACAGAGTGAATCTATTGTTATGGGACCTCCTGTAACTGTGTATGTTCCACATGCAGTTGTGATTTTACTAACCAGAACTAAAACTCAGTATCTCACCCCTAGTCGGCTGACTAAGTACGAGAGGATTCTCGTAGGTGCTGCAAATGTAGTCATTACTCGATGCAATATTCTGAATCCAGCTACCCTGCTACCCGACTCAATGATTGCAGAAGCACAGGGAGAGGTCGAGCATGATTGCATTGACCTAACAGAGTTCAGTACTAAACCACGCCCAGACATCAAGGAAGTGCCCTTGCCTGTGGAAGATGAAGAACTGTTCGTGGATGGCTCATGTATGAGACACGAACTTGTAGGCCTAAGTGCTGCTTATGCTGTAGTCTCAGTAAAATGCATTGAAGAAGCATCCTGTTTATTTGGAGTGAAGTCTGCACAAGTAGCCGAATTGATTGCATTAACAAGAGCCTGTAAAATTGGGAAAAATAAAAGAATAACAGTATATACTGACAGTCAATACTGTTATGGGGTTGTGCATGACTTCGGCCAATTGTGGCTACAGAGGGAGTTTCTGACTTCTTCAGGTACTCCCATCACAAATGGAAAAGTTGTACAAGATTTACTGGAGGCAATCCAATTACCAAAAGAATTGGCAGTGGTCAAATGTGCGGCTCACAAATCTGGCACTGATCATGTGACATTAGGAAATCGATTTGCTGATGAAGTGGCCCAACATTGTGCCAAACATCGCATGTCTGTAAATATCAAATTGGGGGGACATGGAAACAGCTGCCAACTTATGGTGTTTGAGGATGTGCCTACCTGGGAAGAGTTGAGAGATTGGCAGCATGCTGTGCCATCAAAAGAAAAGGAAAAATGGAGGAAACTTGGTTGTCGACAGAGAAGTGAGGATGGTGTCATTGTGGGCCCAAATGGTATGCCTGTGTTGCCTAGACATCTGCTTGCTTCAATGGCCAGGTTGATACATGGAGATACACACATTGGTAGGGACGCCATGGTTCTGGTTTTCCAAAAAACATGGTACAATCCGAAGTTCAGGAAAGTAGCAGAGTCACTCTGCCAGAGGTGCTTGACATGTCAGCAATTCAACGCTGGGAAAAGAACAGTAGTTGAATTGGGGAAAATTGGGAAATCAGGAGGTCCCTTTGTAAGAGTACAGATTGACTTCATCACGCTGCCCCGTTGTCAGGGAATGAGATATGTCCTTGTCATTGTCTGCCTATTTTCAAAATGGGTGGAAGCCTACCCTGCCAAAAAGAATGACGCCATAACTACCAACTACTAGCCAAATTGTTACTGCAGGAACTAATACCTAGGTTCGGGGTTCCAGTCACAATTGAATCAGATAGAGGCGGACATTTTCCGAATGAGGTAATCGATCAGCTCTGTAAAGCATTCAAGATCACTCAAAAGCTGCACTGTGCATATCGTCCAGAGGCTTCTGGAGGGGTGGAACAAATAAATGGCACTATAAAATCGAGATTAGGAAAGATGTGTGAACCTACAGGTATGAACTGGATAAATGCTTTACCTCTTGTTCTGATGGGACTCAGAAGTATTCCAGACCGAAAAACAGGCCTGAGCCCCCATGAAATCCTGATGGGGAGAGTGATGAGACAAGCATGGGTACCAGGACATAAACTGATAAACATTTCTGATGATTTGGTACTTGAGTACTGCAAGCAACTGGGTGACCAAGTGCGTTCTATCTCTCGCCAGATTGGGGAAGACGCCGTCGCCAATCCAACAACTCCAGTCCATAAATTGGTTCCAGGTGACTGGGTTGTAATAAAGAAGCATACTCGTACCAATTGCCTTGCACCGAAGTGGGGAAAACAACGCCAAGTGATACTGGTGACCACGACAGCGGTGAAGTGTGCCGGCGTCCCAAAGTGTATCCATGCCAGCCATACACAGAAGGTGATCAGAGACGAGAAAACTGACGCTGAAGGTTGTCCAGCTGAGGGGTCTCCAGACGATGGTCCTGAAGTAGCTGACGACGAACAACCGAGCACTAGTCGAGATGAGTGGATACCCATAATCGACCTAACTGACGACCCAATCAGAACAAGAAGTCAAACATATGCAGACAGAGAGTGGAATAGTGAGGACGAGACAGGCACAGGCGAAGACAATCAGATTATCGAAATCCATGTCAAATCTGAAGGTGAAGAAGGTCAGACAGGGACAGAGCAAGTGATCGACACACCTCCACAAACTCCTGAAATTGAAAAGGGACAGACAAGAACTAGTGTAAAAGTTCGAGCAGAAGAAAATCAAGGGTTCGAAGTGCTTGAACAGGATCAGATAGAACTAGAAGAACGTGTTCAGGATACAGAAATTGAAACACCAAAAAGACTCATTAAGTATACACCTGAACCAGGCCAGCTTAGTGACCAGGCAGAAGAAATAGAAACAAGACCTGGGACTAGTCAGACAGGAAGGGAAGAAGCAGAAGCAGAAGTGCCACAAACAAACGAAAATAAAAGAGCATTAGAAGAAAGCCAATCCACAGTGCCAGCTAAAAGACTCAAGAAAAAGAAAAATATCGAGCCCAGATATATTAAGAGACTGAGACTGAGACTAAAAACAGTAGAAGAAAAGCTTGAGCAAAGAAGGAAAAGTTCCCGTATTGCAGAGCAAGCTGGAGAAAGCTCCAAAAGTAGAAGTGATTGAATAAAAAGACTGAATGAAAAATATCAAGATCCTGAATGGACATATTTGATCTTGGAGGAGTTTGAGGATCTTGATATAACTGACGAAAGTGACGAAGAACAGACAGCTGATCATTCTGCCGAATGAGACGAACCAACCTGAAGTTGCTCAGTGTAAGCTACCTGTGCAAAGTTACAAAGAGGGGTTGAGAACTTCTTCTGAACGAAAATGTCTGATTCAAGTGTGAATGGAAGACCTAAACGCAATTGTTGCAAAACATGCTGCAAAGTATGTATATGTAGTACAGCTATAGTGTTAATAATTTGGATAGGACTAACAGTTTTCATTCCTTATATGGTGAGCAAAAATACTAATATTGACCCTACACAAACTGTGACCACTGACACTGAAGAACTGACAACACGAAGGGTAGAAAGACGTGAAAAAGCACTTAGACAAACAAAATCAGACTTAGAAGCACCAGATGAGGAAGGACTACATTATCACGGAGTTAAGAACCAGACTCATCTAAATGTATTTGCAAACCTGTTAGTACATTACGTAGAAACTATGGAGATAGAAGACTGCTATGTCTGCATGAAGCTACCCACTTCTGTAGCTGAAGGCGTGACTTATCATCACCTACCCTTGACCTATGGAATTTCCTGTAGTATTCTAGCTAGCTTATTTTACAAAAGAGGACCGTTACAGTACTACTATTCTAACTCAGACGTGATATTTTCTGAACTTCCAATACGTGGAAATCTGAATCCTGTACATACTAAAAGTGACGTTACACGTTATATGGGAGAATACTTTCTGACTATAGGCACTATAGATTTGAATGAAGCACACAGAGATAACTTGACCTGTTCATTACATGAACAAGAGAAAATGTTTCTAAACATGGCAGAGAAAAGAAGGGAGAGTTTCCAAAGAAAGGCAAATGATAAAAGACAGAAAACTCCTAAATGGGCTGAAAACATGGAAAGCACCTCAAATGGTGGGGCGGGTCCTGCTTTGTTGCTGGATTTCGAGAGAAAAGGGAAACTCTGTCTTCACCGCGAAAAGACTAGTTATTATAATAAAATTTTCATTGGTTCCAGTCAATGTGAACACAATTACAAGGTAATTGGAGGTTGGGGTTTCAAAAATGGGTCAGAACCTGTGTTTCCTGGAATTTATTATATATGTGGAAACAAGGCTTATTTCAAATTGCCGGATCACTGGTATGGAAGCAGCTACTTTGGCATTGTCTTCCCGAAAATATACCATGTGAATGAAATTGCTGGAAGCAGTGAAAACACTAATGGCTTAATGCGTAGTAAAAGAGAAAGCGTAGGTGAAATAATGGGTAGTATTTTTAGTGCACTGATACCTGGAGTGGGAGTGGTTCTGAACACACACAGAATTTGCAAATTATCCACAATAGTGGATGTGCTGTCTACTGATACAGCTCATGGATTTTTGTTGGTCAATACCGAAATGGTTGCGATCAGATCAATGGTTTTACAGAACAGACTTGCTCTTGATACCTTCTTAGCAAAAGAGGGCGGAGTCTGCCGGATGTTGAAAGCGCAACATTGTTGCACTTACATACCGGACAAAAGTGTACAAATCAAAAAATATGTGAAGAACATTACTAATTTGGAAAAATAACTCAAACCACTGGAGGTTGATAGTGCCTGGAAGAGACTGACTGATGGTCTCTCCGCTGTAGGTCATTGGTTTTCTAATTTAGGTAAAGGTTTATTGTTTAAGGTACTGATGCCAATTGGAGTGATAGGTTTCGTCATATTCCTCATATTTGTCTGTTGCAAATGTCGCAAACACACAAAGAAGTACACTGTGAATAAGAGAGGTGTGAAACGGAGTGTGGATGAACTTGAATTGGAAGATTTAAATAATCAGATTTACAAAAAGATGAAAAATTCTCACCCGAATAAAGATGTGAAAGAGAAATTGAATCGAATGTTGGAAGAGATGGAAATGCACAAAGTTTGAAAAGTTGGCATCTGATTCCATTAGTTTGTGATGGTAGTAAATATCATCAAAGAGGGGATTGATAGAGCAAGATTTCGCATATTACGCGACTTGCTTGAAATCAAGAACCTCGAATAACTTATAACCCTATAACTCAACCTGTACGTCTTACTATTTTCCCTTTATTCTGAAATTTGGGTGTCCTAGAGATGCTTGCCTATGTGTTTACTAATTCAATAACCCTTGTTCCTAAAAATGGCCGCTGCTTAGCGGGTTTTCTTTCTGCGCATGCGTTAGTCACACTCACGTGACGTGACGTACTTGCAGTTTTGGTGGGAATCCTTGCGCCTGCGCACTTGCTTCTAAAATGGCTGTCTGTATACTCACGTGGTGAAGCTTGCGCAAACGTTTTATGTTATTGTCTGTTGCACTAATACATAACGGCATAGTATATTTTTTTCTAGTAAGGGGAATAGAGTAGCTATTCATGGTATACAGTGAATTCATTTATTTCTATGTTTTAATTTGTTTCCGCTTACTTTTCATGTACCACGATATTGGGGGTCTGAGGGAGACGCGAACCATCTTGAAAGTCTCTACTGCGCATGTCGCTCAGGCAGAGAGAAGGCAACCTTGAGCAGTGGAACTCAGCCAGCTGGCAGCCACAGTCAAGATGCTCCTGAGAACATGACCTGCGACCCAGCAGGATGGAGTTGAACTGTACCGAAATTGTAACATTTGTTATTTTTCCATTGTATTCCGAAAATTGTCTCATGAGAACCCCAAAATCACTAGGCGGTCCCAGAGCATGCAAATTTAGGCTTGTAGAGTACGAATATGATTGGTGTGTTGACCTATCCTACTTGGGGACCAATCGAAATTGGGGATTCTGACACTTGCAACATTTGGGGGTGGTACACTGACCCGAAAACAGTATAACTAGCCTAGGTTTAGCTAGAGAAATTGTCCGACTTGTCTGAATAGCTGACCTGTCACTGACCAAACGCACTAAATAGGTGACTGAATACAGAGCGCTGCGGAGCACTCTGTCCGAAATAGACCATAGACTCAAGAGGTTTTTCTAAACCTTAAGTGCTGGCGAAGCACTTTGCTGGGAAGTTCGCTAACCCAATCGGGGTTCTGACTGATAGCTGCAGAGAGTGTGGAGCGCAGGCGTTGTTTCCAAACTGCGGGTGCTGGTCGTTCCTTGGTGGTCCTGTCCTGATCCTAATCTGGTTTTCCTGTCCTGTCCTGGGGTGTCCATTCTGCATCTGCTGTCCCAGCGATGACTGTCCTTCCTTGGGGTATTTCCTGTCCTTGACTGATCCGTGGCCAGGGTTGGTCTTCACACCATTCTAGGTAAATATATAGTGCTGAACCTCTATACTGCACTTCTATTTTCTGTCTTTTGCTTTAATAAAGATATACCCTTGCGCATAATTGATTTCCATACTTTCGCAAAGCTACTGAATGAAATCTCATACGTTATTGCTGTTCTCTAGTATGTTCCTATGTTACCCTTCCTTTAAGCACAATTCTTCATACCGTTTATGAAATATAGATGTGTTTTATAATTTCTCTTTCTAAGTTGTTTGAAGTAAAGGTCTCTAGAACTATAGCGTGTTCCAATTTTTACCCTTCCTATAGATGTATAGGATTTCTAAATTCCTTACTAATTTTTTTGAAGTATTTTCCTAGTAGTGAGATTCTAGTATTTTGCCTAAGGATTTGTCCAGTTAATCATTTCATTCTGAAGACTTCATTTCTGTTTATTACTGCTTAGTATGTTCCCTGTACTTACCTTCCTATAGACTCATAAATGGTTGCCTTAGTTTTCTTTCTTTATGGTTATGTGGTATTCGTTATTTTGATTATTGACTGCCTTTTGGTGGTAAATTGTATGCTTTCCGAATCTGAATTCTAGATAAACTTTTTAAACTTTCCAATAGTCTGTGGTTATTTAATGAAAGTATAGGAGTATATGTTGATATTTGGTTGTCTACCTTTCTTCCACAGCTAGCCCCCTGATCCATTGTGGTCATAGGTACCCGTAACGGTGGATTGGTAAGTCGGGTACTGTAGAGAAAAATAGGAAGGACCCAGGGTTGCTGGTAGTAGAGTGTTAGGTCACCCGATTAATGTATAGGATAAATTGAAAAGTATATGGGCCCGGTACGTGTATGGTGAAATTATTGGCCGGGTGACCTGCGATCTCTATCAGCTTAAGAGAAAGTGGAAAGAGAGAGGAGTGCGGATTGTTAGCAGTACTTTAAACACACTAGTTTTCAAACTAACTAAGCTTTGAGGCAGAGACGAGGAGAGAGAGCTGAGCAACAAGAGACGATAAGAGAGGAGAGATAACAGACAGAGAGAGTATGTGTGTGTGGGGGAGGTCAGTGTGGGCATGTAAAAATCCAGTGTGAAATCTGACAGACACCTCACAATACCCAACTGAAAACAACTGTACCCAACTATTTACTGCACAATACATTTTGTAGGAGGGTGTAACTCCTCAAACATCCTCCCTCCCATGAAGCTACGCCCCTGCATACCACTTCCCATGATATATGCGGCGGTTACTGCACCTTAAAGGCAGAGCTGCAGGTCAGAAACTGAGACACCACATCAACCACTTTAGCACAAAGCCTAAGGTTTACCACTGTATTTGTCATATTAAAGGGTCTTCCCCAGACTGTAGACTAGTCAATACAGTTCCCTTTGGTTTCAAAGTGGCATTTGATTGGTACATGGCTCTACACCAACCCTACAAACCCTCATATCCTACTCACCATTTCTGAGCAGTGTGATTGAATCCCAACTCCATTGGGTTTCTTTATGGTTAAATAAATCTAAGAGCCTTTCCTGTGGAATCCAATATGGTAGCCCTCTATCAGCATGCCAGAGCTCTCCTTGCTGACTAAACCATCCATTGAGGAATAAATCTGCCCCAGTGCCCAGCTGAACAAGTGTTTACCATCCTGTTAAACAACAGGCGGGATACTGCAACACAGAGTGGAGATGGAGTCAAGGGAGAAGCTAGAGCAGCATAACAGTGTGATAAGGTCTCCCAGCTCAATCCAATTTTCGGAGCAACCCAGTGTCACAACCTCATATGGTCAGGAGGAGGTTTTGAGAGAGGCCTCTACCACAAATCCACTATGCCTCCACCAATAGAGATGTGTATGTCGAGAACAAACAACATCTAAATGAACTCGAACTTAGGGTAAAATGGAGGGCAGGGAATTGAAAGAAAAAAACCTGTGTGTCTCAGCTTTGCCTTTCGGACATTGGGAATGGCTTCCAAGGGCTCAGTTTGGAGGAGGAAGCAGCAGATCTAATGCTCGCACAGTTACAGCAGCATATTGGACAGATGCTCCGAATGGTTATGCTGGTCACAAACACAGGATGTACCCGGAGACCCTTTCAACTGGAATGAGCGCTCAAGCACTGTGAAGAGGGTACGATGCTGGCACAGGAGCTGGTATCAAAAGGTACGTTCTAATGGAAGGAAGGAAAACTCAAGAGAGGGCAAACAAAACAGAGATGCAGGCCTCGAAGCAGTGAACGAACTGATTGGACGAGGGAACATAGAACCAACGCAACTGAGAGGCAGCTTGTTCCTGCTGCTTCTTAAATTGTACCCGGAAGCACCTTTCTCACTATTCTCATTGGTCCATACCTTTTGGTGGAAGGCCCTCCCATTGTGTTTCAATCCCAGCTGCCACTGCCCGGTCCTCCAACCTCAGGTACCTTAGGTCACAGGGCCAGACTGGCGGTAGTGGGCACCGGGCGTTTTCCCAGTTGGCAGGAAGGATGGGGGCTGGTTTTGGACTGGTTAGGGGCGTTTTTGTTGAAGGGGTCAGTTTCGCAGCAGTGCTGTCAAATTGGCCCCTTGTAACAAAATCACAACAGCAGTGTCCCCCCATTCCCACTCCCCCGGGGGCTGGTCGGACATAATTGCCAGGGCTGGTTTGCAATCCCAGTCCGGCCCTGTTAGGTCAGACTTAGCTTTCACATTCTTGTAAATCCTTTATGTTGTTTAGGAAGACCATGTTTCCTTTCTGTATCTTGTGTTGAGTCATGACACCCACAAAAACATCTCCTCCACTGTCCAGGAAGACTTTGTGGATAGGAGCAAAGAGCAGATGGCTTGGTAGCTTCATCTTGATAGGTTCATTGATTTATCTCTCCAAACCACTGGTGTACCAAGCCTTGCGTTCACCTTAGCATGAAGAGTTTAGCATATAACACTGGTCACAACGTCACATTGGTAACATGTAATCAAAAAAAGATACTCTGATTTAGAAATGTTAATGCCAGTGCTTAATTTGTAAAACAAAATAAGTGCCAGGGGACTCGTCTGGAGGCCACCTCAGCGTGCACCACACATTGTCCCTGCCAGCGCTGCCAATGATAGTAACAACACTACTACTAGCCATTACACACCTACAAGTGTGACAATTCAGGCTATTACAGGCTCCCAAACCTATAAGAATACCGTGAGTAGCAGGTAGTATTAATTATGTATGTATTTTGAATTAATAATTAACATTTGTGTGGTCACCTCTAAATTAGACAGTCAGCGCACCTTGTGGCAGACTGTCTAAAGTGCCGGTGTTGACAATTAAGTGCCGGTGCTGAGTACCGGAAACCAACACTGTGTTGACCCAAACTACAGAAAATGTTAAAATGTCATATCAACTACAGCCACCAGCCCTGAAATATAAGCTCACGCCAAGTATTCATAAAGTACTGCTGCAGACGGAGTCTGGCAGCTTCTTTGTGGTTAGTCAAGGCAACATAATGCAAACATGGCTGAGGGAATATCACCTGCTCTACAGCCACAACACTTAGCACAAAAGTGACGGCACTGGGATACATTTGCCATTACAGTTATCTTATAATTAAGGCTCCCAGTGTTCTGTTTTTACTGATTTTTACAGATAAATACAGACAGAAAACAATGAAGTGTCTTTCATGAATTGTAGGGCAACAAGTCAACAGCTGAGCAGAAATACAGTGTGGGGAATTAAAAAAAACAGAATGAAATTTCCATAAATAACCGCATATGTCAACATTTATTCGAAGTATACTGCTAATATTAGCCAGTGGGTGTATTGTTATGTTATATTTGGAAGCTAAATTTGCTAAAACAAAACAGAGATCAAAGTATGAGTGCACGTTTATCAATTAAATAAATATTGAAATGTACAATTTTACAACTTAATTTACCCGCAAAACAAAAAATAAATATGGATAAATACAGATAATATGGCCACAAATAATTACAGGAAGAAATGTTATACAAACAAATACTATAGAACTGGGAACCCTACTTATAATATCCTAGTCACCAGGCCCAGTATCAGCCTGTAAACTTAACATAATATAAGGTCATGCCCTGGATAAAAGGGGCTGCACTGAAGTTAATGGGTGTCACAATATTCAGCAAAACCCATAAGGCTGATGCCTGGTCAGCATGTACCAGACAGCATCAGAGGTGAAACAAATATAGCAGCCTAAAGAGCGAAAAAACGGGGGTACACTATGGGTGGAGAGATTTCAAAACTATGTGGTAATGTTGGTTCTAATAAACTGATCAGACCTAAATTATGCACCTCTCTGCCTCGAATGAGGAAACATAGTATTGTGTTTTAATACCAAGCTTTGTTTGTCTTATTTAACATCTAGACAGTGGTTAATTTGTAAAAAAAATAAGTGCTGGGCTCTCGTCAGGCGGCAGCTTGCACCAGCCCATTTCTCCTGTTAGCACCGCCTAAAACAGAATCAACCACTGACCAAGAAAGTAGAGAGAGGATTTGATGTAATGGCCAGAGCTACTCACTTTGAAGCTGGGAAACCAGGTTTAAGTCTCGGCGTCGGCTCAACATCCTGTGTTTCTGGGCAAAAGACTTAATTTCTCCGTAAATGAATGTGTCCTTAATTGGTTTAGGTTTAGGTATTTATGGAGCGCATGCTACCCGCAGGCAACTAAGCGCTATAACAGGTACGGCAGCTATCTGGAGTGAGAGTTAGGGGAACAGCCAAGTCTTACGTTTCTTTTTAAAACGCTATTCATTTCCGATCAGTCGCAACTCTGGGTCCATGCTGTTCCAGAGTTTTGGCACCATGTGAGAGAGTGATCTGCCACCCCACCTGGACCTCTTAATTCTGGTGGTGCACATCAAAAAATTCGACCCTGATCTGAGACAGCAGAATAGGGGGAGATCAAAGTTCGTAGCATAGCTGGGCCTCTACCATGCATGGCTCTGTGTGTTATGCAGAGGGACTTAAATGTGATCCTGGTCTGCACGGGGAGCAAGTGCAGCTCTCTCAAGGGCGCTCTAACTGACTGATTCCTGGGTATCTTGAGAAGCAGTGTAGCTGCCATGTTCTGTACAACCTGTAGGCTATTGGTGACATATTTAGGTACCCAAGGTATATATTGAGTTGCCATAATCGAGTCTAAAGACCACCAAGGCTTGTACCACCGTTCTTCTTGAGTTCTCTGGGATTAGGCTCAGAATTCTCCTAATCATCCGAAGGATACTAAAACATATGCTCGTCAATTTTTTGGCTTACGTCTCCATAGTTAAATCCTGATCGAGCCACATACCCAGATTGTTTATGGAGCATTTAGGAATTGGGGGGGGGGCAGTTTTAATGGCCAAGGGATCTCTAAGCGAGGGCTGAAATTGCTGCCCAGGATCATGTGCTCTGTTTTGTCCCCATTCAGCTTGAGACTGCAATCAGCCATCCATGTTCCTATTTTTTCCAGATATGGAATTAGTTGCTTATGGTTGGAATTAATAGAGTCGGCTACTGACACCACTAATTGTGTGTCATCGGCATATGAAAAGCCCTGGTGTTGATGATTGAGTGCCGGTGCTGAGCACCAGAAACCACCAGCTCAAATAAAGCGCTCATGTCTGCCTGTCGTTCTCCATTTAGTGATTTTAGCCTACAGGGTATGAAGAATGTTTACGTACTTGTAAATAAATATCTTTTCTGTTTTTTCTTTGCTTTCCTGCTGTGAAACGAGTGTGCCTATCACTGAATGTATTACTAGTTGTGAGTTCATTCATTATGTATTAAAGTGTAGGTTGATTGACATGTAATAGCTTGGAAGCTCTTGACATGCTTAGTTATGAGATCCTATTACATCCCCCATGATACAGTTCAGGCCTGTCCTCACAGGCGCAACAAGCGCAGGCTGACACTGTCACCAATGAGGGGAAGTGGCAGCAGTGGGAAGACAGAGAAACTAGAAGAAGACCTAGCAACAGGGGGAATACCTAGCAACAGCAAGGAGACTTAGCAACAGAAAAGGGTCTTGACAACTGTCGGGTGGCCTTGCAACAGTGAGGAGCAATGAGGTACAGTGAGGCCTGGCTAGGAGATAAGAGACCAAGAAACACATTATGAGAAGCAGTAACACAGATCTGGTGGTGTAGGTATGACTCCTGACACAAGGACCACTCGAATCTCGCGAACTATTGAAAACGATAAGGGGCCAGATTTGCTAACATTTAGCATTGGGGTTGTGCTACTTTTTTTGGCACACCCCCAATGCAAAATGCTAGTTGAGATTTACAAAATCGCACAAGGGACCATTTGGGCTGCCTTACTTGGCTTTGCAAAAAAAAGTAACTTGACTGAGTGCCTTGTGCTGCACTGTGTTACTCTGAATCGGGTAGGTGTTACATGGGTGGAGCATGGGTGTTCCCATGCTTATACCGATGTATTTTGATGCAAACTCAGATTTACCAGAGGCAGTAAACCTGGGATTGGCCTAAAATGGTGTGCCTGCCTGAGAGAGGAGCAACGCTGATAAGACAGAGGTGAATGAGCCAACATATTAACAAGGAGAGCCAGCCCAGAGCCGAGCCAAGGGTCTGGCTCGGATCTTTGAGCGCATGCACAAGCCAAGCCATGAAATTATTATTTTGTAATTCATAGAAAACATACAGCACTTAGAATTTGAAAAAGTCTCTTCAAAAAAGTGTATTTCTTTAACATGTGGACATTTTGACATTCATGGGACACATTATAGCACTGCACCTAGAAGAACTTATTAAAATGATAGTTTTATTCAACCAGTAGTCTGAATTCACATGTTTGAAAGTGCTTTCGTACGATAATGAAGAAAACAGTTTTGGTGAAATAAGATATTTGCCTGGAATCACACAATTTAATCGGGGAAGCCGTGATTATCCAGGCTTTCTGGTTTCGCAAATCATCCAGTAAATGAGTATATATTTGTCTTTTCTTATGTTAAAGCTTTGTTTATACCTCTCGGTGCATTTTTCCCAGTTTTTCAAGTATAGCGTGAAAATCACTCTCTTTACCCCAACTATACCCTAAACTGTCCACTCTGACTCATTCTAATCACCTCTCTATGTCTTTCTCTCTTACTTTTTCTGTAGCCATCTCGATCTCTTCCTCATCCCTGCCTATGCCTGTATGTCCTGATCCCTTCTGGCTCTCTATCGCTCTCTCTATCGCTTTCTCCCTTTAGATTCTGCTCTATGCCTTCTAACTCTGCCCCCTCACCCTTCACCTTCTCTCACCACATTACATCTACGTCCCTCGTCCTCGACCCAGTCATCACTCATGAAGTATGACTGGGTCGAGGACGAGTAGGACTAAGAGTAATGGGGATTACCAAACGTAATCATAGCATTCTTGCTCCTTCTCTCTTAGGCAGGAGGCCCCACATGTGAAGGGCTCGCAGTGGTAAAGAATGAGCACTGTAGGGCCCTGCGCATGTGCAGAGTGTACAGCAGGGTGGAGGTCAGAGGAAGAACAGTGCTGGCCTCTGCTGGACGTGTGAGGGGGAGAGAATGGCCGATCTCACCTGGGCTCCAGCGCGGCCGCTCAGGCCATCTCGCCCACTTCTCCCCACCCGTCATGGGCTCAATGTCCCAGCTCGGCGGTGGAAGGGGTCAGGAAAAAGACACTATCAGACACCAGTGGGGGTATCTATGGGCGAAAAAGGCCCTTCTCACCTGAGCTCCAGCGTGGCCGCTCATGCTCAGGCCCACACCCCCACCTCATTCGATCTGCACACATTAGAGTGCCTTAAGGAGCCAATGCCCCATAGCCTAACAAGTTAGCGTGACCATGCGAGCCCCATATGGGTGAGGGCGAGAGACAGCAAAGGCCCACTAGCCCCTGCCGCAGGTCTCCAGCGAGCTTGTTCAAGTCCCGTAGGCAGACGAGTGATAGGAACAGGCAATCAAAGGGCGAACATACATGCCCAAAACCCAGCCCACAGCTGTAGCAGTAACGGCTGCTATCAGACTCGGCGGTGAGGTGGGGGGCAAAGAAAAAGTAACAAAAAAACACTTACCTGTGATGGCCAGCCGGCTGCCACCTCTCCTCCGTCCTCTTCTTCCTGCTTCGGTCCTGCAGCAGGATACAAGAAGCAGCAGGAAGCACCCAGCTCCCAGGCACCCGATAGCCAATCACAACGCTGCGCAGCGTTGTGATTGGTCTGAATTGCATGGATTGGCGCTCAGCCAGGGAATGGAGGCCCTGGCATGTTCTCCATGCAGGATGTAATGCAGCCTGCATGGAGAATATGGGAAGTGCGCCTGGCTGTTTTGGGCAGCCCTCAAGGGCCCGACCAAACAGTCATGTGCAATTAGGAGTGGGCAAACCACTCCTCCCCTGCACCTCTGTCCTTGGAGCAGCACCGCCCCACCCAGAAAGCTGCCGCAGCAGAAGGAAACGTAGAATGATAATATTGCAAGTTATTATCATTTTATGTTTCCTGCTGCGGAGCAGTAGGGCAACGCTCCTCCGCCTTAGCGGAGGATCCACCACTGAGCTGTGGCCCTAAACTACCAGCCTATACAATGCCCAAGTGTCTGCCTTATCAATGCTGGTTTCCACAGCCTGTGGAAAACAACATTGTGCAAAAACTGTCTGAAATACCAACACAGGTGCATTGTTTATTAGTATGTTTTAGAGTTTTAACACAATGCTGGTTTTCACGGCCTGTGTTAATGCCATGAAACACCAACAAAGACATATTGTCTATTGGTCAGAAGACAATTGGGCTTATTTAAAAAAAAACTTGTGCCGCCAGTACGTCACTTTTTACCATTTTAAAAATGACGCACAAGCTGCACAAGGGGCTTGTAAATAAGCCCCAATGTGTGTGTTGTACCAGAGTGCTGGGGCTTTCACAGCTTTCGACTGACCCCCTCTAAGAGGGAGTGGCTGGGCTGGGCTTGTGTTAAGCTCGAGGGTCAAAAAGGATCCTGAGCTGAGCCAGAGGCTAAGCCAAGCTCCAGCTTCCAGGGGCTTGCCTACCTCTAATGAGACCTCTAATGAGAAATATCTCAATTTCTCCATGTTACTTTCATCCTGCAGCACACATGCAAAGAGGAATATCCCTGAGGATTGCTTGTGTGCTGGAAGGCATTCCTTCCTGCACAAAATCAATCCTGTCCATAGCGCAGGCACCCTTGCACCAGAGCCTCTTCAAGGGGGCAGCGGGTTGAAAGCTAGCAGATAGATAGCTGTGAATTTGGTGAGTGCTAGAAACTTAAGTGGGGGTGCAGCGGAATCTGTGAATGTATGAGATAAAGACTAGTCTGGATTCATCAGTCAGAGCTTGGAGTTAGAGTGAGGGGGGTCTGTAATAGAGTACTTGTGGCCAGGCTGGACTGGCTGTAGCGGGCATCGGGCGTTTCCCCGGGAGGCTGGAAGGGCGGGGGCCGGTTTGGCATCGGTGCATAGCTGCCAAGGTTTCAGATTCCTATGAGTGACATTGTCATAATTTCAGTGCAAATATGAGTGACATTTCAACAACTATGAGTGACATCTTCTGGCGGGCAAAACCTAGGTTCCAAGCTGGGGGAAACATATGAATATCTGACATTACACCATTTGTGCAATAAGGTTGTCTCAATCATACCGTTTGTGCTGCACAGGATGATTCATTAACCCCTTCCATGCTGCAGACGGCCATTGGCCGAGGGCAGTGCTGCCGTCCGCCAATGGCAGACGCGGCCCCGCCAGTTTTGCGAAAGTGCCACACTTCCGCAAAATCGCGGGCGCATGAAACGGGTTAAATTGGCCATCTAGTGAATGATGTTACAAAGGTATCAACATCCAAGCATACGTCATCAAAGAAAGAACATTCTGGGATGCTCACGAGTGATGCCTGTAAGTGGTGCAGGAGAGGCCGGTTGCTTTCTAGTCAGAGGAAGCCCCTTTAAGACCGAACAATCTCAGCCAGGCAGCAGCTCAAAGAAAGCGATTTATGATAATATGATAAAATAAATAAAAGAGAATCTCACTATGATAAAATTAATAAAGTTAATTTCACAATGGAAGGAGAGTGAGAGAGGTCTGTGATCAATTAGAATCCCGTGACAGGGAATCTCCTGGTTTTGGAGACGTCACGCTCCTTGGTTGAGTAACTGCGCTGGAGACAGGTCTCGTGCATCTGCGTAATGATCCCTGGTACCCAAGGCACCGCGGTTCCCGCCGGCGTCGGCCCATCACGCTGCTGGCCCCGAGGCGCGCGCTAGCACGCTACGCAGCCGTACGGCCGACGCCGGCGCGGGGCCTCTGTTTACAGGCCTGTTGTGGAAAGATAAACCCAGCGAGCGCTAGAAGGATAAAAGGGACGGCGACAGGTGAGCAGGCAGCCAGAACAATGCGGGAGCCCGCTGCTGTCACGGAGGCGCCGCCTCGGGAGACATAAATAATTAGCAATGTTCATCTTCAACTGAGGCCATGCTGAAAAGTCCGTTTGAGGAGGCCATTAGAGAAATGAAAGGGAAAACACTTGAGTGATTATCACCGCGCCTCGCACGCAGGGGCGTCGAGTTCAGTGGTGCAGCAAGTGCAGTGACACCGGAGCCCAAAGGCCGAGGGGCCCTCTGAGCCCTGCTTATTACAGAATTTCACAATTCACACAGCAGCCTTGGGGGGGTGGGGGGGGGGCATTGCCTCCCTTGCACCAGGGCCTGTGGCCCACTGGCACCACAGCTGGCACGGCACAAGGGCAAGAAGGGTCATACATGGCAGTCCCTCTGACACCTGTGGGGCCCGTGGGCGTCTAGACAAGATGATGCTTTGAAGAACCCTTCCCTTGTCCTTGCGATCTATTGGTGATTTGGGATCTGCAATCGCCATAGCCAGCGCATCTGAAATTATGCGGCCACGGAAGGACTGATTGTGCTGCTTATTATATGACTGAAGCAATGGCAGGGGTGGAGGTGTTTACCTCAGTACTCAGGCTTTTAATACTTGCACGAACATGCACAGCTGGCACGGGTTCACCCAGCCCGTGACTCAAAACTCAGACTTGGGCTCAAACCAAGTAACTAATAAACGTCATGCCTTGTGCAATCGATTTTAAACCACACACACAGTTTGTAATATTAGGGCTGTGTTTTCATTCAGTGCCATCAGACTAATGCTTGAAAACGTGTCTTCATTTGAGGGTCTTCCCGACCATGGGCTCTCTTTTCGTGGCCCCTGGAAGCACCTCTTTCCTACAAACAAAATATGTGAAAAACAATATATTACATGTTCTTCCTCCAGAGGAATTTAAAGGGTTACAGCACCCGATTTAAAACATGCACACTAAGTGATGGATGGAATGCTTCAGTTTAATCGTAGACACTGCTAATTACTGCAGGTCTCATTCCATACCACACGTTTTAGCACATCTATGCCGCTACAGACAGGGGCAACCCATATGCAAATCACTCGTTTAAGAGTGATCCTCGCCCGTTCAGCAAATCTATCCCAGTCAGAACCTGGGAGTTAACATTTCCGCCAGAGCAGGCATGATGAAGGACGTGGGAAGAAAATGCCTAACATTGGGTATGTTTGCTCGTCGAAGGACAAAAAAGCCTGGTTTCTTATAGCGCCTAAGACTCGTAATTCTAACTGCTTCCAATCTTTTATGAACAGTAGGACAGAGAATTGGCCTTGACACTGTAGCTAGCTGGGCAGGGACCAGGCCACTGCAACTGGAAAATCCTCAACTGATCAACCAAGCTTGCTCTCTGAAGTGACACAAGGCAGCCTGTATATGAGCTCCTTTGTTTAGAGGGTGAGGAATGGGTCATGTTACACTTTTCATTTTCTAAAGCACTTTATCAACACAAGTGGTTTTTTGGATGCTGTAGTCTGCAACAGCATGTTATTTCTAAGTGCTGAGTAGTGCATCGGTACTGCTAAGCATGGAGCAGCCAGGATTCAGTTAGCTGGTAAACACACATTACAACGCATTTTTTACAACGCACTACCATTACAACGGAACTTTTACAACGCAAATACCATTACAACGCATTTATTTACAACGCATGTTTTTACAACGCAGGTACTTTTACAACGCATACCATTACAACGTAAGTATTGGTAAGTATATAATTATATTTAAAATGTTATATGTTAGGTTTTTTTTAAAGGGGTATTTTTAGGGTTCAGGGTCAGTTTTAGGTTTTTGGGTAAAGGGGTATTTTTAGGGTTCAGGGTCAGTTTTGGGTTTTTGGGTAATGGGGTATTTTTAGGGTTCAGGGTCAGTTTTGGGTTTTTGGGTAAAGGGGTATTTTTAGGGTTCAGGGTCAGTTTTCAGTTTTTGGGTAAAGGGGTATTTTTAGGGTTCAGGGTCAGTTTTCAGTTTTTGGGTAAAGGGGTATTTTTAGGGTTCAGGGTCAGTTTTCAGTTTTTTGGTAAAGGGTTATTTTTAGGGTTCAGGGTCAGTTTTCAGTTTTTTGGGTAAAGGGGTATTTTTAGGGTTCAGGGTCAGTTTTCAGTTTTTGGGTAAAGGGGTATTTTTAGGGTTCAGGGTCAGTTTTCAGTTTTTGGGTAAAGGGGTATTTTTAGGGTTTAGGGTCAGTTTTCAGTTTTTGGGTAAAGGGTTATTTTTAGGGTTTAGGGTCAGTTTTGGGTTTTTGAGTAAAGGGGTATTTTTAGGGTTCAGGGTCAGTTTTCAGTTTTTTGGGTAAAGGGGTATTTTTAGGGTTCAGGGTCAGTTTTCAGTTTTTGGGTAAAGGGGTATTTTTAGGGTTCAGGGTCAGTTTTCAGTTTTTGGGTAAAGGGGTATTTTTAGGGTTTAGGGTCAGTTTTCAGTTTTTGGGTAAAGGGGTATTTTTAGGGTTTAGGGTCAGTTTTGGGTTTTTGGGTAAAGGGGTATTTTTAGGGTTCAGGGTCAGTTTTGGGTTTTTGGGTAAAGGGGTATTTTTAGGGTTCAGGGTCAGTTTTGGGTTTTTGGGTAAAGGGATACAGGGTAAAAATAAAATAAAATTAAATTTAAATTAAATTAATTAAATCAAATTAAATTAAATTAAATTAAATTAAATACAATTACATTACATTATATTAATTTTAAATAATATACAATTAAAAAAAAAATATATACTTACCAATACTTACGTTGTAATGGTATGCGTTGTAAAGGTACCTGCGTTGTAAAAAAATGCGTTGTAAATACATGCGTGGTAATAGTATTGGCGTTGTAAAAGTCCCGTTGTAACGGTATGCGTTGTAAAAACATGCGTTTTAACGTCATATATCCAGTTAGCTACATGCTCGTCATTTCAATAAACAGCATGCAAATGAAGATTAATCACACTTCCCAAACACACAGGTTGGATGATGAATAATGCTGAATGCTGATGTCTGACTCCTGGCCTGGCTGCATTATGCACCACCGTGCCCTCTGGTTTGTTTTTTAAAGGATACCTTTTTGAGTATGGTTATGTCTGTCCCTTCAACTAGTTTATTTATCTGCCTCTTTGCCCATTTTGTTTTTTACCGATAGGAGAGTGTCCTTTTCAGAGGAGATGGAGAGGTTCACTGGATGTGCCTCAGGATACTTGTACAGGATTCTGAAGTGCAGAGGAAGAGCAAACCCCTTCACAGAGGGCAAGTTGTGTTGACAAATATGAGTCACAAAATGGAGTAGAAGAGCAGCAAGTCACAAGTTGTGTCTGGAGTACAGCCAAGCAGAGATTCCGTGTGTGGAGGTGATGGTGACACGTGGAGCCCAGCAATGGATCCTGTAAGGACATGATCAGTTATGTTATTTTACCTGGTCTTGGCACAAGGCACTTCTGTTGGCATTGCATCCTAGTGATGTGGGGTTTTGTGAGGAGTGCCAGGATTGGCCTGAGCACTGTCAATTTGTGCTCCCAGGCAGACTGAGAGCCTGATCCTGCTCTCTCCAGCCCTAGCAACGCAGCTGGGGCTGGAGAGGGCTTCATTGCGCATGGCGGTTTGGATGGCCTGAGAGTGCAAGCCAAACCGTCATGGGCACTGTAAAAGTGCCCACCACTCCCCCACCAGCAGTGTCATCCCCCCTGGACCCGACCCAAGACTCCTTAGACTCCTGGGGGTGGATCCAGGGGATTAAAATAAAACAATAATGAAACAGGTTTAAAACCTGTTATAATAGCGCTCCTCTGCCCTAATGGAGGGGCCACCGCTGGATAAAAGCCAGCTCAACAGCCGGCTGTGACTGTCTCCTGTGTCTTCATTAATCCATTCTTTTCATCCTCATTTCCTGTGTATTCGTTCTTCCCTGTGTCTGCGGATGACTCTTTCTCCAACTCGGTCAGACCAAGATTTCTTCCTGTCCCACTGATGTGTCTCCCAGTCCCACTTTCAGTGAGAAGGTATCGTTTTAAAACATCCTTCTTTAACAAATTAATGAAGACTACTACAGCGATTTGGCCACATAATGACATCGATGGAAACAGATGGAAGCCCTCACTTCAGCAGGGAATGTATTCTTGTGATTGCCCCATTCGCGCTATCTTTGGCATGTGCCATCAACCATGTGCGAGCTCTTGAAAATGTTACTGTGGTTTGGGGACTAATTTTAGAGGGGATATATGACGGTACCACGCGTACTTTTACAACGTGTACCGTTACAACGCTACTTTTACCACGCAAGTCGTTACAACGACTTGCGTGGAGGGGCGCTGGATAGTAAATTTTTTAATTTACTATTCCAACTCCAGTCCCCGTGGACTCTAGGGAAAGGAGTTGGATAGTAAATTAATCTATTTACTATCCTGGAGCGCCCCCCAGCGCAAGTCGTTGTATCGACTTGCGTGGTAAAAGTAGCGTGGTAACGGTACCGCGTTGTAAAAAATGCGTGGTTACCGTTGTATACCTTTTAGAGGTGTTAGCTCTCACCCAGAAGAAAAGGGCCCTAATGAGCAGTAAAAAAGATCGAATATAGTGAAAGTGCATGGAGGAACAAGGAGGAAGGGATAATCTAAGAGATGGAGGTCGGGGGCAAGGGTCGGTCATTTTAAGAACAAAAAAAGTGGCAGGAGATATCCAAGGAAGAACCAGGAAGGACATGATGCCGTATTTGAGGGTCTGTTTGTTAGAGATAGGTCTGGTCAAGTACAGAGTCTCAGGGACATGCTGTCTTATGAAAGGGGGAGACAGTAGTTGTAGCACGCCCAGGAAGATGAGAATTTGTATATTTTACTTATTAGGCTCTCCACCTGCCAGCATGCTGAAACGTACTTTATTGTGGGCACTGTAATAGAGTGTTTTCTTTCACAGATGGCATTGCATTCCCAGTCCTTCAGCAGATGCCAATGGTGCACTGAAGCAGCTCCTCCACCAGCCAGGGGCCTACCTACAACCAACAACCATCCAACAAAAGCACACTAAAACTAATATCTGGCAGTGGATCTATTGAAGAAACAAATGTCAAATGGCCAGGTGGGCACAGCCTACTGTTGCATAGGATGTTGCATCAGGAGGAGAAAGCCATCTAGCTTGCCGCCTACTCTACCACAGCAGGAAGCCTCAAGGCTGGCATAACAAGGGTACTAGTGTGTGGTTACAACTGCACCAAATGTGTCATGCATCACGGGGCCTATCGGAACAGGGAAGCCAGGCTGAAGAGCTGAGTCGAGGCAATGGCCACTTGAACCAGGCGCAAGTGGTGGTGGGCAACACATTAGACCCGGCTTTCCATCAGAGGAAAGGTGGCAATCAGAATAGCCTAGGTTGTCTTGACAGTTGTTTTCCTGTTTTTGTCAATTTAAGTTCTATTTCTATGTGCTTCAGTTTTTTGTTTCCTCCATTTTAGATTCTATTTAGCAGAATATTAACTGTCATGTTGTTGAAATGACCAATTGCACAGAGTCTAACAGAATTATAATTAAACACCTAAAAATACATTGTGGATGTTGATGTGAGAGCAGAAGGGAATAAGAAGGAGAAGTCCTACAGTAAACCCCCAAACACATTTTAAAGTCCATAGTTTCTGCTCTACAGGAGCTACGTGAACAGATGATGCAGAAGATAGAAAAGACGATAGGATGAGATTGGGGATTTAAGGAAAGGATGGAAAGACATCACGTTACCCAGGACAATATATCCAGGCCCAGATTTCTTATTCTGTCATGCAACTGAACGGAGCAAGACAACTTGCTGCACTGCGTGAAAGGGAAAGGACAGGAATGTGCCACATCTATCAAGAGATAACACATTCCTGCTCTCTGCCTGTGCTGCCACACAATCTGATGCCTAGCACCAACGCAGGCACACTTGCGTCATGGAGCAAGGGTTCCTGAGGGATCAAGGGTGCCTGTGTTACAAGCAGAATGGATTTTGTGCAGGAAGGGACTCCTTCCTGCACAAAACAGTCCCCTGGGGCTTTTTACTCTTTCTAAGTATGCTGCAGGAAGCAACACACTTAGAAAGATGAAACAATGAGGAGAAATAGATATTTCTCCTCGTTGAGCCTCTCCTGGGAAAGCGTACCATTTTGACACGTTCACCGGGTTTACCAGTGTTGGTAAATCTATAAATGCATGGAAACCCACGCTCCACCCATAGAAAGCCTTCCTAAGGCAGAGTAAGGCACAGCAACCACTTGCGGTGCCTTGCGTTACTTCAGATTTACCAAGACACGCAGGTCATGCCGAGGGACTTCGGGATTGTGTTGCTCTTCGACACCGTACCTGATGCAATGGCAACACAAGCCCTTAACAAATGAGGTCCCCTGTGCGCAGTGAATATACAAAGGCTAAATTCTTTAGTATGAGTAGGTTGTTGGTAATGCTATCATGTTATGTTTGCATCATCAACATACAAACTGTGTTACATGTTCTGTCCTGGTTGTGTGAATTTTCAGTGCATAACATTTTGACATCTGAGAAATCTAGGAGATCTTTTGAAAAGCACAATGCACAGCATTGCTCAGGTACTTGTCCTTGCATTCCGTTTCCCAATTGCTTAATTTTATTCCCTGCTTGATATGACTATTACCACTAAGCCCCCTCAAGTGAGAAGTTCTATCAATCAAGGAATCTTTGAACGAATAAAACTTAAACAGCAAATGTGTTGCATTTGTTTTTGCTCTTACATGAAATAGAATAGATTTCTAAAATACCTATAATTCATATGGTCTTCAAAACTCTGACCTCCCAGTTGACCATATTGGATTAGGTCCTGGTATATGTTGGAGGACCTGTTCAAGCATGTTAACTACAACATATTAAAAATTAATAAAACCAGGAGCCAGGTTATGATCTTCTGGAAAAGTTAGTGAAGTGGTCATTGGTTCATTGATCGACAAGCTCTTACTTATTATTTAAACATTTGCTAGTATATTTGGGGATTACTTTTAAAAGTATTTCTTTCAATAGTAACATGAACTAGTGGGCACTTGAAAAGCGCCACTCAATGCACATTTTTAACAATTCTTATGTAGTTGCAAATATAAATTTGGTGGCTACATGCTACATCGATTGAATGAAGTATATCATGCAGAATATCATAAAAACCTATCCCAATCTTGATTTATAGGTTCTGATTTGGCTTCCAACATTACATTTCTGTAGAATGTTATTAGAAGGACCAATATTAACAAAGATACTTGTTGTTTGGATGGGAAAGTCGTATTCATGTTAAGGACATGAACCCATGCCCTTAGTGCCCCAACTGTACGGATGTCTGGATCCCTAATGCTGATTTCTTTTGTCATAGGCAAACATGGATCATTCATGTGCACCATGACATAGGCGTGTCTCACGGATGCAGTCTTGTTGAATGGGAGGGGAGCCCAAAGTACTACCCTGATAGTGGTGAAAGGTTACTGCCTTTACTAGGAGTTAAGAAGGATGAGCGAGGTGGTAGCAACATACTGTGTAGTGAGTGAACAGGTCTTTTTATCTGTGACACTGAAGTGAGGACTACAGGCTCACTCATTTAAAGTTCTGCTGCAGTGCGCTTAACTCACCAATGGCCTATTGTTTGTGTGGTGTGTAGTGCTGTGCAGTGCAAGTTTGGTACAGGTGCTGGACGTAGGTGTGCCTGTGAATGGTGCAATACATGGCTAATGTAGTACTAGGCAGTGCGTGTATGTTATGTGCATGTGCTGAGTGTATGTGTGTCTGTGAGTGGTACAATACATGAAGATGTGATGCTGTGCAGTGCGTGTATGGTAGATTAATTTGCTGGATGTTTGTGTGCCTTTTAGTGGTGCTATACATGAAGGATGTAGTGCAGTGCATGTATGCTGTTTACTTATTCTGGGAGTACCTGTGAATGATATATTACATGGCAGACTCCAGGTTCTATTTTGGGAGACTCAGGCTGCAATGTGAAACATGAGGAGAAGAGGAATCAACCAAGAAAGATTTGTGTATTGCTGCATTTCTGTGAGCTGGGTTGGACACACTCGACAGAGGGAGAGTTAGGCTCCCCCAGTACAATTTGAAGGGTTCTTTTTGACTCAGCAAGAGTTCACAAGCTATGGGCCTGGGCACATCTCAGTGAGGAGATGGGGCTGATGAGAGAGTCATAAAAAGTAAGGATGGGGCCCTGGGACTCACCTTTGATACACATATCACTGTGGCTGGCATCTAGATGTGAATCTCTAGTCACTCCCATTGCTTGTGTTGTTAGGCTACCAGATTTGGAGTCACCCCTGCGGTGACAGACGTCATTCTGGAGGAAGAGAGGGCAGAGGAGTGGAGATGTCCAGAAGTAATATAATCCAAATCTTATGGCAGTCCATGTTTTTTAAACTGTAAAATATTATTTTGTTCTTTTGAAGGAAAGTTGTTCATTAATTGAGAAGTTTGTGGACTAAAACATGTCCATATTCTAAACCATTATTCCTCACTGTTTGAGTAAACATTAGCAGGTATGACAGTAATGATATGTAGGTCTAGGGTATCTTTTAATTAATTGATCATTCTTCTTGCACTGTTAGGGGTTTATTCACAAAAGCAATTAAACCTGTGTGTATTTACTCGCATGTATATTTACTAATACACCTAGGTGTGACTATACTTTTTTGCATTTTTGTTATTTAACTTCATTTCCAGTGTAGGTTTACACCAAGATGTAGACATCCATGCCTCCACCTCCTTAAATCTGGGGCTGATTCTCCTACAACATGATTTATGAATGAAAAGGCGCTGTAATTTTGCACACATAGGTGGAGTTTTCTGCTACCATGATGGAGATCTCCCTATGGGAAAGAAGAAGGGAAATAATTAAAGTTTATTATTCTTGAAAATAATATGCAACCATATTTTAATGTAAAATATAAATGTAAATTACATTTAAATGTTTAATTTTAATTAAGAAATACTAAAATAAAATGTTATAGCACATACCTCATCATACAAAAGTGTGCTGAATTAATAACTAAAATATATCATTTTCATTTATAAATAATAATGCTAAACACCTGCTAGCATTTTTGTTTCTAATATGAATAGAATTTGTGAAACAATTATAGCTTTCATTTATGGGATTTTGGCCGGAGGGCAGCACGGCAAGGCACCTTGCTGCGCTGCCCTACACCAGTGTTAAAGGGCAAGAATGCATTGTATATATGCAATACAGTGCCTTTCTGTCCTTTCTCCCTGTGCTGGCATAGTTTGGGAAGCCTAGCACCAGCGTAAGCACCCTTGCACCATGGTGCAAGGCAGCCTCTGTTGCATGCAGGATTGTGTTTGTGCAGGAAGCCACACCTTGATGCACAAAAACAATCATAGAGGCATTTTCTTCTTTCTGTCTGTGCTGCAGAATGCAGCAAACATACAAATAGGAAAAAGCAAGGAGAAATAAACATATTTCCCCTCGTTCTGCCTCACCGTAGGAGACATATGGATTTGGCGCTACCCCAGGTTTTCATGATTTTGTAAATCTAGGGCAGCCTCGAAATCCATGGGTACTGCATGGAATAACCCACCGCAACAACCATGGAATGCCTCCTGGGTGCAGAGTAAGTCAACACAGTGGTTTACACTGCGTTGCCTTATTCAAGATTTATGAGGCCAGGTGGTTTTGCATGGCTTCATAAATTGGATTCAGAGTCCTTTGTCATGCATGTAGCACTTTATGTGGGGCAAAGTGACGCAGGGCTCTCATAAATACGCCCCTATGTGTTTAATTAATATGTGTTTAATTAATTTAAATTATTTATAGCTTTTAGATAAAAGTTTAATTAATTTTTTTAATTAAGTTTATTTCCTTAATTTTTTTTATTATATATACATATATATATACATACATATATACACACACACACACATATATATATATATATATCATAAATACATATGTCTTTATATATGATATAAGATATACATACCTATGAAGACAGTGAGTGTGACAAAACGCATCGGATAACAGATTGCATTATGTCACCTTGAAATAAAAGAACATTAGCTGCGGGATTGTTTGTGCTTTACAGATTCTCTTCACTCAGTCCTCGCACCACCAAATCTTGGACCTATCGCTGACAACTGTGAGGAGTATTCTTGCAATATTTCAAATGTAGGAATAATTTAATTATATTAATATTAGTTTGTATGGACTCTTCTTTAATTTTCCTGCCTTCATTCTTTTCTATGAATGTGTGGTGCGGCACCTGTGAGTGGTCAGCTGTGATGCTTGCCTTACAGTTTTGACACAATTAATGCTGTAATTACTTTAGAAGTTTAGTTTGTGAATAGCAATAGTCTTACTCTTTAGTGGGTGTATGTCCAACAAAAGAGTGTTAGCACGCTCCTCACACTCTCTTGACCATCCCACATTTACTAGTGCAACAAATTTGTGCGGAGATATCTTCTACAGTGGCAGAGAACTTCCCACAAAAAGGATAGGTTGAGTGGAGGCAGAGGTCTGTACCTGAAGGCTAGTGAATAGCACTTTGTAGTATGTGAGAAATACTACTGGAGTACTACTTTACGTACTACAAAATGCATTTTGCGAACTGGTCCCTACGTATCTTTGGTAGCTCCAGCGTACTATTTTTCCGCATGATTGCCAACCTACGTAGTGCAGACTACTGCTTAATTTTCATATTTCAATATAGCGATGGCTAATGATCCAGACCCAATTTGCTGTGATTGTGAGGTTTCCAAGGATACGGATTTTGCAAAAAATGGTCAAGTATGGTTTGTCTCTTGGATGATAAACCAGAGGACGAAACTGGGATCACTACTGTGCCAGATTTAAGGATCCACTTGAAACTGAGCTGAGATGACTGCCATTGCTTTTAGTTACTCAGAATTGTGATAGCTCACTGTTGTGCGCTTGGGCAGTCACCGGAAAAGCTCTGTGTGAAGATCTCTGAAGCCTGCACTTTTCCATTTCTTCCCCTTAAAAAGTAATCATTTCATATTCATGCATTGCAGTCTGTTCACAACCCACAACCTATGCTTGGCAACATCATCCTGTGAATAGTGTATTAACGTGGACAGAACAGATCTTCAATGAGGTTCTCGACTAGTGGTGCGTATTTGATCCGGAAGACAATATCTGTGTTGGATTCCCACTTTAGGTGCATGCGTCATCTACTGGTCTGATAAGTCTTATCTTCATCATCATCATGTCTAAAATTTCTTTCCAGAATCCTCATTTGGTCCTGCATCACTTGAACCAGAAGGAGAACAGTGTTCATGGAAGCTTTATCATTACCTTTGCGGCATACTCAACTGGCGCAAGAAGCTATATGATCCACTTGATTAGCCCCCATTTCAGAAGAATCAAAGACATGAATGAGCAAACCTCCTGGTTCCACGTCAATTAATGGTTTAACGGCTCGTCATATGTCAGTATACCATCAACAAAAATATAATCTGATGTAAATATTGTGTCCTAAATATCATTGACAAAAGTAGCTTCTCATTGAGTATACATTTTCTACTATTATTCCTAATAGTGCAATATTTGTGTAAACTTTATTTAGGACACAGAGTTTGCTATGGATGGTATTTAGTCGACAATATTCTGGTGCCACATCCTTATGCTATGAAATGTACGTGGATGATATAATTTCCCTGAAGCTTCTGCAACTGTTTCTGAGCTTTAAAAGAATGACCAAGAGATCCACCAATTTAACAGTGCACAGTCCATTTGGTAGCTACCTCTTTTTTGTTTCTGAATAGCTCCTACACAATGAGGTTCTAGCAATGAGTAGAACATAATAAATGTTTTATAAATGTTCATGTACAACCATTTTTTACTAAAAAAAAATGTTTTATAAATGTTCATGTACATCCATTTTTGATATTATTCACACCAGTACCCAATATGTATAGGTCTCAGTTTAATAACCGGAATAAATGGTGCCCTGCATCTTTGGTCATTCATCTGTTTTATTGCAATTTTTCCAGTGATTTATATTATTTTCATTCATGAAAATCAACTATTTTGCAGTGCATGATGATCCATTGTTTTTTCTCACTTTTACATCATGATGTTGTAGGCACTATTGTACTCAGGTCATGCGGACGGCCCGCTCTCGTTATGGCGGGCCTCTTACCGCATCGTCATCCGTTTTCTTCTATCTGGAACAGCCATGCACAACTCCGAGACACCACATAAGAAGACCAGTCAATGGCTCCCATGAACTCCTAAATTTGGGGGCTTATGTTTGGAAAACGTAAACAATCCCAACTGCTCTTCCATGCCTCCATGGCATGTTGGGACGACAGCCACTGGTTGTTTTGTGCAAAAGCAGTTTCATCGAATGAGGCCTGCTGGACCAGTGATTTGAAGAAAGAACATTTGGTGGCATCATGATGCTGCTTGGAGGCCCAGTATCCAACCCCTAAATGAGCCTCTACACGTTATCTTAGGTGAGGGCATTCCGGGGATTGGTATGAGCAGGCAGGAAAGATGCCCTGCTCAGACCAGGGAGTCTGTGGGGTTTCTCCTGCCCGGCTGCTCAATGCAGCTGGGCTGCAGAAAACCTAAGAGCGCATGTGTGTTTTGGTCGGCCTGAGACGGCCGGCCAAAACACATATGCACACTTAGGGAGTGGAGTGCCGTCACGCTCCTCCTCCCAATGTCTCGCCTCTCCCATCGCAAGCTGTCTCAGAGCCGGAAAATGACATTGTTTTATTTTTTCATTTACTGGCTCTGAGCCAGATAGTAGGGTAACACTCCTCCGCCATTGCGGAGGAGCCGCCACTGATTTCTACTAAACCAACTAAACGACCTACCTCACCACACCAAAGCCTCCCTATCCCCTCTCGAGATCCACAAGAAGCTGAAGACCTGGCTCTTCGATTAAACTCACCAGGAGACAGCTGCTAGCCTCCTGCAAAGCGCCTGGATTCCCTCACGGGAGATTAGTGCGCTATATAAATACACATAACATAACCAGTCTAATGCAATTGGTAACAGTGATTTGTAATTCAAATGCCCAGGGCATGAAACAAGGTGTTTCACCGGCATAGAGCAATCCGGGAATCCTGGGCGTACCACACCTACCAGCCAAGGATCTTTTTCATAATTTCATCACATAGGTTACATCACAGGCCCGGGCTGATACTCTCACTCATGAGGCAGATTCCCCTGGAAACACCGCACAGATCCAGAGAGCTGCTGTTTCTTTCCATCAGACTCTCAAAGAAACTAGCTCTCAGTTGCCATGGAAACACTACCATGGAAACACTCATTTTATATATAAACACACACATTTATATATAGGGTAAGGCAGATTATAACAAGATCTCACCAGTCCGTTCCTTTTACGTAGCTATCCGGCTCATAAGCAACAGATTGACAGGTCCTTGCATTTACCCAGGAAAGCACGCGCTGAAATACAGCAGCGGGAAAAAAATGTGACAGAATCTGGCTTGTGGTAGATGATCACCCATCAGCACCTAACTTCAAACCATCATTGGGAAAACATTGCCAACATTGAGCCAAATCAGAAAACTTTGGAAAGGACATTCCAAAGCCTCTGGTGATTGCCTCTCGCCGCGCTAACGATTTACGAAGACTGGTGGGTTGAATAGGAGCAAGTTGTAGTAAATCCAGGAGTATTCAGTTGCGGTTTTGAAATATTGATGACGTTTGTATATTTTTGGACATCTCTTGTCACCAGTTCTGTCACATAAAGAATGTATGGTGCAGTAGTGCAGCTAGGATGCCATTGACCCTGATCCAAGCAAGGAAGATGCCCCCTTTGACTGCCGCTGGAGTTCTAAAATCCAGCAATTACCAGGGTTCAATGGGTCCCTCAGGACTCTGGGCCTCGGTGCCACTGCTCCTGTTGCACCAATTGTACCAACCCCCGTGCTATGGTGTACACGTAAGACCATCTGGTGTTGTTTATGTGCAGATACATTAAAAAGCAATCATTAAAAAGCAATCATTTTAACAATGTAGACAATTCATAGTCACAGATGAAGATCTTTACGAAAGAATGTATCTTCGAAGCAGAATGGTTGATCTCCAGGAAAAACGTTTAGACTGCTATTTCATTTTAACATTTGAATTTGATGCGTACATATTTTGTTCTTTGGAATTATTGCATGTGAACTGAATATCAGTGACACGACTACCTGTTCACAGCCTGTTCACAAACACCTCAAGACTTCATTGGTTCTATATTCCAACTCGAGTCTTCACTGAAGAAATGTTTTGTAAATCTGGTTACGGTAGAAAAAGTACAGAAATGGGACTCGTTAATGAGACAAGGGCTCATGAAGCTGTGTGTGCTTGTGTGTATTTATATATGCAATTATGTACGTTACTTCCGGGGCGTAACGCAGGCCTCTGCGGCACGAGAGGGGTGAGGGGGGACATGCCCTTCCGGGGCCCTTCAGCCCTTCCGAGAAGACTCACTTAGCCCAGGGCCAATGCACGTCTGTAACACGTGGGAGGGGATGTTAAATGTAATGTGGGGTTTAGAGTGGCACATGCAGAATAAAGGGAGGTGGCTGGGGTGTTGGGGTACACGTCAACAGACAGCCCACGGTGCAGGAAGGAAGTGTGCTGAGGAGATGGTGCAGGGAAGGCGGGGAAACAGTGGGATTGGCAGAGCTGCGGGGTGGGAGGCAATGGGTGGGAAGGGAAGGAGTGCAGACCCTCCATGGATGGCTGTAAGCTTGGACGGTGGTCCTGTTAGGAGGTATTGCTTGAAGATGCACGTTTTCAGACCCGGAAGTGGTGGAGGGACAGAGCCCAGGGCTTGGACTGTGATCACATTCCAGATTGCCAGTGCTTGGCAGGAGCGTGCCTGGTGTCTCGTCTTCTGTGTGTATGTGCAGAGCCCACTTGTGCCTCAGGAATCTCAAGATGTTATTTTACTCTTGAACCCACGCGTGTGTGGTTCACAGTGGGTCCCTGTGCCAGTGACACCCAAGCGAGCTGGTGAAAACAGACAAGATGTGGAAGCAGAATATCCATTAATAGGATTTGGAGATGTGCCACCGGTAACCCCTTCCCCAGCTAAGCATAGTGTGCTTACAGTGTGAAGTCATCCACTCGCCGCCATCCCAGATCCCAAGAATATACACACTCCCATCTGATGCCCCATAATGAACATCTACTATTGCATTGAGTCATCAAGATGTACCTACTTTTGCACTCTCAGGAGAGGGTTGGGTAGCATATTGGTTCAGTACGAGTGAAATATTTTACTTTTGGCAGTATGGCAAACAAATGTTTGGATCCTGGAGGCTCTTCTGTCAGATTTCGTTTTATTGTCCAGTTTCAGGAAGAGCAGAGTAAGATGTCTCCCATGGGTCCTGCTGATTCCTCTTTCAGATGCTTACAAAATAGGTTCAGTCCCCTGAGTATTTTTAAGTCCCCATTAACAAATCACCGTCATGAAGCAGAGGTTTCTGGTCTCGTCTAGGGAACCGGAAGTCTCTGGTAACCTCCACCACTGACCCCGCATCTCCGAATCTCTTACTGCACCAATTAGGTGCTCTAGTCGCGTGTCCTGTCTTTGTTTGTAGTTGTTAGAGGTGCTGTCAGAACTTTCATTTAAGCTGCCCTGGAACCGGTCTCAATGCTTTCTAACTGTACTCCAAGCCTGATGATTCTTGCAGTGGCTCAGGTCTGTAGTAAGTTTTCTATAATATGACTCTCTTCTCTTGCTTGAGTCTCTAAAGTCTCATTTATCCCCTCATTCCCTATCACAGTGGGTTTAGGTCCCAACAGAAGAGGATTTAGGCTAATGGGTAGGGCTGATGATCTCAAATCTGGGGAACCGGGTTCGAATCTTCGCAACAACACTCAACATCCTGTTATTCAGGGCAAATCACTTAATCTCCCCGTGCCTAAAAAAAATGAATCTTTCCTTATGTAACGCAACTGATGCCCATGTAAAGTGCTCTGATACCTTTGGGTAAATTTTGCGCTATATAAAACTCCCCCAAAAATAAAATCTTATTGCCAATGCTGTCAAAGTCCATTCACTGCAGCGGGAGCTTTCTTACCTAAGTGGAAACTTCATTGTCAGTCTTACTTGGTTTCGCTGTTTCTGTGGGTTAGCATGTTTTCCTCTTCTGGTCTGCATTGGTTTCTCTTTCCTGTTAGCCCGCCATTAAGAGTGAAGTTGTCTCTGCTGGATAAAGGAATGGGGCATACCTGTGCCTGGCATGCTCCCTTCCACACACTATTAGCCACCCACTTTAGGTGATGTGATCAGGCATCCACTCAGGAGGCCCCAATCAGTCTTGAAATGCACATTTTCTTTTGGCTATAACTTTTTTACCCATAGATCTGCACAGGATGTAGGTATCTGTTAACTAAGTTAGCTAAGGTTCGTCATACCATTTTTTTCCAAAGTCCGTGTTGGGGGGAAAAAGTTAAGGGGGATATTCTCAAGAACGTGTGATAATCATCACAAAATAAGCTTAACTTTGCACCTCGCAGTCTATCAAGGGAAAATAACGCCGTGTTAACGTTGTATTCTCAACACGGCGGTACCATGCGATAGGCTCAGGATAACGAGACAAATGTCCGCGTTAAAACCAACGTGATGCAGAAAAAACACAAAACACGAACGCGAAAATAGTAGTGATGAAGCCAATCGCAATACAAACATCAGCGATAACCAGCGACAGGCCTGCGATTCCCACGCGTTATGCGGGAAAATGCTCCATAAAAGCAGAGTACAAATAAGGTGAGATGACAATGTACGAGCCCATCCGATTGCCGTGACGCGGGACAAATGACCACTGTCCCGCATCAGATAGGCATCTCCTCACAAACAGTCACAATGTACATTGACATGCATTCTGTATGTAAACAGCGCCAACGCGGAAACGTACATGGAACACATTGCGAAACCGCATCTCCCCTTCACATTGCAAAGGGACAATCAACACCTCCTGCACACAGACGTGCCATGTCCATAATCAAACAATTATGAAAGCATGGACGAATGTAGGGGCAGTGACCCCACCTGTTGTACATGTTGCCCATGTCGTGGAACTTGAGTCACAGGGTGAATCCCTGCATCATGGTGGTACATATCTGAGCCCAAAAGAAGCCCTGTTGTGACTTGTAGGCCACAAATGACAGCCAAAATGGAATGATTTGGGACACATGTGAAACTCCGAAGAGTGAGATACCGTACTAACTGTGACACATAACTGGCAGTTCGAATACGTGACACCCTAAACCGCCTCTCTGCACAGAGGTGACACACCCACCATCCATTAACAAATTTCACAATTGCTAGCACTCCATGTCGCACTCACACTTGTCTGAGTGATGTGCCTGTACGGATGAGTAATATGCACGCAGGGAATGTGTCTTGGAATGCATTTATTTGCACATGCTGTGCCTGTGGTCATTCATCGTACTGTCCCATGATTGCTAAGGACTGTCACAATGTGAAGTTAACATGAGAAGAAATTGTCAATGATGGTGTTCCTACGGGCTATTACTGCTGCGACTGCAGTGGGGTAGGGTCCACCTGCCTCATTTTCATCATCATCGTCCGGTGCATCTGGCACTTGTATCCATGGGGCATTGCTGCATACACATATGTTGTGCAACACACAACATGCAACAATCATCTTGCACACGATGTCTGGGCTGTAAAGGAGCCTTCCACCTGAGATGTCCAGGCACCTGAAACAGGACTTCAACACACCAAATGTGTTTTTCACGATGCCCCTGGTGTGTTTGTGGGCCAAATTTTACTGCCTCTGGGCCTGTGTGTTCGGGGCTCGAAGGGGTGTCATGATCCAAGCGAAGAGCGCATATCCTTGATCACCTGTGGCAGTGCAGAGAGACATGAGTCAAGACTTCGTACTGCATGATGTGTTGGCAGGCTCACTGGTTCATTGGTGTGTGATATGTGTGACTTAGTGATTCCTGTATGACATGTAATGCTTGTTGCAAATGAGCGGCATCAATGTGTATTATGTAACCTCACTGCTCCTCCTCTCTTCTCCCAAGCCTATTCACTAGTGTGTGCAGCGTGGTTGCATCACTTGCACCCCTACGGCACACCAGTGTCATGCCTGTCTGCGCATGTCCACAAGCCTGACTACAGCACAGTGATGTTGTGCGCTTAAGGTGGCCCACCACATGTATGTAGGCCTATGGTAAGGGCAGGGCGGACAAGGATGTAGAGTTCATGCCTGGCTAAACTCGCCATGCAGTTGAGGGTAGACTTTTGGCTCATGCTGCGCCAATAGCAACAGACACAACAGTTGGCATGTGTGTTATCTGACCCCGAGCGGGCTGGCGCTCCCTCATTTACTCCTTCGGCTGAGCCCGCACTCCGGGTGCATGCTACATAGCAACATTGTCAGTTGCGGGATTGGTGATGCAGACACTACAACAGAGACACGCTTTAGTTACTTCCTTGGCAAGGACTAAACCTAACCACGCCCAGAGCCACGTGTTGAATAACCACGCCCCTATGCTGTACTGCTGTACGCCTGTCCACTCCGCTTACGCTCACAGGGGGGTATCACACAGCTACATGTCCCAGGTCTACCCCACTGCCTGAGGTGAGAATGTTGCGCCTGCTGTATACATCACAATGTAATGTGGCATGGCCCGGGGCCCTCATGCGGTCATAATGACCACACAGATATGCTTAGATAGTTTGTGGAACTGGCTACGGCACGTGCGCCCGGCCCCTTCCATCGCCAGGGTCACATGTCCAGTGAAACCTGTGCTGGATGGGTGTTGGGTAGTGTAAGTCACCCCTCAGTGTTTGTTTGGTGCTGGCAACAACTACAACAGTGATCAGACAATCAGAAGTTCAAAGTTCAAACAGCATGGGTCCATAACTTGAGTTGCCAGAGTTAGTGGCCCCAGATGCACTGCAGCTGGCACAGGCACACCACAACGGGACAGTGACTTGCGGTGAACTGAGATAGGGCCACGAGAGCTGAGTGGGTCCTCGTTGATGTCCAAGGAGAATGTTGTGGATTGTGACGGGGGACAATGGAAGGTGTCCTTCTAGGGCATGATGGAGAGAGCAGAAGCAAGCAGAAACAGGCACATGGAGGAGTTGAATGCTACAGACTCCTTTTTACCACCATGTCAGTATCAGCTACATGATGATGAAGACAACCCCCAGACCATAGACTCAGATGCCACCAAAGTTCAACCAGACGGTGTCCATGACTTTCGCTGCACAGAAATAGTGGCACCAGAGCTGGAGGGAATGCCGTCTGCGATGAGGCCTGTACAATGATATGAACTCTGCCATGAAGAGATCAAGACACAATTCCAATAGTGTGACCTACTTGACTGCAGTGTGTGCCGGAGGCAGTGATCAGCAGTGGCCCACAGCCACATGTCATCGGCTTGCGATGCACCGAGTTAGTGGCACCAGTGCAGTCATTGGTAGTGTTCGATCACCTCCGTAATGGGGATCCTTTTTTCCTCCGGACTGAACCGCGTCTTCCTCTTACTCCTCTCCTTCCATACTGTGACAGGAACTCTGCATCAGCCGGTGGAGTACGTAAACGTGAAAGGAGTACTGCGGGCCTTGCTTGCGGAGTCCGTGATGGTCTGAGGAGGCTGCCAAGGTCGCGGGCCTCTGGCTTGGAGCTTGCACCTGTACGTGGTGGGCCCTCCGTGACACACGCCGGTGTCGGCAGGTGAGCAGTGATGCCTGGATACGCAGGGGCGGGCAAGACTGGTTTGGGGACCAGAGGCCCGGGCTGCGGCAGGCGCACAGGATTGCACGCACCGCCGCTCACGGCGTCGGCCTCGTGGCAGGTTCAGAGGCACCACCCTGGCAGAGACATTGGCCATTCCGGAAGAGAACCACTCCCAGGGCTACATGCTTTTTATTCACACCCCTGCGCTAGCCTGGGTTACGCCGGGCCAGCCCACTCAGCACGCCCTTACAGGGGGTACCTAACAAGCTACATTTCCGTGATCTTCCCCACTTGCTGGGGTGACATGGTTGCGTCTACTGTCCACTACACTACCACCACCACCAGTGTATATCGACATGGATATGTCTGTGGTCTGCAGACTGCAGTCAGTCCAGCACATCACCGCCACACTTAGCATTGTGTACCTTCTCATTCACGGGTCACTTGCCTCCTTCGCACATGCCTGGTTCCCACCTCTCCCCACATTCTGCTAATGTGTGGCTGAGGTGCCATGCCGTTGATGGCTTGTGTACATGGCTAGCCCAGGTTACCACAATAAGTTGTGCTGTCGTGTCTGGTAGGTGGGCATGTTGTATGTGAGTTTGTAAAATGTGTATTCCCAGAGTTGTGAGTTGCATGATTGTGGATTTGAGGTGTGTGGTGTGTTCATTTGGTACTGACCAACGAGCAGTGCATTTCCGTAGGTGTCAGCCTGGAAGCGCTGGTTGATGATGGACTGTCGGAAGATGTAGGAATCATGCACGCTGCCTGGGTAGTTGGCGACGACATTGGTGAAGAGTCCCCAGTGGTCCACTATTGCCTGCACACTGATGGAATATGTGTGCTTTCCGTTGCGGTAATTGTGTGCAGTGTCGGCAGGGGGCACAAGTAGGACATGTGTGCAGTCGAATGCCCCCAACACGTGTGGGAAGCCAGCTATGATGTAGAAGCCTAGCTTGGCCTCCAGCTGTTCCTGCGTAGTGTGGGGGAAGTATAGGTACTGGGGTACCAAGCTGATGATGGCATCCAGGACAGGTGTGAGGAACTTTGATAGGGCTGGCTGAGAGACTCCTCCGACTCTTGCAGTTGTTGGTTGGAAGGTACCAGAGGCCAACAGATGCAGCACAGCCAGCAGCTTTGTCTGCGGAGGGATGTTGGTTTACGATGTGTTGGTACCATCAGCCTGTGGGCAATGATGGTAAGGTTGCGGAGGATGGTTATCCTTTTGAGCCTGTAGTGGGCAATGATATTCTCTGGTGTTAAATCTGTGAGGCTGGTGCATTTCCTGAAGGTCCGCTGTCTTTGTCTGCGCTGCATCTGTGATGGTCCGGGGGGCGTATCGGGGGGGGCGGGGGATGGCAAGGGCCTGGAGGGGGGGGTGGTAGGTGGGTGCTGTGGCCCTGTTGCGGCTCTGAGCTGCATGATCAGTAGCTCCATGGCATCTGTTGATCTTCAGGTGTGGCTCTGGGCTGGGCTCCCTTTTATGTTGCAGGTTGTCATCCGACTTTACACCAGGTCAGAGCAGGTGTTAATTTTCTGCTGCTAACGCGCCTTATTGCCTTTTTTGTGATCTTATTACCAATCTGGCTGGTCGTTGAGAATGTTGCGGTGTGGTGTTGTCGCGGCTTTTTGCATGGGAACGCCTACTCTGCATCTCATTAGCGTAAGTTGCCGGAGTAATCTGTGCCAATGTTTTTTTGCAGCTGCTTTGGCAGGTATACTGGTGATATGGGCTGTTGACACCAGCTTGTGTATGGGGTGATAAATGTATCGCGACTTTGGCTGCGATGAAGTGCCAATAACTCGCCAATAAATTCCTTGAGAAGATGCCCCTAAGAGTAGTGAAAAAAAGAAGTGTTTTCCCATTTTAGCTCCCATAGGAAACCTACAGTCCAAACCATTGACTAGATTTACACCAAATTTTCATTAAAGTAGAACTCTGTTCAGGAAGTGTGCATCCACTGGTTAGGTGTAAAATGTATTCAGTAGGTTTTGATATATTTGCTTTAAAGAAATTGCTAAGCAGGCATTCATGGGTTATCACTTATGTATATCTCTGCTGTTTGGGACTTGCAAATAATCTGATAGTCCAGTAAGTAAAAGAAAGTGGTTTTATTACACCACAGAGCCTTTTCTCTCATCATTCCTTCTGATCTGCATTACCAGAGAAGATATCCGAGAGAGATCTTAAAAAGTGAAAGAAATTCTGAAGCAACCTCCAATCACAGGATGGGGGGCACAGTCCATGTATCCTGCCTTTAGTAAAAACTAAATGACTTTTAAGGAAGCAAAATAGGCATACCCTAAACCCCAGGCCACAATGGAGGCCCCTCAAAGTGCCACAATTAAGTTAAAATTAAAAAACCGGAATAAATTGCATGATTCACAAGTCAAATTTCAGAATCTCGAATCCCCACCATCTAAAACGGCAGCCGGGGACCACCTTACATGTCTTGGTACCACAGTCTCTGCACCTGTTTTAGATGTCAGGGATCCACAAATCAGAAATCCAACTTGTAATCCTGATGCAAACTTCAGGTTGTTTGTGCCATATTTGCAAATCCAATTGAGGTTTCTTTCTCAAATCTTTAAAAAACATATATGAGGGCTGTTACCCCGAAACCGGTCCTGGTCGAGGGAGGACCTGACCTGGCAGTTTGGGCTGGACTGTTTCTATGAGGAGCAGGGACAAGGCTGGTTTGCATATGGCAGGGTCCAAACTGGAATGGCATGGTGTGCAAAAAAACAATGGATTTAACCCAGATCTGTGTCTTGGGGTAAATGGTTGATTATTCAGCATTCTGCCCATCATCTGTTCTTTTTGAACATCTGGAAAGTGGGCATTACTCTACTCTAAAACTCTTTATGTGCCTTTTAGTTTGACTCCAGTCCACACTAGAGGCTGGAGGAGTACATCAGTACATTTCTCAGAGACAGCCATAAACATTGGCCATGCAACTGGAACAACAGCCCTCTGCCATTTGAAGACCTAGTTGGATAGACTGGAGAAAGAGGTTTTGACACAAGGCCTCCAGAAAGCCAGATCATGGCCCCACTAAAGATTAAGGGCCAGATGTAGGTAGCCCTTTACCGGTCGGAAACGGCCGAAAATACCGATTTTTGGCCGTTTCCGACCGGTAAAGGACTATGGAGATGTAGGGGCTAGAAAAACGTACATTTTCGGTAATTGTACCGAATCGGTAATTTTACCGAATCGGTAAAATTACAGAATCAGTAAATTTACCGATTCTGTAAATTTTACAGATTTGGTAAATTTACCATTCGGTAAAAATACCGAAAATGTATTTTGTGATGTAGGTAGCACTTCTAACAGTGCTACAGGGCCTTTAGAATTCAGTATTTACCATGCAATACAATTGCATGGTAAATTACGAATTCTTGTGTACATGCACATCTGTGCATGTACACCTGTGCCATGTGGCACACAGACATGCCCTAAGGGCATGTATGTGTGCCACATGGCGCAAACGCCAGTTACAGGGGTGCAACAGGGTGTCAAAGTGACACCCTGTCCCCCTTAGCAATTCGGTATTTTTACCGATTCGATAAATACCGAATCGGTATTTGCTATTGAATCCTATGGGCTTCAAGGCCCATAGGATTCAATAGCAAATACCGATTCGGTATTTACCGAATCGGTAAATACCGAATCTTACCGACTCGGTAAAAAATACAGAATTTTTACCTACATCTCATTTACAGATTCATAAATACCGAATCGGTAAAATTCGGTATTTATGAATCGGTAAATGAGATTTACCTACATCTGGCCCTAAGATGTGCCTTCCAAGGCCTAATGGCAGACAGGACTAAAATGTTGTGGAGACCTGTGGTTCAAAGGGAACCCTCTGAAGCACCCCCTACTTCAAAGGCACACTACAGTATAACTACTGGTGCCATACTTTAGGAGGCCAGAGATACACTTGTGGGGATGTCGGACCAGACATCCTAGACTGCATGGTTCACACTGCCAGAGGAATCCGTTTTGCAGGAGGAGGAGACTGCCATTGAAAGGGATCGTGCCCCCTGCCTGAATAGTGGTTGGCCTGGGCTGAATACCTGTAGCTGTGTGGCACCCTGAAGTGATCTCCAAGGGCTTTTTAGTTGCCCCCTGTTCTTTGCAGCGGTCTCAGGGACATCAAAGGCCTTACCGTGAGGGATCTACACCATCTACGTGCTTCATTTGTAGAGCAGTGCTCTCTCAAGTGCCTGCTTTGTCTTCTGGATCCTTACTGCAACACAGTGTGAGCGTGGAGCTATGTAGTTTGCTTGGAGACCAAATTGCCTTGTGCTGTTCCCCCAAACCATACCCACATCTAAAGAGTGTAGCTCCTCCATCGTGGGGCCTCATCATGCACATGTTTCTCTTTGGTGGTGAGGGGATTCACCAGTTACTGGACTCAGCGTGGCCTGGTTTGTTGTCCCTGCTGCATCTCTCTTGTGTAACACACTGACTACATGTTCACTCCATGCAGTGTTTGATTTACAGGTTGTGACCTTCAGAGGAAGGGTGCACCCATAGCAGTACCTCATTCTACCTTATGCAGTTCTACTGAACTTGCGGCTGTATGTGTGGGACTGGATTTTCTGGTGCAACTCATATCATCGTGCACCAGACATTGTGCCTCATTCCAGGGAGGTACAGCGAACCGGACCGTGGGTTGGGTGTAACTAGATTGTCTGGTGCGACTCATATCATTGCCACAAGAAGTGCCTCATTCAAGGGAGGCACGGCAAACCTGACTGTGGGTTGATTGTGACCAGCTTGTCTGATGCGACTCAAATCATCCAGCACTAAAAGTTATGCCTTATTTCCAGGGAGGCACAGCAAACCCAACTTTTGGCTCATTGTGACCCGATTGTCTGGTGTGACTCGCATCATCGCACACCTGAAATTGTGTATCACTTCCCGTGGAGTGCAGGGACAGCTGCACACCCCTTCCACCAAGGGTTCCCTCTTGCCCTCAATATGGTGAATCAACAGCCCTCTCCTCATCCGCCACAACAACTTTGTGTTGCCAGGTAATATTGCCCAGATCGGGCCTGGGTCGTGAAAGTAAATGACTGGGCTGACGAATCATTCTGAGAGTGATCAGAAAAAGGTTGAGAGACTGTGTGACTCCCCTGAGCCTCACAGAACTGGGCTGATGCCAGAAGGCTAATTAAGGGGCCTCTTAATTGAACTGGGACAGCTTTTAGGCTGTTTGAGCTCTGCATAAAGTGGGTGAACTTCCTTAGTGGACTGTTGCCTAGTTACCCTGATAGTTATTCCAGCCATCTCACCTGGGCCCCTGACTTACTGTCATTCTGGCCTTAAACAGGTATAGTAAGGGGTGTGTATTTTTAACTCTAACTGATGGGCAGAGTAGTGGGAGAAGGATTGTGCCATGGGGTCCGCATTCAAATGATCATTATCAACTGACCTGCTGGATATCATTTTACCACGTTACTGTACTGACTTGTGGATATCTTTTGCACCACGCTACAGCGCTGTGCGAGTGTGGGAGAGTGTGCTGCATGAGAACAGATTTCTAATAATTGCACCTCACAGCGGTGTTGTTTTACTTGTTTGTTTCATTACTAATAAATACTCCATTTTGACATTGGTTTTACCCGTGCGGCCTTGGCCCATGGCACTGCTGAAAGCGTTATAAATTTCTGTTAGCACACATTCCTGATATACTTGTGAACTGGGTTGCACCCTAGATATATGTGGATTTGAATTGTGTTACTTCCCAGGGTGGGCCAAGTTCTGACAACGTATTGCACCACATTAGGGTGCTGGGGTAAAATAGGATTTTTACTGAGTCTACATATTACTGATGTCATTGTAACACTGTTGGGCCTACTACTCTTAGTAATCTTTACAGTTTTGTTATACAGTGAGTGTAATCACCTAACCCTGAGAGGAGTGGTAGGTTCTGCCTGGCTTGGGCACCACCTCAGCCAACCAGAGAATACCAGTTCTAACAAGGACCTACTCTTTGACGACACCCATAAGGACCCCGCTCTGCGCTCCTCACTAGATGCCATATATATGACCCTAGTTGCATCACGCATGCACCGCGAAATGTGGTACATGCACGATGCAACTGAAAAATGGAATTTATGAAGACACACAAGGCCACTTTGCGTGGCTGAGTGACTCCATAAATTTCGAGTAAATCAGCACAGTTCGAATCGCAGCGTTGCCGAACTCTGCGCTAGGGAGTCATTCAATGGGTGATGCATGGGTGTTCCCGCACAACTCCGATAGTTTTTTATGCATTCTCAGATTTACCCGAACTGGTAAACCTGGGAATGAGCAATAAAGGTACGCCTTCCCAGGAGAAGCATAATAAGGAGAAATATCTTTATTTCTCCTCGTTACTTCCTCTTTCAATTTGTGCGGCATTCTGCAGCACACATCGATAGGAAATGTGCCTCTCAGGATTGTTTTTGTGCAGGAAGGTGCCCCATCCTGCACAAAAATCCTGCTCTATGCAAAACAGGCAACTTTGCACTATGGTGCAAGAGTCCCTACGTTGGCGCTAGGCAGAGTAAACAGTGCCAGCGACGGGGAAAAGGTAGGCATGTGCCGTATTCTTTTAAATATGGCACATTCCTGCGCATTCCCTATCATGCCATGCAGTGCAGCAAGGTTACTTGCTGCGCTGCGTTTACATGCTCATAAATAGGCCCCTAAAGGTCTACCCACGCTCCCAAAAGCTCAATTCACAAAAGATGAAATGAATAAGTCAGACATTTGCTCCTGTGAGATTACACATACATTTGGAGCACGTCTCTTACTGATTTGGAAGATCAATAAATTCCATTAATAATGCTGAAAAAATATGATAATCTTAGTTTTGCAGAAGCAATCACATGCATTACATTTACATATGTAGAATCCCCACAACGTTGGTATTTCAACATAAGGAAATGCAACGCATAAGTGTGTTCACACTTGTGACTTGTTTTCCAGGCAAGAAAATCATTAGCCTACTCACACGTGAAATGGGATCGTACTTCTTTCTGATTCTCTCCATGGAAATATTCTTACTGCTGGTAGGAATACATGTATGTGCATCTGCAGATTGGAAAACTACCTTAAAGGTGATACTTGTGAGGTTGTGGGAGTTCCCAAACTTTTTCAGGTGAACTCATCCAGACACCTCAACAAAGAACCACTTCATATATACCAGTTCGACCACACTGGCATAATCTCTGTAATTGCATATGTAGTGATATATTCATGGGAATTATCACGCAGTGCACTGCAGCTATTCACCTTGTTGCACTGCGTAACAGGAAAAGGGCAGGAATGCACCACAATTAAAATAATGCAGCACATTCCTGCCTTTTCCCGTGCGCTGGCTTTGTTTTGGCTGCCTAGTGCCAGCCCAGGCACCCCTGCACCATGGTGCAAGGGTACCTACGGTTCACACAGGATTGTTTTTGTGCAGGAAGGGCACCTTAATGCACAAATAAAATCCTGAGAGGCATATTCCTCCATCTATGTGGGTTGCAGAATGCAGCACCCATATAACGAGGAAGAAATGAGGAGAAATAAAGGTATTTCTCCTCATTATCCCTCTCCTGTGGAGGCATAGCATTTTAGTGCATTCCAAGGTTTCCCAGTTCTGGTAAATCTGGGAATGCGTCAAACCCCATGCGAGCCATGCAAAGTCACTGAAGCGCCTCCCTAGCGCAGATAAAGGCAGCGCAAGGATTTGTGTTGCGTTACTTTACTCAAGATCTATGGAGACACTCAGGGCCACGCAAAGTGGCTTTGCGTGGCTTCAGAAACCTCGGGCCTCATTTATGAGAAATGACGCATTGCTGCGTGAAAGCAGTGATGCGTCACTTCTCAGTGCGCCCTCCTTGCGACATACCTGATGCGTCATATTTAATGTATGACGCATCATTGCGCAAGAAGTTACAGATACGTCAGTATTTCTGACGTATCTGTAAGCGCAAAAGTGACGCATTGCTGGAGTGTGTCACAAAAGTGATGCAACTCCAGCAATGCATCCTTTCACATGGGGCAAGCCCCATGTGAATGGGCCTGCGTCAGTCTTACGCCTGCTGTGAGGCAGGCGCAAGATTTTGACGCAATGGTGTCCTAGAAGTGACGCAGTGAAATCCCATAGATTTCACTGCGTCACTTCTACGAGGTTTTTTGCGGGGGAACGCCCCCCCCTGCATACATTATACCAGGTATAATGTAGCGCAGGGGTTTACAAAGTGACGCATCTGCTTAGATGCGTCACTTTGTAAATAGTGCGCAACAGGAGGCATGTTTTACACCGCCGATGCATCACAAAAAGTGACGCACCGGAAGCGCAAAACTGACGCAAGGCCTCATAAATGAGGCTCCTCATTTTATTATTGTCTAACATGTCCATGTTGCTTGGTGCAAGCGTGACACAACTAGGGGTCCCTGAATATAGCCCAAAATGTAGGTCATTGCCTCCGTAGTTTTGGCCATGAAATACGCTGTATACACCTAAACATGAACTTGGTGGGAAAATCATATTTGACTCAGACCCGCATTGAGGGCATCCACTATTTAAATACGCCCAGCAGCCCCCTGCCTAGTCCGAAGACATTGCCATGATAGTGCCCGAGTGAGCAATACTGGCGAGGAGGAGCTTTAGCAAGAATTGTGTGTTCAAAGCTGATGCTGACAAGAATGTAACCTTCGAAGTTATGAGAAAAAGAGCCGCACGAAAGAGCCATGCTTGTCCTCTGCATTTACTGAGCACTATTTGTGTCAGTACACTTGTTGTTTTAGCGCCCTCTGCTGGTCCGAGGGAACATTTGCACATTTAAAATGTACTAGACATTTCCTGAAAGTTCAGGAAGAAGGCCATTATCTGATGATACCTCAGGAAAATGCAGAAAGAGGGCGTCCTTGTCTAGTTCAAGTTCAAGTTCAGGTATTTATAAAGCGCACTACTCACCCAGAGGGTCTCAAGGCGCTGGAGGGAGGGGTTTACTTTTTATCGAATAGCCAGGTTTTCAGTTCTTTTCTGAAGGAGATGTGATTCTGAGTAAGGCGGAGGTGGGTGGGGAGTGAGTTCCAGGTCTTGGCAGCCAGGAAGGAGAAGGATCTGCCACCCATGGTGGTTTTTCGGATGCGCGGGACTGCGGCGAGGGCTTGATTGGATGATCTTAGTTGGCGGGTGGGATAGTAGAAGGACAGTCGGGTGTTGAGGCATTCGGGTCCTAGATTATAAAGGGACTTGTGTGCGTGGGTAAGAAGGCGGAAAGTAATTCTTTTGTTGACGGGAAGCCAGTGGAGGTTTTTTAAGTGACCGGTGATGTGCTCTTGGCGCGGGATGTCTAATATGATTCTCGCTGATGCGTTTTGGATGCGCTGGAGTTTTTTCTGCAATTTTGTTGTAATTCCGGCGTAGAGTGTGTTGCCATAGTCCAGTCGACTCGTGACCAGTGCATGGGTGACAGTCTTCCTTGTTTCGAGGGGGATCCAGCGGGAGATCTTTTTGAGAATGCGAAGGACGTTGAAGCAAGAGGACGATACGGCGTTGACTTGTCTGGACATTGAGAGGGAGGAGTCTAGAATGAAGCCAAGGTTACGTGCATGGTCTGTGGGTGTGGGCGCAGATCCCAAAGCGGAAGGCCACCAGGAGTCGTCCCAAGCTGAAGGGGAGGATCCTAGGATGAGCACCTCCGTCTTGTCTGAGTTGAGTTTTAAGCGGCTCTGTTTCATCCATTCGGCTACTTCTTTCATACCTTTGTGAAGGTTGTTTTTGGCGGTGCTGGGGTCTTTGGTGAGGGAAAGGATTAGCTGGGTGTCGTCGGCGTAGGAGATGATGTTGAGGTTGTGTTGACGTGCGATGGAGGCGAGGGGAATTATGTAGACGTTGAAGAGGGTGGGACTGAGTGAGGAGCCTTGAGGTACGCCGCAGATGACTTCGGTGGGCTCTGAGTAGAATGGGGGGAGTCGGACTCTCTGTGTTCTCCCGGCTAGGAATGAGATGATCCAGTCCAAGGCTTTTCCTTGTATGCCGATGTTGTTGAGGCATTGTATGAGGGTGTTGTGACAGACAGTGTCGAAGGCGGCGGAGAGGTCGAGTAGAATGAGGGCCACTGTTTCACCGTTGTCCAGGAGTGCTCGGATGTCGTCGGTCGCCGCAATGAGGGCGGGTCGGTGCTGTGTTTGGCTCGAAAGCCGTTCTGTGAGGGATCCAGGGAGTTGTTGGATTCAAGGAAGGCAGCTAGTTGGCTATTGACGGCTTTCTCGATGACTTTGGCCGGGAAAGGGAGTAGGGAAATGGGTCGGTAGTTTTTCAGATCTGAGGGGTCTGCTGTTGGTTTTTTCAGAAGGGCGCTGAGTTCGGCGTGTTTCCATATTTCTGGAAAGGTGGCGGAGTCGAAGGAGCAGTTGATGACATCGCGGAGTTGGGGAGCGATGATGGAGTCAGCTTTGTTGAAGATGAAGTGGGGGCAGGGGTCAGAAGGTGAGCCAGAGTGGATTGAGTTCATGAGGCGAATGGTGTCTTCAATGGTGATTGGGTTCCAGGAGTTGAGGTAGTTAGTTGGAGGGGTGGGATCTGAAGTGGGTGGGGTGAGTTGGTCATTGGGAGTATTCTTGAAGCTGTTGTGGATATCGGCAATTTTGTTGTAGAAGAAGGAGGATAGCGCATCGCAGAGGTCTTGGGAGTTAGTGATGTCGTTGGATGCTGCGGGAGGGTTGGTGAATTCTTTGACGATATTGAAGAGTTCCTTGCTGTTATGAGAATTGTTGTCGAGACGGTTCTTAAGTGCTGATTTCTTGGCGGATCGGATCAGTTGGTGGTGTTTGCGGGTGGCTGTCTTGAGGGAGTCCATGTTGTCTGAAGTTGGTTCTTTTCTCCAATTCTTCTCCAGGGTGCGGCATGTCTTCTTGGATTTTTTAAGGTCATCATTGAACCAGGGAGCTTTTTTGCTGGATGATTTCGACTGGTGTTTTTTCAGGGGTGCTAGTTTGTCCGCACTGTGGGTAATCCATTGCCTGAGGTTGGTGGCCGCTAGGTCTGGGTCCGTTGCCAGGGTGGGAATGTTTTGGCTGAGTGATGTGAGGAGTTGTTCGGTGGAGATTTTGTTCCATTTTCTTCGGGGAATGGGTTGTAGACGGTTGTGGGTCAGGGTTGTTTTGTAGCTGAAGTGAACACAGCTATGATCCGTCCAGTGGAGGGCTGTAGTATGATCGAAGGAGATGTGCTTGCTGGATGTGAAGATAGGGTCGAGCGTGTGTCCGGCTATGTGAGTGGGGGTGTCAGCAAGTTGTTTGAGTCCGAGATTGGACAGGTTGTCCAGAAGGGTGGTGGTGTTGTTGTCGTGAATGTTGTCAAGGTGGTAGTTGAGGTCTCCTAGAAGAATGTAGTTCTCGGAGGCGAGGGCGTGCGGGCTGACGAAGTCAGTGATGTCGTCACTGAATTGAGATCGGGTGCCTGGGGGCCTGTAAATGAGTGCTCCTCTAAGTGTGGTCCTGGGGTCGGTGTGGATCTGAAAGTGGAGGTGTTCGGCGGTTGCAAGATTTACGTCAGAGCTGGTTGTAATTTTGATGGTGTTTCTATGGACGATGGCGATGCCTCCTCCAGTTTTTTTATTGGTGCGGTCTTTTCGAATGATCTTGTAAGCGTCCGGTATGGCTATGGCGATGTCGGGGGCAGAAGATGCATTCATCCATGTTTCAGTAAGGAAGGCGATGTCAGGTGACGCAGTGTCGATTAGGTCCCAGAGTTCGGTTGCATGTCTGTGGACCGAGCGGGTGTTCAGTAGGATGCATTTCAAGTCGTTGGGTTCGGAGCTGTGTGTGGAGGAAGTGTGTTTGGTGAGGGTCCTGACGCAGTTGAACTTACAGGAGAGGCAGGAGAATGGGCCGTGGGTACGCCCTGGGGTAGCTGTCTGTGATGTCAAAGGATCTGGTAAAGTCTCTTGCTGAGGTTTTGTATTTATAACGGGCCTGACAGCATAAGTGGTATCTCTTGATCTTTCGCCTAGACGTCTCTTTAGGTGTCAAGACCGCACTATGGGCCATATGTATCAAGGCCAAATGGGTTCGCAAACGCTGAAATTCGCAGAATATCGGCGTTTGCTAACCGATTTCCGCTAAATGGTATGTATGAAACAAAATGGGTGCAAAATAAGGAATCGCAAAATTTGCCATTCCTTATTTTGCGATTGAATTTAAGGAATCGCAAATTTTGCGATTCCTTAAATGCAATGTATCAAGGAAAAAGAAATTCCAAAATGCCCATAAGGAATCGCAAATTACCACCAACTGCTAGTTGGTGGTAAGTTGCGAATTCTTTTAAAAAAACATTTTTTTTAAAATCCAAAGGTGCCATGTGACGCTCATACATGCCCTTAGGGCATGTATGAGAGCCATATGCCCACACATGTCATTTTCAGGGGTGCAGCAGGGTGTTCTTGAGACACCCCTGCACCCTTGAAATTATTCTCAATTTGCGATTTGCAAATTGCGAATCGCAAATTGAGAATAATTTCACATTCATTCCTATGGGCCTCCTGGCCCATAGAAATGAATGGGAAATTATTCCTTAATTGCGATTAGCAGTTTGCTAATCGCAATTAAGGAATTTTTAGGAATCGCTAAAAAATAGGGAATTTCTTCATACATACCATTTAGCGATTTCAAAATAGCGATTCCTTAAAAATCGCTATTTAGGAATCGCAAAAGGTTATGTTGATACATATGGCCCTATATCAAGAACTAAGGGGCATATTTATGAGAAAGTGGTGCTTTGTGGCCCAGCAAATGCCCTTGCTGTGCTGCACTGGACTGCATCACTGGGAAAGGGCAGGAATGCGCCGTAATTAAGGTATATATTGCATTACTGACTTTTCCCCCTGCACTGGTGCACAATGGGCTGCCTAGTGCCAAACCAGGCACCCTTGCATCATGGTGCAAGGTTGCCTACATTGCATGCAGGATTGTTTATGTGCTGCCAACGCTGGCACCCTTGCATCGTGGTGCAAGGTTGCCTACATTGCACGCAGGATTGTTTATGTGCAGTAAGGGACACCTTCCTGCACAAAACCAATGCTGAGAGGCATATTCCTCTATCTATGTGTGCTGTATACATAGAAAGAGGAAGTAACAAGGAGAAATAAAGATATTTCTACTTGTTACGCTTCTGCTGGGGAGACGTATCCTTTTTGGTGCAATACCAGGTTGACAAGGTCTTGTATATCTGAGAATGCATTAAAAAAAATAGGAGTTGCACAGGCACACCCATGCATCATCTCTGTAGCGCATAGCCGCGGCCCGTGGAGGGAGTTCCGTGGGGCAGAGAGGCGGGGCGGGGGAGGGCAGGGTGGGGGTTGCTAAAAAAACGGAATATGGATAATTGGAGGTAAGTTAACAATTTAATAAATAAAACTAATTTCATAGCACGCCCTGCATCGTATTTTGCATTTTCCTACTAAAACCACAGGGGCCATGCTAAGAAGTGCCTCTGTGCCCTGTTGAAGTATAGCTTCTGTTCTGAGGAGTACTGTCACAGTCCCATTAAACATATAGGTGCCCTGCTGGTAAGTGCTGACATCCTGCCACACTAAAAATATCTGTGCTGAGGGATTCTGGCAGCTTATCGCTCAATCTACCAGAGTGACTTTGCTCTAGAAGGCATCAGTGAGATTATGTTCACGTCCATTCAATGACTGCTCCCTTTCCTGAGACTACCAGGCAGGACACAGGCAATAGTCATAGCTTCCAAGCTTTCTTTGTGTACATTTTTGATATTTCTATCTCTGCAGTACACCCCTGTGTAGCATTCTAAGGATGCCCGCGTTGTGGTTAGGAAAAGTTTTTTTGCAGGAAGGGATACCTTCTTCATATACAAAAACTTTCCTTTGAGGCTATTTCCTCTTTGTATGTGTGCTGGGAAATGCAGTACACATCCATATATAAAAAACAAGGAGGCCCCAGTCAGGCGGTGTGGACTAGCCTTATGGAATTCTGCTCTGCCCGATTCCAATTGGGTCGGTTTTTCTGGGTGCGAGAGATCTGATTTTACCTTACAGTAATTCTTCTCTGTAAATCAGCAGCAGCAGCAAGCCTTATCCCCTGTGTTTTTAATGACTGGGGTGAGCACAGAATGTTTCCCCTAGCAGAAATAACCTTCCCCTCCTCTCCCTTTCCCTCCATTGCCTCCATGGCTCTTCACTCCACCCAGTGGTCCCAGCATTCATTTAAGCAGGTGGTGAATCTATGCGTTAAATCCCACAGAAATACCAATTCCGCGCGGTATCACTGACTGGAAAAATCAGTTCCACACTTCAATTTCCCATTGAATGGGGTTTAACTTGTTATTGCACGGAACTGGATCAGACTGCATGGTAATGGTACATTTACCATGCGATAAATCTGCCTCAACATGATGCAACTGGTAATGAGGGCCAAATAGTACAAACCTCTGCGGGATATTCTCCTTGTCTTTAAATTCAAGCATTTGGGACATATCACCAACAACGGGAGCTAAATATCGCTATGCGCGAGTCGCGCAATTTTAATTATCGCCAGCTATCACAGGATTGTATCGCCCGGGTAGCGCGTTATTAACAACGCTTATCACCCAGGCGATAAAAATCTAGCGATAGCCGGTGAAATACAGGAATATCGCTAGAAATCCAGCGATATTCCTGCAGCCATAGGCAATTACTTGTAAATAGCCCATGGTGGTTGTAGCCTGAGATTCCACCCCCCATTACACATATAGCTAAATCTGAATTTCAGCAGACGTTAGCGTTCAGCGATAACTGCGGTTAGCGCGGGTTTTGACATCGCTATGTGTGTCAGGGCAGGCCTTGTAAATACTGCGATGTGCAGTTAGCGACTTATTCTCTGTGGTTTTGCTCGGGAATGCCTACTTTGCATCTCATTAGAGATGCGATCGGTTCTACGACAAGAAAACATGCGCTAGCGTGTCCTTGTTGATACTGCACTGCCATTATTGCCGCTTTTTGGCCGAAAACGGCAGATAAAGCGGTGATAATGGGCTTGTTAATATGCCCATTGGTCACTAAGTTTTATTGAAACTTCTACTTACACTTGTCCCCAAGCAATGTCGCACTTTTCATGCCACTTTCCCCAGCGTCCCAATCTTTCTTAGGATTGGAACTGATTTGTGTGATCTCCTTCTGTTACCTCTTTATTGTTAGTGGACTTTCCTACTGATTTCTCCTTAGTGTCGTTCCTCTATCTGGTGTTATGTTGTTTATTTCCCTCCTCTACATTGTTATTGTTGCCTCTTGAGGCTGGAGGAAGATTACTCGTAGACTTACTGAGCTAAATAGAAGATCTGTGTTAATGAATGAAAGAACAAGCTTACCTGACCTGATGCTCACGCCAAAGGAAAGTAGATCTAGCATACATTTGAGGACTTTGCACTACTATTGGCCAAACGGTTCAACACGATGACTTGCAAGTTGATTACAACGCCTGACTTCATCCCATGAATAAATGAAATGCTTAGAGCTCCGAGTAAAGAAAAATTCTCACTTTCCAGCACAAACGTACGATCTTCTCTAACCTCTGCTAACTTCAGTCAATTTTTAGGTGTGGCATTAGCTGAGACATTTTGGTTTTACTAAAGCAATATCTAGAATATATTTATATACAGGAGATTCTCATAATTATTATGAATTTTCTCTTCTAGGTATTCCCCTTTTTGAGTTACATGTGCTAATTAATCAAAAGTGAATGTGTTGGATTAACACAGAAAGCAGGTTTACTTTATGTTTTTTCCTTGCAACGTGATAATCAAGTTTTCTCAAATATATTTATAGGTTTTAATCTGTGCTGACTGTGCTGTTCTGTTCTAAACAATAGTTGGTGCCTAATGAGCAAAGTTTCATCAAAAGTTTATAGCTGCATGTCTTGTTGTTATTATTCGATGAACATTGTTTTGCAAAGTAAAGGGGAATCCAGCCATTTTCTGTCAATTGTTTACTCCAGAAGATTAAACAACAACTAAATATTGTTATAAAATCTTAGCACTGGGGCCAAAGGGGGAGAGGGGAACCTTCATGCCAGGCAGCAGGCCAAGCAGAATTGCATCACCCACTTTAACCGAAGACTACCGGAAGAGGTAGTTAGCCTTCTCTTGCTGAGCTGAAAAACCTTAGATGGCATTGCACAGCAAGAACTGTAGACTTTGTTATTATATTGAACATTAGCAAATGTCACACTTACCATTCTATTTGTCTTTATTGTAAGTTGCAATTCATATTGTTTACAATAGGACAGGATTTTGATTTTTAAAATACATCTTTAAATGTATTCACCGTTTACCAGTGTTGTTGAGCGTGACCTTCCGTAATGAGAGACTACTACTATCCCTGTAATGTCTCATGGGATTGGTCGTTACCTACACTACATCTCACTCAAGTATTGCTCAGTGGCCGGTTGCAGTCCAACTGGTTTACTGTCTCGGGTTGGCACACTGACTGAGCCTCTAGTGCCAGGGTGTATAGAAAACTAGACACTGTGTTGTAGAGTAATCTTAACATATATCAGACTTTCACATAGCCCTCTTTATCCAGTGGTCTGTTATTGTGTCATTCACATTTTTCTTCTGCAACAATCAGCGTGGGGTAATGAGTCAACCCACTCCAGCCTCTGGCTGACTCCACTGTATGTAACTGCATTCTAGTCTCTCACAAGGACCAGATCCCCACACAAAGAGGCTCTCTCCAGTGCCGGGGACCACTATGGCATTGTCACTCTTTTGAGAACAAAGTATTTTTGCTTTTAGCCACTGCTTTTTTTAAAAAACTTTCTTTATTGACAGGAATAAACACATTCACAGCGTATATGTTGTTTGTCATTCCTGACTCATATGCAATACTCATAAAATGTAGATAATGGTTACATTGGCATATTTAGCATAGCCACTGACTTTTAGGTTGACAATTGCTTAGCAGGTTCTCAAACAATAAAGTAAAAAAAGAAGAACAAGGATTGACAAAACCGTTTTTCTGCGAAACCACCTGCGCGCAGGAGGAGAAGATGGCGTCCGGTCAGTGAGCCCGGTCGGGAGCTCTGTGTTTTGCTCCGGATTAGAAGCAACTAGAGCGTTGAGGATACTCTGCCAATAATGGAAAAATGCTTATGAATTTAAAACCCGGTGAGATTGCCGCTATGAAAGGTCCCTACCTAGCCAAAGCATAAAAAAAGAAAGAAGAAAAGCGGAAAACGCTGAGAGAGTACTCGGGTCTCGAAATTTAGACCCTATCCCTGCTCTATTATTATACTCACAAGGGAATGCCGAAAAGTACTTGCTGCTCAAAAATAAACAACGAATACCTACAGGAGGTGGTTGGACCGGAGAATCCTGAGCTTGCTGGTTGCGGCGCGGCGAGTCTGGCGTTCGCCGGCTGGTGGGAGGCAGCGTCTGCAGCTTGCGGAAACTGCCATAGGGCTGCAGGCAGAATAGCGGTCTTCTTCCGGGGGAAAGGAGAAAGCGTCAAAACCTCCAGCAGCCTCGTAACAAGCGCGACCAGTTCAGTGGCCTATGCGAGTCGGAGGGGATGCATACAAATCTCAGGGAGCCAGGAAAAGGGACCAGACAGCAACCTACAGTTCGCGGTGACGGATAAGAAGTGTTCCAGGGACTCTCATACTCAGCACATGAACCGGGAAAAAGGTAGAAGGGGGGAGGGAGGGAAGGAAGGAAAAGCAGCAGTAACATTAATAGCAGCCTCTAGTACATTTACTAAGGGAGGGGTTGAGATACCAGAGGTACCAGAGGGGGGTATAGAAAAGACGGATACAGCTCCCTCTGTCAAGGCGTCCCAAGCCTTAGAGGAGGATCTAAGCCAAGGCTCAGAATTGAAGGGGCAATCCACCTATTGCTTAAGGATAGGCTGTTTTTTAAAACAAATCAACCCCCAGAGATAAGACAACCTGTTGTCCCTCACACTACTAAAAGAAAAACCAAGAAAACCCCTAAAATCCAAGCAAGAGTGACTAAAAAGACTATACAATCAGGGGGAAAAGTGGACACACGGGAAGGGGCTGACTGTGCAAGGATCAAGATAACTCCCTCTTTAAGATCTTTTTTAAAGTACAGGAACAGGGTCAGTGCCAAGACCGGGTAAAACAACAAGAACAAAACCCCCAGGGTAAGCTGCTAAGTGCAGAAAAAAAAAGGATGGAGGTCTCCCAGGTTTCTGCTACTGCCCTTACTTCATCCAGTCCCCCTGCAGGCTCAACGGATCAGGCAGACGGCCCTAGTCAAAGCCCAGCCCAGAGCCAAACCCAAACACAAACCCAAATACAACCCCAAAGCCAAAGTCAAACGAAAAATTCCACAGAAGCCCTCTTAGAGAAAATACTAGATGAGATGAGGTCTAGATTTGAAATCTCAGAAGGGAACCAAAACAAAATTCAAGATGCTTGTGATATACTAGACACAAAATTAAATGCCTTGGGAGAAAGAGTAACAGCAGTAGAGGCAGCGGTAGATGCACTAAGCAGGAAAGTAGAATCAAATCAAAAAGAAATCAGAACCTTGAGGGCAAAAGACAAAACCATCAACGATAAGCTCGAGGCACTAGAAAATCACTCCAGAAGAAGTAATCTAAGATTTTTAAATGTACCGGAAGGGCGAGAAGGTTCGGACATAAAGAAATTTATAGTCGCACTTTTAGAAGAATACTTTCCTTGGAGTAAAGACCTGGGCCTAGAAGAGGATATCCAGCGGGTGCATAGAGACCCGTTTGGGAAAAACAAAGAGAGAAAAAATCCGAGAAAAATACTGATCAATTTCAGAACATATTCTCTCAAAGAAAGAATCATAAATGAGGCCTTAAAATATAACAAGGATGGCTGGTCCTTCAGAATACGCTCGGATCTCGCAAAAGCAACAGCGGACAGGCAGTAGGAGCTGGGGCAGATGATGCCAGAGCTAAGATCCCTTGGAGCCACAGTCCAAATGAAATTCCCGGCCTCCCTCAGGATCTTGTGGAGGAATAAAATGTTTAATATCAGGGACCCAAATACGTGATCAGACGCAGCAAGAATAATCTCTACTGGTAAAAGTAAGAATAAGCATAGTATGCTCAATAAAGTATGGTAAATAAGCAAACACGGAGCTCAAAGAGGGCTATCATCAAAGCCCAAGAAGAAAAGGGGAGGCTTCTCCAGGGAGAGAAGTGTTTTAAAATGGCACACAAAAAAAAAAAAAAAGTAAAAATGCACGGGAGATGGGAGTAAGTGAGGGAAAAAATCCAAAAATATGTCCTCATCATCACACAAGATATAAAGGGAAAAAATAGGGGTTGGCAGATGAAAAAAGGGAGACAGAAATGAAAAAAGGCCTAAAGTATGTGAGGATAGTCTCCTGGAATGTCAACGGGTTACGAACTAAGAGTAGGCAGAGGAGAATATTGGAGTATTTGAAAACAACAGATAGTGAAATCATAATTCTCCATGAAACACATTTGTTAAAAAAAGAATGGGAGGAGATTATAAAAAACTCTGTTGGGTCGATACATATATATGCACAGATCAAGATTGTGTTGTTAAGGGGGTTACCATTCTTTTTAAAAAATCGTTAAAAGCTAAGGTGGAGTCAGCGGAAACAGATCCAAAGGGAAGGTGGGCATGGGCTAGAGTAAGGATACTGGGCAATGTTTTTACAGTGGCAGGCTACTACGGTCCAAATGCCGACGATCCAGCTCCCTTACAATCTTTATATACACAATTAATCTCGACCATGTCCCCAATAATACTAGGGGGAGATTTTAATATTATTCTCGATCCGGAAGTGGATCGCTTCCCCAAAGGAAGACAAACAAGCCTACCAAAAATGAGGGAATGGTTAGGACTGTGTAGAAGGGACCTGAGTCTAGCTGACATCTGGAAAGTGAAAGGGGAAAAAGAAAATAACTTTACAATCAAAAACAAAAAAACTGGGAATACAATCAAGAATAGACTACTTTCTGGTGGACCAAGGGTTGGTTGAAAATATAATAAAGGTAGTGCATATTCCAGCTCACCTATCGGACCACTCCGCAGTTCAGATCACTTTTCAACTAAAAGATAGAATTGATGTTTCAAGATGGACTATGGATCGTACAATCCTCTTAGACCCTCAGATTGTTGAGCAGCTCAAAGAAGAGACAGGGTTCTACTTCGAGGAAAATAAGGAAGGCGCCTCAGTGCAGACCATCTGGGACATGTACAAAGCATTAATTAGGGGGAAAATCCTTAATCTGGCAGCATATAAAACAAAAGAAACTGAACAAATGATCTATGACCTGGAAAATAATATCAAGTCTCTCGATCTACAGTTATCTGTGGAAACATCCTCATCCAGCAGAGAAAGTTTGGAGGCCGATAGACTGAAGTATAAAGAAAAAATAACAGAAATATTGGAAGAAAGAGTCAGGGAGAAATGGGAAGCTAGCAAGCTTGCCCACTACGAGTATGGGGAAGGGTGTGGAAAGATGCTGGCATGGAAAACTAAGACGGATCAGTCCAGGAATAAAATTGCTAGCATTGACCCTCGTGATGCCACACACAACGGCTCGGAGGAGGAAGTAATAAAACAAGATTTTTTCGCCTTCTTCTCAGATCTCTACAGGGAAGACTGTAACCCCGAAAGTGAGGAGATAAAACACTTCCTGGATGCCCAGAACCTTCCTTCCTTACCAGTTGAGGTGAGAGAGATTTTAAATGCTGAGATAGCTACTAAAGAAGTAGAAGAAGTTATTAAGAATCTCAAGAGAGGTAAGGCTGCTGGCCCGGACTCTATCCCGAATGAGTTCTACATAAAACTAAGAGAGTTACTGGTGTTACCGCTAACAGCGTTACTTAATAAAATATTCTTGGAAAAAGGTGATCTCCCGGAATCTTGGAGCGATCCTTCTAAAACCTGGCAAAAATCCTAAAAAATGCGAATCATACCGCCCAATCTCTATTTTGAACTGCGATTATAAAATCTTCACGCAAATTATAGCAAAGAGATTGGGAAAAATAGCAGGGTCTCTAATAAATGATAACCAAAAGGGATTCATAGCAGGAAGACATCTACAAGACTTAACGCAAGAGCTGATTGGGGCTATAGATATAGCTGTTAATGAGAAACTCCCCCTCTCAATAATAACCATAGATGCCGCTAAAGCATTTGATAGAGTCAACTGGACCTACCTGAACGAAGTATTAAAGAAATTTAATCTGGGGACCAACATACAAAACATGGTGGAAAAGATCTATTGTTGTCCAAGGGCGAAAATTGTAATTAATGGCAACCTCACAGAGAACATTCAGATAAAAAGGGGTACAAGACAGGGTTGTCCTCTTTCCCCTTTACTTTTCAACTTTTATATTGAACCAGTAGCAGAAAGTCTCAGAAAACAACCATTAATATCCCCTTTTTGCTTTCAAGGCTGGGTAAAGAAAGTAGCCCTTTACACAGACAATTTAATGATCTTCACTAACAACTTGAGTGGGGCCCTCAACACTTTAGAAGAGACCCTGATCAGCTTTGGAAGAATTTCTGGCTACGAAATCAACAAAACCAAAACAGAAACTATGAGCTGGAATGACCATACAAATAGTCCATACACCAAAGATAAAATTAGATATCTAGGTATAGATATCGTTACGGACTTAGATAAAGTTGCACAAACTAATTTGCATAGAATTGAGAAGGAAGTAAAAAAGCTATTAAAAGTGTGGGGTGGCCGGCATTTGACATTACTGGGCAAATCAAACATAGTGAAAATGTCAATAATCCCGAAATTTACCTTTGCTTTTGGCGCTATCCCGTTGGAATTTAAGAGGCAAACAATAAAGAAAATCCAGGGAGAACTCACAAGTTTCATTTCGTCTTCAAAAAATCCCAGAATAGCCTGGAATAAGTTAAGAAGGAAAAAAGAACAAGGGGGAATGGCCAGCCCTGATCTTCTGGAATACTGCAGAGTCTTCCAATTCAAATCAAGCAGGAAGTTGCTAAGTACATTTGAAAACTACCCAATATACCTCCAAGCAATGACTAACAAAAACAGCCATTTTCTCTACGAATTCGGTCATCCGAAATATTTCAAAAAGATAAAACTAAAGATGTTAAAATCAGCTGCTAAACTTTGGAATAGTATAAGATGCACCCTGAACATACCTTACTACAGCGATTTAGCCCCAATATGGGAATCTCCGGGTACTCCGGATTGTCTTAAAGACAGGCTAGCACTTCCTTTAAAAGCAGCAGGAATAACAAAGTGGCGACAACTCTTGTCTCAGAACAAAATAATGGACTGGGAGATACTAACCTCAACAACAAATGCCTCCCTGGCAAAATTCAAATTCTATCAGCTTTCGAGTTGGGCGAAATCTCTTAAAGAAGTTAGAGAAGGGAACATAACTTTGGAAAATGTGATGTGGAAAAAGGAAATTTTCCAAAAGGAAATCTCTTATTGGTACTGGGCTTTGATTGCAGCAGGGGAGGAAGAATTCCTAATTCCAGAGAGAATAAGGGGGAAAGATCTGCCGACGCTGGATATAAAGAACCTTTGGCAAGTATCTATGAGCAAATGTTGGTCAATTGTAACATCCGCCGCCTTAAAGAGGAACCATCTGTTTACCTCCCATAGAGCATATTGGACTCCGAAAAAGCTTTCCAAGTTTAACAAGACAACGGTGAAGACATGCCCAAAATGTGGGTTGGAAAAGGCAGACGACCTGCATATGTTTCGGCAGTGCCCCCTTCTCGATGGTTTTTGGAATGATGTGGGTAAGACACTAGATGAGGTATTGGGAAGACATCTGAATGTGAGTATTAATTTAGTTTTTTTGGGGGTAATGGGCTCAAATATCATAGAAAAATTGCCCAAAACACATGAAAATCTGCTATTTCATTTGATATTATTAGCCAGGAGAGAGATATGTGTGAAGTGGGTAAGCCCTGCACCACCTCTTCACAGAGTATGGCTGGCATCGGTATTGAAGATATATAAATTGGATAAAAGGAAATCACTTAGTAAGAAGTACAAATTTTGGGAGGTATGGGAAAACTACCACTTAAGACAATCATAGATCTGGGTAATTCTACTGACTGAATGGTTGGCACATTTCTTTCTTTTTTTTTTTTTTCCTACTGTCCAATGATTAAGTGTGAGCAATGTTAATTCAGGTGAAGGCCTGAAAGAGTAGCCAGAAGGGCTGGCTCAACCCCCTTTGTAAAAAAAACCTTTGTTAGAGTAATGGAAATAAGGGGACCTCTCTCTCTTTAAAAGCGCTATAGGGATACTGCCTATTCCCTCACACCCAGTTAATTGGCAGTGAAGGTAAAGGACAAAGAAAGAAGAGACCCCGACAACTCCTTACTAATAATGTTGCACAAATGAGGACAAAAAAAAGAAATTGACAAAACCAAAATGGCAGGGAGCTAATACAAGACCTATTAGATTTGCCAAAGCTTCTTCCACTTGAAAATGGAGCTTACTTGTTACTCTGTGCCACATTACTGACAGTGAATCCTAATCCAGCAAATACATCCCCAGGCAAACAGGACCTCTCAATTGAGCTTACATCCAAAGATTGCAAGTTGCTTTGCTTCAAAGGGTGTTAGGTCATCTCTGCATTTATTGTGAATCACTACATTTTCCCTCTGTGGTACATTACTACATGGAAAAAGGATATTATGTTCTCAATTGTTTGTTCCACAACAAATTACTATTCTCTGAGAGAGGCAAACTTGTATAATCAATCTAAAGAATTACACTGAACAAGAATAATTCCACTTGATCATCTTCAACTTTTACCAGTTGCACAAGTAAAATACTCAGCCCTATATTTATCATAGTTTTGCGTCACCCTTGTGCCATGCTAGGGGATGCAAGGGTGATGCAACACTAAAGTCAGTTTATAAAATTACGTAAGGCCACCTTGCGTGGCCCTTCATGGTTTGATAAATCTGGATTAGCATAAGACAGAGCAAATTGCAGCTTTGTGTCACTCTGCCCCAGAGAGACATTTTATGGGCGGAGCATAGGTGTTCCCACACCTCCACCCATGGATTTTGGCAAAGTCCCAGACTTACTATCAGTGGTAGCCCTGGGAAGGCATCAAAATGCTACGCCTCCACAGGAGAGGCGCAACGAGGAGAAATACCTTTATTTCTCCTCGTTTTTTCCTCTTTCTATGTGTGCTGCATTCTGAAGCACATGTAGAGGAAAATGCCATGGTGCAAGGGTGCCAGAGGTGGAATTAGGCAGCCAAAAGTGTACCAGCACAAGGAAAGGACAGGAATGTGCCATATGATGCTAAATTCACCACCTTCTTTTCCTTTCACGCGATGCAGTGAACAAATGTGGCTTGCTGCATTGTGTGAAAGTATAAATATGCCCCCCAATTTTCATCCATCAAGTCCCAGGGATTGCCACAAAGGATCCCAGATGAGAAAAGGAAAAGGATAATCTTGCAGCACACTGAAAGATATTCTCAAATTATTTGCTCAACTGGTGGGCCAATATCAAGCTTCTGTTCAGGGAGAAATTATTTCTGTTTGTTACCATGTGGTGGAGTTCTAGAACCATCATCATTGTATCAGATTTACCAGAGACATACATTTTTCCCAAAAGCGCAGGTACATTTTGCCAAAAAGAGTCTTATTAGAATTGGCATTTCCTAATGAGAAACCACCAGAACCCAAGGTAAATTCAGTTTTCTTGACGACGGGCTCTTCCCCACTAAGTTGGACACTACATGCAGACATGGTATAATCGAATTTGGCAAACTCACCTTTAATATGCAAGAAACATAATTTCTAAAGTAACTTTAAATAGATAGTGCATTTATTTTCACAATTTGGCCATAGGGTTGGGGAGACAAATGTTCACTAAATAACATTACATTCACCACAGATACAAGACAACTCCATTTCCCAAGGATGAAGCATTTCTAGTCCTGGAGTTTCCTTTTACAGATTATTGTTTTAAGGCATGACAATTCAACCCATTTGAATGACCTGATTGAAAATTGATAGGTTTCAGTTTCCCTACCCCGCCCACTTTCTAATTATGCCTATAAGTTAGCAGAGTGTGTCTAACAATTGATATATTCACTAATGCATTTCCGTTTATATTCTAACGTTAGTTGCTCATTTATGCGTGAGACATTATTACAGAGTGTTCTTAGCTTAGCCTGTGTGCCACCATTTTGAAGCATCCCCCTATTCGTGCGAGTTGCACTTGCTCATTCCCCCTCCCGTAGGAATAGGAATATTCCACATGTCAGCAGTTTTGCCTCTCGGGCCACTGTGACTGAAACTACCAGCGAAACTCCTTATCACTCTGTTCTCATGTGCTGGAGATGCTCAAGCCTGGCTCCGTGTCCTTGGGGGCTGATAGGAGAATGTTGCAATCGCAGGTGCAGATGCCTACTGTATGAGACCATTGTTCACCATCTCAGGGGTTCAGTACTTTTCCACAAATGGGCGTGCCTTACTCTGCTTTTTCGCATTATAATGTGTTACTTTAATGACGTGAGTCAGTCCTTCTCGGCGCACTCTTAGGGGTGAGGTCGAACAGGGCCCTCTCATATGGGAGCTTATGGCCTAATAAACTAATTGTTTTTATTCTTCTCCACTGTCCGGCTGACTTATTATTGGGTCATAATAGGTGAGTGCGGTAAGTCACTCGGGTGGATTTGAGCCACGCTTATCAGATGGCGCCCGAACAGGGACTCCGCGATTAGGACCTTTCTCACCCGTAAGGGGGTAGCAGAAGGCCGGGGACCCTCTGGTCGGCACGGTGGGCCCGGGTACCCACTTGATGCCGAGCTTGGTTCTCGCAGCGCTGCCCCGCCCTGCTGATCGGAAGAGGTCCCGGTCCATGATCCTACGCCGGAGTCCAGAAGGCGGAACTTTGGAGCTGACCGTGTTGGTCCAGACAGCCGGAGGTGGAGAACGGTAGAAGTTGGTACCGCGCATAGCAGGTGAGTGGTCCGACTGTTGCTTGGAGGAGCCGGAGTGCTCCGAGGGACCGGTGCGTCTCTGGTGATTGGAGGAGCCGGCGTGCTCCTGGGGCTAGGGTGCTCCGGGGAGCTCAGAGTGCAAGTGGCGCTCTGACAGACTTGGCGGAGATTGGGTGAACATTGTTTTGTGGTCATCCGACTGGATAATACTGTAGGCGGCGGGTGGCTTGCCACGGAGGGATCTCGGGGCTCACCCGAACACCTAGGGTGGTGGTTCGCGGAGATGAGCACTGAGTCCCACGTGGTGTAGCGCATGCCGATCTGTAGTGTTGCCCGGGAGACGGATGTGTTCCCCAGTCTCGGAATAGCGGGTGTGCGCTGTTCGGTCTGCGGTAGGATCCAGGTTCCCCAGGACTTGGTCGACGGGCCTTGTCCCATTTTGTAACACGTGTTTTGGTACGGATTTGAGGTAGTGTGTACTAAAGTTGCGAGTGTGATCTACCGGTAAGTGAGCAAGTGTGCAAGTGCGAGTTTTTCTGCTAGTGTGTGATTGTGTGAGAACAGGATGCCGTGTTTCAGTAAATTACGGTGTTTAGGGTGCTGTGGTGATGTCTCAGACGTTAGATTGGCTGAGAGCCAACCTGCCCCGGTGGAGGGCTCTCCGAATTTCGACATGTATGTTAAGCATGGCTTACCCCCGATTTTGTTTTCTACTTTGTGGCATAAATACACCAAAGATAATGTGGATTTACAGTGGCCTTTGCTTGGCTCTTTTGATGGGGCAAAGTTAGATTATTTACAAGATAGATTGTTTGCTAGGCGCAGCCGCCAGAGTATGTTCGATTCTTTGCGGATGTGGCAGAAGGAGGTACGAGAACGGCAAATGAGGGAAGAGAAGGTGATTCAAAAGAGAGCGGCACAGACGATGGCGCAGAAAGCCAGGGAACACACTAAGAAAGAGAATGAGCAGCGAATTGAACGCGCAGATAGACGTTTTAGGCTATTGGATAATAAGAGCTATGTGGTGAGGGAAGATGACCAGGATGAGATGGAGGACATTTTGAACACCCGACCCCCTCCCCCATATGCCCCGCAGTCTTTGTATCCCGTGTTGGTGGATTCCACCTCCTCGGCGGCGGTTTCAGTTCCCCAAATGGGTGCCCCTCCCTTGTCCGGTGCACCTGTTTCCTCTGTGGCTGAACGAACTTCCCCCTCTGTCACTGCACCCCTGCTCTCTTTCTCCGCAGCAAGCCCAATTGTACCTGCTGTGCTCTCCCCGGTGTTCTCTACTGATTCTGCTATTCCCGCTGTTTCAGCCAGTGCTACCCCTCAGAGCGCGCTGCTGACTCCCACTAGAGGAGCGGGAGGCGGACTGTTTACTCAGGTACGGAAGTTACTTACACGTTCTGCTGTTGGGTTGGATGAGAAGACAATGGTAGCCAATCAAGCTTGCCAATGGGCCAGTATAAAATATCTAGGGATGGGGAGAGGGCTCTGCTGCAAATAATACAGGACTTGATCCGGTCTGGGGTAGTAGAAGAAACAGATTCTAACAGTTGCAATAGCCCCATCCTTCCGATACTTAAGAGACCCTCAGGTGATGCAGGCGAGGGTACACCTGATGTCTATCGTTTTGTGATTGATTTACGCCACATTAACAAGGTGGTTGAGCCTCAGTATCCGGTGGTCTCCGATATCACCACTATTTTGACCATGATACCTTCCATAGTTAAGTATTTTTCTGTACTGGACCTTAAGAATGCTTTCTTTAGTATCCCTGTGCATCCAGATAGCCGTTATCTCTTCGGATTCTCATTGGCTGGCCGCAGCTTTAGATTTTGTAGAATTCCCCAAGGTTATACGGAAAGTCCCAGTATTTACAGTCAAGCTCTGAAAGCACAGTTGGATGATTTGGAGCTCCCACAGGGGAATGTCTTGTTGCAGTATGTGGATGATATTCTCATTGCCTCAGATACGGAGGATGGATGCCGTGAGTCTACTGTTAAATTGTTGCATCATTTGGCCTGTAAGGGACACAAGGTATCTCTTCCTAAATTCCAATACTGTCGACAGGAGGTTACCTACCTCGGTCATCTCCTATCGAATGAGGGGAGAAGGCTGACGCCGGAGCGCATCAAGGCGATAACTAACATGGCTGTACCTAACACGCAGCGAGAGGTGCGCGCATTTTTGGGCATAACATCGTACTGTCGCCAGTGGATACCTAATTATGCTTTACTAACAAAACCCCTTCTGTATCTGACTACTAAAGAAGTGCGCGAACCCCTACCTTGGACTCCAGCATGTCAGGAAGCGTTTGAGTCATTAAAAACTGCTTTATGTTCTGCACCCGTCCTGGGGACACCCGATTACCGGAAGCCCTTTGTACTCTACGTGCACGAGGCGGAAGGTTGCGCGCTGTCTGTCCTAACTCAGAGTTTTGGTGGGAAACAGAGACCTTGTGCTTACTTCTCTGCTATGCTTGACAACGTGGCACGAGCACTGCCGAGCTGTCTAAGGGCTACAGCGGCTGCTGCGGTCTCGATAAGACAATCGGCAGGGCTCGTACTGGGCTCACCCCTCACAGTAATGGTACCACATGCCGTGGACATTTTGCTAAACAGGACACAGACGCAGCATTTAACTAGTGCTCGTCTAACGGGTTATGAGATGACATTATTTGCACCACATGTTACGATAAAAAGATGTGCCACCCTGAACCCAGCCACGCTATTACCCCTCCCTTCAGATGAGAAAGACGATGAGGTCCATGATTGCCTGTTTCGGACAGAGGAGGAAACAAAGGGAAGAGTAGATTTGACAGATAAGCCCCTCGATGATCCCGATGGGGAGCTGTATGTTGATGGGTCCTGTTTTAAATTAGCAGATGGTACCACAACGGCAGCATACGCAGTTACGACTTTAAAAACAGTGGTAGAGACTTCTAGAGTCCCGTACAATTCAGCTCAAGCTGCAGAGATAATAGCATTGATGCGAGGGTGTGAATTAAGTGAAGGAATGGATGTGAACATTTACACGGACAGCCAATACGCCTTTGGCGTGGCTCATAGTTATGGGAGACTGTGGGCGGAGAGGGGATTTTTGACATCGCATGGACAGAAAATTCAAAATGGCCCATTGATATTACGACTGTTGACAGCTCTGACGCTCCCCAAACGATTGGCTGTGATTAAGTGTAGTGCACACAAGGCAGTGGTGGATGATGTAGGACAAGGAAATGCATTTGCAGACCAAACAGCTAAAGAAACTGCTAGGACAAAACTTCCACAAATGTTCGTGGCAGGACCAGCTAGGTGGGTACCAGACGTTAACATGTTTGCAGACACTGTACAGAGTGTGCGGAACATACAAGAGAAAGCAACTGAGGAGGAGTTGAAACAATGGAAGGATGGAGGGGGGCGGTTGGACTCGGATGAGTGTTGGACGGATGTGTCAGACAAACGACGATGGTTGCTCCCGAATGCACACGTCCTCCCAGTAGTGACGATGGCACATGGACCAGCTCATATAAGTGCAAAGGGGATTTTTTTTTTTTGTTTTTTTTTTGTTTTGTTATTCCTCATATACCAATAATGGGTTTACCAGATGGGGAAACCCCTCTCTTCACTCCAATGTTACGATGTTCCGCCCTCAGCAAGAGGAGAAAAGAAGAGAGATTTGGCAGACCCCACTGGTCACTTCTGCTTGCTTTCCACTCCAGTTCTTCGTATGTCCATGGCCCTCGGTTTAACTGGAGGCTAAGCACCAGCAGAACCCAGGTGAAATCATCGGAATATAGTTTTAGCTCATCTGTTCCGCCACGCCACTAAGGCCGCCCAGATTTTATCATAGCTGGTACTATCGCAGGCTATGTCCAACTCCGAGATGTAGATGATGTATTTTAAACATTCAGCAAAAACAGGTGGATTGATATTCTTCCAGGCCTTACATATTTCCCTTCTTGCTAAGACCATTAGATAGAAAACAAATTTGGTCTCCAGGTCATTAAGCTGGCACTCTGGAATCAGCCCAAAGAAAACTGTCACGACTGTAATTGGAAATTGTATGTCCAACACTTCTGCTATAAATCCTTCTATTTGTGACCAAAAACTTGTAAGCCTAGGGCATTCCAAAAACATGTGTAGGTCATCCGCAGCGGGGGCTTTACATCTTGGACAGAGATATTCTGAATTCGTGATCTTGGCAAGTTTTTTGGGCGAAAAGTATACTCTATACAGAGTGAATAAGTGATTCCTTTTTAGGGGTGCGGACTTCACTATTGTATGTAGCATCATGAATAAATCCTTCCACAAGTTTTCTAAATTATTAAAATCCAAAACCGCTACTTCCCCCCATAGTTTATGGAGTTCTTGTTGCGTAATTCCCTCTGTCTCTAACATAGTCTCGTACCAATAGGATACCTCTCTTTTCCACCTTCCCTTTCTATTTACTACATCTACCTTACCTACTAAATCATCTGGGGCCCATGATATTGTGGCCCACCAGCTAGACAGCTGGTAGTACTTAAATCGAGTTAAGGTTCCACCCGTCAAATTAGAAATGGTATCCCAATCTAAAAGCTGTGAGTTATTTTGGAGATCTTGCCATTGTGAAATGCCCGCCATTCTAAGGGGAATTGATAGTTGGTGTTTCAGGCATTCAGGTGTCCCTGGGGAATCCCATATTGGAGCCTGAGGCATATAATATGGGATCCCTAGCTTTCTCCTGAAGAATACCCAATTCTTCAGGGCTGTATCCAATATCTTCAACCTCACTTTTTTGTAAAATCTAGGATCCCCAAATTTAAACAGGAAATATTCATGACCTTGCGGAATACCCTGCAATAGCGCCTGAAATAACCTACCCATTGAGGACGTGTCCGCTTTATCCGCCATTAACCTAAAGCTTTTTAGATGGAATGAATGATAGTAGATTAATATGTCCGGTAGTGCCAGCCCTCCCATCCTCAATTTCCTCCTTAGTTTTTTCCAGGAGATACGAGGGGATTTTGAATTCCATATAAAGGAACCTATTTTCCCCTGAATGATCGCTATAGCCTTGGGACTAAAACTAAGTGGTATTGAATTAAACAAAAAGGTCACCTTAGGCAAGATGACCATTTTTATCAGGTTTTATCTCCCGAAGATATTTAAGGGAAGGCCAGACCAACGCTGTAAGAGCCCACAGACCTCTTTATACACTTTGCTGAGATTTGTTCTTGATATCTCTGTAATATCTTGTGTCAAAAGAACTCCAAGATATCTCATCTGTGGCTTAGCTATATGCGATCCTGCTACCTGATTCCACTGCATGATCTCCGTTTTATCCTTGTTTATTTTATATCCTGAAATTTCGCCAAAAGCCTCAGCCTGATCAAAAAGTCGGGAAATTGCCACTTCAGGATTGGTAGTAAACATTAAAAGGTCATCTGCATATAATGCAATTTTTAAAGCTAATTCATTCAAAAGAAAAGGCCTAATCAACATATCTGATCTTAACTGGATGGCCAGCGGTTCAATATAAAATTAAACAATAAGGGGGACAGGGGACACCCCTGCCTTGTACCTCGAGATATTTTCACCCAATCTGTGAGAGCGCCATTAACTAAAATTCTGGCTTTTGGGTTTAGATATAACATTTTGATTGAAAATATAAAGTTTATGGGAAATCCAAATCCAGTCAAAGCTTCCCAGAGGTATGGCCAGCTAACTTGATCAAATGCCTTAGCGGCATCTATCGCCACAATTGTTAAGGGGAGTTTCTTGTCTGTAGCATAATCTATTGCGGCAATAGCCTGAAAGGTTAATTCATTCAGCTGCCTCCCCGGCATAAACCCCCTCTGATCCTCGTGCACAACTGATTTAATTACCTTGGCCAATCTCGCTGCCAAGACCCCGGCAAAGATTTTATAATCCGTGTTGAGCAGCGAGATCGGCCGGTAAGACTCTATAGCCAGAGGATCTTTATTAGGTTTCAAGACCAACGTAACTGTGGCCTCCAACCAAGTTTGAGGAATAGGATCTCCTGTCAAATATATTTTATTAAATAAAGTTGTGAGGACAGGCACTACGATGTCTGAACCCATTTGGTAAACTTCAATTGGAAGCCCGTCTGGGCCTGCTGCCTTTCCCTTAGCCATTTTTATCAGCTGGTTATATACCTCTCCCTCCTTAATACTGGAACTCAGAAAGGAACTATCCGCCGCTGTTAGCTGAGGTAGGTCAAGTTGTTCCAACCAATTCCCTGCACTTTGGGGTAACGGGTCGCTATTCCCTGTATATAGCTTTTGCATATAGGTTTTAGCCTCTTCAGATATCTGGTCATTACTATATGATATGGTACCTGTACTATTGATTTTTAACCCACTTATTTGGTTTCTGGCTCTATCCATCCTAGCCTTCCATGCTAAGAGACGTCCACACTTTTCTCCGTATGAGAAGTTCTGCAACTTACTCGCATCCCATCTATCCTTAATAATCTTGTCTAGACTAGCCTGATATTTAGCTTTTAATCCCTCCAGCTCTTTCTGGATAGAAACCAGGTTCTGCTGCTGATCTAACGATGCTGTCTGCAGCTGCTGTTCCTTAAGTTTTATTGAGGATACAGAGTCCTCCTCCGCTTTTCTCCTGGCCTTATTCCTGCTGATCATGGCGGTGGTGAGGTAGCCCCTTAAGTACGATTTAAAAGCTTCCCACACTATTTGGTCGGATGCAGTAGCACTATTAAATCTAAAATATTCTGCCATCTGCTTCAAGATACCATCTTTTAGATCTTCTTGGAGAAGTAAAGATCTATCTAGAGTCCACCGTTTACTCCGCGTCTCTTGCTGGATCTTGATAACTAACTCAACTATTGAGTGGTCAGATAGAATAGCAGGGATATAAGAAATAGTATCAACTGCGGAAAAAAAACCTTGGTCAAAAAAAAAATCGATACGTGAATGGTGTCTGTGTCTATGGCTGTAGAACGAATAATCCCTTTTTTCCCTATTCTTAATCCTCCAGACATCGATTAAATTGAAATCTTTCATAATATTTTTCAATTCTCTTTTCGATTTGTAAGGAGGGGAAAAAATTGCCTTGGAGGTACGGTCTAAACTTGGATCGAAAACCAAATTAAAATCGCCTCCAAGAATGACAGGTATACTCATGTCGGAAAGGCTAATTTTCAAATTTAGAAGGGCCTCTGGAGAATCTAAATTAGGTCCATAATATGTTGCGCAGGCAAATCTAACATTGTCCATAATCAGAGAGACAGTTAGCCATCTGCCTGAACATTCTGTTTCATACCTTTCTACTCGGATACTACAATTAGCCCGAATAATCACTGCCACTCCCTTAGTGCTTCCACTTTGTCTAGAACAAAGCAAGTCTTGAATCCACTTTTGGTTTTTAAAAGCTTCCTTACATTCTAATGATTCAAGATGGGTCTCTTCTAACAAGAAAATGTGCGCCCCTGATTTATGCAAGAACTCGCAAATTCTATTCAGCTTCTTTCTCTCTCTCAGGCCATTCACGTTCCATGTTATTATTTTTACTTTATTAGTAGTACTACCCATTAGATTTGAATGAGTATTTCAAATATGTCTCGACACTAGGCCTAACATTTCTATTTAGTAGAGGTTTCTCCAGTTTTTTGGTTCTATGAGGAATATATTTTTCTAATATTAACCCCTCTCCCTCCCCTCCCACTCCCTCCTCCTTGAGGAACCCCCCCTCTTGAAAAGTGCAAAGGGGATATGTAAATTATTAGATCCGGTGTGGAGTAATAGAAACATTTCCAGGGTGGCGACACATTTGGTACAGCAGTGCATGGTTTGCTTAAGACATAATCCTGGGAAGGGAACACCCGTCCCTGTAGGCAATTTTGCACCTCCATCCTACCCCTTTGAAGTGATACAGATGGATTACATTGAAATGGAAAGGGTGAATAACCTTAAATACGTCCTTGTGGTGGTATGCTCATTCAGTAGGTGGGTGGAGGCTTTTCCAACAAAGGACTGTACAGCCATATCGACAGCTAAGATGTTGATCAAGGAGTATTTTAGTAGGTATGGTTTACCAAGGGTGATCTGGAGAGATAACGGCACGTCCTTCAATGCTGAACTGATGAAACAGATCTGTAAGGGATTACAAATCTCTCAAAAATTCCACGCAGCCCAACATCCACAGGCGGCGGGTTTGGTTGAAAGATTTAACGGTACATTGAAGTTAAAAATGGCCAAGATACAGGAGAGTACAGGGCTGCGTTGGCCAGACACGCTTCCCCTTGCCTTGCTTTCCACAAGAGTAACAGTGAATTCTAAGACAGGAGTTTCCCCCCATGAAGTTATATTTGGCAGGCCCGCCAATGTGTGGGGTGTTCTTAGACCCAAATGTTTCTCAGAGATTGAATATCCTTTGTTGACAGATTATCTGTACGCTTTGACTAAAGATCTTCGTTCTATTCATCAGCAGGTAGCAGACACACTGAAGCCGTTACCTGAGGGGCCGGGCCACGACATCCACCCATGGGACTGGGTCGTGGTGAAGAAATACCAGCGGAAGTCCTGTTTAGAGCCTAGATGGTCCGAGCCAAAGTTGGTGCTCCTTACCACCCGCACCGTACTTCGAGTGGAGGGTCGGAAGGCGTGGACGCATGCCTCCCACGTGAAGAAAGTTCCTTTACCTCTACCTTATGATGCGTGGGTCCAAGGTGGCGTTGCAGATCACGAGACCGAATGTGTGCCCAGATACATCCCCTTCTCTGATGCTTTACTGATAGAGGGGGAACACAACAAAAGCGCGCGGAGGCCAGCCCTGAGTACAAGTAGCGAGGCTTCTTTTGGTCGCAGTGCACAAACAACGGAAGCCACCTCTTTTGAAAGTGATTCTCCAATTCTGTTCACAGATCCTGAAGTGCGAGGGAGCACTCACTATAACTTGCGGCCCAGAAAAGAGAGGCGAAAGAACTGAGCACTGGAAGAAGGGCTGAGATAGGGATTAGAAGTGGACTATATTGAACAGGTTAGTCTAGCGATAGGGATGGACTGCTGAAAGAGCCCTGGTGCACTATTGAGACACTGCTGAACGTGACGCTAGAGTTGTGTGGGCCCAGGTTCAGTGCTCCTGAGTTGCTGCAGTTGTGCGACTCCGTCGAGGGATTAGGGTTTGCGAGACTGGAAGCCTGCCTATGAGGCTTTAACGGACATAGGGAGAAGGGCCCTTTTTGAAGGGTGAAGCACCCCTCTGGCCGGTTTTGGAGTGTCTGGAACATTTTAGGAGTACAATCTCCAAAATTAGAGAGTCTCCCAGGGACCAGAAAGGACTGGGTAACAAGAACTTTATCAAAAAAAAATTTCCTTTCTGTATATTAGTCTTTCAGTTGGTGACCATGAGGCCTACACACTTCAATTATTATCACTTTTTTATTATAATTTTTTGGTTACCAATAGTACGCCACACATGAATGTCATTCTTTATAACTCTCAAAGTTTTATTTTTTATAAAAGGTTTTTATGAAAAGAAAGAAAAAACATATTACATCGGTAAACCTTGTGGATACACCTATAATTATAAAAAGTGTGCTCTGTTACACTCTTAACCACTTTCTAATTAAATACATGATACAAACAATTTATACATAATAAAAAGTCCCATTGACAATGGGACTTTTTATTATGTATAAATTGTTTGTATCATGTATTTAATTTGATTACATAAAGATTTTAACTGTGGTGTGACTCTGCATTAGATACCGTAATTTGGATTTGTTAGAAAGTGGTTAAGAGTGTAACAGAGCACACTTTTTATAATTATAGGTGTATCCACAAGGTTTACCGATGTAATATGTTTTTTCTTTCTTTTCATAAAAACCTTTTATAAAAAATAAAACTTTGAGAGTTATAAAGAATGACATTCATGTGTGGCGTACTATTGGTAACCAAAAAATTATAATTAAAAAGTGATAATAATTGAAGTGTGTAGGCCTCATGGTCACCAACTGAAAGACTAATATACAGAAAGGAATTTTTTTTTGATAAAGTACATTTTAGGAGTACCCCCCCCTTAGTGTTTGGAACTTTTAGGACATCCCTTGGTTCATTTCGTAGGTGAAATGTATCCCTTTGGCCGCCCCATTCCCGAGGAGGAACAGCCTTTCGCTGCTCCTCGCAGACCGGAACCAGATTCACCGTGGTCTGCCCTACCACGAAAAGGCAAAATAGTGGTTATTGTGGTGTTCATTATTATATTCTTGATAATACTCGGAATACTGTTCTTTCTAGATATAGCTTACCCTGTCCACAAATTGATTCCTACTCCCTCTCCCTTGCCAGAGCATAATATGATTACTGTTGACTACGGTGAACAATGTATGAGGAAGGGCTACCGTGATAATGTTTTCATAAAAACTTTACATCATGCTCATGCTGTGTATAATGTGACCGATTGCTGGGTCTGTGGGTTGCTCCCTTCTGCTGCCTATAAGAAGGACAGGTTACTGGCACTTCAATTGACCTCTGTGAATAGCTGTGTGGGCTGGTATACTCTGATCGGGATGGTAAAGTTCTTTCAGCAGCCTGATTCTCTGACTCCCCGGCTCCCTGACACTAGGTCAACACTGACGATGCGAGTACGACCTTTGCCTCCTTCATCCCTTGGGCGGTTATTTAATGACGGACGTTTTGACCAAATATTCCTAGAAACTTGTTCGAAGAAGGTAGAACGGTTTGGGATGCCTAACGACACTGACAAAGTGAGGGAGAGCTTCCTGCAATTGAACTCTTCCCTATCATACAGACACCCTCCTGTAGCAAACAGTAGTGGTCACTCTTTGGTACCCCTAGCGACGGTGGGACCCTCACCTTACTTTTGTATCCAGGGTAGAGGTCCGCTTAAAGTGGGTGACATCCTTTGCAATGTGACTGCCTCGATTCGCCTGCCCCTCAGTCCTTCAATGGTTACCCCCCCGAATATCTATTTTGTATGTGGAAATAATGGGTATTTGTGGTTGCCTGAGGGTTGGGGTGGAACATGTTACTTGGCGTACTTACTTCCACCTGTTTATGTGGCACCTTCAGATTATCATAAAACTCACCGGAGGTTTGCCGTCATGCAAGGACTGCGCAAAAGGAGGGACCTCCAGGTGGAGGACGTCGATCAGACTGACACTTCTGGGCAACAATTCACAGATTTCTCGAAGGGTTTGTTACCATTCTGGGGTCCTATCTTTAATAGTAGAGCCATTAGGCGTCTGTCGAGGGTAATGGAAAAGGTGGTGACTACGGAGGCTGACATTGCAGCAAATATGTCTCTTGAGATGCAGGCTATGAGATTATTTACGATCCAGAATCGGATGGTGCTTGACGTCATCCTTGCAGATAGAGATGGAGCTCGCCGCGTCAACGGGACTTCTTGCTGTGTGTATATCCCTGACTCCGCCCCGACCGTTAATTTAGCTGTACAGAAACTCCATAGGTTGGCAGCCGAACTCCATCAGGACACTGGTACCTGGTCCTTGCAGACATGGTTGTGGGGTGTTTTCTCCTCCTGGGGTTGGAAAATACTGATGGGTTTAGAAGGAGTAGTTGGTGTCCTTCTGACATGTTGCCTTTGCGTGTACTGCCTTCCTCCTTGCTGCTCTATGTGTGCCAGTAACATACGAGTTTCTAAACGACGGACAAAACAATTCCCTGTTTCTAATGATCTTGAACTTTATGATCCCCGCTGGCTGATGCTTATTGATGATGATGTTCTTGATTAACATGCTATGCTGGCACTTAGACTTGATGTAAAGATTCTCCTTTTGGCTAATAAAGGTATCATTTATGTTAGCCACACTTGCTAAAAGGAGGGTCTGATAGGTTTCAGTTTCCCTACCCCGCCCACTTTCTAATTATGCCTATAAGTTAGCAGAGTGTGTCTAACAATTGATATATTCACTAATGCATTTCCGTTTATATTCTAACGTTAGTTGCTCATTTATGCGTGAGACATTATTACAGAGTGTTCTTAGCTTAGCCTGTGTGCCACCATTTTGAAGCATCCCCCTATTCGTGCGAGTTGCACTTGCTCATTACCCCTCCCGTAGGAATAGGAATATTCCACATGTCAGCAGTTTTGCCTCTCCGGCCACTGTGACTGAAACTACCAGCGAAACTCCTTATCACTCTGTTCTCATGTGCTGGAGATGCTCAAGCCTGGCTCCGTGTCCTTGGGGGCTGATAGGAGAATGTTGCAATCGCAGGTGCAGATGCCTACTGTATGAGACCATTGTTCACCATCTCAGGGGTTCAGTACTTTTCCACAAATGGGCTTGCCTTACTCTGCTTTTTCGCATTATAATGTGTTACTGTAATGACGTGAGTCAGTCCTTCTCGGCGCACTCTTAGGGGTGAGGTCGAACAGGGCCCTCTCATATGGGAGCTTATGGCCCAATAAACTAATTGTTTTTATTCTTCTCCACTGTCCGGCTGACTTATTATTGGGTCATAATAGGTGAGTGCGGTAAGTCACTCGGGTGGATTTGAGCCACGCTTATCAAAATGCATGTCCAAGACTGCAGCAACTGGTAAATAAAAGAGCTTGAAAAGGGTGTCCTAGCTAGTAATCCTAGATATGCCCTCATAGTGGTTCACAGTGGTTTATCTCCTCCTTGTAAAGATGAATAAAAGGAAGGGTGTATGTGATACCAGCAACTGTTCAGCTGGCTTGTGATCATGCAGTGATAAAAACCACTGGTAAGGCAATATCATACTACCATATGCAGAGACCTCTACAAGAGACTTAGACGTGTAGCTTTCGTAGAAGATTACAAGAGTGGGTCAGAAAAAAGGGATGACTGTAATGCTTTTAGTCACATTTTATGTCTGCCATGTTTCTAACTCTTCTAATAAGTCACAGTCCAACCATTTTATGGACTTCACATGGCGAGTCAGAGACTTCTGACTTTTATTTGAGGACAGGAGGGAAGAAAGTTACTTATGGTTTACACAGTCATTTGAAAATGGGATCTAAGGTCGTGACATTCTCCAAGTTTCCTCAAGTTAGGTACTCGCCCAACTTACCCTCTGTCACACAACAAGCACAAAAACAATTCTATTTTCTAGGCATTTGTGAAGGAGGGTCCTGATGTTTTTTTAAGACAAATGATGCAGGTATTATGCAGTCTCATTTCTTACTTTATTTTATAGAGCATTTTAAAAGACCATAATAACCATAATCCTTCATGTTCAACCGGAGGTGACACAAAACACCATTGAATAAAACCCAGTATAAATAGAGCCAATACAACAACAGCTTTCTCTTTTCTTGATGCACCTACGTAAAGTGCCTTAGTCTATGCATAAAGCAAAAAGGGAAAAATAACTAAAAACATCTCAACAATAACCACATCATATTCTCCTGTGCTATGCACATCTTTTCTTGAGTTTCAAACTCAGAGTCAGTTGATGACCTGCTCTGAAATCATCTGTGACCATCACCTCAGGCTGAGACTAAAGAAAATCAAAGAAATACATGATTTAACAACCATTCACTTGGGTGGGTGAAGTTTCCAGAGGTGGGATAATAATGGCATCATTTGTCTTTAACAAAATCAGGACTCTTCTTCACAGCTAGCTAGGAGAATCTGCAATTTTATTATAAGGCCAGAGGACAACATTATGCATGTTCAAAGGGTGTCAACAACTTTCTTTGCAGTGTGATTAACAGGTTTACGGTTGAATGTTCTAAAAGTTGGTACTCTAAACCAATCCTCAGCTTTTATGATGTCCTCTAGTACTGCCCCTGCCCATAATGCTTTGGAAGCCAAGGCCCCTTTTGCTGAATCAGCCCCAAAAGTCCCCATATCCACATCTGCTGTAGCAATCACCTTCTTTATCCACCTACTCAAAATGGTGGATGATACTGGTGTAAATGTTTTCCTTAAAGTTATCAATAACTGAGATGCAGAAGTTCTCACCACTTTGTTGAATGTATATATTGTTTGAGACATCTCATTACATAGAGCCTGGGGTGTGCAGCGAAACTCAAGAACTCTACAAAAGGGGATGCATTCTTAGATCTCCTCATAAAGTGGAATTGAACTCATATTGGTGTGAATTGCATAGCAGTAATATCCAGAGCTCTGACATCTGAAACTCTCCTGAAGGAAACTAAACATTACTAGGTTACTATCTTAGCAGACAAAATCTTTACTGACAAATGTTCATCATCCTGCCAAGATTCAAATAAATGCAATACTAGATTGAAATCCCTAATGGTAGTATATCCTGGTTGAGGGGATTAATATACCTTATACTGTTTAACGGTAGACATGTTATGGGGAATCTATTTGTAAATATATTTTTTATTGCTATTTGAAAAACATGGCAAGCAACAAGCAGAATAACGTAGCATTGTAGCACAATAATATACCGTATAATGGTAACTGACATTGGAGCTCGCCAGAGTAAACTGAAAATGTTATGGGGAATCTATGACATAATATCGACAGACAGAATATCTACATACAAAAATATCGACACAAAAATATCGAAGTCAAAAATATCGGAGTTATATCTTCATAAAGGTAAGTACAAAAATATCGAAAAATTAATATTGTAGTACAAAAATATCGAAATTAAAAATATTGTTTTTTAAAATGTATTAATAATAATGTAAAAATAATTTAAAAATACATATAATTTTACAAATATAAAATAAAAACATTAAAACATATTTAAAAACATCATATCTAATACATATATATTTAAAATAAATTTAAAACTCTACATATAAATTAATATATATACGTACTCCACATATTGCAACAGTAGGAAAATCGTTGGATAGCGTAGGGGGAAAAATTACTATTCCCACTCCAGAGGGTGCAACAGTAGGGAAAGCGTTGGATAGCGTAGGGGTTTAAATTACTATTCCCACTCCAGAGGGTGCAACAGTTTGGAAAGCGTTGGATAGCGTAGGGGTAAAAATTACTATTCCCACTCCAGAGGGTGCAACAGTAGGGAAAGCGTTGGATAGCGTAGGGGTTTAAATTACCATTCCCACTCCAGAGGGTGCAACAGTAGGAAAAGCGTTGGATAGCATAGGGGTAAAAATTACTATTCCCACTCCAGAGGGTGCAACAGTAGGGAAAGCGTTGGATAGCGTAGGGGTAAAAATTACTATTCCCACTCCAGAGGGTGCAACAGTAGGGAAAGAGTTGGATAGCGTAGGGGTAAAAATTACTATTCCCACTCCAGAGGATGCAACAGTAGGGAAAGCGTTGGATAGCATAGGGGTAAAAATTACTATTCCCACTCCAGAGAGTGCAACAGTAGGGAAAGCGTTGGATTGCGTAGGGGTAAAAATTACTATTCCCACTCCAGAGGGTGCAACCGTAGGGAAAGCGTTATATAGCGTAGGGGTAAAAATTACTATTCCCACTCCAGAGGGTGCAACAGTAGGGAAAGCGTTGGATAGCGTAGGGGTAAAATTTACTATTCCCACTCCAGAGAGTGCAACAGTAGGGAAAGCGTTGGATTGCGTAGGGGTAAAAATTACTATTCCCACTCCAGAGGGTGCAACAGTAGGGAAAGCATTGGATAGCGTAGGGGTAAAAATTACTATTCCCACTCCAGAGGGTGCAACAGTAGGGAAAGCGTTGGATAGCGTAGGGGTAAAAATTACTATTCCCACTCCAGAGGGTGCAACAGTAGGAAAAGCGTTGGATAGCGTAGCGGTAAAAATTACCATTCCCACTCCAGTGGGTGCAACAGTAGGGAAAGCGTTGGATAGCGTAGGGGTAAAAATTACTATTCCCACTCCAAAGGGTGCAACAGTAGGGAAAGCGTTGGATAGCGTAGGGGTAAAGATTACTATTCCCACTCCAAAGGGTGCAACAGCAGGGAAAGCGTTGGATAGCGTAGGGGTAAAATTTACTATTTCCACTCCAGAGAGTGCAACAGTAGGGAAAGCGTAGGATAGCGTAGGGGTTTAAATTACTATTCCCACTCCAGAGGGTGCAACAGTAGGGAAAGCGTTGGATAGCATGGGGGTAAAAATTACTTCCCACACTACTCCCCCTTTAACACACAACACACTACACATACAAAAAAACACAATTAATATCAATTTCTATTAATCAATTAATTACAATTAATATTACTAAATTGATGTAATTATAAATGAACTAATTAACACATATCAATTACTAATTAATTAACAATAAATACCAACACATAAATACAATCTCTTTAATTAATTACATTTAATTATATCACACCCTACCCCCTATAAACACACAACCCACTACACATAAATAAATCACATCATTTAATCACTTAATAATTATTAATTACCAATTAATTATTAATTAATAATGACAAAAACATTAAATATATTAGCACATTAACTCTAATTAACTTAATTAAATAATTAATATTATTTAATTACCACCAATTAATTATTAATTAACAATAACAAAAAATTAAATATATTAGCACATTAACTCTAATTAATTTAATTTACTAATTAATATTATTTAATTACCAATTAATTAATTAACAATAATAAAAATGTATATATATTAAAACATTAACTCTAATTAATGTAATTAATGTAATTAACTAATTAATATTAATTAATTACTAATGAATTATTAATTAAAAATATTAACAAAAATATATTAATTAATTAACTAATTAATATTAATTAATTACCAATTAATTATTAATTAAAAATATTTACAAAAATATATTTATTAATTAATTATTATTAAATTACTTCCCACCTTATTCCCCTATAAACCCACAACCCGCTCTGATACTAAAACGCAAAATGTAAACAAATTTACTAATTTTCAAACATACATTACAAAACATATTTAACAAACATATAAACAACATAATAAAATACATAACACTAAACAAAATTTCGATATTAGTAAATTTCGATATTAGTAACATACATACCTTAAGACATCGATATTCTGTCTGTCGATATTTTGGACATCGATATTCTATAACATCGATATTATTGTATATCGATATTTTAATTTCGATATTTTGTCTCACTACCGTTATGGGATGTACCCCAATAGTTTTCCCATCAATTTTCATGTGCACTGCTGATATACCCATTAACAGCTCTGTAAGACCTCTGGCCTACCGCTAAGAATGCTAAGAAATTCAACACCCACTGAAATTGGATTGACCCTCCGTTCCAAAACACCAGCTATTCTATAACTCTCAGTCTGAATTATAGGCTTTGGCAGTGCCTGAGGCCCATAAAGGGTCAATGTGTCCTGAAGCCTCATCCAAATGTCCTTACAACTTTTTAAACATCTGGTAATGTTCCAAGCCACTAGAACTAGCTTGTTGTGTAACACAAGCAGATGTACCTGCCCGTAGGGACTCCTTAACATCGGTGGAAAAACTGGCAACTGGATTGGAAACTCCACTGAAAGTTACAACAGCATGGAATACCAAGGTTGGCTCTTCAATAAGGGCATCACCATCACACACTAATTAGCTGTCTGCATATTTGTGGCAGGCTTTTGATTATCATAACGAAGGTAGGAAAAGCATAATGTGTACGCCCGACCAATATTGGAGAAACGCATCTGTTGCCAAGGCCTGCAGAAATTGTCTCAAACTAAAAAAAATACCCAACTGTATTGTTAGCCTGGATGCAAAGAGATCTATACAAAAGGACCCCATAGTTTCTCCAGAGGTTTGAACATCTACAAGTCTAAACTCATATCGCTGTTGTCTAACAGATTGCTCAAATACCAATCTGCCACCACATTTGTTTACCGTGGCATGTATTCTGACGCCACCAGTATCATCTTTGCTTCAGACAAAATTGCCATAGTTATGTTATGTTATGTTATTTTTATTTGTACCGCGCACAGCTGCCCCAGCAAAAGGGCGTCCTGGCGCTTTGAAAAGGTAAACACAACACAGCACTACAAAAAGGCAGAAGGAAAAGAAACACCTCAGAGGGGCTAAACAAATAAAAAGGTCTTGATGGCCCGTCTAAACTGAAGGAGCTCATCGATGGCCCGGATTTGCAGAGGAAGAGAATTCCACCAGCTCGCCGCCAGGACTCGGAAGGAGCGGCCACCAACTCTGCTCAGTTTAAAACGCGGGACCACTGCTAAGTTCTGGCCTAGAGATCTAAGAGTGCGGGAGGGGACATAAGGAATCAGCAGATTCTCCAAGATTTGTGGGGAAGTACGCTTGAGGATTTTAAATGCAAGGCAAAGAACCTTGAATTGAATCCTCTGCTGCACAGGGAGCCAGTGGAGAGAGCGCAGGGATTTGGACACCGAGCATCGCCTAGGCAGGCCTGTCATCAGTCGGGCCGCAGCCTTTTGAACCCACTGCAGTCGAGAGAGTTCTGACTGGTTAACCCCTGCCAGTAGTGAGCTGGCGTAATCCAGCCTGGACAACACTGATGCTTGGACCACCAGTTGTCTTGTGGGTGCATCAAAGAATTTGAGGATGGGTCGGAGTCCTCTAATGATGCCATAACAAGAAGCCGCCACCTTCTTGGTATGACAGATGAAACTGAGAGATGGATCAAGCCACACCCCCAAGTTTTTTATCTCTGACGCTGGGAGGGGAGTCACACCGAGATCCGAAGGCCACCATTTGTCGCCCCACAAAGCCACCTGTTTACCAACCACCATAATCTCCGTCTTCTTGGTGTTTAACTGGAGACAGTTGGAATTCATCCAGTTAGCCACTTCCCGCAGACCATCGCAGAACCTGGGAGCCTCCAGACCTGAGTCCCCACTCAGTGTGACCGCCAGCTGCGTGTCATCTGCGTAAGAGACCATTGTCAGGCCCCACCGCTTGACGACCGCAGCCAACGGTCTCACATAAAGATTAAAAAGGGTGGGACTCAGTGATGATCCCTGTGGGACTCCCTGGTCTAACGGGTAAGATGACGACTTACCGGGCAGGATCGCCACCTGGAATGACCTATCCGTAAGAAAGGATCGAAACCAGCTTAAGGCGAGGCCAGAGACGCCCACTTCCTCAAGTCGCCGAAGCAGAATCCCGTGCGAGACCGTGTCGAAGGCGGCACTGAGATCTAATAACGATAGTTCCGCCGTCCGACCAGTTTCCAGCACGGAACACAGGTGCTCGACCATAGAGAGAAGGGCCGTCTCCGTGCTGTGACCCGCACGGAACCCGTTCTGAGTAGGGTCAAGAATGTTAGACCTACCAAGATGGTCTGAAAGAGTGGCATTCACATGGGCCTCCGCAACTTTCGTGGCCCAAGGAAGAAGGGAGATAGGGCGGTAGTTTTCAGGTTTAAGGGGGTCAAGGGTCGCCTTCTTCAAAATTGGCGTGACTACCGCCTGCTTCCATCTGACGGGAACCACTCCAGAAGAAAGGGACAGGTTGATCAAAGACAGCATCGGGGTGCGACAGACCGGCGCCAAGATCTTAAGTTGGGCCGGTTTCAGCGGGTCTGCCGGAGATCCTGACTTGATCTTAACGCTGAGAGAGTCAAACATCTCCATAGATAAGGGGGGCAAGATGGAAAGACACTCCCCCTCACCCAAGGTGCAACCAACCTGCTCTGGCGTCGAGGAACCCGTTGGGAAAGTGCGATAGATGGCTTGCACTTTTTCGTGGAAGAAGGAGGCCAAACCCTCACAGTGGGTGTCCGAGCATATTTCCACCGCAGTTGCTCTTTTAACCATCAGGTCCTTTAATACTTTAAAAATGAGTTTCGATGGGTTAGCAGAATTCTGAAACTCATGAGCATAAAAGGAAGCATGTGTTTGACACACTGCCCTGTGGTAGATCTTGATCTTGGCAAGATAGCAGATCTTCAAATCTGGATCATACGACTTCCTCCATAATCTTTCGGCCTGTCGACAGGCCCTCTTAAGAGATGCCAAGGTACTATCATACCAAGGGCTCGGCTCCTCCCGACGACACTTGGACCAACACATGGGGATCAGAGAGTCGAGGGCCCCAGAGATCCACTCACAAAAGGAATCGTATCCACAATCAACCTCAGTGAGCGGGCCTAAAGGAGCCTCCTCGAGCAGATGGTAAAAATCCTCCAATCTTAATTTGTTCCAGTGTCGTTTAAGAACAAGTCTGTCCTGAGATAGAAAAGGAGATTCAGACAAGGAACATGCCGTCTTCACCAACATGTGGTCTGTCCAGACCATCTGGGAGGAACCAAGAACTCTGAGTCCTTCTAAGTTTGTAAAAAAAGGGTCAAGAATATGACCACCTCTATGTGTGGGAAAGGTAATCATCTGCGAGAGCTGGAGAGCCTCAAGATCCGCCAGAAAACTCCTGATGGAAGGTTAAGAGGGGCAGTCAAGATGGAGATTGAGATCTCCCATAACATTAAAGTTAGCGCATCCCAAAGCCTCTGTACTAATATACTCAGGGAGAACAGCCCTAAAAACGGAGTCACAGCCCGGAGGCCGGTAAATTAATAGGCCAGAGAAGGAAAACTGGTGACTAACCGCAATTTTAAAAAGAGCGCCTACACACCCCGAAAGTTCAGCGGCTTTCCACTCACAAGGATAACACCGTTTGGTGGCCATCGCAATGCCTCCACCTCTAGTCGCCCGATTTAAAGTAAAGATGGCATAGTCTGGGGGGAAGGCTAGATTAATTATCGAGGCGTCAGAGTCCTGGAGCCAAGTTTCAGTCAGGAAAAGCACATCAGGGGAGCCATCAATGAGGAGATCGTAAACCTCCTGATAGTGCTTTACCAATGATCTGACATTTAGGCTCCAGATACTCAAGTCCCGTTGTCCTACCTTCTTTGTAGCAGAAGTTAAAAACCCCGAAGAGCGAATAAGAGAAGGGGGCTCCAATGACCAAGCACCACAACTGCAATGATAGGGGCCACAGAGTGGGGCCACGGGCGGGAGCTCGCAGCGTGTAGATCGATCCCGAATGGCCAGTAAATCGGCCCTTCTGTAAAATCTCGGGAGCGGAGTCATGATGACCATGTCCAGAGTTCTGCCGCGATCCGCGTCGACGGGTGCAGACGGGCAGGACTCTGGCACGACTCAGGCGCAGCGAGGGCGCGCCCGCTACGCGATCCCGCTGCGCTTGGAGGGGAGCTTTAAGTAAGTGTCCCTCCAGAGCGCTAGTGCGCTCGCCGGTAACGCCCACAGCCAGTCCACACCAATCCAAGATGGCGCTTAAAAATTTCCCCTACCCCAGGAACCGGACCCGCTAAACAGCGGTGCTTACCGATTACAGTGCGAGTGAGGGGGAGATGTGTCTGGGTAAAAACAGGGGACAAACAACTTAAAATAACAAAAATGGAAAAAAAGGTAAGATTAAAACCAGCAGCGTGGCAAAACGGAGCGCAAAGCGCAGTGCGGCATGCAAATACCTCGTCAGGGCTATCCCCAAAGCAGGTCGCCTTAAGTAAGCGTGCCTCCAGAGCGCTAGTGCGCTCGCCGGTAACGCCCACAGCCAGTCCACACCACTCCAAGATGGCGCTTAAAAATTTCCCCTACCCCAGGAACCGGACCCGCTAAACAGCGGTGCTTACCGATTACAGTGCGAGTGAGGGGGAGATGTGTCCGGGTAAAAACAGGGGACAAACAACTTAAAATAAGAAAAATGGAAAAATAGGTAAGATTAAAACTAGCAGCGTGGCAAAACGGAGCGCAAAGCGCAGTGCGGCATGCAAATACCTTCAATAAACCTGTCAGAGGCCTCGATCTTGTATCCCCATATTTGTTGATATATTTGGCCATTAGATTTCCCATATTGAGTATAATTACACACACTACACAGCCATTTATCTAGGCTTTTAATTGCACAGGAGCCTGATAGAAGCTCTAAAGAGTTTATGTGCACTGATTACTCCGTCCTGGGCTCTCTTTCTCCAAATCAAAAGCCCCATCCTCATTGACTTGCATCTGACTCTAATACAAGATATAGACATGAGGGAAACATTGCCTGCCCTTTCCAGGAGTACATGTGTGCCAGGAACCCCAGAAAATTCATCTTCCTTGAAGGAATAAGGTCTCATTTCTTCACATGTATTATAACTTCCAACCTTTGAATGAGGTCCATCGCCTCTTGAACCTCATCTAATCAGAATCTTTCTTCTGGCCAAGGAAGATCATGATACATCATCATCCTCAGCCCTGGGACCCGAGAAATGCTGGCAACGGCTTCAGCAGTTTGGTGATGACAGACCAAAGGAAGTGGATCTGAACCTGTACAGACTTTCTTGCCTAAGGAGTTTTAGATATTTCCTGTGAAAGATGGGAACTGTTAGGTAAGTTATTTAAGCAAACCATCTAATCCCCTAGAAGCAAATGATCTCTTAAACAGATTACAGTTTCAAATTTGAAATGCGGTAGAGCACAAAATAATTGAGCACCCGCAAGCCTATCACAGGTCTGCATTTCTTGTTTTAATTTTTTTACTAGAAAAATACTGATGGTAAATATTTTGAGATCCCCGGAACAGTGTACTATTGCCCCCTTTAACAAAAGCTCCTTTACTTTTGCGGATATCAAATTCGTCCCCTCTTGAGAGAAAACCATAAGACTTAGGCACCTGAATTGAAAGGGCACTGCAGTAAAATCTATCGAAAACCCCCTCTCTGTCTGAAGGACCACGGATTCCTGCAAAGTTTTTTCAATTCTAGCAGAAAGAGAGACAGTGTTCCCCTAACTTTTGCAAATGGGAGAGAGCAGACCCTTACTGTGCGCTCTCCTTCCCCTTCCCTGACCAACAGCGTGCCCAACACCAAAGCCCCTGCCTCTTCTCTTCTTAGGAAACAACACCAGCCTGGAGTACTTAAACTGCTGATTGTAGTAGAGTCTGAAGGGGAATAAGCAGCCAGGAAATCAGCCCCTGAATGTGTTGGTTCTCAAAGAAACCCATCCAAAAACTCTCATTAGTTAAGAGTGTACCTTGTCTGCAGAGGAAAAAGCCTGAACATAGTGTCCTATTTCTTTCATGAAATCATCCCCAAACAGGACACCTTGTATTAACTGAGGTCTCAGTACTAGACACATCTTCCAATTATGGATTAATCATTAAAATTAAATCTTTTCTCCACTCAAAGGAAAGACCAGCGTTGGTGGTCCAGAGAAAGCTAATGGCTCGCTGGGCCCACCTACAGACAATCTCTAGATCTAGGGACTTTTATATGTTTTTCACTTGCTCTGCTGAGCATAACATCCTGGCTAGTGGGCTTCTTATACTTAAACCCTTATTCTGACAAGAGGCTCAGGTCTTGGCCACCCATTTACTAGGGTCTTAACCCCCTTTACTGATAACTGTAACTATTTTCATTGCAGTTCAGTACTTGTAACCCTGGGGCATTCAGCTCTCATTTTGGCTCTATTAGCCTAATCCACCAGGCTTTTAATTCTAGATTTACTGTAACCCTCTACGAATCATGGCAGAAACGGCTTTGCTGAGTTTGTATGTTGTAACAGAGTGGGATTGAACACGGGGTTCTCATCAGAATACAAAATGACCTGTCGTTTATCCATTTTTGGCTTCTTACTGACATTACAAGCATCCTCATCATCATATTCCATGTGTTCATAATACTGATTATTTAAACACAACTAATCAGCATCATGATATGGTCTCCTATTCGGACTCCATCAGAACCTGTGAAAGGGTCATACCCAACCAGATAGAGAATCCATCATACCTTGCAGAATTGAACTGGCATCAGTAGCCAGTAGTATCAGTAGTATCGTTTTGTACCACCAGGCGCTTAATTTGTGGGACCTTCTTACCCTCCGTGGGCACAAATAATGATTTACTTATGATGGAGGCAACAGAATTACCAATGCCAGTACGTGACTTTTTCCATATTAAAAGTGGCACACCGGCGGTACAAGTGGCTTGTAAATAAGCCCATGAGTTTTCTAGGAATACATACAAATTTCTTTAAAATACTTCCTCCTCTGATTCTACATATTCTTTGTGAGGTGTTGGCCGCTGTTATTCTCCAGAGTGACTTATCAGTCAAACCCTCAGGGAAGCTAAACCCCTACCCGAATATATATGTATGTATATAGCTCTTTTGACAAGATTTTTATACCACCAATTACCCCAGAGAAGAGGTTTCTTAAAAATTACTCTAGACTTGCACAAATGGAACATGAACCTATATAAAACAATCCACTTTCCATTAAAACATTGGAAATGAATTATGCATTCGATCATGGAGCAAACATTTTAACAGGATCAGTATTCCACACATCAAACATATGCCTGAACTTACTTTTAACCTTTTCTCCAGCACGCCTGTGCTGCGGAATAAAATGTAGCACTCAGATAAAGACATGTATACCTTGTATTCCCCTCTCCCTTCACTCCTTTTAGTACACTGAAACAGCTGAATGAAAAACAGAAACCCTTGTGTCTCCTCTCCTGCTACAAAGTGACTTTTCCCAACTCTGTCTGTAGGCAAAGAGGCCCTCCATACAAAACGCTGCGTCCCTCCAGCATCAGTGCTCCACATTATTCTTCTCAACCCCTCCAACTGCTCTCAACACCATGCAAAGAACTTATCTGCAGCAGCAAGAAAAGAGGACGCTGTCTTTGGATTGGCTCTATTTATACTGGGTTTCATTGGATGGTGATTTGTCTCAATTCTTATTGAACATGAAGGCTTATGGGCATTGTAGCATGTTAAAATGCTGTATAAAAGAAAGTAAGAAAAGAGACTGCAGAATATGAGCCTCTGGACTTGTAATAAAATCATATATGTTAAAGATAGAGACATATTGTGCGCCGAGACATCAGAGAGCACCCCTGGTATTAAAGGGGCCATCCAGAGAAGAGAAAACATGGATCTCTTTTGTCCTATATAACTAACAATACAAAATGATGAGCATTCCATGGTGTTTCTTTGTTTGCTGACCTCTGATTGGGGTTTGACACATATTATGACATCATTCACTGGCTGACTTGTTTAGTCATTCGGAATGTGTAGTATTCTATTAGAAAGATGCTGGAAAAGGTTTGTCTCACTTGGTCAATTACTTCAAAAGCTGTATTTATAGACAATCGCATAGTAGAAACTGAGATTGCATTTTCAAGTGGATCAAATGGATTCTGGCCAATTATGACATCACTTTCTTCAAGTGGACTGACTGAATTCGGACAGCCACTAACAGGGAATGTATATGTGGACAGGGACAATCATCAACAAAGTTTATTGGGTGAATCAGGATGTGTATTGACATTGCATTTTTTTTGGGCCAAATTCAGGTACAGAATTTTCAAGATGCAACATCAGTCAGTTACTGATGTTCATATTCCTTTTATAGTCAGACAGGGAATATGCAACACTCTAACTAAACAAAACAACTTATATTACGGGGTCAGGATGGTGTATAATAGATTCACAAGGAGGAGCCAGGTTTTCAAAGCTTTCCTAAATTGCAGTAGTTCAGATGAAGATCTTAGGGTGGCTGGTAATGTGTTCCATAGCTGGGCTGCTCTGATCATAAAGATTCGCCCATTCTGTCTTGTCTTCAGAGATTTTGCAAAACAGATAAGATTTGTCATTGCTGAGCTAAGATATCTCTCTGGAGTGAATCTTTTTAATATAGTTTGTGTGAATCTTTTTAATATAGTTTGTAGGGGTGCTGGACCCTTGCCTTGCAGTGCTTTGAAGACTATGCACAATGATTTGAAGGCTGTCCTCTGTTTCACAAGTAGCCAGTGAAGTTTCTTCATAGAATTGGATGCAGACGATCTCCTAGGTATGTTCAGTGCCTGTTTTTTTGCAGCTTAAGCTTGGACTCTGTATAGTCTATTTATCAGATAGTCCGGTACTCCTAGCAACAGATTGTTGCATAAGTCCAGCCTACTTAGTGGAGTGGAGTGGAGTGGTGTGGCTCACTGGTTAGAGGCGGCAGACCCGGATGCAGAGGACGGCCCGGGACCAGGGTTCTATCCCAGACGCGGCAGGGTTGTGGACCAGGGTCAGCGGACTCGATAATTCTCGCCTCGGTGCCTACTCTAACCAGGGATCACACTCGGCAACTCTGGGCATTAGCTTGCCTCATCTCCACAACGGCCCCCCACATACGCCGGGATGCCTGGTTTCACCTTGGAGATACCCAGTAGGGACCATCTCACAGGGAAAGCCAGGACGGGTTCCCCAGCGGTCTACAGCGCAGAGATACTCCTTCGGGAGTCGATTCTAGCGCTTTAGAAACCCACAATTAATTAATTAGCATTACGCTACACACAGTCAGAGTTTTTGCATTGACTGGTAGTAGTAATAGAGGTTTCCTTTGGCCATTGAGAAGTTCAAAGCAGGTACCTGCAACTTTGTTTCCATGGCTCTTCATGGGCAGCTTGTCGTCATAGGTGACCCCCAAGTTGCGGACCATCTCTGGGTGTATCAGCTCTTCACCATTCGTTAGTGGCCAAAAGTTAGAAGGGCATTTCATGGGGATTTGTTTGGCTGTACAACACATAAACTCAGTTGTATTCCCATTAAATGTGTGGTAGCTTGTGTTTAGCCAGTTGGCAATGCCATTCAAGCAGTTGTGGAAGGCGTACAGGGCACCCTCGCTGATTGCTTTCAATAGACAGACTCAACTGTGTGTCATCAGCATAGTTGCATAGCCTGATGTTTTGGGCTTTAATGAGAGTTTATAAAGGCCTCATATAAATATTAAAGAGAATTGGGCTAATTGCTGAGCCCGGTGGAATTCATGTTTTATAGTTTTAAAGTCAGAGTGCTAAGGAGGCAGAGAAACAGCATGACAACGCTCAAATAGGAGAAAGTCCATCCAGTTCAATAGTGTATCACTGACTCCAATCAGAGCTAATATAGTCAGGAGCATTTCGTAATTTACTGTATCAAAAATGGGAGATAAGTCAAGTAATATCAAAACCGTTGACTGGCTGCTGTCCATTCTCACCTGGAGTTCATCCACTGCTAGAAGCAAAGCAGGCTCAGTTCTGTGCCCGGATCTGAAAGCAAAAATGCTCCTCCTCTAAAAGATCATGGTCTTCCAAATGTTGGGACACTCGCTTACTGACAAATCATTCTAAGATCTTTACGGGAAAGGGTAGAAGTGAGATTGGCCTACTTTCTGAGAAGCAGGGGGTCCGTCGCAGGCTTTTTTTTATTAAAATGAGGATGACTATGCCCTTTTTCCAGAAATGTGGTACAATGGCTAACTCCAGTGACTCATTCCATATCTGCATTACGGGGGGATTAGTTAATCTGCCATCTCTTTCCAGGTATAAGTCCCTGAACTTCTATCAGCAGACTTTTCGGGCTTTAATGTCTCTCTCCGGGAACTCCTCTTTTCTTTGCAGTTCACTGACTGAGATAAGTGCATTTATTCTTATGAATAACAGAGTCAGCAGTAGCAGCTCGTGGAGGGAGTGCCATGGGGCGGTGGGGCGGGGGATAAATAAAACAAATTTTATTGGGCGCGTAGAAATGCGTTTCAGTGCGCGCAATGACATTCGTTTCATTTATTTATTTCTATACATTACTCCGGTCGGCTGTGACCCGGTGTTTACTACACCCCACCCTGCCCCTCCACCACCCCGCCCACCACCCCACGGTACTCCCTCCACAAGCTACTACTGAGAGTCAGTTTTTGGATTACACTGCTACCTGTATAACAACTATTTAAAGCTGTAGGCCAATTTCTTCCTAAAGTACACTTTGCAGTGACTTCTATTGAGCTTGTCAATTCAGTGTGGCCATCTCTCCGGTGTGCTCAAAGAGCTTCCATCCGGCACCACGGTTGATTTTGTACTTACACTTTAGACTTCAAATTAGAAGTAATATATCTCCTTTGAGAAGTTTAGATCTTTAGGTGCATCTAGCTCTGAAACATGCGTATCTACTGGTACCGATCTGGGAGAGGCATCATCAATTTTTTCAGTTTCAATATGACGGCAAAATATGGGAATTTCCAGTCTGGGAGTAGGATTGTCCACCCGCAACCCCCTCCCCCCCTTGTTGTTTCACAAAACTGTTGAAACCAGTAGTATCCCTTTTGAAGTCCACAATGATCAGAATGATTCTTTATCTGGACCACATGCTATTCATGGCACAGAGCAAGCAAATATTTCAACAGGTGAAGATGGTAATAGGTTTGCTACAGGACTTAAGACTTGTTATCAAATGAGAGAAACAAGTCCTCAATCCATTCCAGAAGATGGAGATCTTGGCATTCAAGATAGACTCAGTACAAGCAGTTTTGAGACTGCCCAGGGAAAAGATGTAATCATTTCTGAAAGAGATCAGAAAAGTGTTTTCCAAACTAAAGATTCTGCTCAGAGTTCTGCCCAAAATTGTGGGTAGACTATAGTCATCAATACAGGCACATTTTCCTTGACACCTTCATTATTGGATCCTAAAGAGAGAGAACATACTTCATTTGTGGTAAGGCCTTTGCATTTGCATACAGTTTTGATTGGTCAATAAAGGCCAGGACAGAGCTACAGTGGTTGCTCAGTCACACAAAGACATTTGAAAGACAAGGTCATATTTGGCACACACATGGATATGTTTATTGTTTAGGACACAAGCTGCTTAGGTTAGGAAGCACATTGTGGGGACATTGTTAACAGAATGTCTCTGCTCAGAAAGCAATACAGGACATCATAAAAATTGTTTGCAACTATAGGCAGCCTGTTTTGCTGTGAAGATGTTTACTAACGACCAAACGCAGTGCTGTGTCCTTCTAAGGATAGACAAAGTATTGACAATACGCCAGTCATGTAGACCAAATCTGTACAATGGGGTGGTAGGTTAGGAATCATGCCATTTAGTGAATTTGAGCGATTGAACGCTGAAGCAGTCATTGGTATGTCCGTTATAAGACTAGATGAGTTCATACCAGGTGGACCGGTTTGCTTCCTGGCTGAAATTCCAGGGGGGAGTAATTTCAGTTGAATAACTGATCCAGAAGCTTTGGTGACAGAAGTGTTCTTACAGAGCTGGGGGAGATTACTAAAGTATGCGTTTCCTTCACACATGCGATTATGAGGATAATAGTGAAAGTCACAAATCAGCCAGCAGATCGGATTTTGATCACTCCTGATGGCTGATTCAGGTCTGGTACACAGACTTTCTGGAGCCGTAAGTGGGCATACCTAGTTCCTTTACCCCAGAGCCTGGGGGTTCTGGTGCATTTAAAAGTGGAGCTGCACCCTCAGATAGAACAGCATCTTCGTAGATTAAAGGCTTGCAGAATCTAAGGAATAAAATCAGAGAACTTTTGAAGAATGCTAACTTGTCATTAAGAAGTCTTGGACCCTAGCCAAGCATAAGAGCTGTAGGACTGCTTGAAATAGATGGTCTTGCTGGTGTGTGGAATGAGAGCTGCATGCATTCCTCTTCTACAGCTGTAGTACATTCCTAAAGTTTCTGTACAGACTAGCAGAGGAAATAAAGCTATACAGCAAGATGAATTCATGTAAATCAGGGAATTTGCTAGTCCACATTTACGTTAATGGAAGTCCGGTGGGTAAGTGTGTAGGTTGTTTAAAGGTGTAAGAGTGTAAACCCACACACAAACCCGTTACAGCAGGTGGTGGATGTGAATGAGGTTTTGCAATTTTTTACAAGTTTCTGAGGATCTGTTGTTTAAGGAGTTATCAGGTTAATTGGTGAAGTTGTGTGTGGTGTTGTACCACAGAGTGTCAGATGCCAAATCCTGGCAGCGTGACTATTGTGGTATAGAGATGAACAAAGACTAATTCACATTTGGGGCTCATTTAGTTTGGGGCACATTGGCCTCTAGGGGGCATATTATCAAGAACGGCGATAAAATTATCGCTGTTTTAGCGTCAGGAAACTGCCGCTAAAATGGCGATAATGGGCTTGATAATATGTCTTTGTGAATTCCCATAGCAGCATAGGTTCTAGTGTTAACCTGGGCTGCTATGGGAATTCACAAGGGCATATTATCAAGCCCATTATTGCCGTTTTAGCAAAAGTTTCCTGACGCTACAATGGCGATAATTTTATCGCCGTTCTTGATAATATGCCCCAAGAATCTTTTTGGTAGAGACACATCTCGAAGAAGTTATGAAAGCAGCAAACTGATCAGGTGTCTCGTCTTTAAATAATTTTATTTTAAATGAATTGAAGGTATTGCTGTGAATGTGATGAGTGAACTTTGAAATCTGACCTTAGGAATCTCCATGTCTTGCCACAGAATAGAATTTTGTTTTTCAGACAATTTTAAAGAAAGACTATAGCCTATTAAAGACACGGAGGTGGGTATTATCCATCCAAACAAAAATAAGGGAGTGTATATGATTGGTTAATGAGGTTTTGGTGTACGAGGACTATGATTATTATTTGTTTGCCAGAGATAATTTAGTTACTTGAAATAAAGTTGAACTACACCTTTTTTCATGTTCCCATCCCAGGGTTATTAATAGTATGATCTTTATTGATTGTCAATGTGCAGAAGTAGGAATAAACAGCAGGACTGACGTTGATGGTTAGAACTATATAGACTGAGTTTTGATGGTTTAAGTGGAGCTTCACATCAAAGAAAAGATTAGGAGGAGATCCTGGAGATAACAGTTATATGCTCATGAGTCCACTGATTGGTTGCTGCATTCTGTATTTTGTTTGTGTCTATTAAATGGTGTATAGGAACTGTAGTTTTTTAATGAAAAGCAATGCCCATTTATTTTCTTTGTTGCTGGCGAGTTGTTGTAAATTGGCAGCAATGGGTTAGCATTAGCAGAAGCCATCTTGTATTTAGAAGTTATCTTATCCGTTTTGTGAAAGCCATTTTGTATTTCTGGCAGCCATTTTGTTTGCCATGTGCTCGCCATGTGCTCTGTCCTACCTTTCTCTTAACTGCTCTTGAAATCTGTCTAGAGACAAACTATATTCAGCATCTTCCACCTTCGCACATGCCCAAGGGGCCTAGCTAGTAGAATGCACCTGCTTCTCTAGTATAATTACCATGCTATTTTTGCTGCTGTCTGGAGAAGTAACTCTCCTCCCACTTTGTTGAGCAAGCAGATCTTGTATGCCCATCTTAGTCATTTTGCATGCTTACATGAGCCAGGACTGCCCCTTGGTCATATGCTTACTATGTAACCCTAAGCATATATAAGGCCCCAGTTTTCTGTACTCCTCAGACTGCCTCATTCAGTTGCTAAGGCTTCTGTGTGACGTAGTCTCACTCATTTGAGGTTAATAAAGATGCTCTTTTATATTTCAGCTTCTGTGCCAATTTCTTCTTTGTTGGTTTAAAAGGACCAAGTATCAGTGGGACCCCTAAGAAGGTTAATTGATTTCTGCAGGGTGGTAAAGATTTAAAGGTTTAATACTCGCCTCCATCTCTTAAATGGAATGTAGACTTTCTTTAAAGTTGTCCAGAAAATTGCTAGTATATTTTAATCTTTGTTGGATCGCATCATGTGCTGAGAAAGCACTCATGGATAGAATGGACAGATACTGACATTGCTTTAATAGGTGGATTGATTTAAGCTACAGACACCAAATTCACAGGTAAACCAGGACAGGTACTGATATTGCATTCTTGGGTGGACCGGAACAGGTACTGACAATCTACTCATATGGAGTATGTACAGGTACTGATATTAACAACAAAAATACCAGAGGGTCTCAAGAGGAAAAGGTATGTGTGAAAAAACTTTCAACAAAAACAAAACCAAAACTGCAGTGAACTTAAGACAGAAAGGTTTCTATGACAGCCAAATGGATGGTCAAAGATTCCCATCAGTCACCACTCGGAACCGCCCTTCATCATTTGGGTTTCTTCCAGTGCCATCTACCCAAGCAGGTCAATCTCAAACAGGAAAAAATCAAGATATAAATCGACTTCTTCAGTTGAGAAAACCGATAGTATGGTGTGCCACTCCTTCGATTGGATGAGTGGAAAGTGTAGGGCAACTGATGCAGTGCAGTGATAAAGGTGAATAAATAATAATACAAAAAAACCAAAAAGTGTGTTAAAATTTGGATGAGGGAGTACAGAACAAACTTTATTCAGGTGATACTCACTCCACCAAAGTTAAAAGAGTTTTCATAAGGACAGTTTGAAAATATATACTGCCTATAGATGGAACCAGGTCTACATGTTTCAGCAAATAGGGGACAGTTGTGTCCTTGCTTTCTTCAGGACCTTACAATTTAGCTAACTGCTACTGCAAAATAATAATATGTGTAAAAATTAGTGACGAGAAAATATTACAAAGACAAGTACAAATGTCACCTGGGGCATCTAGGTGACAGGGCCTTGTCTCCTTCTTTACAAGTTGTGTCGTTCACATAACTTGCAAGACATAAAAGCCTCACCCCACCTGGCAGCGGCTCAGGGAAAGAGTGAAGCACCGCTCTATCCGTCGGTACTTCGGCGCCGGCGTCTAAGCCGACTGGGGAGGCGCCGAAGTACCGACGGATAGAGCGGTGCTTCACTCTTTCCCTGAGCCGCTGCCAGGTGGGGTGAGGCTTTTATGTCTTGCAAGTTATGTGAACGACACAACTTGTAAAGAAGGAAACAAGGCCCTGTCACCTAGATGCCCCAGGTGACATTTGTACTTGTCTTTGTAATATTTTCTCGTCACTAATTTTTACACATATTATTATTTTGCAGTAGCTAAATTGTAAGGTCCTGAAGAAAGCAAGGACACAACTGTCCCCTATTTGCTGAAACATGTAGACCTGGTTCCATCTATAGGCAGTATATATTTTCAAACTGTCCTTATGAAAACTCTTTTAACTTTGGTGGAGTGAGTATCACCTGAATAAAGTTTGTTCTGTACTCCCTCATCCAAATTTTAACACACTTTTTGGTTTTTTTGTATTATTATTTATTCACCTTTATCACTGCACTGCATCAGTTGCCCTACACTTTCCACTCATCCAATCGAAGTAGTGGCACACCATACTATCGGTTTTCTCAACTGAAGAAGTCGATTTATATCTTGATTTTTTCCTGTTTGAGATTGACCTGCTTGGGTAGATGGCACTGGAAGAAACCCAAATGATGATGGGCGGTTCCGAGTGGTGACTGATGGGAATCTTTGACCATCCATTTGGCTGTCATAGAAACCTTTCTGTCTTAGGTTCACTGCAGTTTTGGTTTTGTTTTTGTTGAAAGTTTTTTCACACATACCTTTTCCTCTTGAAACCCTCTGGTCTTTTTGTTGTTGTTATGTCAGTATTGGGGTTATACACAGAGCTCGGTCTATAAATATTCCCCCTGGTCCTACCTCACCGTTATGTTGTTGTTGTCAGGTACTGATATTCCCATAGAAGCTCAGCTTTTCAGCAGCTGCTTTGTCTCCAAAGCTTCACACAGTAATAGTGAGAGATCTTCATTCAGCATCAAACCCTGCATGCCCTGCATGCTCATAAAATATTTGAAGAGAACGTGTGGTCGAGCTCAGACACAGTAGCTTCTGTATTACAATATTCAGGTTCTGGTATTCACTTCACATCAGTTTCAGTATTCAAGTGTTGATTCCCAATGACTCACAGTCATTCACATTATAATCTTTCACAATGTTATGTGGCCAAGCCAGTTGCAGTCCCAAAGGTTATTTCCGGAAGTTGGAGGTTAAAGGGGAGGCTATTTTAGGGCTTAAATCATTGTGCTTGAAAGAATCGTCACTATGTTCTAATATGCACAGAAGCATTAAGGTCAGATGTTTATCTGAGGGATATGGTGAATTCCATGGACAGAAAGGTATGTAGCAGTATCCACTGGCTGCATGAGTAGCCATGCATTTTGTGGGTTGCACAGGGAGATATTGTCTGTCCGTGATAACAGGTGCGCACAACCTCAGGACATTGATTACGCAAAATGGGAACACACCATGAAAACAGCAAGTAAGGAGACTCCATAGGTGGACTCCTGAAGAATATTGAACTTCTAGACATCTTCCATATGTATTATTTTGGGGGATGAAAATAACTGAGTTGGCGAGCTGGAGAGCACACTGAACAGTATAGCTTGCGTAAGAGAGTACGGACCTCATTTATGAGAAATGACGCATCGCTGCGTGAAAGCAGCGATGCGTCACTTCTCAGTGCGCACTCCTTGCGACATACCTGATGCGTCATATTTAATGTATGATGCATCACGTCGCAAGTATTTCTGTCGTATCTGTAAGCGCAAAAGTGACGCATTGATGGAGTGTGTCACAAAAGTGACCCAATTCCAACTATGTGTCCTTTCACATGGGGCAAGCCCCATGTGAAAGGACCTGCCTCAGTCTTACTCCTGCTGTGAGGCAGGCGCAAGATTTTGACGCAAAGGCGTCCTAGAAGTGACGCAGTGAAATCTCATAGATTTCACTGCGTCACTTCCATGAGGCTTTTTGCGGTGTAACGCCCCCCCTGCATACATTATACCTGACGCAGGTATAATGTAGTGCAGGGGTTTACAAAGTGACGCATCTGCTTAGATGAGTCACTTTGTAAATACTGCGCAACAGGAGGTATGTTTTACGCGGCCAATGCATCACAAAAAGTGACGTATCGGAAGCGCAAAACTGACGCAAGGCCTCATATATGAGGCCCTACAAGTTAACCAGTGAATGAAAAGACAGGGCAAATGACAATTTCAGCTCAAAAGGCTACCTGGATGGAAAGGGCGCATACTTTTAAAGCATGGTCTTGTGACTCACTGAACACACTTCAGCTCAGAACCTATTTTACACTGGCAGCAATAAAATTGCAAAATTTGTTATTTAAAAAAAATTCTGAGGGAAACTGTATTTTACTTACCTGGCTCTGATTTCAAATTATCTTAAGGGAATTCCAAGACAGTTTTCAGTTCAACTGGCACTGCAACCGAAGACCACTGATTTTGATAGAACGCTCCTTTTTGCCAAGACATTTTAAAATCAGGAGACTTTGAGATCGGCCTTAATAGGAACTTGCACATTTAATAGGTACGCACGCCTTGTTTACTTGAGCAGAATTGTCAGTAAAATTACAGTGGCGTGCCACTAGATTTTCCATTTCAGTACCCACATTTTTAGACTCAACAGTGCTGTTTTCAGGGGAGTGTGGACAGAACAAACATTAATCACTAGCGAGGTGGACCCGTCTCAGTTTGTGCTGGGATGTTTCAAGGTGAATGGGATTTCATGCTCAGCCTTCTCCACATTCAGCTTTAACGATAAACGACACAAACTTCAGCAGAATCTTTGCTTTTACCAGGAAAAAGCAAATGCACTAGGAATGGGGGTATGTGATTCATGCACGTGAGATTCAATAGAAGCCCAGACCCTAGAACGGAATGACCTGCTGATAGATAAGCAAGCCTTCCATAGACCTAAATAGGCACTATTAACCCGTTTGCTGCTTCGAACGTTCAGCGCCAGTGCTGAACGTTCGAAGAAACGGGTGCGGCCGCGTCGGCCGTTGGACGTGCGCAGCACCAGGGAGGTAGCTGGCGCGACGTCCAATGGCCGACGCAGCAGCGAACGGGTTAAAGGCCAAATCTATGACTGTGCAATCTTAGTATAGGTTTGGTCAAAAAGCAGGAGGAGAATAATGTTGAACTTTAATTCGACTTCAGTAGTGACAGAACCACCAGGGATATGTGCAAGCTGCTTGTTAAGGACTAACTTGGCTAAAGGGTTTGCGGAGATTTTTAACTATATCTGGGCCAAAGTGCAATCTTCAGAAACACCCAACTCATGCACCTATAATAAATGCCCAGCTTAAGCAACCATAGAGTAACAATTGTCAGCAAAATAGTGTAAAAAGAAGGGGGCAGCTATGTGCAAACATGTGAGGAAAACCAAAGTACCAGCCTTAACATGGCTACTAAACAGTAACTATTTCTATGTGTCATTCCTCCAGGCAGCCACCAACCCAGGCTCTTCTCACCATAGAACGCATCAATGTGGAATTAAATTTGAAAGGATGGCAACCCTTCCCTCCCACACCGTGCAATGGAAATCCTTCTCAATTACAGTAAGGTTTCACAGCTCTGATACCTAACAGATTGTATGGGCATGAATAAGTTAAAGTAGTTAAAAATAAATGTCGTCTTGTTTACACTATATTATTAGGGGGTGAAGGAAAGGCTAAAGCACCAGGAAATCCTCATTAACTGATAAAGAACATATCACATGTGACCCAAGGCCACAAAATGTGGCATGTGTTCTTCATGTCCATCTTCTCAGACCACTTGCTCCAGGAACGTAGAATACTACCACGGTGCGGATCCATACACTATCTTTGGAGTAATGTCTTCTGTCAGCAGAGAGTCTCAAATTTAACACCATCCCCTCTCCTTTTACCTTTTCCTCACCCCCGCTCCCTTTCCTCACCCTGCTCCCTGCACTCATCAGGCACTTTCTGTTTTGGCAGCAAAGGCACTATGAGGCTGCCAAAGACTTGTGAACAGCCTACACCCTCAAAGAGGCTCTGCTGCGCTCTGTGTCCCCATTCTGTGCCGGGTGGGTGCAGCCTCCAACATATTTCTCTTGGCAGAGTCTGGAGTTCAGGCTCAACACGAGTCATCATCTCACTGGTGCAGGGAGGTCCGAAAGACGCATTCAAAGAATTTTTCTAAGTCCATATGATGCCTTAACGCCTTCTTCTCCAACCTCTCCTCGCAAGGAACCTTTAATGTAGATGCTGCTCTCTACACAGCTTGAAGACTTAGAAAACTTCTTCTTCTGAGCAGAGTCTCCGTGAGTCACAGGAACCATAAAGAGACAGCAAATGGCCAGAAGGAAAGGAGGACAGACACGATCATCTTCATGCCGACTCCATAACACCATTGGGGGCTGCAGCTTTCTTCTTGGGCCGCGGTCGAACATTCTTCGCTGGGGCCTGATGGAAAAGGATGGCAAGAGAATATGCATGTTTAGTAAAATAAATATAGATTGCTTGAATATGTAGAACCCCGCTGCAGAATGAGGTCTTAATTACAAAATACAGATTGCTTTTTTGGTTGGAGGGATTATTTTTCCTATGGTATGATATTGAGACCAGGCGCATCATGTACCATATCATTTGTAGCATTAAAGAACCATGAGGTACCAGATACTGGAAGCACAGGGAGGGGTGTTTAAAGATAAACTGGGCTGTGTTAAGGGCTATGAACACAAAATAATTCAAAAAAGCTGTTATGCCTTTACAGTATAAGGTATGTAATGTTCCACCTAGTGTTAGGGCACAATTGGAGGAGGATTTAAAACAACTTGAGAAAGATGTAATAGAATCCGTAGACTCATCAGGCACGGCCTCACCCATTGTGGTAGGAAAAAATACAAAAAAACAGGTGCGATTCATCTGTGTGCTGAACTCAGGTCTTTGAACAAGGTATCCATGTTAATTGTCATCCGCTACCAAATGGTTTAGAAATGTTTCCATCACTGGTTGGGGCACGCTATTCCTCCATCATTGACACGAGATGATCAATTTTATCATACCATTTAGGGCATATCATTATGTAGCATCTGTGTTTCGGAAACTGATCTTCAAACATTTTCACGGGGTACAGGGTGTGCACACTAACCAGAATGGCACTTTGAGTTATGCTGGCATAGCTCAACTTAACCGCCTGGTCAGTCATTCTTGAAAAGCATGGAATGAATGTAAAAACAAAAAATGTAAGTTCTTTATGAAAAAGGTTACATAAGGTCTAGGGGTGATTTGGCAAAGGCAACTTCTCATGCAAGCAACCTAATAACGTAGAACAAGTCAAATCTTTTCTAGGGCTTTGTGACATTATGCTCACGTTGTGGAGGAATCTAAAGTGATTACCGAGCAATTGAAGAAGTTACTCTGTAAGGATGTGCAATTTGGTTTGTAGCTGAAACAGAGGTTTATAAGAAACCTGAATAATTACCTCTAAAGATGCCTGCCTTGCAACGCTTTCAAGGAGAGGAGTTGTGTGAGGAGTTGTGTGTGATAACTGTTGACCCAAGTGTCACCAGTATTAAGACTGGTTTGCGTCAGATATAGCGATACCAAAGGGGATGATAGACGGAGCGTTGGAACAAATCAAACACTCACCCCCCGTCAACGGATCTGGGTTCAATCCATCATCATTCTTTAGCTAACTCCACCACCCCAGTTCAGACATGGCAATACCAAAGTGGATGATGGACGGAGCGTTTGAGCAAATCAAACACTCACCCCCAGTAAACTGATCACTTGGGTGGGTCCCCTGCTCACTTTGCCAGGGGACCCACCCCTGTGTAACCTGGGGGGTCCCCTGCTCACTTTGCCACTGGATTCAAGCTAGCCTGGCTGATGATGGCTGATTAGCCAGAAACCAGATGCTGGTCCAAGGGAGACATGTCTTGGCAGTTCGGGCTGGACTGTTTCCATGAGGCACAGGGTCAGACTGATTTGCATATGGCCATGTCTGAACTGGGGGGGTGGAGTGTGCTAAAGAATGATGATGGATTAAACCCAGATCAGTTGACTGGGGGTGAGTGTTTGATTTGTTCCAACGCTTCATCCATCATCCCCTTTGGTATCGCCTTGTTTGCCCTAAGTTCGCAGGGTATGCCCAGACGTGGGTCCCTTGCTCACTTTGCCACTGGAATCAAGCTAGCCTGGCTGATGACTGCTGATTAGCCAGAAACCGGTTCCAGGAGGCTTGTTTTCGGTCCAGGGAAGACATGGCTTGACAGTTCGGGCTGGACTGTTCCCATGAGGCACAGGGTCAGACTGATTTGCATATGGCCATGTCTGAACCGGGGTGGTGGAGTGAGCTAAAGAATGATGATGGATTAAACCCAGATCAGTTGACTGGGGGTGAGTGATTGATTTGCTCAAATGCTCCGTCCATCATCCCCTTTGGTATCGCTTTGTTCTCCCTAAATTGGCAGGGTATGCCCAGACATTGGTCCCCTGATCACTCTACCACTGGATTCAAGATAGCCTGGCTGATGGATTATAAATCTGAAACCGGTCTAAGGATGCTTGTTTCCGGTCCAGGGAAGACATGGCTTCGCAGTTCGGGTTGGACTGTTCCCATGAGGCACAGGGTCAGACTGACTTGCATATGGCAATGTCTGAACTGGGGTGGTGGAGTGAGCTGAAGAATGATGATGGATTAAACCTAGATCAGTTAACTGGGGGTGAGTGTTTGATTTGCTCAAACGCTCCATCCATCATCCACTTTGGTAAAGTTGTGTCAGATATAGAGCAACAGAAAACATACTATGAGACTAGCAGACAGGCGGCTTGAGAAACAGGGGCGCACCCGTAGTACAATGAAGAGCAAGACTTCAGCTTGTTTTCAGACAACCTAACATTCCAGTACCTATGTTTGGGGCCAAAACTTTTTTTATGCACTGATCAGAAACCATTGAGCCTATTTTGGCATGTTTATTATCTAGGATTTTTAATTTTGATTTTCAACATACTTCGGGAAAAAGTAATGCCAGAGTGGATTTCTCATCCAGATATCTCTGGAAGGTGAGCAGTCGGAGGAGGTTAAATGTGTGGCCAATCTTGTTGATGGTCTTATGGTTTCTGGTAGCATTTTTCCTCTGAAGAGTGAGTGTATCATAGCCAAAACAATGCGGGGCGAAGTAAAAAAAAAAAAAAAAAAATTCCCCAAAAGAGAGAAGTATTAAATGGGGTGGTAGTCCTAAGAGGTGTGCTATTCCGCCAGTGTTTCTTCATTTTGGACTGATTACCATTACTCATGAAGGTCACCAGGATAATGGCCATGAAGAAGAGGATATGAGGAAATTATTGGAGGCCCTCCGTGGATGAATTGATGGAGCTGTTAATTGCTACATGTGAATCAATCAATCAGGGGACTTGTAAGCACTCTACTCACACGTGAGGGTCTCAAGGTGCTGAGGGGGCGGGGGCGCAGATCTGTTAGCCAAAGAGCCAGGTCTTTTAAAAATCTTCCTGAAGGTGTTCAGGTAGGGGGCGTGTCTGATGTCTGGCGGTAGCTCATTCCAGGTCTTGGCTGCAATGTGAGAGAAAGATCTTCTGCCCGTTCTGGCTCTGTGGATGTGCAGGGTTTTGGCCAGTGCGAGGTTGGAAGACAAAATGTTTTTTGGGTACGTGGAAGTTGATTCTGTCGTTGAGGTATTTGGGTCCGTTGTTGTGTAGGCATTTGTAGGTGTGAGTGAGGATGTTGAAGATGACTCATTTCTCCACGAGAGCCAGTGGAGTCTTCGTAGGTGTTGGCTGATGTGTTCATGGGGGATGCCAAGGACGAGTCTGGTGGCGGTGTTCTGTATTGTCTGGAGTTTGCGGAGTAGGGACTTGTTAATGCCAGCATAGAGTGCGTTTCCATAGTCCAGTCTGCTGGTGATGAGTACGTGGGTGACTGTCTTCCTTGACTCAGGGGGGATCCATTTGAAGGTCTTGCAAAGGATGCAGAGCGTGTTGAAGCAGCTGGAGGTGATGGCGTTGACCTGTCGGTTCATGGTGAGTGATGAGTCGAGTACGATGCAGAGGATTTTGGCGTGGTCTGAGGGGGTAGGTGGGCTTCCGAGGGGAGTCGGCCACCAGGTGTTGTCCCATGCTGAAGGGGTGGCTCCAAGGACGAGGACTTCTGTCTTCTTGGCGTTGAGCTTCTGGCAGCTGTTGGTGATCCAGACTGCAATGTCTTGCATTTCTTTCTGGAAATTGAGTTTGGTGGTGTTGGGGTTTCTGGTGAGGGAGAGGATGAGCTAGTGAATGTAACAGAATTCTGACAAGCAGATGCTCGCACTCAACACGCCCTCGAACCGAGTAGATTTGCAACAAAGAGCATAAGGGATGATTGCCATGGACTTGGTGTCTTATTAAAGGCTTGCCCAATGGCATGAGCCTCATTATTATACTGCTTGACTGTGGCTTTCGGTGGGTTTACTTTTACCTGGTACAGGATCCCAGTGGTCACAACATGATTCCATTCTATGCAAACACCTTTGCCATTGCAGCGTACCCTAAAATATTAGGACCCAGCAATGGAGTCCATGTTATTTTGCATGAAACCATAGATTACATGTCAGTCTGTCGGGCATGAAGTTAAGAAAGCCATGAGATATAGGTTTTCAAATTATCATACGACTTCTCATTTTACAACTGGTGTGAGTCCTTCCGTCTTTTGTTTCAGTTACCAATTTTTATGCCAGATTACATCCAAGAATACATGTCTAAAGCGTGCTACGAGAGACAGAGAAAGACGCAGAAACATATGTCTGCATCACACTAAAATTATTGATTTTAAGATAGGTCAAGATTCATAAGGATTATGTGGTAGGTAAAATGCTGCCTAAATTATTTCCAACTACCTGACTAGCCCAAGTGAGCAAAGGGGGTGTGAGAGTGGATAATGGGTAATCGTGGAGTAAATAGCGGTTATCTAAGGTTAAGAGTATTTGTCACAACAACAATGCAGTGTTTAGGTTTACAAAATTCCAGAGTGGGTTTTGACCTCTCCCAATCAAAAGGGCGAAACATTTATTTGTTTACCAGTAGTGTACAGAATGTAAACTAAAATGTAGTAGATGGGGGCGTGGCCTTGAGGGCGAAGATGGTGGACGCGGCTCTTTAGAGCTCCCGCCAGCCCGTACCTGATCCGTCGCATTATCCTTGCCCCCGAGTCCGACTCCCGACCCAAACTTGCAGCGGAGGTGGAGTCCAGCGAGGGGTGCCCTCCGGTGCAAGAACCGGAGCACTGGCTACATCGGTGGCGGAGTTAGTGGTGGCGACGACCTGGGGCCTACACTAGCCGAGTGACGCCGGGGCCTCAATTTTGGTGATCCCCGGCCCGGGGCTCCGGGCTCGGCGGGCGGGGCCGGCGGTGCAGCCCGCGACCAGAGGCTTGATCCTGCAAGAGGAGCGGAGGTGCCAGAGGCTGCCATATCCTGCATCTGGGGGGTGAGTGCAGCCCCCCAGACCCTGAGGGCGGACAGTACCTGCTGCGGGGCCCGGAGACCGGGGCCTAGATTTTGGTGCCTTGCGCATTGCGGCGCAGGGGCGGCTGGTGCTGCGGCCCCCCGGAGTGCGATCCTGCCTGCTCCTTGGCCTGAAGCCTTGGCGATTGTCTGCCTTCTGGTTGGCTGGGGGCCCCCCCTCTGTCCCGGACTTCTCTGGAGGTGGTGCCCGGCCTTGGAGTTGCTGGAGGGCCCTGGTTGCGTCGACGAGGTGAGCTGTTGGCCCGCTGCCGGGGGCTTGGACCTGCCTCGGGACGAAGGTACCGGGGGTGGCCTTATCCTGCGACTGGGGGTGAGTGTGGCCTCCCGGACCCCTGGGGTGCCCCGGATTTGCCTGGAGGTGGTGCCTGACTTCGGGGTGGCTGGCGATCCCTCGGCTGAGACGACGGGGTGTACAGTCGGCCCGCTGGAGCCTGCTCCCCTGCTGGACGGTGGCCTAGCCCTGGGAGCTTTGCGTGTGCCCCCCCCCCCCCCCGCGGACGGACTGTGGCGGTCTGCTGGCCTGAGATTGGGTGCCACACTTGGTGGTGAATTGCGGCGCGGACAGCCCGGCTGTGAGGACAGGTGCCTGCCCTGGGGCTCCGGTCACCTGAGGAGAGTTTCACCTGACCCGAGGGGGGGGAGGGCCCGCCAAACAGGGCCCAATTGACAAATTTACTGGCCCGAGTGGGAGTCAGGGGGCATCCGGTGGCCAGGGTTCGGGCCCCGACAACGCGGCGCTCATGGCGGCGATCACCCAGTCCAGGGACATGCTCGATGCCAAGATTGGGGCTGTTGGAGCGGACGTCACCCTGCTGCGCCAAGATCTGCGCAACGCCGTGGCTAGAATTACTGAGACCGAATCGAGGATCTCTGTCGTGGAAGACGATGTTGGGACCCTGAAGCGGAAAGTGGCGGCGATGGAAAACATTCAACGTGGTCTGGCGCTTAGGGTCGAGGATGCCGAAGGGCGGGCGCGCAGAAACAACCTACGCTTCGTGGGTTTTCCGGAGGGGTGCGAGAAGGGCAATATGGAACGGTTCCTGACTCAGTGGCTGGAGAGTTGGCTCCCCCCGGAGGCCCTGTCCCGCTGTTTCGTGATCGAACGCGCCCACAGGGCTCTGACGCAGAAGCCGCCGGAGGGTGAGAGGCCCAGACCTGTGATCGCCAAACTCTTGAACTTTCATGACAAGGACACCATTCTGCGGGAAGCGAGGGCCAAAGACTCTCTTCTGTTTGAAAATCAAAAAATTATGATCTTCCCGGACTATACTAGGCTCGTGCAACAACAGCGGCACTCCTTTCTAGCCGCTAAGGCGAAACTCCGGAGCCTAAAGATCCAGTACTCCTTACTCTATCCGGCTCGCCTACGGGTGATCTTTCAATCTCGTACTCATTTCTTCGACACCCCGGAGGCCGTGTTCAAATGGACGGATGAGACGGTGAGAATCAGACCGCACGATCAGCCTGGATTGAACCCGGGACGTTCACGGGAGCCGTCGCAAGATCGGGGGGACCAGGCTGCCAGGCCCCGAAGGGATAGGAAGTCACGATCGCGGAAACGGACCGCTTCCCGAGGTGGATCTCCTTCTGCTGCGCCTACTGACTCTGATCACTCTGGAAGAGGCCGCTGACAGCCAGTGGGGACATAGGCCCGTATTGGTCTACCATGATTCCCGGCTGAGTGGACATGCTCCGCGGGGTCCCATTTTACCGCCTGGCTTTGCAACTGTTCGTTGATCATGAGGGGGTACTGGGAGTGGGGGCTCGGGGGTTGCATGTTAGGGGCTGTTGTTCTCCTACGACTGTAGGAGGTTTGGGGGGGAGGGGTGTGATTACTGTTCTGGGGGAGTTGGGATCCATTGGTATGGATGGCTCGGGGCTCTCTGTTCTGGACCCTGGGTCACCCATGCCGCGACAGGTACTTCATGGTTCCTTGAGGTATAGGGTGGGGGGCGGTGGGGTGTGGGTGGCTGGAGACAAGGCCACTAAGTTGGGACTGTACTTTGATCTGGACTATGCTGACGTTCTATTGTTGGTTGGCCCTGAGGTTTGGGGTGAGACGAGGGTTGCTCGTTGGGTTTTGTTGGGGTTCTGGGACGGGAGGGTGGGACTGCACGTGTGTTTTGCTGTATTGTTCTTTGCTGTGTGTGATGGGTGGCAATGGCGAGGACGCCCTGTTGATCTAGTCCCGCTGGATTATGGCTGATGGGACTCATAGACTCCCCGGGGAGTCATTGCGGGTGGTCACGTGGAATGTCAGGGGGTTGCTTGACAAGATCAAGCGTGGTGCTGTGTTGCGTTGGGGGAAGCGTGAGAGTGCTGACATATTATTGCTCCAGGAAACGCACATGATGGGTTCGAAAGTGTTGGGCCTGCAGAGGTTTGGCTACCACCAGGTGTTCCATGCTGGTTTTTCCCGGGGATCTAGGGGTGTGGCCATTTTGATTCATCGCAGGGTGGCATACGTCCATGAGGAACAGTGGGTTGACCCGCAGGGTCGGTTTATCTTTGTCAAGGGCATGGTGGGTGCTGAAACTGTGGTCTTTGGGAGTGTCTATGCCCCCCCCCCTGCAGTGGGCCCTGGCTGAGCGACTCTTCACTGTGTGGGAGGACATCCCTGATTCCTTGGCGATGGTTGGTGGTGATTGGAACGATGTGATGGATGCGAGTGTGGACCGCTGGCGGCGCCGGGATGTGCTGGACGTTGCCCCTCCCTCTGCTCGCACTAGATTGCATGCTATGGCTGAGGGACTGGGTTGGTCAGATACCTGGAGGCATATGCATCTTGCAGCTCGTGAATATACCTATGTCTCTGCTGTGCATGGCTCCTACTCGAGGTTGGACTGTGTGTTTGTGCCCAGGGGCTGCTTGTGTAGAGTGAAAAGTGCTGATATTCTGCCTAGGGGTCTGTCCGATCACTCCCCGGTCTCGGTTAGGGTGGAACTCTGCCGAACGCGCCAACCGTTTCGATGGCGGATGTCCTCATGGCATCTGCAGCAGCCGGCCTACGTGACGCATTTACGGGAGGCGCTGGACTTCTACTGGCGGGAGAACCTTGTGGGGGACGTGGATGCTGGGGTGGTGTGGGAGGCCATGAAGCCCACTATCCGTGGAGTGGACATTGCGTGGTGCGCCGCGGCGCGTCGGAAACGGCGGGAACTGATCATAGACGCGGCTACAAGGGTGGAAACGTTGGCAGGGCAGAACCGCGCGGGGGGGGACGACGCCGGGTTGCGATTGCTTCTCCAGGCTCAACAGTCCTATGCGTCTGTCCTGCTTGATGAGGCTAGACAGGCGTGGCTGGCCACACGTAGTAGAATATACCAGTGGGGGGACAAGTCGTGCACGATGCTTCATAGACTCTGCCAACGCCATCTTCAGCCGCTTGTGCTGCCGGGGCTCACGTCTGCCGACGGTGAGGTCATTACCGATCCAATTGAACTGGCGGCGAGTTTTGCCGCTTACTATGCTGCCCAATACGCCCCATGCGACCGCCTGTCCGCTGATGAGGTGGTTAAATTTATTGAGGACCTGCCCCCCAAGGCAGTGTCTGACGAAACCAGGACAGCCCTGGATGTGCCCCTTTCAGCTGAGGAACTGGGCGATGCCCTGGGACAGCTTAATACTGGGAAAGCCCCTGGCCCAAGTGGTTACCCGAGTGAGTTCTTCAAAAAGTTTCATGTACAGCTGGGGCCCCATTATCACCGTGCGCTTGAGACTGCACGTGAGCAGGGCACACTGCCCCGGGACTGGAGGCACGCCGAAATAGTGGTCTTTCAGAAGCCGGGTAGACCCCCGGAGAGGCACGACTCCTACCGCCCCATTTCGTTGCTCAATATTGAGGCTAAAGTGCTGGCTAAGGCTCTAGCGAATCGCTTGTCCCCACATATAACAGATCTTGTGCATCCGGATCAGGCCGGGTTCATGCCTCATAGGGCGACGCGGCACAACATCAGACGCGCGCAGGCGGCGATTGATGCAATGGGAGCCACAGGGGAGCAGGCGGCCTTATTGCTGGCTGACATTAATAGGGCCTTTGACTCTGTCAGTTGGATGTACCTGTTTGCACTCTTGCCCCGGCTCAATCTCGGCCCGGTCTTCCTGTCCTATATTAAACTATTGTACACCGACAATACGGCCTCGTGCGGGCTGCGGGGGCGGTATCGGAGACGTTTCCAATTGGTCGAGGGACCAGGCAGGGATGCCCACTCTCCCCCTATTTGTTTGCTCTCCTTATGGAGCCGCTGGCTGCCTGGGTCCGTATAGATGCGCAAATGCGGGGGTTTGTGTGGAGCGACAGTTTAACTGATAGAATTGCGCTTTACGCGGACGATGTCCTTTTCTTTCTTACCGACCTGCGGCGATCGGGACCGCGCGTCCTGGAAATCATGCAAGTCTTTGGGGAGGTCTCCGGTCTCTATTTGAATCTGCGTAAATCCACCCTTTGGGTGCTGGATGGCGGTGATGTGACAGATCCCTGGACGCTGGGGCTTCAGGTGGCTACACGTGGCCTGAAATACTTGGGAGTGTTCCTGTCGAACTCGGCGGACGTTGCGTGGGAGCGCAATGTAGTGCCGGTTTGGGATCGGGTGCAGTCGGATGTCAAGACTTGGTCTCGAATGCCACTCTCTATATTTGGCAGGTCCGCTATTTTTAAGATGGTGGCCCTCCCGCGTCTCCTCTACCAGTTGCAGAATCATCCATATCCAATTGCACCCCGGTGGTTCCGACAAGTCAACTCGGTTTTAGGCCGTTTTCTATGGGCGGGGGGGACGGCCAGAGTGGCTCTCCGTACATGCTTCTTGTCCACCTATTGCGGGGGCCTAGCCACCTCGGATCTCTTATCCTATTACCAAGCCGCTCATCTGCTTATCCTGAACGACTGGTGGTATGGTGACAGAGCGGATCCGGCCTATGCCCTGGAGCGCTCCTTGATGGGTGACAACACGCTCCACACGGTTCTCTACTCGGCCCGCATGCGGCGGGATCTGCCGAGGGTGACGTGCCTTGTTTTTGCGGTGTGGAGGCAGGCCTTGCGCCGCATGGGCTGGTGGGGTCGCCTGACCGCTGAGACGCCGCTTTGGCATAATTGCCCGAGCTTTCGGCCCTGACAGGATTCGACGGATGGGATGCGATCGGGATTTCGCGACTGGGTAATGTGATGTCCGGTACGACTCTCAAGTCCTTTCAGGCACTTAGCGCTGAGTTTGATATGCCCCAGTCCCAATTTTTCCGATATTTGCAACTTCGCCATGCGCTGATGCCCAGCATTGTCACCTTAGCTTCCCTTCCAGAGTTTAGTCCCATTGAGGCAAAGGTCTTTATGGGTGATTTGGGTGATAAGAAAGTCTCTCGCATCTATCAGACTTTGGTCACTCATTGCTCCTCCACCCTTCTTTCGTTGAAGACGGCTTGGGAAGGTGACGTTGGCCCCCTTGACGAGGATGACTGGAGGGAGGCTCTGGAGTCCCCTAAAGGTGCGGCCATTGCCATGCGGCTTAGGCTAATCCAGTTCAAGATTCTCCATAGGGCCTACTTCACCCGTGAACGACTGTGGAAGGCTGGCTTGATTGAGTCCCCTGAATGTTTGCGCTGCGGGAATGCAGTGGGCGATTTGCTTCATACGATGTGGTCGTGCCCGAGGCTGGTGGGGTTCTGGAGGGGTGTGTGGGGCTGTTTGTCGGAAGTGTTGTGTTGGACTCTTCCTCGTACCCATCGCCTAGGCCTCCTACACGTCTTGGAGGGGGTTGGTGGAAACATATACAAACGGCATCTCCTGCTCCTGGGTCTAGTGGTGGCCAAGAGGGACCTGGCCCGAGCGTGGAAGGATGTGAGGGCTCCCCCCCTGTGTGCGTGGAGGGCCGGATTGGACTTTTGCATGGGCCTGGAACGGCCGGTATTTGAGGCGCGCGGTTGCCCCCGCAAACATTTCAAGATCTGGAAGAGGTGGGCTGAGTATAGGGGGCTGACACTTGACCCTCCAGCGGAACTGGAGGAAGATCCCTAGAAGTCTGTTATTGGCGAGTCCTTGCATTTTGCCACGAATCCTATCCCATGTTGAAACGTGCAGCAGTTGTTACACGCGTGCGAGGGGTGGGGTGGGACACAGGGGTGGGGTTGGGAGGAGTGGGTAGTTGGGGTTTTTGAGGATGGGGGAAGGCATCGTGCTGTTAATGTTTATCTATCTTTCATGACTGACTGGTTGGTCACTTGGTCCTGTGCTGTCATGCTATCATGATGTTTGGTGGTGTTCTCCTGACTGTGGGGAGCCACGCATATTACTTGCCCGATCCTGCCAATAAATAAAAAAATTTGTTGTGAAAAAAAATGTAGTAGATGGTCCAAAAGCCAGTGTGATCCAAGCAACAATACCTTGGGAAAAGGGTATGAGTGCTCAGATCATCTTCAGTTCTTAAGTGAGACTGTTACTATGAGTGGTTGTGATTTGGCTAAAACCTTGATTTCTCCTTGGCAATCGAGACTGTTCATAGGCCATCATTTTTGGGGGATATGTAGCCCAGTAGCACTATTTTAATGTTAGTACAAAATGTTTTGTATGGTAATTCATGATCACTGTTGCTTCCATCATTGTTTTCCAATAACATCTATCTAATTCATGTTTATTTTCATGAAATCATTTGCCTTGCAAATTATTACTCACTTTTGGTGTTATGTTATAAAGTTGTTTGTGTTATTATTTATGGTTGTTTCCATTGCAAAGTAGGGAAATATTGTATGACCTTGATTGGTGGTAAAGTTTTTATGTTTACATTAGAGAGTTGTCATCGCACATGGTTACTACATTGTGGGGAAGCTATGACAAGAGCGGTGGCAACCGAGTAATTCAAAACTTTGCAGTTGGTGAAGAGTTCCCAGCCGACTCATGAGTCACATGTGCAAGTTTCTTATAATAAATCTTAATAGTTGTACTTTTGCATCCGAGTCCAGAAGATTAATATTGATTTAATACTATAACATATATATACCAATCAAGTCAAGGTTCCTAACTCTCCTGAAGTAGTGGCCTGTGCCCTGCCAAAGTGGTGCGGCGGGCCGGAGAAGGGAGGTGGGGGCGGGGTTCGAGGACAAAACAATTCAAATAAAATAAAATAACTTACCTGAACACCGCAGCCCGCAGCATTGCGCTCTTAAAGTCTTCTTCTGAGAACAGGTACACAGGCTCCCAAACTGCACTAAGGCAAATACTGATTCTGCTTTAACCCCTTCGGGGCTGATGACGAGCTCAGCTCGTCATGGGCGTAACCTGCCCTACGCTGATGACGAGCTGAGCTCGTCATGTAACTCGGGTTTTTGCGAATCGCAGCGCGCAGCGGGAAAACCGCTAGCGCATTCGGTTAAAGCAGCGTCAGAATTGGCCTGAGCACTGTCAACTTGCGCTCCCAGGCAGACCGGGAGCCTGTGCCGGCTCTCTCTAGCCCCAGCAATGCAGCTGGGGCTGGAGAGAGCTCCAGTGTGCATGAGGTTTTGGATGGCCTGAGTTATGTGCACTGTAACAGTGCCCACCACTCCCCCACCAGCAGTGTCATCCCCCCTGGATTCGCACCAAAAACTCGTCCGACTCCTGGTGGCGGGATTAAAATAATAAAATAATAAAACAGGCTTAAAACCCGTTTTTTAATTGTTTTATTTAAGTCTGGTGGCAGGGGAGGTGGCGCTCCTCCGCTCTAATGGAGTGACTGCTGCTCCCCTGTCTGAAGCCATGGGTATGCCATGCTTAAAAAGTAGGCTACAGGACGACTGTGTTGGCTGCATAGCTGAATGTTCTATATTAAATTCACTGTGCACTGCCACACGAGCGTGGCCTCCGCCTTTTTCATATGGGTCAGGTACCCTCTCTTCCTAGTTCTCCCTAAGAGAGGTGCTGAACTTCCGCCTTTCCCACAAACACCTGACAGTGATTGCAGGACATATCTGCTCTACGCCAGAGGCGCAACTAGAGCCAGATTTTGGGGGTGGGGCTAAGAAAAAATTTCGGGGGGGGGGGGGGGCTGAATCTTTAAGTAATAGGCGGAGTGGAGATGCAGGGGCTCTAAGAAGGGGTGAAAACACAACAAAGCCTCATTAATAAGCAAATGGTCTTTAAAGACCTGTGAAGTGCTGGGGTATGGCTGTGTGTATCCGGGAAGCTGTCTCATCCTGCGTTGCTACACACAACCGGGGGGGCTGTAGCCCTGTGAGTTCAATGGGCATTTGGCGCCTGCTCTACGCTGTCAGCAAGCGGGTTCGTGATTGGTCCGCTCATTACGTAGAGCCTATGTTGTGCTGACCTCTGTCTTCGAAGGCTTCTTGCTGGCTTTGAGACTCTGTGTACGCTTTGGCGCTTTGTCTGCATTATCTTCATCAGACTGGTCAGTCTTGGCGTCCGAAAGGCTCCCATTTGATTTTGAAGCCAGTTCTTCAGAGGATGAGCGAAGAGGAGTTCCTGCAACGAGAAAATAAACCAAGCTAAGTGCTGCAGCCTGATTGCATTACTGAGAAAAGGTTGCAAGATAATTAACATTTCACAACTTCCATGCGCTGTTTCCTTTGACTTGTGGGCAAGAGATGTTTCTCAATAATTTTTGGAGGACGTTCTACTTGAAACAAAGAAGCACAGTAAAAAGCAAGTTAAGCCAAATGTCCTATGCCTCCTGAATGTCTCTCCCCTTTCAATTCTATTTTCCGATGTGGCTTCATTACATCATACAATTGAATCGAATACAAGTGCAGAGGACATCTGTATGGTAAAAGGGCATCATCCCCTCTGAGATGGACTTGAGGAAAGGGGTGCGGTGTGTGTGTGTGAGAGAGATGCTAAACCTGAGATAGGTTATTTACTGAGGTATTGCATGGGCGCTTGTGTGGCACAATGTAACACACTGCATTGCATCTATTTACTCACCATTAAAAAGGTCTACAGGTGCAGCTAAAAAACTATGCAGCGCCACATAAGGGCCCGAGCAGCTCCTGGTACATTTAGTAAATGCAAAAAATGCTTGCAAGGGATTTTATTTGTGCATATGTTTATACTAATTTGAAAACAGGACGCTGATCAAACTTTACTGCTAATCATTTTGAGAACAGTTTAAATCAATTAAAACACCTGTTTGACATCTAATATAACACTCACTTAGTTAACAAAGTAGTAATGACTCACTGTAGTGAAAAGCTACATGGGAATTAGTTTTTGAAAAAACGTTTATATATATCAAATATGCATTTCATGGGGTACAATGTTTTTTTACAAAAATTCAGTAATGTACAAGTGGACAAGACATATACCAATTGTTCTTTGAAAACCACTTGCGTTGTAGTCCACTCTTTTTAAGTTATAACACAACGTAACTGAGCCAAAATAACTTAAATAACATTGTGCAGGATTAATCGCACAGAAAGAATGTGGACTGATGTGTCGACGTTTCGGCCTTATAGTTGATTAATCTTCAAGGCCATCCTCAGGACTTGCAATCTTAGATCTAATATGACCCCTGTGTCTCCTAATAGACAACTTCAATAACGTATTTTGGTACAGGACCCTTATTTCTTTTATGTCAGCTGCACCTGTTTTGGTGAAAATATGTATTGCACTGAAATTTGAAGTACAAACAATCCGTTGTCTCTGTAAGAATTAGTATTAAAGATTCCTCTGGCGTGTTAAAGATTCCTCCGGCGTGGCTCTGTCTCACGAAAGTGATTCTCGTGTGTCAGGAAAGTGACTTCAGGGTAAAGCTGGAAAGGCCAACTGGTGGGTGCAGAGTTCCCATGCTATTCCCTCTTCTTAATGGGTGTGTGCAGGCACACAAAACATCCATAAAACAGGGAAACATTCGAAGATATGCCTGTGACTGTTTTCCAGATTAGAACAATGCATGGGGCATATTATCAAGAACGGCGTTAAAAATTATTGCTAAAGCGGCGATAATGGGCTTGATAATATGCCCTTGAGAATTCCAATAGAAGTCCATGTTCTGGTGTGAACATGGGCATCTATTGGAATTCTTCAGGGCATATTATCAAGCCTATAATTACCGCTTTAGCTGCAGTTTTCTGCTGCTAAAACGGCGATAATTTTAATGCCGTCTTTGATAATATGCCCCCATATGTTAGGGTGTAATGTGGCACTTCAGCACTCTGAGCTAGGGAGAGATCAGATCACATCTAACCCTCATGCTGCAGAGAGGAAGAGAGTGGCAGACTGGAGGTTTCGGAAGAGGAGCACATCTTCCTGGATCTTCACAGAGGATCTAGCAGAATCCACTGCAATGATTTAATCTTAAGCAGGAAAGAAAAACATTCCTTACCCATAACACTTGTTTTTCCGTCAAAGTCTTTGTTTTGCACAAAATAATTCATGGTCACATCACCGTAACTTACAGTACAAATACTACAGATACGATTTATCTGTTTTTGCCCCATGGGACTGAAGGGGTCTGTCTATCTGTGTGTTGCATCCTAAAAGTAATCACTTTAAAAATGCATGAACTTTTCATTCCAAGGGGCGGTAGAGAGGGTACATAAAAATCTAAAACACTAAGGGGCTTATTTATGATCCCCTCCCCTGCATCGCTTTTGCGCCACTGGTGCGGCACTTTTTGTGACGCACCAGTGGCGTAAAAATAAGCGCCATGTTGCGCCATATTTATGAAGTGATGCATCTATGTAGATGCGTCACTTCGTAAACCAATGCACTACATTATATCTGCACCAGGTATAAGGTATGCAGGTTGGGCGTACCCCCGCAAGAAACCGTTGTAGGAGTGGTGCAGCGAAATCTAGGGGATTTCGCTGCACCACTTCTAGGACGCCAATGCGTCAAAACCTTACGCCTGCCTCATGGCAGGCGTAAGGGTGACGCAGGTCCTTTCACATGGGGCTTGCAAGGAACATTGCTGGAGTTGCGTCAAGCTTCCGACACAACTCCATCAATACACCACTTTTTGCGCTTGCAGATACATCAGTTATACTGACGTATCTGTCCTTCCTTGCAACATGATGCGTCATATTATAAATATGACGCATCATTGGTGTCGCAAGGAGGGAGCACTGAAAAGCGGCGCATTGCTGCTTTCACGCAGCGATGCGCCACTTCTCGTAAATGAGGCCCTAAGAGCAGTAAATCAAGGTTTACAGGTAAATAACATTTTCCATTTGCTGCTTGTATAGTTGTAGATCACATGCTTTGCTTACACAGTATCACAGTAAGCTCCACCTCTAATGCTGGGGCTGCCATAAAGGACCAGAGGAAGTTACATAATGTTTCACTGTTATCACACTTATGCTTCTTTCCGTGCTCGAGTGTCAGAATGTATGGACAGATGTCATGTTTAGCACTAAAGCAATGTTTTCCAGAATGTCACAGTGGCTTACATATTTAATGTAGAATGTGCATAAGGCCTTCCCTGTAATGTTGGTTTAGCATGTGCTAATCCAAACGGATTTTACAATCCCTTTAGCAAACACTGACTTTGAAATCGGGTTGCCAAAATGTGGTTGTGAAGGCTGCAAACACGTGTGGGCATATTAACAAAGCCAAGCGATAATTATCCATATGCACACTTAGCGCTAGGATAATTATTGCCGGCCAACTCTGAATTTTAACGCGGAGATAGCAAGCTATCAGCAACGCTTATCTCCAGAGCAATGAAATTCAGAGCGCAATCTGCCAATTGTTAGATTATCGCTGTAAATACAGCGATAATCCTACAAGGTTTGGTGATAGCTTGCTGATAGGGATAGACATAGTTAGCCATCATATCCACCTTACATAGGATATCATGGCTAAGTCAGAAAAATACCAGACGTAAAAAAGCAGCTTTAACCGCGGTTAGCGCTGCTTTCTTTATCGCTAACAGTTAGCGTAATCCTTGATGATAGGAGAAATGTTGCTTAGCGACATTTCTCCTATTATTTCATTTTGGAACGCCCCCTTTGCATCTCATTAGAGATGCAAGGGGAAGCGTAGAGTAAAAGGGTGCTAACATGCGAATGTGTGTGTTAGCACCCTGTTTCTGATTTTCTCTGTTTTTTTGGCTTTTTAAGCCAAAAAATGAGAGATAAAACGCTTGTTAATATGCCCCTTGGGTTTGTCTTCCTAATATGTTCGGTTCTGTCAACATTGAGGAACAACTCCTGTTTACCATCAGGAGAATATGCAGGTCTTCTCGCATATCCTTAAAGAAACAGGACAAATGTTGATAGCTCACTATTTGATTTACATGAAAAGGTAGTATAACCTTTGTTGAGAAACTTGGATGTTTGCATAAGACAACCCTTTTCTTTCAATCTGAATGTAAGGGTCTCCTGAAGACAATGCATTTGAATTCACTCTTTCTGCATAATGCAGTGATTCCTTCTAAAAATACCACTTTCAGGCGAGTGCCTGTGGTGCACTAAAATGGAGAGGCTCCAATGGAAGACCAAGCAAGCTTGCGAGGGCAATATTTAAATCCCATTATTATGGCAGAATAATTATTTGAGGAATTAGTCATTTTAGCACTTTCATAAAGGCATTAATAACAGGAAATATAAACAACAGATGAAAAGCTTTGGTTATGTAAATAGGGGATATTGTGGCCTAAAGTAGCCTAATGATAATAAACTCCATTGCAGTGTAAGTCGATACTGAGCAATGCCTTTTGGAGAAGCCCTCAAAGTGTCACTAGATATACATTAGTACATAAGTTGGCAAACGGGTTTCACTTTCCAGCATAAAAAATTCATGTTGTCGGGTGCCTAGCTCCTTTGAGAATATCTATAAATCCTTCAATAACTGCGAATAGCCAAACTCTAACACCTCAGAAGCCAAAGGTGCGACCTGTGGCAAAATCCTTCCCTGGCATTGACACAATGTCCAAATTGCGCACGAGTTCAGCTCCGAACTCGACGGAGGGAAAAAAAGAGACAAAGGGACAGATTTACGAGCCCCTTGCGCCTCTTTCACGTCGCCGTTGTGTCACTTTTGTGACGCAGCAGTGGTGCAAAGCAAGCGCCCTGGTGCGGGGTACTTACAACGTGACGCATCTGGCAGATGCTTCACGTTGTAAAGCCCTGCGCCACATGTAGGCGCTCCTGCGCAGGGAGGGGGCATTCCGGCGCAGGAACGCCTCTTAAAAGTGGCTGAGAGAAATCTGCAAGATTTCACTCAGTCACTTTGCAGGCCATGCTGCATCAAAACCCTGCGCCTGCTTGAAGCAGGCGTAAGGATTGATGCAGCATTTTAAGGATATGGCATCCCCGCACCTTGCTGAAGCTGCGTTGTGCTTGCGACGCAACTCCAGCAATGCACCGCCTTTACGGCTGCAGATGCGTCATGCATCTGTCCATTTTTGCCCCATGGTGTACTGCATTGTAAATGCTGCGCATCCATGGTGGCGGAGCCGTGACGCATAATAACTGTCGCATCCCTGCTGATGTGCAGGGATGTGCCAGTTATTGTAAATCTGCCCCCACGTCTTTGCACTGAAGCATTGCTGGTTGTGGGGCTGTGACCGGAAGTCAATGTGCACTCTAGGTTCTGGGAACAAAGACTTAAACAAAAAGCGAGTTGCAGAGTTCCAAACCCAACACTAGGTGGCAGGAAATTGCACAGCATCTTTGTGTGTGTACTTTCTGTTCTCTTCCTTCCAGCGCCCCATGCTACCACTGAAAACTACATAATGAGCTAATGCATGCAAACTGCATTTGTCCATGTATGTAGCTCAATGTGTTAGCACAGTAAAGCCAGACCTATTGACACTGCCAGTACTGCTTCATTTTAAGCAGCTGCATTCTGCACCCTTATGAATGTGTGGATTGCATAAACATAAACATGTACATGAAAAAGTGACACCCACATGACTTCTGACTAAAACATTAAATAGCCCCCCACAGTGAAAAAAGAATTCCAAAAGAGATGATTTACTGTATACCATGAATCCCTGAGACAAAAATGTATTAAGCGTTGATTCCACGTACTTTTGAGAAGTAAAATAGTCCTTTGTGTATTGAAATGTAAGCAGGTCACGTGAAAAGGAAATGGTACATCAAACAGCCAGTGACCTGAGGTGACAAAAAGTATTCCTTCGGGAGCAGCACTAGCTCTAGGTAAAAGTATGAACCATGCCCCTTTTGCTGCTATTGGTTGAATTTCATGTAGTTTTATATATTTATTTTATTGTCTAGTTTTTTTTTGGTTTTATGTATTCATATTGTTTTGATGTGCTTTTATGGCGGTTACACTGAATTAAGAATTATGACGATGACGGTATTTAAAAGGACTGGTAAAAATGTGTAAAAAATAGCTCCTATATTTGGCCAGACCTAAAAATTCCACATAGGCACTGAACCTAATGGTTTCCTGACAGCTATCTGTGATGGGATCCACTCCCATTTGTTTGTTTTACCGAGATTTTAAAAATAATCCTTGTAAAACCACTAGATGGCAGCATTATGCAAAGAATGAACCATTGTTACAGCGAGGGACTGTGACTCTGCCTACATATGTTGGATTACCCGATCACAGCTTTCGATATCACCAAAGCGGTGTGCTTCCTTAGAAAAGCATCCTGACTTCCAAGCACTGGTGGTGTTTTGTTTAGCAAGCTGCATGAGCCAGGTCTATTTATCAAGGCACTCTATTGTCTTAGGACAGAGCTTAGGTACACACACTTGCCACTGCAAAGCTATATGCATCCACGAAAAATAGATAATTATGTGATGTATTCTTCTCTGGCAGCTGCACAGCTGGGAGGAGGGCAGTCACGTGGAATGTGATGCTGCATTGGAGCCCTGACTCCCTTTCACTTTCCATCATTAACTACAGAAATACCTCAACATTGCAGGCCTTTGGAGAATGGTGTTTTTTCCGATGTCCTAGCTTAAAGGTTTGTGACCTTGAAAGATGTGCATGTGAAGGGTTGATTATTCCTCGCTATATTCCTGCCCTTGTCTTGTCAGTTGGTACTTCATTATCGGTTACATAGGGAGTCATTACATCAAGACAAGCACATCTGGAATGCCTTTACGTCATTGAGTTTACATCTGAGGTGCCTTTACTTTGCAGGTATGCTCGTAAGTAATATTTCTAGCTTATATATTGTAATTTCAAGGAGACAATTTAGCTTGTAATTTTAATGTATTTAATTATTACAAATTACAATACTAACATATTTAATTTATTTCAAATGTAAACTTTTTATGTTAAATCAAATGCATTTGTTTAACATAATGTCATTTTAAACTACCCTTCCTTAACCCCTAAAATCCTTACTACCAATTACTGCTACTCTTTGCTGAACCAATCGTTTACTCCTTAACGCTACCCATCCTTCAAACCTAATAACCCAATACAACTGTTTACCCTCAATGCCCCCGGTATTGGTACCTGTGGTGGGGAGTTACTGGATGATATCAGGAACATCATCATTAGACCTTAAGTCGTGTTGAGCAACACAGAAAAGCTTACTTCTTTAAAGAGTTGAAACAATATTTTAGGGCATTAGATGCAGGGCCGGACTGGCTACCGGGCGTTTTGGAATGCTGCTGAGCTGATTTTGCTGATGGGGACCTGCGTGTGCTGAACGAAATTCGTTTTGTTTTGTTTATTTCAAAGCACACGCAGGTCTCCATCAACGAAATCAGCCCCCACCGCAGTGAAATCAGCCCCCAGCTCGGCAGCATTCCAAAAGGCCCGGTAGTCAGTCCGGCCTTGATCAGATGATACACTTTCAGGGTTCTGATGGAATACATTCTGCTGTTTATGTACAGTGGAGCTGTGATAAATCATTGCTGTGTGAAAAAAAATGAGAACTGCACCGCTAAGGGAGTCATTTACAGAATGTTGGATTTTTTCGGTAACAGCGCTACCACAACCCATAGTCATGACATCAACACACATTGATCAATGACTAAGCATTGTTTCTGTCTTCTTTACCTCAAATATTGATGTAAAATTAGCAACAGCTTTGTGCTTCTGCTCTGGTACCAACAGGCATGTGACACGCTACTTTTTTCCTACTGCAAAAATGTTGTTAAATGCACTTAAAATCACTTTCTATGCATTTCACTGTATATTTTTACAGCATCCTGCAGGCACGGGGCGTCCATTGGGGCATGGGGGCATATCCCCCCCCGCCCACACGCCCACAGCGTCGGTGACTCTGAACTTAAGTAAACTGAATCAGTTTACTTAAGTTCAAAGACGCCCGGCCCAAGGGAGAACTAACTGACAATCATGCCAGTCAGCATGACGTCGGACCGCCCACCCCCTGGGAGGTGGGCGGTCTGACGTCATGTTGACTGATATGATTGTCAGACCAGGAGCAATAGGCAGCAGCACAAGTGTGCATGAGTGGGGACGGAGGGTGACATTTTGCACTGTGTCCACTCATGCGCACTAGTGTCTGCTCTGCTGGCGCATGCCCATTAGGAGAGCGAGGGTTGAGCAAAGGCTCAAGCCTCGGTCTCCTAATGGGCAGGCGGGCGAGTAGTAACCGTGCCCTTAGCCAATCCTGGTGCTGCTGGCAGCGTCAGGATTGGCTGAGAGGGGTTGCCACCTGCCAGTCCACTCCAGTGCCGTTCGAATCATGAAGGCACCAAGGGGAGCGAGCAGAGGTGGCGCGGACTGGCTGTGGTCCCACGGTGGAGCGCGGAAGGAGGAAGCAAGCAAGCCTGCTGAGGTGAGGAAGATTGGAGCTCTGAGCCACAGTTTCAGTGGTGACGGTCACGGTTCATGATTATGTTCACTATCAATACTAGTGATAGAGAAAATAATCATGAACCGCGAGTGTGACAGGCATCCTGGTAACAGAGGATGCCGTCTGATTACAGACTTCAGAGGGGGACGGACGGGTGTTGTTGCAACTTGTGAGCCGACGGCCAACCCTCGAACCTGGTTCACCTGAGGGGAACCAGGTTCGAATCTTGGCATAGTCAGTTCAACATCCTGTGATCTGGGAAAATCACTTAATTACCCCGTGCCCGCTGCAGCTCTTCAAAAAACTGGTGCAGAGTGCAATGCATACCAGTCCTGGCGCAGACAGAAATGTTGCTTGAATTTGGGCCCTTCTGGTATGCACCTCTGAGAAACAGACAGGCTACTGCAATGCTTCTCGGAGGTGCGTAAAACAGGGCCTAGCTTCAGAAACTTACCTAGCTGCAAGACATGTTTTGTTTCTGAAGCTAGGCCCTGCTGGCACGCACCTCCGAGAAGCATTGCAGCAGCTTGTACGCTTCTCGGAGGTGCCTGCCAGCAGGGCCTAGCTTCAGTAACATAACATTTCTTGTAGATAAAAATGTTTCTGAAGCTAGGCTCCGCTGGCACACACCTCCGCGCACCATTGCAGCAGCGTGTCCGCTTCTCGTAGGTGCGTCCCAGAAGGGCCTAAATTCAAGCAACATTCCTATCTACAAGAAATGCTATCTTTCTGAAGCTAGACCCATAAAACCCTTCTGGCATGCCAGAGGCCCCCAGCCTTTCAGACCAGACGAAGCCAGGTCGATTGTGCAGAGAGTCTTGCCCTGATGACCTCCAATAAATATTTGAAATATTATTTTCAATATAATAATTTTTAATATGGGTTATGTGTGAGACTAGAGTTTACTGCAGACATCTGGCAGAGAAATGTTGAGTTTTTTCCTGCAAGATCCATAAAAAAGTTTCTTATAGATCTGAACAGGACCTCACAAAGAAAAAACGGGAGAGTGTCACAGAGAATATTTCATTAGTGAGCTGCTACTGTGTTACAATATTTGAAACACACCTAACTGCACGTGAATGTTTAGGTGTGTACACATTTCGAACACAGATTTTATGCCCCACCATTTTCAAATGTCACCAGCCACCACTGGCATCCTGCATACTCTCACTGACCCCCATAGTAATATGACCATGAATTACAATACACCAAATATCAGTCCATTACTTTTCTACATTTTGCATAGTAAAGGACTGTCTGTGGAAGAAAAATTTACAATTGTAGGTCTTGCTTGACAGCACAGCTTTCTGGGTGACATATTTGAACCGATTCTTTAAAACATGCCTAGAGTGAGTTTTGACTCTACCCGGAGGAGTATAAATGTGTCACCTCATTCTATCATCTTGTGGTGTATCAAGGAAGTACTTCCGGTAGAATGTACGAGGGATTATTCCTAATGTGAAAAATAGACTCAACTATGTCGTTTATCAAATTCAGTTATTTTTCTTCTATATGCCTTCTACACAGAAAGCAATAGTTTTTATACTTTCCCCAGCATTGGCAAATCTGGAAAACAACATTTTGTATACAATGCACACAAACAGCATTTGTGAATACCTGTGTTTGTAATTTATGTTAACCAATGCTTGTTTTCAATTTTGATTACTTTCTGTGTAAAATGAAGTCTTAAGAAGAATTTGTCTTCCCAGACTGCACAACTTCAACCTCGTCATCTGGCTTCTGAGGCGTTATTTGGCTGCACTATTCTAAACTTCCTAGGAGACTTATATGCACTAGGTCGGGCAGAGTTTGTTACGGCCTAAAGGTTGAATGCACCCAATCCTTTCTGATAGAAAGAGGAGTAAGCCAAGGATGCGCACTCGCCACATTTTGTTTAACCTTTATCTTAATAGTTTAGGCAGTACCCTTGTAAGTGCACTGATTTAGCCCAAGTAGGACAGCGCCCGATTCCGGAACTTTTATATGCCGATGACGCAGTACTAATGGCCCGTACCCCATTAGGGTTACAGTGAGTATTAGATGAATTTGCCCAGTTTATGCGGGGTCTGGTTTTAAAAATAAACATCAGCACAACTTTCATCATGAAGCGAGGGAACAGGTCCTCAAACTACAGAGACATTTTTATAGAGGGCTCTAAGATTCTATTTACACCTACATTTTCCTATTTAGATATTTTATTTAACAGAGGTGGGAGTTGGTCCAATGCAATAAAGCCAAGGAGGCTTGAATTTGTTAAAAGTACTCCAGCTTTGCTGGATTTGCCAGGAAATTTTGTATTAAACACCCGAGGGAAATGCTGTATGGTTATAAGGCCAAATGTAGACTGACTGCCACATACGGATCCGAGCTCTGGGGATACGCTAATGTCGAATAATTAGAGCGTGCAGAAAACATATTTTTAGGAAATATCCTTGCTCTTCCAAAAAGTAGTTCCACTTACGTCTGTCACTCCGAATTGGGAGTTCCATACCTTACAGATATGATTACGGTCCAGCCAGTTTTTCTGTGGCACAATATCTGGTCCTCAGAACACACTACGCTTAATCGCTCTATTATAGAGGACTGTATCAGATCTATATCAGCACTAAAAATCCCTTGGCTTGGATTTGTGCGTGACTTTTTGGTTGACATTGGCCACCCCAAGCTCTTTGACCTTCCGGACCTTCCGGGCAGCATTCAAAGGAAAGCTCTTAGATTAAAATGCTTATCCTTATTAGAGGATTTGAGGCTATCCACTGAGGTTATGAAACCTTCAGTGCGGAAGAACCAGTTAATTCTGACCAGCCATGATATGCAACCCTACCTAGCTAATGTATATAACCGTCACCACAGATTCGTGCTGACTAGGTTTCAGGTGGGTATTTTTCATTATTTAACGACCTTTCCAAATATTAATAACAGGACCTCTGATCTTGAGTTATGTCCATGTGACAAAGTTTCTAAACAAAGCACTATTCATATTCTGTTTTTAGGTTTCGGCTGCAAAAAAGCTGCGCAAGCAGCTTTTGCGCAGGAGAAATCTATTGAGTTACAGTATGTGGCTCTGGAATCCGCCCTCTGTTTCATTGGCTAGCTCCATAAATGGAGGCTAGCCATTGGAACAGAGAGGCGTCCGTCATGGCCGGACCAGATTCGGGGGCGTTCCCGAGAATTTTTCCCTTTTGGCTACGTCACGCGACGTCAGCCAAAAGCCGGGAACGCCCCCGAATCTGGTCCGGCCGGGCCGTGCTTGCTGCTGTCCTGCCTTCCTCCGTGTCCCTCCTCCCGCCGTCCCCCCTCCCCTCGCTGTCCTGTGCACGTTTCCCGCCCCCCTCCCGCCGTCCGTGTCCTCTCCCGCCCCCCTCCCGCCGTTCGTGTCCTCTCCCGCCCCCCTCGTCCTCTCCCGCCCCCCCTCCCGCCGTTCGTGTCCTCTCCCGCCCCCCCCTGTCCTCGTTTTACCTTTATTTCCTTCAAACTTTCCTGCTTGTTATTCTTCCTTGCCACAACCAGCCTCTGACACACCCTCGGCTCTTCCACGTTCGCCATAAAGCTACACATGCTGACAAGCACTTCGGTTGCAAAAGCCCCAAACTGCGTCTGTCTGTGAGACTTCATAGTCTGCTCGCTACAGCTTCCCTCTACGAGCGTGTAAATTGCAGGGCTGCGGCCGCTTTCCCTCCAGACAAAATAATCGGGTAGGCCGTTGGATACTTCTCTTAACCGCCACACCCTCAGGCTCTCCATCACTCCTGTACCATGTGCTTCTGTGCACTCGTTGCTGCACGACGACGTCTTTCCTGTGTGACTGTCCCTCACCTGTATTGCTGTCTGTGCAGAGACCACAAACAAATAACACCACCCACTCTCATCACACACATACACACACTCCACAGCAGGAGACTCACAAAACGCATCACTGTGATAGAAGACCATACACAGACACAGACCTACAAGCACACGCACTTGAGCATCACTCTTCCGGGGCCATGCACGCGCTACCACAGTGGGAGGCACAGGACCGGCATAGGTGTTCGCCAGGGGCGGATTCTTAATAAGGGCGGGTGGGCTGCGCCCCTACCCTTTTTGCCTCCGTTATTTTTGTAATTAAATAGTGACTCCTACCTTCTGCAGAAACAATCATCCTGCATATTTTCTGACCCTTTTTTGCGCGAGGGTCAGGTAGCGTCAGCAGATAGGCACATGCTCTTACTGCGCATGTGCCATGTTGCAGGTTTTTCAGAGCTGGGGCGACTTGAGCCCTAGTTTGAATCGTTGGCAGTGCTTTAAATGGGCCAGTACTCGCCGTTACTGAGTACCAGCACTTTTTATTTTTACCCAGCCGAGTACCGGCACTTCTCCACTGTACCGGTACTCAGGTTCTGACTGATAACGTGGGCACTGACTGGTGCCCGAGGGCCAGCTGATTGACGGTTTTTGGCAGCATGTTGGCCGTGAAGTCTGTATTATTGTGTTGTGACAACTGGCAGGCTGCCTGATGGGGCCTGAACGGCCAATTAGCGGCCTGACGCTGGGTCGTCTTGTTGGTGCCTTATAAGAATGCTGGTACAAAGGGCCATTTTCACCAATTGGCCTCCCAGTGGGATCTGATTGTCTTTCTCCTCTCTCAGTTTCCCCTGCAAATCAACCTCACCCCGCCCACCTGCTGGGACATTGAGTCCATGATGGACGAGGACGTGGTAGTGGGCTCCCTGGCGCTCAGGTGAGGTGGGAGGTCAAATGACTTCCCCATGGGAGGCCAGTATTGTTCTTCTCCCTGACCGCTACCCTGCTGGACTCTGCATGCGCTGGGGACCCTGCAGTATTCACTGTCTGCCACTGGAAGCTCTACGGCCCTGGGGCTTTCTACCGAGGTGAGAGGAGAGAACATGGGGGTGAGTGAAGGTGAAGAGTGAGGGGGGAAGGAGCAGAGAGTTTAAAGTAGGAAAAGGTAGAAAGGCAGAAGGGGCAAGCGCAGACAAAGATATGTAAGAGGTCCAGACGGTTCTGGAAAGAGGTAGAAAGGCGTGGAGGGGGCAGATTAGAAATGGAAGGAGTAAAATATTTTGAACACAAAAAAAAGAAATATAAGGAGTGATGGTAGAGAGTGATAAGATACAATAGGGGACAGAATTAGCTACAAACGGGAGAGAGGTGAGTGTGGGAGGGATCGCTAGGTTTGAGATGTGAAGACAGATAGTGTGTGTTTGAGACGAACAGAATCGGGATGTATTTGAAAAGAAATGCAAGGAATGCTTTTTTGTGTGTGTGCCCTCTTGTGTATATATAAGGATTACGCCAGATGCAAGCAAGTAGGAACATTAGAATTATTATTTTAAGAAGCTTTAAATAGTACACAACAAGGAAATATGAACATTTGGCATTTGTCCTTCATTTTGTGAAATCAGTTAACACATTTTGTTTAGATTGATACATTTCTTATGTTTTGCTCTGTCCCGCCACCAATGTAAGTGCCAGAGTCTCTCTCGCCCTAGAGCACATTGATTATTAGCCTGAAAGTGTTAAAAGTACTGTTGATGGCTTCGCACATTCAGGGTTTTAGCTATTAATCTGCACATATGGAAAGTTTGAGACCACTATCTAGGAAATGAAAGGGTAAAATGAATACTCAATAGAAGTATTTTTGTATCATGCCTTGCTCCGCCTCTAACCCCGCCCACTAGCCACGCCCCTAGCTCAATTTAATGAGTACCTGCACCTATTTTTTCCCATTTAAAGCACTGATCGTCGGTCAGAATGCAATGCCACTCCTCCTGCCTCACGTATTCCACCCTCGCTGTTTTCAAAACCAACACATAAATAAAAAGTTTGTCATTCACAATGCCAATAGCTCAAACATTTCCAAAGGCGAAACCGTTGCATTGTAAATGCTTGTTCTGTTTGTTTTACACAGAGTTGAGAAAATGCTTTATTAATGCCGCTGCTAAAACAACTTGGATTTGTGCAATGTCGCCCAGCTTTTATCTATTTGCAAACGCTACTGAGCCTTTACATATGTGTTGTACTGTCACGATATTTACAGGCTGTTATAAGACGTGGGAAGCAGTTGTAGAAATGTTATTATTTACAGGGGAGGTCGACGCTCATTTTTATCCATTGTGTTTTTATTTTCTCATTTTAGTGACCTGTTTTGTAACAATGTGCTTTTAATTTAGAGATGTTATTTTATGTAGCTTTTATGATACACTATGGGGCCGATTCCGATTCGGTAAACTAATCCGTACGACCGAATCGAATCCGTAGCCCTTTCCGTACAACTCGTCCAATTATCGTCCGAATCTCGTAGTACCATTCATAGTAAAAAAATACGACTGAATCGCTGCAAACCGTACGAATAGCAAGGGAAAATCCATACAACACGGACCCTCAAAGTGAACCGTACGAATGGTAAACATGCTGTATGACCCGACAAGATGCGGTTTGGGTCAGACTCTGCTTTTCCAGACGTTTTGAGCTCCCATAGAAAAAGAGTCGTACGGAGTGTCGCAGAGACGAATCGTACTTGCTGGGCCGGAAACTGCTGCCTAATTACGTACGGACGTCGCGTACTGCGTGTTCCGGATACAAATCGCACGTATTTTTTAGTCGTACGTTTTCAGTACGATTCGTACAAAGATCTGCTTTGGATCCGAATCGTATTTCATCGTACGTACGGGGACGTTTACGGGTACGATTCGTACGGTAAATATGCTCCGTATGGCTATTTGTAAAGGGATTTTACCGAATAAGAATCGGCCCCTATGTGTTTTAGAATAAAGCTTATTTGACTTGAGTGAGGAGGAATTGTGTGCAGAAATTCAGGGCGGACACATTTTCTATTACTAACCAGATTCTCCGCACTGTAGGCCAGATTTACAAAGTCAACTTTATATATGTAAATCGACTCATGTGTAAAAAAACTACTCCTGCATCTCAGTTTAAATGTGCACTTTTTGCTACTCACCATTTAAAGATGTTAAGCTTTAAACCTAGGCATAGACTTACATGTCCACACCCCCTCAAGTGAGAGGGTGGGGCCTCTTACAGCACGGTTTAGATCTATAAAGTTACTACTAGTACATTTTCACACATTGGTGCATGTCTCTATTACCATGATGGAGTTCTCTGACTCAGAACGTATAGGGGAAAGTTTCAAGGAATATTATTCTTCAAAACAAATTATTGGAAGTATAAAACCACATGTAATTTTATTTTTAAACTGTATTATCCTGACATTGCTAAAATGCTACAGCACATAAACTAATCAAATTAAATGTGTATTAAATAATGTATTTATAAATAATTTTATAACAATAATTAAGAGCAATTCCTACCGTCACTTACATATTTAATATGCAGTAAAATATGTTTAAAATTATGTGTTGAATTAATTTGGATTTTCTTTTTTAATTGGTTCTAGAGGTATGATAAAAAGTTCAGGATGATATGGGTCAATGCCCCTTTCATCCTTTTTGATCCCCACACATTTCTGTGCCTAGGGATTGGTCAAGGCATTAATCAGAGCTGTATAAGAAAACCTACTCACTAAATGTACAATCCTAACGAATGCCTGTAACCAATCCCTAGGCACACAAATAGGCAGAAACATGTTGGCATCTTAAACAATGAAAGGGGCTTTGTACCTAAATCATCTCCAACATACTTTTAACCTTAACTAGAGTACCAATTACTAAAGAAAAATCCTTGGGTACACCCAGAGACATTTGTAACCCTACCTGCACACTTGTGTTATCCAAGCATCAGTTTTATTAAGAACTCCCTCATAGAAGAGGTTGAGTTCAACCATTGCAGTACCACCTTCTCACGGATGGCTGTGTTTGCTGACGCTGAAGCATGCTACATAATGTGGGTGAGGCTTCCATATCTAGAAACAAGTGGTTTTCCCATTTGCCACTAGGGCTTAGGTAGGATAGGAAAGTAAATCCATTTCTATTTATTCATACACCGAACCCTTTGTGTTTTGTAGGGTTGCTGTTAGGAGGATGTACAGTATTTTTCTTGCTTTTCTCTCAATGTGGTAGAGTTGTAAACTCCAAGCAGAATAAATGTCAGACTTATGTTGTCTCTCAGTCATAAAAAAAAATGTATGGTCAAAGGCATAAAATGCATTTCTGTTCAGATTGTGGCACTTAAAAATTGCCTTCACTGGCAATTAACAAGTTACTTAACCGCTTGCATGCTCGGGACGGCCCTCGGCCGTTTTGCGTGACGGTGGCCGTGTGCGGAGGACAGCCCCCGGCTATCCAAATCCCGCCCACTGTTCAAATCGCCCGTACAGCGCGAAAATTCCCGCTGCATGCAAGGGGTTAAAGAAAGATCTGGAGAAATGGGCTACCTTCCAGCTTTTCAAAAGACTCAAACATAACAACGTACAGGGTCAGGAACGTTAATGGAATAATGTACATTTATACTACATGTCACGCTATTGCGCCAGCAACAAGGTTTTATGTAGGCCTGGGTGGCATTTTAATTATGCTGGAGTAATTTTGGTAATTTTGCTTTACTCTTGGACACGGGATTACTGATAATTCGCATAATGAAGTGTAGTAAGAAGGGAAAAATCCCACTGCCAGAGCACATTTAGCGAACATGAGTGGCTGTTTGTGCTCGCTATTTGTGTTCTGTTGCCCTTACCATTATTTCTTACAGCAAAATGAATCCTTGCGTCCATTTAGGATGCAAGGGGACATTTTGTACAACAAAAATAGCGCTTAATGCGAGAATAAGTTGGGGGGAACTCCTACCCCAAGTGCGCATTTAACAAGCGTGAACCGCTGCTTGCTATTCATGATCTCTTGTATTTAGCGCTGTTTCTTAGGACAAAATGCATCAACGCGTCCATTTTAGTCGCGGGCGCACTCTGTGCTAACATATTAGTGCTAAATGCAGAATTACTCTTTTTGCATAATTTAGCAATATTTAGGGGCAAGTATGTGTGATGGCCCTACACGGAATTACGCAAGTTACACCTACCCCTAGTTTTATAACAATCAGGGCCGTTTCTGCCATTAGGCAGGACTAGGCGGCCGCCTAGGGCGGCAAAATGTTGAGGGCGGCATTTTTTTGTAATCATGTGGTCTGGACTCAACTCAGTGCACTGTGCACATGCACTGACTGTGCAAGTGAAGCAAAGCCGAAGCGCACCTCTGGCCACCACACCAGGCCTGCTGATGTTTGCATTTGCTGATGCTTGTTGTTGTTGTGTTGCGTTCAGGTTAGTTAGCCGAGCGGCGCACACCCTAGGATTATTATGGCGTGTGGGGGGTAGAAGAGCGGGGTGCGGGTCTGCGGGACTTCAGTGGGTCCCCAGGGCCGTCAATTTTGAGCGCTACCAATGACGGCCCTGGGGAACATTCTTGGCCAATCCACGAGCCGTGCTTCGGCCAGGGAGGGCAGGCCAGTAACGGTGACGCGCGGCGCACGGCGCACCAGTGCCAACTGCCACCTTCTCTCTCGGCGCGCGCGGGGGACGGGACGGACTGTGTGTGTCGGCTGGCCTGGCGCGCTGCTCCCCCGGCCTTTGCCCATAATAATTTTAATAATTAATTACTGGTCTGCAGCTGCCACCTGACCTGCCAGTGCCACACGGAGTCTCCGGGCCCGACTCCGTCTCCCGCCGGCCCGCTCTCCCCAGCACAGCAGCACCACGAGCCAAAACAGCATGGCCATGGTCAGGCCTGAGGCCTGGCCGTGTGGTGGTCGTGTCGCAGCAGGTCGTGAGTGACTTGAGCAGCCAGTCAATCAGAGACAGTACACGCACCGCCGGTGAGTCAGTCAGAAGGCCGCTGGGCCTGGCTGCGAAAATAAATATAAATATAAATATTTCGCATCGGAATCGGATGCATTTGCATGAAATGAATGAATCATCATGTGTTAATTTATTATGTGTAATAATGATAATGTTCATCACCGTCCGAGTCAGGCAGGCCTAATGTTGTAAATGAGGCGTAGGCGGGCGGCCCCCGGGTGACGGGTGAGGTCAGGTGAATCATTCATCAATACAATCATTATTATCTGTTATCTCCGGGCCGAGCCCGTCCTCACGGTCGGCTGGAGAGTGGTGGCGCAAAAACACACACTGTCACTGAGCTGAGCAGGAGCTGGTGGTTGGGTAGCAGGCCAAGCAGGCAGGCAGCACTTTTAGGGGTGAGGTGACCGTGACGCCCTGGGCCCGAGACTCTGAGTGAGGACGGTTTGGATGGTGGTGGCGCGGGCGGGGCTGGTCTGGAAGCACAAACACGAAGAGAGTGTGCTGTACTCCGCGCTGGTACGGGTTTCTCCGTCTGCACCGGGTTTTACTGTCCAATAGAAAAACACACATCCACCTTTCATTCAAATCGTGCCTTAGAAAATGCAGAGCTGTTGCACTCGATCTACCATGACTTATTGGATGCAATAAACACAACGGTAATACCATGCTTACTCCCAACCCATTTAATTTAACCAATTTAACGCGGGAGCTTAGTAAAGTTTTAAAGAAAAAAATGTTTTTGGAAATGTACAGCAAGCTTTTCTATTTTAACGAAGTTCTTGCATGACTTCCTGTTTAATATTTTGATAATTTCGACGTTTACACTTTGCATGGTGTCACCCTAAAACACATCACTGTAAACTGCTCAGAACACAACATGGAGAGTTCAAGCTACCCGTTTTCTTTCTAAGTGTACTTGTGACATGTGGTTTAAATTATCAGAATATACAGGGCCCGGCCTGAGAATATACCATATAATATTGTATATTTCTTTCATGATCTAGATGTATGCATCATAAAATTGTGTGCACAGTGCAGAACCTAAGAGCAGAGGACCCCTTACCTATAAAAATGTGTACACATGTTTGCAAAGTTAATACAAGTTCTTTTATATCTAATGCATTTATTCTTCTAGCCTGGATGACGGGGTAGAGAGTGATGGTAGAAAAAGGGAGGGGGGCGGCATTTTTCAATTCTCGCCTAGGGCGGCACAACATCTAGAAACGGCCCTGATAACAATTATCTCTTGACTGAAATGCCACGTACATAGGAAACGCTTTCTGACGTTTGGGGACAGACGTGCTCAACATTCTGTTTGCAGATTGTAAATAGTTCGCTATAGTACAGGGACGGCTATGCTGCGAAAGATATGCACCACTCACTTGTTACTATGGCAGCTGTGATATCGCACAGTAACTTTCAACTTCAAAACTTGACATGCTTGGTATTCTGCTGCCGCCATGTGTTCACTATTGGTAGCGCAAGTATTAAAGACTGGCATTTCAATGCTCTTTGACCATTTGGTTCCAAACAAAATATTCAACTAAAGAGCTTTGAAACACGTTTTCTAGTTATTATCCTATGTCCATTGTTTCATGTCCCTTCAATGCAAACAGCTATGCGGCTTTGGATTGTACGAACACCGTCCTGGTTACCCTAGAGGCATTAACTTGTTCACCTCTTAACACCATGTGCCAGGAGAGTCCACCTGTAGATTTCTATAAAATTTCAATTAAAATGTAATAAATTAGAATACCTAAATTGCCATAATTCCGTTCTGAACATAAAAGCACTTCAACGACCCTATCCATTGAAACCCCAACTTTAAAAGCAACCTTTATCTTACACTCCAACTAGAACCCGGACTTTTTAACGAAAACCCAGTAAGTAACGTCTAACCTTTTTAACAACTAAACCCCGTTATTTTTGTGGAACACGCTACTTATAGCAAAGCATATTTTACATTTTATTTTTCTTGCCGGGATGTCACCAATTTTCCTCATAGAGATTTTTTCATAAATTCTTCATAGCGTCACAGTATCTCTACCTGCACTTGGAGCACTCCCCTTCACCGGAGGCATCCATCCTCACCTGGAGCACTCACCTGGTGCCCCACATGCACCAGGAGAAACCATCCACACCTAAAGCAAACACATCGGCTGGAGCACCCGCGAGGACCTGGAACATCCGCCGTTGCCTAGGACACGGATCCAGACCGGAAGTAACAAACTTTCCTCAGAGTAGGTGGCCCGTCTGCACGCGGAGGGCCTGATTCACAGAACTAACTTAAGACAAAATAATAAACTTACTACCATTTTGGTATTCGCAGAGGGCACTTACTCATCAATGAGTAAGTGCCTTCTGTGAATACCAAAATGAGTAAGTGCCTTCTGTGAATACCAAAATGAGTAAGTACCTTCTGTGAATACCAAAATGAGTAAATGGTAGTAAGTTTAGGATTTTGTCTTAAGTTAGTTCTGTGAATCGGGCCCTGAGTACCTTCAGGGGTCTGCATCTCTCACCTGTGCCAGAGTTGGAATGCGTCTCGAGGCATCCGGCGGCGTCTGATGAGCTCCGTGGCCGGGACTGGGGTCTCCTCAGCTGCACAGAGTCCTCGTCGGTGATTAAAGACAGGTCCTGCATGCTGAAGCTGCGAAGCTTGTCTGATAGGACCCCTTGTCCCTAAAAGAAAACGAGGGGGCAAAATCACTTGAAAATCAATGGCTGGTGCGCAAGAGAACACTAAGGAGTTTAACGTCGAAACATACAGCAAATGTGTGTCAGGAAAAAGAAAGGGGTGCCAGGCTTAGGAATGCCTGACACATGATGAGGTGCCAGTCAGGGGCAGGAACTGTCAGCAGGCAATGGGCCATGACAGAATGATGCATGTATGACACGTTTAAGGGCATCTGTATCCCATAGGAGACTAACTTAAGATAGAGTTCGAACTAAGAATCCTCTAAATGTCCAGGTCTTTACCTTTGTGGCGGCGTTGACTGCTACATTGGCTGCCAAGTTCAAGCCTCTCTTCCCAAAACGCATCATGGTCTCATAGCTCTTGTCTCGCGCCTGAGCGATATATTCATCGATTTCCTGCAACAACATGAACACAACAGCTTAAAGTCTGTGACAAACATCACGTCATATATGGAAGTGCAGCAGGAGTAAGGGGCAGCGGGCAAACGTGAGAAAGATGCAAAGGGAGCACGCTGGTTGTCATGGTGGAAGAGGTGTGGCGCAGCGGCCAGGGCGACAGACTATGGAACCCGGGGGCTCACAGTTCGCTACCCGGCGCCAGCGGCAGATCAGCCCAGCACCATGTGACTCTGGGTAATAGCTCGCTTAATCTTCCCGACGGCCCCCAGCGCCTTGACAACTTCGGGTAATTGTTCACGCTTTACAAAAAAAAATACTGGGCATTAGCAGTATAGACCAGGAAATACATATACAGGTGTAATGTGGTAAAGTGGTGGGGGTAGAGGGCTGAAAAGAAACACTCTTGAGTGGGCGCGAAGTGATCTACATTCTCCAGTAGATTGTTGCAAGGAATGAGGTAATTCTACAGTCCCGCGTACATGGGGTGAACTTGTGTTTAGAGCAGTGTTTTGATGATGCAAGCTCCCTTAAGATCACAGTGTAGCAATAGAGTGATCGTCCGCGATCCAGAGTATAGGCGTTGAGTGGTTTCCCCTTTCGATCACGATTGATACGCAATGGGGTACAGTAGAGGGGAGCTTAACCCTGCTCTTTTCATTCATGATGAGCTCTCACTAGCACCTTTAAAAAACATAATACAAACTAAACAGGACCGTAGGTGCAACACTATGTTGCTCGTCTGTCCCACAACACCCTGGTCAGCCAACAAATCAAGCGGTGTATCCCATGTCCATGGAACTTTACCCATATCTAAGTTCAGCCCCCAGTTCATGCCACCTTTCCTGCCACACTGAACATACTGCATAGCCACGTATCACTTATGCCTGTCTCTATGCCACACTAGTGCACACGAGGAGCCCCTGGTGCAGATCACCTACTCCTAATCTTCACCCTCACTTCATGTCGCGCAGCATCGTAGAGGCACTGTGACTCCTGTCTTGAAGTACCTTTTCTTTGCTGGATAGTGTGGGGTGAATAAACTTCCTGTACAGGACACTGGAACCTTTAGTGTAGGGAGACAGCAGCCAGATCACTAGTGCAATCTTCAGTTCAAAATAGAAAGGAAACCTGGGGGAGAGAAAAGGAACCAAAATCATTTCAGGTGACAAGCAGGGGGTCAGCGCAGAAAGACTCACGGGCATGAGAGCCAGACCCTGAATCTGACAGGAGAGCCATTAGGAGCAGCTGAGGTTCTCTAGGTGAGAATTAGGCCAATAGAGAGGGGTGAAGTGCCACAATGCTGAAGAATAAGTTACTTACCTTTGATAAGGACCTTTGTGATGGACATCTACCCACAGACTCCTCATCCTTTGAATCCTCCTAGGCATCGGATTGCAATTGAAAAAAATCTGTACATTCTGATTGCTGGTAGATATCACCATCAGCATACATACCTATGCGTATTATACTCGCCCAATCAGGTGACTGGGGCCACATATAAGCACCATCCTTGTGCCCTGACATCAGTTATCCTTCTTTTTTCTACACTCTCAGATGTGGAGCACAGCTGGCCAGAATGAGTTGATAAACAGAAGGGAGCAAATCTAACTTGGAACCTTTTTACTCTTGAAATCCACTCCACAGATTGGGGAGGAGAGCAGGGTGTGAGGAATCCATGGATAGAAAGAGCATCTGCCAGAAAGGGCGTTACTGGAGGTAAATAATGAATAAGTTACTTACCTTCGGTAACATCTTTTCTGGTGGATTTAACTGCAGATTCCTCACCTGTTGAATCTTCCCAGGTTCCAGACTGGATGGGAAAACTCTTGAAATAGCTCCTGTGCACCAACAGGGCGGCAGCATTGACTTCCACTGCAACTCTATCATGCCTCCAGACATGACGACATGAGGGAGCCTGCAGGCACCATGCTGATATATTTTTAATCATTAGACATTGTGCACAGAAGAACTCGGAGTGTAGCGAACAGGACTGATCTTTCACTTGCAATAAGCAACAGCTAACTAGGGACCTTATTAATAACTGAAAATACACTCCATAGTGGGCAGGCAGAAAGGGCATTACCATAGGTAAGTAATCTAACTAGAGATTCCTTATCTTGTGACTCAATACAAAAACAATACCCCTTCCGAAGAGGTGGGTCTGAGGAATGGACTTTACTTTGCAACAGGTGATTTGAATAGTGAGTGCTGATTTGATAGATTAAGAAAGACTTAAAGGACCAAAAATAACATTAACTGTTTCCACAGCAAAACTTTTCCAGGCTGCAGAAAAATCGAACAGAACATTAGACAACTTTACCTGCAAGGAGTCAACCCGCTTCTAACCACATCACTAGATAAATAGGAACCAAAGGCCCAAATGTATGGTTTTGGTGGAAGGATGGCACACTGCCAGAATGACATCCACCACTTTCGCTGGAAGATCAAAGCTGCTTTGCTGGTTCAATTTAATCTCCATGCATTGGGCCATAGATTGCAGAGTTTTTGATGAAGAAGCTCACTTTTGCTAGGTCAGGCGATCTTCCCTAAGGGAATCTGTTGTGGAAGGCACATGTTTAGGATTAGAAGCGTGGAGTACAAGACACTTCGAGCCAATGTTGATGGTTTCAGTATCGAAATCGCTGACGCTGCTGTCTGCACCAATTCGGGCACCATCCAGCAAGGTCTTAGGCAGTGTGGAAGCACAAACCAGCACAGCTGGTGGAGAAAGTGTATTCTGAGCACACTCAGTTAACAGTCAATGTAAAGGAAAGGCCCACCAGCTGAAGTGCGACTGGAGACACCAACCGCTCCTTGCCGCCAGAATCTATACCAGAGGAAGTCAGCACAAAGTTTAAAACCAATAGCAAAGTCTCCTTGAATTTTGCGACTTGCTGTGGAATTTTCACTGGCCAGGTAAAGTCTAAGGGCCAGATGTACGGTGGGTCCTTTTGGCCATGTACAAACCCTATTTTGCGACTCGCAAAAATTTGCGACTCACAAAATAGTGTTTTGCGACTCGCTATTAGGAAGCGGCGTTCCCTTCCTAATAGCGACCCCAAATGCCATGTATGACTTTTTTGCAATTACGATTGCAAAACAGTTGCAGTTTACCACACTTCATAGAAGGGTGGGAAATCACTCGCAAACGGGAAAGGGTCCTCAGGGGACCCCTTCCCCTTTGTGATGGGCTCAAAAAATATTTTTACGGGTAGGCAGTGGTCCCAGGGACCACTACCTGCCCTTAAAAAATGAAACGAAAACGTTTAATTTTTCTTTTTTTAAATACATCCTGTTTTCATTTAAGCAAAACGGGCTGCATTAAAAAAAACTGCTTTATTGAAAAGCAGTCTCAGACATGGAGGTCTGCTGAGCCAAGCAGGACACCATACCTGGGAGGGCCAGCCATTCTCAATGGGGTCACAAATTGCGAGTGCCCCATGAATATGCATGAGGCATGCAATTTGCAACCCCATTGGGAATTGCAATCAGTGTCGTAGACACTGTTGTACATACCAATTTGCGACTCACAAATTGCGAGTCGCTATTGCAACGCAATTTGCGACTCTCATATTCGTACACCTGGCTCTAAGTGCCTTGGTCAGAGATTTGGAATGGGCTCCAAGGAAGAAAACAACGCAGTTATTAGGTTTGTGATCACTAAGTATGGGACCTCCCTTGTGAACAAGGGCATTTGTAAGTAAGTAAGACCACCTAGACCTCGGTCCAGGCTAGCACTCTCCCCAGCAGCTCCGCGTGAAAGCGCCGTATCTGAGCCCTCCTTCTGCTTCCAGGGTTAGCGCTGGCAGCCCCTGCTCTTGCTGCTCCAGTATTTGTCTCATTGTGTCCACGTGACCTCCGAGGCTCAATATCACTGTTTCCTGCTTTGATTACTGTGTTTGTGTTTTACGGTTTATTTTCCCATTAGCATTGCATTGTTTCTGCCTTGTTCCTGCCACTGCTGCCCCGCGGGCCCTCCCACCAGCTCAGACCCCACTCCTGCCTCCCTACCTACAGTCCCGCCCCCCTCCCCTAGATAATGGCAGCAGCTGCACGGTCGTGCCGCTGATGCGCCGAAGGCATGCTTAAGGCAAGCCCGTCTGCGCCCGTCTGCGATCTGACTGCGACCAGCACAAGGAACCCAAGCCCCTCTGCTATGACCCTACCACCCTCCAAGCACTCAATCCCGAAAGATGCACCGACTGTGTTACAGTCTCGCCGAACACCACCCAAAGTCAGTTCTCGTGCAGACCCTGCTGCAGAGCCTTCATTATTGACAAGACCCCCACTCCCGCCGAAGGCCCTGCTGACGCACACACCACCAACACCCTAACCTCCTCAACATGCGCTCCATGCACCGACACGCCATAGAGATCTGGGACCTGATCGACACCCTCTCACCCCATGTCGCCTTCCTCACGGAAACTTGGACCAACACCTCTCCTACCCCAACATCGCCACTGCCATACCGACGGCTACAACATCCAGAGAAAGGACCAACCCCACCGCCCAGGAGGAGGACTCGGCATCGCACACAAGTCCCCCCTCCGACTCTCCACATCCGGCACGAGTGACCCCCACTCCAACACAGAACACCTCCATTTCCAGATCCAGACCAGCCCAAGGACCACGCTACACAGAACCCTCATTTACAGACCGCCGGACCTCGCACCCAGTCCACAACCACCATCGCCGAGCTCGCCGCTCCCCACGCAATTACCTCCATGGACTACATTCTACTTGGGGACCTGAATTTCCACCTCGACAACCGCAACGACCCAGACTCCATCACTCTCCTCGACAACCTCACCAACCTCGACTGAAGCAGCTGGTCAACATGCACACACACAGAGCTGGACACACACTCAACCCAATCTTCGCGGAAGGAACAAAAATCCGGGTCAGCCACACCACCCAGCCCATCTGGACAGACCACCACTGCGTCCACTTTACCTCCAACACCACCACTGCTCCCAAGCCAGCCCCACGAACACCACAAAGGAACTGGAACAAGGCCACAGAGGAGCTCCTCAACACCATCCTCCTCCAAGACCCCCCCAGCGCAACAACCCACAGTAACTCCTCTGCCACAGAGCTTCACCGCTGGACCTCCTGCTGCGCCGACAAATTTTCTCCCCTAGCCACCCGCCAAACAACGCCCTCTGAAGGCTGCCTGGTTCACCACAGAACTTCAGAAAGCCAGACACACTTGCAGATGCCTAGAGAAAGCCTGGCAAAACCAGAAAACCGAGGAAGAACAGAACAACCACCTTGAAGGAATACCACTAGCCCATAAGAGACACCAAACGGACCTTCATAAGAGACAAAGTCCAGACCAACGCGGCCAACGTCAAGGAACTGTTCAACATCATCCAGCAGTTTGCAAAACCCCCCAGCGAAGCCACGGACGTCACACCATCCCAGAAACTCTGCGAAAAGCTCAGATCATACTTCCATCTGAAGATTAAGGCCCTCTACGACAACTTCAGCGAATGGACGCCGGACACCACCTTCCCCCCCAACACCACCGACAAGCCAACCATCATGACCTGGAATACCGCCACAGTCGAACACATCACCGCCACCAAGAAAACCCACTCAGGAGCCCCAACAAACCCCTGCCCACCGCACATATTCCACAGGGCCGCCGACATAGCACCCGAACTTGGACTGACCGTCAACGCCTCCTTCATGTCCGGCATCTTCCCAGGTGACTGGAAACAGGAGGAGATTAAACCCCCCTCTGGCAGGACCCAGAGGATCACACTCCCTCCCTTCCTCTCCGAACCCACCGAGATCAACTGCGGAGTACCCCAAGGATCATCACTCAGCCCCACACTCTTCAACATCTACATGGCCCCCCTTGCCGCCATCGTGAGACAGCATGGGCTCAGCATTGTATCCTACATCGACAACACCCAGCTCATGCTCTCACTCACAAAGAATCCTGAAGACACCAGACTCTGTTTCCAGGAAGGAATGAAGAACGTAGCAGCCTGGATGAATGACAGCTGCTTGAATCTCAACTCGGAGAAGACCAAGGCCCTCATCCTTGGACCCTGCACCTCCGCCTGGGACAACACCTGGTGGCCCTCGGGAATCCAACCACTCCTACAAACCATGCAAGAAACCTCAGCATCATCCTCAACTCCTCCCTCTCCAACAACCGCCAGATCAATGCGGTTGCCTCCACCAGCTTCAACTGCCTGGGCATCCTCCGCAAGACCTTCAAATGGATCCCCTCCGGCTGCAGAAAGACCGTCACCCACGTGCTCATAACCAGCAGACTGGACTACGGCAATGCCCTATATGCCGGAATCAATAGAGCTCTACTACACAGACTCCAGACCATCCAGAACGCCGCTGCCAGACTCATCCTCAGAACTCCGCATCACAAACACATGACCCAACACCTGCGAGACCGCCACTGGCTCTCCGTCGAGAAAAGGGTCACCTTCAAACTCCTCACCCACGCCTACAAATCCCTCAATGACATCGGACCCAAATACCTTAACGGGAGAGTATTCTTCCACGTACCCAAGAGGAAACTCCGCTCCGCCGACCTCACCCTGGCAGAAGTCCCCCGCATCCGCAGAAACAGAACAGGCGGGAAAGCCTTCTCCTACATCGCAGCCAAGACCTGGAACAAGCTCCCCTTGAACATCAGATGCTCCCCAACCCTGCACACCGTCAGGAAGCACCTCAAGACCTGGCTATTCAACTGATCTGGAGCTGCCCCCCGCCACCCAGCGCCTTGAGACCCTCACGGGTGAGTAGTGCGCTTTATAAACCCCTGTTTGATTGATTGATAAGAGAGTCTTGCTTGTGCTTCTTGTACTTTCTCTTTAACATGACCCTCAACTTCAGCTTGCGTGATTAAGGCAAGCTTGAGGGGAACTGCCTTTGTTTCTAGTGTTTGGCAATGTAAAAATTGACCTCCTGCTCTTTGATTGCCTTGTAGTGTAGGTATCAGGGAATGTTTGCTGCAGGACATGAATACCACGGACAGATATTTTACAAGTACATGACCTACATCTACTTTTAACAAGTGCAACATGTTCTCAAATCTGTAGTCCCTGCTACACTCCCTGAATTATAATTTTTGGAAGAAAAGCTAACTGGTTGAAAGAAAAGCTAACAGCTTGAAAAAAACCAAACCCAGTAGGAGAGAGAGGTGGTTCCGAAGTGACTGTCCTCTGCATCAAAATGTGTTATGCGGTGGTCACAAAGGAACCTCCTGAGGGCTCATTACACTACGGCTATGACTATGACCAAGGTTCTATCTCAGGATGTTACCATCTTAGACATCTGTCAAGCCTCTGTGTGGGCTTTCATCCATCCTTTCACCTGGGGCTACTGTGTCAATTCTGAGTTCTGCAGGGAGGGCCATTTTGCCCATTCGGTTCAAGAGGATTTCCTGATGTAAGTCCACTCCTTAGGCCCACCTGCTTTTGGTAAGTGGACTGCTTCAGTTCTGAGTCCAGAGGTGGGATGCTGGCAGAAGTATTTATCAGAAGAATAAATAACTTGCCTTTGGTAATGTTCTTTCTAGTGGCTACTCAAAGTACCTGCAGAATACACACCCATCTCCCCATTTTGTGGAGTGGATGTTGGGGAGTAATAGGGTTCCAAGTTACACAGTTATCAAGTTAACATTGTCATCCACACTCTGAGGCTTGAGGTATACAAAACAATTTCTGATGTCTGTGTGCAGGACAAGCACCTCCATGCATCTCTGTCTGGGGTGTGATGGAGCTGCCATGGAGGGTGATGGTGCCACCTACAAGTGTGCAGGAGCTACTACAGGATTTCTTTCAGATCCAGTCTGGTGCCTAGGAGAATTCAAAAGGGGAAGAAATCTGTGGATAGAAGTACCTTTCAGAGGCCATTTTAGTGGTCATAACAACTTTTCATACATGTGAACAGGCTTCAGTACATTGTAAAAAGAGTTCTGCAGTCACAAATAATCTGATTTTGTCAATCACCGGGCTTGCAACTGCAAACCAACAAGGCCCAAATCTCTAAAAACCCAACCAATAACAAATTGACATTCTCATTATAACACCCAAAACACAATTTTCAAGTATGCAACACTGATCAAGCAGGTTTCATCAAAATGCTCCCCATCACATAAGACAACTAGCCAAACACCTTAGGATGCACCTGAAGAAGGCTACATGTGAACCGGCTGGTAAATCAGGCAATGTTCCACTCCGTCTCATCACTATCTGCAGTCATCTCACAGGTCACTCTGGTAACTCCATCCTGTCTGCTCTCCATACCTCTGAGGTACCTCAGCTAAAAGCAGCCTTCATGCATCAGCCATATTTACAAAATACACAGAGCAGTTATCTCACACTACTGTGCACCAAAATATATCGTCCTTCTACCCTTTGAAGCCAAAATAAAGTCAAATATTATATGTTACACACCAAGTCTTTCACTGTTCACCTCCTCCATCACTACAGAGACTCTTTAAAATCTCAGGAGACAGACATTTGAGGAGCAAACATCCTCAGGCTGGCCATTTTACAACAGTACACTGTATGAGGCCTCTCAAAATAATTTAACTCATCTCAGTTTGGAATTCTTCTTTTACATCTTAGCCACGGACAGCTGTGGTGGTCAGCTTTTAAGACTGGAACTCTACTAGAAATACTGTGCTCCATTGGCTCCTGCAAACTGTACAAGGCAGCGCCTAACAGCTCACAAACCTGAGAGTGGCAGCAATTTCAAACTTCAGCCTGCCCTTTCTAGTGGGGCCCTTTTGCAAATCAGAATACCTCTTCTCACTCACAACAGGGGCTCTAAATATATCAGATTTCTTTCCTAGCAGTTCCACTACATATGCACTTGTTAACATATAGGACAACACTTGTTTTTCGGCTTTGCATTAGCAGTTTGTCCTGTTTTTTTCTGCAATACCAGGCGTACAATGTTGTGAGTTGCACAATATGGAGGGGGAACATCCTTTACAACGAAACTTTCACAACGCGGTACCGTTACCACACAGGTTTTACAACGCAACAACGCAAGTCGTTACAACGACTTGCGCTGGAGGGCGCTGTAGGATAGGGAATAGTTTAATTTACTATCCAACACCTTCCCTACTATCCACAGGGACTGGAGTTGGAATAGTAAATTAAACTATTCCACTATCCAGCGCCCCCCAACGCAAGTCGTTGTAATGACTTGCGTTGTAAAACCTGCGTGGTAACGGTACGCGTGGTAAAAGCACGCTTTGTACCGTCATACATCCATATGGAGGGATTAGTGCATTCCTGGTTGGGCCCATCCCTTTAGATCCCCTGTGTGGATATAAAAGAAGAAGTTGTTCCCTCCTCTGTAAACTCTCACCATGCAGACCACAAAAGCTTATAGCCAGCCGAAGGGGATGCTAGAAGCACTGTTACAGGGATGATTTTCTTCCAAACTTCTCCTCCCCAATAAATCAAATAACATTAAACATGACTTAGCTCTCAACGTTATAAAGACAATGGAAAGGAAACATTGAGATATCCAAGAATAATTCAATTGGCCCCAACCGGGTTGTTTTTACCCTTGAGTCAGGACACTAAAAACCGAGCAGTGTTGTAAAATGATGGCTGCCTGGCTCTTACTGCCTAGCCAGAAATATTTACATCTCACAGTATAGAGGCCGTGGTAAGAGGGGCACAATCAAAGCCTGTTCTGGCACAATCTGAACTCCTGCCAGCAAAACAACATCCCTCTTGCTTCAAATTGAAGACTAAAGGAAAATGTAGGCAATGTATGTGAAACGGGGTAGGGACCAACAAAAGATTGTAGGTCCTTCAAAAAGCCAGCTCCAAAGTTGAAGCTACTTCAACAACCCACCACCTTGATAGAGATGTGTGGTGAAAGCTAACGTCACGCAGCCGTCCTACCTTCAGTACTCACCCCAGTCACACATACACATCAGGATCCAGCATTATCAATGCTGGACAGAGTCGCTTACAGCCTATGAGGATCGTGATACTCAGGGGCGGCCTTAGGCATATGCAAGCTGTGCACCTGCACAGGGCCACCAAACCCCAGGGGCCTCCACGCCAATACATATCCTTAATATAATAATCCTCTGAGGATGGATACATATTTGCGTGGCGGCCCCTGGCTGGGTTTTGGCAGCCTCCGGCTCTGTTCCACTTCCAAACACCCTGACCCCCCCCCCTCTTCACTGGCCTCCGTGATCCGCCCCGACCGAACCCCCTCTTCTGGGGCCGCCTACCTACGCTCCCTGCCCAGGGCCGCCATGAGCCTAGAGCCGCCCCTGGTGATACTAGGAACATGATCGACATCAAATAGCCCAGCATCTGGCCACCGCCTCAAACACTCTGTCCACGGTCTGTCTTCTTTTCACAGGAGCTGAGGGCAATCATGTACATGAACACTTCCAAATGGCTGGGTCAATTAAAGACCAGTATAAAAGCAACCTACATAGGGAGTAGTCAGACCGAGACCCAATGAATGCACTATAAGGGCGATAAAAAAGCAAAGTGCGAATCAGGATCATCCATACTCACCACGAGATTATGAGGTCGGTTGCTGTTTCTGCTGCTGTGAAGAGCGCAAATACGATCCAGTACATCATCCATTTCACCTGCAAAAACAAACATAACTTTGACAGCTCTGCACCCATCATAGACACCCAGTGTGGAGGGAATAAGCGAGCACCAAAGAGTGGCGCATCCATGGACATTAACTAACAGTAGAGAGCCCTTGCTACCCCTGGTGTCAGGAATCATGAAGACAGTGGCAGGAAAATATAAGAATTGTTTATGTGCAGTTTCAACACCTTACTGAAGAGTGGGATCAAGTCCTGAGATGTAACTGGGGTCAAAGGGTATATAATATCACTTATACCAACTATGGCATTTGGGTGAATCGATGCCTATGACATCACTCCTCAAAAATAAAGATGAACACAACACATAAGGCCGCCAGCACAGAAGAGAGCAGAGCATCCAGCATAGAAGGGAGCAGACAGCATAAGTGAATAAGATGAACACCAAGAACAAAAATGAACCCAGATCATGCAAGAGGCGCGGGTACCAGTACATGCAGGATCAGATGATACCATGACATCCAGCAACACAGAAGCTGCACCATGCAGCAGGAAAGAATTAATATAAACATTATCAATAAACCAAAGTCAGCAGGTGAGGCAAGTACAAATAAGGTGTCTATCTTCCCAGCAAGGTCAGGTGCTATCATCTTAGAAAGTACTCCTAAAATAGATCTTTTTGGTGCATCTAGAATAGTTGTTCTAACCATTCGTCCAAGATGAAGTGTCTTGAATTTTGCCCAGTTCATTCATAAGTGCAAGTTAAAGGGGTGGGGAATGTGTGGCTTTTGTTGGTTAAGTGAACATCTGCTAGGTAGTTTATAAGAACTGAGACTTTGAAAAAGGTGCCCCCAGGTGTTGAAATATTTGTCACTTTTATATATCTCTGTCATTTAAAGTTGTGATTCTCCTTTCAATCACATGAACATTTGAACAAATGTTATTGGTTGGTGAAGTTATCTGTATAATTTGTTTTCCAATATCTTGAACATTGGGAATCAAGTTTGATATGTGATTTTCGAGTTGTGGAAAAAAAAATCCACATGAAAAAGGAGACACTACAAGTGTCTAAACCTATGGGAGTGTTGAGGGGCCCATAGCCATGGAAAACTTGAGCAACACACCAGGAAAAACAAAGAAAACTGTGAAGGATTTGCAGCTTAAAACACACCTCAAAACTTGTCAGCCTCAATTTAAGTAGTGGATTCGTCCATCAGTTTGTGAAAAAGCAATTTGATTGGATTCATAACTTTTACTAATGGTTGAAAATATTACAGAAAGAATATGAGAAAGAGTGTTAGAGAGAAAGATAGAGGCAGAAGAAAACAAGAGAGGGGGAGCCAAAGGCCATGTGTACCGGGGGCTGTGGACAGCTTACTAGGGAACCCCATTGACCCGTGTCTGCCGAAAGTCCTTCAGGACATAGCAGGCACAGTTGCTACTCCTCTTACTACTTTACTGAACAGCATCGTTAATGTGGGCATTTTCCCCACCAACTGGAAAAAGGCGTCCAACCTCCCTTTGCTCAAGAAACCTTCGATTTGTCCCAAACGAAAATAATTATTTTCCCATCTCACGCCTTCCTATGCCTGTTAAAATGTTAGAGAAGCATTTGAATATCACCCTCTCTGAATATTTAGATCAAAATCAGATTTTGGATGGAGTAAAGTTTGGCTTCAGAAAAGTCATAGTACAGAATGAGCACTGGTTGTGGCCACGGGAGAGTTAATTCACAGGCTCAGTCATTTCCCCCTCATTCTTCAACATTTACATGGAACCCCTCACTACCATTCTAAAACAAGCAAATATATCCTATCACCTCTATGCCGTTGACACCCAGCTCTACCTAGAAATATCCTCTCTGAACGACATTCGCTGACTTAACTCCACACTCTTAAAAGTACAAACCGGGCTATCACACAACCACCTCAAACTCAATTAAGAAAAAATGGAAATTCTTGTCTTCTCCAATCACAATAACCTAGACTCCCAAAACTGAAAGCTTACTCTAGCTGACTCAGCTAAATATCTAGGGATCTCTCTGGACTCAATACTAACCATGAGCTCTCAGATAAGGTCCACTGCAAAGGGCACTTTCTACAGCTTAAAACTCCTCAACAACATCAAGCCCTGCCTACCTCCTTATGACCTAAAAACCATAATGCAAACACACGTTCTTCCCAGACCAGACTATGGAAATTCCACACTCACCGGAGCAGCCAAAGCACTCATAGTCCCCAGGAGAGTCACCCTAAATGCAGCAGTAAGAATGGTCACAGGGGCTAAGAAACACGATCACATTACCTCCTTGCTGCAAAATCTATAGTGGCTTCAAATTGAAGCATGTTGCTGTTTCAAAACTGCCTGCCCCACCTATAAAGCCCTACACACACAACTCACAAAAGTAGGACAATCGAGAAACCTAAGAAGCTCCAACATGCTCCTTCTCATCCTCCCCAAAAGACATAACCAAAAATCCCTTTCTCGCTCTTTCTTAGGTAACGCCCCCAAAAACTGGTATTCTCTCCCAATACATATCAGGACTAACCCCTCCTTCACAAACTTCAAGAGACAACTAAAAGAATTTCTCCTCAACCAACATCTCTAGCCCTCAGGAAAAGAGCTGCTAAGTTCCACCTTGAAATCCCCAACTAGTTATGGTTGCCACCCCCACAAAGTTTACTCATAGATCCAATGCTCTACTCCTCAATCGAATTTCTTGACTCTGACTGTGAATGACAAATCCCGAAACTGAACTTTTACTGCCAGATATTGACTGATAACTATCTAGAATCTGGGTTATTAGTGTACTGTGACTGTTTCTGATATCTGTTGCTTATGTTGCTGTAAAGCGCTCTGATACCCCTTGGTTTGTGTCAGCACTATATAAAACTCCTAAAATAAAAAATAAACATCATGGACAATGGAGGTAAGGCAGTGGTGGTCCTTTTAGACCTATCCACGGCCTTCGACACAGTGAGTCACTCTGTCTGGAGGTAACGACTAGTGGAGATAGGGGTCGGCGGTCCTGCCTATGATCTCCTATGTTCTTTTCTTACAGGTAGAGAGCAATCAATCACATTTGGAGATTTTACCTCTAAACCTTTCTCCTTGCCTTGTGGTGTCCTGCAGGGGTCCTCACTGAGCCCCACTTTATTTAATATTTATGTGGCCCCATTAGCAAAGCTAATAAGAACTTTTGGTTTCTCAACTCTCTTACGCTGAAGACACTTAAATTGTAGTCAATCATCAGCAGCATGGAGGAAGTGGTGCATCGTTTCAACAACTGTATGCGAGCAATCGTTAGTTGGGTGAGCAGTCACTGCCTCAAATTAAACTCATAAAAAAGGAGGTGCTCCTCTTTGGGAAGGACACATCATTCTCGAACCTCTCCTGGTGGCCACAGACGTTGGTTCCTTTCCCCATTCTGGTACCCAAAGTGAAAAAATCTAGGGGTAATTTTTGACTCCAAACTTTCCTTTACTGACCAGACCAACAAGCTCATTTCCTCTTGTTTTTCCCTCCTAACAAAATTGAAGAAAATGGAGTCTTTTATTCCCTTTGAACAACAGAAAACAGTAATTGCATCTTTGGTCTTGTTGAGATTATATTACTGTAATGCCCTTTATTTAGGCATGCAGCAGGGCTCCCTGAAGAAACTCCAGAGGGTACAGAATGATGCGGCATGCCTCCTCATGAACATTCGAAGTTCGATTCAGTCTCGAACACACTAGTGGATCTTCATTGGCTCCTGGTAAAAACAAGAGTGGTATTTAAAGTACTGTCGGCAACGCATAAAGCTCTCCATTATACAGGTCCAAAATACATAAAGAGAAATTCTCTTGGTTTGTTCCTAGGAGATATCGTCGATCAGCATCTTCTGAAACAGTGATGGTACCCAAAATTCGCAAGGTATCTTGGGGGATAGAAACTTCATCTACAGTACCTGTCAGCTATGGAACCAGCTGCCCTGGCACCTTAGAAGCCAGTCAAATCTGAAAGGTTTTAGAAAACATCTTAAAACCTGTTTTTTCTCGTTCCTTCTATAGTTTTTTTGTTTTTAGCCTTTTTCAGTACAGAATCTCACAGACACCAGCCCCAGGACACCATCTGGCATACGTCGTGCTTTACAAAATATGAACATATTAAATATTAGCCAGGGCTGGGCACCCTGGGTAGGCTAGCTGCAGTGCCTGGCCAGAGGCTAGGTCCTGTAGGCAGCCCACCTGATGTGCACGATCTTCACTTCAGAGGTGGGTGGCCTGGGTGCAGGTGCTGACCTGTGCAAAGACAAGGCAGCCACCCTGCCGGGTGTCCTTTCCATGGTCTTGGTTTTCTTCCATTGCAATTGGGTGTGTTCATTTTTGTTTTGGAAGAGGCTCCACTGCCCGGTTCTGATCGGGAAAAGTTCCTGATGCTGTTTCCTGACAAAGCTGGGACCTAGCCAAGGAAACTAAAGCCAGAACAAACAGCAAGGCACTGCAGACATGTATGGCGAAAGCATCATGTAAGTGTGTGGATTAGAAGTTAAAAAGGCGACTTTCCAATCTAATGCGTTGATTGGCCAGCGCGGAGTTATGCCTGTATGTTTATATGCTTGTATAATGCTACAAGCGGGATGTGCGGTGCAAGGGAGGGGGGTGGTGGGAGGCCGGGGTTGTTGGTTTGAACGTTTTATTGATCCTCAAATGATACCCTCATCAGCGACTAGTGTACCTATGATCCGTACCTTATATGATCATTGCTTGTGGGGGGTACGCCCCACTGGATGGAAAATCTCAATAAAATCTATTGTCAGAAAAAATAAGTTAAAAAGGCATTGCAGCCCATCTAGCAAAGACTTAACAACAGATCATCAGAAACTCTGAAAGGACAAAAACGTACAGGATACACTGAATGGCAAAATGTGTGGTGAGCCTTTACTGACCTTTAAACCCACCCAATGATTTTGTGAGTCTACATTACCTTGTGGGAGCCCGTATTATCCCATTTCCAGCCTGAGGGAACAGAATCCCTCTTACACCCCAAACCTGGGACACTGTTCTGTTAGCTGAAGTAGGACACTCAAACACCTCGGTACAACCTTTGGTACAGGAGATATCGCAAGGCATGTTTGACCAATAACTCGGAATCCGAGTTGTAAAGGGAAACCAGTGCATCCTAAGTGGTCACAAACCCTGTTGATTAACATTTTGACTAAAACCTTTAATTGCAGAGATAACCTTAGACTTTGATCCTCCCTTGGCACCTACACTAGGTTTGTTCAATTTCCAGCATCAGCTGTCCCTGTGTATGACTTCTGATTTTGGGAAACAGTTGAAGTGGTTACGGGTCTACCTTTGAACTGTGTCCAGGGTACCCCATCGTGACCACAGAGCCACAGCATTCTGGTTCAGTGCATCTTTGACTGCTAGCCACCCCTAAGTTATCATCTTCCTCTGAGTGGTGACTGGAGTTCAATTTTGTGTGCAGCGTTTGGGTGTGTTAAGAGTGTGTTGCTGTGTTGCCCTTTTGGCAGATTCTCATCTGTCGGGCTCCAATCCACTGATAGGACTTCCAATGCACTGATCTGAAACTTTCCCTGTGATTCCAGTACTGAGAGCCACAGATCTCTGTCAGCACACTCCCTCCCTCAACTGCTGCACCCATGCTCTCAAATCCACCTCTAATGTTAAAATAGGATGCAAAGACAAAGAGGAAACTGGCTGCCATTTTTGCCTCAATTATGCAGGAGGGTGATCCCAACCTCTACCTTCCTTGAATGGGAGGTAGGCGCCCCATCCATTGTCCTGCTTCAGTATATTTCAAAGGGACAGGGTGCAACTTAGTCTTTATAAACTTTACTCGACTGCCTAGGTAATCATCCAGAGAATCTCTAGATTCCCCTTTCCCTAATAAATGACTGTGCCAAGGATCCGTTCGGATGTTCCACCTCCCTGTAATGCCAAAGTGGCTACCCAAAACCCAAGTCGTTGACCTCTGTCAGCCACTTCAACTCTGAATCTGTTAATAAGAAACAAAATGACAGGGTGATTAGCATATCGTGGTTGCTAAGTATTGATAGCTTTCTCCAAGTAGCTGAGCACCGGCCTGATGGACTGGATGGTCCCTGTTTCTTGGCCACATTACAGTCTCTGGATATAAGCCTTACATGCTTCCCACACAGACTCTTAGGGCCCATTTACTGCAGTTGCTGCAAAACTGGTACATGCTCCTAAAATACAGGCTCTCTGTTCTTTCATGCTTCTCTGAGGGACCCACCCGTTGCCTTTGTGACCCTCGATCATGATCACTAAGGAAAAGGATGTAGGTTTGTAGTAGATGAGTCTCTGGTGTGTGGAAAAGTAAATTTTGCCATGTTCTGTGTCCCTACGCCTCATCCATCATATGTTATGTGTGCATGACCAATATGCATATGTTATTCCCCATGTCCGATTAATGACGCAATTATAGTTGTGTCCACCTCTGGTATGTCATTTTCCAGTCCTCGTGAATACTACGAATATCAGGCCTATGTAAGTAATGTTGCCACGTTTCTCAGTGTGCACGTTATTCCATTATAAAGTCCCCGTTTCCAGGCCTCAAAAGGGCCCGGACCACAGATTCAGCTCCTGTTTCCTGAAAGCCTCGCTGAGGAGCGATACAGCCCCCACCTGTATCCTCGACCCTTCACTTACTTCCTGCCTTGCAGTGCCCGGTGCAGCTTGGCTCTGCCTCTGAGTCTGCCAAAAGTATGTTATAGTTCCAGCTATCAGTTCAGTCCTCCTCTTCTGCATTCCTAAGCTACTGAACTGCATCAATAGTTTCCGTCATTGTCTAGCCTACTCGGCTCCACGTTAGAGAAATACTGTATTAATGGTCATTTAATATTCCTCATCACGCACTTCATGTAGAATAATGCATGGTCCAGTCTTAGAGTCAAGTTAGCTTCTCCCCTCATGACTTCTAGTTCATATCAACATGTTCCCTAAACATCAGATACCAGATAGGGTTTAGGTACATGTCGCTCCGACCCTCCAGACTTTAGTCTCTGCTCCTAACACAGAGTTCGTAGCCCCCAGCTTCTCCTAGTAACACGTCATTGCCAGTTTTCGCGCACCATTAGGTTAGAGGTCCCGGCTCCTTAGGTAGCCCCCTCCTATGTTTCCGCCCATTCATGACATATTCTGTTACGTTTGCATCACATGTCTATGTATACTCCCAGTTACACCTCTTTTTACTGTTATCTTTCGCGACTGCTACGCGTCACGCCTTCTGCTCCACCCACTGCTACGCCTACTGCAATGTAATGCTATGTGTTCGCGCTATGTATATATGCCTGTGTTTTGTTATTGAAAGTTAGCGCGCTCATCCCAGACCTAGCCCCAGCAGCTGCTGGGCCTCTTTTCCCTTGTTGGGCCCCAGTTGTCCTGCTGGGCCCTGTCATTCTGTTCCTATGCAGGTTGTCCTGATCCTGTCCTTATGCTGTAATAAACCTGCAGAAACTCCTACTACCTCGAATCTTGACTCTTATTTTATTGAGCTATCTGTTATGCTATAAGTCTAGTCAAAAATAGGGTATTATTTATTTATTTACCACATAATGGCGCCCGAATAGGGACTTGCCCTTTCCCCACGCGTCGGTGAAGCCACGCCGACCCCCTGACCCTCTGCAGTCGTGACGGAACCATACCGTGCACTGGCAGATATTTCTGCTTCAAGTATCCCTCAGGCCCACGGAGGAGACGGAGGAGGCGGTCCAGCATCCAAACGAGACGGTGGAGGAACGCGGCGAGTCCCGACCAGAGCCCAAGCCGAGAGTCCAAGGTCCGAGGTATCCGGAGGCCCACCCGTAACTGAAGTCCGAAGTCCGAAGTTCGTCGTCCAGTCGTCCAGTCCAGTCCGAGGCCTTCCGTTCCGTGCTGCCCGGTGAGTACCATTGCTGGGGTAGTATCTAGACAGGACCAATCTAAATTGACTCCTGGTCCGTGGGTTGGTGGTGCCCAGACTCACAAACGAAGTGTTCACCTAGGTGGATACGGGTCTTGATGTGTCCCTTTATGGGACCGGTATGTTCCGTACTGTTACAGCAGTGCATCCAGTAACTCTAGTCTGTTCCGTTCTCGAGAAAATCTGTTCTATTTCTGTTCTCAGTATTTCAGGTAATATTCTGTTCGAACTGTTATTTATAAATGTTCTTCATGTATTTTCCTGTTGTGGTATGAGTGCGATGTGATTTCGTGTTTTTATTGTGTATTGTATTGTGTCCAGATTACAGTTCAGTCATGCCGCTCTTTTCCAAGTTACGTCAGTTAAAAACTAGAAAGGGTCTGTTAGAGGAAGCGGTTCCTGTCCCGCCGAGGGACAGTCCAGGTCACTTTATGTATCAGAAACATGGCATAAGCGCCATAATGTATCTAGATTTATGGGTAGAGTATACCAAACAGTTAGAAGAAAAGTATAGATGGCCCGTATCGGGTACATGGGATGCCGAATGTATCATGCGAGTAGAAGAAGCATTATGGAAAAAGAAAGCCAGACAGTCACAGAAAGATGCCATCGAGTTATGGCGTAAAGAAGCGCATAGAAGAACGGAAAAGGAAGTCAGAAAGTCAGAGTTAAGTAGAGAATCCCAGGAACGAGCCCAAGAAAGAGAATTAATCGAGATAGGTGAACAAGTCAAAGCCGAACAGTCAGACAGACAGAGGCATGCCCTTATTAAGGGTATGTATCCTCTCCTTGCCGAAGGTGTGCCAAAAGCGACCCCAGAGGCATCCAGTAATTTCCCGCCACCATTAGTTCCGACCAAGCTACGTCACAAACCGACCGCAGCTGATATTTTTATTTCGTCCTATTTGGACGACACAGTCCCCGAATATGCCAATCCTGTTCGCGCTCCGCCAGTCCCTGTAAACCAGGTAATTCATGTTCCTCCAGACACCGGAGTACCTGTTACGGTACCCCCGGTCCAGCCTATAGTTCCACTTCCCACTCTGCCAGGACGTAGAGCCTCAGTAGACGACTCCAGTCTAGGGGCCGCAGGAGGAGCTACTCCTCAAACCCCGCCGCCACACAAGCGTTTATCGGCACTCGAATTGCATGCTCAAGCATCACAGCGTACTCCTAAAAGTAATAAGTCTGTTACAGAAATCAGGCAAGCCCTTAACGAATGTGTCTATGATCCAGTTCCAGGCGAATATACTATGGTTTTATATTCCTTACGTGTAAGGAGAGTGACCGAGTATCTAGTCACCTTACCGAATATGAAAGAAGATCTAGACAGAATATATCGTTTCATCCGTACAGGGGATGATCCAGAAAGTATTGGCGAGATTATGTCTCAAAGGAAAGCCGAGATTCAGCTCATGATATTAAAGTTCCTGATCAATTGTCTAATAAGAGAACAAGATTACCCGTCTAAAGATCCCGCCGAAATGAGAATCCTGACAAGGTGGAGTGATAATATAGCCGAGGGTAAGCACAAGACCGTCAGTGCCATGGAGAGTATGTACAAGAAAATTCGTAAAGAAATAATAAGGTTACACGAACAGCGTAAAGCAGCACAAGTAAGCGAGAAAGAAAGTATCTCTGATCCTGAAGAGGAAGACGAGAATCCCGCCAGAATAGCGTATGTAGGAAAATCCAGATTCCCAGATCGCCATTTACGTCTAGAACACAAGTCTATTTTTCATCATCCAGCACCAGAGCAAGGTTCTCTAGAACAAGTATTTCAAGCTACCGATCACATTCTGAAATCACGAGTCGGTTACAGTGAATTAAGTACCATGCATGAACAAGAACTAGCCCGATCAGCAGTCCGATGGATTACTGATTCTACCACTTTTCCAGACGAAATAGTGGCACAAATGTTTCTGAAACTGCCCCCAGCCGAGCAACGACTGGTGGGTATGTATATGATCCAGCACCTCATTACTCTGTATGAGGGTCAACATTCTGATCCAGGCCCGTTACACGATGTCCTGAACGAGTTACTCCAGTATAGATGGAGAGGTCTAGGTACCGATTTAATTAGTGTCATTCTAGAACAGCGCCACAAATATAGAACGTTCCTGAACCCGCATTTTGTTCATGTCTCACCCCCAGAAAGTAAATCATTTTACATAGACAGACAGAATCCGTTACGAGAAGTCCACCCAGTCCAAGGGGCGGGTGGCGTAATGCAACGAGTGTTTGTATACACTCCAATTTCAAAGATGGAACTTCTTGAAATGAAGAAATTAATTCCCTGTCATGACAAAGATCCAGCAGGGTTCCATAGAGAATTAAAAGACATGCTCCGTATGGGAGAATACACTTACCCAGATATCATTAAAATGTTAAAGGTCCTGTTACCCGCAGGGGTGTATGAAAAGTTAAAAGAAAAAGAATGGGAGGTGGGAGAGAAAAAGATCGATTGGACAGCTCTAGAAGCTGAAGACAAGGCACGAGTACCAGGTACCGGTCTTGGAGATAAATGTAAAGAATTACCAGAATTATTGATTCAAGTTTTACCCAGATTATTGACAACTAGGAAGGAAGACTGGGATGCAATCTCAGCCTGTAAACAGAAACAAGACGAAGATATTAGTGATTTTTATTCTAGATTCGAAAAATGTTTCAGTATTAATAGTGGTCTCAAGACAAGTAGTGAGTCATACCCTCACCTTTTCGTTACTAAATTAGTCGAGAATTCAAGTCCACAAATTAAAAACCGAGTTCTGAAAGTCGAAAGCACCTGGCAAGCAAACACCCCGTCCCAGATGCTCCAGATGCTCCAGTATCACCAGAATAGAATCAGGGAAGAGCAAGAACACGAGAGAAAACGTATGAAAGATACGAAAATGAAAGTGCTAGTTGCACAATCTATTCCTCAAGACAGTCAGAAGAGGGGTCCGAATCAAGCCAGTCATCCTGCAGCTCCCGTTAAAGGGAACTGCAATTATTGTAAACAGCCAGGTCATTTTATAAACGAGTGTGCAGTTCTGAAACACAACATAGCTACTGGTAAGACTAAAGAAAGACCACGTCCGCCTAGACAAGAACAAGTTTCACAGATTCCTCAGTCACAGAATGCACAACAGACAGTTTCCGCACCGCAGCCTATAGCTGCAACACAGCATGTTACATCGCAGATGTATCAGTATGCACAGTCTGAGTATCCAGAGTACCAGTCATATTCATGAAACAGCCTAGAGAGGGAGGTAGGCTTGCCTCTCATCGAGATACCTGTAGATCAAGAAGGTCCCTATGTTCACAGTCAAGTATTAGGGAAAGACAGAAAGTTTTTGATTGATACAGGGGCAAGTAGGACCACAATTAGTCATGCCGAAGTTCCAGGGGCTCCGCTCTCAGGCTCAAGAAATGTTTCCCTTGGATTTTCAGGAAAACCAATAGTTAACGAGATATCAAAGCCAGTCACTCTAGAAGTAGGTCCATTGTCCCGTACTACTGATCTGTTACTTACTAAGTCATGTCCAGAAAATCTATTAGGCATTAAGACACTGAAAGAGTTAGGTGCAGTTATTTGCTGTTCCCCAGAGGGAATACGTCTGTTCCTACGTGACTTTAAGGGTCACTATGTATTACGAGATTTTGATTCAAGATTGTCTAATGTTCCACAGCACTTATGGGCGCAAGGTCCAACTGATGTAGGTTACATGCAAATCACACCCCATCGTGTGACTCTCAAACCAGGTGTAGTGTTACCACGAATCAGACAGTACAGATTGCCACCTGAGGCTGTAGCAGCCTTATCCAAAATTATTGACGAGCTCATGGCTCAAGGAGTAGTTGTAGAAACTGACTCCAATGTATGTAATTCTCCGATCATTCCAGTCATGAAACGTACTGATCCGAATGCACCCCCAGTATATCGATTAGTGATTGATTTACGAGAGCTTAATAAATGTATTATTCCTCAGTACCCAGTTGTCCCAGACATTTCTTCCTTGTTAACAGCCATTGATTCCGAAGCCACGTTCTTCACTGTTATCGACCTCAAGAATGCATTTTTCAGTGTCCCTATTCATCCAGACAGCCAGTTTCTTTTCGGATTCTGTTTAAATGGAAGGAGCTATATGTTTACACGCGCTCCTCAAGGTTTCACAGAAAGTCCTAGTATTTACAGTCAAGCACTTAAGAGACAACTAGACAATATTCACATGCCAACTGACACTGCCCTGCTCCAGTATGTCGATGATCTACTGATCACTGCCCGTTCTGAACGTGCTTGCGAGCGAGCATCCCTTACAGTTCTGTATTTTCTAGCCGAGATGGGGCACAAGGTGTCACCTTCGAAGCTTCAATTCTGTGTCCAGCAAGTGGTATACTTAGGACACTTGCTGTCCAAGAGGGGTAGGCAGTTGACACCCGACCGTATCCAGTTAATAGCGAGTCTTCCCCAGCCCAGAACCCAGAAGGAGGTACGTGCTTTTATCGGCCTTACTTCTTATTGTAGACAATGGATTCCCCAGTATGCATTTCTAGCCAAGCCACTGATACAGTTAACGACACAGGAGGCAGCCGTAGCGACTGTCCTCCCTTGGACATCTGACCATACACTTAGTTTCAATGAGTTAAAGAAAGCCCTATGTCAAGCTCCAGTTCTAGCTACACCGAACTACAGTAAGCCTTTTACACTTTTCGTTACTGAACGCGAAGGTACAGCATTATCTGTTCTTACACAAGATCAAGCAGGACAATACAAGCCCTGTGCTTATTTTTCGAGCACATTAGATCCAGTCGCCCAGGCGTTGCCTGCGTGCCTCAAGTCAGTTGCAGCCACAGCACTAGCTATCAGACAAAGTGATTCCATAGTTTTAGGACATTCCCTGACAGTACAAGTCCCACATTCAGTAGAAGTTCTTTTAAACCGAACACAAACTCAGCACTTGACAATTGCACGTTTAACAGGTTATGAATTGACACTGTTCCAGCCTCACATAGTAATCAGACGCTGCAACGTCCTGAATCCTGCTACACTGTTACCATCAGTTAATTCAAAACCAGACCCACATGATTGTGTGGAAGTAGTTAACATTACGACTAAGCCAAGACAAGACCTGACAGACATTCCGTTACAAGATCCTGACCTGACACTTTATGTGGATGGTTCATGTATGAGAACTAGTACAGGAGAACTAGTCGCCGCGTATGCAGTGACTACTGACACTGAAGTTATTGAGACACACCGTATTGATACCCTGTCCGCTCAAGCAGCAGAGCTAGTCGCTCTGACACAAGCCTGTATACACGCCAAGAACCTGAAAGTTAATGTTTACACAGATTCACGTTACGCATTCGGAGTTGTACACGACTTCGGAGTGCTCTGGCAGGAGAGAGGTTTCATGACTTCTCATGGAACCAAGATTCAGCATGGTCTCCTTATTCAAGCCCTGTTAGATGCCATACATTTACCGACATCCATTGCTATCATGAAATGCAAAGCACATACGAAAATTACTGACATTATTTCCCAAGGTAATGATCTAGCAGACCGCACAGCCAAGCTTACAGCACAGACTCCAGACATTCCAGTTAACATGACACATACTCCAGATCCGACTAAATGCATGACAGTTAAGGACCCTACACAAGATGTCATAGATATACAGTTACATGCTACTCCCGATGAAATCAAGAAATGGTCTGAACAAGGAGGGGTCCAGACAGATCAAGGATGGTTAACGAAGGGTAGAGCCACATGGTTTCTCCCCGATTCTATGGTTCAAGTCATTATCAATACCGCACATAGTCCAGCACATTTAGGAGAAAAAGCTATGTTAGACAGTATCCAGAACATTTGGTTCAACAAGCATTTACGAGCTGCAGCCAAGCAGAAAGTCCGTACCTGTATGATATGTTGTCAGTTTAATCCAGGTAAAAGTGTCCCGGTGGAACAAGGTGGTTTCCAGCCCCCTGACCACCCTTTTGAGGTCCTCCAGATGGATTATATTCAGATGGAGCGATGTCGAGGTTTCAAGTATGTCCTTGTAGTGGTATGCGCTTTGTCCAGGTGGACAGAAGCATATCCAGTCCCAGATTACACAGCCGCGACCACTGCCAAGCAGTTGGTTCGTGAATTTTTCCCTAGATATGGACTCCCTAGAGTCGTATATTCTGATAACGGCCAGCCATTTTCATCTGAACTCATGAAACACGTTTCCCTGTTGTTAGGGTACCAGTGGAAGTTTCATTGTGTACGCCATCCTGAAGCAGCCGGTCTCGTAGAGAGACATAATCAGACTCTGAAAATCCGCATTGCAAAAGTCTGTAAGGACAAAGGTGTAGACTGGCTAGTAGCTCTGCCGGTCGCTTTATTTTATATGCGCATGGTCGCACATTCCAGATCAGGTCTGTCCCCGTACGAGGTCGTATTCGGCCGCCCCCCTAACATGTGGGGTACTCCTAGACCCCGAAGTATTACCGATGTTTCATGTAATATGCTGACAGATTACCTAGCTTCCTTGATGTCTGCCCTCAACTCATGTCGTTCACAGGTTGCCGCCGCATTTCCAGACAATACTGAGGTGGCACCGCACGAGATCGTTCCAGGCTCCCTTGTGATGATCAGGAATTTTGACAGATCAAGTCCGCTGGAACCACGTTGGAAGGAGCCACGTCAGGTCCTCTTGACCACCCGAACTGCCGTCAAGTTGGAAGGCAGGAAGGGGTGGGTCCATCTTTCTCATGTAAAACTTTTCAATGGATTGAAATCAGTCTCCAAGAACATTTCCAAGGATTTCCAGGATTCGAAAGATTGCCAGAACATTGTTTTAAAGGACTGTCCCGCACAAGACATTATTACAACCCCTCCCTTGTTAGAGAAAACTCCGCAACAGGAGTATAAGCTCAAATTAAGGTCTAGTAAAATAAGTCAGTCAGTTTGATTGTATAAGTCCTCCCCTAGGTGAAACGGTTAGACTGTTTCTGACATGTATAAAATAGACCCCCATAGTGAGAGAGTCAGTCAAAGTTCAATCAAATGTATCGTTTTTCTAAGTTTCATATTGTTTCTCAGCATAATGATTTCCTGCACTAGTTACGCACTTTTCCTGTGTTTTCCAGTTCCTCATGTAAATATGTCTGCTAATGCTACAGTAGAGCACACGTTTAGTGATCTGCCTCCTCACGAATATTCTTACCGCCTCGCTATGCGCAACAACACATTTATCCGTATGTTACATTATTCACACCAGACCAGCAATGCCACTAATTGTTGGGTGTGTGGTCGACTCCCCCCTTTCCAGACACCGAAGGGAGTTCTGCCACTTTTTCCTTATCCATTCTCACATAATGGTTCGTGTGGAGCATGGTCCACGTTAACGTCATCCTCAACAGATATGTCTTTTCTTAACAGTACATGTTTTCCAGACAAGAAAGGTCTCCCCCACAGAACAGGTTTAGATCTAGAAAATGAAGTATATAATTTAGGAAATTATTCGTCAAATTTCATGGTCCTGAATGTTCAGTCTGATACTACTCCAGACTTACCTGCTATTTCAGTACTACCAGTCAAAGGCGAATTATGTGTCCGTAGTTATGGTTCTGTACACGTAGGCCATAGTGAATGTACTACTGTTATCAAGTATAGTGACAGTGGGAAATCTATTTTCAAAGCTTCACGTCATTCTTATTTTATTTGTGGTCAAACTGCATATGTTCGTCTGCCCCTCGATTGGGAGGGAACTTGTTACATTGCTTTCCTACTGCCACCTGTTTTCCTAGCCCCATCTGATTATCACAGAAACACACATCTAGTACACATTAGACATAGAAGGGAGTCCCCAATTGTCGATTATACTGAAACTACTCTAGAACAGTATACAGATTTCAATAAAGGTTTCTTCTTCTTTGTAGGACCTGTCCAGAATAGTAAACTGATCCGTAGGTTAACAAGAACCCTTGAAGCTGTAGTAAATGAGACTGCCTCTGCTCTAGGTAACCTAACCGAAGAACAATCTGCTATGAGATTTGTCGTTTTGCAAAATCGTCTCGTCCTTGACGTCATACTGGCCGATAGGGGCGGGGCCTGTAGAGTCATCGGATCTAGTTGCTGCATTTTCATTCCAAATAACGCGCCGTCTGTTTATTCAGCTATAACCAGACTCCATAAAATTGCCCATCTGTTACACCAAGATCCAGGCACCTGGACATGGTCCGGTTGGTTCTGGAATATAATTTCCGCATGGGGATGGAAAGTCCTGTCTCTTCTAGGTATTGCAGTAGCGATCATATTTAGCTGCTGCCTCTTTATACAATGTGGCCCTGCGATTTGCAGCATGTGTGCTACCTCTTGTATTCCTAGTCCCAAGCCCCGTTCTAAATCCCGTTCCAAGACAATTCGAGACGAGCAAATGGTACTGTATGAAATGATAGATGGTATCATGAAAATTGATGTTTCCTGATGGAAACGTAGTGACAAGGAGGGAATGTGGAAAAGTAAATTTTGCCATGTTCTGTGTCCCTACGCCTCATCCATCATATGTTATGTGTGCATGACCAATATGCATATGTTATTCCCCATGTCCGATTAATGACGCAATTATAGTTGTGTCCACCTCTGGTATGTCATTTTCCAGTCCTCGTGAATACTACGAATATCAGGCCTATGTAAGTAATGTTGCCACGTTTCTCAGTGTGCACGTTATTCCATTATAAAGTCCCCGTTTCCAGGCCTCAAAAGGGCCCGGACCACAGATTCAGCTCCTGTTTCCTGAAAGCCTCGCTGAGGAGCGATACAGCCCCCACCTGTATCCTCGGCCCTTCACTTACTTCCTGCCTTGCAGTGCCCGGTGCAGCTTGGCTCTGCCTCTGAGTCTGCCAAAAGTATGTTATAGTTCCAGCTATCAGTTCAGTCCTCCTCTTCTGCATTCCTAAGCTACTGAACTGCATCAATAGTTTCCGTCATTGTCTAGCCTACTCGGCTCCACGTTAGAGAAATACTGTATTAATGGTCATTTAATATTCCTCATCACGCACTTCATGTAGAATAATGCATGGTCCAGTCTTAGAGTCAAGTTAGCTTCTCCCCTCATGACTTCTAGTTCATATCAACATGTTCCCTAAACATCAGATACCAGATAGGGTTTAGGTACATGTCGCTCCGACCCTCCAGACTTTAGTCTCTGCTCCTAACACAGAGTTCGTAGCCCCCAGCTTCTCCTAGTAACACGTCATTGCCAGTTTTCGCGCACCATTAGGTTAGAGGTCCCGGCTCCTTAGGTAGCCCCCTCCTATGTTTCCGCCCATTCATGACATATTCTGTTACGTTTGCATCACATGTCTATGTATACTCCCAGTTACACCTCTTTTTACTGTTATCTTTCGCGACTGCTACGCGTCACGCCTTCTGCTCCACCCACTGCTACGCCTACTGCAATGTAATGCTATGTGTTCGCGCTATGTATATATGCCTGTGTTTTGTTATTGAAAGTTAGCGCGCTCATCCCAGACCTAGCCCCAGCAGCTGCTGGGCCTCTTTTCCCTTGTTGGGCCCCAGTTGTCCTGCTGGGCCCTGTCATTCTGTTCCTATGCAGGTTGTCCTGATCCTGTCCTTATGCTGTAATAAACCTGCAGAAACTCCTACTACCTCGAATCTTGACTCTTATTTTATTGAGCTATCTGTTATGCTATAAGTCTAGTCAAAAATAGGGTATTATTTATTTATTTACCACAGGTGGCTTCCTACTCCAGATGTAGTACTACCTTCCTTCTTAGGGCGCCCATGTACACTGCGCACAAGAGAACGATGCACCTTTTATCCTCTTTTGACACTTGACCATGACCGAATTTACGTTATTCACCTTGTCGGTAGATGTTCCACCAGTGGCATGTGTCTCCCTGTGCTTGCCTTGCTCTCACAGAGTGCTTCTCTCTGCTCTGAGGAGCCCTTGTACTCTGGTGCAGGTTTCCCAGGGAGAGGGCTGTCCCGTTCCACATGTACAGTTGAGAATAAAGTTGTGACACGTCACCCCTCACTGCTCCAACATTCAAGGAATCAGCAGCGGACGGTGCCTACCACAGTATGCACGATGAATTAATGTTTGCTTCTCGAAGCACTCCAGAAACAGTGGTGTGGGGGCATGTATGTAATAATACATGGTCTCACAGAGGCTGAACACCCCATACCAGGCTAGAATCTGTAACTAAACATCCAGCTGCCTAGAGTCCCTACCTACTAAAGGGCGGAGTTCTTCTTCGTTCCAAACCCAAGTTGGCCCCCCCTGCAAAGATTGCTTATGGCTCATTCTCAATCTATCGCGGCTCCAGATTTTTTGGTGCATCAATGGGCGCTCTACATCAAAAATAAATCTATATATAAATGGTTTGGAGATCAAGTTTTGCAACTTGCTAACTTCCTCGCCTCAGGGTTTGTTGAAAGGGATGTTTAAGCTACGCATTTCCCTTCCTTGGGGTCACCTACTTGAGTGAGGAAGAGAAGATGTATTTTCCACAGTCCATAAGATTATTGTTCTTAAATTGCTTTTGTTTGTTAACATATTTGATGGGGAGAGATAAGTGTGTAAAAACACCAGAAGGGTAGTTACTTTGAAGGATTATGGTAGAAACAGTGCCTTTTTTTCCAGAAGTTCCTTTCACAGACATCTAGGGTTTGGATGTTATTGTAAAGGCCCCCTATTTTAGCCCAGTAAGCGATGAGGCTATATAGGGTCCTTTTTTCTTTCGATTAGGTGGTCCTTGGGTGTGGTTTCAAGATCGAACCAGACATCTGGATTCTATGTATAGAGAGGTATGAACCACCTAAAGATTTTCCACCTCCAAGCAAAACTTCCTCCATTGGCCACTTGTTGGGTGCCATCAACTGTTGATGAGTTTTTTTTTAGTATTTTTTTATCTAGAAGTTTTTATTGTCAGATTATTAACCCTGCAATAGGATCGTGCTGCCTCTGGTTGAGCTTGAAGAGCAAACATTGTCCCCACCATCCAGTTTGAATTGTCGACACCCAGTAATATTGGCACTCAGAGCTCACTGATTGCTGAAACATCTTTTGAGGCATCTAGAACCCCACTTTAAAGGTCACTGACAAATAAGGACACACGCAGAGCTGCTTGTAAGCGTCTTTGCTTTATGCCTCTAGAGGTAGCAAAACGTTTACTCAACCAGTAAGGATATGAAGACGGTCCCAAACTTCGAGATACATCGCCTATAACTGGCAAGGATTGTCAAACTTGGTATGGAAAAGTTTGATGTCTTCCAATTCAATATACTACAAAGGTGAGAGGCAGAAGGTTATAGTCAGCAAAACCCGTCCATCCCCGGAAAACATTTAATCGCACCTAGATTGAATTGCTAGGGTGTCTGTATTCAAAGAACATAACAATGTAAAGGCTGCTAGTCAGAGGCATACATTGTTGTGGTCTAAGCACATCGACACACTAAACTATTCCCAGGGCCGGACTGGGAACCAAAACCGGCCCTGGTAAAGCGCTCGGCCGCCCCCTCCCCCAGGGGGTTGAGGGTGCCGCCGAGCTCTTTACCGGGGCTGGTTTCGGCCGATTTTGTTACAGGGCCGAACATATGCTGCAAAAACGGCCCAGTGCCCGCTACGGCCAGTCCGGCCCTGACTATTCCCTTTAAAAACACAAGCAGTGCATTTTATTCATTCAGTGAAAAATACACGTTGATATCTTGGTGCTTGTTTTAAATTGTTTTCTCCGAGTGGCTCCGCAGTTAAAGTATCCTTTACGTGTAAGGGGGGCACCCGTGCGTACGTGTGTGTTATTTACAATAGCTGAAAGTGTTCTTTCCAAATGACTAATGTATGACACCATTTCTTATATTTGTTGCTTTCATGTTGGACTGAGGCAGACAGAACACGAGTCTGAAATATTAAAGACAGGGCATTAAGTGGGCCGGGTCTCACCGGTTCTGAGCACCGGCAGTTTTTTTTCGCGGGTCTCTATCGGGCTCTGTTTTGTACCCTGGCACAGGCGGTCCATTTTTTTCCAGACTGCAGTAACAGCAGGCACATGGATGTGCGCTGCTCACACTGCTCGCTTCTCACAAGTGGAGAAGTTACAGCATGATGTCATTCCAGGTGAGCGTGTAAGGGAAGGGAAATCCTTTAAAGAGAGTCATTTTCTCTCTGCATGTCCCTGCTCTTTTTGATACTCAGGAGCAACAACATTGTTGTGGTGTCACCAGGGCTTTAAGTGGAAGGTTCTCAATATTATATACAAGCCATAGTTGCTGCTTCTTTATCTTATGCAACTAACAACCACTGGCAAAGCCAATAGTCCTGACTTGTTGAATGTATGATGCTACTTGTATTACATATCTGGATGCAATGACAGAAGCGGCAACATACAAGTCGGGCGGCACACTATGCTAAGCACAAATTTTTAGCTTAAGTATTTTTTAAGCCACACCCTTAATTACACTGGACTCGCCCCTTTGAGAGACCCCCCAGTTTTTTCATTCCACTGAAAGCCCTGATTAAAGATAACATTTAGACACTGAATCTAAGTGAAGAGGTAAAATCAGATGCAAAAACTTCCCGATGGGAATACTGTTACTGCACAGTAATGCTTTTACCCTAGACCGTTTTTGTACAGGATTTTAAGTTGTTCATCAAGAAAACTTAATAAATAAAAAAAATAAAAAAAAGTTTTTCTGGTGCAGATGGGGCATGACATATGAGGCTAAGGCCATCACGACCTCTTAAAGCATTCTCTTCAATTATTAATTTGTGTTTAATCGTTGTCTGACAGGTATATACATGAGCATGGTGGTGGCTGCAGAGATATGCCGTCAAGAGCAATCAACTCTGAATGCAACTTTTGGACAATGCAATGCAGACTTTAAAATAATAACTCGCTCATTCATTTACTTATCGAGGGCATGCGGAGGCAAGATGTCCTAGGGCGGTGGTCCTTCGCCTTTTCACTTCTGTGAACCCCCATTTACGCATTATTGGAATACGGGGACGCCCATTACTGGAAGCCCAGCTTAAGCAATTTTAATGATTTGATCCTCAAAACAATACACAAAATAACAAAAAAAAGGCATTCATCAAACTAATACACAAATGTGGACATATTTTATTCAATTCCCCAACAAATGTAAAACATCCAAATCTTCATTTTGATGTGGAGGTATAGCTTTCCTAAATTTATCTGAGGCCACCCATCGTCCATCCTATATTCTGTTTGAAGCATTTGCACTGTTCCCCAAAATCAATCTGAGGACACCAACTTAATTTGCAGCCTCCTGTTGCAAATTCTTTCACATTTAACAAGTTAATATATTCAAGTTTACATTTTGCTTCTTACACTTTATTAACCCTTTAATATTTTGTAAGCTTCTAAGCAGTTGCAGAACCCCTGAACAGGAACTGCGGACCCCCCAGGGGTCCCTGGACGACTTGATAAGAACCCTGTCCTAGGGAATATTTCTTAGCTTTCCCAGGTCTGCATACATGTGGGTGCCCGAGAATGCCTCCATCCCAGGCTCTAAGCACTTGGACACCAAGCACCCTAATATACGTACTAATGATTGACTTACGTATTCTTTAACATTTTTTGTCTTCACCGCTTTGTAGGAGGAATATGCCGGGTACAGTGTGCCAAAAAACAACCTATAAAGAGATGGAGGGAAAGAAGAAAGAGGTAAAAATAGAGCACTCAATGTTGTAATCATTTCCTGTTTTTTTCTTTGCCGGAAGCGGGAGGTGCGGAAGTGAGGCGACGGTAGCATGGGTGTTTCTGACGTACAATCACCACGTGGGATGAGGGATTAGGATTCATCACCACGCTAACACATTCAGCTTTTACATACCTACATGTAATGGAAGGCAGCTACTGCCAGACTTAATGGAACGCGCAGGATCCAGACAGGAAACCGATCATTATACGTTTCTAAAGTATGAGCAATTTTCTTTGCAGTTCTCAAGAAGCAAAATAAAGTAATCTTTGAGGCTTGAGCCCACCGTAAAGGAATGCACAAAACAGAACGCCTGAAAACACCTGGATCAGAGCTGTAGGATGTAACTTTTCTAAATATGTCATCTGTAATGAATATGTAATTAGTAAATACGTAACTCTCACAATGAGTTGCCGTAGTAGCTATAAGTATTGGCACCTACTACCCCATTACTCTGAATTTCTCATGTAACATTCTTCGCTCTATTGTAAAGCGCTCTGACACTTCTGGATAATGTTTGTGCTAAATAAAAACACATAAATATATTAATACACAACAAATGTCTACCTGTCTAACAACACATGTAGACTGGCTTCAAACATACCACCTATTGTGGGGAGTTTGTGTGTTATGAACATTATATGAACATCAGGTAATAGTTATCACAATATGCTGGCCTTATCTACCTTTTTTCTTTCATGGACAGTCCTCCTAACCCTGTCCCCTTTATTGTAACCTGCTAGTTTGAGAGGGGCAACCAATCCATCTCCTCTTTTGTTTCTCTGACGCAGGCCTGTAGCCAGATGTATATTTTTAGGGGGGCATGGCCCTCAGCTATGACCAAACATTATGACTGTGCTCTATAAGTGCATTCTTTCCCAAATACAGGCTGCACTACTACATATGAACAGCCATCATATCATATTACAAAAATATTGAGGACAGAATATCGAAAGGTAAGTGCATATATAGGCAATCCAGTCAATTAGACAACATTTATTGTAGAGGGGAGCAAAGTTATAGGGGAGGCTGGCTCGCAGCTTTGTGCATTTCCTAATTCCACCTACTTTTGTAAGTGAGTTTTTCATAGAACATATCCCTTAAAAACATTTTGGGAATTTATTTGTGTGTTTTAAACATTTTAGGACTGCAACAATGGTGAAAAGAATTTAGATGTCAGTTCACAGGGAAAGTTGGGAAGGCCTCAAATTGAGTTTCGCTATCAGGTTGGCCCACAGATAAAGCATTCAATTACATTTGATAAAAAGCACCAATCAATACTGCATGGACTTGAAGCAGACTCCAGAATTGGAATACATCCCTCATAGTTACAGGCACGTTGTTCAAAATATGTGAAACAAAAGGAGACCTTTGTTAGACATTGACCAGCAATACAGGAAGGCATGGTAAAGGATAGGTGACAGTGTCAGCCCGGATAGGGTGCATTTGAGGCCTGTGGCCTAGCTGAGGACACTATTCAATCTTGAGTTGAAGAGCAGTAGATGGACAGGCAGCAGCACTGCCTCCAGGGCTCTCAGTGGTGGTTTCATGGTTTGCACCTAAAATCCAGCTCTTTGGTAACATCTCTCTTTGATGCTGCCTACATGATACCTCCCATTGGGATGCCACAGAGTCCTTCACATCCAGAATTATGGACATTCTCCACTCTCTGACATGCAGTAGACTCCTTGCATAGAATCCTCAAGGTGGTATCCTCTATTTGGCTAATATTCATTGGACAAGCATACACTTTTCTGAGTGGTGAATGTACAAAGCATGGAAGCCTGGCGGGGGTACTACAAATAGAAAATATTTACTTCCAGACAGATTGTTTGGCATTGCAAAAACAAGTTAAGCATCATATTATGAAACAGTTAAGAGGCTGCCGTATTTCAATCTAGACTACAAAGCCAAATCCCCTCCTTAATAGAACGTAGACTTCTCAGCAAATAGGTTATACTTTCCAGAACCTATACAAGCAACTGTAGACATGGCTGAAGTGCATTAAAAGAGAAGGTCTCAGTACATCACTCTCATCAACAGCATATAGTAAGGAATGACAAGGGGATGAGAGGTCAATTGTAATACAAATGCTTTCAGCCTCACATGCCCTGATTATGGTTTCCACAATATTTGGTTCACAGAGATGAATACTCAGCATGTTGGATCAGGCATGATTATCTAGATATTAAATCATTTTGATGGATATATAGTATGTTATATCAGTGCTTTGTGACATGGCAGCCTATACTGCAGCAGTGTCTGGTAGCTTAGTGGACTAATGCATCCACTGCAGGGGTCTATTTTTGATCTCATGGTCACAGGTTGAAATCCCAGTGGGTACACTCAGCCTCTCATCCTTCCTGAGGTTGGCAACATTAGTATCATTGAGTTGGGTAACAATAAACATCTGTTATTCTGCGCCAAGAGGCCCCTTTGAGGATGAATGTGCAATTTACAAATACACATGTTATGCTATTAGGTCATTTCAGATTCACAATGCTGCTTGTTAGGGTATTAGCAGTCCTCTGCAGCAGGCACATTAACCTAACAATCTGTCTGAGTACTGCAAACAAAATAAAGATCTCTAGAGCAGATACATTCTCTCATTAGGCTGTATTTAAGTACAAGCAAGTGTAGGCTGGAACAATGTCAGTCAAATATAAGTTGTACCAGACTTGTGATGACCCTGCCCCAGACTAATCAATAGACTAATCAAAGCACTAAGCCATATTGGAATCTGGAGTTTCCTTCTCTTCAATACTAACTAGAAGGGGGTCAGAGGGAAAGTTTAACGACCACAATGCTACGTCCCTCAAGACTCATGGAAACCAACTAATGAGTAGCATTAAGTCAAAGCCTCAAAGTGAGGGTTGAATGGATGCGTGTGTGCTGATAGCAAAATCGCTCATGGGGCACCAATAAGTTATTGATAGTGTTCCCATCAGAGTTCCATCCTGTACCGCCCTACATCATTTGGGAATGTCGCCTGTGATACACAAGGGAGGACCCAATGTGCGATTTGGCTCAGCGTTTGCCTTGTAGGGGTTTGATTACCCAATGAGATTTTAAATAACAGGTAGGTATCAGGGTGTAACTGGTAAGCAGTGCTAACTAGTGTAGAAAATAAAGAATTTTTCAAAAGATGGTGAATTAAAAAGAGGTAGAAGAAGGAAAATAAATTTAATGGAGACCTTCCGCTCCCACTACTTAAAAACAGTGCAAAAGGTAGTGTCAACAAATAACTACCTAGACAGTTTTCATAGTCATGGTCGACATGTTTCTGCAGTTTTATCTTGTGCCCCGGGGTCACCTACTGCTTCGTCAGGACCTACAATGCTACTGCTTAATTATGTGCATAAACAAAAGAGAAGTGAATAAATTAAATGTCACCTTTGATTCTCCTGGTGAGAAGACCGTAGGATTTCACAAGACAGCACACACATGAGAAGAAAAAGAGAATACGCCCATTAGCAAGTATCTCTTGCGAGATTAGGGTCATACACATTACCTCGTTCTTTTTAATAATCCATTGATTAAATTTAACACTAATCATGTTCTCTCAAAGAGTCACAGGAGAGCGCAAATACTGCTCGTTTGAAACACTCACCCGTTATAGAGGAGAATGTTGCCCCACCTCACCCGGCATTAGCTCAGGTATAAAGGAGCCGCGCTCTGTGTCAACATACAAAAACAAACAAACAAAATTACCGAAGTTGAAGGAAGCACAGCCAAGCTGAGACAAGCCACCAGGTACTCAATGGTAATTAGAAGCGCTGGTTACAATCACCAAACTCACCTCTCCGTCGGTACTCCAGACGTCCATCTGGGCTGTCTGTGGGAGGTACCGACGGGGTGAGTCTGCCTGCTTTTATGAGTATCGGTGTATCTCCCGAAAGGTAGGCGCGGCGCTGTGATGTTCCTACGCCGCGCGGAGACATCTGGGTATTGTGGTGTCTCCCGAAAGGCAGGCGCGGCGCTATTACGTTGCTGTTTCGCGCTGAGACCACCGGGTATTGTGGTTTGTTTACCGGAAAGGTAGGCGCGGCGCTAACACGTGACTGCGTCGCGCAGAGACCACCGGGTATTGTAGTTCTTATGCGCACGCTGTCACTCGCAATAAAGAACTATTCTTGATCATAATAAGTAGTATGAATTCTGCTCGTATCATGATTGGTTGGCCTCAATCAACCTAGAGACGATGCATTGTGTCTAATTTTCCGGAGGGGTTTTATGAACATGCTTAAAGGAAACGCCTATCTCCTAGCGCTCCAGACGCCTCACTCAGAGAGCGCATAAATCCCTTCGTATGACTGGTATTCTGTCTCAAACCAGAGAATAGGCACAGGAGAGAGAGAGTACCGGAGATTACTTACGGCGTCAATATGTTATCGCGCCGCCTGAAATCTATGTCGTCCTGTTGTTAAAATTCATAACGGACACTTCATGGTGTCAGATATCAGTTAGGACGTGTATAGATGGTCCAATTATTGTCATCGAGAAGCATTGCTAAGGGCAATCCAACTCTTGTCAGAGCATTGTTGTAACACGATGTGTGTGGTACATGTAGCTTTATAGTGACATCCAAGGAATATCTTCGTTCATTCCTTGCTTATCTGTCCCTAATTTGTACACCCACCTCTGTTCGCGCCTAAACAGAAAGTTTGTGACGTCCGTGATATGAGTAGGTATCATAGGTTGCTCTAGCACAGTCCAATGGAGATCGGACGGTGTATGTTTGGTTTGTAAGAAATGGTTTGTAAGTCTGGTTGACTGCCTTGAGCACCTGATTGAACTTTTGTGTTCGGAGATGCGTGTCTTAATTTTGCGAGTTGTCATGCCCACATATCTCTTGTTACATGGGCAACTGATCAAGTACACTAAGTTGGAGCTATTACAATTTGTAAATCTCCGCTGCTCCCAGGGACGACCAGTCCCTATGTCAATCGTTTGTGATCTGGTGGTATTAGGACAGGTCGCGCAATTCCCACACGGATGATGTCCTGTGGCCGCAGGCATGTCCCACAATGTGCCCAGTGCTCGTGGAAGTTCACCTTTGGGACGAATATGGACTAGTTTGTCCTTTAAGTTTCGTCCTCTTTTGAAGGCGAACAACGGAGCTTGGATAGAATCGCCTCCGGTATTGAGAATACTCCAATGTTTTTTTACTATTCTCTGGATTTGGTTGGATTGTGTGGTGAACGTACTCACACAAGTCATCCGATCTTGATGAGGTTTCGGTGGCAAGATCTCCAATAATCCTTCTCGGTTATTATTAGAGGCTCTCTTTTTTGATCTCCGGACTAAGTGTATAGGATAGTGTTTGTGCAAGAGATCCTTTTCTAGGCATTCTGCATGGTGTTCGAAACGATTTTTCATAGAACAGTTTCTTTGAATGCGCAAAAATTGCCCATAAGGCAGGTTGTCGCGGAGAGACTTAGGATGACAACTGTTGTAATCCAATAAGGAGTTTCGTGACATCGGTTTGCGGTATAGTTCTGACGCTAAACCAGTGGGTGTGGGTGTGATGAGTATGTCTAGAAAAGCTAACTTGGATCTGCTTTGTTCCATTGTAAAACGCAGGAAGCGATTTCTTTCATTCAGCCATTCATGAAATGTTGTGAGTTCTGCTTCGCTACCTCTCCAAATCACCAAAATATCGTCGATATAACGCTTCCACAGACGTACCTTGTCTGTGAAAGGATTGGTGTTAGAGAGAATATGGTCTAGTTCGAATCTGTGAACGTACAAATTCGCTAGCGACGGAGCAAAAATGCTGCCCATGCTCGTTCCACTCACTTGTAGATAGAGCGAATCTTCGAATTGGAAATCCGAGGGTACCCTACTTCTATCACTTACCTAAAATACATAAACCACAACGTCCGCCTCCCGGTCGCCCTATCATATCAGGGATTGGCTCTCTTTTAGAGCCATTATCAACATTTGTTGATGTATTTTTAAAACCCATGGTGAGCGAAATGCCAACCTACCTCAAAGATACTAAGGATGTTCTGAGACTGTTGCTCGAGATCGAATATGATAGCAAAACTGACATCTTAGTATCATTTGATGTGGAGAGTTTGTACACCTCAATCCCACAAGTAGAGACACTAGAGGTAGTAGAAGCACTCCTCACTGAGAGAAACCTAGATTCCATCACTCCGGTCAGGCTAATAATGACTTTGGCAAATATAGCCATGACTGAAAACTTCTTCCAATTCGAAGATTCGCTCTATCTACAAGTGAGTGGAACGAGCATGGGCAGCATTTTTGCTCCGTCGCTAGCGAATTTGTACGTTCACAGATTCGAACTAGACCATATTCTCTCTAACACCAATCCTTTCACAGACAAGGTACGTCTGTGGAAGCGTTATATCGACGATATTTTGGTGATTTGGAGAGGTAGCGAAGCAGAACTCACAACATTTCATGAATGGCTGAATGAAAGAAATCGCTTCCTGCGTTTTACAATGGAACAAAGCAGATCCAAGTTAGCTTTTCTAGACATACTCATCACACCCACACCCACTGGTTTAGCGTCAGAACTATACCGCAAACCGATGTCACGAAACTCCTTATTGGATTACAACAGTTGTCATCCTAAGTCTCTCCGCGACAACCTGCCTTATGGGCAATTTTTGCGCATTCAAAGAAACTGTTCTATGAAAAATCGTTTCGAACACCATGCAGAATGCCTAGAAAAGGATCTCTTGCACAAACACTATCCTAGACACTTAGTCCGGAGATCAAAAAAGAGAGCCTCTAATAATAACCGAGAAGGATTATTGGAGATCTTGCCACCGAAACCTCATCAAGATCGGATGACTTGTGTGAGTACGTTCACCACACAATCCAACCAAATCCAGAGAATAGTAAAAAAAACATTGGAGTATTCTCAATACCGGAGGCGATTCTATCCAAGCTCCGTTGTTCGCCTTCAAAAGAGGACGAAACTTAAAGGACAAACTAGTCCATACTCGTCCCAAAGGTGAACTTCCACGAGCACTGGGCACATTGTGGGACATGCCTGTGGCCACAGGACATCATCCGTGTGGGAATTGCGCGGCCTGTCCTAATACCACCAGATCACAAACGATTGACATAGGGACTGGTCGTCCCTGGGAGCAGCGGAGATTTACAAATTGTAATAGCTCCAACTTAGTGTACTTGATCAGTTGCCCATGTAACAAGAGATATGTGGGCATGACAACTCGCAAAATTAAGACACGCATCTCCGAACACAAAAGTTCAATCAGGTGCTCAAGGCAGTCAACCAGACTTACAAACCATTTCTTACAAACCAAACATACACCGTCCGATCTCCATTGGACTGTGCTAGAGCAACCTATGATACCTACTCATATCACGGACGTCACAAACTTTCTGTTTAGGCGCGAACAGAGGTGGGTGTACAAATTAGGGACAGATAGGCAAGGAATGAACGAAGATATTCCTTGGATGTCACTATAAAGCTACATGTACCACACACATCGTGTTACAACAATGCTCTGACAAGAGTTGGATTGCCCTTAGCAATGCTTCTCGATGACAATAATTGGACCATCTATACACGTCCTAACTGATATCTGACACCATGAAGTGTCCGTTATGAATTTTAACAACAGGACGACATAGATTTCAGGCGGCGCGATAACATATTGACGCCGTAAGTAATCTCCGGTACTCTCTCTCTCCTGTGCCTATTCTCTGGTTTGAGACAGAATACCAGTCATACAAAGGGATTTATGCGCTCTCTGAGTGAGGCGTCTGGAGCGCTAGGAGATAGGCGTTTCCTTTAAGCATGTTCATAAAACCCCTCCGGAAAATTAGACACAATGCATCGTCTCTAGGTTGATTGAGGCCAACCAATCATGATACGAGCAGAATTCATACTACTTATTATGATCAAGAATAGTTCTTTATTGCGAGTGACAGCGTGCGCATAAGAACTACAATACCCGGTGGTCTCTGCGCGACGCAGTCACGTGTTAGCGCCGCGCCTACCTTTCCGGTAAACAAACCACAATACCCGGTGGTCTCAGCGCGAAACAGCAACGTAATAGCGCCGCGCCTGCCTTTCGGGAGACACCACAATACCCAGATGTCTCCGCGCGGCGTAGGAACATCACAGCGCCGCGCCTACCTTTCGGGAGATACACCGATACTCATAAAAGCAGGCAGACTCACCCCGTCGGTACCTCCCACAGACAGCCCAGATGGACGTCTGGAGTACCGACGGAGAGGTGAGTTTGGTGATTGTAACCAGCGCTTCTAATTACCATTGAGTACCTGGTGGCTTGTCTCAGCTTGGCTGTGCTTCCTTCAACTTCGGTAATTTTGTTTGTTTGTTTTTGTATGTTGACACAGAGCGGGGCTCCTTTATACCTGAGCTAATGCCGGGTGAGGTGGGGCAACATTCTCCTCTATAACGGGTGAGTGTTTCAAACGAGCAGTATTTGCGCTCTCCTGTGACTCTTTGAGAGAACATGATTAGTGTTAAATTTAATCAATGGATTATTAAAAAGAGCGAGGTAATGTGTATGACCCTAATCTCGCAAGAGATACTTGCTAATGGGCGTATTCTCTTTTTCTTCTCATGTGTGTGCTGTCTTGTGAAATCCTACGGTCTTCTCACCAGGAGAATCAAAGGTGACATTTAATTTATTCACTTCTCTTTTGTTTATGCACATAATTAAGCAGTAGCATTGTAGGTCCTGACGAAGCAGTAGGTGACCCCGGGGCACAAGATAAAACTGCAGAAACATGTCGACCATGACTATGAAAACTGTCTAGGTAGTTATTTGTTGACACTACCTTTTGCACTGTTTTTAAGTAGTGGGAGCGGAAGGTCTCCATTAAATTTATTTTCCTTCTTCTACCTCTTTTTAATTCACCACCTTTTGAAAAATTCTTTATTTTCTACACTAGTTAGCACTGCTTACCAGTTACACCCTGATACCTACCTGTTATTTAAAATCTCATTGGGTAATCAAACCCCTACAAGGCAAACGCTGAGCCAAATCGCACATTGGGTCCTCCCTTGTGTATCACTGGCGACATTCCCAAATGATGTAGGGCGGTACAGGATGGAACTCTGATGGGAACACTATCAATAACTTATTGGTGCCCCATGAGCGATTTTGCTATCAGCACACACGCATCCATTCAACCCTCACTTTGAGGCTTTGACTTAATGCTACTCATTAGTTGGTTTCCTTCTCTTCAACATTGCTTCTGAATGTCTATTAGGTAGTGACAACCACTTATATACCAGGAATAGGAAAGGTCATGACGTTGCTGTCTTAACAACACCATGTCTCAATGTCTTCTACTGTTGTGCAATATTTTCACACAGCACATTCTTGTTTGACAAATCATATGAGGGGAGAGGATGTAGCCTTACGGCTAGAGAGGTCGATCTCAAAGCTGGGGAACCAGGCTTGATTCTTGTTAGGGACACTCAACAACCTGTGATTCTGGGAAAATCACTTAATCTCCCCCCGCCTAACAAAAATGAATGTGCCCATCTGTAACAAAACTGGTGCTCATGTAAAGCGCTCTGATACCTGCTATCTTTGGGTCGAGTTTACACTATATAAAACTAAAAAAAATATGTGAAAGGTGGAAAGATAGATCAGCCAATGCCCATTGAATTCTTAACGTCTAAGTTTATACTGTGAACTAGTGCTGGTACTAGCTTTCACTTCAGCTCTTCTCACACAGCACTGTAGTGTCCCTCGGGGGTCCACCATATCTCTTCTATTATTCAGAATCTACCTAACCCTCTTACCAAACCTGATTAAATCATCCAACCTCATGTGTTACAACTATGCAAATGACACCCAAATCATTTTAAAAATGGATGGTCTGGAAGATCTCTACAATTTAAATCTAGATGACTACCTTTGAGCCATAAACATGTGGATGACGAATAACTATCTGTACGACAAATACAGAGATTAACAACCTGCAGACAATGGCACTAATAGCAGCCTACCACTATATGGTCTAAGAAACATCAGGTCCCTCCAACAAAGTCAAGAAGAGTCAGAAACCTAGCGGTAACCATGGATACGACCTATATTTGATACCACATATTTATAACTTCAAACAGAGTGCTTTTTACACAATGCAAACACTACGTTATATCCTCCCATACCTTGGATAGTAACAGAAACTGCAAACTATCCTCACACTGGAATTTTCCAACCTTGCCAAAGCAACAGCCTATACCATGGTGCACCCACACTCATTGTTAGAAGCGGCTGTCTCTAGTTGGCAGAGGTATACACTTCTGACAAATAGGGACACACCTTTTCTAGCAGGGCAAGGGGATCACACACTTAGATAACCCTTGCTCACCCCCTTTGGTAGCTTGGCAAAGCAGACAGGCTTATCTCAGAGGCAGTGCGTTAAGCATTTATGACCACATACAGTAATAAAGTGAATACACTACAAATGGACACGACACAGTAGTATTATAAAAATAAGGATTTTTATATAAGGCTTAGCACAAGACCAAATAACGACAAAAATATACCACAATCTTAATAAATACTCTTGGAAGGAAAAATAATAGTTCAAGCACGGTTTCTTCTTAGCACAAAGTCTTTAGTATCAAAAGCAACTCTTCTTCTTTAAAACACAGTTCTTGGCAACAATGTAACCCACACGGGAGTCACACGACGTCGAGGCAAAGTTAGTCCAAAGGTTCGGCATCGACCGCGAGGAGCGCTACGTCGAGCCCGGAGTCGCACAGACCCCCACAACACAGTACCTTGGAAAAGTGAAGCACTCGATGATCAGCGGCGTCGAGATGTCCGGCGTCGCGTCTTCGGCGTCGATCGGGCCTCGGAGTCGGGGCGATCTGCAGCGGCGTCGACCGAAGTCAGGCAGGAGCAGCGCTCACGAGATGAAGCAGGATACGGCGTCGTCGATGTCGATGTTGCAAGAGTGAGCAGCGCTCACGGCGTCGAGAGGGCTCGATGTTGATGCGATCAGCAGCGGTGCAGACACGAGGTCACTTGGAGCTGGAGCCGAACTCACTACTCACTGGCGTTGTTGCTGGCGTCGATCGGGCCCGGCGGCCGGCGTCGAGGAAGCGGGACACTGGAGCAGTTACTCACGATGTCGAGCTGGATTAAGCGGCGTCCGTCGGCGTCGAGGTTGCTGGATTCTTTCAGAGGGGCTGGATTCACAAGTTCCAGCAAACAGCACTTTAAGCAGATGAAGTCCTTTAGCCCTGTGACTTCAACAGGAGACTGGTACTCTTCTAGCCCTTGGAGATTTTCTTAGCAAAGATTGAGAGTACACACACAGTTCCTCTCTCCTGGTTCCTTGGCAAAAATAAAGAAGCAATGCAGGATTCCCCCAACAAACAGCACTCTGGCAGAAGGGGTAGGCAGTCCTTAGATCAGCAGGCTTCTTGTCCTTGGTTCAGGTTTCCTTGTCAGAAGTGATCTAAATTCTTGGTTCAGGGGCCCTTCTCTTATACCCCTTTTTGGCTTTGATCCCTTTGTCCATGCAGGGGAATTTCCCCCCATCTTGGGTTTGTTGTGGGTGTTGCCAGGCCGAAGCACCTGGCCTATTCACTGTGCAGGGCAGAGTCTTCAGCCGCCCAGCAGGAGCGGAGCCAGCATTGTCACTGGCAGGGGCAGGGCCATCAGTTGCCCGGCAGGAGGTGGGCCAGGAAAGTCCCAGGCAGGCACAGAGTCATCAGTCGCCTGGCAGGGGGGCGGAGCCATCATTGTATCAGGCAGGGCAGGCTATCAGGAGCTACTCTTCCCCTACTCTCAATGCAAATGCCCCACTCACCCCACACTGACTCATTCAGACCTCTGGAGCCACCCAGCTCCTGTCACACGCACACCAGAACCAGCAGAGACCGGTAGACAGTTAGACAAGAAAATAGCTACTTTCTAAAAGTGCTATTTTCAAACACAGAGTCCAAAAACCATCCACACAAACGGATGCGTTATTAAACCCTGAGTTCAGGGATACCAAACTCGACATTGCACCATGCTCCCCGAGCCCGCTAGGATTATAGTATTAATAATCCTGGCAGCCCATTCTAACTGATGGAGAGCAGGTTACCTTACACTAGTGAAAAACGAATATGGCTGTAATTCACTATTAGGACATGCCATCCTTGTCAGGCTTGTCCTACCTTATGCTTACAATGCACCCTGCCCGTGGGCCTACCATAGGGGTGACTAACATGAAGTTAAGGGAAGGTTTAGGGACTGGCAAGTAGGTGTACTTGCGCAGTCTGCGTGACAGTACCAGACTGCACGTGGTCTAGCAATGGTAGACCTTCAGACATACTTTTACTAGGCCGCTCTTGTGGGTGGCACAACACGTGCTGCAGGCCCACTAGCAGCATTTGTATTTACAAGCCCTGCCACTCCTGGTGCACTCTACTAGGGACTGATAGTAAACCAAATAAGCCAAACATGGAATTCAATCAATACAGCAATTTCACATAGGGAGCACTTGCACTGTGGCACTGATCAGCAGTGGCACAGTGCCCAAAGCAATATACCAGCAACAACATCGTAAACAGAGGAGGCAAACAGAAAAAATGGAGGAGAGACTCATGCCAATGATGTCAGGTCTAACACGTGTCCCCTCCAGCTGAAATGTGGGGAGAACTACCCTTACCCTAGGGAGTCCTCATCACTAAGGCGGAAAAATCTGGACAGACCATCAGCATTGGCGTGATCTGTGCCAGGGCGGTGTTCCACCGTGAAGTCCATCCCCTGTAGGGAAATGGACCACCTCAACAGCTTTGGATTCTCACCCCTCATCTGCATCAACCATCTGAGGGGCCTGTGGTCTGTCTGAACCCGGAAGTGAGTCCCAAACAGGTAGGGTCTTAGCTTCTTCAGCACCCAGACCACAGCAAATGCTTCTCTCTCTATCGCACTCCACCTTGTTCCCTGGGAAGTAACCTCCTACTGATGAAGGCTACAGGTAAGTCTCGGCCCTCTTCATTCACCTGAGCTAGAACAGCCCCCACGCCATGCTCTGAAGCGTCCGTCTGGACAACAAATTCTTTAGAAAAGTCGGGTGCCTGGAGTATGGGTGCTGTGCACATTGCAGTTTTCAGGGTGTCAAAGGCCGTCTGACAGGCGTCAGTCCAGATCACAAGTCGTGGCTGCTTCCTGGAAGTCAGCGAAGTCAAGGGGTGCACAATGTTACCATAATCCTTGACGAACCTCCTGTAATAACCCGTGAGACCCAAGAAGGCTCTCACCTGAGTCTGGGTTTTGGGCGGTGCCCATGCCAGGATGGTATCAATCTTGGGTTGCAGGGGGGCCACCTTGCCGCTCCCTACTTGGTGCCCCAAGTACACCACTGAACCCTGCCCAATCTGGCACTTACTGGCTTTGATTGTGAGGCCTGCTCTGCGCAGGGCCAACAACACTTCCTGGAGGTGGCGCAAGTGTTCCTCCCAGCTGGCGCTGAACACTGCGATGTCGTCCAGGTAGGCGGCACTGAAATCCTCCAGTCCAGCCAAGACCTGGTTGACCAACCTCTGGAGGGTGGCAGGGGCATTCTTCATCCCAAAGGGCATAACCCGGAATTGGTAGTGCCCATCTGGTGTGGAGAATGCTGACCTCTCTTTTGCCCCATCAGTCAAGGCGATCTGCCAGTACCCAGACGTTAGATCAAACGTACTAAGGTACCGGGCAGCCCCCAACCGATCTATGAGCTCATCAGCTCTGGGGATGGGGTGCGCGTCAGTCTTGGTGACTGAATTGAGTCCTCGGTAATCCACACAGAACCGAAGTTCCGGTGAAGCACCAGGCGCTGCAGCCTTTGGGACCAAGACCACTGGGCTGGCCCAAGGACTGCTAGAGGACTCAACCACCCCTAAGGCAAACATTTTGGAGACCTCCTCCTTGATGTATGCTCTGACCTTGTCAGTCACTCTGTAAGCCTTGTGCTTGACAGGAGTGTTGTCCCCGGTGTCCACATCATGGACACACCACTGGGTGACACCAGGAATCAAGGAGAACAGATCAGGGAATTGTCCCAACAGTTGGCGACAATCCTGCTGCTGTTCAGGGGTCAGGGTGTCAGAGAGGACAACACCATCCACTGACCCATCTTGCTCTTTTGCAGACAGGAGGTCAGGAAGAGGCTCACTCTCCTCTTCCATTCCAGCATCTGTAGCTAGGAGCATGCCCACTTCGGACCTTTCTAAGTGGGGCTTTAAACGGTTGACATGCAGGACCCGCAAGGGGTTCCTGGGAGATTCCAAGTCCACCATGTAGGTGACATCGCTCTTTTTCTCCACAACCTTAAATGGTCCAGTCCACCTGTCCTTGAGCGCACAAGGTTCCACAGGGGACATAACCCAAACTTTCTATCCAGGCTGAAGCTCTACCAGAGTGGCCTTCTGGTCGTACCACCGCTTCATCTCTTCCTGGCTGGCCTCCAGATTTGCCTGAGCAAGATCTCTGAAGCGCCTAGTCTGGTTCCTAAAGGCCAGCATGTAACTGTATACATCCTGGGGAGGTTTCCTGGGAGATTGCTCCCAGCCTTCTTTGACCAGACTCAAAGGTCCTCTTACCGGGTGACCATACAAGAGCTCAAAGGGGCTGAACCCTAGAGACTTTTGTGGCACCTCACGGTAAGCAAACAACAGGCATGGCAAGAGGACGTCCCATTTACGCCTCATTGGTTCTTCAAGACCCATAATCATGCCTTTAAGGGTACGGTTGAATCTTTCAACCAACCCATTACCTTGAGGGTGATAAGGAGTGGTGAACTTGTAAGTTACCCCACACTCCTTCCACAAAGACTTCATATAGTTGGAAATGAAGTTGGTGCCCCGGTCTGACACCGCCTGTCTGGGGAACCCCATTCTGGAGAAAACACCCATCAGTGCCCGTCCCACCACGGGGGCCGTCACCGTTCTGAGAGGGATGGCTTCCGGGTACCGTGTGGCATGGTCCACCAAGACCAGGATGAACCTGTTGCCCAGGGCTGTCTTGGGGTCCAGGGGCCCAACAATGTCAATCCCCACCCGGTCAAAGGGGGTACTGACCACGGGAAAAGGTTGGAGGGGAGCCTTCTGCTTCCGCCCGCTTTTCCCACTTGCCTGGCAAGTTTGACAGGTCTTGCAATGGATATCTGTATCCCTTCTCATCTGAGGCCAATAAAAATGGGTGACAAGCCTGTCATAGGTCTTGTCCTGCCCCAGATGTCCAGCTAAAGGAACGTCATGAGCCAAACCCAGTAGGAAGGCTCTGAAGCGCTGGGGTACCACCAGCACACGGGCTGACCCAGGCTCAGCAGCCTTAGGCTCGCTATACAGGAGGTCGTTCTCCCAGTAAACAAAATGTGACCCTGACTGATCACCTGAGGTTTGGGCTGAGGCCTGCTGCCTCATACCCACAAGAGAAGGGCACACTTTCTGTTCTGCACAGAATTCCTCCCTGGTGGGACCACCATCCTGCTGCCAGTGGGTCAGCTCGGGTAGGTCTCCCAGTTCAGCAACTTGTTCACCTGTGGGTTCCAGGGCATACCCCTCAAGGTCTGCCTCCTCCTGGACCACGGGAACTATGGGGGACGGTTTCCCGCGCCCCCTGCCTCTTCTGTTCACAGCTGGGTCCTGGGCCATACTTTCAGGCTCCAAAACCTCATCAACACCCTTACTTGCTGTCATGGATCGAGTGGTTGCACACACCCACTCTGGCACACCCAACATTTTCAAATGTGTCTCCCTCTCCACCTTAGCCCAAGGGGAGTCTTCCAAATCATTGCCCAGGAGACAATCAACAGGCATGGCGGGCCTTACAGCAACTTGAAGAGTACCTGAAACTCCCCCCATTCAAAGGAAACTTGAGCTACCTCACACTCTCTCTGGTAGTTGTCAGCAGCTATCACCGGGTAGAATGCGTGGGGAACAACCTGCTCTCTGGACACCAAGTGACACTTGACAGCTGTCACACTCGCTCCGGTGTCTCTGAGAGCTTCCACTCTATGGCCATTAATGGTCACCCACTGCCTATATTTCTTAGTGTTACTAGGCAGAGGGGGTGGAGGGACCAATTCCATGTCTCCTAGAGAGACCAGGGACATCTCTGCGGGACCCTCCCCACCATGGGCAACCATCTCCTCCCCTCCCAGGGCTACACTCGCCAACTGACGGGGAGCTGCACGTGGTGGTGCAGTAGAGTTCTTCAAGGGACACTGAGGATCATAAAAACGGTGTCCCACCTGCTTACAAGCGAAGCAGGTCATGGGGCCCCTACGAACAGGTTTACCTGTCGGGGCCTCTGATTTCTTATCTGGGGTAGGCTGGGAACCCTTCCCTTGGTTCCCTTGAGGATTACTTTGGGGCCCTTTCTGGAACTCCCTCTGTTTACCCTTGTCCCCCCCACTCTTCTGCTGGGGACCCTGCCCACCTTTGGCTGAGTCTCCCACTGGACCCTTGTGGACCCTGGTACTGACCCAGCGGTCCGCCTCTTCAGCAAGTTTTCTAGGGTTAGATATCTTGCTATCAATAAGGTGCTGGCGCAGCTCTGGAAAACAGTTATTAGACAAGTGCTCCCAAGCAAATAAATCATAAAGAGCATCATAACTTTCCACTTTGCTGCCCTTTACCCAACCATCCATGGCTCTGCAAAAATATGACACATATTCCACTCACGTCGTACCAGGTAACTTCTTACATTCTCTAAAGGCCTGTCTGTACTTTTCTGGGGTTAGGCCATACCTTAACATTAAAGCATCTTTCATATGAGTATAAGACATCCTATCCTCAACAGGCATGCCTAACAGGGTATCTCTTCCCTCATTCACAAAGCGACCCCACAACCCCGCTCCCCAATCCTTCTCAGGGACCCGGTGGGCCAACAATGCTAACTCATATGCTTTAAACCATTGACCAATATCCTCATTCTTCTAAAAATCTTTGATCACATCTTTGGGAAAATAAAACCTACTTTCTGCAGGCACAGATGGGATGCTGCCACCAGAGGGATTCAATTCTAACTCTTTAGCTTTGAGCTCCAACTCCCTCAACTTGGTATCATGCTCCAAAGCTAACTTTTCCCTTTCAAACTCCATCCTTTTGATCTCCAGATCAGCTTCTCTCCTGCCTCTTGCATTCTCTATCTCCAACTGCCCATTTATCTTAAGTTTTGCCATTTCCATGTTGTAAGCTCGCTCTTTCGCCCTTTCTTCCCTTTCTTCAGGAGAAAGACCTTTGGAGGAAACACTGCTGCCGGGAGGGGATGTGGGCCCATTCACTGGCACTTCCTCCTCCCCTTCCCCTGTCGGTACCACCACCGGATCAGAGGAATCTCTGGCCTCTAACCAGGCCTGCAATGCTTTGAGATAATCTGGCCTCCTTGAAATGCCGGTGGTAGGAACTTGCAACTGCTTGCAAAAGGATTTCAGCTTCTTTAACGGATAGTCGTTCATCTTACTCCTATCAAATTCCTCCTCAACAACAGGTGTAGTGCCCCCAGCATTACTCATGGTCAAAACTGGCAGTTTCCAAAATCAAGCTCCAGGAAAGCGGAGAACAAAAATAGGATATCCAACCAAAACAGATTGTGGCTGCGCTATGGTCTGCTTTCACTATGTAGCGCACACTAATCACTGCACATGGGTCATAAATGCAAAGTTCAAATCCCACCGCTGACCCACCAATGTTAGAAGCGGCTGTCTCTAGTTGGCAGAGGTATACACTTCTGACAAATAGGGACACACCTTTTCTAGTCAGGGCAAGGGGATCACACACTTAGATAACCCCTGCTCGGCCCCTTGGTAGCTTGGCAAAGCAGACAGGCTTATCTCAGAGGCAGTGCGTTAAGCATTTATGACCACATACAGTAATAAAGTGAATACACTACAAATGGACACGACACAGTAGTATTATAAAAATAAGGATTTTTATATAAGGCTTAGCACAAGACCAAATAACGACAAAAATATACCACAATCTTAATAAATACTCTTGGAAGGAAAAATAATAGTTCAAGCACGGTTTCTTCTTAGCACAAAGTCTTTAGTATCAAAAGCAACTCTTCTTCTTTAAAACACAGTTCTTGGCAACAATGTAACCCACACGGGAGTCACACGACGTCGAGGCAAAGTTAGTCCAAAGGTTCGGCATCGACTGCGAGGAGCGCTACGTCGAGCCCGGAGTCGCACAGACCCCCACAACACAGTACCTTGGAAAAGTGAAGCACTCGATGATCAGCGGCGTCGAGATGTCCGGCGTCGCGTCTTCGGCGTCGATCAGGCCTCGGAGTCGGGGCGATCTGCAGCGGCGTCGACCGAAGTCAGGCAGGAGCAGCGCTCACGAGATGAAGCAGGATACGGCGTCGTCGATGTCGATGTTGCAAAAGTGAGCAGCGCTCACGGCGTCGAGAGGGCTCGATGTTGATGCGATCAGCAGCGGTGCAGACACGAGGTCACTTGGAGCTGGAGCCGAACTCACTACTCACTGGTGTTGTTGCTGGCGTCGATCGGGCCCGGCGGCCGGCGTCGAGGAAGCGGGACACTGGAGCCGTTACTCACGATGTCGAGCTGGATTAAGCGGCGTCCGTCGGCGTCGAGGTTGCTGGATTCTTTCAGAGGGGCTGGATTCACAAGTTCCAGCAAACAGCACTTTAAGCAGATGAAGTCCTTTAGCCCTGTGACTTCAACAGGAGACTGGCACTCTTCCAGCCCTTGGAGATTTTCTTAACAAAGATTGAGAGTACACACACAGTTCCTCTCTCCTGGTTCCTTGGCAAAAATAAAGAAGCAATGCAGGATTCCCCCAACAAACAGCACTCTGGCAGAAGGGGTAGGCAGTCCTTAGATCAGCAGGCTTCTTGTCCTTGGTTCAGGTTTCCTTGTCAGAAGTGATCTAAATTCTTGGTTCAGGGGCCCTTCTCTTATACCCCTTTTTGGCTTTGATCCCTTTGTCCATGCAGGGGAATTTCCCCCCATCTTGGGTTTGTTGTGGGTGTTGCCAGGCCGAAGCACCTGGCCTATTCACTGTGCAGGGCAGAGTCTTCAGCCGCCCAGCAGGAGCGGAGCCAGCATTGTCACTGGCAGGGGCAGGGCCATCAGTTGCCCGGCAGGAGGTGGGCCAGGAAAATCCCAGGCAGGCACAGAGTCATCAGTCGCCTGGCAGGGGGGCGGAGCCATCATTGTATCAGGCAGGGCAGGCTATCAGGAGCTACTCTTCCCCTACTCTCAATGCAAATGCCCCACTCACCCCACACTGACTCATTCAGACCTCTGGAGCCACCCAGCTCCTGTCACACGCACACCAGAACCAGCAGAGACCGGTAGACAGTTAGACAAGAAAATAGCTACTTTCTAAAAGTGCTATTTTCAAACACAGAGTCCAAAAACCATCCACACAAACGGATGCGTTATTAAACCCTGAGTTCAGGGATACCAAACTCGACATTGCACCATGCTCCCCGAGCCCGCTAGGATTATAGCATTAATAATCCTGGCAGCCCATTCTAACTGATGGAGAGCAGGTTACCTTACACTAGTGAAAAACGAATATGGCTGTAATTCACTATTAGGACATGCCAACCTTGTCAGGCTTGTCCTACCTTATGCTTACAATGCACCCTGCCCGTGGGCCTACCATAGGGGTGACTAACATGAAGTTAAGGGAAGGTTTAGGGACTGGCAAGTAGGTGTACTTGCGCAGTCTGCGTGACAAGACCAGACTGCACGTGGTCTAGCAATGGTAGACCTTCAGACATACTTTTACTAGGCCGCTCTTGTGGGTGGCACAACACGTGCTGCAGGCCCACTAGCAGCATTTGTATTTACAAGCCCTGGCACTCCTGGTGCACTCTACTAGGGACTGACAGTAAACCAAATAAGCCAAACATGGAATTCAATCAATACAGCAATTTCACATAGGGAGCACTTGCACTGTGGCACTGATCAGCAGTGGCACAGTGCCCAAAGCAATATACCAGCAACAACATCGTAAACAGAGGAGGCAAACAGAAAAAATGGAGGAGAGACTCATGCCAATGATGTCAGGTCTAACACTCATCATACACAAAATACAATTAATCCAAAATGTTACTGCAAGTCTTCTTCTCCACCTTCACCCAAGAGAACCCATGACTCCAGTCTTCCAATCACTCCACTGGCCACCTGTAGCAAGTAGGGCAATGTTCAATGAACTTTGCATTATCCGCAGAGCCTCCAAGGATAAAGACTGCTATATCTACAAGCTAAATTCAAGCAATACACACAAAACAGGACACTGTGCTTCCGGCTTGCACCACCTAACATCGTACCACTTATTATGAGAAATCCATAGGAGGCACTGTTTTCTCAGTATTATTTACCAAACATTGGAATTTACTACCAGCCAGAATCCAAAGCATCCAAGAGAGCATTTACACATTTAAAGACAGTTGAAAACATGCCGAATTTTAAGACAACTAATCTCCATACATTCCAGCAACAGAACCCAGAAAGACAGTCACATCCTTAAGAATAATCTTCAACTAAAAATGTACAGATTAGAAACAACCTAACCAGCAAACTACATTCAATAGGTGGTGAGTTAAGGAGGGCTAACTTATGGTTAACCAAATTATTATATAGTTATGTAATTTCATGTATAACATTTCTGGCTCACACTAATACTAATAACATAAAACTCAGTGATCAGTAGCCAACTTTAAATTACACCTCTGAAATCCACTTAGGACATATGTGTTACAAGGGTTGGCCATCACTAACTTAACTTCCATTGTTTAACTGAAAAGATCTGTCACACTTTGGGTCAATCAGATGACTTTAATCTAGTCCACTACTGCAAGTTCCAAATATCTACACACTTTGGCTGCCCCTTTGCATCTCACAATGACACTCAGATATGGGATGATAGTAACAATGCATCTCGCAGCAGATCTTGCCACTTCTCTCCCCTCCAACAATGGCAGCTCAGTCCCACACTGCACACACATTTCTGATTGTACAATGTAGTGGATTAACCAGCTAAGCAAACTATAATCACAAGAAATAGAATTAAGGGACATGCAGACCTGGTTAAATCTACCAGCGTACTGAAAAACTCTAAATTGGGCGTTTATGTATCTTACACCACATAATTCACCTCCCTGGTATGTGCTGCATTCCATAACACGCATGCTAACTGCACGTTTGTGGTCATCATACACAACACGGAAACATTTCCCACCTGGGATGAAAAAATAAAGACAACATCCTTCCAACCACACACCACCCTTTATGGCATATCTTGCTGCCCATGTACATAAGCACTTCAATGCCACACAGTGGAGTAGTAAGCACTATACAAATGCTGCTTTACAATACAATACAATATTTATAATTTGTGCTTCATCAAGATTTGTTTTGCTCCCATTAAAATCTTTTATTTCGAGCACACTTCAGAATTGGAAAACTAAATGTGATTCATTCGTGCTTTCACTGCTGATATATGTTGAAATATCTGTACAGTTCATTTACAGGTATGTACATGGTTTTGTGTATGAAATTGGTATCCTCAAGTCTTTCTTTTCATACTCCCTGTAAATAGGGCTACTGCAATTCTGCAATTCTGCAGTGTTTTCCCATCATTATGATGTTGCTGCATTTGCCACATAATGCACCATCAGCTGCATAATATGCATTTTTTAACAAATGCTTCTAGCTCAAACTGATCAAAAGTTACTAAAAATGCTGCAACCTGTGCTGTTGCACAGCGGAAGGTCCTTCGAAAAGGTTGACTGGTCATCCTTCTGTTACTTATACCTGCATTTGAGTGTGGAACTGGCACTAATGAATAGAAACCATTGTCCAGACAGTGTTAACATGTGTAAAAAGTACAACAGAGTGAAGTAATACCATCACACATTGTGCTGCATTAAGCTTCAGAATTTGTGTTTGGTTGCTGCATAATTTAGTCAATCTTGTCGCATAATTTGCGCTTCCCTGCTGCATAATTCCAGTGTTCCTGTTTATACAGTACAGTAGTAACATAGTTAACTTTACAAAATCCTCCCACTTTGCAGAAAGAAAATGAAAAGTAAACAGCATCTCCACTTAAAAGAATAGGCAGCAATTTTTCCAAACACAAAGCCTGACACTTAACCTTTGTCTTTTAACACGCAACAAGATAAAAAAGGCATTTTTATTGCTCATTCACCTTCTGAACTTCAGCATGTTTCTTTCCAGTCTGGCTGTGTTCAAATGTGGATGCAGTTTCTTTGGATAAACTGAATTTAAACAAAGTTTTTCATCAATTTTGTGCCAGATTAACAAGTTACTTACCTTCGGTAACCATTATCTGGTAGAGATTCTATCGAGCTGCAGATTCCTTACCTTTGAATTTCCCAGGTGTCAGGATGGATCCGGAAATGTTTGCTGAGCAATAGCCCTTGCGCGCGACGTCGGGTGGCTCCATTCCGTTCCGTGTGTTGTCGATGACGTTGGTAGCGTCGCTTATGACGTCGCAGTGCCTACAAAAGCGCGCGGGCGTCAGTACTTTTCATTTTTTCATGCCAGAAGCGCAGAGCCATGAAGTGACTGACGTAAACTTGTGCAATACTAGGTCCCTGAAAGGAGAGAAACCCTAGTCCTACAACATCAGTCTGCAAAGTGGGGAGACATGGGTGGGGCTGTATGGAATCTGCAACTAGATAGAGTCTCTACCAGATAATGAATTACCAAAGGTAAGTAACTTGTTCATCTGATAGAGACTTCTAGCTGCAGATTCCTTACCTTTGAATCAGATACCCAAGCCATACCATCCCGGCAGCGGGTTGAGGACTCATGGACTAGACTAAAAAGTCTTGCAGGACTGAGCTGACAAAGTGCCCGTCCCTACGCACTTGACCATCAAGGCAATAATGTTTTGCGAATGTGTGCAATAATGCCCACGTCGCTGCCTGACAGATGTCTTGGACTGGGATACCCCAAGCCAAAGCTGTAGTAGCAGCTTGTCCCCTGGTGGAATGGGCCCTTAATCCCTCAGGAGGCCAAGGCATTACGGATTTTAATGCAGAGACCAAACCAGCGGAAGATGGTTATTTTCTGCACTGCCTTTCCCTTCTTTGCTTCCACATACCCCACAAAGAGTTGGTCATCCACCCGGAACTCTCTTTTGCGGTCAAGGTAGAATGACAACGCTCTTTTTGTGTCCAGTGGTTGAAGACGCTCCTCTTCCTTAGAGGGATGTGGGGGAGCAAAGAAGGTGGGCAAAGTAATGGACTCACCCAGATGGAATGGGGTCACAACTTTTGATAAAAATGATGCCCTGGTGCAAAGCACCACCATGTCCTGAATGGACATGAGATAAGGAGGCAAGCTGGATAACACCTGCAACTCACTCACCCTCCGGGTCAATGCAATCGCCACTAAGAAGGCTGTTTTGATGGTCAACAGCCGGAGGGGACAACTGTGCAAAGGCTCGAAAGGAGTGCACATGAGGTAAGTTAGGGCCAAATTAAGGTCCCATTGTGGCATAATAAAGGGCGTGGGTCGAAGCAAGTGAACCAGCCCTTTAAGAAATCTATTTACAATAGGCGATTTAAAGAGAGAAGGCTGGTCTGGCAGCCGCAAAAAAGCTGGCAGAGCAGAAAGGTAACCCTTGAGAGTTCCCAAGGTAGAGCCTTGCTGGGCATGGGTCAGAATGAACAAAAGGATAGTGAAAGAGGAACAGAAAGTGGGTCAATAGATCTTTCTGTACCGTATGATACAATGTTATGCCAACGGCAGGCATATACCAACTTAGTGGAGGGCCACCTGGCTGCCAGAATAACATTACAGACTTCGAGAGGAAGATCAAAAGCCATCAACTGCCATCGCTCAATATCCACGCCTGGAGGGGCAGAGTTGACAGGTGTGGGTGGAGAACTCTCCCCTGTTGCTGTGGCAGAAGATCCTCCAGAAGGGGCAGCCTGATCGGAGGATCGACACTCATGCTCTGAAGCTCTGGATACCAGACTCTCCTTGCCCAGTCCGGCGCCACAAGGATGACTTGGGCCCGGTCACTCCTGATCTTCTTCAGAACCCTGGGCAGGAGTGGTGTGGGCGGAAAGGCGTACAACAGACCTGACCTCCACTCTTGACGAAACACGTCGCTGAGCGATAGCCGCCTTGGAAACTCCAGCGCGCAGTACTGCTGACATCGTGCATTCTCTTCGGAGGCGGACAAATCTAACCAAGGTTTTTCCCACTGCTGAAGGAGACCTTGCGCCACCTGCGACTGGAGACGCCATTCGTGATCCGCTAGGCATCTATGGGTGAGACCGTCTGCCCTGGCGTTCAGAGAACCTATCAGATGTTGAACTATCAGGGTTATGCCCTGCTGTTCCAGCCAAGCCCAGAGAAGCAGTGCCTCTCGACAAAGGGTCCATGACCCCGCCCCGCCTTGCTTGCTGCAGTACCACATGGCTGTGGTGTTGTCCGTGAACACCTGCACCAACTTACTCTTGACAGAGGGAAGAAATGCTCGGAGCTCCAAAAAGTTTATGTGGAGCCCCGTCTCCGCCGGAGACCAGTGACCCTTGATCACCATCTCTACCAAGTGGCCGTCCCATCCCAGTTGTAACGCATCCGTCACAATTGTGAAATCCGGTTGAGGAAGGGAGAAAGGTCTGCCTTTGACCCAATCTCAGTTCTTTAACCGCCACTGCAGATCCTTTGCAGTTCCTTCCAAGATCTGAACCAGGTCGGTGAGATTTCCCTGATGCTGTGCCCATTGGAACTACAAGTCCCACTGTAGAGCCCACATACGCCATCTCACATGCCTTACCAACAGGATGCAGGAGGCCAGGAGGCCCAACAGCCTCAGAGTCAACCTCACCGAAATCCAGGATAGAGGCTGAAATATCGGATTCATAACCCGAATATCTTAGACTCGCTGCTTGGGAGGATAAGCCCAAAACTGCACTGTGTCCAAAACAGCTCAGATGAAAGGGAGCGTCTTAGAAGGAGTCAGGTGTGACTTCAGCACATTTATAGAGATCCCCAGAAAATGCAAGAGATCCACCGTAGTCTGAAGGTGGGAGATGACTGGCTGGGGTGAGGACACCTTCAACAACCAGTTGTCGAGATAGGGGAAAACTGAAACCCCTAACTTGCCCAGATTAGCTGTAACCAACGCCATCACCTTGGTGAACACCTGAGGGGCCCGGATAAGGCCGATGGGAAGCACGGTATACTGAAAGTGCTCATGGCCTACCTTGAACCGCAGGTAACGCCTGTGACCCGGCAGGATGGGAATGTGAAAATACGCATCCTGCAGGTCCAACGCCACCATCCAGTCTCCTTGGTCCAAGGCAGACAAGACCTGAGCAAAAGTGAGCATTTTGAATTTCTCCTTTTTGAGGAAGAGATTAACGATCCGAAGATCTAAAATGGGCCGAAGCCCCTTGTTCTTCTTCGGAATCAGAAAGTAGCTGGAATAACAGCCACTGCCTACTTCTGAAACTGGAACCCTTTCTGTAGCTCCTTTGGCTAAAAGAGCTGTAACTTCCTCTTGGAGCAGCTTTAAGTGATCCTCCACCAGCCTTCCTGACTCTGCAGAATAGTAGGAGGAAAAGAAAGGAAAGGGAGAAAATAGTCCTTCTGGACGACCTGCAAGATCCACTTGTCTGATGTTATAGATCTCCAGCGGGGGAGATAGTGATGAATTCTCGCAACCATTGAAGTAGTGTGGTCCTGCAGAATCAGCCCAGGAGTGCTTGGAGACTGGGGCCGCCGGGACAGTGTGGTAGACGACTTCTGGGTTCCATTCAGAGGACAGAATGTACTGCGTCCACGCATGGCTTGGGCAGTCTGTGCAGGACGGTGGCTAGGATAGGGCTGACGCGGATGAAAACCCCTTCTGTTGCACGAAAGGGACAAAAGGAAGACTGGCCATGAGGAGTGGAGGAGAGGCCCAAGGATCTGGCCTTAGCTCGAGAGTCCTTGAACCTGACTGGGGCAAGTCTACCTTTTCCCCAAAAAGGCGGGTTCCACCAAAGGGCATGTCCCCTGAGAAGCCAGTTGTGCGAAGCCAGGCGTTGCGCCTCAAGGCCACTGTCATTGAAATAGACCTGCCCATCGAATCTGGTGTATCCAAACCACACCGTATGGTGAATTTTGCCGCATCTCTCCTGACCTTGTCAGCTTGGGAGAGCACAGCCCGGGCCTCCTTCGGGACTTGTGGCAGCACCTGCCCAACCGTCTCCCAAAGAGAGTGGGAGGAACAGCCCAATTAGCATGCGGTATTCACTGACCGCAATGCCAGACTGAAGGAAGAAAACATCTCCTTCCCTAATGAGTCCAGTCTCTTGGATTCGCTATCAGGAGGGGCATAAGGGGATGCGCCCTGGGAAGTAGAGGCCTGCACCGCCAAACTTTCTGGGGTGGGGTGTTGGCTGAGGAACTTTGGGTCACCCGGTGCTGGGCAATGGCAGTGTGCAATCCTCCTGTTCACAGGAGCCCTGTGCTAGGCTTGGGCCAAGTTCCTAGCAGGATGTCCGTAAGTGCCTCATTAAAGGGCAAACGGGGTTCAGAGGTGGAAGCCCTAGGTTGAAGCATTTCGGTCAGGAGATTAGTCCTGACCTGCATTGAGGGCAATTCCAGTCCAAGGACCTCAGCTGCCGTCTTAACCACCACAGCATAGAACGCCCCCTCCTCCATAGCCACTGTAGGTGGAGAGAGCATGCTAAAGTCCGGGGAAGTATCCAGACCACTGGCTTTCCCAAATTCCCCATTCCAGTCCATTGTCTCCTCAGAGACATCCTGGTTCTCTAATGGGTCTCTAGACTCCTCCCATTCCTCTTCTGAGCCTAGCACGTCCACAAAGTGCTCAGGCTACAACCATACAACCCCTGGGCTCTGTCAACATCAGAATCGGCGTCATACGACGCCGTTCCGGCGCTGTGTCATCAGGGATGAGGATGGGGCTTGCGCCACTGACAGCCGCCGGCAACGTTGCTGGCACCGACTTCGGGTCCGCACCGGGGAAGGTTGCGTTGGCATGTCCGGTGTCGAACCGGATCCGAGATCGGATCCCTGAGGCCCCACCGGCGGCATAGCCGAAGCCCACAGCGTTGAACCCAATGGGGTCCCATCCGACCCTGCAGGGCCTGAGGGCTCACCAAAGGGCTTGTTCCGCTCAAATATGCAGTGCATGGCCTCGTAAAAGTCCTTAATTTGAGCGGGAGTCGTTCCGGCTCCCGGAAATAGAGGGAGGGGCGAAGTCGATTCTGGCTCCGGCCCCGCAGAACTGTGCCTAGAGCGTCGGTGCTCCTTACCTCTTTCGACGACGGACGACAGGAGAGGTGAAGTCAAAGTCCACTTGGACTTCTTCTTCTTCTTCTTGTGCCTCTTCCCCGAATGTCCAGATGACCTTGAATGGGAGGAAGAGGACTTAGGGCTCTGTGAGCAATCCCGCGACCTCCTCTTCCTCGAACGAGATTGTGATCTCCTTGGAGTCTCAGTAGACGATGTTGACTGCTGGGGCTGCGAGCAACTTCATCGCCCGCTCCCTCAAGGTCTTCAGACACATCGTACGACAGTTTGAACACGCCTTCAAATCGTGGTCACATTTAAGACACCAAAGACATATGCGGTGGGGATCGGTAATCAACATCATGCGGGAACAAGTCGCACACGGTTTCAAACCTGTCTTCCTACCCTGCAACCTTTGCATACGAAGTTGTCAAAAATATCGACAAAAGGGTGGAGCCAATGTAGGCACCTCAACGCCATAACTGACACTACCGACGTCATCGATGACACGCAGAGCCGAAAGGAACCACCCAACGTCGCGCGCAAGGGATATTGCTTAGAAAAAGTTTCCGGATCCAGCCTGACGTCTGGGAAATTCAAAGGTAAAGAATCTGGAGCTAGAAATCTATATCAGATGCCTCTGTCATTTTGGGGAGGGCAATGATTAACATGGGCCGCCCCGGCACTCAAATCCTCAAATCCGCCAATCCCCGCACGCCCCGTGGCTACGGTTCTGCCATGAGGCTTGTAGATGTGGCTGGTGGGAGAGATGATGAAAGAACACATAGCACATTGGGTGTCTTTTAAGGTTGGTTCTTGCCTGTATTTTCTTCTTTTGCCCACGGAAGCCTTCAATTCTTATTTTGAAAAATGTACAGCAAACTGTACTTTCTCCGTTACCTGTATTTACTGGTATTTGTTTTAAATACATGAAAAAAAATAATGGAAAGAAAAATAAATAATTCCTACCTAGGGTTGTGTAGCATTTTAGAATCCAAGCCTAATTTACCGATTCATGCCCTTATATTGGTATAATTCACATTGCCCTTATATAGGCATAGAAATCATACCCATATTTATACATAACCCATCCAGTCCAAATACAAGCATGGCTACATTCACTAGTTCCAAAAAGCTACAACGATGTCTTGGAAAACTCTGCTTCATCAGTCAGAGACATCCTCTTGCTTGAATATTGATTTGTCCTAGAAATCATGGAGTTTTCCAAGAACTACCATTCCCTTGGGGTTCTTTGATGACGTTATTATGTCCAACTTTACGTCAAACTAGGCACCTTCAAGGTATAAATATGCCTACACTTGCCCTCGCAAAGACACGGTGTTTTGGAGCAGCTCGACTATCTACTTGACCGGCGCAGCTCACTACAGCAAGTGCCGAAGGAAGCCGACCCTCCAGCTGACGCATTGATCGAGAGGCTGCCTTTCTCTCACTAAGAATCCAGCTCCAGTGTTTCCAAGCTCCCCTCATGGGGTGTTGGGAAATCGAGTCCTGAAACAGAGATACCAGATCTCCTTCAATCTAAAACCAAGGTACGGAGCTGATTAGACCCTAAGAGAAATCTTGGTTAGATTCTTGGAAAAGAAAAACGAAACCTATGCTTTACCTCACTTACTTCTTCCCCCATACTAGACTTAGGTTAGGTACATTGGGGTAGGCGTATTTTAGAAGCACCAGGTGAGTACTTTTAGCCTTTGTTATTTATGTATGTATTTATCTATGGTCTAGGAACCATACAATGCTTTTACAGTATTATTTTATAATACTCGTCTTACTGTACGCATTATACTTTGCGACCAGTATTACGATTGTAACAGTTAACTTTACTTGCATGAGAAAGAAGACTGTTCAATAAACCCTTTTATTGAAAACGTCCGTATCTCTATTTCTCTGCACCTCTGATGAAACGAAGGAAGCACAAATGACTGAGTAAAATATCTATCTATTGTTTCCACGACTCTGAAGATCAGTTTTATTCTTGGGGAAACAAAGTTGTCATGTTTATGCAGTTGTCAGAAACTAACCCCGTCTTGTTTATTCGAGAAAGTTTCTTGTGACCTCTGAGCTAGCTGGCACTCACAATTAAGTCTAATATATTCGATAGAGACCTAGTCGACCTAAGTCCAATGTCAAATCTATAGGATATATTATTCCAATGCGCAGAGCCTATGGGCAATATAGGAACTACACTACACTAGTATCGACATGTTATTTTTGTACTTACATTTTGTGGCCTGCAGGGGTCATACAGAATGCAGAGGCTGTGGGCAGCACTGGCGGTGCTCTGGCAGTCCAGACCGCCCAAGATAACCTAGTCTCTCACAATTGTTTTACTTTACAATTTAATGGCAAAATACACACTCCTTATCGAAGCACCAGATGAAACATGCGGCATCCTGCCTTCCCTAAACAGGTTCTAAACCTACCTCAACAGTATGTCTGCTGAGAAAGGTAAACACAAGACCTCCTTCAAAGCTGTTCCAGGTATTTGTCAGGGCCCTGTGGCTGTCTCATGACTGCATTGTGACAACGCCTTCCGCGTAGACTACAGAAGTGGCAAGGAAAGCTGGTGGTAACTGAATCTGGAAAAGGGATAGTGCAAGCTGGGGAAAACCGATACATAACCTAGATCCTCCTTCCAACCACGGTTCATTGTAAACCTTCACAAAAGAGTCGCTACCTACGTCAGCGACAAACCCGTCCTACTCCAGATCTTCCATCTGAAGATAAAAGGAGCAATGCGAGAAACCAGTCCTATTCCAGATCCTCCGTTTGAAGATAAAAGGAGCAATACGGCAAACCCGTCCTACACCAGATTCTCCGTCTGAAGATTTAAGGAGCAATGATTGGCTCCCACACGGAGAGGTGTGGCGCCGCGGCCAGGGCGACTGACTCCGCAATCTGGGGATCACGGTTCGATCCCCGGGGCCGGCGGCAGATTAGCCCAGCACCATGTGACTCTGGGCAATAGCTGGTTTAATCTTCCCGACGGCCCCCAGCGCCTAGAGACCCTAACGGGTGATGGTTCGCGCTTTACAAATGTGGATTATTATTATTATTATTATTATTATTAATGAGAAAAACCTCTCCTACTCCAGATCCTCCATTTGAAGATAAAAGGAGCAATGCAACAAACCCGTCCTCCACCAGATTCTCCGTCTGAAGATTTAAGGAGCAATGAGACAAACCCATCCTACTCCAGATCCTCTATTTGAAGATGAAAGGATCAATGCGACAAACCCGTCCTACTCCAGAACCTCCATTTGAAGATGAAAGGATCAATGCGACAAACCCGTCCTACTCCAGAACCTCCATTTGAAGATAAAAGGACCAATGCGACAAACCCGTCCTACTCCAGATGCTCGATCTGAAGCTAAAAGGAGCAATGCTTTCTCCTCCAATGAAGCACAGGGAGCTAAATGTCCTTCTGCTCACAGCACACGACCCGAAACCTCTTTCCAATCTGCATGAATAAGAAATGACCACTTCTAAACAATCTTGGCCACGAGCTAAAGCACTTCCGGAACTCAGGAATTCTCTAAGCTAAAGCCATTTACTGGAGGAACCCACCAGAGCTTCACCCCCCGTCCAGCCAGCCGTCCATCTTATGTATCCCCGTGCCTTCAATGCAGGTTGCTGCTTTATTTAACGCATTTTCTATCTGTAAGATGCACTGGTGTCCCAAAAGGAGCACATTGTATTTTCCAAAACCTTGAAATACAATAAGATCATCGAAATCCCCGGTGCTGCCTGCAAATGTGCACAGTAACAGTACCAGTCGTTCCTCTGCAACAACTCTCTGCTCTCAGCGTTGTAGCATTTGAAGCCTGCACAAAGATCCATGTAATCACCCCGATCGTATTTTTACCACTTCACTTTACTTTACATTTGCCTATTTCTGGTAAAAAAAAAAAGTACATGCAGCATTTGTATTCCTTTTTTTTCCGAGTCAGTCGTGTTAAAAAAAAAAAAAAACATTATTACAGGCATAATTGCCAGCCGGCACCAGAAAGAGAAAATAAATACAAAAATATTAGCCAAAAAACTGATAAGCCAACAGACAGCATATAGACAAGAGTAAAATGACAAAGAAAAAATTATAGGCAAATTAATCGATAGATAATACACACAGCTAACCCTCGTTAGAACACGCCCAGATTCTCTGAAATAAGTTTCACTGCTTCGGGGCCTCTGGCTTTGGATATAGCTAGCTCAAATTCGAATATTTGGCAGATAAGTGCCCCCACTCCATTACCCTTGAGGGGGCCGGGATAACCATGCCGTCGCAATACACTGCCGAGCTGTAGTTATTACAATGGACATCAGTGAAGTACGGCTCGGGGTGCACTCGAGTATAAGTCAGCATAATCTCCCTAACAGATAACTGAATATTAAATCCGAAATATGATGTTGATAGTTGAACCACGTCTACCCAGAATTCCTGCAGCGCTGGGCATGTAGCAAATATATGCACTGTTTCTACTGCCGGGTTTCCACATTAGGGGCAGCAAGTGTACATGATATCAATCAATCTAGCTGAGTGTAACATAACTCTCTCATAGTTTGAATTCAACTATAATCAATAAGTCATCAGAAACTCTCTGGGTTCCATGCATGCAACAAGCATCCCTTCTCCACTCCCAGTCTGGGAAGACAATGCCTCTAGCGAAGTCATTTCCACCTTCAGCAAACTAATACAAGAAGAGGTTTAGGCACAAAAGTACTGCACTCATCACCACAGTGAAGCCAATTTAACACACTTCTAATGGTGCACAGAACCAGAAGTTTAACCACCTTTCAACTTCCAGTGGAGAAAACTCCAAACATAGAGATAATTTGATGGTTCAGCACCCTTATTTTTTATATTCTCGAAAGCTCAGCACAATTCCTTTTAGCATTTTATACACAAGGCACATATAATTCAAAGTCTTCAATAAGAAATTAGAACAATAGTTCTTTTATTCATATTCTTCTTCTTTTATTAGTTTCTTAAAACCAGTAGCCATAGCCTACTACAGTTATTGGTTGTAAAACATTAATATGAATATGAATAAAAGAACTATTGTCCGATTGTCTTATTGAAGACTTCGAATTATATGTGCCTTCTGTATGAAATGCTAAAAAGAATTGTGCTGAAGTAATCGGGGCATTACCTCCTCGTAAGTCTTCCTCGCCACATGGATTCACTAAGTAACCGGGGCGCTGAGATGGACAATTTACTCTGGCAACGCTGCCCAGAACTGTATCCATATGAAACTGCAGCAAAAATGATTCAATTGCTTTTATTAACAAAATGTTAATCTTCGGGATGTCTTGACTTTTTTATCGTACTGTTTTACTGCAAATAATATTATTGTGAAGCCAAGGTTTAAAAGTAGAGTTCGCTCTTAGGGATTACCAGCCAGTCTGGAAGGAAGCTAAAAGAGCTCCCTTCTGATGTGAGGAGTTCACATGAACCGTCTCTGCTACCTCAAAGAGCGAATTATTCCATAAAATGGTACCATTGCTCTACTTGGTTTTGCAATAGCAAACCCTATGATTCTCTGAAACGCAAGCTTTATAACTGCAAAAGTACTAGTCGCCATGAAACACACGTTCCTTATCTTTGGTAATGCATTAGCTTGTAGAGAGGAGATCTCAAAGCAGATTCCTTACTTTTGATTCTTTGATTCCCAGGAATTAGACTGGATATGGAAGATTTTTGTGTGATTAGTACCCCTGCGTGCCAGTAGGTGGTGTAGATTGGTTTCACACTGCATCATTGGCGTCATCTGTGCTGAAAGTGATGTCCATGTCACCTATATAGGCATGTGCGTCCGCAGAATTTTTTTCAGCGGGGGGGGGGCAAAATCTTAATGTCATCACCATCCTCCGACATGATGTGTGCCAGGTGGGGCACAAGAAACACTGGGGCGCAGGAGGAGCTGAGTATGTGGCAGCTGCGATAATGTTGCAGCCTGCGCATCTGTCTGAGCCCCCAGGCCGGCACATGTAAACTTATTTTTCTGCACAGTGTGCAGTAGTAGTGCTGCAGTCGCACACTCTGCCACAGCAGCGCACAGTTTCTCATCATGAAGTGCTTGGACAGTGCTCCGTCCCACTTGTGTCTGCATGTCAGCGCCGGTGGTGTGAGAGGTACTATGAATGCACAAATTTGCGTTTTGGTGTGGTGATGCAAACCACCAGCTAAAATGCGTCAGCTTCACCCTTGGTGCGTGGAACTTGGCAGAACTGCATGGAGAGACTCCTTTGTTATGCAGGTGCCACGAAGGAGCTAATCAGAAGATATAATCACCTGCTAGTGATCTGAAAATTGCACGCCATGGGGATCCGCAGCACGGCAGGCGTGTGAAAAGCAGAGTGCAGGCTCTACATTGAACAGGTCTGCAGTGAATAATGCTGATGCATGGGCAGCTGCTGCCAAATATTACCAGCTTCTAGACATTTTCTCAAGCCCACAATAAATAAAAGTATGTTTTTTACAAATAGTTTTATTTAACGTTTCTAATGGCATGGTATAGTAATTTCACAGTATCATAATTATACAACTGAGACATTTTCACTATTATTTACCACAAAGTCATTATTGCTACATATAATGCAACTAACAACCACTGCTAAAGCCAATAGTCTGGGCTTGTTTTAGGTGCATGCCTATTATATATTTGGATGCAATAACAGAAAGAGGCAGGAAAACGCCAGTCAGGCAGCAGAGATATTTACCTTACATGCTTAAGCACGCCCTTTATTACATAGGTTACGCCCCTTTGAGAGACCCCCCCTGCCCCAGTTTTCCAACCCACTTAAAGCCTTAGGCATACCCTTTACCCATTAAATTCACAACAGACTCCATGTGTACTCTTTATTTTTTAGGAGTCTTTATTACCATATTCTTATGTTTAATTATTATTAAACTGCTCACACATGTTCTAACCAGTAGCAAAGTCTCTATAAACACCCCCTTCCTTAAGCGCTATGTGAATTGCCCGTAACAAAACATGTGAAATAAGTGCTACCATTCCTTGCACGTTCAGTCAGTTCTAAACACCGTTTTTGGTGTTTAGGCATTTTTTTGTAAAAGTATCAGGATAGAGGTGTTGTTGTGTGTTTTTTTTTTTTTTACTCCTTCCCTTGGAAGAACTGTCCAGGTTTCAGAAGCACTGTGTCAAATGTTAAATTACATTAACTACTAAGTTGTACTGGATTCCCATCGCAGGAACTAAATCCAATAAAATGCTAGGGCAGATGACCTCACATCCAACATGGGGCATCTTGAACTCTGGGGCCACCTCTTACTAACACTTAGGACTCGCACTCGTTGATGGCTGTTGGCATGCATGCCACATGCAACCTGTGCGCCCTGGGGCAAAGCAAGCAAGAAATTTCTTCATAGCACAGGCCTTACCTCCTGCCACCTGACAGCAGATCTCAACTCCTGCAGAGCTGTCAGCTCTCACCACCTTCCAAGGATAATGAGCATTACCCACTCCTCCCGCAGCCAAGCCAGCGGGTGCTGCAGCCCTTGAGACACCGCCAGGGTCGGATTGGGGTCACAATTTGGCCCGGGCACTGCCCAAAAAAGTGGCCCACTTTCGCGGGGCATACACTTTCATGAAACACTATTTGCTTACTCTCAGAGGTCTCATTTGTAGAGTAACGTTTGGTCAATTAGGCATTTTAAATCTTACAGAGCCAGTAACATTGGTAAAGACTAGGAGCACTGCAGTTCTAAAAACTGAATATTTACTTTCAGTCTTAACGCCCTGCACCATGTATTTAGATACTCTTGGCAATGTCCTTGACTCTGATCATCACATAAATCAGAAATCTAGTACAAAGTCAAGGGGAAAGGGTAAGATTGAAATCCCTGGGAATAGAAAATGTAATAACAAAAGTAAGAAGAAGAGCAGCTCTGAACCTCTACCGTGGAGAATAGAACCTCTAATGACAAACAGTAAAGACATTTTTTTGCATATCAGCCATAAAAACATCTAGCGTAATATTCAAAAGAAATTAAATCTAGCTCCCTCACATATTTTGCACTTTTCCCTAAATGTAAGTACATTTTGCCGCCTTGTCTTGCCTCCCCTTTCTTTGTGTGCATTATTGTAGTTAGACAGTGATCCCCAGTTCTGCTGGGCAGTACCAACTGGGGCTGGGGGAAAAGAGGAGGTGAACTGAGAGGTAAAGACATTGCACGCTCGGTGGTTGTTCTAGTGGGGTGATGGCGCTTTAAGACGGTACGCAAATATTATGAGGTGAACTTAGGTGTAAGTGCTGTGCAAAAGGGTAGGGAGAATCACGCCTCTCCCTATATTGTGGTAAACCACAGACAAAGAACTCCAAGGTCCCCTGCACATGCTAGTGGCACATAGATTCAGGTTAATATAGTAATGAATGTAGGAAAGAAAGAAACACTGTTCATCCACTTCTTTGTGTGGTTCCAGGATTTATTGTCCTTGTTGTGCATTCCTTGGTACAGAGTCGTAGCCTAGCCAACACGTGTTTCGTCGCTGTGATGAAGTACACAGCGACTTCTTCAGGGCTAAATGCCTATGATTACGGTCCTTATTGTTGGTTGTACTTTCATCCCGAAGGTAAATAGTAGTAGATGGTCTCAAGAGTAACAGAGACCAGAATTCCATTTAATTAAAGTTTCCTCATGAAGCAGATTCTATATTTTGTGATGCAGATGAGTATTCAGAATATGCAGCTACTAATTATTGTGAGACCCTATTCGTAGGGTTATGGCTGTCAGCCAGCTTTTAGTGTGTTGCCGCCTGTCACCCGATGCGGTGAAGCAGCTGGTGAAGTCTCCCGCACCAAACCTGAAGCACATTCTGTGGACCACAATTGCCAACATCTGCTCAACTTATAAAAAGTGATTCGCACTACATGGCATTTCATTTCTTTTTATTTGCAGATTATTTATTTATTTTTTATTCCACTTGTTTACCTCTTCTCCCTGAACCTGGAGTCCACTAAAATTGTTATCCTTCCCATGCGGATGAAACGGCACCGGCATAAAACACTACTGCTTTCCTTGTACATATCCCTTCATGCAATCCATACAGACAGCACTGCAGCCCAGAATCGTGCTCTCATGTGGTGCACCTGGATGGAGCCTCTGCACCCCAACAATATCAGAGTGTATTGAAGCTCCCAGAAGCACCCTTTGTACATGCAGATTTTGCAGGACGGTACAGCAGTGTCTCCGGTCTTGATGTGCATATCTTTGATGTTGCTGGTATAGGTCTGGTTGTGCAGACATCAGAGCTGTACAATATAACAGCAAAGATGTGCAACTAATGCACAAAGAAAAAAAGATTACTAATATACTATCAACCTCTAATGTTGGGTTCCGGAGTAACTTGCTACTCATAACAAAGCACTTCAACTCGTCGTCAGGGGTAGTAAGCGCTTTATAAATACAATGTACAATATGTTAACTAACAGTAGCGGCCGGCACGCATTGAGAGTTGCCATGTGATGTAATACAAAAAAAAAAGTTTTAAAAACATACATTCTCGCCTCTCTTCTGCATGTCGTCTTAGTCTCTCCTCTCCGGGGCCGGAACAGGAGGCAGCCGGGCTCCCTCCCCTAACCAATCACAATGCTGCAATGCAGTGTTGTGATTGGTCTAAGTGCTGTGGATTGGCACTCAGCCATGGAATGGGGTCCTGGGCATGTTCTCCACACAAGCAGTAATGCAGCCTGCATGGAGAACATGCAAAGTGTGCATTACTGTTTTGGATGGCCCAAGAGGGTTGTCCAAAACACTTGGGGTGGGCAAACAACTCCTCCCCTGCTCTGAGAGCAAATCAGCCTGCCTCCCCCGCAAAGCTGCTCAGCAGCATGAAAAAATACAATGATAAAACCCTCTAATTATTATCAATACATTTGTTTTTTCTTTCACTGCTTTGCAGCAGTGGGGCGACGCTCCTCCGCCGTAGCGGAGGTACCGCCACTGTTAATTAAGCATGCATTTCTGTAGGCAGAAAGGCAGCCCTCAGTCTTAATTATGTTTTCTCATTTTTACCACTTCTTTGTTGGTATCTGAAGGCAATGTGGCTTTTAAGTACATGCGATGCCACATAGCAACAATACACATAAATGCACTCCACATCATACCACATAATTCTAATCAGTATAATTTCACTCAACGCCACACAGTTCCACGCAACACAGTTCCACGCAACACATTCATTCCACACAATTCAGCAACACACGGCATAATTCAACTCAACAACACATTTACACAACACACCAACATACATCCAATCCACACAACACAATACTGCATCATGCCACAAAATTCAACACACCACATAATTAAACTGCACAACATACCACTCCACACAACAAAAAATATCATTCCATATAATTACACTCCATGACACACAGTCCCACTCTATATAATTCCAGTACACTCAAAAACAAATAATTACTATCCACATAATTCCACTGCACACCATGCCACATAATTCTACGCCACACGATTCCACAACTTACAATTCCAATCCATACCCCATAATCCCACTACACACTACATACCTCCACTCCATAACACTTAGGTAAAAAACAGTGTCATTTACAACTCAATAGCTCTAACTCTTGGAAATGCGATACCTATTGGCATTGTCAATGCTTGTTTTTTTTATAGTTGTTCTTCTTGACAGTTTTATATAGTGTAAACTCAGCCCAAGGCTATTTTGAGCTCTATTCATGAGCACCAATTATAGTCCCCAAGATCAGATTTTTTATTTAAAGGCCTTGGAGATGAAGTTATTTGCCCAGAATCACATGATGCTGAGAGCAGGCGCTAGGACTCGAAACTGATCCCCCATCTCAGCAACTCTGACCTTCAGGCCTCATGTGTTTATGCACAAGCAAGGCATGCAAGTGGAAGGATTCTGTTTTTGTGAAGGACACTGGGGCCAAGGTAAAAGTGGCTACAGCCTGAGCAATAGAACAATAGTGAAGCCCCTTAGTTTACTAATTTCTCAACCCCTCCCCAGCCCTCTTTTACTTGAGTAACAGAACATTACCTGCCCCCACAGCGAGGCCCCAAAATAAAGCCACCCTTTCCCGCCCACCATGCCCCTTGAATGAGAAGGGCTGTGGGCAAGGTGTAAAATATGACACCGAACACCGTTTCTGAGCGGCATGGGCCTCAGGGTGTGTGAAGTGATGCTTGCTTAATGGCGTGGCCCCCAGGGAGGCAGATTCTCCCAATCACCTGATCCCCACCCCACATCAGGGGCTATGGTCTGGCAAGGCAGGGGGTCAGGGGAAGGCCACAGATAATCGTGGCACCCCAGCGAGGCTGCTTTACTATCCCAGTCCAGTGTCCTCTGTGGACGCAGATGAAAACGGCCCACAGAGGGCACTGACAAGCCGGCTCTTCGGCCAAAGCCCGACTGCCCGCAGTGCCAATTTGTCCCTGGCCACCGCCCGCACGACCACTCCAGTACAGTAACGGCCTGCACCAGACTGGTGATCCAGGGGGGGGGGGCAAGCGCCCCTCCTTGCCCCCCCTTGCGGACGCCCATGCATGGGTCCTGTTGGCGCAGGAAATAGTGTTGATTGATGTTGTTCTGGCTCCGTGTTAGACTCATGGGTGCAAATGGGGCTGGTGCTGCCAGTGGGTGCCAGCGGCATTGGAGGCATTGGCAATGGGGAAGGTTGTTGCAGCATGACCAGCGCTGGTCCGGATCCAGACCACTGGGCCCGTCGGAGTCGAGTCCGGAGCCACTTGCGCAGAACCCAATGGGGCCTCCTCCTACCTCCCGGGGCCCAGGAGGGGTCAGTCTGCTCAAATATATGGAGCTTGGCCTCGCAAGATTATTTTATGTGAGCGGGGGTCGCTCTGGCTCCTGAAAAAGGTGGAAGATGCAAATTAGGCCCTGGCAACGATTCTGAAGAACCGTGCCCCGAACATCAATGCTCTTTTGTTTTGTGAGCCGTCGGATGAGGAGAAGTCGAGGCACGCTTCAACTTCTTGTGCTTCTTATGCTTCTTTCCGAATTTCCAGCTCGCCTGGAATGGGAGGAAGAAGACTTGGGAATCCTATAGTGGTTCCACGACCTTCCTCGGGATCGGGATCCGGACTGAGACCTGTGTGGCGTCACCTGGCAGGCGGCTAGCCGCATCAAGGGAAAGCTCCCACTGAGCCTTCGTGCCATGGCCGGCAGTCTGAGCATGATTTGCAGTTGCGTTTGCACATGAGAAACTACAGAAACACCACATGTGGGTGCATAGCCGATATGGCACAATAACCGGTGCTACACAGTTTAAAACCTGTCTTCCTCAAAGACATCACCCCAACACACCAGGAGGAAAAATTCCTCAAAAAAGAATTCGACAAAACCTTGAACAAATTCTGTCAAAATGCGACAGAGGGAAAGATCTTTCTACGGATCAGCACTAACTGGCGCGGAAAGAAAAGAACTGACATCAGCGCTGCAAGGTGGCACCAATAATAGAGACGTGGAAGTCAATTCCGGTGCAGAAGACACCACGCAGAGCCGATCAACACCACCTACCGCAAGGGTACTGCTCACGCAAAAAACTTTAGGCTCCAGTCTGACGCCGGGGAAATTCAAAGGTAAGGAATCAGCGGCTAGATGTCTCCATCAGATTTACAGCTGCTTTATGTGAATCAATCTGAATTGCAAAGAAGGGGGAGTGCAAATGGCTTCACTCTCCCATTGTGAACTGAAATGACATGTGTCAGTGCTTTGTGAAGTCAACTGTGGTTGCTAAACATTGAACAGCGAGCGATACCAAACATGGAACAGTTTAATATTCACAGACGGAAGCTTTTTCCGTGGGATATCTGCTGTCTTGTGAATAGTGGATGCTGGTATTGTGAGAACCGATAGTGGTTTTGGGGACTACTGCATGCTCCCCCAGTGTCATTTCCTGAAGCCCCTGTCCTTTAAGCAACAGGAGCACATTCTAAAACAAGAGCATTGAGCATTGAGGTCAAGCACATGGATGGTTGGCAGTCTGCTGTCACCTGCAGGCTTCCATCAATGCATTAGTAGGAATTTGTAGGGGATCACAAAAGGGCTGCTGCCTCATGCATATTAATGATATAATGGTTTTCTGACCTCCTGCAAATGGACATTTTGTACTACAAATAATTATAGCACATCAGCCACTGGACAAAATTACATGGAAGTCACAAAAAAATCACTGTACGAAAACACCGACTTCTTTGAGAGCTGACCTTACACATGTCTGTAAAAATATAGGGGCATAATATCAAGGGCATTATCGCCGCCTCATCGGTACCTTTTGCCGATAAAGCGGCGATAATTTTATCGCCCTATTAGCAAACCTGCGCTAACATGCGTTAGCGCAAGCTTTCCGGCGTTAACTGCCGTTTTTTTCATCGCCTTGCATGCCAGCGATATGTATCACTAATGACATGCAAGGTAGGCATTACTTACCTAAATTTCACGGTGAAAATCGCTAACAGCACTTCGCTGTATTATCTAAGATGACCCGCGATACAAAAAGTCACGCTAACCACCGATGTACGCAGGTTTTTAACAAGTGCTAAAAACCTGACTAAAGCCAGATCTCCATTAGAAGACCCACAGACATCAAACAGGTAGGGGCATAATAGCAAGTAAGGGCGATAATTATTGCCCGTGCCAAGTATCGCTTTGATGTCTGTGCGCCGATCGCTGCCAGTGGCAAGGTGTCTCCTGAATACCTATCGCCTCTTAGCGGGAGTTATCGCGTCCTTTCCCTGACACTATCGCCTCTTACAGACATGTTGATAATACGTCGGTAAGAAGCCGAAAATTATCAGGGAAAGGAGGGGATAACAAAACTCCTGATACTTGGCACGGCCTTACTTGCTAATATGCCCCATAGTTTCAAAAATGTTGGGACACAAAAACATTGTGTCAGAAATGTGTCTACAGCAGTTACACATTAAAAGCAGCCTCCTTTTGTGACATCCCTCAGTTGCAAAATGTTTGACTTGTGGTAGGAACAGGTACTTGGTTCCGGGCTATGTTCGTCGGATTTTAGTGCGTGGTCCTGAAACTCCCAAATGAAGATTCAGGTGGGGGGATATTAGTAGGGCACTAAAGTTAGAGGTTATTGGTGGGGCACAGGCATGCTGATCTGTAGAGCAGCAGAGAGCGCACAGAAACAGTAAGAGATCATGCATTATGATGTTACTAGCTGGAGTGGGAGAGGAAGAAGGACACTGTACTGTTGTAGATAGCATGAATGCCAACACCCCCCAATTCCTCTTTATTGCCTAAATGACGTTCTACATTGCCCTCTTAAAACACTCTTCACTCGATGCATATTAAGGCGACAACTTACAATACTCCAGATATGCCCTAAACCTCCCTCTTAGGTTTATCCAAACAACAGTACATGGGGGGCTTGGGGGGAGTGGCCGACCGCGGGGAGGTCCCCCCGGGCAGTTTGGGAGGGGCGGGAGGAGGAGGATTGCTGGGCACGGGCCCGTCATTTTGTTTATTGGGCTTCTAAAAAGATACCCCAAAAGTAGCCCAAGGTTAGCGCAACTATAAAAGGGTTGGGCTCCTGCTCCCAGCCACCATTTTGGGTTTGGTGACCTGGTGGCTGGGAATTTAGGTGCAGTGTATTTGGTTTTTGTATTTAGCTTAGTGAAGGGTGTGCATTTGTCCTTGTTTGACGGTGGTTTAAACGGCTATGGCGCAAGAAGATTACCGGGTCCTTGAAGCCCTCCGGCTATTCTCGGAAACAGGCCGGATGGACCTCGTAGTGGGGGAAGTAGCTGGCCCGTCGCGCCCTGCGCGACAGGCCTTTGCAGGGGTGGCAGCGGCGGTGGCTGCTTGCCAGTCACCTAGGAAGCCCAGGACTTCTGCGGTGAGTGATCGGGCCGCCAGATAGGCAGGAAGGTGGCCCCCACTGTGGCAGTGCGTGTGGAGCTTGAGGCAGTGTCTGGGGAGGCGGGTGGGTCCGGGAGCGGGGGCAGGAAGGCCGCAACTGTCATGGGGGGCATTGCCGGTCACTCTGTAGAGCCTCCCCTGCCTTCTGTCATGCAGGGGAGGCACGCTTCAACACCAGCAGTGCTTGGGCAGCGCGATCTTCCAAGCGGCGCTTCCCCTCATTGTTTTTTGCGGGCGAGGACGCTGATGGGGAAAGGGTGGGCAGGGTAGAGGAGCGATGGGGCCGGGGGGGCAGGCGCACTTCGGGAGTGTTTGATTTGGCGGCGGGGGAGGCACCCCCCGCTCAGGCACGCACACGCGGGGGTCTCGAGGCGGGCAGAGGCGGGGAGGGTTTAGGGGTCATGGTGGGAACCACTATACAGGCTGGCACGGGGGATGGGGCTGGTATCGCCCCCCCCCCCAGATGCACAGGATTGCAGGAACCTTATGGGGTGGACATTGGGGACCCCAGAGAGGGGGGCATATAGCTCCCTCCTTTTCTCCCCACAGGGTAACATCAGGGGGGTTGGCTGTCCATGGGGGTGAGCTTTTTGGGGGAGGGGGAATGGGCACAGTTGGGAGGGTGGGGGCACGTCTCGGTTCGGTCAGGGACAGGGTGCATAGTTTGGACAGGTCCTCCGCACCCTTTAGTGGTGGGTTTGGAGGGAGGGGCTCCGCTCTTTTGGGGATTGGGGGGTGATGGAGGAGAAGCGGGGGATGGGGTTTTGTTGTGGGGGGTAACAGGGACGGGTTTGGGGTTTTGGAGCCAGCGAGGGGTGCTCGGGCCTGGGAGGGGTTGGATGTTTTTCCCTCATGGGCAGAAGGGGTCCGAGACAGCGTGGGGGGGGTGTCTGGCTGGGGAGTCCATTGTCCAGGCTCGGCGAGAGAGTGTCCGTCCCCGGATGGGATGGGGGTCACGGAGCAGAGAGAGCTTGAACATGGGGGGTGCTTGGGCCGGTCTTTGGGACCGGCATCAGGGATGGTGCAGGCCATGTTGGATTTGAGTGAGGATGAGGAGGTTGGGGACTCGTCGCAGGGGGGGCGCGCCAGTGGTTCGGGGTTAGGGGGGAGCAGGCCAGGTTGTAAGGGACTTGGGGGTGCTACAGAGGAGTGATGTCAGGGGCCCAGCACGTCAGTCCAAACTTTTTCTTTGCAGGTTGGGAGGCATCGCTGTGTGGCAGACTCGGTAGGGATGGGTGCGGCCCACGTACGCTGAGGAGAAGGGAGGGTAGAGCCCAGCATGGCGCAGCCTGTACCGGCAAGGGACCCCGTCGCGGCCAGCACACGAAGGCCCGGCATGGCTTCGCTGGCCCCAACGGGTTAGGGCAACACAATGGTCAACTTTACCAGCGGATGGAGAGTCATATGGAGGTCAACGCAGGGGAGAGCACTGGCGGGTACAGTCGGCTCCCCCGCCCGGAGGTTATGCAGGGGCTGTTAAGGCCGTTGTGGGACAGTTGGGGCCCGGTAAGGCCCGGGTTGTGGATGTTGATGCAGGGGCAAGTTACGAAGAAGAGGCGGTGGTGCTGTATTATGATGATGATACCTCCGAGGAGGGGGAGCTGAGGTCGGTGGATGAGGGGGGCCCTCTCATGTTTCTCATAGTGTGTTGCAGGTACCGGCGTGCAGGAGGGAAGCGGCGGCTAGGCCTACGAGAGAACACTGCCTTGTGGTGATGGCTCCTCGGCCGGGGGTTTATGTAGAAGAGGCGGCAAGGCGGTCGGCGCCTGTCCGGGCACCCTCTTTTGAACCAGATGAGGTGAATAAACCACGGGCCAAACCAAAAATGGCGTCTGTGGGGACGGGGTGTGAAGGGATGGGGGGTGCCTGGGGGGAGGCTGCACAAGGGTAAGTTTGTTAAGGACACAGGAGTGGGGCCTGAGGATGGGGGAGCAGGTCAAGGCGCCAAAGTTGAGAGCGGGACGAACACAGAAGCGGCTTGGGGGGCAAGGACCCTTTACCCAACAAGGAGATGAAGATTAAGAAGCTCCCATGTATGGGGGTCACGAAACCATTGGGGGCACACTTAATGTTGGCTACCAAAGAACGTATATGGAAGGTGGAATATGTAGAGCTCTTGAAGCTCTTGCACAGGGAAGTGAGAGCCAAGGAGGTCTTGAAAGAAGAGGAGTATGAGCTGGCAAAAAGGCCTAAGGTGCCGGTGATGATTGAGAACTGGACAGCGGCGTTTTTAATATACGTCAGTATGTACTTTGAGAAGTTTCCGGTGCGCTGTGTAGCATTATTGAAATACAAGGAAGGTGCAGATCACAGGGGGCGGATACGCGTGGGTGCAGTATGACGAGGAGTTCAGAGCACGGATGGCGTGGGACATGGAGGCTAAATGGGGGAACTGGATACAGACTTGTGGCAACATACTATTGGGTCAGCCACAGACGGTAAGACTATATTTACAGCAGGCTGGCTGCCGTTGTTGTATCGGCCCTTTCAGGGGAAGCCCACCCAGGGAGGGATGGGAGGCACAGGGACATCACAAGCAGGGACAGGAGCGTGCTGGGACTTTAACAAAGGCCTATGCACAAGAGAATACTGCAAGTTGCGGCACAAGTGTTAGAAGTGTGGAAGCGCCACCCCCACGTTAAGTGTTGGGGAGTCAAGCCAAAGGGGAATCAGCAGTGGCAGCAGGCGGGAATCAGCACCCCTGGGCCCGCTCAGCAGTTCCAGAGCAATAGGGGGGGCAAAGGGCCGCAAGGCACTGGGCCCAAGAGCTCCTATGCCGGTTAGGTTGGAGAAGCTGGTTGAGGGGCTGAGGGGGTACTGGGACCAAGGGTCAGGGAAGGTTCTGAGTGAAAGGTTTCAGTGCGGATTTCATTTGGGGTATCGGGGTCTGCGGCAGAGAAGGTGGGTGGACAATTTGAAATCAGCGGCAGAACACAGGGTGGTGGTACAGGAAAAACTGGACAAGGAAGTGAGAGAGGGTAGGATGGCAGGCCCTTTTGAGCCTTTTGAGTCAATACCGGCTGATTCAGCATCTTTCATGGTCGGAGGGTCATCTGTGAATGACTTTATTGATGACGAGGTGGCCTCAGTTTCTTACTCCTCAGTCGATGTGGCATTGTCACTGGTGGTGACCGCGGGCGCAACTGCAGAGATGGCAAAGTGTGATGTAAAGTCAGTGTTCTGGCTGTTACCGGTGCACCCGGATGGCTGGGATCTTCTAGGGATCCAGTTTGAGGGGAAATGGTATGTGGACAAAGCGCTGCCGATGGGTTGTTCCATGTCATGTGCGTTATTCGAATGCTTCAGCACATTTCTGCAGTGGTACTTTCCGCGATGCACGGGGCATACATTGGTGACGCATTACCTTGACGACTTCTTCTTTGTTGGTGCACCGGGCTCCAATGAGTGCCAGGCAGCCCTGGACACTTTCCACGAGCTCTTGGGTGACATGGGAGTGCCGTTGGCACCTGAGAAGACAATGGGTCCGTGCACGGCCATGTCTTTCTTGGGTATAGAGATTGACTCTGTGGCAATGCGGGCATGCTTGCCGGGTGACTAGAAAGTTAAGATGTTACAATTGTTGAAAGGGATGCTGTTTAAGCATGGGCAAATTTTGCGAATTCGCGATCCGCGAATTTGCGGATTTGCGAACTCGCGATCCGCAAAATTCACGAATTTGTGCGAATTTGCGGATTTTTTTATTTTTGTGTGTTCGCGGGGCTCTTGGCGTGTTCGCGGGGTGCTTTGCGTGTTCGCGGTTTTTTTTTGTGCGAGACCGCAATGCGCCCTCTGGTTCATCACTGCCACCCTCTCGTTTTTTTTTGTGCCCTTCTCCCCCTTGCCCCACTCGTTTTTGTGCCATTCTGCCCTCTGCCCCAATCGTTGCTGTGCCCTTGTGCCCCTTGCCCCACTCGTTGTTGTGCCCTTGTGCCCCTTGCCCTACTCGTTTTTTGTGCCATTCTGCCCTCTGCCCCATTCGTTGTTGTGCCCTTGTGCCCCTTGCCCGACTCGTTGTTGTGCCCTTGTGCTCCTTGCCCCACTCGTTTTTGTGCCATTCTGCCCTTTGCCCCACTTGTTTTTGTGCCATTCTGCCCTCTGCCCCACTCGTTTGTGTGCCCTTGCCCCACTCGTTTTTGTGCCATTCTGCCCTTTGCCCCACTCGTTTTTGTGCCATTCTGCCCTCTGCCCCACTCGTTTTTGTGCCCTTGTGCCCCTTGCCCTACTCGTTTTTGTGCCATTGTGCCCTCTGCCCCAATCGCTGTTGTGCCCTTGTGCCCCTTGCCCCACTCGTTTTTGTGCCATTCTGCCCTCTGCCCCAATCGCTGTTGTGCCCTTGTGCCCCTCGCTCCACTCGTTTTTGTGCCATTCTGCCCTTTGCCCCACTCGTTTTTGTGCCATTCTGCCCTCTGCCCCACTCGTTTTTGTGCCCTTGTGCCCCTTGCCCCACTCGTTTTTATGCCATTCTGCCCTTTGACCCACTCGTTTTTGTGCCAGTCTGCCCTCTGCCCCACTCGTTTTTGTGCCCTTGTGCCCCTTGCCCTACTTGTTTTTGTGCCATTCTGCCCTCTGCCCCAATCGCTGTTGTGCCCTTGTGCCCCTTGCCCCACTCGTTGTTGTGCCCTTGTGCCCCTTGCCCCACTCTTTTTTGTGCCATTCTGCCCCTTGCCCCACTCGTTGTTGTGCCCTTGTGCCCCTTGCCCTACTCGTTTTTGTGCCATTCTGCCCTCTGCCCCACTCGTTTTTGTGCCCTTGTGCCCCTTGCCCCACTCGTTTTTGTGCCATTCTGCCCTTTGCCCCACTCGTTTTTGTGCCATTCTGCCCTCTGCCCCACTCGTTTTTGTGCCCTTGTGCCCCTTGCCCTACTCATTTTTGTGCCATTCTGCCCTCTGCCCCAATCGCTGTTGTGCCCTTGTGCCCCTTGCCCCACTCGTTTTTGTACCATTCTGCCCTTTGCCCCACTCGTTTTTGTGCCCTTGTGCCCCTTGCCCCACTCGTTTTTGTGCCATTCTGCCCTTTGCCCCACTCGTTTTTGTGCCATTCTGCCCTCTGCCCCACTCGTTTTTGTGCCCTTGTGCCCCTTGCCCTACTCATTTTTGTGCCATTCTGCCCTCTGCCCCAATCGCTGTTGTGCCCTTGTGCCCCTTGCCCCACTCGTTTTTGTACCATTCTGCCCTTTGCCCCACTCGTTTTTGTGCCATTCTGCCCTCTGCCCCACTCGTTTTTGTGCCCTTGTGCCCCTTGCCCTACTCATTTTTGTGCCATTCTGCCCTCTGCCCCAATCGCTGTTGTGCCCTTGTGGCCCTTGCCCCACTTGTTGTTGTGCCCTTGTGCCCCTTGCCCCACTCGTTTTTGTGCCATTCTGCCCCTTGCCCCACTCGTTGTTGTGCCCTTGTGCCCCTTGCCCTACTCATTTTTGTGCCATTCTGCCCTCTGCCCCAATCGTTGTTGTGCCCTTGTGCCCCTTGCCCCACTCGTTGTTGTGCCCTTGTGCCCCTTGCCCCACTCGTTTTTGTGCCATTCTGCCCTTTGCCCCAATCGCTGTTGTGCCTTGTGCCCCTTGCCCCAATCGCTGTTGTGCCCTTGTGCCCCTTGCCCTAATCGCTGTTGTGCCCTTGTGCCCCTTGCCCCACTCATTGTTGTGCCCTTGTGCCCCTTGCCCCACTCGTTTTTGTGCCATTCTGCCCTCTGCCCCACTCGTTTTTGTGCCATTCTGCCCTCTGCCCCAATCGTTGTTGTGCCCTTGTGCCCCTTGCCCCACTCGTTGTTGTGCCCTTGTGCCCCTTGCCCCACTCGTTGTTGTGCCCTTGTGCCCCTTGCCCCACTCGTTGTTGTGCCCTTCTGACCTCTACCTCACTCTGTGACCTCCTGCCCTCTGCCCCACTCCTGTTTTATTTTAGAATGGCGCCGGCAAGCTGCCAGCGCCATTCTAAAATAGTTACTAAGTTAGCTTCATCAGGAAGCACTAATAGATAAAATAAAGCAGGTGCTCGAGCACCTGCATTTTATCTATTAGTGCTTCCTGTTGAAGCTAACTTAGTAACTATTTTAGAATGGTGCTTGCAGCTTGCCGGCGCCGTTCTAAAATAGTTACAAGCTTGAAGCTTGAACTTTTGCCCCCAGGATCCATTCCGCTCGCGGGTTCGCGGATTTTTGGCAAATTCGCGGGAATTCGCGGATCGCGAATTTGCCGAAAATCCGCAAAATCCGCGAGCGGAACGGATTTTGCGCCCATGCTTAATGCTGTTGAAACGGAAGGTGATGGTGAAGGTTGTACAGGTGCTCCTAGGGCATCTTAACTTTGCATGCAGGGTGGTCAGAGCTGGGAGGACATTTTGCAGAAGGTTGGGGAGGGTGCTGTCAGGTCAGCACTTACCGCACCACCATGTTCGCTTGTCAGCAGGAGTGAAGGAGGACTTGAGGATGTGTTCAGTTTTCCTGCAGTCTTTCAATTGGGTGCCAATGGCAAGGGAGGAGGACGTCCAGTGGGACGTGCAAATCTTTTCAGAAGCAGCGGGCGGTGAAGGTTTTGGTGTGTACTGGCAGGGCAGGTGGTGCCCGAAGCAGTGGCCAAAGCAGTGGAAAGATGGTGGGAGGAGTATTGCTTTCCTGGAGCTTTTCCCGTTACTGGTGGCACTTTCCCTTTGGGGGGAGAAATTGGTGCATAAGAAAGTCTTGTTTTAGGTGGACAACATGGCGGTGGTGGAGGTCATTAACAGACAGTCTGCAAGGGATGAACAGGTTCTGAAGTTGCTGCGTTTTTTTGTGCTTGGCTGCCTGCATCATGATATTGCTTTCAGGGTGTTGCATATCCCAGGTGTGGACAAAGACATAGCGGATGCTTTGTCTCATTCACAGTGGGTGAGATTCCGTGGGCTTGCCAAGGAGCCAGACAGGACACCGACCCCAGAGCATCTGTGGTATGTAGGCAACGTAGGGTGCTACAACTGGTGGTAGGCTCCCTCTCGGCTTCAACATGGGAGGCATACAAGCTGGTGTGGAGGGATTTCCTGGCATCTGGGGCAAGCAAGCGGGCAGAGGTTTGGCAGTTGTCAAAGGATGTAGTCAAGTTCATTTTAGCACTTATTGACAAGAGGTTGACGAAGGTTACCATCGCGGGAAAGTTGGCGGGCATTGCCTTCATGGGGAAACTCCTATGGGGATACACCCCATCGGCGGCCGAAGTGGGAAGGAGGATGTTGGAAGGGTGGGCTAGGGAAAGGGGGGAGAGTGTGGCGTGTACCCCCTCACCTGGCAGAAGCTATCGCGGATCTTGGCGGCGTTGCCGGAGGTATGCAGGGATGACTTTGAGGCCTGTTTATTCTCCACATCATGGTGTGGCTGTTTTTTGGGATGTTTCGGGTGTCTGAGCTCCTGGGTACTAGGCAAAAGACAGGGTTGAGGTGGGCAGACGTGGTCATAGGAGAGGAGGGCATGCATCTTTGGTTGGCCAGCTCGAAAACGGACCAGAGAGGATTGGGCAAAGGGGTGCATTTGGAAGCGGCGGTGCCTGCTGCCACGTGCCCCGTAAGATGGGCTCGCCGTTCGTTTTTATGTCGCAAGGAGAGGGACCGGAGGAGGTTTTCTGGCATGCTGAAGGGAAGAGGGTGATGGACTATCAGCTGCGCATGGTGTTGAGGAAGGCATTGGGCAGTGTGGGTTTGGATGGGGCAGAGTATGGGACACAGTAGTTTAGGATCGGGGCAGCCAAGGAGGCACATAACAGGGGATGGTCACGGGGAGATATCATGAGGTTGGGACGCTGGTCGTCTGCTTGCTATCAGCGTTATATAAGGCAGAGTGCAAAGGAGGCGCATGCGTCATCCTCTTTAGTTTGAATCTCAATTTGTCTTTCTCGTTACAGGTTCGGTGGCTGGGCCCCACTCAACTGAGCTGACAATATGGATTGTGGGCCATTCTTTTGTTAAATGGGCTCAGTTTTATGCATGCCAGCAGTATTTTGGTGAAATGTTGGGGTTTAATGACCGAATGTACCACATTGTTTGGAAGGGTAAAGGAGGGATGTTGTGGAAAGATCTGATCCCGAGCCTTAACAGATGGTTGGTAGGGGGCCAGTGCCCGGATGTGTTGCTGATTCATTTAGGTGAAAATTACCTGGTAGGTGTGAAGGGTGTGGTGTTGATGAGGGCCATGAAAAAAGATCTGGCGCGTTTGAAAGAGCAATGGGCTGGGTGCCATGTGCTATGGACGGAGTGTGGAGGGGTGCTTTGAACCCTTGAGCCATTGACAGGGCCCGAAGGAAGGTGAACTCGGAGATTTCCCGGTTTTGTCATCATCTGGGTTTTGGCAGGGTAGCACATAGGGAGCTTCGGTTTGAGGAAGTTGAGTTTTTCAGGGGCGACGGGGTGCATTTGTCCATGCTTGGTATGGCCCTCTATCTGTTGGAAATCAGAGAAGCTTTGGCTCGGTGTTTGCAGGTTCAGATTCGTTCCGGTTGAAGAAGAAGTGGCAGTTTTAGTTGGGGGGCAAAAAGTGGGGGTAGTTGTTTCCCCCCTCCTTTCTGGGTGGCGGGGATGTTTGATTTTTGGCAGGGTTAAAAGAAGTTTAAGTTATTGTTGGAGTTGGTTTATTGTCAGGGAATATGTAGGAAAGTTGTGTTGTAGTAAAGTTGGGCAAGTGTGGGGGTTGGACAGTGATAACGAGGCAGGGGAAGTTGTTTAATGGAAGGTTGACATTTGGGGGATGTTATAATTTTGCATTAATGTGTAATGTTGTAAGGTTGGAATGTTGGAATGTATTGGGTGGGGGTGGGATCAAGAAGATTTTAGGGGAGGATGGGGCCAAGGGGTCAGGTATTTGGTTGTTCAGTGAGGTTTAGTTTTGTAAGGTGTTGCCAAGGTTTTTATTACGTGATGTGCACCTGTTTCAATAAAGCGGCCTTTTCCACACATCGCTGGGTTTGTGCTCGGCTTCCTCCCCCACCACTCCCTCCCAAGGGGGTCTTGGGGGGAGTGGCCGACCGCAGGGAGGTCCCCCCCGGGCAGTTTAGGAGGGGCGGGGGGAGGGGGGTTGCTGGGCATGGGCCCAACATTTTGTTTAGTGGGCTTCTAAAAAGATAGCCCATAAGTAGCCCAAGAGGAGCCCAACCGTAAAAGGGTTGGGCTCCTGCTCCCAGCCACCATTTTGGGTTTGGCGACTTTGTGGCTTGGAGCTTAGGTGTAATGAATTTGTTTTTTCCTGCCCACCCTCCCCTATTTTAAAATCTGTGGGTGTCTTTTATCTAGTAAGAGATTATATGGTGTTTTTTGTTGGGACAGGTGCGCAGGGTAATAGCTTTGTTTGTCGCTTGGAACAGGTGCAGTGCGGGGATGTTTGATTTTTGACAGGGTTAAAAGAAGTTTAGGTTATTGTTGGAGTTGGTTTATTGTCGGGGAATGGGTAGGCAAGTTGTGTTGTATTAAAGTTCGGGCAGGTGTGGGGTTGGACAGTTATAAAGAGGCAGGGGAAGTTGTTTAATGGAAGGTTGGCATTTGTGGGATGTTATAATTTTGCATTAATGTGTAATTTTGTAAGGTTGTAATGTTGGAATGTATTGGGTGGGGGTGGGTTCAAGAAGATTTTAGGGGCGGGGTGGGGCCAAGGGGTCAGGTATTTGGCTGTTCAGTGAGGTTTCGTTTTGTAAGGCGTAGGCAAGGTTTTTATTATGTGATGTGCACCTGCTTCAATAAAGCAGCCTTTTCCACACATCACTGGGTTTGTGGTCTGCTTCCTCCCCCACCCCTCCCTCCCAAATGCCATCATGCTTCGATGTTAAGGCATGCTAATGTGGCAAGCAGTGCGCTGGCTGTATCATTCAGCCTTTTGCAGCTTGGACATTCCGTAAGCACAGCGGAACCTATTTGCTTACACACTTACTGTTCCAGAGGCCACCTTGGGCCATGTACTCTAAACTAAAAGAGACCATACTTTATTTCTGCTCAAATATCTTCCAGGGGCAGTTGCAGTTATCCCCGCCTCATAAAGCACCATCCAGAGCTTGTGGTGCAGAAAGATAGGATGTTTATACATCTTTCTAGGTTTCTAATATTGAGTTGAGACAAATAAACTACTGATTGGGCTGATTTTTTTCATAGTGAAGTATAACCTCTTTTTCATTTTCCTTCCCTTCTAAATATTTTCTTTAACAAAGTACACACAGTGCCTGAACTCATATCTTAGGCCCAACAGCTTGTGCTAACTTGCACAATCTTCAAGTCTCAGGCTCAAAATCAGACACACTCAACTCGTCCATCTTTTGAAGTCAATAAAAGAATTGCTATTGTGCTGGGTAATAGTAAACCCTCTAATAGACTATTACGAAACTGGAAAGCAATGGGCGAGAGCTCATGTCTCCAAACATACATTCATTACAATTCAGACCACTTGATTGTGCCTAAGCCTATTCGTATAAGGTGGTAAAAGAGGTTATTTCCACTTGGTGGCTTCATAAATGCGTCCCTTTTATAAAAAGTACTTGTCACTGTGCAATTCCAGGGAAGAGTTTTTAGATGCCACATTTAGTAAATTGGGTGACTGAAGAACACCTGTTTAGATCAAAATCCCTGCTCAATAAATGTTTCCCAAGCATGTGTTACATTTATGGCATGAATGGATGAATCAGGGCATTTGATTCAGGGTGTTCATGGAGATGTTCAACAGTGGACCAGTGAAAGATGGTCTCTTTTTCTGAATAAATGCACCACGATTCAAGGACACAAGTAAGCTATATTGATCTATTCATGGCAATGACCACATACTTTAACAATCACCTTTCAAATAAAATCCTTAATATAAGAATCAAGTCTGGGCTAGAACGTGTAATTGAGCTGCCTTTAAATACTTGACATGCATACAAAGTCCACTGGATGGAACTGTGTTGGGGTGCACCCTTGCTGATTTAGCAGATTTGTTGAAAGTAATTACACATTTGGAAATACTGGACTGTAATCACACATCTCGTTAGTTTCCCCAGATAATACCTTGCATTTGATTTGGCTGATAGCAACAACATTTGCAACTAAATTTGAAGATCAGTTTGCATTTTGCAACGGGACATAGCATAACCCTACAAGGAAATCAGCTAAACGCATGTCACCTTAATATGAATAAATCTGTATTGACTGTTTATATGTTCAATGCAGTTTACAAAATACACCTCACTTGGACCATACAAACCTACAACAGAAACCATGCTTATTTCTTCATTAAACTTCATCAAGATTGTTGTACCACAAGCCTTCTCCTTGAGTTCTACCCTTTTTCAACACTTATGTCTCTCCTTTGGTACAATTTGTCCGTTCCTATGGCTGTGACATTTTCACATGCGCCAATAAAATACAAATTTTTGTGTCAATTTCTGATAATATCTTCAAAATTAAAAAACACTTTTGGAATTTTATGGAAGACTTGACCATGTGGATGAGCTTAAACTGCCTCAAAGTCAGCAGGGACATGACTGAGATCTTCATATTTGGTCAGGATACCTCAATCTGATCACCGTTGTGGTTGAACCCTACGCTGGGACCTTGCTTTATGCCTGTCTGTTCTGCTAAGAACCTAGGAGTCTTTTTTGACAAATTATCATAATCTGTCTAAATCAATCATGCGGCTGCTACCTGTTTTCGAATTCTAAGAATGGTGCGTCTTTTCTTTGCTTGCTATTTTCCAACGCAAAGCAGTGATTCAAGACCCCATTTCTTCCCACACACTCTTCTACTTCATCCCATCTTGCAAATCTACATTGGTTGCCCATTCACAAACAGTCTATTTTTAAGACTCTCTGTTTTACCTATAGAGCAGTTAACAAATAAAGTTCTGTATACTCCAAAAAGAAATTCACTTCCTGCCCACTCCTCCTAACCAACAGTAATGAATTGAATGTTCCACGGATTAAGTGCTGTAGGCAAGGGGCGCGTTCAATTTCTTATTTGACAGTAAATACTGAAATTGTATCCATTAACACATCAAAATTCCTCCAGTTTCAGCCTTTTCATAAAAATAAAAATAAACAAATATATATGTTTATCCCATCTTGACTTGCTCCTCAGTTTTTCCTAGGCTGTATCTTTCAGGGCCAGGAAACTGCTGTGAAACAGTGGTGCTCTACAAGACTATTTCACTATCATCATAATCTGTATTCTATAAAGACATGTTAATCTATCATTTCATGAAATATGCAATACCATCTCAATGCTTCAATTTTGCTAATTAAAAAAACTATAACAAGAATTTTCATAATATGTAGGAAACTGATGTGGGTGGCAGTGTGGGGTGCTCGAGCTCAGCACTCAACAACCACTCAACAGTCTCAATAATGCACATGTCCAGCCCAGTGCCTTATCTTTTGAGAAGATATACATTTAATCACACAGTTGCACTAAATCCTACATAATTCAATTTGATATACAACTTAGGGGTCCATTCCGATGTAGATTGGAAGGGCTCCGAATCGGATTCAGGTTTGCCGAAACCGATCCAGAGTCCCAGTTTCCGACCAACTCGTTCCCAGTTCTGAACAACCAAGTACGATGTCTGGGAACTGTTAGGGCAGACCGAATTGGTTCCTAAAGGCTTTCAGAGAGGTCGAGTCTTTCTGGAGACAATTTGTACAGCTCTATGGACTTGGTTTCCGAATGAGCAAGTACGATGACCGTTTCGGACAGCCTTTCTGTTTCGGTTTGTCCAGAACGAAAAGGCTGGGGAATCAGTCTTTGGGGGCCCGTAGCAGGCCCCCCTCACCCGGGGCCCTCCAAATCAGACCCTTTGGGGTACCCATGGGAGCCCCCCTCCCAACCATGCACAGTGTGGCAGGCACCGCACCGCACCCACCACAGGGTGCACGATTTTCCTCAGCCACCCCTTTCTTCAATGGGAGCCTGTGTTCGGAACACAGGCTCCCATTGAAGTCAATGGGAATCTGACCAAATCGTATCCGGATGCATACAAATGCATCGTACTCGCTGGACCAGACTTCCTCGATCTAAGTCGTACGGAAAGCATTCCGGAACCGATTTGGTCCTTATGCTTTCCGAAAGAGATCAGAATCGGGCCCTCAGTGTCCCTGCTTGTGATTCTTCTTCGTGGCACTACACCCTCCTTGAGCCATTCACTAATCCCTCCTGTGTATCCCTCTACATGCTGCTTTTCTCCTTTCTCTGGGAAATACATGAATAACGTACATCAAGCCCAGGTGTAGCCTTTTCTCCCTCACAGTCAAAAGCACACTCAATTTAAAGTATTACCCCCTCAGTGCATTGGATAGACATGATAGAGTCCTCGATAGTATCTTAATCACTCAAGCAACACTCCTGCATCTCTCCTACTGCGTCTGTGGTAAACAACACATTTGCTAGGCCACCTGGGAAGTCGGATGCAGGCCGCGTCCCACCTAATCTCCATCTTTGAGTCCAAGCAGCCATCACAGGTGCAGAGCCGCTGCAGTCTCGGAAGGTTGTGGTGATGCAAACCTGCATGAGCCAAGGACAATCACTGCTGGGTTATTAGTAATCACAGCAATTGCAGTCCCAATCAGCCCGGCAGTAGGTGCATCCCCTACCGGGCTTACAATGTTAACAGTAGTTGCAGCTCCAGGCCGAGTCTACATTAACTATGACAGTAGCAGCCTTGACCGGGCCTACATTGAGCATGGAGTTTGCAGCTTCAATCCAGGCCTAAGATGATCATAGTAGTTTGAGCCCCCAACTGGGCATATGTTGATTATGACAAATGCAGTCCCTGTTCAGTTGCAATTTCCACCAGCAATTGGGGTGAGAGACTAGGGAGGGGGCTTAACACATTATTCACTTTAAACTCACTGTCAGGGAGTCAGCTCCATTTGGATGTTGATAAGCCAGAAGGCTCTTTCCTCCTGGAAAGTCTCTTCTCCTGCAGGGCCAGGCAGACTCCTTACCTCTACACTAAATTGCACACTGTAGTCTTAAACATATGTGTGTGAAAAATGTGCTAAGTTGCCTCTCTCAAAACCAACATAGTACTACAAGTATGACTGGGGGAGACATCCCTTAAGGATAAGAACCCTCACTCACCCGAGGGTGACATGCTTCATCATATGGGTCCTCCTTACCAGTGTAGAAAACCTAGTCACCACTGGGAGCTACTACTCCGGTGTTTAAGGGAGGAGCTCAGAGATGTTTTTTAGAAGTAAGGATGGTAATCCCATATGTGAGGGAATAGGTGTAGTGAGGTATGCAGCGCTGTGTGAAGGATAGGTGAGTGAATTTAAAACTATCTAAGTGGATACACTATAGTACTTTATTATTGTGTTCCACTTGACAGGGTTAAAAAGAAGACAGCACAGTGGTATAGATATAGAGCCACTGTCACTTAATGGTCAACATGTTTCAGCCTATAGATCCACATAGTATCATCGGCTTTCTTCAGGACCAGATCAAAAATTGTGAAACTGCTGCTGCGATAATGCGTGACAACAAAGTGAAAAATAGAGTGAATTATATATACTCCACCGGTATTCCTGTCTTTTATTTGTTTATCAGGTCAGTAGAGCTAGCCCCGAGCAACGAGGTACCGACGGACAGCCCGGGGCCTCCTCCCAGAGCAGCCAGCCAGGTAGAGGTGAGGCAAGATTTTCCTACTAATGAGGATACCTGGGTATGACCTGATCAACAAATAAAAGACAGGAATACCGGTGGGGTATATGTAATTTTTGATCTGGTCCTGAAGAAAGCCGATGATACTATGTGGATCTATAGGCTGAAACATGTTGACCATTAAGTGACAATGGTTCTATATCTATACCACTGTGCTGTCTTCTTTTTAACCCTGTCAAGTGGAACACAATAATAAAGTACTATAGTGTATCCACTTAGATAGTTTTAAATTCACTCACCTATCCTTCACACAGCGCTGCATACCTCACTACACCTATTCCCTCACATATGGGATTACCATCCTTACTTCTAAAAAACATCTCTGAGCTCCTCCCTTAAACACCGGAGTAGTAGCTCCCAGTGGTGACTAGGTTTTCTACACTGGTAAAGAGGACCCATATGATGAAGCATGTCACCCTCGGGTGAGTGAGGGTTCTTATCCTTAAGGGATGTCTCCCCCAGTCATACTTGTAGTACTATGTTGGTTTTGAGAGAGGCAACTTAGCACATTTTTCACACACATATGTTTAAGACTACAGTGTGCAATTTAGTGTTGAGCTTATATTCGGGATTGCGCACTGAGTGGTCTATAAACATCCCTACAGACCCCCAATCTACGGTAGTTTTTTCTAGACTCCTTACCTCTCTCAGCAGGTATGCAGGTTTCTAGTTGTTTCAGGCAGACCCACAGCTCCCGCAGCAGAAAGTGCGGATGTAAGGTGAGTGGGAGAGTGATTGGCAGGTAGACACCAGCTCCGGTCTCACAGCAGTCCTTTGCGTATTGTGTGGACACATACCTTGCCCTGGTCATAAATAAGACTTGGAACTGTAACAAAGTGAGTTGGTTAGGATCCCACTTTTTTATACAACTTTTAGTAGGGGATGTTGTACCACTGTCTCAAACTGTAGGACTAGTAAGGGGTGCTTTTGATTTCAAGTTTCTTCCTCAGGATGCTCTCCAAATACAGGCTTTGTGTAAAGTGATAGTTTTCACAGCAGGTAGCACTGGGGCTGTCTCTAACCAAGAGCAGCCACAACAGAGGGAATATGGGGTGCGAAGTTTCTGCACTTGGCTGTCATCAACCCAAGTTAAGTAGTAATCATAAACAGACAAAAGGATAGGCCTGATCTAAAAACTTCCTCACGTCTCACAAGAAAAACTGTAGGCATCTACAGCCACCACACCATCTACCAAAGGCAGTGCTCAGTTAGACTAATCAGCAGCTCCTTCCTAACAAAAGGCCCCATGGAATTTGTAAATGTAGCCTAGTCTCCATCTGCCTCACCTATGTTTCTGGCTCTCCTCCCTCCCACTGCAGAAATGCAGGCAATACACTTCCCCTGTCTAGGAGCACAGTCTTCACCCTCCATCTATTACTGTGCGAGGTCAGGGGCATCCAAAATGGATCCCACTGTCCTCCATTACTCAGGCTTATTCACACACACACAGCTTATTATCACAAGTTACATGCACTACACATGCATCTAAATGGGGAACAGCCTTTACAACGCGGGCATTACCACGCGCTGCCATTACTACGCTGCTTTTACAACGCAAGTCATTTCAACGACTTGCGCTGGAGGGCGCTGTTGGCCAAGGAATAGTTTAATTTTCTATTCCAACACCTTCCCTACTGTAACGTGGGCTGGAGTTAGAATAGAAAATTAAACTATTCCACTATCCAGCGCTTACAGCGCAAGTCGTTGTAACGACTTGCGTTGTAAAAACAGCGTTGTAATGGCACGCGTAGTAATAGCCTGCGTTGTGCTGACATACAACGCATGTAAACTACACATATAAATGGGATGCCAACACAAGGCTCTTGGCATACACATAGTAGCAGAACTTTCATCAAGTGGGTAGTAGTCATAGCTGCCTGTGACACAGATAGAAAGGTCTGGTCAGAGTAGTGATCTTCTGTAAACACACAATATTCTGCCACTACAGCTTTATGCGCTAGCCAAAGACAGATAGTAAACCACTGCCCATAATGAAGGCACACTTGCTGCGCCTGCCCAGGTCAAATTGCAGGTTCAGAACCACCCATAGCCAGGGACTAGCCTAGATCTCTGCACACATCCTTAGATTAGTGTGCCAACAGGACAGTTTACTGTGGGAATGAGTATATGAATAAAACAGTGAAAGATTGGAAGGCAATCGTGCAAATTAAGGAGTAAATAAGCAAGTGAAAGATTCATTAATGGGTGAGCAAAAAGTGAGTGGGAAAGCAAAGGAAAGAGTGTGGATGTCAGTAAGTCATTGAATGATTATGCAAGGGATTGAGGTGAGTGAAGGAATGAGCAAATGCATAAATGGCTAAACACGATTGTGTCTTGGTGAATGTTTGTTTACAAAGGAGTGAAAAAGCAAGTGAGCTTGTGAAGCATGAAGTGAGTGAGTTAACAAATAATGACCAACTTTTTGAAGCAGTGACTTAGAAAATGAGTGTGTCAGTGAGCAAGTGATAGAATAAGAATGTAAGTGAGTTAGTAAAACAGTGTTTGAGTGGATAAATAAATCAATGAGTGAAAATAGAGCCTTCTGCAGAAGGGAGCCCTGGCAGTCTAACATAGTGAATGCCTTAGCCTGACAGCTTCTACCTCTCCCACAACATGAAATGTGAATCAGTATATTCTTCGGAGAATAATAAAATATTATCTAGAAACACTATCCCTTTATTCATTTTTTGGCACCATGTTTTGAATTGGGAGTTTTTAACTGATTCATTATGCAGCAAATTCCCTACCACCCTCTAAACTAAATACAAAAACAGTCTCTTTGGAAGGCCATAACCTTGCAAAAACAATCATTAAAAAAAAAAATATATATATATATATATATATATATATATATATATATATATATATATATATATATATATATATACACAAACACACACACACACACATCTATATAAATATAAAGAGGGACTTTGGGGCAGCCCTCGCCTGCCACTGGTCTGTATGTGTGTCATGTGCACTCTCCTTCCGTTTATGAGAGCATAGAGCATTGGGTCTCTTGTCCTGTAAGTGAAGAAATTTGTCTGATCAAATGTGCACATCTGTCTGAAAATGAGTGCGCTTCAGTGCCAAAGCTGGTAGGCCTGTCTTTCAGTCTTCCATTTGCTACTTCTAGGTACCTTTTTATTTATTTCCTTATCCTCTTTTTATTTTTTTATTTAAAGAATGCTGCAGCTCCAAAGACAGTGGTAACTGGCAACTTGCTTAACACTCAGTTCATCTCCAGTGTCCTGCAACCTGCACAGCCGCTGCAGTTAAACTAGCTGACCATCATGGAGTGATATTATCCATACTGTATCATTGTTTTTAAGTTTGAAAGACAGCCAACCAGGCAGTCAGCTGGAACTATTCACAATGTACAATACCACTGCAAGACGTCCACAACTATGTACAATACCATTGCAAGGCATCCACCTGTTGCTTTGTTTAATTTTTGTATTGCAAGCATACATCTGCCATCTTTAGGCAGTATCACCTTTTTTTCTACTTTTATTCTTTCAATGTATCTTCTGTACGTGGCTGAAATTGTGTCTGCACTGTATTGTGGTTGAGTAAGTTGGTGAATGCATGAATGAATAAGTGATTAATGGATGCACAAGTGCAAGGATGAGTGACAGCGTGCATGGATGATGACGTATTGAGTGCTTGAAACCAATTAGTGACTAAGAAGTATCTTTCATATAATAGAAAAACTTGTTATTTGCCTTTAAGTGGTAGCTGGTCTTCCTGCCTTGTTGCACATCTCATCACTCGGTAGCGCACACAAGCAAGAAAAGAGTGCACACAAATGTCCTATTGCTGCACATGGGGAATAGTACTTAGAGGGAATCATGATGGAGGCGTAGTTAGGTTTCTGGTACAGGTGAAGGGTGACTTATAACTAAGGCATAGTGAAGTCTATCATAAAGGTACAGCAGCAATGATAATACGCTGCCGTACCTTTGTCATGGTCTATGTCCTCTGCAGCACCATCATAATCAATGGGATCTATGGTGGTGCGGCAGAGGAGCCAGGGTAATGTTTTATGTAGAGTTCATCAGGGCGGGACTTAGAACACAAATCAGCCTTGGCAATTAAGTCGGACTGCCCCCCCAGGGGAGGTGGGGCAGGGGGGGGTGCTGGTGGCAAACACTGCGGCTGCTTTTGTTACAGGGGGGCAATATTGCAGCACTGCTGCAAAACCGGCCCCCAATAAAAAACGCCCCCACTGGTCCAGAACCAGCCCTCATCCTTCTGACCCACTGGGAAAATGCCTGGTGCCCGCTATGGCCAGTCCGGCCCTGGTGTTCACACCACTGTGCAGCTGCTTCAGAAAACTAAATTTAAAAGTGGACAAGCTGCAAACATTTTATACATCTGCATCGATTCTAGAATGTCCTTCCAGCCCTCTGGGTGCATTCACTTCCTTTGGAAAGTATGCAAAGGCCCCATAGGAGTGAGCCTCCTCTGTGACTAAAATAACAACCTGGTTTCTGAGTAGGGGTGGATGGCCGCATTCTGTAGAGTTAAATAAAAACTTTTCAAGCTGATTGTAGCACCAGATGCTTGTTCCACGCTGTAAAATCAGCACATATGTCACCACACACCGTGCAAAAGGGAGCTGCTTCTTTCTGCTGCTCGAGTAGATTTTTTACTTGAGCGGCAGCATTCTCAATCCAAATGGCAGTGACCTGCTGCGACCGCCCACATTGAGAAATTGTGCCAAGATTCGTCCTAGCGCATACTTTTTCCTGCTTGTGCCCCGCAACTTAAAGTTGGCAAACCACGTGCAAGAAAAACTCCACCACGCTACAGTTCGTGGAGTTTTTCCCGAACTTTGCTCTCCAGTCAGAGGCCGGAGTGGGCAAAGCTCCACCGGTGGAGTAGAATTTACTGCTCACCCCTATCTCTGAGTGGCATTAATTTGTAGCCATATAATTATTGGCAGAGAGGCCAAGGGCGGGCTAAAACTACTTGTAGTTGTAACCCACTGGATAACATATCTTATCAAGTCCCTGAGGTGTGATGTCGAATAGGAACGGTGACTTGTCAAAGAGGCAAGGGAGAGGAGTGTCTATCAGGGGTGCATGAGGGGGTGGACATCTGGCGGAAATTATGACTGGGGTGTATAATACATTGGCTATACTCCTGGAAGTGGGGTAAGAAATGACATAGTCGGTCCTGGATATTGAATACTTGATTTCCGCGTAGTAATACCTCATCCAGTTCAGGTTTTGAATTTGCATTCTGGTACTTTCAGTGCTGCATTTAAAACTAGATAAGCAGGGCTACAGGTCCAGAAAGCAGAGAAGAAATCCAAATCTGAATGAGCTACTCTTGCATGAGACTAGGGAACTAGAGCGCGTTGCTGCCTCCGTCCTAAAGAGATTAGAAGTGAGGTTTTCTATGCTAAGAAGTCGGGATCAAGTAGCAGGTATAGAGGAGAGAAATCCCGAGGACGGATCCTTGTTCGCGCAGAACCTGCCATCAGACAATTCTCGTCAGCGAGGGAAGGGCAACGACTTCGCAGGTTGCTACCCTTGGGCGTGTCATCGAGTGCTAAAAGCAGACAGCTCCGCAAGATGCGCTGGACACGCCCATGCGGTGATGCATGGACGACGCAGCGTGTTTTGAGTGGATTTTCCTCTTCTATCGGGAGCCAGTGCGTGGCGCGCGGTGCCTGCCTCAGCCCCCTGTTGGAGGGTAAAGATCGGGGCGAAGCTGGTCTGCAATAGCGAAAGGGGCTTGGTCTCTGCGCTGGGTCTGGGATAACACTGGGCACTTGTGATACACTTAGGGATGGCGTGGGTTCCATTGGTGCGGCTGGTGCAGTGGCACCCAGTCCCGAGGAGCCTCGATTATTGCTGTATTTTATCATTCAACCCGCACAGCGGCTGTGCTACTTACTGTTTGTGAGGACCATATGACGTGTCTGTTTGTGAGGACCATATGACGTGTCTGTTTGTGAGGACCATATGACGTGTGTGTGAATGGTGGTGCCTGGAATGATGTTATAGCGACGACGGAGTGTCGTGACGGATGTTGCCGGGGGATTGTATACTGTGCTTAGGGCGGCCCGGGATGCCGCAGTCAGTAGCCCTCGCAGCCCCAATGCCCAGGTAATACTCACACCACGAGCCGGGAGATGGCCCAGGACACCATTGCGCCGGCGGGATGCTGGAGGCTCCGATGTGCCCCGGGGGAGGGCGAGTCTGTTTGTGCCTGCAGCCCTCTCTCCCCTAGCACTCGCTGTGTCCTGGCTCTGGTGGGTGCACTCCTGCGGGTGGCGAGCGTCGGGGCTCCCGTGTCCGTGTGGCAGAGGTGGCGTCAGACTATGCGGGCGATGAGACGGGCCAGTCCTCTCCCCGGGGTGCACCGTCCCTGGTCACTAGAAGGCTCTGGGCTTCGGTCCTCCACTCTCATCTCTGCCGCAGTCCTCGCTCCGCGACCGGGAGGGGCCTTAAAGGGGACGCCGGAGCTGTGAGCCGACAGAAAAGAGCCCTGGATTAAAGCAGGTGCAGCGGGCAGAGCGCAGGGCAGGCAGGCTGCATACCTGCTCTGTTTCTGTCTGGTCCAGTAAGAGGGATTTGTTGGTATTGGAGAAAAGACCATTTTAAGAAAGGGGGAGGGGGGGGGGGTATAACAGCACTCTTAGTAACTCTCCCTTTAAAGTAAAGGGCCTTTAAAAAGTCCATAATTACCAGGATTAAAGACGTGTCGACAAATCCATACAAGAACAGACTAATTAGTAATGAAGCGCGCCTTCATTTACAAAAGAAGATTAAAGCAAAAAATGTACAAGATAAGACAGGTTTTCGACTCTTTCAAGAACATATTTATTACGTATTTGCTTGTAGCAAGGGTGCTCACTTGGAGGCTAACATCTGGATCAAGAGTTTCAAACGAAGAAAGGAGTGCAAGAAAGAACAAGGTAAAGGGGTTCAGACTTCGGGGTGACGCGGAAGAGAGAGCAGGGTAGGCAGAGGTCCACCGCTTGGAATAAAGAGAAAGTGAGCGCAAGGCAGCAGCTCAAAGCATGAACAGTGATAAGAGAGTGCAGGAAAGGGGTTCAAAGTGTAGGACAAATGAACAGAGGTACATTGCATGCGACCCTGCTTTTGATGTCAGTCTTTGCTTTGGGGGTCACGGTATGTTACTGAGCAGCCTTCGGCCTCTGTTGTGGATTATTTCCTGAACCTCTTCGTAAAGGGAGGAAACGTTCTCAAAGTCTTCTTTGGAAAGGTTCAGGATGTTCACATAATTTTCGGCTTGAAGGGTTCTTTTTGCAAGCCCACGATCGAAAAGGAATCTGACGCCGTAGGCCTGCCCTGGCATCAGGAAGGTTTTCTTCAGGGTTCCCTCTTCGCCCAGACCGGAAACCGTCACCTTCCCGTTGACTATCAGGATCATCTTTGCTATGGTGTCACCTTTCTGGATGAGGTACTCTCCTGTCAGAAATCAAAGGACAGACCCATTACTTGGATATGCAGTATGATCATATACTCATCACTCTAACATTGAGTTTGACTTCTGTCCAGAAATATTGTGCATGCATTTTATCGGGAGACCATGGCGACGTTAAAATGTCAGCACGTGTAAAAAGAAATCATATTTGACACAATTAAAATATTCTGTACAGTATTCACAACTTAGACATGACTTTTCAAATGAAAAAGGTGACTTTGGAACGAGAAAGGTTTGTCATGTTCTACCATCGAGACAACGTGAAGCTGCCGAAGCATCATTAGCAAGGCAACTCCACTGAGAGCAAAGCCCGGCGATTACCCCAAAAGCTCAATTGTAATTTTCTTTGGCCCACAGGGTCCCAGAGTTGTAAAGTGCCCTAGGAGTTCACCTCTCCCTCGATGGCAGTGGTGCAGGAGCCCAGGGCCGGCTTTAGCGCTGGTGGCGCCCTGTGCGACAAGGTCTGTTGCCCCCCCACCCCCCAATGCCCACCTCTTCCACGACTTCCCTCAATAGCACCCTTTAAAAGTACCTCTCAAGTCTCCATAACCACTGTCTCTCAGATTCATTTAGTTTTATAGCACCACTCATACCAGTGTACGGTGTCAGAGAATTTTACACCACACACACATTGCACAGAGACAATCATATATGTGTAAATCAGTGTATAGGAAATGTTACATCAGACAGTACTACAAGATGTAGTATAGGAGTGGCAGGTTATCGATACTGGCAGGCAATGTAGTTAAAGTTCTTATTCAGGAAAGGCACAAATTCAGAATTTAGAACGTAATATCATTGCTAGGGGTTCTCTTTAATAATAAGAATTGTTTTCTACCCAAATGAGCCCTTTTCACAAGATTAGGATAATGAAAGACTGGGCAAAAAACATACAGCTCTAGCATATACCTTGCAGTTTGCAGCAGCTCCAGGGTGATAGTTAATAGTTCAATGTTCTATATTAGGACTTTGACTTATAAACGACAAGTATCAAAAGGAGCGCTCTTACAGAAGCAGTAACCCACTGACCTACTTACATAATATGCACTTCGTTATCAACATGGTGCACATTTTTTGCAGCAGGCATTTTAGCCCTCTGCGCTACCTTAGGATGAGTCAAAACATCCACTAGACCAACCTCCGGTCTCTTTCTAGGAAGATGATTAATCACTGGACTTCTCTTGACATTTTAATTAATGTCTGAAAGTTGCTGGATGCCAGGAACGAGGCAGCAGGTGCTTTTAAAATGTAAATACACATTTTCAAAAATGATGCCCTCACCCCAAGTCAACGCCCGGTGCGGTCGCACCAATCGCACGCCCTAGAGCCGGCCCTGCGGGAGCCATTGTTAATGTCTTGTTCCAGCAATACAATAGATCATCGTATAGCATCGCTATACTAATGTAGTAGGAATCCCCAGATCACTGCATCTAACTCTCCGCTATGGTGCAGAACAATCACTTCATTGATGTACTAAGACCCCCTGGGTCATTCCGTTTAGCTCCCTCCTGTTGTGCATGGACCAGTCCTCCCGGCATCAGTGTTTTCATAGCCTTGCTTTGGTCCAGGAAACCAACCTAATGAACAAGTTGCTTACCTTCGGTAACACCTTATCTAGTAACATCTCTATCTAGCCGCAGATTCCTTACTTTAGGATTATCCCCAGGCATCAGACTGGATCCAGAAATTCCTGAGCAGGAACTTTGAGCATCGGTAGGTGGTGTCGATAGGCTCCGCTTCGGCGTCATCATCCGCCTTGCAAGTGCAAGTATATAGGCGCCAACTCAGCGCACTGACATCAGTTTCTTTTCACGACATTTCCACGCCAGAAGCATGCCGCTAATAGGAATGCTGATGAACTGGTGTGTATCACTATGGGCTTAATAAGGGTAACCAATAGCAGAAATCTGTTGACAGAGCGGGGAGGATGGGAGGGTCAGTAAGGAATCTGCAACCAGATTGAGGGCCTCATTTACAATCTTTTGGCGTAGGGCAATGCAGTAAGCCTTCTTGCTGCACTGCCCTACGTCAAAAGAAAAGGGCAGGAATGCGCCGTATTTTATGAGATTCATTGCATTTCTGTTGCCTCTTCTCCAGTGCTTGCGCACAATTGGCTTCCATGCACCAATGCAGGCACCCTTGCACCATGATGCAAGGGTATCTGCATTGTGGGAGTGATTGTTTTTGTGCAGGAAGGGACATCTTCCTGCACAAAAACAACCAATGGAGGCAATTTCCTCCTTTTATATGTGCTGCTGAATTCAGCATGCAAAGAAAGAGGAAATAAAGAGGAGAAATAAATGCATTTCTCCTCATTGCACTTCTACGCCTTCCCTGGGGGAGGCGTAGGCTTTTGACACATTTTCAGGTTGACAGAATTTGTACATCTGGGAATGTGTCAAATGCCATGGGTGTTACTTGGGAACACCCACTGTAATGCCCATGGCATGCCTCCCTATTGCAGTGTGAGGCAATGCAGTGACTTGGGCAGCGTTGCCTCACACCATATCTACAAGGCCATGAGAGTAGCCGCGCCCGCCATTTTGTGGCGCTTGCCTGGGAAGCTGACCCGCGCCCTGGTCCCACCTGTGAGCTACCTACGGGCTGTGGACTGGGCTTGGGCTGGTGGCGGAGAGCTCCGGAGCGGGAACATCGCTGATGGAGGCGGAGGCAGGGTCCGGTGAGGCCGAGTAACTGTGCAACGTGGAGTGCGACCGGCCTAGTAGGGCCACTGTGGTGAGGAGCTAGTGCGTGGAGAGGATTTGCACCACGGCCACCCGGGACAGTGGGGAGTCTCAGGAGAGCAGCGGTGCCCGGCTATACTGTTCGCGGCCTGCCTGGGAGCCGGGGCACCCACGGAGGAAGGTGAGCTGCTGAATCAGCACACTGCGGGCTGGCGGTGGCTGCCTGCGCTCCTGAGAGCAGCCGCGCCCACCATCTTGTATCCCCGGCAGCGAAGCGGACTTGTGCCCTGGGGGCTATCTGGAGCCCTGCCTGGATTCACCTGTGTGCTTGCCAGGGCAGTACCGCGAGAGAAGGCGGCACTGCTTGGAGAGCAGCCCTGGTACAAAGCGCGGCGCCTGGCCCAGAAGGAGTGATGGGCCCACGGAGAGCAGCGGTACTTGGCTGTGCTCTGCGCGGAGGAACGGAGACCCCAGGGGTGAAACGGCGGAGGCAGCGAAGGACTGGCAGACGGCGCTTGGTAGATGCCCTGGGGGCCGGAGCTGAAGTGGCCAGAGAGGTGAGGTGGGCCGTCGGGGCTCCCCCAGGTGAGCAGCAGGAGATGGAGTGTGGGCCCGGACTTGTAGTGGCGGAGGCGGGACATTGCACCGGCTGAAGACACGGCGTAGTGGGGGTCGGAGGCCAATGTCAGGTGCATTACTTTGACCGGCGCTAGGGGACCCTAGGCTTTGCGTGTTGCTGTCCCCAGAAGCCCTGCCTCCCGGTCCCCCTGTGCGGCAGCTTGGACATCCAGTGCGCCTCCATGTTGTGTTGAGTGCTGGACTGCCCCCTGGGAAGCGGAGCGGTTGGCAACTGGCTGGGGGAACCCTGCTGTATGCGCTGAAGAGAGCGGGGATCTCTCCTGGATGGGGTTGCTAGAGATCACTGTAGGTTGAGCGTGGCTGGTCGGGTTGCTGGCCCGCAGCGCGTGGTGGACAACGGAGAGACCTGGGTGAGCGCCCTCATCCTGGGCCCCGAGGCTTACTTTAGGGGTCAGATTCCCCATTGAGTGATCCCTGCGCGCTGTCCGGCGCTGACTTAAGGAGGGTTCGGGGGTCACAGTCTCTGCTGTTAGGGCTGACAGCGCTTGACAGGTCCTGCAGGGCCCAGGGGACTGGGAGACCTGACCATCGCCTTCGACCGCTGCACTGGGACTGAGGCCTGAGGACATTGCCGTGGAGGAGTAAGCCCCGGTGGCCGCCATTTGAGCTGTGGGAAGAGGCTGTTGAGCGAGTGCCTCTGGGGGGTTGGAGACACTTGGGCGGCCATTCCAGGGTGCCAGTGTCACCATTTCGTGACTGTAACTTGCCACCTGGAGTATAGCACAGCAGAGAGCTGGGGACACCTTCTTGAGCGGTGTGACCGTCCTGGGGTTGGGCCTGGTGAACTGGAGTGGAGAGGCTGTGCCCTGGATTGATCTGCTGGTGAAGATACAGACTGGTGTATCACTCCCCTTCTCCCCCCCTTTTTTTTCTCTCCCTTCCTCTCTCTGGGCTGTGCTCTGATCGATCGGCGCAGGGTACGCTCATTGAACACAGCCGCAGACCTGGCAATGACGCGGTCTAGGAGGGGTAGGGCTGACTCGGCGACAACATCCAGAGACAACTCGGTTGTGGCCATGTGGGGCAAGGCTGGAGTGACGGCGCCTACTGAGGGGTCTTCACAGGCTACTGAGGACTCGCCACCAGTGACCCAGGGCTTCATGGCTTCCTTCATGTCTGAGCTCAAGACGGAGATAGGTTCCCGACGCTCCGAGGTACACTCTTGCGTCAAGGAGGTCACTGATCTGGGAGACCGGGTCGACGGGCTTGAGAAAATAGTGGATGCACGCACGGAAGACCAGGAGAAACTGTGGCAACGCCTGGCGGCGCTGGAGGAACAAAACATAGAGCTACAAGTTAAGCAGGAGGACCTTGAAAACAGAAGCCGCCGGAACAACCTCCGCATTTGGGGGGTTCCTCTCGAAGCGGAGGGAAAGGACATTATGACCTATGTGGCACAACTTCTTCACAAGGTCTGGGGCGATGAAGACGCCTCTCCGCCGGCTTTAGACCGAGCCCATCGGGTCTCCGGGCCCACGGGGAAGCCGGGCCTCCTCCCGGACATTCTGACACAATTGCACTTCTTTACCGAGAAGGAGGCTATCCTGAAGGCGGCAAGAGACAAACCAGATCTTAGCTATGACGGCCACATCCAAATCTTCCCAGACTTGGCGCCCAACACCCTGCGCAGAAGGAGGGCTTTCAGGCCGGTGACGGAGCAGCTGTGGGCCCTTAACATCTCCTACCAATGGGGCCATCCATTCGCCCCCATCTGCCACTGGGAGGGTAAACGCAGAATAGTAAGGTCCTATCGGGAAGCGGCACAACTGCTTAAACTACCGGAGTCGCCGGCGCATAGACCTTCTCGTCCACGGCATCAGGAGAGAGTCCCAGCCCAAACGGCTTGGACAACAGTGCAACACCGCCGCCGCTCCCCCCCGTTGGATGAGAGGTCCGCCTCACAGGCTAAACAAGACATCATAGCACACATTCGATCCCTTGAAGGGGAGCGCGAGGGACCACCGCCGCATCTGTCTATCCCGTGACCTGGTGATTAACGATGAAATACGCCTCAATGACTGCGCCACTGCAAACGATGCCCATGGTCCCCTGGGTCTGTCGGAAATGACCGCTGTTTACCTGAACTCTGTAAAGCTAACATGCTCCTAATTCATACATAGGATGAAGTGCTAGACTTTAGGTTTAGTCGTTAAATGGACTTCAGCAACGCTACAGAGACTAATGAAAAGCCCCATCTCATGCAACCACTAAACGTCCTCTGCTGTTCATGAGGATTCCCCGCCAGGGACTCTACCACGTTACAGAGACTAATGAGAAGTCCTTCCTCATACGGCCACCAAACGTCCTCTGAGATCCGCAGGGACTCCAAGCCAGGAACGCTACACGGTGGAATCCTTGTGGCCATCCCGTGAACGAGGTTATGTAAATCATGACTGAACATACGCATAATAAAATCCAGCTCCTGTTTGGGCGGTAGGGGTGCTAGGGCTCCGGGGTTGTTAGCTCCTGTGATTCCTGTAGGTACCCCCCAAACTGTTCCCTAGGGAGTGACATCTCTGAGTGCGTCTGAACCATTGGGTAGAGGATGCCCTGTGACTGGGACAGTATGCTGTGGCCCTGTTGGCCTATGTTGACCTCTTTTGTTGAAAGGCCTGCTTGGCTGCCTATGGAACTCCTATTTCTTTCCTCCCTTTCTATCTCCTTTCTGGCTCTCTTTCTTCTCTCTCTTCTCCTTCTCGTGTGCGACGGGGTGGGTACCGAGCGGCTGCATTCTCCTGGGCAGGTGGGGAAGGGGGGTGCTGCCCCTATATCTTTTCCCTCACGATGGTGGGAGTGGGAAGCTTGGGTGAACCCTGATTGCTGCGCGATATGGCTATGAACATCCCCAGACCGTTAAAAGTCCTAACGCTTAACGTTAAGGGCTTAAACTCCCCCAACAAGCGTAGGCAGGTATGGCGCTACCTTCTCCAGCAACACCCTGATATCATATTCCTTCAGGGAACCCACTTGCTGCAAGCAGACACGAAGTGCATGGCACATCCTAAGTATCCTCTTCAGTTTTGGGCTGCTGCTGACACTAAAACAGCGGGGGTGGCCATATTGTGCAGGGCTGGCTTCAGGCGGGGGGACACAAAGCCCTTTCAGGGTGGAGATGGGCGATTTCCTAAAGTCAAGGGGCCTTATTTATGAAGGCCTCGCGCCGCCGGTGCGTCACTTTTAAAATGGGAAAAAGTGACGCACCGGTAGCGCAAGGCCTTCATAAATAAGGCCCAAGGTGCACATGAGGAGGCGTCAGTTGACCCTATGTAACATATACGCGCCCAACCAGATGCAGGACAGATACCTCCAGACGCTTCTGCGGGAGCAGATTCCATGTGGTGACCCGTCCTTGATACTGGGAGGGGACTTTAATCTAGTCTGGGATCCGGACATGGACCGTAACGATGCCACATTCAGCGGCACCGGAGCTATGTCCTCTGCGTTACGCACGCAGATTGTAGAGCTAGGGTTAATTGATGCGTGGCGCTACCACTGCCCGGGGCTGAGGGACTATTCATTTTACTCACATGCCCACCGGTCATATTCCCGCATAGATTTCTTTTTTACTTCACTCGATCTGGTACGGGATACACTGGGGGCCTCCATATCGGATATATCGCTGTCTCATCACGCTCATGTCGAGCTGCTCTTACTGGACCCGACTGCATGCCTCATCCGAGAGACACGTTGGTATATGCCGCCGAGCATCCTTCGAGACGCCGCAGATGTTGAAAGCATCCGGGAGGCCATCGATTTTTACTTTATTTGCAATGACATCCCGGAGATGCCCTTCCCTGTGATATGGGACGCATTCAAGGCCACGATTTGGGGCCACATCACCTCCCAAACAATAGCGCGGAGGCGCGAAGCCTGCAAGCTGGAAGTTGGCCTGACGAAGGACATTAAAAATGCCGAGATACAGGATCTGGAACGTCCGACACTAGAGTCCAGAAGGAGGCTGGCTAACCTCAGGGGACAGCGCAGGCTTCTACGCACCAACAAGGCAGAACACTCTCTGCTGGCACTGAAGCAGATATATTTTGAGGGAGGAGACAAGGTAGGGAGCCTGCTGGCGGGGAGGTTGAGAGCACGTGCGGCTAAGGCCCACATAGCAAATGTCCAGCTCCCGGATGGGTCCAGGGCTGTCTCTGAGAGGGGTAAACAAGAAGCTTTCATGGGCTACTACACCGTCCTGTACCAGAAGGAGACCACCCCGGCAGATGCAATTGCGGCTGTCCTTAACAACTACGAAGGGACACCGCTGCCTCTGGTGTGTGCGGCAAAGCTGAGGATTTTATAACCGAAGAGGAGGTCACGGCGGCAATTAGAGATCTCCCCTTGGGAAAAACGCCAGGACCAGATGGCCTACCCTTGTCTTTTTATCGCACATTCCAGTCCCAGCTTAGACCTTTCCTCCTGAGAACTGTTCAACTCTTTTACAGACAATGGGGGACCGTCCTCCGACATGGGTATGGCGGAGATTGCGTTGACACAGAAACCTGGGAAGGACCCCGCGATGAGTGCATCTTATCGTCCTATAGCTTTACGCCTAGACCCTTATATGCCGGGGCTTGTGGACCCTGACCAGGCCGGGTTAATCCGTGACCGACAGGGAGCGGATAACGTGCGCAAGCATGCGCATCTCGTGGGGAAGTTACATCACTGGTAAATCCCGGCCTGCCTCCTATCGTTGGATGCGGAGAAGGCATTTGACCGGGTGGACTGGATCTTCCTCAGGGCGAAACTTCACAAATTTGGTCTGGGTCCGAAGATGATTACAAGGATCATGGCCCCGTATGTAGGGCCACAGGCCAGGATCCGGGTCAATGGCCACCTAACACCCTCGCTGCCTATCCACAGGGGCACAAGACAGGGGTGCCCCCTCTCGCCCCTGCTGTTTGCTCTCGCAGTAGAGCCCCTTGCGGAGATGATACGCCGAGAGCCGGACATCCATGTAGTCGTTCATGGCGGGCGGGACAATAAGGTGGCATTGTTTGCAGACGACCTGATACTTACTCTTACACATCCGTGGGAGTCTCTTCCGGCCCTACATAGGGTGCTCTGTCTTTACGAGAGGGCCTCTGGTCTCAAGATCAACCATGACAAGTCTTGGGCCCTTAATCTTACCATACCAAAAGAGGAGATACCCTCTTTGAAAGATGCGGCACCCTACCAGTGGGCTGAACACCATATCCGATATCTGGGCCTTCTTCTGACCCCCTCTTTGGACGCATGGTCATCGGTGAATTGGCAGGAATGCCGAAAAGCGGTCCTAGAGGACCTGCAAAGGTGGAAGCCCCTGATGTTGTCGTGGTTGGGTAGACTTAACACTGTTAAGATGTCGATCCTTCCCAAAATCCTGTTTGTGTTCCAATGTCTTCCCACCCCGATCCCGCTTCACTGTATATGGAGTTTACAACGCAAACTCACGTCCTTCATATGGGGCGGAAAACAGTCCCACTTCTCGCAGAAGATCCTCATGGCACCACGGGATAGGGGGGGTCTAGCCTGCCCCAACTCAATGCACTATTACTGGGCCTCTCACCTCTGCTTTGTGGTGGAGTGGGAAGTGCGAGAGAGCGAGAAAGGGTGGTTACATATGGACCGAGCAGTAACGGGGTGCACTATCTGGGACCTAGCGTGGTTACACCGGACAGCCCGCTCCAGAAGCGCCTATATGGCAGTGCCTACGAGGACGGTCTTAGACATTTGGGACAGCGTAGCCGTGTCCAAGGGACTTACCACGTTTCCGTCTCCGCATACCCCCATAGTGGGGAACCCGCACTTCCCGCCGGCTCATCAATCTCGAGCATTTGACAAATGGACGCAAGGAGACTGCAGGGTGATCTGCGACCTCTACGAAGGGGGCACCCTCAAAACCTTTGACTGCTGTTGGGAAGAGTTCTGCGTACCATCAGAGGCAAGACTGCAATATGCTCAGCTGCGACATTGGGTCTCTGAAGGGGAAATGTGCCAGGCAGCCACACGAGATTTCACCCCTTTTGAAAAGTTGGCGCGCTCCCTTGGGGGATTAAAGGGGCTGATCTCTCGGATCTACCACATCCTGCAACACCCTCTGACTGTGCCCTCCCACCCATACCAGCGCCAGTGGCAGCTGGGGGTAGACGCGGACATTGAACCTTCGCAGTCGGACAGACTCTGGAGAGATATCCCCAAGATATACCGGAGCATCCCGCAAAGGGAAAATGCCTACAAACTCCTGACCCAATGGTACTACACGCCCCTGCGGCTCCATAAGATGTTCCCTACGGTCTTCCCTATGTACTGGAGGTGTCATTCTGCATCCTGGGATTTCATCCATATATGGTGGGCGTGCCCGATCCTGACCGTCTTTTGGAAGGAGGTTCTCAGCCACATTAAGGGGGTGCTGGGGTTCCCCCTACCTGAAGCCATGAGCACAATTCTACTTGGTATTAGACCTGCCACCCTCAAGGCGCTCACCCGCAGCGATTGGATTCTGACGCTCCAAATGCTGGGGGCGGCCAAGCAGCTGGTAGCCCTATACTGGAAAAGACCCAAAGCTCCTCCCATAGCAGCCTGGTTTGTACGGCTTTAGCACGTTCTAGCGATGGAACTTCTCACAGCGCGACTGCAAGCACGTGACACGCATTTTGGGGCGGTCTGGCGGCCCCTAGTGCGTTACCTCTGCTCAATAGAACACGCGCGCCACATGCCTACCAAGCTCAGAACCCTGCGCCTCTTTGACAATGCTGTTGCCTCTTCAGACCTCAACAGGCTACTCCCTTAGGCATCCTACACGACGCTGGAGCTACATGGGACGTCCCATCCCTACTGGCCCCCCTCCATGACGCATGCACGCCCCGTCCTCACTGTTCTTTCTCTATCTCTCATCTCTCTTATTTCTCTTTCACCTTCTTCTCTCCCCCTCTCTGTCTTCGAACTCTCCACATGATCACTGAGCCCCGTTGGGCCGTCCTTAAGTGTTGGGCCAGTTGCCCGTTAGTCCATTCCCAATGGCTCTGTGATTTGGGTTACTTATACGCCACATCGATACCACAGCTTGTGTCATGCCATGCGGCCGGCCCCGCTGGGGTTGTAGGCAAGGCGCTGTGTAAATCTGTTTCTATGCGCAAAACCTATGACCTGAATGTCGTTTTCTTTCACGGCCGGCCCTGATATGGGGTTGTAGGCTTAATGCTATGTTTGTATGGCCCTGCTATGGGTGTTAACTCTCAAAATAAAACAGACTTGAAACAAAAACGGTCCCAGGATGCTTATTTCTGGTCCAGGGAGGACCCAGCTTGGCATTTTGGACTGCACTATTCCTATATGGATCAGGGTCAACACTGATCTAATTATGGCTGGGTCCAAACTGGGGAGGCGTAGTGAGCAGAAGAACAATGGATTTAACCCAGATCTCTTGACTGGGGGTGAATATTTGATGTATTCTGCCCTCAGGCCATCATTTGTTGCTGCAGCACTTTTTGCCCTGAGGGGATAGGTTTGCCCAGACATGGGTCCTCTGCTTGCTGTGCCCCTGGATTCAAGCTAGCCTGGCTGATATGGGGTGACACCCCGAAACCAGTCCCAGGATGCTTGTTTCTGGTCCAGGGAGGATCCGGCTTGGCAGTTCGGGCTGGGCTGTTCCCATGAAGAGCAGGATCAAGACTGATTTGCAAATGGCTGGGTTCAAACTAGGGTGGTGTAGTGAGTAAAAGTACGATGAACTCAATCTAGATCTTTTGACTGAGGGTGAATGTATGATTTATTCAGCATTCCGTCCATTATTTGTTGCTGCAGCACATACAATGCCAAGGGCAGATGAGATGATTGAGACACTGGGCTCTGCCAAGTATCTACGTATATTTGACTTGATTGCTGGTTATTAGCAAAACAGACTCTCTGAGGATGCCAAGGCAAAGATAGCATTTTCAAACCCCAATGGGCATTATTAATTTATTATGATGGCTTTTGGTTTGAAAAATGCACCTGTCACATTTCAGAGGCTGGTGAATGAAGTATTAATAGGTCAGAAAGCTTATAGTGCAGCATATCTAGACGATATAGCTGTCTTTAGCTCCACCTGGGAAGATCACCTGGTCCACCTCAGAAATGTACTTGAGAGGAGGCCCTGCAGAAAGCAGGCCTCACTATCAAGGCCGCAAAGTGAGAGATAGGCAGAGCAAGTTGTGTACTTGGGCCACCTTGTAGGTGAATGCCACGTTCAACCATTGGAGAGCAAAATTCAGACCATCGTGGACTGCATTGCTCCCACTACCAAGACTCAGGTCAGAGCTTTTTTGGGCCTGACGGGTACTACCGAAGATTCGTAAAAGGTTATGGATTCATAGTGACACCTCTTAATGATCTCACCTCCAAAAGAATGCCTAAGAAAGTTCAGTGGACAGTTAGATGTCAGAGGGAATTTGATGGCATGAAGCAAGCTAGGTTCCTGACTTTTCCATACCATTCATTGTCCATACAGATTCTTCTGAGATAGGAAAAGGTGCAGTTTTGTCACAACTTCACTCAGAGGGCCAGGATCAACCAGTAGCTTTTATCAGCAGAAGGATGACCCCCAGGGAGAAGCATTGCTCAGCTATTGAGAGGGAGGTCTTTGCTGTGGTCTGGGCCTTGAAGAAGTTGAGGCCATAGCTGTTTGGCACTCACTCAATTGTTCAGACAGATCAACAGCCCTCTTATGGCCTAAACAGATGAAGGGTGAAAACCCCAAACTTTTGAGGTGGTCCACTTCCTTACAGGTGATGAACTTTTCAGTGGAACATAGACCAGGGAGTAATCATGTCAACGCAGATGGACTTTCCAGATATTTCCACTTAGAAAATGTACACTCAACTGGGCAATGTTAGTTCCATGTCCTTACGTGGGGGGGGAAGGGGGGAGGACAGGGAGGCTGTGTAGAAAAGTAGGATCTGCTTACATGGTTACCCCCACTTTTTGCCTGGTGTTAGTGTGGTTTTGACTTAGTCTGCTGGGTTCCTGCTAATCAGGACCCCAGCATCTGTGTTCTCTCCGCCAAATTGTCTCTGTTATGTACTTTGGTACCTCCACAATTGGGTACTAGTCTACCTTATAAGTCCCTAGTATAGGATACTGAGGTACCCAGGCATTAGGTACACAAGAGGTCTGCCACGGGCTGGAGCATGTATTGTGCCACCCATGGGAGTCCACTTAAACTGTGACTACAGTTCTGCCGTTGCAGCCTGTGTGAGCTGGGGCTTGCACCTCTCACGAGAGATATAAGTTTCTTTATATCTGAGGTCACTGCACTTAAAACCTATAAGTCACATCTATGGCATGCTCTTCAGTCCTGAGGACAAGGTGCTTGGTTACAAGTGTGATGGTGCCTCTGCATGAGCAGGACATCCCCATAAATCCGAGGTCTATTCTCAAGGCTTTGTAAGCGTGGTCAGCCATTTTAAGGTGTACATCAGTCATTAGAAGATGTCTAACTATATAGTGGCTGCACTGAACTTGGCCATGTTTGGTATCAGTCATGTTGGAATCATACCCCAACACTGGAAATAAAATACAAATACAAAATATTTTTATTGTTGAATTAATAAAAATCCTTACAATAAGAAAGGTAAGATTAACCAGTGTTTGCAACCCAGGTTACATTATAAAAAACAAGAAGATAACAGTTTAAAAAGAGTTAAAACTAGAGCTCTACTCGAAACCTGTCCCCTCTTACAGGATAAGGATTTATAGAGTGGGCAGGGGTTCACTAGCAAAGAGGGTAGGGGCAAGGCAATATGTAAAATGATCATTGGGAGGCCTGTAGCTGCTTTCTAATTTCCATCATAAATTTGAGACCCCGACAGGTCAGGATTGGAGATGAACCTCCCAGCCAGAAAATAACGGCCTGGCGACATGTTCTTATTTTCAGGTTGTTCAATATGTCCTGTATAAAGCGCCTTCTAGATACCATAAAGGATGGACATACACAAAACAAATGAACTAGAGATTCAGTATGATATCCGCAGAGTCGACATTTTGGGCAATCATCTTGGGGTTTCCAGGAAGGTAGTAAATTCTTAGATTCGTGAAGGCCCATACGGAGGTTGATGAGGTATTTTTTTAAATAGTGGCTAAAATGGGCTGCCAAATAGGCCTGAGGTTGTTGGAGTGAGTAAGAAGAAATGACTGACCAGGCATGACGTCGATGGGACAATGTTTGTTTGTCTTCTAGAACAGACTTCCTTTTAGCAATAGAATTTACTATTTTGCAGAAACTGGCTTGATCAACTTTTTTATTCCATGTTACTTGCAGATCAAAGTCCACAAGGCATTTCTCCAAATGAATGGCCCAGGGCTGAGTGGGATCTGTATTAATTCAATCAATCAATCAATCAGGTCATTTGTAGAGCGCACTACTCACCCGTAGGGTCTCAAGGCGCTGGGAGGGGGGGGGGGTGCCGCTACTGCTCGAACAGCCAGGTCTTGAGCTTCTTCCTGAAGGAGAGGTGGTCTTGGGTCAGGCGCAGATTGGTCGGAAGTGAGTTCCAGGTCTTGGCGGCCAGGTAGGAGAAGGATCTTCCTCCTGTTGTCGCTCTTCGGATGCGGGGGACGGCGGCGAGGGCGTGGTTGGTTGATCTGAGGAGGCGCTTGGGAGTGTAGAAGTTGATCCGGTTGTTGAGGTAGCTCGGGCCTTGGTCGTGTAGGGCTTTGTGCGCGTGGGTGAGGAGCCGGAAGGTGATTCTCTTGTTGACCGGGAGCCAGTGCAGATCTCTCAGGTGTCCGGAGATGTGGCTGCGACGGGGGATGTCGAGGATGAGTCTCGCCGAGGCGTTCTGGATCCGCTGGAGTCTCTTCTGGAGTTTGGCGGTGGTTCCGGCGTAGAGGGCGTTGCCGTAGTCCAGTCGGCTGGTGACGAGGGCCTGGGTGACCGTCTTCCTCGTCTCGGTGGGGATCCACCGGAAGATCTTACGTAGCATGCGCAGGATGTTGAAGCATGACGAGGAGACGGCGTTGACTTGTCTGGTCATGGAGAGGGAGGAGTCCAGTATGAAGCCCAGGTTGCGTGCGTGGTCCGTCGGTTTGGGTGCGGTGCCCAGGGCGGGGGGCCACCAGGAGTCGTCCCAGGCGGAGGGCGTGGAGCCCAGGATGAGGACCTCCGTCTTGTCTGAGTTCAGTTTCAGGCGGCTGGTCGTCATCCATTCGGCTACATCTCTCATCCCTTCGTGCAGGTTGGCTCTGGCGGTGTCGGGGTCGTTGGTCAGGGAGAGGATCAGCTGGGTGTCGTCGGCGTAGGAGATGATGTTCAGGTTGTGTTTGCGTACGATGGCCGCGAGGGGGCTCATGTAGACGTTGAAGAGGGTGGGGCTCAGTGAGGACCCTTGAGGGACGCCGCAGATGACTTTGGTGGCCTCTGACTTGTACGGTGGTAGGCGGACTCTTTGTGTTCTTCCGTCGAGGAAGGAGGTGATCCACTCCAGTGCCTTCTCCTGGATTCCGATGTTGCTGAGGCGCTGTACTAGGGTGCGGTGGCAGACCGTGTCGAAAGCCGCGGAGAGGTCCAGGAGGATGAGGGCCGCTGTTTCTCCGTTGTCCATCAGAGTTCGAAGGTCGTCGGTGGCGGCGATGAGGGCGGTCTCGGTGCTGTGGTTCGCTCGGAAGCCGGACTGTGAGGGGTCGAGGGATCCATTCGTCTCGAGGAAGGCGGCCAGCTGTTTGTTGACGGTCTTCTCGATGACTTTGGCTGGGAACGGGAGGAGCGAGATGGGACGGTAGTTCTTGAGGTCGGTGGGGTTTGCTGTAGGTTTCTTGAGAAGAGCGCTGAGTTCGGCGTGCTTCCAGCTCTCAGGGAAGGTGGCGGAGTCGAAGGAGGTGTTGATGATGTCCCGCAGGTGGGGTGCGATGACAGCGTCGGCTTTGTTGAAGATGTGGTGAGGGCAGGGGTCAGTCGGAGATCCGGAATGGATGGAGTTCATGATGCGGATGGTGTCTTCGGTGCTGATCGGGGTCCAGGTGCGGAGGGTGGCGGTGGGTGGCGTCGTTGCGGTTGTGGCTTGCGTTGGTTGGTTGTTGAAGCTGTTGTGTATGTCCGTGATCTTGTTGTGGAAGTAGGATGCGAGGGAGTTGCAGAGGTCTTGCGATGGGGTGATGTCGTTGTTTCCGGCGCTGGGGTTGGAGAGCTCTTTCACGATGTTGAAGAGTTCCTTGCAGTTGTGTGCGTTGTTGTCCAGCCGGTCCTTGTATGCATTTTTCTTGGTGGCGCGGATCAGTTGGTGGTGTTTCCGGGTGGCGAGCTTGAGGGTGGTCATGTTGTCCGTGGTTGGCTCCCTTCTCCAGGCTTTCTCGAGGGCTCGACAGGTGTTGCTTGCCAACAAAGATTATTTAGAGTGTCTGGGTCGGCGGCACGAAGTTTGTGGCAAAATGTAACAAATGTTGACTTGGCCCTGAAGATTTGATTCTGAAGCCCGAATTCTAATCTCACCTGCGCTGGTGAGGAGCATTTAGGCAGTTTGAATACTTCTTTATAAATTTTGTTTTGTAGAGTATTTAGTAGACCAATCTCCCCTCCAAGCCATGTTACCAGCCCATACGATAATGTGGGTAAAACCTGAGCGGCCATTACTTTTAAAAGATGGGTATAATTTAGACCATCCAGTTTTTGCAAGAGACACCTGTATCCATAGATTAACGTCTGGGACTTAGCTTTTAACACCGCAGAGTGTTGTTTTTTTGAATTATCTTTGCCGATGGTGACCCCCAGATACCGATAGTGCGGTTGTTCCCCTATTGCAAGGTGGTTACATGTCCAATTGTATTTAATTGATTTTCGCTCTACAAGACATATTACTTTTGTCTTGTCTCTATTAAGTTCCAGATGTTCTTCATCTAAGTAGAGTTGTAGAGCATTTATCAACCTTTGCAGCCCGATTGGAGTTTGGCTTAAAAGGACAATGTCGTCTGCAAACTGAATAATTGGCATTGGGGTGTTGCAGAGGTTCGGAGCATGACTTACAACTTGACCACGTTTTTTCCCTAGATCGGCGAGGTATAGATTAAATAAGCTAGGAGCCAGGACACAGCCCTGTTTCAGTCCGTCTTCAGTTGGAATTTTTGACGGGAGACTTGTGCCCTGTCCTTGTTTGACCCTTGTCCAAGTGTCCGTGTAGAGGAGCAACACTGATTCTGGTGCTGGAAGTATGCTCACTTGTACTGGGGGCTCCCCAGGGGACCCCCTGTACTACCGGTAACAGCCTTCCCGGGTCTGCCAGCAAGCTAGTGCTTTTGCCAACCACAGACACGATTCTGCCCACCTGCTGTTGAGCTGAGCTCGAGCAGGAGAAGGTAGAACAATAGGTTTCTTGACCATCTCCCAGACAGGACAAAGTGTATTGGACTGGGGTGGGGGAGCTTTCCAGCGCCACAGACTGCTTTGAAGGGAAGATTTGGTGCCCTCCTTGAATACTCCGGGTTGAGCCAGTTCAGGAACCCTTGGTTCCCGCTCTAGCATAAAACTGGACAAAGGACAGGGTAGTATCCTCCCCTCTGTCCAGCCCCTCCACTGGGAGGGAATCCATAGTCATCCCAACCATTTCCCTAGGGTACTTAAGGGATCCCCTGTGGGTGGGTCCTTAGATTTGTCATGGAACACGACTCACCTCTGAAACCAAGACAATCTTCGACCGTCTGGACACTTGGACTTCAAGTGGAACCAAGACTGCATCAAGGAAGACTCCTATGCTCCTGGTCTTAGTGTTCTTCAAGTCTTCTGTGCCATTTGTGTCTGTGCTTCATCCAGGTTCTCCAAAAGGCCTGTGGGCATCAATGACATCCAATGTAATCTACCTTGGAGTGAAGGAGTCACTCCTCTGCAGCTGCAGGTACTGCAACTAAGCTGACCGGTCTGCTTCTCCTGTCGTACTACAAACTTCCCAAGAACCAGCAACACAGGTGGTGGTTCTGGAGCTTCCTAGAGGCCTGACCTGTCTTCTCAGCACTTTGTGGACAGTATCCTTCATCGAGCTGCTGGTACCAAAACCTGTGCACAGAGTCAATTTGCTGTTGCCAAGGCTTGTTGGCTTTGCACTCAAGAGATCTTCGGGCTCCGAGAAGCTTCAGCCTCCAGCACCTCATCCCTTGAAGATCAGCGTACTCACTGCATCCTCTGCACCGTGGGCTTCCATCTTGGGTCAGCTGTCTGAGGTCCTATTGCAACTTCTGTGCCTTCGGCCTGTGGTTCCTCTCAAGGGTCTTCCTTTGCTTTAGTGGGCCCCCATGCTTGCTCAGGGCCTGCTCCGACTCTCCTGCACTTGGTGAGTCCCTTGGCCTGTGCTGGTCCCCAAGTTTGCATATTTTCGCTTTCCTCGTCCTTTGTGGCTCTCAGTGCTTGTTGGTGCTCCTGCCGCACACCGACCTCCTAGATACTGACATTCAACGTGGGACAGCTCATGCATGGCTCCTGGTCTTCCTCAGCATTTCCTGGTTCTCACAGTTGCAGCGACAAGACCACCGTTTTAACTTCTGAACCTCCTGACATCAGTGGGGGTTGTATTTCCGTGCCTCCAGATCACCTTCGAGTGGCATAGACTCTGTCCCTTCAGCTTGCAGGTTCTCCTTCTGAGTAATCCACACTTAGATTCCACCGGACTCCTTCACAGTTTCCTCCAGAGGCATCTTCCCCAAATTCTCCCATTGTTGTCTACGGCACGTTCCGACGTCACTTGACCCCCATGCACCTGGTTTTCCTGGTGAAGGTACCCTGGTTCCTGGGGTATCCACGAGTGGGGTGGCTCTCCAACATTCCGTTCTCCATAGAGTTTCTTCAGGGTCCTCTGGGAAGAGTCCTTATTCTTTAAAACTGCAACTGCGACTTCTCCATTGACTTCCATTGGGCACGCAGCTGTGTTTCCACTCTGCACACAGCCTCTGTGGGATTTTTGAGTACTTACCTTGGGTGGTACCTTTCTCCTCTGAGCCTCCTGGTCCAAGTCCCGTTTTCCTTTGTAATTTACATTCCACTTTCCTAGTGTATTGTATTGTTTTGTTTGCCCTTGGAGACCAGTTTATATTTGTGCTGCTTACCTGATTATTTTGAGGTGTTCTTGTGCGTATTGGAGATACACCAATGTGTTACTGATTGTGTTGTGTAATAAATAGGCCTATTTTTATAAAACACTGTGTGGTTCTTTTCCATCTAATCTACACTGTCAAATAAATGTGGTAAAACAAGCATCTTTACGCTCTTTCAAGATAAGTCTGAAGGCTGCTCTCCACAGCTACCATTTGAAAGCTTTCAATAGTTATCAAAGACTACTAAAATCACCATAAAGGGTTGCCTGGATTAGTGCAAGGTGCAACACATAAATAGGTGTGCTCCACATGCTAAGCCAGTCTCCTGCAATAATGTATACAATTAACTGGAACAACTGTGATGTCAGAAATTATTAAGTTACAATATCAGCTTTATTTGTTGATCTGTAATTGTGTCAAGTATAGCTGAAAACTACTGACACAATTCCACTTTTCCACTGTAAAGACAATGTTTAAGAAAGAGCAGTGTAAGAGAGTGGTTTTAACCTGATGTACGTCACTCAAAGTACACCAAGGTACCTTGGCTCATTTTTAAATTTCTAAAAAATCTTTGTTCATATAACAGTGAAAAGTAAAAATGTACATTGTCTCATTTCCAATGAGTTCATACAGTTTTCAAATATTTGTACACTTTACAAAAGAAGTAGACATCTTTTGACATATGTGTGCATTAAAGAATCCTTAAAATGACTCTCCGTTTTCCGTCTCCTCTTCAGTGCATTGGTGTTTGAATTTTCAGGTTACAAAATGCTCACATTGTGCTCACAAACATAGATTTGCACCAATCCCAAATAGCAATAGTTTGTCAAAAAATGTTGTTTAAGGTTTAAGTATTCCTGAAAGTTCACTTTTTTCACAAAGATGTAACATAGAGCATTATGAACTCTTTATCTGAGTCTGCTTTCATAATAAGAGGGGCGGTGCATCACTTCCTTCACCCCTTGATACAGTGCTACTGCCTTCTCACAGAAGGAGGAACATGGGAGCATTATACCTCATGGAGTTGGACATTTCTAGCAGTTTTACAACTGCACTAGCACAGTTACCCTAATTGCACCACCAGCACAGTGCATCTCCTAATTTGTCCAATCTTCAATCTAAACCATTAAAAGATGAAAACGTGCATGGGACAGTTGTCCTGAGTGACGATACTGCCATGTCCTTTGTCCAGTTTCGCACTAGCATTGGAGCCTAGGGCTCCCCGAACTGGCTTATAAGGGAGTATTCAAGGAAGGCACCAAATGTGCCCTTCAAAGCAGTCTGGTGGTGCTGGAAAGCACCCCCACCCCAGCCAAATCTGGGCACACCTCCCTGAGACTTGAAACCTATTGTTCTAACTTCCCCTGCTTGAGCTTGGCCCAGCAGCAGGAGGGCAGAATTGTGTCTTAGGTCGACACCAGCACTAGCTTGTTTGCAGTCCTTGAAAGGCTCTTACTGGGTGTGCAAGGGGGGGTTCCCTAAGGGACCACCAATTACATGGTATCATACTTCCAACACTGAAATCAGTGTTGGGGTATGATTCCAACATGTTTTATACCGAACATAACTGGTTCAGTGCAGCCACTATATAGTTAGACATCTCGTAATGACTGGTGTCCGCTATATGTATTAAAATGGCTGACCACACTTACAAAGCCTGGAAAATGGACTCCAGGGTTTTTAGGGGTGTCCTGCTCTCGTTGGGGCACCCTCACACTTATAAGCAAGCACCCTGCCCTCAGAACTGAAGAGCATGTCATAGGGGTGTCTTATAGGTTTTAAGTGTGGTGACCTCAGATATAAGGAAACATATATCTGTTGTGAGAAGTGCAAGCACCATCTCATACAGGCTGCACTGGCAGGCCTGTGGTAACAGTTTAAGTGAATTCCCATGGGTAGCACAAATCAAGCTGCAGCGCATCGGAGACCCCTGGTATACCTGGTGCACCTATGCCCTTTGTACCATATATTAGGAACTTACAAGAGTACACCAGTAGCCAATTGTGGAGGCACAAAAGTACGTACTAGGTCAATATAGGGGAGAAAGCACAGTTGCTTGGATCTGGATTAGCAGGATTCAAGCAGATTGGGTAAAAATGGACTGACACCAAGCATGAGGGGGGGGGGGGGTTTAACCATGAAAGCAGATCCTACTTTCCTACAATTTTCCCAGAATCACAGGATGCTGAGCAGACACTGAGCCTTGAGTCTGGTTCTCCAGTTCAGAAGTTGCCAGCTCTGGCCATTATGTCACATCTTTTCCTCACTTTCATGGTTAGTAGTTGGTGTTGTATTAATCGCTGAAAAGGGCTAGTGCAAGCTGCCTGCTGACGCGAACCCTGGCACATATTCTTTTTTTAGAAATTAACCACTGGAATAAGATAGCCTTTAGACTCAAAATATACTTGTTAAAGAACTCTGGGACTTTAGGCCTACTATAAAGAAAGCTTGCAAAGACCTTTCCAATCATGAACAAAGTGTCAATAGAAGGGTGGCACAAATCTCTTAATTGGGTGCACTAGCATGGAAAATAAACCCACAAGTGCTCTTATGGTCCACACAGTGCCCACATAACTGGATTTGAAAAATGAGACCTTATCGGATTTTCCAAACTGGGAGAAGTACGAGAAATATGTATCCTTGTGTAAAGTAACTGGTGCTCATGTAAAGCACTCCAAAACCTTTGGGTAGAGTTTGCGCTATATAAAGCTGCAAAAGGTCAAAACTACTGTTAGAAATGGGGGTCTCTAGTTGGCAAGAGTTTTCACCTTTGTCCAAATAGGGACCCTTCTTCCTGGTCAGGATAGCCCCTTCTCACACCCTTGGTAGCTTGGCACAAGCAGTCAGGCTTATCTTAGAGGCAGTGTGTAAAGCATTTGCACATAACCAACAGTAATACAGGGTAACCGCTACAAAAGGACACTACACAGTAATACAGGGTAACCGCTACAAAAGGACACTACACCCATTTAGAAAAAAATCCAATATTTTTATATACTTTAGACAAGCCCAAAAATGATAAAAAAAAACACAATACAGTACTTCAAAATCTTCACTTATTAAAATATGCTTTAAAAATAGTTCCTTGATGTCGATAGCTCCGTGCGGGGCGATCACGACGTATTGAGCAAACAAATCCAAACAGTTCTGGCTGACCGCGGCGTCGCGGGCCAGCTACGGTGTCGGGATGACCTGCAAACAGTATCTTTTAGAAATGTAGGGCACTGATGACCTCTCATTGAGCTTCCGAAACCACAGCGTCTGCAGGCGTCGGTTCTGGAGGTCGGTGCAGGAGTCGTCGGTGCCCCTCGAAGTCACACGCATTGCAGGTCGATCTCCTCTCTGATGGAGTCAGAAGCGCTGGCGTCGGCAGGTGTCGTGTGCTGCGGGGCGAAGTGCAGCGGTGCAGCATGCGGTGCCCTCAGGTCGCAGGGCGAGCAGCAGCTCGGTGGCAGCGTCAGATGGTATCGCAGGTGAGACCAGGGCGTGGTGGGAGACGAAGGCAGTGCTTGTCACAGTGCTGGCAAGTCATGTGCAAGCAGGAGCGTCGTTGTTGCTGAAGCGTAGTCGGCTGACGACTGGAGTTGATGATGCTGGCGTCGGTAGGCCAAGGCTGCGGTGCGGGATGAGGGTGATGCGTTGTGTAAGTTAACGAGCGGTGCCCTCGAACCACAGTGCAAGCAGCGGCGTCGATTTTGGCGTGGAGCGGTGTCATCGGGGATACCAGGGCATCGTCATGAAGCGAGGCGGTGCGGAGTGCGGTGCCCACAGGTCGCGGTGCAAGCAACGGCTCAGTGGCAGCGTCAACAGGCGACGTCGGTGAGACCAGGGCTATGGTGCTGCGTTGCGGCGGTGCCCTCTGCGGTGCCTTCAGGGCACGGAGTCGGAAGTGGAGTCGTAGACGTCGTCAAGTTGGTTTTCTTCTGTTGCAGCGCAAAACACACAGTCCCCAGTGCTGAGGGCAGAAGAGCTTGAAGTCTTTGCTGTTCCTGAGTCTTCTTGAACAGGGGGCAAGCTCTACATCAAGCCCTTGGAGAAACTCACAAAAGTAGATTGCAGAAAGTTCAGTCCAGTCCTTTCACTGCTCAAGACAGAAGCAGCCATTGTAGGCCAACACAGCAAAGCACACATCAAAGTGGTAGTCCCTCCTCACAGCTTCTCCAGCTCTTCTTCTTGGCAGTCTTCTTGATCCAAAAGAGTTTTAAAGTTCAGGGGTCTGGTCCCCAATATGTATATCCCAAAATCCTTCAATCTCTTAGGTAGAGAGTGTCTGTGCCCAGCCAGAACCAGTTCTGCCTTCTCCAGTGTGATTTCCTGGCAGGAGGTGGAGATGGCAATGACAGAGGCAGACCAGGCCTTTGAGGTGCAAGGAAATCTCTTCCCCCATCGCAGCCCAGGTCTATTCAGTCCTTTCCTGATCTACCAATACTATCTGGAGACACTCCTGCTCCCCAGCCTTTTGTCATCCAAAACCCGGCCGGGCAATCCACATTCCAGCAGAGGCACATAGGATGACTGAGCAAGAAAATACCGACTTTCTAAAAGTGGTGTTTTCAAACACAGAATGAAAAAATCACCTTCACTAAAAGATGCATCTTTAGATTCTGAGTTCAGGCACACTAAACTTTATTTTCCCACCTAGTTCCCAGGGCCAGTTATGTTTATAAGATGTTATAAACAAACTTCCCATTCTGTCCTATTGGGAACAGATAGCCATGCCATAGTAAAAAACGAAATGGGCTGTAACTCACTATCAGGACATGCCACACACCCCTTTCACATACACTGCGCCCTGACCACAGAGGTATCTTGGGCCTACCGTAGGGGTGACTGACATGTAGAAAATGGAAGGTTTAGGGCCTGGCAAGTGTGTGCACTAGCCAAGTCGACATGGCAGTTACAAACTGCGTGCAGACTCTGCAATGGCAGGTCTTAGTTACCTTTTTAGGGCTACTGACATGGGTGGCACAATCAGTGCTGCAGGCCCACTAGTAGCATTTGATTTACAGACCCTGGCACACTCAGTGCACTTTACTAGGGACTAACAAGTAAATCAAATACCCAATCCTGGAAACACCAATCCATAACACAATATACCACAGGAGCACTTGCACTTTACCACTGATCAGTAGTGAGAAAAGTGCACAGAAACAATACGCCAGCAAAAACAGAGTCAAAACCGGGAGGCAGAAAGCAAAAACTCAGGGGAGACACGCCAAAAGATGCCAAGTCTAACAACTACCCTGCACCATCTGCGAAGAGGAGTGTTCGTGTTCCCTCTGATATCCAGTGCACCAGACCTATTTACGGATCTTAACACAAAATTGAAAGAAACATTATGCCTTCTGTATGACAGTGACTGCAGGAGCTCAAAGATGGCTCCCGCAAGAGATGGCAGTTTGCAGCAAAGTTGTAACTTATCCAACTAATTCATCGGCACAACACATTCTTTATTCTAAAATGACTTTGGCACATGGAGCAGCTCACATCACCTATCTTCAAGAGGTGCTGAGCAGTACGGGGAGATTTCATTATCAGCGTGTGGACTGTACTGTGATTAAACAAAACTGGCACTCAATATTATTAATGCAGCCAAAGTGGTAAAAGAAAGCCATTTGAAGCATGTTCTCGAATAATATTGTTTGGTATTATAGAGGACATGAGTGGTAGTCATAGAGAGAAAATATTGGTGGGAATTGGCACCCTCTTGGGTAAGGGAGAAATTACCAAATGAACAAGTGACTTACCTTTGGTCACACATTATCTGGTAAAGAAAAGCTCCAGCTGCAGATTTCTTACCTTTGAATTTCCCAGGCGTCAGACTGTATACAGAAGATTTTTCCATGCGCAGTACCCCTGCTCGCTGGCATGTGGTTTCAATTGGCTCTGCACAGCATCGCCAGTGTAGTCCCCGCCGGAAGTGGCACGTGCATCACCTTTATAGGGGCCAACTCAGCGGGCTGACAACAGTTACTTTTCACGACTTTCCACGCAAGGAGCTTGGAGCATGGAGCAATGCCGTGCACTGACACTGGAGTGACCAAACTATGGCCCTGAAAGGAATCAGCCCTGACCCTAGGGAACTGGATGATGGATGGGTCCTTAAGGAATCTGTGGCTATCTCTTGCCTCTACCAGATAATGCATTGCTGAAGATAAGTAGCTTTTTCATCTGACAAAGACAGAGACATCTAGCTGCAAATGCCTTACCTTTGAATAGATACCCAAACAATATAATCCATGGTGGTCTATGGACAAATTCTAAACTAAAAAGTCCTGCAGGACCGGCCAGCCGAATGGCCCATCAATGTGGACCTGACTATCTGGGCAGTACTGTTTGTGCAGGGATGCCCATGTTGCTGCCTGGCAGATGCCCAGGACTGGGACTCCACATGCTAATGCAGTGGTAGCAGCTTTAGCCCCTGTGGAATGAGCACTTAAGCCCTCAGGGGGCTGTTTCCTGGCCAGTGCATAGCAGATTTTTATACAGAGAACTACCCAGCACAGAATGGTCCATTTCTTTACAGCCCGACCCTTCTATTCTGCAGCATACCCCACGAAGAGTTGGTCGTCCACTCTGAACTCTTGTGTGTAGTCAAGGTAAAACAACAATGCTCTTTTTGGGTACAAATGGTGGAGTGGCTCCTCGTTTTTGAAGAATGTGGAGGAGCGCAGAAAGTGGGCAAGGTGATGCACATGGAATGATGTTACCACTTTCAACAGTAAAGAGGCCCTAGTGTGAAGCACCTATTTGTCTGTAAAAAAGACAGGAATGGAGGCTTGGATGAAGAAGCCTGTAACTCACTCACCTTCCTGGCATATGTAATTGCCACGGGAAAGGCTGTCTTGATGGTGAGCAGCTGGAGGGGACAATTATGAAGAGGCTTGAAAGGAGCACACATTAAGAAAGTGAAAACCAAATTAAGGTTCCACTGAGGCATTGTTAGAACTGGGGGTCTCTATTTGGCAGAGGCCAGGCCCGGACTGGCCGTAGCGGGCACCGGGCAATTCCCCGGTGCGCCGCATGGGCGAGGGCCGGTTTTGGTCCCCTGGGGGCCGATATTGTTACAGGGCAGTTTTTTGCAGCATAGCTGCAAAATCGGTCCTTTAACAAAATCAGCCGAAAACCGGCCCTGGCAAAGAGCTCGGTGGCACCCCCAACCCCCCGGAGGGGCGTGGGGGGCTGGCAGAGCACTTTGCCAGGGCCAGTTGTGGTTCCCAGTCCGGCCCTGGCAGAGGCAGGTACCTTTGATCAAATAGGGACCCTTGCTTCTAGTCAGGAAAAGGGGATTACACTCCTGGATAACCCCTACTCACCCCCTTGGTAGCTTGGCACGAGACAGGCTTATCTCAGAGGCAGTGTGTTAAGCATTTGTGAACACATACATTAATACAGTGAAAACACTACAGATGGACACCACACAGGTTTTTATAAAAATAAGTATTCTTTATATAGACTAAACACAAGACTACAAATAACAAAAATCCACAATACTGTACTCAAAATAGATTGTAGAAGTAGCTTAGTTCAAGTTGATGATAAATGTGACACATTTCTCACAAAAGTACCTTGGATGCATAACGCAAAACAAACAAAAGGTCTGCAGGGAGGGTGGTGCGTTGGTTCCCTGCTTTGGGGGAGGTGATGGGTCGCACCTCAATGATTGCGCAGAGTAGGGAATGCGTCTGTTCCTTACCGGAGAGGAGGTGATGCGTTGATTCTCATACTGCATTCGGTTGCGATGCGGCAAGATGGCGCCTCGATGCGATGAGACAATCAGGTGCGATGCCATAAGATGGCGCCCTTGATGCGATGAGGTGAAGATGATGCATGCACGGCCAACAACTTTGCGGCGAACTCTGTAACTTTGGAGCCGCAACAGGCCCTGGGACACGCTTCTCGGGTGAAGCGACGGCAAACAGCTGCAACGGCGACACGCTTCTTCTCATTGAGTCGCGTTTTCAGCTCCCAACAGACAGAATTCCCAGCAAGGAAATTCAAGGCGGAGCTGGTTGTGAAGTCCTGTAGCCCTGAGACCTCAGCAGGAGCCAAGCACAAGTTCAAGCCCTTAGAAAAATATTCTGCAAGATGATGAAAGTTTCTTAAATGTTACTTCTCCTTTCCTTGGCAATGAAGACACCACTGCAGGCCAACCCAGCAAACACCACACTGGACGAGGGGCAGTCCAAACCCCTGCAGCTTCCTTGGTACTTCTCCTGGGCAAAGGTTTGTCTTGTTGTTCCAGAAGTGATTTAAAGTCCTGAGGTCTGGGCCCCAATATTTATACTGCAAAATCCTTTGCCCTCTGAAGGCAGAGGATCCTGTACCTAGCCCAAACCAGTCCTGGGTGCATTCTGCCAGTGCACACCTTCTTCCTTTGCCAGTGTGGGCCAGGGTCATCAGACGCACCACAGGAGGTGGAGCCAGCATTGTGTAAGGCAGGCACAGGCCTATTCAGGCCCAGGTTCTACTCCTCCCAACAGTCCTCAGGCAGATAGGTCTATTCAACCTTGTGATAACTCACCCAGTCTCCTGAGCCTGCCAGCCCCTGTCACTCACAGAAGTACGAGTTACTTACCTTCGGTAACGATGTATCTGGTAGAGACGATTCTAGCCGCAGATTCCTTCACGTAGAATTATCCCCAGGCGTGAGACTGGATCCGGAAACTTTTTTGCCACACCATCCCTGTGCGCCTGGGGGCGGGGCGACATCATGCGACTACGCCCAGGCGTCATCCGCGAATGTGATGTCAGCAATGTCACATAAGTCCAACCCCGGCGCGCCTACGTCAGTTTTCTTCTGAGAATTTTTCCACACCACAACGCAGAATCACAAGATAAAAAACTGTGGAAGCATGGGCACAGTGTGCCAAGAGCAGAAAAATTGGAAAGAAGCGGTGACTAACAAGACCACACAGAATAGTGGCAACACCGTAGAACCCAAAGATAGGGAAGAAGAAAGAGCAAGCAGAGCCCTGCACAGCCACCCTGTCAGCCCATAGACAGCCTCCCATTCCCGTGCCCCAGAGGCAAGGAACATGCGTAAAGTCATGGTAGACTTAGTAAACCTACCACCCCCATCATGAGAAGGGGAACCAGTCCCAAGACAGACAGGGACAACAACCCTCAAAGCCACCCCAACATAGAGGGCAACCACCCACAAGGGACAAGACAAGACAAGGCCAGATGACCCTTAATCAGGGGATAGCACTGGAAGGAAGGGAGGGGAGGGAGGGACAGGAATAGAAAGCAATCTCCCCCAAACCTGGACTAGTCAGAGCAGCAGGGCACCGGAAAAACAGAACCCCATCCTCCAAGAACCAGGGAGAAATGAACCCCCCCTAGACGGAGCGACCCGTCGGAACAAGGAAGGCACTCACAGGAGACACAGCCCGCCATCGGGAGGTGAGTTCTGCAGACCAACCCAAGGGTCGTCGCAGAAAAGGGGAGGAAGGACAGGCCATGAAGGAATCTGGGGCTAGAATCGTTTCTCCTAGATACCTCGTTACCGAAGGTAAGTAACTCGTACATCTGATAGAGACTACTAGCAGCAGATTCCTTCACGTAGAATAGGTACCCTAGCAATACCCCCTGGGAAGGAGGGTCTGCGAAGGACCCCACCAGCCAATACAGAACAGAGGGCCTCCCAGGGGCCCAGATCTGTGGACCAGGAAGAACCTTGTCCCTGCCAGGCAAGGGGAACCCCCACAAGCAGAACCCTACCGACCCCAAGGGGATGTAGGAGGGAAAGGAAGGCCAAAGAGGCTCGTACACTCACAGCAGAGGAACCAAAGGAAAGGGTGGAGAGGCGGAAGCATCCCACTCCCCCATAAGGCAACATAACTTCCGCCCAAGACCAAGACAGGAAAAGAGGAAGAAGAAGCCTATAGGACCCAAGGAAACGAGGGAAAATAAGGCGAACCCACTCTAGATGGAGAGCAGCCTGCCAGCCAGAACAGCACGGCAGCCAAGCTGCCAGAAACAAGAAGAACAGCCCGAGGCCCCAGGAAGGCCGAGCAGGCGGCACCTGGCAAGGGAGAACACAGGAGCGTCCCAGACCTCAGGACAGGAGCAGGGAAAGGAGGAGATACCTGGCCACATCACTACGAGTGGCCGCGTAAACGACCTCAAGGAGCAAAAGCAGCCAACATAAATGCCATGGAGAACAGGCACCCAAAGGCAACCAGAACCCTCCAGCAGAGATCAAGCCATATGACCTAGGGTACGATAAGCCCCAAACATGGGAACCCGCTATGGAAGAACTTCCGCAGCAGAGGGAACAAACAAAAGAGCCACGGGTAAAAAAACACCCGCGAAAGGCTTGACAAGCAGCCCAAGCAAGCAGAAGGTCTAATGTCAGGGCCAAGTCTGCGTAACAATTCCAACACATACACATAATCAACAAAGGGGCCGTCCAGCAGCCAACAATGCCAAAGTCCCAAGAAGGATCAAATGGCCAGAAAACGCACTCTGCAGCCAGAACAACCGGCCTAAGAAGGCCCAGAATCAACCCGACTCAGGAATCACTGAGGAGGGGACGGAGAATATTAAGGCGGAGGAGGAGGACGGAGCCCTGCCAAGAGTCTCGGGATGGCGGAGTCAGACAGGGCATGGAAAAACAGGCTGCCATCAAATGGAAGATCAATGAGTCGCTCCCGAATATTCTCAGGGAATACTCCATCCCGAAGCCAAGCATGGCAACGGAGAGCGACCGAGGAAGCCATGACTTGCCCAACACCTCTGAGATGTCCAGGGTGGAATATTGAATAAACGCTGCCAGCTCCCAGCCATCCAACGCATGATGCCGTAAGTAAATTTGACCACTCTCCTGGGACACTGTGGATCTCAGAGACTCAGCCGAGTCCCACAAACAGGAGGAGACCAGAGCCAGCACACACAAGGTGTTCAGAGCAGGTCAGCGCGGGTCGAGGCGAACATGTTGCACCCCCAAGAGTCCAGCCAGCAGGCCTCTTGGGACGGCGGAGTCAACAGTGGTGGCAGGGAGGGAAAAGGAGTCCGCAAAAGAGGACTGGAGGCAGAGGGGTAGAGGGAAAGGCACGCCGGGTCACGCGGTGCCGGGAGATGATGGTGGAGAAGATGCTGAGGCACCAGGTCCCCTGAGGCAGGATGCCTCCAAGCCCCAGTCAAGGAAGAAAAGAGGGAACCTTCAAAGGTAAGCAAGATTTCCCTCCCACTAGAGCCCTGGTGGAGGACCTCTAATAGATGGTCCGCTGGAAAGTGAGCCACTGGGTCACCCGTATGCAGGATTCCCACAGCCGTAGACACTGCGTGAGCGAAGGCTGCACCCGCCTCTGTAAGGCCCGCGGCAGGGAAAGCAGCTCCTCTGTGGGCGACGGCTGCAAACTAAGGTGGTCGTCCCCGTGGCCAAGCGGGATGGACAAGGGCCAGACCTGGAAGTCAGAAGGAGCTGACGAATTAGGGACCTGCCGCTCTTCCGACGAACACCTCTGCCTCAGGAAGGGCGGGGAGCCGCCCTTCGACGCCGGTGAAAAAGACACCACAGGGCGACCAGTCTCCAGGGAGGATGACACCAACATACAGGCTGCCTCCAGAGAATAAGGAGCATCCGAAGACGAATCCACGGTACGACCCCTGCACGGAGCCGTAGAGTCTGCTGCCTGAGGCGAGGTACAGGCACCAACCGGCATCCCCGGACAAGGTTCCCCCAAGTCACCCCGCACCGGGGGTCAGAGTGAAGACTGGAGCGGGGCTGGAGCCGAACCGGCTCTGGGGCAGCACCGGAATGACGCCCACCCGACCTCCACCGAGGTAGCCATCCGTTTGGGGGAACGAGACGGGCCTGGGGAGTGGCACGGAGCCCTCCACCAGCCGTGGCCCAGAATGAGGAGTAGATAGCTCGGCAACCCTTGAGGTGGTGCCAGGGACAATTCCACCTCCGACTTGCCCCCGTCGAGGCAGCCGCCTGCGGGAAAGGACGAGAGGGGCCCAGAGAGGGGCGAGGGGTCCTCACCCGGCCTCTACCCAGAGCGGGCGAGGAGGGTTCACCAACCCCTGTGGCTCCGCACAGTTCAGTTGCTGCCAGCGCCGTAGCGGCGTCACCTCGGCCTTAGACAGGACCAGCCTGTCAAGGGACAGACAGAGGCTCGGGGATGCGACCCGAGCCCCGGAGACCTCCCGCGACACCACAGGGACTCCCTCAGGAGTTTGCGGCAAGGCAGAGACGCCCTGGCCTGAAGTAGGTGACCCAGAGGAGCCGCACCCCAACAGCACCACACCCCCCAAGCCTGGATCCGAACCAGTCGGCGCCGGGGCCACAGAGGGCCCTGCGCAAGGCGAGAGGTCCGTTGATGCCCCAGGAGGGGAATGAGGGGGAGACACCAGCGAGGCCTGCAAAGCCGCAGGGTATGTCTCCATTTGGACTCTCGATGCCCCAAACCTGGGAAACGGTGGATAGGACGACAAGCGGGTCTGCATCACCCGCAGAGAGTCCACGCCCCCGGTAGGCCGGACCCCAGCCCCCGGGGACAATCTGCAACACTTACCTACCGGGGAGCAACACTCACGTGACATTGGAGAAGGGTGAGGACGACCACCACGGCCGAAGCTAATGCGTCCGCCGAAGCAGACCGAGGGTAGGACGTCGACTTGGAGAGACGCGCCGAGAGTAGTTTCATGCGGCTTTCCCGCCACGACTTCGGCTTCAACTGTTGACAGGCCTCACAGTAGGTGGTGCCGTGATCCTCCCCCAAACACCACATACAAATGAGGTGTGAGTCTGTCACCGACATAAGACGCCCACAAAGCGTACAAGTTTTGAAGCCCGAAGGCATTCGCACACTGGTCCACCAAAAGAAATGCAGAAAAAATGGCCGAAACAGGCCCGTAGCAAGGATCGGGTCTGCATTTCACCCGAAAAGGAAAAACTGACGTAGGCGGGTCTTATGTGACCTCGCTGACGTCACTTGCGCGGACGACGCCTGTGCGTGATGTTGCCCCCAGGCATGCAGGGTGCTGTGGGAAATAAGTATCTGGATCCAGTCTCACGCCGGGGGATAATTCTACGTGAAGGAATCTACATCTAGTAGTCTCTATTAGATCCAGACATACAATACACAAGCTAGCAGAGGCAGGCTGGAATGGTTAGGCAAGAAAATACCTACTTTCTAAAAGTCAATCAATCAATCAATCAATCAAAACATTTGTATAGCGCGCTACTCACCCGTAGGGTCTCAAGGCGCTGGGGGAAGGGTGTCTGCTACCACTCGAACAGCCAGGTCTTGAGTTGCTTCCTGAAGGAGAGGTGGTCTTGGGTCAGGCGGAGGTGGATGGGGAGGGAGTTCCACGTCTTGGCAGCCAGGTAGGAGAAGGATCTTCCTCTCGTTGTGGCTCTTCGGATGCGGGGTACGGCGGCGAGGGCGTGGCTGGTCGATCGTAGCTGGCGGGTGGGGGTGTAGAAGGTCAGGCGGTCATTGAGGTATCTTAGGCCTTGGTTGTGGAGAGCTTTGTGTGTGTGGGTCAGGAGTCGGAACGTGATTCTCTTGCTGACGGGGATCCAGTGCAGGTTTCTCAGGTGTTCGGAGATGTGGCTGTGTCGGGGGATGTCCAGGATGAGGCGTGCCGAGGCGTTCTGGATGCGTTGGAGTCTCTTCTGAAGTTTGGCTGTGGTTCCGGCATAGAGGGAGTTGCCGTAGTCCAGACAGCTGGTGACAAGGGCCTGGGTGACCGTCTTCCTGGGTTCGGTGGGGATCCACCGGAAGATCTTACGTAGCATGCGGAGGATGTTGAAGCATGACGAGGAGATGGCGTTGACTTGTCTGGTCATGGAGAGGGAGGATTCCAGGATGAAGCCCAGGTTGCGTGCGTGGTTTGTTGTTTTGGGTGCGCTGCCCAGGGCAGGGGGCCACCAGGAGTCATCCCAGGCGGAGGGCGAAGATCCCAGGATGAGGACTTCCGTCTTATCTGAGTTCATTTTCAGGCGGCTGTTCCTCATCCACTCGGCTATGTCTTTCATCCCTTCGTGTAGGTTGGTTCTGGCGGTGGCGGGGTCGTTGGTGACGGAGAGGATCAGCTGGGTGTCGTCAGCGTAGGAGATGATGTTGAGGTTGTGTTGGTGTGCGATGGCCGCAAGGGGGCTCATGTAGATGTTGAACAGCGTGGGGCTGAGTGAAGATCCTTGGGGTACGCCGCAGATGACTTTGGTGGCCTCGGATCTGAACGGGGGGAGGTGGACTCTCTGGGTTCTCCCGGTGAGGAAGGAGATGATCCACTCCAGTGCCTTCTCTTGGATCCCGATGTTGCTGAGGCGTTGTACTAGGGTGCGGTGGCAGACCGTGTCGAACGCCGCGGAGAGGTCTAGGAGGATGAGGGCCGCTGTTTCTCCGTTGTCGAGCAGGGATCTGATGTCGTCAGTGGCTGCGATGAGGGCGGTCTCGGTGCTGTGGTTGGCCCGGAAGCCAGACTGTGAGTGGTCGAGGGATCCATTCGTCTCGAGGAAGGCGGCCAGCTGTCTGTTGACGGTCTTCTCAATGACTTTGGCAGGGAAAGGAAGGAGCGAGATGGGTCTGTAGTTTTTGAGTTCGGTGGGGTCCGCTGATGGTTTCTTCAGTAGGGCGCTGAGTTTGGCGTGCTTCCAGCTCTCTGGGAAGGTGGCGGTGTCGAAGGAGGCGTTGATGATGTCCCGCAGGTGTGGTGCGATGACGGAGTCGGCCTTGTTGAAGACGTGGTGAGGGCAGGGGTCGGTTGGAGATCCGGAGTGGATGGAGTTCATCGTGCGGATGGTGTCTTTGGTGTTGACCGGGGTCCAGGTGCGGATGGTGGTGGTGGGGGGCGTAGGTGCGGTCGTAGGGTGCGTCGGTTGTGTGCTGAAGCTGTTGTGTATGTCTGCGATCTTGTTGTGGAAGAACGAGGCGAGCGAGTTGCAGAGTTCTTGCGATGGGGTGATGTCGTTGTCCCCGGCGCTAGGGTTCGAGAGCTCTTTGACGATGTTGATCTCTTGCAAGGGCAACAGAGAATAGAAGGGGGGGTTGATTTGGGCAATGCCCGCCTGACAGGGCCCGCCACAGCCTACTGTCATCATGGTCCTGATGAGCAGGTGGACAAGGTCGTTCCTCCCCCTTATTCCTCCTTTGGAAGCCCGCGCCAAGGGCAGGCCAGGTCTGTTATGACAGTGGGCTCCTGGAATATAGCAGGTCTTCAGCAGAAAACAGTATCCTGTGAATGGGCGGTCTTTATAGAGGAGTTCGATCTATTGGCATTTCAGTAAACCTGGTCTATCGATTCGGTCTATCACCTCGTTTTTTTAAATTTCTCCAAACCTGCCCAACGGGGTCGGAAAGGTAGACCCATAGGTGGCCTCACTTGTTGGGTGAGACAGCAACGGGGGTGCAGGTACGAGATGGTGCCTTTTGATAGCCCAGATAAAATGGTATTACGGCTACGATCGGACCAAGGTCGAGACACACTAATAATTATTACCTATGCTAGAGGGCAACCGGGTGGGAGGCGTTCAGAGACAATCTCCCTCCTTCACAGCTTTTTAGATAGCCAAAGGGGTGGGTGCAATCTGAAAATCCTGAGGGATTTCAATTGCACCTTTGAACCGCTTGACCTAGAGGACGGTAATCTAAGCTCCGACGAGGATTCGCAGTGGCTCTTTCCGTCCCTAGACCTGTGTCCTATCAAAACATGGTCAGAAGCTGCCTTGCAACTTAAGGGGTATGCTTGGAAAGGGGTATGCGAGCAGAGAATCGGAGGTCCCAATCAGACAGGAACGGAGCGCATACATTTAATAATGGAGTGAGGAGCAGTCAAATTGATTTCATCATGCTTAACATTGAATCATGGCACTCCCTTCTCGACATGCTGGTTCAGAAATGTACTGAAAGTGACCATGATCCCTTGATCCTGATAATTAAGGCCCCAGGCGCACTAATCATCCCTATCAAGGCAGAGGAAGGTACACAACCTGAAGTCTCGCTTTCAAAAGACTTGAGGAGAGTAAGATTATTGAGAATGACAGGGATTTTGGCGCAATGAAGGCTTTGGTTGCCCAGTCAATAACCTATCTCCAAAATGGCTCCTCTCAGAGAGATATCAATCAAATCATTCCCCAGGTTCATAAAGATCTGTTTTTAAACCTTAAAACCTTCTTTCTTAAGACTAGTAAAAAGAAGGAAAAAGTAGGGGTACTGATGGCTGCCTGGTACAATAAAACCTGCAGAGAGGCGTACAGGCAATTGACAAGGGCAATCAGATCGAAAGATATGGGAAAAGTCAAACAAGCCAGGGCCAACTATAAAGCAACCCAACTAAAAGCAAAAAAAGAGTTGGATGACAACCGCTGGAAAGGTTTGCTCCTGGCAAGCAACGAGAAAAACATGGTTAGATTTTGGCAGTGGGTGAAGCAGGGGAGTGGAGGGACACCTAATACATCTACAAATCATGTCCCACCAGAGCAGTGGGCCCAGTTTTATAAGGCTCAATTTTCTATGACAACGAATAACCTGGAAGATTTCAAAACCTCCTCACCGATACCTACTATATTATTTAACAAAACAGAGGTTGCAACAGTCCTCTCTCTGGTCCTGAGAGGTAGGGCACCGGGCCTTGACTGTGTTCCCGTGGACCTTTTCGCCTAGGACAAGGATAATTGCGTGATTTACATTACCTACCTTGTGAATGCCATCGCCAGTGGTGGGAGTATTCCTGATACCTGGTCTGGTGCTGTCATCATTCCGGTGTATAAAAATGGGGACCGTCCTTTACCCGGCAACTATAGGCCCATTAACCTTATAGACTCTATTCAGAAAATAGTTGCGAGGTTAGTACTGAGCCGAGTCCAGCAGTGGATAGAGGAATTCAATATATTATCACCCATGCAGGCAGGGTTCCACCCTCACACCAGCACAATAGACCAAGTGCTTAGGTTTGTGCTGATATACTGGCGGGTTGTTATCCTAGGTGGGGGTATGCTATATGCGGCCTTCATTGATCTGAAGTCTGCATTCGACCTTGTCCCTCGTAACAAAATGTGGAGTGCCTTTTTGGAAGTGGGAATGCCGACAGAGTTGTTAGCAACAATAGTCAAACTGCATGATCATAACTATGCCCAGGTCTGATGGGGTACACACAGAGATGTTACTGACAGATTTCCGGTGTAAAGGGGTGTGCGCCAGGGATGTGTCCTTGCCCTTACCTTGTTTTCCTTATTCATTGACAGGGTTGTACGGTATTCCACATGTCCTACTGATGCTCCAATCTTGGGGGGCCTGAAAACCCCCCTACACATGTTCGCGGACGACACCTTCATTCTATCTAAGACATAATCAGGTCTACAGGTGTCTCTGTCGCGTTTCGAGGAGTTTTGCTGCGACCATGAGCTGGTGGTCAACGTGGATAAGACTACGTTTATGGTCCTCCACTCACAAAAGGCTATGAGGAGCAAGGTCCACATGAATGGAGTTTTTTAGAGCAGACTGATGTATTTACCTGGGAAAACACAAGATATCTCAGGCGATAGCCCGAGGAGGGAACAAGAGGCAGTAGGGCGCTAGGAGACGGTCTGCCTCCAATCTGAATTATATACCACAATAGGGTCCGCTTCTAGTGTGTGACCAAGTGAGCGTGAGGTGCCAGGTGATAAAGGGGCAGCTCACAATTGCGGGTTTATATAGCGCTAGGAATCGAATCCCGGAGGAGTATCTCCACGCTTCGACTACTGAGGAACCCGTCCTGGCTCACCCTGAGAGATGGTCCCTGATGGGTATCTCTAAGGTGCGACCAAGCATCCCCGGCGGTCTGGGGGGGCCGTTGTGAAGATGAGGCAAGCTGATGCCCAGAGTTGCCGAGTGTGGTTTCTGACTAGAGTAGGCACCGAGGCGAGAATTATCGAGTCCGCTGACCCTGGTCCACGACCCTGCCGCGTCGGGAATCGAACCCTGGTCCCGGGCCGTTCTCTGCTTACGGGTCTGCCGCCTCTAACCAGTGAGCCACACTTCTCCAAGTGACGGACTGGCATCACACACCACCAGGTGTCATGCTTCATCATCTGCCAGTCCTCGCCCTCCAGAAACCACTTTGGTGGAGGGCGGGCATACACCTGGAGTCAGGGATGCACTTCTAAAGTGAGTGGGGGCCCAAAGAAAAAGAGGTGAATTTAAAAAGCCATCACAGTGCACCCATAAAAACGTTATTCAGTAAGGAGACTGTGTGGGGTGTAAAATGAAAAGTGCGGTGAGTAAGGATACAATCATCCCGTCGCCGCTGTGAATTTGTTTAAGGATAGGTCAACATGTTTCTGCCAAATGTCCCAGTGGGTACGTGGCTTTCATCAGGACCAGAATAAAGGAAAAGGGGGGGCTCCAATCTTACCAAGCGTTATTGGTAGTACCACTCTGTGGGTGTGACCTATAGTCACTCTCCACTGGCGGGGTCCATTGGCCTGTAACAATATATACAAAGAGAGAGCACATATTACATTATAGCATGTGGTCAGTGGGACTTGGTCATAAAGTTTAATCAGTTATGAACCCACATACATAATTGTGATGTGGGGTTACTTAGAAAAAGAAGTGCCAGTTGACAGTGAATATTCTCGGAACTGAAGCAATTTCTAAATCATTAGTCTTACCCTTTAAAACAAAACGACTTTCCCCATGGGAGGGGAGGCTTGGGGAGTCCCCGTGGTGACACTGTGCTGGAGAGAGAAGACAAGATGTAATGTATACAGAGGGTTTATATCCATAAAGATCGGATATCTGTTGCATAACAACGAAGGGTTAAAAACTCAGGGTTAAAAACTCACTGATTCCGGGAGCGTTCCCCGTGTGATCACCTATAGTATGTGTCTCTCCACCTCCCCGGCGATGGAGTGACCTCGCGGTAGGCAGGTTTTATAGTGTTGGCCCGATACTAATTACTGTGCAGCGGCGTGATTGTACTCGTTTAAAGACACTAGGCTTCCTGTGTCTTAGACGCGTCTTGCAAGGAGCCAACGTTATTGGTTCAGATACCTGGGAGACGGCGTGGTGGGAGCCCAATCTATTCCAGGAGTTGAGTCGCATGTACGGGACACGGTGTGTATCCGGTGTCTCGTAATGGTGTGCCTGGTTTGCCTGGACACGTGCAACTCCGAGACGCGGTTGGTTGAAACAACAACGTGACGGGTCCCATGTTATCCCAACTCCTGCATGGTAGTCATGGTTACAGGGAGACGCTATGTTCAATACACGTCATACCGATCAAAGACCGATGGTATTTGATGGTAAATGGTTGTGACAGAACATTTGCGGTAGATTCAGATGTTTCCATAGTACAGCCATATAAATTTATGAACCTGTGTGGTGCTCGTTGATTGTAAAGCGATGCTATGAATGGTTTGGTTTATGGCGTCCAAGGGCCAATGATATTCAATGGGTTCCGCCTCATATGCAAGAAACGAAGATTAAGGAGGACAGGTCCAGGGGTGTCATTGTTCAACTTAACAAGTTTGATTAAATTAAGACCCCGTGATTGAGGTAAAATTAAGTTTTAAAGCGGGAACATATTATCAAGATAGATGAAGATTGTATTAAAGCGGCCACAGGGGCCAGGCGTTGTTTACATGGATATTGTTTATCTTGACCTATGCCTTGAGTTTACCGGAGGATACTGGGCCAGATTTCAGACCATCAGTGTACCATTGGTGTATGAAAAGGCAACAGATATAACAGAGTGTTATTATATATATCCCAAGTATATATTCACCGTATATTTCATTAGTTCATTTGTAGCCATGGGATATCGTCGTTAAGACCGTGTCTAGAAGTGTTGAGTCTGAATACCCATCGTTGTTCTCTAATGTGAAGGGCGTGTATGAGATTAACCTTCTCTTTCTTCAATACTTCAAGCACAGTCCACTTCAGATCCCATTCTGTATGATTCATCTCAAGGAAATGCCTGGTTAACCTAGTGTTGTCTTTTTTGCACCTGAAGGTGCTGTGGTGTTCATTGATGCGGATCTTCACTTTCCGTGTGGTCATACCAATATACATTTTCTTGCATGGGCAGATTAACAAGTACACCACATTTTCAGTGCTACAATTGCTGAAGTTATTTAACACCCAGGGGTATTTACCTACCTGGGGTAACCTTAAATTGGAAATTGCATTGGAAGCCCCAAATCGATATGCTTGCCCTGAAACATGCACAGTTGGCAGGTATCCTCTTAAAAGATCATAGACTCTCCTTTACTAAACCCCTAGCTCCTGCTCTTAAAATATATAATTCAAAGGTTACGAGTGCAATTCTATACGGCTCAGAATTGTGAGGCCATGAGGACATTTCTCTCACAGTTATCGCCCAAAATAAATTCGTGCAGTCACTAACAAGCTTGCCGCAATCTACCCCTTTGGTGCCTTTGTACTTGGATCTGGGATGTTCTCCTATCGAGGACCTGGCCCAATTCAGGCCTATAGCCTTGTGGAGAAGTCTGTGGGCCACTCCAGAGCTCTCCTTGTATGCCAAAGCCCTATTAGACTTCAGGGGGTTCGGGTGCCTAAGCAAGATTAAGTGGCTTGGGTATATAAAAAAAACCCTGATGGATATAGGGATGGGCACATTGTGGGAGAACCCAGAAACCACCCCCTTCCTGACCAAAAAAGAGTTTAAAGCCGCCTACATGGACATGGTGAAGTCCGAGTGGTTTTCTTCTGCCACTAGGCCTATCTTGACTAGGGATTTCTTGTCAATTAAGCACGAGGTTGGATTTGAACAGTACTGGGACATCATCTTAAAATCATTGGATAGGAAGCTTTACCAACAGTTTAGGGAAGGCTCCCTCCCAACTAGAGTTTTCTCCTGCAAATGTCTCAAGTCAACGTCTGATCTGTGCCTGCTGTGCTTAGCTCAGTCTGAATCAGTTGCCCGTATCCTCTTTGTCTGTGCAGCCTATAAGCCACCAAGGACGAAATGGCTTAAACCCATTTGTTCCAACTTAGGCACGAGAGTTGCTATAGAGGCCCTGAGTATTCTACAGACTTGTACTCAGGAACCTATTGTCACCGCCATGGCAACATTTTTGAGCTGGGCATGGGTGATCCGGGCAAATAAAATCAAGGGCCTACTATCCTGATCTGTTCTAACTCAGTGTATTTTATTGTTCGGGATGTGCAAGAGCCTGTGTCCGCCACACTGCTGTGAATTGTGGTAGGACCTCCGATCCTGTGGCAGATTCGGGTATCTTATTTTCTAGACTGTAGGCTCCTTGTGTTTTATCTTCTTCCGCTCTCCTCATAAAATTGCGATAGAGCGGAGATTTTATCTCATATTTTCTTAAACAGATGTTTTAATAGTACATCAGTGCTTGCTGAACTAATGGTTTAATGCTCCTTTTAAATATTTCATTGTGCCCATACTTGGTTTGAGTATTCTTGATATTGTCATTCATTTATTATGTTACAAAGTTTGTATTCCGCTTATTTCTTAATTGATTGTACGTCTTATATGGTATTACAATCGAAATAAAGACTGATGAACTGAACTGAACTGACAAGTTAATCAAACAAGCCAATCATGGAGTCACTAATCAATACATGGATTTACAATAGAGAGCACTTGCACTGTGGCACTGAATTGCAGTGACACAGTGCCCAAAGCATCTAAACCAGCAAAATATATCACAGGAGAAAACAGCAAAAAAATGGAAGGGAGGCTCATACCAATGGTACCAGGTCTAACAGGCATAATGAAAGGAGAGGGGGTAACATATTTGCAAGATCTTTAGGAAACCTTTTCACAACATTGGTCTTAAAAAAACAGGGTTGGCTGGGCAGCCGCAAAGAAGCAGACAGAACAGAAAGGTAACCCTTAAGAGTGCCCAGAGAAGAGCCCTGTTGGGCAAGGGTAATAATAAAAAGGACATCAGAAAGAGAAGCAGAAAGAGGATCAATAGACTTTTCTGTACAATATAATACAAATCTTTTCCACTGGCAGGTGTGTACCATTTTAGTGGAGGGATGTATGGCTGCCAGAATAGTATTAAAGACTTTGGCAGAAAGGTTGAAAGCTGTCAACTGGGCAGCTCAAATTCCACGCAAGAAGGTGGAGAGTTGACAGGTTAGTGTGGAGTACTCGCCTCTGCTGCTGTGACAGAAGATCCTCCCAAAGGGGCAGCCTGTTCGGAAGATCAATGCTCATGCTGAGAAGCTCGGGATACCAGACTTTCTGTGCACAGTACGGAGCCACAATAATGACTTGACCCAGTTGTTCCTGATCTTCTTGAGAACTCTGCCCAGAAGTCGTATGGGCAGAGGGCTGAGCCCCACTTGAGATAAAAAACATCTCCAAGAAAGAGCTGCCTTGGAAACTCCAGCAAGCAAAACTGCTGACATTGTTTCTTCTCGGCAGAGGTGAACAGATCTAACCAAGGCTCTCCCCAATTATGAAAGAGACCTTGCGCCACCTTCAGATGGAGACGCCATCCGTGATCCTCTAGGTATTGATAGCTAACTTTGTACACTCTGGTGTTCAGGAAACCTGCCAGGTGTTGAGCCACCAGGGATATGTGCTGTTGTTCATGCCATTTCCAGAGAAGGGCGGCCTCTTGGCAAAGGGTCCATGACCACACCCCGCCCTATTGGTTGCAGTACCACATGGCGGTGGTGTTGTCTGTTGGAGGGGCAATCCCAGGGGAGGGCCGACTCGACACCTGACCACCCTGTAAACCACCTCTCCTAGGAACACAGCCGAGCACTGGCGGGAGACCCCTCCGGGAGAGGACCTCCGATCTAGGATCGTACGCGCTGCACTAGCACCACTCGACAAAGGGACACCACACCGTACGATTAAGAGAACATATTCTTTATCTTCCAGAAAGAAATGGATATTTATGATCCGCAGATTTTTATGTACAGGCGAGCAAGGGCTAAAAAATGTCTTGGTAGGGATAGGGTAGCCGGACAGTTTCACAGTTCAAAGTTACTTGCGGGTGCGTATCCTGCGCACAGCTCTCAATCCTCGAGCCGGGGGATACGGGGTGATCTTGGGTCCAGCCGGACCAGGGTAGTCTCTGGGCCGCGATCGAATCAGCAGGGCTCGAGCAAGGAAGTTGCAGTTCTTACGGTCTTGGGGAGCCGCAATCGAATCAGCAGGGCTCAGGAGTTCTCATGGTTGCAAGGGAGCCGTGACAGCGTCAGCAGGGCTCAGTGATCGTTCGGTTGCAGGGGAGCCGCGACAGCGTCAGCAGGGCTCAGGTGGTCTCGGGCAGAAGTCCTTCTCTGCTCGGTAGGAGCCGCGACAGCGTCAGCAGGGCTCAGGTGGTTCTTCAGGTTGCAAGGGAGCTGCAACAGCGTCAGCAGGGCTCAAGTAGTATTCAGGTTGCAGGGGAGCCGCGACGAAGTCAGCAGGGCTCACGTAGTCCAGGATACAACTGGGGAACGTCCCTAGAACTACTCTTGATATAGGACTGCTCCCCTTTGATGTCCGGAGTCCTCGCCGGTGGCACCTGGGGGCCGGTTGTTGGGGGTTCCCCTCGGCGGCTCCTTTCATCCTTTCAAGTTGGGTCTGGAGGGATCCCAGACACTCAGCGGGCCTGAAGCCAGCCCTCAGGGAAGCCGGATGGGTGATCGAAACTCATCTCTCGAGGGGAGGTGGGAGGTGTGATCGAGCTACTCCTCCCTCTCTCACTCACAGGGAGCGCTTTACCCCCTGGCTGGGTATGGCGCCAGGGAAATGGAGGGCAAGGACGGGGAAGCCCAGCGTCGGGGATGTGGGTCATGGAGGGAATGGTCGGGTGAATCAGGGTCATGGGGAGCTGCACGGGTCAGGAAGGACCACGCCACGAGGCCGGGTCCAACACGCGTCCCCCCCAGCTGAAGATCGGGGAGAACTACCCATCCTCTTGGGGGTTCTCTTCGCTGAGGTGGAAGAACCTGGAGAGGCTGTCAGCGTTGGCGTGGTCGGTACCGGGGCGGTGCTCTACTGTGAAGTCCATCCCTTGGAGGGAGATCGACCATCGCAGCAGTTTGGGGTTCTTTCCTCTCATCTGCATGAGCCACCGTAAGGGTTGATGATCTGTCTGCACTCGGAAGTGGGTTCCGAACAGGTAGGGTCGGAGGTTCTTGAGGGCCCAGACTACTGCGAACGCTTCTCGTTCGACGGTGCTCCATCTCTGTTCTCGAAGCAATAACCTTCTGCTGAGGAAAGCCACGGGCTGATCTATGCCCTCCTCGTTGAGCTGGGACAGTACGGACCCGATGCCATGCTCGGAAGCGTCTGTCTGGACCACAAACTCTTTGGAGTGGTCCGGGGCTTGAATCACGGGGGCAGTACACATGGCGCTCTTTAAGGCGTCGAACGCCTCTTGACAGGAGGGGGTCCAGTGCATGCGCTTGGGCTGCTTTTTGGACGTCAAATCTGTGAGGGGACCCACTATGCTGCCGTAATTCTTTATGAACCTCCGGTAGTAGCCGGTGAGGCCCAGGAAGGCTCGGACCTCGGTTTGGGTGGTGGGTGGTTCCCAGGCCAGGATGGCATCGATCTTTGGCTAGAGAGGGGCAACCTGCCCGCTTCCGACCTGAAGGCCTAGGTAGGTCACTGACCCCTGCCCAATCTGGCACTTGCTGGCTTTCACCGTCAAGCCTGCCTGGCGCAGGGCTAGCAACACCCTCCGGAGGTGCTCGTCCCATTGTGCACTGAACACCGCAATATCGTCCAGATATGCGGCGCTGAACTCTTCCAACCCGGCCAGGACTCGGTTCACCAGTCTCTGAAAGGTGGCCGGGGCGTTTTTCACCCCGAACGGCATCACTCGGAAGCGATAGTGCCCGTCCGGGGTGGAGAAGGCGGACCGCTCCTTGGCTCCCTCTGTGAGCGCAATTTGCCAGTAGCCGCAGGTCAGGTCGAAGGTACTCAGGTAGCGAGCAGACCCCAGTCGGTCAATGAGCTCATCGGCGTGGGGAATGGGGTGGGCGTCTTCTCGGGTGATGGCGTTGAGCCCCCGGTAGTCCACGCAAAACCGAAGTTCGGGGACAGCACCAGGGGCTGCGGCCTTCGGGACCAGCACCACAGGGCCTGCCCAGGGACTGTCGGAGGGCTCGACCACTCTTAGGGTGAGCCTTTTACGAAACTTCGGCCTGGATGCAGGTCCGGACTCGGTCAGGCACTCGGTAGGCTCGGTGCCGCACCGGCGGGCTGTCTCCGGTGTCCACATCGTGGACACACCAGTCGGTGATTTTGGGGACCAAGGAGAACAAATCTGGGAACTGCCCCAAGAGCTGGCGGCAGTCCTCACGCTGCTGAGGAGTGAGGGAGGAAGAGAGGCTCACTCCATCTACGGAGCCATCTTTCTCTTTGGCACACAGGAGGTCAGGGAGAGGCTCTGTTTTCTCTTCCGCTCCGTCGTCGGTGGCCAAGAGCAAGCTCAACTCCGTCCGCACGAAGTGAGGCTTGAGGCGGTTCACGTGGAGGACCTGAAGGGGGATCCGAGGGGACTGGACGTCCACCAAGTAGGCTTTTCCCCTCCACGACCTTGAAGGGCCCTGTCCATTTATCTTGGAGGGCGCAGGGTTTCACCAGGGACATCACCCAGACCTGCTGGCTCGGTTGAAACTCGACCAGAGTGGCATTCTGATCATACCAGCGCTTCATCTCCTCCTGACTTGCTTCGAGGTTGGCTTTTGCCACCACTCGGATATTCCGGGTCTGATTTGGCTGGAGAGGGGCGACCTGCCCGCTTCCGACCTGATGGCCTAGGTAGGTCACTGACCCCTGCCCAATCTGGCACTTGCTGGCTTTCACCGTCAATCCTGCCTGGCGCAGGGCTAGCAACACCCTCCGGAGGTGCCGGAGGTGCTCGTCCCATTGTGCACTGAACACCGCAATATCGTCCAGATATGCGGCGCTGAACTCTTTCAGCCCGGCCAGGACTCGGTTCACCAGTCTCTGAAAGGTGGCCGGGGCGTTTTTCACCCCGAACGGCATCACTCGGAAGCGATAGTGCCCGCCCGGGGTGGAGAAGGCGGACCGCTCCTTGGCTCCCTCTGTGAGCACAATTTGCCAGTAGCCGCAGGTCAGGTCGAAGGTACTCAGGTAGCGAGCAGACCCCAGTCAGTCGATGAGCTCATCGGCGTGGGGAATGGGGTGGGCGTCTGCTCGGGTGATGGCGTTGAGCCCCCGGTAGTCCACGCAAAACCGAAGTTCGGGGACAGCACCAGGGGCTGTGGCCTTCGGGACCAGCACCACAGGGCTGACCCAGGGACTGTCGGAGGGCTCGACCACTCCTAGGGTGAGCCTTTTACGAAACTTCGGCCTGGATGCAGATCCGGACTCGGTCAGGCACTCGGTAGGCTCGGTGCCGCACCGGCGGGCTGTCTCCGGTGTCCACGTCGTGGACACACCAGTCGGTGATTTTGGGGACCAAGTGGAGTGGAGTGGAGTGGAGAAGTGTGGCTCACTGGTTAGAAGCGGCAGACCCTGAAGCAGAGGTTGGCCCGGGACCAGGGTTCAATTCCCGACGCGGCAGGGTCTTGGGTCAATGTCCGCGGACTCGATAATTCTCGCTTAGGTGCCTACGCTAACCATGGGTCCCACTCTGCAACTCTGGGCAATAGCTTGCTTAATCTCCACAACGGCCCCAGCAACGCCAGGGATGCCTGGCTTCACCTTGGGGTGCCCTCTCACAGGGAAAGCCAGGACGGGTTCCCCAGCGGTATACAGCGCCAGGACACCACGTAACGAGGTAACAGTGCGCTTTACAAGTATACATACATACAAGGAGAACAAATCTGGGAACTGCCCCAAGAGCTGGCGGCAGTCCTCATGCTGCTGAGGAGTGAGGGAGGAAGAGAGGCTCACTCCATCTACGGAGCCATCTTTCTCTTTGGCACACAGGAGGTCAGGGAGAGGCTCCATTTCCTCTTCCGCTCCGTCGTCGGTGGCCAAGAGCAAGCTCAACTCCGTCCGCACGAAGTGAGGCTTGAGGCGGTTCACGTGGAGGACCTGAAGGGTGATCCGAGGGGACTGGACGTCCACCAAGTAGGTCACTTGGCTTTTCCCCTCCACGACCTTGAAGGGCCCTGTCCATTTATCTTGGAGGGCGCAGGGTTTCACCAGGGACATCACCCAGACCTGCTGGCCCGGTTGAAACTTGACCAGAGTGGCATTCTGATCATACCAGCGCTTCATCTCCTCCTGACTTGCTTCGAGGTTGGCTTCTGCCACCGCTCGGAATTTCCGGGTCTGATTTCGGAGGGTGAGAATGTAGCGGAACACACCTGGGGGAGGTTCTCGGGGGCCGTCTCCCATCCCTCCTTGACCAAGCTGAGGGGCCCTCGGACGGGATGCCCGTACAGCAGCTCAAATGGGCTGAACCCCAGGGACTTCTGGGGGACCTCCCGGTATGCGAACAAGAGGCAGGGGCGGAGGACGTCCCACTTGCGCCGGAGGGGCTCTTCTAGGTCCATGATCATCCCCTTCAGTGCTCGGTTAAACCGTTCCACTAGGCCATTTCCTTGGGGATGATACGGGGTGGTGAATTTGTAGGACACTCCACATTGTTGCCACAGGGACATCATGTATTTCGAGATGAAGTTTGTGCCGCAGTCACTCACGACCGCGCGGGGAAAACCCACTCGAGAGAAGATCCCCATTAGCGCTCGGCCCACCACGGGGGCCGTTATCGTGCGGAGGGGATGGCCTTGGGGTATCGGGTGACGTGATCCACCAGGACTAGGATGAATTGGTGACCTTGGGAAGTTCTAGGGTCCAGGGGCCCTACTATGTCGATCCCGACCCGCTCAAAGGGGGTACTGACTACGGGGAAGGGTTGGAGGGGAGCCTTGCGCGTTCCTCCACTTTTTCCACTAGCCTGGCATGTGAGACAGGACTTGCAGTGGGCTTCTACATTCGCTCGCATCTTGGGCCAATAAAAGTGCGTAACTAGGCGGTCATAGGTCTTGTCCTGGCACAAGTGTCCCGCAAGGGGTACATCGTGGGCCAGGCCCAGGAGTAAGTCCCGGAAGCGTAGGGGTACCACCAGCACTCGGGCTGACCCTAGCTCGGCAGACTTCTGCTCGCTGTATAGGAGATCATTCTCCCAGTATACGGAATGGGTTCGAGTCTGGTCGCCTGCAGCTTGGGCCGCCGCCTGTCGCCGGGGTCCGACCAGGGAAGGGCAAATGGCTTGCTCCTGGCAGAACTCCTCTCGGGAGGGGCCCCCCTCGTGACGCCACTGCGCCAACTCGGGCAGGTCATCTAGCTCAGGGACCTGTGCGGGCTCGGGATGTAAGGTTTCGTTGTCGGTGACGGGCTCTCCTCCGGGGGAGAGGCCGGGGGGCTCAGTTTGGTCGTCTCCATCTTCTTCTACAGGGCAGTGGCTGGGAGGATCGGCGTCGACAGCCCCGAGGGGGGGTAGTCGGGCGGACATGGATCGGGTGGTGGCGCACACCCACTCGGGTAGGCCCATCATGCCCAGGTGGGTCTTGCGTTCCACCTGTCTCCACTGGGAACTTTCTAGGTCGTTGCCCAGGAGACAGTCTACAGGTTGGGAGGCTCGGACACCGACTCGTAATTTTCCTATCATTCCCCCCCAATTCGAACGGTACTAGGGCCATTTTACATAGACTCTCGGTGTTGTCAGCGGACAGTACAGGGCACAGGACATTCGGAATGATCTGGTCCTCTCTGACTAGGTGACTGAGGACACCAGTGATACTCGCCCCGGTGTCGCGAAGGGCCTCCACCCGGTGGACGTTCACCGTCACCAGCTGCCGGTATTTCTTGGTATTATCGGGTAAGGGGGCCCCGGGAATCATCTCTCGGTCTCCTAGGGAGACTAGGGCCATGGCAGCGGGTTCCCACTCTTCGGTGTCTTCCATCTCCTCCCCTAGGGCTACGTTGGCTACCTGTCTGGCTGGGGGAGCTGTCGTGGAGGGTCGTGGGGCCATGGGACACTGGGGGTTACTGGCGTAATGCCCTGGCTGTTGGCAACGGTAACAGGAAATAGTGACCCGGTGCCCACGGTTGCCCGGGGGGGCAGGATTGGCTGTTGGGGGTGCTGGTACGGTCTGGGATTGGCCTCTGGGGGGACTACGCTGGGGTCCTGACTGGGAATCCCTCTGTCTTCCTTGGTTCCCCCCTCCCCTCTGGCGGGGAGATCCCTGATTGCTTCGGGGATAGTCTCCTAGGGGCCCCCGGGGGACTCGGGTGTTCACCCAGCGATCGGCCTCCACGGCCAGCTTCCTTGGGTCTGCAAGTTTGCTGTCCAGCAAATGCTGGCGTAGTTCCACAAAACAGTTCGTGGACAAATGTTCCCATGCGATAAGGTCGGTAAGTTCTTCGAAGGTGGTAACTTTGCTGCCCTTGATCCATCCTTCCAAGGCTCGACTGTAAAAGTTCACGTACTCCACCCACGTGGTGCCAGGGATCTTCTTACAGTCCCGGAACTGCTGGCAATACATCTCGGGATGAGCCCGTATCTCGTGAGGAGGGCCTCTTTCATGTGGCTGTAGGAGGTCTATACAGAGGATGGCAGATCGAGCAGGGTGTCTCCCCCTCGCTCAGGAATCGGCCCCACAACCCAGCTCCCCAATCCTTCTGCGGAACTCGGTGGGAAGTCATGGCGACTTCGTAGGCCTTGAACCATTGCTGGATATCGTCGTTCTTATAGTATTCTCTCACCACATCTTTGGGGATGTGGACTTTTGGCTCTACCGGGGGAACGGTTTCTCTGTTTCCCGGGGTTTGGTTTTGTTCGCTCCGGGCCCTTAGCTCGATCTCCTTCAGGCCGCGCTCGTGCTCCAGCTGGAGTCTCTTGCCTTCGTGTTCCCGTTGGAGTTTCTTCTCTTCCAACTCTCCTTGTACTCGCAGCTGCTCTACTGCTAGCTTCTTTTCTGCTAGCTTTAATTCGCACTCAATTTTGAGTTTTTGCCAATTCGAGTTCATGATTGCGGTTTCTTTCTCTGTCTGCTAGTTCTTCTGGGGAGAGCCCCCCATCTGGTGCGCTGCTCCGTACCGGAGTGTTGCTGCCCACTCTTGAGTTGCGTTCGGGTTCGGTCGGCTGCTCTTCTCCTCCTCCTGTCGGGGGCGGATTTTCCTCGGACTCTACCCAAGCTTGTAGGGCTTTCTGCATATCCTCCTTTGTATTCAGGCCTGTGGTAGCGATTCCTCGTGCTTTGCAAAATTCTTTCAGTTCTCTGTGTGTGTATTCTTCCAGCCGTTCCGCACGGAACGTGGTACTCACGTCAGCTTCAGTGGGACTCTTGGTGTTTGTTTCCGTCATCTTTGTTTGGTAGTGCGTCAGCCGCTTACTGTACGATCTCTAGATTATGGGCTTGGATCCCATCGCTTGCCAGCAATGTTGGAGGGGCAATCCCAGGGGAGGGCAGACTCGATACCTGACCACCCTGTGACCCACCTCTCCTAGGAACACAGCCGAGCACTGGCGGGAGACCCCTCCGGGAGAGGACCTCCGATCTAGGATTGTACGTGCTGCGCTAGCACCACTCGACAAAGGGACACCACACCGTAGGATTAAGAGAACGTATTCTTTATCTTCCAGAAAGAAATGGATCTTTATGATCCGCAGATTTTTATGAACAGGCGAGCAAGGGCTCAAAAATGTCTCGGTAGGGATAGGGTAGCGGGACAGTTTCACAGTTCAAAGTTACTTGCGGGTGCGTATCCTGCGCACAGCTCTCAATCCTCGAGCCGGGGGATACGGGGTGATCTTGGGTCCAGCCGGACCAGGGTAGTCTCTGGGCCGCGATCGAATCAGCAGGGCTCGAGCAAGGAAGTTGCAGTTCTTACGGTCTTGGGGAGCCGCGTAGAATCAGCAGGGTTCAGGAGTTCTCAAGGTTGCAAGGGAGCCGCGACAGCGTCAGCAGGGCTCAGTGATCGTTCGGTTACAGGGGAGCCGCGACAGCGTCAGCAGGGATCAGGTGGTCTCGGGCAGAAGTCCTTCTCTGCTCGGTAGGAGCCGCGACAGCGTCAGCAGGGCTCAGGTGGTTCTTCAGGTTGCAAGGGAGCCGCAACAGCGTCAGCCGGGCTCAAGTAGTCTTCAGGTTGCAGGGGAGCCGCGACGAAGTCAGCAGGGCTCACGTAGTCCAGGATACAACTGGGAAACGTCCCTAGAACTACTCTTGATATAGGACTGCTCCCCTTTGATGTCCGGAGTCCTCGCCGGCGGAGGTCTTAGCACCTGGGGGCCGGTTGTTGGGGGTTCCGCTCGGTGGCTCCTTTCATCCTTTCAAGTTGGGTCTGGAGGGATCCCAGACACTCAGCGGGCCTGGAGCCAGCCCTCAGGGAAGCCGGATGGGCGATCGAAACCCATCTCTCGAGGGGAGGTGGGAGGTGTGATCGTGCTACTCCTCCCTCTCTCACTCACAGGGAGCGCTCTACCCCCTGGCCGGGTATGGCGCCGAAGGCCGAGGTCGGGCTGTGGCCGGGGCGGCCATCTTAGGTGCAGGGACATGGGCCTCGGCCTCGGGTACCAGGGAAATGGAGGGCGAGGACGGGAAAGCCCAGCGTCGGGGATGTGAGTCATGGAAGGAATGGTCGGGTGAATCAGGGTCATGGGGAGCCGCACGGGTCAGGAAGGACCATGCCATGAGGCCGGGTCCAACATTGTCTGTGAAAACTTGTACCACTATTCTCTTAAAGGAGGGTTGAAAGGCTTTCAATGCCAGTCTGATTGCTCAGAGCTCCAGCATGTTTACGTGGAGTCCAGATAATGTCGGAGAACAGAGTCATCTAATCTTCCCCCCACCCAGATGGATGCCCCATCCCAGGCATGACGCATCCGTCCATACTGTGTGATATGTTTGGGGAAAGGAGAGAGGTCTGCCGCTGACCCACTTGCAGTTCCTTAGCCACCACTCCAGGTCATTCATTTACAGTACACTCTGAGATCTGGACCATGTCAGCGAGAGTCTCCTGGTACTGCGCCCACTGGAACTACAGGTCCTACTGCAGAGCCTGCATATGCCATCCGGCATGTGTCACTAGTAGGATGCAGGAGGCCATGAGGCCTAGCAGCCTTAGAGTCATTATCACCAGAATCCAGGCTAGAGACTGAAACATCTGTATCATAGCTTAAATACCCTTGACTCGCCACTCTGGAGGAGGATAAGCCTGTAACTGCACTAGGTCCAGAAAAGCTCAAATGAAAGAGAGAATCTGAGAGGGAGTCAAGTGTGACAACAGCATGTTGATAGTGTACCCCAGAGAATGCAGAAGGTTTGCTGTAGTCTGGAGGTGTGAGACAACAGCCTGGGGCAAAGCCCGTCTTCAGCATCCAGTCGTCAAGATAGGGGAAAACTGGCACCCTTGATCTGCGCAGATGAGCTGCGACCATCACCTTGATGAACACTGGAGGGGTACTGGTTAAGCCGGGTGGAGTTAGCGGAGTTACAAGGAACTCCGTGAAGTTAAAAAATAACTCCACTATGCTATGCTGAGCTCTGCGAGCAGCGGAGTGCGTTAAATAAATGCAGTTTGCACTGATTTTCAATGCCAGGTGCTTGTCCACACTGTTCAATCATTGTGAATGGCACCATGCACAGTGCAAATGGGTGCTGCTTCCTTTCTGCCACTTGAGCATCATTTTACCCGAGCAGCAGCTTTCTCAAGCTAACAGATGATTTCTCAACGTGAGCGATCGTGAGCATACACGATCACTTGCAATGAGAAATCTGACTGCCTGCGTTGAGATATCTCGCAGGGTGGTTGATTTTCCAAGCTTGCGCTCACCAACTTGATGTTGACGAACGAGGAAAAATCTTGCTGGGAGGTGGATTTTCCTTACTCGCGCTCGCCAACTTGACTTTGATGAACGCAAGCGAGGAAAAAACTCCACTGCGCTACCCGGAGCAGAGTTTTTTGGACCTCTGCGAGCTCCGTGTAACGTGGAGTTCGAAAAACTCTACAAAATCCACGAGCAGAGCGGAGTTCACCACCCAGACTTAGCACTGGTAAGACCACAGGGGAGCACAATGAATTGAAAGTGCTTGTGGCCTACCGTAAACTGCAGGTGACACTGATGGGCAGGTAGAAAGAGAATATGAAAATAGGCGTCTGTTATATTTCATTGAGATGCTGCCTGGAATGGCACATCTCTATGATACCCTTCAGATTCTGCCGTGATGTCATCTATGTAGCATCATTGGCAGTTGGTCCAGCTGTGTCTGGCAAGAAGCTGTTTGGGATCTTTCTCTTATGAATAAACCTACTTGAAGATATCTGAACCAGTTTAATGCCTTTTAATCATAACAAATTTGGTGACGCTTACATCCTTGCCAGACAAGTAGAAGGAGGCATGTGATTGAGAAGGATAGATTTTCCCAAACACAGGGAAAGAAGAACCCAACTCGTCGTAGTCAGTGGTGTACTGGCTGGTAGCTGTAAGGATAGTAAATACAGCAGCAAGAATTACGAGTATTGTGTAAAACTCGTGCTGAAGACTGAACATTTGCCTGCTGAGGTAAATCTGCCTTCTGGTAAGAGCCATGAGCACTGTTTATTTTTGAGGAGTTATCGACCCGCTATATAATTTGCTAGAAGAAAAGATATTGCTTGAAAGTCTATGCGCAGAGTCATAACAGCGTCCTGCAAGTCCAGGGCTACCATCCAGTCTACTAGGTTCAGGGCAGACAAAACCTTAGCCAAAGTGAGTATCCTGAACTACTTCTTCGTGAGGAATAGGTTGCCGCTTCTCAGATGTAAGATAGGGTGAATCCCTTTGTTCTTTGTGGGAAGCACACGTTACTACATGTGTAACGATATATCTGTAAGAGACATTAGTTAGTATTAGATTCCTTACCTTAGAATATCCCCAGGCGTCAGACTGGATCCGGAAATTTTTGCGTAGCAGTACCCTTGCGCATCGGTAGGCGTCGTCTGCGGCTCCGCATCCGTCGTCGGCGTCGTGGGCGCCGTGATGACGTCGTCGGAGTACTTAGACGCCGCCTCCGCGTGCTGACGTCAGTTCTTAGACACAGCTTTTCCGCGCCACAAACGCTGACCCATGTTAAAAACCAACACTGGTGCCATTGAAACTAGGGCCCTGAAAGGGGACAACCCTAACCCTAGATATTGGTTTGCAGAACGGGGAGGATGGGTGAGTCGGTAAGGAATCTAATACTAACTAATGTCTCTTACAGATATATCGTTACACAAGTAGTAACTTGTGCATCTGAAAGAGACACGTTAGTATTAGATTACTTACCTTAGAATAGATACCCCAGCAATACCAACCCCGGTGGTGGGTCTGCGAACCAATAATCACACCAGAAAGTCCCGGAGGACGGAACGGCCAAAGAAGCCATCCCTCCGGACCTGGCTGTCCAGGCAGTAGTGTCTCACAATCGTGTGCAACGATGCCCACGTAGCTGCCTGACAGATGTCTTGTAAGGGCACTCCCCTGCCCAGGGCAGTGGTAGTCGCCGTGGCTCGGGTAGAATGAGCCCGCAATCCAGCAGGAGGCTCCTTCCTAGCCAAGAAGTAGCATGCCTGGATACACAGGATGATCCACCGAGAGATGGTCCTCTTGTGCACCGCTTTCCCCTTCTTCGCGCCCACGTAACCAACAAAGAGTTGGTCATCCACCCGGAACTGGCATGTGCGATCCAAGTAGAATGAGAGCGCACATTTTGGGTCCAGACGGTGGAGCCGCTCTTCCTCTTTAGAGGGATGCGGTGGCGGGAAGAAAGTTGGCAAGGTGATAGACTGCCCGATGTGGAAGGCCGTGACAACCTTGGGCAGGAAAGAAGGTTTGGTACGCAGCACCACTTTGTCCGGATGGACAGAAAGGAAAGGTGGAGCACAAGAAAGGGCCTGGAGCTCACTCACTCTCCTGGCAGAGGTGATGGCAACCAGGAAAGCAGTCTTCAAAGTCAGAAGGCGAAGAGGACAGTTGTGAAGTGGCTCAAAGGGAGCGCACATCAGAAATGTAAGAACCAGGTTCAAGTCCCACTGAGGCATCACAAACGGAACAGGAGGAAACGTGTGTGTGATGCCCTTAAGAAATCTATTAACAATAGGGGACTTGAACAAAGAAGGTTGATCAGGCAGCCTGAGAAAGGCTGAAAGGGCAGAAAGGTAGCCCTTGATAGTGCAGAGAGCAGAGCCCTGCTGGGCAAGAGAAAGAAGGAAGAAAAGGACCTCAGAAAGAGGGGCATTGAGGCGATCCACAGCCTTTGCTGTGCACCATGCCACAAATCTGTTCCACCTGCAGGCGTATACCGACTTTGTGGAGGGACGCCTGGCTGCCAGAATGATGTTACAAACTTCAGGAGGCAAGTCAAATGGCCTCAACTGTCGCCGCTCAATCTCCAAGCATGGAGGTGGAGACTGGACAGGTTCGGGTGGAGGACCGTCCCCTGTTGCTGCGACAGAAGGTCCTCCTGAAGAGGCAGACGAACCGGGGGATCGACTGACATACTGAGTAGCTCTGGATACCAGAACCTTCGTGCCCAGTCCGGAGCCACAAGGATGACTTGGGCCCGATCGCGCTTGATCTTCTTCAGCACTCTGGGCAGAAGTGGTATAGGCGGAAAGGCGTACAGTAGACCGCAGCTCCTCTCGCGACGAAAAGCGTCTCCGAGCGAGTGCCGCCTTGGAAATTCCAACGCGCAGACCTGATGACATTGCGCGTTCTCTTCGGTGGCGAATAGATCTAACCAAGGCTCTCCCCATTGCTGAAAAAGGCCTTGCGCCACGTCCGAGTTCAGACGCCATTCGTGATCCATCATGCACCGACGGCTGAGCTCGTCCGCCCTGGCGTTCAGAGAACCTGCCAGGTGTTGAGCCACCAGGGTCACGCCCTGGCGTTCCAGCCATTGCCAAAGGCGAAGAGCCTCTCGACAAAGGGTCCACGGCCCCACCCCGCCTTGTTTGTTGCAGTACCACATGGCGGTGGTGTTGTCCGTGAACACCTGCACTACACTCCCCCGGACAGAGGGGAGGAATGCCTTCAGTGCCAGACGAATCGCCCTGAGCTCCAACAGGTTGATGTGGAGCCGGGTCTCCGCCGGAGACCAGAGGCCTCTGATCTCCGCGTCTCCCATGTGACCTCCCCAGCCCTGGAGGGGCGCGTCCGTCACAACTACGTGCTCTGGTTGGGGAAGGGAGAGGCATCTGCCGCTGACCCAATCGCGGTCCGTAAGCCACCACTGCAGCTGTCTCGCAGTGCCCTCCGAGATCAGGACGTGGTCGGATAGGTTGCCCTGATGCTGGGCCCACTGAAACTTCAGGTCCCACTGCAGAGCCCGCATCCGTCACCTGGCGTGATGCACCAGTAGGATGCAGGAGGCCATCAGCCCCTGAAGCCGCAGCGTCAACCTGACCGAAACCCGGGATAACGGCTGAAAGATGGGAATCAAAGCCTGAATATCCCGGACCCGCTGTTCGAGCGGATAAACCCGAAACCGCGTCGAGTCCAGAACCGCTCCGATGAAGAGGAGCTTCTGAGAGGGGCACAGGTGTGACTTCGGCACATTGATGGAGAACCCCAGCTGGTGCAGGAGGTCTGCCGTCGTCTGGAGGTGGCTGACGACTGTCCGGGGCGAGCCCGCCTTCAACAACCAGTCGTCGAGGTAGGGGAAGACTGAAACCCCTAACCTGCGCAGATGAGCTGCGACCACCGCCATCACCTTTGTGAACACCCGTGGGGTGCTGGTAAGGTCGAAGGGGAGCACAGTAAACTGAAAGTGCTCGTGGCCAACCATGAACCGCAGGTAGCGCCGGTGGGCAGGCAGGACGGGGATATGAAAGTAAGCGTACTGCAAGTCCAACGCTACCATCCAGTCTCCTGGGTCCAGGGCAGCCAGGACCTGAGCCAGTGTCAGCATCTTGAACTTCTCCTTCCGGAGGAAGCCGTTGACGTTCCTTAGGTCCAAGATAGGACGTAGGCCCCCTTTGCCCTTCTTGGGTACCAGAAAGTAGTGGGAGTAGCAACCACACCCTACTTCTGGCCCAGGAACGCGCTCGATGGCCCCCTTGGCCAAGAGGGCCGTAACTTCCTCCTGCAGAAGTCGCAAATAATCCCCCGATACACGGTGGTTCTGCGGTGGCATGGCCGGAGGAGTCGCCTCGAAGGGGAGGGAGTAGCCCCTTCGGACGATTTGCAGCACCCACCTGTCCGATGTGACAGTGCGCCAGTGGAGGTGGTGATGGCGAACCCTGCCCCCCACTGGCGTCACATGGGCCTGAAAGCACGGACTAGGAGGGTTTTGAGGCAGATGCTGCGGGAGAAGGTGTGGACTGACCTCGCCGCTGCCCCCGACCGCCCGGACGGCGGTTCCCACAGCCGCCACCGCGTTGGGTATTGCCCTGCGGAGCGTGGCTGGCGGCGTGTGGGCGCACCCCTTCGGTGGCCACGAAAGGAGGGAAAGGCAGCCGATTGCTGGTGCTGGCCCGAGAGGCCCAAGGACTTGGCCGTGGCCCTGGAGTCCTTAAAGCGCTCAAGCGTATGGTCTGCCTTGTCGCCAAAGAGGCGACGGCCATCGAACGGCATGTCCATGAGTGTGTTCTGGACATCTGCCGAGAAGTTGGCGGACCTCAGCCAGGCGTGGCGTCTGACCGCCACCGTCGTTGCCATCGCTCTACCTAGCGAGTCGGTGGTATCCAGCCCACACCTGATGGAATACTTGGCTGCATCCCGGCCCTCCACAAGGGCTTGGCTGAGTTTGGCCCGTACCTCCAACGGACACTCTGGCAGCACCTCCGCGACCTTATCCCACACAGAGTGGGTGTAACGTCCCAAGAGGCAGGCGGTGTTGGAAGACCGCAGGCCCAGACTAAGTTATGAGAAGATCTTCCTCCCATACTGGTCATACCTCTTGGATTCCCTGTCCGGCGGGGCCGACGGGAATGCGGTTTGGGAATTGGAGGCCTGGATGACCAGGCTCTCGGGGGTAGGGTGGGAGGACAGGAAACATGGGTCGCCCGGGGCTGGGCGGTGGCGTCTGGCCACGTTCCTATCTACGGGCGAACCCGTAGCGGGCTTGGACCAAGTGCCCAGAAGAACGTCGGTCAAGGCCTCATTAAAGGGCAGCAGAGGCTCGGCCGAGCTTGACTGCGGTTTAAGGACCTCAGTGAGGAGGTTAGTCCTCATGGCCGCGACGGGGAGCTCAAGGCCCAAGGCCTTGGCAGCCCTCATCAGCACCACACTATATGTTGCCCCCTCCTCCGAAGCCACGGTAGGAGGGGAGACAAAACAAGTGTCTGGAGAGGTGTCCAGGCCACTGGCCTCCCCAAGGTCTCCTGTCCAGTCCTCATGAGACTGACACTCCCTGGTCAGAGGGTCCTCAGACCCCTCCCAGTCCTCTTCATCACCCATCTCCTGAAACTCAGGGTTTTCAACCAATGGGGCCTGTTCATAGAAGTGAATCTCTCTAAACGACATCTGGAGCGGCGCCCATCGGGGCCGTCCCGGCGCCAAAACAGGAACGAAGGTGGAACCGGGGACGGCGCCGCCCGAGGACGGCGCCGGAGGCGACACCTGAGGGTCCGACGCCGGGGAGGTCGTAAGGTCCACCGGCGACGAACCAGATCCCGAAGGAGGTCCAGTGGCGTCCTGCGGCGCCGGGCCCGAAGGCGCCGGCGGCGCTGGAACAACTGAACCCCTCGGTGCCAGGCCCGAAGGCGCCGGCAGCGTCGGGATAATGGGAACCTGCGGCGCCGGGCCCGAAGGCGTCGGCGGCGCCGGGGCCGAAGCACCCGACGGCGTCGGGGCAGAACCCCCCGACCCGCTAGGGGTCCCAGACGGGTCCGCTGGGCCCGAAGGCGCCGCGGAGCCCGCCGGAGGAGAGAGTTTCCTCATGGCCATGAGGAAGCGCTCGATCTCCTCCGGCGTCGCGTTGAGCCCAGGGACCGTAGGGTATGGGGCTGGACGCGGCGCCTGCGACTCAGTCGGAGCCGCGTGGGTGGTGTCAGCCGAACCCCCGGCCGCATCGCGCGAGCGTCGGGGGGAGTCCGAGGAGCGATGACGCCGCTTGGACTTCTTGTGCCGCTTACCTGACGACGACTTCGACCCGGAGGAGTACGGCCTACCCTCGGAACTTTGGTGGCTCCGAGCCCGCGACCTGTCCCTCGACCTCCCATGGGAACGGGACCTCTCGCGGCGCGGGACCGACTGCCGGAGTTCGAGCCGCCTGCGGGACCGCTCCCGTCTGGCTTTCGAAGAGAGGGCCCGGCAGTCGGAGCAGGCCTTGTCGTCGTGGTCGACGCCGAGACAAGATAAACACACGCGGTGAGGATCCGTGACCGACATCAGGCGGTCGCAATCATCGCAGTGCTTAAAGCCGGGCATCCCTACGGCACCGTCGGAGTCGAAAGACTTCGAGAACAATCAAAAGTGATCAAAAAGTTAGTCAAACAATGACTAGGGTTACTGCTTTTTCCAGATCTGCGCTTGCTGGCGCGGAAAAAAGAAGAACTGACGTCAGCACGCGGAGGCGGCGTCTAAGTACTCCGACGATGTCATCACGGCGCCCACGATGCCGACGACGGATGCGGAGCCGCAGACGACGCCTACCGACGCGCAAGGGTACTGCTACGCAAAAATTTCCGGATCCAGTCTGACGCCTGGGGATATTCTAAGGTAAGGAATCTAATACTAACGTGTCTCTTTCAGATTCACAATGTAGCGGGACTAGCAGCCACTGAGTACTTCTGACTCCGGAATGCTCTCTATGACTGCCTTGGCCAAGAGAGCCATGAATTTCTCACAGAGCAAGAACAAATGATCCTCCATCAGTCTGTCATAAGATGGAGGTAAAGGGTGAGGGCAGGATTCAAAGGAGAGTAAGTGGCCACTTTGAAGAATCTGTAAATCCCAGCTGCCCAATGTTATGGACTGCCAGTGGTGAAGATGATGGCTGATTCTGCCACCAACTGGACGCCCATGACCTTGTAGGTAAAAATTAGGAAGGCTTAGTGGCTGCAGCTGCAGGGGAATTGGTGGCTGTGGCAGACTTCTGGCTACCTGACCCACAGGGTCAGTATGAACTGCATACTTTCCCTCACACAGTCTGGGAAGCTTGCGTAGGGAGGAGAGTGGAGTAGGGATGGCGGTTGAAAACCCCTTCCGTAGCCACAATTGGGACCATATGCAGACTGGCTTTGACGCAGGACAACTGGCCCAAGGACTTGGCCATAGCCGTGAGTCCTTAAAACGTTCCAGTGATGAGTCTGCCTTGTATCAGATGTGGGGCAGTGGTGGCGGGCAATTGTCTTGTTCACAGAAGCCCATGTGCTGAGCTTGGATCAGGTCCCCAGGAGGACATCTGTCAGTGCTTCATTAAAAGGGAGCAAGGGTTCAGAAGAAGAATCTCCCAGTTGTAGTACTTCTGTCAAGATGTTAGTCTTGATATCCACTGAGGACAATTCGAGATTCAAGACTTCAGCTGCCCTCTTCACCACCATAGAATAAGAGACGCCCTCCTCCATAGCCATGGTCGGGGGAGAAAATGTACCAGCCTCTGGAGAGGTGTCCAGCCTCACAAGAGGCCTTCCCTGGTAACAGTGCCCTTGGTACACTTGGTACCTTTCACAAGGGGCTTACCTGTGGCCAGAGATGTGCCAATTGTGGGTACAAAGGTACAGTTTTGGGAAAGAACACAGACCCGATGAACCTGATTGGCACATCAAGTCTAATTGCCTCAGAGGTCAAGCAACAAGTTGGGTGTAACCATTCAAAAAGGGGCACCTTCCTACAATCAATCACTGAACAAAATGACAGGGAAGTCCCAAACCCAACACTGACTTCTTTGCGAGGTGACTGTACACGTTTCTGTAAAAATATAGTTTCAAAAATATTGTGAGACACAAACATTGTGTCAGAAATGTGTCTACAGCAGTTACACATTATAAAACCTGCATCCTTCTGTGACATCCCTTAGTGGCAAAATGTTTGACTTGTGGAAGGAACAGGTACTATGTTCGGGGCTATATTCGCCGGCTTTTAGTGCATGGACCCAAAACTCCCAAATGGAGATTCAGGTGGGGCGACATTTGTAGGGCACTAAAGTTAGAGGGTATTTGTGGGGCACAGGCTTGCCGATCTGTAGAGCAGCAGAGAGCGCACAGAAACAGTTAGTGGTCATGCATTATGACGTTACTAGCTGGAGTGAGAGAAGGAGAAGTACACTGTAGTGTTCCAGATGGCATGCATGCCAACACTCTGCAATTCCTCTTTATGGTCTAAATTGTATTCTATATTCCCTCTTAAAACACTCTCCACTCAATGCTTGTTAAGGCAACAATGTACAATACTCCAGATATGTCCGAAACCGGCCTCTCAGGTTTACTAGGGGTGGGTGGTGAATTTCACTCCTCCAGAGGAGTTTACAGAGTTTTGCCAACTCCACACTAGTTCGGCAAAAACCTCTAATTCCACTGCATGGCATAGTTTGCCCCTGCCACTCACCCCTAATGAATTTGAGTGCCACGCCACAATCTCTCTGTAGCCTGGACCTGCCCCACACACCCAGCCACTGATGTAATTTATGTGGGTACAGCTGGTACCACTCACCGCTCTCAGCCCTGTCCACCACTGTCTCTCTGTTCTCCTGCGGTGCCTCTGCTGGCCCTTGTAATGTTTTGTAGTGACGCCACGCTCCAGCATGAAAACGCAAGAAAGGCTTGCACCTAACGGTGCAGTGAGACACAAGTCCTCTCTCTACCTCCATGCATTGCGAGGAAGGATTTCAGTCCTTCTTTTTCAGGCCTTGTGAGAGGAGGGAGAGAACTGGAGAGGTACTGTCGACAGTAAAGCAGCAGCAAGGAGAGCAACAGCAGCAGCATTCCACTGGTGAGAGGAGGGAGGAGGAGTGGATCTCTGAGAGCTGCTGCTGGGTGCTGTTAGTACCTGGGGATGCGATAGTTTTCACTGTGGTACTGCATGCACATGGTCTGCCAAAGGTGAGCAGGAAGTGGGCTTAAATGAACATTGGTGGGAAAACTAAAGCATGGCAGCAACAGTGAGGGGTGGACCATTTAGAGCGCTTGGCAGAAGTTCCTGCCGATACTGAGGACTGCTGCCAGTTCCAGGCCTGTTAGTAGTGTGAACCGACGCCAGGCCTGCTGCTCTTAGGACCAAGGCTCGGTCAATAAATGACCTGTGTCGTCTGTCAGTATTAGGGTGGAGCGGAACTCCATGAATTTTCTGTGGCGTTTTTATGCAACTCTGCAGAATTCCGCATAGTGCTAATCCGCGAACTTTGCCCACCCCTAAGGTTTACCCAAATGACAGTACATATGCCATCATGCCTCTATGTTAAGGCATTCTGACTTCTTAAATGTAGAGACAAAAGATGGTAACTGCGGTCAAACAATGCTGCTTGCACATCACAGATTTCAGGAGAAATGTAAACATACAACCATGCAAACTATGCAGCGTGTGCTCAAGTGGACAAACAAGCACTATGTCACCAATCTAGTGTTTCAACAAATCTCCTGGGCACCACAATATTACAATATTGAGGTCCATCAATCTGACAGGTCCAATGGTCGTTATACAGAAAAATGATATTCAGTAAGTAAGAGTCCAAAGTATGAAGAGACTGTGTAGATGTATATGTCCTAGAAGTTTATTGATTGCTTTGAACATTCAATTTAATTGAGATCCAAGACAGAGAAAGTCTACACGTGTTTCATCATATTACAAACTTTTTCAAGGCTCCAAAAACATTTATTTCGAAGACAAGTACGTTCCAGAGTGCATCTAACTCCCAAGAAGGTGTTTATTCATATGTACCTCTGAGCCCTGAGGTCAAGAATAGGATAAAGTCGGACCGTATTAAGTCACAAAATCTGAGGGAGTGCTGCAGGGTGGTGAGATGGGGGAGGGGCAAGGTGGGGGTTAGTAGAGTCCGACATACGACGGATAGGAGTAAGGTAAGTAATTAAATAAATAAAACAATTTACCGTGCGCGCTCTGCATCTACAACTTGGCGATGCAGCGCGCCCAACGTAAATTGTTTTATTTATTCAATTACTTACCTTAGTCCTGTCCGTCATAAGTCTGACACTACAACCCTCCACCGTGCCCCTCCTCCACCCCGCCTCACCTCACCAACCAGCAGCACACCTTCTGTGAGCCGGCACTGAGTAGTTTAGAACGTAGTAGCGGCAAAGGCTATGGTAAGCCCAAAGTACATTGTTTTCTTTATTTAATTACTTATCTTAGTCCTGTCCGTCATAAGTCTGACACTACAACCCCCCACCGTGCCCCTCCTCCGCCCCGCCTTACCCCACCAACCAGCAGCACGCCCTCTGTGAGCCGGCACTGAGTAGTTTAGAACGTAGTAGCGGCAAAGGCTATGGTAAGCCGGTGATTCTCAAGACTCTGGAATTGTTTATGACTTTCTAAATGTGACAAGCAGTGCACTGTATCATTCAGCCATTTGCAGCTTGGACATTCCTTAAGCACCGCGGAACCTGTTTGTTTACACATTTATTGTTCCAGAGGCTACCATGGTCCATGTATTCTAAACTGAAAGAGCCCATGCTTTATATCTGCTCAAACATCTTCCAGGGGCAGTCAGGGCAGTTGCAGTTATCACTGTCTCATAAAGCACTAACCGGAACTTGTGATGCAGGGAGATTGGATGTTTATAAATCTCTCTAGGTCTCTAATATTGAGTTCTGATAAGAAAATGCCTGTGAAATGTGTAATTTTGAAATGGAAGTGCACAGGGTCCCTGCAAACCAGGTGCCCTCTGCTAGAAGCTTTTTCCCTAAACTGTACCTTTTGTTTCGCAATTGGCACAACTTCAGTACCCCTTGTAAGTCCCTAGTAAATAGTACCCCTAGTACCTAGGGCATTGGTGCTGAAGAAGGACCCCATGGGTTGCAGCATGAATTGTGCCACCCCTGTGTCCCTCACTAAGGCCATGCACCCTGCCATCGTAGACAGTGCGCCTTGGTGAAGACAAAACCGAAGAGTCGACATAGCACACTTCCCTGTGTGTCATGCCCACAAACAGTGCACGAGATACAGGTAAGCCACCCCTCTGGTAGGGCGCACTATATCTCCTGTGACTACATATCGGCATGAGCAGATATACTCCTGCGTTATCCATGTTGATTCTTGGATATTGTAAGTGAACAGGGAGGCCATGAAGAGTACATAGGTTGGGCACTCATCATTATGAGTTCCCCAGCTCTGTGATGGCTTCATTTTACTATGGGATATTTGTTACCAAACATCTCATCCTAATAAACATACACTGATTCCAGTGTCAAATTAATTAATAACTGCACACAGAGGGCCCCTTAGAGGGGTCCCCTGAAACTTAACGACTGGTCTAAGCCAGCCTGGCACCACCAGACAATGTTCTGACCTCATGGGGTGACCACCATCATGCTCAGAGGTCAAGAACAAAGCCTGTCCTGGGTGGAGGGATTCACACCTTCCCCCGGTCAGTAACACCCATCTGTGGCTAGAAACTTCAAAGGCCTTGCCACCTTTGAAGCGCGACCCCCAGCCTCTCCTGCTAGAAAGAGTAGGCTTCCCTCCCACCCCCTCCCCTTTTGGTGGGAAGATAGGTGGGAAAACTTAGAAAGAATGGGAAGTGCACCCCCCTCTGCCAACTCCACTCTTCAGGTGCTGGAGGCGAGGTGAAGCACATTTTTCAGTGCCCACCATTTTGAAGATGGGACTTCTCCAATCAGGGCTAGCGCTATACCTCCCTCCCACAGGAGGTGGGCATAACAAAGTGTGTTGACACCCCTTGTAAGGGGCTTATTGGCCACTACCTGTCACTCCCTTGTAAACGCCCCTAAATGTAGTATTTCGGTGGCGTCCCCAGACCCTGGACTTAGATTCCACTGACGCAAGGAGAAGATGAATGAAGTAACACTGTTGAACTGAGAACTGTAGACCTCGTGGTGGAGTTTGGGCGCAAACTCCTGCCTGCCACCATATAACTCGACAATCACCATCCTCCAGCTCGCCTCATTGCTGTGTAGCCTCCACAAACCCCGTAGGGTCACCATCACTTTGCAAATCGCCAAAGAACTCCCTCGAGGTAGAGGTACTATCTCACTGCAACTGCAGGTCTCCAAAACAGCAAAGTCCGGTCCAGTGTCATCCAGCTCCCCATCCCAACCCACGTGTCTGAGTGTCATCCAAATGTACACTTTCTCTGGATGGTCACCTTGGCTTCTGCACCAAATCTTGAGGCCCAAGGACCCACCGGGTCTGCAAGGCACCAACACCCTGGTTACCGGACCCCTTGCTGCAAAAACCGACAAAGCAGAGTGCAGGTGGACTCGAACTTTACAGCTAGCCAGCACCTGACAAGGAACTTTAGGACCCTGGCGAAGCACCTCAGCAGTGGCCCAGTCAACTCCTGACAGCGAGGTGCTTTTTCGTGCACCATTGCCCAGCTGCACATCTCCATGGCATCCAGCTCGCCCGATTGGGGCATTTTCAATCCAGCTGTGCTTCTACGGCCCCAGAGCCCTTACAACCCCTACTTTCTCTTGAGAGCCTTCGGACTTGCCTCCAAGTCCCCTTTTCCTGTGCTTTTACTGGTGGCCCCTTGTATTTGTAGCATACCAGCTACAGAGACACCTTCTGCCTTGCTTCCCTAACAATCAGGGAAGCTCCTTAGAATTTGCCTTGGCACTTTGGACCTTGGACTCAAACCTTCCGATTTCTAAAAGAGTAACCACAATAAAAACTGTATAGCATTGCTTTTCCCCTACCTTATTCCTTCCATAGGAAATACATTGGGCGTAACTGCGCACAACTGTGATTATTGAATTTTCTTGTAATTTAGCATATTGCAGAAACTCTTTACCTTGTCCCAAAGTTCTTGGTCTAAATATGTATATTAAAAAAATTGTATATTTCAAATTTGGTCTCAACTTCATTCCTTGGGTGTGTTATCATTTACTATTGTCTTGGTGTGTACAACAAATGCTTAGCACTACCCTCTGATAAGCCTAACTGCTCGCCCACACTACCACAAAAAAGAGTGCTATTATGATCTACTTTTTATGATCTACTTTTGCCTTTGTAAAACAATAAGGGTCTCTTCAACCTCTTTGAGCTGTGTACCCCATTGTGGTGCACTATATAGAGAGGTGGGTTTCCTTCAACATCCGTAAGTGCTTTATTAAAAGGGAGCAAGGGTTCAAAAGAGGAAACTCCGGGCTGTAGCACTTCTGTCAAGATGTTAGTCTTGACTGCCATGAAGGGCAACTCGAGATCCACTACCTCAGCTTCCCTCTTCACCACCATGGAATAAGATGCTCCCTCCTCCATAGTCATGATAGGGGGAGAAACAACCTGGGGTTGTTTTGAGACCACTGGCACACCGAGTTCCTCACACCACTCCATTTCCTTGCCTACTATCTGGTATTCCAGTGAACCCTACCATTCTTCCCCAAAGCCTAGCGCTTCATAATAGGGCTCAAGCACCAACCTAGAACCCATGGGTCCTGTCGGCACCAGAATCTGCGTCGATTTGATTACTCTTTCTCTTGTTATATGTTCTTTAAATGTGACCCTATAATTGAGTTGTATAGGTGGTACTGGCGTCGATCGAAGCTGTTTCGGCTCCGTGTCAGGTTTGTGGGTGTAAATGGGGCAGGCACCGCCGGTGGGTGCTGGCAGCATTGGGAGCATCAGTGTTGGGCCGGCATTGACGAAATTTGCTGTGGCACAACCAGCGCCCGTCCGGATCCAGGATCGGATCCATGAGAGCCCGCTGGAGTCAAGGCCAGGGCTTTTGGTGCAGAACCCGATGAGGCCCCCCTTCAAACCCACTGGGTCCAAAGGTGCGCCGGAGGGGTTGGTCTGCTCAAATACACATTGCATGGCCTCATAAAATTATTTTATTTGAGCGCGGATCGTATAGGCTCCCAGAAAAGGTGGCAGGCTCTGAGGCGGCCCTGGCAACTACTCCAAGGAACCGTGCCTCGAACACCAATGGTCTTTCATTGCATCAGCCGACGGATGGGGAGAAGTCAAAGCACACTTCTGCTTCATGTGCTTCTTATGCTTCTTCCCCGACTGTCCCAATGACCTGAAATGTGAGGAAGAAGACTTGAGGCTCCTGGAGCAGTTCTGCAACCTCCTGCTCGATAGGGACCGAGACCTCCTGATGAGTCGAGCAATGTGGCTCCACCTTGCAGGTCGCTAGCAGCTTAAGTGACCGCTCCCTCAAAGTCTTCTGTGGCATGGCTCGGTAGTCCGAGCACGACTTGGAGTCATGGTCATGCTCGAGACACCAAAGACACACCTGATGTGGGTCTGTAACCGACATTGCGTGATGGCAGGTGCCACACGGTTTACAACCTCTCTTCCCTGAAGAAATCACCTCGTCACACCAGGAGGAATCATTTCTCCAAAAAGAATTTGATAAAACATCTAAAAAAGTCTGTCAAAAAGTGACAGAGGGGTAGTTCTTTCTCCGGATTAGCGCTAACTGGCGCAGAAACACCAAGGTGGTGCCTATAAAGGTGAAGCGGACATAACTTCCTGTGTGTACAACGCCAACACTGCTGTGCAGAACTGATCAACCCCACCTACTGGCGCGCAGAAGTACTGCTCATGCAAAAATCTTCCAGATCCAGTCTGTCGCCTGGAACATTGAAAAATAAGGAATCTGCAGCAAGATGTCTCTATCAGATATTGAGAGTACACAACAGCACTGCCACTAAATAAATGGATGAAAGCTATGGACAACTGTTCTAAGAAACAGAAAGCAATTGGTCATCCTGGAGGATGCCCACAGAAACTTCTGAGGACAATGGCATAGGTACTTCAATATTTCTAATGTATTGTAAATAACAGACTTTCCAGTTTTTTGAAAGGCGTTTTGGTGAGGCGGAGCGGAGGAGGAGCACAGAGGAGCAGAGAGCTTAGAGCGGCCATGAACAGGCAGGCGGGCAGGCACGCTGCGGAAGCCACCCTTGAGCAGCTGAGCCGCCGACCCGACCTCAAGGCGCCACCCACACCCGCAACCGCCACAACTATCGAGACAGGAGGTGGGCGACCGGTGCTGATGGGGCTGAAGCCCCCCTCACCAGCGGTTCCGGATCCCCGGTGCAACAGAGAGTAGAGCAGAGCGGTGCGGCGTTTCCTGCGGTGGCACGCCTAGAGGTGCCAAACGTGGTAGGAACCGCATATTGATTGACAAAGTTGAACGGGGCGTTTACCAGGCGTTCTTCTGGAAAAGCTGACCCAGCTGGTTAAGCTAGCAGCCCAGAGCGGAGTGGTCAGCAGCAGCCCAGCACAACTCACCGGCAGCCGGTGCATTGCAGTTTTGCCGCTCCTACTCCTCATTCCCCTGCCTCCCCTCGCACCTATCCCACAATCACCTAGCCTGTTGTCAGTGGGGGACCTAGCTAGGGGGGCCAAGGGGGACAGCAATGAGCACCAAGGGAGTGCCGACCTCCCGAAGCTTAAAGAAGCCTGCCTCTCCCGCGCCCTAGAACCCAAGAGCTTAGAAAAGGACATCAGTGCCCAAGAGCTTGGAAAAGGACATCAGTGCCCAAGAGCGGAAAAGGACATCAGTGCCCAAGAGCTTGGAAAAGGACATCAGTCTTGACCCCTTCCCACCGAGTGAGGAGGTGAGCGTTTTGGCAGGGGGCGATTGTAGCTCAGAGGGCGACACTGTGGTGGGAGGGTAGCCTACAAGGGAGCGGGTATTTAAATCACGAGAACCGCGAAAGTAGTGAAGGGGGAGCCCCAGGAGCATTGTGTGGAGGCTCAGGGCCCATGCCCTCCCTTATTAAACAAAACAAATAAAAGAGGATCACCACAGGGTGCTACAAAGATCCACAGCTTTAACCAGGAAATGCACTGCTTAGAGGGATCATCGGAATTCCGTTGAATTAAGAGACAACTAGGAACCCTCAAGTAAAAACTTTAGCGTCTGATAAGAGTCAATCCCAAGTAAGTAGACTATGAGATCAGGGAAGCCTCGAGGTGGCAAAGAAAAACCCCAGGGGAAGATAAAAAAAGGAAAAGGGGACCCACCGAGCACAAACAAAGTGGCAGATGCAGGAACAGCTAAGGGCAGGGCCATGAGCTTTCAAAAGTCAACATCTTTGTAAGAGCCAGACAACAGGCTAGTTCCACACACAGATCCCTAAGTGTCCTTTGACGCTACAAAACAAGGATCGTGGAGCCCAGTCCCTGTTGCAAAAGGATTCTCACAGGGACACCACAGAAAGCAGACCTGCAAAAATTAATAAGGGAGAAACAGACGATGATGCAATAGCCTCCCCGGCCCACAACGCACTAGGCCCAGCCCTCAAAGCCAGCAAACGAGCGCTAATTTCCGATTTTCTCAAAGTATGCCACAGACTTTCCACAGGGAGCAGCAAGGAGCACTAAGAAAACAATGTTAGCTCTAACGCTAACGTTGAAAAACACAAGGTCTCTACGGAGGTCACGAACAACAGCGACAAATCAACATCCTCATTGCTCAAATAAAGGAGCCAAAGCGAGCCCAGTAATGCCCTCAAAATTAAATCAAGAGGGAACCCAGGGGGCGTGGGCTCCAGCCCGCCTGGGCTAGATGACGTGAGCAGGTTACAACCAGCCAAAGGATCAGACTTACCCTCAGTACAACCACTTCCCCAGGCTCAACAAGCAACTCATCCTCAAATGGCTTGTGCCCATGTCCACCGGGATCCTGACACAAGTAACTATCCTGTTTTCTCGCAGCAAAGCCTTTGGACAGCTCAGAAAACGACACTTAAAGTAGCAGAAGCAGGCATTCTGTATAACCAAAATCTCATCCATGAACCGAGCCCACTTTCAATGGTTCACTTTCCCAGTTTAATGAGAGGCAAATTTTCACCGGAACAAGATAATATGGCTGGAAACCATAGTCTTCTCTTCGTAGGGTTAGAAACCGAAGACATCAAAATTTCAACGCCACAAGAAGCAAAGGAAATAGTAGATTTCAAACAAAGTAGGTGCCAGTCTACAGAAATGAATGAGTTAATATCAGGAAAGGAAGAGGGCATTCAAAACATGACACCTCAGAGGAGTGACCAACTGCATGAGCACTACACCTACACAGAACATCCAGAGCATCTTGAATATTCACCCCTACCAATCCAAATACAGGGGGAAACACCGGAAAGTACCCAAACTGCCACCATATGGCCACAACTATTAAACACCATGGAAACCTTAGGCAGAGATATGTCCTACCATGCAGACAAACTAGACACGCAAGTCGATCTGCTTAACATCTTGGCCATCCACGTCCAGGGGATAGAATCAAACCTAGAAGACCTCAACATCATGATAAAGAAGGTGCAACTCAACAGGGACACCACCTTTAACGCTTGCCATTGCCCCCAAATAATTGACAAACTGGCAACTGTACCCACGTTGATGACACAGATATTGGGGATCGTTAAGGAACCATCAAAAGAGACCAAGATAACCACCAGCCTGGAAACAGTTGAACATGATGGCCAGGAGGGAATTGGCAGGGCAATCGATACCCGGAGCAATGAAGTGAGCCCAGAAATACTAGAGAAATCATACTCTCCCAATACAGACGACATCAATACGTCAGCAATCTTAGACGAACAAGCTCAGTCTGACACGCGAGAGGATGCACCACAAAACCAGGATTCACTAACAAAAGGCCAAATAAGCCCCAAACAAACAAATTTGGCAACCTCTCTCACAAAGAGAGAAAGGAAGCGCTTGAGAAAAGCAAGAAAAACCAAATCAAACATCCGAGGGCCGCCGGTAACTCATCCTCAAAAAACAAACTCTGACTCCGACGATACCAAGAACAAAGCGCGGATTGAGGGTGACCCCTCTCAAAACAAAACAAAGTCAGTGCTTGGGCCAATTCCAACTGACAACTCCCCAACAAAGGAATCCACTACCCCAGATGGCCTAACTGAACAAACCAGTCCAACTCAGCAAGCAAGGAAAGAGTTCAGTATATTCAACTTCCCAGGAGGGAAAGCAGAACTCAAATCATCGAGGTCAGAATCATCAAAGAATACAGATACTGAGCACGGTAATAAAGCAAACATTAACATCTCTATCCTGCAACCGACCACTAACAACAGACAAGTTGACTCAGATACATTTACGAAGCCCAACGGAAGAAAGAAATGGGCTCCGCCGACTGGAGAAATACAAGCACCACCAGTTGTGAATTCCACCGGTCCTGAGAGCAATGGTTCCCAATATCAATTTAACTCGGCCCCACTTGATCTGGAGGCTGACCGGGTAGGCACAGCCATTTCAAGTAACAGAGAGAGTAAAAGACACAAAGACCCAATACAATACATCCCAAGTAAAAAAGTTTAACTAATCCCGCAATACAGCTCGAGAGGGCCACACAACATCTTGAACAGAGGGTCCATTTTAAAACTCTTATAAGAATTACCAGGCATGCGCCATATAAAATCAGGCGATTTAGAGTCAATTGAATTCAAACCAAATCCTTACCAAACAGGCCCGACTCCACGAATATAACATGGACCGAACACAACTTCACAGAACTAATCCTGCTGCATAGAGAGGAATTCTCCTTATGGGGCACAGAGTTAAAAAAGGTGGAGCCTGCACGATACCCCAGTCCGCTGCAGAAACAAAGTCCGAAACGGAGTCTTCTAAAAGGTGTGAAAGGCCCAGACCAAAGAAGCAACATCGCAGAAGAAGGTCACCCATCTAGGCAAATCACAATCACATTTGCTCACCAGGAAGCAGCCACACTTGAGAGGAACCAACAAGCTCCCCTGGTATTAACCCAGAGGAGCGTAGAATGAATTAACGGAAGCCAAACAGCAGGAAAAGAGCAGGGCTGCAAGATCTGTTCTTGGAATTTCAATGGATTAAGCACAAAGCTGGAGGAAGACAACTTCATAGAGTTCATCACCCAATATAACAAACTTCTGCTCCAGGAAACGTGGCAGACAAAAAACTCGCCACTTGTGGGATATAAAGAACATTTCATACCAGCACAAAAGAAGGCACGACCCGGTAGGGCAAAAGGAGGCCTATCAATCTTTATATCCACTGATTTCCTTTGGAGAGATACCTGTATCAAATTAAATTCTACATGGATGCAATACATCAAAATTGAAATCTCTCCTACCATGGGTCTATTGATTCTAAACTTATACATGCATCCAGGGGGAAAACATAAAGGGAAAAGGATTAAGCAACTAATAGCAGCAATCACCACGCTGAAATCCACCTACCCAAGCGATAATATGTTAATAACTGGTGACTTTAACATGAACCTAATCCAAGGACAGGAGGGAAACCTAGCGAACTTTATTGAGCCACGACAGGGCAACCAAAGTAGACAAGATGCAATGGGGAAGAAATGTGCAGCAGAATTGGAAGCCCTCTTCCTGCACACATTAAATGGAAGGGGTCCCTTGCATATGGTCTATTAGCAGCCCTAACGAGGGTTACTAGGAACACAGGCTCAACAATAGACTATACATTGGCAGATCCCGATCTATTTCCTTACATCAAAGACTTCCATATCCTGGAACGGGGTGAAAGTGATCACTATCCCCAGATATTCACATTATCAATCAAACTAAAAGAGTCAGAGCAAGCGCATCCTCTAACATTGAACACTCAACTTTTCAACTTACAAAGATTAAAAAGGAATGAAGACAACATTTCTAATTTAATGGAGACATGTCGCTTACTGCTTCCACCATCAGAAGAACCCAAAGATATAGTAAAGGCCTGGGAGTCCTTCGTAGGTAACATCAACAAAAAAAACAAATCAAGCGCAGAGGACACAAAACAACAAGAAATGGAGGAGGGAAATGGTACACGCCTAAAATGCGTTTATTAAAAAAGCAACTCAACTCATATCTCAGGTCATTACGAAAAAAGGACCCCCAATAATCACAACAAACTCTCAAATCAATAGAAAATTTTAAAAAGGAGCTAAAATGCGAGACCAAAACGGCCAAGCAAAAGTACAAGGAAAATCTAGAGTGCACCATACTTCATGCTAGCAAGCTGCGGAATTCCAAACAGTTCTGGGCAAAAATAAATCTTATGCTTAATGGCAAACAGCGACAGTTCAACTGGGACATGAAAGATCAAATTTGGGGCGCACACATTGACTTAACATACAATTTCACACCGGATAAGCTCATAGATAACACACCTGCGACCCCAATAGAGTTCAATTCAACTCTCAGTTCGAGAAAAACCGCAGAAGCGTGGAAACCCAGCATGCAAAAAGACTCATCCTGCACCCATAGTCGGGTACTGGTGGAAACCTTAGCCTCGAACCCAGTAAAGTCTTTTCAAACCAAAGCAACCTGCAAGCCTCCAGTTCTGGAGCATACAGGAGAAACAGATCAGATTACACCAAAGCAAGTTTTGAGGACTATAAACCACCTGAGAGCAGATGGGGCCCCCGGACCAAATGGCCTACCCAACGCTCTATTTAGGCAAGATCCCACGTTTTGGTCTAGTCACTTATCCCCCTTGTTCTGTAACAGCTTAAGGACCGGGAACATTCCTGACTCTTGGAGGGGCAGTATTCTACAACCGATTCATAAATCAGGGACTCGCTCAGACCCTAACAACTATAGGTTAATAGCCCTAATAGACGTTGAGGCCAAGATTTACGCATCCAATCTATTGGCAGACCTGGAGACTTGGGTCAGCAGTAAAGGTTTGATCCCATTGACACAAACAGGTTTCCGGGCCGGCATGGGCACCCTAACAAACCTATCAGCACTAACTCTCCTTGCTAAAAAAGCAATCGCCAACTCTACCATTCTATATACATGTTTTTTAGACCTGAAAGCTGCTTTTGATAAAGTGCCAAGATCTAAACTATGGGTCAAAATGAAAGCTTGGGGCGCCCCTCCCAACTTATTGGGAGCAATTATCAATTTATATTCGCATACCTGGGTCCAAATAAAAAAAGGGGACGGTCGGTGCCTAACAAAGAAATTTCCAACATTTAACGGGCTAAAGCATGGATGCGTGCTGGCCCCTAGCCTATTTAACATCTATACCGCCGACCTACAGCGAGACCTATGTACAATCCACGGAGACCCACCAAAATTGGGACAAACACCCATAGCGAGTCTGCAATGTGCGGATGATATTGTGCTTCTCTCACAAACTCCACTTGGCTTACAACGGCTGATTTCTAAACTTGCGCTGTACTTCTCCAGCGCACTATTAACAATAAACCTTAAAAAATCCAACGTCCTATGCTTCTCCAGCTCTCGAAAAAAATGACCAAAATTTGTTTGGAGGATAAATTCCTGTACTTTAACCCAGGTGGATAAATACAAATATCTGGGAATCCTACTAGACCGTCAACTAAAGTACAAACATCATTTAGACCTTGGGAATTCAAAATCAAAACAACTCTAATTTGCTTTCAAAACCATTCAAAAACACCTAAGTGGAAGTTCAACCGGTCACTTGCTAAAGGCTGTAGCAGCAAAATTTCTGCCTTCGCTCACATATGGCTCGGAAATGATGGCTACCAAGGACTCTACAGTGCTAAACCTTGCTCAATCAAAATAGTTTAAAAATCTCTTCTCAATTCCGCTACATATTTCCCAAGCACAAATATGCATGGAATACGGGTTAATAAATCAGATCCCGGCTAGACAAGGGGCCCTGGCCAAATACTATTGGCGCATGAGGGATGCTGAAGACAACACACTTGCCCACCTCTGCTGGGAAGAAGTCGAAAAACAGGCTAGGCAGTCCAACTCCACATGCAAGTCTCTTAGGCAAGCGCTTCTATTGCTAAACCTGGAAGACACTTGCCATTCACCAATGCCTTACACTGCTTTTAAACAAATTACCAACAAAGCCATTAAACAAGCATCGTTGCAAATAGACAAAGGTTCAGTGGCTGGCAAAAGTCACGCCTGGATCGTGATGCCAACATACAACCAACTGAAACAACAACCTTATTTGCAAGAATGTTTCAGGGATCACTACAAGAGGAAACTAAGTCTACTGAGGTTGGGGTGGTTCCAGAGCAAAGACCTATTATGTATTTGCCCGGCCTTACAAAATCTAAGGAAGAATCTCCTGAAACCACTCCTAAGAGAAACACAAGTCAGGACCTGCAGGGCGGCTGTGATAAAATGCCTCAGCGGGTCTTTGATACAACTTTCCTGCAAAATGATAAAATTCCTGGCTTTTGCTGCCCAAGAACTTGAAAAAAAGGCAGCAGCAAAAGACGAACTGGGACACATGGTCTCCCCGCGGCTGGACCTGGATTCTCCTTCATTTTCTCAATAGTTACCCTCCTCCCCACTTCCCCTCTCTGATATGTTAATACACTGCAATGCACTCCATTTGAGACAAGAGGGGACAGTTACATTTAATCAAACATAAGCCCCTATGTACATCGCATCCCTTGTCATAACAGTCATTTGTTGGCCCCCATATTTTAATGAGACAGCCACTCCCTTACAAAGAGTTACCTCTGTTTCTTTTTTTTTTTTTCTATGTATATCTGTGCAAAGTCGCTAAGGACACGGGGGCTTGTGTCATTTTATGTAGTTTTTTATGCTGACTCATTGATGTTGATGTTTATCACATGGTAGTAAGATCCACCCTTTTATGATTTTAACAAATTAAATAAAGTATTATATTATTATTATGTAAATAAATGGCAGCAGATGGAGACAACACAAACAAGTTACTTACCCTCTGTAACCCTTTCTGGTCGATACTCTACCTAATCACAGATTCCTCACCTTGAGAAAACCCCAAGGTGCTAGACTGATCTGGAGAATTCTTCAGCAATGCTCCAGCACATTAGTAGGTGCTGCTGTGTCGCTCAGTGATGACTCCGTACCACCATGGAAGCGATGAAATAGAGTTGCATATAAGTGTCACACTGAAGTCACCCTCCTGTATCTTTCTCCTCTTGCACTCTTAGACCTGGAGCATAGGCAAAATGTGCATGACAGTGTACCAATCTCTAACTTGGGACTTTAAAAAAATATAATAAATGTCACTCAATAGAACAGAGAGGCAGGAGGGCAGTGCGTTACTGTAAACAACTTGTTTTTCTGAAAGGACTTCTACCCGCAGAATTCCTCACCTTTAGACTTGATACATTTTGCAGTACCTTCCAGAGCTGGAGGGTGTGGAGAGTGGACCAAAAAGTCCTGCTCAATACCGCAGGCAAAGTGACCTTCCCATTGGATCTGACTGTAAGGTGGTAATGTTTTGTGAATGTGTGCACCAATGCCCATGTTACTGCCTGGCAGATATCTAAGACAGATACTCCTCTCACCAACGCCATTGTAGCGACCTTGTCTCTCGTGAAATGGGCCAGTAGTTCTTCAGGAGACTGGTTCTAGACCATTGCCTAGCAGATTTTGATGCAGAAGGCTATCCATCTTTAAAAATGTCCTCTTTAGCACTGCCTTGCCTTTTTTGCAGTTTGAAAATCCCATACAGAGGTGATTGTGATTAGTATGCAATTTTGCTGTTGATGTAAAAACAAATCGTTCACTTAGGCCCAAGGCAGTGGAGTCTCTTTTCGTCCTTCGAGGGATGAGGTGAAGCAGAGAACACTGACAAAGTGATTAGCCAACATGAAAGGGTATCAAGACTTGTCCAGGCTGCCTGCACTTCACTCATTCGTGCTGGCATGAAGGCAATCAGGAATATGGTTTTCAGAGTAAACAGACTGAAGGAACAGCAATTGATTGGCTCAAAGGCTGTGCACATAAGAAATTTCAAGACCACATTAGCGTCTTTCCAAGGCATTACAAAAGGCTTTGGGGGCAACATGTCCATCCAACCTTTTAGAAAATGCATCACAACTGATGATTTAAACAATGGCTGGCCAAATAAACACAAGTAGTCTGAAAAGGCCGACAAATAACCTTTCAGTGCTGGACTAACAAAACAACAAATAAAAGGAATTTCAAAAAGTGTACCTAATAAGGGGCCTGTGTTTTCAGAATCCCACTAAGCGAATATGCCTGAGGCCCCCGTCTTTCTTCCAGACGAGGTAATGGCACGAGTGTTATCTCATCCCTTGCTCCGAATACAGTACCTGCTCAACGACAACTTTGGAGAATGATTGACCTTCTGCATCAAGATTCTGAAGTGTTCTTCCAAAATGCGTTCTGGAGTGTGGGGAAGGTAGGGAGGGGTAGAAGTAAAAGGTAGAGCATAATCTTTTTTGACGATTTGTTAGATCCGTCTGTCGGAAGTGATGGATCTCCAGCCAGGGAGAAAATGTTGCATGCATCTTGCATCCTACCGGCCCAGCATGAGTTACTGAGATCAAAATCTAGCAGCTTGGAAATCCATGCAGCAGAGTAGGATGAGTTGGGGGAATACGGCCTGAAAGGAGTAGGCAAGCTGCTGTACAACAGGATGTGAGGGTTTTCATTGTCTGAAAGCTTGGCCCCTTGAGTAGCCTCAGAATTTCCTGAAGTGGTGAGGAAATTACTTTGCTCAGATAGACAAGCAAAGGGATCATGTTATCAAGAGACTGTCTGTCTATCATTCCAGCACCAAATCAGCCTTCTCCTTGGATAACTTGGCGCAATTAAAGGGCCTATAAATGAGAGATGCTAGCAAGTTACCAGAAAACCCAGTTGACCTCATCCAGGAATGTAGGATGCTGGTGCACGTAGCCCTGCCAATTTAGTCAGTTATTTTTAGGCTGCCTGGAACACATATTTTGCAGCAGTCTGCCATCAAGAATAGTCTGGGGTAACGGGCCCTGTGATCCTCTGGGGAAATATCACTGGCTGTGTCTCACAAGGCATCTATGTGTCGGCCTAGCAAGCAAACTATATTGATAGATCCAAGTGCAGGACTAGCTGTAGAGAACAGACTCTTCCCAAAGGCAACAATTCTTTTTGATTCCCTTTCAGGCGATTGGCCATAAAGAAACCAGGTTGGCCTTACATGTGAGACTTAGATGATCAGACTGTCTGGTGTTGGGTGTTTCATTACAAAGTGTGAATAACCAGGGTAAGTCCATACCAGCGAAATATGGGTCGACTGATTAGCGGACAGGAACATGGCTTAGCCCTTGTAGCTATGAGAGCATCAGTAAAGGCTTCATTAAATGGCAGAAGTAGCTAAGATGAAGTGAGCTCTGGCAAAAGGATTTCAGTCAGCACATTTCATTCAGTTTCAATCGTGGGCAACATCAGTTCTAGTGCAGCAGCAGGCCTTTGAACCACCATTGCAAATTAGGCACTGGACTGTGTTAGAGTCACAGCCAAAGCGTACGTGGATCCTCTGCTTCTAAATGGATCGAGGCAGAGGTATAGGATCAGGGGGAGGTTGAATTATAGCTGGTTGCACTTTTGTGATTTCCTACTGCAACACTGTTTAAGATTAAGCCGATGTTGACTCAGGGGCGGAGGTGGGCATTTGGACCACATCTATCAGTGCTGACAGAGTTGGCGCCAGCACTGGTATGGAAAAAACCTTCTGCTACCTGGGTGCCAGTGTAGAGCTATGTACCAAAATCAGTATGGGCCTGGTAGTGGGTCCAGAGGGGCCAGACAGTTTTGAGGCCTCCCCACCAACAGCATTCTGACTAGAGACCTTTGTGGCTCCTTGGGGGCCACAGGCAGGCACTAAAAACCTACAAAATTCTCTCTTTGAAGGCTTCTATCCTCTGCAGGGTTGACAATGGCAAGCTGATCTGTGGATGTGCCAGGAACAGATGTGGAAACAACCGGATTTCAGGGCCTATGAAGGGGTGTGACATTTATCATGAGGCCTTTTTGCCTTCTTGACTGACTTTGAGTGGCAGGATGGGGAGGAATTAGACTTTTTCTTTTCATGTTTATGTTTGCACTTTGACTTCAACTGACTGGAAAACATCAAGAAGGACGTGGACCTTTCATGGAATTTGTCCCCAGAACATGACGACGACCAGGTGCTCGCCCAGAATCTGCGACCTGTGCTTCAACCGTGTCCGCTTTTTGTGCTCAGCAATGTAGAGTTTTGCCTCCTGGTCTCAGATGTCCTTTGGGAGCATGAGAGCACACTTGTCGCACAGATTACAGTCATGCGTGGAGCACAAGCACCAGAGGCAGACCCCATGCAGGTGCGCGAACCTGCAGTCATGTTATGACTCGCATCTTCTTGATTGTGGAGGGGATATCATTCTCTTACACACTGACAAAGAGTTAGAAAATCATTGGACCACAGATAAGGGAGCAGAGCTTATGATCCGCATCTAAGGACATGGAAAGAAAGAGGCTCATGGCAACCCACAGGAGTGACACTTACAAGGGGCTTCGCTTTGGAGCCATAAGGCACCACCTTCCTCTGCCTTGGAGCATTGCTGAAACACTCTCTCACTCCAGTATGGCACTAAGGATAGTCTAAATCTGAGGCGAAAAGTATCCATCAGGAATAGAGTTCTTTTTTCTCGTAGGTGGACAATATTCCATACATGCAAAACTCTAACGCCTAGGCACACATAAAATAGAATCAAGTTCATGTGAACACGGATATATACAGAAACGAAAGGTATATTTCCAGATGGAAGGAACAGTCTGGAAATGATGTTGGTAGGGAGTTCAATCTTTTAATTTCTTGCCCAAAACAATGCACGTTGAACAAGCCAGCCGACACGTGTTACGTCCACTACCTGGAACCGAGTGACTCATCGTGGGGGCTGCATTATGTATTCTGAACTAAATCGGCATTTTATGTAATAGACTAGTTCCGAACGATTGGCCACATTGAAGATTGCCCCATGACCTCAAAGCCTTTCAGCAACACATGCACACGCACTGTTACTCAGCATGATTGGACCTTTGCAGTTCACTTTTGAAACAGTTTTAACTCTGACGATCCGGAACTCTATACTTTGCCTGCATCAGACCGGCCGGTTTTGAATTATCGCCGGCTGAGCGATTACCTGGACCAAACTTGAGCTCACAGCCCTGAAGAAGTCGCAGAGCAATTCTCCTTAAAGCGACGAAACACATGTCGGTTGGCTTGTTCAACGTGCATTGTTTTTGGCAAGAAATTAAAAGATTGAACTCCCTAACAACATAATTTCCAAACTGTTCCTTCCGTCTTAAAAATATACCTTTTGTTTGTGTATATACCTGTGTTCACATGAACTTGATTCTATTTTATGTGTGCCTAGGCGTTTGAGTTTTGCTTGTTTGGTGTAGGTGTTGCCCACACTTACTTGAGGGGTTATAGGGCGTATCCCCTTGCCTAGTTTGCACCATACATACCATATTTGTAAATCTATACCTCTTTGCGTATATTGTCTGAGCGCCTGGAATAATCCCTGAGCTAAAAACCCTTGTTTAAAGTATACATATTCCATACATATCCTAGTGCTAAGACAACGTTTGTTCATACTTAAAATCAATAACATATGATTATAACAAACAGCGTCCGGCGGATGGTGTCACACGTGGCGGGTCCCCTAGAAAGCTGCAACCCCATGCCATAATAGCCTTCCTAATTAATAATATTTGGTTTGCAGTGGAGCAGCAAGAATATCAAAAACCATAATGCAAGCGAGGAAAAGTCCCTTGTTGCCCCTAGTTAGGAAAGAAAAAGACAGAAATAATTGGGGTGACTACGACCACACACACCTCGGGGCCACAAGTTCACTGGACAAGTTGCACTAATGATAGCAAAAGCCTAAAATATTTTGTAAAATTCACAATGAGCTGTTTAACAGATCTACCGCATTCTTGTCAATGACCTCTTTTGAGGTCTATTCATGAATAGGAGATAGGCATTCGTATATTTTGTTGATTTAGGAATGGCAAAGAACAATTACCTGCAGAATAACTAATTAACGTCAGCGTTGTGCAAAGGTGGATAAGATAGTGTTCTGGGAGATTGTTGAACAGCCGCTGTTTTTTCAACAGGTTTAACCCAATCCTGAGAAAGAAAAAAACATGATACTTTATATCAACATTTCTTTCAGATGTTGCATAACACCAACTTGTTTTCATGGTTCTATCTCCCTGCCTTCTGCCAATTCTTTGCGCTGTAATTGACAGAAATAGTTGGCACTCAATTTATCGATCTTGGAAGGATGGAAAGCAGTACTGGCCTTGCCATGAGCTTTATTCATAACAATCATATCACTCCAGGTGTTAGCTGCGGGCATGAACTTACTTTGCCATTTTCCCAGTATCAGTGGTATGCCAAGCGAATATAGCACTTCACATTGCATGCGTTTACAATGCATGCCATTACAACGCGGTTGTTACAACGCCTGCATTGTACATCGCATTATATTACAACGCATGCCGTTATAACGACTTGCTGTAGGGGGCTGGCTGAATTTAGGAATAGCGATAATTTACTATTCCTACTCCAGTGTGTGCAACAGTAGGGAAGGTGTTGGAATAGTAAAACACAAATTTACTTACCTGAACACTGTGGTTCTCCAGTATAGATGTCTTTCATAGATTCACATGCTTGAATCTTCCCCGTCGTCATGGTGGGAGTCTCACGGTATTTAAAATATAGCAGTATGTAAAAAAATGTATATAAACTAATGCAAAGGGAACCACCTTTTTGCTAACCCATTGTCATCTTTATAAGACCCAACTATCAGCCAATGAGACATCAGCCCTGAGACCACAATCCCCTGCAGAGCCACCATACATCAGATTTCAAGCACAAGTGTGAGTCCGAGCTTCCCATCATGAGGTAAAATTGGTTTGCCTTAAAACGGGGAGGGATGTGAATCTATGAAAGATGTCAATACTGGAGAATCACAGTGTACAGGTAAGTAACTTGTTTATTCTCCAGCATTGAATCTTTCATAGATTCACATGCTTGAATCAGAATAGTAAGCAGTACATAACTTTCGGAAAAGCCTTTTAAAGGCATGACCCCTTTTCCCTGATGATCAAATAACCACTTTTTACAACCTACAAGTGGAAGAAACAAAACTACAGTTTGTCTGTCCCAAAAGTTAAAACATCAAAGACTTATTATACACTTAACTATATAGGTAAGCAATCACAACACGTATCTATGTATATACAGTCATACAAGCCTGAAGAAGTACCTTAATGAAACAGTTGACGGAGCACGGCTTGTCCCTCCACCGAATCTCCTTTCCATGCTGTATCCAAACAGTAGTGCCTGGTAAAGGCATGGACATTCGACCATGTTGCCGCCCTAGAGATGTCCGTGAACGACACTCCCGCGAACAATGCATCAGAAGTAGCCATCTTTCTTGTCAAATGGGCCGTCACCTTTGAAATCAGTGGTCTTCCTGCCTTCTCGGGCCAAAAGGCAATTACTGAAGATGTCCATTGTGATATACTGTTACTAGACAAAGCATACCCCTTCTTGGGAGGGGCAAAAGCAATGAATAATTGGTTTGATATTTGAAATGTCTTTGTCCTTTGTATGTAAAATCTCAAGCAATGTCTGACGTCTAGCGTGTGAAGGGATCTTTCCGCTAGAGACGTTGACTCCAGAAAATATGTAGGTAGAACAATAGGTTCATTCAGATGGAATGAACTCGGGACCTTCAAAATGAACGTTGGATTCGTTCTCAGCACCAACTTATTCTCTCTTGACTTGCATAAAGGGTTCAGAAATTGAAAAGGCTTGTATTTCACTGACACTCCTAGCCGATGTTAGGGCCAGAAATAGTGAAGTTTTCCAGGACTCAAACTTTATCTCAGCCTTATAGATAGGTTTGAATGGTGGCTTCATCAGCTGTGCAAGAACCGTGTTGAGTTGCCAGGGAATTTCTGGATGCTCTATCGGTGGGAATACTCCGAAGAGTCCTTTCATAAACTCCTTAACCACTTGGATGCTAAGGCATGCCGATCATGCCCATTGACTTTCCATTGAAATCAATGGAAACTCCATGACGAGTTACCCTTGTTATTAGCGCTGAAGGGGTTAATTACTCTGGCAGACCAAAGAGGTGCCTGTCCCGGTTTTCTCCGATACCTCGAGATTTCAGCTAAATACACCTTAAGAGATGAATAGACTAAGCCTGTTTTGGCTAGATGCTGCAAATATGGCAATATTTTAACTGGCGTTGACTGGAAAGGGTGTAAAGAGTGATCCAAACACCATTGGCAGAACCTCTTCCATTTTGCAGCATACGTTTTATTGGTGCAAATTGCTCTTGAGTGACTGAGAATATCTCGGCAGTCTTGAGGAATATTCAGGGATTGAAATTCCTGGTTATGAGGTTCCAAGCTGACAAATTCATAAAGCCTATCTGTGGGTGCACCACTTGCCTCTTGCTCATCGATATCAGAGCGAGCACACGCGGAAATCGAATATGAGGCGATACAAAGATTCGCAGAAGTTCCCTGAACCAGAACTGTCTTGGCTATGCTGGTGCTATGAGGATCAGATGACACGGTTCTGATTTCATCTTGCGTAGCACTTTCGGCATTAGAGGGAATGGCGAAAATGCGTAGGCAAACATTAGTGTCCATCGTACCTGAAGAGCATTCCTCCACGATCCTTTTTGAAGGAATCTGCTCGCAAAACTTTTGCATTTCTTGTCTTCTCGTGTTGCAAATAGGTCTAAACCTGGAGTTCCCCATTGTTCGAATATTTGCAGAATCCAATGGCGATCTAACTCTCATTCGTGTCATAGGCTTGAAGACCTGCTTAGGGAGTCTACCCACGTGTTGTGGACTCCTGGAACATGTTGTATCTGTAGAGTGATATTGTGTTTTAGAAGCCACTGCCAAATTTATTGAGCTTGAGAGGATAATTTTTGTAACCTTGTTCCTCCCTGCTTGAGCAGGTAAAACATAGTGGTAGTGTTGTCCATTCTCATTAGAACTGGGGAATCGTGGATTCTTGGGAGAAATGCTTGAAGACCTAAAAACACAGCTTTTAGTTCCAGCAAACTGATGTGCATCAGTGCCTCCTGAGAGTTCCAGTGAACCTGAATTTCTAGGTCTTGCAGATGAGCTCTCCACCCCTGCAAAGATGCGTCCGTGTCATTATAAAACTGGAAGTTTGAGGCTCGAATAGTAGTCCTGTAGAAAGTTTTGTTCTTACCCCCACCATGACAGAGCTTTCCTTATTTGTGGAGTGATAGAAAAGAGATCCTTGAATGATCCTTGAACCTGTATAAATTGTAGGTCGAGTTGTTCCTGAAGTGGCCTCATGTGGAGCCAACAATTTGGAATCAGTGGAATGCAGGATGAGAGCATCCCCAGCATAGATTTGTACATCCTCACTGAAACTGACTCTTTTTTTTGTATCCGAGACACCAACTTTAATATTTTTGATTGTGTTCTTCTGATGGGCATGCCTTTGCCTCTCTTGTCTTCAGCACTGCCCCTAGAAACTGTAGAGTTTGTGACGGTACCAGGAAGGATTTTTCCACATTGACTCTTAAAGAATTTTGAATAGCTGACGACAAGCTCCTAAGGAGTTTTGAGCTAAGTGGTATGTAGGTCCTTTTACTAGCCCGTCTTTGAGATAAGGGTAGACCTGGTGACCTTGCTGCCTCAGAAACGCCGCCACTGGTGCCATGCACTTTGTGATCACCCTCTGCGCTGACCGGAGACCAAAGGGCAATACTTGGAACTGATAGTGGCACCCCGCCAACTTGAACCTTAGATAATGTCGATGTTTGACGTGAATAGGGACATCAAAGTATGCATCCAAGAGATCTGATAATGTCATAATGTTTCCTCTAATTTACATTAGGAGAATCTCTTGTGGCAATAGCATTCTGAAGAGTTGTTTTTTGATATACTTGTTCAAGCTCCTTAGATGCATTACCTGCCTCCATTTGGTACTTTTGTTTCTTTATTAGGAAAAAATGCGAGTAGAATCCTTTTCCTCTATGTTGCTGAGGAACCTCCTCTATAGCCCCCTTCAGAAGAAGATCTGAGATCTCCTTCTTTAGCAAGGTCAGATGATGTTTCTTGGGGACGGGAGGTTGGGCAGGAGGCTTTTTAACGAACTCTAAGGTGTGTCCCTGATGAACAATGTCTAGCACCCATTTGTCCGAGGTTATTGCTGGCCAGTGCTGGTAATATTGAGAGAGATAGTGGTTCTGATGAGGTTTACATCGTAACGAGGTGAGTAGTGCCCCGAAAGTGTCACTGACGTCTACCACTGTCCTGTGACATTCCCCGTGGCGGAGTTCTTCTTCTGGCCACCTGTTGTTGGTAGGGCACATTAGGGGGTCGATTCCGATTCGATAAAATCACCGTCCGTACGATTCGTATCCGGAGCCATTTCCGTACGACTCGTACACACACCATACGACTCGGCAAGTACGATCCAGACCGGGTGATCAGGACGCGATTTGTACGGAAAAGCGCACATTCACATACACACCGTACGGCTCGTACACCCCATGATTGTAGGGGTACGGCTCGTACACCCCATGATCATAGGGGTATGGCTTGTACACCCCATGATCGTAGGGGTATGGCTCATACACCTACGATCATGGGGTATACGAGCCGTACCCCATGATTGTAGTTGTACCAGCCGTACCCCTACAATCATGGGGTGTTCGAGCCGTACCCCTACGATCATGGGGGGTATGCACCGTAACCGGGGGGGGTGTTCCATACCTGTTTCGGGGCGAACTCTGCTTCTACGGGAGTTTTCAGCTCCCGTAGAAAAAGGGTCGTACGGAGCGTACCCAACACAAATTGTACTTGCCAGGTCGGAAAAAGCAGCCGCGAACGGTATAGACGTCGCGTATAGCGGGTTCCGAGGGCGAATCATACGGGGATACAATTCGTACGGTCTCTGTACGATTCGTACGGAGTACGGCTCCTGGTACGAATCGTACTTCGTCGTACGTACGGGACGTTTACAGGTACGAATCGTACGGGGAAAAAACGCTCCGTATGACGATTCGGAGCGCTTTTTACCGGATCGGAATCGACCCCCAGGTGATCGATACTGCTGCTGATTTGCATACTGGCGTTAACCCTGTTGCTGGTAAGGTTGGTATCTATAGGACTGAAAAGACGGCCTTTGTTGCTATTGACCTTTTCCTCCTCTACCTCGAAAGGGCTGAAACCGCTGCTGTTGTAGTGTCCCTGGTGAGCATGTCGTGTCCATATCAGACTTTATCCATTGAAGAGCCTCATCTATATGTTTTCCAAATAGATTATCACCAACAAAGGGCATGTTGACAATCTTAGCTTCGATCTCCGGACAAAAAGAAGTTGCTTTAAGCCAGCCTTGCCTGCGTAAAGCGATTGCTCCTGCCATCTGTCTGAAAGCCACTGATGAGCTGTCCATGGCTATATCATCATCTCAGAGGCTTTCCTAGCCCTCTCTTGTAGTATCTGCCTCGCCTCTTCTGTCTTATCGTCCGGAAGATGACCTAGGAAATGTGCCAAATCGAACCACATTTGCCGGTCGTGCCAACATAACATGGCTAACACATTTGATGCCTTGATGGAAGTGACCGCCATCACTACAAAATGCTTTCCTGTACCATCCAGCCTTCTACCATCCTTATTAGGAGGAGCAGAACATGTAACCGCAGGATTCCTAGAGCACCTCTGGACTGCCTGCATGACAACCGACTCGGGTCTTGGATGACCGATTAGACATGCAAGAGACGATTCTGGACCCTTATATTTCTTCCCTAAACTGCTGCAGGTACTGAAACCAGACTTTTCATAATTTTTATTCCTTCTTCCCAGATGTAGTTCACCATTGGAATGGCCCGAATTGATTTCCTAGCGGAATCCTTAAAATCATATAGAAGACAGTCTGCCTCTTTCACAAGAAGAGGTAAGTCAAACCTCTTTAAGGCCCGCTCCAGCAGTTTGTGAAACCCTCCAATGTCTTCCAGCTGAGAATTAGCTGGGGAAGGTGAGGGAGAAGGAGAGGATGGTGCAACGTACTCATCCCATTCATCGCCCACAGGCACCACATCCTGCGTCAGCTATCCCAGTTCTGGCTGGTCCTCCACATCACTCTATATAGTCATCTCTGATGGCAATTACTCTTGGAGGTAGTGCCTTCTGTTGAAACGGTGGCGGCTGTGGAGACTTGGAAGAAGATGCACCATGCTGTTGACTCGGGTGCTAGGCACAGGAGCATTAGCTTCCGGGAAGCAGGTGTAATAGTCATTAATCATGTGTCTCTGGGCCATGATGAAGGAGATTGGCACTGATATGGTATCTTCCCGTGGCGGCGGAAGATTATCCTCCTCTTCCTCAAAATCATAACTCTGCTGAAAAGATTCGTACCTATGTGATTTTGGAGGCGGGTGATCTTTAAAGGAGAAATCCGCCTCCAAATACTCCCGACTTGTCCTGATACTTGTCTTCATTATTAGTATCCTGGCATTTTACCTTGAGCTGCGGTGGACTATAAGCAAGCCAAAACAAACCTTCCTCCTCTGATTCCTGCATTTCCAATAAGTGAGAAGGAGGCAGCGGCGAGATTTTACTCAAAGATGCCAACTCTGATGACATCCTTCCTGATTCCGGCATCATGGAGCTCTTTTTTGTCTCTGTTGACGAGGTCATGGACGGTGGCATCCTTTTTATTGTTATCTTCATCGACAAGCCTTGCATCTTTGGCTATTTGAATACCATCATCGGCGAGGTCGTCATCGAGGGCGTCGACAAAGAATGTTTCATCGTCGAAGGTGCCTTCATCTGTGCCGTCGGCGGTGCTGTCGTCGATGATGTCGTCATGGGGGCGGCCGTCGATGAGGCTGTCAATGTGGTAAAAGTTGTAACTCTTGTTGTCGATGATGCCGTAGTCGGCGTTGGTGTTGCCATCGTTGCCGCAGTCAGTGAGGGACTGACTGTCCTCGATTTCACTGCCCTCGTCGAGGGGGCAGCCGTAGATGGGTCCGGCGACTGGGTCTTTTTTCCTACAGATGCTTTACGAGGAGTATGTGGCACTGAAGAAAATGATGCAGACTTCCTATGAGAAGTGCTGTCAGAGGGCAGAGAAGCTGGCAATTTGTCTTTGGTCTTACAGACTTTTGGCTTCTTGATGTCAGTTTTAGTAGAAGCAGACTCCGGCTTTCTTTTACGCTCTGGAGTAGAATGAGCCTCTTCAACATCCGAGCCAGACTCTGATCTGGATTTCTTCTTCTGTAGCCACAGAAACAAACGTGCTTCTCTGTTTTTTAATGCCTTTGCAGAGAAAGTCCTGCAATATTTACAATCCCTGGGTACATGGTTGGGATGTAAGCAGTATGGGCAATCTTTGTGGGGGTCGTCAGAAAACAGTCTAGCTTTCCACACAAGATCTGCAGGGTCTAAAGAAACTCTTTTTAGAGCCCTCAGCCATCTTTCACAATATAAGGAAAGCAATACCCCTTCCTTTCCAGAGAGTTCTGAAGTGGAAACAGTAGGGTCAAAAGTTCACCAACAGAGAGAACTCAGCAGAGCTCAGGGAGATTCCATCTCACACGACGTGCGGTTAGAAATCTTATGTATGGTGGCTCTGCAGGGGATTGTGGTCTCAGGGCTGGCATTTCATTGGCTGATTAGGCATCATAAAGATGACAATGGGTAACAAAAATGTGTTTCCCTTTGCATTGGTTTATATAAATTTTCTTATATACTGCTATATTTTCAATACTGTGAGACTCCCACCATGACGACGAGGAAGAATCAAGCATGTGAATCTATGAAAGATTCAATGCTGGAGAAATTATACTATTCCTTAGTTTAGCGTGCCCCCTACAGCAAGTTATTGTAACAAATTGCATTGTAATTGTATGCAATGTAACAACGCAGTCGTAACAACCGCGTTGTAATAGCATGCGATGTAACGCATGCAATGTGTAGGCTGTTCCCCATGCCAAGCAAGCGAGGTGTCCAATTGCAATCCAAGAAATCAAGCACCATTGTTTGGTAGTAAAAAATAGTGATTAATTGGAGTGAAGAGGGCCCCTCACCCTGGGCCCCGGTGCCACTGATTCTGCTGCTCTAGCGACAGCTATGCTCCTGTATCTTATTATATGGGTATTTTATTATTCACAAATCAGAGCCAAAGGAATTGCTGGAATAAGTATTATTGAGCACACAGGGCCAGAAGTTCAAAGCACTTTTTCAGTCACAAACACTCCAATTCTGAGTCTGCGTCTGAAAAAATTCAATGCTTTTCTAAATGTAACTTTTACCCACTCCTAAAATGGGATTGTAACCCCATACTGATTCAGAATTTGGAGAGGGTGTGTTGCAGTGGTCCCCTCCAAATACTGAATCGCTATGCAATTTATCAATGTTTTGCGACCGAAATCCCATCACAAAACTTTTAAAAATTACTGATTACAAAGATGGGGTGGTATTGCACAGTGGATGTAAAACATATGTTTGTTGGGGGGTAGGTAGGGGTCCAGGAGACCACTGCCAACTCTGAAACAAACTTTTAAAAAAGACAACTTTTCTTTTTAATCACATACCTATTTCCACTGAGAAAAACGGGCTGCATTTAAAAAGAAAAGTTTAAGTTTTTGAAAGCTGATTTGAAATGATTGTCTGCTCACTAGCATGCCACCATCCTTATGAGGCCATGCAATTGGAGTGTTAATGGCCACCAATCTGAGTGAGTCTCTTGTGATGTACCTCATTATTATTCATTAGGTAGGTTGTATTGCGACACACTACAAATTGGAATTTTGCAAAGTGACCTATTAGTACATAGGTCGATGCTTTACATTTTTCACTAAGCGCCAAAATTCTGACTGCAATTTGTTAAAATGTTTTTGTGACAAGTAGTTAGTACACAAGGCATATCATTCTTAAACTAACCCATTTCTGTATGCTCCTGTGTCTCAGGGACCTCTCAACTTCTCTTTGCTTTACTTTCTGAGAAAATAAACTCAAAAGAGATGGACTGGTAAATAGGAATATCTAGCGATTTGAAAAAGGACGGGTGCTTCTGACTGAATCTATTATGTACGCTGAATTTAATGCCTTAATTATGAGTTAAGAGCAGAGGCGTCTCCTCCGTGTCACCCCACTGCTTTTTGAGCAGGAAAAATAAAATGATAATAACATAGGGGCATATTACCAACAACTAGCGATAATTATCGATATGTTGGCTTAGCGGCAATAATTTTATCGCCGTGTTGCGGTGATTTTTATCGCTTAGGAGCCTTGCTATTATCAAGGTTTATCTCCTAAGCGATAAAAATCGGCCGAAATGCATGAATATCGCTGTAAAGTCAGCGATATTCATGCATTACCGAGCTAATGCTCTTAGCCATGTTATCCACCTCCCATTGGATAACATGCCTAAGAACTGCTCAGGGCAGGTGTTAGCTTTTGGAGATATTGGCGCTTAGCGCGAATATCTCCAAAAGTTGGTAATAGGAGATAGCGATGTTAGCGACTGTTTCCAGTCGCTAACATCTTGGCACGCCCACTTTGCATGTCATTAGTGATAAATATCTCTGACATGCAAAGCGGGGCCCAAGATGGTCGCTATCTCCTACTAGTTGTCGCTAACTGGTGTTAGCGACAGCTAGGTAATAGGGAGATAATTTTATCTCCGCTTTCTTGGCTTTTAAAGCCAAAAAAGCGGAGATAAATACCTTGATATTATGCCCCATAGTTATTATCATTTTGTTTTTCGCAAGCTCTGAACTGGGTTAGGGAGGGGCGGGAGGCACAGGGGGGAGGAGTGGTTTGTACACTCCAAGTACGTATGACTGCTTGGCCAGCCGTCTTGGCCAGACCAAATAGTAATGCGCACTTTGCATGTTCCCCACCAGGCTGCATTTCACAACCTGGTGGGGAGCATGCCTAGGCCCTCAGTACCCATATGAGCACCGATCCACAGCGCTCAGACTAATAACAACGCTGCTTTGCAGGCATATATGGGTGCGCAGATGGGGACTGAGGGTCTGGGCATGCTTGGGGGAGACAATCACAAAGCAGCATTGCAGCGCAGTGATTGATTATGGGGAAGCAGCCTGGGGGGCTTCCTGGTTCTGGGACCCGCCAGAAAAGCGAAGGAGAGACATGGCCAGCAGAAGAGGTAAGTGGTATTTTTATTTTTTGTTATTTTAATCATCAACTCCAGCGCTTTTTAAGAGCATAAGTTAAGGACAAATTACATTATGGTAGGCACAGGGAGATTAAGCGATTTGCCCAGAATCACAGGATGTTGAGCCGACGCTGAGACTCTAACATGGTTCCTCAGCTCCAAGGTTGGCAGCTCTGGCCATTACACCACATCCTCTCCCCACTTTCATGGTTAGTAGTGGGTCCTGTTTTAGGCGGCGCTAACAGGAGAAATAGGCTGGTGACCAGAGCCCAGCACTTATGTTTTTTGCAAATTAACTACTGGGTGCAACTGTTTACCTCAGTTTTGGCTCTGCCCTAAGATCATAACCATGGTCTCTACTCTATCTTTACTCTGTCACTGCCAGCCATTCCTGCTTTTGCACTCCATCCCTGTTGTAATTATTTTATATATCCTACGACTTCTGCTATAAAGGATTTGTGCAATTTTAGTTATGAAAAAGAACTTCCTGGCGTTACTCCTGAGACACACCTCATCTCGTTCATTCATTAATCATCACTTTGTAGGAATAAAGAAGTGCGCTATCTCCCGCATGTAATCATTCAAACGATTACTCTTCTCTATCACGGATTACTTTCTTCACTCTAACAATTTAGAAGACACGCACAGCTTGTAATTGAATAGCTACCTGCCAAAAATCTCACTTTTCATACAACTCGGGGTGTCTTCGAAAAGTGTGCTGAAATCCAGACCACGGGTTCGATCAAATAAGTAGCTGTAAAATCGCATCACACGGTCTTGTAAAGAAGACGGGACCTTTTTATTCAGCATGTAGGTCTTCACTGCCTGCCAGAGTAAAACGACAAAGCTTATTACTAAAAGAAGAAGAAGGATTTCTTTGAAAGCAAATACATAACACTTCGACAAGGCCTAGAAAGCACTCAACAGGTTGAAACATGTTGACATCCACCAAAAGCTAACCCAGCATATAGAATCAGAGACAACATTAAGGACTCTCACAATGGTGGCATATATTAATCGATGAATAAAATTACCTTTGAAAATTGTGGATCGCATTGAAGCAATGATGAGATGATACTTGTAAAAGATTCCCTCAAGGGCTATTTGTTATTACGCGTTGAATTCACATATGCACTCATGAACCTTTATTCACCTTCTTACCAACTGTCCAAATTAAATTCAGACTAATGCAAGAATAGGGTTGTCAGAGAATCATTGCTTATGCTATAATGTGTTGATTATTTAAGAATTAATTTCATATTTAAGAGAATTCCATAGAGAGTTGTAATCAGGATGCAACTGACACACACTACCATATAAAGGCTTGATTTAGCCCAGCGAAAATACACTTTTGTGTCCTCTTCCTGTGTTATTGTCAACATCTTTAGTCCTTCTCTTGATCCCATCACAGCTAATCAATTGAGTGTGTGTGGAAGACCATGGTCTGCTGGAAAAGTGATGGAGGTCCAGCGGGTATGGCATTAAGCTCTGGAGACCAAACCAACTTAAAAAAACAATCACCACAAAAAGATGGGGACGGAGCGTCGTGCTGAGAACAGTCTAAGAGGCACTTTTGCCCCCTTCACCCACCAAGTTTCCTCTACCACATAAATAAAAAGCTTGCTGCCACTGATATTCTGCGGTGTTTTCAAGACTCTAAATTGATACAGGATGCTAAGAGTTTTTAAGACCAGATGGGAACCCACTCAGTGCAGCAGTTTCAAAATTCCCTCCCCTTTCACCATATGTAATCAACTCTTCATGAGTGGCTGTGTGAAGGGAACTGATATCGTTTGGCACATGGTGGTAGCATGTGAGTTGGCAGGCCTGCAACTGGGATAGGGCCCATCAATACTCCTGCTGCACGGCCTTGTTCATCGTGAGATCAAACAAGTTCTTCCCACCAAAGCTACAGTTCATGAATTTCTCTTGGGCCCTCAACTTCTAGTCTGAGAGAAAATTGAATTGAATTTATTAACTCTTCGATTAATTAAAATCACTACAGTAAAAAGTGCAAATCTTCCTGCCTTACCTGTTACTTCGCTGCCAGGAGGGGAAACGCTGTCAACTCGGGGCTGTTGCCGCTTTCATCGCCCAAATCGCCATCACTGCGGATTGAGGGGACTGAGGGGACTACATTACCCAGAAGCCCCCTGTGGCGCTGTTTCATCGCGTCACTGCCTAGCGCCAGGAGGCGCTCATAACCGCGGGAGGCCTCACGCAGCGCGGGACGCGCCCGGGCCAAGGGCGGGTCCGTCCGCGCCCGTCAGCGGCAGGCAGAGGCTGGACTGGGACACCCCCCTAACAGACAAAGTTGTGCCACCTAGTGGTTTATTGTTGGCAAATAAGTTCTGTATATTTAAGTAAGCGTGTTAACTTAGGCTATGAGTAAGATCTCACGCAAGGGGGGTAATGGGGCAGGAGTTGTGGGCACCTTAGATGCCTTTCTCGCTAGGGCTGAGTCTGTGTTAATACACAAGATCCAGCTTACAGAGCGGAGGCTCTCCCTAGAACCAACAAATCCATTTCCACTACAAGCTCATTTGTCAGAGCCCAATGCAGTTGTAGCTACGAGCCCTAGAGCATCACAAAGTATTGCATCTAACCCACAGCAGGGCACTCCTGAACCACTAACATTGGTCAATTCTCCCTGCTCGACCCCATCTCCCTCTCCGCCACATACCTGCACTAGGCAACTGAAGTTCATGCAAGCCCTCAAAGGGAAAGATCAGTCAAAGAAGAGAAAAGCACGTAGCGCCCCTAAAACTAGTCACCAGATCTCCAAGCAGGCTAAGAATAGGAACGTTGCACATGAGCAGGGAGGGCCTACGGTGATGTCTATGGCCTCAGATAGCTCTAAGGTGGGTGAGAATAGTTCTAGTCCATCTGCGGTAGCGCTGGGCCATAATTGTTCCCAGGTGACACCGGATTTCTTAAAACAGCTTGAAGAAAGGTTATTAGCACTGATCAATCCTGTTATGGTGAAACTTGACGCAATTGCTCAAAGGTTAAGTACACTAGAGAAGCACCTATCTAAAGATCTACCCGCCATCCCGGGAACCAGACAAGCAACTGAGCCAAATGAGGGAGAATCAAGATTTCCACCCTGCTCCCAGGGCAGCAGGTCGGTAAGTCTTCCCCCAATTCCAATGGTAATGCCAAGTAATCACCCAATACCGCCTGAACAAAATGGTAGTGTAGGGCCCTACAGGTAGAATTCAGGGCCGTGGAAATGTGCTGCCTCTGGGAGCCTCATTACACCTCCCACCTGAGGTGAACCCGTATACCATTATCCTAGCCAATGTACCGAAACTCCCACATAATGTAAAGGAGCATTGGTCCTCTCTTAAGAATAAGGCACTCCACTTCCTGAAAACTAAAACAGGGCTAGGAAACCACCTTTTTGGGGAATTTAAGATGGTTAGAAGGGTAGCCTGGGTTGGTCACTCTCAAAAAGACTCAGATGATGACTGTGTTGTGCTTAGCTTTAGGTCACCAAATATGGTCCGGTTTATACTGGATAAGGCAGTTTATTTTAGGCCAAGTAATGAGGGTATCAATGTCCTCCCGCTGGGTTTCTTCTACCGACCCGATGTTTAACAACGACTAATAAGTGATAGTCCAACAAGTAACTGTCCAAGAGATCCTAACAGTGCAATCTTGGTATCTAATCGATTTGATGTGCTTAGCATATTAGATGCCAATGATTGACTGCCCCCTTCAACAGACCCTAAGACTCCTGGAGCAGGTATGTCACAAGGGCATGGTGATGCCGAAACCATAAGTTCCAACCATAGAGAGGAAGTTATTGCTCTACCGCTCACTGGCCCATATGAATGCAACAGTGATACTAATACCATTGATAACAGGGTAGACCACATAGGGACAAGTAGCTTTCACCTTACGCCAAGGTCAGCTGTTGGCTCAGTATCAGGTCCAATGACTTCTAATGTTATTCCTAGAGTTAGTGGATCCCAGCTACGTGGTTACCCCAGTCCTGGTCTTACAGCACAATCCTTGGTTTCTTGGAACATCCCAGGGCTGAAGAACAAATTAAAGTCCCAAGATTGGCTAACACTTATAGATAAACATGATGTTCTACTATTCTAGGAAACCTGGCAAACGGAACCTCAGTATAGACTAGGATACCTACATTTTTACAACTTAGCTACCCCGAGCACAAGGGGTAGACCAATGGGGGCTTGACCATTTGGGTTAGACAGGATGACAGCTACCAAGTCAGTCAGCTGGACTCTAAGAGGAGCGATATTCTAATAATCAAAATCCAAAGCCCCAATTTTAAGGATCTCTATATTGTTAATATCTATGCAAGGGGTAAGCCTGGGGGTAAAGCCTCTGAGACTATTACCTTGCTAGATTCGTATCTTGATCTGTATAATCGCAAGCGGATTACACTTGTAGCAGGAGACCTTAATCGTTGTTTCAAACCGCTAGATAATAACGATATTGAACTTACTTTGGAGGAAGACCTTGTTTGGGATATTCCGCACTTGACCATACCTCCAATTAAGAAGTGGTCAGAAACTGCATTACAGCTTAAAGTTCTATGCCTGGAACAGGGGCTCAGGGCGGTAAATGGAAGAACAAAGTCAGATAAGCAGGGCGATCCCACTTTTAATAATGGGATATGTAGCAGTCGCATAGACTATATCCTTTTTAGGTCGAGCTGGCGTTGGAGCGCGAAGCGCTCCCGCCAGCGAGTTATATAGTCGCCGTGTTCACTGGCAAGGGAGTCTAGAGCTGTGCACGAGCCGCTACTGGCCTGTGCACGAGCCGACTCAGCTCTGTGGACGCGCACGTCTCTGGAAGACGTGCTGCGCCCGAGCCGGCTCCCGCTTGTTTTTAATGTAAGTATATACCAACATCGAAATGTACGTGTACGTTTAATTGCTAACACTTATGTGTTGCGTTATGTGGTCATATCGTGGGTACTGTGTTTTTGATGCTGAAACATTGAACTTTTTATGTCAATACTGTTTGTTACCAATTTTTCTTCGTCACTACAACCCTGGTAAATCCCTGTAGAGTTATTTTAAAGCAAATCAAAATGGAGAGAGAGGACTAGGTAAGCTAGTCCGGATCCCCTGGTTATATGTAGGAATATCAATAAAGGACTAGCTTAGTTGTGTTAACGAGTAGGAATATCAATAAAGGTCGTTCACGCACCTTAGAAGTCGGCACTATGTTGTGTTACCTGAATACAATTCTCATTGTTTCTCCCTTGTATGTCTGTTTGTGTCTCTGTGTTTTATGTACAGTAAAGCAGAGGGAATCCCCCTCTAACACGTACAGCACCTTAGCGAGTGCGACACCTTTTTATCACACACTAAACCACTTAATATAGTTTATTTTTCACTCACACATACTCATTGGTCCTGAGGAAAGCCAGTTTTAACAAAAAGGCCTGGCTGAAACATGTAGACCACACAGGACGTAGGAGCTCATAATACACTCCACATCGTCCGCAAGCCTTTTTATCTGCTAGCAGGGGCCCAGACATTAAAATTTTCCTTATACCCTCGGGAACTGGGACCACCTGCATAGCTTTTAACATCACGTTCATACCCACTATTCACTGCACACTCAGCAAGCATACCAGCTCCTCAGTAATCTGGAGTCGCAGCACACCCAGGACACATTCGGTGTCACTGTGGTGGGCCCGATGATGAAGCATGCCACCAACTAGGTTGGTGGGTGAGGGCTTCATGACCAAACCAAATGGTTTGCCTACAGACGTACCTTCTGAGTCTCGTTAACACAACTAAGCTAGTCCTTTATTGATATCCCCCCCTGAGTTATTTTAAAGACCATACAAATAACTGTGGGACAAAAATGTTTACATGAATAAATGAATGCAGACGAAAATGTATACAGTACCTAAGAGAAAAAGTAATCACTGTGCCAAATGCCGAGTCATCATAGCAAGTTATCCGGGAACTAACTAGGTTGCTTTAGTGCCCTACAAATGCATAATATTTTTTTCGAAAGCCTAATGATTCATGCAGGAGATAAACGTGCTGTAGAATGTGAGAGGTTAGAGAAAAACGCATCCGCAAATAGGAGCAGCCATTTAAGGAGAAGCTTTGCATGTTTATCTTTGGACTGACATGGCCCAGTCCGAGGCCCTTAACCTGGAAGTATGCTTTTTAGCGCTTAACGCCAAAGAACGCACCACTGATAGCCCACTTGCTCTAAAAGCAAACTCCCTCCTCTCTCCAGGGAATAATGAGGTGTATTGATTGCATCCACCTTATGCATAAAATATGCGTATTTCTAATGGAGTGGCCCTGCTAAGCCTGTATCTGCAGACAATTTCTGCAGAGGCCCAATGTAGGCCGAGGCGTAGAAGGTGGCTACTATGCTCTCTCTCTGCCTCTAGCCTTGCAGGACAGCTGCGTCAGTGCCACATCCCAGGCAGGCTCTGATGCTGAGGCTGCAGCCTGCCACGGAGAGCTGCGCTTTTGCCGACTGCAGAGCTCCCCCGTGTTCCTGACCTTCAAGCTGATCTTGCAGACTTGCATTAGAAGGTAATTTCGTCCTTGTTCTCCACGCATCCCCGAGCTGCTGCTATTTTAAACCACCCCAGTGTGTTTTTAATGACTTTATAATTTTGAAGGCTGCAGTAGTTCTGTGATGTAATGTGGCAAAGTAACCGATTTTCAGGCCCTGAGCACACGCAGCAATGCAGTAAGTGCATTAAGCGTTGCAGCACGTATCTCCAGTGCTGGGTTTGGACCAAAAGCTTTGTGGTTTAATATTTCCCTCCATGTGTGCCTGCTGCTGGACATAGCTTGGTTGGTGCTCAGACTGAGTCGGGAGGTAACGTAACGTAACCTCTTGCTCTTTCCTATGATGGTTTCCTAGAGGTATAAAATCAGCAACTTCAGGAATCTACAGGAAAGTGATGGCAAGACTGCCCAGTATTGAGTGAAAAGGAGCCTTGCTTCTGGCAAACCATCTGTGGAGCGTTTCCTTGCCTCAGCCATCACTCACTGTTTTTGAAATAGAAACATGGGACTGCCTTCACTTTTTTCCTTCTCATTTGGTATGCTGCGTCCTCCACAGATGCCTCTGGGTTAAGGTCATCATTAGAGTCCTTGTTTGTAAACTCAGTCCCTATTTTGCAAACTTAACTCTTTTTTAATTCAGACGTATATATTTCTTAAAACCCTGTTTTTTTTACTGCTTAAGTTTGATGTTGAGACTACTTCTATCGTTCACTTCGGTTTTCAGTTATTCGGTTTTGTTATATGAAAAAAGGCCTTTGTTAATATGTGTATTCGAAGCCCACTTTTAACACTTATGTCTTAAAAACACCGTATGGATTTAGACCAAACCAACAAATGTTTTTGTAATAAAGCTCTACTTTCATCCTAAGTTTGGTGTAAAGCCATTCAGCAGTTTTGGCTATTGGCACAAGTACAATTTCCTTTGGTAGGTAAAATGGGAGAGAAAATATTTTTTTCACACAACTCAGTCGGCCCCCACCAATACCTCCCTTACTTATTTTTCCCCTCTGATCTGTATTGTATGGTATTGCAGCATTTATATAGCACCTCCTATTTAGGAGCTAAAGCTCTTGTTTACATGAGTAGCACACTACACCATGTTGGATGTTTGGATGGAAGGATGTTGCCTTTTTTTGATCCCATGTAAGAAGTGATTCCATGTTGTGCCTGATGACACCCGAGGTGCAGTAATCTTGTTATGGGACAAGTAGTAGTGTGTTTGATGAAGTGTGAGAGACAGACATGCAGTTTTGTAATTTTCAGTATGCTGGTAGCTTTGAATAGCTCTTCAGGTAGCTTTATGTTAATTCATATGATATAGGGCCAGATTTAAATGTTGGCAGAGCGATAACCCTTTTGCGACGGAGTTCCCTCCCTACCAACATTATGGCTCACCTGTCTGATTTAGAGTTGGGCGCATGATAGGTTTGAGGGTGGCAATAATGACTCCATCTCTGCCGTGGTCAAACTCCTCTGACAGACCAATGGGGTAAGGGCCGTTGGAGTGTTTGGCTGTATGTCCACCCACCTAATTTAGCTAGGCAGTCATACAGCCAATTTTCAGTGCCAGTCTTTTTTTTTTATTTTTATTTTATTTTTATTTTTTTCCAAAGTGATAAACCAGTACATGTTACAGCACATTTATACGTTTCCAAATTCTAAACATTCAAACACATTCAAATACTAATATCGTCTTTTGCAGATAGTTATAGCAACACTTTTGATAAAGAACAAGAAAAAGAAAAAAAAAAAAGGTTAAAACAATAACTAAAGAGAGCAGTCACAAACATTACATTTCATTTCATTTCAGACCATTTCATCAATTATCTAATCGCTAGCAGCCGACATCCCTTCCTGATTTACCAATCTGTTTTTCCAGTTTGTCACTGGATACCAAATCTTCCTCCCCAGAGTTCTACCTCTTTTTCCCTTCCTATCATAAATTGCCTTTTCTAAATTATATGTTGATAATAACCGAGCAATCCACATCTGAAAGGTTGGTGGTACCCTGTCGAGCCATGTAGATGCTATACAGATACGAAACACTGCAGCCAGCATGAACATAAATTCCAAAAGAACATCTTCAGTTCCTGACGAGACCCCTAACAGTAGTATATCATCCGTTAGCTTTATTTTAAACCCTAGCGATACCTCAGAAAAATTCTCAATCTCTTTTTTAAGAGAATACAGTTGTGGGCATTGTGAAAACATATGGATGATGTCTGCACACTCCGAGTCACATCGTGGGCATGATGTTCCTATGTTGCCCCCCATTGTGCGATTCTGGCTGGCGTATGGTAAAGTGAGTACAGGGTCTTGTAGTGCTGTGACTGTAAAGAGGCCGAGCATAAAATCGTTCGGCCCAGATCAAGGGACACCTGGAAACCCTCTGACTGCAACCCCAGCTTATCCGCCCATTTCCTTATATATCCCTCTGTCATCGGATTTATATATGCACAATTCTGCGTATAAATATCGAATTGTGAGGTGAGAACTCCCCTCTATGTAATCCATTATACGGCAGTTCCGAAAGCCCAGCGTTCCACCCTGTTTATTCGATAGGAAACTTCTGATCTGTCAGTATTTAAAGAAACTATTATTTGATACCTTAAATTTGCTTTGGATCTCTTGGAACTGTAAGATTTCCCCCTGTGGGTTCATAAGGTTCCCTATCTTCATGATCCCTTTGTTGTCCCAATCCTTCATCACCATATCCCTAAAAATATCACCAGGTAAGGATCTATTTGTTAACAGTCGTGTATAACTATTGTATCTTCCTAATCCCATTTTCTTTTGTACCACCTTCCAAATACTATAAGCAGCTTTTAAAGTTTTAAATCTAGTATGCTTGAAGTAACTAAAATCGATTGTGTTTAAGAATCCGTTTTCAGCCCCTTCTCCCATAATTGCAGTATAAACGTTAGTGTGACCCGGTGTGTCTTCTCCTATTTCTGTACCGCTGCCCCCTATTAGTCCATGAAAGTATTGCATAGCTGTAGCCCAATAATAAAACCGGAAATCCGGTGCTCCCCACCCCCCCTATTCTCTTGGTAGTGTTAGGTGTCGATATGCCCTTCTGGTTTTGCCATGTGCCCAAATGAATTTATTTAAAATTGCTTCTATTTTGTTAAACCAAAAGTGATCAAAAAAGAGTGGAATTGCTCTAAATAAATACAGAAATTTTGGAAAGGTAGTCATTTTGATCACATTTATCCGCCCCATCAACGTCAAATGCAACTTATGTATCCTTTCTGTGTTCTCTTTAACTTTGTTTACTAGTGGACGCATGTTTATCTCTACTATGTTATCTAAATCTGTAGTAACTTTTATTCCTAAATATGTTGCAATTTTGACGACTCTGTTGTCTTGATAAGTCATATAGCTGTTTTGTATTATTTGAGTTTTTTCTCTGTTAATACTATATCCTGAAATTGCTCCAAAGTCTACTGCTTCCCTCTCTATCTCAGGAAGAGCGCCTCCTGGGTTATTTGTAATTATGGCCACATCATCCGCATAAGCGAATACTTTATAACTAATGTTGTGTAGCCTGATTGGGGGGATCGTACAGTTGTTTTCTAGTCTGTGCAGAATAGGATCAATATACAGGGCGAATAAGAGCGGAGATGCTGGACAGCCCTGCCTTGTACCACGATTAATAGGTACTAGATTAGTATATCCTTTATTTATTTCTATTCTAGCGTTAGGTTCTTTGTATAATGCCTGAATTGCCTTAATATATCCATTGCCCAACCCATACCATTTCATTACTTCCCATAAATATTTCCAGGAGACCCTGTCGAAGGCCTTCTCCGCATCCAAAAATATAGCCGCGACAGGGTCCCCTGCAACTCCCATAGCGTCTAAGATAGTAATCATCTGCCCCGTATGCTGTGTGGTTCCCTTTCCTGGGATAAACCCGTGCTGTGTTGTGCTCACCAAGTGCTCTATGATCCTGCTCAATCTCTGTGCAAGTGTTTTCGAGTAGATTTTAGCATCTGAATTCATTAGAGTTATCGGGCGGTAGGATCCGGGATCTAGTGGGGATTTGTTTTTGTTTTTAAATTGTTTTTTTTTTAAATCACGATAATATCAGCTCCTCCCCATGAAGGTGGCATTGAATTTCCTATCTGTGCCTGCAAAAGAGTTTCAAGCATGTCCTTCCCTAAAACATCCCAGAAGATTTTGTAGAACTCTACTGGGATCTGGTCTGGGCCTGTGGCTTTCCCAGCAGGAAGATTGTTTATCGCTTCCTGCACTTCTTGCAATGTGAATTTAAGCTCTAAATTTTCCTTCTCCTCGTCTTCTAGCTCTGCGCAATCTATATTCCCCAAATATCCAGTGATCTCTTGTTCTGTCTTTGTGAGTGTCTGCTCGTACAGTTTGATGTAAAATTTCCTAAAAACCTCCTGTATATCTGTTGTCCTATTTACCACCACCCCTACCTCATCTTTTATCTCCTTTATTTGTCCTGCTGCCAAATTCTGCATAGTCCGAATCGCGAGATGTCCTATTCTGTCATTGTACACGTAGCTTTTCTCCCTTTTAGTTAGATAGTTAGCTGCTGTTCTGCTAACTATACTTTCACTTGCATCTGCTTTATTCAGCTCCATTTTTAGCAGTAAATCTTCGAGGGGGTCTTGCTTAGAAATAGCTGATATAAGGCGCTCTTCCAGATCTGTTAGATCTCTTAGTTTTTTAGCCATTTCCTCTTTTTCGGTTTTAGACCTTTGTAGTGTAAAACATAAAGTTTCCCCCCTAACGCCAGCCTTGAAGGCATCCCAGACCATACCAGCCGAGGTAGTACCTCTATTAACCTCCCAGAATTGGCTAATCCATACTCTCATCCTAATCAAATAGTTTCTATCTTTTAGGAGCCCTCTTTCAAAGGTCCAGTTGTAAGACTTTCTTTCCCCCCCGACAGCCAATGGTACAGTTAACACAGGTGGATTATGGTCCGATAGTATCCTCGGAAGCCTCTCCAATTGACAATCGCCTATGAGAGAGTTAGAAATCAAAAAGTAGTCTAGTCTGGCAACCATTCTATGTGGTGCCGAGTAGTATGTACTTCCCGTTCCATAAGGGTGTTTTTGAGACCAAGTGTCCACTAAAGCGTTATGACATGCAAGATTACAAACTGCATTACAAACTTTCTTTTTCCTCCCCCCGTATTTCCCACCCGTCATACCCAATCCCATTAAACCGTTAACATTAAAATCCCCACAACAAATAATCGGTTCAGGCCACAAGGATAATTCCTGATCTAGGAATTCAAAAATCTCCGGGTCATCATCATCATTAGATCCATATACCGAAACAATAGTGCAATATCCTGCCTTTGATTCACCCTCAATCATGACCCATCTCCCCCCCTGATCTTCTTTTTTCCTCTTTGTTGTAAAGGTCCCTTTTTTTGCTAATATGGCCACCCCTCTTATCTTAGTTTCTTGTCTCGTATGGGCTAGTACCTCAAAGCCCATTTGTTCTAGCAGATGTTTATTATTTCCCTCTATGTGCGTTTCTTGAAGGCATATAATGTCAACTTTCAACAATCTTAGCATGGCAGAAACTTTCTGTCTTTTACCTCCATCATTTAATCCACAGATATTAATAGTGGCAATCCTTACCCCCATCTTACTCTGTTAAGCCTTTCCTTTCTGCATTCCCATTCCATATTCTTATAACCACCTGCAAACTGTGCTCCCTTGAACTGTACTCCCACGCAGAAAGCCCTGCATTCGTATGCTTCGAATACTTTCTCCATAAGTGCTGTACTCGCCATCCTTAGTTCCTCCCCCTCCCTCTCCCTCCCCCCCCCCCGCCCCCCTCCCCTACTCCCCCCTTCTGAGATCCCTCCCCCCCTGATTACAGGCAAATAGGTCAATTGTGACCTATATGTAGCCTCTATAGACTGTAGTGTCGCCTCTCTCTCCTACCACTACCTTCTGCTTTCTACCTTATTCAGTCAGTGTATATCTGTATATGCAGGATATCCTATGATGTCTTAGTTGGGCTTCTTCCTCTGTTATCCCTCCCCCTATGCTGCTCAGTAAGCTCTGTCAGAAATTCTCCTGCCTTGATTTCTGAAAAAAATATCCTAGTATGCCCTTTGCTGATAACCTTTAACCTTGCTGGGTACAGTAGGTATGCTTCCGCGGCTTGTTTCTGAAAGGGGGTGATCAATTGTCTCAATTTCCACCTTCTCTCTACTGTAACGTGGCAGAAGGTCAGGCCTGGCAAAAAATTTTCTAACATAGATCTACGATCACTATTGGATGCCTCTTTGAACATTCACACGCTGTACCCATTTTTACACAGCGGACCGAGTTGCCATACTCCTTAGGTAAGATTCATCGAAATCCTGATTAAATACGTGAATATAGGGAAATATATATATCATTAATAGCCATTCCCTTGACCACAGGCAGCCCTTGTATGCAGCGAACTGTGAGGACCCGGTGAAATTACACCTCCCCGCAAACCTTTCGCCTGCAATCTTCTGTGAACTCTGTACGATGTACGATCACTGTTGGATGCCTCTTTGAACATTCACACGCTGTACCCATTTTAAACAGCGGACCGAGTTGCCATACTCCTTAGGTAAGATCCATCGAAATCCTGATTAAATATGTGATTATAGGGAAATAAATATATCATTAATAGCCATTCCCCCGACCACAGGCAGCCTTCGCATGCAGCTTGTTGTGAAGATCCGGTGAAACTACATCTCCCAGCTAACCTTTCGCCTGTAATCTTCTACGAACTGAGACCCCCACAAGCAATAGTACTAAGAAAGCGCTACACCTTGACTGCTGTCTAATACCTACACGAAGGTAACATATACCACCCTAGCGATTAACTATGCTCCTATTACTTAGAGTACCATCTATCGATTTGCATTAACAATACGGCACACATTGTTTTCACCTCTAGGTATCGGTTATCCTCCTCACCTGCGCACTGCATGTTTCTCCGCCAGCCCAGGACAATACCGCTGTAATTTCTAATCTATCAGAGAAACTATAAGCGCATTTACTACCACCATATAGAAAGCGGCTCATTGTGAGTGTCTCATACGTTCCAATCAAGATAATTAACATCGTGGCTCATAAGTGTGCCCTTGCCATTTAGATCAAAAAGGGTCAGTTTAAACCTGTATCATGATACTTGATGTTTATATATTTTTAGGCATCCTCTACCCCTACATCTTGTGCACCGTGCGTTCCCTTTTGTTTGATAACAGCATCATCGTTGAAACTATTAATTATCAGGTGAGACAAAGGAAAATAACATGTGGCACATGCTATCAGTGCAGTGCGATAGTTTAATACAAATAGATACGTACCACCTAGTAGAAAGCAGAATATAAGGTAGCGTTTAGGAAAATATGTAGCAAACGCCATTAGTGCAGCGTGATGGTTTAACACAGATAGATACGCACCATCTAGTATAAAGCAGAATATAAGGTGGCTTTTAGTGCCTGGTTCTTTAACCCCCCCCCTCCTCTGGCAACAGTAAACTTTGTATAATATAATGAATAAACCCTTATATCCGATTAAACTATTACAGGATCAAGGTGCAGCAGTGTCCCAACGCACAAATTCCGTTGCTGTCCCAGCATACACCTAGACCAATATACAGCACCGGATATGCTATGGAAACCCTTGTTTGAAAATTAATGACCTTTATTCCTGAGCTTTCATTGCCACATTAGAATATATACCACCAACTCATGTGAAATTCTATATAAGAAATGTTATCCATGAAAAGTAAGAAACAATGACCAATACTGTATTAAACAATATAATGTTGTTGCAATGAGCTAGGAGACATCTGTGATATATGATAACATGTGATATATATGTACATATGATTATTATTATTTTTCAGTTCTGAGCACAAAAAATAGACTATAAGCGGTACATCTTAAATGAATGTATAATTTACTAGTGTTATCTAAACAAGCAAACGAATAGTCAACTAAATACACTGCTTCTTTTTTTAACAAATGACATATAGTAAAATTATGTCTATAAATGTTATTCCACAGCCCACTGATGGTACGGTCCTGAAGAAGACACAGCTCACGTGTCGAAACGCGTCGACAGGAAAACATCTATCTGTATATGAAATTTTAAAGTGTTTAACCATGTATACTAATGTAACATAATAATGAATATTTTTATCGAATGATTTTTTATGAAAAACCTCAAAGTATTAAAACCTAGTTTGTACTTGAAAGCAGCTGTATTATGTTGTTTGTAGATACGAAGTCTATATTTGAAAATGCTAGTAACTAATGTGCATGCCTGGGTAATTTTGATCACACATATTTCTTACCCTGACCCAGGATCGCTATTAGCACCAGGGGGTCCTTGTTCTTTCACACACAAAAAATGTTACACCCTCATACACTTTCCTGGAATCTGGCCTGGCCCTATCCATAATCTCTTGTCTTGCAAGGAAGTTCCCTAGAAACACTAACATTGCCCTGGGTAATGTATTCTGCTGGTCCCCTCGGTTTTTCTTAATTGTTAGTGGAAATCTATGAGCTCTTTGAACTTCTACTTCCCACTGCCACTGGGACTCCGGAAAGGCCCCTTTCAAGAGTTTAATCACGTACCCCCTTGGATCTTGCCCCTCCAACCCTTCTTCTAGTCCCAAGAGTCTCTAGTTGTTCCGCCTCTGGCGATTTTCAAAGTCTTCAATCTTCCATTGAAGATCCTCCACTACCTTCCTTTGCTCGTTTTGGAAGACCTGCCAGTCTGTTACTTCGTCCTCTATCCTCCCTGTTCGTTCTTCCACCTGTGTAACTCTTTCCTCGACTTCTTCATATTTTCTGTTCAATTTTCTGAGCGACGCCTGAATCTTTTTCGTGTCACGTCTCGCTCTCCGACTTTCCACCCTGGCCTCTGATTGCATCTGTTTAAGGGTGCCAAACATCATTTCCATTGTTACATTCTGGGATATAGACCCAGACGATGGCCCTCCATTAGCCCCTTCTCCTTGCCTGCTTTCTTGATAAGTACCTGTAGTGGCTGAGTAGTCCCATGATAGTTTTTTATTCATGCTGCTCATAGACCCTTGACCACTTCTTCTTACTCCCACTTTTTTTCTTTTTTGCGTACTTATATCTCTGGAGTCTGTGTCTGAGCTGGAGGTGGCATCGGAGTAACTGACATCCTCACCCTCATGCTCACTAATGTCGGTGGAGTCGGACCCTTCGTTGACAGAGAAAAACTCCGGAGAACCATGCTTGTCTTTTCTCCCCGTTTGCTCCTGCCCCAGTTCCTGCTCCGGCTCCTGCTCGTGCTGTGTTACTATACTTGTTAGGCTCCCCCATTTGCCTTCTGTAGATAGTTTCTTATGCGTGTTAAGCTCCGCTTCCACTGTTAGTATGGCATCTAGCATCAGAACATTGTTTTGTTTTTCAAGTACCACCAGGGGCCCCTCAATTTTCAGTGCCAGTCATCGGCCTGAAAATTGGCATTCCAGGCCTTAGCTGGCTCACGCATACGCCAAATAGTGCTGATCTGTTCATGGGGGTAAAACTTTATTGACAAATTAAAACAATGCCTTTTCAGTTGAAAGTGTCAACTATAACTAAACAGAGGCAAATACTTTTTGGTTGGAGACTTGTTCATGCCATTTAAATGTAATTTAAGAGTTGTGATTTGACACTCTCGTACCAGTGACTAAGAGTAATGAACACTGCTAACTGTCCAAACTTTTCTGAAGAACAGTTGTAGCTTATTGTATGGCAAATGTTACTGCATTTGAAGTTCATTTTTTATTAACTTTGTTCCCCCTTCATTAAAGGTCGTACTTGACACCTGTACGAGACGAGGAGGCAGAGTTGCTCCGCAAAGCTCGATCCAGGCAAGCCCGACAGACACGCAGGTCTACTCAGGTCAGCCATAGCAGCCTTGATCATACCTGTTTCCTCATGAATGCTAAAAATCAATAGGTGTAAATGCAAGCAACATGAACAGTACAAAAGCACAAATTCAACAACCTAAACAGTACAAAAGTAAAAACGTTTTACCTATGTATTCTTATCATTAGCTAGCCTGATGTCTCCTGTCGCTTGACTGTGCATATTTAACATCAATGCATACCAAAAATTTGAAGAAACAAGAGCATGTCTTATGATTGTTCTCCATGATGTCAGTCTTGACAGACGGGCGGATAGCTGGGAGATTGACAGTATGAAGAGTTAAGCAAGCGTTGTCGAAACCAATAGATCAGGTTTTAATATAGCAACGCATTCAAATGCATGCAGATATTATTTTGCATGCTCTATTATTAAAAGTCAGACCTTTTGGCTTTTCAAATAGTTCTTTCTTCAAGTCAGTACCTGGAAAGGTCTAGAATACACAGTGATCACTCGAAGTCCATTGTCGTATTACCAACTGCATATCCGTGGCTTCTGTTGGGTATTATGCTCATTTGACATATTATAGGCGAGGCAGAGGCAGGAACACTGACACTGTGAATTTAACTTCATCCTGCCTAGGAATCATTTTGCTTATAGACAGTACATTCAACCTCAGCTATAGTAAATAAGCATATCACAGTTGCCTAACTTACAAACTTACACGCTTGAGTCCCAAAAATAAGAAAGGAATGCATGGCATGTTGAAATAATGACAACTATTTTTTGTATAGAATGCATTTATGAGCTAAAGAGTTTAAGATGACAAAGTGATGATTGTTAAAACTTTTGAGAACTAAAATAGCTGCTTAGGCACTTCAAATAGAAGCACTCCGTAGAAGGTTGTCAATCCAGTTTAACCCATTTCATGTGATCATTTTAATTATTTAACCATTTCGAGTTCGGTTGCAAGAACAAATTCTAAAAGCACCAAAATGCAAGGAACTACGTCCCTGGCACTGCAAACCACTCAAGAATGTTGAAATATGAGCAAAACAATGTTTTCTAATTTGAAACCTTGATCTGAAAGTGGACTTAGGATGTATGAGGACTATAAATATTGGAGGAATAACTAAGCAGACGAGTTAATAACATACTGTTCGATGCATATGGGCTGCAGACCACACACTATAGCATTAGATCACCATCTGGTAGTGGGCCCGGATGATTACACTTTGTTGTTGTCTTGGAAGAGTCTTTGTCTGTTGGGTGACTCCTCCCTTAGATCATAGTGCGCATGGGCATCGACTCCATCCTCAGATTGTTTTTTTCCGCCATCGGGCTCGAATGTGTTCATTTTTCGGTCCCGTTACCGATCTCTTTTCAAACCCATAAATCAATCTACAACATTGACATCGTCTTCGACACTGATTCCGGTTACCCGCATCTAAGAAAGGATACACTTCTCGATTCCAGCGTTCGTCGGGCCCAACTGCGCCATTGGGCCTTTGGCTCATGGAAAGAACACCCTTCAAGAAGTGCCCTCAGTATGGACACAAATTTCCCCACACTGACCTTCATGAGGTTTGCAACCTGTGTTTGTCTCCAGAGCACGAGAGTCGAGACTGTGAGGCCTGCGCTTCAGTCCGGTCCAAGAAAACCATCAGGGACTGTCGAGCTCGAAGATCTATGGAGCAGTCATCGTCGTCGACACCAGACCTCATCATCGTCGAGGCGCCGATCGAGGTAGACGCCGAAGAACAGCAAGAAGACGTCGCTTCTTAAGCGGAGGATTCAGCTTCCGTAGATGAGGATCAATCCGAAGATGACTATCTTATTCCAGCTGGTCAACAGGTCGTGAGTAAGAGCGTCGACCCTGTTCACCCCACCATATCGGAACAGGCTTTGGTTCCACCTCCACCTTCGGGTTCAGGTGCACACTGACCAAAACCTTCCGACGCCCCGCCTTCAGGCTCGGCAGCGAAGAGTACTAAAAAGCCTCCAGTCAACTCTGGCTCGAGTCAGTCTGTCGGTCCCGAAAAGCAGAAGGTACTAAAGCCAAAGTCAACACCGGCACCGAAACATCCATCGGTACCGAAAACAGGCGAGCCAAAACCAAGTTCGGCGCAGAAAGAGGTTCGCAAAGTTACCAAACCGAAAACTACTCCGGTTCCGAAAAAAGCAGACCCGAAAACAGTTCCAATATCGGAACATGTTTCGGCTCCAAAGGCAGACGAATCTAGCCACATGGGGACAAAAGCTTCGGATCCAAAAAGCACAGATCCAAAGAAAAGACAAGAAAAGCCTTCGGAACCGAAACAAAGTACCGTTCCAAAGACAGTAGACACTGCAAAGTCTAAAACTTTCGCCCCCAAAACAGATAAATCGGCACTGAAAAAGGATTTGCCAATAGAAGAACTTTTCCAGCCTGATGCAAGGCAAAAAACTCTAAAAATGTATCCAAAGACTGGACATGTATACACAGTGCCTGAAAAGAGGAAAATGGACTATCCAAAACCACCGCCAGTTCCTCTTAAAAAGAATGTTCAAACTTCCCCTATAAGAATTCATTCACCAGAAGTAGAAATGCCAGTGGATATCTCTCCTGTACATTCTCCAGCCAGTACACATAGCTTTATACCACAACATGAGGACTATGGGGATACCTACTCACAAGAGGTAGAGTGAACATCAAATGGATGATATTAATGATCCAGATGATATGGCTGGGCTATTAGGTGACCCATGGGAAGACTATAATGCACCAGATCTACCACAAGATGAGGCATACCCGTCTAGGCCATCTCCCCCTGATGACACCATTGGGTTCACACAGCTCATTCATAGAGCAGCCACTTTCCATGGAGTAGACTTACATACAGATCCAATAGAAGAAGACTTCCTAATGGACACACTGTTATCTTCACATAAAACCACTACCACTTTGCCAATACTTAACGGAGTGGTAAGACACGCACCAGAAATATTTAAAGACCCAGTCAGAGCAATTAACCCTAGGTTAGAAAACAAGTACAAAGCAGCTCCAACTGACCCAGCATATATTAAAGTTCAGTTGCCACTAGACTCAATGGTAGTGTCAAATGCGAGAAAGAGAGCTAACTCGCCTCCACCCCCGATAAAGAGTCTAAGCTTTTGGATGCTTCAGGAAAACGCACCATCTCACAAGCAGCCAATATATGGAGGATTGCTAACACTCAAGCTCTGTTAGCGAGATATAACAGAGCTCATTATGATGAGTTAGATTCACTCATGCAACACTTGCCAGAACAATATAAGACTAGGGCTTCTGACCTAATACAGGAAGGCAAGATTATAACAAATAGCTCCATAAGATGCGCACTAGACACTGCAGACACAGAATCTAGATCAGTAAATACAGGGGTACTGTTGCGCAGACATGCATGGTTACGCATCTCTGGGTTCAAACCAGAAGTACAAGCCAGAATATTAAACCAACCATTTGACCAACAGAATCTTTTCGGCTCAGCAGTGAACAGTGCACTAGAAAAGATGAAAAAAGATACTGATACGGCAAAATCAATGGAAGCCTTACAAACGCAAACCCATAGACATTCCTTTCGTCGCTCCTCATATAGGGGCACCTCTAAAGGTTTCCAAACTGATAACACCTCCTCTTCTTACAAAGCGCCCAGCCAAACCTCACCCAGTAAGGGATATTATAAAGGAGGGTATAGAGGAAACAACAATAAGGGTAGAGGTAGAGGCAATAACAATCGTAACGCCTCTACCCCCAATAAGTGACTTCCCTCCCATCCCCCCAGACCATTCCACTCCTGTCGGGGGAGATTACAACAGTTTCTACCTGTCTGGAACTCCATCACCACAGACAGGTGGGTGAGACAAATAATTCAGTCAGGTTATTGCCTGGAGCTCACTTCCACTCCTCCAACAATACCACCCACACAGCGTCCCATGTCACAGGAACACCTCATACTATTAAGACAACAGGTGGAATCTCTACTGCAAAAGAATGCAATAGAATCAGTCCCAAAACAGCATCACAACACAGGGGTTTACTCTCTTTATTTTCTCATACCCAAAAAGGACGGGCCCTCAGACCTATTCTAGATCTAAGGCCCTAAACCTGTACATACAATCAGACCACTTTCATATGGTCTCACTACAACAGGTTCTACCATTGCTAAAGAAAGGCGACTTCCTTGCCACACTAGACCTCATGGACGCCTACTTTCACATTCCCATTCATCAACAGTAGCCCTCATCCTCCTCGACCTATCTACGGCGTTCGACACAGTCTCCCACCGCACCCTAATACGCAGACTCTACGATGCAGGAATCCAGGGCAAGGCCCTCGACTGGATCTGCTCCTTCCTCTCCAGCAGGACGCAGCGGGTCAGACTCCCCCCTTTCCTCTCGGACCCCACACCTATCACCTGCGGAGTCCCCCTAGGGCTCCTCCCTCAGCCCGACGCTCTTCAACGTCTACATGGCTCCACTTGCCCCCATCGTCAGAACCTACGGACTCAACATCGTGTCATATGCAGATGACACCCAGCTCATCCTCTCCCTATCCAACGAGCCCAACACCGCCAGACGCAACTTTCGAGAAGGCATGGAAGCCGTCGCCAACTGGATGAAAAACAGCTGCCTACAACTAAATACCAACAAAACAGAAGTACTCATCATGGGCCCAAACCCCGATGCCTGGAGTGACACCTGGTGGCCCACCGCCCTCGGAAACCCGCCAACCCCCACAGACCACGCACGCAACCTGGGAATCATCCTGGACTCCGAGCTCAAAATGGACCGCCAGATCAACTCTGTCTCATCTTCCTGCTTCCACACCCTCCGCCTCCTTCGTAAGAACTTCAAATGGATCCCCCTCGAACACCGAAAGACAGTCACTCACGCCCTGGTCACCAGCAGACTCGACTACGGCAACGCACTCTACGCCGGAATAAACAAAAACCTCATCCGCAAGCTACAGAACATCCAGAACGCCGCCGCAAGACTGGTCCTCAACCTGCTAAAACACTGCCACATCTCCCAGCACCTGCGCACACTCCACTGGCTCCCCGTCGAGGCGAGAATCACCTTTAAGATGCTCACCCACGCACACAAGGCCCTCCACGGCACCGGACCAGCATACCTGAACCGTCGACTAAAATTCCACGCACCCCAAAGGACCCTACGATCAGCCCAGCTTTCCTACGCTGTGGTCCCCCGCACCAGAAAGACCAGATCGGGAGGCTGCTCCTTCTCCTTCCTCGCGGCCAAAGCATGGAACGCCCTTCCGCTCCACCTCAGACAGACAACATCGCTCCCCATCTTCGCAAGAAACCTCAAAACCTGGCTCTTCGACAGACCCCCTCCTTGATGGAATGGAACCTGCACCCCCCCAACTCCCCCCCCACCCCTAGCGCCTTGAGACCCTTACGGGTGAGTAGTCGTGCTTTAACAAACTCCTGATTGATTGATTGAATCTCACAGAAAGTACTTACGGTTTGTACTAGAAGGCCAACACTACAAATTCAAAGTACTCCCTTTCAGAGTAACTACAGCACCTCGAGTGTTCACAAAGTGTCTAGCAGTAGTAGCTGCACACTTAAGAAGGGACAACATTCATGTCTTCCCATATCTGGACGACTGGTTAATAAGATCAAAATCATACAACAAATGTGTGCAGCACACGCATCAGAAGATCTGTCTGCTGCACAAATTAGGATTTACAGTAAATCAAAAGAAGTCACATCTCCAACCGTCCCTCTCTCAACAGTATCTAGGTGCATCCATAGATACTTCCAAGGCAATAGCATACCCCCAACCCAACAAGAATTCAAAATATGCACAATCTCATCAAAAGATTCCAGCCACAACACTCACTACAGGCTCGAGTGTTCATGCAACTAATAGGAATTATGGCATCTTGCATTTTCATAGTACCATACGCAAGACTAGAAATGCGTCCCATACAAGAATACTTAGCAAGTTAATGGAATCAGGCTCAGTAACAAATAACAGATCTGCTGGTGGTAGACGACCGGACATACCGCTCTCTGCAATGGTGGAACACCAAAGGGCCGGCTGTTTATAGAGCCTGTTCCACAAATGATACTAACTACAGACTCATCTCTCACAGGATGGGGAGCAGATTTACAAAGACACACAGTACAAGGTACATGGACACTGCAACAAAAATGACTCCACTATTATCTGGAGATACTAGCGATTTTTCTAACTCTAAAAATCGTTTCAACATTACCTGTCAAACAAAGCTGTACTAGTCCGGACGGACAATATGATGGCAATGTACTACATTGAAAAGCAAGGAGAACACATTCCCTACAGCTCTCCCAGCTGGCGCAGACCAAACGGAGGTGAGCTATTCCTCAAAACATTTTCCTGCTAGCAGAACATCTACCAGGAGTTCACAATCAAGTGGCAGATCTGTTAAGTCGTCAGAGACAACAGATAAACAAATGGGAACCTTATCCTCAAGTTCTTCAGACATTTTTTCAAATTTGGGGTCAACCAGAGATGGATCTGTTTGCTACACATCACAACTTCAAATGCCCAAGCTTCGCCGCCAGATACCCACACCCATTATACTAAGGTAATGCGGTATGGATGAACTGATCAAACAAATTTGCGTACGCCTTTCCACCTCTCCCACTAATTCCATTAGTGGTACGCAAGCTATAGCAACATTCTCTCACATTGATTCTCATAGCACCAACGTGGGCAAGACAATACTGGTACACCACGCTGCTAGACCTCTCAGTAGTACCACATCACAAATTAAAACTCTCCCCACATCTACTAACACAGAACCATGGAGAGATAATGCATCCAGACCCAATGCAGCTCAATCTAGCAATCTGGCTCCTGAGTTCTTAGAATTCGGATATCTAAATTTACCCCCTGATTGCATGTCATTAAAGAAGCAAGACGTCCTACCACTAGAGCATGCTATGCAGCAAAGTGGAAAAGGTTTGTTGTGTATTGCTCAATTAACAACGTCAACCCATTAGATGTTTCCATACAAAACATCATATGCTATCGGTTACATCTGCAAAGATCTAACTTAGCGTACTCTTCAATCAGGTTACATCTCGCTGCTATAGCAGCATATCTCCAAAACAGACAGCATTTGTCATTTTTTAGAGTACCTGCAATGAAAGCGTTTATGGAAGGACTCAAAATAATAATTCCTCGCAGAATACCACCCTCTCCAGTATGGAATTTAAATATTCTCACCAGACTTATGGGTCCACCTTTTGAACCATTACATAAGAGTGAATTACAGTTTCTTACATGGAAAGTTGCTTTTCTAGTGGCGATTACCTCACTCAGGAGAGTAAGTGAGATTCAGGCAATGACAATTCAAGAACCATTGATACAACTTCATCACAATAAATTGGTTCTTAAAACAAATCCAAAGTTTCTGCAAAGGTCATTTCACCGTTCCACCTCAACCAATCGATTGAGTTGCCAGTATTTTTCCCCCAACCGCAAACGGTTGCAGAAAGAGCTCTACATACGTTGGATGTAAAAAGAGCACTTCTCTACTACATTGATAGGACAAAACCTTTTCGTAAAAGTAAACAATTGTTTGTGTCCTTTTCACCCCACATAAGGGCAATCCTATTTCTAAATCAGGCATTGCAAGATGGATTGTTAAGTGCATTCAGATTTGTTACCAGAAAGCGTAAGTTAGGAGCATCTATGGCATTCCTTAGAAATATACCATTAGATGACATCTGTAAAGCAGCTACATGGTCTTCTCCGCACACATTTACAAAACACTACTGTGTAGATGTGCAGGAAAAACAACAAGCAAGTGTGGGACAGGCTGTACTCAAGACATTATTTCAAATCTACTGCAACAGATGCGGGTGGTCGCCGCTTAGGGAGAAACTGCTGTGCAATCTATGCTATAGTTTGTGGTCTGCAGCCCATATGCCTCGAACGGAAAATGCTACTTACCAGTATGCATCTGTTCTTGGCATGTAGGGCTGCAGAACCACACACGCCCACCCGCCTCCCCGGCTACCTATATCTGTTCCAGTATTATCTTACTTAGATACACAACACATGGTCATCTTTATCTGTATTCATACAAACTCCATCATTTGCCCAGTGGCGAAAACAATCTGAGGATGAAGTCGATGCCCATGCGCACTACGATCTAAGGGAGGAGTCACCCAACAGACAAAGACTCTTCTAAGACAACAACAAAGTGTAATCATCCGGGCCCATCACCAGATGGTGATCTAATGCTATAGTTTGTGGTTCTTTAGCCCTACATGCCAAGAACAGGTGCATACTGGTAAGTAGCATTTTCCTTATCAAACTTTTTTAATGTTTGACATTTTCGCTACCTTTTTCCTTCATTTAACATTTTGAAATTGAGATATTTATATTTTAAAACATACTGATATTAAAATTAATTCCCAAAAATCTCACTTGCATTTGGAAATTTGAGGTCTGTCTGACCAGACAATGTGCATTGTGTGGTGTTTCTGGTCACCAGATTGTGTTTTGTTAAGGAATTTGCCACAATTACACATAAAATAAAATACATGTTAATATTTATATATTTGTGATGGTGTTTCGTATTTTTGACCACATTGAGTTAAGCAACATCCCAAACAGACAAACGGGCAGACAGACACTCGCCTACACACCACCTCCCCCACCCCCCCCACAACCAACCAGTCATCGTGCTATTTTAACACACACACACACGCATACATACACACGCATACACACACGTGCGCACACACACACACACACACACACGCGCACACACATCCCCCTCACACACCACTCACCAGGTTCTTCTTGCGTGTCCCTTGGCAGCCAGCGGGGGCCGCGGGGCTCTCCACGAGCACGGGGGCCCCGCTAGCTAACACGGAAATCCTCCTGCGGGCACAGGAGCGCCTGCTTCCTGTTTTTGTCCGGCCCTGCCCCCGTCCCAACAAAGGTTGCCTGGCTTCCTGTTGAAGCCGGGCTGCGGCGGTGAGTTTGCTTGTGTCTTATCGCAAGCGTTAAATTCAGTAATCTTGAACTTGTTTATATCTGCAGATGCCTTCATTAGAATCTGTGGGTTACTTTACTCAGCAGATACTACTGTAAATATAAAATCTAACTTGGTGAAATTCATATATTATGGCTACAGCTACACGGGGCGAGTGTGCACGGAAATGTCCATCCAGATTTCCCTTCAGAACCATATAGCAATGTCCCTGTTTCTGGATCAGCACAGACTGGACTCCGTGAGATGCTCTTTTGTATGCTGATTGCCTTTTGTGTCTCCTTCACAGAGGTACACATGTGCTCCTCACAGGCTCCGGTGTCGTGCCCCAGACACACACCCACGGGCCCACCCTTTGGCCCTCCAGACGGCAGTGTACGCCGAAGACTCGCTTCCCTGCTTTGTTTACCTGCCTTGTTTGCCACCCCTGTATGTTTCAAAGGCTAAAATCTACGTCTCTGTCTGTCGGAGGAGGGGGGCATGGGGGATACACATGACTTATTTTAAGACCCCGCATTGTGTCCTTTCAGACAGAAACTCGGCTTCTCTTTCCCCACTGAGAACACGGATTTGGCGGCCCGAGCCAGTAAAGTAAAATGAATGAGCAGACAGTGAGGCCTCTGAAGAGAGAGAACGGATTTCGATTGCAAGCATTTGACACGGGGGTGATTATCTATCCCAATTGCAGGATTTGACGTTCCCTCTTTGTCATGCAAACAGGAAAAAGTCCGGGGAACCGTTATAGCCCCGGGCGGTTTGTGTATTGGGATCGGCGTGGGCCTTTCAGGCTATCAGACAGGGATAAGAGCAGCCCAGGGCATTAGCGCAGATTTAGTTAATACACATTTATTGGGGACGAAAGAGCGGGGTTGGACCAGTAGGAGTGGGATCTCGGAATGTTTAAAAATAAGATAAACATTCACGTTTACATACACGTGTTTGTACTTTTCATTAAACTTCACGACCACGCTTCAAAAATTTGCTTTGGCAAGAAAAGCGAAAAACTAATCAATACTACCAGCCCATTGTTGTTGGTAAATGCTGGTCGCAATGTATTTGTATGCTCGCTTTTGATGTTTCAAAATTTATGTTTGGAATTTTACTGTATAGAGCTTGCAACCTCGGCTGTTTAACAAACACACATTCCATCAAATCTAGAGCTGCAAGGCCAAGCGGATGGTGCCCCGCTAGGACCACTACAACATGTTTGAATAGTTGTCTCCAACGAGTTTGGGCAGTCCAACTGCCTGTGCGCTCCCAAACACTAACCGCCTTGGTCGCCAAGATGAAGAGTCATATGTGTGAGTTGCGCACATGACTGGTATGTGGAGCAGAAGCACTGCTATTCGGAAAGCACGTTGTAAGAAATAGCCTTGTATCAGCTTTCTTCACTGTTCTTAAGTCACTGAGGTGACGTAAATGCTCCAAGTCTTCCAGTTTATTTACCCTCTTGCTGGGTCACCCTGGTTGCTCAAACTCGCTGATTTTCCAAACTCACTTTCTCTCTCTTCTCATTCCCAGGCCACTCCGCAAACGTACCCATATGTTCCCCAAGTCACTAACTCTTACTGTAACTTTCTCTCGCACGCCCGCCCGCCCGCCTTCCCGCCTACCCACAACTCAACCACGAACCTACTCAGTCACTCAATTATACACTCGCACGTCCCATCCCTCACTACCTCGTTCTTATTGAGCAGTGACCCTGCACTCATGCTTCGGGTGTCCTTGCGTGTTCTTATTGAGCAGTGACCCTGCACTCATGCTGCGGGTGTCCTTGCGTGTTAACAGCAGACTTCTCTTTCTGCACGAAGCACATGTAAATGCAGACATAAAAGTCGGTGGGGCATATCGATCTGCAGTGTATCACTAGCTTAAAACTACGTTTTACCAGTTTGCTCAATTTCACAGTACTCCGTTCCCGGGGTTTAGTATGAAATCTAATGAATTCTGGGAGCTGTAGTCCGTCCACTTCAGTTGTTGTACTCGAACCAAGGCACTCGAAAACAACGATTTCTCAACAAACGCTCAGCTGTCCTCTTGATGGCTTGAAATCATCTGTTAAAATGCATTATGAAATAGGCTGATTGATGATGTAAAATGTAGGGTTTCAACCCTGATCCATTTCAATAGTACACATCGTTTCAAGTCTGTTACTGACCGCTCACAAACTTTTGGCATCCGGTGTCTTAGTTAAATTGGTTCAATGGACGCAAGCACAGAGTAAATCTCCCAGAAAGCATTAGGGCGTCAAAAGCCCACTGTTGGAAATATGATGTCCCTATGGCACGGAGGGAGGTGGCAACCCTGCAGAAGATTGATGCGAGAGATTTCAGTTAAATTTGTTATTTATATTGATATGGAATACCTGAACATATGTTTTGTTGATAGAAGAGAGTGTCTCTTAAATAGCTGTAAGGGTCACAGGTTCTGTGCAAACAATAGCTGTTTTACCCAGGTCCCAATAAACTCTTTGCCTAATCTGGCAAGTAATGCGTGCTCCATTTGCAGGATCCTTTTGATGTCTTCGGTACTGTAATAGTCCTCCATTTGCTCTTCAGTCTGACAGACGGCTAGACATATTAAAAAGGTGTTGTGTAGAACATGGCAGGCAAGCATGTTTTATCAAATATGTGGTTCAAAGCATGTACAAATTAAGAGGAAGGAAACCAATGATTTTTAGAATAACTTTTATTTAAGTATTAATTATTTAAAAAAATAAAAGCCATTGTTATTTGTAATATCAATACATCTAAGTCACGTAAATACAACACATATTGCATTACAAATGCTATAGGTGTCACATTTGCGAAAGTTAAAACTATTGGCATTGTAAATGGCAAAGCTACTAATTTAGCTATTTTGAAAACAAACACAGAAATACAAAATGTGTAATTTACAATACCAATAGCTCAAACTTTCCTAATGCGAGACCTATTGCATTGCAAATGCTTGTTAATAAAGAGAATTGGTCCTCTATTAAGGAAATGGTTGTTTTAAAACATGTGGAAAGTGATCATAATCCACTTATACTATCCGTGAGTTATTTAGAAGTAAATTGTCAGAACCTAGTACTGATATAATTGACACTTATCTTACAAACGACACCAGGAGGGTAAAATGGACAGACTGTCTTCTTAAAGAGGACCATATGGCAGCATTGACTGAGATGGCGGCAGAGGCCACAATAGAGCTCCAGAAATGTGTCACTGAGCAGGACATGATGTCAAAAGTTATTCCAATCCACACTAATCTTTTTAATAAGTTCAGGGCTTTTTTTATTACAGAGGTACACAAATCAAAGCATAGGCCTAAAGCCAGGGTTGGAACATGGTATGGCAAATCATGTAGGGATGCCTACAAAACTTTGACTTCAGCAATAAGATCTAAAGTCAGGGACCGCATTAAAAGTGCAAGGATGATGTACAAGAAAGTGTAACACGAAGCAAAGCGGGCTTGGGACGAACAGTACTGGTCGGAATTGTATAACGCTAGTAGAGATAGGAACATGGGTGTATTTTGCGATCTGGTGAAATGTGGGAAGGGGCGCTCTAGGGACCAACCACGAAAGTATGTTTCCCCGATTTGTGGGTCTCGCACTTTACGACTCAGTTTGCCTGCCCGTCTTTTAATAAGGTGTCGTGCTTTGACATTCCGAACATTCCCCTAGACATTATCCCATTACATTTCAGCTTAAATGAGGTTGATAGAACACTTAATTTTGTCCCAAAGGGTAGAGCGCCCGGGTTGGACAGTGTTCCTGCTGACCTGTTTATACATGAGAGGGGAGTGTGGGCACCCTACATCCAGTCCCTTGCAAATGCTATTACAAAAGGCTCCCCCATACCAGATCCTTGGAAGGGTGCTGAGATTATCCTGATTTACAAAAAGGGGGATCGCTCGGATCCAGCCAACTACAGGCCTATAAGCTTGATAGACTGCACCCAGAAGGTGATATCTAGGCTCGTGTTGTCTAGGATCCAAGACTGGATTGAGGAGGAAGATATTCTGTCCCCTCTCCAGGCCGGGTTCGGTACACACACGAGCACCATAGATCAGGTTTTTAGATTTGTTTTAATTTACTGGCGGGTGGTAATCCTTAGAGGTGGCACCCTTTTCGTGGCATTTGTCCACCTTAAGTCGGCATTCGACTTCGTACCGCGTTCTAAGATGTGGAGTGTTTTTGTAGAACAAGGTATGCCACTGGATGTACTGGCTTTTTTAATTAAACTCCATGACGCAAATTTTGCCCAAGTCTGGTGGGGACAGCAAGGCAAAGTTACAGACAGGTTTCCGGTTCGTAGAGGGGTACGGCAAGGGTGTGTCCTTGCCCCAACACTGTTTTCACTGTATATTAACAGGGTTATGCAGTACTTTAAGAACCACCCTACAGATGCTCCCAAATTGGATGGAAAACCGATCCCCCTGCTAATGTTTGCAGATGACACTCTATTAATATCTAAAACGCAGCAAGGCCTACAGAAGGCTATTGGACGCTTTGAAGTGTTCTGCAAGGATTATGGCCTTACCATCAATGTGACCAAGACTAAGTTTATGGTCATGCACAAGCAAAAGCTTGTGAGAGGGAGGGTTGCTATGAATGGTGAATTGCTAGAACAGACCCAACTCTTTTCCTATCTTGGTATTACACTGGGTTCCAAGTTAGAATGGAAACCCCACATTAATCAGTTGGCCACCAAACACGCTCAGTTAGCAGGTGTTCTAATAAAGGAACTGAGTCTCTCGGCCACCAAACCTATTGCTCCAGCGCTGAAAATGTATAGCACCAAAATAAGCGCATCCATACTTTATGGGGCAGAACTATTGGGGTTTAGTAATCTAGCGCAACTCACGAGCTCTCAAAACAAGTTTGTGAGGGGATTAGCTGGACTTCCTCCATGTACGCCACTTTTGCCCCTCTTCTATGATCTGGGCTGCCAACGACTAGAGGATGTGGCACGTTTTAGACCTGTGGCCTATTGGAGGAGACTCTGGGTTACACCGGAGCTCTCAAAATACGCCCAGGCCCTCCTCAAAGTTCGAGACGCAGATACGGCCAATAGAATTTCATGGTTGAGAAAGGTTAAGTCTGCTTACACCGCTATGGGCCTGAGCTTATTGTGAGAGAACCCTATTGTTAAATCTTTTCCGCCTCGAAAGGCTTTCAGGGAGTTATACTGGTCAATGGTGTCAATGAAAAATTTTAGAACTTGTATTGGCCGATCACTCACAAGAAACTTCCTTGAGCTTAAACAAGAATCTGTCTATGAGGGCTATTGGGACATTATCACACTTCCCGAAGACAGGAAACGATACCACCAATATAGGGTGGGCACCCTTCCTGTCAATTCCTTCAACGGCAAATGGCAAGCTAAGAATAATATATCTTGTCCATTTTGTCTATCTCAGCCAGAAAGTATAGCCCATATCTTGTTTATCTGCCCAGAGTATAAACATCCCCGGCACAAGTGGCTGAAGCCCATTTGTCTGCTGAAGGGTATTACCACTGGGGCAGAGGCATTAAGGATTCTCCAAACTGACTGCTCAGAATGTATTGTAATTGCTGTCCCAAAATTTTTACACTCGATGTGGGCAATTTGGAGGAGAAAGCTACGCCAGATCTAAAACTGTTTTATCAAATTTCTGTGTATAATCAATTCTGTGATGCCAATCGATTTCTGACCTCAGGACCTTTTATATACTTAACTTATTGTATATGCTTTTATATCTTGTTTTAAGAATAACTTATTACTTATTGTATGGATTAACTTGAAGACTTAATTCTCTGGTAGCGATGCCCTGTCACTGATAATGTATTGTTTATGACTTTTTTAACATGTATAGGTTTATCGAAATAAAGACTTCTTTGAATTGAAGTGCAAAAGTATTGTTTAACAAGCATTTACAATGCAATGGTCTTGGCTTTATTAAAGTTAGAGCTATTGGCATTGCAAATGGCATTTTTTTCATTGTTTTTTTTTTAAAACATAATTAAATGGTATTGTCATTTACAATGGCAATAGGTGAGCATTAGAGGGTAGTAGAGAGTATTAGCGGACACAGAGCCACACACACACACACACACACACACAGCCACACACACACACACATACAGACAGAGCCACACACAGACAGAGCCACACACAGACAGAGCCACACACAGACAGAGCCACACACACAGACAGAGCCACACACACACAGACAGAGCCACACACACACAGAGCCACACACACACACACACACACAGAGGCACACACACACAGAGCCACACACACACACAGCCACACTCACAGAGCCACACACAGAGCCACACACATACACAGAGCCACACACACAGACAGAGCCACACACACACAGACAGAGCCACACACACACACACAGAGCCACACAGACAGACAGAGCCACACACACACACACACAGAGCCACACACACACACACAGAGCCACACACACACACAATTGAGAGATTAAGGAGTGCTTACTTACTGGGAATCAGCAAATAACAGTGCTTTCGCAAAGGTTTCAAAGAGAATCTTCAAAAATCTATGCCTTGTTGAGACGCTGCCTAATCCGCTGCAAGCCGATCGCCTGCACGCCCTCTCCTGTCTCCAGAGCTTCCAGTTCCTTAGTAACGGAGGGGGTTCACCACCCACTTGCTGAGTAACAGGTTGCTCCAGCCATTTGATGACAGTGGCTGCAGGCAGATGCAGTTAGACTACCCCAAGCCCCCAGCCATCCCCCAGAGCTGAAGCAAAGAGCCCCCGCCCTCCCCCAAGGAAGGTCAAATCATAGAAGCTCAGGCTTTATGGTGATTAATAGGGAGAAATTGAAGGTTTGGAACAAGGTAGCAAGGAGGGAGGAGGTCGATGCTAATAACTTCCGAGAGGGTCATTCTCAAAAGAATAGACCTGGGAAAAGCTCTTGATACCAGTGCCTCCATGTTGATCCTAATCATATAGTAATTAAGCACAGCCGTACTTTTGCAATTAAAGAGAGCAGCCAGGTTAGGAGCAAAAGCGGCAGCCTTATCTGAGATCCTTAAACATGTCCTCGGGGACTGTCAGCTCCTCCATGGCCTCGGCCCGCAGTTCCGTCCCCCTACCCCTGCATCAGCAAATGCTACTTCCAGTACCCAAACACCCAGGCCCAGCGCGTTCTTTCCGCGCCACAGACTGAAGCCCCGCCCCCTGGAGCCACCGAACCGCCAGAGCCAGCGCGTGCCTTGGCCTGTACCATTGTGCAGGCTTCCGAGGGGGAAACGGGCCATACAGCACACCTAAAGACTCACTCAGTACTGTTTTTGCTATGTAGGCACTGTATTTAACAGCGCCAAATAGCTACATATATTGCAAGTCATTTGTGGCAATTATTCATTTTGTGAATGCGTGTCTACTTTTGCGGTACAATAAATAACCCTTCTTAATGGTACGGACGGGAGGAAGATCCTCTAGACAGGAAGAGAAACAAGCCGTGAGCGTGCACTCTCCCGAACTTCCGGTGTCGGGATGTGCACGCTCACGTCTGTCTTATGCGCCCACGGAGTGGATGGCCGGCCAAGAGGAGCGGTGGCAGCAGAAGTCAGGAGGAGTGGCGGCTGAGGTGGTAAGTGGGGTGTGTGTGTGTGTGTGTGTGTGTGTGTGTGTGTGCGTGCGTGTGCGTGTGTGTCTGCGTGTGTGTCTGCGTGTCTGCATGTGTGTCTGTGTGTGTATGTGTGCGCCAGCCGGCCTGCGTAAGCGCGTCCTCAGACCCTGGTAGGCTCGTGCACCGCTCTGTCTCCGTTGAGAGCGAACTCGGCGGCAATTTGTCTCGATTCCGAGACCTAAAAACAATTCCCCCCAACCTCCTGCCCCTTCCCTCCCCATTGATGTCCTTGACTTTATGATCGGCCATTGGCCTTTAGCACATTTATAATTTGTAACAGCATGTAATTCCATATCCAATACTGGAATTTTAACATCTGTTTTGGTACATTGGTCTTTGGGCAAGGAGAGTTGGACCCTTTTAATGTCTGGCGGGGGCCAGCCTGCACCCTTCAACTTGCTATATAATGTGGCGTGCCTCAAGAAATTGTCATTAGTCTGTCACAGGAGCGACCTTCCCTTCTGGCGCCCCATTTAAGTTGATCATGATTAGATGTGTGGATTTCCCCAGTGTTTCTAGGTTCATTGTCTTTGATTTGGTGAAGCATAATTCCGAGGCCTCTCTACATGACCTTACCCCTTTAGCAATGAGTATCGGGTGAAGAAGGTGTTGATGCTCGTTGTTCAGTTAGGGCAACAGCACAGGAACAGCAGCCAGGATTCCTTATAAAAGGAACATAGCCTACACTCGATGCTTCCCCCCTTGCATGCCCATTCTGAGTTGAAATCAGTGATAAGTAGCGTAATGAGTCTCATGTAGAGAATATCCTGCGGACTTGTAACGTCAAAGCCTCACTTAGATTGGGTTGGGCTTTTCCCATAATGTATAGTTTGCCAAATGACTCTAAGATCGAGCTTGGACGGAGGACCTAGATGTTTTGAGCAAAGTGTGTTTCACAGACCTGCTTGCTCACTGCTTTCTTCCAGGCGGAGAGGGGAATTTCCGATAGTCATAAGCTTGCTGCTTCAATCCTCAGGGTGTTTATGGCCTGGCCAAGTCTGGCATACTAGGCTGACCCTACCTCCTCAAAGATAGCACTCAGCTGGTGTCTGAGTGAGTCTGCTGGGGTCCTCAAGAACCTGAGGTATAGCTTTATCAAACCTCCCTGGCATGTCAAGTCCGGCTTCGCGAGGCCAAGTTCCAGTCTCAGTCTTGATTTCCTGGCTGACTGCCAAATGGGCAACACTAGATTGTGTGATTCAGCTTGGGTTGTGTTTAGGAACTTATACAATGATCCAGGAAAAGCCAGATGCCCATAAATGATGGCAGGTAACAATTTTGCTTTTACAGTGGTCAGTATTGGCTCGGCTGATGGACTTAGCAGACGGTGGCTTAGTTGTCTTAACAGGTGGATGATATTGTTCACCTTAGACTTCAGATGTTTTTGATGGATATTTGAGTTGACCCTTTCAGAGAGCCAGACCCAAGGTAGTTATAGGCTGTTACTGGGCCAATTTGCAGATCATCCAAAAGCCATTGGGGTTGCCTTTCTGAGATGATGTCTCCCGAACACCACAACCTTGGTCATCCCTTATTCACCGTCAGGTAGTTGGCCTTTTTGAAACGATCCAGTGCATGCAGGGCTCTTTGGCATCCCATTCTAGTGTGATCAATTATTACTGTGTTGTCTGTGTATTGTAGTATCTGCAGCCTCGCACTTCTAATGCTTGGGGGTACTAGGCTGACGCCTTGCAGAGCGGCCCCAGATCTGCAGTGTGAAAGTGAAACCGCCGATCGCCAGCACACAACCCTGTTTGAGGCCGTGATTTGTAGGAATTTTGAAGGTCACTGTCTTGGCGCTTGCTTTGACCCGAATCCCAGGTGTATTCATATAGCAATATTATTGCATTTAGTAGTTTGGGTGAGTAGGACATTTGGATCTGCTTTTATGGTTACCCACATTTTTTGGTTGATGTGATGCTGTTTCTGACTAGTCTGACTGGGATCCTGCCAATCAGGACCCCAGTCTCTGTGGTTTCTCCCCTAAGTAGGTCTGGTTAGTACTTAGGTACATCCCAGATTGGACACTGGTGTACCCTTATCAGTTCCTAGTATATGGTACTAAGGTGCCCAGTGGATAGGTACACCAGGGGTCCCCCATGGGCTGAAGCATGTATTATGCCACCCATGGGAGACCACTGAATTTGTAACTACTGGCCTGCCATTGCAGCCTGTGTAAGCTGGTGCTAGCACCACTTAGGAAAGATGTAGGTTTCACTATATTTAAGGTCACTTCACTTAAAACCTATAACTCATCCCTAAAGCAGGCCTCTCAATCCTGAAGGCAGAGTACCCAGTTCTAAGTGTGAGGGTGCCACTGCATGAGCAGGACACCCCTACAGCCTACAGAGTCCATTCTCTCATGTTGTAAGTGAGACAGCAATATAACATATAGAGGGGCACTGCATCATTAAGTGACAACCATCTCGAAACTGGCTGTAACAAACCCTATCATATTTGGTATCAAACCTGTTGGAATCAAACCCCCACACCGTAAACGATGTGGGAGGTATGAATCCATACACTGTAAAGCTTCTCCAGGAGGCCCTCAATGCTCCCGGTACCAGTCTTCTAGACACGGCAGCACAACATGGCTGCTGCCGACCAGCAACACGGTTCTGCCCTCCTACTGCTGAGCCAAGCTTGAGCAGGGGAAGGCAGAACAATAGGTATCCTGTCACAGGGAGGTGTGACTACCTCCTAGACAGGGTTTACTGTATTGGGGCCAGGTGGTAGTGCTTTCCAGTGCCACTGAGTCTGCTTGAAGGGCACATTTGGTGCCCTCCTTGCATTGTCCAGTTCAAACCAGCTCAGGGAGCTGTTGCCTCCCACTCTGCCGCGAAACTGGACAAAGGACATCAGAGTATCCTCCCCACTGTCCAACCCCTGCCATGGGAGGGAACCCTGAATTCCTTAGGGTACTTAAGGGCTTACCTGAGGGTGGGTCCCTAGATTCGTCGTGGGACAAGATTCATTTCAAGACACCACTTCTTCAACCATCTGGGCACTCTGGACTTCGCCAGACTTCACACTTGGCATCAAGGCTGCAACTGGGAAGACTCATGCTATTCCTGATCTCGTCACCCTGCTTGTCTGCTGCAATGTCCATGCCTCTGCACCATTCAGGTGGGTATCTAAGACACCTGAAGGAATCTCCCTTGAAGTGAAGGAGTCACTTCCTTGCAACTGCAGGCACTGCAACTGAGCCAACAGGTCTGCTGATCCTGAGCTTCCACGGACTCTGAAAATCTCAGCAACACAGATGGTAGTTCCTTACACACATACCTCGAGGCCTGCCCTGTCCTCTCATCACGTTCAAGGCCAGTATCCCTTGTCTGAGCCGCAGGAATGGAACGCCTGTGCACTGTGTCGACTTGCAGTTGCAAATGCTTGTTGGCTTCCTTCCACCAAGATCTTCAGACTCCAAGTAGCCCCAACCTCAAGCATCTCTTGTGACCAAGATCTTCATCCTCACCATATCACTTGCATTGTGGGCTTGCATCTTAGTGTGAGCTGCTCGAGGTCCTCTCGCGACTCCAGTGCCGCTGGCCTGTGAGTCCTCTTGAGGGTTATCTTTGAATTCTGTGGGCTCCCCTGATTGCTCGGGACCTGCCCTGACTCCCCTGCTTGTGGTGAGTCACCTGGACCTTGCTGGTCCTGACACTGCACCTTCTTTGCTTATTATGTTGTTTGCCGTTTCCAAGGCTTATTGGTGCTCCCAACGGACACTGACCCATCAACTCTCGACATCCGACGTCAGACAGCTCGCCAATGGCTCCTCCTGGCCTCCACAGCACCACCTGGTCCACAGAGCTACAGCTCCAAGGTCACCGTCCGCTCTCTTGCATCACCCGATATCGGTGGGCATTCGTCTTCCATGCCTCCTGGTGGTCATCCTTGAGTGGCATAGACTCTGTCTCCTCTGCATGCAGGTACTTATGAACTCAAATCCACCCTTGGGTTCCACCGGACACTTTTACCTTCTTCAGCAGCGGCATCTTCCTGAAGTCCTCCATTGGGTTCCACAGCGGTTTCTGACACCACTTCACACCTATGCACCCGGCTTCCCTGGTGTAGGTATCCTGGTTCCTAGGGTGTCCAAGGTTGGGGTGGCTCTCGAACCTTCTGTCTTCCACTGGGTTTCTTCAGAGTCCACTGAGAAGGGTCCTTCTTCTTTAATATTGCAACCACGACTTACCCATAGACATGTATCGAGCCCACTGTCTTGTTCCCACTCTGCACATGGCCTCCGTGTGGTTCCTGGTTACTTACCTCTGGTGGCTCCTTGGGTCCCCTGCACTTCTACGTCTTCTGGGTATAGACTTGACTCGAGTCTTGGGTCGCATACCATTGTTTTAGTATATGGTTTGGTCTCTCCCTGGTGACCACTGTGTATTCTGTGCTACTTACCTGTTTCTATTGAAGAGTATTGTATGCATTGTGTATATCTTCAGCTAGGAGATATCTGTATGTGTTAGTGAGTGACTTGTAATAAATACATAATTTTATAAATACACTGTGTGGTTCTTTTTCACTTAATCTGCATAAATAAGATTATGTTCTGGTAAAGCAAGCTGCTTTACTCTCCTGGACTAAGGCCGACGGCTGCTCTCGACAGCTACAACTTAGAGAGATTTCTAAGGTTGTCTAAGACCACTAAAATCACCATAAAGGTTGTATGGACTGGTGCAAGGTAGCCACTTACATAAGTATACAGATAAACCATGCCAGCTTCTCACAGGGTGGGATTCCCCAACTGTTTAATTTCCACTGTAACCTTCGGCTATCCACTTTATCAAAAGCTGTGCTGTAATCAATGAAGCAGCAGAACAATGGGAGACTCTTCCATACCGCCTGTCTTGATAAGTGAGCTAACGCTATGAGGTCAAATACTGTGACCTGAAGCCTGATTGGTAGAAGGGAATGATTCCTTTTTCTTGTGCCCATGATTCCAGATCCTTTAGGAGAAGTCGAGCATAAGCATTTGCTTCGAGGTCGAGAAAAGGGACAAGCCTGTAATTTGATGGTGTCGATGGTGCCTTTTTTGAAAATAGGGACAAGTATGGAGCCTCTCCAGGAGTCAGGCGACCTTGCTGTTGAAATGATGCTATTAAAAAATTGAGTTAAAATTGCTGCCCAAAGATCTAGCACTGTTTTAAATACTGGTGCCGGTATCCCATTTGGCCGCGGGGCTCCATCGTTCCTCATTTTCATAATGGTCCTGATAATCAAATCAGCTTATATTGATGTACCTGGGGACCAGCAGTGCCCTTCTTCCTAGCTGTTCGGTTCTGTGGGACCTTTGTCAAGAGGGACGCTCAAGTGTTCTTTCTTTCTATAAGCTGACCTCAAAGCTGTAACAGAGAGGCCCTCAGTAAATATGTCCCCTCTTTTCTTGGCTTCCAAGGCCTTATGTAGTGAACGTTTGTATTTGAGTATGTCCTTCGGACGCTGACTTCGATCGTTTCCCAGCTTTAGTTGTAGATCCCCTAAGATGTTCTCCCACTCGTTTATAGCTGATGCATGAATTGATAGAGCTGTGCCCTCCTGCTTCAATTTTAGCCATACTCTCAACTTCTCTCCAATGTTTGCGGACCGTTTTATCCTCTGAATGACCTTATGCATTTCTTCCCCTCTCATCTCTCCTATTGCATGTAAGGTAGTTGCTATTGGTACTTCAAGCTGAATCACTGCTCTCAGGGGCCTTTGATCTCTTTCGGCCCTGTCTTTGAATTTGACATCTGTCAGTCTGGCTGTGATGGTTTCACTGACTAAGATGTAGATGATTGCCAAGACATTCCGGAAGGTTGGGTTTGGGTACCAGGATGTTGAGCGTGCTTCCTTTAGTGTGTGAGCTGAGCAATACTTATGATTATTGAAGAGATTAAAAAGGGGTACTGCCTCGCCCCTGCACATGGAAGTAGTTTTCCTTTCATCTAAGTCCCTCAGATTAAAATCCTCCACTATAATTACCTGATGGGATTTATATTTAGTTAAAAGATCATCTAATGTACGTGTCAGGGAGTCCATAGAATCCTTCATGTTGGTCTGTGCTGGATTGAAATAGAAGTTTATTAGCAGAAGGCAAAGCGGTTGAGAATTAAAATTCAGTCCTTTGATCAATAGGACTTGAGTCTCTGGTGTTTTTGTTTGGAATTCTGGAGCCACGAGTCTGCAGGGAGCTTTAGAAAAACAGAGAGTCTGACCGATGAACGGCCAAAGATGTTCCTTTTTGTTGGTGCTACGTGGTGCTCATAATACCCTGCCGGAGGGGATCTGGACAAGGCCCATGTCTCCTGGAAGCATAGTATGTTGTCCTTCTCTAGAAACTCCTGCGTATTTTCATCTTTAGCAATTGTACTGACCCCTGCTATGTTCCATGAGATTATGGTGAGTTGTTGCCGGGGTGGGCTTACGTCCCATTTTCTCCACCAAGTTGGGCCTACTGGCATGTTTGTTAGGTATAGTACCGGTGCATTCTTTGTGCTCCTGTTTGGTCTGGGGCAAGGTGACTTGAATGTACGGCCTGATGATTGTTGTGGCATGTGATCCTAATGCCATTGGGGGCATTAAGGCCGCTCTGACTGCTGCGATCGGCTACATAGTTGTTAGTCCTGTGCAGGACATACTGGACACCCTTGTCCCCTTCATTCTCAGCAAGGACATGTGGATATTTTGACGGGGGGCTGAGCATCTATACCCCACTCAGCGAGTTGTTGTGATTCCTCTGTACAGCTTTTTGAAGACTCTTTTGCCTCAAACCCACCAAATTTGTATTGCCTGAGTGCCCCCTGAAGTCTCATGAATCTGACCCATTCTAGGTTTCTGTTTGAATTTGTTCCAGTGAGGCTAAATGTTAAAAAAGGTGGAGGATATTGCTCCTATTCAAGATGTCGTGCTGTCCCGTAATGTGTTATCTTGAAGTAAGTACCACCTCTTAAATGTTTGAAATTGACTCATAGGCTGGTGCTTCTCCTGATCATCGAACCTGGTTGTCTGGGTTTAATGCGGAGCTTAAGCTGTCCGGGCGATTCAGAGCATATCCTTGGTGGTTGCCGGTTTCCCTTCCTTGTGTGCTTGGTGCTCCTATTCTTCTCTGTACCTGGCAGTGTGGTAGCTGCCATAACCTGGGTGCTTATGTCCACCTCTGCTGGACGTATACCCACCGCTGTTTTGGGACCTGGAGTAGTGCTTAATCTATCAGGGAACGAGGAAACTTTTACATTGTTAGGACTTGTTGGAGTTGCCTGCTCTTGGTTAAGTTAATATGTCGAGCCCGGCGGAACATCCATCTTGACCCCCCATTTGACTGTGAATATTGGATAAAGCGGTCTGTCTGTCTGTTGAGCGTGGGACTTCTGAATCTTGGCTGATTCCAGGCTATTCCAGGCTCCAGCGCTTCTTGCTACTGCTGTGCCTCGTAAACCCTCCACTTCAGTCTCAGCCCTGCCCCATGCTACATTGGAGGGTGCGGGGAAGGGTGACCGACGACTGTCAGGAGGGGACTGCAGCGGAGTGAGTGCCACCAGGTAGACAAGGCACTAGGTGGGGGTAGCGCCACGGGTGGGCGGGTGGGGCCGCCCGCATCTGCGAGATCCAGTGATGCCGCGACTCTGGCCACTGGCGTCCCACCCTCCACCTACCGCCACTGCTACTCACAGTACTCGTTACTGCCTTGTCTGGTCTTCCTGGCTTGCAGTAGAGATGATGCGGTGTGGATGCGTTGTGAGGCAGGCGCTTCTTACGGCAGCGGCAGCTTTCAATATTCAGGGCTGCTGGCATTTCTCAAAGCTCGCAGCTCCTCCACGTAATCCACGTTGTGATTACTAGTATAACATCCCTGGTGAGAACCCAAAAGGTCCAATGACTTTCCTCAGGCCCCAGAATTATCAATCCCTATTCACTATGCTTTACTGGCCAAACAGTCTTTGTGCAGTTGATTCCTTCATCAGTGAAACTCATCCATGCTGTAAGTTTTGCACACCTTACATGCTATTATTGGACCATTGCCTCTTTGGAAATTGGGTACTCCAAAGGAAAATGAGGGGAACTACAGTTATCCTGCTAGAAGTATGCTGTGATAGCTGTTTCGTCAAGTACCAAACCTGAATCAGTGAATTGCGAGCGTGAGAACCAACGCCTGTCTGAGAGCTTGAGCCATGATGGCTACTCCAAATACAGGCTGGTGTTCATAGTCCTGGCAGCCAAATTAAATGAGTGAGTTCCCAGTTGCACCATTTGCTAACAGAGACTGACTGGCATAGAACTTAGGTGCTTGGAAGCTCTGATTCCAGAAGAGAAGTTTGACTCAACTCACCACTATAAAAGAATCTCTGAAGAACAAGTTACTTACCTTCAGAAAGACATTATAGAACAAGTTACTTACCTTCAGTAACTCTTTATCTGGAAAGAGACTCTATCAAGCTGCAGATTCCTTACCTTAGAATTATCCCCAGGAGTGAGACTGCACTTGGAATTTGTTTGTGAGCAGCACTCCGTCCAACAGTAGGTGGTGTCATTTGGCTCGGCATGACATTGGCAGCAGCATCCACGCTGAAAATGATGTGCGCTTTGCCTATAATGAGCCACCCCAGAACGCTGATGTCAGTTTCTTTTTGTGATTTTACACAACAGAAGCGCAGAGCCACGAAGAACACTGACCACTGGTGCTTAAAGCAAGGGCCTTTAAAAGGTAAACAGCCCTTCATTCTTAATCCGCTCGCAGAGCAGGATGGACGGGTGGGATGGTAAGGACTATGTGACTAGATAGAGTCTCTACCAGACAAGGCATTACCGAAGGTAAGTAACTTGTTCATCTGATAGAGACTTCTAGCCACAGATTCCTCACCTTAAAATAGATACCTAAGTAATACCTCCCCATTGGTGGGACTGCAACTCATATTATATTAGAAAGTCATATATGACTGAACGGGCAAAATGCCCATCTTGATGGATCTGACTGTCAAGGCAGTAGTGCTTAATAATCGTGTGAAGGGAAGCCCACGTGGCTCCCTGATAGATATCCAAGACGAGAACTCCATGAGCTAGCACAGTGGCCGCAGCCTAGTCCCTCGAAGAATAAGCTAGCAAACCTTCAGGGGGTTGCTTTTTGGACCAGGTGTAGCAGATTTTGATTCAGAACAACATCTGTCTTGAAATGGTCCATTTGTGCACTGCCTTTCCTTATTTTGACTCCAATGTACCCAACAAAGAGTTGATTGTTCATCTAGAATTCTTTTATGCGGTCAAGGTAGAACAACAACGCTCCTTCTGGGTCCAGCCAATTAATTCACTCCTCTTCTTTAGAGGGGTGAGGAGGAGCATAACAAGCAGGGAGGGTGCTGGACTGCCCTACATGAAAAGAAGTGACCACCTTCGGTAGGAAAGATGTCTTAGTCCAAAGGACCAGCTTCTCTGGGTAGATGGTAAGGTTCAGAGGCTGAAAATACAAAGCCTATAGCTCACTGACCCTCCGGGCAGGTGTTATTGTCACTAGAAAGGACCTTTTTATAGTGAGGAGCCTGATATCTGCAGGTATTCACTGTGGGTTGACTGCTGAAAGCACAGTATTTGTTTGAATTTACTGATCCCATTGCTTGGCGTTTAAAGTAATTGTTGAAATTCTGCTGTTGTGCATTTTACAAAAGCCTAATTTGATTGCTAATTGCTGTTGCACATAGAATACCTTTTCAAATTCACTGCGCCGCCTTCTTTTAAACTCACAGCACTTCGCTCTTTTAATTGCAGCGATTCCCGTAGGCCCGGGTTTGAGGATGATCGGTACTCTGACTGGGCACACAGGGAAGGGAAGTACTCCTCACATTAAAGGATATACCGTGTTGGCAGTGTTTAATGCAACACTAGATATCCACTCAAATCGTGCGCCATCTTGTTTAGCGCTCTAGCTTCTGATCCACGCCCGGCTACAAATGTGTACCAGGGAGCAGAAGGGCAGCAGATGCTCAGTGGGTGCACCACTGGTGTGCTGAAGGCCCACCACATATAAGCCCGTCTGCTCACGCCCATCTGGGACCAGGGGCCAAGACCACACTTGCGCAGGCACAGAAAGTATTAGCTACTCAGCGGAAGAACTACATTTGTTCAATCTTTTTGAACAGGGTCATGTTAGTATTCCATCAATGTGTACAATGGGTACACGACGTGTGAAATGCAATAGGAAAGTAGCTAACTTTAATTACAAGGCTGACAATCTCAGACCAGAGAGAGAAAGTGAAACAAGCCAACAGGAGAAGCATTACCTACTCAACTGCAGATCAGTGAGCAAACATTATCTCCAATTATTTACTGTTTTAGAAGATAACAAACCGGCAGTTATGGTCCTCACGGAAACATGGCTCCAAGAGGACTCCTTGACAGACATTGCAATAACCCTGCCTCAGGGAATGCAATTGCCAATGGTGACAGAGAAGGAAATAAAAGGGGTGGGGGAGTAGCTATTATCTATAAAGAGGAGCTCAAAATAAATTCTGACTCCATGTCTTTACCTGGTTGTGAAAGCCTGTTGTTCACATTAGAATTGTCAGCGACCTTCACTGTTAGAAGCGGCTGTCTCTAGTTGGCAGAGGTATACACTTCTGACAAATAGGGACACATCTTTTCTAGTCAGGGCAAGGGGATCACACACTTAGATAACCCCTGCTCACCCCCTTGGTAGCTTGGCAAAGCAGACAGGCTTATCTCAGAGGCAGTGCGTTAAGCATTTATGACCACATACAGTAATAAAGTGAATACACTACAAATGGACACGACACAGTAGTATTATAAAAATAAGGATTTTTATATAAGGCTTAGCACAAGACCAAATAACGACAAAAATATACCACAGTCTCAATAAATACTCTTGGAAGGAAAAATAATAGTTCAAGCACGGTTTCTTCTTAGCACAAAGTCTTTAGTATCAAAAGCAACTCTTCTTCTTTAAGACACAGTTCTTGGCAACAATGTAACCCACACGGGAGTCACACGACGTCGAGGCAAAGTTAATCCAAAGGTTCGGCGTTGACCGCGAGGAGCGCTACGTCGAGCCCGGAGTCGCACAGACCCCCACAGCACAGTACCTTGGAAAAGTGAAGCACTCGATGATCAGCTACGTCGAGATGTCCGGCGTCGCGTCTTCGGCGTCGATCGGGCCTCGGAGTCGGGGCGATCTGCAGCGGCGTCGACTGAAGTCAGGCAGGAGCAGCGCTCACGAGGTGAAGCAGGATACGGCGTCGTCGATGTCGATGTTGCAAGAGTGAGCAGCGCTCACGGCGTCGAGAGGGCTCGATGTTGATGCGATCAGCAGCGGCGTCGACACAAGGTCACTTGGAGCTGGAGCCGAACTCACTACTCACTGGCGGTGTTGCTGGCGTCGATCGGGCCCGGCGTCCGGCGTCGAGGAAGCGGGACACTGGAGCCGTTACTCACGATGTCGAGCTGGATTCGGCGGCGTCCGTCGGCGTCGAGATTGCTGGATTCTTTCAGAGGTGCTGGATTCACAAGTTCCAGCAAACAGCACTTTAAGCAGATGAAGTCCTTTAGCCCTGTGACTTCAACAGGAGACTGGCACTCTTCCAGCCCTTGGAGATTTTCTTAGCAAAGATTGAGAGTACACACACAGTTCCTCTCTCCTGGTTCCTTGGCAAAAATAAAGAAGCAATGCAGGATTCCCCCAACAAACAGCACTCTGGCAGAAGGGGTAGGCAGTCCTTAGATCAGCAGGCTTCTTGTCCTTGGTTCAGGTTTCCTTGTCAGAAGTGATCTAAATTCTTGGTTCAGGGGTCCTTCTCTTATACCCCTTTTTGGCTTTGATCCCTTTGTCCATGCAGGGGAATTTCCCCCCATCTTGGGTTTGTTGTGGGTGTTGCCAGGCCGAAGCACCTGGCCTATTCACTGTGCAGGGCAGAGTCTTCAGCTGCCCAGCAGGAGCGGAGCCAGCATTGTCACTGGCAGGGGAAGGGCCATCAGTTGCCCGGCAGGAGGTGGGCCAGGAAAGTCCCAGGAAGGCCCAGAGTCATCAGTCGCCTGGCAGGGGGGCGGAGCCAGCATTGTATCAGGCAGGGCAGGCTATCAGGAGCTACTCTTCCCCTACTCTCAATGTAAATGCCCCACTCACCCCACACTGACTCATTCAGACCTCTGGAGCCACCCAGCTCCTGTCACACGCACACCAGAACCAGCAGAGACCGGTAGACAGGTAGACAAGAAAATAGCTACTTTCTAAAAGTGCTATTTTCAAACACAGAGTCCAAAAACCATCCACACAAAAGGATGCGTTATTAAACCCTGAGTTCAGGGATACCAAACTTGACATTGCACCATGCTCCCCGAGCCCGCTAGGATTATAGCATTAATAATCCTGGCAGCCCATTCTAACTGATGGAGAGCAGGTTACCTTACAATAGTGAAAAACGAATATGGCTGTAATTCACTATTAGGACATGCCAACCTTGTCAGGCATGTCCTACCTTATGCTTACAATGCACCCTGCCCGTGGGCCTACCATAGGGGTGACTAACATGAAGTTAAGGGAAGGTTTAGGGACTGGCAAGTAGGTGTACTTGCGCAGTCCTTGTGACAGTCAGACTGCACGTGGTCTAGCAATGGTAGACCTTCAGACATACTTTTACTAGGCCGCTCTTGTGGGTGGCACAACACGTGCTGCAAGCCCACGAGCAGCATTTGTATTTACAAGCCCTGGCACTCCTGGTGCACGCTACTAGGGACTGATAGTAAACCAAATAAGCCAAACATGGAATTCAATCCATACAGCAATTTCACATAGGGAGCACTTGCACTGTGGCACTGATCAGCAGTGGCACAGTGCCCAAAGCAATATACCAGCAAAAACATCGTAACAGAGGAGGCAAACAGAAAAAAATGGAGGAGAGACTCATGCCAATGATGCCAGGTCTAACACGTGTCCCCTCCAGCTGAAATGTGGGGAGAACTACCCTTACCCTAGGGAGTCCTCATCACTAAGGCGGAAAAATCTGGACAGACCATCAGCATTGGCGTGATCTGTGCCAGGGCGGTGTTCCACCGTGAAGTCCATCCCCTGTAGGGAAATGGACCACCTCAACAGCTTTGGATTCTCACCCCTCATCTGCATCAACCATCTGAGGGGCCTGTGGTCTGTCTGAACCCGGAAGTGAGTCCCAAACAGGTAGGGTCTTAGCTTCTTCAGCGCCCAGACCACAGCAAATGCTTCTCTCTCTATCGCACTCCACCTCTGTTCCCTGGGAAGTAACCTCCTACTGATGAAGGCTACAGGTAAGTCTCGGCCCTCTTCATTCACCTGAGCTAGAACAGCCCCCACGCCATGCTCTGAAGCGTCCGTCTGGACAACAAATTCTTTAGAAAAGTCGGGTGCCTGGAGTATGGGTGCTGTGCACATTGCAGTTTTCAGGGTGTCAAAGGCCGTCTGACAGGCGTCAGTCCAGATCACAAGTCGTGGCTGCTTCCTGGAAGTCAGCGAAGTCAAGGGGTGCACAATGTTACCATAATCCTTGACGAACCTCCTGTAATAACCCGTGAGACCCAAGAAGGCTCTCACCTGAGTCTGGGTTTTGGGCGGTGCCCATGCCAGGATGGTATCAATCTTGGGTTGCAGGGGGGCCACCTTGCCGCTCCCTACTTGGTGCCCCAAGTACACCACTGAACCTTGCCCAATCTGGCACTTACTGGCTTTGATTGTGAGGCCTGCTCTGCGCAGGGCCAACAACACTTCCTGGAGGTGGTGCAAGTGTTCCTCCCAGCTGGCGCTGAACACTGCGATGTCGTCCAGGTAGGCGGCACTGAAATCCTCCAGTCCAGCCAAGACCTGGTTGACCAACCTCTGGAAGTTGGCAGGGGCATTCTTCATCCCAAAGGGCATAACCCGGAACTGGTAGTGCCCATCTGGTGTGGAGAATGCTGACCTCTCTTTTGCCCCATCAGTCAAGGCGATCTGCCAGTACCCAGACGTTAGATCAAACGTACTAAGGTACCGGGCAGCCCCTAACCGATCTATGAGCTCATCAGCTCTGGGGATGGGGTGCGCGTCAGTCTTGGTGACTGAATTGAGTCCTCGGTAATCCACACAGAACCGAAGTTCCGGTGAAGCACCAGGCGCTGCAGCCTTTGGGACCAAGACCACTGGGCTGGCCCAAGGACTGCTAGAGGACTCAACCACCCCTAAGGCAAACATTTTGGAGACCTCCTCCTTGATGTATGCTCTGACCTTGTCAGTCACTCTGTAAGCCTTGTGCTTGACAGGAGTGCTGTCCCCGGTGTCCACATCATGGACACACCACTGAGTGACACCAGGAATCAAGGAAAACAGATCAGGGAATTGTCCCAACAATTGGCGACAATCCTGCTGCTGTTCAGGGGTCAGTGTGTCAGAGAGGACAACACCATCCACTGACCCATCTTGCTCTTTTGCATACAGGAGGTCAGGAAGAGGCTCACTCTCCTCCTCCATTCCAGCATCTGTAGCTAGGAGCATGCCCACTTCGGACCTTTCTAAGTGGGGCTTCAAACGGTTGACATGCAGGACCCGCAAGGGGTTCCTGGGAGACTTCAAGTCCACCATGTAGGTGACATCGCTCTTTTTCTCCACAACCTTAAATGGTCCAGTCCATCTGTCCTTGAGCGCACAAGGTTCCACAGGGGACATGACCCAAACTTTCTGTCCAGGCTGAAGCTCTACCAGAGTGGCCTTCTGGTCGTACCACCGCTTCATCTCTTCCTGGCTGGCCTCCAGATTTGCCTGAGCAAGATCTCTGAAGCGCCTAGTCTGGTTCCTAAAGGCCAGCATGTAACTGTATACATCCTGGGGAGGTTTCCTGGGAGATTGCTCCCAGCCTTCTTTGACCAGACTCAAAGGTCCTCTTACCGTGTGACCATACAAAAGCTCAAAGGGGCTGAACCCTAGAGACTTCTGTGGCACCTCACGGTAAGCAAACAACAGGCATGGCAAGAGGACGTCCCATTTACGCCTCATTGGTTCTTCAAGACCCACAATCATGCCTTTAAGGGTACGGTTGAATCTCTCAACCAACCCATTACCTTGAGGGTGGTAAGGAGTGGTGAACTTGTAAGTTACCCCACACTCCTTCCACAGAGACTTCATATAGTTGGAAATGAAGTTGGTGCCCCGGTCTGACACCACCTCTCTGGGGAACCCCATTCTGGAGAAAACACCCATCAGTGCCCGTCCCACCACGAGGGCCGTCACTGTTCTGAGAGGGATGGCTTCCGGGTACCGTGTGGCATGGTCCACCAAGACCAGGATGAACCTGTTGCCCAGGGCTGTCTTGGGGTCCAGGGGCCCAACAATGTCAATCCCCACCCGGTCAAAGGGGGTACTGACCACGGGAAAAGGTTGGAGGGGAGCCTTCTGCTTCCGCCCGCTTTTCCCACTTGCCTGGCAAGTTTGACAGGTCTTGCAATGGATATCTGTATCCCTTCTCATCTGAGGCCAATAAAAATGGGTGACAAGCCTGTCATAGGTCTTGTCCTGCCCCAGATGTCCAGCTAAAGGAACGTCATGAGCCAAACCCAGTAGGAAGGCTCTGAAGCGCTGGGGTACCACCAGCACACGGGCTGACCCAGGCTCAGCAGTCTTAGGCTCGCTATACAGGAGGTCGTTCTCCCAGTAAACAAAATGTGACCCTGACTGATCACCTGAGGTTTGGGCTGAGGCCTGCTGCCTCATACCCACAAGAGAAGGGCACACTTTCTGTTCTGCACAGAATTCCTCCCTGGAGGGACCACCATCCTGCTGCCAGTGGGTCAGCTCGGGCAGGTCTCCCAGTTCAGCAACTTGTTCACCTGTGGGTTCCAGGGCATACCCCTCAAGGTCTGCCTCCTCCTGGACCACGGGAACTACGGGGGACGGTTTCCCGCGCCCCCTGCCTCTTCTCTTCACAGCTGGGTCCTGGGCCATACTTTCAGGCTCCGGGACCCCATCAACACCCTTACTTGCTGTCATGGATCGAGTGGTTGCACACACCCACTCAGGCACACCCAACATTTTCAAATGTGTCTCCCTCTTCACCTTAGCCCAAGGGGAGTCTTCCAAATCATTGCCCAGGAGACAATCAACAGGCATGGCGGGCCGTACAGCAACTTGAAGAGTACCTGAAACTCCCCCCCATTCAAAGGAAACTTGAGCTACCTCACACTCTCTCTGGGAGTTGTCAGCAGCTATCACAGGGTAGAATGCGTGGGGAACAATCTGCTCTCTGGACACCAAGTGACACTTGACAGCTGTCACACTCGCTCCGGTGTCTCTGAGAGCTTCCACTCTATGGCCATTAATGGTCACCCACTGCCTATATTTCTTAGTGTTACTAGGCAGAGGGGGTGGAGGGACCAATTCCATGTCTCCTAGAGAGACCAGGGACATCTCTGCGGGACCCTCCCCACCATGGGCAACCATTTCCTCCCCTCCCAGGGCTACACTCGCCAACTGACGGGGGGCGGCACGTGGTGGTGCACTAGAGTTCTTCAAGGGACACTGGGGATCATAAAACCGGTGTCCCACCTGCTTACAAGCGAAGCAGGTCATTGGGCCCCTACGAACAGGTTTACCTGTCAGGGCCTCTGATTTCTTATCTGGGGGAGGCTGGGAACCCTTCCCTTGGTTCCCTTGGGAATTACTTTGGGGCCCTTTCTGGAACTCACTCTGTTTACCCTTGTCCCCCCCACTCTTCTGCTGGGGACCCTGCCCACCTTTGGCTGAGTCTCCCACTGGACCCTTGTGGACCCTGGTACTGACCCAGCGGTCCGCCTCCTCAGCAAGTTTTCTAGGGTTAGATATCTTGCTATCAATAAGGTGCTGGCGCAGCTCTGGAAAACAGTTATTAGACAAGTGCTCCCAAGCAAACAAATCATAAAGAGCATCATAACTTTCCACTTTGCTGCCCTTTACCCAACCATCCATGGCTCTGCAAACATATGACACATATTCCACCCACGTCGTACCAGGCAATTTCTTACACTCTCTAAAGGCCTGTCTGTACTTTTCTGGGGTTAGGCCATACCTTAACATTAAAGCATCTTTCATATGAGCATAAGACATCCTATCCTCAACAGGCATCTCTAACAGGGTATCTCTTCCCTCATTCACAAAGCGACCCCACAACCCTGCTCCCCAATCCTTCTCAGGGACCCGGTGGGCCAACAATGCTAACTCATATGCTTTAAACCATTGACCAATATCTTCATTCTTCTGAAAATCTTTGATCACATCTTTAGGAAAATAAAACCTACTTTCTGCAGGCACAGATGGGATGCTGCCACCAGAGGGATTCAATTCTAACTCTTTAGCTTTGAGCTCCAACTCCCTCAACTTGGTATCATGCTCCAAAGCTAACTTTTCCCTTTCAAACTCCAACCTTTTGATCTCCAGATCAGCTTCTCTCCTGCCTCTTGCATTCTCTATCTCCAACTGCCCATTTATCTTAAGTTTTGCCATTTCCATGTTGTAAGCTCGCTCCTTTGCCCTTTCTTCTCTTTCTTCAGGAGAAAGACCTTTGGAGGAAACACTGCTGCCAGGAGGGGAGGGGGGCCCATTCACTGGCACCTCCTCTTCCCCTTCCCCTGTCGGTACCACCACCGGATCAGAGGAATCTCTGGCCTCTAACCAGGCCTGCAATGCTTTAAGGTATTCTTCCTTCACTTTGAAGCCTGTTGTAGGAACTTTAAATTGCTTGCAAAAGGATTTCAGCTGCTGTGACTTGTAATCCTTTATCTTACTCCTATCAAACTCCTCCACAACAACAGGGGCAGTGACTCCGGCATCACTCATGGTCAAAACTGGCAGTTTCAAAAATCAAGTTTCAGGAAATTTGGAGAACAAAAATAGAATATCCAACCAAAACAGATTGTGGCTGCGCTATGGTCTGCTTTCACTATGTAGCGCACACTAATCACTGCACATGGGTCATAAATGCAAAGTTCAAATCCCACCGCTGCCACCAATGTTAGAAGCGGCTGTCTCTAGTTGGCAGAGGTATACACTTCTGACAAATAGGCACACACCTTTTCTAGTCAGGGCAAGGGGATCACACACTTAGATAACCCCTGCTCACCCCCTTGGTATCTTGGCAAAGCAGACAGGCTTATCTCAGAGGCAGTGCGTTAAGCATTTATGACCACTTAAGGTAATAAAGTGAATACACTACAAATGGACACGACACAGTAGTATTATAAAAATAAGGATTTTTATATAAGGCTTAGCACAAGACCAAATAACGACAAAAATTTACCACAGTCTCAATAAATACTCTTGGAAGGAAAAATAATAGTTCAAGCACGGTTTCTTCTTAGCACAAAGTCTTTAGTATCAAAAGCAGCTCTTCTTCTTTAAGACACAGTTCTTGGCAACAATATAACCCACACGGGAGTCACACGACGTCGAGGCAAAGTTAATCCAAAGGTTCGGCGTTGACCGCAAGGAGCGCTACGTCGAGCCCGGAGTCGCACAGACCCCCACAGCACAGTACCTTGGAAAAGTGAAGCACTCGATGATCAGCGGCGTCGAGATGTCCGGCGTCGCATCTTCGGCGTCGATCGGGCCTCGGAGTCGGGGCGATCTGCAGCGGCGTCGACTGAAGTCAGGCAGGAGCAGCGCTCACGAGGTGAAGCAGGATACGGCGTCGTCGATGTTGCAAGAGTGAGCAGCGCTCACGGCGTCGAGAGGGCTCGATGTTGATGCGATCAGCAGCGGCGTCGACACGAGGTCACTTGGAGCTGGAGCCGAACTCACTACTCACTGGCGGTGTTGCTGGCGTCGATCGGGCCCGGCGGCCGGCGTCGAGGAAGCGGGACACTGGAGCCGTTACTCACGATGTCGAGCTGGATTCGGCGGCGTCCGTCGGCGTCGAGATTGCTGGATTCTTTCAGAGGTGCTGGATTCACAAGTTCCAGCAAACAGCACTTTAAGCAGATGAAGTCCTTTAGCCCTGTGACTTCAACAGGAGACTGGCACTCTTCCAGCCCTTGGAGATTTTCTTAGCAAAGATTGAGAGTACACACACAGTTCCTCTCTCCTGGTTCCTTGGCAAAAATAAAGAAGCAATGCAGGATTCCCCCAACAAACAGCACTCTGGCAGAAGGGGTAGGCAGTCCTTAGATCAGCAGGCTTCTTGTCCTTGGTTCAGGTTTCCTTGTCAGAAGTGATCTAAATTCTTGGTTCAGGGGTCCTTCTCTTATACCCCTTTTTGGCTTTGATCCCTTTGTCCATGCAGGGGAATTTCCCCCCATCTTGGGTTTGTTGTGGGTGTTGCCAGGCCGAAGCACCTGGCCTATTCACTGTGCAGGGCAGAGTCTTCAGCCGCCCAGCAGGAGCGGAGCCAGCATTGTCACTGGCAGGGGCAGGGCCATCAGTTGCCCGGCAGGAGGTGGGCCAGGAAAGTCCCAGGCAGGCCCAGAGTCATCAGTCGCCTGGCAGGGGGGCGGAGCCAGCATTGTATCAGGCAGGGCAGGCTATCAGGAGCTACTCTTCCCCTACTCTCAATGTAAATGCCCCACTCACCCCACACTGACTCATTCAGACCTCTGGAGCCACCCAGCTCTTGTCACACGCACACCAGAACCAGCAGAGACCGGTAGACAGGTAGACAAGAAAATAGCTACTTTCTAAAAGTGCTATTTTCAAACACAGAGTCCAAAAACCATCCACACAAAAGGATGCGTTATTAAACCCTGAGTTCAGGGATACCAAACTTGACATTGCACCATGCTCCCCGAGCCCGCTAGGATTATAGCATTAATAATCCTGGCAGCCCATTCTAACTGATGGAGAGCAGGTTACCTTACAATAGTGAAAAACGAATATGGCTGTAATTCACTATTAGGACATGCCAACCTTGTCAGGCTTGTCCTACCTTATGCTTACAATGCACCCTGCCCGTGGGCCTACCATAGGGGTGACTAACATGAAGTTAAGGGAAGGTTTAGGGACTGGCAAGTAGGTGTACTTGCGCAGTCCTCGTGACAGTCAGACTGCACGTGGTCTAGCAATGGTAGACCTTCAGACATACTTTTACTAGGCCGCTCTTGTGGGTGGCACAACACGTGCTGCAAGCCCACGAGCAGCATTTGTATTTACAAGCCCTGGCACTCCTGGTGCACGCTACTAGGGACTGATAGTAAACCAAATAAGCCAAACATGGAATTCAATCCATACAGCAATTTCACATAGGGAGCACTTGCACTGTGGCACTGATCAGCAGTGGCACAGTGCCCAAAGCAATATACCAGCAAAAACATCGTAACAGAGGAGGCAAACAGAAAAAAATGGAGGAGAGACTCATGCCAATGATGCCAGGTCTAACATTCACCTTCTCGGGTTTACTAATATATCGCCACCTTGGCCCTGCCACCCAGTTTATACAGATGCTTCCTGACTCTGTGGTAGAACACAGTCTGCTGTCTGCTAACTTCACCGTCCTAGGTGACTTAAATATGCATCTAGAAAATGTCAACTGTGAAATATCAAAAAACCTCATAATGGGCCTTGCGGCAGTCCAACTAACATGCCGAGTCTCAGCCCCCACCCATAAGAATGGCCACTTATTAGATCCAATATTCTCCAATACCCCTGAGTTGACTTAAGTGGATCCAACAGACATCGTATGGTCTGATCCTAAACTATTCCCCTTCCAGGTGTGTTTTATAAACACAACAAGCTCGACATCTCACTAGTCCAAGCTTAGGCAGAACTGATAAAAAATAGACACAAGTGAAAGGGAGAACATGCTCACCACTTGCAATCTTCAAATGGTTGGAGATTTGGCCACAAGATATAAGAAATTTGAAACATGGATGGTGAATGCCTCAAACACTCTGGCTCCTCTTAGACAACAAAACGCCAAGCGTCCCTGAGAAAGGACATCATGGTTCTCATCGGAGCTCGTAAAACTGATTGGGAATCAAATGTTTTTTAAAGAATTTGAAGGAAAAGCTATGACGAAATGATCACAATCAACTACATGAAGTCAGTAAACACATATCACTATGCCATCAGGGAGACAAGAGTCAATTATTCTGCCTCAAAGATTGACATTGTTGCTAACTCATCCAAAGAGCTGTTCAATCTGGTGAGCAGTCTTAAGAAGCCCTTAAAAAGTACACCCCCCCTTCCTACAGATTCAAGATGCAATTTGCTAGCCGACTTCTTTTTAGAGAAGGTCAACAGTATTCTCCTTACACTTCGAGGGGTGAAATAATCAGTCTACTCCCCCAACGTTGGCATGAACAATTAAGCATGTTCCCAGAAATTACTCAAGATGATACCATGAAAATCCTCAAATACTTAAAATCAGGCTCTCAGCTGGACCCTGCTCCCCAGACATTATGTTTGAAGGTGGAAAGGAAGTTATAACTTTGCTCTCAGACATGGTTAACCTCTCACTGAAATCTGGAACCGTCCCCTCAGCCTGGAAACATGCTATTATCAAGCCATTGGTAAAAAAAGCTATCAGAAGACCCCCAGATTTGTGAAAATTATTGCTGTATTTCCCTCCTCCCAGTTCTTGCAAAATTGAAGTTTGTAAACAGAAACCTCTTTTAATATCTAGAGACAAATGACATCACACATCCATCTCAGACAGGCTTTAGACAGGGTAGCAACAAGGAAACAGCTCTGCTTGCAACTCCGGAAGAACTCAGAGCCATCCTGGATGAAGGAGTGACAGATGCCCTGATACTTTTGGACTTCAATGCGCCTTTTGACATTGTCTCACACCCAGTGCTAGTAAAAAGGTTGGAAGAGGCAGAGGGAGCCAGAACAATAGTACATTTGCTCACTTCCTTCCTCCATAATAGAACCTTCCAAGCCTGGGAGGAAACGTCAGTTTTGGAATGTTACTCCCTTGGATGAGAAGTACCACAGGGGTCCTCATTGAGCCCCATGTTGGTCAACCTGTATGTCCTGCCTCTGACAGAGATCATAAAGGCCCATGGTATGTCATCGCATCAAGATTAATTTCCCCCTCTCTCATCAAATAGACAGATCTTCAAACCAGCTCAATAACTGCCTAAAAATGTTGTAGACTAGATGTCATCCGGTATACAGTCATAATATCGAGTAAAAATATAGAATTACCTTAATATCGAGTTAAAAATATAGAATGGACAGAATATCGATTGGACAGAATATAGACAACAAAAATATCAAATGAAATGGACAAAACATTGAATGGATAGAATATTGACAACAAAAATATCGAATTTGAGGTAAGTAAGTTAATATCGATTTACATAAATATAGAAAGTCAAAATATCGAAGCATTTAATATAGATGTAAAATATATCGATTTTTTAATAATATCGAATTTTTTAAAGTGTTTATTATATTAGTATATGTGTGAAAAGTGTACATTTATTTTATAATTTATTTTAAGTAATGAATTTTATGGTATTTAATTTTTGCGTAATTTAATTCTGTAGCGGGTTGTGGGTTTATAGGGGAATAGGGTGGGAAGTAATTTAATTATAATTGATTAAATGTTTTAATTTATTTATTGGTAATTATCTTGAATTAATTGTTAATTATTTTTTAATTGGTAATTAATTAAGTTATAATTGGTAATTCATTTTTATTAATTGATTAATTGATAATTATGTTAATTTTATTAATTTATTTTCTGTAGCGGGTTGTGGGTTTATAGGGGAGTAGGGTGGGAAGTAATTTAATTATAATTGATTAAATGTTTTAATGTATTGGTATTGATCTTGAATTAGTTGTTAATTCATTTTTAGTTGGTAATTAAATAAATTATAATTAGTAATTCATTTTTATTAATTGATTAATTGATAATTATGTTAATTTTATTTACTGTAGCGGGTTTTGGTTTTTATGAGGGAATAGGTTGGGAAGTAATTTAATTGTTATTAATTAAATGTATTAATTTATGTATTGGTATTTATTTTTAATTAATCGTTAATTATTTTTCATTTTTCATTAATTGCAAATTGGTAATTAATTTGTATTAATAGGTAATGATTATTAATATATATATTTTTTTGATGAATTATTATATTATATTACATTTTTACTTATTTTTAATTGGTATTAATATATATTGTTTAATTAAGATATGAAGTATTTACTTTCCCTACTGTTGCACTCACTGGAGTGGGAAAAGTCATTTTTACCCCTACGCTATCCTACGCTTTCCATACTGTTGCACTCTCTGGAGTTGGAATAGTAATTTTTACCCCTACGCTATCCAACGCTTTCCCTACTGTTGCACTCACTGGAGTGGGAATAGTAATTTTTTCCCTCCCACTATCCAACGCCTTCCCTACTGTTGCACTCTCTGGAGTTGGAATAGTAATTTTTAGCCCTACGCTATCCAACGCTTTTCCTACTGTTGCACTCACTGGAGTGGGAATAGTAATGTTTACCCTCCCACTATCCAACGCCTTCCCTACTGTTGCACTCTCTGGAGTGGGAATAGTAATGTTGACCCCTACGCTATCCAACGCTTTCTCTACTGTTGCTCTCTCTGGAGTGGGAATAGTAATGTTTACCCTTACGCTATCCAACGCTTTCCCTACTGTTGCCCTCTCTGGAGTGGGAATAGTATTTTTTACCCCTACGCTATCCAACGCTTTCTCTACTGTTGCACTCTCTGGAGTGGGAATAGTAATTTTTACCTCTACGCTATCCAACATTTTCCCTACTGTTGCACTCACTGGAGTGGGAATAGTAATTTTTACCTTCCTGCTATCCAACGCTTTCCCTACTGTTGCACTCTCTGGAGTTGGAATAGTAATTTTCTCCCTCCCACTATCCAACGCCTTCCCTACTGTTGCACTCTCTGGAGTGGGAATAATAATTTTTACCTCTACGCTATCCAATGCCTTCCCTACTGTTGCACTCTCTGGAGTGGGAATAGTAATGTTGACCCCTACGCTATCCAACGCTTTCTCTACTGTTGCTCTCTCTGGAGTGGGAATAGTAATTTTTACCCTTACGTTATCCAACGCTTTCCCTACTGTTGCCCTCTCTGGAGTGGGAATAGCAATTTTTACCCCTACGCTATCCAACGCTTTCTCTACTGTTGCACTCTCTGGAGTGGGAATAGTAATTTTTACCTCTACGCTAAGCATGGGCGTAAAATCTGCTCCACTCGCGGATTTTTCGGATTTTCGGCAAATTCGCAATGCGCGAACTCCCGCGAATTTGTCGAAAATCAGTGAATCCGCTCGCGGCGGATTTTTTGCTTGGTTGCGGCGCGCGGCGTGGTGCACGGCGTTCACTTTCCGTCATTAAGCGTTTGCCGAGTTGTTTTTCTCGATCATATTTTGCAAGTGCCGCGCCATTTTGGATCTTGCTGCGTGATCCCGCGGGAGTTTGGCGCCCGCGAATACGTAATCGCGGCTTGCCACCTTGCACAGCACACCTCGCGAGAGTTCGCAATTGCGAACACGTAGTTGCGGCGGAAAGGAACAATCTCGCACTTGCGAAATAGAGATTTTGCAATTCTGCACAAGAAATCCACCAGCAAACAGGATAAACCTTCAGAAAATGATGATTTTTATCAGAATCACTCCTCAGGTTGACATTTGCATGGCCTTTTTTTTTGCAAGGAGTCCATTTTTTTGGGGGGGGAGGGAAGGAAATGCCCCACAGTCTCCAACTTCCTGTTCCTGTCCAGCAGGCTCCTCCCAGTGCTTTGTCCATCTCCTGGTCACTTTCATTTGGATCTGGAGCTGGAAGGATTACTTTTTGTGGGTGCTGCTGGATATTTGGATTTGAGGCCTTTTTGACTTTCTTTGGATCACTTTTGGATTAGAAATCAACTTTCACAAGTAAGTTTGTTTGGGGCATTACAGTTGCTGCAACTACAATTTTTGAACTTTTTCAGAACATTAAATAAATTATATTGTGGGTAGCCACAGTATCCAGTCGGACCAGGGTTGGTTATGGGTGCATGATACAACTGTTTTGTTGAATTTAAACACCATTGAGGCCATGGATGGGCTGGGATTGTGCTGATTTTTGTTGTTTTTGTCGTTTTTTTGGGGCTGCTGTTGGGGCCCTTTGCCCAGGGGTGGTGAGTGTTGCATGGGCCTAGTCTTTCTGTGGGGTGTCTTCTTGAATTTAAACATCATTGAGGCCATGGATGGGCTGGGATTGTGCTTATTTTATTGTTTTTTGTCGTTTTTTGGGGGCTGCTGGTGTGGCCTTTTGCCCAGGGGTGGTGGTGCATGGACTGAGTGTGCCTGTGGTGTGGTCTCACTCTCTTTAATGTAAACATCATGGATGGCATTGGATTGTGGTGATTTCTGGCTGTTTTTCTGTTTTTTGGGGGTGTACTGTTGATGTGGACTGGCCATGTGGGTGGTGGTGGTGGCCATCTTGAGTGCTGGCTGGTACAGGCAACATGTGCTTGGGGTGCAAGGGGCCATTTTGAAGAGAGGCAGTGTCTGAGGCCTGCACTTATTTTGCCTACTTTTCATCCATTATGCCCAGGGGTAGTGAGTGTTGCATGGGCCTAGTGTTTCTGAGGGGTGTCTTCTTGAATTTAAACACCATTGAGGCCATGGATGGGCTGGGATTGTGCTGAATTTTGTCGTTTTTGTCGTTTTTTGGGGCTGCTGGTGGGGCCCCTTGACCAGGGGTGGTGAGTGTTGCATGGGCCTAGTCTTTCTGTGGGGTGTCCTCTTGAAGTTAAACACCATTGAGGCCATGGATGGGCTGGGATTGTGCTGTTTTTTGTGTTTTTTGTCGTTTTTTTGGGGCTGCTGGTGTGGCCTTTTGCCTAGGGGTAGTGATGCATGGACTGAGTGTGCCTGTGGGGTCTCACTCTCTTTAATGCAAACATCCTGGATGGCATTGGATTGGGGTGATTTTTGGCTGGTTTTCTGTTTTTTTGGGGTGTACTGTTGATGTGGACTGGCTTGGGGTGTAAGGGGCCATTTTGAAGAGAGGCAGTGTCTGAGGCCTGCACTTATTTTGCCTACTTTTCATCCATTATGCCCAGGGGTAGTGAGTGTTGCATGGGCCTAGTCTTTCTGTGGGGTGTCTTCTTGAATTTAAACACCATTGAGGCCATGGATGGGCTGGGATTGTGCTGAATTTTGTCGTTTTTGTCGTTTTTTGGGGCTGCTGGTGGGGCCCTTTGACCAGGGGTGGTGAGTGTTGCATGGGCCTAGTCTTTCTGTGGGGTGTCCTCTTGAAGTTAAACACCATTGAGGCCATGGATGGGCTGGGATTGTGCTGTTTTTTGTGTTTTTTGTCGTTTTTTTGGGGCTGCTGGTGTGGCCTTTTGCCAAGGAGTAGTGATGCATGGACTGAGTGTGCCTGTGGGGTCTCACTCTCTTTAATGCAAACATCCTGGATGGCATTGGATTGTGGTGATTTTGGCTGTTTTTATGTTTTTTTGGGGTGTACTGTTGATGTGGACTGGCTTGGGGTGTAAGGGGCCATTTTGAAGAGAGGCAGTGTCTGAGGCCTGCACTTATTTTGCCTACTTTTCATCCATTATGCCCAGGGGTAGTGAGTGTTGCATGGGCCTAGTCTTTCTGTGGGGTGTCTTCTTGAATTTAAACACCATTGAGGCCATGGATGGGCTGGGATTGTGCTGAATTTTGTCATTTTTGTCGTTTTTTGGGGCTGCTGGTGGGGCCCTTTGACCAGGGGTGGTGAGTGTTGCATGGGCCTAGTCTTTCTGTGGGGTGTCCTCTTGAAGTTAAACACCATTGAGGCCATGGATGGGCTGGGATTGTGCTGTTTTTTGTCGTTTTTTTGGGGCTGCTGGTGTGGCCTTTTGCCAAGGGGTAGTGATGCATGGACTGAGTGTGCCTGTGGGGTCTCACTCTCTTTAATGTAAACATCCTGGATGGCATTGGATTGTGGTGATTTTTGGCTGTTTTTCTGTTTTTTTGGGGTGTACTGTTGATGTGAACTGGCTTGGGGTGTAAGGGGCCATTTTGAAGAGAGGCAGTGTCTGAGGCCTTCACTTATTTTGCCTACTTTTCATCCATTATGCCCAGGGGTAGTGAGTGTTGCATACTTGCATGGCCCTAGTCTTTCTGTGGGGTGTCTTCAATGTAAACATCATGGATGGCATGGGATTGTGCTGATTTTTCTGTGTTTTGTCGATTTTTTGGGGTGTATAACTGAACTGATGTTCCTCTGTCTTCCATTGCTTTTAGGTGCACAAGACTCAAGAGAACCACCAGTGCCAGGAAGAAGTCCTGCAGCGGTGTGTGTGTGCAGCATAACGTCATGCGACGTCACGTCTGGACACAGACAACTCTGCAACTCGTGCAACTGCTGCCTGCTGTTCTGACCTGCTCTGAAGAAGATGGCCCCAAAAAAAGTTACCCGTAGCTCCTCTAGCAAGAAAGGTGCCAGTAAGGAGCAGAAGAAGCAAGTTACCAAGGAGACTGGTGTGCCGGCCGCCCCTTTTTTTGGGAGTAAAAAAAAAAGTATGCCTGCAGCAGCAGCGGGATCTGCTGGGGACCAAGCTGGGAGCAGCACCCCCGCTCTATTGGGCTCAGTGCCACCACCACCACCACGCCAACGTAAGTCCAAGCCCTTGAGTGCTGCAGAGGCAGCCAGTATAGTTGTTCAATCACCATCGACCAGTGATGTTGGCTCATCGCAAGAAAGCAGCAGCAATGTCCCTCAATCAACACAGGTTGTTGTAGCTCATCTGACGAGTGTTGAACAACCACAGCCGCAACAACTATCACATGTGCAAGTACAAGCCCAAGTACATGTGGAAGGAGAGGCAGCGCAAGGAGATGCGCAAGCAGAGGTGCATGGAGGGTCACAAGTGCCCACAATAGTTGTTCCTCCCGAAGTAGGGGCACATCAGGAAATCGACAATCAAGGCGAGGTATCATTTGAGGAAGACACTCCTCCTGATGATCATTCATTGTCTTCCACACCCCTAGCAAGGAAGAGATCAAGGGTGGTGTCTACATCTTCTTCAAGCACACCTCCTTCTGATGATACGGATCAAAATTGGGAACCAGCACCACTGCCGTCTGAGAGTGAGGCACACCATGATCTGACAAAGGTAGTTAAGCGTAAAAGGAAGCTCGTCCAAAGTCTCAGAGTTATGGAGTGTGATGATGAGGCTCAGCAAGAAGTGGCGGATACTGCTGCTGATGAAGACTCTGACAACGACGACCCAATCATCATAAAGGTAACTGCAGCCCCAGCGGGCATGCAGCAAACAGACATTTTGACCCTAGCCCGAAAAGCTGCTGAGCGTGATGATGATGATGTTGTCGACGAGGAGGCAGTGGAAACACCACCACAATCATTGGAGTTAAGTAGTACACCAACTCGTACCGCTTCCATATTTCTTTCTGGCAAGAAGGGACCTCCATCCACCTCGACCTTAATTAGTGGCGGTGAAAGTGCAAAACGTACAAAAGTTGGGCAATCCAGATCCTCCACTTCATCTGGCATTAGCAGCATGACCACCACCACCAGTATCGCCGCCTCCTCCAGGCCCCACAGACACTTCAAGTCACCAGTTTGGGACTTCTTTACTGTTTGCCCAAAAAGGGAAAAGTTCGCCATTTGTACCCTTTGTAAGGTTGCAGTTAGTCGTGGTAAGTCAGGTACCAACTATGGTACCGGAGGCCAGAGAGGTCATCTTAAGAGACAGCACACTGTCCAATGGTTTGCGCACCTAAAGGCGATCAAGGAAGCCCGAATTGGAAGTCAAGAAAACGGTGATGTTTCATCTGATGATGACGAGGAGGAAGAAGACGTGTCAAACACTTCACTTACACCCAGTACCCCTGTCAGCAGCACACCCCATGAGAGGCACACTAAGAGTGTTGGAGCGAGTGAGACACCAACGCGCAAAAGTTCACCAGCGAGCATAATTGCGTCAACGAAGTCATTATCATCCCGTAAATGCTTGGTCCAGGGCAACATTAGAACCATGTTTTCTTCAGACGCGCCATATGAACGCAACCACCCACTGACGCGTCTGTATAACACTAAGCTGGCTAAAATGCTAGCTGTGGACCTTCTCCCTTTTTCTTTTGTAGAAGCGGTAGGTTTTCTAGAATTAGTGGCAACGCTCTGCCCTAAATGGAAGGTTCCTAGCCAGTTCTATTTTGCCAGAGTTGCGGTTCCAGCACTACATGAAGATGTGCTGGAGGCGATTGGGGCAGCTTTGCAGAAGAGTGCTGTTCACACTATACATCTGACAACAGACATGTGGACCAGTGGCGCAGGCGCTGATTACATGTGCATCACTGCACACTGGGTCTCTTTTTCAGGTGTTAAAGCAAAGCTAAACGCAGGTGTTGACCCGGACCAAGTTTTTAAAGCTGCTCGGAAACATGCAACACTAGCCATGTTTGGCTTGGAGAAAAGTCACACAGCAGAAAACATTTTGGACGAGTTTAACAAAAAGGTCTTTCACTGGCTGTCCCCAAAAAATTGCCAGATTGGTTATGTTTCCACGGATAATGGCGCCAATGTAGTTAAGGCCATGGCGATGGGTGCATATTTCAGAGTGCCGTGTTTGGCGCACTGTATCAACCTGGTAGTTCAAAAATTCTTGAGTGATAGAGACAGTACAGCGTTCGAGGTAATGGCCACCTGCCGCAAAATGTGCAACCATTTCAGCCATTCTTTTAAGGCCCGGAAGCATCTGAGGAGGCTGCTACTTGAACGTCGAATGCCAGTGAAAGCACTCATCCAGGAGGTGGCAACACGTTGGAACTCAACCTTCTACATGCTTGAGCGTCTGTATGAGCAGTATACGGTACTCGATCACTATTTCTTAACAGAGGGTACAGCTCAGAAGGACCTGTGGATGGGTGCGGCGCAATGGGACATAGTTAAAAGCCTGACAGACATGCTTCGTCCTTTTGAGTTCTTCACGCGTGCAGTCAGCCAGGAGGACTGTAATTTGGGACAAGCTATCCCATTGTTGTGCATGCTGGAGCACCAACTGAAGGCGGTGTCTTCTGAGTTAGAAAAAGATGAAAAAAACAAAGACCCTTTTCTTTTGTCGGAGAAATTATTAGAGCGCCTACGTGGTGATGAACGTCTTCAAAAGATCAACTCAGAACAGCATTACATTTGTGCTACTATTCTGGATCCACGCTACAAAAAGGCGCTGGCAGGCCAAGCATTCTTTCCTTTTGCTGATGAAGATGTTAAAAAGTACAAACGTTGGCTAGCCTGGTCAGCCAAGAGGTTTGAAAAAGAACGGCAGGATATTGAAGGAGAAGGCAGTACATCAGCATCAGCAGGCCATCCCCAGTCAAAAGAATCCACTTCTGCACCTGTGGCTGTGGCACAAGTGACCTCTCAGCCGTTAAAGACACCGGCAACCGGATCATCTGCACCACACACAACAGTAACAGTGGCTGCTGTAGAGGATTGGCTCACTTTGCTTGGGTATGGTTCTCGAAAAAATGTCACAGGCACAGCAAAAAGTAAGCAAAGTGGAGGAACCGTTGGGGACCTTGAGTCGATGGTGCAGGACTATCTGAATGACTCAACAGAGGTCTTTCTTAATGATGAGCCATTGCAGTATTGGCATGGGAAAAAACAATTGTGGCCACAGCTCTCCAACCTGGCTATAAACTGTTTGTCTTGCCCACTCGCAAGTGTGTCTTCTGAACGTGTTTTCAGTGCTGCTGGTGGCATTGTAACTCCCAAACGGAGCCGCCTCTCGCCCAAAAATGTGGAGCGGCTGACAATGATCAAGATGAATCAGCACCTCATACCACCAGATTACAAAGTACGAGAAAGCACGCCGCATGAAGACGAGGAGGACGGCAACGTAGATGAGGGGATTTGTTCTCTGTTCGGTGACACTGACCTCATCCTGCCTGAATTCGCAGAGTATGATGACGAAATCTTCTTCTTATTCCCTGACACCGAGCCCTGAAAATGAGACAATGAATCAATAACTTTCTTTTTCGTCCTTATTCACTTTTATTCCTGTGTGTCTGTCTTTCTTTGTTTTGCACAGTTAATTTAATTCAAACTTTAATCACCTAATCCCAAAAACAAGCCCATCAGCAGAACTGTCTTCACTTGTTTGCTTATTGATTTGAAGGTGCCGCAGTCTACATTCCTCAGGTTCACAAGTTCTGAAGAACATGCTCCTCTATCCTCCTCCTCCAGACTCCGATTTCCCTCAAAGCAGAGGGCTGGATTACGCCCAATGAAGAAAGACTCAGCACTTGTGGGGGTGTTCTACTTCTTTGCGGGTGAGTTGACGGCTCTGGGCCCATTGCTGTGAAGCTCTAATAACGGATAAAAGTGTTTTGGACCAAATATGAGGCGGAAATTTCTTGCCGTTTTTGCTGACTTGCTTGCCTTTGAGGTGCTCTTTGGCGGGGTTCCGGGTGTTTGTGGGTGAGTTTTGGGGTCTGGGAGCACTGCTGCAACAGTCTAATGTTGATTGCATTTGCTTTTCAGGAAATCCATGGTGGAAAACAGGAGTTATGATGATGACCTAGCTGCACAGCGCGTTTGGACCGAAGGCCGAGAGATATTGTAAGTATGAGATTTTGCTTTTTTGCTGTTTGGGGGTGTGGTCGCGTGCTTTTTTGCGGGTGGGTTGGCGGGTCTTGGGGCATTCCTGGGAAGGTCTAATACCGGATAGAAGTGTTTTGGACAAAATCCATAAGGAAAAGCCTTTTTTTTGCTATTTCTTCTGACATCTTGCTCAATGTAGCGTTTTGGGGGGCTTCCTGGTGTTTGTGGGTGGGTTGCGGGGTCTCTGTCGAAGCACTGCTGCGACAGTCTAATCTTGATTGCATTTGCTTTTCAGGAAATCCGTGCTGTAAAACAGGAGTTATGATGATGAGACCTAGCTGCACAGCGCGTTTGGACTGAAGGCCGAGAGATATTGTAAGTATGAGATTTTGCTTTTTTGCTGTTTGGGGGTGTGGTCGCGTGTTTTTTTGCGGGTGGGTTGGCGGGTCTTGGGGCATTCCTGGGAAGGTCTAATACCGGATAGAAGTGTTTTGGACAAAATCCATAAGGAAAAGCCTTTTTTTTGCTATTTCTTCTGACATCTTGCTCAATGTAGCGTTTTGGGGGGCTTCCTGGTGTTTGTGGGTGGGTTGCGGGGTCTCTGTCGAAGCACTGCTGCGACAGTCTAATCTTGATTTCATTTGCTTTTCAGGAAATCCGTGTTGTAAAACAGGAGTTATGATGATGAGACCTAGTTGCACAGCGCGTTTGGACCGAAGGCCGAGAGATATTGTAAGTATGAGATTTAGCTTTTTTGCTGTTTGGGGGTGTGGTCGCGTGCTTTTTTGCGGGTGGGTTGGCGGATCTTGGGGCACTCCTGGGAAGGTCTAATACCGGATAGAAGTGTTTTGGACAAAATCCATAAGGCAAAACCTTTTGCCACTTTTTGTAACTTAGGGTTCGTTAGGGTTAGCCCTAGCAGCAGGATTGCATGTGTTTCGGGGTGTTCTATTTGCAACTCAGTTCTAGGGTTTTAGAGCACTCTTGGAGCGATGCTGGCTATGGATACTTTTGCTTGCTTGCAATTGGTTTGAATACAATCCACGGTGGGTAAGGGTGTATTTGGGCCTACTTTTACATTTAAAGTACGTTTTGTCACCATTTTTCTGCTAGGCCTCGTTTTTAGAGATCTGATTGGGGGTCTTCTACATTTGCGACTGACTTTAGTAAGGGTCTTGGTGGGAGCGTTGCTGGGGAGGTCAAATTTTGTTCTAAAACACAGTTTACAGTACACCTACCTTGAGGGGAAAGATCCGCTATAATATTTTGGCCATACTTATTTATCCTTAAAAAGGTGACTCAGACAGAGTATGCAATTTCAAAAATATTGTACTGTCTATTAGGGAAATCAAAGTGTGACTTTTTGCACCACACAGCTTACATACCTTATATTTATTTATCAGTGGTATTGTAATAGCACTTCCTGTTTTCCGTTCAATAATTACAGGCCGGGTTTCAGTCGACATCCGCCAGGCAGGCAGTGGACAGGGTGTCTTCTGTCAGGTCACCAACATTGATGGACGAAGAGTCAGCTGGAATGGAGGAGTGCCGCTAATAAGAGGAATTGTTTGCTGCATGCAACTTACTTACCAAATTCAACAGGACAACTCCAACAACATACAGAATACAAATACAGTATCCATTGTTTTCTTCTATGAGTGTGACTGCATGTGGTTAGCTTTGTACCCAAAGATTTCTTTATCTTCAATTATTGTTTGTCCATGCTGTGCTTTTTTTTTCTTCTCTCAACAAAACCTACCCAAAAAGAAACCCCCATTCCCATCCATTTTCCAAACCCTAACCCTCTTCCCCCGGGCTGTGTGGTTTTGCTTGATGTCTGACTAAATGACATCAATAATTCCACACACTTGCTGGGGAGGATAAGGTCATAGCAACAGGCTGGTGAAGGAATACGAGGATATCTTCTAGACTTACTCAGCTTCAGTACTATTTCTTGTAGTAGTAGGAGCCAATGTCAACTAAATTCAACGCAAGTACTAGTTATACTTGCAATACTTTACCATTTGTTAGGCTACATTGTGGCACTGTTCTAGTTTACTGTCACCTGCTATATTCTCGATCGTACCGTAACCGTTGTAATGCTACAGTAAGGACAAACCAGGTTTCGTTTTCTTTTTTCCCATAGGCATGCAACTGCCACTGTGTCACACCACTAGTACCACCGCAATGAGGAAATTTCATCCGCCCAGGATTGCCAACCTTAATCCCCATTTCACGTGGAGCCAGCCCTGGGCCTAGCCCTAATTTCTAACACAAATTACAGGTAAGATAAGCGTTTGGTGGGAGGTAGTATAATGGAGTATTAGGACTAGACGAGAGATTGACGGTAGTACTACTAAAGTCCTAGGACTCTTCAGGAAAACAAACTTACTGTTACACCCCCACCCACCAGACTGAACAGCAGTAAAAAACAGGTATGGTCAGATAAAGTTCAAAAAAGTATATTTATGTAGCCCTAACAAAATAATCTCCCTCAAGACCCTCCCTAACCCCAACGATTGTCTTTGAAAAGTCCCAAAAAGAACCCAACTCCCAAATCCCACCCCCCAAAAGTCTCTAAAAAAAGGGCAAGGGACACTCCACTACTGGAGGGTGCTGGTGAATTTTGCGGCCAGGGCTTCATACTCCTTGCGGAGGGTGGCAAGTTCGAAGCGGAGACCCTCCAACAAGTTCTTGTACCTAAGGACCTCCTGCTCCAGGTAGGACATTCGGACTCCTAGGCGGCGCTGGCGTGCCTTGCAGCTCCTGTGGGGGGCAGCTGGTCTTTTTGCTGCTTGGCGGTGGCGGTTGGCTTTGTTAGCCCGGCTCCGTACCGCTGGAGCACTGCGCTGGCTGGCAGCCCGTGGGGTCACGGAGGAGGATGCAGCTGTCCCAGTCGAGGATGTTGTGGTTGCACTGGTCGACTGCGTGTCCTCCTCCTCCTCCAGGGCCACCAGCTGCCGATATTCGGCGACAGTGGCATCCAGCCTCCGTTGCCGGGCCATTCGAGCCTGCTCCCTCCGTGATGTCGATTTGGAAGGAGCAACTATATGAAGAAAGAAAGACATAGTCTGTAACCAATGCTCCTTCACATTAATAACACAAAGTGATTGAGCTGAAAGTTGTGTCACAGTACAAGTAGCAAATTGAAAGCACAGTACATAACTATTGAGGACAGTATCTATCTAACCTCCCACTTCTGCATCCTTGCTCTAACATTAGTGGTAGTTTAATGAACAAATTCTACGACCACTATGGACTTCCATTACAGTCGACTATGCCAGTACACCAGTCTTATTCTTCTTCTTCTCTCTTGTTTAGGAAAATTGGTACGTTATCTTATGCAAGCCGGCAGAATGGCAGCGCAGTGAACTTGCACCCGAGAAAAACAGATGCACACCATGATGAGTGAGACAGACTTGCGTTACTGTACCGGTCCAGTACATGCAGGTGGTGAAGCTATTACTTTTCTATTACGGGTGGCACTGAGAATACTCTGTTACAAGGGCTACTGCTTAATTAATTTACCTTTCACCCTACAGTGCAAATGAGTACTAGAAAAGGAAAATGAAGAAGCTAAATAATTAGATTATCTATCACTTCACATGGGATGTATTTGATGACATATGGGATGACTTTAGGTGCTTTGCTTATTATTGAGTGAACAGTGATACACCCACACATGAATGACGTACTACTACTAAACTAAAGTTATTAAGAGAGGTACGGAGTGTCCACCGTAATAACCGGATATATGCTGTGCTTGCAGTTGCAATACAAACTATTGCTACTATTCATGGTAGTATTGGACAAATTTACAATTTCTTTTCCTTGCCTTCCCTACACTGGAACGGACGTGCGGGTGCGGTGTTACATGCTCTTCAAGGTAACACTTAGTTCATCCAGTGACCATCTACTCTTTCTAGATACACATTTGCTATCTAAGAGTCAGATAATACCATGCTCCGGGCATCCATCCATTCAAAGTATATGCACACATACAGTTTATGTTTCACCCACCCAGGCTGTTGTCCTTCCACCCATCCTTGCTTCATCATTGACCCAGCCATGCACCATACCATATTCTTTCCTTCCCAGCCACCTCGGGGGCCAAGCAAACACATATCATTCTTCTTTGCCAGCTATCATAAAATTTCTTGTCCTTCCACACTTACTTACACCCTTCTTTCGCTTTTCGAATATATAGCTTACCTGTGCCCGCCACCACCGTGTCAACCCTCACAGGCACATTTGTGTCGTCCGGCACTCGCACCGCCTCCTCCCCAGAAGTGTTGTCCTCCTCATCCACCACCTCCGCGCTGGCTCCGCCACCAGATGTTCCACCTACAAAGTACATTTAAGAATGTTAGAATACACCACTCACTACTATATAATATTTGGTCTAGGAGGAATAAAGAAAGTAAAAAAAAACGAAATACAATGTAATAATTTGTAACTGTATACTCTACAGTAAAAATGTCCCTTTTTCCAGGGAAGGCTGTTGTCTTGCTGCACTTTTTGGCACAACTGATGAATGCTTGCTTTTTATTTTTAACACACAACACTTTTTCTCCTAACAGAAGCTTGACTTCGAAGAACACGATAAGGGTCAAGCTCAAGTTCAAACCAGGTGAGAGCTCAGCTCGACCACAAGAAATGTGTCCAATTAATCGTTAGCACTAAGCACTTTTCCATTTTCAGTTAAACGGTTACTTTTATGACAAAGTTGATTTTAATAAATGTGTTTAGTTTTAATAAAGCTTTTAAACTTAAATAGACTCTGTGGTTTTTGGTCCTCCAGACTAGAGTGGATGAGCTAAAGGTTTTGGAATTTTTGCAAGCATGAGTGCCTCTGACACTTCTTGACTGTGACTCCGTACTCTTGCCCTGCGTAGGATAATCTAATGATCATTGGGGATCAATCATCGGTGACTTAGGGAGCTAAATGACTCTGCCACACTATCTAGTCAGTAAGGAGATTGGGGGTTCTTCAAAGTCTGATATCACTGAGGTATGTGGAAAGAAAGTCTACCTGCGCCTATTATAATTGATAAACAATGCACTATTTAGTGTTCATAGTTCGGTTTGTGCAGATTTGTCCCTGCATCAGTAGTAGAATGGATTGTCCTCCTATCCAAACCAAAAGTAAAGTAGTATCTTATTCTTTCTTGGTGGTCATTCACCTTTTTATTGTTGGCAATTGTCAAAGCATAAACATTTAGAAGACTTGAAAAGACATTATGGACAATCCCAGAGGACTGCACTCAGTGCATAGAGCTATTGCTGACTAGAATGGGAGTCCAATGGAATTGCCAAATGTGCAATCTTAGTTAGCTACACACACAGACTAATAAGAATAATCTAGTAATACCACAGGGATTCATAGTCGAGGCAGGATAAGAATTTAGATCCAGTCTACAAGAAGATCAAAGACGATTTAGAAAAAATCGAATGAGGAACGCTAGGAAAAATAGGTACTCTTTATTAAAATTAAAACTTACTGGGGCCAGCAAAGGAGCCCTCGCCTGCCCGATCCTGGCCTGCATCCTCCTGAACAGCACCCTCCTCCTGTGTCCTCTTGCCCTTGGGGGGAGCTGATGTACAACATGAAAGAAAGAAAGACCAGGAAACATGGATGAGATTTGTCAACCAAATCAAACATTTCAAAAGAACTATAACAAAATATTTTTGAGAAATAGCAAATAGATAGACAACTATTCCACGGGATATATTGACCTATCTCATGTGATATACTACGTTATTCGTATTGCCTGATTTGCGGACCGTTGACTTTCAAAGTTCCTATGTAACTCAATAAACAGACTACTAAAAAGGTTTGCCTAGGCCTGGCAGGCAGCAGTCCGCAGCGCGCAAAGTGACAGACAAAGTCCACCCTGCTTGCAGATCAGTGAATACTCAAACTATCAATCCACCGACCACCACCACTATTTCTTCTTATAGCCATGTGTCTAAAGGAAGGACTGGACTTCAGTCTGTAGGGGCTGATTTAGAAGTCCCTTGCGGCTCATTTTCCTCCATTGTTGCGTGACTTTTGTGACGCAGCGGCAGAACAAAAGAGTCGCCATGGTGCGACGTATATATTAAAAAAAACGCATATGGGAGATGCATCACGTTGTAAAGCCCTGCGCCATCAGGGGGCGTTCCGGCGCAAGGGAGGGCGTTCCTGCGCAGGAACGAATCCTAAAAGTGGGTGAGGGAAATCTACAAGATGTCAATCAGTCACTTTTAGGACAATGATGCGTGACTCAAACCCTGCGCCTGCTTGAAGCCGACGTACGGCTTGATGCAGCATTGGGGAGATAGGGCACCCCAGAGCATTGCTGGAGCTGCGCCATCGTTGGCACGCAACTCCAGCAATGCGCCGCCTTTACGGCACAGATGCGTAAGGCTTCTGTGACGTTTTGGGCCAATGGGTGGTGGTGGCATGGCGAACAATTACTGCTGCATCCCTGCTACTTTGCAGGGATGCGCCGGTAAATGAAAATATGACCCTTAGTGTCTAGCATTACGCAGTTCTTATCTTTACACTGCACTCATACATAATTTCTCAGGCCAATGAAATGAACACAAAATACAAAACAAATAAGCATAGTAGCAAGCAAGGCTACTGAGAAGGAGAGCAGTGCACCTGAAATGCATAGAAGATTTTGAAATATAATTTACCTACAATGTAATCGGCAGCATTATTGCTCTTGGTAAAGAACAAAGATTTGCAAATAACAGAGCCGGATAAAACAGAGTAGTGATGAATAGCTACTACTACTCACCAAGCCCGGGGACCTCTACGCCGAGCGCGTCCAGCAAGTCCCGTTCCCGGTCCATGACATCCGTCCAGCGGTGGGTGGCCTGGTTATAGGTGCGCCGGACCCCAGAGAGCTTAAACATGGCCCGGCACACCTTCTCCCACCGCTTCCGGCGCTCCCGGATGCCATAGCCGGTTGCGATCTTGCCGCCTCCCAGGATGGTCTTGGGGAGGCGGCGCTGGACGTAGAAGATTAGTGCGGCCACCTCCTCCGCGCTAAAGATCTCCCGTGGCACCACTTGCTCCCCCCTCAAACGCCCGCACGGGAGCCGGGCACGGGGTGCGGGACCCTTCCCCTTCTCAGGGTGCTTCCCGGCTCCCTTTACCATGGTCTGGGCAGAAATAAAGTTAAATGATAAAGAAGAAATAGAATAGTGAAGAAGAAAAGAAAAGAGTTTAAAAAAGTAGTTTAAAATTAACTAAAAGTAGCAGAAAACACAAAAATATAGAGCTAGAAAAATAGAGGGATAAATAATAAGTAAAATAGATCAAATAAACTTCAAACAAGCAAAGGATGGCAGAGATTCAGAGAGGATACAGAAAGCATGCCCAGAACCATAGCAATGAATGAGAAACAAGATGGCCGCGCCCATTCACGACCGCGTGGGTAAGTTCGCGCGAGATTTTCCTCGCGATCACGTGCGAAATTGTACTAGCGAGCAGCACACTTTGCGAGATTACACATAGCGGCCGGAAACGGAATTACGTCACGCAAACAAGATGGCCGCGCCCGTGTACGACCGCGTGGGTAAGTTCGCAAACGTATCACTACAAGCGCCTTGCGAACATGCAAAAAATCACGCGAACATACACGCCGCAAACAAAAAATTAATGTATTCGCACGCATTCGCGGCTTCCGAAATCGATCTCGCACGGATTCGCGCCCCGCGAATAGCGCGAAATTGCAGAAAAACGATTTTTGCTAAACTGAAAGCAATCACCAGGTGCAAAAGTTCAAACTTAACATTAGTAACCATTCACTCTAGTGCTTCCTGAGGGGCCCCTCCAGAGTTCAGTTGCCTATTTGCAACTATTCTATGACCCTGCTATGACCCAAACAGCAGGCTCATAGAATAGCTACAAGTAGACCATAAAGGTCCTGTGAAAAAAAATAGCACTGCAACAGAAAGCAAATTACAGATAAGGAAGGAAGCAGGTGCCAGCCAGACTGAAAGTTTCAAAATTACTGACACATTAATCACCCCCAAATTAATTCATGGCAGTTGAAGAAGGGCAGGTGTGCTTGCTTACACTGCAACAGAAAGCAAATTACAGATAAGGAAGGAAGCAGGTGCCAGCCAGACTGGAAGTTTCAAAATTACTGACACATTAATCAACACCAAATTAATTCATGGCAGTTGAAGCAGGGCAGGTGTGGTTGCTTTTTTTCACCCCCATAATATACAGTGATAAACAAACCTAATGGGTGGCAGTGAGGATGTACCAGAGGGTGGCATGGGTGTACCAGAGGGTGGCAGTGGTGAAACAGAGGGTGCTGTGAACCTGTGATGATAAACCAGACGTAGAAACAACATAGTCGCGGCCGTTGCGAGCCGAAAAGTAAGTTCGCAATTGCGAAATGGTCCACAAATCCTCGCGAACGCGCGCCAACACAAAAAACGTAAAAATCCGCAAATCCGCGAGAGTTCGCGTATTTTTGCGGATTGCGAATCCGTAAATACGCAAATTCGCGTACGCGAGATCCGCTAGATCCGCCCATGCTTACTCTACGCTATCCAACATTTTCCCTACTGTTGCACTCACTGGAGTGGGAATAGTAATTTTTACCCTTCCATTATCCAACGCCTTTCCTACAGTTGCACTCTCTGGAGTGGGAATAGTAATTTTTACCCCTACGCTATCCAACGCTTTCTCTACTGTTGCACTCTCTGGAGTGGGAATAGTAATTTTTACCCCTACGCTATCCAACGTTTTCCCCACTGTTGCACTCTCTGGAGTGGGAATAGTAATTTTAAATCCTACGCTTTTCAATGTTTTCCCTACTGTTGCACTCTCTGGAGTGGGAATAGTAATTTTTATCCTCCTGCTATCCAACGCTTTTCCTACTGTTGCACTCTCTGGAGTGGGAATAGTCATTTTGACCCCTACGCTATCCAACGCTTTCCCTACTGTTGCACTCTCTGGAGTGGGAATTGTAATTTTTACCCCTACGCTATCCAACGCTTTCTCTACTGCTGCACTCATTGGAGTGGGAATAGTAATTTTTACCCCTACGCTATCCAAAGCTTTCCCTACTGTTGCACTCTCCGGAGTGGGAATAGTAATTTTTTACCCTCCCGCTATCCAACGCTTTCCCTACTGTTGAACTCCCGGGAGTGGGAATAGTAATTTTTACCCCTACGCAATCCAACGCTTTCCCTACTGTTGCCCTCTCTGGAGTGGGAATAGTAATGTTTACCTCTACGCTATCCAACGCTTTCTCTACTGTTTTACTCACTGGAGTGGTAATAGTCAATTTTACTCTTTCCGCTATCCTACGGTAAAAATATTTTATATTTTTTATTAATATTACGTCCATATATATATATATATGTATTAATAAATCAATTTGTATGTTTTTTTTTACTTACAATAATTATTTATTAATTTTAATGTTATTTAAGTATTTTAAGTATGTTTAAGTTAATTATATTTATTATTTCATTAATTTAGAATTACTTTAAAGTATTTAAAACAATTCGATATTTTGACTATCTATATTTTTTTAAACGATATTTTTGATTCAATATTTTTGTACTTACCTGTTTGGAGATAGGAAGTCGATATTTTTGTATTCTATATTTTTTACTCGATATTTAGGTAGTTCTATATTTATGTCATCGATATTGTTTCAGTGATCCATGTCAACCAGTAGGCTCAAACTAAATGGGGAGAAAACTGAGCTCATGGTGGTGGGCAATGACCCTGCCAGATGGATGGAGCTCAATTAGCCAACTTCGATGGGAGAAAAACCTGCACCAAAAGTGGAGGTAAAGAGTCTAGGCTGGTTAGACAACAAGCTCTCAATGGCAAGGCAGGCAAGGCAGGCAAAAAAACTAGCTAATGAAAATTCCCAAACACCAGTCAGTTGCCAAGGTTCGGGAAAACTTGCACTGGCTCCCAATACACAAAGAACTCTCTTTAAGACTCTATGCATTGCTCACCGAGCCATGTCTCAGAAGGGCCCGTACTGATCCAAAGACTATTAACCGCCTATGAACCAACAAGAATGCTGTGCTCCACCACCCAGCAACTGTTTGCCATACCAAGCATAAAAACAGCAAGGAGTGGAAGATACTCGTTTTGAGTCTGGCCACACAATTCTGGAATGCCCTCCCACAGTATATGAAAAAATTAGATTTAGAAAAACTGCTAAAAACTGCACTTTTTAATTAAAATAGCGGACCAGAATTTTATCTGCAGGCTGTCTTAATGCTGGGAGGCCCGGATGAGTAGCCATGCCCTCTACAAATACCCCTAGGGCAGTTGTGTAACAGCTAGAAAGGAGAGCAAATGAGAAATGTTAGGACTACATTTATGTCCCACTGAGGCATAGTAAAGGGTGAAGGTGGGAACATGCGGACTTGAACAGAGAGGCTGGTCTGGCAACCTCAGAAATGCGGAGATGGCAGAAAGATGGCCTTTTAAGGTGCTCAAAGTAGAGCCCTGCTGGGGTGGAGTAAGTATAACCAAAAGAGCCTGGGAAAGGAGTCCAGATAGTATGTCAAATTGCGTATCTGTACACCATGCCATAAACTTGCTCCAATGGCAGGCATATCATCTTGGTAGAGGGACACCTGGCTTCCAAGATAACATTGCAGACTTCGAGTGGAAGGTCAAAAGCGTTCAACTGTCTCCGCTCAACCTCCATGGATGAAGGCAAAGTGTAGTCAGGTTCAGGTGCAGAAGCCTGCCCTGCTGCTGTAAAAGAAGATCTTCTGGCAGAGGCAACCTGATCCGAGGATCCATGCACATGCTCAACAACTTGGGATACCAGACTCTCCATGCCCAATCCAAAGCAACCAGAATACTTGGGTCCTGTTGTTCCTCATCTCCTCGAGAACTCTGGACAGGAGTAGTATTGGTTAAAAGGTATACAAGAAGCCAGAGAATCACTTGAAATGAAAAGTGTCTCTGAACGAGATCCACCTTGGCAACTCCAGTGCGCAAAACAGCTGACATTGCACATTCTCGATGGAGGCAAACAGATTCAACCAAGGCTCTCCCCATTCTTGGACGAGACCTTGCACCACTGCATGAATGGGATGCCATTCATGAACGGCTAGGCATCAATGGCTGAGTTCATCTGCCCTGGCATTCAGAGACCCCGCCAGGTGTTGACCTACTAGGGAAAGGTCCTGATGTTCCAGCCATGTTCAGAGACATAGAGCCTCTTGACAAATCTCCAAGACCCCACCCGCCCCGTTTGTTACAGTACCAAGTGGCGGTGGGGTTGTCCATGAACACTTAAACCAGCCTTCCCCTGAATGAAGGAAGGAAGGCCTTCAATACCAGTTGGTTCACTCAGAGCTCAAACAGGTTGATATGGAGTCTGACTTTCACCAGAGATTAGAGTCCTCTGATTTCCACCTCTCCCAGATGGCCACCCCAGCCAAGAAGGGATGTATCTGTCACCACAGTCAGCTCTGGTGGGGAAGGGAGGGGGTCTGCTACTGACCCAATCGCCATTCGTTATCCACCTCTGCAAGTCTTTTGAGGTTCCCTCCTAGGTCTGAGCGATTTTAATGATGTTGTGCCCACTGGAACTTCAGGTCCCACTGCAAAGCTCTCATATGCCTGTGGGCATGTCACAAGAAGGATGCAGGAGGTCATGTGCATCAGAGTTGGTCTCACCAAAATCCAGGCTAGAGGCTGAAACATTGGTATCATAGTCTGAATCTCCTGGACTCCCCACTCAGAAGGATAGGCCTGAAACTGTACTCTATCCAGAACAGCTCTGATGCAAAGAATTGTCTGTGCTGGAGCCAGGTGTGATGCTGATAGTGAGCCCCAGCGAGTGCAAAAAGTTTGCTGAAGTCTAGAGATGGGAGACAACTGCCTGGGGCAAGCCAGCCATCAACAGCCAAGTGCTGATGTAGGGAAAGATTGGAATCCTAGACCTCTTCAAATAAGCTGCAACCACCACCATCACTTTTGTGAACACCGAAGCGGGGCTGGTAAGACCAAAAGGGAGCAAAGCAAGCTGAAAGCGCTCTTGGTGTCCTGCAAGTCCAACAATACTATCCAGTCTCCTGGTTCCAGGGCAGACAGGACTTGTGCTAGCATGAGCATTTTAAATCTCTCCTTTTTCAGGAAGAGATTGAGAAGGTGCAGTTCTAAAATAGGACAAAAGCTTCAGTCCTTTTTGGGAACCAAAAAGTAGTGGGAATAGCAACTGCGACCTTCTTCTGATGCTGACATCTTCTTTATAGCTCTCTTGACCAAGGGAGCTAACACCTATTGACGGAGTAAGGAGAGGTGGTCATCTGTCAGCGAGCCATAAGTAGGTGGCATGGGTGGGAGGTGGCCACAAAAGTCTAATTGTATTCACCTCCAGTAGTGCAGGTGATGTCGTAGCCTGCCCTCACTGGATACCCATGGTGGTTGGAGGGCATAATAAAGTGGTGTGGATTTTGTGTCTTTCATGAGGGTGGTGGACCGACTCGACCTCTTGATGCTTGTCCCACGTGGTCTGTGGGAACCACAGCCTCAGCCGCAAAAAGATTGTGAGGATTGCAGATGTCACTAGGCATGTACAGACGCAGTTGGCAGCCCCTTCCATAGCCAGAAAAGGGGCAGAAGGGCCAGGTGTGGTGCCGTAAGGCCACCTTCGACAAAAAGGCTCTGCCCAACAAGTCATTTGTATCCAGATCACACCAATGGTGAACTCTGCTTCATCCCTCCCATCTTTTAGTGATTGGGAGAGGATGGACCGGGTTTCCCCAGGGACCTGTGGCAGCCCTTGCTCAACCGTTTTCCATAGGGCATGGGAGTAATAGCTCAAAACACATGCAGTGTTCACCCAACGCAATGGTAAGACTGACGGAAGAAAATCTCTTCTTCCCAAGTGTGCCCAAACTCTTGGATTCCCTGTCCAGGTGAGTGGCAAGGAACATGCCATGGGAAGTCGTGGCTTGGACAACCAAGCTCTCAATGGTGGGATGTTCACTGAGAAAAAATAGGATCACCCAGAGTAGTTCAATGGAGGTGGGCTAATGTCCTGTCATGAGCTCCTGTGTTACACTTGGAATAAGTGCCAAGAAGGACATCAGTCAGTGCTTCACTAAAGGGCAATAGGGGTTCAGATAAGGAAGCCCCAGGTTGAAGCACTTTAGTCAAGAGGTTAGTCTTGACCTCCACTGTGGACAATTCCAGGTAAAAGACCTCCGCTGCCCTCTTCACCATCATTGCATAAGATGGTCCCTCATCCATAGCCACGGCATGTGGAGAGAGCATACCAGAATCTGTAGAGGTGTCCACTGGTCTCTGCTCATTCCTCATACCAGTCCAAAGCCTCACCAGGGGTGTATAACTGGTGTTCTAAAAGGCACAGGGACCCCTCACACTATGCCCAATGTTTGTCTGATCTTCAAAAGGCTCAAGCAACAACCTAGGACCACTGGGTCCTGTCATTGCTGGAATCAGCATCGAACAACTCTGTGCTAACTCTGAATCATCGGGGATGATAATAGGGCTTACGCCGCCAGTGGACTTTGGCATTGCCAGTACCATTTACATCAGGATTGGCACCGGAGAAGGTCGCCATGGCAAAATCAGCACAGATGTGGATCCAGGAGCGGATCCATGAGACCCCATCAGAGCTGAGGTCGGAGCTGTTGCCACATGGGGCCAGAAGGCGCTCCGGAGGGGTCGTCACAGTCAAATACTCAGTGCATGGCCTCATAAAACTCCTTCATTTAAGCAGGAGTGGCTCTGGCCCCCGGAAATGGCGGAAGCACAGAATTGGACTTGGCAACATCTCCGCAGAACTGTGCTTGGAACATCAATGTTCTCCACTCATCTCGCCAGTCGATAGGCGAGGTGAAGTCGTAGTCTGTCTCAACTTCTTTATCATTTTGTGCTTCTTCCCCCGGGTGTCCCGGAGACCTCGAGTGCGGCAAAGAATATTTGGGGCTCCTGGAGCAGTCCCACGACCTTCTTTTCCTCGATCGGGACTGAGACCTCTTAAGAGTCGCGCTAGATGGCCTCGACTGTCAGCCTACAAGCAGTTTTTTGGTCACCGCTCCCTCAAAGCTTTCAGCGCCATGGCCCAGCAGTCCGAGCACAACTTCGAGTCGTGGTTACACTTGAGAAACCATATGCACAGAAGCTGTGGGTCAGTAACCGACATGGCGCAGTGGTAGACTCCACACGGCTTGAACCCGGAGAGGAGTTGGATTAATGAGCTATGGCGGTCAAGCTCAGAGCTGCGGAACCAGGTTCGAGTCTCGGGAGGGATGTGCAATATCCTGTGATTCTGAGCAAATCACTTAATCTCCCCTGCCTAACAAAAAATAAATCTGTCCTCATGTAATGCAACTGGAGCTCGTGTAAAGCGCTCTGATACCCGATACCTTCGGGTCAAGTTCGTGCTATATAAAACTCCGTAAAAAAAAGCCCCTACCTTTTTAGATGACACAAGAAAAGTCTTCGACAAAACATCGAAAAACATCTGTGAAAAAGAGACAGAGAGGTAGCTCTTCTGCGGATCATCGCTAACTGGCAAGGAAAGAAAAGAACTGACATGCATGCCCCTGGGTGGCGCCTATAGGTCATCGCAACATCTCGTCAGGCACCAACAAATTGATGCGCTGAACCGAACGGAGCCACTTGATGGCTCACGCAAAAGAGACTGGATTCAGTCTGACTCCTGGGAAATTCAACGGTAAGGAACCTGTAGCTAGAAATTTCTATCAGATAAGCCTGCTTCTTACATTGGTGGATGAGCAGTGGGGTACAAGTCTTTTGCAATGGTTGGTACCACTTGGTCAATAAGTGATTCCACAAAATAACCCACAATTGACTTTAGTCAAAATGTGTTTTGAAATGTTTTCAATTTTGATTTTTCCAAACTTTTCTAATCTGAACTGTAAGAGCCTTGTGCTAAGTCCCCAGGTCCTGTTTCATTAGACATTTAGATGTACTAGTTAGTTAGGTCTTAAAAGTCTTTTTAGAATTTTGTTCACTCTTCTAAAAAGTTACCAACTTTTCTAAAAAATGACTTCCACAGGGGAGATTGTTCAGGAGCTTGACCTGACCCTTTACTTGCAGCTTAAAATACAGCAGTTACGGCTCCTCTGTAGAAACTATAAAATAAAAACTGGCTCAAATCCTAAAAAACTCAAGCTTCAGGAGCATCTTGCAGAGTTTGATGCCACTCATCTTACATATGACACTGAAACTGCTTGGTAGGTGGTTCTACAGGGTGTTGGCGCTCCTGGGCAATACACAGATAAGTATACTCTAGTACTGAGTGAGGATTGCGGTGCATAAGGGTAGGGAGGGTCACCCTTCTCCCCAACGTGTGGATATCCACTGGTAAAACAGAACAACGGTCCCCTGCACCCGCTAACAGTATATCACTTATATCAATGACAGTGTGACAAAAGCTTAAGGGTAACCTAATTAGTAATGGATTCCAATTAGTCGCAACGTTTTTCAGTTCACATTCATTTATTTTTTCATTGTTTACAAGAATTCCTTCATTCTTTTATAAGCGTTTGATTTTCAAATCCAAATGAATTGTGTTCAATAACATTCTTCAAACTTATCCATCCAATGCATTTCGGCTAATATTAAGCCTTCATCAGGGATATTAATCTACAATTAAGAGGATATGATACATGAGGAGACAGAAACTCTTATTTCACATATGGTAACTTTGTCAAAAAGGATGGTGAGATGGTGAGAAGGCCAACACCCCCAGATGTAGATTTATCAAAATAGATTGTAGAACTAAATAAAATCACCCGTGACTGATTTGAAAAATTAAATAAATTTGCACAAATCTAATATGTTCACATAAGCAATCGTTGAAGAAATATCATGGTCACCACCAATATCTTAAAGTTCGAGATTATGTACTCATCATCTCTACATGTAGTAAAAAAAGCGCTAGGACAATTATCATGTAACTTTCGAAAATGACCAAGTCTCGAACTTCGCGGATATCCTCTATTTAAGTAATGGTTCTAACTGGTCAATTACGCGCCATTTAATCTTGCTGCAAGCATTTCGAAAGTCGACCGTGGCTTAAACAAATAAACCTGACATAAAACGTTTCAAGGAACCAAATGTTCCTATCGTCCTAGTGATAAGTTCCTGTTGATACACTTACTTGGATACGAAGTATTGCAGTTTCGAGTATTCACTCAATAAGTTGCTCGCGTTTCAAGTCCGTGAGCGTTATTGCTTCAGTTAAGGGACTACTCACTTAGCACCCCACTTATAAACATGGAACTCGAATCCATTTTCAACCTTACAGATCAAAGAGCGGATATCTTTGCTTTCTCATCTGATGAAGCATCACAAATCTATGCGCTGATAAGCTAGGATACTACAGAAACTCCTACAATTAAAAATCGAGAACAGAATATTCGACAATTAATTTATCTTTCAAAACGTGAGATCAACCAACGGCTATACGCAAACACTCTGGTGAAATATCATAAAGCCCTTCGTATACCAAGAGGTTTGAGAATTGCTTTGAAACCATCTCTGTGCAAAAATTCTCTTAAATTTGAAGAAAAGTGGTTTGCGATTCTGAACAAATGTTCCTTAGACCTTATCCTCCTTATAATAGAAGAACTTTCATCAATTCTAGAGGAACTACATACAGAAATCGAATCTATCACTGAAGAAATCAGCAAAAGTATGCCAAACGAAGATTGGACCAAGATCCTTGATGACATTAACATACAGTTGGCAAAACACTCTTAAGAAATAAATGACCGAAAAATAAGAAAACTACGAAGAGACACTATGGACTATAAACTCAGGGAGGTCTCCACCTGGGCAGAGGTGTATGCCCGCCGCCGACAACAGAAACCCTACACACAAAGCACAGAATCATCTTCTTCTGATAGTGATCAACATTCTCGACAGAAAACTATAGGAAAACCAAGACAAGAAATTGCCACTGTACGATATCCTCAAATTGCAACATCGAGCTCCAACACAGAACAACAACAACAACAAAAAATGGGGAATCTTTTTTAGAGAAAGGCCATTCAGAAAGAGACGAACCAGGAGGAGCAAAAGGAAAGGAGAAAGAAAAAGAAGCGCCTATCACACGGAGTGTAACCAATATAAAGAAGGACAAGCCAAAGAAAACTTAAATGAGACGAACTTAGTGATTAATATTTCGGATACAACTCTGGATAATATCACTATTGAAACTTTACAGAAGGGATTATCATTTGTTCCAATCACGGAGGCTGACAAACTTGAAATGGAAGTGACCTTCTACAAGTTGATGAGAAAACTTCGCCTATGTCACTTTTTTGACAATGTAGTAACAGACAAAAAAGAGGTCAAAGAGGATCAACTGCTGGGTTTATCACCTCGTAGCACATACATTGCTCCAATTTCACACAAAACCCTTGCTACTTTAGTTAAACTAGATATATCCAAACTGGGTTTTAATAAGAAAGGTAGGAAACACAATCTAACTAACAAACAAAAAGATGCTCTTCAAAACATTGCCAGAAATCCGGAATTAATTTGCCAGAAAGCGGATAAAGGAGGAGCTATTGTTATAATGAAAACTACACATTATGAACAAGAAGTAGAAGCTCACCTAAATGATAAAACCATCTATCTACCATTGGATAATAATCCCACTGAATTGTTTTCCAAACACTTGCAAACTCTGATCAATCAAGCATATGAAAATGGCACAATAAATGAGAGAACAAAGAAATTTTTGATTACCAACAACCCGAGAAGCCCGACAATATACATGTTACCCAAGATACATAAGTCTTTAGAAAAACCTCCATTTCGACCAATTGTCTCAACAGTGGGTAGCATTCACCAACCCATTGGACAACTTCTAGATCGGTATTTACAACCTTGTGTGATGGGAATGAGGACTTATGTCAGAGATACGACCCATTTTCTTGAAATTCTTGAACAAGTTAACATTTCTTCTGAAGAACAAATAGTGATGTGTAGCATGGATGTCAAATCCCTGTACACGTCCATACCCCACCAAAAAGGCATAGATGCCATGGAACATGCACTCTTGGATACTGAATTAGAGGAACAATTTAAGGTGTTTCTTATGGAACTCCTTTATTTTACCCTATATCACAGCTATTTTCGTTGGAAAAATCAATAGTATCTTCTACAGACAGGAACAGCCATGGGAAATTCGGCAGCCCCAGGGTATGCTAATATCTTCATGGAATCTTTTGAGACCGAACATATTTTGGACCAAGAACCCTGGAAATCGCAAGCTAGACTGATATTACGATATATTGATGATATGTTCATCATTTGGACTGGAACGGAAGAAACATTAATGGAAGCTATTACTATTCTCAACTCTAAAGATGAGCAAATTCAGTTTACTTCGGAGATAAACAGAGAAAAAATCAAATTTCTTGATGTGCAGATATCTAGAACACACTTTGGGTTGAAACTGACATCTTTAGGAAAGCCACTGATCGAAATAACCTTCTCCATCATAAGAGTTTCCACCCAGATTCTCTCAAAAAACACTTGCCGTATTCTCAAATGCTTAGAGTTAAGCGAATTGTTTCTCCTGTAAATAAGTCTGAAACTAGAATCCAAGAAATGGCTACAAGATTTAAGGAAAGAGAATATCCCACGAAAGTTTTGGAGGAAGCTCGTATACGATGTGCGGCTAAAAGCAGGACAGAACTTTCACAATAACCTCACAAGAGAAAAGAAACTACCAGGATGGTAGTGGTGTCGAAATACACTACCAAGAGTAACATTTTCAAAAAAATTGTGAATAAACATTGGATTTTGCTATCTCAAAAACCTGATTTTAACAAAATTTTCAATGAACTTCTACTTTTTGCTTATCAAAGAGCTCCTAATTTAGGTAGTTTGATTAAAGCCAAGGAACCAAGCAAAATTCAAAATTATAGAGGAACATTGCCCTGCCACAATTGCAGTCACTGCAACTGCATAATAAAAGGAAACACCATGACTCATCCAAGCAAGAGATATAACATCAAATTGAGAGTGACCACAACTTGCGACAGTTCTAACATCATTTATCTCCTAAAATGCCCCTGCGGGCAAGGATATGTAGGTAAAACTGAACGCAAAATGAAGGTTCGCCTAAATGAACACAAGTCTAACATTCGTAATAAATCCATTAAATCCTCAGTTGCTACCCATTTTCACGAAGCTTTTCACAACATCAGTCAATTGAGGGTTTTAATTTTGGAGTCAGTCTCAAAACAAGAAGGAGTTGATAACAACAAACTTCTCCTGAAACGTGAAAACTTTTGGATCTATAAACTCGATACTTTAAAACCCAATGGGATGAATGATAGGGTGGAATTTAGCTGTTACCTGTGAATCAGAACTTTGAATTAACTTTATTGACATTTGACTTGCCATGTATGCCATTGATTGACTAAAATTAGACTCTTCTCTGATTTTCAGTTATGTAGTCTTTTACATCTGTTCTTTTTAATTGTTTGTGTTTTCATTCATTTCTTTAAATTAGCTTATTTGTCTGTTATTCAAATTCACATATGCAGTCTGAGATCCTTTAAATCGTTCCAATATGGCACTCACTTTTTTCACTTAAAGGTTAGTCCTCTCTCTATCTCTATGAACGATAGCTTAACTGAAGCAATAATGCTCACGGACTTGAAACGCGAGCAACTTATCGAGTGAATACTCAAAACTGCAATACTTTGTATCCAAGTAAGTGTATCAACAGGAACTTATCACTAGGACGATAAGAACATTTGGTTCCTTGAAACGTTTTATGTCAGGTTTATTTGTTTAAGCCACGGTCAACTTTCGAAATGCTTGCAGCAACATTAAACGGCGCGTAATTGACCAGTTTGAACCATTACTTAAATAGAGGATATGCGCGAAGTTCGAGACTTGGTCATTTTCGAAAGTTACATGATAATTGTCCTAGCGCTTTTTTCACTACATATAGAGATGATGAGTACATAATCTCGAACTTTAAGATATTGGTGGTGACCATGATATTTATTCAACGATTGCTTATGTGAACATATTAGATTTGTGCAAATTTATTTAATTTTTCAAATCAGTCACGGGTGATTTTATTTAGTTCTATAATCTATTTTGAAAAATCTACATATGGGGGCGTTGGCCTTCTCACCATCTCACCTTCCTTTTTGACAAAGTTACCATATGTGAAATAAGAGTTTCTGTCTCCTCATGTATCATATCCTCTTTATTGTAGATTAATATCCCTGATGAAGGCTTAATATTAGCCAAAATGCATTGGATGGATAAGTTTGAAGAATGTGATTGACCACAATTCATTTGGATTTGAAAATCAAACACTTATAAAAGAATGAAGGACACGCTGTTGAATTGTTTTCTAAATACACCCAGCACGGAGGGTGCACCATAGAGCACGCTGGAATTGATAATATAAGAGAAAACAGAGTGTGCAAGTGGGACTAACACTTGACAAAAGCTTAAGGGCCATATATATCAACATACCCTTTTGCGATTTCTTAATAGCGATTTTTAAGGAATCGCTATTTAGAAATCGCAAACTGGTATGTATGTAGAAATTCGCTATTTTTTAGCGATTTCTTAAAATTCCTTAATTGTGATTAGCAAATTGCTAATCGCAATTAAGGAATAATTTCCCATTCATTTCTATGGGCCAGGAGGCCCATAGGAATGAATGTGAAATTATTCTCAATTCGCGATTCGCAATTTGCTAATCGCAAATTGAGAATAATTTTAAGGGTACAGGGGTGTCCAAAGGACACCCTGTTGCACCCCTGAAATAAGCATGGGTGCACATGTGGTGCACATACATGCCCTAAGGGCATGTATGTACATCACATGGCACTTAGAAAAATCCCCAAATTTTCATTTTTCAAGAAACCTGAAGTTGGTGGTAATTTGCGATTCCTTAGGGACGATTAGCAATTTTTTTTGCATCATACATTGCATTTAAGGAATCGCAAATTTTGCGATTCCTTAAATGCAATCGCAAAATAAGGAATCCCAAATTTTGCGATTCCTTATTTTGAACCACATTTTGCTTACTACATTCCATTTAGCAAATTCGCATTCGCAAAGGCTGAAATTCTGCGAATTTTGGCCTTTGCAAATGCGAATTTGCCTGATACATATGGCCCTAAGTCTTTGCTGGAACATGAGCCTCAGTTTATTCACAACAGTCTTAGCCAATACGTGTTTTGTCACTCTTACGGTTGTGCGCAACGACTTCTTCAGGGCTAGGAATAAAATAATAGTACAGAATTGGGAATGAAAGGTTTGCAACGAAAGCATCCAATGTCAGTTTCCCATTGTGACAAACTTTGAAGGATCGGCTCATGTTGCCTACTCGAGCCTGCAGAAACCCATGCTGTTTTAAATGTGTCACCTTGGTTGTTTAGTGACAAACTAGTGCAAGTTTATTCAGGTATGAATTAATAAAATCTGTGGTGCATTGCACCCTCTTGAAGCAGGTTGTGTTAAAGAAAATAACAGGCAGCCATATCCTTGCTGGTATTATTACCAGACCTTTGACTAAAAAAAGGATCAAAGGAAAGTGTGTCAGAACAAGCGAGTAGACAGACCCCGCGGTGAGTATGTAAAAGATTCCCCCAAATGCAGATGCTCATATCTGGCGTAATTGGCACTGTACCGCTAATTGCAGGAGAACATTCAGTTAGAGTTGGGCGCTTACCTCTGTGATGAACAGAGGTCCTTCCGATGTGTAAGCTGGAGACCTAATGGCCCGCAGGAGAACACACTTCTATATTAGGCCTGGGAGCGGAAACAGTTGTAGGACTGTACCTGCTCCAAAGATGTCGACCATCTTGGAACAGTAAATTCAGTACCTATCAATAGAGGTTAAAAGTGAGAAATTCATCAGCCCCAAGGTGTGCTGATGTAGAGCTCAGGGGTCTTGGAGTATTGATTAGCATTATGCTTGATGGGCAAATGCAAAACAAATATCATTGGCCATCTTGGAGTGTCTAATCTCCGCATCCAGCCTAGTAACAGAGATAGTGAAGGGCAAATAAGAGCCTCGAGAAGGAGTAAAGAACATATCAAATTGAAGCGATTGTAGCTGTGTGCATCCGATAAGGATCTGAAAATATAATTTTGATTATCACTGTGTTCATACAGAAAAAAGGTTTGTAGAAAGAAAACAATGCTGATGCCCCAATTTAATGGTGTGTTCACAGCAAGTTTAGGAATGTAAAGGAGAAATATTTAATAAAACGTAATAAACGGAATGTGGGTGAACCATCCCTAGGGTAACAAATCCATCTGGATATAAGTTACCTAAAACAATAGGTTTTTTAATATTTGAAACCATGAAAAAAGGGGGATCTCTAATTGTTGAGTTCTAAGGCAACAATAATGGAGAGTCAAGGGAAAGGGATTCCCGAGTTCAGTGTGTGCTGCAACCGTCCAAGTAGAACGGTACAGAATAATAGTTATCATATATCTAAATAACACATATTGTATGCCCACAGGATCTACATACACAATCCTGTGGGTCACCTTAACATAGTTAAGCATACACAGTAAGTTCATTGGTGCCAGAGTAAGCATATTGGTGTTAGAGCGAAGAAAAGAGGTTGTGATAGTAGAATCCTAAATCCTAGGGGACAGGAGAACAGGTATAAGGAGCATGATAGATGATTAATGAACAAATGAGCTCCCCAAGTGTCAGACTGTAGTGCTGATGAAATCAAAACCATGTTAGGACGTGTAGTCCTAGGTAAGCTTTCACATAGGCATATGGAAGCACACTTTAAAACTTCAGTTCGAACTCAACAGTAGTAGTAAGATAGAGATCACATCACAAACAAGTCAGAAGACCACATGGAGATTGCGGTACTGATTACATAGATACTGTTTCAACTTGGTAACATTACGCCACATGTGGGGATCGTGAACGCTAGTACCCCAAAAAGTAGTGTAATTCGTGGTCTGTGTTTAGGCCCATTTCCACACTTCTTAATTGCATGATCCAAGTCACTTCCCTTCTCCTCAAAGTTAGTTCTCTATTGCCCCCTTTCACGTCTCTGGGTATGATGTCAAAGCCGTAAAAGGAGGTTTGTGACTAACCTGAACAGGACATTCCAATATGTGCATGGCTACGGGGTACCTGGTGTCAGCCTGTTTAACCACCCTGATCTGTTCTAAGATGAGGTGTTTCAGAGATCTGATTGTGTTGCCAATGTAGCTACGTTGACATTTGCATACAATTGCGTAGACCACATAGTTGGTCCAACAGTTGATGTTAGTATTTATCTTGTAAGACCGGCCATTCGGGCCAGAAAATTCTTTCTTTTTGTCTGTGGCCCATCTGCACGCAGTGAACCATCCAAATTTGAAACAAGCATTGGCATAGCCAATAGGTCTTGCCTTTGGGACCTTATGAGTGTTTAGTCATGCAGCACAATATCGGGGGTGTTGTACCACCTGAGATTGAATAGCTATACAATTACTACACACTGGGTCATTCAGTGTGATTGGGGAATGCATGCTTGCATCTGCTGCATGCTTCTTCCTGGGTGGCATAGCTTTCGCAGTACAGAGCCCATCGACAGGGGCATGTATGCGGAAAGCATTAGAATGGCATAAAATAAGCATTGGCATCATCAATAGATCCGGTACTGTCTGCGTGCCTTTTAACTTTGTCAATGCTTCTTTTGTTTTCTGCAAAACTTTGTTAGAGAGCTACCGGGCACATGTCAATGTAAAACAAATCATTGGTTTGGAAGCTTTAGTTTCCAGAAGTGCACACTGCTATTACAATCCCTGGAAGTAAGCAGTATTATGTGCAGAATGCAGACAGTGAGGTTACCCGAAGGCTAAAGTGGGCTGACGCACTGCCATACGCTGAAGGGGAGGAAGAAAATGTGAATGATGCAATTGTTCAACAAAGGATTACTAAAAACCAAAATATATTTGGTAACGCAGTGGAATGCACTTTGCAAAGCTGGATTGGTCCCCTTTCTGTTGCTTATTGCTGCTATATCTGTATAATAATGAGGTGCAACCAAGTTTGTTTAATCATCACAGCTCAGCCAGCAGCAACTCAACTTCACACGGGTGGCGGCGGTGCTCAGCGGCAATTCAATATTCGCTCTCTGCTCCAAAAGCGCGGCACTACTAATTGGGAGACACGCATAGCTTGAGGTTCCAGTAACCGGTTTTGGACGGAAGAAACGTCTGGCGCACCCTGATCAAAGTAGGGTAAGTCGCTATTCATCCGCTCCATACCTGCACAGATTGAACCTGCCATTGGGCTCCCCCATACACGGGTGGTTGGTTTGGACGAGGGAAGAGAAAATATTCCTGTTTACAGCAACTTTTAAGGACAACTCGTAAGCGGGGGTCCGCCAAGCTTAAAACGAAGTCATGTTTAACATTTCACAACGTCGTGACTTGGCAACGGGGATGTTTAAGAACAAAAATCCTGATGTCACCGCTCCAGCGGTAAAGAAACCTGCTGCTGTTTCGAGTCCCTTAGCCATACAATATGGGAAATTAGAAAAATTGTATGAACGTGAGCTGCGGAAGTGGTGGGAAGGCACATCACTCCAAGGGTACATAGAGGTCAACCGAGTACCAAGAGGATTGCGGATATTCACAATTCCCGCCTATGAGAATCCGGATCCTCTACTATTGGATACATGGGCTGCTCACATTGCTAAATCCTGTGAGGGTATGCTAGAGATTTTGGTCCAATTTGCTTGGAGCGACAGGGACAAGGTCCTCAAGGAAATTGAGACGATGGAAACCGAATTAGCTACCAATGAGGACAAAGAACAACAGGATCAACTAAGGGCTCAGATGAAAAAACGCTTGGAGAAATATGAGGTTAAAATACGTACCAGAAAGCAAGAAAAATTTGATAGGGACGAAAGGGACTACGCCATGGGGCGAGTCCTGACGTTCTCGAAAAAATATGACCAAACACGGAAAGATCTGATTAGTAAAAATAAGGTGGTTGGTGCTGCTGCATCAGTACAGGTTGAAACTTCTGAGTCAGAAGTAACTGGGGATGAACAATCTGATGAGGACATAAGAGAAAACCCTAAGAAGACCAGTGATAACCCTTTTCAACAGGAATTCCAAGTAATCAGAATGAATTGGTTACGCGGGGGAAAGAACAAGCCCCCGGAAGACGCCGGAAACCAAGGAGGGGTGGTCGGAAGAGGAAGAGGAAGGGGAAAAATGGCTACAGCGGATGCCCCGGCCCGCAAGACAAGGGGCAGGAGAGGAGCGAAATGGTAGGGTCAGCTGAAATCTCTGATCCCCTTACCATCATCAATCTATCTGCCAGACATCTCACGCTTGAGGAAGAATCTGTCCTAAAATTAGGATTAACTTTTTGCCCGGACAACGGCTTAGAGTATACCCAAACCAGAATCGACCTGTTTCAGTTTGTTCGAAGACTTCGTCTACACAAATACTTTAAAACCAAACCTACCTCGGAGGAGGCTAGACTAATTCGATCACGTTTTAAAGACACAGACCTCCTGAAAGTCAATGACTTAACATCCTTGGAACTTTTGGAAGAGCTAAGACATGAGGGGGCAGCCATCACAATACCAGTTCCAATGGAAACTTTATCGCAAAGACTCAGGGTGGTAGATGTGGAACAAGAGGCTCCGAATAGTGGATTGAAATTAAAATCTAAATTCGTGCCGCCAACGCAAACGGATACGATTGACACATTTTCGGAGTTAGTGATCAAGGATTTAAGGCAACTGCGCATGAAAAACAACAGTAATATCAGGCACAGAAACCTAAGTGTAGAACAACACGCGGCATTGCAAACTTTAGCTGTGGATACCACCATTATTCTCAAACCCTCAGATAAGGGTGGGAACGTTGTAATACTGGATCGCAAGGATTATGTGGAAGAAGCCATGCGCCAACTGTCAGATAAAATCTGCTACGAACCAACCACCAGACAAAGATATCAATCCAGTGTCAATGAGTTATATGACCTGTTAAAGAAATGGCGTGACAAACAAATGTTGGAAACTGATGAATATCTCTTTTTAAAAACATTACATCCAATTACACCTACCTTTTATTACTTACCCAAAGTACATAAGAGGATGGAGAAGCCACCGGGCCGCCCAATTATTTCATCCATGGGCAGCCTTACGGAAAATCTTTCAAAATTCTTGGATCACTTTCTCTTTGAAATGGTGTTGAATTTGAAATCATATATTCGTGACACCACAGACTTTATTGAGAAGATTGAATCCATTGACTGGCACTTGAGTTATTGCATAATAACGCTTGACATCACAAGTCTCTATACGAGCATTGAACATGTACAAGGACTGAGGGCGATTGCCTACTTCTTGGGTAAAAGATCCTTGAAATATGCCCTACATAACGATATGTTGATGGAGCTAATTGCATTTTGTTTAAACAATAACATCTTTTTGTTTCAGGATGCATTATTCAGACAGCTCTCGGGTACGGCCATGGGTTCCTGCTTCGCCCCCAGCTACGCGAATTTATTTGTGGGCTGGTGGGAGGAGCAGGAGGCGTGGTCACCTAAAAATGCAGAATGGTCCCAAAACATCGTCACATGGTATCGTTATATAGACGATTTGTGTATTGTATGGAATGGCTCAGTGGAGTCAGCACAGCAGTATATAGGGATACTGAATGATAACACTCATAACTTGATCTTCACAGGCCAGGTCAGCACTTGTGCAGCGATATATCTTGATCTGAAAATTGAAGTAAAAAACAACAAAGTTATAACTTCCCTATATAGGAAGCCGACAGCGGGAAATAGTACGCTTCATGCGTCCAGCAATCATCCCCGCAAACTCATTCAGTCAATACCCTATGGTGAGCTTTTGCGGCTGAAACGCAATTGCTCTACAAATGAGGACTTTGAGTTAGCCGCTGCTGAGAGTATTGAGAGATTTGAGGCAAGGGGGTATAACAAAACACTTCTTAAGAATACCCTGGACAGGGCTAGGATACCTCCAAGGAATACCTTGTTTTGTAAAAGACATAAACCCAAGAGCGATAAAGAGAAATTCAGGATGATCACTCCCTATTCGCAGGATAGTCATCAACTCAGAATGATTCTGAAAAAACACTGGCATATCCTAAGATTAGATAATATCATAGGAGGGGACATACCTGAGAATCCACTCATTACCTTTAAAAGGGCGCGCTCTTTAAGAGATACGTTGGTACATAGCCATCTATCACCGGTTCCACCAAAGACTGGTCAGTTGAAAGATGCTAAAGGATTCTTTCCGTGTGGACGGTGCAAAGCATGTGCCAACAGTAAAAGGGTTTACTCGTATGACATCACAAAGCATAAGCAAAAGAAGATTAACAAGTTTCTAACATGCAGCACACCATTTGCGGTTTACTGTTTGAAATGCCCCTGTGGGCTGAAGTACATAGGGAGCACTATTAATCCAGTGAAGTTGCGCATTCTGGAACATATGAGGGCCATAGTTAATAGGGACTTCTCATATCCAGTTGCCAGACATTTTTCCATCAAACACAATGGTGACCGGAATCTCCTACAGTACTTCTGTATGGATGCCATACCCGATAACATCAGGGGAGGTGATAAATTACAAAAATTACGAAGATTGGAGTCCCGGCACATAATAGATAACCAAACTAAAAATCCGGATGGATTAAATTGTGGGGAGGAACTGGCGGTGCATCTGGGCAGTTAAACTGCATAAATTTGTGTAAATCAGCAAATTGGTCTATGTCTCTTGAACACTGTAGTAATGTATAATGAATAATTCATGTTCATGTTTGCTTTTCTTTTCTTTCCATGAATTGGACATAAAGCTGAAATGTACGTAGATTTAAGGATTTTTATAAAGGAAAAAAACTTTTTGGGTAACACTGAAGAGAATGTATAGTATTATCCCTATGATGAATTAATGAGTACCTATGAGGGGGATATTTTTGCATAATGGGTACGGAAACTTTAATATTTGGCAACCGAATAAGGTTGCCAAAAGCCGATCCACGGCAAGATTTTTTGTTTCTGGCCCATCATTCAAACCATGGGAGGATAATTGCCGATTCACGGCGCAATTCGAGATTGATTATTCTCTTTGTTTTCTAAAATTGCATGTTCTATTGTAGACTTGCTATTTGGGTTTTCAATCGTGCATAATGCATTAGTACTCATTGTAAATTTTCATTGGTACTACCAATATGGCGCTCGCACGATAGTCCTCTCTTTGTGACCCTGAATTTCATTTGTGTACTCATGGGTAATAAAAAGGCGCCTACAAGCGCGGGACGTTGTAACCACATTGAAGAAGGAAGCACAGCTTCCGAAACGCGTCTGTGCGAGTAAAAGTTGCTGTTTGGAAAACTGATCCCGTGTGTGCAGTCCTTATTCCTACCCGGGACCGGGGAGGGATTGAGCTTTAATTTGTAAAGCGCGAGGCTCCGACGCGCATGGACCGCACCCGCCCATTAGTAGTGCCGCGCTTTTGGAGCAGAGAGCGAATATATATATACATATATATATATATATACTACGTGTAGAAAACAAAAAAAAGCTTGAACTCCGATCCCAATAGTTCCTGCCCACCTCGACCTCCGCCTTTGACCCACATTTACCTTCGGAACATGGTACATTTAGCTGCTGACGGGGTAGAAAACGGGTTCCATCCTATTCCTGACGCTGCCTTCATGATCCCTAAGACTAGGGGTAGCAGGAGTATTGCTAGGGGTACAAAAGAGCATGCAAAGGGTAGCAGCTGCTTCTCCTGGCTGCATTAATTGGCGTTAATCAGGCGTGCCAGCTGCAGGCGATTAATGCTGAGACAAGAATCCTTCCAGCCCTGGCCTCTCAGAGTCTGGCAGCTCTTAATACAACATTAGGCTTTTAACTCCGGCCCCTAATGCAACGGCGCCTTGTCAGCCTGTATCGGAAGTTCAAGGGTTGCAAGGAAGTAGAAGCATGCGATTTCCTGGGTTATTACCGTGCCCGAAAGCAAAGACCCATCCCACTTAGTACTCACTTAGGGCTGGCACACTGCGTGACTCAACAAGCCTCCCCAATGAACTGAACTTCTACAAAAGCAAGATGGAGGGCGAGGGAGATGAAAGCGTGCAATCTTTCCTTAAAGAAATAATCAGAAAAACATATAAACAGAGATTGAAGACAGTGCGAAGCAGGCTCTGCCACTCAAATGAAGGTGTAGGGCATGATTTCAGTCTATTTTTGTGCAACATACAGTACTCACAACTCTTACCTCCTCTGGGAAAAATAAGTTTGCACAAGCACATATAAAACAAGCGTCACGGTTGTTTTGATTTAGTTGCTCGCCGTGAAATGGATCCAAAAAAACACAAGTCGGCCTGGAGCGCAGAATAGCCTTCTAAGAGATGCGGGAGGGTAGGAGCGTGACGCCGTGAGCGTGCACGTTGGCATTCCCTGCGGCTCGTGCCAGTGGCGGCGCCTGAAGTCTTCACCTCTGTGTGTCTGAGAAGCGCGTTCACAGACTGGTGTCTGCTTGTGCACCGGTCTGTGCCGCTTATGAGTCAACAGAGCGACAATAAGGCTCGCTGGCGGCAGCGCGCTTCGCGCTGAAACACCAGCGAGCCCTAAAAATGACGAAATAATGAAGTAATACGTTTACAAATTGAAGCGCATTAAGCTGCATAATTTGCCTTTTCTTGTTGCATAATTTACTCAAGTCTGATGCATAATTAGGCCTCTCCTGCCATGTAATTCCAGTGGCCCCGCCCATAGAAGACAATAGAAGGGGACTCAGATCCAAATTACATTCTAGATCCATCATAGTATGGTTACTTTCACAATCTTTGGGAGACCAGTTTGCTAATAGCATATTGGCAATCGTGTTTTTGACTGCATTTTTAAACAGAACTGATATGTCAGACTTGTTAAATAGGTTAAGAGCAGACGATTTTACTGTGAAAAAATGTTTGTCATTCTGGAGGTCCCTATGAATACTTTTTCACAAGAGTGGGAGTGTGGCATTAAAAGGTTTGAAGACCACTGCTTTAGAAAATGAAATAAAGACAGCAGAAGGTTAAAGCAATCTGGTGGTGGTATTTGCCAGATCAAGATTTTTTGGGCACAAGTTAAAGTATTGGTATTATCTTACAATAAGAAATGTAATTCATATAGTAAGCAATTATCATAATAACAATGTTATGCAGGGATTTAAGTGGGATAAAATACGCGTGGGGTTTCTAAAAGGGGTGTGGACTATGTAATTAGAGGCATGCTTAAGTACGTAACTACTTTTCTGGGATTCCTTTAGTGTGCCCACTGACTGATCGTTTAGTGCCTCTCAGAGCCTTCCATTAATTCTTCCTGATATATAACAGAACAACCGAAATACATCTAGAACCAGTCACGGCTATTGGCTTTAACTTTTTTTTTATTTCAGTAAAATTTTTATTGAAAATTATATTTACACGGTGCATAGCATATACACTTTTTAAGATAAATTAGTAACAACAATGGTTTTGTTGTAAATAATTAATATTGAAAAGGTTTCAATTCTGAAATTGTGCGACTATGCTGAACCATAATGCTTCTTAAGTTCTGCCAGTGAGAAATAAACATCTAGGCTCATGCTCACTCCTTGGCCTGCACACAACAACTGTACGCTCTCAGACATACAAGCTTTGGCCCCACTTGGTTATTTTTAACGATCAGGTTCAGATGCTGTGTGCTAACGTTGAAGAAAAAAAGTGGAACAAATGGACTAGAGAAAGCGGAATTCTCCCAAAAACGTGTATATCTAAGGAAGAGGGACAACTGAAGACGGCCTAGCGCCTTGACAATGAAACCATACATTGTGGTTTATGCATATAATTCTACACTGTATAACTAACATGCCTTCGACACCTTCTCCAGATATCGATGTTTTAAACATTACTGAGGCCCATTACAAGCATCTGGAGGCAACTCCGTTCATAGTATGCACTAAACATAAGAAATATGCTACACACAAAAAATACAAAAATGCAACCTCCTGGAAATAGCGAACACTCTTAGGGAATGCAAGATTAAAATAAACGTGAAATATAAACTGGAGCTAAACCGCTGACAGATTCCCTTTTAGTTTTTTGCATAAATTTTTCAGAAATCGATCTTATTTTTACCAGTAAAGTGAAAGACATCAATATAGGGACCTAAGGACCGGTTTCAATGCTGTTCTTAAGCGCTACCAGGTCTGAGACTTAGAGGGACACTGGGACAGGCCCTCATAAAAAGCCCTGATGTTATATTATATACACTTGCATAGCAGTATTTTGAGATTAGTGTGGCCTTGCAGCACTGTCAGATTTTGGGTACTGAGGATTTAATCACAAAGTGGCGTCTGCCGTCTGAACGAGTGATGCGAGTGTCGTTAAAATACTGCTTTCGTGCATTTGTTTGGTTGTATGGGTGCCTCAATAATGAGTGCGTGTAACCCGAGTTCTTTTCCGGGAACAAAACATGGCAGGCTACTATTGGTGGAGGGGCACAGACCTTTTCTATCTTCAGCCCCGGTAAATTCTGTTCAGTCACCCATAACCCTGGTCCCTTCTCCTGGACTTTACGTGTGTCTACTAGGCATGCTATGTGGCCGAGACCACATTGCATAAAATAATTGTTATCCATCTGTCAGGTTGTGCTTGTCCGGGTAGAGGTGCAGTTTACAAATCAGATTACAAATCAGATTTTTTGTTTGTGGCAAGATTATATTTAATACGCTCCTGTAGGTAAGGGTCTTTTCTTCGAGTCTTCTCACATTCAGTGAGTGCTGAAGCAGTACAAGCCTTTTTCCAAGATTCCCATTTTCGAGAACTCTCATGAAACCACGAGTGCTCATTACTGAAATGAAAAGAGTTCTACGATATTTATTAGTGTGTGTTTACACCCGAAAAGGAAATATTGATACAAATGCATCATGAAAGGATCCAGGTAACCGCAATGATGCAAGGGGATTCATTCAGAAGATGAATTGCAGTATCACGAGGAATATCCTTTTATATCTTCACAAAACTAGGCAACACCAGAGTTTTAGTAATAAACTCTGGCAATGTATTCAAATGGCGGAAGTAGTGGAGAAGATAAGCGAAAGCAGGAAGTTGTGCAAGGTGAAAGGGTAGAAGACATAGCAGCAGACTGGGGAGACGGGATGAGAGAAACCCCATATCTGGAGCGCACAAAAGAGGGGACTAAAAAGTCGATACATACACACAAAAAAGTGGAAATTAAAACAAAAAAGATCAGCTCGCCAACAAAGCAGTAATAGATGCAGACATATCAAAGGAATATGGGCAAGAAAGTAACATCCGAACAAATTCTAAATGGCCCGAAAGAGGGCAGACAGTAATATGCTTCATAGTAAACACAATCTCCGAATACTGTAAAGATGAAGACTCAGATTTATTGAGAGAGTTTAAAAGAATGGTTGATTAAAATCCAAGACTACTAGCTGAAGCAGAACGTGATAATTAAAATGGATGACATAAAATGGTCTGAGGCAAAACATTTTCCTTTAATAGCCAATAAAGTGCGGTGGGCTATAAGACTATGGGCCAGATGTAGGTGGGCAAATACCAGTCGGTAACGGTGAAATTCTGTAAATTGCACCATTACCGACCGGTATTTAGCCATGTGGAATGTAGGGAAGGAATCGGAAATAAGGAATTGGTAAATACCGGTTCCTTAATACCGATTCCTTATTGGCCTTGCATTTAAGGATTCGGCAATACCGATTCCTTAAATGCAATGTAGGTAGCACTTAAAACAGTGCACCTAAGCCTTAAGGAAACGCTTTTTACCACCAACTTCGAGTTGGTGGTAAGTAGCGATTTCCTTTCAAAAAGCACTTTTTTGCTTTTTGAAATGTGCCATGTGGCACACATCCATACCCTTAGGGCATGCATGTGTGACACATGTGAACACATGCACATTTCAGGGGTGCAACAGGGTGTCCTTTGGACACCCTGGCACCCTTGAAATACCTCTCTGTATTACCGATTCAGTAATACCGAATCGGTAATACCGAATGTCTTCACATTCATTCCTATGGGCCTCCAAGCCCATAGGAATGAATGGGTAGGTATTCGTTATTACCGAATCTCAATTACTGATTCGGTAATAACGAATATTACGAATTCTGTATTTTTTACCAAATTCTTACCTACATCTGAAATACCGATTTCTAAATATTGAATCGGTAAAATTCAGTATTTAGGAATCGGTATTTCCCTATTACCTACATCGGGCCCTATGTCAGCAAGTCAGTAAGCCCCTACAGCAATACTTTTCACTCGTATGAAGAGAGAACATGGCCTTGGCGCAGTTAAGCAAGACTGTCTCCGACAGCAGCTTCAGTCAGGTAGGACCCCGTTATTTCCGCGTGTTTCAGAGGCCCACCGGAACTGACAGGCAGCGACGATACAAAAAGAAAATTAGAGGAAATGTAACCAGTGGAAGACGATGCCTGGCAGGTGCACTCATGCGCAGCCGCCAGGCCTTGCAAAACATTCACATCTTCCATAGCGTTTATGCAAATGACAGGGGCAGTGGAAGTAAAGAATGGAGAGGGTAGGCAGAATAAACCGATGAAATGTGCTTGCTTTAATGAGAACAGTGGATTGGTTTCAGATCACTATTAAGGTCACAAATAAAACGACTGGGAGCCCTTCTGTAGTGTAACTCTTACAGTGAACAGTAAGACAGAATGCAGTGTTTCCAAGGTTGGCTCTCCAACAGCCAAACACTGCGTAATTGGCTTTTTGATCTGGCTCACGATACACGTTAAAACTGAAGAGGGGTGAACTGTGTGTAAAATGTGAGTGATACGATTTCAGAAACGATTAGAAGAAATCTGTTTGCAAAACTGTCTGTAACTGCTGAAGCAACATCAAAAGGAATTAAATGAATGCGGGTTTCATTTTTCAATACATGCTTTTAGCCACAAAATGGCTCTACCATACAAGACAGGGCATGGTTTGTAGTGCCCTAGTTGCCTTCCTGAATGAAAACAATGGCAAGCCGCCAGTCTAGGAAGATGTACTGAAACCCGACTTGCTCAGGCCAGCGCAGTCTCAAGGTCAGGACAAATGATGTGTGAAAACAAGCGCGCCCACGCTGATGAAAAACATATGGCCCCCGCACGCCGCTGCTGCCTCCCGAGAGCAAAACGCTCCTGAAGTAAACCTTTCAAAAGAAGCTGAGACATCCACACACCTTTGGCCAAGTGCGTGCTGAATCCAGACGCAAAGGCCAATCGCATGTGAGCACCACACGCACAAGCTTCTTCTAAACCGGAAGAAAGCTGAAGGGATTACAAGAGGTCGATTTACTAGTGCAGCGCTTGCGCTGCTCTAGGCTCGACCTAAAAACCAAGTCCGAGAGCCAAGAGTAAATGTACCTGATTGCCTATCCTAGGATAACTATGACTATGTAAGTTTCTAAGACTCTTCCGCTTGCCGAAAGTCATTTCTGGTCTGGAAGAAATGAAACGTTCTAACGTCTTATCAGCATGTTGTAAGTGCCAACGTTTCCTCATGCTTTTTGTGAGTGCCATGCTGAGCACATTGTAGTCCATAACAAGCTGAGTAGTGTTGGGGTCCTCTTGCTTGCTTTCATCCTGAAGTGTCTGTTATCTCTCTACTTTTGAGATCCTGTTCAATGCATTGTTTACTGTCCTCTAACTGTAACCCCTGCGCATGAATCTGTCCCCCATGCTTTTGAGGCAACTCACAAAGTCACCTTCAATACAATACTGCAATTGCGTCATGCTCATACAAATTCCCTGTAGGGGATAGCATTAGTCTGATGTCTCGGGTACACGCTGGTGGCATGTAATATACTATTGCATGCCGTAGCCTTCCTGTGAAGCCTGTCTTCAATTCTGTTATTGGAGACAAAGAGTTCCACGTCTAAGAAAGTGATTAAGCTCTTGCTATGTTGGTAGGTAAATCTAATATTAGCATCATTACTGTTAAGGTATGTTACAAATTCTGACAGCCTCTCAGTGTTGCCTGTCCAAACTAGGAGGCAGTCGTACCAGCCCCAGAAAAGAATAGCGTCACTCCAATCACTGCCTTTAAAGCCCCAATCCAGCTCCCCTCCAACCACCCCATAAAAAAGATTGACGTATGATGGGGAAAATTTAGAGCCCATAGCTACTCCATGTATCTCTTTATACCATGCCCCTTTGAAGAGGAACACATTGTTTTCAAGAATCATTGTGTCATGTCCATTATCATAACTGTATGTTCTCAGAGGCTAGCCGGGCGAGAGTTAAAGTTGCATTTTAATGCCAGTAGGCCCTGGTCATGTTGGATGCTCGTATACAGGGCAGTGACATCCAGAGTAACTAGTGTCATAGTTTTGTCCCAAGTAATGTCTGCCAGCGTGCTGAGTATGTGTTTCGTGTCTCTGATATAGGACTAATAACTACCAACGGCTGGAGAAATAAATCCACATACTTAGATAGTTTCTCTGTGGGTCCACCAATTCCAGACACAATGGGTCGGCCTGGTGGGAAAGGGAGATTTTTGTGCACTTTAGGCAGTGTATACAAGCATGGGTGTCTAGGGTATTCTACTCTGATGTAAGTATGCTCATAAAAGTCCAAGAGGCAGAGATCGTGCCAGCCTTTATGTTTCTAATTGACGAGACTAGTCAGTGTCCAGATGGGGTTCGAGGATAGTTTCTCATAGCAATCTATGTCATTGAGTTGTGAGATGATCTCTCTATCATAGTCAACCTGGTTCATAAGCACCACATTGCTCCCTTTGTCTGCCTCCCATATTGTAATACTGTCATCTGCCATCAGTTGGTGTAGTGCTTCCCGTTCTGTATGGGTGAGGTTGCCTGTCCACTTGTGGTATGGGTGTTGTGAAACTACACACTTGTCTAAGTCTGACATGACTAACTTATAAAAAATGTCAATGTTATTGCCAACCCGCATTGGGGGAGTCCATCTCAATTTGGATATAAGTCCACTGCTAATATTCAGGTCTGTTTGTACATCAAGCTCGTAGAGCAGTCTATCCATTGTCACTGGGTCCCCCTCACATTCACAGAGAGACATTAACAACTTAATATCCAATACATCCTGAATTGTCAAATCATCACATGAAAGGTTGATTTGCGGTGTGATTCTGTTTTTATTGGTACATGGAAAAAGTGCAAAGTGTTTTTTAAGTTTAAAGCGTCTGACAAATTTAAACACATCAACCTTGGCCTTGCAAATATCTCCCCTATTCATTGGGCAGAAGCTCAAACCCTTTTGTAATAGTGAAGTTTTTGCTTGGCTAATAGATTTGTCAGTGAGGTTGATGACAGTGGGGTCCCCTATTGCTTCTTGTTCCAGTATCTGGTACTCATTCTGTCTTGTTGCCAAGCCCCCTCTCTTTCCCCGCTGTGTCCACCTGTGGTGGGAGTGCATCGGTTTTGCTCTCAGTTCCCCTTCTTTATTCTTAAAACTTCCTGTAAAAAAGGGTTGTCCCTACCTCCAGTCCCCTCATGTTCACTCTCCCTGGTCACCGGCGTGTCCATTGAAGTGGAACTGGAGTTAATCGATGTTGCTGGCTCTTTAGTCTCTGTGGTTTAGGGATAAGATGGTCATGGATTCAAATATTAAAAAACCTATTGTTTCAGGTAACTTATATCCAGATGGATGTGTTACCCTAGGGATGGTTTACCCACGTTCCGTTTATTACTTTTTATTACATTTTTCTCTTTTACATTTCTAATCTTGCTGTGGACACACCATTACATGGGGGCATCTGCATTGTTTTCCTTCTACAGAACCTTTTTTTCTGTATGCACACAGCGACAATCAAAATTATACTATCAGATCCTTATTGGATGCACACAGCTACAATCGCTTTATTTGATATGTTCTTTACTCCTTCTCGGGCCGTTATTTGCCCATCACTGTCTCTGTTAGTAAACCGGAGGCAGAAATTAGACACTCCAAGATGGCCAATGGTATTTGTTTTACTACTATGCATTAGCCCATCAAGCATAAGGCTGATCAATACTCCATGACCCTTGAGCTCTACACCAACACACCTTGATGAATTGTCCACTTTTAAGTAGGCAACATGAGCTGATCCTTCAAAATTAGTCTGTCACAACGGGAAACTGACATTGGATGACATTGTTGCATACCGTTCATTCCTAATTCTGTATTATTGTTAGATTCTTAGCCCTGAAGAGGTCGCTGCGTACAACCGTAAGCGCGACGAAACATGTGTTGGCTAAGGCTGTTGTGAATGTACTGAAGTGCATGTTCCAGCGATGACTCAAGCTTTTGTCACGCTGTCATTGATATAATTGATATACTGTTAGCGTGAGCAAGAGAATGTTGTTCTGTGTTACATATGACACTGATAATCCCATAGATGAGGATGTGATCAGTGAAAGTGAGTCTGGAGACAGTACTCCTGGGGTAGTCCCTCCAACCTAACTAGAGAAAGTGATGAGGAAGCCCCTCACATCTACCTTAAAACTGTACCTGGAGTGCCTGCCCCTACAGAGGGGGGTAGTCAGGCCACTCCAGACAGGTAGAATAGATGGAGGGAGAGGAGGAAGAGGATTTAGTACTTGTGAGACTAGCCAAAAGAGCAGCCCTTGAGGCCATACTCCTGGCCATAGAAAGAAAAAGGGCTGAAAGGTGTTTAGGTCCCATCAGTGATGGCTGCAAAATATACAGGGAGAGAGAGGAAAGTTTTGAACCCCAATTCCCCAAAAGGAGTGTCCCCAAATATGTTGAGGGTGATGATATTACCAAATGGTTCACTGCTTTTGCAAGGGCAGGTTAAATGAGGAAATTACACCAGAGACACTGGGGCTCTCAACTGTGGGAGCTGTTCTCAGGAAAGTGCAGGGATAGACACTGGATGAGGCAGATGCTGAGACCTATGACCTCGTGAAGGATACCCTGATTGAGGACTTTAGACTCACCACTGAGGAGTACAGATTAGGTACAGTGAGACATACAAAAGCTCAAATCAGTCCTGGATACATTTTGTGGACTTATCAGACAAAACACTAGGTGACTGGTTGAAAGCCCGTAAGTTGAAAGACTATAAAGGGCTCTATAATTTGATAATGAAAGAGCATCTGTTGAGTAGTTGTATTTCCTAAAAACAGCATCAGTACTTAGTGGACTTATGGTTGGTTTCTCCCCAAGAGTTGGGGAAGAAGGATGACCATTGGGTCAAAACAAGGATGCCCATAAAGAACCATGGTGGGGGTGACCAAACAAAAGGGGTACTGTTCCCCACAAGGGAAACATGTGGGATACAAATGGGGAAAACCCTTCTAAAGCCCCCCAAAAACCTATTCAGGAGGAAGGGCACAAAAGTACTTCCCAATCAAAGGGTGGGTACCAGGGTAAAAACTGGGATCCCAGGAACGCTTGGTGCCACATCTGCAAGCAGAATGGTCACTGAACTGGGGACTCTTCCTGCTCTAAAAAGGCTTCCACTAGTCAATCACCTTCAGGGATTGTTAGTCTCCAGATGGGATCCTTGGCATGCCCTGACCAGGTCAGAGTGCACATTGAAGCTACCTTAATCTCAGAGGGTGGGTTGGATATAGTTACCCTGGCTGTCTGGCCCAGTTGCCTGGAGAAATGCAGACAAAAGCCACACATCAATGGGGTTGAAGTAGAAGTACTGATTGATACAGGTGTAAGTGTTAACATGGTGACTAAAAAACTGAGATCCTTAGAACAGTACTTAACTGGACATACATATCCAGTTATCAATACTGATAACATTGTCAAGGTTCCTCCCATGGCTAGGGTGACCTTGGAATGAGGAGGGGTTACTGGCCAAAAGAAGGTGGTTGTGTTCTCTGCAAGTCCTGTAGAATGTATGCTAGGTAATGATCTGGAGACCTCACCATTGGATGAGGTAGAGATGAGAAGCCATGCAGCCATGCTGGGAATACCTGTAAAGGTGTGTGTAAACACAAAAGCACAAAACAATCCTAGGGCAAACAGAGGTATTAAAGCCTGAAATATTGGCACAATCTTCCAAGAGAAAAGGCAACAAGGCTGGGAACACAACTTCTAGTGAGAAACAAGCTCAGGTCTCCTCTCCCCAGGAAGAAGACCTGTCAGCCCTTGAGGGAATTGAGCCCCAGGAACTAGTGCCTTACACAGTGGAGCTCCTGGGCCCAGGTGGACCCTTTGGGGAAGATCTTTGCCAGGGACAGAGGACTTCCATTCTTGAGAGCCTGAGACAAAAAGCCATTGGCCGCGAAAACGGAGATATTAGTGCCTCCCACAGCACCTACTGGTAGGAGAGTCTCCTGTGTTCTGAGACCAGAGAACCCAAACCTGGTGCCACTAGGAGAGTGGTAGTGCATCAGCAGTACAGAGAGCTCTTGCTCACCTTAGCACATAACATAACATGTGTATTTGTAAAGTGCAAAATCACCCGTAGGCATCATGGCAGTGAATAACAGAGGTTTACTGTAACCCAATCAATGGTACTCATTTTATCGACCTCAGATGGATGAAAGGCTGAGTATATCTGCCTGGATTAGAACCTGTGACCATGAGGTCAAACACAAGCCCCTGCAGTGGACGGATTAGGCCACTGAGCCACCAGACCCAGCTGGGCATCTTAGCCAGACTAAAACTTGGAGTAGGTTAGTCATTCACTTCTACTGGTCAGACATGTCCCAGAAGGTGATGGAGTTCTGCGGCTCTTGTGTTAACTGTCAGGCCACTAGCAAGCCCCCCACACCCCATGACTGCCTCCTCGGATTCTCTCACTACCACCAGCCAGGAGTGCCCCTCATCCCTCCAATCATAGGTTATTGGTAAACACAGCGCCCCCCCATGAGGTTGGTGCCCCCTCCACAGGTCAGCGCCCAGTGCGGCCGCACCAATCGCATTGCCCTAAAGCTGGCCCTGGATGTACAGCTCAGAGAAAACGTTTCCAGTTCAACTATCCGATGACAGGGTAGCTAAATAAATAGCAAGTTCGTTAATCATCTTTCATTACATAGGCCTTGAAATTAGCGAAGGCAGCAAAGTAGGCTGCCTGGAATGGATATGAGAAACAACCTTCAATGCACAGTTAGGGTCTGTTCTAAAGACCTCCAAATGGAAATGGTAAAGCAAATAAGGAAACTCATCATAACATCTGGCAGAAGTGATAGCTGTGAGGACAAAAACTCTTTAGGAATTATGATTAATCAGAGAGCACTTAATTGTGTGTGTGCCGTTATAGGAGACTATTCTGCAGCTAAAGAAAAGGCTGAATTAACTCCGCTCCTACCTGTGTTAGCAGATGTTAGTCTCTGAAGTTAATATGTCAGCATTTGCATATACCTTGGCCATTGAGCGGGTTAATCGTGCTGGTATTTGTCATGGTTGATCCTGGCTCACAGAATGGCTTGCCCTGAGGCCTATCAGTCTAAGAGACTCTTTCTAAATGTTTTCTACTTTTTGAATCCCCTCGTCAATGTGCGAACGAAACAGCATTGCCACAGAATGCAGTAAGGCTACTACAAGCCTAAGGTATGTCGCCTTGCCTAGTGACTATTGGCCAACACTGCAGGTTGTCAAAAGGCAGTTCATGTTTACAGCATCATGATGCGTACAATGATTTATTCATAGTAACTGTCGCTGGTGGTCAAAATAAAACCTTTTAATTGCAGCACCATGTTTTATGTCACTTGTGAACTTTGCTGCTTGTCCAATATCTGGGCATGCTCCCTTTCTCCCTACTTAGACATTGGTCCACTCAGAATACCACCAACCCAACCACACACTTTATGGTTTTCAGTGGCTTAAACTAAGGTTTAGCACGACACAATCACGGTATAGGTCCCTTAACAGTTAGATACATAAATAATAAATACACATGAGCAGGCCCCATTTTAACCAAACCCAAACCTCTTAGGCCCAGCCTTGGCAGGTTTGAGCCCTACATAGATGTTTCTCAGATTCAAAGGAAGCAGATAGATAGTTAGCAGTACACCTGCCCCTCTATCATTCAGCAATAACCTGTATCTAGAAGTTTCTATATCCGAGTGAAATTATAGCATGTATTGAGCAATAACTTGTTACATAAGGTATGCAATATTCAGAAAGAAGCGTGCCTTTGTGCGCATGTGGGTTTGCATCGTTGGCATATTTAGAAGATTCTTACCTGTATCTTTTCTTCAAAGGACACTTGCAGTGCATAAGCATTGGCTTCTGTAGCTGAGAATACACCCTGAACGTAGCCGACCACAAACTTGCCCACAAACATGGCTAAAATTGTGAGCCATACTTCGCTGAGCCATCGGTTCCGGACATCACCATATCCTGTTATGGTGAGGCGTGAGACGACCCAATATAAAGCATTGATGTAAATATCGCTCAGTGTCCAGTCTATGGTGTTACCTGAAAGGAAATAGACAGGTTATTTCCAATGTTAAGCTTCCTACTGGAATTGAGTGCATAAATATTTTCAGTGCACAGCCAGTTCCCTGCTGACTATTACCCTATTAGTTTTTGATTTGCAGATTGTCTCAAACATTACTCTTTTCTCCTATAATTATAATATCTGCACGTCATAGATGCTAGATTGAAATGTAGGAGAGTTCTAAAGATTCCTTTCAATGTAGTAGACAAAGTTATTATGTTTTGAAGGATACAGAAGAAAAGGATAAGTTACTTACCTGTAATCCTAGTTCTGTTCCAGGGGTATCCTCATCCTCATCAAAGTCATAAGCACTGAATATTCCCGCCCATGTGCGGCTACCCCGGAAATAATAAAAAAAGATATATGAAGATATATATATATGTATATATATATATATATTCCTCCAAATCAGTTCCTTTGCGGGAGATGATGCAGCGCTCACTCATGTGCGGTATCCTGCGGCAGAACCAAGCCGCTATTATCCTCAAGACTTTCTCCCAACTGGGAAAAACGGGTCGCACAGCCAACTTTGGGATTTAAACAGCAATCCTTTTTATTATCATTTTCAAGGGCAACAGGCACAGAGATCTACGCGTTTCGGTGTCACTTCACCTTGCTCACGATCACCGGGTTTGCCCCACCCACAAACATTTAACCACAAACATTTTTTCAAAAAACCGTGTTTCCTGTCACATGGTATGCTAAGAATTGTGGTTCTTGTAGTTTTTTCTAGTTTTTGACAAAAAAACGACTATTTCTGAGAGGGTGCATCTCAATTAATAAATAAAAGAAATATCCACAATCAAATGCATTTTAGTCAATTGCCTTCCAATAGGACAACTATCATTATTTGTAATGCCTTCCAATAGGCTGACTACTCATACTCATTGTTCTTGCACAAATAGTTTTTATAACAGTTCAAAGGTGCACATATAATTCCTCCGATTGATTCAACCCATTCGGGTGCAGGGTCCTCAGGTTAATGATGAATTTAGATTCCACTTGTCGCAGTTTTTTCTCTCGATCACCCCCCCGCTCACTTTTGAAAATAGTTTGGATGCCATAAAATCTCAGTTTTTGCCAATCACCCTGGTGTGCAATTTCCATGTGTTTGGCTATGGCATTAGAGCGGTCCTTGTGAATTGTGGCCCTCATATGTTGTAAGATTCGGTTCTTCAATTCAACAGTTGTACTTCCAACATATAGCATTGGGCAGGGGCACTCCACCACATACACAGTAAACGGTGTTTTGCACGTGATACACTGACTGATTTTCCATTTCTTTTTGTTTGCCAAAGTTATTTCTTTTGTTGGCTTGGCTATCTGGCACATTTTACAACCATGGCATTTCATGAATCCTTTGGTTTTCAGCCAATCATCCTGTCTCTTTTTCTGGAAGTGGCTATGTATCAGATGGTCTTTTAGGTTTTTAGCACGCCTATAGGTTATTGTGGGATGTGTTCCCACAATCTCTTTGACCGTGTTATCTAATTGTAACAATTTCCAATTTCTGCGGAGAATTTTGCCAATTTTTTCACTCTCTTGTGAGTAGTCTGTTATTAAGCGAATCTTGTTTTCCTCGGGATCTTTACCTTTGTTAGTTCTCTTCAAACAATCCTCGCGTGTTTTTGTACAGCTTTTTGCGAGGCAATCTTTTACTGTTTGTAATGGGTATTTCCTTTGAATGAATCTTTCCATTGTACGTTTACTGTGCCTTTTCCATTCATCTTCTTCACTGCATATCCTCCGGACTCGCAAGAACTCACCGTAAGGAATGCTGTTTAGTAATGACTTTTGGTGGAAACTGGTTGCTTCTAGCGTGGCATTTGTGGATGTTGCTTTGCGATGGAGAGTTGTATGAATTTGCTGATTTTTTATATAAATTTCTGTATCCAAGAAAATTATTCTCTCCTTGCTCATGTTGTATGTGAATTTCAGATTTTTCACACTTGTATTCATAATCTGAAAATATTCTTGGAATTCTGTTTCCGATCCATCCCAGATTATAAACAAATCATCAATGAATCGCTTCCAACTCACCACTTTATTCACCAACCATTCATTGTTCGAGCTCCACGCTACTTCCTGTTCCCACCACCCCATGGTTAGGCATGCGTACGATGGACTAAAGGCAAAACCCATGGCCGTCCCGCTCCGTTGTTTGTAGATTTCACCTGCAAAAGTGAAGATGTTTTGTTCCAGGCAAATTGTTAACATTTCTTCCAACATTTCATTGTGATTGTTAAATTCCAAAGTTCTTTCTTTTAAAAAGGATTTGCAAGCCTTTATGCCCATGTCGTTGTCAATATTGGTGTACAAACCAATTACATCCATTGAGATGAGCCAATAAGATTCCTGCCATGGTGTATCAACCAAGTTCCTCAATAGGTCACTTGTATCCTGTATGTAGGAGTTCAGTTTTGATACTGATGGTTTTAGGAAGTGATCGACATATTCCGCCATTGGCTCCAATAATGAACCTTTTGCGGAAATGATTGGCCTCCCAGGTGGGGTTTTTTGGTCCTTATGTATTTTTGGCAAAAAGTAAATAGTTGCCAAAATCGGGTGAGCCACAGTGAGGAATTTCAATTCCATTTCATCAAGTAATCCATTCTCCTTCCAACAATTTAATTTTGCATCAATTGTCTTTTTTAATTCCATTGTTGGATTGGTTTTCAATTTTTCATAGTGCATTGGGTTCCTCAGTTGTCGAAGCGCTTCCTTTTCATATGCGCTGCGATCCTGAATTATCACGTTGCCGCCTTTATCGGCAACTTTGATTTCAATTTTTTCATCCTCCATTAGCTGCTTGAGAGCCAGTCGTTCATCTTTCGATAGGTTATCTGGGCCATAATTTAATTTCATTTTGTATAAATCCTGTATAACTGCTTCTTGGAACAGATCCACTTTGTTCCCAGGACTTAATTGTGGGTAGAACTTTGATTTCGGTCTTTTACCACTTAATCCTGCTCCACATTGGGTTATGGCCTGTGAAATGGTCACTTCATGCGTTGGATCTTGCGTGATATTCATTAGAGTCAAAAAGCCTTCAACATCAGTTAGTGGTACATTTTGGACCTTAGATCTTTCTGCAATAGTCTCTCTCTCCTTCAGTGTTTTTTCTCGAAATGCTTTTGCAAGTTTAATTTTTCTTATGTACAGGTATAAATCAATTCGCACCTGTGCCAAGTTCATATGGCTTTTTGGACAAAAGTTTATCCCCCTCTTTAATAACGATGTTTCAGTTGTGGTCAGTAATCTTTCAGATAAGTTTATTACTTGTAATTCATCTGTTATTTTTTCCTCTGCCTCATCGTTCTCGTCTCCACGCCAGTCTTCTCTGCTCCGCCACTTGCTCCTTTTACCTCTTCTGTGGCGTTTTTTCCGGGCCATTGTCTGCCCCTTCCCCTTCCACGCCGTGACTGGAATTGAGGTGCAGGGCGGTTCCGTTCCCAATATCTTTGTTGTAATATGAGGCGCATGTCCCCTAAAAAAGGCATCCTTTTGGCGTTCTCATTTTCATCTCTCGATAATTGTTCCGTGGACACTGTGGAAGACGCTAAACTGGACATGCTCGACCAAGCCATTTGTTCCTTCAAACCATCAAATTTCCTTGCAAACGAGAAGATGCGCCCATCCGCATAATCATTAGTATCTCTGATAAATTTAGAGTGTTTTCTGTCCATAACTATTTCTTCATGTTTATCGATTTCTGCTTCAAGATCCTCTTTGAATTTAGTCATTTCGGATGTTAATTTTAACGCATTAATTTCTTTCTCCACTTCCTGCAACTCATCTTTCAGCTTCTCCAAAGCTATCTTGATATGTTTTATCAGGATGATGATTAGTCCCAAAGATGACTCTAGGACATGTTCGCCCCATTCTTCTAATAATTCATTAGATGCATCATTGTTGTTGGGCATCAATAGTATTCTTAAACCCCTGGGTACCATTTTAGCTTCCAAATATTTCTCTAGTGTAATGATTTCCCAGGATTTGTTTATCTCCTTACGGCTCAATTTCTCCCAATACTTCAATTTACTTCTCGCATCCGTTTTCCCTGATGTAGAGCCTGCACCCGTTTTTTCTCTTGGGGTGGTTTTGTCAAAAAGTTCATTAACTTTTGTTGCGCGTTTTGCTTCGCGCTTTTCCATGTTTGTGCCCGTTTTTTCGTTTCCCTCCAATAGTACTGATAATTTTACAGGCGGATTGACTGTTTATGCCCAATTGTTGGTCGGTACTTTACTGGTAACCAATAGTAGTGTTCTGAATCCGCTGACTCTCAATGGAATAATTGCGGTTTCTGACTAGGTCACTCGATTTCCCGATGAAAAGCCAAATGCCGGTTATTTAACATGCAGACGCTTCACTCGCATACATTCAGAAACACACGCTTACCGTTTCTTGATAGCGCGTGTTCGTTCTCTTTGCTTTTTAAGCGTTTCTGCACAGCTGGTGTCAGCACTGTCAATGTTCATTTGTAGCAGGCTTCCTCTTGCATTTACACAGCATCGGCGGTCGCTGCCTCCCTGGTTAATATTCCTCCAAATCAGTTCCTTTGCGGGAGATGATGCAGCGCTCACTCATGTGCGGTATCCTGCGGCAGAACCAAGCCGCTATTATCCTCAAGACTTTCTCCCAACTGGGAAAAACGGGTCGCACAGCCAACTTTGGGATTTAAACAGCAATCCTTTTTATTATCATTTTCAAGGGCAACAGGCACAGAGATCTACGCGTTTCGGTGTCACTTCACCTTGCTCACGATCACCGGGTTTGCCCCACCCACAAACATTTAACCACAAACATTTTTTCAAAAAACCGTGTTTCCTGTCACATGGTATGCTAAGAATTGTGGTTCTTGTAGTTTTTTCTAGTTTTTGACAAAAAAACGACTATTTCTGAGAGGGTGCATCTCAATTAATAAATAAAAGAAATATCCACAATCAAATGCATTTTAGTCAATTGCCTTCCAATAGGACAAATAATGATAGTTGTCCTATTGGAAGGCAATTGACTAAAATGCATTTGATTGTGGATATTTCTTTTATTTATTAATTGAGATGCACCCTCTCAGAAATAGTCGTTTTTTTGTCAAAAACTAGAAAAAACTACAAGAACCACAATTCTTAGCATACCATGTGACAGGAAACACGGTTTTTTGAAAAAATGTTTGTGGTTAAATGTTTGTGGGTGGGGCAAACCCGGTGATCGTGAGCAAGGTGAAGTGACACCGAAACGCGTAGATCTCTGTGCCTGTTGCCCTTGAAAATGATAATAAAAAGGATTGCTGTTTAAATCCCAAAGTTGGCTGTGCGACCCGTTTTTCCCAGTTGGGAGAAAGTCTTGAGGATAATAGCGGCTTGGTTCTGCCGCAGGATACCGCACATGAGTGAGCGCTGCATCATCTCCCGCAAAGGAACTGATTTGGAGGAATATTAACCAGGGAGGCAGCGACCGCCGATGCTGTGTAAATGCAAGAGGAAGCCTGCTACAAATGAACATTGACAGTGCTGACACCAGCTGTGCAGAAACGCTTAAAAAGCAAAGAGAACGAACACGCGCTATCAAGAAACGGTAAGCGTGTGTTTCTGAATGTATGCGAGTGAAGCGTCTGCATGTTAAATAACCGGCATTTGGCTTTTCATCGGGAAATCGAGTGACCTAGTCAGAAACCGCAATTATTCCATTGAGAGTCAGCGGATTCAGAACACTACTATTGGTTACCAGTAAAGTACCGACCAACAATTGGGCATAAACAGTCAATCCGCCTGTAAAATTATCAGTACTATTGGAGGGAAACGAAAAAACGGGCACAAACATGGAAAAGCGCGAAGCAAAACGCGCAACAAAAGTTAATGAACTTTTTGACAAAACCACCCCAAGAGAAAAAACGGGTGCAGGCTCTACATCAGGGAAAACGGATGCGAGAAGTAAATTGAAGTATTGGGAGAAATTGAGCCGTAAGGAGATAAACAAATCCTGGGAAATCATTACACTAGAGAAATATTTGGAAGCTAAAATGGTACCCAGGGGTTTAAGAATACTATTGATGCCCAACAACAATGATGCATCTAATGAATTATTAGAAGAATGGGGCGAACATGTCCTAGAGTCATCTTTGGGACTAATCATCATCCTGATAAAACATATCAAGATAGCTTTGGAGAAGCTGAAAGATGAGTTGCAGGAAGTGGAGAAAGAAATTAATGCGTTAAAATTAACATCCGAAATGACTAAATTCAAAGAGGATCTTGAAGCAGAAATCGATAAACATGAAGAAATAGTTATGGACAGAAAACACTCTAAATTTATCAGAGATACTAATGATTATGCGGATGGGCGCATCTTCTCGTTTGCAAGGAAATTTGATGGTTTGAAGGAACAAATGGCTTGGTCGAGCATGTCCAGTTTAGCGTCTTCCACAGTGTCCACGGAACAATTATCGAGAGATGAAAATGAGAACGCCAAAAGGATGCCTTTTTTAGGGGACATGCGCCTCATATTACAACAAAGATATTGGGAACGGAACCGTCATGAATGATGTAATATGTGATGTCATCAGCAGTGCATTGCACGCGCAAGTTATAGTGAGTCCAACTAACTATAACGTGGGAATTTCAATGGTTTTATGCGAGTAAAACTTCCAGCTAACTATAACAGGTGTGAAACCTATGGTTTTTTCAGTGAATTTAATAGTTTTTTTAAATGCTAATTCCTAACTATAACTGGTGTGAAACCTATGGTTTTTTCAGTGAATTTCAATGGTTTTTTAATAGCAAATCTCTATAGGTATAAAAAGTAAAAAATGTTATAACGAATGTTATATTGTATAATTATGTAATAGTTTTGGTTTTTTTTGCCCCGGAGCGCTCCCGGGGCGCGTACCGGTGAACGCACGGGTAAGCGCAATGTTACGGCGCGCCCCGGGGCGCGTACCGGTGAGCGTCCCGTTAGCGCTATTCTCGCGAACGAAAACAACAGCGTGACGTTTCGCGTAACCGCGTGATGCGTCATATGACGCACTGCGTAAGCGCACCCGGAAGCACGCGAGCGCATACGATCGTGCAACATCCTGACGCGCTTACGCTACGCGCCCCCGGGCGCGCCCCGGGGCGCAACTACGGGCACGCCCCGGGTCATGTGATCTGAAAATAACACTTTTCATTGGTGCAGATCAGTTTTGGTTTCCAAATGATGAAAACTCGGATCATGTGACTTGAAAATAACACTTTTCATTGGTCCAGAACAGTTTTGTTTTCCAAATGTTGAAAGCCCCCACCTTTTTTCCTTATTCTGACTTTGTCCTTTGACTGAGGAAGACCTGTTTAGAGATCTCTCTAATCTTTTCTACTTTAAAATGGCTACAGTAGCAGCAGCAGCTGGAGCATCTGCACCACCACCACCACCACCACCACCACCACCAAGAGGACCACCACAACATCAGTTTAGTGGTCAGGAAGAAGAAGAGGAGGAGGAGGATGAGGAGGGGAGAAGGACATTCCTCCAAGAAGACAATACCCCATATAGGCCAAAGGAGCACATAGTATGGGAGTTTTTTCTATTCCAGAGGGCAAAAAGAAAGTCAATGCACCAAAGGTGACTTGCCTAATCTGTGGCATGGAACTTTCAAGGGGGAACCCTAATAGGAAATATTCATTTGGTAATTACACCATGATTAGGCATATGCAGCGCAAGCATCCCAGGAACTATGCTGCTGCAGAGATCAGAGAAATGGCCAGTAACCTTCCCCAATCTTCATCCAGCACCTCCAAAAGAAAGCAACCCACTCCATCGGGACCAGACACAAGGGAGACGATGCCAATCACCCAACCACTGTTTGGTGAATTTAGGGTTACTTGTATTTTTTGTGGTAAGACCATCAGCTTTGGTGAGCAGAGCGTAAAGCTCATCGTCCTTGCTGGTGACAACCACAATTGCCCCAAAAAACCCTCATTTTTTCCTGATTTTTCTTTTGCTCCAGTTGAGCCGTTAACAATTCCGTTTTTTGTTTCTCCCCATAAAAAATACAATTTTTTTTTTAAAGTGTTCAGAAAAGCCAAAAAAAGTAAAACATGTTCAAAAAAAGAATAAAAAAAATATAAAACAACAAAAAGAATAAAAAAACAGTTCTTTTTAGAACTACCTTTAATTTATAAAAAAAAAAACTATATTTTTAAAGAATCTCGGTCATTCTTTTTTCCTTAGGGTACGCGCACCGGGGCGCGCACCCAAAAAAAATAAAAAAAAAATTAATGAAGGAGTGAGCATGAGGGAAGAACACAGAGAGAGTAATGTTAAGAGGAAGAGAGCTAGAGAGAGCAACACAGAGGGATTGTTTATTACATAGTAAAAAACAGAGAAGGTATAATAGGATGTTATTGAGAAAAGGAAAATGAATAAGGGAGCGAAATTAGGGAAGAGAGACGAAGAAGAGTAAAGTAGAGGTACTGGGAGAATGTGAGTGGGTGTTGAAAGAAAAAGGAAGGACAGTAAAGAATGGGGAAAGAAGGGTAGTGACGGAACCGGGATAAATGAACAACGGTGAGGGGGGGTGAGAAAAGAGCAGTGAGTATAAGTAAAGAGGGTGAAAAAACAGAATTAGGGTAAGACATGGGGAGTGACAGACAGAAAAGAGAGAGAGAGTAAAGGAAACAGTGACTGAAAGGGTCTGAGTGAAACAGGAAAGAAAGGTAAGTAAGGCAGTGTGGGTGACTTATAGGGAGTCAGTGGGTGTAGGTGGGGGTGTGGGTGTGTAACGTGTGTGTGTCTGGGTGTGAGTGTGTGGGGTGTTTGGGTATGGGTGGAGGTGTGGGTGTGTAAGATATGTGTGGGGGGTGTGAGTGTGGGGGGTATGTGTGTGGAGTGTGTGTGTGTGTGTGTGGGATGTGTGGGTGTGTGTGTGTGAAGAGTATGTGTGTGGCTGTGTGTTTGTGTGTGTGAGGTGTGTGTGTGGTGTGTGTGTGGGGTGTATGTCAGAAGTGTGTGTGTGTGTTGGGGGGAGGTGTGTGTGTAGGAGTGAAGTAAATGATTAAGGGAAAGAGAATGAGTGAGTGAGCAAAGGAAAGGGAACAGAGGGTAAGGGAAGTAAAGAATGGGGACTGAAATAAGTTGAATGTAGGAGGGCAAATAGGGAAAGGGGAGTAAACATGGAGAATATGAATAAGTGAGGGAAGCAGAGTAAAGAAACAGGAGTGAGGTAGGTTGAAAAAATAGTAGTGAGGTTAAAGCAAAGGGTCATGACAAACTACATTTTTTTAGTCACACTTACCATATAATAAATGTAACTTTAATTACATTTTTTTTACTACATTTTGTATCTGTAAAGAGAGAAGAAAAAATAAGTTATAATTAGTAAAATATTTATTTAAAATTAAAGATACAAATGAAGAGGTTAAAAATCATAACAGTGTATTTAGAAATAAAGTAAGGTAGAAGGACAATAAGAGGGAAAAAGAAATAGAAGGAGAGCAAATTACTAAGAGTAAGGCATATAGATTCACTGACAGAAAGGAAGAGAAGAAGAGAAAAATGAACTGAAGGTAAGAAAGATACTAAAAGAATATGAGTTAGCAAAACTAAATCAGGATACAGGAGTAAGTAAAAAGATAATGACTAAGAGGGAAAGGAGTCTAATAAAGGATGCATTTAGAAGAATGAGGAATGGAAGATAACTGAGAGTAAGTGAAGGAGAGTCATGGAGTGAAGGGATGAAGGGAGAGAGGATAATATAGAAGGATTGGGGGAAAGGAGTGAGGAAGTTAGTAGACAGAGAGACTAAGGGAAGGACTGAGTGAAGTGGAGTACAATGAATGAGGAAAGAAAAATGAGTAAGGGAGCAAAAGAAGGAAAGAGAGGAGAAGAGGACTAAAGCAGTGGTACTGAGAGAAAGTGATTCGGTGATGAAAGTAAAGAGAAGGACACTGAAAGATAGGAAATGAGGGGTAGTAATGAAACCGGACTAAAAGAAATAGGTTGATGAACGATGAGAGAGGAGCAGTGAAGTTGTTGTAAGAGAAATGATAGAAGGTAGATAAACACAAGTGAACATAACACAAGGAGAGTGAGGGACTGAGGACATAGAGGTAGTGAACGGAAAATAGAGAGAAGAGGTCAAAAGAAAGGAGGAAACAAAGATAAGCTAGGGAGAGTGGATGATTTATAGTGATAGAGTGTGACAATACTGGTGAGTGAGTAAAGAGGAATTACTAAAAGAGCAAAGAAGGAAAACACGGAAAAGGAAAGTAAAGCAGACAGACTGAAAGCTGAATAGTTATGCAAGGGAGAGAGGTGTTGCAGACAGTTGAAATGAGAATGAGGGGTTGTGAAAGAAGTGGAGTAAAAGAACGGGGTTGAAAGAGAGTGAAAGAAAGACATTATAAGTGAGTAAAAAGATCTGAAAGAGGGTGGAAAAAGGAAAGTGAGTGTGAGACAATGGGAATATAATTTAAATTACAGAATACAAACTATAGATTAACTTGTACAACATGTTACATAGTTTATTTTTGCTGTTCTCAGAATATATTGAATTTCACTTAAAAAAGTGAATTCAAACTACTCATCATATGACAGCGGGGAAAAAAAACACAATAAAAAAGATTGTGTTTTTAAAAAAACCATCTAAACTTCAAAATAACAAATGTACACTAATCTTTGATTCACTTACTTTTCCTTTATGCCAAATAGTATATCATGAAGGTCCTTTTCATTGGAAAGTACTCTGCTGTTCTCTAAAAATTCCATTTCATCGACTTTCTAGAAGAAAACCTCGAAGAACATCTGAAATAGTTTCATTATTTACATATACTCCTTCTTTTCAGTCATAACTTAGTGTCAGATGTATCAGTATATTTTCAAATGAATTAAAACAAACTCTAAAATTACCGTTTTTCCGACGTTCTGAAAGAAAGGCTCAAACAACATTTTCACAATATTTAAATTTTCGTAATTCCATCTCTGACTCACTCATGTTCATCATTTCCTATAATACTGATATCACTTGCTATGAGATCCACTTACAGTACCTATATGACAACTCAATTTTTTATATTATCTTGATCACTTTTACTCAGAATATAATTTTAAACAGCAAACTAACCTTTATTAACTGCTCCCGTCTTCATAGGCCAATTACCTTTACTTAAATTTTGGTTCTAAAAACACTAGATATGAATTTTTTAAGTCAATAGGCAAACGTTGTTTGAAAGTCAAATGAGTGTCATTACAAAGGGTCCAACCTCTACAACTTTTTAAATAGCATGTGTAATGCCCTGATGTTGTTGAAGGACCGTCATGATAAATAATAGCTACAGTTGCAAAGGTTCTTCCTGAAATTGATAACTGAGAAGCCACAATTTTTTTTATAGAAGTTGACAATTTACTTCCATCAGGTCTACATCGTTGGAACATTAAAATCACATATTTACCATAAGTTTGTAAAAATTATGTGGACAGCATTGCAGACTTACATTGGGTACACACCATATTGTGATCAGCTGCTTTAACTAGATTATTAAAAGGCACTGATTTGCAGTCTGGTAAACTCAAATATATAAATCTTTCAGTGTCTATTCTAGTACTACTTGATAAACTACAGTTGTCGCAGTCATGCTGCCATTGATAAGTAAGGCTAAAAAGATTTTTCATATCTACTCCTTCATCTTCCAATACATCAAACATATACATTAAAAATTCCTGACAATCCTGCTGAATAATCTGTGAAAATTGATTTTGACCAGAACATATGTCTAGAAGATTTCTAATTTCTGAAACACTTTCTATTTTTGCTCTATCACTGCTACATTTCTCAAACACAGAATTCAATAAACAGCAGAACGTTTGATCCCGATTTTCAACAATCTGTTCTTGTAAATTTTGAAGAAAAAAAACAACATTAACCACTACATTAGCATAGCAGTTGACACCAGAACTGTTTTCAAACTGAAATCCAACAACATCTTCAACAGAATCCTTTTTCTTTCTGCTTACAATTACATTTTCATCTACTTTTTGTCTTTTTGCTAGTACCTCACTGCAATTATTTTCATTTCTTCTTTTTCGGCCTACCACACGTTTTTCAAACAGAGGATATTGAGGCAAATCTGGAGCATCCTCTCTTCTTAACCTATTGTATTCTTTAACACAATCTAGATCAGCACAAATCTTTGTTTCATCACACTCAATCAAGTACAATCCTGATAAAGTTCTGACTCGTGATAATGCCACATACGCCATACCCTCTTTAAACACAGAACTTCCAATGTTCACCAAAGCACTATCTACACTTAAACCTTGAGATTTATGAATTGTCACTGCATATGCCAAACAAACAGGAAAATGTTTTCGGCGAACATATAAGTCTTTCACAAGCAAAAATCTAGCTGAACAACGACAAATTTGTTCTGTTTCGTCCATGCCATCAAATTTAATTTTAAAAATTTCAATTCCATCTCTATTTTTGTAATTCACAAAACCAACAACATGACCCATTGCTCCATTTACCAGACCTCTTTCAACATTTAAATTCCTTCTCAAAATGATACGACAATTTAAACACACATTCAGAGTCTTTTCAAAACCAGCAGTTTTAGATATAGTCTTCTCTAATGAATCCAATTTTGATTTCAAATTTTCTGACAAAGTAATTGTTGCTCCCATATGCTCTATTTTATCTATAGCTTCCAGTTTCACTATCTCTTCATTTTCTAACTTTAACATTTTGTTGTTGAACATGGAACATTCTTTCAGAGTAGGCATCAAACATATGCCAGATTTCTTCTCGTTAATTTTCTTAAAAATATTCTCTGGAAGAATGTTTTCATTTGGGTACAAATTTGAAATTAATCGTCCATGTAAAGCTTCTTTCCCATGCTGACTTACTTTTCCGATTCTTACATCTTGTAGAATATTTTTATAATCTTCATCCTTTGCCTGCCGCATATTTTGGAGTAGTTCTGCATATTTGAAATTTAACCATATATTAACATTTCTAATGCTTCCTAGGCACTTCCTGGTACCTTCATGCGTGACCATTTTAAACACTGGTTGTCCTTTCACTGGAGTCAACTGCAGTAGATCTCCAAAAACAATAATGTGTTTTCCTCCAAATAACACATCATAATCTGTTCTAAGAATTTCTTGCATTCTCAACTGCACAAAAGCAAGCATTAGATTTGAGACCATGCTTACTTCATCAATGATAAGAAGTTTCATTTTCTTCAGGACTCTGGAAACTTCGGAACACGCATTTCCAGATAGCTTGTGGTATTGCAATTTGTTATCATGCTCCACTGGCAGCATCAGTAAACGATGTAAAGTTATCCCTTTAATATTATGTGCTGCCAGCCCAGTTGGAGCGGTAACAACACAAGACAGCGGTGATTCAGTCCTTTTCTGCAGATAAGTTGCAATTGCTTTAATCAGAAAACTTTTTCCAGTTCCCGCTTCTCCACTCACGTACAGTTGGACAGGCTTAAATGATGTACATGAGCACTCTTTCTTCTCATGACTGAATCCATGTTCAAACTGTTCTGTGACTTCATCATATATCTGTTTCTGCTCAAGGTTTAATTGTTTCACCAAATCTTGTAAATTAATTACATCCTCTTGAACTTGCTCCATAGCTCTTTCCACCTCATCCATGGCAGTGGCAGCTTCATTTTGGATAATTGGTCCTCCTAGTGGATCCTGACTCAATGAAGCAGAACTCTGACTGTCTTGAGAACTGTCTCTCGCAATCTCTGCAGCAATTATTGCTTCTTGCTCTATTTCTTCATTCAACATTTGCAGATAATTTGGAAAAACAGGACATTCTATGGTATCCTTCGTTGCATTAAAAGAGTCTTCGTAACAGAGAAAATCTCCAAGTAGTTCCTCTTCTGTACGCCATGGTTTAAAGAGTTGCAAAAGAGCCAAATAGTAAAATTCTCTTTTGTCTGGATTTTCACAACTCAATTTTCGATGATTAATCAAATGATCTTTTCTCTGTTTCACTAGACATCCTTCACATCCAATGACAGCATATATTCCATTATTGATATCTTCTCTGATGTTCCTCTTATAAATATATCTTTGCAGAACTTCATAGAGACAAGCGTTCTCAAGATAAGGACTTCTATTTGGATAGTATGTATCCAACATGTTTGACTTCAAAATATCTGTACTTTCTGGTTCTTTCTCCGCCAAATAATCTATTTCCTGTACAGATTTCAAAACTCAGTTTCGTGTTGCAGCAAGACCTAGACTCACCCAAATGATGGTTCTAGATTTGGCATATAGACTTGCTGATGACAATCGATCGGAACATTCATATGCTCCAATTTCTCGATGTGACAACATCTTTAGACTGTAACTGTATAATTTCTTGCTTATACTCTTTTCATGTGAAATGTCCTCCCACATTTCCTTCAGTTCTGTCTTTTCTTTTTTTGTGATGTAAGACGTCACATATCGAGCCACAGCAATAGAGTTGTCAGCAACGAATTGAATATCCATGTTAGCATTCCACATGGACAAAATCACTGGGTTGTAGTCGTTGATGTACTTGGACTCTTCGTTTCTTTATAAATTGTATGTATTTTTGGGTGATTTCCTCGTCACAGTATGTCGCAGAGAAGACATCAAATTATTTACTCTTCCTTTAGAAATCACTGCTTGTGGAAAACCAAAACGACATTTTGTGTAGAACTTGTCCTTGTTTCTGAATTTTCGACGACAGTACTTTCCACAACGATGGGATTGAAAGCGTAAAACTTGTTGCCTTAAACTGTTTTCTTCAGTAGTTTTCGGAACAGCACATGTTGAATACTCTTCAATGAAGCTCATCACTGTCTCATCCGAATCTGTTCCAAATTTGGATGCATCTTTAATCCACAACAACATATGTATGTGAGGAGCACCTCACGCTTGGTACTCCTTTCTCCAAAAGAAATCCAAAACCTCTCCAAGGGGAGGATTTTTTTTGTTGGTAATGAAAGACATCATAGGTTCAAATCTATGTTTAAAATATCTGCATACATTCACTGGATCCAAAGAACACAGTTCTTCAGGTGTTTTGAATTCTATATTTTGTATATTTGCATTTGCCTCGCGTATAAATTGAAGTAAGTCGTCCCATGCATACTCGGCACAGCTAATAGTGAGGAACCATGTAGGAGTTCCTAAGTTTCTTAGCATACATTTCAATTCCCCATGACGACGGTACCAATACTCGTTTGTACCACGCTGACATGCCATGAGATTGATTAGATGAGATTCCAAAATATTATCTTGCAGATTAACTTTCTCCATAAAGTCCCTTGCCGAAACATTTTGGAGATGTGCTCCACTTTTCAGTATATGGTTTACTGCATAAGAAAGCCCAGACAAGTCACTTTCATACAGTAGATGAAACAAATATGGGATGCATTGACGAAACCTTGGATCTGCAGCATATAATCTTAAAGTTCGGTATTCAGATGCTGGAATTTGAAGTGGTCGATCGTCATATCGTCCACCTCGACCTGTTGGAAATAGCTGTGGAAAACAACGAGCTTCCAAACTTTCTTCCCATACACTAATGGGACTTCCTTTTGCTGATTTCATTTGAAACAAGTCAATTGCATTCCCCATTACTTCTTTGGAATGCAAAGGATGAACAGTATAATGTTCATATATTTCTTCACTTCTAGACACATCAACTTTTTCAATTTGGCCAGCTGAACAATCACTGTCTTCATCTGCAGCTGTTACCTCTGCTCCAACACATACATGTTTGTAGTACTCATTGTTTTTGACCAAATACAACGTTGCCTTTTTGACTTTCCTAACATCCACTAAATCTTGCCAGATTTTCTTACTCTTTGTCGGAACCCCATTAACTAGAATAACCAGAGGTTCCTCTTCCACTTTCTCTACACCAATTGTATCAATATTTTTCTTGAAATCTAGAGGCAAATAAACAACTCTTCCCTTTAATCCTCTCTGTAAATCTGAAGGAGGCAATTTCCCTATCTTAGGCTCCATGCGAACAATTGCCTGAAAAGGATGGACACATTGAATCAAAATACACTCATATGTATTTAAATCCATCAATTCAGGAGGAATGTCTACCAACTCCAGATTATTATGAACAGCTCTAGCAGGCATTCTGTTTTGATTTAATTTATCATAACAATATTTACAAATACGCTGATCAGAACTCAAATCAAAAGAATTCTCCACCCATAAATAAGTTGCAAAATCCTTCCACTCATAATTATTTATCTTTTCACTTTTTACGTATAAATCAACTAATCTAGTTTGATGCTTATAATGAGTTCGTCGACAACACACACAAGTAAAATTCGGCCTTTCACTTGATTTCACCGTAAACCTGATAATTTCCTGGTCAAACTTTTCTGTAGTTGAAATCTGTACATTGTCTTCCACATTACCTTGAATTTCTGTGTCAATTTCTACACTGTCCTCTTTTTCACTGAAATAACAAATCTCAATTTCTTCACAAATCTTCTTCACATCTAATTCAGTTCCATGCAAAAGAGCACTGTTTAATTGTTTAAGCTTAAGTGCTGGACTTTTTGCATAATACAACCTTCTCACTAATTTCCTCATTTTGTTATGATGCACTGTTAACATCCTAAAATGATGAAAAACACTCTGACAGGCTTTTCTAGAAAGACAAGCCAGTGAATGCCCTTGCAAACCTGTGTTTTCTCTCACTCTGCAAGGATCTAAGTCTTGCAACATCTTCATTTTCTGTTTAAGAGTTTTCTTACTATATGTACGTAAGAAATTACAAAACAAATCGATTGATTCCTGACGCACACTACAAATACTACTACACTTCCAAGTGTACACTGGACCCTTAGTACGTCTCCCTAAAACTTCATCAGTTAACACCTCTTCTGGTTCTCTAGGCACAAGTTTCTCTTTTTCAATCAGACAACCGTCTTTCACCTCATATGCTCGACCACTGGTGTCAACTGCATGCACTAAATCATTCTCCTGAAAGTAACTCTCCTCATTAAAAAATGGCTCACAACTCGAACTGTGCATCCATTCTCCAGAAAAAACTTTACAAAAATTAGTCCGATTAATTACTCTTTTCCATTTACTGTTTGATTTGAAAACATCAATTGTCTTGTTAAGTGTCCTAATTCTATTGATTATTAAAATAAATAATTTTTTCTTAACTTCAAAAGCATGATCAACAATCTTCTCTACACTTTTCTTTTTCTTATAAAAAGCAGATCTCTGTTTACCTTTTTAAATATTTTTTAACAAATTTAAAACCACCCTATTGCGAAACATTCGTTTACAAACGTCCCTAAATTGATTTTGCCTTCTATTTCTATACATATTATTGTCTCCTGCTGCAGTAGTAACATTTTTTCGGAATCTCTCCTTCCTCTTCAAATTTGCTCTCTCCTTCTCTTTTTCTACATTCTGTGCAACATTTTTTTTTGATCTACATATGTTCCGTAAGAAAGACTATCAGCCTGATTCATCATTCTCCCGTTTTGCGAGCCCCTAATAGCGATTCATAAGGAATCGCTATTAAGGACTCGCAAAACGGGATTCATGTAGGAATTGCATAAAGAAATGCGATTCCTACACATTCCTTATTTGCGATTAGCAAATTGCTAATCGCAAATAAGGAATAACTCCCCATTCATTCCTATGGGCCAAAAGACCCATAGGAATGAATGGGGAGTATTCTTTATTTGCGATTAGCAATTAGCTAATCGCAAATAAGATAGCGATTTAAAGGGGGCCAGGGGTGTCCAAAGGACACCCTGTAGCACCCCTTAAATGCAAATTGAAACAGGTGTTGCGCACACACATGTCCAAAGGACATGTGTGTGTGTAACATGCAACTTAGAAAAATGCATTTAAATGCATTTTTCTAAGTTTTTGCTATTTACCGAGAGGTCTGACCTCTCGGTAAATAGTGGCCCAAAATTGCATTTTCGCAATTTTAAAATGCTTCATGAATTGCATTTAAGGAATCTCAAATAGAGATTCCTTAAATTCAATTCTTCGCAAATGTGCGAATTCTTAAATAGCGAATTTTGCATTTGGGATGATGAATCCCAAATGCAAAAATTGCACTCGCAAAAGGCAAGATTCTGAGAATCTTGCCCTTTGCGAGTGCAATTTAGCTTGATGAATCAGGCGGTTAGTTGTCTTACCAGGAGCTTTTTTCCTGTTTTTTGAAGTATTTGTTGTAGGAGACTGCATTAATTCCGTTGCTGTTTTTGATTTTTTCTGCTTAGAATCTTTTCGTCTCCTTTCCCTTGAGGGCATATTTCCTTACTATTGAAATCCTGATTTAAATCTGTGGAAACAAAACAAAAATAAAAAAATCATTATAGACCACTATTACCAAACAACAAAACAATGACAATAAGCAAACAATATAAACACTATAATACTTCTATATATGACCTTATCTCTGTTTTTTAAATATAATTCTAAAAAAATATTTAGGGATCATCAATTACTTTTACTTTATTGACAAGGATTAGATAGTATCTGCATGTTTAAAAAAATATATTTGCACATTTCACAATCATACCACCTGTGTTTCCTCAGATTAGTAAGCAGATTGTACACATGAGGTAAGGACTGTCCTGGGCAGCATAGGTGGTGAGGCCGGTGTCTAAGAGTGCACTGGACTGCACTTCATGAAGCCTATCCCCCACTGCACTCTTAGACACAGCCCTCACCTCCTTTCCACCCCTGGACAGACCTCTCTTCCACTACACTCCTCAACACAGGCATCACCTCCTATGCACCCCTGGACAATCCTCACCTTATCTGCAACCCAGAATAGACCTCAACTCATCTGCACCATTAGACAGGCCTCTGTTCATTTACACCCCTGAACACGCCTCATCTCATCTGCACCCTGTTACCATCAATTATACTCAATGTATTGAGGCCTGTCGAAGGGCCACAGATTAGATAATGTTTGTCTAAGGGTCAGAGGAGGTAAGTCCTCTCATTTGCACTCATGGACACAGGCCTCAACTCCTTTGCGCCCCTGGACATGCCTCACCTCATCTGCACAATCCACTTCCTAATTTGAGGAAACACAGGTAACATACATTTCCTCTCTCTTGCAAACATTCCTACCAAGCATTACCATAAAAATGACACAAACCAACAGCAAACAAGCTCAGTCTGCTTCCTAATCTGAGGTAACACAGGTGACATGATTGTGAAAGGTTCAAATATTTTTATGTAATCATGCACACACTATTTATTCCTTCTCAAAAATGTAAAAGCCATTCATTTGCCCCAAAATCGTTTTTTGAATAACATTTTAGAAACAGAGCACAGGTCCTATGTACAAGCATTCAACTTTACTACTGAAACCTCACTATTTCACAAAATAAAAATCCTCCATCTTGCAAATGTAGATACCAAGCATTATCAAAAAGCATGACACAAACCAACAGCAAAGAAGCTCAGAGCCTCATTTATGAGGCCCTGCGTCAGTTTTGCGCTGGTGATGCGTCACTTTTTGTGACGCATCGGCAGCATAAAACATGTGCCTTGTTGCGCCATATTTAAAAAATGACACATCTAGGTAGATGCATCACTTTTTAAACCCCTGCACCACATTATACCTGCGTCAGGTATAATGTATGCAGAGGGGGCGTTCCCCCGTAAAAAATCTTGTAATAGTGACGCAGTGAAATCTATGAGATTTCACTGCGTCACTTTTAGGACGCTGTTATGTCAAAATCTTGTACCTGCCTCACAGCAGGCGTAAGACTGACGCAAACCCTTTCACATGGGGCTTTCCCCATTTGAAAAGACGCATTGCTGGAGTTGCGTCACTTTTGTGACACACTCCAGCAATGCGTCACTTTTGCGCTTACAGATACGTCAGAAATACTGACTTATCTGTAACTCCTTGCGACATGATGCGTCATACATTAAATATGACGCATCATTGGTGTCACAAGGAGTGCGCAGTGAAAACTGACGCATCGCTGTTTTCATAAATAAGGCCCTCAGTGTGCTTCCTAATCTGAGGTAACACAGGTGACATGATTGTGAAAGGTTCAAATATTTTTATGTAATCATGCACACACTATTTAGTCCTTCTCAAAAATGTAAAACCATTGATTTGCCCCAAAATCGTTTTTTGAATAACATTTTAGAAACACAGCGCAGGTCCTATGTACAAGCATTCCATTTCAGTTCTGAATACTCACTATTTTACAAAATACATTTCCTCTCTATTGCAAACATTCCTACAAAGCATTACCCAAAAAATGACACAACCCAACAGCAAAGAAGCTCAGTCTGCTTCCTAATCGGAGGTAACACAGGTGACATGATTGTGAAAGGTTCAAATATTTTTATGTAATCATGCACACACTATTTATTCCTTCTCAAAAATGTAAAAGCCATTGATTTGCCTCAAAATCGTTTTTTGAATAACATTTTAGAAACACAGCGCAGGTCCTATGTACAAGCATTCCATTTCAGTTCTGAAAACTCACTATTTTACAAAATACATTTCCTCTCTATTGCAAACATTCCTACCAAGCATTACCCAAAAAATGACAAAACCAACAGCAAAGAACCTCATTCTGCTTCCTAATCTGAGGTAACACAGGTGACATGATTGTGAAAGGGTCAAATATTTTTATGTAAACATGCACACACTATTTGTTCCTTCTCAAAAATGTAAAACCATTGATTTGCCCCAAAATCGTTTTTTGAATAACATTTTAGAAACACAGTGCAGGTCCTATGTACAAGCATTCCATTTCAGTTCTGAAAACTCACTATTTTACAAAATACATTTCCTCTCTATTGCATACATTCCTACCAAGCATTACCAAAAAAATGACACAACCCAACAGCAAAGAAGCTCAGTCTGCTTCCTAATTTGAGGTAACACAGGTGACATGAATGTAAAAGGTTCAAATATTTTTATGTAATCATGCACACACTATTTATTCCTTCTCAAAAATGTAAAAGCCATTGATTTGCCCCAAAATCGTACTTTGAATAACATTTTAGAAATAGAGCACAGGTCCTATGTTCAAGCATTCCATTTCAGTACTGAAAACTCACTATTTTACAAAATACATTTCCTCTCTATTGCAAACATTCCTACCCAGCATTACCCAAAAAATGACACAACCCAACAGCAAAGAAGCTCAGTCTGCTTCCTAATCTGAGGTAACACAGGTGACATGATTGTAAAAGGTTCAAATATTTTTATGTAATCATGCACACACTATTTATTCCTTCTCAAAAAATGTAAAAGCCATTGATTTGCCCCAAAATCGTATTTTGAATAACATTTTAGAAACAGAGCACAGGTCCTATGTACAAGCATTCCATTTCAGTACTGAAAACTCACTATTTTACAAAATACATTTCCTCTCTATTGCAAACATTCCTACCAGGCATTACCCAAAAAATGACACAAACCAACAGCAAAGAAGCTCATTTTGCTTCGTAATCAGAGGTAACACAGGTGATATGATTGTGAAAGGTTAAAATATTTTTATGTAATCATGCACACACTATTTCTTCCTTTTCAAAAATGTAAAACCATTGATTTGCCCCAAAATCTTTTTTTGAATAACATTTTAGAAACACAGCGCAGGTCCTATGTACAAGAATTCCATTTCAGTTCTGAAAACTCACTATTTCACAAAATACAAATCCTCTATCTTGCAAATATTGATACCATGCATTTTCAAAAAACATCACACAAACCAACAGCAAAGAAACTCAATGTGCTTCCTAATCTGAACTCTCTATCTATTTTGAATGAATCATAACTCACCTTTACAAATGCTTTGGGAGATTGAGAACAGTGTCAGATACACACACCAATATTTCTTTAGCAGAGCAAAAGGTATGTACTCCAGGCACTGCAACCATGAATGGCACAGAAAACCTCTAATTCTACACACATATCCCTCATGTTAACCAATGAAAACGTTTCCCTCTCTATTTTCAAACCAACACCCTTCCCCCCCTCAGCCCTTTCTGCCTGTTACCATAGCAACTCCCTCCTCACTCACCTCTCAGGGTTAAAAGTTTATTCTACAATGTTGCAATTGAACTTAGCAAGGATGTTTGACCTTTCAATACACCAGCTTATGAGGTGCAATCTTTCTTTTAATGACTTTTTCTTAACCATTCAAATTACTTCTTTCACAGAACAGAACCATGCACCCTAACTTTCAGTCTTCAACTATCTGAATCCACAAATCATTGCTTGTGATTCAATAGCACTGAAACTCCACAGTTTTTTTTTCAAACCCCTACTGTTCCAACTGCCATTTCATTCCCACACTTCATCTGACTGCACCAGAACCTCCTCTCAGCATGTACTCTGTATGGATTATTGGACATAGCTACATTCACTGGGCTCAAAGGTATGCAGCTATCAGAAATTTTCACAACCTTGATTTACCAAATGTGCACATAAAATGGATTGGCCAAAGAGGATTGAGATGTCATCAATTGATACCATTGGTGAAAACCTTTTACCATCTGCCACACCCTGACCTTATAATTTTGCACTGTGGTGGAAATGACCTAGGCACTTTGACTGGGGTAGGTCTGGAGATGGTTTTAAAGGACACCTTTGGGCAATTGATGACACTTTTTTCACAAACTGCCTTGGTATATTCCAATATATGCCAAAGACAGAAATGGAAGTGGTCCAACCAATTTTGTCCACAATTTGAGAAAGCACAGAAACATGTGAATAAATCCGTTTCTGCTTACATGAGAGACTATGGAATGGGTTCAATATACAACAATAACTTGCGTTACAACATGCAAGATATCGACAGAGAAGATGGTGTGCACTTCTCAGATGAGGCGAATAGAATATTCCTCCTGAATATAAGACTGTGCATTGGAACCTACCTGTAGGTACCTAAATCAGCCACAGAACCCAAAAGCTCTTTTCAGAGCTAACCTACCTCTGATCACTCAAAATGATTACTTTTCTCTAACTTTTTTCACTATTTTTCACCAAAGTACGCTTCCAGGTACGCTCCCCGGCGCGCGTACCGGGCGCCCACCCTGGCGATTTTTTTTAAATTTTTTTTTTGCCTATATGGGCCTCCTAAGATCCCCTCAGAAAACCCAGGGGGTCAGGGGGTGTCTACCATACCCCCTTTAACCATTCCCAATGTTGTTTGTCCTCCATCTTGTGTCTCAATTCTTCCGAAACACAAGATGGAGGACTCCCGTTGCGCTGCCGGTACGCGTACCGGGGCGCGCACCGGTAAGCGCTCCCAAAAAAAGTTTAAAGTTAATTTACATAAAAACCTTTGTAGAGATGTTCACCAAATATAGAATAGGCCATACTACATACCAGTCCCTACCCTTTTCTCAAATTTGATGGAATTACATTGAGCCATTTGGCCTGTAGCCCTCTCTAAATATCCTGAGGTAAATTACATGACAAAAACACATCTGAAGTGTTAGAATTTACAACCAATTAAAATGTTACTTTCAATTTCTAGTATTATTTCCTGACATTTGATTGGTTATGTACATGAATATAAATGAAAAAAAGAGGGAAACACAGCCATTTTGACTACAACTACCTGAGGTACATCTTGAAAGGATTTTCACATTTTTTCTTCTTCACCTCTCTCAAAAGTAAGTTGTTCATTTGTAAGGAGCACTTTAAATTAATTAGTAAAAACGTTTTCTGATAGTGATTTATTGTCCCTCTGTTATAGTTATAGCTTGAGATATGCTTCTCTATTATATTTATGGATTAAGTTAGGCTTCTCTAGTATAATTATGATTTTAATTAGTCTTCATCACATGCACTTTTTAATAGTTCTACTTCCTGCCTGATACCATACACTGCCCAAAGATAACTTCACTGTTAAAAACTCAGAAGTACCTGTCTGAACTTAAACCTAACAGTGCCCTATCTCTACTGATATATTTATTTTTTATGCAATTTACAGCAACAAAATGGAAGGAGAACAAAAGAAATGTAATATTTCATTCGAAATTGATCTCGAGAACAACCCAGAGGAAGAGATTAATGATTTAGACTTTTTGGATCAGTCTCTTGATGAAGAGTTTCTTAAATATGTGGAAGAAATGGAATCATGTAATCCAAATGAGGACATTCCTGACGAAATAATGTTGGAAGTGTTATTAAATTTTGAAAAATCAGAGCAATAAATTTTTATTTAATAATTAAAAAAAATAGTACCAAAATGAATATAATATAATGTGAGACTTATAGTATACTTTGCAACTTTTTTATGTTACATAGTAATTTTCCTCATAGTTACTTCCTTTCTCCCACTATATTATCTCCAATGTGTATTTGACATCTCTTTCTCATCTCCTGCCTCAATGTTGTTTCTACTTTCCTGACAAACTATGGTATGGATTCCATATACCACAATAACTTCTGTTACAACATGCACATTATCTACAGAGGAGACAATCTACATTGAATTAAAAACTCTGCATTGGTACCTACATGCTGGTACTTATATAACCCACACAACACAACAACTCTATGCAGAGCTACCCTACCTCTAAGCACTTTAAATTATTATTTTACTGTTTCACTGAATTTTCCTCATGGTACGCTCCCCGGTATGTGTGTGTGGGGGGGTGAGGTGTGTGTGGGGGATGTGTGGGGTGTGTCTGTGAGGTGTGTGTGTGTGTGGGGGGGGGGGGTGAGGTGTGTGTGTGGGTGTAGGTGTGTGGGGTGTGTGGGTGTGGGTGGGGGTGTGGGTGTGTAAGGTGTGTGTGTGGGTGTGGGTGTGGGTGTGTGGGGTGTTTGGGTGTGGGTGGAGGTGTGGGTGTGTGAGGTGTGTGTGGGGGGTATGTAGGTGGGATGTGTGTGTTTGTGTGGGATGTGTGGGTGTGTCTGTGAGGTGTGTGTGTGGGGGGGAGGTGTGTGGGGGGATGTGTGGGGTGTGTCTGTGAGGTGTGAGGTGTGTATGTGTGTGTGTGTGTGGGGGTGAGGTGTGTGTGTGAGTGTGGGGGGGGTGTGTGGGTGTGGGTGTGGATGTGTAAGGTGTCGGTGTGGGTATGTGGGGTGTTTGGGTGTGGGTGGAGGTGTGGGTGTGTGAGGTGTGTGTGGGGAGTGTGTGGGTGTGGGGTTATGTGTGTGGGGTGTGTGTGTGTGTGTGAGATGTGTGGTTGTATGTGTGTGAGGAGTGTGTGTGGGTGTGTGTGTGTGTGTGTGTGGGGTGTGTGCGTGTGGGTGTGTGTGGGATGTACTTGTAGGTACCTAAATCAGCCACAGAACCCAAAAGCTCTTTTCAGAGCTACCCTACCTCTGATCACTCAAAATGATTATTTTACACAAACTTTTTTCACTATTTTTCACCAAAGTACGCTCCCCGGTACGCTCCCTGGTGCGCGTACCGGGCGCTCCCCCCGCGAAAATCAAAAAAAAAAAATAATGTTGTCCCGCGGGACCCTTTTATGGCCCCCACATCAAACCTAGGGGGTCAGGGGGGTCTACCCTGCCCCCTTTTGGTTATTTCCCCCTTTGTTTTTGCCACCTCTTGTGTCTCGATCCTACCGAGACACAAGATGGTGGCCGCTCCGGACTGTTTCGAATGTTGACAGACACCCGAGAGCCAATCAGCTTTCCGCGCGCGAACTCGCGGTGCGCGCCGGGAGCGCTCCCTGGTGCGCGTACCGGGGCGCGCCTATAGATATATATATTTTTTTTAACCTAAATTACACTGGATCACATATCTTGAGACATAGCAAAGGCACATCGGGCTACCAGTCCCTACAATTTTGCCAAGTTTCGTGAGAATCCATTCAGCCGTTCGGGCTAAAAGTGAGTCCAACCGCCCTATGGAAATTAACATGGGAAAAACACGTTTTGGGACCCCCCTTTTATCTCGGCCCGCTTGACAAATCCCCCCCAAACTTTCAGGAAAGGAGCGGACCACCGCGAGGCAACTTTGAGGAAAATTACAGGCAGATCCCTCAATCTGCGCCAAAGTTATTCCCAATAGAATGTTGCGGATTTCCTATGGAAAACAATCCTAACTATAACTACCTACTGGCGACTGCCAGTAGGTAATATATATATGTGTATATATATATATATTCACTGAAAAAACCATAGGTTATAGACCATATATAGTTAGGAATTTGCATTTACAAAACCTTGAAAATTCACTGAAAAAACCATAGGTTAGAGACCATATATAGTTAGCTGGACATTTTATTGACATAAAACCAATGAAATTCCATATATAGTTAGTTGCACTAACTATATATCGCGCACCCGCAATCCACTGCTGATGATGTCACATATTACATCATTCATGACATGGTCAGTGACATCACCGATGACATCACTGATGACATCTCAAATGACATCACTGATGACATCACTGATGACATCTCAAATGACATCACTGATGACATCATCTAGTGTCTGTGTGTTTTTGTAAAGTTTAAATATGTTTTACATATTGAAGAATGAGTGGATGTATGAAAGACTGAGTGTGTGTGTGGCTGGCTGGGAGGTGTGTGACTCTGTGCATACCAATGTGTACTTGTATCAGTGATTGTATAAGAGAGTAAGTATGTGTTAGTATATGTGTGAAAAAGTATGGTGTTCTGTGTTTAACTGTATAGATGAGGAAATCGAAGTGTGATTGATTCTTCACAGGACTGACTAGGTGTATGAGTGCATATGATAGTGTTGTAATAATGAGTGACTGTATGTATGAGTGATTGTATGGGTGAATGAGTGAATGTGTGTGTAGACGTAGGAATCAGTTAGTGCGTATGTAGTAACTGGTATTGGTGTGTCATGATGTCATCAGTGATGTCATTTGAGATGTCATCAGTGATGTCATTTGAGATGTCATCAGTGATGTCATCAGTGATGTCACTGAAGTATGGTGTTCTGTGTTTAACTGTATAGATGAGGAAATGGAAGTGTGATTGATTCTTTACAGGACTGACTAGGTGTGTGAGTAACTCCATGGATGAGTGGCAATGTGTGAGTGTCTGCATAGGTGTATGAGTGCATATGATAGTGTTGTAATAATGAGTGACTGTATGTATGAGTGATTGTATGGGTGAATGAGTGAATGTGTGTGTAGACGTAGGAATCAGTGAGTGCGTATGTAGTAACTGGTATTGGTGTGTCATGATGTCATCAGTGATGTCATTTGAGATGTCATCAGTGATGTCATCAGTGATGTCATTTGAGATGTCATCAGTGATGTCATCAGTGATGTCACTGACCATGTCATGAATGATGTAATATGTGACATCATCAGCAGTGGATTGCGGGTGCGCGATATATAGTTAGTGCAACTAACTATATATGGAATTTCATTGGTTTTATGTCAAAAAAATGTCCAGCTAACTATATATGGTCTCTAACCTATGGTTTTTTCAGTGAATTTTCAAGGTTTTGTAAATGCAAATTCCTAACTATATATGGTCTATAACCTATGGTTTTTTCAGTGAATTTCATTGGTTTTTTAAAAGCTAATATCTATAGCTGTAAAATATATTCTTTATTACGTGACGTATCACGTAGCCACGTGAGACGCCTCATGACGCGTCGCATAACCGTGACGTATCGGCTCTGCAACGCAAACAAAACCCGTAACGTAAGCGTGCCGGAGCACGCTTACAGATATATATTTTTTTTTTAACCTTAATTAGACAAAATCCACACGTGCACATATCTTGAGGCCTTGCAAAGGCACATCAAACAAACAGTCCCTACAATTTTGCCAAGTTTGCTGGAAATCTATTCCCTTCATTTTTTTTTACTGTTTCTCTTGGTTTTCCCCTTGTTACGCTTACCGGGACGCTACCCGGTACGCGAACCGGACGCTCCAAAAACACAAGATGGCGGACTCCCGTTACGCTGCCGGTTAGCTGCCCGGTTCGCGTACCGGGAAGCGCCTCTACCGCGAAAAATCATGGGGGACTTTAATATCCCCCTCATCAATCCTAGGGGGTCAGGAGGGGTCTACCTTGCCCCCTTTCCTTCATTTCCCCCTTCGTTTTTCACCACATCTTGTCTCTCGATCCTACCGAGAGACAAGATGGCGGCCGCTCCGGACTGTTTAGAATGTTGACAGACACCGGAGAGCCAATCAGCTTCGCTTCGCGAAGTTCCGTTACGCGTCAGGTACGCGAACCGGGGCGCTAACCGGAGCGCTGTCACAGATATATATATTTTTTTAAACGTTAATTTCTCAAAATCCACTGGAGCACATATATTGAGACATAGCAAAGGCACGTCGGGCAAACCATATCTACAATTTTGCCAAGTTTCATGTAAATCTATTCAGCCGTTCGAGCTAAAAGTGAGTCCAACCGCCCTATGGAAAAATGAATGTGAAAAACGCGTTTTGGGACCCCCCTTTTTTCTCGGCCCCCCCTTGACGAAACCCCCCCAAATTTTCAGGGGCTGCTCAGAAACAAAATGTGCCATTTTCCTGAAAATTTCAGCCAATTCCGTCCACAAACGCAAAAGTTATTAGACATAGAATTTTCAGAAATCCCATAGAGAAAAAATCCTAACTATATATACCCACTGGCTATCGCCAGTAGGTAATATACATATATAAACATATATAATCTGCATATCTATATAAATATAAATGCATGCATACATATACATATATGCATACATATGCATGTTATTTACATGAAAGTTTTAAAAACACTAATAAAAGCAAAGCTAAAAAGCCCCCTCATTACAAACAGAATGGCTTTAACTTAAACGAGGGCGAGATCTATTGCATTTTCAATGCTTGTTTACTTTGGTTCTATCAAGAAGGCATTCAGATGTGTCACACATTTGCCATGAATTCTGAATGTTAGCACTCTAGTTGCTCATTAGATCACTGTAGTAAAGCTAGTGCTCACCAGGGAAGTCTGCTGCTAATCATGGTTTGCAGCCATTTTCCCGCATTTTTTATCCCGCAGACTTTCAGTCCGCATACCATTATCCCGCAAAGTCATTGACCTTGCATACCATTATCCCGCATTTTTTCAAAACGCATGTGCATTTATCGCGCATGCCTTTACAAAGAATTACGTTTTAAAGGCATGTATGGTAAATGCATTTGCGTTGTGAAAACCACGATGACGAGAGAGGTAAGTGGGTTTGTGTTAATTTTTTCGTGGGTTAGTGATTGTGTAGTGTAGTGTTGTGTAGTGTAGTGTTGTGTTAGTGTAGTGTAGAGTTGTGGTGGTTGTTTAGTGTAGGGTCATGCTGGGGGTAGTGTTTTAGGGTTTAGGGTTGTGTTGTAGTGTTTGCGTAGTGTAGGGTCATGCTGGGGCTAGTGTTTTAGGGTTTAGGGTAGTGTTGTAGTGTTTGCGTAGTGTAGGGTCATGCTGGGGGTAGTGTTTTAGGGTGTAGGGTAGTGTTGTAGTGTTTGCGTAGTGTAGGGTCATGCTGGGGGTAGTGTTTTAGGGTTTTGGGTAGTGTTGTAGTGTTTGCGTAGTGTAGGGTCATGCTGGGGGTAGTGTTTTAGGGTTTAGGGTAGTGTTGTAGTGTTTGCGTAGTGTAGGGTCATGCTGGGGGGTAGTGTTTTAGGGTTTAGGGTAGTGTTGTAGTGTTTGCGTAGTGTAGGGTCATGCTCGGTGTAGTGTTTTAGGGTTTAGGGTAGTGTTGTAGTGTTTGCGTAGTGTAGGGTCATGCTGGGGGTAGTGTTTTAGGGTTTAGGGTAGTGTTGTAGTGTTTGCGTAGTGTAGGGTCATGCTGGGGTGTAGTGTTTTAGGGTTTTGGGTAGTGTTGTGTTTGCGTAGTGTAGGGTCATGCTGGGGGTAGTGTTTTAGGGTTTAGGGTAGTGTTGTAGTGTTTGCGTAGTGTAGGGTCATGCTGGGGGTAGTGTTTTAGGGTTTAGGGTAGTGTTGTAGTGTTTGCGTAGTGTAGGGTCATGCTGGGGTGTAGTGTTTTAGGGTTTTGGGTAGTGTTGTAGTGTTTGCGTAGTGTAGGGTCATGCTGGGGGTAGTGTTTTAGGGTTTAGGGTAGTGTTGTAATGTTTGCGTAGTGTAGGGTCATGCTGGGGGTAGTGTTTTAGGGTTTAGGGTAGTGTTGTAGTGTTTGCGTAGTGTAGGGTCATGCTGGGGTGTAGTGTTTTAGGGTTTTGGGTAGTGTTGTAGTGTTTGCGTAGTGTAGGGTCATGCTGGGGGTAGTGTTTTAGGGTTTAGGGTAGTGTTGTAGTGTTTGCGTAGTGTAGGGTCATGCTGGGGGTAGTGTTTTAGGGTTTAGGGTAGTGTTGTAGTGTTTGTGTAGTGTAGGGTCATGCTGGGGGTAGTGTTTTAGGGGTTAGGGTAGTGTTGTAGTGTTTGCGTAGTGTAGGGTCATGCTGGGGTGTAATGTTTTAGGGTTTTGCGTAGTGTTGTAGTGTTTGCGTAGTGTAGGGTCATGCTGGGGGTAGTGTTTTAGGGTTTAGGGTGGTGTTGTAGTGTTTGCGTAGTGTAGGGTCATGCTGGGGTGTAGTGTTTTAGGGTTTAGGGTTGTGTTGTAGTGTTTGTGTAGTGTAGGGTCATGCTGGGGGTAGTGTTTTAGGGTTTAGGGTAGTGTTGTAGTGTTTGTGTAGTGTAGGGTCATGCTGGGGGTAGTGTTTTAGGGTTGTGTTGTAGTGTTTGTGTAGTGTAGGGTCATGCTGGGGGTAGTGTTTTAGGGTTTAGGGTAGTGTTGTAGTGTTTGCGTAGTGTAGGGTCATGCTGGGGTGTAGTGTTTTAGGGTTTTGGGTAGTGTTGTAGTGTTTGCGTAGTGTAGGGTCATGCTGGGGGTAGTGTTTTAAGGTTTAGGGTAGTGTTGTAGTGTTTGTGTAGTGTAGGGTCATGCTGGGGGTAGTGTTTTAGGGTTTAGGGTAGTGGTGTACTGTTTGTGTAGTGTAGGGTCATGCTGGGGGTAGTGTTTTAGGGTTTAGGGTAGTTTAGTTGTTTAGTGTATGCTAAAGGCATATTCGTTCTAAAAGTTTTCGTTATTTTAATTTGCGGCCTAATAGTACATGCAGGATTTTTTTTGAGGACTGATGGTATGCGGGATTTCGTCATATATTCGCTAATCATACTTTCTATGGCAAAATGAACCCCCTCATTTTGTTCCTTTTTAAATTAAATGTTTTAAGACTTACCACTTCATTCCAATCAAGATGGCTTCAGGTGTGCCATACCTTTGTAATAAGTAGGACTGTTAGCACTCTAGTTGTTCTTTAGAACACTCTGGGACATTCTGTCATTGGGCTATAGTTGGGCTACATCTGGCTGATATTTGGGCTACATTTGTTTTTTTTTGTCTCTGGTGGCCATCTTTGGGCTACATTGGGCTACATTGGGCTACATTGGGCTACATTGGGCTACATTTGGGCTCCAACATATATATAGCCCAATGTAGCCCAATATATATTTTTCAAAGTTAATTTTAGTAAAAACCACTGGAGCCTATATCTTGAGACATAGCAAAGGCACATCGGGCTACCAGTCCCTACAATTTTGCCAAGTTTGGTGTAAATCCATTTAGCCGTTCGGGCTAAAAGTGAGGCCAACCGCCCTATGGAAAATTGCATGGGAAAAACACGTTTTGGGACCCCCCTTTTTTCTCGGCCCCCCCTTGACGAAACCCCCCCAAATTTTCAGGGGCTGCTCAGAAACAAAATGTTCCATTTTCCTGAAAATGTCAGCCAATTGTGTCCTCAAACGCCAAAGTTATTCGACATAGAATTTTCAAAAATCCCATAGGAAAAAAATCCTAACTATATATACCTACTGGCTATCGCCAGTAGGTAATATATATATATATATATGTGTATATATATATATATATATATATATATATATTACCTACTGGCGGTCGCCAGTAGGTAGTTATAGTTAGGATTGATTTCCATAGGGAAATCGCAACATTCTATTTGGAATAACTTTGGCGCCGGTTGAGGAATCGGGCTGAATTTTTCAGCAACTTTGCCTCGCGGCGCTCCGCTCCTTCTCTGACAGTTTGGGGGGGGATTCGTCAAGTGGGGGCCGAGATAAAAGGGGGTCCCAAAACGTGTTTTCCCCATGTTAATTTCCATAGGGCGGTCGGTCGCACTTTTAGCTCGAACGGCTGAATGGATTTTCACCAAACTTGGCAAAATTGTAGGGACTGGTAGCCCGATGTGCCTTTGCTATGTCTCAAGATATGTGCTCCAGAGGATTTTGAGTAATTTAGGTTCCCAAAAATTTATATATCTATGGCAGCGCCCCGGTACGCGCACCGGGGAGCGCTCCGGGCGCGCCACGCGACTTGCGCACGGGAAGCTGATTGGCTCTCGGGTGTCTGTAAACATTCGAAACAGTCTGGAGCGGCCGCCATCTTGTGTCTCGGTTGGACCGAAACACAAGAGGTGGCTAAAAACAAAAGGGGGAAAAGACCAAAAGGGGGCAGGGTACACCCCCCCTGACCCCCTAGGTTTGATGTGGGGGCCATAAAAGGGTCCCGCGGGACAAAACAATTATTTTTTTTCGATTTTCACGGGGGAGCGCCCGGTACGCGCACCGGGGAGCGTACCGGGGAGCGTACTTTGGTGAAAAATAGTGAAAATAATAGTGTAAAATAATCATTTTGAGTGATTACAGGTAGGGTTGCTCTGAAAAGAGCTTTTGGGTTCTGTGGCTGTTTTAGGTACCTACAAGTACGTCCCACACACACCCACACCCCCACACCCACACACTCCCCACACACACCTCACACACGCACACCTCCACCCACACCGAAACACCCCACACCCCACACCGACACCTTACACATCCACACCCACACCCCACACACCCACACTCACACACACACCTCACCCCCCAACACACACACACACGCACACACAGATACCTCACAGACACACCCCACACTTCCCACACACACACCTCCCCCCCCACACACACACACCTCACAGACACATCCACACATCCCACACATACATACACATTCTACACACATACCCCCCACACCCACACACACCCCACACACACCTCACACACCCACACTCCCACCTACACCCAAACACCCCACACACCCACACCCACACACACACCTTACACACCCACATCCCCAGCCACACCCACACCGAAACACCCCACACCCCCACACCGACACCTTACACATCCACACCCACATCCCACACACCCACACTCACACACACACCTCACCCCCCAACACACACACACACACACACTGATACCTCACAGGCACACCCCACACATCCCACACACACACCTCCCCCCACAAACACACACACACACCTCACAGACACATCCACACATCCCACACATACATACACATTCTACACACATACCCCCCACACCCACACACACCCCACACACACCTCACATACCCACACTCCCACCTACACCCAAACACCCCACACACCCACACACACACCTTACACACCCACATCCCCAGCCACACCCACACCGAAACACCCCACACCCCCACACCGACACCTTACACATCCACACCCACACCCACATCCCACACACCCACACTCACACACACACCTCACCCCCCCAACACACACACACACACGCACACACAGATACCTCACAGACACACCCCACACATCCCCCCACACACCTCCCCCCCACACACACACACCTCCAGACACATCCACACATCCCACACATATATACACATTCTACACACATACCCCCCACACCCACACACACCCCACACACACCTCACACACCCACACTCCCACCTCCACGCAAACACCCCACACACCCCACACCCACACACACACCTTACACACCCACATCCCCAGCCACACCACATACCCCACACACCTATACACCTCATCCCCCCCAGACACACACACACACATACACACCTCACAGACACACCCCGCACATCCCCCACACACACCTCCCCCCCCACACATGGGGAGCGTACTACGGGGAAAACAGAGTGAAACAGGAAAATAATAATTCAAAGTGATTAGAGGTAGGGTAGCTCTGCATAGAGTTGTTGTGTTGTTTGGGTGTTTTAAGTACCAACATGTAGGTACCAATGTTGAGTCTTAAATTTAATGTACACTGTCTCCTCTGTAGATAATTTGCATGTTGTTATAGAAGTAATTGTGGTATATGGAATCCATACCATAGTCTGTCAGGAAAGCAGAAAGAACATGGAGGCAGGAGATGAAAAAGAGATGTCAAATACACATTGGAGATAATATAGTGGGAGAAAGGAAGTATCTATGAGCAAAATTACTATGTAACACAAAAAAGTTGCACAGTATACTATAAGTCTGACTTTACATTATAATCAATTTGGTACTAGTTTAAGAATTACATATAAAAATGAATAATGTCTCAAACAATTTTCGAATTATTAAATATAAATTTATTTTTGAGATTCATTTTCCAAATTAAATATAACGTCTAACATTTGACTGTCCGAAATGTCCTCATTTTGAAGGAGGAAATCCACAGATTCTACACATTGTAGAAGTTCATGGTCTCGTGATTCGTCCATGAATTCAATGTCATTTGGTTCAATGTTTTTTTCATTGTTCTTTTCAAGGACAATTTCAAATGAAACTTTTTGTTCTCCTTCCATTTTGGCTGAAATTTGCATAACAAAAAAATATATATCAGTAGAGATAGGGCACTGTTGGGTTTAAGTTTAGATAGGTAGTTTTTAACAGTGAATGTATCTTTGGGCAGTGTATGGTTTTCTGAGGGGGTCTTAGGAGGCCCAAATAGGCAAAAAATATATATATTTTTCGCGGGGGGAGCGCCCGGTACGCGCACCGGGAAGCGTACCGGGGAGCGTACTATGGTGAAAAGTAGTGAAAAAAGTTAGAAAAAGATAATAATTTGGAGTGATCAGAGATAGGGTAGCCCTGAAATGGGCTTTTGGGTTCCCTGGCTGATTTAGGTACCTACAAGTAGGTACCAATGCACAGTCTTAAATTCAGGAGGAATATTCTATTCCCCTCATCTGAAAAGTGCACACCATCTCCTCTGTAGATATCTTGCATGTTGTAACGCAAGTTATTATTGTATATTGAACCCATTCCATAGTCTCTCATGTAAGCAGAAACAGATTTATTCACATGTTTCCGTGCTTTCTCAAATTGTGGACAACATTGATTGGACCACTTCCATTTCTGTCTTTGGCATATATTGGAATATACCAAGGCAGTTTGAGGAAAAAGTGCCATCAATTGATCAAAGGTGTCCTTTAAAAGCATTTCCAGACCTACCCCAGTCAAAGTGCCCAAGTCATTTCCTCCACAGTGCACAATTAAAAGGTCAGGGTGTGGCAAATGCAAAAAGGTTTTCACCAATGGTTTCAATTGGTGACATCTCAATCCTCTCTGGCCAATCCATTTAATCTTCACATTTGGTAAGTCAAGGTTGTGAAAATTTCTGGTAGCTGCATACCTTTGAGCCCAGTGGATATAGCTATGTCCAATAATCCAGACAGAATACATGGTGAGAGGAGGTTCTGGTGCAGTCAGATGAAGTGTAGAAATGAAATGGCAGTTGGAACAGTAGGAGTTTGCAAAAAAAACCTGTGGAGTTTCAGTGCTCTTGAATGACAAGCAATGATTGGTAGATTGAGATAGTTGAAAACTGAAAGTTAGGGTGCATGGTTGTGTTCTGTGTAATAAGTAATTTGAATGGTTAAAAAAAAGTTATTTAAAGAAACATTTCACCAGATAAGCTGGTGTATTGAGTGGTCAAACACCCTTGCTCATTTGATTTGCAACATTGTAGAATAAACTTTTAAACCTGGGAGCTCAGTGAGGAGGGAGTTGCTATGGTAACAGGTAGAAAGGGCTGAGGGGGGAAGGGTGTTGAATTGAAAATAGAGAGTGAAGAGTTTTGATTTGTTACTATGAGGAATATGTGTGTACAATTAGAGGTTTTCTGTGCCATTAATGGTTCCAGTGCCTGGAGAACATACCTTTTGCTCTGCTAAAGAAATATTGGTGTGTGTATCTGACACTGTTGTGAATCTCCTAGAGCATTTGTAAAGGTGAGTTATGATTCATTTAATATACATTGAGACTTGTATACTCTATGGAGAAGATTTGGAAGCAAATTGTGGTTTTTTAATGTTGCTTTGTGTCATGCTTTTTGATAATGCTTGGTAAAAAGTTTTTACTGCATAGAAGAATTGTATTTTGTAAAATTGTGAAGTTTTAGTAGTGACATGGAATGCTTGTACATAAGACCTGTGCTGTGTTTCTTAAATGTGATGTCAAAAACGATTTTGGGAAAATTGAATGGCTTTTACATTTTTTGAAAGGAATAAAGAATGTGTGCATGTTTAAAGAAATACATTTGACTCTTTACAATGATGTTACCTGTGTTAACTCAGTGTAGGAAGCATATTGAGTTTGTTTGCATAGAGGAATTGTATTTTGTAAAATAGTGAGGTTTCAGTAATGACATGGAATGCTTGTACATAGGACCTGTGCTGTGTTTCCTAAATGTGGTGTCAAACACGATTTTGAGGAAAATGATTGGCTTTTACATTTTTGAGTATAATGTGGCGCAGAGTTTTAAAAAGTGACGCATCTACCTACATGCGTCACTTTTTAAATATGGCGGAAAAAGGTACATGTTTGGGCTTTCCTGGGGAGCGTAGGTGGTGAGGCTTGTGTCTAAGAGTGCAGTGGACTAGACTTCATGAAGCCTATCCCCGACTGCACTCTTAGACACAGGTGTCAATTTGACTCTTTACTATGATGTTACCTGTGTTAACTCAGTGTAGGAAGCATATTGAGTTTGTTTGCATAGAGGAATTGTATTTTGAAAAATAGTGAGGTTTCAGTAATGACATGGAATGCTTGTACATAGGACCTGTGCTGTGTTTCCTAAATGTGATGTCAAAAACGATTTTGGGGAAAATGAATGGCTTTTACATTTTTGAGTATAATGTGGAGCAGAGGTTTAAAAAGTGACGCATCTACCTACATGCGTCATTTTTTAAATATGGCGCAAAAAGGTACATGTTTTATGCTGCCGATGAGTCACAAAAAATGACGCATCACCAGTGCAAAACTGACGCAGGGCCTCATAAATGAGATTCTTTTTTTTTGCACACTACTCCAGTTTAGTCCTGTCCACTGCACTCTTGGACACAAGCCTCACCTTTTGTGCTCCCCTGGACAGTCTTCATCTCATCTGCACTCCTTCTTAGGTGTCAGAATCCTATCACATGGGGAAAGCTCCATGTGAAAGCGTTTGCCTCAGTCTTATCCCTGCTGTGAGGCAGATGCTTGTACATAGGACCTGTGCTGTGTTTCCTAAATGTGATGTCAAAAACGATTTTGGGGAAAATGAATGGCTTTTACATTTTTGAGTATAATGTGGCGCAGAGGTTTAAAAAGTGACGCATCTACCTACATGCGTCACTTTTTAAATATGGCGCAAAAAGTTACATGTTTGGGCTTTCCTGGGGAGCATAGGTGGTGAGGCTTGTGTCTAAGAGTGCAGTGGACTAGGCTTCATGAAGCCTATTTTTGTACATAGGACCTGTGCTGTGTTTCCTAAATGTGATGTCAAAAACGATTTTGGGGAAAATGAATGGCTTTTACATTTTTGAGTATAATGTGGCGCAGAGGTTTAAAAAGAGACGCATCTACCTACATGCGTCACTATTAAATATGGAGCAAAAAGGTACATGTTTGGGCTTTCCTGGGGAGCGTAGGTGGTGAGGCTTGTGTCTAAGAGTGCAGTGGACTAGGCTTCATGAAGCCTATCCCCGACTGCACTCTTAGACACAGGCGTCAATTTGACTCTTTACAATGATGTTACCTGTGTTAACTCAGTGTAGGAAGCATATTGAGTTTGTTTGCATAGAGGAATTGTATTTTGTAAAATAGTGAGGTTTCAGTAATGGCATGGAATGCTTGTACATAGGACCTGTGCTGTGTTTCCTAAATGTGATGTCAAAAACGATTTTGGGGAAAATTAATGGCTTTTACATTTTTGAGTATAATGTGGCGCAGAGGTTTAAAAAGTGACGCATCTATTTTTCCCCAAAATCGTTTATGACATCACATTTAGGAAACACAGCACAGGTCCTATGTACAAGCATCTGCCTCACAGCAGGGATAAGACTGAGGCAAACGCTTTCACATGGAGCTTTGCCCATGTGATAGGATTCTGACACCTAAGAAGGAGTGCAGATGAGAAGAAGACTGTCCAGGGGAGCACAAAAGGTGAGGCTTGTGTCCAAGAATGCAGTGGACAGGACTAAACTGGAGTAGTGTGCAAAAAAAAAAAGAATCTCATTTGTGAGGCCCTGTGTCAGTTTTGCACTGCTGATGTGTCACTTTTTGTGACGCATCGGCGGCATAAAATATGTACCTTTTTGCGCCATATTTAAAAAATGACGCATGTAGGTAGATGCGTCACTTTTTAAACCTCTGCGCCACATTATACTCAAAAATGTAAAAGCCATTCATTTTCCCCAAAATTGTTTTTGACATCACATTTAGGAAACACAGCACAGGTCTTATGTACAAGCATAGGCTTCATGAAGCCTAGTCCACTGCACTCTTAGTCACAAGCCTCACCACCTACGCTCCCCAGGAAAGCCCAAACATGTACCTTTTTGCGCCATATTTAAAAAGTAACGCATGTAGGTAGATGCGTCACTTTTTAAACCTCTGCGTCACATTATACTCAAAAATGTAAAAGCCATTAATTTTCCTCAAAATCGTATTTGATATCACATTTAGGAAACACAGCACAGGTCCTATGTACAAGCATTCCATGTCATTACTGAAACCTCACTATTTTACAACATACAATTCCTCTATGCAAACAAACTCAATATGCTCCCTACACTGAGTTAACACAGGTAACATCATTGTAAAGTACATTACACTTGACAGAGGTATAATGTGGTGCAGATGTTTAAAAAATGACGCATCTACCTACATGCGTCACTTTTTAAATATGGTGCAACATGGCATATGTTTTATGCCGCCAATGCGTCACAAAAAGTGATGCATCAGTAGCGCAAAACTGACGCATGGTTTTATAAATGAGGCTCATCTTTTTCTTGCACACTACTCCAGTTTAGTCCTGTCCACTGCATTCTTGGACAGAAGCCTCACGTTTTGTGCTCCCCTGGACAGGATTCATCACATGAGCAGTCCTGCTTAGGCCTCATAATCTTTTTTTTGGAATGAAATTTGAAAAACAGAGATAAGGTGATATGTATAAGCTTTTCATTACACTACTGAAACATTTAAGTAATGTGTTTTACATTTTTGAGACAGAATAAATTGTGTGTGCATGATTACATAAAAAAAAACATCTTTTCACAATCATGTCACCTGTTTCACCTGAGATTAGGAAGTAGATTGTGGAGATGAGGTGAGGCATATCCAGAGGGACAGAGGAGGTGAGATCTATGTTCAAGACTGTAGTGGGAGAGAGGCCTTTCCTGGGAAGCATAGGTGGTGAAGCCTTTGTATAAGAGTGCAGTGGACTAGACTTCATGAAGTCTATCCCCTACTGGACTCTTAGACACAGGCCTCACCTACTTTGTACCTGTGGACAGAGCTGTGTTCCACTACACTCTTCAATACAGGCCTCACCTCTTCTGCACCCCTGGAGAATCCTGACTTGATCTGTAACCCTGAATAGACTGTTTGGTTTTTGTCATTGCTTTGTTGTTTGGTAATAGTGATCTATAATGTGCTATTTTTTTCTTTAACACAGATTGAAATCAAGATTTCAAGAGTAAGACAAAATGCCTTCAAGGGAAAGGCGAAGAAAAGAAGATAACCGCAAAAAAACAAAAAGAGCAACGGAATTACAGCACTCTTCCACAACAAATACTTCAAAAAACAGGAACAAAGCTCCTGGTAAGAGAACTAAGTCTTTCATACGTAACATATGTACATCGCAAACAAATGATGGACAGCATGTAGAAAAAGAGAATGAGAGAGTAAATTTGAAAAGGAAGGAGAGACCCTCAAAGAATTCTACAACTGGAGCAGGAGAGAATAATATGTATAGGAATAGAAGGCAGAATCAGTTTAGAGACATTCGTAAACGAATGTTTCGCAATAGGGTGGTTTTAAATTTGTTAAAAAACATTAGGAAAGGTAAACAGAGAGCTGCCTTTTATAAGAAAAAGAAAAGTGTAGAGAAGATTGTTGATCAGGCTTTTGAAGTTAAGAAAAAATTATTTATTTTAATAATCAATAGAATTAGGACACTTAACAAGACAATTGATGTTTTCAAATCAAACAGTAGATGGAAAAGAGTAATTAATCGGACTAATTTTTGTAAAGTTTTTTCGGGAGAATGGATGCACAGTTCAAGTTGTGAGCCATTTTTTAATGAGGAGAGTTACTTCCAGGATAATGATTTAGTGCATGCAGTTGACACCTGTGGTCGAGCGTATGAAGTGAAAGACGGTTGTCCGATTGAAAAAGAGAAACTTGTGCCTAGAGAACCAGAAGAGGTGTTAACTGATGAAGTTTTAGGGAGACGTACTAAGGGTCCAGTGTACACTTGGAAGTGTAGTAGTATTTGTAGTGTGCGACAGGAATCAATTGATTTGTTTTGTAATTTCTTACGTATATATAGTAAGAAAAGTCTAAAGCAGAAAGTGAAGTTGTTGCAAGACTTAGATCCTTGCAGAGTGAGAGAAAACACAGGTTTGCAAGGGCATTCACTGGCTTGTCTTTCTAGAAAAGTCTGTCAGAGTGTTTTTCATCATTTTAGGATGTTAGCAGTGCATCATACCAAAATGAGGAAATTAGTGAGAATGTTGTATTATGCAAAAAGTCCAGCACTTAAGCTTAAACAATTAAACAGTGCTCTTTTGCATGGAACTGAATTAGATGTGAAGAAGATTTGTGAAGAAATTGAGATTTGTTATTTTCGTGAAAAAGAGGACAGTGTAGAAATTGACACAGCAATTCAAGGTAATGTGGAAGACAATGTACTCTCACCCAACAGTTGCTTCTCAGGCACTCTTATTTACCGCCCCCCGGCCCTTCGAAGCAGTTCCATGAAAACATACCCTCAAGTGTGGCCGACCGAATCAGTACCACCTCCAATTTTACTCTGCTAGACGATTTTAACCTCCACTTTGACTCCCCTTCAGACCACACAGCCGTCACTTTGGCAGACGATCTGGCAGACGATCTAGCAGCCCTGCAACTCACCCAACGTGTCACTACTCCCACTCACGTCAAGGGCCACCTGCTGTACCCTGTTTTCAGTAACTGCCCTGATCTTTTAGCCGGTCCGCTAATCCCCCTGCCTTGGACAGACCACTTCCTGGTCCCCATCTGCTGGACCTTGCTCAAACCATCCTCAACGGTACCCACCACGAGGCTCATGCGAGCCTGGTCCCGTCTCGCTGTTGATAACTGGTCTATCAAACTTGCCAGCTCTCAACCCCGTGATCAGGAGGACCCCGACCTAGCCAACCAGGCATACGTTAACTGGATCACGCAAACCCTTGACGCAATACTTCCAATAAGTAAGGTCACGCTGAAGCCTCCCCACAAAACCGCCCCTTGGTACACGGAGGCTCTCAGAGACAAGAAACGTCTATGTAGAAGGTCGGAAAGACGTTGGCGGTTAGATTACTCGTTAGACAATAAAACCCGCTACCGAGAATCTATCGGCGAGTACAAAGCCCAAGTAAAAGCAGCCCAGGCCACCTATTTCTCCAATAGAATACTGTTGGCCAAGTCAAAGCCTAAGGAGATTTTTCAGATCGTCAAAAAGCTAATGACTCCCCCCTCTGCCCCGCAGGCCGAAAAATCCATCACTCACTGTAATAACGTTGCTGAGTTCTTCTACCAGAAAGTTAATACTATCTACTCAGCCTTCCCCCCTAAAAAGATTACCTTTTTAACCCAATCTAATATACCCCCAACCCCCCCCTTCCTCTCCTCAACCCACCCTGACTCGTTTTCCCTACTAGATTCTATTACCCTTGAATCATTAGCGCACAGAGTTAAATCCGGCTCTCCGGTCGACCCTGCCCCGCCGGACATAATAATGGCTGCTTCCCAGATCACCCTGCCTACTATTAGGGAGGTACTAAATGCTTCTATTACCTCCAGCACTGTCCCGACCATATGGAAGCAGGCCATGGTCAGATCTTTACTGAAGAAACCCAACTTAGACCCGACTGACCTGGGTAACTACCGTCCCATCTCCCTGCTCCCTTGGGTGAGCAAGGTCTTGGAAAAACACATAAACCAACAACTAGTAAGCTTTCTGGAAGACCATCACCTACTAGACCCCACCTAGACGGGTTTCAGACCGAAACACGGGACTGAGACCGCTCTCCTCATGGTCACTGAGGAAGCTAGGAAGATCCTGGCTCAAGGAGGATCAGTGGCAGTGATCCTCCTTGACTTAAGTGCGGCGTTTGACACGGTCAGTCACGACACCTTACTGTATCGTTTGTCCAGCGCCGGGATTAAGGATAAAGCCTGGTCGTGGTTTTAGTCCTTTTTAGGGGACAGATCTTTTAGAGTCTTTGAGGGTGAGTCCGTGTCCTCCAGCAGGCCTCTAAAGTGCGGAGTTCCGCAGGGCTCCTCTCTGAGCCCCGCACTCTTCAACCTTGTTCATGAGACCACTGGCAGAGGTCGTCCGTCCATTCGGGGTTAAGATCATCTCTAATGCGGACGACACGCAGCTGGTGGTCTCACTGGCGCAGGAGGCCAACCGCCCTATGCCAGGTGGGCTTAGAAAATGCCTAGAGGAGGTGAAGTCCTGGATGTCCTCTTCATCCCTCAAGCTGAATGGGGACAAAACGGAGCTGATGCTCCTAGGCCCCCCAGTTCTCTGCCTCCCCGACTCTCTGTGGCCTCCGTGTCTGGGTCTTCCTCCAGTTCCCAAAGACAATATCAAGAGCCTCGGAGTGTGGTTAGACAGATCTCTGTCTTTCAATGTGCAGGCAACAAAACTGTCAGCCACCTGTTTCGGCATCATGAGGATGTTAAATAAAATCTTTCCCCTCCTTCCCATGGAAGCCAAACAGGTGGCTATACAGGGGCTTATACACTCACGCATTGATTTTAACAACGTGCTCTATCTCAGCGCCCCAGAGTACACCCTGCGCAGGCTGCAGACAGTGCAGAATTGCGCAGCGCGCTTACTGCTTAAAATCCCTCGTAGACAATCTGTGAGGGTCGGACTGGTCAGCCTGCATTGGCTACCGGTTCGCCAGAGAGTTCTGTTTAAAGCAATGTGCATAGCCCACCAAGCATTCTGGGACACTGGCCCTAGTATTGCCCGCGACCTAGTCACCCACTACACCCCCAACAGAAGTCTTCGCTCCAGCCAGACCTTCCTAGCATCGGTTCCTAGAATAAAAAGAGCCAGATCGGGTGGCAGGACGTTTGCCCACAATGCGTCCAGAACGTGGAACACTCTGTCACTGCACCTCAGAGTCAATCCCAACCTTTCTGTGTTTCGTAAACAGTTAAAGACCTACCTTTTTAGTTTACCTTGCTAACTTCTGCTCACCTCCTCTACAGCCCTCTGGTAGGTTCTGGTTATTTTAGCGCTTGGACGCCTCCGGGCAACAATTCGCGCTCTACAAATCCACATCTATTCTATTCTATTCTATGTACAGATTTCAAATACAGAAAAGTTTGAGCAGGAAATTACCAGGTTTAAGGTGAAATCAAGTGAATGGCCGAATTTTACTTGTGTGTGTTGTCGACGAAGTCATTATAAGCATCAAACTAGATTAGTTGATTTATATGTAAAAGGTGAAAAGATGAATAATTATGAGTGGAAAGATTTTGCAACTTATTTGTGGGTGGAGAATTGTTTTGATTTGAGTTCTGATCAGCGTATTTGTAAATAGTGTTATGATAAATTAAATCAAAACAGAATGCCTGCTAGAGCTGTTCATAATAATCTGGAGTTGGTAGACATTCCCCATGAATTGATGGATTTAAATACATATGAGTCTATTTGATTCAATGTGTCCATCCTTTTCAGGCAATTGTTCGCATGGAGCCTAAGATAGGGAAATTGCCTCCTACAGATTTGCAGAGAGGATTAAAGGGAAGAGTTGTTTATTTGCCCCTAGATTTAAAAAAAATATTGATACAATTGGTATAGAAAAAGTAGAAGAGGAACCTTTAGTTATTCTAGTTAATGGGGTTCCGACAAAGAGTAAAAAAATCTGGCAAGATTTAGTGGATGTTAGGAAAGTCAAAAAGGCAACGTTGTATTTAATCAAAAACAATGAGTATTACAAAGATGTATGTGTTGCAGCAGAGGAAACAGCTGCAGATGAAGACAGTGATTGTTCAGGCGGCCAAATTGAAAAAGTTAATGTGTCTAGAAGTGAAGAAATATATGAACATTATACTGTTCATCCTTTGCATTCCAAAGAAGTAATGGGGAATGCAATTGAATTGTTTCAAATGAAAGCAGCAAAAGGAAGTCCCATTAGTGTATGGGAACAAAGTTTGGAAGCTCGTTGTTTTCCATAGCTATTTCCAACAGGTCGAGGTGGACGATATGACGATCGACCACTTCAAATTCCTGCATCTGAATATCGAACTGTAAGATTATATGCTGAAGATCCAAGGTTTCGTCAATGCATTCCCTATTTGTTTCATCTACTGTATGAAAGTGACTTGTCTGGGCTTTCTTATGCAGTAAACCATATACTGAAAAGTGGAGCACATCTGCAAAATGTTTCGGCGATGGACTTTATGGAGAAAGTGAATCTGCAAGATAATATTTTAGAATCTCATCTAATCAATCTCATGGCATGTCAGCGTGGTACAAACGAGTATTGGTACCGTCGTCATGGGGAATTGAAATGTATGCTAAGAAACTTAGGAACTCCTACATGGTTCCTCACTCTTAGCTGTGTTGAGTATGCATGGGACGACTTACTTTAATTTCTACGAGAGGCAAATGCAAATATACAAAATATAGAATTCAAAACACCTGGAGAACTGTGTTCTTTGGATCCAGTGAATGTATGCAGATATTTCAATCATAGATTTGAAGCTATGATGTCTTTTATTACCAACAAAAAAAATCCTCCCCTTGGAGAGGTTTTGGATTTCTTTTGGAGAAAGGAGTATCAAGCGAGAGGTGCTCCTCACATACATATGTTGTTATGGATTAAAGATGCACCCAAATTTGGAACAGATTCGGATGAGACAGTGATGATCTTCATTGAAGAGTATTCAACATGTGCTGTTCCAAAAACTACAGAGGAAAACAGTTTAAGGCAACAAGTTTTACGCTTTCAATCCCATCGTTGTGGAAAGTACTGTCGTTGAAAATTCAGAAACAAGGACAAGTTCTACACAAAATGTCGTTTCGGCTTTCCACGACAAGTGATTTCTAAAGGAAGAGTAAATAATTTGATGTCTTCTCTGCGACATACTGTGACGAGGAAATCACAAAAAAATACATACAATTTAAAAAGAAACGAAGAGTCCAAGTACATCAACGACTACAACCCAGTGATTTTGTCCATGTGGAATGCTAACATGGATATTCAGTTCGTTGCTGACAACTCTATTGCTGTGGCTCGATATGTGATGTCTTACATCACAAAAAAAGAAAAGACAGAACTGAAGGAAATGTGGGAGGACATTTCACATGAAAAGAGTCTAAGCAAGAAATTATACAGTTACAGTCTGAAGATGTTGTCGCATTGAGAAATTGGAGCATATGAATGTTCTGATCGATTGTCGTCAGCAAGTCTCTATGCCAAATCTAGAACCATCATTTGGGTGAGTATAGGTCTTGCTGCAACACGAAATCGAGTTTTGAAATCTGTACAAGAGATAGAGTATTTGGCGGAGAAAGAACTAGAAAGTACAGATATTTTGAAGACAAACATGTTGGATACATACTATCCAAATAGAAGTCCTCATCTTGAGAACGTTTGCCTCTATGAAGTTCTTCAAAGCTATATTTATAAGAGGAACATCAGAGAAGATATCAATAATGGAATATATGCTGTCATTGGATGTGAAGGATGTCTAGTGAAACAGAGAAAAGGTCATTTGATTAATCATCGAAAATTGAGTTGTGAAAATCCAGACAAAAGAGAATTTTACTATTTGGCTCTTTTGCATCTCTTTAAACCATGGCGAGAAGAAGAGGAACTACTTGGAGATTTTCTCTGTTATGAAGACTCTTTTAATGCTACGAAGGATACCATAGAATGTCCTGTTTTTCCAAATTATCTGCAAATGTTGAATGAAGAAATAGAGCAAGAAGCAAAAATTGCTGCAGAGATTGCGAGAGACAGTTCTCAAGGCAGTCAGAGTTCTGCTTCATTGAGTCAGGATCCACTAGGAGGACCAATTATCCAAAATGAAGCGGCCACTGCCATGGATGAGGTGGAAAAAGCTATGGAGCCAGCTCAAGAGGATGTAATTAATTTAGAAGATTTGGTGAAACAATTAAACGTTGAGCAGAAACTGATATATGACGAAGTCACAGAACAGGTTGAACATGGATTGAGTCATGAGAAGAAAGAGTGCTCATGTACATCATTTAAGCCTGTCCGACTGTACGTGAGTGGAGAAGCGGGAACTGGAAAAAGTTTTCTGATTAAAGCAATTGCATCTTATCTGCAGAAAAGGACTGAATCACCGCTGTCTTGTGTTGTTACCGCTCCAACTGGGCTGGCAGCACATAATATTAAAGGGATTACTTTACATCGTTTACTGATGCTGCCAGTGGAGCATGATAACAAATTGCAATATCACAAGCTATCTGGAGATGCGTGTTCCGAAGTTTCGAGAGTCCTGAAGAAAATGAAACTTCTTATCATTGATGAAGTAAGCATGGTGTCAAATATAATGCTTGCTTTTGTGCATTTGAGAATGCAAGAAATTCTTAGAACAGACTATGATGTTTTATTTGGAGGAAAACATATTATTGTTTTTGGAGATCTTCTGAAGTTGACTCCAGTGAAAGGACAACCTGTGTTCAAAATGCTCATGCATGAAGATACCAGGAAGTGCCTAGGAAGCATTGGAAACGTTAATATATGGTTAAACTTCAAATATGCAGAACTGCTTCAAAATATGCGGCAGGCAAAGGATGAAGATTATACAAATATTTTACAAGACGTAAGAGTAGGAAAAATAAGTCAGCAAGGGAAAGAAGCTTTACATGGACGGTTAATTTCAAATTTGTACCCAAATGAAAACATTCTTCAAGAGAATATTTTTAAGAAAATTAACGAGAGGAAATCTGCCATATGTTTGATGACAACTCTGAAAGAATGTTCCATGTTCAACAACAAAATGTTAAATTTAGAAAATGAAGAGATAGTGAAACTGGAAGCTACAGATAAAATAGAACATATGGGAGCAACAATTGTTTTGTCTGAAAATTTGAAATCAAAATTGGATTCATTAGAGAAGAGTATATCTAAAATTGCTGGTTTTGAAAAGACTCTGAATGTGTGTTTGAATTGTCGTGTCATTTTGCGAAGGAATTTAAATGTTGAAAGAGGTCTGGTAAATGGAGCAATGGGTCATGTTGTTGGTTTTGTGAATTACAAAAATAGAGATGGAATTGAAATTATAAAAATTTAATTTGATGGCATTGATGAAATAGAACAAATTTGTCGTTGTTCAGCTAGATTTTTGCTCGTGAAAGACTTATATGTTCGCGAAAACAGTTTTCTATTTGTTTGGCATATGCAGTGACAATTCATAAATCTCAAGGTTTAAGTGTAGATAGTGCTTTGGTGAACACTGGAAGTTCTGTGTTTAAAGAGGGTATGGCGTATGTGGCATTATCACGAGTCAGAACTTTATCAGGATTGTACTTGATTGAGTGTGATGAAACAAAGATTTGTGCTGATCTAGATTGTGTTAAAGAATACAATAGGTTAAGAAGAGAGTATGCTCCACATTTGCCTCAATATCCTCTGATTGAAAAACGTGTGGTAGGCCGAAAAAGAAGAAATGAGAGTAATTGCAGTGAGGTAGTAGCAAAAAGACAAAAAGTAGATGAAACTGTAATTGTAAGCAGAAGGAAAAAGGATTCTGTTGAGGATGTTGTTGGATTTCAGTTTGAAAACAGTTCTGGTGTCAACTGCTATGCTAATGTAGTAGTTAATGTTGTTTTTTTTCTTCAAAATTTACAAAAACAGATTGTCGAAAATCGGGAACAAACATTGTGCTGTTTATTGAATTCTGTGTTAGAGAAATGTAGTAGTGATAGAGGAAAAATAGAAAGTGTTTCAGAAATTAGGAATCTTGTAGACATATGTTCAGGTCAAAATCAATTTTAACAGATAATTCAGCAGGATTGTCAGGAATTTTTATTGTATATGTTTGATGTATTGGAAGATGAAGGAGTAGATATAAAAAATCTTTTTAACCTTTCTTATCAATGGCAACATGACTGTGATAACTGTGCTTCATCAAGTAGTACTAGAATAGACTCTGAAAGATTTATATATGTGACTTTACCAGACTGCAAATCAGTGCCTTTTAATAATCTAGTTAAAGCAGCGGATCACAATATGGTGTGTACCCAATGTAAGTCTACAATGCTGTCCACATTATTTCTACAAAATTATGGTCACTATGTCATTTTAATGTTCCAACGATGTAGACCTGATGGAACTAAATTGACAACTTCTATTAAAAATGTTGTGGCTTCTCAGTTATCGATATCAGGAAGAACCTTTGCAACTGCAGCTATTATTTTTCATGATGGTCCTTCTACAACATCAGGGCATTACACATGCTATTTAAAAACTTCTAAAGGTTGGACCCAATGTAACGACACTCATTTGACTTTCAAACAACGTTTGCCTTTTGGCTTTATAAATTCATACCTAGTGTTTTTACAGCCAACATTTAGGTAAAAGTAATTGCCTAATGAAGACGGGAGCAGTTAATAAAGGTTATTTTGCTGTTTAAAAATATATTCTGAGTAAAAGTGATCCAGGCAATATAAAAAATTGACTTGTCATATAGGCACTGTAAGTGGATGTCATAGTAAGTGATGTTAGTATTATACAAAATGATGAACATGAGTGAGTCAGAGATGGTTTTACAAATACTTAAATATTGTGAAAATGTTGTAGAGCCTTTCTTTCAGAACGTCGGGAAAAAGGTCATTTCAGAGTGCCTTAGAATTAATTTGAACATATACTCATACATCTGACACTATTTGGCCAAATGGAAAGGTGCAGGAATGAGTAAAGAGTCATGACTGAAAAAAAGGAGTATATGAAAATATTGAAAATATTTCAGATGTTCTTGGAGCTTTTCTTATAGAAAGTCGATTAAATGGATTTTTAAGTGAACAGCAAAGTACTTTCCAACGAGAAAAGGACCACCATGATACAGTATTTGGCCTCAAGGAAAAGTAAGTCAATCTAACTTTAGCGTACATTTGTCATTTGTCAGTATTTAAGTTTTTTTTTAAAACACAATCTTTTAGATTGTGTTTTTTTTCCGCTGTCATATGATGAGTAATTTGAACTCACTGTTTTAAGTGAAATTCAATATATTCTGAGAACAGCAAAAATAAACTATGTAACATGTTGTACAAGTTATTTTATACTTTGGATTGTGTAAATTAAATTGTATTCCCATTCTGTGACACTTACTTTCCTTTTTCCATCCTCTTTCAGCTCTTTTTACTCATTTATAATGTCTTTCTCTCACTCTCTGTAACCCCCGTTCCCTTACTCCACTTCTTTGACAACCCCTCGTTCTCATTTCAACTGTGTGTATCCCGTCTCTCCCTTGCATAACTTTTCAGCTTTCAGTCTCTCTGCTTTACTTCTCTTTTCCGTAGTTTCCTCCTTTGCTCCTTTAGTAATTCCTGTTTACTCACTCAGCAGTATTATTGCACTCTATCACTATAAATCACCCACTCTCCCTAGCTTATCTTTGTTTGCTCCTTACTTTTGACCTCTTCTCTCTATTTTTCATTCACTACTTCTATGTCCTCAGTGCCTCACTCTACTTGTGTTATTTTCGCTTGTGTTTATCTACCTTCTATCACTTCTTTTACAACAACTTCATTGCTCCTCTCTCATCGTTCTTCATCCCATTTCTTTTACTCTGGTTCCATTACTATCCCTCATTTCCTTTCTTTCAATGTCCTTCTCTTTACTTTCATCACCAAATTATTTTCTCTCAGTACCACTGCTTTAGTCGTCTTCTCCTCTCTTTCCTTCTTTTTGCTCACTTACTCATTTTCTTTTCTCACTCATTGTACTCCACCTCACTCAGTTTTTGTCTTAGTGTGTCTACCTTATAACTTCCTCAGTCCATTTCCCTCAATCGTTGTATATTATCCTGTCTCCCTTCATCCTTTCACTCTATGACTGTTCTTCACTTACTCTCAGTTATCTTCTATTCCTCATTCTTCTAAATGCATCCTTAATTAGACTGTTTTCTGTCTCAGTCATTATCTTTTTACTTACTTCTGTTTCCTGATTTAGTTTTGCTAACTCACATTGTTTTAGTATCTTTCTTACCTTCAGTTCATTTCTCTGTTCTTCTCTCTCTTTTTGTCAGTGAATCTATATGCCTTACTCTTTATAATTTCCTCTTCTTCTATTTCTTTTTCTCTCTTTTTGTCCTTCTACCTTAGTTTATTTCCCTATCTGTGTTCTTCACTCTAACTTTATTTCTAAATAAAGCGTTATGATTTTTAACCTCTTCATTTGTATCTTTTAATTTAAAATAAATATTTTACTAATTATAACTTATTTTTTCTTCTCTCTTTCACAGATACAAAGTGTAGTTAAAAAAATTAATTAAAGTTATATTTATTATATGGTAAGTATGACAAAAAATGTAGTTTGTCATCACCCTTTGCTTTAAGCTCACTAACATTTTCTCAATCTACCACACTCCTGTGTCTTTACTCTGCTTCCCTCACTTATTCTTATTCTACATGTTTACTCCCCTTTTCCGATTTCCCATCTCATATTCAACTTCTTTCAATCCCTTTTCTTTACTTCACTTACCCTCTGTTCCCTTCCTTTGCTTCTTCACTTATTCTCTTTTTCTTAATTATTTACCTTACTCCTACACATACACCTCATCCCCCTTCCAACACATACACACACCTGTAACATACACCCCACACACACCACACACACACCTCATACACATAAAAAATCCTCCCACACACACTCCTCAAACACACACACACATTCCATACACACACATACATCGCACACATATACACCCCACACTCATACACTCCTCACACATATTTCACACACCCTCACCTCCACCCACACCGAAACACCCCACACAGCCACACCCACAGACACACCTTACACACCCACACCGCGACCTACACCCACTGACTCCCTATAAGTCACACACACTGCATTACTTATCTTTTTTTGCTGTTTTACTCAAGCCCATTCAGGTACTGTTTCCTTTACTCTCTTTGTCCTCTCTCTTTGTCACTCCCCATGTGTTATCCTAATTCAATTTTTCTCCCTCTTTCACCCCTCTTTACTTATACTACCTGGTCTTTTCTCACTTTCCCTCATCGTTCTTCATTTATCATGGTTCAGCCACTACCCTTCATTCTCCATTTTATACTGTCCTTTCTTTTTCTTTTAACAGCCAATCACAGTCTCACACTATCTCTACTTTAGTGTTCTTCCTCTCTCTTCCTTTCTTTCGCTCTTTTAGTCATTTTACTTTTCTCACTTTCATCCAATTACATCTTCTCTATTTTTTACTATGTAATAAACAATCCCTCTGTGGTCATCTTGTAGCTCTTTTTCTCTTAACATAACTCTGTTTGTGTCCTTCCCTCATGCTAACTGCTTCATGAAATTTTTTTTTCTTTTGGGGGGGGGGGGGGCGCACCCGGTACGCGTACCCTAAGGACAAACAATTGACAGAGATCCTTTAAAAATATAGGTTTAATTTTATAAATGTGAGGTAGTTCTGAAAATAACTTTTTTTATTGTTTTTGTTGTTTTATATTTTTTTATTATTTTACTGAACATTTTTTTTTGTTGTATTTTTGAACAATTTGATATTTTTTGTGTTTTTTAAGGGAACAAACAAAAAACAGGGAAGTGGATATGGCTCAACAGGAGCAAAAAAAAGAAAAGAATTAGTGCTTCCTTTTCTTGTTGCATTGGTGGTTGTCCACAGCATTATTTATTAAGGTGACACTAAGTTCACCATAACATAACGTTTTGCCACAGAAAATGCAAGCATGTTTTATGGTGCCAAATTTTTGTTGTATATTTGGCACCATTTGGCGTGCTTCAGGACCAGAAAGTGAGTCTTCAGTAGAGGAGGTGCTGGCCACAGGGGGTGGGTTGTTCTGAAGTTCCTGTACTTCAGCGTGGGCTAAGTTATTGGGATGAAACCTCTCCATGTGGCGGATCATGGTAAAATTACCAAATGAATATTTCTTTAGGGGATTGCCCCTGGAGAGGACTGAGACACAAATTAGACAGGTGACTTTGGGGGCGTTCACCTTTTTTTGGCCTTCAGGGATGGAAAAGAATTGCCAAATATAGTGCACTTTAATGTGCCTTTGCCTTGGTTCTTCAGGCAGGAAGCGCCTTGATTGTTCCTCCTCCTCCTCTTCTTCCTCTTCTTCTTCTTCTCCTCCAAGAAACTGTGGTGGTGGACCTTCTTTTCTTGGTGGTGGTGGGGGTGCACCAGCTGCAGCTACAAGTGATGCCATTGCAGTGATCAAAAATAGCTCTTGCTCTCTCAATGAAGAAAGTTAGAATGAGGAAAAAAGGAGGGGGCTTTCATCATTTGGAGAAAAAAAATGATGAGGACCAATGAAAAGTGTTATTTTCAGGTCACATGACCCGACACATGACCCGGTGCGCTTACGTTACGCGCTCAGGCGCGCTTACGCTATGCGCACCGGGCCGCGCTTCCGGGTGCGTTTACGAAGCGCGTCATAAGACACATTGCACGGCAACGCGATACGTCGCGCTTACTCGACGCGCCATAAGACGCATCACGTTGCTACGCAATACGTCATGCTTACGCGACGCGTCACAATGTGGTTTTTTCGATCGCGGCAATAGCGCTAACGGGACGCTCCGTAGGTACGCGCACCAAGGCCGCGCCGTAACATTGCGCTTACCCGTGCGTTCACCGGTACGCGCCCCGGGAGCGCCCCAGGGCAAAAAATAATTTTTTTACAAAAAATTACATAATTATACAATATAAAATTTGTTATAAAAAATATTACTTTTCATACCTATAGAGATTTGTTATTAAAAAACCTTTGAAATTCACTGAAAAAACCATAGGTTTCCCACCAGTTATAGTTAGGAATTAGCATTTAAAAAACCTATTAAATTCACTGAAAAAACCATAGGTTTTACACCAGTTATAGTTAGCTGGAAATTTTACTCGCATAAAACCATTGAAATTCCCACGTTATAGTTAGTTGGACACACTATAACTTGCGCGTGCAATGCACTGCTGATGACGTCACATATTACATCACTCATGACATGGTCAGTGACATCACTCATGACATCACTGATGACACCATCCTTGTGACAGAGTGACAGACCTCCTTTCACTGAAATGTAACCCTTGAAACACATATTCAAAAATAAAAAGTAACATTTTCAAAAAAATGGAGATACCCATACCAGTTACTACAACCAATTGAATAATTCCACCATCTATATACACATGCACTGATTCACCAACAGTTCTATATAGTCACTCATACATATACTCACTCATCATATGTAGTGATACACCTATACATCCTGTTACACACCGTCAGTCATCCAAAAGTTACTCACACATACTCACACATGCAAATAAACTATTGAACATCCATTTATTTGCATATACAGCTATACACACACTACCACTTTACTTCAAAGAAAACTTACACATACTTACTCTCTTAAACAATCACTTATAGAAACACATACTAATTTAAACAGGAACTCTTACAATCTCTTACTCTTAGATATACTCACTTATATACATCAATATTCACATACACTAGATTAAAACATATGTAGTTACTGATAAAGAAACTAGTGAGACACTCATTCACTCAGTAACACACACATATACACAGTCATCCACCCATACAGTCCTGCACATATGCTGTCTTCAAAACACATACAAAGAGAGAGTCAGTCATTCATGCATCTATGTGCTAAGTAATACCTCCACCAAACCATACAAACACTCATACTGATACTAAGAAAAACATCTAATAACTTATATACATACACATGTACCTACTCACCAACCCATGCAGCCACTTATACACAAAGTGAAACACTAATTAATATTTTTAAATATTTAAACATTACTCACTAATATTTATTTTTCAAAAAGACACACATTCACTGGATGGTGTCATCAGTGATGTCATGAGTGATGTCACTGACCATGTCATGAGTGATGTAATATGTGACGTCATCAGCAGTGCATTGCACGCGCAAGTTATAGTGAGTCCAACTAACTATAACGTGGGAATTTCAATGGTTTTATGCGAGTAAAATTTCCAGCTAACTATAACTGGTGTAAAACCTATGGTTTTTTCAGTGAATTTAATAGGTTTTTTAAATGCTAATTCCTAACTATAACTGGTGTGAAACCTATGGTTTTTCAGTAAATATATATATATATATATATATATATATATATATATATGTATGTATGTATGTATGTATGTATGTACGTACGTATATATATATATATATATATATATATATATATATATATATATATATATATATATATATATATATATATATGTATATATATAGTGCCAGGAATAAATTTCACCTGCTGCATCAACCTTATGCGCTCGCCTGATTTCCTTTCTCGCTGGATTTCTGCTACTGCAATATATATATATCTATCTATATATCTCTCTATATCTCTCTCTCTCTATATATATATATATATATATATATATATATATATATATATATATATATATATATATATATTTATATAATATTAATACTTATGGTATTGCCCATCTTGGGCTTAATAATATTTTTGGAATTACAGAATTAGCAAGGTTGATTTTAACTCTTACTACATTACAATGTAAGACTTAGATTTAAGAATGTATTTACTTTCTTCTTTCATGCTTGAATTGCACCTTTCAAAATGGCGATTAATTTGCAATCTCGCTGTCTCCTTTCCATGTTTATGTTATACATACTGTGACAAAAGCAATGCTTTTAAAAGTAATGGCGGCGCGTTCATATCTTGCAATTGACAAAGGCTAAGCGCCGAAACGCGTCTTGTCTGTGCTGGGTTGCTAATAAAGAACTGTTGGCACTGAAACCCCCCCCTGAGAGTGCTGTTTTCTTGTTCATATTGAACGTGGAGGAAATCTGGGAGCAGTCATTTTGCGGCGGGTACACCCCCGTCTTAAAGAGCACCCGCTTGAGTGTGCAGCAGGCTGGTGGTTTTGGAGCAACAATCAAATTTTCCAGCTGCACCGTGAAGTAAAAAACTGATACGTATATCAACTAGTGGCTTGGATAGAGTTCACCGGAAGCCTTTCTCTACAAAGTGTCGTGAAATATCTGTGAATTACAACTGTCGACGTTGTTTGGGAGTGGCATTGGACTCCGGTAAGCTGCAAGCGATTTATTTCAAACGAACGTTTCAGTGACTTTACTTGCATAGAGCGAAGGGGGAACAGCGCTCTTAACTGTGAAGCTGCGGCTGCAGCATTCAAACTTCAGTAATGTTTTGTGAGACAGAACGCAAGGAAGCTGTGCTAGGAATGTTAAAAAAAAGCATAATGACAATGAGACTAATAAAGCGGGTCCAAGTAATGCAAGTGGAAGCACCACCAGCCTAACCACAAAATTAGCCACCTTGGAGCGCTTATATGAGCGCGAAATACGCAGATGGTGGGAGGCGACCTCATTACAAAACTATATTGAGGTTAACCGTGTGCCAAGGGGTCTTAGAATTTACACTATACCCGCTTATGAAAATCCTGACCCTCTATAATTAGACGCTTGGGCTGAACACATAGCGGATTCATGTAAGGGAATGTTGGTGATTCTAATACGATTTGCATGGAGTGACCGCGATAAAGCTTTAGCCTCAATAAAGGACCTAGAAGAGGATTTACTTAAAGAACAGGATCAGGACAATCTAAATGACAAACGGGAATTAATGAAAAAACGACTGAAAACATATGAGCAAAAAATCAAGCAACGCAAGGAAGAAAAATTCGATAGAGACTAACGTGATTACAGACTGGGTAGAGTGTTAACATTTTCCCAAAAATATGATAACCCAAGGAAAGAGCTTCGGAAAAAACAAACAGGTCCTCCGCCTACAGTACCTGAAACATCAGAACTAGAAGTTACACCGGATGAAGACTCGTATGAGGAGGGGCTGGGGGCTCTCACTCCTTCACATTTTTACGAGGAATTCAAACTCATGAGAAAGCAACAACTGGAGGGCGGCAGAGGGAAACCACCAGAAAGAAGAGCGGGAACGAGGAAGACGAGGAGGAGGGGTGGGGGCAAAAAATGTAGTAGGCTCACCCCCAATGACCCGCAGCAAAAAGACTTACAACAAGAGGAACTAAAGTTGATAGACAATCTAACTATCATCAACTTAACACGGAAAATACTAACTAAAGAAGAGGAAGTGATACTTAAACTAGGTCTTTCCTTCTGTCCGCAAAGAAAATTTGAATTTGCACAAACACGAATAGACTTGTTCAAATTTGTGAGAAAGTTAAAGTTGCATAAATTCTTTAAATTTAGACCGGCCCCCATAAAATCAATTAGGAAAGAACAGAGAGAAACTTCAGAAGTATTATCTTGCAAAGATTTAGGTGGAATAATAACCATGGAAGAACTAAGAACTGAGATCACAGAAGGAGAGCATCTTGATATAACTAATACACAAATGGTGAGAGACATGGATATCCAACAAAAGGGTGGCTCTTTCAAACCTGCGTCGGGGTTTATGCCTCCCACATTGACTGATGTGATTGATACCTTTTCAGAAACAATTATTAAAGATCTTGGAAGATTAAGACATGACACCCAATACCAGAACAAAACTAAAAACTTCACTAAACAACAGCAATTGGCTTTTAGTAAACTTTGGGATAATTCCTCCCTTGTTTGTAAACCTTCGGACAAGGGAGTTAATATCGTATTAATGACCAAAACACAATATGAAATGGAAGCCTATCGACAGCTGAGTGATACTAACTGTTATCTTAAAATCACGAATACAGATTACCAACAAAGTGTCAAGGAATTTCATGATATGATTACAAAATGGTACGAAAAGGATATGGTAAACAGTGATGAATTTCTATTCTTGCGTTGTTTGAACCCAGTTATCCCGACATTTTATCACCTCCCCAAGGTGCATAAAGACAATCTTAATCCTCCAGGACGACCTATTGTGGCCTCACAAGGAGGATTGACGGAACATCTCTCCATGTACATTGACTCTTTTTTGTTTCCATTTGTGATTGCCTTAAAATCCTATCTTAAGGACACTACTCATTTTTTTAATCTGATGGGTAATTTTGTCTGGCAAAATGGATATTGTATGATGGTGCTGGATATTACCAGCTTATACACCAGCATTGCACACACACAGACGGGTTGAAGGCTGTCCATAGTTTCTTACAAACGAGAGAAATTGTGCTTTTTGAACACAATAAAATGCTTATTGAGTTTTTAACTTTTAGCTTAAATAACAACATTTTGTGTTCAATGGACAACTATATAGGCAAATGTCTGGTGTGGCTATGGGTTCCTGTTCCTCCCCCAGTTACGCAAATATTTGCGTTGGCTGGTGGGAGAAACAAATAGCCTGGTCCAATATCAATGCCATGTGGAATAAAAAAATTAAAGCATTGCATCGAAATATTGATGATCTTTTCATCATTTTTGAGGGATCTATAGCAGAAGCAACCACGTATGTCGATGTACTAAATAACAATAACATCAATTTGAGATTCAGTGGGGAAATAAATGAGCAAAGTGTTAACTATTTGGATCTAACTGTGTATATCGAAGGAGGACAATTACAAACCAAATTGTATCGTAAGACTACGGCTGGCAATTGCATATTGCATGCGACCAGCAACCACTCTAAAAAACTGATCAAGAGTATCCCCTACGGGGAACTCTTGAGGTTGAAAAGAAACAATTCCACAGAAATTGAATTTCAAAAATCCGCGAAACTCAGTATGGATCGCTTTAGAGTTTGTGGTTATGAAGAGGGAGTATTAACACAGGCTTTGAATAGAGTTAACAAACGGCCTAAATCTGAATTGCTTAAACCTAAACAGAAAGAGGGCAAAGATCAAGGGATTTTCAGACTAATCACCACGTTTTCGGAGAATTCTGAACAAATTAGAAAGATACTTCGGAAAAACTGGAACATTTTACTTACGGATAATACAATCAGAGATGATTTACCATCCAATCCATTAGTAACATTACGCAAAGCAAGAGCTTTGAAAATGATCTAGTACATAGTCATCATCTAACTAAACCGAGTATCTCCAGTAAAATACCACTAAATGGTTTTTTATCCCTGTGGTCGATGTAAAGCCTGCAAAATCAGTAAAAAGACCCAAACTTATACCATACCTGGCCTTAAATTCCCCCAAAAAATCACCAAATTTCTGACTTGTACCACACCATATGCAATTTATTGCTTGGTGTGTCCTTGCGGGTTGAGATACATCGGTAGCACGATTAATCCTGTAAAATTGCGCATTTTAGAGCATATGCGTGCAATTAATAACATCGATGAATCTTATCCGGTTGCCAGACATTTTAATAAACAACATGAGCACAATAGGGACCTATTGGCTTATTTTTGTCTGGATAGTGTACCACCTCCCCCAAGAGGAGGAGACCGGCTGCAAAAATTAAGACGGATAGAATCACGCTACATTATAGATTTACAGAGTAAGAGTCCTTTTGGGCTTAACACACATGAGGAATTAGCAGTACATCTGGGGCACTGATTATGTAATTGAATTTTATTTGGTGATTGTGAACTGATTAACTGTAAAGTAAATTGTTATGCAAATGGATGAATTAATTGTTTTTCTCGATTTTTAAGGAGGAATATGCTTAATGAACTGACATATGAATTAATGCATTGTTCAAACTAATGTGTGATATAACAGTGGTTTGCCCATCTGTGGGCTGTATTAATAATACTTATGGTATTGCCCATCTTGGGCTTAATAATATTTTTGGAATTACAGAAGTAGCAAGGTTGATTTTAACTCTTACTACATTACAATGTAAGACTTTGATTTAAGAATGTATTTACTTTCTTCTTTCATGCTTGAATTGCACCTTTCAAAATGGCGATTAATTTGCAATCTCGCTGTCTCCTTTCCATGTTTATGTTATACACACTGTGACGAAAGCAATGCTTTTAAAAGTAATGGCGGCGCGTTCATATCTTGCAATTGACAAAGGCTAAGTGCAGAAACGCGTCTTGTCTGTGCTGGGTTGCTAATAAAGAACTGTTGGCACTGAAACCCCCACCCGAGAGTGCTGTTTTCTTGTTCATATTGAACGCGGAGGAAATCTGGGAGCAGTCATATATATATATATATATATATATATCTATAAGTTCAGAACCGGGGTAGGTTGCTGGGATCTGGTTCCCGTAGTCAGGTGGCGTGTAAATCTCGGCACCCCCGCCGCCGAGAAATTTCAATTTAGCCAAGTTTTGCAGATTAAGCACCACACGCACTCAGAAGACGTACAGCTAGTTGCGTTTATTTTCCAAAATAACGCTACGCGTTTCAACACCGAAGTGCCTTGCTCACACGTTAACCTCAGTTCGTGAGGAACACATTTAAGTACAGACTTCCTAATAGGTAATAGTAAACATAAAAGAAGTACATACACGTCATGTTACAACGGCGGCCATTAATAAATGTCAATACTTCCGTGTGTCTCAATGTAAACACAGTGTAGTACATGGAAACTGTATGTACCTTTGTAGACAGGCTGGTCTATTGGTCATAATCTCTAAACATAAGTAAAATGAAAAGAAAACCACAATAATTTTAAGCAGTAATTGTAAAAATTAATGAGCAGTAAACCTCATTGCTCGTATGTGTCCGCCATTTTGGAACAGGGTATCACGATCACTTCCACGTAAGGAATGGACCAACCAGTAATCCAATACATTAAATAAGGAGAACACAAGTGGGAAACCGGGATGAAAGTACATGTAACAATGATTTTTCTTGGTACAAATTCCCACAGAGAATTTCAAAATTATTTATTGACAAGCAAAAGGAAGAGCCGAGCACAAAAGAGACGACTCAAGTTCAAGCAGAGAAGACAAAAAGAATACAAAGCCGGTGGGAGCCAAAAGGGGCGGCTACAAAAGAAGACGTTAATCATGGATGACACAATGGTAAATAAAACTATAATTAACTTATCTTCTAGAACACTAAGTCTTAAAGAAAAACGCATTCTATGTTTAGGATTGACTTTTTGCCCTAGTGAATTATTTAACTATTCGGAGACCCGCATAGACATTTACAAGTTTGGGAGGAAACTTAAGTTACAGAAATGGCATCTCCTTAAACCTAGACAATGTGTGGAAAGACCTGCGGTGGAGATATGCCTTCCTGAACTTGCCATCAATGACCAGGAACTGTTATTGGATATATATGATTTGGGAGAAGTAAGGGCTGAAAATGAGCAGGATGTTCAAATCGTGGGGGTAAGGGAAACCAACACGAATAGGCCAGCAGGCACGAATTTCAAACCTAAATCAATATTTTATCCCATCATGCCACATGATCCAATTGACACTTTCCAGGAAGTTGTTTCCAAAGAACTGGTTAAATTGAAACACAAACAGTATAACAGAAATTCGTGGGACATGAACTTATCAAAACAAGAACAAGACTTTATATTTTCCCTAGCAAATGACGAGTCTATTGTGTTAAGACCTTCAGACAAAGGGGGCAGTATTGTTTTATGGGGTAGGGACCTATACATTAAGGAAGCCCTACGACAACTTGATGGTGATATTTTTTACACCAAGTCAAACTCTAACGAATATCACCAGAGTATTGAGGAAACTTGGAATAGACTTCATGACTGGCAAATAGAGGGGCTCCTCTCTTGGCATGAATTCTGTTTTCTCAAACGTGATTACCCCAAACTACCCATTTTCTATTTACTCCCCAAAATCCATAAAAACATCTTGGAACCGCCAGGGAGACCGATCATATCTTCCATAGGAAGTGTCAATGAAAATCTCTCAGTATACATTGATCACTTCCTTCGTGATTATGTCATCCAACTCCCTTCTTACATAAAGGACACTACAGATTTTTTACGCAAAATAGACACCATTGTGTGGACAGAGGGCTCCATACTAATAACCATGGATGTCAGTGCATTATACACTATCATTGACCATACCCAAGGCATGGAAGCATGTTATCACTTTTTGAAGAGTAGAGAACTAGGATTTACCAACCATACTGTTATGATAATCGAGATGATGAAATTATGCCTGCGGAATAACATATTTATGTTTGATGGAGTTCTATTCAAACAAATCCGCGGCGCAGCCATGGGTTCAGCCTTTTCTCCCAACTTTGCCAATCTCTTTTTGGGCAAGTGGGAGGAAGAAATTATGAGAAATGTAGACCTTAAGGAAGATTTTGGGAAAGTCCACACGTGGATTAGATATATTGATGACCTTTTTGTCATCTGGCAAGGTACTGAAACAGAAGCGGTGAATTTCATTGCCAAACTTAATCAAAATAGCTATAACATCCAACTCACTTATAACATCAATAGAAGTCGGGTTGAATTCTTGGACACCAGTATTGAGGTCCATGAAGGCAAATTGATTTCTAAGTTACATAGAAAGGAAACATCAGGCAATAGTCTCCTACATGCCCTCAGTGCCCACCCTGATCCCTTGAAATGGAGTATTCCGTACGGGGAATTGCTCAGGGCCAAAAGAAATTGTACAAGAGAGGAGGATTATGAAAAAGAAAAGAACAATACCATCAGCCGCTTTAGAGAAAGGGGTTATCCTGAATGGGTACTCACCAAGGCAGTCACCAAAGCAATGGCAGTCTTGAGACCAGATACTTTATTGCCAAAGCAGAAACCTAGTGACAATCTAGAATCCCCCAGAATCATCACCACATTTAATCAGAAATCTAATAAGGTTCAAAAAATCATGGCTGATAATTGGAAAATCCTTAAAGCAGACACCATCATAGGTCCTAAACTAACCAAGAGGCCCCGGATAACATACAGAAGAGGGCGTAACTTGAGAGATATGCTAGTTAAAGGAGATATCAGTGACAAAAAGAGCCAACACATTCAAGGACTTCAGGGATTTTTTCCCTGTGGCCATTGCACGGCGTGCCGTAGAAGTGTCATGGTTAAAGATCTTGCAATACCAGGCAAGGACAAAAGATGGCAAATCAAACAATTTTTAACTTGCAGCTCTACCTATGTGATTTATGTTTTGGAATGCCCGTGTCATAAAAAGTATGTGGGGAGTACGTCTTGCACTGCAAAGAAAAGGGTTCAAGAGCATTTGAGGGCCATTACCAATAAAGATCCCAAGTACCCCATTGCCAGACATTTTCAAAGCCAACATCAATCCAATAATGATCTATTGAGATACTATGTGATTGAACAGGTTAATGTGGGCAGAAGGGGAGGTAATCGTGAACTTGCTCTGAGGAAAAAAGAATCCAAATGGATATTAGAATTGGAAACTAAATTCCCCGGGGGACATAACTGGGATGAAGAACTTGCAACCCATCTACATATAGATTAAAAGTGTCTGTTTTGTTCTCATGCCAACTGTACTAGTGTTAAGTCTGTAACTTAATGTCCACCTTGTGGGTTACATAAGGAGAAATGATAATTGAGTTAACCTTGCAATGTGTTATGTTTCTAGAATGTTTTTAAACCATTTTAATAATTTTTGTACTCTCTGTAATTTTCCTTCCAGGAGCAAGTTGAGGGACGTCACTTATTAATTGAGCACTGCACTGACCCCCCAAGGCTCCCAGCTTATGAAGAGAATTACTTTACCACGTTAAGATAAGATACTCACCTTCACTTTTTTTGATAATTATCTATTGGGACTCAAAAAAACTTTTTCTTGTATTGCACCCTGCACTCTTTTTTCTGTGTAGGAACAACTTGTGACAGACCTAGAATTTGTATTTTACTTTACCCCTTTTTTGTAGAGACTGTTTTTTTCACCCTAAGACTTATTATGGGTGGGTCATCGCTGTCGGGCACTAGACCGAGTAAATAATTTTGAAATTCTCTGTGGGAATTTGTACCAAGAAAAATCATTGTTACATGTACTTTCATCCCGGTTTCCCACTTGTGTTCTCCTTATTTAATGTATTGGATTACTGGTTGGTCCATTCCTTACGTGGAAGTGATCGTGATACCCTGTTCCAAAATGGCGGACACATACGAGCAATGAGGTTTACTGCTCATTAATTTTTACAATTACTGCTTAAAATTATTGTGGTTTTCTTTTCATTTTACTTATGTTTAGAGATTATGACCAATAGACCAGCCTGTCTACAAAGGTACATACAGTTTCCATGTACTACACTGTGTTTACATTGAGACACACGGAAGTATTGACATTTATTAATGGCCGCCGTTGTAACATGACGTGTATGTACTTCTTTTATGTTTACTATTACCTATTAGGAAGTCTGTACTTAAATGTGTTCCTCACGAACTGAGGTTAACGTGTGAGCAAGGCACTTCGGTGTTGAAACGCGTAGCGTTATTTTGGAAAATAAACGCAACTAGCTGTACGTCTTCTGAGTGCGTGTGGTGCTTAATCTGCAAAACTTGGCTAAATATATATATATCTACAGCTCTATATATATACACATATATCATTTTTTCTCATTCAAATGCAGCCCCCATATTGGAGGCTAAACAATGCAATAATAAAAAAAACAAATAACATCTTTTGAAATACATATTACATATAAATATATATATATATATATATATATATCATCCAAACCAGAGTTACCCCCAAAGGACAGCCGCCATTCAGGTAGGTTTGCTTTTCATTTTATTAGGAAGCTGTAGCAGGTTAAAGCAGAATGTCACGTTTTTTTTCTGAAAATTGTTGATATGGATCCTGAAACACAAGACACATTCCAACCTTGCACTCCTTTTTGAACTTTCCGTTAATGATTCGAAGAGTCTTTAGTCATTGTTCTATATTTCATTTATTAATAGCGAAGATTTTCATTGTAGGTATTTTCATGAATATTTTATGTCATATTTCATGGTATTGTTGTGCCCAATGCATTTGAAGCATATAGCCCTTCATCAGGGGACTTCAGTTATATCTAGAAACAGTATAATATATCATATTTAAGAAACCAAAAATCATTTATCATAGATCGTTTATAACGTATGCATAACATTTCAAGTAACTGTAGTGTGGATCATCTGTGAATTGGAAACTGTGGGTAACTGCCTCTTATATCCCCAGTGCGGTTGTGGTGTAATAAGTGGAAATATAATGTTTGAAACCGTAATATACACTGACCTTGTATGTGTTTTTACAGCGTTATCGATGGGCTGCAAAAATATAAGTATTAATATATTGTGAGATCGGCATCAACAAACGATATTGACGAACGGTAACTAACGCGAAAACAGTCTGATTCTCACTGAGTAAGTTGTCAATGTGGATCTCTCCTCGCTATCCTTGGCGTGCAACGCTCTATCTTCCACTACTCTATGGTTCCCGACTCTATAGTTTGGATAGGTGATCACGTGGTGCGGAAATGTAATGGACATAGAAAACATCCATCTGTATAGGTAATGTGTGTTTACTCGTGTCACGTTACCGTAAACAATGTGACTTAGTGTGTGGTATGGGCAATTACCTAGGTGCAATGTCGTGACGAAACGAACAATAACAGGAAAAGGGTATTTGAAGACGATGATTACACACGAAAGTTAGAAATGTGAAATAATGATAAATACGAAATAATGATACAATAAATCATAAGTATATACATATCAAAGCTGGATCGTGAAAAAATTATTTTCCATTCATTATCTTAATCCCAGGTGAATGAAGTAGCAGTATATCTTAAATAATACGAAGGTGTGTTTCGTATCATAGAAAACAGTGTAGATCCATCCTTTCGTTGAGACCTTTCGGTGGTAAAGTGCATATATAGTTTATCCAAAAAGCTTCTCTGCGTAGTAAGTGACTGTTGTTGTCTCGTCCTGGGAGTATTGTGACTTTTTCCAAAATGCAGAATTTCAATTGGCTAATATTATGTTTTGCTTCATTGAAGTGTATCGCTATTGTGGATTTCTCATTCTTTAAACGAATGTTGCTTTTGTGCTCAATTATTCTAGTTTTGATCTTCCTTTGAGTTTTTCCCACGTATGAGAGGCCGCACGGACATCTTAGCATGTAAATGACATTACTTGTATCACATGTTCCTGTGACTTTTAGTTTAATTGTCGTGCCTTTCGTGGGGTGATTAATTACATTGTTTTTAATAATTGCTGAGCAATTTCCACAATTGCGGCATGGTAAAGTTCCTTTGTATACATTGTGTACTTTATTTTTTTGTTCTTTTACCAATTCTTTTAAGTTTTTTGTTCTTTCATATGCAAAGATTGGTTGTCTTTCGAATATGCCTTTAAAATCCTCTTCCAAAGCTAACATTGGCCAATGTGTTTTAATTGATTTTCTGATTTTCATGCTGCTTGTAGAGAATTTGGACACAAATACTGATATTTGATATTCCTTCTTGTCTTTCGTTTTTAACAGGTGGTCTCTCTGTAGTTTATCAGCTCTTTCTGCTGCAGAATCCAAGATGGATTGTGGATATCCTCTTTTTTTGAATTTTTCCAAAGTTTCTTTTTTGTGTTTTTGATATAGTTCATCGGTGGATGCTATCCGTTTTATTCTCAACAGTTGCGAAAAAGGCAGGTGTTGTTTTAGTGGTGCTTGATGGAAACTTTTATAATGAAGTAGGTTGTTCCTGTCCGTTGTTTTTGCAAAAACACTTGTTGTTATGATTCCATCGTTGTTGATTAGTTGCACGTCTAAAAATGATAACTTCTCCTTGTTAATGGTGAATGTGAATTGTACTCTTTCATTAACCTGATTCAATCGAGTCAGAGCATTCGTAAGGCTATCTTTGCTCCCATTCCATAGTACAAAAATGTCATCAATGTATCTTTTATACAATATCAAGTTCTCCGTCCATTCCTCGTTATTTAGTATATGATCTAACTCATATCTGTGCATAAATGTATTCGCGTAGGTCGGTGCGCAACAATTGCCCATGGAAGTACCCGACGTTTGGACAAAATAGTCTTCTTCCCATTTGAAGTAGCTATGATATAGCGTGAAGTGGAGTAGTTCCATAAGGAACACTTTTAGTTCTTCTGGTTTGTTTTCAAGCATTAGAAAGCTTTCAACTGCTGTCATGCCCAAATCATGCGGTATGGAGGTATAAAGCGATTTAACATCGATGCTTGCCATGATCATATTTGTCGTAAAGTAGGGTTTTTCATCTTCCAAAATATTTAAAAAGTGAGTCGTGTCTTTGATGTATGTAGAACTGTTTTGTACCATATTTTGAAAGTGTTTGTCCAGATATTTGCCCACTGGCTCGTGTATTGATCCAATTGTGGATACAATAGGTCTTAATGGAGGTACCGTGGCATGTTTGTGTATTTTTGGTGCCATATATATGTAAGGAATGGTAGGGTTATCTTTGATGAGGTATTCTTTTTCTTTTTGACCAATGGTTCCCTGGTCCATTGCTCTTTGTACGATGGCTGTTAGAATTTTTGTGAATTCCTTTGTAGGATCTGTTATCATGCATGTGTACATGTTTTTATCTTGAATATGTGATTCCACATTTTGTTTGTAAAAACTGGTGTCCATTATCACTAGCGCACCACCTTTATCTGGTTGTCTGATAGTAATAGTTTAATTGTTCGCCAGATTTTGTAGAATTTGTTTTTCTTTTTGTGACATGTTGGAATGTTTTGATTTAGGAAGTTTAAATGTTTCTTCGATCTCTGTCAAAATTACCTTTTCAAATGCGTCTAATACTTTATGGCTCACTGGGGCTATATATTTGCTTTTGGGTCTTAATCCCATTAAAGTATTTTCATTATCGACTTTAACTGTGGTTGATGGTTCAATGACATTACTGAAAAAATGTCGAAGTCTCAGTGATCTGAGGAATTTGTACACACATACTTTGGTTTCCAATATGTTAGAATGGTAAGTAGGAACAAACGATGATCCTTTTTGTAACGTACATAGTTCCAAATTGCTGATTTGATAATTCGATATGTTTATTACGAGGTTTTCTGACTCCTCGTATTTTTGGAGACAGGTTCGGTGTTTTGTTGTGTGTTTACCCCTCCTGGTTCTACTTGTGGTCCTGTACCTGTCGCTAAAAAAGGCGACGATATTTGTTGTGTGGTGGATGTAGATGGATTGGCGATCGTTTTGTCACTTAGTTGACTAGTTTGTTCTTTGGATTGCCCTGATTTGGGTCTCCTGTTGTCCCACGTTGGACGTGTTTGTTGAGAGTCCTCCGAAGATGTCTCATCTGTAGATTTGATTTGTCGGTATTTGACCTCTGTTGTCGTCTTTTAGCGTATATTTCTGCCCATGAGTAAACCTCTCCTAAACGGTAATCCGTAGTATCCCTTTTAAATTTTCTGAGTTTTCTGTCATTTATTTCTTTTGTATATTCATCCAATTTTTTGTTTGTATCAGCTAATATTTGATCCCATTCCTCTTTAGTTACCAATTTGTTTAGATCATCTTTGGTTTGATTGACTTCTTTTACTAGATCTTCAATTAATTTCGCTAGTTCTTCTATAATCAAGAGTATTAAGTCTAGAGAACATTTGTTTAGTATAGCATGCCAGCGTTCTGTAAATCTCGCATTGTTTTTACATAAGGTGGATTTGAGGGATATCCTTAGTCCTCGAGGAATTCTTTGTGCCTTATGATATTGTATTAAGGTGCTTGCATGGAGTTTTTGATTCACGATGCGTTTTGATATGTATAAGAGTTGTTTAATATTAGTTTCTTTAGATCCTGTACCTGGACATATTTCTTCTGCTTCCTCTATAAGAGAATATATGTGTCTGGTGTCATCCTCTGTAAATACCAATGTTTGTGCTCTTTGTTCAGTTGTGTGTGCTATTTCAGCAAATTGCATTTCTGGTGGTGCGTGAACCTTTTTAGCTCAGAAAACGATAAGATGCAAAGTAATTGTGTTAGGTTCCGCACTTTAGTGTGTATATTGTAAATAAATCTTTGGTATTATGTTCATATATTTCGTTGCTGCATAGGGTGGTAATCTTGCTGGGCTGTCAAGATTAATACATCATGAAAATTGTTGATATGGATCCTGAAACACAAGACACATTCCAACCTTGCACTCCTTTTTTAACTTTCCGTTAATGATTCGAAGAGTCTTTAGTCATTGTTCTATATTTCATTTATTAATAGCAAAGATTCTCATTGTAGGTATTTTCATGAATATTTTATGTCATGTTTCATGGTATTGTTGTGCCCAATGCATTTCAAGCATATAGCTCTTCATCAGGGGACTTCAGTTATATCTAGAAACAGTATAATATGTCATATTTAAGAAACCAAAAATAATTTATCATAGATCGTTTATAACGTGTGCATAACATTTCAAGTAACTGTAGTGTGGATCATCTGTGAATTGGAAACTGTGGGTAACTGCCTCTTATATCCCCAGTGCGGTTGTGGTGTAATCAGTGGAAATATAATGTTTGAAACGGTAATATACACTGACCTTGTATGTGTTTTTACAGCGTCCAATTCACAGATGATCCACACTACAGTTACTTGAAATGTTATGCATACATTATAAACGATCTATGATAAATGATTTTTGGTTTCTTAAATATGACATATTATACTGTTTCTAGATATAACTGAAGTCCCCTGATGAAGGGCTATATGCTTGAAATGCATTGGGCACAACAATACCATGATATATGACATTAAATATTCATGAAAATACCTACAATTAAAATCTTCGCTATTAATAAATGAAATATAGAACAATGACTAAAGACTCTTAGAATCATTAACGGAAAGTTAAAAAAGGAGTGCAAGGTTGGAATGTGTCTTGTGTTTCAGGATCAATATCAACAATTTTCATGATGTATTAATCTTGACAGCCCAGCAAGATTACCACCCTCTGCACCAACGAAATATATGAACATAATACCAAAGATTTATTTACAAGATACACACTTGAGTGCGGAACCTAACACAATTACTTTGCATCTTATCATTTTCTGAGCTAAAAAGGTTCACGCACCCCCAGAAATGCAATTTGCTGAAATAGCACACACAACTGAACAAAGAGCACAAACATTGATATTTACAGAGGATGACACCAGCCGCATATATTCTCTTATAGAGGAAGCAGAAGAAATATGTCCAGGTACAGGATCTAAAGAAACTAATATTAAACAACTCTTATACATATCAAAATGCATCGTGAATCAAAAACTCCATGCAAGCACCTTAATACAATATCATAAGGCACAAAGAATTCCTCGAGGACTAAGGATATCCCTCAAATCCACCTTATGTAAAAACAATGCGAGATTTACAGAACGCTGGCATGCTATACTGAACAAATGTTCTCTAGACTTAATACTCTTGATTATAGAAGAACTAGCAAAATTAATTGAAGATCTAGTAAAAGAAGTCAATCAAACCAAAGATGATCTAAACAAATTGGTAACTAAAGAGGAATGGGATCAAATATTAGCTGATACAAACATAAAATTGGATGAATATACAAAAGAAATAAATGACAGAAAACTCAGAAAATTTAAAAGGGATACTACGGATTACCGTTTAGGAGAGGTTTACTCATGGGCAGAAATATACGCTAAAAGACGACAACAGAGGTCAAATACCGACAAATCTACAGATGAGACATCTTTGGAGGACTCTCAACAAAGACGTCCAACGTGGGACAGCAGGAGACCCAAATCAGGGCAATCCAAAGAACAAACTAGTCAACTAAGTGACAAAACGATCGCCAATCCATCTACATTCACCACACAACAAATATCGTCGCCTTTTTTAGCGACAGGTACAGGACCACAAGTAGAACCAGGAGGGGTAAACACACAACAAAACACCGAACCTGTCTCCAAAAATACGAGGAGTCAGAAAACCTCGTAATAAACATATCGAATTATCACATCAGCAATTTGGAACTACGTACGTTACAAAAAGGATCATCGTTTGTTCCTACTTACCATTCTAACATATTGGAAACCAAAGTATGTGTGTACAAATTCCTCAGATCACTGAGACTTCGACATTTTTTCAGTAATGTCATTGAACCATCAACCACAGTTAAAGTCGATAATGAAAATACTTTAGTGGGATTACGAACCAAAAGCAAATATATAGCCCCAGTGAGCCATAAAGTATTAGACACATTTGAAAAGGTCAATTTGACAGAGATCGAAGAAACATTTAAACTTCCTAAATAAAACATTCCAACATGTCACAAAAAAAAAAAATTCTACAAAATCTGGCGAACAATCAATCTATTACTATCAGACAAGCAGATAAAGGTGGTGCGCTAGTGATAATGGACACCAGTTTTTACAAACAAAATGTGGAATCACATATTCAAGATAAAAACATGTACACACGCATGATAACAGATCCTACAAAGGAATTCACAAAAATTCTAACAGCCATCGTACAAAGAGCAATGGACCAGGGAACCATCGTTCAAAAAGAAAAAGAATACCTCATCAAAGATAACCCTACCATTCCTTACATATATATGACACCAAAAATACACAAACATGCCACGGTACCTCCATTAAGACCTATTGTATCCACAATTGGATCAATACACGAGCCAGTGGGCAAATATCTGGACAAACACTTTCAAAATATGGTACAAAACAGTTCTACATACATCAAAGACACGACTCACTTTTTAAATATTTTGGAAGATGAAAAACCCAACTTTACAACAAATATGATCATGGCAAGCATCAATGTTAAATCGCATTATACCTCCATACCGCATGATTTGGGCATGACAGCAGTTGAAAGCTTTCTAATGCATGAAAACAAACCAGAAGAACTAAAAGTGTTCCTTATGGAACTACTCCACTTCACGCTATATCATAGCTACTTCAAATGGGAAGAACACTATTTTGTCCAAACGTCGGGTACTTCCATGGGCAATTGTGCTGCACCGACCTACGCGAATACATTTATGCACAGATATGAGTTAGATCATATACTAAATAACGAGGAATGGACGGAGAACTTGATATTCTATAAAAGATACATTGATGACATTTTTGTACTATGGAATGGGAGCAAAGATAGCCTTACGAATGCTCTGACTCGATTGAATCAGGTTAATGAAAGAATACAATTCACATTCACCATTAACAAGGAGAAGTTATCATTTTTAGGTCGAGCCTGTCCCATTCCGCAGAAATGGATAGGATCGAATTCATGTCGGCAAAATCCTCTTCAAACTAAGGGGTTTCAGCCCGGCGTTTTCTTGCAGTTCACGTGAACATGCACAAGCATTCACGGCCAGGGCTTCTCCTCCCCTAGCAGCACTCCTCCCACACCAGCAACTCCCCCCTCCCACACCAGCACCTCCCCTCTCTCTCCCCGCAAACACAGCCTTGCCGTAGCAGCACTCCTCCCACACCAGCACCTCCCCCCTCCCACACCAGCACCTCCCCTCTCTCTCCCCGCAAACACAGCCTTCCTTTCATTTCTCCTCCCCCTCCCCAGCCAGCTTCCCCCAGGCCGTGTTCCCTCAGATATGCTATTGCATATCGTTTGCTACCTCTTGTATTTTGTTGCTCTTGATACTTGCACAACTGTCACTATTGTCTCATGTAACGTAACGTTTGCTTTTGTAACATGCTCACTTGTCATTTTGGCTTCATGTATCTAAAAACGCCTCCCTCGCGCTCCTTTCTCCCTCTCTCCCGCTGCCTAGTCCTCCCACCCCCTCCCTCTCCAGCGCGCGCTCCACTCGCATCTGCCTGCTGCTCCCCCGCCCCCCCCCCCCACTCCCCCAACCAGCAATGCCGAGAAGCTTGTTTCCTCTAAGAACATATCGTTTGCTACCTCCAGGCCGTGTTCCCTCAGATATGCTATTGCATATCGTTTGCTACCTCTTGTATTTTGTTGCTCTTGATACTTGCACAACTGTCACTATTGTCTCATGTAACGTAACGTTTGCTTTTGTAACATGCTCACTTGTAATTTTGGCTTCATGTATCTAAAAACGCCTCCCTCGCGCTCCTTTCTCCCTCTCTCCCGCTGCCTAGTCCTCCCACCCCCTCCCTCTCCAGCGCGCGCTCCACTCGCATCTGCCTGCTGCTCCCCCACCCACCCCCCCACTCCCCCAACCAGCAATTCACACACAGCAACGCCACTCACACACGCAACGCAACTCATCCACGCAACCCCACTCATCGACGCAACGCCACTCACACACGCAACGCCACTCACACACGCAACGCCACTCACACACGCAACGCCACTCACAAACGCAACGCCACTCACAAACGCAACGCCACTCACACGCAACGCCACTCACACACGCAACGCCACTCACACACGCAACGCCACTCACACATGCAATGACACTCACACACGCAACGCCACTCACACACGCAATGCCACTCACACACGCAACGCCACTCACACACGCAACGCCACTCACACACGCAATGCCACTCCCACATGCAACGCCACTCACACACGCAACTCATCCACGCAACCCCACTCATCCACGCAACCCCACTCATCCACGCACCGCCACTCACACACGCAACTCCACTCACACACGCAACGCCACTCACACACGCAACGCCACTTACACACGCAACGCCACTCACACACGCAATGCCACTCACACACGCAACACCACTCACACATGCAACGCCACTCACACACGCAACGCCACTCACACACACAACGCCACTCACACACGCAACGCCACTCACACACGCAACGCCACTCACACACGCAACGCCACTCACACACGCAACGCCACTCACACACGCAACGCCACTCACGCAACGCCACTCACCCACGCAACGCAACTCACCCACGCAACCCCACTCACCCACGCAACCCCACTCACCCACGCAACCCCACTCACCCACGCAACGCCACTCACACACGCAATGCCACTCACACACGCAACGCCACTCACACATGCAACGCCACTCACACACGCAACGCCACTCACACATGCAACGCCACTCACACGCAACGCCACTCACACACGCAATGCCACTCACACACGCAACGCCACTCACACATGCAACGCCACTCACACACGCAACGCAACTCACACACACAACGCCATTCACACATGCAACGCCACTCACACACGCAACGCCACTCACACACGCAACGCCACTCACACACGCAACGCCACTCACACACGCAATGCCACTCACATATGCAACGCCACTCACACACGCAACGCCACTCACACACGCAACTCATCCACGCAACCCCACTCATCCACACAACCCCACTCATCGACGCAACGCCACTCACACATGCAACGCCACTCACACATGCAATGCCACTCACACATGCAACGCCACTCACACACGCAACGCCACTCACACACGCAACACCACTCACACACGCAACGCCACTCACACATGCAACGCCACTCACACACGCAACACCACTCACACACGCAACGCCACTCACACACGCAACGCCACTCACACATGCAACACCACTCATACACGCAACGCCACTCACACACGCCACGTCACTCACACGCAACGCCACTCACACGCAACGCCACTCACACACGCAACGCCACTCACACACGCAACGCCACTCACACACGCAACGCCACTCACACACGCAACGCCACTCACACACGCAACGCCACTCACACACGCAATGCCACTCACACATGCAACGCCACTCACACACGCAATGCCACTCACCCACGCAACGCAACTCACCCACGCAACCCCACTCACCCACGCAACTCCACTCACCCACGCAATGCCACTCACACACGCAACGCCACTCACACACGCAACGCCACTCACACACGCAACGCCACTCACACACGCAACGCCACTCACACACGCAACGCCACTCACACACGCAACGCCCCTCACACACGCAACTCCACTCACACATGCAACGCCACTCACACACGCAACGCCACTCATCATATTGTGCTGCAAAACTAAATACTTATAAGGTCCCACAAGCGAGACCTATTGGCAATGCCAATGCTTGTTAGACGTGCAAATAATCAACAACGATGGAATCATAACAACAAGTGTTTTTGCAAAAACAACGGACAGGAACAACCTACTTCATTATAAAAGTTTCCATCAAGCACCACTAAAACAACACCTGCCTTTTTCGCAACTGTTGAGAATAAAACGGATAGCATCCACCGATGAACTATATCAAAAACACAAAAAAGAAACTTTGGAAAAATTCAAAAAAAGAGGATATCCACAATCCATCTTCGATTATGCAGCAGAAAGAGCTGATAAACTACAGAGAGACCACCTGTTGAAAACAAAAGACAAGAAGGAAGATCAAATATCAGTATTTGTGTCCAAATTCTCTACAAGCAGCATGAAAATCAGAAAATCAATTAAAACACATTGGCCAATGTTAGCTTTGGAAGAGGATTTTAAAGGCATATTCGAAAGACAACCAATCTTTGCATATGAAAGAACAAAAAACTTAAAACAATTGGTAAAAGAACAAAAAAATAAAGTATACAATGTATACAAAGGAACTTTACCATGCCACAATTGTGGAAATTGCTCAGCAATTATTAAAAACAATGTAATTAATCACCCCACGAAAGGCACGACAATTAAACTAAAAGTCACAGGAACATGTGATACAAGTAATGTCATTTACATGCTAAGATGTCCGTGCGGCCTCTCATACGTGGGAAAAACTCAAAGGAAGATCAAAACTAGAATAATTGAGCACAAAAGCAACATTCGTTTAAAGAATGAGAAATCCACAATAGCGATACACTTCAATGAAGCAAAATATAATATTAGCCAATTGAAATTCTGCATTTTGGAAAAAGTCACAATACTCCCAGGACGAGACAACAACAGTCACTTACTACGCAGAGAAGCTTTTTGGATAAACTATTTATGCACTTTACAATCGAAAGGTCTCAACGAAAGGATGGATCTACACTGTTTTCTATGACACGAAACACACCTTCGCATTATTTAAGATATACTGATACTTCATTCACCTGGGATTAAGATAATGAATGGAAAAGATTTTTTTCACGATCCAGCTTTGATATGTATATACTTATGATTTATTGTATCATTATTTCGTATTTATCATTATTTCACATTTCTAACTTTCGTGTGTAATCATCGTCTTCGAATATCCTTTTCCTGTTATTGTTCGTTTCGTCACGACATTGCACCTAGGTAATTGCCCATACCACACACTAAGTCACATTGTTTACGGTAGCGTGACACGAGTAAACACACATTACCTATACAGACGGATGTTTTCTATGTCCATTACATTTCCGCACCACGTGATCACCTATCCAAACTATATAGTCGGGAACCATAGAGTAGTGGAAGATAGAGCATTGCACGCCAAGGATAGAGAGGAGAGATCCACATTGACAACTTACTTGGTGAGAATCAGACTGTTTTCACGTTAGTTACCGTTCGTCAATATCGTTTGTTGATGCCGATCTCACAATATATTAATACTTATATTTTTGCAGCCCATCGATAACGCTGTAAAAACCCATACAAGGTCAGTGTATATTACCGTTTCAAACATTATATTTCCACTTATTACACCACAACCGCACTGGGGATATAAGAGGCAGTTACCCACAGTTTCCAATTCACAGATGATCCACACTACAGTTACTTGAAATGTTATGCATACGTTATAAACAATCTATGATAAATGATTTTTGGTTTCTTAAATATGACATATTATACTGTTTCTAGATATAACTGAAGTCCCCTGATGAAAGGCTATATGCTTGAAATGCATTGGGCACAACAATACCATGAAATATGACATAAAATATTCATGAAAATACCTACAATGAAAATCTTCGCTATTAATAAATGAAATATAGAACAATGACTAAAGACTCTTCGAATCATTAACGGAAAGTTAAAAAAGGAGTGCAAGGTTGGAATGTGTCTTGTGTTTCAGGATCCATATCAACAATTTTTCATGATGTATTAATCTTGACAGCCCAGCAAAATTACCACCCTATGCACCAACGAAATATATGAACATAATACCAAAGATTTATTTACAAGATACACACTTGAGTGCGGAACCTAACACAATTACTTTGCACTTTTTTTTTTCTCTCAGAGCCTGACTCGTTTCGTGCAAAGATGCACTTCATCAAAGGCAAAATTCAAATGTCAGCGCTTAAGCAATCAAGGCACAATTTATAATCCCAAGGTACCCGCCAAGTGGCTACTGGCAAAGCCCTCTGGTACCTGTAGTGCCTGTTAGTGTTCCTTAAGTAAGGTGTGTCGTGCTGCATCACTTTCGAAAGTTTTAAGCCACAGTGGGTAGACGTGATGAAAACCGCTATGCGCTGCTGCTTCGTGTCACTCCCCAAACGACCTCCTTATTCCACTCGAGAATACCATGTGGCATCATCAAAGGACCGCTTTCATGCGGCGGGGCTGTCTACGGCCGAGCCAGCCGTAAAAATCATCCAAACCAGAGTTACCCCCAAAGGATAGCCGCCATTCAGGTAGGTTTACTTTTCGTTTTACTAGGAAGCTGCAGCAGGTTAAAGCAGAATGTCACGTTTTTTTTTCTCTCAGAGCCTGACGCGTTTCGTGCAAAGATGCACTTCATCAAAGGCAAAATTCAAATGTCAGCGCTTAAGCAATCAAGGCACAATTTATAATCCCAAGGTACCCGCCCAGTGGCTACTGGCAAAGCCCTCTGGTACCTGTAGTGCCTGTTAGTGTTCCTTAAGTAAGGTGCGCCGTGCTGCATCACTTTTGAAAGTTTTAAGCCACAGTGGGTAGACGTGATGAAAACCGATATGCGCTGCTGCTTCGTGTCACTCCCCAAACTACCTCCTTATTCCACTCGAGAATACCATGTGGCATCATCAAAGGACCGCTTTCATGCGGCGGGGCTGTCCACGGCCGAGCCAGGGCATCAAATTGAAGCACCATTCACCCAAGATTATCGAGGTGTATTCTTCACCACGGACTACAAATCCCATAATTCCAACTCAACAGGCCACATGCTTGCCTATGGATTTGCCTGATAGAAAATGTCCATAAATCACGTGAATTACATCGAGATTTGACTGGAAGCAGCCCCTGATGACGGGGGTGGAGTCCCCCAGAAACGCGTCGGGCACATTACTCCTTGCAACGTGCAGAAGCGCGCTGTAACATTTCAGCCCGGAGAGGAGAGCCCTGCAGTGTGCCTCTCATGTCACAGGCATCTTGTTTGAACATTTCTACGCGGCAGCCTGGCCGCGGAGAGGGCACCATCGCCTGCTGCTCTGTAATGAGGAGCGGCAGGATGAAGCTCAAAGCATCCAAACTTCTTGGCTGTAACAGGAGCGCAGGACTCGTCATTTTAATAACAGCGCGCCAAAGCACAAAAAGCAAGCCTACTTAAGGCATCAAATTGAAGCACCATTCACCCAAGATTATCGAGGTGTATTCTTCACCACGGACTACAAATCCCATAATTCCAACTCAACAGGCCACATGCTTGCCTATGGATTTGCCTGATAGAAAATGTCCATGAATCACGTGAATTACATCGAGATTTGACTGGAAGCAGCCCCTGATGACGGGGGTGGAGTCCCCCAGAAACGCGTCGGGCACATTACTCCTTGCAACGTGCAGAAGCGCGCTGTGACATTTCAGCCCGGAGAGGAGAGCCCTGCAGTGTGCCTCTCATGTCACAGGCATCTTGTTTGAACATATATATATATATATATATATATATATATATATATATATATATATATATATATATATATATATATATATATATATATATATATATATCATCCAAACCAGAGTTACCCCCCAAGGACAGCCGCCATTCAGGTAGGTTTGCTTTTCGTTTTATTAGGAAGATGCAGCAGGTTAAAGCAGAATGTCACGTTTTTTTTCTCTCAGAGCCTGACGCGTTTCGTGCAAAGATGCACTTCATCAAAGGCAAAATTGAAATGTCAGTGCTTAAGCAATCAAGGCACAATTTATAATCCCAAGGTACCCGCCCAGTGGCTACTGGCAAAGCCCTCTGGTACCTGTAGTGCCTGTTAGTGTTCCTTAAGTAAGATGTGCCGTGCTGCATCACTTTTGAAAGTTTTAAGCCACAGTGGGTAGACGTGATGAAAACCGCTATGCGCTGCTGCTTCGTGTCACTCCCCAAACGACCTCCTTATTCCACTCGAGAATACCATGTGGCATCATCAAAGGACCGCTTTCATGCGGCAGGGCTGTCCACGGCCGAGCCAGCCGTAAAAATCATCCAATCATCATATATATATATATATATATATATATATATATATATATATATATATATATATATATATATATATATATATATATATATATATATATATAGATATATATATGGATATATATATATATATATACACACATACACACCACAGGAAGGCAAGCATAACTTGAGCTCTTTTTAAAGAGCAGAGTCATGCAACAAAAATTGCAAAAGAGCAAGCATTTTTGGCCTACAGGCTGCATTGGAAACCAATAGCATAGAAAATGAAAGCAATTGCTCATAAAAACTGGCACCGTGCCTTTAAGGCAGCCATGACGCCTAGCTCCTCATCATGCCTCAGGCGTGACAGTTAGGTCAGTCGTTCTTTGCGGAGCCCCGAAGGTCAGGGCATAAAGATATAGCTTAACAATCCAAAAGTCTCATTTGCCTTGACTTTGATGAGTGAGGATACCCCTGGAAGAGAACTAGGATTACAGGTAAGTAATGTATCCTTCTCTTCCAGGGGATCCTCATCATAGTCATAAGCACTGAATAGAATAGCAAGCCCCTCCTCCGCCTGCGGGCAAATGAGAAGGAATAACCCAACAAACCAGCATTAATCAGTGTTGGTACAGATTCCTCAAGGAGGCCTGTCCTACTTGGGTGTCTGCTCCGATATCCAAATTAAGACAGTAGTATCTTGTAAATGTATGTATAGATCTCCAAGTGACTGCTTTACATATCTCGGAAGTCGGTACATTGTTAAGGAAAGCAGCAGCTTTTCCTCTAGTAGAATGAGCCTTGGGTCTAGACCAAAGTGGCTTTTTTGCTAACTGATAAGCCATTTTGATGCATGAGACTTGCCACCTGGAGATGGAACGTTTGGAAGCTGGGAAACCTGTTGTGATTGAACCGTAATTAATGAATAATTGATCAGATTTTCTAATCGATTTTGACCTGTCCAAGTTGAACTTTAAAATCCTTTTAAGGTCTAAGGAGTGGAGGGCCTCTCAGCTGGAGTAGAGGGATTAGGAAAAAAGGTCGGAAGTGAAATGGTTTGGTTTACATAGAAGTCAGACACCACCTTCGGAAGGAAGGAGGAGTGGGTTCTCAAGACAACTCTATTGAGATGGAACACTGTGTATGGTTCTTTTCAGCAGAGATCTTGGATCTCGCTCACCCTGCGATCCTAAGTAATCCCCACTAGGAAAGCTACCTTCCACGTAAGGTGTTGTAAGGTTGCTTTGTGGATAGGCTCAAATGGGGGACCCATCAATTCAGATAGCACTAAGTTTAGCTCCCAGGGAGGCCGAACAGGAGCATAGACCTTCTTTAAGCCTTGCAAGAAGTCCTTTACTACCTGCAGTTGGAAAAAGGAAGGCTGAGAAGGAGAACACCTATATGCCGTAATAGCAGCAAGATGTACCTTAACGGAAGAGAATTTTAAGCCTGCCTTAGCTAAATGAAGCAGGTAGGGTAACACTACCTCCTCCTGTCCCTTGGTAGGATCACAATTGTTTTGCACACACCATAAATAAAAACGTTTCCATTTACAAGCATATGAGTGCCTTGTAGAGGGTCTTCTAGCTTCTTTTAAGATGGTCATGCAGTCCTGTGGAAGACCTAAGTGACCATACTGGAGGACCTCAGGAGCCATGCTGCCAAGTTCACTGTTGGAAGGTCGGGATGAGGAATGCCCCCGTTCTTTGGACAGCTGGTCTGGTCTGCATGGTAGCCTCCTGTGTGGACATTCTGACAGCTGTAGAAGGTCTGGGTAACACCACTGCCTTGGCCAGTCCAGAGCAATGAGTATCATCCTCGTTTCTGAGTGGGAGGGCTTGGTTACGACCTTCAGTATTTGTGGAAGGGGAGGAAAGAGGTATACAAATGCCCTTGACCATCTTACCATCTGATCAATACACTACTGACCCTGGTCAGTAGTATCTTGATGCAAAGTCTCTGCATTTTTTGTTTGTGTCGTCTGCAAACAGGTCGATGCTTGGCCGACCCCATGCTTGGAAAATGCTTTCAACAACTTCGTAGTTTAGAACCCAGTCCTGCTGGTCCTCGAAGGGATGACTGAGAGCGTCTGCTTTTGAATTTTGCTCTCCCGTAGGTGTATTGCTGTTATTGATAGATTCCTTGCAAGGAGCCAGTGCCAGAGAGCTTGGGCCTCCAGAGATAGGGTCCTTGATCGAGTTCCTCCCTGTTTGTCGAGATAATACATGGAGGTTGTATTGTCCGTCTGCACTAGAATAGAGTTGGTTCAAATCGAAGGGAGGAACGCCTTGAGAGCTAGATGAACCGCTCTCAGCTCCAGCATGTTTATGTGGTACAACTGCTCTTTTGTGGACCAATGACATTGAGTCTGGAGAGACCCCATGTGAGCTCCCTGACTCTGGAGGGAAGCATCCGTGATTGAGAGGGTATAGCTGTAGCGATCACGATGGTTGGACGGCAGGGCAGGGGAAAGAAAGCCTGCTATCTTTCTTTGAAGCGGGGTCATAGCCACAAACATCCACCAGAGGGAGCCTGGCGTAAGCGGAACTACATGTCCCAGAGGCTTCGTGAGTGACTACCCAGAAGTCCCATGCCTACAAAGCCCTTCCGAGGCCACGGAAAGGGGCTTGTCAATCCGGATTCCCAGAGTTCGTGTGCGGCAGCCATCGTGGATACCTTCGGGCATCACCAGGTATTTCCTCAGCGGGGATAAGAGAAGTCACGCTGAAGCGCTGCCTGATCCTCCGTGCCAGCAGGTACTTCCTTGGCGGCATTCAAGGAGCCGCATTTAGAGGTTGGGAAGACCTCTCCCAGTCTATGTCTCGTTACCTGCAATACTGTAAGGCGGGTGGTTCCGAGACTTTGTGACGTTTGTGAGAACCGCGCAGGAGCGCGTTTGCCGTTCTCCGTCACATGAGTCTTTTTGGGGCTGTATTATTTTGCACTCTACTTTATACTTAAACTGGATACTTTCCTTGAATATACAAGTACCGGTGCACGCTGCAAAGTTCCTTGACCTTCTGGGAGCGCAGCAAACACGGAAGGACGTGTTCTTTGCCTTACCTTGCGGATTTTGCTTTACCTGATTTCCCTTGCTGATTTTGCTTATTTCTTTGGTTTACCTTGCTGATTTTGCTTCTTGGCCATCGCGCTGGTGCGCAAAATGGATGGCACGGTTCCCTGACAGGAATGGTGAAAACCAATGGAGCAGGTTGGCTTCTGATTCTGAGTCAGACAAAAAGAGGGTTATTTCCTGCTTTCATGAAACTGCCAAAAATGTTAGTATGTAATGTATGATTGTCTATTTATCCCTCCAAGGTTTGCTTAAGGGTTTCCTAACCAAAGTCTTCTTGTCATTCTTATCTGCAGTACCCCTGGGGTTAGACGACTCTCAGCGTTCTGTGAGGGTCCATGCTGATGACAACCGAACCCATCAATAGGAGAAGTCTCTCTTTGGCAGAATTTATTCTTTTATCCACTTCCCTTTTCCCTGGGGGGCATAGATACATAGCGGTGTTTCCGTCACTCTGTGTGTTGTGCGTCCTGGAGAAGAAGGGGGGATTACTTCTATCCATCGTTCCTGCTGACATCTCTCAGAGGTTAGTGGTTCCATGTAAGTGGCCATTGACATCGTGACAGTAGCCTTTTGGAATGGAACTACTATCAGCAGATTTTCCTGTTGCATCCACCATGGAATGGATGCTCTGGCTGCTTCTGACAGTTGTATCCTGTCGTCCCACTGATCTGTTTGTTGATCCCACTTGTCCTCCAGATCCTGCTGCAAAGGACGCATTCTCAGTCTGGCATTGGGGACAAGAAAGATGCAGGATGCCATCGACCCAAGGAGAGAGGCAACCTGACAGACCGAAGGCAAGCTGTTGTGTAGATTCTGCTTGCCCTTCAATGTGATAGATGACAGTCTCTCCTAAAAAGGAAATACAATTTCTATTGCGGAGTCTATTGTTGCACCCAGGTAATGAATTCTTTGCGTGGGTTGCTGAGTCGATTTTTCAATATTGACGTGGAGACCCAGTTGGTGGCAAATGTCTAAACATTGTTGAAAATGGTTCTTCACGCTCTGGAGGAAGGACCCTTCAGAAGCCAGTCGTAGAGATAGGGGTACACAAAGATGCCTCTGCATTGCAGAGTGGCTGCCACTACTGCCATGCACTTTGGAAATAATCGAGGAGCTGACTTCAACCCGAAGGGCAGAACCTTGAACTGATAATGGGCTGATCCCATCAGAAAAGGTAGGAACTTTCTGTGGTGTGGACTGATCAGGATGTGAAAGTATGCATCGTGCAGGTCCCGCAAACACATCCAATCTCCCTGCTGCAAATGTGGATATATTTGATTGAGGGCCAACATGCAAAACTTTTCTCTTTTGATGGATTGTTGAGGGTCTGAAGATCTAGATTCGGTCTGTATTCTGATTTCCGACCTTTCTTCCTCACTAGGAAGGATCTTGAATATACCCCTCGACCTCGTTGCAATACAAGAACCTCCTCGATGGCTGATTTTCGCAGGAGGGTGTACACCTCCTGCTGCAGCATTTTAATTTGGTGGCACGCTGTTTTCACTGGAGGAATCGTGGGAGGCCGATGTCGAACACATAGAGAGTAACCATTCTGCAGCTTAGCTAACAACCACTGGTCTTTTGTGATACCATGCCACTCTTCTAGATTGTTGGCAATACTTCCCCCCACTGGAGTGGGTAACTACGATGGGGAAGCGGAAACTCATTGCTTAGAATGTGTCTTTGCTGAGGTGGTAGATTGACGAGGGGTTCCTCTTCCTCTTGGAGTTCAACGGCCCTGGTAATGCGACTTCAATTGGCTTTGATGTTGTTGCCTCTACCAGTGAGTGGTTTGAACCCTCTGATAGAAGGGCCGCCAATCGTATGGCCTGTAATGGCACCTGAATCCTTCAGGGTATCAAGCTCCGTCTTCAACCTCAACATTTCCTCATCTGTGTGAGTGTCGAACAAGGATGAGCCTGAGAAAGGGAGGTTAAGAATTTGTGATTGCTCTTCTGGTTTTAACACAGTCATTCGGAGCCAGGTTGACCTTCTGGCACAGATTCTGTGTGCATAGGAGTGTGTAGACAGCGTCGTTCCAGCAGCTGCGGCACTGATAACTTGGTTCGCCACCAAGCTGCCTTCCTGCAAAATCCCTGCGGTCTTCTCTAGGCAACTTTTCTGTAAATCTTTAAAGTGAGTCCCACAAATATTTTCTGTAACGCTCTAATAGTGTCGAGGTGCTGGAGACCTTAAGCATGAAAGTTGACTTGCCACAGAACTTTCTCCCCCACGCATCCTGTGCCCTGCTCTCCTTATCAGGTGGGACTGTTGATGAGGAGGCCACTGCATGGGTCTTTTTGGCAGCAGCGATAATCACTGAGTCCGGAAGCGGGTCAGATCTGAGGAATAATGGATCCTCTTACGGTGGTCGGTATTTCTTTAGGATCCTCGCAGCCACGGTCATAAAAGTCACCAGCGTAAGGAAAATGTCCATCACTGGTTGAAGTAGCCCTGGCACTAAAGGTCTGGCTGCTGTACTCTGATGCAAAGTTTCAAAGATCACTGAGGATGAACTTTATTGAATGGGCATAATGATGTTCAGTTTATTCGCCCCTCTGAACAGAACATCCTGAAAGGTGCTGACGTCATCTACCGGAGAGATCCTCGACATTGGGCTATCTGTAAGGGTAGGTGAGTAGTCCCTCTTTGAAGACTGGGTGGAAGAGGGTGTCAGAGATCTGTGTCTTCTCCTTTTACTTTGAGACCTGGATCTCCTTCTTGAGGAGGGTGCAGGAGTACGTGAACAATCTCAACCCCTAGGTGGAGTAGTAGGAGAAAGATCCAAAGCTTGCATCAGTTGGGTTAGAGGAGATCTGTGCAGAGTACTGGGGTAGTCCTGATTATCTTGTGCTTGTGTAGTGTCCAACTTTTTCCAGTGATGTAAAGGCAACATCCATCTAGGAGAGAGGTGCATAGATGGTGATTTCTGCCTCTCTTCCCATGCAGGAGCTTCAGCTGAACGGAGGCGTTCAGATGAAGAAGTCGGGCTGTTCGACGTTGAGATAACTACCTCAGGTGATCTTGAGGATGACGACTAAGAACATCTTGAAACAGTGCGATGGGTCAACGCGGACTGGTGAGAGTGTTTTGATGATGATCATGGAGTCACTGAATGAACCAGCGCTGCCTCGACGTCAGTGATGGGGACGGAGAAATACTCAGGGACGTGAGCCAGATCTAGACCTATGCTTCGATGTTGACCTCTCTCTGTGGGGAGATCTGTGCCTCGACGTCGATCACCGCCTGGTCGACAACGACAGAGGAGTTCGTCTCGACGTCGAGCGTCCCTGTGATGATGCCGATGGAGCCCTTTGTCGATCGCCTCTGCGGCGGGGTCTTGTGCCTCAACGTCGACCTCCTCTGAGACAACACAGACGGGGCCTTTTTCTTCCATGCCGGTGATAGTGACTTCTGTGACGCTGAAGTACGAGAAGCCGCCAACGGAGTCTTCTGCCTCGCCAAACGGTGCGCCTGCACCGTCAAAGGTTTCGATGATGACTTCTTCTTCGCCGCTCTCTCTTTCTTCTGTCTCACTGGAGACCTACCTCTTTCAGAGAGACCATATACTCGAATCCTTTCTCTGTCCTTGAGGGTTCTCCTGGACAGCTTCTTGCATTGCTGACAGGTCTCTGGTGAATGAGAGTCAGGGATACAGAGGATACACAAAGGATGTGTATGAGACCTCACCTTCTTCTTGCCACAGGAAGGGCAAGAGTCAAAAAGAGATAGCATTATGACAGAAAATAAATCCTTTTCTGTCAAAAAAGTTGTTGTACCTCACTCTATAGTCTAGAAGATGTTGAGTGAAAGTTAGAAAATCACAATCAAAGATGAATTTTCTGACAAAAAAGTCAAAAAAGAAAGAGCTGTGAATTCCAGGGTCCAGACTGAAGAAGACGGAAAAAACTACTGACCTAACTGTCACCCCTGAGGCATGATGGGAAGCTAGGGGTAATGGCTGCCTTAAAGGCACGGTGCCAGTTGTTATGAACAATTGGTTTCATTTTCTATGCTATTGGTTTTCAATGCAGCCTGTAGGCTAACAATGCTTGCGCTTGTGCTGTTTTTTTTTCATGACTCTGCTCAATAAAAGGAGTTCAAGTTATACTTGCCTTCCTGTGGTATATATATATATATATATATATATATATATATATATATATATATATATATATATATATATATATATATATATATATATATATATATATATATATATATATATATATATATATGTATTACCTACTGGCGGTCGCCAGTAGGTAGTTATAGTTAGAGCCTATTAGCCATAGGAAATCCGCAACATTCTATTTGGAATAACTTTGGCGTCGGTTGATGAATCTTCGCAAAATTTTCAAAACTGGTGGGGCACTCCGGTCTGCTTCTATCCTGAAAGTCTCCGGGTGATTCATCAAGCGGGGGCCGAGAAAACTGGGGCGTCCCAAAACGTGTTTTCACCATGCAATTTCCCATGCTGAATTACACCAAATTTGGCAAAGAGGTAGCCCTTGGTTCAGAGTTGTGATTTTTTGTTAAAGGGTGTAAATCCGTTCAGTAGTTCCTGAGAAAATCAAATGTAAAATCATAGTGATATCTATGGCCGCGCAGGATCCGTGCACCCTGCCGAGCATGAGCTGTATGCTAATTGGCTGTCAACACTCCAAGCCAGGTAGAACTGTGGCACAAGAAAGCAGAAACAAAAACTTGCAAAACACAAAAAGGGGGTAGGGTAGAAACACCCCAACCCCCTAGACCTGCTCAGGGGGTCCCACAAGGACCCCCAGGATCAAAAAAAGCAATAAAAAAAAGTTAGATTCGTGCACCCAGCGTGAATTTTGGCCCAAAAAGAAAAAAACGAAGAGCGGGCATCCACGCTTTATTGTTAATTAGCCGGGGGGGGGCAAATCCCAGGGGCAATACTTATTATGTAAAGGAGAGCCCAAAGTGGTCCTCCAGCCCCGGGGACCACCACCCCGGGGCTTATTTACATTAGGTGGGGGGCTCTCAGGCCCCCCAGCCCCAGGGACCGCCACCCCCGGGGCTTCTTTACATTAGGTGGGGGGCTTTCAGGCTCCCTGGGGACCGCTACCCACGGGGCTTCTTTAATTTAGTTGCGCGGGCTCTCAGGCCCCCCAGCCCGGGGACCCCCACACTCTGGGGCTTTCAGAAAAGAATGGCGGCGGGCTCATGGCCACAGGTAGCCCCATGGACCGCCTCCCCGGGGCTCGATTAAATTTTGATTGCTGGGGGCACACTGCCCCCCAGCAGCTCCAGTGACCACCACCCCCCAGGGTTTAAAAAAAACAAACCTTTGTGGGGGGGCTCAAACCCCCCCACACGCCTCGGGGACCGCCACCTCACTTGGTTTGAATTTTGAAAGAGAGAGTAGGGAAACCTGCTCTCTCTTTCAAAACTCAAACCAAATTGCTTTTGCACACGGGGAGCTGCACCTTAGCAGCTCCTCATGTGGAAAAGCAATGCCGGCTCCAGAAGGATCCGGGGAGCCGGCTGGGACTGTGGGGGGATCGGGGACCCGCCCACGGTCCCCAACAGAGAGGGCCATCCCCGGGGGATGGGGTCCCCGGGGCTACAAGTGGCCCGGGAGGGGTGCCACCCGGCCCACCCCCAAAAGAATTTTAGAAAAAAAGGCCATGCCCCGGGGTATGGGGTCCCCGGGGCTGATTAAGGCCTGGGGAGGGGGCCACGTGGCCCCCTACGAAATTTTTGGATTAAAAAAAAATTGGGGGACAGGCCCTGGGGTCCCTAAGGCCAAAATATTAGGAGAAGAAGGGGGGGCCACACAGCCCCCCCTTCTTAAAACAAAAAAAAAAGAAAAAGACCGGCATTGCGCCGGAGGCCACGCCCCCTTCTTGCAGCACTCTGCAAACCCGCCCCCTGGCGTGATTGCAGAGGGGGAACAAATTCCCCTTGAATACTGGGGGTCCCTGGGGGCCAACTAGCTCACCAGGAACCTCCAGTATGCGCCAGGGTGTTGCGTTGCAGAGAGGGGTTTTGAGGCCATGCCCCTTTTTACACCTCTCTGCAACGCAGCTCTGTGGAGCTTACTAGAGGTCGCTGGTGGGCTAGTTGCACCCCAGGGACCCTCAGTATTCAAGGGGAGTTAATCTCCCAACTTAAAACGCGCAACAGGGCGCATTTGAACAGTGGTGAAAGGAGGGGGGGCCTGAGTTCACATGTGTGCAAATACACCCTGTGGCACGGTTTAAGTTGGGGAATTAATTCCTCGTCAATCTTGAGGGTCCCTGGGGTCCAACTAGCCCACCAGGTACCTCCAGTAACCACCACGGAGCAGCGTTGCAGAGTGTTGTTAAAAGGGGCGTGGCCTCTGAACACCTCTCTGCAACGCAGCCCCCTGGCGCATACTGGAGGTACCTGGTAGGCTAGTTGGCCCCCAGGGAACCACAGGATTGAGGAGGAATTAATTCTCTAACTTAAAACGTGCCACAGGGCGTGTGTGCAGACATGTCACCTCAGGCCAAGCCCCCTTCCTTCACCATTGTGTAAACGTGCCCGCGGCGCGTTTTAAGTTGGGGAATTAATTCTCTTTCAATACTGAGGTTCCCTGCGGGCCAAATAGCCCAACAGGTATCTCCAGTATGCGCCAGGGAGCTGCGTTGCAGACAGGTGTTCAGAGGCCACACCCCTTTTTACACCTCTCTGCAACGCAAGTCTGTGGCACTTATTGGAGGCACCTAGTGGGCTAGGGACCCTCAGGATTCAAGGGGACTTAATCAGACAACTTAAAACAGCCACAGGGCGCGTTTACACAGTGGTGAAGGGAGGGGGCGGGGCCTGAGGTGACATGTGCAAACATGCCCTGTAGCGCGTTTTAAGTTGGGGAAAAAATTACCCTTCAATCCTGAGGGACCCTGGGGGCCAACTAGCCCACCAGGTGCTTCCAGTAAGCGCCACTGCGCTGCGTTGCAGAGAGGTGGTGCCGGCCATGCCCCTTTTTACACCTCTCTGCAATGGCGCTTACTGAAGATACCTAGTGGGATAATTTGCCCCTAAGGACCCTCAGGATTCAAGGGGACTTAATCTCCCAACTTAAAACGCTCACAGGGCGTGTTTACACAGTGGGGAAGGCAGGGGACGGGAACTGAGGTGACGTGTGCAAACAAGCCCTTTGGCACGTTTTAAGTTGGGGAAATCATTCCCCTTCAATCCTGAGGGCCCCTGGGGGCTAACTAGCCCACCAGGTGCTTCCAGTAAGTGCCACTGTGCTGCGTTGCATAGACGTGGTCCAGGCCATTGCCACTTTTTACACCTCTCTGCAACACAGCTCTGTGGCGCTTACTAGAGGTACCTAGTGGGCTAGTTGGACCCTAGGGACCTTCAGGATTCAAATGAACTTAATCTCCCAAATTAAAACGATCACAGGGCGTGTTTACACAGTGGTGAAGCAAAGGGACGGGGCTGAGGTGACGTGTGCAAACATGTCCTGTGGCCCGTTTTAAGTTGGGGAAAAAAGTCCCCTTCAATCATTAGGGCTCCGGGGTGCTAAGTAGCCCACCGGGTGCTTCCAGTAAGCACCATTGCGCTGCGTTGCAGAGAGGTGGTCAAGGCCGTGCCACTTTTTATACGTCTCTGAAACGCTGCTATGTGGGGCTTACTGGAGGTACCTAGTGGGCTAGTTGGACCCTAGGGACCTTCAGGATTCAAGGGGACTTAATCAGACAACTTAAAACGGCTACAGGTAGCGTTTACACAGTGGTGAAGGGAGGGTGTGGGGCCTGAGGTGACATGTGCAAATACGCCCTGTGGGGCATTTTAACTTGGGGAAATAATTCCCCTTTAATCCTGAGGGACCCTGGTGGCCATCTAGCCCACCAGGTGCTTCCAGTAAGCGCCACTGGACTGTGTTGCAGAGAGGTGGTCTAGGCCGTGACCCTTTTTACATCTCTCTGCTATGCAGCTCTGTGGCGCTTACTGGAGGTACCTAGTTGGCTAATTGGACCCTCAGGATTGAAGGGGAATTATTTCCCCAACTTAAAAGCGCCACAGGGCGTGTTTGCACAGTGGTGAAGGGAGGGGAAGGTGTAGGAAAGTGGCTGTATATATACTGGACGAAAGTAAAATCAGCCAAACTACGAATTCTGATTTACTCACCTGTTATCAGGAGAAACCTCAGTGCTGCCTCTTTAAACCAAGTACTGATCCTGAAAGTAATTCTAACCGTACTTACCAGTAACTTGAATTTCCTTCCATAGGATAGCATTGCCTGCTTTTTGCTGAGAAAGTTTCTAAGTGTCAATTTTTGAAATATACAAATATTCCTCTAAAATCAGCCGAACTACGAATTCTGATTTACTCACCTGTTATCAGGAGAGACCTCAGTGATGCATCTTTGAGCCCAGTACTGATCCTGAAAAGTAATTCTAACCGTACTTACCAGTAACTTCAATTTCCTTCCATAGGCTAACATTGACTGGTTTCACTTGGAAATTCTTCTAAGTGTGGAGTTTTGGAACTTTAAAATATTGATCTAAAATCAGCCGAACCACGAATTCCGATTTACTCAACTATTATCAGGAGTGATTTCAGTGCTGCATCTTTGAGCACAGTACTGATCCTGAAAAGTAATTCTAACCGTACTTACCAGTAACTTGAATTTCCTTCCATAGAATATCATTGCCTGCTTTTTGCTGAAAAAGTTTCTAAGTGCCGATTTTTGAGACTTACAAATATTCCTCTTAAATCAGCAGAACTACGAATTCCGATTTACTCACCTGTTCTCGGGAAAGACCTCAGTGCTGCATCTTTGAGCCCAGTACTGATCCTGAAAAGTAATTCTAACCGTACTTACCAGTAATTTGAATTTCCTTCCATAGGATATCATTGCCTGCTTTTTGCTGAAAAAGTGTCTGCCGATTTTTGAAACGTACAAATATTCTCTAAAAAACGCGCCAACGATGAAAATGTAATTACTTGCCTGTTTTAGATAGAGGTCCCAGTGCTGAACCTAGGAGTCCAGCTCTGGATTAAAAAAGTAACGTGAACATACTTTACCTGCAAATTGAATTTCCTTCCATAGGATAACATTGGAAATTCCAACTGAAAAAGTTTCAACTTTTAAAATACAATAATATTCTGTGACGAAGTACAGTCTGCTGACCCCTTTCCCACCGATGATCAGTTGCCGCCTTGCGTACCACCCTGTCCCCTCCTCTGTTCACAGACTCCCACAGTTGAAGAGTCGTATCCCTTTAAGACATCAGCTTCCCCGGCCTCCAGTGTCGATCATGTGACCTGGTCAGCTGATGTTTTCTCCTTGAAAAAGGAAGAGACCGAGGAGTTGGCGTGCTCGTCCTGGAGTCAACCGCCCGCACCGGTGGAGCCTGAAGTAAGGACGTTTCTCATCGCGCCTGGCCTTGGAGGACTTCGGAGCCCTGCGGATCCTGAAAGGGAAGCGGAGCGATACGACCCACAGAAGGAAGCACCCGAGAACCGGATTACAAGAAAGAGGGAGCCGGACCCCCTCCGGCACCACGCTGAAGCCTGCCACGGCCCGGAGGTTTGTGGCTTACAAAGGTACGGAGCCAGTTGGGGGCCGCTTGGGAGACACGGAGGACGGGAGGGTGGGGCGGATCGCCCGCCTAGCCACCATAGATGAGTTTACCTTTAAGAACCCAAATCTCTCCATAGCGCCAAGCGTCCTTAAAGTATCACTGGTGATGATCGGGTGTTCTGTTGATCCTTCACTCCGCCTTCCCGGTTTTCTCTTATCTTTTGGATTTAAATACATTTCCTCTTTTTGTTCTATCCCCTTTCCCATCTCCCCCTCCCCTGTCACCTGAGTCACGGACAATTGGAATCGCCGGACGAGGATCAGGAAGCAGAAGAACAAGGCATCCTACATTACCCCAGACTCTCCAAATCGAGAAAGAAGAACTTTTGTGTTTTCTGTTTGTTTTCCCATCTACAGTTTATTTAGAAAACCCCCTCCAAAGAGAAAATAAAGAACCTTTTGCATAACTCAAACCTCTGTCTCCTGCGCTCCTTCTTTTCTGCGCCACATATTCCTTAAAAATCACTTCTGTAACCTAAACGCTTTTACTTAACTGTTTACAGCTTATGTCCCAGGACTGAATCTAGGATCCAGTCCTGTAGTTAGAAAAGTAATCTACAAAGTAACTAATTGCATTTAACCGGAAATTCCCATTGAGCTCAATGTTGCATTGTGTTTGAAATTGTGTTGCCTATTGCAACAAACTGTAACTATTGCATTCAAAAAGTCTATTGCCTATTTGAAAAGTATTTAACTAAAGTAACTCATTCTGAGAAAGTATATTTTGATACCTTGTTGGTTCTAAAATAAAACTATATCTTTTGATACAAAACAATTGGCATAGAGTTCAGTTCTTGAGTGTGTGATACAATTTGCTGACTAAGTGTGTACAACAAATGCTTTACACTGTCCTCGGATAATGCCTTACTGCTCGACCAAGCTACCACTTTAGAGAGTAAGGTTATATCTAACTGTAACCGCTGCCAAACCTCTGGTGACTGGGGACTCTATACACACTGTACCTTTCTTTGGTCCAGTATATATAGAGCCACTTTCCTACACCATCCCCTCCCTTCACCACTGTGTAAACGCACCCTGTGTCCATTTTAATTTGGAAGATTAGGTCCCCTTGAATCCTGAGTGTCCCTAGGGTCCAAGTAGCCCATTAGGTACCTCCAGTATGCGCCACAGAGTTGCGTTGCAGAGAGGTGTAAAAAGGGGCACGGCCTGGCCACCTGTCTGAAGCACATCGCAGTGGCACTTACTGGAAGCACTTGGTGGGCTAGTTAGTCCCCATGGGCCCTCAGGATTGAAGAGAAATTATGTCCCCAACTTAAAATTCGCCACAGTGCGTGTTTTCACACGTCACCTAGCGCCCCATCCCCTCCCTTCACCACTGTATAAACGTGCCCTGTGGCCTTTTTAATTTGGGAGATTTAGTCCCCTTGAATCCTTAGTGTCCCTTGGGTCCAACTAGCAAACTAGCCCACAAGGTACCTCCAGTAAGCGCCACAGAGCTGCGTTGCAGAGAGGTGTAAAAAGGTCACTGCCTGGGTCACCTCTCTGAAAACAGCTGAGTGGCGCTTACTGGAAGCACCTGGTGGGCTTGTTGGCCCCCTGGGGCTCTCAGGATTGAAGGGGAATTATTACCCCAACTTAATACGCACCATAGGACGTGTTTTCACACGTCGCCTCAGGCCCCATCCCCTCCCGTCACCACTGTGTAAGTATTTACTATGCATGCAGTCCTCTAACCACCTAAACACTTGTCTTTCACACCTTGAATTCCCCAGTTAGTATTCATACACTTCCAGAAAACACCCTGTCACTCCCCTTGCACTCCTCTAGGGACCCATTCACCATCATGTACTAATCCATTCACTGCACCAAAACCCAAACACTTATAAATTCACCCAGGCACTCTCCTGCAGTACTCTAACCATTCAGTCAGTACCTAAGTATTCATGCTGTGAGCCAGGCCTTAGCACATGGACTGCTTCAAACCCCTATCTACTATGCATGCAGTTCTCTAACCACCTACACACTTGTCTTTCACACCTTCAATTTCCCAGTCAGTGTCCAAACACTTCCAGCAAATACCCTGTCACTCCTCTTGCACTCCTCTAGTGACCCATTCAGCACCATGTACTAATCCATTGACTGCGCCAAAACCCAACCACTTATAAATTCACCCAGGCACTCTCCTTGCAGTACTCTAATCATTCAGTCAGTACCCAAGTACTCATGCACTGAGCCAGGCCTTAGCACATGGACTGCTTCAAACCCATATCCACTATGCATGCAGTCCCCTAACTAACCAACACACTTATAGTTCTGCACTTATACATTCAACAAAAAAACAATATTTCAGTTTCAATATTTTAAAAAACATTTTTATTTCCATTTATATTAAAAATATATAATGTAATTTAAAAAATAAAACATGTAAAAATAAACAGTTAAAGTTTAACTGTAGAAAATCAGTATAAAAAAATACATACAACTATGGTACTCAGTATTTTACAGTGAGTGATGAAAGGTTATACTAGTGTATGATGAGGTGTATTTGCTTGTCACATGAATGATGTCATCAGTGATGTCATTTGAGATGTCATCAGTGATGTCATCAGTGATGTCACTGACCATGTCATGAATGATGTAATATGTGACATCATCAGCAGTGGATTGCGGGCACGTGAGTTATAGTTAGCAGAACTAACTATACCAGAGGAATTTCAATGGTTTTGTACGAGTAAAATGTCCAGCTAACTATAAAAGCCCTGAAACCTATGTTTTTCTCAGTGAATTTCTAAGGTTTTATAAATGCTAATTCCAAACTATAACATATCTGATACCTATGTTTTTTTCAGTGAATATAGGTATATATATATATATATATATATTACCTACTGGCGGTCGCCAGTAGGTATATATAGTTAGGATTTTTTCTCTATGGGTTTTTTGAAAATTCTATGTCTAATAACTTTGGCGTTTGTGAACGGAATTGGCTGAAATTTTCAGGAAAATGGCACATTTTGTTTCTGAGCAGCCCCTGAAAATTGGGGGGGGGGGGGTTCGTCCAGGGGGGGTCGAGAAAAAAGGGGGGTCCCAAAACGTGTTTTTTAACATTGAGTTTTCCATAGGGCGGTTGGCCTCACTTTTAGCCCGAACGGCTGAATGGATTTGCACGAAACTTGGCAAAATTGTAGGGACTGGTAGCCCGATGTGCCTTTGCTAGGTCTCAATATATGTGCTTCAGTGGATTTTGAGAAATTAACGTTCAAAAAAGATATATATCTGTAACAGCGCACCGCTTCGCGTACTTTTCGCGTTACGGAGCTTTGCGAAGCGAAGCTGATTGGCTCTCCGGTGTCTGTAAACATTCCAAACAGTACGTAGCGGCCGCCATCTTGTCTCTCGGTAGGATCGAGAGACAAGAGGAGGCCAAAGCGAAGGGGCAAATGACCATAAGGGGGCATAGTAGATCCTCGCTGACCCCCTAGGTTTGATGTGGAGGTTTTAAAAGGGCCCCGCGGGGCAAAAAAAAAAAATAATAATAATAATCGAACGGCTGAATGGATTTGCACGAAACTTGGTAAAATATTAGGGACTGGTAGCCCGATGTGCCTTTGCTAGGTCTCAATATATGTGCTTCAGTGCATTTTGAGAAATTAACGTTCAAAAACAAGATATATATCTGTAACAGCGCTCCGCTTCGCGGAGATAAAATTATATCTGTATTACCTAGCTGTTGCTAACACCAGTTAGCGACGGCTAGTAGGAGATAGCGACCATCTTGGGCCCCACTTTGCATGTGAGTGATATTTATCACTAATGACATGCAAAGTGGGCATGCCAAGATGTTAGCGACTGGAAACAGTCGCTAACATCGCTATCTCCTATTATCAACTTTTGGAAATATTCGAGATAAGCGCGAATATCTCCAAAAAGTAACAGCTGCCCTGAGCAGTTCTTAGCCATGTTATCCAATGGGAGGTGGATAACATGGCTAAGAGCATTAGCTCGGTAATGCATGAATATCGCTGAGTTTTCAGCGATATTAATGCATTGCGGTCGTTTTTTATCGTATTTGCGATAAACCTTGATAATAGCAAGGTTTATCTGCGATAATTTCTGACGGTAAAAAAATCTTTGCAATGCATCGTTAGGGATAAATATCGCTTAACTTTGGTAATATGCCCCAACGTCTGTTAACGTTCGATTCGAAGGAAATCAGGAAGTGTTGAAAAACATTGTCTGCGCCATCTTGTCTTTTTTCAAATGCCACACTTTTGTCGTGCACGGCAGCCATTTTAGATGCCTTGACCAGACCCACTCTGTGCACGCTGTCGATCCTTAGCATGGCTCCCCACCCTCGCAAGCATCTCACCCAGGCAGTGGTCACCCCCGCTCTCTGTCTTATGCATGGGTAATAAACCTCCCCCCATCTGCGCTGCTCTTCCCTGAGAATCACACCCTGTGCCCGCCCGACACCTCCCTTTCGCCCTATTCACTACCGCACCCTCTGACACTCCTTTTCCTCTGTGTCCGATTGTCCAGGCCGGTCCTAGGCTATCAGCTAGCCCTGCAGATGTAGTTTATGGCCACAGCTGTAAAGAATCACCCCTCTTCAAAGGAGTTATAGTAGATCAAGGCCCACACTCGATGAGATCCGTCACAGCAGAAGCGTTGCTATTATCTGAAAACCATCCTGTATTGTGATTGGGGAGGGGACCGAGCGTGAAGCGGAAGATTCCAGGGATGACTCTTTGTACATCAAAGTTTTTACAATTATGTGTCACATTAAAAATATATAGCACTCCGACAAAGTAGTAAGATTATAAAACTTTAATAATTTATAAATATATACAAGAAAACAAAAATAGTAATAACATATAAACATTTTTAGGGAAAAACAACGAAGTAGCGGTCGGCTGTGCGAATAGTCCCAACGCAGCACAACGTCCAGATTTCCGGCGTGGGGCGTCGCGGGGGGTGGGTCATCAGTAGCAAACTGTTGTGCGAATAGTTCCAAGGCAGCAGAACGCGCCGAAATCTAGATGACACGAAAGTGATGTCTAGTAAGTTGCCACCCAGCAAATAACGGCGTGGGGCGTCGCGGGGGGTGGGTCATCAGTAGCAAACTGTTGTGCGAATAGTTCCAAGGCAGCAGAACGATGGCACCAAGGTGATGTCCAGTAAGTTGCCGCACTGGTTTTGGTATCCTACAATGCTGCTCCGAATAACGGCGTGGGGCGCCCCGGGGGAGGCGGCGTGAACGGGCCTCTCCAGGTGGAGTGTCATCTGTTGTAGTGGGGCGCTCCTTTACCGTTTCAGTTGCCATTCCGTCCGTTTTTGGTCCACTGTGTCAAAAGCCGCAATTCAGCTGAGTTGCGCCCACTCTTGCGGTGCAGCGATAGGCGGCTGTCACAGGACTCTCAAAATGGCGGCAGGCTCTTTCCTTTTTGGGCCTGGTCCACTGAAATGGCCCTGGGACACCTTGGAAATCGGACGCTTGTCTGCTAGGTCTTGGACCCCATTCTCGAAAGCGTCCCCTCCGCCTTGAGAATTCATCAAAAGTTTTGGGGGCTCCGACTCCTGCAGGCTTCTGGTGGGGAGCGGCTGCCATGATTGCTCGCGGAATGACCACGACGGAGCTACGAGATGGTGGTGCTCTCATGCTGACGCCAGTTTAGTCTGAAACATCCAGAAACAAGGTGGGGCTTTCATCGTTTGGGAAAAAAAAAAGTTTTCATCCAATGAAAAGTGTTGTTTTTAGGTCATATGATCAAGCCTTCCATCATTAGGAAACCAAAAGTAAAATGAACCAATGAAAAGTTTTATAAACAAGTCACATGACCTGTTATGCGGCATAGGGTATAAAATGCGGAGAAAATACGTTGGCACGTGAGGCGGCGTCAGTAGCGGACCGATGTGCGAATAGGCCGAAGGCAATACAACGCGCCAAGATCCGGATGGCACCGAGGTGGTGTCCAGCAAGTTGCAGCACTGGTGTGGCCATCCTACAATGCTGAAAGTCGGCGTGGGGTGCCCCGTTGGCCTGTGAGTTTGCGTCAGTAGCGGACCGATGTGCGAATAGGCCGAAGGCAGCACAACGCGCCAAGATCCGGATGGCACCGAGGTGGTGTCTAGTAAGTTGCCGCACTGGTGTGGCCATCCAACAATGCTGAAAGTCGGCGTGGGGCGCCCCGTTGGCCTGTGAGATGGCGTCAGTAGCGGACCGATGTGTGAATAGGCCGAAGGCAGCACAACGCGCCAAGATCCGGATGGCACCGAGGTGGTGTCTAGTAAGGTGCACTGGTGTGGCCATCCTACAATGCTGAAAGTCGGCGTGGGGCGCCCCGTTGGCCTGTGAGTTTGCGTCAGTAGCGGACCGATGTGCGAATAGGCCGAAGGCAGCACAACGCGCCAAGATCCGGATGGCACCGAGGTGGTGTCTAGTAAGTTGTCGCACTTCTGTGGCCATCCTACAATGTTGAAAGTCGGCGTGGGGCGCCCCGTTGGCCTGTGAGATGGCGTCAGTAGCGGACCGATGTGCGAATGGGGCCAAAGGCAGCGCAACAATATTTTCTGACTGACACCACAAGGCGCTGAGATGCCAAGATCCGGATGGCACCGAGGTGATGTCTAAGTTGCGGACTGATGTGCGAATGGGGCCAAAGGCAGCGTAACAATATTTTTTGTATGGAAGATACCACTAGGCGTTGAGATGCCAAGATTCGGATGGCACCGAGGTGATGTCTAGCAAGTTGCTGTACTGGTGTGGTCATCCTACAATGCTGAAACTCGGCGTGGGTCGCCCCATTAGCCTGTGAGATGGCGTCAGTAGCGGACCGATGTGCGAATAGGCCAAAGGCAGCACAACGCGCCAAGATCCGGATGTCACCGTGGTGGTTTCATAGTTGAGAGGCACTTCATCTGCAGTGGGGCGCCGAGATCCGGATGGCACCGAGGTGATGTCTAGCAAGTTGCTGTACTGGTGTGGTCATTCTACAATGCTGAAAGTCGGCGTGGGGCGCCCCATTAGCCTGTGAGACGGCGTCAGTAGCGGACTGATGTGCGAATGGGGCCAAAGGCAGCGCAACAATATTTTCTGAAGAGAAGACACCAAAAGGTGCTGACATTCCAAGATCCGGATGGCACCGAGGTGGTGTCTAGCAAGCTATGCAGTTGAGTTGTGTGCGCACTTGCGGCGAATAGGTCGAAGGCAGCATAACAATGTTTTTTGAATAGAAGACACCACAAGGCGTTGAGATTCGGTTACCACCGAGGTGATGTCTAGCAAGTTGCCGCACTGGTGTGGTCATCCTACAATACTGCTCCGAATAACGGCGTGGGGTGCCCGAAGGGGGAGGAGCCGGCGTGAATGGGCCTTCCTAGGTGGAGGCTCGTCTGCTGTAGTGGGGCGCCCCTTTACCGTTTCAGTTGCCATTCAGCTGAGTTTCGGCTGCTCTTGATGCTACAGCGACAGGCGGCTGCAAGAGGACTCTCAAAATGGCGGCCTGTTCTTTGGATTTGGGCCTGGTCCACTAAAATGGCCCTGGGACACCTTAGAACTCGGACGCTCGATTTTTTTTTCCTTTCCTGTACATGCAAAAAAAGGTAAATGCCCGGTACGTTACACGCTTCATCTGCCACGATGAACTCTCCAGAGGAACCGAAAAAAATATAGTTGTGGTAACTATACCATGCATCGTCATATGGAGAGGTGGCACCAATTAATTATAGTGCTGCATAAAAGAGAGATTTGGAGGAGAACCCCTGACCTGCTAGTACATTCATCAAAGAAGTGGCACTGAGAGCTTCAGAGGCAAGGGAAACGGTCCCAAATATTTAGAAGAACTTTGGAAAGATTAAAATGACATGTTTAGATTGTGGCAAATTAATTTCATGTGGACAGATGAGTGTTACTCTAATAAATACAGCATATGAACATCATCATAGTCGATGGTTGGTAGAGACATTTTGACTATATCCTGGACCTGCCCGTCCTCGCCCAAAATGGCGCCGGAATAAATGGGACTCGTAACTCCTTGTTGTGTACTGGTTGCAGAACCTTGAAATCACGAGATACGTATGCAGTTTTGAAGCACATGGCGGGCGGGGACGAGAATTGATTGAATATTTCGACATCCCTATTGATATTAAGTTCTGATGTGTTATTGATTACTGTACTGTTGAAAGTTCGAATTAACGTCACCCATGGTACTTGCCCGCAAATGTATATCTAGATAATTTTATTGTAACTGGCCCTGTCGTATTTTAATTATAAAATGTACGTCCACCGATTCCGTAACTGTTAGACACCTTAGTTCTTGCAACCTAATGGCCCGCCCGTTACGTTCCTCTACAGTGTAAATGTCTATTCATCATATACGATTACAGTTTGCTCCGTGGCAGGCCCACGTGGTTATAGGCTCGTATTTGTATAATGAAATTTTCACAATAAAGGTTTTTAAAAGAAAACATGGTAGTAGTATATACATTGGTAAAGTTTTTAATAATAGTGACTGTTTTAGAATCATTAAAAGGCAAGTGAAATAAAGCAGACCAATTACATGAAGGGTAAAAGGTATAATACGAAGGAACGCAGTAAAGATAAATGGTCAAGGGCTGTTGTGTTTTCTATTCCTGCAACATAAAGTGATCGATAAGAATCTCATATTCAGGCGTATCGGCGACTAAGACAGCAGGTCGACCCTCTTTTGCTCAACGGCTCCGTCATGGGACGAAGAAACGCTCTTTTTCTCGAAAAAAGAATATATTTTACTTGCAGGACAGTTGTAAAATTTCCGGGAAAGTACATTAGCCTGGAACATTATAACATATATTTAAGAAAAAATAATGTTCGGAAGTAATGAAAAGCGTAATTTTTAGGTCATATGACCAAGCCTTTCATCATTACAATAAGAAAAGTAAAATGAACCAATGAAAAGTTTTATTAACAAGTCACATGACTTGTTATGCTTACGTTACACGCTGCGCGCCCCGGATGACTTCCGGATGCGCTAACGCGGCGCGTCATATGACGCATTACGCGACAACGCAGGTACAGAATATAGTCAAAATGTCTCCACCAACCAGCGGTCGGAACACAACCCCTTTCAGCAGGCTAAATAGTTCTGTTAAATGACAACAGAAGGGACAGGCAACAAGAACCATCAGTCAAAGAGGGGAGGGCTAGTTCTTCTCTACGGGTTACATTGGGGCGCTACCGGAACTGATCGAATTGGTAGTCTACAGTGTTTCTGGATGTTTCAGACTGAAGCTGGGGTTAGCATGAGAGCAGCACCATTTCGTAGCTCCGTCGTGGTCATTCCGCAACCAATCATGGCAGCCGTTCTTTATCGTTATTTTGGGCGGGGTGGGTGGCGGAGCCGAGCTGTTTTGCAGCCATCATTGTGTGGAGTTCAGTTCATCTCACTAGTTTTGTATTTGTCATGAGGGGTTGTTCCTAATGTTTCTATTTTAGCGAGGTCAAAAAGAGATCCCATTAGTGGCCTACTGATTTTGCTCGATTCCTTTTCTTTTTTTTTACACGATTTTTCGTTATCTGCAAAGACTAAACAGAGTATTGCGACTCTGTGTTTGTTTGTAAATAGAGAATGAACCAAAGAGAACTAATTCTAAAACAGTAAATACTTGGATAACAATCAATCAAATGGAGAGAGAAGCAGGCACGACGGATTACAACGGGGGCAAAGGCCTGCGTTAACTACCTTTCACTATCTGCAAAGAGAGAGTACTCCTAATAGAAATGAGGGGGGGGGCACCATTCAAAGCAGATCAGTGTGCATAAACACGAAAATGTTTTCACTTACCACGTACTTGACATTCGACAGCTTATGATATTTGCTATTAAAAAACCATTGAAATTCACTGAAAAAACCATAGGTTATAGACCATATATAGTTAGGAATTAGCATTTACAAAACCTTGAAAATTCACTGAAAAAACCATAGGTTATAGACCATATATAGTTAGGAATTAGCATTTAAAAAACCTTATTTTACTCACACAAAACCATTGAAATTCCATATATAGTTAGTTGCACTAACTATATATCGCGCACCCGCAATCCACTGCTGATCATGTCACATATTACATCATTCATGACATGGTCAGTGACATCACTGATGACATCACTGATGACATCTCAAATGACATCACTGATGACATCACTGATGACATCTCATTTGACATCATTCTTGTGCTAATACGATAAACCTCTTCAGACTCTAATATAACCTTAGATACACTCAGTGTATACAGACACTCACACACTGCCACTCATCCATGGAGTTACTCACACACCCAGTCAGTCATGCAAAGAAACAATCTCACCTCCATTTCTTCAACTATACAGTTAAACACACCTTACTTATTGAAACATATACTAACACATATTTACTCTCTTATACAATCCCTGATACAAGTTCACAATGATCGATACAACCACTCACTCATTCAGTGGCTCTCATGCACAGTTATTTATGTATGCCAACTCTCACATGTACTGTGTTTTACATATGTACTTACTATGACATGTAGCATTGAGATATCCATTCACTCATCAATACACTCATGCACACAGTCAACTGCCCATGTAGCTGTTTCCACATGCACTCTTGAACTCATACACCTAGTGAATAAACTGCTCACACATCTATGCATAGAGTCATACACCTTCCAGCCACCCCCACACAAACTCAATCTCCCATAGAAATACTTGGGCAACCAATTAATAACACATATAGCCTCTCGTATAGCTAATGATCAACACATGCAGCAGTTTACAGAACAACAGACATAATGATGCACAAATTAAGACAGTTTAGTCACTAACCCATGCTTTCAGTGAGACACATTTAATCACTCACTCATACAGTCAGTCACGCACCTACTAAATCCTTCATCCAGACACTTATACATCCACTCATTCTTCAATATGTAAGACATATTTTAACTTTACAGAAACATACAGTCACTGGATGTTGTCATCAGTGATGTCATCAGTGATGTCATTTGAGATGTCATCAGTGATGTCATCAGTGATGTCACTGACCATGTCATGAATGATGTAATATGTGACATGATCAGCAGTGGATTGCGGGTGCGCGATATATAGTTAGTGCAACTAACTATATATGGAATTTCAATGGTTTTGTGTGAGTAAAATAAGGTTTTTTAAATGCTAATTCCTAACTATATATGGTCTATAACCTATGGTTTTTTCAGTGAATATATATATATATATATTTTCACCATACCAAACTTTCCATCAAAGAAGGCGCTGACTCCGTGTATCAAAATTCAAGCGTTTATTTTCAGTATCAGCTTCTGCTCAGACGCGTTTCGGCGGCTCACTCCCGCCTTGCTCACTAACATCTGACCATCTCTAGGTGCACTTATATATACATTCAATGTCAGGGGCCAACAAATCACACACTTAATTAGCATTATTCGGTTGCTAAGGTGATTCAATTACATCCTGGCGAGTGACGTCACAGTTATCTTGACTCAGCACATTAGTTACATGGCCGTCTTGTATCTTCACTGTTTAACAACTCGTACGATATTTTAAAACATTGCGTCATGTTCAAAATATTTAAAAATTGCATTACATGTTCTGTACAAGGATGTATATAAAAGTTGTTCTTAAATCGAGGCTGCATAAAGTATGCTAACAAACTCCGCAATTCTGGGTCATCCAATTTATCCCTCCCATTTCAGCCCAAAAACCGTGTCTTGAGTCCTGATACGTTAATTTTGCTTTGCTGAGATGGTTGTAAGTCCCTGATTGGCTACGAACTGTTGTTGTCTGTATAACCATGGTAACCTCGCAGTCAGAACTGGTTTGCTTCCTGATGTGCGGAGCCCTCACACACGTTAACTGTATCTGTCGGAAACCTGTGTTCCTGACCGTGGCGTGGTGCCGGTGAGTACGTGTGTTATGGCTATGTGTATACTCTAGTGGAGTGTTACCTGGCGGTGTGTAGCGGGTAAAACGGATGATTAGGAAGCGGAGGGTTGGCTACGTGTAGGTTGGCCTCATTGTTTTTAGTGTAATGCGGTGCCCATTTCCGACAAGTAGTGATTTGAGTTTGATGAACGTGCTGGATGGTGGATGTTTTTACTGGGTACTCGGGGATGAGACCTAAGGCAGCTAGATGTGGACTGTAAGGGCTTCATCTGCGTTCAGCCCTGACGGGATCTTGGAATTTAAGAGAATAATGTATCTTGATTCCATTCGACGTAAGGCCAATTTACGATTCCCGCCTCTCACTTTTTTAGGGATATTGTCAATGACAAAGTATGTTAGACCTGATGAGTCTCCACCATGCGCTTCGTGAATGTGACGCGCTACTGGGTAGGTTTGGTCTTTATTGGTGATGGCTCGCAAGTGCTGTAGGATTCTAACGTGTGCTTGGTGAATGGTTGATCCTACATACCGTTTACCGCATTCGCAGGTGAGTACATATACCGCGAATTCTGTCTTGCAAGTAAACTGTTCTCTGATGGTAAGAGGTTTTCTTCTGAACGGAGTCACTACACTGGTTGTGTTGACACCGTGGGTGCATGCCTTGCACTTACTGCATTTCTTGAAGCCGGTTTGGGACTGTAGCCAGTTTTTCTTCTTTTTGACAACCGGGGCATTGCACACTAATTCTGCCCGCATGGATTTGGCCTTCCTAAATGAAACTAACGGGTAGTTACCCATTAGGTTTCCTATTGTTGTGTCATTGTGGATTAACGGCCAGTGCCTTCTCAGAATCTTTCGAAGGTTAGCATGGTGGCGATTTTACCCCGTGATTAGTCTGGGAGGTTGTCTTTGTTGTGTGGCTGTCTCACCTTCTGTTGCCTGAGGGAACAGTAGGTCGTGTCTGTTTTTGGTACTGCATTTGGCTTCAGCAATGTTACATGTTTTCTCAGAATATCCCCTTCTCTTAAGTCTCGTAAAGAGATTTTGTTTGGCATCAGATAGTCCTTCTTTGGTGCTACAGTTGCGTGTCATCCTAAGACATTCAGCGTAGGGAATTGACTGTTTTAATGGTGTGGGGTGGAAGCTATTAGCATGAAGGATCGAGTTTCCAGCAGTTGGTTTGCGGTATGTGCGTGTTTGTATTTTGCTGTTTTGAATGAAAAGTTCTACATCCAGGAATTGAATGTTTTCCCTACTTGTGTTGCAGGTAAATTTCAAATTTATAGCATTTTCATTCAGCTTTTCCGTAAACAACAATGCACTTTCCACACTGCCCTCCCACAAAATGAAAATGTCATCTATATATCGTTTATAGATAATTACATTTTTGGTCATAATGTCTTGGTACACTTTCATAAGTACTTGCTCCTCCCACCAGCCCATGTGTAGATTCGCATAGCTGGGAGAGAAGCAAGTACCCATGGCCGATCCTTGCACCTGTTGGTAAAACAGTCTGTCAAAAATGAACGTATTATTTGTCAAACACCATTCAGTCATCTCCAAAAGCATTTTGGTGTGCTCAAACAGCGTTATTGGTCTTTTCCCCAAAAAGTGTTTTATGGCATTTAGGCCATCTTTGTGTCTAATACTCGTGTATAACGATTGGACATCCAATGTTAGAAATAGATAGTCTTTTTTCCACTTAACATCATATACTTTGGTCAAGAAATCTCCCGTGTCTTTTATGTATGCTGGTAGTTTTCGGACTTCAGGTTGTAGAAAATGATCTATGAAAATGCTTGTATTTCCAAATAGGCTACCTATTGCCGATATAATCGGCCTTCCTGGTGGTGTTTTATCGTTTTTGTGGATCTTAGGAATTAGGTACATTTGTGCAGTCACTGGGTAATCATTTTTCAGGAACTCAAATTCTTTTTTACTTAGTAGTCCTTTTCCTTTCCATTTGTATAGCTCCGTATGGTATTTTTCTTGGATTCCTATTAGATGTGTCGGGCTAATTCGTGAATAACATTCTCTGTCTTGTAATTGACACAATGCTTCATTGTTATACATTTCCAAAGGCCAAAGGACTATGTTTCCTCCCTTGTCGGACCACCTTACCACTATGTCAGATCTTGATTTGATTTTTTCCATCAGAGCATTGTATTTTCTGTTGTGATCTAGATTGTCTTGATGATTTTGTTTTGTACTTTTCACAGAAAGTTCCTTAAGATCCCTTATTACATATTCAGCAAAGAGGTCAAGTCCATCTTTAGGCATCATTGGTAGGAAAATGGATTTAGGTTTGAATCCTGTTTTGACTGACTGCCAAATGTCGATATCTGCACTCCTGGCTGCCCCACTGGGTGTGATTTCTTCATTTACCATTTCATTGGATTGTTCTAAATCTATTAAATTTTGTAACATTTCCATGTGTTCTACATTGAGCATTAGATCAGGGTCATTATACGTTTGTATTTCAGCGGTACTTTGGCTTGTATTGGAAAAATACTTTTGCAGTTTTAACTTACGAACATATAAAAATAAATCAATTCGAGTCTGTGTGTAGTCAAAGTTAGTGTTGCTGCAAAAAGTCAGTCCCAGAGATAAAATATCAAGTTCTTGTTGAGATAGCTCCATATTTGTTAGATTGATTACTGTGTTATCTCTTACTGTCTCCATTATCGGCGCCTGTTTCTTCTGTATTTGGGTTTGTCCTGTCTTTGCACCTGTTTTTCCCCATCTCCTGTTTTTTCTCCTCCGGCTTTTGGTTGTTGGTTTTGGTTTTGTTTTTTCTTTCCAAATTCCTCTCCTCGGTTCTGTGGCATCCGGGGACGTAGTGTTCTGAGGCGCTGTGTGCGTAAAAAAATTAATTCTTGTGCTGGAGTTGGTGCAGGGCCCGACCTTTCTGCACTTATGGTGCTCTCATTGTCAGTGTCGTATTCAGAACTTATTTCAGGCTCGCTTTGTTCAATTCTACCATCTTGGTTTTTACGAGTCGCATCTGGCGTTTCCCGTCTTATCTGGTCGAATTTCCGCGCAAATGTGTATATCCTACCATTGATATAGTCATTGCGATCTCGCTGGAATTTGATTGCTTTTCTTTCCTTGATTTCGTTTTCATGTTTTTCTACTCTGGATATAATTTCTTTAATTTTTTCAGTAATTTCCTCTTTATTTTCTTTTGAGTCTAATTCTTTCAAAATTGCTTCTATGCGTGTGATTATTTTATCTCTGTCACTGGCCGCAAATTGTGTGAGTATTTTCAACATATTTTCGGATGATTTGGCACTATTTTCTGCCCACATTTGTAGCATCAGGGGGTCCGGGTCTTCATATGTCGGTGCGACCAGGACTCTCAATCCCCGTGGCACTCTGCCTACATCCAAGTATCTTGTCAGTGATTTCACCTCCATATATATATATATATATATTTATATATATATATACTGGCGGGCAACTAGAGGCAAATTTTGAGGGGGGCTGAAAAAGATTTCGGGGGCTAATTCTTCCGGCAGTAGGAAGAGCGGCTCTAAGAAGGGGTGAAAACACAACAAAAAAACTCGGTGCGGCTGCAATTAGACCGTCGCCAGCCCACGAATCTGTCTCAGCCCGGGCTGACACACATATATATATATCCAAAAGATCCTCCCTTGTGAAAACAAAAGAAGAGCTCCGTACACCAGACTTTGAAACAGGAGCTTTAAACACAAATACAACAGTGTGGCAGCAGGTAAGTCCTAACGCGTTTCAGCTTGCGTGAAGCCTTGGTCACAGGTGAGTCATATGATAGTTTGAGGGCGTGACCTTGATGATGAATTTGAATTTGAATTAAAAAAGTTTATATAGCGCATCATACACCATAACGGTTTCTTGGCGCTTTTGGCGGCATGCAGAGCAGACGAGGAGAGGATCATTAGTGTGGAAAGGCCTGAGCAAACAGGAAGGTTTTCAGGCCCTTGCGAAAGAGGGAGTATTGTTTTATCGCTCGGAGATGGTCAGGCAGGGAGTTCCAGAATACAGGAGCCAAGGTGGAAAAGTTGGATCCTCCCCATTTTTTCCTAGTATACCGAGGGACCTGCAAAAGGGACCGATCGGACGAACGAAGGTGTCTGACGGGGACATAATTAGTTGGAAGGGAAGAAATAAAAGCAGGGGCCGTTCCCTGCCGTGCCTGGAAAGCCATGCACCCAGTCTTAAAAAGGGATCGTTGCCGGACAGGCAACCAGTGCAGTGCCTTCAGCAGTGGTGTAGAATGGTGGAAGCGAGGAAGGCCATACACCAGCAGGGCCGCTTGGTTCTGTACAAGCTGGAGTTTGCGTAGACTATACGCCGGAATGCCGTTGTATAGGGCATTGGCATAGTCTAGCCGGGAGATCACCAAGGCAGACATAATAAGTTTAAGTGCCAGAGGGGAAAAAAACCGGGAAACAGTGCGGATAGTTCGAAGCATCAAAAAACAAGAAGAAACAACAGCACCAACTTGATGATGCCCCCTTTATCCAAGACTTTGACGTCACTTTGCAGTCCTGGAATACTCCAAAGTCCATAATGCACTAGGAAGTTATTTCAAGGCTGTGATTCAGTTCGCAATTCCGTTTTCCAAAGTGTTTTTTCCCGGGGAAATTGCAGGCTCTATGATCAGTTATTCTCACTATATAAGTGCACAAAATTGGCCACAGTTATCTTGCTGCCATAATTGATGCCATACCTCAGCGTCTGCTTTTCAAAGTCTGTCACGAACAGACCCGTGTCTGTTCGTATGCCCTTGCTCTGCTGCGCCTTTTTCTCGGTTGAGCCGTTCTTACCTTTTACTGTGGTGTCTGACGCAGGCGGGTCGGACTCTTTTTGACAATTCAATCCACCTCCATTTCTCCGACCTTGAGCCCCGACCTCAACAGGCTCTTGTAGTCATCATTTGAGCAATGCACGCACATATAGGCTTAAACATTTTGTTATTGAGAGCGCTCTTGCATAACTATTTGAGTTAAGGCTAATGGGCATGTTTTAGAAATCTGCTTATCAAGTTGACAACACACAGCCAGAGTTAAAATCCTGATTCTCAAATACTAATACTTGTAGTTAAACTTTGTGCTTCTTTGATGATAGTCCCATATACATATTTTGTCTTAAATATCCCAGTGGGTATAGATTTCTGTATACATGATTGATAGTTTTGTATATTATATTTACAGCACACTGTTTATGTCAAAGGATATTACGACAAATACACTTTGTTATCATACAGTCTCGAATGCAACAGTCCTACTTAACATCTAAGTATGGAGTTATTTGACAACATTATGTACAATTAATATATAATTACCTGGCTTGACTGATTCGGAGAACATTGGAATAAAACTCAACCAGGAATCAATGTGACAAAAATCAGGGCACGCAGTGTATATAAACAGAAGTGCACTGACATGAAAAAACACCAAAAGCAGCACCACGCACTTAAAGAGGCGGATCAGGGACACGCTGTAAAATATTAAAAACAAGACACTGGTATCATGAATACGAACTGACCAATAATAGACAACTCTAAAAAATTACACTTGAACTATATGAAAACTCTCAATGGCCCCTTATATTCGAGGTTTTAAAGAAGACTTGGAAGTCACACACATTTCAGGGAACCGGTGAATATATAACTGGAACTAACCAGTTGCTTCATGGTAATATTGCATTTGTTCAAGTTTTTTCTCTGCATCTTGCATAAGCATGATCCCAAGTATTGTTGCATCAGAGATAAATACCACTTAACTTGCGCTCGCTGCATCTTCAAGTCGGCGATGCGGCGGGCATAAGGTAAGTGTTTTAAATATATATATATATATATATATATATATATCTATATATATATATATATTACCTAGCCCGTCGTCTGTCAACTTTCACCACCATCCACCCCGCATGGCCCTGGCCCGCCACCCCATCCGCCACTCTTATCTGTGCCGGCCGCCACTGGTGCAAGGGTGCCTGCATTGTGCGCAGGATTGTTTTTGTGCAGGAAGGGACACCACCCTGCACAAAAGCAAACCTGAGAGTCACTTTCCTCTATGTGTGCTGCAGAGGAAAATATGAGGAGAGATAAATATATTTCTCGTTGTTACGCTTCATCTGGGGAGGCGTAGCATTTTGACACATTCCAAGGTCTACCACTATGGAAAATCTGGGAATGTGCCAAAATCCATGGGTGTACACCCACACTCTGCCCATGGACACTCCACTATCGGAATGACTCCCTGCTGCCGAGTAATGTTGGGCAGTGATTTGTGCTGCTTTGGGTTACTCTAGATTTATCAAGCCATGAAGGGCCGCACAAGGTGGCCTTGTGTTACTTGATGAATCTCACTTAGGTTTTGTGTCACCCTTGTGCCTCCTTGAGTAGCGCAAGGGCAACGCAACACCTTGATAAATATGGGGATAGTTGTTTTGTAGGCAATATATTTCATGTGGAATTCACTCTCTAACCAAACCATTCCTCCCATTGTAGGAAAGACATGTTAAGGGTGACTCGATGAAGGCTTAGCGGACTAATGTAATAGCTGATTATTCATAATCACTAAAAAATTCCCTTAACCATAGTCACTCTTGCTGCGACACTGAAAATCAAACAACTGCTCTGATGCTGAGAATTTTCATAAAACAAACTTTGATACATTTCTCTTTAATTCTTTCCCCTGGGTCCACTTCATTCTTTTTCTCTTTGTATCCTTCTTTGTTTAGCTAGTGACCTCCGACAGTGCTCAGTAGGAGAAATGGTGCAAAGAGGAGTAAGGAAAAGAGAACGGTGTACAAATAAAAAGTGAAACTGAAAAGGGAAGCAGAGGGAGAAGAGGGGTAGCCATAGAGATGAGGTAGAGAGGTATATGTGGTAGGGAAGAACTTAAGGTAAAGAGAAAAAGGTGACTTAGACCGAAAAAATATAAAGACACAGAGAGGTAAATAAAGGAAGAAATAGGTAGAGGCTGAGGTTGAGGGATAGGTCAAGTTTAGAGTGAGATAGAGAGATAGTAAGATGAAAAAAGGAAATGTAAATGTAAAGCGAAGCTGAGGAGTTGTATACCCAGAGGGGTGAGGTAGAGAGAGAGGGGTACGGTGGAAAAAGAGATGGCTCAATGAGAGGTAGGGCCAGTAAGAGCTGGATCTGGAAAGGCACAACAATGAGGCAGTGAGCGAAGTATAGAGGGATGCAAGGTAGCAAGAGAGTAGTGAGGTAGAGCTGTGGAAATAAGAAGCATAGAAACAGAGACCAGTTATTTGGGGACTGAGGCAGATAGAAAGGCAAAGAGGGGTAACAACTAGAAGAGAGAAAAGGTGTAGAGAAAAAAAAGATACAAAGTACAGAGATTGTGATCAGGTAGAGAAAGAGCAGTGAGGGGGATAGAGAGGGAGAGGAAGAGAGAGAGAGAGGCAAGTAGAGAGTCGCGAGGTAAAGAGAAGAGTGGCGAAAAAGTGAGAACCAAGGTAGTGAGATGCATGAAGAGCAAGAGGTGGAATCAGAGAACAGGGAGCAAAATAGCACATGTTGAATTAGCGAATTGAGAGAGACGAGGTAGAGGGAACAGGTAGAAAGACAGAGAGGTGAGATAGGGAGATAAGGTAGCAAATGAATGGCGATTTATATTGAGTGATTTGTTACTGAGAGAGAGATGAGGTAGTACGAGAGATGTGAGGTACAGAGTGATAAAGCAGAGGCATGGCTATGGGAGGGAAACAACGATGGGCTATAGGGAGATGGAGAGAGAGGTAGGGAGGTGAAATAAACAGAGAAATGGATTGAAAGCAAAGTAAAGCAGATGGAGGAGAGATACAGGGGAGATCAGAAGGAAACAGCAGTGAATTGCAGAGAGATAGTTGAGGTATAGAGGAGGAGTAGATAGATAGAGAGGTAAAGGTAAGAAAAGACAGTAGTAGTGGGGTAAAGGTAAGAAAAGACAGTGGTAGAGAGGTAAAGACAGTGGTAGAGCGGTAAAGGTAAGATAAGACAGTGGTAGAGAGGTAAAGGTAAGAAAAGACAGTGGTAGAGCGGTAAAAAGAAGAAAAGGCAATGGTAGAGCGATAAAGGTAAGATAAGACCGTGGTAGAGCGGTAAAGGTAAGAATAGACAGTGGTAGAGCGTTAAAGGTAAGAAAAGACAGTGGTAGAGCGGTAAAGGTAAGAAAAGACAGTGGTAGAGCGGTAAAAGGAAGAAAAGGCAATGGTAAAGCGATAAAGGTAAGATAAGACCGTGGTAGAGCGGTAAAGGTAAGAATAGACAGTGGTAGAGCGGTAAAGGTAAGAAAAGACAGTGGTAGAGCGGTAAAGGTAAGATAAGACAGTGGTAGAGGGAGATGACGTCATAAGAGAGGTGGAGAAAAAAGAGAAATAGATGTAATGAAGGGAGGGATGCACTAGAAGAGATGTCAGGAAGTGAAGGAGGAGACATGAAACAAAAAGAGTCATTTTAAGTGCATATGCCAGCAACAGTCTGAGAGTACATAAGGTTGGGCAGACCAGTTAGGCACAGTACTTTCTGTCAAAAGTCAAAACACAGCTGCAAAATTAAAACAGAATCAGTTTTTATTGTCTCTGGACTTTTGACTGCCCCAATCACTTTAACAAGGGGTTGGGGGATTTAGAAAGCGGGCGGTATGAAATCACCCATTAAGCCGATGGATTAAAAATGCGTCTGAGGGGGTGATCTTTTCAGCACCATGTATAATTCAAGCCTCAAGAAAAACACTATATCCCAGAAGTTGTGTGTCATAGTATTATCATCAGAAATATCATCTGACATAACTATTGTGTCTTTGACATAGTTGTCCCACCGGCTGTAGATTTTCCCTTATCCGGTCCAATTAGAAATATTTTTGTAAATTATGTTTATGATGCAATATTTATGTCAGACGATATTCTGATTACAATATTTCCTAGTAAAATACCATCCCAGTATGATCCTCCCCAGTGGAAATTTCCTGCCTTACAGACCTTGGATATGTAATGAAAATTGCTGAGATTACTACTGAGAAGAATTTTTTTTTTATCATCCATAACAATAACTCTGATGCAAATATGTTTTCCTCTCCATATTTCCTAAGCTCTCAAATATTCACATCCAGCAGGTTTGGGCATCAGAGATTTTTTTAACTCTCTTAAATGAGGAGGTGCATAAATGTATATATACTACCCAGATTACCACAGAGGATATCACGTAGTGCCAACTAGAAGTGAATACTCGGGTGCGTGCCTTTGATGATGTTGCACACACTTCTTCACGTCCATTGGCTGCTGTTTTAGTGACTATAACATCCTCCAGAAGTCATTGTGCTTTTCACTCAGGTAGTGTTATAACCATTTTCTTATATGGCTCCTGTATTTTTCCAAAAGGTAAATACTGAATTCTTGCTTACATTGTTAGTAATTTCCCTCTAATGACCTTCCCCTTCCCAAACTTGAGCTGGGTTTAAATCTCTGATTCTTACAGAAATGGTTCCACAAATGTACTTCTTTATAAGGAGCATTTTGCATGCAATTCCTCAGAATTATTAGCCTTAAGGTTATCAAGCATAAAATAATAACGAAGAAAATGTCTCTTTTCACTTTCCAGGGGGATACAAAAATAATCAAAAAATACCTACCTTAATAAATTGATCACATTCAATTTCTAAGATTATTTCAAACTTTGCTCAGCATCACAACAAACCTGGGCATGTTTCAGTCATATACAATAGGCCACCCTCTACCTCTCCATACCTGCCACCTTTCAATTGTCAAAACTAATTTACTTTCTTGAAACTGAAGGTCATAAAGGCTGGAATAATTTTTCTTATGCATTGCTTCTTCATCGTACGTAGGTGGTATGATGAGCTTGTTCACTGATTTTGATATTATGAGGTTTATAATTAGGGCTCCCGGTTTTCCGTTTTTACGGATTTTTACATATAAATACAGACGGAAATCTATATTTCCTTTGTCTGTATTTATATTTAGAAACGGAAAAATACTTGAAAATGTTGCCACACTGTCCTGCTCGAATCCAGCTAAGCCCCCTTCCTGCTTCTGGAAATTCCTTCCTGGGCGCGCACACAGCCGTACCCGAGTACTTCACAGGTCTTTTGAAAGACCATTTACTTGTTAACGAGGCTTGATTGTTGTTTCACCCCATGCCCTAGCCTCCCCCAATGTCCCGGACTCCTCCTGTCCCAGGCTCCATACAGTGCATGTTTTAAGCCCTTCATTTCACAGTGCTGCAGCAGGAGAAAAAGAAGAAACGTCAGCTGTTCAGTTATATACGCGGGGCAACAAGTACCAGAATACCTTAGGTGGCACAACGTTGAATCTGTAGAGACGCAGTGCCAGCTCTGATTATTATTGCAGAACTACACGTTCTAGAATATAAACAAACTGTGGAACGGCTCAATGCCCTTCTTTTTCTTGTGTGTTTGTTTCATTCAATTCTAGAGTAGGATATAAAACTACATGTTGGCAAATTACATCAAGGAAGAAATAAAAAATGTATAAATCTTCAGAATTGTTATAATTTAGCACAAGATTATGCCACTGATTCCACATGATGTTTTGATAAAGTCCCAAAATGTTAGCTAACTCTGAGACAGCCGCAGCCCATGCAGGTAAGAGGGGAGGGGGGGGGGGGGGGGGAGATTCTCAACGACGATAACAAGGGAACATTGATTATTTATTTAATTTTCTCTCATCATCGTCAGTTGAAATCTCCCCCCCCGCCCCCCACCAACTCGGCCCCACCGCTCTTCTCTGAGGAACTCACAGCCTCAAATAGTACTGTTAGCACAAGATCTTTCCCATAACTCCAAAATAGTGTAACCTTTTAGTTAGAATGCCCATTAGAATAAGTGGAAGCTAAGAATAACTCAACCCCTCACCCACACCCCTTCTTTTTGGCTATCTCTGTTTGTGTTTTCCAAATTTGTCATGTTTTCTTTCCAACCCTGATTATTTAATTGGTGGAGCACTTTAAGTTTTAGGGTAATGAAATCAGGATCATTTGGATTATGGGGTAAAATATGAAATGCAATTGAGGGAAGACTGACATACTAACCATGTTTATTCTCCTTATTAATAGCACTAGACAGTCATGCCAATATTACAATTTTTTCTTGGTCGATTTTTGAACGTTTTTCTATATTTTCCTTGACTAGTGAATGGAGATTTGTTGGCATATATAAATGCCCACATATCTTATTCACCCATGTATCACAGTTGTTGCCACTTGATTCATACAATTAGATTTTGGCATTTTAACTTTTACTTTTACTGTTGACACTTCAGTGCAGGATACAAAACCCATTTTAAACATTTCCAAACCAGGTGAATAAATTATTAGATCATCAGCATACAGTTCTTTTTCATTGATAGCCCATGCTTTTAACTCAAAACTAGGGGTGGTCTTATCTTTGATTTTAATTTATTTGACGGTAATTTGTGTAGTGCATAATGCTAAAAATGGTGTCAAAGCCCGGGGAAAGGCAACCAATAAAATAAGGACCCCAGAATATATTAGACCACTAAGCTAGAAAGATATTTGTTTTTCCGAAGTGTCTAAATGTTAATGTTAGAGACCTGATATAGAAAACATTTCACAGAATTCCAGATTTAAGTGTCCATGAGACAGAAGTATATCCTATCAAGTTAAACAAATCTGAAGGATCTTCATCTGCACCCTGATTGAGGGCATATATTTTAGCACAACTGTAGCAAGACACCCGGTGTCACTAGAATACTGAGCCTGTGCTGGGAATTGCCTTGTGGCATAGACTTCTCCACAGTAAGAAGGTGAAGTCCTTTAAAATGCTATATAATGTAAGAAATCCTTGAAAGACACACAATATGTGCATAAGCATATTTTAAACACGTGGCAACATTTTTCTAAGATACTTTGCATAACCCTAAATACAAGGAATTGATGTAGTGAAGACATGCTGAGATGACTGTCTGAACAACCATCTTGTGATGATCAAGCTCAAAAAGTAGAAGAAGCTTCCCAAGCTCATTTTTCAGCAACAAAAAGCAAAAAGGGGTTACCAAATTGATTTGAGCAGGCAGTGAAACATGTTGATCAAAAATGAACCCCTGCGTCCTATACTTCGGAGCTGCCTCTAACAAGGTGCCCACTGAAAAGGCATGCCATTTTTTTTTTAATTTGTTCATTGGTTTTAAATATAACAAGTACCAGTCACAAAAAGACACCATTAGCAGTACAAGGCAGCAGGTGTGCATGCCAAACGTCATAGTAACATATCAACCTTTAACATTGAGAGAGAGAAAATAACAACGGATGTGAGAGACATACACCGTAGTATAATGTCATCAGCAGCTAAAGGCAAAAAAAAGTACATCAGATCCAAGGCATATCACTTTATCAGCTTGGAGTATAAGGCATATTAACAGGCAGCAAGATGTCATTGACCAGCACAATAAGTTACATTTAGTAGATGTAGGTTACGGCGTTTTATCATCTGGCTTTGGATTGCTTTTGAGCAGAATAGATTCTCATTCCGTTATCTTGGCTGCTTTCTTTGTGCATTATTGCTGAAGTCAAATTACAGAGGGGCATATTACCAAGCAGGGCGATAGGCAATTATTGCCGCTTTAGCGGCCGTTCTGCCGCTAAGCGGCAATAATTCTATCGCTCTATTAGCAAGCTGTCGCTAACAGCATTTAGCGACAGCTTTAGGCGATAGCGAGCGGTTAGGGTCCCGCTTTGCATGTCAGCCATGTTTATCGCTGATGACATGCAAAGTGGGCGTACCCAACCTGTTAGCGACTGAAAGCAGTCGCTAACGTCGCTATCACCTATTAGCAAGGCAGGCGTAGCAATGGAAATATTCCCGCTATCGCCAAAAACTGACGCCTGCTCTGACCAGTTCTTAGCCATGTTATCCAATGGGAGGTGGATAACATGGCTAAGAGCATTTTGTCGCTAAAGCGTGAATATCGCTGTATTCTCAGCGATATTCACTCTATCACCGGAAAATGCATCGCTTTGGAGATAAACATTGCTAATAGCATGTTATCTCAGCGATAGTTTCCGGCGATGCTTAGCAATAAAAAATGTGTTGCTAAGCCTAGTTAACGATAAATATCGCTAATCGTTGGTAATATGCCCCAGAGTCTTCTGCTTGTGCAAATTTACTAAGGGTGGGCAGTAAAGTTCACCCTGCTAGCCGAGTTTGCAGAGTTTTGTCACTCCATGCACCACTTGGAGCATGGAGTTCAGCAAAAACTGCGCCAACCGCAGTGTAGTGGAGTTTACTGGCATCCACCCCTAATTAAACCCATACTGCTTACACTATGCTGCCCATGACGTGGGGCTGGCACTACAAGCAGGGAAGCCGTTCAGAGCTCCTTCATGAGGCTAACCCGCAGCTTACTAAAGGGTTTGGTCATTCAATGGCACAAATACCCTCACGTTTCAGCTGGGCTATTAAAAATGCTTTCCTCAAGATGTGTTGCGGTTTTCATCTGGCTGAAAATAAGACCGAAATAGTCTGGGTATAGCAGAAAATAAATAATCTCAGCTCAAATGTTGGGCTAGACGATTGTCTAAAAGATGCAATCCACTCTCTCCATGCAGGACATTTCTGGAACTTTCAAGTCTCATCCGAAGAATGTAAAAGACACATTAACTGAATCACCTGATCACTTTCTTTACATGACAATAAAGCAACCCTGGTAAAGAAAGTTTATGCCTGGCAAGTTATTAATTTTTATAAGCTCTTAACACCTCAGCCTTACGTCAATCATGGATACCCATTCTATCTGAAGCTAGCATTCATGTGCCTGCGTTTTAGGATCCAGCCTACTCTGGATCACACTTCTTCCTGGTCCACAATAACAGAAGTAGACAAGTGCAGACTTAATGAAAAGCGAAAGGAGACAATGATTTACGTCCTTTGTGTCTGTCATGCATTGTTCCCTGAAAGAAGGAAATTACGGAGGGGAACTTTTATTCACACCGGAATAAGAACTTGCAGACAAACACTCACGCAAAGTCTCAAATCAGTATACACACGCCTGAACATAAGGGTTGGTAAATTTGTACAGCTATTTGTGATGAAAGTAAAGGCTGACATTGTTGAGAGCAAGACTAAAAATGATATATGTAAAATATCCGCTAGTCCACTGGAACCTGGCAATATTTTTAAAATTGGAAAGAACGGAACATTTTAATATTTCGTCGACCTGACGTGAAAATCCTTTTAGCTTAATATACTAATTGTTTCTTTGTGCTGCTTTTATTGCAATGATCTTAATGTGTTTTTCTTTATTGTGTTATGTTAAATACATTTGTAAAACGCTTGGCTACCCGGAGATGTCCAGGCGCTAACTCAGCTTACAGCAGACGATCCTAGGTCAGCCCCTATATGTTAAAAAAAACCAAGGAGATGATCGACGGATCGGTGAAACTTTTCAGACACTCGCCCCCAGTCACAGATTTGGGTTGAATCCCTCATCGGTCTTAAGCGCACTTCCTTACCCGAGTTCAGACCCAGCTATATGCAAATCAGTCTTGAACCTGTGCCTCATGGGAACAGTCCAGCCCGAACTGTCAAGCCAGGTCTTCCCTGGACCGGAAACAAGCATCCTGGGACCGGTTTCGGGGTAACACCCCTTATCAGACAGGCTAGCCGATGGCTTTAATTAACTATGCACTTTATCATTAAACCTGTATCTAACCTATTCCTTCGCCACCACCGTTCACCAAAAGCTGCGCATGAATAATATAAAAATAGGGGGAAGAGGAATGGGCCCCTACCATACCCCAGGGCAGGCCTGCAGATTAGTGGATTCCAAATGGGCTGCGGGCGGGGCAAGGCTTCTCTCTCCTAAGCTGTCACAGATGTATTTAGCTCTTCAGGCCGCACCTGCAATAGGCAGCATATATGGGCAAGGCCGCTATCAGGTAAGGCCCCAATGAGCATTATCAGTTCATAGAAGACAGGACACCCACCACACTTATCCACCACATGTAAGTACAACTCAGGGAGGACACTCCTCCCTTTTCCCACAGTCAAGGATCAACTCGCTCAATTTACAAAAGACAATCGTGGAAACAATGCCGCACTTTTATGCATACATATAAATTGTAGCAGAGAAAGTATGTTTAAAGATAACCTTAAACCTTACTACATAACTAAAACAGTGTGTTTATAACTATAAGAAGAAGTTACTTACCTTCAATACCGCCTTATCTGGTTGAGACTCTATATAGCTGAACATTCCCTAACAGGGTTCTCCAAAGTCAGTTCTGGAGGGCCGGATCCATGCCAGCTTTTTAAAATTACTATATCTATATTAATGGGGATATGCTAATAATCTGGCATGGATCCGACTTTTAGGACTGACTTTGGAAAACCCTGCCTTAGAATAGTCTCCAAGCATCAGAATGGACCTGGAAATTTTAGAGTACTGTACCTGTATGACAATAGGTGGGATTGTTTGGCTATGAATCGTTGGTGTGGCCCACGGCGGGAGAAGTGTGTGGATTGCCTATATAGGCACCACCCCAGTGAACTGCCATCAGTTTATTGTCATGACTTTCCTCGTCATAAAAACAGAGAGACACGAAGAATGCTGACACGCTGATGTGTATTGCTAAGAAAGGTAACCCTATGAATTAGTTTGCACAGAGGGTAAGATAGGAAGGTCGCCAATGAGTCTGTGGCTAGATAGAGTTTCTACCAGATAAGGTAAGTAACTAGTTCATCTGATAGAGACTTCTAGCCACTGGTTCCTTACCTTAGAATAGATACCCAAGCAATACCTTCCCTGAGGTGGGCGTGCTGCAGATTAGATCAAAATGTCCCGCAGAACTGAACAGGCAAAATTCCAATCACAATGCACATGAGCATCCATAGAGTAATGTTTGGTGAACATGTGCAATGACACCCACGTTGCTACCTGACAGATGTCAACTGCTAGGCCAGAGAAAGAACAAACAATAGAACCTGGGATAAGGGAACAAAAGGAGGATCAATATCCTTGGATGCACACCATGCCACAAATTTGTCTCATGCCACAAACTTGTTCCAAAATCAGGCATATACCGTCTTGGTGGAGGGACGCCTGACTGCCAGAATAACATTTTGGATGGAAGGTCGAAAGCTGTCAACTGTCGCAGCACAATCCCCAAGCATGAAGGCGGAGAGTGCACAGGTTTGTATGCATGACTCTACCCTGATGCTGTGACTGAACTGAAGATACTCTCAAAGGGGCAGCTTGAATAGAGGATAGAAGGTCCTGCTCAGGAGCTCGGGACACCAGACTCTCCTTGCCCAATCTGGAGTGGCAAGTATGACTTGGGCCCGGTTGTTCCTGTTCTTCTTGAGAACTCTGGGAAGGAGTGGTATCAGTGGGAAGGTGTACAGGAAGCCAGAGTTTCACATAAGATGAAAAGTGTCTCAGAGGGAGAGCCACATCGGAACCTACAAAACGCAAAACTGCTGGAATTGCACGTTCTCTGTGGTGGTGAACAGATCTAACTGAGACTCTCCCCACTCTTGAAAGAGACCTCGCACCACCTCTCAATGGAGATGCCACTCATGATCCGCTACGCATTGACAGCTGAGTTAATCTGCCCTGGCATTCAGAGAACCCAAGTGTTGAATCACCAGGGAAATGCCCTGATGTTCCAGCCATGTCCAGAGGCACAGGTCCTCTGGAAAAATGGTCCATAACCCCAACCTGTCCTGTTTTTTGCAGTGCCACATGAACCAGGCTTCTACATTGAAGGAAGAAAGGCTTTCAATACCAACCAGATCTCAAACAGGTTGATGTGAAGCCTGGACTCCGCTGGAGATCAAAGTCCTCTAATCTTCACCTCTTCCAGATGGAACCTCAGCCCATGAGTGACACATCAGTCACTACAGTCAGCTCTAGTTGGGGAAAGGAGAGGGATATGCCAGATAGCACTGCAGGTCTTTTGAAGTTCCCTTTAAGATCTGGACAAGGTCAGAGACATTTCCCCAATGCTGTGCCCACTGGAACTTCAGGTCCCACTGCAGAGTCCTAATATGCCAATTCGCATGTGTCACTGGAGGGATGCAGCAAGCCATGAGACCCAACAGCTCCAGAGTCAGTCTTACCGAAATCAAGGATAGAGGCTGAAACATCAGTATCATAGCCTGAATATCTTGGACTCGCAGTTCTGGAGGAAGAGCAGTAACTGCACTGTGTCCAGACTGGCCCAGATGAAAGGGGGCCTTTGAGAGAGAGTCAGATGTGTCTTTGGCACATTGATATTGAGCCCCAGCAAATGCAGGAGTTCGCCATAGTCTGGAGGTGGGGGTTACTGCCCTTGGGTGAGCCTGCCTTCAACAGCCAATCATCGAGGTAGGTGAAAACTAGACTCCCTGAGCTACGCAGATGTGCTGCAACCACTGTCATCCCATTGGTGAACACCCAAAGGGCACTGGCGAGGCCAAAGGGAAACACAGCAAGCTGAAAGTGTTCTTGGTCCACAGTGAATCACAGATAGCACCTGTTAATATTGAGGAAGTTGATGTCAACATGAATAACGATACATTCATGCATAAAAACGAAATTGTATCTTTATTAACAATTTTGCCTGTTATGAACTCCACGTCATCCCCAACTCAGAAATATGTAGTTAGGCAGACTCTGAGAACCAAGCCTGAGTTGACTGATTGACAGGCCACAGGAGAGGTGGCACATAGCCGGCAAATGCACGAACAGGAAATTCCACAGATAGGCACATCGACACCACAATGGTCCAGGGAGATTAGCCCCAATGAGGCACACATGGCTGGAGGTGTATGCTTGCTCCCAAAACACCATAAAGTCATAATCCACATAAAGTTCAGAATACAGAGCCAATCCGGACACAGCATGCACAGTACACACAGTGATCAAAGGCTCCCCATACTAGACATCTGGACATGTTACCCACTAGTCGCATTGTGTTCACTCAAGGTCGAGGCCCATCTGGTTTCCATATCGGATATATTTATTTATGACTCCAGAGACAGCGGTTCACATTCGTTACCAAAATAGGATATATATATATATATATATATATATATATATATATATATATATATATATATATATATATATATATATATATATATATATATATATATATATATATATATATATATTATATTATCACACATGCAGCAGTCCATATAGAAAAGAAGAGCTGAGCAATGCTACAAGAATTTCCTTCGCACACATATATACATTCAACAGGTAGCAGTGAAGAAAAACAAAGAGCATTTGAACTGCTTTAATGTAGAGCAGAATAAACATTCTCCTGCAAAGAGAAATGACAGTATTGCCAGCTCACAGGCTGCATTGCTTAAAACACTCATTGTAAAAAGCTGAAAAGCTAACCTCCAAGAAACACATAGGAATAAACTGGCACCGTGCCTTTAAGGCAGCCATAACCCCTAGCTTCCCATCATGCCTCAGGGATGACAGTTAGGTCAGTTGTTCTTGGCGGAGACCCATAGGCCAGGGCACAAAGAAATTACATTTATCCTAATTATTTGCCCGGGGAGGCGGGTGGGTTGCTTATGACTAATGTTGAAGATACCCCTGGAAGAGAACTAGGATTACAGGTAAGTAATTTATCCTTCTCTTCCAGAGGATCCTCATCAATAGCCATAAGCATATGAATAGAATAGCAAGCACATCCCCTGAACCTGCGGGCAAACAATAAGCATAAACTTAACAGGTATTGAGACATATCATGACTCCAATTCGATTAACATTGGAACAAATTCCCCAAGGAGGTTTGGCCTACTTGGGTATCTGCTCTGGAGTCAGAATCAAGGCAGTAGTGCTTAGTAAACGTGTGTACCGATTTCCAAGTTGCCGCCTTGCAAATCTCGGCCATCTGTACATTATGTAAGAAAGCTACTGTAGCCGCTTTTCCCATTTTTGAGTGAGCTCTAGGGGAAACCAGCAAAGGTTTGTTCACTAACTGATAAGCCAGCTTAATGCAGGACACTATCCACCTCAAGATAGATCTTTTTGAGGCTGGAAAACCTGTCCTGATCACACCATATTTTAAGAATAATTGGTCAGACTTCCTAATGGATTTTGCTCCCTACAAATAGAATTTTAGAACCCTCTTGAGGTCAAGTGAATGAAGAGACATTTCTGCAGGAGTAGCAGGATTGGGAAAAAAAGAGGGAAGGGAAATTGTCTGGTTAACATGCAAGTCAGACACCACTTTTGGCAAGAAAGATGGGTGAGTTCTCAGAACCACCTGATTGTGATGGAAAACAGTGTATGGTTCCTTTGTGCAGAGTGCTTGGATTTCACTTACTCTGTGTGATGACGTGATAGCTACTAAAAAGGCAACTTTCCATGTTAGGTGCTGTAAAGTGGCCTTATGAATGGGCTCGAAAGGAGGGCCCATGAGCTTGGACAAAACAGTATTCAACTCCCAAGGAGGAGAAGGATGTCGGACAGGAGGAAAAACTTTCTTCAACCCCAGAAGGAAATCGTTGACCACCTGGAGCTGAAAAAAGTAAGGCTGGTTATTTGATTTTCTGTAGGCCAGAATGGCCGCCAAGTGAATTTTTATAGAGGAGTACTTCAAACCAGACTTGGATAAATACAGAAGATAAGGTAAGATTACCTCATCCTGCCCACTCATTGGACTAAAACCAGTATGGATATACCACAAGAAAAACCTCTTCCATGTGAAAGAACAAGAACTTCTTGTGGATGGTCTCCACAACTCCCTTAAAATGTTCATGCAGTCCTGAGGGAGTTTCAAGTGTCCGTATTGCAGGACTTCTGGAGCCAGGCTGCCAAGCTCAGTGACGGAAGGCTGGGGTGCAGAATCTTCCATTTCCCAGAGTCCCTCTCTGGCGTCTGAAGTGAGCATCACCAGCTAGCGCCAGGAGGCGCGTTAAAAACGACTCAGGGCTCCTGCAGCGCGGGCCCCTAACCTGCCTTGTTGCTGCCGCTTGTTGCCATCGCCCTGCCCTCCTGCATCGAACAGTCCGCGGGGACAGCACCGAATGACCACTGACCGGGGGACTCCATTTCCCCAAGCCCCCTTTGGCGCCTGAAGTGAGCGTCACCAACTAGCGCCAGGAAGCGAGTTAAAAACGGCTCTGGGCTCCCGCAGCGCGGGATGCACGCGAGCCAAGGGCGGGCCTGTCAGCGCCCGTCAAAGCCCAGAATAGGCCGGCCTGGGCCATATCCTTTTGCTTTGCTGTCCCATAATCCTGCATTGACTTCACTTATAATCTGCGGTAAGATTGAAAGAATATAAGTGACCACTCAGGGAAGGACATAACTGATCTTTCTGAATTTTGATGATGAGAACTGAAAATGGGGTATTTTATGCCTGTTAATTATCTGTGATTCACATTTTCTTTTTAAATATATGTTTTATTAAGATTATCTTTTGGCAGTTTCTTCTTTTTTTTATTAATTTGGGCTTATTTTAGGTCAGTACTTGTTACTTCTAATACCGTATGACGCAGTGTTTTAGCATAAATGACATAATTTTAAAATACTGAATTGGGGAGTAATTCACTGTGTGCACACATTTTAACCGTATCCGCATTCACACTCTTCATATTAGTTAAATAGTTCAGCTAGACACCACTAACCCAACCAAGAAGGTGAAATGAGGAAAAGGAAAGCAACCAATATGATTATGGGGAGGAAAAAGATAGCAAAAACACAGAAGTCAGTAAAATCAGCAGCTGAGAACTGTACCCTTGCTGCTATCGATGAGTTAATTGAGGAGGTAGAAAGCATGTTATCATCAGGGAAAGAGAACAATGCTAAAGAAAAAGGCAAAATCTCCTCTTATTACACTAGAAAAGAAAATGTTGGTATGTCAAAGTCAAATAGTCCATCTATTATTGTGCACCAACCCTACAGCAAAGGGCTAACGCAGCCTCCAATTGTGTCCCCATTAAAGATTGGACAGGGTACAGGTACGACTCCTTCTCCCGTTATAAGTAATTGTGGAAGTATAGGAAGGGATTGACATAGTCCATCCGGTCATGAGGTAGTGAACATAGAGTGTTCAAATAGATACTTGCCTCTAGAGGTCAACGAGGAGGAAACTCATGTAGATTGCCCTGTATGCGAAGTCGCAACTAGATCTATTGGTTTGGGTTTAACAGAGGAAGCCTTGCAGAACATTACAAACCCCACTTACAAACTGGTACAGGTCCTTTATGTAAAACCTAACACTGTCCAAGAAGAGGTCATAGCAATCAAAAGAATGATTGAGGCACTTATATGCCGCCCTCCACCAGACCCAGGAACAGCAGTTATTGATCCTGGGGTTAAAACCCACACAGGGAAGAAACCTGACCCCCTTAATTTAGGAAAGTGGGTATCAAAATCATCATATAGAATAATTGCAAACCAATATACAAACACGGCCGTAAAAGAAAGCTTTCACTCTTCACAAACATTGCATATGAAACCCATGGAAACCCTGGACCTTCCCAAGAGAACTAAACCTTCTGAACCCTTACAGTCTTTCAATAGATCAAGCTTAATGAAACCAGCTGCCACTGGGGACCAAAATAGGTATGCAAATAGGTACCTGGAAATTCAACATCCATCAAGGCCCGGGATGGGGGCATCTTGTTCAGGAAGGCGACTTGGTGCTAAGGAGGGGAACTATAGAGTGAATCAGAGCCGTCACACTCTATTTAGAGATGAGCAAAAATTGCATGGTGTATACTTAACTAATGTACCAAGGCTAGCCCTGAATCATAGAGATGATAGGGAGTCTCTTGTAAACAAAGTAACTCATTGGTTTAGGAAGGAAAGGCAATGTTGTTCTATTATAGGATCCGATATAAAAAATGTGGAAAGGATTCCTCAGGATACAGGGAATCAAGACAATATAATGGTATCCTTTTGGTCCAAAGACATCCCTGAGAATTTAATTATTATGAACTTAAGATCCCATCTTCTTTTTAAATCAAGAATCAGTATTAGACAGTGTAGAACTGGGGGAAACATTGATTCCAACCAATTTAACAACCAAAAGTGCTACAGCGAGCTTGAAGCAATAGACTGACTATCCCAATATTCGAGTATGCAATCTGAAGTGAATGAATTAGCCCAACCTTCTCCACAAACATATTGGCCCTCACAATCTATTGATCAACCTAAAACGTCTTTTCCTTGTGAAGGCCATAGGCCTGAGGGTAATCTATTGGATGTCATTGAGTCTATGGATGGGCCTACGTTTTCTTCTAATACTTGCCCTCAAACTGAACCATATATGGATTTTGTAACCAATCATAGTAGTCCTGACTTCCCAGCACAGCACCTACTCCAATGTAGACTAAAGATGGTATCTTGGAATGCAGCCGGGCTTGCAAGGAAATTGCAAGAACCGGATTGGCAGACATATATTGATTCCTTTGATATTTGCCTTTTTCAAGAATCTTGGGCCAAGGGACCTATATTTAAAATTGGCTACAGGACATTCAGTATAGAGGCGCGCCAATCAGTTAGAGGAAGACCTTCTGGAGGCCTCCTAATCTGGATAAAAAAACAACATCAATGATTCTGTAGCTATTGTTCCTATTGGTACTGATGATATCTTAGGTCTTAGTTTTAAATTTCCAAACAAGTATCCAATGTATTTGTTTAATATATACATAAGACCGAGAGAATCCTCGCGGGAATCAGTATTTATCACCCTGCTAGAGGATGTTCTCGATTCTGTCCACTCCAAAGATCTTGTTATACTCGGAGGTGATTTTAATTGTTGCTACGAGCCATTGGAGGGAGTTGTGGTGGTGAACCTCAGCAAGGCCTACTAGGGCTAGGGGTTCGTCCTTCGCTGCACAGAGTCCGCAGAACAATTGGAAGAAGTTGGCACAGAAACTGGAATAGAAAATACAAGATTTATTAAACCTCATGAGGTGGAACTACATTCACACAGCACCCTTCGGTAATGTATGAAGTAGCACACTGAATGGAAGGAGCTTGGTCCTTTTATACCCACACAGGGCTCAAATGAAGGCGGTAAAAGTACAGAATGCTGGTTTTAAATACATATAAGGTCATACAGAGAGTGTGCTGGCAACAAGTGGAAGGGGCTGACAGTTAGCTAATTCTGGTGGACACACCCTGACAGTTACAAGTTGGGGACAGCTGTAAGCTCAACTGAGCATGTGCAAAGCAAAAGAGGCTAAATATATCTCATCTCTAGGCAGAATTCAAGAGCAGTTGACAGGAAGGTAGGACAGAGCACATGGCAATCAAAATGGCTGACAAATACAAAATGGATTCAGCAAAACGGACAAGATAGTCTCTAAATACAAGATGTCTTCTGCTAATGCTTAACCTAATTGCTGCTAAATTACAACAGAATGAGCATGATTACCGAAGAACAAGACCTAGCAATGGGTATCCCTTTATTGGGGACAAAAGATTGGGCGTAGTGGGTGTAGTGGGGCTTCGCGAAGCTATGCAAAGTGGGCAAGACACTACGTCCACCTACGCATTTCTCGGGAGAAATGCGCATGCGCGGGCGGCCGCGCATGCGCATTACTATCCAAGACAGCGGCGCGAATGGCGCGATGACGAGAGGGAGCCCCGGGACGCGCCGGACAAGGTAAGTGGTTTTTAATCATTTTCTAAAATGTAATTTAAGTATTTAGGTAGGCGGGTGGCGGGCAACTGGCGGGCAACTTCGCTACGCCCGCGGGGTGGGCGTAGTGTTGCCTGCTACGCCTACTTCACAAATGGCGGAGTAGGCAACACTACGCCCACTTCGTGGGCGTAGCGAAGTGGTACGCCCAGGAGATATCTTCTGCCTCTGCATTACAATTGTTTAATTTCACCATTGAGAAGGGATTTAGATCGTGCAATGGCAGAAGCCACCTAGACCCCAAATGTTCAAACACCTTTTCAAGAGGGCTATCTTCTCCCCGAATTGATTATATTATGATAAATATTCGTCAATGGGACCTCGTTCAGGGATTTAAGGTAGATAGCATCAGAAAGGAAAGCAATCATATCCCTTTGTGTTTAGATCTCCTAGGGAATCCCTTCATGCTGCATTCTCCCTCTCAATTAGTTAGGGAATCAGACGCGATTCAACCACAGGTTTCTAATAATAGGAGGGCATTAAAATGGCCATCTATCCTGGGTAATATTGAATCTTTAACCCCTTTCATGCTCATGACGAGCTCAGCTAGTCATGCAGTACACTGGAGCTGTGCTAATGACGAGCTGACCTTGTCATGAACAATGGAAATAATCCACCTGCAGCACAGCAGGAAAATCTCCCTAGCAGCCAAGGTGTTAACACATGTTTATAACATCTTTGCTGATCTAGTATCACATTTTATAGAAAGGCGCTCTAGTGGCCTAATGATGTCCCAGGCCCATCAGATGTGGATGGAGAGTATAAAGCCCCACTTAACTAAACCTGTTTCTGGTTACACCAAATTGTAAACCAAGTCTGGGTATTCCAACCTATGGTTTGATTCTGATTTAGCCCTTGCTACCAAGGCCCTGGACACAAAAAATATAGCTTTAATCAGGGAATAGAGGGGTGCATACAATAAAGCTCAGAAAGTTGCACGTAGGAGGTGGGAAGATGAAAGCTGGGAGGAATTGCTATCAGCTACTAAAAGAGGTGACCAGTTCCTGTTTTGGAAAATGATTGCAAATGGCACCAAGGCAAACATCCGGGTCCAAGATTATAACCTGGATCCTCAGTCCTGGTATAATCATTTTGCCCACCTTTATGCTGTCCCGGCACAAACAAATTAAATTCTCATAGTTATTATTGACACACTCATTTATCTAACCAAGCTACGTCTCTCTTAAATTTAGTATGGCAAATACAACAAGGGCAATTGCTGCCATTAAATCCTCTAAAGCACCCGGTCCTGATAAGATCCCGGGTGATCTCTTTATACATAAGACAGATGTTTGGGCCCCTTATATAAATCTCCTTTGCAATGGTATTGCTAATGGCCAACCCATTCCTGACTCATGGAAAGGAGCAGAGATCGATTCAATTTATAAGAAAGGTTCCAGGCATGATCCCGCAAATTATAGACCTATCAGCCTTCTAGATATATTACAAAAGGTCAATGCAAAACACATCTTAGATAGGCTTAATGATTGGATTATGGATAATAATGTGCTCTCCCCTTGCCAAGCTGGTTTTAGGAAGAGAATAAGTACCATAGATCAGGTCTTCAGGTTAATAATTATATCATGGAAATACACAAGGTTGCGTCAAGGACATCTGTACGTGGCCTTTATAGATCTGAAGGCCGCGTTTGATTCTATTCCTAGAGACCGACTTTGGGCCAGTTTACTACAACATGGGGTCCAGAGTAACATCGTAATACAGCTAGTTAGGCTACATGAGAACACATACGCGAAAGTGCGATGGGGGAAACCAGGAGAATTGACGGAAAAGATACCTGTAAAAAGGGGTGTGCGCCAGGGCTGTGTCCTGGCGCCAACCCTGTTCCTCCTGTACGTCAATGACATGATTGAGGCCCTTAAACAGCCAATCATGATTCCCCGAAACTGGGAGGCGAACATATTTGTGCGCTAACTTTTGCCGACGATACCATCCTGTTATCTCAAACACTTAGGGGTTGGATCGGTATTGCAGACAAAAGGGGCTTGAATTGAATCCGGTAAAAACCAAGTATATGACCATCAGACCCCATACATGTTTTAAAAACAAAATGCAGTCAAATGGAGTTAGTTTGGAGCGTGTTTCAAATGTTGTATATCATGGGGTGACTATTGACTCTAAACTTTCATGGAACCCTCAGATTACAAAATCTAAATCTATTCTCATTCAAAACGCAACTCCAATTACAAAAAAATGTTTCTCTACTACATCGAAGGCAATTACTCCTGTTTGCAAGTTTATAAATCTAGGGCCCAAACAGCCGCCCTATACGGATCGGAGATATGGGGAGGGGGGACCCTTTCTCCTCTAACTTTAGGGGAGAACAAAATTATGAGGAGGTTTAGTGCCCTTCCGCAAAATACTCCAGTGATTGCCCTTATGCTGGATTTAGGTATCAAGCGGATTGAGCATAGGGCTATATGGATGTCCCTCTCGTACTGGATCAGAATATGGACAACGGAGGAATTACAAACATATAGGCAGGCATTAAGTGAACTGATTGCTCTTGACACTTTTGTCACATTCCCATGGCTGGTCCATATCCGTAGGTGGTTTTTGGGTTTGGGTTTGAGCAGGTACTGGGAACACCCGGACTTGCTCACCTCTGATTCCAAACAGGAATGTAAAACCATCTTCTGGAACTTCATTGAGCAGAGTGTTGTATCAAATTCTAGTCATGGCTCATGTATTAACCAGTTTCTAAGTTTTAAAATAAGTCCCTCCTTTGAACCTTTTCTGGACCAGATTGAGCCCCTACTTGCTAAAATACTGTACCTAAAATTTAGATACAATACGTTGCAAATTAAGAAATTCACATCTAGGTGGGGAAAAAAGGTTGGTGAGGAAAATGATTCTATATGCACTGAGTGTTCCCTGGGAAGAGAAGAGGATACTGCTCATGTTTTATTTTTTTGCACACTTTATGAAATTCCTAGGAAAAAATGGATACGACACTTGGGTAGGAACCTCTGCATCAGGCAGTATATTGAAATGTTGTGTATTCTTAAAACAGATTCTTCCAGACTGGTTGAATTTGGAACAAGTAGACTTTTATTGGCAGTCAACTTCATCAGACTAAAGCGAGGTTTAAAGTTTTAATAAGTAAGGGAATATGTTAAAGTTTGATGTTAGGGTTTCACGCAAGAATCGTTATTCCATTTACCTGTGTCTGTATATTATGGCATCAAATATCTCTGTAGCAGAATGTTAACATTTACAATTATGATTAATTAGTGTGAGGCACCTGCACTTTATGCACTTAAGATCCTGTTAATGACCTGCTAATTTATATCCACTCTTGATGTTGAATAGTATTGTACTGTGGAACTTAGAATTTAAAGTGTTGCAATTAAGAAGAGACTGCAGGTTTATGCAAACACCTATTTATATGCTGCTAAAATTAATAAAAGTGCACTTTAGGTACTTGAGTGTTAGGCACTACGCACTTTAAAAATTGTTGTATACCCTGTTAAAATACTGTACTTTATATATTGTGATTTAATTGGTACAAAGATGTATGTCAATTTATATATTTTTAATGTAAATGTTATGTTTTTAACTGCTTTTATGAATCTGTTAATCAAATAAAGATGCTTTAATAATAATAATAGGTCCGGATACCACCATTGGTGAGGCCAGGCTGGTGCTATCAGTATCAACTTAATCCTGGATCAGATGAGCTTGGTCACCACCTTCGGGATGAGAGGAAAGGGAGGAAAGGCGTATGCAAATGTTCCGGAGCAGTGGATCAAAAGAGCATTCCCTCTTGTTCCTGGCCGGTAAAATCTGGACGCGAAGGCATGGCATTTCTTGTTTAGATCGTCTGCAAAGAGGTCGATGGATAGTCGACCCCATTGACAGAAGATGTCTGCCACTACGTCATCGTTGAGCACTCAGTCTTATTGTTCTTCAAAGTGCCGACTGAGAGCGTAGGCCCCCACGTTTTGTTCTCCTGGCATGTGTACCACTGTGATCGAGATATTCCTTGCTAGAAGCCAGTGCCAGATCACTTGGGATTCCAATGACAGCGGATGGGAGTGTGTTCCACCTTGTTTGTTCAAGTAATACATGGTGGTTGTATTGTCCGTTTGAATCAGAATGGAGTCTGACCGAATTGATGGATGGAATGCCTTGAGAGCTAGACGAACTGCCCGCAGCTCTAACATGTTTATATGGTAGGTCTGCTCCTTGCTCGACCATCTGCCCTGAGTTTGAAGACAACCCAATTGCGCCCCCATCCCTGGAGAGATGCATCAGTGATCAGGGATTGCTGTGGAAGAGGCTGGTGGAAGGGCACTCCCACCAGAAGATTTTTTGGTTGAGTCCACCAAATCAAGGATGACTTCACTGCTTGGGAGAGAAGAATCTGATCCTCCCAATGCCCTGAGGATTAGTCACATTTGTCTTGCAGATCTTGTTGCAGAGGTCTCATTCTCAATCTGGAGATGGGGATGAGAAATATGCAAGAGGCCATCAACTCACTTGCCGCACTGATGGTTGGTGTACATGAAGTAGAGAGTTACACTTCTGTTTCATCAATAACAGTCTTGCCTCCGAAGGAAACACTTTTTCTATACCAGAGTCTATGGTGGCACCCAGATAATGTAGAGTTTGAGTGGACAGATTTGTCCAGGTTCACGTGAAGGCCTAGACCAGTGGTTCCCAAACTTTTTCCACCTGCGGCTCCCTTGACCTATTGGCCGTTGACCGCGGCTCCCCATTATGTTACTTTTTTGGGCGGATGGGGGAATGTAAGCCCGGCCTCTGGAGTACTTCCCTTTCATTCCCTGAAAACAATTGGCATGAAGATGATGAAGGTATTATAATCATAGATCTAACAAAATAAAAGTATAACAGTTGTTTAATAAAATAAAATGATTTGGTTAAGTCAGAAAGAATACTCTCCAGCACTGTGGTTTGCATGTAGAATATATATATATTTTAATTTGGTTTTAAAAAATTGGCACTAGCATTGGATGCTCTCCTACAAATCATTTTAGTTGTTAAGGAGCCACTTTTGATATATATGAATGCTGCTCCACTAATCCTATTAGCCATTTGTCCACATTAGTAAAGTTTTGGTGTTCTACATATATTTATCATTTCTCTCATATCGCTTGTGTTGATGTTAAGTATGTTAAATAGTTCTCACTTTTAATGTGTCTTACGATTTGAGAACTCTGAAACCGTTGATTTGGTATTGTAAAATGTGACAGACTGGATCTATAAACCGACCCAAGGGTTAAACTAGACAGAGTGACAAGGAGCGGTGGGTTTAGTGAAGGAACGAAGGCTACAGTTATGCAGTTTACGTCATAAGCAGCAGCTCTTGAGATTGCGAATATACAAAGGAACTGCACAAGACTGCTGTTAAAGTAAAACCTAAACTACAGACTTTAGAGGTTGGGGAGAAATAAGATTGATTTTAAAGTTTTTGGGAGAACAATCAAAAAGCATACACTTTTACCAACTTTCAGGTTTCAAGAATGGAGGTGTAGATTGCTGGAGCATGACAAGTGGAAGTACAGAGGCATCTGTACAATGCTTAAGTCCCAATCTTTGTATGAGTTGGTGATGGTAAAACAAATCATACAAGCAATAGTTAAAAATATAATGAAGCACGACAGCTGTCCCAAAACGGCGCTACCAGCTACTGATAGCTGTAGTAGTTTTGAACTCGCCTGTGGTGACTGCAAGCTTAAAGACAGTCTTTTCGACCAGGTCAGCAGCAGTTAGACTGAGGCTGATCAGGAAGTACGTCAGAACCCAAGCAAGACAGCTAACAAGCTAAAACTAGAGACTTAACAGGATCTGCACCCTGTTTAGCTTCACCTGAAGTACAGCTTGAGAGGCAGGTACCACTGCAGCACCCTCCTTGAATCTCCACTGGAGTGCATTTTACTATATCTATTTAATTCTATGTACGAGCCAGGTAGTTGGGAATTGTGTTACTGAGCGATCTTCATACAGAAGAAAAAGTGGGACTAGTAAGAAGACCCACTATATATGACCTGGGCTGCTTGTTGCAGGTCACACTTTCTTTTTAATGAATAAAGGAATAATTAGAAATGTGTGTGTCCTTAAAATGCAGAAATGTCAGGAACTCTGACAAAGCAAAGGGCAAATATTTCTAGTTGCTGCAATTTTTGAAGCTTTCCAGGAACACTTGGAGGCCAAGTTTCAAGTCAACTCCTGCTGAGGATATTGTCACGCTTGAATCCCTTTAAACCACAGACCAGGATGCAATCCAGCCTTGTAAATTAATTCTCAAAGCAACAGAGTTCCCAAATGCACACGTAGCTTTCTTTTAGCTAATGATCATCATGAGTCATTCATGAAGAGGAGACGACTAAGAATAATATACTTCCTCATCAATTTCATACAATGGTAACTTCAATAAACTCACTTAATGGCTCAGTTACTTGTTATATGATTTAGACAGCCTTCCTTTGTGCAAGTGTTCATATTTCCTTATCACTCATAGTTTGTGTGAACTGCGTTAATATCTGAAAAACAGGAGAAGTTAATGTGCTATTTTACATGTCGCACTGCCATCTAGTGGTGCAAGAGGGAGTTTCATCTACCTTTGCCAAAACATATTTTTAGATAGCGAGCTTACAAAATGAAAGTAATTGCACAAGTCGGGGACATTGAAGTATTGTGTCACGGCGCTCCTGGCTATATTTGGGGCGCACCAGGGCGCTGGGGCGCACAGATTGGGAACCACTGGCCTAGACGACGAAGTAGATTTAGGCAGATCCGAAAATGTTTCTTCACCATCTGTGGAGACAAACCCTTCAAAAGCCAATCGTCCAAGTATGGGCACACAAATAGGCCTTGAGGATAGAGAGCTGCGGCTACCACCGCAATGCACTTCGTGAAAACCCTCAGCATGGATTTTAGGCCGAAATTAAGACTCGGAATTGGTAATGTTTGGAGCCCACCATGAATCTCAGGAACTTGCGGTGACGTGGAGCAATTGGGATGTGGAAGTATGCATCTTGGAGGTCTATCGAACACATCCAATCCCCCTTTTGTAGGTGCGGATATATTTGATGTAGCGCCAACATGCGAAACTTCTCTCTCAGAATGACCTTGTTCAGAGATCGCAGATCCAGGATAGGTCTGTATTTGTGTGGTTGGTCTTTCTTTGGCACCAGAAAGTACCTGGAATAGACGCACAAGTTACTACTTGTGTAACGATATATCTGTAAGAGACAATAGTTAGTATTAGATTCCTTACCTTAAAATATCCCCAGGCGTCAGACTGGATCCGGAAATTTTTGCGTAGCAGTACCCTTGCGCGTCGGTAGGCGTCGTCTGCGGCTCCGCGTCCGTCGTCGGCGTCGTGGGCGCCGTGATGACGTCGTCGGAGTACATAGACGCCACCTCCGCGTGCTGACGTCAGTTCTTAGACACAGCTTTTCCGCGCCAGAAACGCAGAGCCATGTTAAAAGCCAACACTGGTGCCATTGAAACTAGGGCCCTGAAAGGGGGTAACCCTACCCTAGATATTGGTTTGCAGAACGGGGAGGACGGGTGGGTCGGTAAGGAATCTAATACTAACTAATGTCTCTTACAGATATATCGTTACACAAGTAGTAACTTGTGCATCTGAAAGAGACACGTTAGTATTAGATTCCTTACCTTAGAATAGATACCCCAGCAATACCAACCCCGGTGGTGGGTCTGCGAACCAATAATCACACCAGAAAGTCCTGGAGGACGGAACGGCCAAAGAAGCCATCCCTCCGGACTTGGCTGTCCAGGCAGTAGTGTCTTGCAAACGTGTGCAGCGATGCCCACGTAGCTGCCTGACAGATGTCTTGTAAGGGCACACCCCTGCCCAGGGCAGTGGTAGCCGCCGTCGCTCGGGTAGAATGAGCCCGCAATCCAACAGGGGGCTCCTTCCTAGCCAAGGAGTAGCATGCCTGGATACACAGGATGATCCACCGGGAGATGGTCCTCTTGTGCACTGCTTTCCCCTTCTTAGCGCCCACGTAACCAACAAAGAGTTGGTCATCCACCCGGAACTGGCGTGTGCGATCCAAGAAGAATGAGAGCGCACGTTTTGGGTCCAGACGGTGGAGCCGCTCTTCCTCTTTAGAGGGATGCGATGGCGGGAAGAAGGTTGGCAAGGTGATATACTGCCCGATGTGGAAGGCCGTGACAACCTTGGGCAGGAAAGAAGGTTTGGTACGCAGCACCACTTTGTCCGGATGGACAGAAAGGAAAGGTGGAGTACAAGAAAGGGCCTGGAGCTCACTCACTCTCCTGGCAGAGGTGATGGCAACCAGGAAAGCAGTCTTCAAAGTCAGAAGGCGAAGAGGACAGTTGTGAAGCGGCTCAAAGGGAGCGCACATCAGAAACGTAAGAACCAGGTTCTAATCCCACTGAGGCATTACAAACGGAACAGGAGGAAACGTGTGTGTGATGCCCTTAAGAAATCTATTTACAATAGGGGACTTGAACAAAGAAGGTTGATCAGGCAGCCTGAGAAAGGCTGAAAGGGCAGAAAGGTAGCCCTTGATAGTGCCCAGAGCAGAGCCCTGCTGGGCAAGAGAAAGAAGGAGGAGAAGGACCTCAGAAAGAGGGGCATTGAGGGGATCCACAGCCTTTGCTGTGCACCATGCCACAAATCTGTTCCACCTGCAGGCGTATACCGACTTCATGGAGGGACGCCTGGCTGCCAGAATGATGTTACAAACTTCAGGAGGCAAGTCAAATGGCCTCAACTGTCGCCGCTCAATCTCCAAGCATGGAGGTGGAGACTGGACAGGTTCGGGTGGAGGACCGTCCCCTGCTGCTGCGACAGAAGGTCCTCCTGAAGAGGCAGACGAACCGGGGGATCGACTGACAGACTGAGTAGCTCTGGATACCAGTACCTTCTCGCCAGTCCGGAGCCACAAGGATGACTTGGGGCCGGTCGCGCTTGATCTTCTTCAGCACTCTGGGCAGAAGTGGTACAGGCGGAAAGGCGTACAACAGACGCAACTCCACTCGCGACGAAAAGCGAGTGCCGCCTTGGAAATTCCAACGCGCAGAACTGATGACATTGCGCGTTCTCTTCGGTGGCGAATAGATCTAACCAAGGCTCTCCCCATCGCTGAAAGAGGCCTTGCGCCAAGTCCGAGTTCAGACACCATTCGTGATCCATCATGCACCGACGGCTGAGCTCGTCCGCCCTGGCGTTCAGAGAACCTGCCAGGTGTTGAGCCACCAGGGTCACGCCCTGGTGTTCCAGCCATTGCCAAAGGCGAAGAGCCTCTTGACAAAGGGTCCACGACCCCACCCCGCCTTGTTTGTTGCAGTACCACATGGCGGTGGTGTTGTCCGTGAACACCTGCACTACACTCCCCCGGACAGAGGGGAGGAATGCCTTCAGTGCCAGACGAATCGCCCGGAGCTCCAACAGGTTGATGTGGAGCCGGGCCTCCGCCGGAGACCAGAGGCCTCTGATCTCCGCCTCTCCCATGTGGCCTCCCCAGCCCTGGAGGGACGCGTCCGTCACAACTACGTGCTCCGGTTGGGGAAGGGAGAAGGTTCTGCCGCTGACTTAATCGCGGTCCGTAAGCCACCACTGCAGCTGTCTCACAGTGCCCTCCGAGATCAGGACGTGGTCGGACAGGTTGCCCTGATGCTGGGCCCACTGAAACTTCAGGTTCCACTGCAGAGCCCGCATCCGCCATCTGGCGTGATGCACCAGTAGGATGCAGGAGGCCATCAGCCCCAGAAGCCGCAGCGTCAACCTGACCGAAACCCGGGATAACGGCTGAAAGATGGGAATCAGAGCCTGAATATCCCGGACCCGCTGTTCGGGTGGATAAACCCGAAACCGCGCCGAGTCCAGAACCGCTCCGATGAAGAGGAGCTTCTGAGAGGGGCACAGGTGTGACTTCGGCACATTGATGGAGAACCCCAGCTGGTGCAGGAGGTCTGCCGTTGTCTAGAGGTGGCTGACGACTGTTTGGGGCGAGCCCGCCTTCAACAACCAGTCGTCGAGGTAGGGGAAGACCGAAAACCCTAACCTGCGCAGATGAGCTGTGACCACTGCCATCACCTTTGTGAACACCCGTGGGGCGCTGGTAAGGCCGAAGGGGAGCACGGTAAACTGAAAGTGCTCGTGGCCAACCATGAACCGCAGGTAGCGCAGGTGGGCAGGCAGGACGGGGATATGAAAATAAGCGTCCTGCAAGTCCAACGCTACCATCCAGTCTCCTGGGTCCAGGGCAGCCAGGACCTGAGCCAGTGTCAGCATCTTGAACTTCGCCTTCCGGAGGAAGCCGTTGACGTTCCTTAGGTCCAAGATAGGGCGTAGGCCCCCTTTGCCCTTCTTGGGTACCAGAAAGTAGTGGGAGTAGCAACCACACCCTACTTCTGGCCCAGGAACGCGCTCGATGGCCCCCTTGGCCAAGAGGGCCGTAACTTCCTCCTGCAGAAGTCGCAAATGATCCCCCGATACACGGTGGTTCTGCGGTGGCATGGCTGGAGGAGTCGCCTCGAAGGGGAGGGAGTAGCCCCTTCGGACGATTTGCAGCACCTACCTGTCCGATGTGACAGTGTGCCAGTGGAGGTGGTGATGGCGAACCCTGCCCCCCACTGGCGTCACATGGGCCTGAAAGCACGGACTAGGAGGGTTTTGAGGCGGATGTTGCGGGGGAAGGTGTGGACTGACCTCGCCGTTGCCCCCGACCGCCCGGACGTCGGTTCCCACGGCCACCACCGCGTTGGGTATTGCCCTGCGGAGCGTGGCTGGCGGCGCGTGTGGGCGCACCCCTTCCGTGGCCACGAAAGGAGTTAAAAGCAGCCGATTGCTGGCGCGGGCCCGAGAGGCCCAAGGACTTGGCCGTAGCCCTGGAGTCCTTAAAGCGCTCAAGCGCATGGTCTGCTTTGTCGCCAAAGAGGCCACGGCCATCGAACGGCATGTCCATGAGTGTGTTCTGGACATCTGCCGAAAAGTTGGCGGACCTCAGCCAGGCGTGGCGTCTGACCGCCACCGTCGTTGCCATCGCTCTGCCTAGTGAGTCGGTGGTATCCAGCCCACACCTGATGGAATATTTGGCTGCATCCCGGCCTTCCAAAAGGGCTTGGCCGAGTTTGGCCCGTACCTCCAACGGACACTCAGGCAGCACCTCCGCGACCTTATCCCACACAGAGTGGGTGTAACGTCCCAAAAGGCAGGCGGTGTTGGAAGACCGCAGGCCCAGACTAAGGGATGAGAAGATCTTCTTCCCATACTGGTCATACCTCTTGGATTCCCTGTCCGGCGGGGCCGACGGGAACGCGGTCTGGGAATTGGAGGCCTGGATGACGAGGCTCTCGGGGGTAGGGTGGGTGGACAGGAAACATGGGTCGCCCGGGGCTGGGCGGTGGCGTCTGGCCACGTTCCTATCTACGGGCGAACCCGTAGCGGGCTTGGACCAAGTGCCCAGAAGAACGTCGGTCAAGGCCTCATTAAAGGGCAGCAGAGGCTCGGCCGAGCTTGACTGCGGTTTAAGGACCTCAGTGAGGAGATTAGTCCTCACGGCCGCGACGGGGAGCTCAAGGCCCAAGGCCTTGGCAGCCCTCATCAGCACCACACTGTAGGTTGCCCCCTCCTCCGTAGCCACGGTAGGAGGGGAGACAAAACCAGTGTCTGGAGAGGTGTCCAGGCCACTGGCCTCCCCAAGGTCTCCTGTCCAGTCCTCATGAGACTGACACTCTCTGGTCAGAGGGTCCTCAGACCCCTCCCAGTCCTCTTCAGCACCCATCTCCTGAAACTCAGGGTCTTCAACTAATGGGGCCTGTTCATAGAAGTTAAATTCTCCAAACGACGTCTGGAGCGGCGCCCATCGGGGCCGTCCCGACGCCGGAACAGGAACGAAGGTAGAACCGGGGACGGCGCCGCCCGAGGATGGCGCCGGAGGCGACACCTGAGGGTCCGAAGCCGGGGTGGTCGTAAGGTCCACCGGCGACGAACCAGATCCCGAAGGAGGTCCAGCGGCGTCCCGCGGTGCCGGGCCCTAAGGCGCCGGCGGCGCCGGAACAACTGAACCCCTCGGCGCCGGGCCCGAAGGCGCCGGCGGCGTCGGGATAGTGGGAACCTGCGGCGCCGGGCCTGAAGGCGTCGGCGGCGTCGGGGCCGTAGCACCCGACGGCATCGGGCCAAACCCCCCGACCCGCTAGGGTTCCCAGACGGGTCCCCTGGGCCCGAAGGCGCCGCGGAGCCCGTCGGAGGAGAGAGATTCCTCATGGCCATGAGAAAGCGCTCAATCTCCTCCTGCATCGCGTGAAGCCCAGGGACCGTAGGGTATGGGGCTGGACGCGGCACCTGCAACTCCGTAGGAGCCGCGTGGGTGGTGTCACCCGAACCCCCGGCCGCATCGCGCGAGCGTCGGGGGGAGTCCGCAGAGCGATGACGCCGCTTGGACTTCTTGTGCCTCTTACCTGACGACGACTTCGACCCGGAGGAGTGCGGCCTACTCTCGGAGCTGTGGAGGCTCCGAGCCCGCGACCTGTCCCTCGACCTCCCATGGGACCGAGACCTCTCGCGGCGCGGGACCGACTGCCGGAGTTCGAGTCGCCTGCGGGACCACTCCCGCCTGGCTTTCAAAGAGAGGGCCCGGCAGTCGGAGCAGGCCTTGTCGTCGTGATCGACGCCGAGACAAGTTAAACACCGTCGGCGAGGATCCGTGACCGACATCAGACAGTCGCAATCCTCACAGTGCCTAAAGTCGGGCATCCCTACGGCACCGTTGGAGTCGAAGACTCGATAAACGATCAAATCAAAAGTGATCAAAAAAGGGTTAGTCAAAAATGACTAGGGTTACTGCTTTTTCCAGATCTGCGCTTGCTGGCGCGGAAAAAAGAAGAACTGACGTCAGCACGCGGAGGCGGCGTCTAAGTACTCCGACAACGTCATCACGGCGCCCACGACGCCGACGACGGACGCGGAGCCGCAGATGACGCCTACCGACGCGCAAGGGTACTGCTACGCAAAAATTTCCGGATCCAGTCTGACGCCCGGGAATATTCTAAGGTAAGGAATCTAATACTAACGTGTCTCTTTCAGATTCCATTTTCTCTTTGAGCCGGAGGAACTTCTTCTACGGCCAATTTCTGAAGAAGACCAGACTTCTCTTGATGAAGCAATTTTAGTTGGTGGGGATGCTACTTTAGTGAGGAATGTTCTTTGGCGGTGCACTGAAACGAAGTGTGTATCCATTGTTCAGCATATTTAGCACCCATTGATCTTTTGTTATTGTGCGCCACTCTGCCATGTGATTCAAAATACTTCCTCCCACTGGAGTGGGCAACTGAGCTAGGGGAAGCAGAAGATCACTGCTTCCCTGAAGTCTTGGCGGCACCAAAGGATTGTTGATGTTGTCCTCCTCTGCCTCTGGAACCTCTACGGTATTGAAACTGAGACCTGGATTGCTGGTTCTGTTTCTGCTGCCAATGAGGGGTTTGAACCCTCTGTTGGTAGTTTATGCGATTGTAAGGCCAGTATCTTCGTTTGAATTCTTTTTTCTTTTCTCGGCCAACCGCCTTCAGTGTATCCAGCTCAGCCTTTATTCTGACCATCTCTATATCGGTGTGGGAACCAAAAAGAGATGTTCCGGAAAATGGAAGATTTAAAATCCGATGTTGAGACTCCGGCTTTAAAGCTGTTAGTCGCAGCCATGAAGATCTTCGTGCACAAATGCTGTGTGCATATGAATGTGCAGCCAGAGAAGCTCCCTCTGCTGCAGTACTAATCACCTGATTGGAAACCAGCGCCCCCTCTTGGAGAATCTCAGCAAAATCTTGCCTGTCTTCTTTTAGCAGCTTTTCCTTAAAACGCTCCAAAGAATCCCACAAGGAGCTGCCGTAGTGTCCTAACAGGGCAGCAGCGCTTGATACCTTCAAGGAAGATGCTGCGGATCTGAAAACCTTTCTCCCCTAAGAGTCCTGGGCTCGACTCTCTTTGTCTGGAGGGACAGAGGAGGAAGAAGCGACTGCATGAGTTTTATTTGCTGCCGTGATGATCACCGAGTCTGGTGGGGGATCTGTCTTTAAAAATAAAGTATCCAATGCCGCTGGCTTATATTTTTTCTGAATCCTCGCTGGGGCAGCTTTAATCGAGGATGTAGTGAGAAAAACGTCCATCACTGGCTCGAAGGTATAATTGTACTATCTTTTCGTGGGATTGCTGGACGGACGATTACAATGCCAGTTTTAAGAGTTTATGTGAAGTACTATCCAATGTACAAACACTTACTGTGACTGTGAAGTATCGATCAGGACACATAGGCCACACCATAGATATGAAGCCCTGAAGAAGTCTCATAGAGAAACGAAACGCGTTGGCTATGTTTGTGATGGAAGAAGTTTTTTGTGAGCAATAAAGAGAACCTCTTTTGGAACAAGAAACAAAACGACTGAATTTCGATACTTTTTCTACACCCTGTGTGCAACTAATTTGTGAAAAAAAACTTTACTGAGAGCACAATTTGTTTCTATATAAAATCTTTTTGACCTACTTGTTCTCTGCGTGCTGGAACCGCTTTGTGTTATGTGTATTGTATGGAACTAGGTTCTATAATTCAGGGAGTAAAGAGGGAAGTACTCCCTGGTTTCGGGCACCTCAAATTATAACTAAGAGACACTATTCATTTGCTTGGTGCGGATTGCATTAGCCTCTGCCCTCTATCTTGTTGCACACTAAACTATCCAATGCCGCTGGCTAATATTTTTTCTGAATCCTCGCTGGGGCAGCTTTAATCGAGGATGGAGTGAGAAAAACGTCCATCACTGGCTCGATAGGACCAGGAACCAGTGGGAGCAAAGGTCTAAACATAGACCATTGATGAAAAGTCTCGAATATGATAGAGGTGGAAGCCTGCGGAGCTGACATATCTATTTTCAGTTTCAGTGCTCCTCTAATGAGGACGTCGTGAAATGTATTGATGTCATCGATCGGTGACACTCTAGAAGGAGGGCTATCCTTAAGGGTAGGTGAATAGTCCCTTTTTGAAGAGCGAGATGAAGAAGAAGACCAAGCAGGTGTTCTTGCTCTCTTCCGATGAGCATGAGATGGTCTATGCTCTGGAGATTTGTCCTGAAGATCCCTGGACTGAGCAACAGGCGATCTGTCCACCTCCTGTACTAATCTTCCCAATGGGGATCTGTGCAGTGGACTGGAATAGTCCAAAGACCGTCGAGTTTGCCCAGAAGCATCTTTCTGCCAATGGCTGATAGGAAGGAACCATCTTGGCGACAGATGTACTGAAGGAGACCTCTGCCTTATTGAAGACGTTGGTCTTGGTGATTGTGGTGTCTCTGGAGATGGAGGAGAAGAGCTTCTCATTGAAATCACTTGAGGAGAGCTCGCCGCCGAAGGCGATGACTTCCTGCATCCTCTGGAGTTCCAGCAATGCCTGGAGGAGCAATACAACATCTAAGGGGAGTGCCTTGACGTTGAACGAATATATGTAACGAGCACCAGTGAGTCTTTCGAGAGGGATGTCCTCCTCGACATCGACCTCTCTCCCCACTTCGACGTCGAATGTCTTGATATTTAAGCAATCAACCCCATCGACCTCGTCCTCGAAGCAGAGCGTCTGGGAGAATTTAAAGTGTGAATCGACGGAGAACTCCTTCTCAACGTCGTGTCCTTCCTTGACGTCAACAGAGACCGCCGTCTTGACGTCGAACGACGTCTGGAATGCTTGACTTTGGGCCCCAACGATGAATCCTTCTTCACCGTCAAAAAGATCTGGTCTTCAACATTGAACACCGTCTGGTCAGCGACAATGGAGGAGTCTGCTTCGACGTTGAATGCCTGTTGCCTGTCGACGACGATGCCTGTCTCAACGTCGACCACCGCCTGGTTGACGGAGACGCTTGTTTCGACATCAATTGTCGTTCTGCTGGTGACGTTGAGGCCTGTCTCGACGTTGAACACCGCCTGGTTGACAGCAACAGAGACGCCCGCTTTGATGCCGAACGCCACTCTACTGACAGCAGCGGAGCATGTCCTGACGTCGAACACCGTACTGACGACGGACATCCAACTCTCGACGTTGTGCGAGCCCACAGCATCAAGTTGGCCTTGGACTCACTGGCCTCTGCCTCGGCGGAACTTTTGTTGTATCCAGGTTACTGGATTTTCCAAGGCCCGCCTTCAAGCCCGGGAGGAGATGGAGCGGTGAGGCAGTCATTGACTGCACGCTGGGCGAGTGGGATTTCCAGCCTTGCCCCCGCTGTAATGATCCCTGTGACTCGGAGGTTGCTGAGGTTTGGGGACTTGAGGAGTGAGCGGAATTCGTGGGACACACGGACTTTGGGGGTTTCTTAACAACACAGCTCTAAACATCATAGCTCTAATCCACCGCCACAATACCTGCCAACAGGAATCTTGCATTCTGGGACCTGTAGGCGCCATGCCCCAGGTGGCCCACAGGAGGTATTAGCTCAAGGTAATCACCTGATGGGTGGAGCGATTTACGAGCACTTAGGATGGGCGGGGTATTTAAATCCACAATTAGCGCCTGCATCCTATCTACACCCCTGGCACTGAAGAAGGCAAACAGACGCCGAAATGCATTCGCCATGATGTATGTTACTTGAATAAAGCTGACTCCAATGGCTCCCCTGCTGTGGCCTCGTCTCTTTTTTGGAGGAGTTTGTGGACATTTAATTAGCGCGATCGTCAGTGCCTCGCTTACGTGGCCACCGCAGCATCAAGTTGGCCTTGGACTCACTGGCCTCCGCCTCGGCGGAACTTTTGTTGTATCCAGGTTACTGGAATTTCCAAGGCCCACCTTCAAGCCCGGGAGGAGATGGAGCGTGAGGCAGTCATTGACTGCACGCTGGGCGAGGTGGATTTCCAGCCTTGCCCCCGCTGTAATGATCCCTGTGACTCGGAGGTTGCTGCGGTTTGGGGACTTGAGAAGTGAGCAGAATTTGTGGGACACACGGACTTTGGGGGTTTCTTAACAACACAGCTCTAAACATCATAGCTCTAATTCACTGCCGCAATACCTACCAACAGGAATCTTGCATTCTGGGACCTGTAGGCGCCATGCACCAGGCGGCCCACAGAAGGTATTAGCTCAAGGTAACCACCTGATGGGTGGAGCGATTTACGAGCACTTAGGATGGGCAGGGTATTTAAATCCACAATTAGCGCCTGCATCCTATCTACACCCCTGGCGCTGAAGAAGGCAAACAGACGCCGAAATGCATTCGCCATGATGTATGTTACCTGATTAAAGCTGACTCCAATGGTTCCCCTGCTGTGGCCTAGTCTCTTTTTCGGAGGAGTTTGTGGAGATACTTTTATCTTTTAGGTGAGCAGATCTAGAGTGTCGCTGGTGTTGAGAGTGCTCTAACAGGAGCTGCTTTCCACCTAAACTGAGACCTACCCAGAGTTCTGTCCTTCTTTTTTGCATAATTTATGCATCACTCTATGCCTGAAAGGGTTTTGTTTTGACTTAATACTGGGTGCTCCCTTGTGTCTGGACAAAGCTATACCTCTCTGAAGAGCTCTAATTAGAGCGAAACACTGTGTCAGGGGTTGCTTTTATTCATTTCAGGTTGGCTTGAGTTGGTATTTTACCAATTCAAAGCTGTAATATTGTGCCTGGAGTGATAAATGGCTTTTGTTATTTGACAGCTCGGCAAGGACTGCACTGTACTAGTCCTATGCTTAAAGACTTTGCTGTTTAAATGGCGAAAGACTTTGTCATTTTCTATCTCGGCATGGATAGCACTGTCTAATCCTATACTTAAAAACTTTGATAGAAAAACAGACATTTGAGGTGAGCAGATCTAGAGTGTCGCTGGTGTTGAGAGTGCTCTAACAGGAGCTGCTTTCCACCTAAACTGAGACCTACACAGAGTTCTCTCCTTCTTTTTTGCATAATTTATGCGTCACTCTATGCCTGAAAGGGTTTTGTTTTGACTTAATACTGGGTGCTCCCTTGTGTCTGGACAAAGCTATACCTCTCTGAAGAGCTCTAATTAGAGCGAAACACTGTGTCAGGGGTTGCTTTTATTCATTTCAGGTTGGCTTGAGTTGGTATTTTACCAATTCAAAGCTGTAATATTGTGCCTGGAGTGATAAATGGCTTTTGTTATTTGACAGCTCAGCAAGGACTGCACTGTAATAGTCCTATGCTTGAAGACTTTGCTGTTTAAATGGCGAAAGACTTTGTCATTTTCTATCTCGGCATGGATAGCACTGTCTAATCCTATACTTAAAAACTTTGATAGAAAAACAGACATTTGAGGTGAGCAGATCTAGAGTGTCGCTGGTGTTGAGAGTGCTCTAACAGGAGCTGCTTTCCACCTAAACTGAGACCTACCCAGAGTTCTCTCCTTCTTTTTTGCATAATTTATGCGTCAATATATATATCCTACTGGCGGTCGCCAGTAGGTAGTTATAGGCACAACCTAGTTTCCATAGGAAAAGCATTTTTTGATTTGCTAATAACTTTGGCTTTTGTTTGACGAATCTTCGAGAAATTCTCGTAAAAAAGGTCTATCCAGGTCAGCTCCTATCCTGAAAGTGTGGGGGTGATTCGTCAAGTGAGGGTTGAGAAAAAAGGGGGTCCCAAAACGCGTTTCCCCATATTAATTTCCATGGAAATTTTAAGACGGGCTACAGCCCGAACTGCTGAACGAAATTACCCCAAATTTGGAAAAAAGGTAGAGCTTGATTTAGAAAGTGACCTTTCTTTTAAATAGTGTAAATCCGTTCAGTAGTTGCTGAGAAATCCATAAAATAAGAGTAAAAAAATCAATTTCCCATAGGAAACCTTGGGCAAGGCTACAGGCGAAACTACTGAATGGAATTACCCCATATTTGGCAAAAAGGTAGTTCTTGGTTCAGAAAGCGGCCTTTTGTAAAATGGTACGAATCCGTTCAGTAGTTGCTGTGATCAAGGCCCTTTGGGGCTGAAACGTGTCATGGTTGCCATTCTGTGGAAATAAATAATTCATAAGCGCTAATTTGTGGTCCGTCCCCCTTGCCTAACTTCTAGATTGCCAACTGAGTGAGACCCTCCGCGATGCTCTTTCCTCCCCTGGTCTATAATCATTGATCATCATCTGGACCTCGACCAGCCTTCACCCAACCCTGTTCCCGCCCGTCCACCAGGACCTTTACTCTGCAAACTTCCCTCGACCGCTGAGACCTAGCCCTTTTGACTGATGCCCGGTGGAGCTCCCTCGTGAGCTAAAGGGGAGATGGACTTTGGATTCTCTCCTTGACCATCACTTACCCAGCCGGACTTTGGGCAAGCTCTCCTGCGTCTCTCCTGACCTTATCTCCCCCCTTCTCCTTCCTCTACCCCCAACCCTCTCCGCTCTACTCTTCCCCTCTTTACAGCTACTGACCTTTGTCCTCACCTGTCCTTGCTCTTAGTCCCCACCCTGTTTTTCTGTGAACTTTTTACCTCGCCACTTGAGACCTAGCTATTTTGACTAATGCCCAATGGAGTTACCTTGTTGAGCTAAAGCGGAGACGTGCCATGGATTCCCTCCTTGGACGTTTCCTACCCAGTCGGTCTTTAGACAGACTACCTGTTGTCTCTTCCCTCCTCCTCCCTCTTCTCACCTCCCCTTTGCCCCCTCCACTATTCTATCTCTCCTTTCTCTCCTCTCTCAATGTATGGCTTATTTTTTGACGTAACGTGTATTTTTGATTATTTTCTGTTACATTGTGGAGCCTAATGTAAAGCGCTCTGATACCTTCGGCTCTAGCCAGCACTATATAAAAACTCTTTAAATAAATAAATAAAAATAAATAGTGTCTACATGGAGCCACCACCCACTACCATCATGGAAGAGTTATTTGAAAGGTTTCTGAATCCAGTCTAGCATCTGTGACATTAAAAAAGTGAATGATCTGCAGGTAAAGGTATCCATCAAAATCATTTTACACGACATATATTGTTGAATGCTCATTAGAAAATGAAAACAGTTAGAAAATGAAAACAGTTATCTTCATTAACAACCACACTGCACCAGCATGACAAACATCTGCAAATCTAGGAAGTATGAGACCAAATGAATAAGGAACACTGTGCTTCCTACTTGTTGTTGATGTTCTTCTCTTGCTCGTAGATAAACACCGGCACGTTGACCATGCGCAGAATGTGGATTATGTTTGCTCTGGCTAAAAACTGCACTGAATCGCGAACATCATTTTCTTTCAGAGAGATGTGGGCAAATGAGGATATTGGAAAAGCGCAGATCATATCGAAAATGAAACCCATCTTCTTCCTCAGGTAGTGTTGGGAGACAGGTTGGTATCGTTTGAAATTTGTGCCATTTTCGTCATGATATCGAATGTGAAATTTAAAGAAAATCTAAAATAAAAGGAAAATATGTTGCAGTCATTTAGTTAATTATACTAAAGAAAAGTAAACAATCGCCAAACAATCCTCGGCCACATGTATAGGTGTGTTTTTTTTTAACTTTGCAAACCTGGAAAAGTGCGAAGTTGAAAATAAAACGGGGGTAGTGTGGTGGTCCTTCCTAGTAGTAAGCACAGGTGAGAATAACTACTGATGGTAACCACTTTGAAACTTAGTTCTGCAATTCCCTGCTACTCTAAGCCTCTTCTCAGAAGGTGTGTGATTTCCGGCTAGTGACGGGAAGTTGGTTGTGTGCTTTTGCTGAGCAGCATCTGATCACCCACTGTGGCTCAAAGGTAATGACAGGTAAATTAAATCCTTCTACTTAGTGCATCCTGCCCAGAACCTCCCACAGACACAATCAACCTGATGATTCATGGTCAGTGCTAGTCAGCAAATAATTTTCTGTTTTAATTTTTTTTAAAACATGTTTTATTGAAGATTATTACATTAACATTTACCAACTCCAGCCTTCTCAGCATCACTAATACCTTGCAATACATAAGTTACATCAAAGCTATATAGCTGCCCTTAATACTTTAGTCTTCGAACATCACAAATTCCCCACCTCCTCTGCCCTCCCCTCCACGAGCTGCGCATCCCTAATGATACAGACAGCAGTTAAAAAGTATAAGCAATACAGTCTAATTAATTTGGCTATTCATGCCATATTTGTTGTCAATGAAGAAATAAGTTACTTACTTGTAACTGTAGTTCTCATATATTGGAATCTTTCATAGATCCAAATGCTTGAATCTTTCCCGTTGTCGAGATGGGAGCCCCCGGTATTATAAAAAAAGTAATATCCTATTACACATAGAACATAAGGCCCTAGCCCTTACAGGTTTTGTAACATATCCCTGTCTTTTTGTAAAAATTGACTAAACTTAGAACCAGCCAATCAATAGACACAACCCTGTAGAACCTTCCTTAGAGAAGCTCCAGTTCCTCAGATTTTCCAAGCACAAGTGCGTACACATCGAAAAAACGGAGTTATCTCAGTGAGCCTTCTCCAGAGGAGGTGGGAGGGTCGCATGTGAATCTATGAAAGATTCCAGTACTGTAGAACTACAGTTACAGGTAAATAACTTATTTCTTACTCTAGTGGTGGAGGTTTCATAGATTCACATGCTTGAATCAGAGTAGCAAGCAGTGAATAACACATTTTCGGGTCATGTAATAACTAAGGATAGTCACATGAAATATTATCGCCTGAACACACACACACACACATCTGTAAGTCAATCCTTACATCTCCTTATATGTCAAAGAGCAATGCAGAATATACAGGGATGTATCCGCCATGAGCAGTCTTCCAGCAGTATTATTGGGATTGACACTCATACAGTGTTTACTTGAAAAATATGCTGCGAGAATCTCTTTTAATTTCACTTACTACCCCTAATTTCATCACTCGGAATTCCAGACCACAGGAAACATTTCCCACACTGTCATATCTTGATGGATGACCGACACTTCCGCTGTATATTCTGCATTGCTCTTTGACATATTCGGAGATATAAGGATTGACTTACAGATCGCCCTGAAGAAGTCCCAGACTGGGACGAAGCGCGTCGGCTGTACTGTTTTTTCTACCACGTACTGGAATAAAAGAGATCAAAACTGAGGAGCCTCGCTTTCATTATCATTTGGAGTTGGACTTCTATCCATCTTAATTGTTGTATTGAGCTTTATGACGTGGTGCACCTGTGCTTTTGTTTGAATTGTATAGTTCCTGTAGGAACAAGCACTGTGATGGTGGGTGCTGTTCGGCGTGCACACGTACCCTTATAGAGACGGAGGGGTTTCTTTCACTCTTAGAGTATTTGTAGGTTAGGTGCTGATAGAAAGAAGGTTCCACTGTCCATTCAAACTTTTTTACCACTTGGGAAATCTATAGTTTAATATTAATTTATTAAATTCAGTCTTGAGAATGCTATTGGTTTCCGCAATCTTGGTGATCAATTCTATTCAATGTACAACTGATTGTATTATTGTACAATAATTGGGTATATTATAATTTGGTTTTGTGTGGGATTGCAACAAATCATGTATTTTCGTGTTTATGCCCTATGACCACGGCAGCTCGGCGATATGCAGAATGAACCCACTTGCACAATGAATTAATGTGAGTAGTAGGCACATTGTCTTTTCAAAACCTAAGAATGGATTTTTTCAGGGTAATCAACTAGTATCAGCATAATGTGTCTGTTGATGCTTTGCCGAATATGATGAATATGCCATTGCATCGGGCGATGAGCCGATAATGACACTATGAATGAAATAGTTTGCCCGTTATCTAAAGAATTTATATCAGAGACACTATAAATGTGGCACTAAAGTACATGTATATATGTTTACAGATTTCTCTTTTTCTGCTGTAAATGGTGAATGTGATTATGTTTACCTCACTGAAAACCATTACAAGATGACCAACAGTTCTAGGGGACATTTGTCCACCTTTTATGTTTAAACACTTCACGTTGCATGTAACCTAGAATGTTTGTTTATATGTCGACTCACTTTTGCATAAAGTTACCAGTGAGCAAGGCGGTATCCACCGAAACACGCAGGGTGTGCTTTCTTGGCTTATGAACTTTTAATAAATCGATTTGAGCATTTTTTAGAAGGAGTGCACACGTGTTGCTCTTGGCATGGAAAAAATGTATGGATGACAGGGGGAGCTCGGACCCTGTAGTGCACCGCCGCTTCCATGTCCCGGCAAATCTGAGGAGGTGATAAGGTTATATATATATCCCGAACACTCCACTGCCAACCGGCTTTCGCAATTTCACAAAATAGAGCTCGAACCACAGTTCAGTGCACAGAATCTTCTTTATTGGTTCCAAACTCTGCCGGCCATTACGCGTTTCGGCACCGGGGTGCCTTGATCACATGACACGTGAGTCAGTCACCTGACTGTTTTTATACAATTTCTTTTCACCATGCTGTGTTAAAATGACAGTGCATTTTACATTTGTTACTGCAACCAGGATACTCTGTATGTTACATTGTATACACCATAAGCAGTTGTCTTTTTTACAGATCATGGTTTAAAATACCTTTGTCTGAAATCATGGTTTGAAAACAAACAATACATTGCGCCATCCTGACTCCCCGATCAATTCCTGTGCAAAACTTAGCAATGTGACAAAGTGCAATATGGTTGTACATAAATAGATATAAATACATAAATATATAAATAGTTCTAAAAATATATCATAAAATCTATATAAAAACCCCATATAAGATTGAAACTGTGCAATTATGGGTGTCAATACCCTAAATTATACTGTTGATGTAAACATACGACTTAGAACATTTCTGGACCGCAGATAAGTTCATGTAAAAACCAGCTGCCAACTTAAAGTCCCTGAAAGTCCATCTACCATACTCCTTGATTCTTCTCAACTATATCTATTTATTTATGTACCCTTATATTGCTATTGTCTAGTCATTGGTTATTTGTATTGTCCAACCAATTTAACTATGATACATAATCTTATTTTTTGTTACCACCTGTCCATGCAGTAACCCCTAATGGTTGACACAAGCCTCTGTCTTTAGTAGTGTGCATTAAAGTGCGATGACATTTTAAATGTGTACAAAAACCATAAAATATATACATAAAAACAAAAGATGAAAGCCTTTATCCTGCTATCAGTTTTTCAATGATATCCATAAGGTTCTTATCTTTTGAGCTCTACAATATACATACTACCCAGTTTCATGTTCTTCTAGCTTAAGCATCATTTCATTCCTGTTATTGATAACCCTGATCTTAAGCAGACATCACGATTCCTCAAAGTTATAAAAACCTGTAAATGGTATATTGTGTTTATCCAGGTTAAGAGAAGTATAAAGACTCACATCATAGGCATGTGTACAGGTCTTCTGTAATATTAAGGCCATTGGGGTGTTTGGAATTCAGTTCTAAAATATACCTGGTTTCCAATTTACGCAGGGTTCCTTCTCTGTTGCCCCTCTCTTGTTAAAAGGTACACTGTCAATTAAATATTACTTTCAAAACTTTGGGTCAGCTTGATGAAATTCATTAAAGTGTCGAGCGACGGGGTATACTGGATCTCGATTCTTGATTGCTCTAATATGTTGTAGAATCCTCTTATGCCCCTGCAGCTTGGTACTTCCCACGCACCTAAGCCCACAGGGGCACTCGAGGATGTACACAACGAATTCTGTTTTGCATGACAGAGCCTTATTGATTGTGTGCTCACCTCCCCCAAATGCTGTTTTAAAACTAGTGGTATTGGTGCCATGTTGATAGGCTTTACAGGTCTTACATTTGTAAAAGCCCTTTCTTTGGCTTAGCCAGTTCCCTTTTGGCTGTTCTATTGGATTGTTAACCACAAGTCTATCTCTCATATTGGGGGCCCGTCTATTGATAATGGAGGGTCTTGGTGGTAGCATGGGTCCCAGGATCGGATCATTTATGACCAATGGCAAATTTCTCTGAATGATACCATTGATCTCTTTATGTGGCTTGCTGTAGCCCACAATCATTCTAAATTCTTTATTGGATTGATCTGTGGTTTTTGCCGGCTGTACAGCAATGTCTGTGTCAACATTTGGTCCGGGCCCTGATATTGTCAATTTTAATAGCTTGTTTCTGCCTATTGCCTTGCTTTTGAGAATAGCTGCATAAATACATTTAGCATTATAACCCTGTACCAAAAATCTCAGTTTACTCTCTAGTTAGGCTTTTTTCAATTCACTTTCAGTACTACAAATGCGTTTTATAAGAATCATTTCCCCGTAGGGATGCTTTGGACAAGGTGCTTTGGATGAAGACTATTTGCATGTAAGACTGAATTTACCGCAGTGGGTTTTCTATGCATTTTAGTTTCTATCCTGCCTCCCTCTATATATACTTCTACATCTAGAAAGAGGACCCTGCCTGCACTGATTTCTGATGTGAATTGTAAATTGATGACATTCAGGTTCAACTCATGAATAAACGCAGTTGCTTCTGCTTTCGAACCATGCCAAATTAAAAACAGATCATCTATGTACCTCCACCAACATTTTACATGCTGGTTGAGGATGTTAGCAAATTTCCTAAGTAGGACCAGTTCCTCCCACCAGCCCATGTGAAGACGAACAAGTTACTTACCTTCGGTAACGCTTTTTCTGGTAGATACAGTATCTGCCTGTGGATTCCTCACCTTGTGAATATCCCCCTGCGTCAGCAGCTTCCGGAAATTCTTTTTGTAGCTTTGCGCCGATGTGGACCAACGTCACAGAGGCACGACATCGCGCGCAACTCCGCTGACGTCACCGACCCCATATTAGGCCCACGCCGGCGTGATGACATCAGTTCCGCCCCTTTTTTCCGTGCCTTCGAGGCACATGGACGGACCAATGGCAGTAGAACAATACAAAGTATACACCGTACACAATGTCCAGATTACACACATAGTGTGAAAACAATAAGGGAAAGCAAAAAGCAATAAACATTTCCTTTGACAATAAATATAAATAAATATATACAATAAACATGGTATACAAGAGTGGACAACAGGGAGGCGGGCGGGTCAGTGAGGAATCCACAGGCAGATACTGTATCTACCAGAAAAAGGGTTACCGAAGGTAAGTAACTTGTTCTTCTGATAGATACACCTGCCTTGTGGATTCCTCACCTTGTGAATAGAGTCCCACAGCAGTCCCCACTCCCGGAGGAGGGTGTTCACTCTTCTATACCAAGAAATCCTGGAGGACAGAGCGCGCAAAGTGGCCGTCCCTCCTTACCTCGGTATCCAAGCAGTAATGCTTCGTGAAAGTGTGAAGGGAGGCCCAAGTCGCGGCTCTGCAAATGTCCTCTACAGGCACACCTCTAGAAAGAGCAGATGTTGCAGACTTAGCTCTAGTAGAATGAGCCCTTATACCCTCTGGAGGTTCCTTACCCGCCAGGGAGCAGCAGATCTTAATGCATACAATTATCCATCTTGAAAGCTTGTGCTTGTGCACAGATCTTCCTTTCCTGCAGCCAGCAAATCCAACGAACAGCTGGTCATCCAACCTGAACTCTCTTGTCCTGTCCAGGTAGAAGCTCACTGCCCTCTTAGGGTCCAAGCGATGAAGCCGCTCCTCCTCCTTGGAAGGGTGAGGGGGAGGATAGAAGGTAGGAATGGTAACGGATTGCCCCAGGTGGAAAGGAGGTACCACCTTCGGCAGAAAAGCAGCCATGGTCCTAAGAACCATTCGATCAGCATGAATGGATAAAAACGGGGGCTTTGAACTAAGAGCTTGAAGCTCACTTACCCTCCTTGCCGAGGTAATTGATACAAGGAAGACCGTCTTGAAAGACAAAAGCCTCAAGGGACATGAGTGGAAAGGCTCAAAAGCTGAACCCATCAAAAATGTAAGAACAAGGTTCAAGTCCCATTGAGGTACAATAAAAGGAGTGGGAGGAAATTTATTGGTAAGGCCCTTGATGAACCGTAAAACAATAGGTGACTTAAAAAAAGAGGGCTGGTCAGGCAAACAAAGGAAAGCCGATAAGGCCGACAAATAACCCTTAATGGTTGCCACCGCAAAACCCTGCTGGGCCAAGGAAAGAGCAAATTGAAGATTATTGGACAAACGAGCCCTTAAAGGGTCAATGGACTTCTCCCCACACCAAGCAACGAACTTTGACCATCTATAGGAATAAATGGACTTAGTGGAGTCACGCCTGGCTGACAAAATGACATCCACCACATCGTGTGGGAGAGAAAAGGTACTCAGGTTGCCCCGTTCAATCTTCAGGCATGAAGGTGTAAGGTCTGGAGGTGGGGGTGTAAACCTGCCCCTCCATCTGGGAGAGGAGATCTGCCCTGTGAGGGCGACGGAGCGGCGGGTGAGAGGAGAGGTGGAGAAGGTCTGAGTACCACACCCTTCCTGGCCAATCCGGGGCGATCAATATAACTTGGGCCCGGTCTTGGCGAATTTTCCTCAGAACCCGAGGAATCAAGGGTATGGGAGGAAACGCGTAAAGGAGTTGCGAGACCCAACTCAACTGAAACGCGTCCCCCAAGGCTCCCTGCATCGGAAACTGGAGGCTGCAGAATGACGGGCAGTGAGCATTCTCGCGAGTGGCGAACAGGTCCACCCGAGGAGTTCCCCACGTCCGAAAGACGTGACGAACTACCTCTGGATGAAGCCTCCACTCGTGGTCGGCAGAGAACCGCCGACTGAGACTGTCTGCACGAACGTTCAGAACTCCGGCCAGATGATTTGCCATCAGACAAATCTGGTGGTCCTGAACCCAGGACCAGAGACGCAGAGCCTCTCTGCAGAGACACTGCGACCCCACTCCTTCCTGCTTGTTGACATACCACATCGCGGTCGTGTTGTCCGTCAGGACCTGAACTGACCGCCCGCGAAGGGAAGGGAGGAAGGCCTTGAGCGCCAGACGTATCGCCCGTGATTCCAGCAGGTTGATGTGAAGCAACCTTTCCTCTGGAGACCAAAGACCCTTGACCTCCAGGTCCCCCAGATGAGCACCCCACCCTAGAGTGGATGCATCCGTTATCACTGTGGCCACCGATGGAGGAAGTTGAAAAGGCTTTCCTTGCGACAGATTGCCTTCCACGCTCCACCAAGACAGATCCGCTGCAGTTTCTCTGGAGATCCTCACTGACTCCCTGAGATCTCCGTTGTGCTGATCAGGGCCGGACTGGGAACTGAAAGCAGCCCTGGCAAATTTTAGCAGACCTACCCCCACCCGGCGCGTAGCGAGCGAGCGCAGCGAGCGAGCCCGACAACTAGTAGGGGAGCTTGGGGGGGGTACCCCCCCAGAAAATTTGGGGAAACGACAGACCAAAATGGTGAATTTTACAGCACATTTTTCATTAGATATATAAATGTATCAACTTTCAAAGCCCAGTAAATAGTAGATGATGACCTTAAAGTGCACCAGGTTACCCACCCATATACATTCTTTCAGAGAGCACCAAAAATAGACACAAGCAGGGATTGCTCACCTGTTGCTCATTTCATTTTTCCTTGCTGAAGGCGTCCTGGACTGCGAGCGCGAAGGACTCGCTCTTCCTGGTGCTGTTGTGCTTTTGACTTGCTTTTAGCTCTCAGCCTTCACTCCTCGCGGAACCCGCTCCGCGGGTCCCGCATCGTCAGCGGTCTTTTGAACGGCGCTTTACAGCTTTGGCGCTTGAGCTTCTGAGGCGGTGGTAAAAGCAGGGCTGCGAGCGAGGGGAGGCGCAGGACTACCTGTCCCAGGAGCGCCTTACCCTCGGCATCTACACCAGCTGACCCGCTCTCCCTGCTGGCTCCTCCCCCACCTCAGCGCAGCTAAAGGCCAGCGAGTCAGTTCCTTTGGCGGATTGCTCACCTGTTGCTCATTTCATTTTTCCTTGCTGAAGGCGTCCTGGACTGCGAGCGCGAAGGACTCGCTCTTCCTGGTGCTGTTGTGCTTTTGACTTGCTTTTAGCTCTCAGCCTTCACTCCTCGCAGAACCCGCTCCGCGGGTCCCGCATCGTCAGCGGTCTTTTGAACGGCGCTTTACAGCTTTGGCGCTTGAGCTTCTGAGGCGGTGGTAAAAGCAGGGCTGCGAGCGAGGGGAGGCGCAGGACTACCTGTCCCAGGAGCGCCTTACCCTCGGCATCTACACCAGCTGACCCGCTCTCCCTGCTGGCTCCTCCCCCACCTCAGAGCAGCTAAAGGCCAGCGAGTCAGTTCCTTTGGCGGATTGCTCACCTGTTGCTCATTTCATTTTTCCTTGCTGAAGGCGTCCTGGACTGCGAGCGCGAAGGACTCGCTCTTCCTGGTGCTGTTGTGCTTTTGACTTGCTTTTAGCTCTCAGCCTTCACTCCTCGCGGAACCCGCTCCGCGGGTCCCGCATCGTCAGCGGTCTTTTGAACGGCGCTTTACAGCTTTGGCGCTTGAGCTTCTGAGGCGGTGGTAAAAGCAGGGCTGCGAGCGAGGGGAGGCGCAGGACTACCTGTCCCAGGAGCGCCTTACCCTCGGCATCTACACCAGCTGACCCGCTCTCCCTGCTGGCTCCTCCCCCACCTCAGCGCAGCTATATATCTCCCACTCGGTACCGCAACGCGGGAGCGTGCGGGAGCGTGCCGGGAGAAGCCCGGGACAAGGGCGGGACCGTCTGAGGCCGTCAGAGGCTGAAGTAGGCTGGGCTGGGCCCCCTCCCTTAGTTTTTGTTAAATTTGTATTTTGTTGTTCTATACACTGGTTTGTTGTATATTTTAGAGAACTTGATTAAATTTATCTTATTTTGTTCCCATGACGGCTAAGAAACTTCGTTCTGGCCGTGTTTTAGTAGGGAAATCCGGTTCTAAAACGAAATCTAACCCTTTACGTAACAAAATTACGTCTTCAATGCAACTTAAAGGCCAGTGTCAGCTTTTTAATTTATGGGATAAAGGGAAAGACAATTTGTTAGAGTCACAGACCCTAAGCGAGGCTCCAGATTTGAATGCTCCGGAGTCCGTTAATATGGTTATTAATGTGTCTTCTACCTTGAGTGTGGCTCCTAGTCCATCTTTCTTGATACCTTCTAGCCCCACTTTATTAAGGGGTTTGTCTTTGATGTCACATGAGTTGCAACTAAGTCCGAACGCTACTTCAGAATTATTGGGTAATAAGGCTTTGAAAACTGATAGTTCTGTTATTTTTCAAGCGCCTATTTTGGAAATTCCTAAAGTTATAGTGAACCCTAGTCCTTCGTTAGTTTTACCAGTTAATCCGCCCATTTTAGAAAGGGATTTTACTCTACCTGATATCGATTTAACAGCACACAAGGACAGGATGTTAGCCTGTCAGGGGAAATCTAGGAGTATCCCAAATCTAAATGAAATTATATCCATTTCAAGTGCGGGCCCATTAAGTAGTACACCGTCTAATAAATTAGATTTTTCCCTTGCTCAACTAAATTTTACCTCTTGCTCTGGTCCTATTTTGAATAATTTAGCTGAGGGGTCCCCAAGTAATGATGGGAAGTTAATCTCTAACTCATTATTTTCTTTGGAAACCATTTTATCCTCAATTTTGAGCCTACTTGAAAAATTTGTGGGAGGCTCTGAGTGTATGTTTGACACGGTAACTCAAATATTGCAAGTTCTTTTGCAAAATAAGAATGGAGCAGTGTCTGATTGCCAGCCAACGCTTGTTTCTTCGTTGGAGATCCCTAAAACAATTGCTCCAGGTATTCAAATTGCACGGGAGTCTGTTCAAACTCCTCTCTTTGTGGATAGTCAAAAAATAATGAACCCAGCAGTACTTCCAGCTGATCTTAAAACTGAGCTTAAAATTGTTAAAGCAGTTTCATCAGGGGCTAATTGTGTAGCTTCCAATTGTGATAAAATAGAGGAAGTTTCTATGTCCCCAGTCAATCATAAGCTGGAAACTCCCTCTCTCTTTCCTATATTTTCCGTACAATCAAAAAATGAGGAGATTTGTATAGTAAATACTGGAATAGCTGACAATTTGCTCCCTCTAAAACAAAAAAAGAACAGATTAAAAAAGAGAAAACTTATTCGAAGAATCTCTAAAAAAAGACAGAGAAAACTGCTATTTGATAAAAGTTTGGAACCGATTTCGGAAGATCCCCCTCAGGCTGAGCATTCTTTTGTTTCTCAGGAAAATATGATTGTTCCCCCTAGGGTGGAACTTGCGTGTACAGGACCAGGTCTTACTTCTTCCACTAATCCCTTTCTTTTTAAGGCTATGCCTCCATCCTGTAATCCTTTCTCTTCCCATTTGAACCCTTCAGCAAGGTCTCTCCAAGATGTTTCTAAGGCACTTTCTCCTTCTGTTAATCCTTCTTCCTTCCCTCTTAATCCCTTAGCAAGGCCCTTCCAAGAAGTTCCTTTAATTGTATCCATACCTCCTAAAGAAAAAATACATGTGGATACTTTGTTTCTTGATTTTTTTCCCTTATTTGAAACAGACTTGATCCTAAATAGATCTGCCTTACTTACTTGTTTCAAAGAGATTGAGAGTTTAAAATTAGTTCAAACATCTGATTTGGATGTAGTATATCTTCTTAACTCTTTGATAGGGAGATCTACAAGGGTGAAATTTCAATCAAAAATAGTGTCTAATCTTATTTTACAGTGGGCGGAGGAATTGCAAATCAGAGGTATAGACGTTGTGCCTTTCTTTGGGGAAAAAAGAAATCAAAATGCTGTGGCCAATCTGTCATCTTCCCCCAGTATAGGTTTGCTTTCATCTGATTGTTCTAGTACTAGATCGGAGGACTTAAAAATATGCATATCTAGGAATGAAAGGCGAGTGTTATATAAAAACCCTCCTCTTAAACAAACTGTGAATGATGATCAGTCTAAGTGGAGTTGGTTACCTGGAGTTTTAGCAAGTACATCTGGTTCCAGTAACAAACTGCATTCAAATTTTTAACAAAGAGTTGAAGCTTATGTCGTGGAATACTTCAGGCTTTAAAGACCATAAGGAGAAATTAGGCTTTTTAGATTCCAATGAGGCAGATATAATCTGTTTACAAGAAACATGGGTGGAAGGTAGATTAGCGCTTGAAAAGGATTATTTTGTGTTGGAAAACGGTGCTATTGCTTCTAGAAGAGGCCATGCAAAGGGAGGAATAGCATGTTTATTAACAAATAGAATAAAATGGAACTATTCACACTATCTCGATCCAGGGAAGTTGTTCCAGGCAGTAACCTTAAAAGATGTATTTGAGGATTCCCCGAATTCATCGTTGGTAGTAATAAACATCTATATTCCCCCAAATTGTTGCTATAATGATAGTTTAAAAACACTGTTCTCCTTTTTAACTAAAATTATGGATGCTTCTCCACCTCCTCATGTATTAATGTTTGGGGATTTGAATTGTAACATATCCAACTGTGGATTGGATGTATTCAGAAACATTCTCAGGGAGGAGTCTTTGAATATACCTCCGGCCCAGTTTCCAGTCAAAATTAAAACCAACAAAAGAGGTAAACTTGTCCTAGAAGGTCTACATAAAGTTGACTGTTTAATAGTAAATGGGAGGCTCCCTTCTGACATCCCAGCTGCTTTCACGCATAAGTCAAACATGGGAAAATCTATTATAGATTATGTTATGGCAGATTACGCCTTATTTTCCCGGTTGAAAAATATGAAGGTCATAGAGTCTAATCTTAGTGACCATAATGCGTTGATGCTTTTAGTCTCTGTCAGTCTTCCAAAAGTAGATTCTTGGAGTATGGATACGGACCTGGTGAATTTTGACTCCAATTCTGGGAAATGTTTCTGGAGCTTCCGCACTTTTGAAAGTTTGGAGGCTCTGTTGAACCAAACGGTCAAGAGTTTATCTCTTTGGGAAGGGAGAGAGCTGTTAGGTTTTGCTAATTTTTTAGAATCGATAATTTCCATAGCGGAAAAGAAACCCTCTGTGAAAAAACTTTCTACAGTTCCTTGTCCTTTGCGGGCTTTAAACAGAGAAATAAATAAAGTAATAAGGGGGCAATATTTATCATTTTCCCAAGAAGCCAAGCAAAGGTTGTTAATTTTAAAAAGAAGAAGAGTTAGGCTTAAAGCCCGTTTAAAGCGTAATAAGGAAGACTCTCTCTGGATTCAACTGAGAGAAGCTTCGTATAATGGCCGAGCCAAGACTTTCTGGTCTTTAATTGGCAAGGGATGTGGGACCAGAGCCAGCGCCACCCCTATTGCCATTGAGGAACAGATTTGGGTCCAATATATTGAGAATTTGTACAGCAATAATATTCTCAATTTTCTACTGTGGAATTTAATCATGTCTCCCATATATTTGATTGCCCATCGATAAAGGATATTGAATTTGCTATTAAGAACATGCGTTCCTCTGGTGCGATGGGTCCAGATAAAATCCCCATCTCTGTTTTAAAACACCAGAGTGAACTTTGGAGCAAAATTCTCTTTCCTGTATTTAAATTTTGCTTTTTGAATGGAATAGTCCCCCCCTCCTGGAAAGGAAGTATCATTGTTCCTTTATATAAAAAAGGGGCAAGAGATCTTCCTCAAAATTATCGCCAAATCGCTTTGCTTGACGCCATTGGTAAAGTTTTCGCAAAATGTGTTCTTATTTTAATGAACCAATGGGTAACTGAGTTTAAAATCTTGCCTGTTGAACAAACAGGCTTTAGACAAAGTCACGGAACCTTAGACAACCTGACCGCTCTTCATGTTATTACGGAAAAATATGTGAAAGTCCGTGGTGGTCAGGTTTACGGCGCCTTTATCGACTTCTCCACCGCTTTTGACAAAGTGGATAGAATATTGCTTTGGAGAAAGTTATTTGATTTAGGTATGCCTCCTTTTCTTATTAAATTAATTCGTGCACTTTACTCAGATACCTGGTGTAGAGTTTTACTGGGAGGTGAACGTGGTTTATCTAAAATAATTTTCACTTCTAACGGGTTAAAGCAAGGTTGCCTGCTGGCTCCTTTGCTGTTTTCCCTTTATACAGTTAATTTACCTGCGGCCCTCTCAGCATGCGCTGGTATTGCCCCGTCTTTGGGTGGAGTTCCAATCGCATGCCTTATGTATGCAGATGATATCCTGATTTTGGATCTTACCCCGAAGGGCTTGAATAATCGTTTGCAAGCGCTGTCTGAATACGCCAAAAACCATTACCTATTGATAAATACGGCAAAAAGTAAAGTGATGTGTTTCTCCGGTAAAAAGAAACCTAAATTTCTTAATTTTCCTTGGAGGGTGGGGGACCAAAAATTAGAAATTGTGAAAGTTTATACCTTTTTGGGCAAAATTGTCACAAGTAATCTAAGTGACAAAGCACATTTGGATAATAATTCCCGGAAGGCTATTTCACAGGGAAAGAGCTTAGTATCATTATACAAAGCAACAGGGAGAAGGCATTTTTCTATTCTTCTTGATGTTTTTAGAGCAAAAGTCCCTGCTTCCCTATTATATGGCATAGAGTTAACAGATTTAAAGAAATGGAGTTTTTTAAACTGCGCAGAAGGGAAAATTCTGCGTAGTTTGTTATCTGTTAGCACAGCAAATTCTACTGTTTCCTTAAGACAGGAATTGGGATTACGCAGCAGTTGGGTACAAGGTTTGGCCAGTGTTATACGTTGGGTAGTAGGTATAGCAAAAAGTGAGTCCAATACCTTAAGAGAGCTTTTAAAAAATGAATTGCTGGGAAACTTTAATGACTACTCTTTACTTGTAAAAAACTTCAGATTCGCAGTGGTGCAATTGAAATTGGATGAAGAGACATTGTTTTCTTTATCATCTTATCAATTAAAAATTATCTTGAAATCTTCCACATGGGAACTGGGGTTTCGTCAGGATAGAGATTCCCGGCTGTTAAAAAAAGGTAGTACTCCTGTTATAGAGTCCTGTATTTTGCGGAAAGCTCAACCTTATATGTACTGGAACATCTCTCATGGCGTTCGTCGCTTAGTGTACTTATTAAGACACAATCTGCTTCCGTTGAAAGATCTGTGTGCTAGATGGTATGGACATTCAGCACTTTGTGATCTTTGTCAGATGTATGACCAGGACTTAAATCATGTTATTTTTGTTTGTCCTGCCCTGATGCCTTTTAGGCGTAGATGGTTACGACCAATTTGCCTTCAACTCAACATTCTTTCAGCTTCATCATTGCAGGCGGCCTTGATTAACCCACCGAATGAAATGTTTTGTTTTAAACTATATGTTTTTTTTAAATGTTTTTTGGATCTGTATTAAGTTGTTCATATTATTTTTCTTTTATGGAGTGTTGGTAAGATAATTTTTATGTGCTTTGCTTGGTATGTATATTTTGATTCTTATGTGGACCTCCAAGGAGTTCCTTTATCATAATAAAAATAAAACTGAAACTGACACAAGCAGTGAATCAGAGAGAACAAAGTAAAAGTGAGACCAGCCCCCACATGGAAGGCACCCAGGCCAGTGGCACTGGAACACTTTTCAGAGTGTGGGTGCTGCCATCAATGTTGCCTGTACATCACTGAAGTCATGGGATTGTGAAAAATTCAAGAATCACACAAAGAACAAGGGTAGTAATTCAGCCTTGCCTATTCCGGGACATTTAAAACTTAAACGTATATCCCAAACCATTTAAATACACTGCACTCTGCATACTGCACCCTGCCTTATGAAAAGGGCTTGTGCTAGTGGTGACATATGTAGTAAGAGGGAATAATTTTTAGGCCTAGCAAAAGGTTGCTTTTGCCAAGTCAAAATGGTAGTTTTACAACTGCACAGGCAGACTGCAATGACAGGCCCTGGCCTTGACACATGTTTAAATAGGCGACTTACGTGGGCGGCACAATAAGTGTTGCATGCCCACTAGCAGTATTTAATATACAGTCCCTGGGTACATGTAGAACCACATTTCTAGGAACTTACAAGTAAATTAAATTTGCCAATTTGGTGTAAGCCAATCTTACCATGTTTAAAGGAAAGAGTGCAAGCACTTTAGCACTGGTTAGTGGTGGTAAAGTGCATTGAGCCCTAAGAGCCAACAAAGAGGCCTTTTTTGATGTAATAAAGCAGATCAAACCTGCATTTAATTTGAATGAATCTGAGGCCAACAAGGACTTCTCTAACCATGTCTCAGCAGTCAGTATGAACAATATGTATCTAAAAAACACTTCACAAGGGAGGCCTGTGGAAGACTAGTGCTACAGCTCACCATCCTTGAAGAGCATGTCCCCATGAAGTCCCAGTATCATTTTGAATGTTTAACACAGGAGAGAGTTTACGGATGCATATTCTTTAAAGTATTCTGAGTGTTATGTGAAACAGATTAGCGGATATGTATGTCCATTTACTTTGAGGCAGTTAATAATTAGCATATCCCACTGCCATTGTATCAGCAGCAAATAGTTACAGACCCTACCCCCAACCATTTAGCCCAACCGTGAACATGAAGCATAGTTTGTCCTCAGGGGCACTTATGTGATAATTCACTTGTGTGACAACTTATAGGACACTTTATGACAGGCAGGTGCTCTACATGTGGATCGCACGTGCGCAGCCTTTTGAATCTCAAAAGAACCAAGAGGGGACTACGGGAGAGTAATCCCATTTAAATGGATGGATATATATATAGATGGATGGATGGCTGGATGAGCTTTGATGAGAGGTCAAAGATGTCTGCGAAGGACATTGTAAGAGTTTGGCCCGACAGCTTTATCACAGTATATCTAACATAAAGCCCTCACAGGTTCACAATATAAACAGTGCACCATCATATATTATAATCGCACGGCCTATGCACTCATTGCATTAATGTATTCAATTAAAAAATATGGGTTTACAATCCGGCAGATCTGTTCCGTCTCCCACCCGTAGAAAGCCGAATAAAAGCGTAGTAGCCATCTCCACTTCATGGTAGGACAGACACAATGCTTGCGCGCACCAAATCAACATTTTTTATTATAATGATTATCACATTGACAAGGTATTTAAAATGATCATTTGCCCTTAGAAGGGTAGACACTTCCTCTACATCTATATGGTCACCTGCTATCAGCATATACATCGTTTTCTCCCATTTAACTAAGAATTGAGACTTGTCCCAACATATATCCCATATATGCATATCTGGGCAAAGATCGTTCAGGGTCTTCTATGCTTATTAAAATATTATCTGCATTTAGCAAAATCCTGTCTTCCTTGGATGACCCTTTACCGACACAAATGATCTACACAATTGTAACAACACAAGCCTTAAAATGCACCGAGCTGTAAATGTGTCGACAGACGTAATTTGCCAAGTATCACAAACATAAAGCAATCCTTTCTTTTCGGTTAACCAATAATAAAGTGCCCACAAAGCCTTTACAGTAAGGAACTTTCCCAAGGAGTTGTCTATCTCTCATCGAGATATTTACATTCCCAAAGATAATTCTACAAAGAGAAATGAAAGAGGCAATTTGTACCACCCATAAGATCTTACACGGTTTGGCCCCCCAGATACTGCAGGAGCTCTGTACACTATATGTTCCGACGCGAGCATTGCGATCAGCAACCTGCATCTGGTTTCTACTCCGACAGTACTCAGGAGTAGAGCGGGAGGGTGCTGTTTTAGGTCCTTGGCCCCAGCCCTATGGAACTCTATTCCTCTTCTGGCACGCAGCACACACGATCACTGGGCATTTAGAAATCACATCAAAACCTGATTGTTTTCATCCATCTAGTGCACGATATGTATGCTTGCTGCGCCCCTGTTCCCTAGTTTTTCAGTAACAGATTATACCTGGCTGTCTTTCCATCTAGCTAGCATCACTTTCCCTGGTCATCGGCCCGCGAGTGCAGGGACGCCCCAATATCGGGGTAGGTATGCGCTATATAAATACAGCTAACATAACAAGCAAAACAAACTGGAAATGACACGAGAGATCTCTCTGGGTGAATTCCTGCGCCATCCATCTTAACAGAAGCTATTAAAATTTCACATTATCTCTTAAGTCAGCACAACTTTGGGAGTCCTTTTTCATACCTCGATTGGTGAATTTATGATTACCTCCATATATCTGAACGCTGTTAAAAACAGGTGCTTTGAACCTGCCTGTCCCTGCTTTAAGTCATCTTGATGCAGGGTCTGTGATTGTGACCACACCAGTTGTACTTCGAATTTAAAATAAAACGAAATGTGAATGTCTTCCCTAATCCCTATGCTCCTTCATGCCGCTGCGAGTAACGCTTCCCACGCACCGGGATCTAATGACGAAGTGGGGTCTTGTGTGGAAACCAACACAGGCGAGGGAGCGTCTCAAACATAATTTATTACAAAACGAAATTAGCATAAAGCTTAACACGTCTCTGGCATCTGTTTTCATTACTTGGTGAGACTGGAGAGGCCTACTGCCCTGTGCTCCTACTGTAAAAGGGTCCAGGTCGGGTCACACAAATGGCGCAGCGAGGGAGGGGAAGATGGCTCATCTATGTGACGCCGTGCTGATTGAAGGCCGGGAGTTGGTGTTTCAAGGCGTAGCAGAAGAAGGAAAAGGCATCGAGGCAACACCAGAGTTCACAGAAGCAGACTGGTGATGTATATGCAGTGTGACTTGGTGGATCTCTGATTCATCACATTGCATGTACATCAGTCTGCTTCTGCTAGCACGCACATCATTCACACCCTGCACTGCACTCCATCACTAGCCGCAATCAGGCAGGCCTGAAAGCAATGAAGTCCCGCATGTGCTGTGTTCTTCTGAGACGCAGTGGCGGAGTTTAGTGCTGTTGTCATTCAATGGTGCGGGTGCGCTCGGAGGGATAGTACATGCATGCTCCCAGATAAATGGGAGGCCTCAGGCCACAAATGATTTACCCCATGGATTGGGGATATGTCGCAAGGATTTCGGACAGCTGCATGGGACTTCACAACTGATTTTCAATGAATCGATGTGTACACTAGCATCTGGGTCACCCAGATGCTAGTGTACATCATCGCTGCCATGCCGCTCTGACCTCTTTTGACATTTACAAACACAATGCAGAAAGATGGAATCTGGAACTTTGAAAAACGTAAAGAGACCGAAAACGATATAAAAGGCTTAAAAAATGAATGTGACCTTGTAGGGGTTGTGAAAAGTGACGACATGATGCCAACATCCACTGCATGACTATTTATTGCACAGGCCCAGTAACACAGTTTTTAATCATCATGCAGCACTCCCGAGGCTAATGTTTACCCAAAGTCACCAGTTAATTATGCTACAAAAAGTCATAAAAAAGACATTTTTTAGTTAAGACACAACCAAACACTTCACAAAGTTAGAGCTTCGCAAATCTTAAAGCAGTCAGATTTATTGCTTACCTGACTAGAAAGCGGAGCTCAAAGTGTCTGTAGCTACCAGGAATGGTTTAGGGGGACAGTGGAGCGTCTAATCAGCAGCCTTGCTCTCACACTACCTCTGCCCGGCCTCGACCCCTCCTCGGGGCCCGACTTTGTCCATAACTGTGAGGCCTGGTCTGCACTACTCTGTCACGGAGAAGCACTGCACCCAGCCCCTCCGTGCGCCTCCTTGGGTGGCATTTGGGGGGCTCCTCTGCCGTATTGCGGTTTCTAATGGTTGACTCTCGACCATATTAACTAACCCCTTGCAACGGCTGGGCTCAGCACTGGCCCCCTGGCCCCACCATCGAGAGTCCGGCCCTGGATGCATATTAAATAGGTCTCCTGTCCCAGGCCTTGTGACTGCGGAACCGGGCAGCGGCCTTAGGTGCACTTCAGAGCTGTCCAGACTGACGAGGCAGGAAGGGGAGGCTAACGGCACAATGGGGTTAAATAAGGAGTGAACAGCTTCATTTCCATTTCTACCAAGATAGAAAAGGAACCCATAATGCACGGCGCAAGCAGGAGCAGCTGCCTGCACTGTTTGAATTGAAACTTTAAATTGTGCACTGCTCGCGCACCGCAGGTCACGTGACTATCCCTCATTGGGGCAGAAGTAATTGCGCAAAATCAGACTGACTCATGACGTCAGTGCTGAATGTAACCATAGATTGTAAACAAACCTCGCTCCGGCGCTGAGTCATACCCCCCAGCCCCAAGCAGCAGATTGCACGCTTCAATTATCTTGCTAATTCGGTAACACACTGGTGCTAACATTTAATTAAAGCCACGACCTGCGGCCCTAGCAACAAAACCGGCCCCCACCCCATGCAGCCGACCGGGGGATTGCCCGGTTGCCAGAATCACCAGTCCAGCCCTGGTGCTGATACCACTGCCTGCGGAGGCACCACTGGAGTGCCCTCATGTGCCAGCGTGCATGATTGACCAACAGTAGGCAAGAAGCCATCAGACCGAGCAGACGTAAGACCTTCAGGACTGGAACAACTGCTCCATTGAAGAATAAATTAATCATTTCCTGTATGTTGCGGATCCTTTGAGGAGGAGGGAATGCACGACATACAGTAGTGTCCAGTACCGCACCTATGAACAGGTTGCGCTGGGAGGGCACCAGGTGAGACTTGGGTACATTTATCGAAAAACCCAACCTGTGTAACAACTGAGTTGTCTCTTGCAGATGAATTAGCACCTTCTCTGGCGACTCCGCTTTGATCAGCCAGTCGTCCAAATACGGGAATACAGGAATCCCCTACCTCCTGAGATGTGCTGCCACCACTGCCATCACCTTGGTGAAGACTCGAGGCGCAGTAGTAAGACCAAACGGAAGAACCGCAAACTGGTAGTGTTGCGACCCAACCGTAAAACGGAGATACTTTCTGTGCGACTTCAAGATGGGAATATAAAAATACGCATCCTGCAAGTCGATCGACACCATCCAGTCCTCTTCCAGCAGCGCTTGAAGAACCTGTGCAAGAGTGAGCATCTTGAACCTTTCCTGTTTCAGGTAAAGGTTCAAGATCCTGAGATCCTGGATTGGCCGAAGCCTGCCATCCTTCTTGGGGATCAGAAAATACCGGGAGTAGCATCCCTGACCCCTCTCCTGCTCCGGAACCACCTGTATCGCACCTTTTCTGAACAGTGCAGGAGAAGCAGGTGGTCCTCTGAACAATAACCCTGGCAAGGAGGGTAATTTGGGGGAAACTCCCAAAAGGGAAGAGCATACCCATTCCCCACGAGATTGAGAACCCAAAGATCCGATGCTATCAAGTCCCAATCTCGTAGGAAATGGGTAAGCCGACCCCCCACCGGTGCCACATGATCCGGAATGGCAGATCTAGGGCTGCTTTGCTGCGTTGGCAGGGGGCTGGGACGGGGAAGAGGAGGAAGAGGAGGAGATTTGACGGCCTCGAGAACAGGCTCTTTGCTTGCCCCTATAAGACCTGTACAGTGTGTTTTGCTGCTGCTGCGGCTGCTGCTGCGTTGACTTGTAGGATCGAAAGGAAGATCTGCTAATCCCTCTAGTACGCCTTCCAAAAGTGCCCCTGGTTTGAAGGCCCAATGACTTGGCTGTCGCCCTGCTGTCTTTAAAGCGTTCTAAAGCAGCGTCTGCCTTCTTGCCAAATAAACCAGATCCGTCGAACGGGAGATCCAACAACGTAGATTGGACATCTGATGAAAATTCACTCGACTTCAGCCACGCAGCTCTCCTCGTAGCTACAGAAGAGCCCATGACCCTTCCCACAGAGACTGCCGTGTCCAAACCACTCTGAATCACCTGCCTTGCTGCAGCCTGAGTGTCAGAGATAACCTGCTGGAAGTCTTTTCTATCCTCCTCCGGCAACTTGGGCACCAACTGTTTTACCGTGTCCATAAGGGCGTGAATATAACGCCCCATCAGGCAGGTCGTATTTGTAGACTTCAGCGCCATACTGGTGGAGGAGAAAACCTTTTTAGCAGCCTGATCCTGCTTTCTCGACTCCTTTTCAGCTGGAACCTGAAGAAAAGATCCCATTGATCGTTTGGAACAGGCCGCCTGCACCACCAAACTCTCAGGCAGAGGGTGAGCGGATAAAAATTCTGGGTCATCAGGAGCAGCCCTGTACCTTCTGGCAACAGCCCTAGACACAGCAGGAGCTGACGAGGGTTTCTTCCAAACCTCTAAAATTGGATCTTTAAGGGCATCATTAAAGGGCAGTAATGGTTCAGTCACTGATGATGGAGAGTGAAGGACCTCTGTGAGAAGATTTGACTTGAACTCAGCAGAGGGTAAAGCAATGTTCAACAAACTTGCAGCCTTCTTAATCACAACGTGGTAAGGAGCCACATCTTTAGAGGGTTCGTCCGGTACTGAAACCAAATCCCACTCAGGGGACAGTTTAAGGCCACTGGCAACTGAAAGATCCTCAAAAGGGTCCTCAGGATCCTGCAGCTCACCCTCCTCCAAATACTCCTCACGATAGCTCTCTTCCTCCATCAGCCTCTGGGCTTCACGCCTCGACCTGTGCTTCACATTCGAAGCCGCTGGATCCACTGTCGGCTCCGTCGAAGTCGGAGCCGGAGCCGAGCCCGACGCCGGATGAGGAAGAATCCCACGACGTCGCTCAGGGTTCGGCATCAGGGATGATGGAATGGGCGTCGAAGGATTTGGCGTCGTCGACTTCGGCGTTGATGGCTTCGGAGTCGAAGGCCTCGCCGGCGTCGGAAAATGCCAATGCGGCGCCGGAGCCGGTATAAAGGGCATAAAGGGCGCAGGAGCATAGCTTTGGGGAACGCCAGACCAAACGCCATCGGACCCGTGGGACCAACAGGAGCCCCAGAGGGGTACATAGCCCTGGAATAAATACCATACATCGCATTTAGAAAATGCGTTGGATCCTGACCTGGAGCCAGAAAGGCTGGGTACGAACTCCCAGGCTGTTCTTGAGGGCGTGGAGTCGATACGACGTCGACCTCCTCTTCAGGCTGGTGCACCGGAGTCGACAGACCTTCGGGCAATGGAGCCTCTCCCTCTCCAACCATCTCCCCCTCACCTTCATCCTCCCGTTTATTCGGAGGATGGGATGGAACCGGAGATGGATTCGCTGTCTGCTTCGGCGAACCTGGCGAATCCGGATGCGACGCCTGACCCCCGGCGTCCTGATCTTCCGAAGACGAAGACACCACCTCTTTCTCAACCAGCTTCACCTGCGACTTTGGCTTAGAACCCGAATCCTTCCTCGAGCGATGTCGGGATTCATGGGACCTCCTCTTATGCTTCTTTTTAGACGATCTCGAAGCATGGGCCGAGGACGAGTCCGATCGCGACCTCGAGCGAGATCTTGACCTCGAGCATCGAGTCCGCGACCTCGATTTCTTCTTCTTCTCCTTACTTCCTTTAAGCTTCGCCACAAGAAGCTTAGCTTCTCTCTCTCGGAGGGCCTTAGGTGTCATCTTCTTACAAGACCGAGAGTCTTCGACGTCTTGGTCGGAGCTAAGACACCATAAGCAGCATTCATGCGGATCCGTAATGAACATGGTCTTGCCGTATTCTCCACAAGCTTTAAATCCGGTCTTCTTCAAAGACATGTCAAAAGAGAAGACAATGGAACACCAACAACACAAGGTAACAAATTACTGCAAAAGCTACGGACGATCCCTAGAAAACCGTTAGCGTCGACGATGCGGAAAAAAGGGAACTGATGTCATCACGCCGGCGTGGGCCTAATATGGGGTCGGTGACATCAGCGGAGTCGCACGCGATGCCGTGCCTCTGTGACGTTGGTCCACGTCTGCGCGAAGCTACAAAAAGAATTTCCGGAAGCTGCTGACGCAGGGGGATATTCACAAGGTGAGGAATCCACAAGACAGATGTATCTATCAGAAAGGCATAGCCGGCCCCCATAGCAACACCCCGCAGTTGTTGGTATAGTACATGTTGGAATAAGAAAATATTGTTATGCAGGCAGAAATCAATCATATCCATGATCATTTTACTGTGATGTTTATGCACATTGAGTCTCTGTCCCAAATAGTATTCTATTGCCCTCATACCGTCTTTATGGCTGATGCTCGTATATAGAGCTGTTACATCCATAGTTATTAGTAGATAGTCCTTGTGCCATTCAAAATTGTGTATTTTAGCCAAAAAGTCACAGGTATCTTTTAAGTATGAGGGAAGTTTTTGGACAAAGTCCTGTAGAAAATGATCAATGTATTGGGATGCGTGTTCTGTTAAGCTATTTTTGGCAGAGATGATAGGACGTCCTGGAGGTTTGTTTGGATCTTTGTGTAACTTGGGTATGAAGTAAAGTATCGGTATAGTTGGTGAATTGTTTCTTAGAAACAAATGTTCATCTTTACTCAAAAGCCCCAATCCCTACCAGGCCATCAGTTTGGTTTAAAAGTTCTCATATGTTGCATTCACCATTGATTGATCACATCGGCAATAACATTCCTTATGTGTTAGTTGTTTTTCAGCTTTATTGCGGTAGTCAGCCTTGCTCCACATATGTATATGTATATATGAATATACACATAAATGCATTTAAAGTATACAGATAGACCAGAAAAACATCAAAAATGTGTGAAAGTAAAGGATGGCGGGAAGGAACAAAAGGAAGAGAAGGCTCACCTTATTGAAAATGATGTCTGAGAACTGCTTGTCTCACTGCCGCATCCCACTTATTCTGAGTGTCCAAGCAGTAGTGCTTGGTGAATGTGTGCGGCGTTCTCCAAGTTGCTGCTCTGCAAATGTCAGGAAGGGATACACCTGCAGGAAGGGATTTACCTTATTGAAAATGATGTCTGAGAACTGCTTGTCTCACTGCCGCATCCCACTTATTCTGAGTGTCCAAACAGTAGTGCTTGGTGAATGTGTGCGGCGTTCTCCAAGTTGCTGCTCTGCAAATGTCAGGAAGGGATACACCTGCAAACAGCGCTGTAGATGTGGATACTGTTCTGGTAGACTGGGCATGGACTCTTGACATCAAAGGATGGCCCGCTTGCTGATGACAGAAAACAATGGCACTTGATATCCATCTTCAAATACTCTGTTTAGTGATAGGGAAACCTTTTCTAGGTGGACTGTATGCTATGAAAAGTTGATTTGACTTGTGAAATGATTTTGTCCTGTTCAAGTAAAACGTTAGCCACCATTTGACATCTAGAGAGTGAAAAGCACTCTTTACTGCTGTCTGTGGGGTTGAAAAGAATGATTTCAAAACTATTGGTTCATTTAGGTGAAAATCCGAAGGAACCTTGGGGATGAACTTAGGGTTCGTTCGTAGAATAACTTAGTCATGTTTGAATTGTAAGAAAGGCTATTTGGTAGATAAAGCCGCCTGGACTTCACAAACCCTTCTCACGAGGTAAGAGCTAAGAGGAGAGGCTCCTTCCAGGGTAGGAACTTCATTCCGCTTTGTGAATAGGTTCAAAAGGATGTTTCATTAATTGAATCAGCACTGTATTCAGCTGCCATGTAGGAGGAGATGCCCTTACTGGAGGAAACATCTTGAACAGGCATTTGAGAAACTGTTTGACCAGCCTGCTAGACCACGGAGATGGGCCATTAGCTGATCTGCGAAAACTGGAGATGGCAGCTAAATGAACTTTAATAGATGTGTGAGCTAAGCCGGAGCAAGCCAGGTGTAGTAGATATGGTAAAACTTCCTCTGGAGGTGAATGTAGAGGACTCACTTTAGAAGATGCACACCACATGCAGAATCTTTTCCATTTGAGCGAGTAAGTCCTGTTAGTGCTGTCTGCTCTTGCCCTAGCCAGCAACTGCCTAAACTCCTATGGGGTCTTTAAATGTTTAAATTCCTGGAACTCAGGAGCCAAGCTGTTAATTTTAGAGAACTGGGGTTCAGATGACATACTTGTCCCTGGTGTATCGTCAAAAGGAACAAAAATGGTTTGAGATGGATCGGAGGCTTGACTGGGAGTAGGTGAAGTTCTGTGTACCAATGTTGTCGAGGCCAGGGTGGTTCTATTAGTATGATTTTGCAGGGTTCCGTGTTTAGCTATTACAGAACCCGTGGAAGGAGAGGAATGGGGGGAAAGGCGTAAAAACAAGTATGCCGGACCAAGCTATTGAAAAGGCATTCCCCTATAAACCGTGATGGTGACGCCAACTTGCGGAGTACCGTCATTTCGCATTGTCTGGCGATGTGAACAGATCTATGTTCGGCTTGCCCCATTGGAAGAAGATGCTTTCGAGAGTGCGTTGGTCCAGTTCCCACTCGTGGCAGGTTGTCTTTAGTCTGCTCAGTGTATCTGCTATGATGTTCTGTTTTCCTGGAACGTACTCGCTGATATATGCTCCTTGTGTTGAATCGCCCAGCGCCAGATAAGCTGGGCTTCCTGAGAGAGCAGGAGAGATCTTGTTCCTCCTTGCTTGTTCATGTAGTGCATTGTTGTGTTATTTTCTGTTCTGACAAGCACCAAAGTATTTTGTATTCTTGGCAGGAATGCTTGGAGCACCAGAAAAACTGTTCTCAACTCAGGAAGATTGATATAAAGATCTCGCTAGCAGGTTTGTCATTTTCCTCTGACTTGTAAGTCTAGAAGGAAAGCCCCCAATCCCTCTAGAGATGCATCTATTGTGATCATGAGAGGAGCAGCCTGAGAAAGGAACAGCAGACCCTGCGATAACTGGTGAGGTTGCATCCACCAGACCAAAGCCACTATCATGGGAGGAATGATTTGGATCAGATAATCGAATGTGCCCTCTATCTGCACCCACTGTTTATTTAAAGCTTCCTGAAGAGGATGCATGTGGAGACGACAATGAGGTATGAGGGATATACAGGAAGACATCATCTCTAGGAGGGATTTGTAAAGGCGTACGGAAAGAAACCTTCCTTTTTGCCAAGGATATTAGCCTTTGTTGTCTCTCCAGTGTGGAATACGAATTATTTTTTGTGGAGTCCAGGTTAGCACCTAAAAAAACAAGCTGATGGGATGGTTGCAGGATAAATTTTTCTACATTTAAAACGAGGCCTAATATCTTGAAAAGTTGTAGACAGGCTTTGATGGATGTCCTTGCTGCTTTAAAAGTAGGGGCCTCGATCAGCCAGTCATCGAGGTAAGGAAAAGTTTGATGTTGTTGTTGCCTCAGATGTTCTGCAACTGGCGCTAGACAATTTGTGAAAATGCGGGGAGTAGATGATAGCCTTAAAGGTAGGACGCGGAATTGATAGTGCCTGCCGGCCCCCGTGAATCTTAAAAATTTTGTGTGCTTTCGGCATATGGGTATATGAAAATAGGCATCTTGGAGACCTAGAGACGCCATGTAATCGTTTCCGTTGAGAGGTGTACCACATCTTGAATAGGCATCATGCAAAACAATTGTTTTTTGAGGAATTTGTTTAGGTTCCTTAGATTCAAGAACGGTCTCCACTTCTTTAACTTCTTTTGAATCAAGAAGAAACAGGAGTAGAAACATTTTCCTCTTTGGTTGAGGGGAACTCGTTCTATTGCTCCTTTTTGCAACATGTTGGTAACTTCCATCTTGAAGCGATGTAGGTGCTTTTGAAATCGGGGCAGAGGAGGTGTTGGTGGACGGATCTTTATAAATTCCAAAGAGTGGCCAAATTGGCTTAGATGTAGAACCCACTGGTCTTATGTTATTTACTGCCACTGATGAAAATAATGGGATATTTTGCTGTCCACCAAGGTTGGAATAGGCGGAGCGGAGGCCAACAGCTGGGAGAAGTAATTGGCGACGATGGTGTCCTCACTCTGGGATCCTGACTTGCCTCTGAGGGAAGTCTTGTTGTAAGCCACCGCAGTGGTTGGAGATGAGTAAACTGAGGTCTGTATTGTGGAGCGGAGGAAGTATAGGCTGGGTAGCAAAATTGTTGGTAGCCTCCTCTGTAGGATTAATGACCCTTTCCTCAAGAGCCACGAAAAGTCATTTTTTGTACTGTAAAGTACCTAAAGGCTTAGCCGTATCCAGGTCTTTTTTAATAGCATGTAACGCTTCATCAACATGGGTGCCAAACAATTCTTCTCCATTATAAGGCAGATCTAATATTTTCGTTTGTACCTCAGGCCTGAATGAAGTGGCTTTCAGCCAACCTTGACGCCTCAAGACGGATGCTCCAGCTAGCTAACGGAAACCAGTGGACATCACATCCATAGCGCAGTCTTTTACTTCTGAGGTGGACTGCTCGCCCTCTAGAAGAATTTCCTTAGCTTGCTCCTTGTCTTTTGGTGAAAGTCTATCCAAGAAAGGTGCCAAATCCAACCACATTTGCCTAATATAACGGCCCAGTAATGCCAGAGAATTCCCAGCTTGTACAGTTAAGGTTGACATAGTCGAAAAACTCTACCCTATGTTGTCAAGTCTTCTACCTTCTTTATCAGGAGACACAGTCAGAGGGGTGAAGGATTCTTAGATTGTCGCTGTGCTGCTTGCAAGATCACCGAGTCTGATTTTGGAAGACCTATTAAGCAAGCGTGGCCGAGCTGCCGACCAAGATGGCCATGCAGCACCCCAGGCAAATTTCACCCATCCTGCGATCCATCCTGCTCATAGCACACCCGGGACAACTGCCGTGGCACCACGGAGGCTCCTGCGTGACTTGGGGCTGTTCTGGGGGCCCGGATAGTCAATACTGCTGCAGATAGCGGCCTCTGAGTCCACGAGGCTGATGCCGGTGTGGCTGCTAGGTGCGGCTGAGGCATTGCTGCGCCAAGTGCGGGGACGCGAGGTGACTACCAACGATCCTGCCCTGGGAGGAGAGGTGAGCATGGACACTGTGCTCATGAGGTGAGCCCATTAAGCTTGCAGCCCCCCCCTTTGCTGGACACTATCTTTAGCCCGGTTGGGCAGCTCAAGACTGGCCCATTTCACCCCGGAGGCACCTCGGTGAGAAGGACCGAGGGTGAGCCTGGGGACCTGCCATCTGCTGTTTGGGCCGGCTGAGGGGCCGCAGGGGAGGGCGAGTGAGCCATCTGAAGTTTGCTTCTGCTGTGCTCCGCCAGATGACACAGAGGGTGGCCCTGCTGATTGTGGCTCCAGCTGATTGAAGTTCGGCGCGATAGTGCACCCCACTGGGCTGTTACACACGTCCTGAGCCTAGACTGCCTAGCGAGGGCCACTCCTGCTTCTAATGGCTAACTTGGACTAACTGTGTCCTACTGTGCTGGTGTGGGCACTTGATACTCCCCTGCATCGTTCAACGAGGCTTGAAACCCATCGTGGTAAACTGAGCCATTGGGAAATAGGCTTATCTATTCCCTTGTTTGGATAGACCGTAGCTGGAGCCCTGAGTATAGACTGGCACCCACGGATCAGTGTTGGGGGGCAATGAGGCGTAAAGACCCCAAGCAACATCTGCTACAGTTTGGTAGACCCACCGAGCAGTCTACTGATCCCGGCAGAGACAGGACGGAAGGTTGTCAGGATGACGCAGGCTCTAGCAAACCTTCTGATTTGCCGGGTACACTGCTCCTGGAAATGCGGGCGGGTTTCAGGGTGCTGGACGGCTGATTCGACAGTTTGGAAAAACGCCATGAGATTATAGGCGCCAAGTTGGACATGAATAAAAAACGCCTGGACACCGTAGAGGGTAGGGTGTCTGATCTAGAAGATGGCACAGCACAGTCAACCAAGCGCCTAGACAGCATGGAAAAAATCCTTAAAGAGGTAGCCATCAAGAAAGCGGATCTGGAGGTACGCAGAAGGAGCAATAAAGTTTGCATTTTGGGCATCCCTGAGTCGGCCAACTCGGGGTGCATGGACACATTTTTGGAGACCCTGCTTATGGACATTTTAGGCAAAGAAGCCTTCACTCTTACCTTTCTTGTAGAGAGAGCGCAACATTCACTTCGCCCCCGCCCTAACCCGGGATGCCTGCCAAGACCCATCATTGCCCGCCTCTTGAATTATCGGGACAGGGACACGGTACTAAGGCTCTCACGAGAGAGAGGATCCGTCTCCTGGCAAGGTTTGACCTTAGCCCTGTTCCCAGATTTTACTGCGATGTTACAGGAGGCCAGGTGCAATAAACAGTAAATGTTACTCTTTTCTATTCAAAATGTATTGGTTTCGCTGTAGTGTGACAAAATACACAAATAACAATAGCTACATAAGATTCAAGTGTACAATGAGTGACTAATCATGATAAGTGACAATTGTGTTGTACAAGGGTGACATGGAAGACACATGAATACAAAGAGGGGAAAACCACATATCATAGTCGAGTCCAAAGTGCTAACATAACCCTCTGGCAGGGATCATAATTTCCTGTTCAGTTCGGGGGGATTGTGTGTACTTAATAATGACTGTAACGACGACGTTTCGACCCTAGGTAAGGGAGCGTATGCATGGGCATCCCAGGCAGGTCTTCTTCAGGACAAGGGTGGGGAGGGCAGCCTGTTGAGTGAAAGCCAAACTAAAACCAGGATGGTGTGTTCATGATTTAATAGGTGGCATGAAAGGGTCGTAGCATTAAATGGCTAAAAATTTGGTAAGGTTGTGTATGTAGGCCATCTTGTAGGTGAGGCCAAATTCAGCCATTAGAGAGCAAAATTAAGGCCATAATGGACTGGGTTGCTCCCACTACCCAGACTCAGGTCAGAGCTTTCTTGGCCCTTACTGGGTACTACAGGTGGCTTGTTGAGGGCTATGAATCCATAGAGACTTCCCTTAATGATCTCACCTCCAAAAGGATGCCTTAGAGAGTTCAGTGGACAGTCAGCTGTCAAAAGTTCATTTGATGACCAGAAGCAGGCCATGTGATCTGCTTGTATCCTGCAAAGTCCTGATTACTCCAAAACCTTTATTGTCCGGACATATGCTTCTGAGATAGGGGTAGGTGCAGTATTATCAAAACTAAACCGAGATGATCAAAACCAACCAGTAGCTTTTATAAGAAGGAGGTTGACCTCCAAGGAGAAATGTTCGTTAGCTAGTGAGAGGGAGGACTTTGCTGTGGTCTGGGCCTTGAAGAAGTTTAGGCCATACCTATTTGGCACACAATTCATTTTTCAGACAGACCATAAGCCCCTCTTGGGGTTAAACAAAGGAAGGGTGGAAATCCCAAACTTTTAAGGTGGCCCATTTCCCTACAGGGGATTGACTTTTCTGTGGCACATAGACCTAGGAGTCACCATGCCAACACAGATGTACACCCCAGATATTTCCACTTAGAAAATGAAGACTCAACTGGGCAAGGTTAGTCTCACCTCCTTTCGTTGGGGGGGTGGGGGTTGTGTAGGAAAGTAAGATCTGCTTTCATGTTTACCCCCACTTTTTCCTCAGTATCAGTCTGTTTTTGACCCAGTTTGACCGGGATCCTCCTAATCAGAATACAAAGTCACTGTGCTTCCCCCTTAAATTGAGCATGGTAAGTACTTTTGTACATCCACAGTTGGGTACGGATGTACCCTTGTAAATCCCAAGTATATGGTACTAAGGTCCCAGGTGCATATATACACCAGGGGTCTCCTATGGACTACAGCATGAATTGTGCCCCCATGGGGGCCCACTCAAACTGTGACTCCAGGCCTGCCATTGCAGGCTGTATGAGTTGGTGCTTGCACCTCTCTTGACAGTTATACGTTTCCTCATATCTGAGGTCACTACAATTAAAACCTGTGAATTCACCCCAATGGAAAGCTCTTCAGTCCTGAGGGTAGGGTGCTTGGATATTAGTGTGAGGGTGGCCCTGCATAAGCAGAATACCCCTACAAAGCCCGGAGCCGATTCCCCAGGCTTTTTGTAAGCGCGGTCAGCCATTTTAATACATATAGCTGATATCAGTCATTACAAGATATCTAACTGTATAGTGGCTGCACCGAACCCCGTCATGTTTGGTATCAAACATGTTGGAATCATACCCCAACACCGATTCCAGTGTTGTAAGTATCGTTCCATGTACTGAGGGGCTCACTTGGGGTACCCCCCGAACTACAGGTAGCAGCCTTTCAGGGTCCAACAGCAAACATTTTCTGCTGCTGACCACAGACACAATTGTCCTCCTGATACTGAGCCAAGCTCGAGCAGGGGAAGAAAGAACAATAGGTTTCCTGATGCATGGAGGTGTGACCAGCTCCCAGACAGGACTTAGTGTATTGGGATGGGGAGGGACACTTGCCAGCACCACCAGACTGCTTTGACAGGCATATTTAGTGCCATCCTTGCATACTCTAGTTTGAGCCAGTTTAGGAGAGGCCCTGGCTCCTGCTCTGGTGTGAAACTAGACAAAGGACATGGTAGTATCCTTCCCTATATTCAATCCTTCCTCTGAAAGGGGAGCCTGAGTTGTTCCCTCCCTTCCCTTAGGGTACTTAACAACTTACCTTTGGGTGGATCCTCAGATTCGTCATGGGACAAGACTCAAGTCTGCCACCACATCACTCTTCAACCATTTTACTTGGACTTCACTGGACTTCACCTGGAACCGAGACTGCATCTAGGAAGATTCCTGCTGCTCCTGACCTCGCTGCTTTGCATGTCTTCTTCGTCGTCTGTGTCTGAGGTCCTTCCAGGATCTTTGACAGACCTGTGGGCATCAAGGACACCCGAAGTAATCTCCCTTGGAGTAAAGGAGTCAGTCCCCTACAGGAGCAGGTACGGCAACCAAGCTGACTGGTCTGCTGCTCCTGGCGTCTCACAGACTTCATAAGGACCAGCAACACTGGTGGTGGTTCTTTAACTCCCTCAAGACCTGACCTGTCCTCTCTGCAATTTTGAGACCAGTACTACTCGTTGGAACCACTGGAACCGAACCACTGTGAACGGCGTCAACTTGATGTTGCCAAGGCTTGTTGGCTCTGAACTCCAGAGATCTTCTGGCTACAAGCTTCAGCATCTCTTCCTGCCAAGCACAGCATCCTCACCACATCCTGTGCATCCCGCCGGACACCGACCAGATGGTCACTGATACCTGATGTGGAACAGCTCATTTATGGCTCCTGGTCCTCCTCAGCATTGCCTGGTCCTCACAGCTGCAGCAACAAGGTCACTGTCAACACTTTTGAACCATCTGACATCGGTGGGCATTGCTCTTCCATGCCTCCTGGTCACTCCTGGGTGGCATTGACTCTGCTCCTCTGCTTGTAGGTTCTTCATATCAAGAATCTACCTAGGGATTCCACAGTACTTCCTCACCTTCTTCTCCAGAGGCACTTTTATCCAAGTCTTCTATTCTCATCTACAGAGGTTTCCGACTTCTTTTCACCCATATGCATCTGGCTTCCTTGGTGTAGGTAAACTAGTCTCTAGGGTATCCACAGGTGGGGCTGCCAGAGAAAGTATTCAGTGGAGGAACCGTGAGCAAATGAATGGGGCTATATTGAAGTGAACAGAATGCAATTGGAATATGAATGAATAGTCTAAGTAAATCAGAGGAAGTCATATATTCATCAAAGACACAGGAGAAAGGAAACACACAGAGATATTTTAACCATTGACTTTATTACAGATATTCCATTGTGATGGCAAAAAGCATAGTTGACAGCGGGCACCACTGATGGGTGCCTCGCCCAATGGAAATGGGATCAGATATTTGACCGTTGATCCGGAGATGGGCAGTAGAGAGGGTGTAGAGGAGTAAAATTCTGCATATAAAGACAGGGCTGAAGCCCAGGCGAGGAAGAAGATAAAAAAGGAAGGGCCATTCTAGGGTATCGAAGGCTTTGGTGGTGTCAAGCAAGGCGGCCACAGCAGGGAGCGCTGGGTTAATTTGATGGAGGACGGAGAAAATGGTCCGGAGATGTGAGAAGTCCCTCGGCCGCGGATACAACCACACTGATCCGGGAGGACAATGTGCGGCATGAGAAAGAGAAGGCGGGAAGCAAGTGATTTGGCGAAGCTTTTATTATCCATATTAATAAGTGGCAGGACAGGGGGCGATATGAGTCAATCAACTCAGGGGGTTTGTCCGGTTTGAGAAGTAGCGTGAGCATAGCCTCGCGAAGCGAGGGAGGAAATTGACTGTTTTCAAAGGACTCATTGTACATGGCGGCCAGGTGCAGGACTAGAAGCGGAGTGAAGGTTTTGTAGAAGGAGACTGTCAGGCCGTCCAAATCGGGGGCCTAGTCACCAGGCATACCGTTTATGTTGGCTAGAATTTCTTCTTTAGAGAAGGGCTCATCGAGAATTTCCCGGTGGTGATTATCGAGCCAAAGGAGCTGAAGGGTATCGAAGTATTGGTCGAGGACCTCACGCAGGGGGCGGATCCGGCTGTGTACAGTTGTTTATAAAGAGCTGCAAATCGTGCCTTAATTTCCTCAGGGGAAGTGGTCCTAGAAGGACCACCATCCTGGAGGGCGGTCATATAGGATGCGGTGCGAGGTGGACGGAGGAGTTTGGCCAGGGTTTTACCAGGGCGGTCGACCTTGCCAAAGTGGTGCGCTCGTGCCTCCCTACGGAGGAACAATAGTTCTCTGTTGGACTCATCAGCAAAATCGGTAAGCTTCCCTCGAATCTGGGCTAGTGTGTCAGGTTTAGGGTCCCGAGCGTCAAAGGAGTCCAAAGATTTAATCTCCATTTCCAATTTGTCGAGAGCACCTGGAATGGAGCCTAGGACACTGGACTGTTTGGAGACACATTTCCCGCAAATGACAGCTTTAAAACCCTCCCAGAGTATAGAAGGGAAGTCTACTGTACCTTCGTTAAGCTCAAAGTAGTTACTGATCGCAGTTTGAATCTCTTCGCAAAAGACAGAGTCCTGCAACGCATTGGAGGGAAGCCACCAGGAAACAGAGACGAACAGGTGCATGATCTGAGAGGGTGCACGCCATCTGATCAACGGAGGTGAGCCAGGAGAGCGCATCTGGAGTGGTGATCCAGAGATCCAGACGGGACCAACAACCATGAGTGCCAGTGATGCAAGTGCCCTCGCGAGCCACAGGGCGAATGTGGCGCCATGCATCAAACAGGGAGTTATCGGCAAGGATGGAGCTAAGGAGTGCAGGAGTGCACAAGTGTAGAGCGTGGGGGCCAGAAGGATGCAATGCAGTAGACAGTGTTACATTAACGTCTCCTCCCCAAAGGAGCGCAGCAGGGCCCAGGAACTAAATATAGAGCCAAATTTGTGCAAAGAAGTCTGGGTCGTCACTATTGGGAGCGTACAACGTGGCGATTTTCAGTGGTTGGGCCTGAGGGGTGCCATAGAGAATCGTAAAACGCCCCACGGGATCAAGAACTACCTGAGAGGTTTGCCATGGGAGCCCCCTACATATAAGGATGGACACCACCGAGAATAATTAGAGTGATAGGAGGAATGCGTTCCACTCCAATGCCGGGAAAGGAGTCTGGAGGCGGTTACGGGGAGTAGGTGAGTCTCCTGAAGAAGACACATGTCCACCTTGTGCCAGAGAAGGTGGGCATGCACCAGACACACCTTACAGTGGTCATTAAGGCCATGAACATTCCAGGTCCAGAAGGTGGTGTCTGTCATGGTGCCATATACATGAAAATAATGACGAGGGAGGTGATGAATGAGGAGGAGACCTCTTGCAGATGCTTAGAATGGTGCAGCATATAATGAAGAGAGAAACTCAGTGCAGCAGCATTTGAAATGCAATAAAACAACCAGGAGTGTGCCAAAACAAACAAATCGGCCTCAGAGGGAGACCACACACCCCAAGAACCACCCACCCTGCCACCTACACCAACCCCCAAATAGGCTGACAGTCCACCCACACCTACCCCAGGGACCCACAACTGGGAAGGGGAATGTCTATGTCCAAGGAGGGAATCATCCTGTGGAGGCATGGCGTCGCTCAGCATACACCCCTGCCAAAGAGGCAGGGTGGCCAAGCCACTCAACGTAGCATACAACAGTATACAAAATGCCAGGGGAACAAGGGCACCCAGCCCGAAGCATAGCTATGGGGAACAAGGCCCTGTGGAAGAAGGAAATGCACCGTAGGCCAGGACCAATCAGGTAATCGAGCAACATGAGAGAGAGTCAACAGGTACGTTTATGGTGCTCTTTAAGTCAGTCATTGTCGCTTGGGTTACATACTGAAGTGGCTTGAGAGTTCGCTGGAGAGGATGGATGCAACCTGTCTAGTTTCTTTGCAAAGGCCAAAGCGTCCTTGGGATCCGGGAATACGAGCATCTTTGCGTCTTGCCTGACACGTAGTTTAGCAGGATATGCCAAGGAGTATGAAACTGTTAATGGAGGATCCATTTTGCCAGGAGGAATTCGCGGTGAGCAGCCTGCACCACCATGGTGTAATCGGGGTAAAAAGACAGGGAATTACCCTGAAGTCGGATCTCGTCCTTCTCCCTGGCTGCTCAGAGAATTGCATCACGGTCCAGGAAATTAAGTCTTTTGGCGATGATCGGGTGAGCCTGCAGGCCAGGGCCAGGGCGAGGGCCGAGGGCCAAGGGAGCGATGGGCACGCTCGACAATGAAAACAGGAGAAAGGACGTCGCCAAAAAGTTTGCAAATTAGTTGTTTAACAAAGTCCCCCATATGCGAGATATTGGTGGATTCAGGCACGCCCGTGATGCGGTGATTGCTACTTCGGGAGCGCGCCTCCAAATCCTTGTTTTTATTACGTATCAGTTCCAGAATCTTATCCATTTGGAGGAGCTTTTGGCGATCCTGAGTGGCGGCATCCTCAGCATCAGAGTCCCTCATTTTCACAGGGAAACAACCTTTACAACGCAACTTTTACAACGTACTATCATTACAACGCAACTTTTACAACCCAAGATCCATTACATTGCATACCATTACAACGCAGTCATTACAACGAATACCATTACAACGCATACCATCACAACGCATGTCATTACAACGCAGTCATTACAACTTATACCATTACAACGCATACCATCAAAATGCATAGTACCCTTACACTATCCAAAACTTACCCTGCTGTTGCACCCCCTGGAGTTAGAATAGTAATTTTTACCCCTACACTATCCAACACCTACCCTACTGTTGCACCCCCTGGAGTTAGAATATTAATTTTTACCCCTACACTATCCAACACTTACCCTACTGTTGCACCCCCTGGAGTTAGATTAGTAATTTTTACCCCTAAACTATCCAATACTTACCATACATGCAATGAAATGGTATGCGTTGTAATGGTATGCGTTGTAAAGGTAGTATGCGTTGTGATGGAATGCGTTGTAATGGCAGTTTTTAGAAAATTTGTTGTAATGGCATGCGTTGTAATGGAATGCGTTGTAAAGGATTTTGCATTGTAAAAAATACGTTGTAATGGCATGCGTTGTAAAAGTATGCGTTGTAACGTCATACATCTTTTCCACATGCAGCAGGCGAGCATCATGAGTATCAACACGGGTCTTGACTACGTCCAGACGGGATGATAACTGTTCAAGCTGGGCCGCAATACCTGTGACTGCGGATTTGACTTCTAGCATGATGAACTTGAGGTCATCCTCCCGTGACAAGGCCATCTCCGAGGGGGGTGCAGAGTCACCCCCTTCTGCGACCACGCCACCCTGGCGCGTCTGCTGACGCTGGTCAAAAGCGATCTTCGGCTGTTTGGGGTTGGTCTTCCCCATGGCAGGACAGGAGCAGGTGAGGGAACCCACCTCTCAGCAGGGGAGGGCCACGGCAGGAAGGCAAGCTGGTTGAGCCCTCAGGTGCGGAGAGAACGACCAGGTGGGAGCCGGGAGGATCGGCCAGGCAAGGCGAAGAGGCGGTGATGCAGGCCGTCAATAAGTAGGCTATGGCCAGGCGTGATGCAGGGAGCGGCGGGGAAGCTGTGGGCAGCGCCCCTCACGATGACAAGCTGCAGCGGTTATCCCAGCAGGTCTGCCAGGACCAGCAGAGGGGTGGCAAGGAAGGCAGCAGGGCAGCATCACTGAGCTATTGAGGAGGTGGAGAGAGGTCATAGAGGCGGGTACAGTTCGGTGAGTAGTGGACTCAGCGGAGGCCGTTCAGATGCAATTGCCGCAGAGGGTGGTGCTGTGCAGAGGCAGCGGGTAGGCAGACGGAAGGACGGGTCCCAGGGATGGCACAGCGCCCCTGTCAGCTCCAGCAATGCGACGTGGGGAGCTGGGAGGCCACACCGGAGGAGGGCAGCAGGCAGCGGGGAGTCGTCGTCAGGCCCGATGTGGGTGGGCCGCCGGAGCGGGCACCAGTAGTAGTAAAATGGCACCCATGCAGAGAGGAGGCCCCCGCCAGACGGTGTGGCAAGCGTGCCCCCAATCCTGCCATGAGCTTTCCCCAAAGGCGGCAGTACTCACCCGCTCCGGCTGACAGGAGGCAATGGCAGTCCTCAGGTAGGGGACACGGGTGCAGGAAGCAGCAGTGCAGGAGGAAAAGGAGGGCCGGGGCGCACCGACAGATTGGCCCAGACTCGGGGCTTAGGCCCGGCAGCAGATCTTGGCTCAGCAGCAGCGTGGGAGGACTAGAGAAAAGCAGTGGGTGCCCCAGAACAAGGCGGATCAGGATGGCATGGCATCAGGTGAGTGTGGTGAAGGAGTCTGCAGGTATCTGATGGATATTAGGCTTGGCCGGCAGAGCTCACCGAAAGTGCGGCCATCTTGCAGCCGGCTTAGCTCCACTTTTATGCTTTTTATACTTTTCCACTTTTATGCTCATTTTCTGGACTCCTAGTGGTGTTGCGGTCCTGTATTCGGTAGTCTGGACTCTTTGTCTGTCTGTTTTCGCGCCTTGATGCCCTCTGGGGCTAAGTTCGCACGCTATAAATCGCCTTTCATTCATTCATTCATTCAAGGGATGTTGATCCACAATTGAACTATCAGAACTGATTTGGAGTGATTCTCTTTCAAATGTAATTTTCTGGCTGTAGCTTAGACACAGCCTTTGTACTAGTAGATGGCTCTCCCAACAGTAGCAATGGAGATAACACCAACCAGGAGTATCCAAAACAAGGACACACTGAAGTGTGAGATCTCATCACCTGGCTGTCATTAGATTACTGTGCCAGCATCAGGTAGAGTCTGCCATCGCTCAGTGGTCACATTGTAACAGTCCATGCTTTTTATTCACCTTGAATGCTCTGATTTTTCAGCATATACTTACCTGCCTTTACATTTGCTAAAGGGTGGGGGGGGGTCTGTGGGCTTACAGCTCAAGAAGCTTAATAAGAACTGTTCACAAAAAGGATATCCTAATAAATGTGCATAGAATCACATTAGTGTTCTCTTGCTCCGAGTCTTCTTCTTTCACCGCCAGGTCTTTCTATGCCTTCTGCTATTTATCCTGTCTCCTGGTCCTGTTCCCAGTCATACTTTTCTGGGTTATTTTTTGGTCCTCTTGATTCTCATTCTGGTTTTACTAGATCTGTTCACTCTGTTACTGGTTTCCTAAATCTGGTGCTTCTGGTTCTAGTCCTTCTGACCCTCGTCTTCCTAACCATGCTGCTTGCCCTTCCTTGTTATGTTATGTTATGTTAAAAAAATTTATTGAGCGCGGCTAACACCATTAGGTTTCTTGGCGCTTATGCTGAGGGAGCAGTGAAGAGAGCGTGAGAGCAGAAACTAAATATAGGACTCAGTGAAGAGGAAGGTTTTAAGGAGGGATCTGAACCTGGAGTATGGAGAAGGCAGCCTAAGAGGAAGGGGAAGGGAATTCCAAAAAGAAGGAGCTAGAAATGAAAACCTAAGGCCACCGTGTTTTTTCCTCTTAAATCTGGGAACTGATAGCAGGGCCATCTGGGATGACCGGAGATTGTGAGGAGGAGCATACGGGTGGAGAAGGGAGGAAATAAAAAGGGGACCTTGGCCTGCAAGAGATTTTGAAATAATGCAGCCTAACTTAAACTTACAGCAAGCAGATACCGGAAGCCAGTGGAGACTTTTTAGGAGAGGACGAATGTGTTGATCTCTAGGTTGGTGGTAAATCAGGCGAGCAGCCTGATTTTGGATCAACTGAAGTCTCTTAAGTTGGTAGTCAGGAATGCCTACATACAGTGCGTTTGCGTAGTCAAGCCTAGAAATGACTAACGCAAGCAAGGCCAAAGTAAGAGCTTCGGTAGTGAGTAGACGAGAGATTTTGCGGATTTTCCTGAGTTGAAAGTGGCTGGAGGACACTACTGCGCTGATCTGGGGCGTCATAGAAAGATCTTTACTAATGACGACTCCCAGGCTTTTGGCTGAATTAATTGGGCAAGGAGGGCTGCCCAGACTTGCCGGCCAAAAGGAAGGTTGCCAAGGATTGGAAAGTCCCCCGACAAGAACCAGCTCGGTCTTGTCGGGGTTGAGCTTCAGGTGGTTTGAGCTCATCCAATTGCTAATAAAGCCGAGCGTGTTTTGAAAAGTAGTGATTGATTCGTCAGAGGAATCAATGGTAAAGACCAGTTGAATGTCATCCGCGTAATTAAACGCGGTGACACTCAACCCACGAAGGGAACGGATTAAAGGAGCCAGGTACAAGTTGAAAAGGAGGGGGGACAAAGAGGAGCCCTGCGGGACACCGCAGGTCAGCTCGACCTGAGTAGCAGAGAACTGGGACAGCCTGACGGCTTGTTGGCGTTTAGTCAGGAAAGACTGAACCCAGTCCAGGGCGGTACCCTGGATGCCAGCCTCTCTGACACGGTCGACCAAAATACCGTGGTCGACCGTGTCAAAGGCAGCCGACAGATCCAAGAGGACCAGGGCCTGACAGATGTTGGCGTCGGCCCCTCTGCGCAATTCCTCCATCACGGAGAGGATAACTGCCTCTGTGGAATGCGCAGGTCTAAACCCGGCCTGCTGGGGGTCCAAGACGCACGAGTCCTCAACAAAAGTGCTAAGGGTATGGGTTACATGCGACTCCAGGACTTTACTAAGGAAGGGGAGGAGGGATATAGGGCGATAGTTGCTCATGATGGAGGGGTCTGCCGAGGGTTTTTTCAGGATGGCAACCACCTCGGCCTGTTTAAAGGAGCAAGGAACCTCCCCAGTGGCCAAAGAGTTGTTTAAAAGGGCCAAGGGGGGTTCAGAGCAGGAAGTAAAGGCTTCCCGAAGGGCCGAGGGGGAGCAACAGTCGCGAGGAGAACCAGAAGAAACTTTGTGCAAAAGTGAAAGAAAGTTAACTTTCGAGATGAGGGGAATCTGAGTTAAAATATGGGTATTGAGATGATGGCAGGAAACAATAGGCGGAGAGGGGACTGGCGGGGCTTGGACAGAGATACTGGTTTTAATCTTAACAATTTTTTCCACAAAAAATTGGTTCAGGGAATCACATAGGGATTGGGAGGGGAGGGGCGCAATAGTGACTCTCACCGGATTAGACAGTTCCTCAACAATTGAAAATATATCCTTGGATTTGTTTGAGGAGTCCAAAATTCTGTTGGAAAAATAGAGGGATTTAGCCAAAGCTATGGCTGATTTATACTCTCTAAGCAGGGAGGAGAATATCTCTTTGGTCTCGGGGGAGTACCCCCGGCGCCAGCGCCGTTCTGCCTGACGAAGACCAAGTTTTTGGGCTCTGAGATCCTCGGTAAACCACCTCTGGGCGTCATGACTGCGCCTCGCTCTGACTAGTTTTAAGGGTGCCACCAAGTCAGCAGCAGAGGTAAGCCAGTGAGTAAGACCCTGTGTCTGAGAATCGATAGAAACAGAAGATCCAGTGGTGGGTGGGACAGATGAACTAAGAAGGGAGGTAAATTCGTTTAGGTCAGCACTGTTCCAATTGCGTGCCAAGAAATTGGTTTCTCGGACCTTGGTAACAGGGGAGGGCATAGCTAAAGTAAAAGTAATTAAAAAATGATCTGACCAGAGGCAGGGGAGAATAAGGGGTGCAGAAATGTCCAGGCAGGAGGTCCAAACCTGGTCTAAAGTGTGGCCCTTGACATGAGTAGGTGAGTGTATGTGTTGAGTGCAGTTTAAGCCTAGCATGAGGTCTGAGAAGGCCAGTGAGCCTGGGGTTTCATGAGCATCCGACGGCCAGTAATTGAAGTCTCCCAGGACCAAAACGTTGGCGTTATTGATAGTGAGCTGGGAGATAAGATCACCAAACTGGGCCGAGAAACTGGGCATGGATTGAGGGGGGCGATAGACCAGGGCGCATATGAGGGATGACCCTGGCTGCTCCAGTCTAAGTACCAGGCAATCAGTCATGGGGATACTGGTAGTGGGCACTGGGGAGAAACGAATTGGGTGCCTAATAATGGCTGCAACCCCCCCACCAGCTTTGCCAGAGGAACGATTGACTTGCAGTATATAATATCCCGAGGGGATAGCCGCCAGGATGTCGGGGGAAGAGTCATCTGTGAGCCAGGTCTCGGTCAGAAACAAAATGTCCGGCTGTTCCGACCCCAGGAGATAAAAAATATCTGACTGGTGGCTGACCAGGGACCGGGTGCTAAGGTACATCACTGACAGAGAGGATTTTAAGGCTCTTACCGATGAAGAAGTACAGGACCTGGGCCCCGAAGCTGGTAACCTGGCGGTAAGTGAAGGGAAAATGATCTCAGGAAAGGATTTTCTGGCCGTGAGCAGGCCGAGTGAGGCGAGCCTAGAAGATGACTCAGGAGAAGAGAGTGCGAGGTCATGACACATAATAAGGGAGGAGCGGGAATATGTGAGGAGAGAGGCAGAGTGGCGGGCCCCTTGCCCCGGCCGGCCGCGGACGGGCGCAGACGGGCTTAACTCAGGCGCAACTCCGACGCGCCTTCGTCGCGCCCGCTGCGCTCGTCCGCTGCGCTGACACATACTGCCCGTATAAATAGGGGCGGAGCGTCGGTGGAGTGTCAGGGATAGAATATGGTGGAGGTCAGCCCAAGCAAAGATGGCGCCCGCTACCGCTGGGAACCCGCGGCCACGATCAGCCCCCAGCCAGCAGCTCACCTCTGAAACCCAAAACTCAGGTTAGTAACCTGCATAACGAAAAATACAGTGAAATTACATTTAAAATCAATGCGCAGCGTAAAAGCGCCTCCGTTCGCAATCAGCGGGGCGAAATGCAGAATATTTAAGAAAAGAGCTCTCTCAGCGTCCGCAAGCCAGCCCTCTGCCACCGGGCCACTTGCAAACCTTGTATTAAACCTTCCTGGATCAACTGATCCTGGTACTACTGATCTTTACTGGGATCTTTCTGGTCTGCTGGGTCCTTCTCACCTAACACAACACAAAAAGACAATGTGCGGAATGCTGTACTTTGTCAAACATTCACCTCTAGTACAGAGATCTGGGCCTAAATGCATTGTTTTTTGCTCACCATGCCATTCCAGTTTGGATCCAGCCAAATGAAAATCAGTCTGGACACTGCTCCTCATAGGAGCAGTCCAGCCCAAACTGCCAAGCCAGTTGCTCCCTAGACAGGTAACAAGCATCCTGTGACCGGTTCTGGGGAATCACCCTTCAACATCCAGGCAAGCTTGAATCCAATAGCATAGTGAGCACAAGTCGCACGTTTGGGCATACCCTTCCCCGTTAGAATGACTATAACAACACAAAAATATGATGGGCAAAATGCTGAACATTGTCAAACATTCACCCCCAGTGCAGAGATCTGGGTCTAAACCATAATCTTTTTGCTCACCATGTCATACTGGTACAGACCAAGCCGTGTGCATATCAGGTTGGACCATGCTCCCCATAGAAACAGTCCAGCTTGAACTGCCAGAACAGGTGCTCCCTACACTGGAAACAAGCATCTTGAGATTGGTTTTTGGCGTCTCACCCCTCATCAGCCAGGCTAGCTTGAATTGGTATAGTGAGCGTGGGACCAATGTCTGGGCAAACTGCCATGGCTTGTAGGATCCATGTCCATTCCACGCCCTGTACTGTTGTTTCTGTGGCTCAGTTATGTGGAAAACGCCATATGAGGAAAGGACGGCGCTGGCCAGGCTGTGCAGCTTTCCTCCATTCCAAGAGGCCGCCTCAGTAACTCTGGATATCAGGACCTTCTTACTAGAGGAAACGTATGCCCAACATGGTATTTAAGTGCTCACGAAAGAGGGTGGGCGTCTGCTATTCTGGATTCCTGGGACGTTGTCTTTGTTTGCTGCCCATATGCTTTGCTCTGCTTCGCCCGTGACTGTCTTCGTTGTTGGCGGTTTTCGTATGTTCATTCCTGCTGCGTGAATCTGTGTCTTTAAGTTGAAGTGGGAGCGGCTTTACACTATTTTACACACGGTTTAACACTATGTTCGTGTTCCTCCATCTTTGCATCCCTCGTTCCGCAAATAGGCTTCAAGTATGTGAGTTTTCCGGGATTTGTGTGCGGTAAATCAGTTTCTTGCATGCCCTGCTCTCACTGAGGTACACCATCTAGCTCATTTTCTATTTGTGAATTTCTGTGTGCTCTGGACTTGGACGGGGACTTCAATCCTTTTTGTGAATTTCCTCCTATGAAGTGAGATTCATGCGTCTGAGTTCTTCTCCTATTGCCCTTCCCTTTTTTTATTTTACTTAACTGTTTTGGGGGAAAGTATGAATCTTATTTATCTTGTTGACCAATTTTTGTTTAAAACATCTTATTGAGACTTGTCATTTCTGAATGTATAGAAAATGTATTGCGATATCTATGGTGCAGAATTTGAGAAGATGAATGTGTTTCTATATTGCTAGTCACACTATTTACTACTTGAATAGAAGTTTGGCATACTTTGCCTGTCTTATATCAGCCACATTGATTTTGTATAATAATCTTTTCTGCGAGTAAACCATATGGTTCATCTTTCTATTATATTATGGGCATGGAGAGTTTTTGGCCATGTTAGTGTGTTCTTTTCGGAACCTTATCTGTAAGAGATTTTTTTTCTTTTTCCTACAGGGCTCCCTTCCAGGCGTACCTTCCCTGTCCCCATTTCCCCCATTTGGCCTCTCTGTCACTCTGGAATTGATCAACACAGAGCCGGAGTGGCACAAAGGTAGGCTCTGGGAGGGTACTGTTCCTGGGGATTTGACTACCCCTGAAACATACCCTTCCCACGTTGAGCAAAAAATGATTAATTTAACCCAAATCTTTCGACTGGGGGTGGGAGTTTGAAAAGTTTCAGCACTCTGTCCATCATGTTGTTGTGTTTCTTTGACACCTAACCCTGTTGTCCTGGTTCTCTTAGATCTGACTCTTTTAGGGGCATATTCATTATTCGCAAGTAAATGTCAGAGCACAGAGCTGGGACAAATTTGGCATTGCTGCGCTCAATAATCAGACAAGAGGGTATGCAGTTCCTATAGGTGTAAGGGGGCAAGGAGGGAGAGATACACACTAATTCCTTGTGGAGACAGAAATGTCCCACAGAAAAGGGCAGGAGGGGGATTCCTCCCTGTGGAACTAGGGCCCTCACACACCCAGCCAGCTCGGTGTCATGCTTCATCATTAGGTCTGCTCCTTGTCGGGCCGGCGCTGTAATACCCGATGGGCACCCAATGAGGGGCTCTTTAGCGGAGATATTTAGGGGCAGATTTATGAAGGCCTTGCGCCGCCGGTGCGTCACTTTTTCCCATGTTAAAAATGACGCACCGGCGGCGCAAGGCCTTCATAAATCTGCCCCTTAGTTCCTGCCGTTTGGTGCAGTGGGGGTGAAGGGCCTAGAAAGTGTAGATGTGGTGTAGTCGTGAAAGGAAGTGAATAAAACAGATCTGTTAGTCCTAAAAATACCTTCATTCTGGTAGGCTGACTGCCTGATTAAAACTGTGGAGTGCCAGCTTTCGAAAAACAATGTGTCTCAGTAACTGCACTCTACTCTCAAGAGGTCAACATGTTTCTTGCCTGTGGTGTCTGGAGGATCAGAGGCAATTCTTCAGGACCATGTCAAATTACTATCTACACAGGGTGGTGAAGTGGACGACCTATCTCCTATGTCGTAAACCTGTAGGCCAGTACCCACAGATGTTGAAGAACCTAGATAAAAATAAAGAAGAACAAACAGTGGCAATTGGTAAAAACAGAACATTCATTGTTACAGCGTACCTCTCTCTCTCTTGTCTCTGTTACACAAATTAGTGACCCAACTGTGTGGAAATCGTGATAAAAATCATCACACAACAGGTGCCAAAAGTGCAGCTATCAAATGGTTAAAACATAGTGAGGAAGCGTGCTCACAATTTACATTCGCTCTCTCTTTTAAAAGAACAGTAACCAAGAAGTAAAAGGTGTGTAGGGCATCTGAGCTCACCTATACTCTCTGGTAGCCTCGCCTCAACAGTATCCGGCAGGATGAATGACACCAAGAGTTAGTGTCCTGGGGAAAATGAGGCACAAAGTAATTCTGTGATTAACCGATAATGTAGAGTCTCCTACAACCCTGGAGACAGTAGCAGGCTGTAGGTAGGGGGTAGAGGCGGCAGTGTAACTGTCCAGGTGCACGCGGCCCCCCAATGTGCGGTATAGGGTCCCTTGTATGTCCGAGCTTCTTACTAACATGTAGCCCCACTGCGCTGCCCGCCAGGTAGTGGACAAATGTAAAACTGGCCAAGTGAGCGGATCGGGGTCGCGTTGCCATGCTCAACAATGAGCTATGCGAGTGACCGGCTCATAGTGGACCGCGTGCATCTGCCTCTGATGCCTAAAAACCTTGTGGCCCGCAATTACGGCATAGCTCTGGACACTGCGGGTTGAGGTAGCTCATTGTTAAAAGAATGACTCAACAGCACTCCAATGGATGCGCGCCAGGAGACCTACCCCTTGACCGCTGGAACCGGGTGGTACACTGCTGCCGTGGGGAGGCACAGATATACACATTCCGGTTCAGTGCGGTAGAGGGGTGGGGACTCAATTGCTGTCAGTGGTGGCTTATCACTGACTGCGGTAGCCCGAAGATGGTGTGCAGAATGGAGCGGCCATCTTGTAATGTGCAAGAAGCACGGTTGAACCTTAAGTGTGTAAAATCAAGAGGCCCATTGGTAGGGTATACAGAATTACGGCCACTAGTTATAAGTTAAGGATCATGAGTCATCTGTCAGATGTAAATAATCCCCGACAATAGCCCGGGAACGGTACATAAAAGTGTGACAGCCATCTTGTAGTGTGTTATATTACTGATTAGCAGCCATTTGCATGTTAGAGATTACCCGCAACTGATCTGGAATAGTGTCGGCCATGCTGTAGTACGTTAAATGTCGTCGGGATTCATCATGTCCAGGAGTGAGCGTACTGAATCCAGGCCACGTTTACAGGTGAGCTAGCGAGCTGGTGAGCAGAAAACAGAGAGCGAAGGAGCAGAGCGGACAGCGGGGAGCAAGTAGGCTGCAGCTACTGCAAGCCGAGTCCTGTTACCATAGCTGCCGCGGCCGCAGTCGCTCCGCATCACCGCATTACCGGGAAGACCGCAGGCTGTGAACCGGTGCTGGGGTCCCCGACCTGTTTCCCTACCCCAACCTGTTCCCCTCCTTTCTGAGGCCACTGGATTCTGGATTCTTGTGTGCGGCCTGGCGCAAAGGATAGCTTTACATGCCTACAGGCTGTCTACCACTGGTTTCCGCTGCCAAGGTGAGAGCCGAGGAGGGAGCCACAAAAATCTGTACAACGCAGCAGGTATCGGTGCAAGGTACTAGACGAGGGTCAGCAATGCAGCAACGTGCTGGAGCAAGTTGCTTAGTAGAGGCTGAGTGCACTGAGTACGGAGTACGCAGAGTACGCCGAGCACACGGTTGGAGTTGAGCTGAGCCTGAGCGGGACTAAGTGAGCCAAAGCGGACCAAAAACAGACGGTATACGCTCGCTCACTCCTGATTGCCCACCTGTCTGTCAGCCTGCCTGCTCTGCTTTCTCCCCCAGCAGTGAGAATGCCGCGCTGACTTACAGCTGATCTACGGTCCTGATATTGATTGGCTGATCAGTGGCTCCTGTGGTTCTCGCGGCGTCAGCAGCACTCCCAACAAGCTTTCCAGAGGGGTAGGTTGGTTTATTGTTGGGGTGTGGCCAGACCTGGTACCTGAAAGTGCAATCTTCAGGGTGTTTAGCCCAGTGGGGAGGAGAGCCTCCTGGCAAATTGGAGCGCTAATATCGTCTGGCAGTGGGGGAAGTGGTGGCAGGGGGAGTGGCAGCAGCTAGGGGCAGCTCAGTAGCCAGGCCCCCCTGACAGCACATTACTGCCGTGCATTTACTGCCCGGCACTTACTGCCCACCGCTTACTAATTCCATAATTACAATTGCTTGACTGCCCAGAGTAAGAAAGACTGGTTGGAAGCCTGGAGGTGACAGAGGGTGCTGGCAGTGAGCCTTTGGGGTCTTGCAGTGACGCCTTGCATTATAGCCATTGGGAACCCCGGGAGCCTCGCTTGGCCAGGTCCTTGTTTTTGCCTTAGCCTCTCATCATTTCCACAGTTTTATTTTACTTTTGTTTAACATTGATATGGATTACCTTACTTTTAACTTTTGCTGTTTTACAGCCCTTAATCTAGAGTCGTCCAGGAATCTTATTCCAGCTAATTCCCTGTCCTTCAACTTTTGTGTTCCTTCTCAGGGTCGTCCGGTACAAATGCAGCTGTTCAGTGGTACACCCAGTAGAACAAGAATATTAGATACCCGAGGTTCGATTACAACTGATCTATCCCTGCATTGTCATCCTTCAATTCATAATCCAGAGACAAAAATGATGATGTTGGATTCATTACTTTGTTTGGAAAGAGTGCTGTCTTCTATATTAGCACTAATGGATAAATCAGTAAATAATTCCAACTCTATTCTGGATTCTCTTTTGGCCCTGACTAAATATATAGTTTCTGAGCAAAGCCTGTTGCCAGGTAAAGCTGGCCTACTTCCCCCTCATAAGCCTAATATTGGAAAGGGGCCTACCCCACCCTTCAATTTTGGAGGATAACATCAACCAGCTCCACCCTACTCATATAAGCTCTCCTCAACTTGCTAAAGGGCGGGGATTTGGTGTTCAGGCTGGTTAGCCTTTTTTAGTAGGAAAAACAAATTGGAATTGAAAGAAAATGAAAATATATTTGATAAACTACACTCCTCCAATCTTCAAGAACCTTTCGATCCTGTGGGTCTGGCTCCAGGCGGAGTATCCACATCTCTCGCACAAGAAAAAAAATGTAATTTATATACAACTTGTACAGTGTTTCCTATTTTTCTAAAAACAGGGGTAAAACCTCCTGAGCATCCTATAGTAGAGGGTCTAAAAGCTGGCTGCTCTTCTTTCAAAGAAAAAGATACCAAGAATAAAACTAAAATCGTCAGTAAGAAGAAGAAAAGGAAAAAAGACGAAGGATTGATAAAAAAGGGCAAAACAGCTTCGCTTCAACCCTAACGTAATCCATAATATATCAATAGTCCCCAATTTAAATGTTTTGAAGAAGGAAGGTGGATTAGTAGAATCCAACATATTGGGACCTTATTTACCTCTTCTGAACCTAAGCACGCCAATTCATGTTTCCCAAGAGTCATTTGTATCTGATAGAAGCGTTCCCCCTACTGTTCAGAGTATGTTAAACCCTAATGCCTCATTATTTGCTTCCTCTGTAGGTAATAACGTCATTTACAATACTACTGAGAATAATTCTGAGGTAACTTGCCAAATCAATCATCTACCTTCCGCCCCTAACTCCCTGGATTTTTCATTTATTTTTGACCATCAACCATTTATGGATAGATCTTTTCTGTTAGGATGTGTTGCGGAAATTCCTGGCCTTCAAATGATCTGAAGCAATGACCTTGCCTTGGGAAACATCCTTTTCAACGCAACTTTTACCACGCAGTGCCTTTACGACGCAACTATTACAACGCATGTCATTACAACGCATTGCGCTGGGGGGCGCTCTAGGATAGGGAATGGATTTAATTTACTATCCAACACCTTCCCTACTATCCACCGGGACTGGAGTTGGAATAGTAAATTAAACTATTCACTATCCAGCACCCCTTAACGCTATGCGTTGTAACTGCATGCGTTGTAAAATCTGCGATGTAAAGGCATGCGTGGTAAAAGCATGCGTTGTAATGTCATACATCCCCTTGCCTTGGTTCAAGTTAAAAAATATAATAATCCTAGGGGAGCAAGAGTAACATTTACATCTAAAGCTATCTCCCATTTGATAATGTTACATAGCAATAATTTACGTTGTTGTGGCATTGATGTTCTTATTCCTGAAGTGGAGTTAGCTTTAAAAAAAGTGGTTCTAAATCAGCAGTCTAATACTTATTCTGAAATCGCCAAAAAGGAGCCTACCCCACTCGAAGAGAGAGAGCATTTTGCAGGTCTCCCTAGATAAAGAAGGCAGGAGGGTCTTGTTACTCACAGAGGAAAAGACTGTATGATCCTTCCATAGAAGAGGAAGATACGAAATGGAGTTGGGTAGCAGGCGCTCTGAATAAAAACAGATCCTAGGCTTAAAATGTTGGAATTCCTACTAGCAGAGATATTTCTGTAATATCTTGGAACGCAGCCGGCCTAAGCTCCAACAAAAATAAACTCCTATCTTTGAAGCAACAGAGTGTAGATATAATTTTTCTACAAGAGACCCGGATCACAATGGATTGGTCTACTGAAGAATATATAGTGCTGAGCCGCCTGCGCTCCATGTGAATACAGAACATGCTAACGGAGGTATTGCTATTTTGCTTAGTGCACATTTTAGTTGGACTTATAAAGAAATTTTTCATGATTCCAACTTTATTCAGGCGATTAAACTAAATCTTAAGGATCCACAGGATCACTTAAATTCTCTGTTGATCGTAAATGTTTATTTACCTCCTGATGCATCTTATTCTCACCTATTAAAATACCTTTTTTTTTAATTTCCTCTACTTTGGAAAGGGAAGATTGTAGGTCTCTATTGTTAGTAGGTGATATGAATGCTAAAGTTTCCTCACATAGTATAAGGGTATTCTCTAACACTGAAAAAAATGAAGCCCTAAAAATCCCCACTGCCCAATTTCCGAATAAAACCAGGACAGATAAAAGGGGTGCTATACTACTTGAAGGTCTGAGAAGCTTAGATCTTATAATTGCTAACGGGAGGTTGGATCTTATATTCCAGCAAATTATACACATAAGGCCCCAACCGGGAGTTCTATTAGAGATTATCTAATGTTTCCTCTGATTTCTTTTGGAAACTGATCTTAGCGACCATATGTTGGTATGTTTCAAATTCAATTATACCTGTGCTAAGTTAGGCCCCTGGAATTTTAAATGCAGCGCAGTAGGGTTTAATGCAAGAAAAGAATGAATTCATTGGAATACTCAAGCAACAGATAAAGTAAAAGCGATTTTAACAGCTCTGAAAAAAGATCAGCAGCAGTTAGTAATGACCGAGCGTGATTCTCCTTAATTTGATGTTCTGGAAGCCTTTTCCCGTAATGTAGGTTCTTTGGCTACATTAAGTAAATCATCGCATGGTCGAACTAAACTGAGATCCCATTTTAACCCAATGCTTACCTTAAAAAGGGAAATTAATAAACTGGTAAGGGCTCAGTTCCTGAACTTTTCTATTGAACAAAGCAATTTCATAAACCTATTAAAGAGGAAAAGGCAGAGAAAAAAAACGCTCCTTAAAACAAATAAAAGAAGATGGCGCATGGGTGTAGTTAAAAGTGTCGGCTTAAAAAAAAATAACTCCCAAACATTGGGAAGTAATCGCTGACTGCTGTGGCACAAGAGTTAAATCTCTCCCCATTCCTATTAAAGAAGAGTATTGGAAATCCCATTTGGTCGAACTCTGCGCAGCAAATTATAATTCTTCCAGCTTCGTCCCTGCCGCCACCGACCCCTTGGAAACTCCTATATCCAACTATGTACACTCATTGAATGACGTTGTTGGATTTGTAAAAAAAATGAGATCTTCAGGAGTAATGGGTCCGGATGAAATCCCTATGACGGTAATTAAAAAGGAGCCACTCTCGTGGGTCACGTACCTAGTCCCATTGTTTAATTTCTGTTACTCCTAGGGAAAGACACTGCCATCCTGGTCTGGAAGTATTTTAATCCCTTTGCACAAAAAGGGCCCTAGAAACCATCTTGGTAATTACCAGCAAATAGCTTTATTAGATGCAGTGGGGAAAACATTTGCACGCAGTATGCTCGATCACCTAACGGAATGGGTCATGGAGAATAAGGTCATCCCTATAGAAAAAGCAGGTTTTAGAAAAAATCATTCCACCCTGGATAACATTACCATGTTGAAATTAATTGAGAAGAAATACACGTTCTCTTGTAGGTCAAACGTTTACATGGCCTTCATAGATTTTCCAACGGCCTTTGATAAGGTAGACCGGCTGTTACTATGGAGGAAATTACATAATATGGGAATGCCTGCAACCCCTGCTGTCTTTAATTATTTCATTACATTCTCAAACTTGGTGTCAGGTATTAATGGGAGGAAACCAATGTTTAACATCTGTAATTCCCATAGAAAATTGTTTGACACGAAGTTGTTTATTAGCCCCGCTACTATTTTCCTTATATTTAGCAGATTTACCCGACTGTTTTTCCCAGCGAGAGGGAGATGCACCAGGCGTAGGTACTGTCCCATTCTCAAGTCCCAATATTCCGCCCTTCTTCGAGAATATAAAACGGCTATTCTGACTGCCAAAACTGAGTACTTCTCAGCCAAAATTCTCCTAGCCAGTAACAAACCCAAGGAGATTTTCTCCATTGTACACAGTCTAGCAGCCGCAGATAGAGTACAACCCAAACCGGTTCCCTCTCAATCCCTCTGCAACTCCCTTAATACCTACTTCATCGAGAAGATAGCCGCCATCAGGTATAATACACCCTTGCCCTCCCCCTCCTTCTTGCCCCCCCACCTCCCACTCCATCTGTTTTTCTTGACACGTTTCCCCTAATCTCAGAGGAGACGTTTCTTACCTACTTCATCGAGAAGATAGCCGCCATCAGGTATAATATACCCCTGCCCTCCCCCTCCTTCCTCCCCCACCTCCCACTCCATCCGTTTTTCTTGACACGTTTCCCCTAATCTCAGAGGAGACGTTTCTTAACCTTCTAAAGAAAGTTAAATCAGGGTCCCCCTTGGACTGCTGTCCTGCCTGCATACTTAAGGAGGTATTCTCCAACTGTCCTGAACCCCCGCTTACCCTTCTCAACACATCTATCCAACAGGGTATTGTCCCGGCTGTTTTCAAATTGGCTATTATCACCCCCATCCTGAAAAAACCTGGGATTGACCCCTCCTCCCTTCCTAACTTCCGCCCCATCTCCTTACTCCCGTTCCTAGGAAAGACTCTTGAGAGCCACATCACCTCCTGCTTCTCGACCTTCATTGAAGACAATCACCTTCTAGCCTCCCATCAGGCCGGCTTCCGTCCAGTTCACTCAACGGAATCCGTGGTCCTCTCAGTCCTGGACGAGCTCAGGCAATGTGCGGACTCCAACTCCTCCCAGGCCTTGGTTCTCCTTGATCTGTCCGCCGCCTTCGACACGGTCGACCATTCCATTCTCCTCGACCGTGTCGGAGGCACTGGCATCCGGGGGTCCGCCCTGGCCTGGCTTACCTCCTTCCTAGGAGATCGGACACAGGCCGTTCACTTGGATGGGTTCTCGGCCCCTCCCGGCCCGGTCACTTGTGGGGTCCCCCAGGGTTCTGCCCTTTCCCCTCTGCTCTTTAACCTCTATATTCACCCCCTTATCTCGGCCTTACAAAACATGGAGGTGTCAGTATATAACAACGCAGACGACCTCCAGCTCATTTTCGATCTCTCCCCCTCTCACGACTCCAGGTCTAACCTTTGTTCTGTTCTCACCTTTATCTTCGACTGGATGAATTCTAACCAGTTAAAACTAAATCCGGATAAAACAGAACTGATACTCACTGGCAGCCTCCCTAGTCCTTGGTTTCCTGCGTTTTGGCCCCCGGCCCTTGGTCCCCCTCCATCCCCTTCTGCTAAAGCAAAAACCCTGGGCATCTTAGTCAGCCAAGACCTCACAATGCGCCCTCAGATCAGCGCCGTAGTCTCAACCTGCTTCTTGTCCTTACGCATCATCCGTAAAATTTCCCGCTTCTTTTCTGTTGAGGCCCTTAAGCTCATTGTCATGGCCATGATCGTCTCTCTCCTGGACTATGGCAATGGACTCTATGTAGGGATTCCGGCGTACGAGCTCCGGCGCCTTCAACTCATCCAGAATCAGGCGGCTCGCCTGATATACCAGCTTCCCAAGTACCATCGTGTTACCCCTCTCAAAAATCCCTTCACTGGCTCCCCATCTCTCAACGCTCCCTTTTCAAGTTGGGCTGCCTCACCTTCATGGCCCTTGCAGGCACCGCTCCTGGGTTTGTCAACTCAAAAATCCGGCCCTATCTCCCCAATAGAAACCTTCGCTCCTCTACCCAAGCCCTTCTGGTGGTCCCTCGTTTCAAGAGGAAAAAACATGGTGGCCTCCGGTTTTCCATTCTTGCCCCCACCTTCTGGAACGCCCTCCCTCTCTCCATCCGGTCCCTACCCAGCCAAATGGATTTCCGTAAAGCTCTTAAAACTCATCTTTTCTCTTTAGCCTTCCCTCCACAATAACTGCCCTAGGTCTTCCCTACTTTTATCCTTTTCTTTCTAAGTCTAGTTATAGCGCCATGAAACTGCCTGGTGTTAGCGCGCTCAATAAATGCTTTTAACTTCAACTTCAAAGAGAGGCAGCCGGCCTTTCACATGTCTCCTTTATGCAGACAATATTGTAGTGATGGATCTTACTCCTATTGGGCTAAATAAAAAGTTGATATCATCACAGAATTACACGATGGCTCATTTCCTTAAGATAAATGTCTCTAAAAGTAATTTTAATCATGAAAGGTAACAGAAGTAGAAAATCAAGTAATTTCAAATGGCATGTTGGTCTTGAAAAGCTAGAGGTGGTTGATTCATATCTATATTTAGGTAAAATAATAGCGAGCAATACAAAGAATAAACTTCATATCGAACACAGTTCCTGTAAAGCTATGTCCCACACTAATGGTCTGCACATTTTGTATAGTGCAATGGGTAGAGGCATTTTTTTACTGACGGTTTTTAAAGCAAAAATTCCATCAACTTTGCTCTATGCTATTGAATCAATACCTGTAAAGGACTGGAGTTTTTAGATAGGATTGAAGGCCAGATTTGACATAAATTGTGTAATTTTAATACGCGAGTTCCATTAGCTGCTATTAGATTGGAATTTGGAATGATAAGCACTTATATCCAAAGCGTTTCCAGTGTTTTACGTTGGGGAAACCAGTTAAAAGATAGTGAACCTTAATCACTAAGAGGTTTCATGTGTCAAGAAATCTTTGGTGGTACGGGGGAAATATTCCTTATATCGTGATTTCTCTCTGGCACTAAAATTCTTCTGTGTACAGGAAAAATCAGTGATTACCCTCCCGCTATTAGATCTTAAATCCTTTAAAAAAAGCTTAAGTGGTAAGATCAGTTTTAATAGAGATATTGAGTTCTGTAATACTAAAGAGAGATTAAAGATAATAGCCAGGACAACTTCCCTGAGAATTTCCCAGAAATATTTAACCTGGAACTTAGATCATGGATCAAGACGCTGTTTCTCCATATTTCGCATAAATCTCCTACCTCTAAACAGCACACTGGTCCCAGAACACGAAAAATGGGAAAAACTATAATTTCTGTGATCTGAGCATTCAGAACATGAATCATGTTTTGTTGTTTGCCCAGCACTGGTCTTAATTCGTCGTCACTGGCTTAGGCCGATGTTTTTACAAAATGGTGTTAAGGATGTAGCCTCAGCCCGCTACTTTCTCTTTAGCCCAAAAAACAAAGCAGTTTGTGCAAGACTAATCAACTTTTTAAAGGAATTTATGCACATATTTTAATTGTATACCTATTTAAATGGGCTGTTCCCTTTGAGCAGTTGCCCTATTATGTAGTCTTAATTTTTTCTCCTCTTTTCAAATGTATTTTGCATTGTTTTGGCTACTATTTTAAATGCTTTTGCATAAGTGGGATAGGTTTAGTTTTAGCTCATTGTTTTGTTGCACATTTTAAAAATTCAATTCTATATAGAAGCTGGATTTTAATCTACATATAATGCTGCTGCAACACAATAGATTTTTTACAAGTTAACTCTTTGCTGAAATTGGATTTTTTCATTGTATTTTTGCACATGATCCGGCTGCTTTCTAAATGTTCTTTGCACAATTCAGGATATGCTCTGTTACCTTAATTTGTTGGCTGCTAATGCTAAACTTTATTTCTTGAAATTGCTATATGTTGAACATTTTTACTCGGAGCTGATTGTCATTAATGCGTTAGCACATGTTTCTATTACATTTTATGTAATAATTGTTATGTATCCTTTTAAGTGGACCTCATTGGAGTTACAAAACTTTAATAATTATTTAATTGAATTCATCTTCCCGGTGTGGCATGACCCAAGTAATGTTGCTCAGTCAAGGTATAAGGAGCAGCAGTGTGTAACCCTGTGCAGGGGAAGTCTAACAGATTATAATGGGGACATGTGAGAGGTCACAGAGGGTATTCAATACTAGCTAGACGTACTAAGGGGTACATGTCTACTTAAATAATAGTCAAGTACTAGCTAATGTCCACCAGGGGGTGTCATCATTCAGTCTCAATTGGTCAGTGGATAATCTGTGAACCCATCTCTGTTCATTTCTAAATAGACCGCTCTGTGTGATCTGTGGGTGGGCTTCCAAGACCAATCAGTGAAGTGATTCTGGAGAGTGTTTAGAGTCCCTGAAATGTGTGTACATTTTAGTTGGCACCCATTGGCAACGGATGTTGCTTTTGTGCTCCGTTACGCGAGTCTTCACCATTTGCACGGTCATTCCTATATATTTCATACCGCAAGGGCAGTTGACCATATAGATGCAGTGTGTTTTTATTGTAATTGGTATGTTTGTTTAGTTTCCATTTGAAATTGTCAGAAAGGGTCACTTCTTTCACAGGTGATGTGAGCTGACACACAGCGCACGAACCACAGGGGTAATGGCCCTTGACTGGGGGTAAATCCCAAAGGGATCTCTGCTCAATAGTTTTGTGGAGTTTGGGTCTAATGTGCACCAGGATATCCTTTAAGTTTTGTATTTGTTTAAAGGCAAACTAAGGCACAGGCAATTATAATTTGCCGGTCCCCAGAATAGCCCAGTATTTTTTGACAAATGTTCTTGATACAGTTAGAATCTGGAGTGAATGATGTTACACATGTGAGGGTGTCAGAGGTTTCTTTGGTGTTCAATTCCAGAAAGGCTTCCCGGGGGTTATTTCTTGCTCTTTTCATGGAGTTAGTGACCTGCCGTTCAGGATACTCCCGTTGCCTGAGGTTGGTAGCCAAGCATTGGGCCTCTGTTTTGAGTCGGGTATTGAGCTACAGTTCCGTCTAATGCCAAGGAACTGTACGAAGGGCAGATTGTCTTTGAGTGCTTTCGGATGATGGCTTCTGTAAAATAGCAGACTGTTCCAGTCCATTGGTTTTTTATACAGGGTGGTGCTCAGTAGACCCTCTCTAAGTCTAATGTTCAGATCGTAGAATGGTATACTGATATCTGAAACTGTGTGGATGAATTTGAGGTATTCATTTTGGTGGTTAACCCACCCAACAAACTCTTCACATCTGGAAAGATTGCCTTTCCAAAAGATGAGGATGTCATCAATGAAGCACTTCCATAACTTAAGGTTGTTGGTATATGTATTGCTGGTGTTCCTGATGACATCCTCCTCAAAGGCCGCCATGTAAAGGAAGGCAACACTAGGGTCAAAAGTGCTGCCCATTGAAATGCCATGGCATTGATGGTAGAGTTGCCTTTTGAACTCGGAAAAGTTTTCAGTCAGAACCAGGGTGGCACACTCCATGATGAAGGAGACAGGCGTGGGTGAGGTCCATTCGGCCTTTTCAAGGGCTGTTTCAATGACCACTAGGGTGGCTCGTTGGGGAATGTTGGTTTATAGGGCCTCAACGTCTAAAGTGATGATGAGGTCAATTTCGTCACCACCCTGTACTTCTACAATGATGTGAAGGATGTCTGTTGTGTCTTGCACGAAGAAGGGTGTTTGCCTCACTAAGGGTTGGAGGATATGATAGCAGAATTTGGACAAAGGCTCAAGCAGTGAGCCTATACCTAAGACTATTGGGCGACCTGGTATTGGAGTTGTACCTTTGTGTATCTTTGGCAGTGTGTAAGAAAAAGGGTATCTTAGGTTCTTTCTTAGTCAGGAAATCTGCCTCTTTTTTGGTGATCTAGCCGTTTGTTTTAGCTTCGAAAACTATTATGGAGATCTTGGTGGTCAGTCGTGGGGTAGGATTATCTGTGATCGGGGTGTAGTATCTCGTATTTTGGAATTGCCGTTGGCATTCTAACACATAATCGTTAGTCGGCTGAATCACAGTTGCCCCACCCTTATTGGCCTGTTTGATGGTTATACTGGTCTTATCAGCATGGGATCCGGCGGCAGCCAGTTCAGCTGTAGAAAGGTTATGAAAAGGGGTCCTTCATGGGGGTAATGCCAAGTCCTTGAGTACTGCTTGTTCAAAGGTTAGTATCTCAACAGGAACCGTGCTGCTGCTGGGTGTGAAGGTGGAAGGGTTCCTTAACCCTGTAGCCTCTTGATTTATCAGAGGGTTGTCGTGGAAATGGATGTATGTCACTACAACACAACTTTTACAACGCAAGTCGTTACAACAACTTGCGTTGGGGGGCGCTGGATAGTGAATAGTTTAATTTACTATTTCAACTCCAGTCCCCGTGGATAGTAGTGAAGGTTTTGGATAGTAAATTAAACTATTCCCTATCCTACAGCGCCCCCCAGCGCAAGTCGTTGTAACAACTTGCGTTGTAAAAGTTGCGTGGTAAAGGTAGTGCATGGTAAAAGTTGTGTTGTAAACGCTGTTCCCCCATGGAAATAGGATTTCAGGTGAATTTTCCTGAAAAAATTCTGTAATTTACAGTTATCTCTGAATTTGTCCAACCTTTTTCTAGGACTGCCCTTTCTGTATTGGTAAGCGACCTGTGTGAGAGGTTCACCACTAGTTCCTCTTTCATTTGGTCTTGCTCCTTGTCTCTATGTAGTGGGGTGGTTGCTCTTGCCACTGCACTTGCTTCTGCATTCCTCTTCTTCGCCCTTTTCCTCTGCCCCAACCTAAAAAAATAGGGGTTGCTGTTGTGGAAGAAATGAGGTTGTCCCTGATGGTACATGGGGAATTGCCAGAACGGAGGTGTAGGACCTGGATAGGCTGGCATGTTGGAATTTTGGTAGGGGTGGTGCCCTTCTAAAGTTGTTGCTACCCCAACTTTCTTTGCTGGAATTACTATTGGTAGAGCCCCTTCTATTACTGTCAGAGCTATCTTCGGATGAATAGCTTACTTTTGCTGATGTGCAGTCAGCTTATAGATATGGGTATACCCTTTCTTTTTCAAACTTCTGTCTATCTTTTTGAAGCTTAGTGATTTGGTGCTTCATTAAGTAATCCTTGTTTTCGGCGATTTCAGTATTGATCTCCGCTAGTTTGCACTTGAACGTGGTGATCTGTATGGTGGTTTTAAGTGCTCCTTCTGCAATCTATATCCTCACTAAGAGAACATCCGCAATCCTCTTAGCAGTGTTGATAATCAACACGAGTCAGTCCCTAGTGCATTCCATGCAACTAGGGACCACTCTTTTTTAAAAGTCGCATCCTCCGGGAACAACCTGGAAAAATTATTCACAATGAGCCCGTTGGGGGCAATGTTGGCGTGCACACAGTTGGGTCACTAATTTGTCTAACAGGGACGAGAGAGAGATGTACGCTGTTACAGTAAAGTTTTATTTTTGTTACGGTACTCTTACGAGGACCACAAATAAAATATACATTTATACATTCCGTATTAATACATTTTCAATGAGATTTTCAAAAACTTAAAAATTCTGTAACAAACGAATTCATTAGGGGGGCTTTTACATAGTGATAAAAAGTCTTGTAAGCTAGTGATCCTGCAGGACCGGTAGATGGGCATAAGACATGTTGACCTTGCATTTACAATTTCTGCATTAGGGCATATAAAAAATAAGTGTTCCAAATTTTGGTTGCCTCCTTGACAAAGGGTACAAAGGGCAGAGCTGTCAGGCCTCCAAGAGGAAGTGAAGGTTTGTACAGGAAGTGTTCCAAGGCGCAACATCATGATTGCACGCCTTGCGCCATGTTGAAGAGTATACTCTAGGTAAGGCTGACGTTGTTTGTATTCCTGCGAGGCTACATAAAATTTATATGACGATAGACTATTACAATGAAAGTGATCAATCTCGTAGCTCAATTTGGGAGTGAAGTTTTTTAGAAAAAGTTTGAGTTGAGCTGGTGACCACGTAGACAAAATTTCCACATTGACTTTTGCAAGCTGTAGAGCCTCTCGCATATTTTTAATAAAGGTAGTATGAGTAGAGTTACTCTCGAATGTTTCTACTTTTAGCAATCTTCTTAAAGTACCTTCTTTTGAAAGAAGAAGATTATGGGCCCACCTTATGATGCTCGCTATAGCTGTAGCATATGCGCTCGTGATGGTGCATTCCAGTCTCAATGCCTGTACTGGGGTAGATGTTGAAATCTTCAGTAGTTTTTTCAATATTCTTCCTTCTGTTAAATCCATATATGACCATTGATTTAGAGGAATATATTCCGATGCATAGGACAGGACCGGTGTGATTTTAGCTCGATAGACTTGAATCAGTGCAGAGAAATGTCTATGTCCAGTGGCCGAATATAAGCGTGACAAGGCCCCAGCATGCAGATCACTTTTTCTTTTCAGGTGGTTGATTTGATTGATGTTACTCATGTTTTGTGAGAAAATTCTACCCAGATATGTATACTCCTTTACTTGTTCTAGTTTCTCACCTCCCAGCTTCCATTCGTACCGTACCCTTTTCTTCTGCTTTGAAAAGGCAACCACTTTTGTTTTGTTCGTATTTGGAATTAGGTAATTTTTCCTTGAGTACTTATATAAAATATCTAAAAGATTTTGTAATCCGAAAGGTGTTAGGTCAAACATGACTATGTCGTCTGCATACAGCAGGGAATGGATATATTCAGTGGCTATCTTAGGAGGAGTACATATCCCTTGCTGCAGTTGGGAAGGTAGGTCACTTAAATACAGTGAGAATAAAATTGGAGCCAAGAGGCACCCTTGTTTCAGGCCATTTGATGTTCGTATTACCTTCGATAGGCCCTTGTCACTTCCCATTTGGACGCGGCACCAGGTGTCACTGTGTAGATTCACTATCAGGTGTAATAGCTGCTCCGGGATCCCCATTATTCTCAATTTTAACCACAGGGTCGGTCTATCCACTCGATCGAAGGCTGTCGAGTAATCAATGAACGCTGCGTAAATAGTTTGTTTTTTCCCTGTTGCGTACTTATCTAAAATAGTTTGGAAGATTGCTACATTGTCAGTAACAGAATGGTGTGGGCGAAATCCGGACTGAAATTTAGGAATTAGACCTAATGAGAAAGCCCAATTTTTCAGCCTATCCAGGATTTCTGCTGCAAAAATCTTCCCAGCAGCGTCCATGAGGGCAATTTGCCTATAATTTCCCGGTGTGTTTCTTTTTCCTTTTTTGAAGATCGGGATTATGATACTTCCTTTCCAGGAATTTGGCATTTGACCACTGTCAAATACATAGTTAAATAGCGGCGAGAGCACCGTTCCCCACTCTTTATGGTCAATTTGGTAGACCTTGACAGGTATCTGATCGGGGCCAGATGCACCTGTGCTCCTTGCCTTCCTAATATTCATAGAGACTGACACTGCCGACGTTTTATTGATCTTAATATCTTTAGTTTCCACGTTTTCTCCTCCCACTTCTTCATTTTTAATATATTGATTCTGTTTGTATAGCTCGTGTAGGTATATGTCCCAGTTTTCTTCTGATACAGGTGTAGCCTCCAGCTTTTTTTTGGATCCTGTCATTGTTGCGATCAGTGACCAATATTTACGCTGGTTATTATGTTTAACTGCTAGCTGAATTTCAGTCCAATTAAAATCCTGCTTCAGTTTTTTTCCTTTAGTTTTTTCTCGTCGTATTTGATTCTTTAATCTATTGATTTCCTTTTTGTTTACTGACGAGAATTCCAGATACTGGGCACGTATCAGTCTATTGATTTGTTTTACGACTGGTTGATTCCAGTTTTTATTCTTGTTTTTCCATTTTCTTTTTGCTGGTCTGTGGTATTCTAGCTTACTTTGCAGAGCTTGTTTGAGATTATTCGTTAGATGTTCAAAGTTCTTTACAGGGTCATCTGAATATATGTTGGTCAATATATTGGTTTCAGTAATTAGTTGGCGCAGATATTCCAGATTTTCTGTCCCCCAGTAAATGCGACGCCTAGTTGTGTTTACTTCCGTTTTTTCTGTAAGAAATAATGGCAGGTTATAAAAAGAGGACGGTGCAATCCAGTGGGTTGAAAGGTTTAAAAAAGCATGATCACTTTCTGCAGTGAATATTATCGAAAGTTGACTCATTTGTTCTTTTCCTTCTGTTCCGCACATAAAGTAATCAATAGTTGAAGGAGATCCATTTCCTTGCCGTGTGTATGTTGCTGGTATATCACCATTGATGTTACCATTTAATATAATCCCATTAATGCCAGAGAGAAAAGCTAGTAGTGCGCGTCCCCTCTTATCCGATTTAGTTCCTTTTGGGAATTCAGGGAGTGATGGTTCCAGAGATTCCTCTTTGAGGAGACGAGCCCATTTCTTTATCTCGCAGTTAGAAATTTTAGCATTCAAGTCCCCCATTATGAGGTATGGCAAGTGAGATTGATCATCAATTATATGGGTGATAATTTCCATTAGGCGGTCAAACAGCAAATCATTATTATTACTGCTGGGAGGTGCGTAAATATTGAAGAGTAATATTTTTTCTAGTTTGGCTGAAGCATGGGTTCTAAGGGATACTTTTAAACATTGTAGATTGTCTGTGTTTGTGTTAATTATTTCCTGTGACCAAGAGTGATCTTCTTTTAATAATATTGCCAGACCACCCTTGGCGTGTCCCCTTCTTGATCTTTTTGCCAATGTTTCGTATACATAGTATCCTCTTTGAGTAAAGGTATTGATTAACCATGTTTCCTGGAGGGCGATGATATCAGGGGAATTTTTTATTGCATGTTTCATTTTTATATCAGTTTTCCCTGCCAGGTTCCAGGACAATAGCGTCAGACCTTTGCTAAACTTCGCGTTGTTGTGAATTTACCATTTTTTTGCTGTTTAAGGTTTCTGATAACCATGCCCATGATTTTATTAAGTTCTCATTGTTACTAAAGGTGGAATTCCGAGACCAGACTGACCTCTCTCCTTGAATTACTTGTATTTTAAGTAGATCTTTCCTCATAGTACTTGATGCTAGGTCTCCCCGATTAGAACTGTTGTTTTCTTTTCTTCTGTGGGTTTGTCCTAATATACCATTATTTGAGTTGTTGGTTTTAAAATCTTCCACCGAGATTACATCATAGCCATTTTTGTGAAGAATTTCCTTCTCTCTGATTATTATTCCAGGCAAAACCGGTGAATAAAAGGATACCTGTACTAGTTTGTTATTTTCTTTTATTGGAAACAGAACTAAGTCAATTTCATTGCTGGTCAGAGATTTCAAGGATGGAATTTCATGTAATAGATTAATGATTTTACCGCGATTAAACGGCTCCTTATCTGAAGGAAATAGCTCTTCAATAGTTATGTGTTTGGATGGATTTATTTCCCATGATTGGAAATTATTGTCATATGATTCTTTTATGACCATGTTATTTTGCGATGTAGGTCTATTTTCTATCGGAGGACAAAATTCATCTGCTTCAGGATTTAAGGGTTTTTCTACTGATGTTTTTTGAATTACTGGAGTGTTCACCAGATTTACAGGATTAAATTTTTGGAATTTGAGCCTATTCCCTTTTTTCCTCTGTATTCTCCTCATAGGTTGTCTCTTCTTCTTCCCCCTTACTTTTTCCCTAGTATTACTTTTTTCAGACTGTTCTCTTTGGTTGAAATCCTGTTCAGCAGTAACTCCTGTTAGCTCAGTTTTATTTTTTCCGATAATCTGATCGCGATTGTTATCGGATACTTTATTCGAAAAAATCGGATAGTGTTTGATATTGTTCTCAGCTTTGATTTCCAGTTCTTCTTTGAACAGTTTTTTAAGTGAATATGTGATAGGTGATTTTTCTTTGTTTTTTGATCCGTTAGTTTTATTGTTGATTATTAGTACGTCGTTCGTTTGTGTGCTTGCTTCCTGTTGTTTTGGGGCGGCACTTCCATTTTTATGAAATTCATCTGTTTGTTGTGATTCGACTTCTCCAGTTTGTTTTGATGAGACTTTAGTTAGATCTTTTTTCTTTTTTTCTTCAACCAGGAATTTAAGTATTCCTATTTGTACGTCTAAAGTATCATCTGAGTTAGCTAAAATGTGTCCAAGATGTGTTAGTACTGAATCCAGAATTTCTTGCAGTGAGAAGAGTGCTTTTGATATGGGAGAGACAGTATTTCCAGAGTTTAGGTTTATAAAATTTGGGTTTATAAAATTTGGGTCTGATAGATTGGTCAGATTAGAAAAAAGGTTAGGTGATTTTTCTGGCGAACTGGTTTGGGGATGTCTTTGACTTAGCAATATTTCTTTATTTTCTTCTTCAGTCTTTGAGTTATGATTTGCGGATACGTCGAAAAATAAGTCATTGTCCTGATTTTTTATAGGTGTTATAGTTGTTATTTGAGACACAACCAGACGAGACTTTTGACATTCTTCCGAAGGAGAGTAATTTGCCAAATTACTCTCTATTGTTATTTGACCTTGTTTGTTGGATTTCTGGTCAGAAAAATGTAACGGATCAGGTTCAACCAACTTATTTTGATCATCATTAGAATTTGGGGAAAAAAACTTTTTCTTGGAGAGGGTAGAGAAGTATTCACTTATAGCAGGAGTGCTTGATATTTGTCCTGGTTTTAGTGACTTGTCTACAGAATTTCTTACAGCTGCGTCCGTCCCCATTCGCCTCATGTAAATTGTCCGTGAGCGTAGTTTTTTTAGCGCCCTCATACTTGGGGACAGAAATCTATTTTATAGATGTAATGTATAGTATTAATTGTATGCTGTGGCTTGTCTTAATCACACTATCTCAGTTGATCAGTTAAGGAATGAGGGTTTTTTACACGTATGAATCAAAAGTTTAGTTGAAGAGTTTCCTCTTATAGTGAGCGTTAGTGGGGTGGCCCGTCCCGTCCTCGGTCGTCCCCGGACGGCCACAGACGGCCCGCCCTTTTGCCCGGGCTTATCCCCGCGCTTAGTCCCGCGCGCGTCCCGCGTCGCGGGATGCGAGATGTTATCTATATACGTTTCGTTGGGGGCGTGTCCGTGGGCGGTTCGCCTGGGGGAAGAGGAACCAGGTGGTCTCCGCTAAGGATTCTGGTCCTCGCAGTCCCCCAGGCTAGGTGCTCTCGCTGTTTGCACCCTGGCCTCAACCCCTCTGACTCCAGCTGGGAGCGACAGGCAGAGCGTGCCGAGTGCAGCTCACGCTCACACCAGCGAGTCAGGGGGAGGCAGCGCCACGACACAGTGAGGAATCAGCGTCAGCTTCAGACAGCCAGCACAGGCTGCAGACGGTAGAACGAGTTCTCTTGCTCAGCTGAAGTAGAAACAGTAGATCAGCAACAGTGTTTAGCTCCTGTGAGTGGCGCCCGCGAAGCGGGTGTCACGAATCTTTAACCAGGTCGTTGGGGGCGTGTCCGTGGGCGGTTCGCCTGGGGGAAGAGGAACCAGGTGGTCTCCGCTAAGGATTATGGTCCTCGCAGTCCCCCAGGCTAGGTGCTCTCGCTGTTTGCACCCTGGCCTCAACCCCTCTGACTCCAGCTGGGAGCGACAGGCAGAGCGTGCCGAGTGCAGCTCACGCTCACACCAGCGAGTCAGGGGGAGGCAGCGCCACGACACAGTGAGGAATCAGCGTCAGCTTCAGACAGCCAGCACAGGCTGCAGACGGTAGAACGAGTTCTCTTGCTCAGCTGAAGTAGAAACAGTAGATCAGCAACAGTGTTTAGCTCCTGTGAGTGGCGCCCGCGAAGCGGGTGTCACGAATCTTTAACCAGGTCGTTGGGGGCGTGTCCGTGGGCGGTTCGCCTGGGGGAAGAGGAACCAGGTGGTCTCCGCTAAGGATTCTGGTCCTCGCAGTCCCCCAGGCTAGGTGCTCTCGCTGTTTGCACCCTGGCCTCAACCCCTCTGACTCCAGCTGGGAGCGACAGGCAGAGCGTGCCGAGTGCAGCTCACGCTCACACCAGCGAGTCAGGGGGAGGCAGCGCCACGACACAGTGAGGAATCAGCGTCAGCTTCAGACAGCCAGCACAGGCTGCAGACGGTAGAACGAGTTCTCTTGCTCAGCTGAAGTAGAAACAGTAGATCAGCAACAGTGTTTAGCTCCTGTGAGTGGCGCCCGCGAAGCGGGTGTCACGAATCTTTAACCAGGTCGTTGGGGGCGTGTCCGTGGGCGGTTCGCCTGGGGGAAGAGGAACCAGGTGGTCTCCGCTAAGGATTCTGGTCCTCGCAGTCCCCCAGGCTAGGTGCTCTCGCTGTTTGCACCCTGGCCTCAACCCCTCTGACTCCAGCTGGGAGCGACAGGCAGAGCGTGCCGAGTGCAGCTCACGCTCACACCAGCGAGTCAGGGGGAGGCAGCGCCACGACACAGTGAGGAATCAGCGTCAGCTTCAGACAGCCAGCACAGGCTGCAGACGGTAGAACGAGTTCTCTTGCTCAGCTGAAGTAGAAACAGTAGATCAGCAACAGTGTTTAGCTCCTGTGAGTACGCTGTTACAACAAATGTTCTGTTTTTACCAATTGCCACTGTTTGTTCTTCTTTATTTTTCGGTACTGGCCAACAGGTTTACGACGTAGGAGGTAGGTCGTCTGCCTCACCACCCTGTGTAGATAGTAAATTTGACATGGTCCTGAAGAATTGCCTCTGATCCTACAGACACCACAGGCAAGAAACATGTTGACCTCTTGAGAATAGAGCGCAGTTACTGAGATACATTGTTCCTAGCTAGTCGCCACTCCACAGTTTTATTCAGGCAGTCAGCCTACCAGAATAAAAGTATTTTTAGGACTAACTGACCTGTTTTATTCACTTACTTTCACCACTACACCACGTCTACACTTTTGAGGCCCTTCACCCCACTGCACCAAATGAAAGAACTAATGATCTCTGCTAAAGAGCCCCTCATTGGGTGCCCGTCGGGTATTGCAGCGCCGACCCAACGAGGAGCAGACCCAATGATGAAGCATGACACCTAGCAGGCTGGGTGTGTGAGGGCCCTAGTTCCAAAGAGAGGAATCCCTCTCCCGCCCTTTTCTGTGGGACATTTCTGTCTCCACGAGGAATTAATGTGTATCTCTCCATCCTTGTCCCCTTACCCCTATAGGAACTGCATACCCTCTTCTCTGATTATTGTCCCGGGCATGTATGCTGGACCTAGTAAAATCCCTATTGTCCCCTTCGTTGATATATTGTTGGGCTCAGACATTTTGAAAACATAGGGATGCACCGTATTCACAAGAATATGGGGCACCCCTGTTTTTCCCCTAGAGCTGGCACAAAAAAAGCTGCATAGCTTAAGAGCAGGTTCACTACCACCATGTGGCTAGAATGCATAAGCTGCAGGGACGATAGTTTATGTGCAGGAAAGGAAACCTTCCTACACAAACACTCAATAATGGCAATTTCCACCTTCTATGTATGCAGCACAGATGGAAAGAGCAAAAACGAGGAAAACTAATAATTTCTAACGCCTGTTATTCCATAGCGTCAGTCTTGTAAATCTGGGGCAGGGTCAAAAGCAATGGGTTTTGCAGTGCAATGCCCACAGCAACACCAATTCCACGCCCCTTTGCCGCAGAAGACAGTGCCAAAAAGAGGCATATAACAAGCAAAATAGCTGAGCACCACCTTGCAAATATGAAAAATTATGCTACGCCACCAGAGTGTCAAAAAAGTGGTGCTCTGGTGGTGCTTAGGGCTTGCAAGTATGCCCCTTAGTGTTCCCGATTTAGGTCATCCTGATTCTCCTTTCCCTGGTCCCTGTCTATGTGGTCCACTTGGGACTCCTTATTAGGCCCTATTGGGTTAAGCCTATTGGTCTGGCCCCATTAATCATTGTGGGTCCAGTTGCCCTGGTCCCCCTGATCCTTGTCAGCCTGGTCCTGATACCCACTCCTTCCTCTTCCTGATCTATTTGGTACTTCAGGTCTCCTTGATTGTGACCCCTCTGGTCATTCTAACCATGTTTTTTGTCATGCCTAATCTGATCATTCTAGTCCACCTAATCCATCCTTTTGTGATCCCTACTCTTGATGTCTCTAGTCCATCTGCTCCTGTACTGACTAGTACTCTTGGTCTTCCTACAATGTGGACTCCTAAGCTGAGAAAAAACCTAATTTTAAGACTTTCGGTTTTCACAGAAGGTATTTAAGAGTCCTAAAGTTAGGAGTCCTAACTTTACGACTACTAAACTGAGAAAAATCCTAACTTTAAGATTTTCGGTATTCACAGAAGGCATTTAGGAGTCCTAAAGTTAGGACTCCTAACTTCTGTGAATACCGAAATGAGTAGGTGCTTTCTGTGAATACCAAAATGAGTAAGTGCCTTCTGTGAATACCAAAATGGTAGTAAGTTTAGGATGTTGTCTTAAGTTAGTTCTGTGAATAGGGCCCTACGTTACTGGCCCCCTCATCTTCCTTACTTATTCTGGTCCCCAATACTATTGACCATAATTCTCATGTTCCTAAACTTCCTAGTCTTCCAGGGTCGGTTTGTGATCCTCCTGCTCCTTCAGCTCATGCTTCTACAAAAACTGATCATGGTCCTCCTTGCTCTGGTCACCCTGGGCCTGACCATTCTGTTTCTCATCTTCCTGCCCATCTTGCTCCTAGCCCTGTGGCCTGGGCCTCCAGGGTGTGATCATCCTGGTCCTGATGCCGCTCACGCTCATTCTCATTTTTCTTCTCAATCTGGTCCTCCTGGTATTCAAGGTCCTGATCCTCTTCGCCCTGATCTTCTTGGTTCCCTAGTCCTTGGCTCCCTGATCCTCTTAGAACTTTCCCTTCTGGATGTAGCAGCCTATTTCCCTGCTCTCACCTCCCTGGCATTACAGACCAAGGTAGTTCTATTTTTTTATTTTTTATATTCCATGTCCTTCTCAAGATTATGTGTCCATTGGCCCTTATCCTCTTGGTCCTTGTCTTTATAATTAGGTTTCTCTTTGGATCCTAGCCTTGGTCCTGATTGTTCTTGCTCCTTCGTGTTCTATTGTGCTTGTTATAATAAATCTTGCCATTTCGCCATTCTGGTCCTTCTTGGTTCCCCCAGTTATGGCCCATTTGGCTCTGTTCCTTTCTGGTTGTTCTGGCCCTGGTCTCCTTGTCCAGTTTCCTTTCTACCTGAACCTCCTAGCCCTAGTAAAAAGGGGCTTTTGACATACTTCTCAATCAGGATTTAGAACCCATTTTTCTACAGAGACCACCTTGTTGGGGGTAACCGTGAAATTGCGCTCCTGCCTCGACCGGGGGAGACTACGGCGCTCATTCTACTTGATTTGAGCGCCGCATTCAACACAGTGTCACATACCATCCTCTTAAAGTCTCTCCAGTCGGCAGGAGTAGAAGGCCCCGCTTTAATTTGGTTGGCCTCCTTTCTCAGCGACCGTGGGTTTCAGGTTTTCTCTTCCAATGCCTCATCTACTATCCGGTCATCTGCGTACGGAGTTCCCCAGGGGTCCACTTTGAGCCCTTTGCTCTTCAACATCTATGTGAGACCCCTGGCAACCATTGTGGAGGATGCGGATTTATCCCTATATTCGTACGCCGATGACACTCAAATGATCTTTTCTTTGTCCTCCACTAAAGAAGCTTCTATATCTTCTCTTCAGCTTGGCCTGCGTCGGATGTCGGAGTGGATGTGTTCCAATCTTTTGAAAATAAACGGAGAAAAGACCGAGGTTGTTATTTTAAGCAAACACAAGCATCTCTGGGGTCCCCAACATTGGACCCAGGAAATGGGTCCCCTTCCCCAACCAGTTACCCAAGTTCGTAATCTTGGGTTTTTCATTGATAACAATCTTTCTATGCGGCTACAGGTGGTTAGCGTTGGCGCCACCTGTTTTACCATCTTAAGGTAGTTACGGAAGATCATCTGGATGCTCCCTGACCCCACTAAAAGAACGGTAGTCCAGGCACTTGTCACCTCTCGCCTGGACTACGGTAACGTTCTTTACTTGGGTGGAAGTCAGGAGGTATTGAAGAAGCTCCAGGTGGTCCAGAATTCCGCAGCCCGCCTCCTATGTCACGTCCCAAGAAAAATATCCATCTCTCCCTTCCTTCGGGACCTGCATTGGCAGCCATATCAAATTTAAGACCCTGTGCTATGTTTTCAAAATCAAACAAGGGACCGCTCCTGCTTACCTTCAGGAACTTATCCATCCAGATATCCTTTCCCGGTCTTTACATTCCTCCACTCAAGGCGATTATGTAACACCCAGTTTTAAACTAACCAGAATGGATGGCGGCTCCTTTTCATGTCTTGGACCTAGACTCTGGAATTCCCTCCCAAGTTCTATGAAACACAAATCTTCTTACCTTAGGTTTTGCCGTGATCTCAAGACCTGGCTTTTCTCTCGGTGATTAGCTCTCTGTTTACTTAGTCTGCAGAAGTGGGCATGCCTGCGCCGGGAAACCCTGTCATGGGTAGCTGTGCGCATTACAAATTGAATTTAATAAAATAGTACTACACGTCCTGACCTATCTGGCCTCTTGTCTCCTTGCTCGCTTAGTCTTTTGTCCTCCTGCTTTGAGTTGTCTTGGTCCTCCTGGATCTGCTCCTTGTCCTCTTAGTCTTACTGGTACTGCAGCCATTGATCCTGGCCCGCTTCATCCAGGTTCTCCTGGTTCGGGTCCTCTTGAGCTTGTTCATTTTGGTCTTCCTGACTACCATTGTCCAGTCCCCTCGGTCTTCTAGATTTTGGTTAGCCTTCTTACATCTGATCATCCTCACCCTTGTTTTGCTACCTGTAATGTTTTCTCTGCCCCACTTGGTAATCTGAGCCCTGGCCTTCTAAGTAATGATATTCTTGCCCTCTTAGCCCTGTTTCTAGTCCTCCTGGTCATGATCCTTTCAGTTCAATTAGTCCTTGCTCTGGTCTTCTGGGTGACCTTGGTACTGTTCCTTCTGATATTCCTAGTCCTTGTACTGCTTATCCTAAACTCCGGGTACTACTGCCCATTAGCCTCCAGGTCATGATCTTTGTAGTCCTGGTCCATCTCAATGTGGTCCTGATTCTCCTGGCCCTAGTCCTCCTGCTCCTTACCTTCGTGGGTTTGAAATAACTCGTCCTGGCCCAACACAGATCATCCAAACCTGTTCTAGTTCTGGGGTTGTATTATAGTACACATTACACTCTCCTTGTTAGCGTCGAGCGCACCTTTCAAAAGGTCCGCTCGGAGCTAACCAGGAGAGTGTACTGTATTATGGCTTTCCTCAGGGCAGCCACAACCAGGAGAGTGCACTGTATTATGGCTTTCCTCAGGGAAGTCGCAAACTCGCCTGAGGGCAGCTCGTTCAAGTGAAATACGGTGCAGCTTTGAAGCTGCCACGTCTTGTTTTATTGTGCTGGCAGAAACCTGCCTGCACTTTTAAGGGGGCTAGAGATCCCCTTGCAGGCAGGTGCAGTGAGTGACTGCACATGACTGCAAAGGGGATGTCTGGGGGGTCCATAGGAACCCCTCCCCCCCTCCAATGGGCAGCCATCAAGGGGCATACTGACAGTACGCCACCTTTTAGCTTTTTTGTTTCTGCACATCTATAATGCGGCACGATCACAGAAGCAAAGGAATTCCCTCATTTGCATGGGCCACGGCCCTATGCAAATGAGGGAAACCCTCTAGAGATAGCGCTGGCCCTATATGTACGCCAGTGCTATCTGTACTCCCCAAAAAAACCACACAAATGTCCACTGCCCTTTCTGTAATACCAAAGTGCCCAGGGTGTGCAAAGCTGGCGCACATGCCCTTTGCACCCCCAGGGCGCTTTTTATAATATGACCCCAGATGTCCTATGTCCTCCGATTCATTGCAGCTTTAGAACTTCCTGGTCCTGTACTTCAGGTCTGTTCAGGTAATCACTCCCATCTACTGCTACACAGAGTCCTTTGAATCCTCATTTTTCTGTTCCCAGGCTACCAATTCTGGACCTTCTAATCCATTAGTCCTCCTGGTCCTGCTCCCCTGGTTTGCCTGTTCCTTCTGCTCCTGGTTTTCCTGGTCCATGAAGTCCTGGTCTTAGTTGTGGTTCTCCTTTTTTTGGTCCTCATGTATCAGATATTCTGGTGCTTGTTCCAAAGACTTTAGCTTCCCTTACCCTCCTAGTACACCGGTCTTCCTGCCCCATCCTAGTCCTACTAGTCCTACCTGATCTTCTGGTTTGCCTGGTCCACTTTGTTCTTGTCCATCTGACCCTAGTCCCTAGTCCTCCTAGTAATTATCCTCATAGACCTGGCCTTCCTCATTGCCTTGCCACTAGACCTCCAAGTTCCTATGTTGCAGGTTACCCTGATTTATGTACTCCTTGTCACCCTGGTTTAGGACCTCCCCCCGTTTCTGAGCCTTATGGACCTTCTTTATCCTAGTTCCACTGCGTGAGAAGTTAGCCTGGCATATGATGTCCACTAGTTCTAGTGGGCACCTTGCACCAGTCTAATCGACCCTTATTGATGGTGGTTGTAAAGTCAACCTTATAGAAAGCTATCCTAGTGGTAGCATGGACCAGCAGTCATCAGGCTAAGACTTCAGAGAGCGTATTAAGCAAGTTGTTTTACCAATTATAATCCCTTCAGTACCAAATGAAAGGACACCACACAAGGTATATATCAAATATATATGTATTTATTCTAAACACAACTCCTCTGCACTCTTTATGAGGTCAGAAGTAAAAGTACAATACAAGTTACTCAATTACTATGCGATAAGTTGCACAGTATACGTTATGCCCCAGGGGCCTCACAAACCATACACTAAAATAGTGGTATAAGAACCACAAGAGAATTAGAAAGCAGACCTGGGGCCTGTGGAATCACTGGGGCTACTCTAAACAACCAAAGGTTAGGAAGTAGGAGGCCCACGGGAGACGCGTGCAGTCTCTAAACACAGGCGAGGGTTACCATTGACTTTCTATGGGAATCGTAGAAGTTACAAATATCCAATTTAAGGATGGAACTCTTTTAATCTAGGACACTTCGAGAGTCAAGACCAACAGGAGCACTGGAGTACTCGTGTTGCCTCACACAGGGAAGCCGGGTGCATAGGTTTCTTTTCGTGTCAGGTTTTGTCGTCATTTTCAATGGAGAGCTTCAAAGAAGTGCTGCAGGCGACCAGAGGAATAGTGTCCGGGTGGATCCAAGGGTGGATTGAAGATCTGTAGAACCTGAAAGCAGAAGGGACAGAGTCTGGGTCACTTGCCAGTGACCAGGGCGGCGACAGGAAGATGCCACCAGATGTCGGGTGATTTCAGGTGAAGATGTGAAGTTTGTCTCTTCAGCCACGAGGACCAGGAGGCGTCGACGACAACCAGGAGCTGGATTCGAGCTGTATCACAAAGGATCTAATTGACTGCAGTATTGGTATCCAGACTGGACCCAACAAGCCTTGGCAAATGCAACCCATGCAGGATGTCGAGACTGGCTTCGGAGCAGACCAGCAAGGTCTGGGGAACATCTCCTTTGTAGGGAAATTGGAGCAAGTCTGGAGCAACCAGAAAAGCAAGTTAGATGTAAAGGAAAGTTTTCGGGGGGCTCACTAGCCTACGGACTGGGAACCGCAAAGACGCATCAAGCTGAAATGCAAAAGCGGGGCCCACGGGTCACTCATGGAGTGGGGGCCTCTGAGCTTCGGTGCAAATGGTGCTCGGGTCTGGGGCTTCAAGCACCCCAATGCACAACTTCAAGTTACCTTGTGAAGTGAGTGCAGATTGCAAAATGCAAGATGTCCAGGAGTTCTGGTCCCACGTCTCTCGTATCCGCCACGGGTCTTCGCTTTGCTGTTAGCGAAGGTCGAGTCAGAGATGTCTGGAAGTCCATGTCCTGTAACGCAAATTCTTCGGGATCCGGCTGGAGCCTCGAAAATGCAGACCAACAAAGTTGCTGTTGGTGCCTGTTTGAACAGGGTGGTCACTCCTTGACCACATGGGAGATGTCTTACATCTTCCAGTTGAAATGGAATGTCAAAGGTCCAGGATTTATGTTTCAGAGTTTCGTCCAGGGTAATATAAAGTACTAGTGCCTGGGCTCCTATACTTATACAAGTTTAGGGGCTGGACTACCCTTAAGGTCCCTCCTATGGGTGGACCTGGGAAGGGGGTGGTTACACCCCTTTCCCTTTGTCCAGTTTCACACCAGAGCTGGGGCAGCGTGCCCCAGCAACCGGTTTGAAATGGGAAATGCATGGAGCACCTTGTGTGCCCCAGGCACTGTCTGGAAAGCATTCACTGAATGCAGGCCTCCCTGCCCCAAAACACTAAAGCCTGTCTGTGGAGGTGCTGGCACCTACCTGGACAGGAAACCTACTGTCCAAGCCTCTCCTGCCATAGTTGCGTCCAGCACCAGGTGGTCAGACTTGTGTCTGTGGCAGCACCAACCATTTTGTGATGCTGAGGCTCTGTTTAACTTTAACCGGGTAAACCAGTAGCTATATGTCTTCTCCCTCTAGAAGGTTGGAATGCTACTCCGGCGTCAGGACTGGCAGGGGGGGTAGTATTCCAAAGTGTTTGACACCTTACACAACATGTTTTGATAAAGCCAAACAAAAGTTAGCATTAACCGCAAAGATTATAATGCACCTAAGAGTATATGGTATGGCTATATCATAGAACAGCTATAAGGAGATGGTTCCGAAAGCTGCAGAGGGGCTCAGCTCATGCTAGGGCACCCTCTCACATAAAACCAAGCACTCTGCCTCCAGGATTGTTAAGGCCTGCCATAGGAGTGACTTATAGGTGTATATGTGTCTATATGGAGATATAAATATAGGTATACTATATCTAAGTAAGGGGTGATTACACCACCTTACCCAGGCTGTATGAATAGACCTGTGGTGTCAGTTTGGAAGGCAAACTAGGGGTGGCACAATACACACTGCAGCCCCTGGTAGGCCTAAGGTTCACCCATGCCCTGGGTACCTATGGTACACTATACAGGGGCTCACAAGGGTGACCCAGTAACCAATCTGGTATGTACCTTAAGTACATGGTATCAATTTAAAGAGAGAACAGCTGGGCTGTGTGCCTGATTAGCAGGGCCACAGCCACACTTAAGTCAAAAAGCCAGAGAATCAGAGCAAAAAGTGGGGGTAACCATAGGGAGCAGACCCTACTCTCCTACACACTGGACCTGAACTTCTTGGTCATTCTAATCTACTGTCTCCAGGTCCTGTAAGTCCTGGTCTTTTCTGGTCATGGCCTTACAGGTCCTGGTCCATATGCATCTGGCCCTTTGGACTTTCTTTATCTAATCTCTGTGGTCTTGGCCCTCCTGTCTTTCTGCATCCTTTCATTGGTCTCCTGTACCAGTCCTCTGCTGTCTGATCCTGATCAGTGCGCTCAGGTCGACCAATCCCTCATTATCATTTTGGTCCAGCGTCTTCTATTTCTTCTACCCCTAGTACTTCTGTTTCTTCAGGCCCTTGCCTATTGAGTTCATATCCCCCGTCCCACATCCTACTGGCCCTCCAGATCCTTCTCACCATGTTACTGTACTTCCTAGTTGGGTTTTCTTTGTTGTGTTCCTCTCCGTCTATTTGCTCCTTGTTCTCACTGACACTGGTAACTCTGGTCCTCGTAGAATAGGTCTCCTGGGCCAGGTTCATCTTGTCCTGGTCCTCTTGGCTCTGGTCGACCTAGCCCTCCTACTAGACCACCTCCTGGCCCTCATTCCCCTACTTGTCATCAACCTCTGCTTCATGGTCCCAAGCTTATGTACAGACTCGAGACTGTCACTTAGATTTTTATATTGCACTGCAAGGACAGAAATGAGGGCTCAATATAGACATGACCTTGCTCAATTAAAACCCTTAGCACGTTTAAAATAAAAACTACCATTACCAAGATACTTTGTGCAGATGCCTAAAATGTCAGTGTGGCTGAAGGGGCCACTCATGACATGTAACCAATTAACATCTAAGCCTGAAACCCACTCTGAATGATGAATATATGTAAAAGTGTGTTTATTCACAGATAGCTGAGTGAACTTCTGTGAAATACACAGATGCATTACTTCTTCCCTCTAATCTGCTTTCAACTTCCCATTCAACAGAAACCCCATCACTGTGTCTTTCTCAATTTTGCTCCTGCCAGTGTCCCAATTCGTTGTGCTCCCAAGCACTAATTGCCTACTGTACGTGTCCCTCCCACTGCTGCCCAGCTACTACCTATCTCTCTGCATTCCATGTTTGCTGCGGCTTGTCAACTGCTGTTGTGTTGCCAGGTCAGAAGCACTAAGCAAGAAGAATCCTCCTTAAGTGATCAAAAAGAGGGGGCGCTAGGGGGCGCACAGCGGAATGGCTGAGTAAAACCGCAGCTCCGCCAGACGGCTCATAACACGCTGTCTGAGCCGGTCGGTAGCCCCTCCTGACCGCCGCAAACCGACGGATCGATGGTGCGAATGCACCCAGCACTAAATGCAGCGCTTTGGAGACAGTGATATAGAGGCTGACGCCTAAAAACGGCGATAAATGCGGGAGTGATCGGAGCTTGCTACAAGATGGTGGACGACGAAACGAGGGGCAGGCAGACCTTTGCAAAGCTACGCGCCCTGGACCCATAGGCGGCTCATAACAGTGGATTGCAGGCATTGGCCGTCGATTCAGCGGATGTACGTGGGCATTATACAGTAAGGAGCGACATGAATTTTTTTATTTTTATTTTCTCTCCTTTCACAAAAATCGGCTTGGCTCCTGTAAGAGACTTCAGTCCCTGGACCACAAAATGGCGGCGCCCATCGGCATCACGCAGCCCGGGAGTGTTTGACCCGAGGTACACGCGGCACAGGCTCGTCTGCTGCGCAGGGAAAGTTTCACCATCAGCGCGCTAGGGTCGAAGAGACCTGGGCTCACTCATCCGAGGTGCAGAGCTTCTCTGTTGCGTACGCTGAAGGGGGAAATGGAGCGCGGACGCGGGATGAGCGGCCCCTGAGGTGCGGTGGAGCACGGAGACTGCGGGGTACCGATTGCCATGTGCTCTACACTGCTCCGGTCACATTGGCCCCAGATTTCAAGTCGTGCTGTCTCCCGGTGCTGAGGGGCTCGTCAGCGTCGTGATCACAGCTGAATGTCTGACACTGAAAGGGCACGGAGGTGTGCGTGAGCTGCTGCCTGCTGCCTCAGGAGGACACTGAACAACGTACCAGGTAGTGCACAAGCTGGTGTGGGGAGCGTAGGGGCACCTTTCCACGTGTTGCCTCAGCCACTAACGCATACAAGGCCCAGTCAGACAGCGGGGATGCGCGCCGCTGCTACCGCCCACAAGCACACAACCAGGTTCCCTGCCCCACCACTGACGGAGAAGCATTACATCTAACACACGATACAAGCACCCTGCCAGAAGCGGAGCACTAGGGACGCTGTCACGGAGTGTTATGCCGCAGTACCGACCGGAGATCACCAACCCGACAGGGTGCATCACACAGAGACAGTTTATTAATGGAGAGTCGTGCTGCTGGGGGACGAGACAGGCCTCGGTGCGCACGTGCTGCAGTGCAGAGATAGTTTTACGCCGGGACCCCACGCGCGTCAGGATCTGCGATCACTGAGACCTGCCGATAAATTGGGGGCTGGAAACACGACGAGGAGAACTGGCTGACCGAGTGTGTGAGGTGTGCCCCGCGATTGCCACAGGCGGTCTGAAGACGGCGACGGCGGCGAGGACCACCAGATCCACGCGGCAATCGACAGATAAGCAACCGACTAAGACTCTTACTATGGGAAAGCCGGATAAACAACAACAAAAGATCTCATTTGAGAGTAAAAAATCGCCAAAAACCACCGATCAATCGCCTGTGGGGGAAGGGGCACCGACGATGGAGCCTACCTCTAACATGGAAAAGATACCGCTGTCAATACAGGCGAACGTCCAGGATATTAACGGGAAGCTGGATAATCTCACCTGCAGAATGGACGGGATGTCTGACAAGCTCGAGAAACATGGCGAACGTCTGGACAATGCCGAAGCCAGGATATCATCGGTGGTAGATGAGGCACATGCCACGACCAGCAAGTGCACTGGCATGGAACGCGTCCTCGAAGTGATCAAGGCGAAGGAGGAAGAGTTAGAAGCGCGCTCCAGAAGGAATAACATACGCGTTACGGGCCAACCTGAGTCAACCAACATGGGCAAGATGGAGGTCTACATGGAGCAATTGTGCAGAGACATTTTTGGTACGGAGGCCCTATCGGCAATTTTCATCGTCGAAAGAGCCCATAGATCCCTGGCGCCCAGGCCGGGAGCGACACCGCGCCCGATAGTGGCAAGAATTCTAAATTATCGTGACAGAGACACTATCTTGCGCTTAGCGCGTGAGAAGGGGAAGATCACGCATCAAGGAAACACTTTGGAGTTCTATCCAGACCACACATTGGCGGTCCAACAAGCGAGGAAGGAATATGCAACCGTCAAGTCGAAGCTGAGAGAACTCAACGTGGGATACTCTATGCTGTATCCGGCGAGACTACGTGTCACATGGGAAGACAAAGCAGTGGTGTTGCCGTCCCCGAGGGCTGCTCAGGACTTCGTAAAGAAGGTGATACAGCACAACAAGCAGCGGGCACGAGATGATCATCACGAGGACTCAGATGGTAATGAGTAAGGGAGGGAGTGCTATCAACAAACTCATGGTAAGACCTAACTTCTTTGTATCCCACGCTGTCCTGTGCGCGCGGCTCTGGGGGGCCGCGGGGTCGGACGGCCGCCACTCCTAATGATGGTAACAAGCCCAGACCTGAGCCCCACTGGGATGACAACCACTGCGTTTCAATGCCAGGGACTAAGACCTAGTTTAAGATAGCTGAGGGGCAGAAGCACACAGACTATATTGACCACAAATATTGCACTCACTGTGTGGTGGAGGGTGCCGTGGGCTTTGTTGCACAGAGGGGGGCCCTGGAAAGTTGAATGATTATGCAACGCACTAACTAAAGACACACTAACTGTGCTGCTGGTCTCTGAATACTACTGACTTGAACTGATATTACAGGTGCACACTCCTATCTTGGGACACAAATAAGAGTGGTAATAACGACACGCCTGTATCGAGCGTATACTGCGTGCAACGTAGCATAGATCTGAACTCAACAAAGGGTGGTAGCATAACATCGATCCATTGATTTAATGATGACAGTATTGGTTATTAGGTTGCGGTGGGGGGGGGGGGGGAGATCGCAGGGACATGTTCCACAAACAAGGTTGAAAAAATGTGTAGAATGAGCCATCCACGCCCATTGGATTGGGCGCTGAGTTGTGCCCCAGGCGGACCTCCCAAGGGTATTCCCCACGACAGTTTGTTCTAAATTACTCTAGTTTATGGGTTTCTACTTCAGGGGTGAATGGCTTCGGCAGGTTTGGGTTGCTGGAGTGGGAGGGGGGATGGGGGGTAAGGGTACAGTTTATGTTCAGAGACCAATTGCTAAGGGAATTGTTGTGATAATGTACATGATATGGCAGGAAGAGGGCGGGCTACGTGACACTATAAGCACTATTAGGTTGATTATGGACTACCAATCGATCATGTCTGAGACATCATGGCCTTATAGATGACCCCAGACACGACAGGTGCAGACAGAACACACTTAACATTTCTAACGTGGAATATTAGAGGTTTCACGCAACCACGTAAAATAAGACAAGTGTTTGCTTATTTGAACAGGTGGAATATTGACATAGCCATACTGCAGGAGACTCATATTGCACCAAATACACAGCAACACATAGGCAAACGCTGGGCCGAGGCGACTTACGCTGCCACATATTCATCGTACTCCAGAGGGGTGATCACTCTGGTCAGGAAAGGGGTGAACTTTAAAGTACATCGAGTGATACAGGACCCAAATGGGAGATTTGTAATAGTATCTGGCACCATAAGACGACAAAACTTGACGCTTCTGAATGTATATGGTCCAAATGTAGACTCGCCAGACTTCTTTCAGGAATTGTGGGGACATTTGCAAACGTTCACTAACTCCGATATTGTATGTGGGGGCGACTGGAATGTGACACTGACGGATGGGATTGACCGATCCACACATTCTGTTGAACAGCACAGACAGGCAAGGACCAAACTGTGGCATATGCTACAAGACATCTCACTAACGGATATATGGAGGCAGAGGTACACGGACATGCCAGGTGCCACTCACATATCAGCGATACACAACAGCTGGTCATGCCTAGACTACTGGCTGGGCACTAATAACATTGCATTATGGACGACACATATAAGCGTCTTACCGCGCACATTATCGGTCACATAACCCAGTACTGCTACAACTGGCAATTCCACAATATACTCCACCCCCATTTCACTGGCGGTTCAATTCACGCGCGCTTACTGATAACGTCTATATAGACACTATTAAAAAAGCGATCAAAGAATATTTTCACATCAACGAGCCGGTAGTTGACGACCCGATGCTTCTGTGGGAGGCCTTCAAAGCCACTATTAGGGGGGTCTGTATGACAACTACCATTGGCATACTTAAAGACATCCGACAGCAGATAAAGAGATGTGAAAAACGCATGAGGGAGCTTGAGACAGAATTTGAAACCACGCAAGATACCGTCTTGCTGGCTGAACTGCGTCAGGTACATTCAGAGCATCAGACTTTCATTGAAGATGAAATTAAATATCTCGACAGGAAACACTTCGCTAGATCATTCGGAGAGGGTGGGAGACCAGGTAGGGTGCTAGCACATAGAATATGTGAGGGCAAGAGTCACTCTGCGTTGCTACGGATCCAATCAGACGATGGCACGATACACACACAAGCGGAGGGCATATTGAGTAGCTTTGTGGACACATATTCGAAACTATATAAATCACAGCCAACCGCGTCTACGGACGAAATCCTCAAATATTTAGATGAGGTAGCAATTGGATGGCTATCAGATGGACATAGAGAGTTCTTAGCAAGGCCAATCACAGTAGAAGACGTGTCTGAAGTTATTAAGACCCTCCCCAACGGCAAAGCGCCTGGACCAGATGGGTACACTAATGAATTCTACAAACAGTATGTAGATCTGCTTGCTCCGCGCATGGTGGGCATGTTTGGGGCAGCGTTCGACCAAAAAGAACTACCTCCCTCACTCCGTGAGGCTGTGATAATAGCTCTCCTCAAACCCTCCAAAGACCCGGAAAAATGCGACTCCTATAGACCGCTGTCACTCATCAACACTGACTCTAAAATACTAGCGAAATTATTAGCGGTTCGCCTCACCCCATTGATGACGAAATTAGTTTTACCGGACCAAGCAGGATTCATTCCCACACGGTCAACGTCACATAACACTCGATCACTATTCGCTTTATCACACTACTTACAGCCCAACACGAAGGCGGCAGCGATTCTACTCGACGCCGCCAAGGCTTTTGACTCCATAGAGTGGAAATACCTGATTACTGTATTACAAAGGATGGGCTTTCCTAAACGATTCATCCAATGGGTGACGCTGATCTACACCAATCCATGTGCTAGAGTTCGGGTCAATGGGTATGTTTCTGACATGTTCCCAATTGAGCGTGGCACCAGACAAGGGTGCCCACTATCGCCTTTACTGTTCGCCTTAGCGCTTGAACCCTTAGCATGCATAATTAGACAGAACTTCTAAGAGTCGGCCCTACGCTTTACTTCAAGACCTCTTCACATCTCTCTATATGCGGACGATATGCTTTTATACGTCCGCGACCCAGGTACGCATTTAAACGAACTACTGAGAGAATATATTAAATTTGGAGGACACTCGGGACTAGCCATAAACTGGTCTAAGTCTTCAATTATCCCGCTCACGGACACGACAACCCCATTTGCGATGGACTATCCGTTAGAATGGCAAAGCGAACCCATACGCTACTTAGGGGTGAGGTATCATAGGGACCCAGTGGAGGTAATTAGATCAAACTATGGTGCTGTGATTTCCAAGCTGGAGGATAAGGTACAAAGATGGATTCAGTTGCCATTGTCCCTTGCAGATCGCATTGCGATTGTAAAAATGAACATGCTCCCTAAACTACTGTACCTTTTTAACAATGTCCCCATTACCCCCCCTGCAGAAGTATTTCGCCGTATAAAATCGCTGGTGCTGAAACTAATATGGGCAGGCAAACAAGCCCGTATCGATCTTCGGACGCTTAGTCTTCCATATGTGCGCGGAAGTTTTGGAGTGCCAGATTTTCTGCTGTATTTCTTGTGCGCCCAGGCGCAATGTGCTGCCTATTGGTATCACGACATACCATATCTCACCCATACCGCCATCGAAAAGGATGACGCTGCACCTATCCCACTGACAGCGATTATATCCCACACTAGACAGCCACTGCATGCATGTGACATCAATTCTGTAGATGTGACGGTTAGGGCCTGGCAACGACTAGCTCACTTAGCACATAAGACACCGTTGTATGCACCCGCGATGCCATTGCATCACCATCAAGCACTATCGGTGACTGGGGAGAAGGTAGGCATGACATTGCTGCAAAGGGCAGGAATAGATAAACTGGGAGATCTATTTCACGAGGGCGAATTTCTAGATATTACAGACCTAACATATATTCAGAATAAATCACCTATGTTTCACTTCACATATCACAGACTGAAAAATGCTTTAAAAGCATTATACACTACATTCCCTGCAGAGCCTGAAAGTCTGAACACATTGCAAATGGTTATTACAACATCTGACACGGCGCACTTGGTCTCACGACTGTATTCCATGGCACAGAGGGAATTACCGCACGACACGGGGAAGGCCAAAAAGCGGCGGGACAGGGTATTATTGGAACCATTGACAGACCAAGAATGGACGCAAACATGCGCACTAACGCAGCTCCTCACTCCGAATGGCAACCTTAGAATCATTCATTATAAATTCCTCCACCAAGTATATTATACGCCTGCACGGATGTGCAAATTTGGGGACCAAATGGAAGATAGATGCAAGAGATGTGGCCTAGAGAGCGCTGATTTTACGCACTTAGCATGGAGCTGCTTAAAAGTGCAGGACTATTGGATGGAAGTAAGTAGAACCCTCTCCGTTATGGTAGGGATTGAAATAGTCTGCACAATACAGGTTTGCCTATTGGGGCTAGTCCCACACCTTAAATCCACTAGACGAAAATTCTGTACGGTGTCCCTGCTATTGGCCAAAAGACAGGTTGCACGGTGCTGGCATAGTAGAAAAGTGCCTAAATTGTCCAACTGGTTGCAGGATATGTCCAACTGCAGGAATAAGCTTGTAACGTATGAGGAAGATCTGCCAGCGAAATCCAGACCTAGAGACTTTTGGTGCTATCTAACGGATTATTTGCTCACAGTGAATGATGCAGACGTGGGGGGATCATAAGGCCTAAATGTGCAACTGATATCTATTCTTGTGTTGTTAAGATGCCTGTTGAGTTCCGCTGTGCCACTGGACTACTGCCACTCCTCAGTCCATACGGAAGGTAAGACAAAAATGCACAGATTGCAGCGCGTTTTATGATTAAGGTCTCTAAGTTTAAGGTTGTATTTAGTTAATTTCAGTCAAATGAAAGACAATAAAAAAGAAGTGCAAAACTTATTATCACTGTTGCAATAATGTTATGTACGGGGCGACGTCACCGACGGCGCACATGTCTAACGTCAGCATTTATATAAAATATAAACAAGTATACCAATCCTACATTAAGATGTGATGTTTGAGGCCGGCCCCAGGGTTGTAGGCCAACAACGATGTACTTTTACAAAAGATCAATAAAGGTTTTGCAAAAAAAAAAAAAGTGATCAAAAAGAGGATCATAAACAATAAGAGCAATGTATTTTCATGAGTGAATAATCTTTGCAGACAGCAAAATACTCCAAGAGGGCAATACAAAACATGTGTGCCATATCCTGAAGCAGCCGCTGTTCGTGCAGGTAAGAGCGGTGGGGCCGGATGTGGGGATTTCTATGGAGGATGACAAGGGAAATGTATTTATTTAATTTCCCCTCTTCATCGTCCATCGGAATCCTCCCCACCCGGCACCAATGCCTCACCGCTCTTACCTGCACAGTCCACGAATGTCCTACGGGTCCTGAGATAGACGTTTGATTCCTACATTTCCTATTTGAATAGCAAAATAATATAAAAATTATTCTACTGTTTAATTTAATATTTAAACAGCATAGATTAGTTAATGCACTTACCTTTGTACAAACTATTGTTCATTTGTACAGCTGCCAAATTTTCAGATAGCTCATGTCAATCAATCAATCAATCATAGCATTTGTAAAGCACACTACTTACCTGTGAGGGTCTCAAGGCGCTGGGGGGTGGGGGGCGCTGCTACTGCTCGAAGAGCCATGTCTTGAGGAGTCCTCTGAAGGACACCAGGTCTTCGGTCTGACGTAGGGGAATGGGGAGGGTGTTCCAGGTCTTGGCGGCGAGGCCGGAGAAGCTAAGTTGGCTGTTGAGGTACGCTGGCCCGGTGTTGTGGAGTGCCTTGGATCCCGGCATCATGAAGACATGTTCATAGTGTGTGGTGGCAGACAGGGTCGAAGGCGGCTGACAGGTCCAGGAGGATGAGGGCAGCAGTTTCTCCGTTGTCTAACAGGGTCTGATGACATCGGTGGTGGCCATGAGGGCAGTTTCAGTACTGTGGTTGCTGCGGTACCTGGACTGTGCTGGGTCCAGGATGTCATTTTCCTCGAGGTAGCGGGTCAGTTGTTTGTTGACAGTCTCCTTGGTTACCTTTGCCGGGAATGGGAGCAGGGAGATGGGTCGGAAGTTCTTGAGGTCCTTGGGGTCCGCCTTGGGTTTCTTGAGTAAGGCATTAATCTCGGCGTGCTTCCAGCTCTCCGGGAAGGTTGCTGTCTTGAAGGAGATGTTGATGGCTTTCCGGCGGTGGGGTGCGATGGCGGTGCTGGCTTTGTTGAAGATGTGGTGTGGGCAGGGATCTGACGGAGATCCGGAGTGGATGGTGTTCATGACCTTGATGGTGTCATCGTTGTTGATGTTGGTCCAGGAGAGTAGGCGATTGGTGCGGATGGTGGTCGTGGGTTTGGGGGTTTCAGTGGTTGTCGTGGTGGTCGTGTTGTTGAAGCTGTCGTGGATGTCTGCGATCTTGCAATGGAAGAAGGTGGAAAGCAAGTCGTACAGGTTTTGTGAAGGTGGGATGTTGTTGCAGTTGGTGCTGGGGTTGGAGAATTCCTTCACTATGTTGAAGAGCACTTTGCTGTTGTGTGCGCTGTTGTCTTGGCGGAGTTTAAAGGAGGCCCTTTTGGCTGATCTGATGAGGTGATGGTGTCTGCGGGTGGGGTTCTTGTGGGCTGCGTAGCTATCCGGTGTTCGTTCATGGAGCCAGTTCTTTTCCAGCTTTCGGCAGGTTTGCTTGGAGTCCTGGAGGTCTTCAGTGAACCAGCTGGCTTTCTTGCTGGTGTGACTGTTGGAGGGTTTCTTGAACGGGGCGAGGGTGTTGGCGCAGTCGTCGATCCACTGTCTGAGATTGCGGGTGGTGGTGTCAGCCTCGGTGGGCTCGGGGGGTGGGCTCTGGGCGAGGGTGGTGGTTAGCTGGTCTTTGGTGACTTTGCTCCAGCAGCGGCGAGGCATCTGTTGGGAGCGGTGGTGCGAGGTGGGTTTTCAGAAGGTGAAGTGGATGTAGCGATTGTCGGTCCAGTGGAGTTTAGTGGTGTGGTTGACGGAGACGTGGGGGCTTGCGGATAAGATGGGGTCGAGCATGTGGCCGGGGGAGTGGGTGGGTGTTGTGACGAGTTGTCTGAGTCCGAGGTTGGCTAGGTTGTCGATCAGGGTGGTGGAGTTGGTGTTGTTGTTGTTCTCGAGGTGGAAGTTCAGATCCCCGGGGAGGATGTAGTCCGTTGAGGGGAGGGTGTGTGTGCTGATGAAGTCGGCGATGGAGTCGCTGAACTGTGGTCTGGGTCCGGGGGGGTCTGTAGACAAGGGTTCCTCTGAGGGGTGTGTTGGGGTCGCTGTACATCTGGAAGTGCAGGTGTCCGGCAGTGCTGAGGATGTCATTGGAGCTGGTCGAGACTCTGAGGGTGATCCTGTGGACAATGGCGATTCCTCCTCCTACTCCGTTGGTGCGGTCCCTGTGGGTGATCTTGTAGCCGTCCGGGATCGCTATGGCGATGTTGGGTGCCGAGGAAGGGTTCATCCAGGTCTCCGTCAGGAGGGCCACGTCTGGGGAGGTTGAGTCGAGTAGGTCCCAGAGTTCGATGACATGTTTGCGGGTGGAGCTGGCATTGAGGAGGATGCATCTGAGGTAGTTCTGTTTTTCCTGGTCGGTGGGTTGGTGGGTCGGATGCTGGTGTAGCTGCAGTTCCGGCAGGAGAAGGGTCCTTGCGTGTGCTTCGGGGCCACCAGGCAGCAGGTGCGTGATTGTCCAGCGTTGAGTGCGTGGCGGGTGCTGGAGTTGTAGCGGAGTTGGGCGTCATGGCTTTTGCGGGGGCTAGGGGTCCTCGCGCTGGGTGCGGTCCAGGCGCGGACGGGCGCAGATGGGCTTGCCTTTGGCGCGGCTCGTCAGCAGCGCGGCTGCGCAGCGGCTGCCCTAAGAAGGGGAGGTGGGAGGCAGGACCAGGTGGGAGCGGGCGAATGGGAGAGCCGGGGGTCGGGCCGCAGGGGACGCAGCAGCGGGAACAGGCGAGAAGAACGGCGATGGGCTGAGAAAGGAATGTGCAACAATGGAGAGGGCAAAGTAATGGCACAGATGGGAGGGGGGAACAAATGACCAACAGTGAACTTTACAAAAAAGCACAAATTACAATATCATAAAAACCAAACCACGAGCAGGAGGAGGGAGGGCCTCGAGCCCCTGACGGCAGCAGCGGCAGCAGGCTAGGGCACGGGCACACAGGCAGAGCTATGCAGTGTGGGGAGTGACCTACCAAGGGTCAAGAGTCGCTGTGTGACATTTCAATCATTTCAGTGTACTTATAAATGATATTCAACTGCCGAATGTATGGCACTTGCTGTGACTCTTTCTCTCAAGTAAAACCAAGCAATGATGTGCACAGAAAGACATAAATACCAGGAATTATACCCTTTGGAGCAATGAGAAGTTAAAAAATTATCTGGGTTCCTCTCCCGCACTCTGACAGACATAACCCTCCTAGCACTCATCTTCAGTGAGTGCTCTCTTGCTGGACTCACTTGTGCTACAAGAAATAAGTCCTCCCTGCAGTGCTAGGCTGGGAGCATCTTTGGGAAGTGTTGTTGGGCGGGGGGCAGGGAGCTTACTTGCAGTGCTGCTGCAGGCTATAGTAGGCTGCAGCTCGCCATCTCACAGCGGACTCCGGTGCTCAAGTGCTAAGTGTTTATTTTCAATACGAAACAATGCCTCAAATAGTATGGTGTACCCGGTATTATTCCAGCAGGTGGAAGCAGGGACTTACAATGAAATTGTTGTCCTATCAGTGTTATGAACAATCATGCTTCATTTAGACATGTTCCTTGTATTCTGATCTGGCATTCAGCTTTTTTGCAGTATACAGATGTGGCATTATCGCAAAACATTGCTCTTTAGAATTAAATGGTTTATGCTATAGATGAATCTTATTATCACAGCGTGTCCCGTGACATCTCACACTGACTCTCAGGCTGACCTTTGCCTGGTTATGGCACCCTTCTTTAGCGCCACAAAAAGGCTTCCTAGCAGCCAACCGGTGACACAATAGTGTACCTTACGTTGGACTCATGGAAGCTGCTCTTTGATTGCCATCCAGTACATCCGGTCTGCAGCCTCTGAGCTCCGCATACTGTGGCGTGGCAGGCCAGTGCTGGCACTTTTAAGTCAGTGCTCCTTAGTGTTGATAGTACAAAGACTGCCTGACCCCTGCATACATGCCTTGTGGTGAATGGCAGCCAGTCTGAAAGTTGTTGACGTGTGTCAACAACATAACAATTGTATAAATCCAGTGGCGACTGGCTTGTGTGGAGGGTAGTGGGGCGGAGGGTCACACAAAATATTTTTTTTAAAATAGATTTACCTTGGTAACTTGTGTGGGACATCTTCCTCCCTCGGGGGTCTTCAGTAAGCTTTGACACATGAAACCGCACTACCCAATCCTGGTGCTGCTCTCAAAGCATGCCAGCAGCCCCAGGATTGGATAAAGTAGGCCCTCTCGGTGCTCCTAAGAGCACTGGAGGCCTGTTCCTTCTCTAACCCAGCTGTCTAAGATGCTACATTAGAGAACATTAAAATGCGCATGTCTGGCTGGCTGACCCAAGGCGGCTGGCCATAGGGACATGCACATTGCAAAGTGCACAGCTCCCTGCTGCTGTCACTCGGCAGCACTGGCCCCACCCCCTCCTGACATTTTATTTGAGATGGGTTACTGAAATAAAATGCTAATAAATAAACTCAATTACCATTTTCAGCTCTGGGGCTGTGGGGCAACGCTCCTCCGCTCAAACAAAGAATCAGTCCCTGTATAAATCCTGGGCCACCACCCGGGCTGCAACGTGACTATGGCCTGAATGTCGGGGGTCTAAGATCAAGGGGAGTGAGTCTGCTCTCCCAGGCTTTGGTGCTACATAAACATACTGCACCTTGTGGCATGCAGCAACTCTTCCACAAGAGCATACATGGGTCCCTAGGGCAGTGGCACCATCTTTTCTTTTTTTTGTTGTCCTCATTAGCCTCTTCCAAAAAGAAAGAAAGAGATAGCCATTTCACTTACAACAGTGTAATGGCGAAAGAGAACCATGCCCTTTGTACACTTATGCAGGCAGCGGGGGGAGAAAAGAGAGAGTGGGTGTCCGCTTCAGACTCATACTTGCCCTGGTCAGGAAGCTTAGCCCTTCCCCCTCGACCTCCCTCCGGCAGACCAGCCGTACTGGGCAGATAGGGCATAATCATTGGACATCAACATTTGTTTGTTGGCGTTGCTCACTCCACTTAAAAACCGGGGACCAGAAATTATGCTTTTTAAAAACCCTCATATCTAGACAGGCCACATACTTGACAGATGACAACCAATCCAGAAAACTGGGAGGGGAGACAGATATCCATTGTTTATAAATGTCCCTGCGTGCCAGTAGCATAGAGTAAAAGAACAGCCTTGCCTTATCTTCTAAATATCCTGTAAGCGATTCTTCATACCCAAAAATGATAGAGAGAACGCTTACCCTAATGTCCGACCCTAACATAGAGGACAGCGCCTTGCTCACATCAGACCAAAAGAGCTGGATCTCAGGGCAATGTACACACATATGCACATCATCCTCTTTCAAACTGCCACACTTTGGGGACGCCACATCCCCTACTCTCCCGAACTTTGACAGCCTCTGTGGCGACCAGTACGCTCTGTGGAGGGAGAAAAGGTGATTTCTTCTTAGGTGCGCAGGTTTTACAATTTTAAAAAGCGTAGACATTGATACTTGCCACTTATTTTCCAATGAAGACTCCGACAAGCATCTTCCCCATAATTTCGTAGGTAGAGTGAAGTCTCCATCTTCCAGTTCGACCAGCAGCCAATAGATCATTGGCAGCTCTTTCTTATTAGGTGAGTCATCCAGAAGTCTGTCCTCTAAATCATTTATAGTTCCAATCCCGACATGAGAGTCTTGGAACCAGCTCCGCATTTGTAGATATTTAAACCTGGATATTTGTCGACCGGATAGAAGATTGCACGTCCCCCAGCTAATTAATTGCGTGTCAACTGTAATATCGTTCCAGCTCATTAGACCTGCTTCTTTCAAAGGTGGCACCATCTTGTCTTGCCAGGCGTGGGCACCAGGCAGTATAATAGCGATGTCACCTGGCCAAACACAACAGAAGGACTGTAGCCAAGTGAAGCTGGGTCTAGCATTTTCTTTTGTCAGGTTGTTTATTTTTAAGTCTGCAGATCAATCTTCCAAAGATAGGCCAGGCCTGACCATCTTAATTTTCTTTTTAATGAAAACCACAATTAAACAAATTAACAAAGTATCAAAATGTGACTATAAAAATACCACTCTAGGCCCGACTGGATGAGTGAAATTTAAGTGGTAAGGCACCAGCAGGGCAATTTCAGACGAGAAGCAAGCAATGATTGCAGCGCTCATTGAACAAAAGGAAGCAGAAATGCTATAATTATACATGACTAACACATTCTAGTGCGGTGATGTGAACACCAGTACTAAAAATGCATTAGTCTCACCCCTGATGGGTGGTACTTGGCAGAGCTGCATTTGTATATGCCCTTACTTTCACATTTTTCAAAAATGTTGCATCCCCATTACACCCTACTATTTCCTGGAATCCATTTTGTCTTTTTCGGTCGCCTAAATAAAAACATCCTTCACACTATTTATGCAGCCGTTGTTCAAATTGTCACCTCCACTATTTAGCCAGTGGCCAACTAAACAGCAGAGATTATCTTCTATTTTTCCATTTGGCTGGGTGTCAGGTAAATAGTCACTGCCTTGCAATAAACATGAGTGAAAAGGCCCACTTGTGGGAGAAACAGAACAAATAAGACAAGAGAAAAGGTCAAACAAAAGAGCAAAAGACGCAAGGGAAAATTGCTGTCAGTGCAGAGCAAAAGGCTGTGCATTACATATGTGAGAGGTTGGCCTGGCATATGCTGTCCACTAGTTCTAGTGGGCACCTTGCACCAGTCCAAACAACCCTTACTGATGATAGGTTTAAGACAACCTTTATTAAAAGCTATACTAGTGGTAGCTATGGAGAGCAGCCTTCAGGGTAAGTCTCGAAGGAGTGTAAATCAGTCTGGTTTACCAGATTATAACCTCTTGAATGACCAAATGAAAGGAGAATTATTGCAGGTATATATAAAATATATGTATTTATTACTAAACACTCTCTACTAACCTCTTTATGAGATTAGAGAACATGATACACAATATCCACACGATAGAGCTTCAGTAAATAGCACAATATACAATGGGCCCCAGGGGGAGATCAAACCATAGATTAAGAAAGTGGTATAAGAACCACGACTTGACTAGACACAGTGCCTAGAGCACGTAGAATTGCTGGGACCCCAAAGAACCACCCAAGGTAGTGAAACAGGGGACCCACGGGGCACGCGTACAGTGTGAGAAAACCGCTGCGAGCTTCGTTAACTTCTATGGGGAAAGTCGCAGTTAGAATTTTAAAGATAAAAGACACTTAGGATAGGACTTTGAGCAAAACCCTTTAGACTTAGGGGGTTCTAGGGCCAACACCCATGGGAGCACTGGAGTACTCGAGTTACCTCACCCAGGGAAGCCGGGTTCATAGGTGGCAAATGGTGTCGGAAATCGTCGTTGATTTCATTTACAACATGCTGCAAAGTGCTGCTGCCGGGAAGAGGAGAAGTGTCCGGGAGGATCCAAGCCTGGATCAAAGATGTGAAGAACCTGAAAGCAGAGGGGACAGAGTCTGGGTCACTAGCCAGTGACCAGGGGCACAATAGATGAATGCCCACCGATGTTGGGTGCTTCGGGTGCGAAGAGGTGAAGCTTGACTCTGCAGCCAGGAGGACCAGGAGGCATCGATGACAACCAGGAGCTGGATTTGAGCTGTCCCATGAAGGATATTGAGTGCTGCGGCATCAGTGCTCAGATTGAACACAACAAGCCTTGACAACCCATGCAGGAAAAGAAAAGATGCTTCGGTGTGGACCAGCAAGGTCCAGGGGACTCCCCAAGCAATGGAGAGTCAGGGCTCATCTCGAGCAACCAGGGAAGCTCAAGGAAAGTTAAAGTTGCCTTTTTAGGGATCCACAGGTCGACGGACCAGGGATCGCGAAGGGACCTCGAGAGAAAGCACAAAGTGCCAGCTCACGGAACACTCGTGGAGTGTAGGCCGGGAATCATCAGTAGAATTGCTGCTCGGGGTCAGGGTTACAAGTAACCCAAAGCTCAGCCTCAGGGGTCGACGGAAAGCTGATGCTTCTGCAAATGGTTGCTGTGTCCAGGGGTTCGGGTTGCACGGTCTCCACGAAGGGATACAGGCCTCAGACTTGCTGAGCCCACAGATCTACCTCAGAGACTACAGGAACCCACCTCCTGTATTGCAAAATTCTTTGGTGTCCTCAGGAGCTTCAGAGATGCAAACCGGTCAGATGCGTCTTTGGTGCCTACCAAGCAGGTGAGTAACTCCTTTACTCCAAGGGAGATTCTTCAGTTATCTAGTGCCTTGTAGATTGTCGAAGTCCCAGGATTATGTATCAGCCTTTCGTCCAGGTAAATCTAAAGTCCTGTAGTCAGGGGTTCCTACCTTATACCCAAGGTAGAGGTGGAACAAATTCTGGGGACCCACCAATGGGACGGTCAGGAAAAAGGGGTGGCTACACCCATTTCCTTTGTCCAGTTTTGCACCAGAGCAGGGGCTGGTAGCCCCTGCAACTGGTTTGAGCTGGACTATGCACAGGGACACCAAATGTGCCCCCAGTGCGGACATCAAAGCACTCTTGGAGTGCACCCTGCCAGTCCCAATACACTAAAGCCTGTCTCGGAGGTGGTTACACCTCCCTGTGACAGGAAACCTATTGTCCATGCCTCCCCTTCCGGAGTTTCGTCTAGCAGCAGGAGGCCAGACTTGTGTCTGTGGCTGCAGCATCCATTTTGTGATGCCAGGGTTTTGTTAAGCTGGTACCGAGTGTTCTGGTGTAGTCATGTTTCTCCCTCTAGGAGGGTGGGATCATACCTCCGCCAAGGTGTTTGACACCAAACACGACATGTTTCCCTGCAGCCATTCCAAAGTTAGCATTTACTGCGAGGTTATAATACACTTAAGAGTATATGGTCTGGCTGCATCACAGAACAACCCTGGATAATAGATTCCAAAGTGTGCAGAGGGGCCATGCTCATGCATGGGCACCCTCTCACATAAAACCCAGCCCCTGCCATCAGGATTGATAAGGCCTGCCTTAGGGGTGACTGATAGGTTTATATGTGCAGTGATATAAGGTAGATATAGGGAACCTATATCTAAGTAAGGGGTGCATACACCACCTTACACAGGCTGCTGTAGCAGAACTGTATTGTCATTTTGACAGGTCTCTCAGGGAATGAATGAATGAATGAATGAATGAATGAATGAATATAAAACCTTTAAAGCGCAAACTTAGCCCGAAGGCATCAAGGCATCAGGCATCAGGGGTGGCATAATACATGTTGCAGCCCCTGAGATGCCTCTGGGGTAGCTATGCCCTGGGTATATAGGATACCATATACTAGGGACTTATAAGGGTACCCCCAGAATCCAATCTGTGCTGTACCTAAAGTACATGCAATTATTTTAGAGAGGAAGCAGCTAGGCTGGAGTCCTGGATAGCAGGGCCCCAGCCAGACTAAAGTCGAAAAGCAGTGAAACATCAGCAAAAAAGTGGGGGTAACTATAAGAAGCAGATCCTACTCTACTGCAACATACTTGAGCTCTAGTGCTTTCTCTCAAACGCCGAAAATTGTCTAAAATCACTTACCCAAGCATGTGCACCCATTGATAGGAAACACATCAGGAAACTTAGTAAACACGCTCAAAAACACACAAAAGAAGGATAGCAAAGAATGACCTAAATAAACACCAGTGGGAACAGAACACCTGGGGGAGAAAGGGTGAGACAAAAGAAGAAACAATAAAATCAAATATGGGTAGAGACAAAAGCACAAACAAAAAAATGTATACAAAAAGGAGAAAGACACTAAAAAAGGAATATGCTGCGAAGAAGAAGGAATATAGGGCCAGATGTAGGTAGCCCTTTACCGGTCGGAAACGGCAGAAAATACCGATTTTCGGCCGTTTCCGACCGGTAAAGGGCAATGGAGATGTAGGGGCTCAAAAAACTGACATATTCGGTAATTTTACCGAATCAGTAATTTTACCGAATCGGTAAAATTACAGAATCGGTAAATTTACCGATTCTGTAAATTTTACCAATTCGGTAAATTTACCATTCGGTAAAATTACCGAATATGTATTTTGAGATGTCGGTAGCAGTTCTAACAGTGCTACAGGGCCTTTAGAATTCGGTATTTACCATGCAATACAATTGCATAGTAAATTACGAATTCTTGTGTACATGCACATCTGTGCATGTACACCTGTGCCATGTGGCTCACAGACATGCCCTAAGGGCATGTATGTGTGCCACATGGCACACAAGCCAGTTACATGGGTGCAACAGGGTGTCAAAGTGACACCCTGTCCCCCTTAGCAATTCGGTATTTTTACCGATTATGTAAATACCGATTCGGTATTTGCTATTGAATCCTATGGGCTTCAAGGCCCATAGGATTCAATTGCAAATACCGATTCGGTATTTACCGAATCGGTAAATGCCGAATCTTAACGATTCGGTAAAAAATACCGATTTTTTTACCTACATCTCATTTACAGATTTATAAATATCGAATCGGTAAAATTCGGTATTTATGAATCGGTTAATGAGATTGACCTACATCTGGCCCATAGTACCTTATTCACAGCGCGAGAGGCAGAAGGACACTAATCAACATTAATCAATCGTACTTGGTCCATTCTCCAGATGAAAGAACAGGGCGTGAAGCTGGCACGCACTGGTCAATTAGGAAGCACCAAATATGAGGGAAAATGAAGCCACTGTATGGCAGCCAATGGGATGACGGCAAGCACCTTGTTGTGCACAATATCTCTTGCAAGCAAGGGTGCATGCACTGGGGCATGCGCTGTCATAGGCGAGACCTAAAAAGGGGATACTTTGATTTTAACCTCAGAATTCCTCAAAAAAGTGAGCTGAGATTTTTTATGAATCAAAAAGAACAATTGATAACATTTGTCAATCTAAGATTAAACACCAGAGGCAAATTGTGAAGTTGTTATTGACTAGCCTGGAAGTGTTGTCAGAAGGAGGTCAGCTCTATCACCTGGTGCAGCTTCCCTGAGCCACTGGAACAGTATAACATACAGGCTGATTTGGTATGTACCACAATCCATCAAATTTAGAGATGATTGCCTCCCTCTGGCTTTCTCTGTGCATTGAAAGGCACCTCTATCACAGTGGTTCCTTTTAATGTACCCACGGTTTGGTTGACAGCAGCTGTTGATTTTAATGCCAATTCACCAAACTTTTTACAAAGAGTTTTTTTTCAGAAACAAACTCCCACAGCAGATGTTTGCTTCTGAAAAATAAATAAACTTTTAACTCCCATATCTTGGGAGTTTTCACCCAGGGTGTTGAGGTTGTTATTGTTTTTTCTGGTTCTCACCATCAGGTTTTTCCTCATGGTGGCAGACAAACTAAATAGGTTGGGCGGTGTAATGCCTTTCCTCAAACAGCCCCTAATCTATCTGGCTGTCAGAGGAACCTTTCCTTCGCCAACGGGGACTCTGTCTATGGATAACTAAAGATCAGCCCCCCTCTAAATGAGGCTTGCAGACCTAGGATATTTTGGACAGGATACTCTGTTGTGTTTGCAAAGGAGTTCCCTGTCCGCCAAACTCTAAATCAGATTCTTAGTCCCAAATAGGGTCCCATGGAGAGAGGTGTTCTTGTGCTTGCAGTGCACAATCCCATGCCTCCCAACACCAGTTACCTGTGCTGGTGAAGCTCTGTTTAATGGTTCATCAATGTATATATTTGGCAGCATGCAAAAGTTACAATTTTAATAGGAACTAAACAACACCAGTTTCTTTTGTTCTTCAATTCTTTATTGATATTCAAATGAGAGTCAGTCTTTGATGCAAAGCGTAATCATAGTTCCAATTCTATAAGATAACCAACACAAGATTCAAGGTCACGTTATACCATGTTTGTTACAAAAATGGAGTGAAATAGTGCCATCGAGGAAGAATCCTTATCACCAGATAACTATTTGGAGTAATTAAAACTGTTTATTAAAGATGTGAATGTCAGTGGAAAAGACTATGGTGGCTTAATTTACCAAAACAATTTTGGTACAGTGATAAGAATCTTCACTAAAGGAAATGTCTTCAGAGAAAGGCTGATCTGTAAATCGATGAAAAAAGGAATTGGGTGATACACAACCATGAAAGATTACGAATTAAACCCTTAAGCCTTGATGAAGTGGCAGAGACAACGCACCAGGTGTCAGCTGTTTTATGGAACAGCAACAATTGTGAAGCTTGTCCTATGAATGTGCTCCTCATTTGAAGATTAATAAAGAATTGAAGAAAAAAATGTATTGGAGTTATTCGGTGTAGAAGCTGGCTCTGTTTATACCGTACCAAAGTAAGGTATAGCGTTCACAGAGCCCAGTGGATCCGGCGAGGCTTTACAGAGGTTAAAGTAGATTATATTAAATGCTCTCTTTTGTGGTAGTGTGGTCGAGCAGTTAGGCTTCTCAGAGGGCTGTGTTAAGCATTTGTTTTACACACTCAGGCAAAACATTTTTACACATACTCAGTGACTAAATCTGAGACTAATTGTTTGTGAATCTATTACTTTTTTGTATGTTTATTACTTAGAACCAAAGATACTTAGTTGCAGTAAAATAAATTTTGCAATATCACACATATTAAGTAAAAAAAGAAGCCAGTGCATTTCTCTAACAGTTCAATGATAACCTATTGAGGAAAAACTATGTTGTAATTTCACAGGTAAGTACAGGACTTACAAATCCAGTCTTTAGGTTTTAGGACCAACACTGGACAAGGTTCAGGTAAATGTATAAACTGCACCACAAGCCGCACTGGGGCGGCCAGGTGCAGAGCTAAAATTTGGTCACTGAGGCCCAATGTTAGTTTATGGAGACTGGGGGCACGCAACCAGATGCTGGTTGCAGGTAGGTAAAATTGGCGTTGGTGGTCAATCTCCAGGAGGTTTCGGCCAGTACTGGGGGTGGGGGGCATGAAGAATTATTAAACACATAACCTAAGCGGCACAGAGGCGGCCAGGTGCAGTGCGCCAACACAGCATTGGGCACCCAATGCAGAGGAATGGAGACTGAAGATTTAAAGCAAAGGCTAATGGCTTGGACTAGGAGGCTGGAAGAAGGGAACTGGTGTCTCTGGAGGTAAGTTGGGGTGCTGAAGAACTCAGGGACACCGTCAGTCAAGCTCCCCAAGGCCGGGGGGCTGCAGGTGTAGGGTTGTCTTGGACGCCGGAGAAGTCTTACCGGAGCCGGTCTCATTTGGGGGACCCTTCATGCTGAGGTTGCAGGCGTCGTCGTGGAGTTCAGGAGAGGTCACTCTGAGATGGACCTGAGCTTAGGACAACTTGGGAACCTTCTTGGAACTGATGGGCCACTTGAACTCGAGCCGGAGGCGTCTGCCTCAGAGGTGTGTCCAGAGGTGTGGATCAGCAGGGCACTGAAGATCTTCTTCTTGGTTTCTTTGTGGACAGGGCCGCTGTCCTCTGGAGTTCTTGGTCTTTAGGGAAGGCAGGCAGTCCTCCCAGGGTTGTGGAGGTCGCTAAGCCTGCAGGACGAGTCGCTTTTTGGTGCAGGTTTCTTTTAGGACTGAAGACAGGCCAGTAGGGCTAGGGCCAAGTTGTTTTAATGAAACGAAGACACTCCATAAAACTTTAAGATAGGTTAAATGTACACCCACCAGATAATCCATGCAGCAGCCGGATGCTACAGCTGACTCTCAACTACTGAAAGCACGCAGCAACACTTAAGCACCCAACGGTGTCACAAATGAAGTTAGGGCCTTAGAGTTCTCATGCAGCATGACCTGATGGATGGTAGGATGACACCAAGTCCATTATGCTGAAAACGTGGACACCACCTAACTTTGTCAGTGCTTCGTTGATGTTAGGTAAGGGTTGTCTGTCGACCCAAATGCAGTTATTAAGACTTCTCAAGTCTACACACATGCAAATCTTTGTGCCTTTGTCCTTTTGGGCCAAAACAATGGGGGCCAACCACTCTGAGGATTCAGTCTCCTCTATAACCCCCAAACGGAGCAATCTATCCAGTTCTTCCTGCAGTGGCTTAACCATGAGGTCAGGGACCTTCCTGGCTTTGTGTACAACAGGAGTTGCACTGTCTTTTAAGATTATCTTATGTTTGAAACCTCTAAGGAGTCCTACATTTTCACAGAAAACGTCCGGGTATCTTTCTGTAATATCTTGATGATCATTGTGGGATGTTAGCAACATTACTTGGTAGGGAGCATTGGGATTGAGGATGATCCCTAGATATCGTTGGTGGCGCCAGCCTAAAAGATTGTCACCACGCTTAGCAATGCAGATTTTGCCGACAGTCTCTTTGTTTTTGAACAAGATGGTTTGAATTGAAAATTCTACGAGCTCAATACTCTGCCCTCCATAACCCACAGGGTTGATGTCGGGAGGTAGGAGCTTAATAGCCTTGTAAGCTGATGTGGCATCCTAAAATTTGTCACTAATTAAAGTGTAAGGCGAACCAGAATATGCAGAAACGGGAACAAACACATTCACAACAAGTTTGTTGCATTTTGGCATGGAAAGACTGTCAGTATCAACACCTTTAACATCGTGAATTGCCCCGTCAAAGCTGTCAGTGATACAGTGGATGATTTGTTGTGACAGTTCTTCATCTTCAATCATGCTAACTTTTGTGTTCCTGCACATGCGGGCATAAAGACCTTTTTCCCACAGTTTTTGCAGTTGGTACTTCTTGCAAAACAAGTAGGATAGTTGGGTCCAGACTTTCACATCTGGGGCATTTTGTTTTAACATCTCTGTACCAGGACAAAACAAATTTTTGTTTGTCAGTTTTGTTGGTTCCTTTTTCAATTTTCAAATTAGATTTGGACATAGTGCAACTGCCGCCTCTAAATAGGGATTATCTGATTCACCTCTAATAGAGTTGTTGCTGGTATCAGTGGTCACATTACTGTTACGCATTTCTTTAACCCAGTGGGAAGTATGCTCTATACTTTCCACGATGGTGATTGCCTCTTTAAGAATTGGATTCTTGGACAACAGCTTCTCCTGGATCTTTGGGTCCTTCGTGACCAGAAAGTCAGTTAACTGTTCAAATTCACAAGTCTCAGCAAGTGATTTTAGTGCAGCCACATAGTTGCCAACTCTTTCACCCTTAGCTTGGGTGTGAATGAAAAATTTGTGTCGTTCCATCACGACCTTGAGTCATGGCCCAAAGTGTGTTTGTAGAAGTAAAACACTCATTTTATATACATCATTAGGTTCCCCTGCTTCTCTACCTATTGGTATCAGATCTAGAGTGTCATAAATGTTTCTGCCTTCAATGCCAAGGTTGTGGAGTTACACAGCTTGTTTCCTCGCTGCTGAGAATCTTTCACCACCAGTGGCTATGAGGTAGGAGTCGAAAAGAGGTTTACCATTTTTCCATGGCAGGATTGGTTCGCCACGTTCAGATAAAAACTGAGGTGGCTGACTCATACCACTTGAGGTTGATATCCTAGAAGAAAAACAACATAACAAAGCAACAAAATAGACTAATATAACAATCTAAAATAAGAATTTAAAATAACAAGGCAACTAACTAAAATTCAAGTGCTTGCTTGTTCCTTAATAAGACTCTAAAAAAACAGTATTGCCGTGGCTGGTAGGGAGTAAAATAATAATAGAAACATGAAATCACAACTTATCTCACAGAATAGTCCTCCAGTGGAACAGCATGAGGAAAACTGTCAAAATTTGGTGAAGAAACAGTGTGGATTGCAGCTTGCTCAACCACACGCTGTTAAAGAAATACTCAAAAATCAAGGATAAAGTCAACATTCAGCTCAGGTGAGCAAATGCGGAAGCGATCGTTGTGTAGTCGTTGTTCCAGTCTATCTGTGACGCCAGTACAGCTGCGTGAAGATGCCCACGTCAGTGCGTCAACTCTTTTGAATCTGTTGAGTCACAGAACAGACACAGAGGAGCGCACGCGTCTTTCATCATGAGTTGAAACAATGCGGATGCCGCTAGCACAAAGGAGTACACACGCCTTCAGTCGCGCGTCGGAGCAATGCTAATGGTGTCGCACTGAGTTGGTATCTTTTAAATAACTGCTCGAGCACCCAACTATAGACAGGCAACCATTCGTTGTTGCGATTTGAAATACACAGAAAATTGTCCAAAAGTGATCTCCGATTAAGCAGATGCACAGCGCAAAGCCCCAACAGTTCCAAAAGTACAGTGCGGAAATGACAAACGAATAAAAGTGTAACTATTGAAAAATAAAACAGAAAAGGGTTAATAACTTGGCAAACTCATGCTGGGTTCTTATTTGGTGGGTGTCAGTTCTTCTAATTGTCACCAGTAATGAAACAAAGACACTCCATGAAACTTCAAGATAGGTTTAATGTACACCCACCAGATAATCCATGCCAGCAGCCAGGAGCTACAGCTGACTCTCAACTACTGAGGTCAACGCGCTTCGATGCTGACATGGTTAGCAATTTTACAAGAGAACATTACTGTTAAAGGGCAAGTTACAACATATTTGTCATCTGGGGTCTTCACTGCTAGTACGGCCCTTTGGTCGTTCTTCTTCTTTAAGTCACAAAGAATCTGAGGATCAAGGTTTAGGGGTGCCATGAAATATTACATTTAGGGGCATTACAGGTACTGGCAGGTAGTTGAAAATGGGATACTTACTTTAAGGGTCACTAAATCCTTTGCATATCTCCTCCCTTTGGGGAAGGGGCAAACCCCTAATCCTATGGGCTAAAATTCTCCCATCCAATATGGAGGTTTTACAAAGGAGGGGGTTACTTCAGCTCAGGACGCCTTACGGGTGGTTCTGGCTGTGAGGAGACACACCTCTCCTGCTTGCTAATTTTCCCGCCGACCTTGCCACCAAAAGTGGGGCTTGGTCAGGTGGAGCATCTTCATTAGCTGGAGAGGCCTCGGCTTATATAACAAAGGGGGGTCTTTACCAACGGTTCCTGCTTTCTTCACGGCCGGGCTCAGCTCCGCCACAGCGCCGCAGCACGAGCACCATAGGGCCGGGCCTTGCTCCGCCTGTTTCCCGTCCGGGCTTGGCTCTGCCGGGCCCCTCCCACCACCAGCGACGCCCTCAGCAGCGCCAGGAGGCGCTTAAAGGCAGCGCCAGGGACGAATCCTGTGGGGGTCATTACCAACGGTTCCTGCTTTCCTCACGGCCGGGCTCAGCTCCGCCGCAGCGCCGCAGCACCAGCATCAAAGGGCCGGGCCTTGCTCTGTCTGTTTCCCGGCCGGGCTTGGCTCCGCCGGGCCCCTCCCACCACCAGCGACGCCCTCAGCAGCGCCAGGAGGCGCATAAAGGCAGCACCAGTCCCTCGTCCCGCGGGACGCGCGCGGGAATGCGCCGGGAGAAGCCCGGGACAAGGGCGGGACAGTCCAAGACAGTCCAAGACAGTCAAAGACAGGAAGAGGCAGGGCTGGGCCATATACCCTGGTCAAATCGTGTAAGGACTTTTGGAGTTTTAGGACATACAGATCTGGTAAAGTGTTGACATGTTATAGCTTATCTTTTAACCACTTTGTTTTGTTTTGGTCATATATTTTGTTTTACAGTTTAGTATTATTTATTTAGGTAATAGGATAAACCATGCCAAGTGGCACAAAAGAGAAATTCATATCGGGGGTTGGCCCTATTGATAATTACCTGGTGAAGATGGTAAATAAAATCAATCATGATAGGAGGGCCTCCTTGGGAAGGGGTAGTCCACCTAATCTTACCCAAGATCTCCCGATCCCCTTGGAGAATCCCCCAGTGGTTGCTATCACTGAAATGGATCCCACTGTGGTTACCACGGTGGTTGCCCAGGTTCACATCAAGCCTCCAGTAGTTGACTTAAACTTAGTGAGCGATGATAGTGAAGAAGTATTGCCTAGTACTAGACCGGTCAGAACTAAGGGTGGGCGGCCAGCTACGCTCCGTGCACGGAGTGCACGGAGTGCCGTCTCCTACGCATTTTGCATAGCGGGAGTAGCCAGGCGGCACTACGCGCGCTCCGCAGACGGAGCGTAGCCGGCCGCCACCCGCCTCCCTCCTGCCCTCCCTAAATACATGAATAAAAGTATGAAAAGCTATTAAAAACACTTACCTTGTCTGCCGCGTCCCCGGGGCTCCCTCTCGCCGTCCCGCGATTCTCGCCGCCATTTCGGGTCCTAATGCGCATGCGCGGGCGGCCGCGCATGCGCATTTCTCATGAGGAATGCGCATGCGCGGCCGCCCGCGCATGCACATTAGTATCCGGGTCGGTGGCGCCGCGAATCGCGGGAAGGCGAGAGGGAGCCCCGGGGACGCGGCAGACAAGGTAAGTGTTTTTAATAGCTTTTTATACTTTTATTGATGTATTTAGGGAGGGCAGGAGGGAGGCGGGCGGCGCGGAGTGGGGCTACGCGGAGTGCGCGGGGGGTAGTTATGTGCCCACTTCGCGTAGCTCCGCGGAGCCCCACTCCGCACACTACGCCCAGGGTTAGTCAGAACCTGTAGGAAACAACAAATTAAAAGGGGGGGGGAAGCATTCAAGAAGAAGGGCAGATACCCCCTTACCAGCAAAGAATAATACAGATGAGCTCATAAAAGCACAGGGTGAAAGCAATCTGGCCAATAACATATTAAGTTCAGATCATATCTCCCAACTACTTTGTTCATTGGAAGCCAAGTTTGAAGCTAAATTAGAACAGTATCTTCAACCCCTAATGCGCAAACTTGATAGTGTCACTGCCGAAGTAAAGAGGCTAGGAGGGCTGTTATCCAAACAATTAGCAGTGGCTGATAGTATTAAACAGGTTGGGAAGGACATAGGAGGGACAGTAGAGGAAGTTAGAACTGTTGATCTGCAGCAACCTACCCTGCTCACAACTAGAACAGATCCAGTTACAACGGCCCCTACCACTGTAGTGAGTGTAGTTACAAGATCGACTACAGGGCCTGATGTCACCTCCAGCGTTAATTTGGCAAGAAGATGTAAATCTATAAACCTTCCCCCAGAGTGTACTCCCTACGTAGTTGTCCTAACCAATGTTCCGCCCCTTGATAAGCAATCAGCCCAGTCACCTGAGGAAACGCATGACTCCCTTAAAAACAAAACCGTGTCATGGTTGAATAGGAGGTGTGATTTCCCTATAAAATTTGCCCCTGACATTATAACAACTAGAAGGGCAAATTGGATTGGGCCCTCGAAAAAGACGTGTATTGGGGACTGCATAATTGTACATTTCAGACACCCACAACATGTGGCCACAGTTCTGTTAAGGGCAGCCTCCTGGACGTACGATGCAAATAGTATTTGTGTGCGACCTCTCGGGTTTTTTTATAATCACAGCACAAGAGTACCCCCACATAGTGCGAGAATGAGATCATATACTCCTGTCAGGGCTCAGACGCCAGGCTCATCTCAGGGTCCCGGTGGAGATAACTTTTTTAATTATGAGCCTAATATTGCCACACATAACAGATTTGATGTACTGTCTGGTTTAGAGTTGTGTGATTGACAGGAGGATTATGAGGATCCGGGGGAAGAGTCTTCTTCAATCTTTGGTTCCCTCGGTCCATGATCACCGTACTTTGACTCCTCTCGTTATCCACTGTAACCCCGTAACTACGTGCAATGTTGTGGGAGAAACGGTTAAAATGTTAAGTTGGAACGTTGCTGGTTTGCGTTCCAAGCGAGAGGATAGTAATTGGTTAAATTTGTTAAACAATATGATATTGTGGCTCTCCAAGAGACATGGGATAAGAACTGTGACTTTTGGATGGACGGCTTCTCCTCGCATTCTGTTCCTGCATTAAGATCGTCAGCTGGGAGAGATAGAGGGGGACTCGTGCTATTGGTATCTGTAAATGTAAGGGGGGAAAGTCAAAAGGGTAAACTGTGCCTCCCACAATTTTCTTATCCTGGAAATAAAGCTCACAAACAACACAAAACTAATTCTAGTGAACTGCTATAACTCGCAGAATGGGGAATCCCCAAATGAACACTTGGTGTGGCTGTCAGATTTTTTAAGTACCTTTAAGGAAAAGCAAACCACTTTTTGCCAATACATTTTGTTGGGCGATTTTAATGTGCACCTATGTAGTCAGAATTGTTTACTAACTGATAATGATGGGCCAGACTTCACATCCCCGCAGCATTTTGAGCATACCTGTAAGGGGGCAGCCCTGGAGAATCTCCTGTCTAATAGCAATTTGTTTGAAGCAGGGTTTTTTGATAAAAATACTCGTGTTCCCACATTTATAGGCAGGGATTGTGAAACAATAATCGACTACATATTTCTTTCTTCAGGACTTTTAGTTCTGCCAGTAAGGTTTCACTTGGCGGAAGTTGTTAAAGCAATTGAGGGCACAGCAGGACGAAAGGTACCAGGTCCAGATGGGGTACCCTCAGACATGTTCGAGGCAAACCCGTTGTACTGGGCTAATATTTTGACTAATGTCTTTAACACCTCGGCTAGCGCAGGATTCCCTAAATCTTGGTCTCGATCAACAATAATCCCAGTGTTTAAAAAGGGTCAAAGGGGAGACCCCAGATGCTATAGGCCTATTTCCTTGCTGGACTCCTCCATAAAAATCCTGGGGAAGGTTATTCTAGCAAGGATAACAGGGTGGGCTTCGGACAATAACAAACTGTCCGATGCCCAGTATGGCTTTAGAGCAGGGAGGAGCACGGAGGACCAATGTCTGAATCTTCACTTAATCATAGCTAAATACACGAAGGCGGCCAGGGGCTCTATTTTTTTGGGCTTCATGGACTTGTCCACGGCCTTTGATCTAGTCAATAGGTCAAGGCTATGGACAATGCTCCTGGAGTTGGGCCTCGATCGACCCCTTGTGTATTTTTTGGCAGAGTTGCATAAAGACCTAAATGCCTCAATTAGGATGACGAATGAGGGGAAATGCACGTCAAGTTTTAAGTCCATAGAGGGGTGTGTCAGGGATGTATCTTGGCCCCCATGCTGTTTACGCTGTATGTAAACTCGCTGGAGGTAAATCTGTTAACTGCGACGCCCGACATCCCACGCATGGGAGGTACACCGGTTTCGGTGCTCTTATATGCGGATGACGCTGTCTTATTAGCAAGGACCCTGTTGGGCCTACAAAGATTATTGGATTCTTTCGGGGATTTTATGAAAAGCCTGGATCTGGTGGTAAACAATGGCAAATCCCATGTTATGTCATTGGGTGCCTCAAAAAATAAAGTCAAGACCTTTTACTGTGGCAGTGAGGAAATCACCAGAGTAAAGGTATTTACCTACCTGGGAGTAGTTTCTGACGATAGGGGTACATGGTCCTCACAGCTCTCAATAAAGGTAAATGCGGTGAGAAGTTCCTCAGCTGCAGTGCTAGGTTTTGCTAAAAGGCTGGGAGGGAAACCATATGAGGCGATCTTGGCTATCTATAAAGCCAAGACCATATCTATCGTAAGGTATGGGGCAGCAATATGGGGGTTTACCAAACCCGACCTCATTCAAACAGAAGAAAACACATTTTTACGGTCCCTCCTAGGCCTTCCGCAATCTACAGCTACCCATTCTGTCCATCTTGAATTGGGGATAGGTTACATAGCAGATATAATTAAAATAGCCCCCATCCTGCTATGGATCAAGATTTGGCTGAATTCGAACCTTTCCCTAAACCACAAGATTTTAAAGGACTGTATCAACCTTGATAATATGAATGAAATCCAGTGGCTGTCGTATATTAAAATGTTAGCTGTGTATATGGGGCAACCTGAGATTTTCTTCAATCCAGAATCTCTATGCAAGGCTGACCTAGAGTGGGTCAAAATTAATTTCATTAAACTAAGGGAGGCAGAGCGGGAAACAGTAGAACTATGTAAACCTTCTGTTAGGGGCCAGGTTTTGGTTACTTTGTCATTAGCGATGTCACCTTACTTGTCCATAGTGACTAATTCTTTTCACAGATGGCTATTGACAAAATTCCGGTTCAACCAAATACATTTTGTATTATGGGATGTAGAGGGCTGGTGTAGTCCTGAGGAGGCTGCACCATGCAAATGTGATGATTTCTCCCCCAAGACACCATGCACTTTATGATCTTTTGTCCTTTGTACCATGATGCCAGGAAAAGGTTTATCCTCCCATTATTGAAAAAGATGAATTTTATCCAGTGTAAACCTGCTCTATTGTTTTTACAACTGTTGGAATCCCCGATAACCATGTTTTGTGTCGCCAGCTTTCTTGCAGCGTCTGTTAGAAAAAGGAGGGTTAGACAGAAAGCCGTACAAGAAATCCAATCATGTTAATTATATTTGATAACGTATACCAATCAGTGGCTTTAAATTCAAGAAAAGTCTGTTAATGATTTTTAAATGAATTTGTACTACATGTTTAGCTTGTATAATATATTTTTAACAAACATTTTTTAACGTTTGTGTATATGTATAGCATACTTTTATGATTTTAAGTAATCGAATAAAGTGGTTTGACTTGACTTGACTTGACTTGACTATATAACAAAGCGAAGGAACTCTTTGAGGCTCACCACTCTTGAATGCTGTTCCTGCTTGGGGGTAGGTGTGAAGAACCTCCACTCAGAGCACACTTTGTTTCTGACACAGTAGAGCACAAGGCTCCCACCTCAGGGGGTCAGACACATGTCTGAAGGTGGCAGGCTGGTGTAGACCAGTCAGCTACACACTAGCGGTTGGGTAGGTTTTCAGGGGGCACCTATTAGCGGCCTTTATTAATTAATCCAACACTGAAATCTGTGTTGGCTCAATAGTCTAAGATGTTTCGCACCAAACATCTTGTGATTTGGTGAAGTCATCATGGAGATGTGGAACTCGTATTGACAAGCTCCCAGGCCGTGTCCTCGCTACGGCTTTACTGTGCACTAATAATGCCTAAGAATAGACTTATACACTTTAGGGGCATATCTACTCATGCCATTAAGCCCATACGCGAGGTATAGTGCACCTATCCTTAGGACTGTAAGGCCTGCTGTAGGGTGACTTACCTAAGCCTCTGGCAGTGTTGGAAGGCCTGGCACAGAGAGATGTGTGCTAGGTCAACTCTTCACTTCTAGTTTCACCAAAACACGCATGCTGCAGTGCCAGTGTGGATGTGTTTGGTGAGGGGTCTCTGAGGGTGGCATAATACATGCTGCAGCCCTTAGAGAACCTCTCTTATCACAATGCCCTTGGACCTACTGGTACCTTTTACAAGGGGACTATATAAGAGCCAGAGGTGTGCTAGTGGTGGAAACAAATGTACCGTTTTTGGGAAACAACACAGGCACTGGGAACCTGAAAAGCAGGGACCCAGTGCACATTCAGGCAAAGTTGCTTTCAGAGTCAGGCAAAAAGTGGGGGGTAACCATGCCAAAAAGGGCCCTTTCCTACATTAGGTTCTGTTTATCTCTCACCTACCTCCATCTATTTGAAGTGGCAAATACGACCATCCTGGCATGATCCATCCAGAACAAGTTGTGTTGTACAAAAGGAAACACGGTTAGGCAACCAGATATTTCACCCTGTCAGTGGTCACTAATGCACAGCAGTGTAGGCCTGTAAATACTTGTCTTCCAGAGTGGAGAGGGTCGTTGAACAGGGTGTCTTACTTTTCCCTTGCCATCCCATAAGAGGTGTCTAATAACACGTTTGATGTCTGTGCTCCTCTACCTCCCACCTCTGCTTCTTAAGAAGAAAACATTACTGTTGCTGTTTGCGGTCTTTTGCTCTGCATGCATGCTACTGACTCTTCAAAGACTTCACATGATAGTCAAAAATGGAGAGCACTCATTCAGCCCCCAAGACAGGGAACGCAGGTCGGCTGTTACAAGCTTGTTTCAGCACAATAATCATGGCTTGAGCCAGCTTCACTGCAGCAGATGCTATCCGAGATGAAGGAGTGAGGAAAAGAAGAAAAACAGGTTTACTTTTTAAATTATAAGGCAAAGCCACAGTGCTAATAAAGCAGATTCCAACCAACGAGTAAAGGACAGTGGAAAAAAGAGATTTAGCTACTGAGCAGCCACGTGTGGGAAAGGAATGAGCTGTACATTATACACTCTCCAAGAACCTATGCGTGGTATTGCAGTGCAAGGCTTTTGTTACCAGGAGTCCAAGAAGGAGTTTTCGTCCCATCAGTAGGCAGCAGGGTACACCAAAGTTGGTGAAAGAAGAGGGGAAGGACCTTGAAGTAGACTTTATAACGACTGGTTTTCTCGCGCTACTTTCAGGGCGACTAAAGTGACATTTCAACCTTGATAACGACACATTTCAAAAGTTTGGCAAAAACTTACCTCCGTTATTAAGATAAATTCACAGATTTCACAGACAATATATACTGTACAGTCACTGGCTCCCAGGGAAATCTGTAATAAAAGCACAACAAAAGGACCTTCTTAGTATCCTGGTGTGAAGTGGAAAACATTAAAGAGACATTTCCTTGCAGGACTACATGGCTGCATTCATTGTATTAGCAGTGGTAGCATTAAAGGGTTGATTTAGAGTTATGGAGGGCAGCCGAAATCCGCCAGGGTGGTGGTTGTCATAACCTTTAGAGCTCTCCGTCTGCTTGCCTCTGTACCTTCAGAGGAACCACCGCAAAAGTGACACTCAGAGAATGGATTGTAAGATTGCTGAGTAGCCAACATGTTTCAAGAGGCAGTGCCGCAAACTTTTTCATTGTACTTAAACAATCCTTCAAAGCAGGAGTTTGCATTTGAAAAACAAACAACTAATGACACTGACACCCTGTGGACTCTCTCCCAGGGTGTGGGGGTCAATTTCTTTTTTTATTCTTATTTTTTCGAGACTTCCATGTTTTCCCTTGCAGCCTTGAATAGGGAACCAAATACATCACAACATCACCCCTGAATAGGGCGGAGAGTCTGAAATACTTAGACCATGAGTTCTTTCTTTTTAAATATTTTTTTATTAAAGCTTTTCAGTTACATAAAATACATATGGAATTAGGCATCCAGATGTAATAGCCTTCTAACAATAGGCTTGACGTGATGTAAGCATCACATAATTACCTTCAATCAGTTCAAATTACAACATTCCTGTGGATACATTTGAGAACTAATTGTACCTTCGGGTCTAATGTCCATCGTGTAACATAAGGGAGTTTGCACCGTGCCCTTACTAGTACGATATTTCAATATCCTATAATTTAACAATGTAAGCAACAGTTACATGTATACCTCTATAACAACGAGAGCACTCAGGGGTTCTAGTAAGGATCTTCAGAAATCTACCCAGCTTGCCACAATAACTGGTGTTTTATTTATTATAGATTTGGGACATTCTATCGCTGAAGGCGATTCGGTGGGCACCCTGTGTCCGGGGCGATCTTCCCTTACCCCTTGCCTAACTTGTGAGCCGGGGGAAAAACATGGTAGCTGTATTAGTTTGGTAGTCTACGAGGTGTCAGGTGAACTGTCCCCTTCTCTTATGCCTCTGGCCTCCCACTTCCGCAACACAGATCTGTTATGGGACGGCGCCGCACACCTTTATTATCTTCCTCAATTAGTGACGTTTTTCCGCCTGTGCCCAGGCTGTGACGTCCTTCTCCCAATCAAACATTTTTGGACCTGCTAAGGACTGCCATCTTAACGCTATCCGTCTTTTTACCAATATTAGGGCCAGATCTATAAAATGAGTGCCAGCTTTTTTGGCCTTGGGTGTTGGAAACAGACCTAATAAACATACCTCTATGGTAGGAGGGAGGGTGCGTGTGAGAACCCTGTGTAGTAACCCAGTGACCTGACACCAGTAGTCAAGCAGAGCCGGGTAATCCCACCCCTTGTGTTTAAAGTCTGCGTCCAGGTCCGCACATTTTCGCCATTACTTGTCGGTGCTTCTGTTATATTCTAACCTGTCACTTTAAATATACCTTTAGATCGCATGCCAGTGCATGAGACATAGCATGAGACATGCTTACCTTCAATTGTAATATGTGTTCCAGAACTGTTATTGAAAGAAGGTTAACTGTACCAGCTCAGAGAAGACTTGACTGGGGACTCTGAAGGATGTCATTCGTGCTGCCAATAAACTAAACTTATTTTATAATCTTTGACTGGAATATTACTACAATTTTGGCGACAAGGAAAACCACCACTTGCAGCACGGATTCAAAGTGGTGTTTTGAACCCAATTTATCAATTTCTACTTCACCGTTTTCATATGGTATGTACAACGTTTTTACTTAAGCAAATTTAATTTTGCCAGCGGCTGCTTCCTTAACCCTGTGCTCTGATTGCACCTGCGGCTGTTTTTCCCAATAATTTCAACTGCATGTTGCTTTCCCTACAAGGATTATTTGAGTTTTAAAACTTGCACGAACGCTCCGTTCTCCGTGTCTTTTTAAATATTCCACTGTTTGTTTGGAGACTTTGACTGCCTATCTACAGTAATATTTTACAGATTTGATCTGGGCTTGCTATCTGAATACCAGCGTGTTACTCGAAATTTATTATTTGGATATATGACCATCGTATTGTTATTTAAAATTTGCCCGCATCTTACCTGTTTAGAATTCTACTCCGTCCTCCATTCCAAGGCGCGTCTACAAGTAACGTCAACACGCATTGAAACTGCAATGCCTACGCGCATGCGCATATACGTCATTGCGCACTGTGTGGCGGCCATTTTATAAAATTTGTGGATCTTGAGTTGTCATGACAACCCTGCGCCGATAACTACATCGCGCACTACATCAACTGCACGCTAACCTCGTTCACCAAAGGATATTTTGCAGATTATAAAACACATCGTTGTGGACAACAAATACGGAGCAGAAGTAAGCTTTGTTAAAAATAACATATTTTAAGCAGAAAAATACTTTATCAACTCACACTGCTTTGTTGATATCAAACAAAATTCTTGATCAAAGACTGTATATACGTTATTATAGCATGACTATATTTTAAATTTTGTTTTCACACTCTATTTATAATTTAACAGTATCTCCTCATTATTTTCGTTACATTCAATCTTATACACAAACAACATGTAATTTGATCCTCCCAACAAATTCCTTCAAACAAAGGGTGATCCACCCATACCATGGACACGTTGGAAGGAAGAATTCATAAATTACATGAAAGCTATTGACGGTGAAAGAATGGGTGCAGAAAGAAAGAAAAGTATTCTTCTCCACTGCCTTGGCTCAGAAGGCCAAGAAATTTTTAGATCATTACCTCAAGTTCCTTCTTTAAATGAAGGTGGTGGAGATAATTTAAATCCATATACCGAGGCTCTGGCTAGACTGGAAAAGAGGTTCAAACCAAATGTAAGCATTGCACTTAAACGTTTTAAATTCTATACCAGAAAACAGAAAGAAGATGAATCCTTTGAAGACTTTCTAACTTCGTTAAGGTCTCTTAGCTTACACTGTAATTTTGGTACTATTGCGGACGAAATGATTCGAGATCAAATCATTGTCCATACAAAGTGTAAGAAAACTCAGGATAAACTATGGGTTATGGGAGATCCGAATTTAACAGAAACCATTGCTATAGCTAAAGCACAAGAACAGTCAGACTTGTGGATGAATACAGCTAAAGGCAATATTGAAAAGAAACAAGTTGATGAAGAAGTCTGCGCTATAAAACACAAACAAGGATCTAAAGAAGACTTTTACTCTTATAATAAGGGCAAACAATTTCCTCCTCAAAAGTCTTTTAATCAAAATTTTCAGGGAATATGTTTTAGATGTGGGAGTAAATTTCACATTGCTTCTTTTTCAGGTTGTCCAGCTATAAAGAGAGAATGCAATTTTTGCAAACGCATAGGTCATTTCAGTAATATGTGTAGGGATAAGCGTTCACCTACACAATATAAACGACCTGTATCCATTGTATCTGAGGAAATGGTAAGCAATATTAGGAATGATGAAAATATTATTAATTCCAATATAGAATCTGGTTTTGTAGTTTCCATTGTAAACAACCATTCAGAGATACAGCGTAATTCTCCAAAATGTAATTTTACTATTTGTTAAGTGAATTTGTTTCTTATGGTAGATTCTGGTTCGCCATGGACCATAATCACGCAAGAATATTTTCAGAGTATGTTATCTCATTCTAACAAGTTAGGAAAAATGAATGAATCAGATGTTGCTGCTGTAAATTTCTCTGGTACAAAAATTGAAATGATTGGATTCTTCAACGTTGAAATTCAATTTAAGTACAGAAAAGCTTCCATCAAGTTATATATATCTATTAAGGGTATCAACGTGTTGGGTTGGTTTGACCAATGGAAATTAGGCATCGTTTTGAATCCTAGGGCAAAAGAACCAGTATCATTGTGTGATGATAATCTTATGAATACCATTTCTGTAGTTGAGTTATCCAATGATCCTATACTTAATACCAAAGGAGATGATCTTATCAAACGTTTTGATACAGTGTTTTGTGATAAGTTAGGCAAACTTAAAAAATTTTCACACAATATAGCGTTAAAAAAGGCTCATACACCTATTGTCCAAAAACTTAGAGGTGTTCCCATAAACATTAGAGAAGAACTCAAATCCATGTTAGATGATTTATTAAAAGAGAAAATCATTGAACCCATAGAATCGTCAGAATGGGTTTCGCCCATAGTTTTGGTCAGAAAACATGACCAAAAATTGAGATTATGTGTGGACCTAAGGGCATTGAACTCTAATATCGTAATTGATTGCCACCCTTTACCAAATATAAATGAACTAATTTCATTATTTGATGGTGCAAAGATCTTCTCTACATTAGATTTAAGATCTGCCTACCATCAGATAGAATTAACAGAAGAGTCTAGGAAACTCACGGCATTTATAACACCTCAGGGTTTGTTTCAATACATCCGAATGCCTTTTGGACTGGCGTCCGCTGCATCGGTATTTCAAAGAGTGATGTTTCACATTTTCAGGGATATAGATAACTACGTGAAATGCTTTCAAGATGATATTTTAGTGTTCTCAAAAAACACTCAGGAGCATGAAATTCATTTACAAGAAGTATGTAAAAGATTACAAAACAATGGTTTAACTGTAAAAGCACACAAGTGCAAATTATTTCAAAAATCAGTAGAGTACTTAGGACATACCTTATCTGGTAAAGGAGTATTTCCAAAAAAATCCAATGTAAAAGCTATAGTCAAAGCTCCAGTACCAGAAAATAAGGATCAATTACTATCTTTTGCTGGCATGTGTGAATACTACAGCAAATTTGTGAACAAATTTGCCAGCAAGATGGAACCTTTAAGAAGATTGTTGAGGCATGGAGCAGAATATGTTTGGTCTGATGCCCAACAACAAGCTTTTGACGAAATCAAAAATGATATAGTTAAAGCCCCTAATCTCAAACCTTTCAGAATCAACAAGGAATGTATCATTACCGTTGATGCCAGTCTATATGGTTTGGGTGGAGTATTATCCCAAAGGGAGGGTAGTGAAGAATGGAATGTGGCATTTGCTTCGAGAACTTTAAATGACTGTGAACGTAGATATTCTGTAATAGAAAAAGAGTTATTAGCGTGCGTTTGGGCCATTGAGCATTTTAGACTATATGTTTGGGGATCAAAATTCACCTTAAGAACAGATCACAAGCCTTTAGTCAATATTTTATCAGTAGGTGGAGGATGGAATTCCACAGCCAGAATTGCGAGGTTGACTTCAAGGTTACAAGAATATAATTTTGTTACAATTTACGTTCCAGGAAAGAAAAATGTTACGGCAGATTGTTTATCACGGTTGCCATGCAAAAGTGAGGAAGTTTGTACTATTCAGGAAAAATTAGAGAATAGTGATTTTGTTTTAGCTATTGAAGATGTGTTACAAGGGAAGTTCAAGAAAATTTCCGAGTCTAATTGGAAAGACTGTATAGAAAAAGATTCCAGATGGAAAGACTTAGTAAATTACATTCAGAATGGTTGGCCAAATAAGAACATTATTAGTTCAGAGTTAATGCCATTTTACAATGTTATGGATGAGTTGGAACTGGATTCTGGTTTCATTTTTAAATCTGGGAAATGTATACCTCCAGAGGGCATGCAAGACATCATTTTACAAATTGCCCATGATACGCATCCTGGTATTTCATCCATGAAAAGATTAGTTCGCTCTGTATTTTGGTGGCCAGGAATTGACAGATTTGTTGACAGGACAGTTAGAGAATTCCAAGAATGTGTGTGTAAAGAAAAAATGTTAAAGGTATATACTCCACCCCTCAAAGTTGTTAAATGGCCTTCAGAACCGTGGCAAAAAATTGCTTTTGACATATCAGGTCCTTTTAACATATTACCTGAATCTTCCCGCTATGCTTTAGTTATAGTAGATTACCATTCCAAATGGCCTGAAGTGAAATTTGTCCCTAAAGCTTCTACTGAAACTGTCATTTCCTTTTTCAAAGAAGTTTTTACTAGAGAAGGGTGCCCTTCAGTGTTGGTATCTGATAATGGGGTTCAATTGACATCTGGTGAAATGGCACACTTTCTCAAGAATTGTAACATTGTTCACAGATTTACTTCATTATACGAACCCCATGAGAATGGTCAAGTTGAGAGATTCAATCGGGTGTTAAAAAATTTTGTGGTAGAATCTGTCAAATTTGGAATTTCTTGGGTAAGTGCTTTAAGGGAAAGGCTATGGACATACCGTATTACACCTCACACAATTACTGAAGTAAGTCCTTTTAAGTTATTTAAAGGTCGTAATCCAGCCTCAAGAATGTTACCGTGGTGGCTTAAAGAGAAATGCAATCAGTTTTCTTTTGACCAAGTTAATATAGAGGAGGTTGCCAGACGTGTAGAGAATAAGCAATTCAAAACGAAAGAATGGTATGACAAAAAGTGGAACACAAAATCCCAAGAGTTTCAAGTGGGAGAATGGGTGAGAATTCTCAGACCTGGTTTATTGTCCAAAGGTACTAACAAGTTTAGTGACCCCATTCAAATCAAAAAGATATTTGCCAATAGTGTCATGACTCAGGATGGCAAATATTGGAATGTAAGAAAATTAGCTAAGTGTACTGTCATGAATGATAAATGTAATTTATCTAATGAATCAAATGTTTTGTTAGCAGATAATTCTATTGCTCGAAGAGTGAAGGATATTAAACGTGTTATCAACATTCCTAAAAGATATATAAATTGATGTAGTTCAGGTTCAATGTTATACTTCATTCTCTACTATGTTTTTATTATTAAGTTAAGGGTTACATAATGTTATAATCATAAACGTCATTGTTTTTTATTCATTTCATTTTATAAAAAAGGGAGATGTGTTATATTCTAACCTGTCACTTTAAATATACCTTTAGATCGCATGCCAGTGCATGAGACATAGCATGAGACATGCTTACCTTCAATTGTAATATGTGTTCCAGAACTGTTATTGAAAGAAGGTTAACTGTACCAGCTCAGAGAAGGCTTGACTGGGGACTCTGAAGGATGTCATTTGTGCTGCCAATAAACTAAACTTATTTTATAATCTTTGACTGGAATATTACTACAGCTTCCTAACATGTTAAGTCTGTGTGGGGTAAGGTAGACCATATGCAGAATATTGAATTGGGTATATTTAAAGTTGGAATTTCTAGATATCTTCTTGGGCAAGCTTAGAGCTCTTTCCATTCTGCCTCTGAAATGTCTCTATTTATGAGAGCTACCTATTTCTTTTGTAATGTAAGCAGTGGTTTGTCAACCATCTCCCTGATAGCCCTATATAACCCTTTGACTAGATGTCTCGCCAATCCCAATGTTACCATGGCTTGCAACAGGGCATGTGTGGCTGGTTCTTGGTTTCCACCGCCCCATAGTGTATTAAAGGCTTTCTGTAACCCATCGTGGCTCACAAATTGCCCTGGTGGTAGGTCATATTGAGTGATTAGGTCAGCTAGTGGGATCAATTCACCCACTAGATAGCAGTCACTAATTGTCTGGATAGCTGCATTAGTCCATTCCCTCAGTTGGGTCTTGGTAAAGAACGAGGAAGTACCACCATGTGGAGACTCACCAGTTAAAGGTCAGGTGCATATAATGAAATTCCTGATGCTCGCCGAATACCTCTGTGCCAGCATTTCAAACCTACTGTGAATACAGTAAGAACCCTGGTGTTGGATCCGAATCTTGGGATGCAGCAGTTTATCTAGTAGTCTCTCCCTCTGGTCTGTGTACATTGGGATATCTAGAGTCTCCAATCCTATCTCATCTAGGCAGTGGGCCAGTGGGCTAGCCATTGTAGTTGTGCAGCCAAATAATACGGTTCAAAGTCCTGTGCTCCCAGTCCTCCCTCCTCTGGGGGTGTCTGTAAAGTGGTCAATGACACCTGGCTTCGCCCCATATCAATTCTCTCAACAATGTGTCTAGTTCCCTGAACCAGCTCTGTGAGATTACTACCGGGAGATTTTTGAAATAATACATTAGTCTTAGCAATACTACCATTTTGGTTTATGCCACACTGGACATAGTGGGAAGTTTAAGGGATATCCAGAACAATAGGTTTTGTTGCTCGTGGTACATCCAAGATATTTAGAGGAGCGAGAGGCCCAATTGGTATCTGGTGGGAATTCTGTTGGGCAGGGGGTTGCAGGAGTGAGTGGGAAGATCTGCATTTTAGATATATTTACCCTCAGCCCTGTCAGGTTAGCATATTCTTCAGTACGCTCAATGCACTCTTGACCCCCAAGTTTCCATTTCGTAGATAAAGCTGGATATCGTTCGCATATAGGGAGATCATGAATTCCCTCCTGTCAAGCATCAGACCTAGTCGCCCTCCCTCTCCTCTAAACCGTTCCACCAGCGGTTCTATGGCTAAATGGCTAAAGCAAACAGGAGGGGGCAATGGGCAGCCCTGTCTGGTTCCTCTAGATACATTGTATGGATCTGAGATTAGTCCCCCTGTTCTGATCCTGGCTGTGGGACAGGTATAAAGCAACTTTACTCATTTAATTGATCCCTCTCCCATCAAGAAATCCCACCACAGACAGTGGAAGGCTTTTTCGAGATCTATCGCCATTACTACAGCTTCAGGGTGGGTCGTGAGGTTGTGGTGGAACAGTGCATAGTATAATTGTCAGAGGTTTTCCAGATGTTGATCTGCTGGAAATGAACCCATTATGGTCAGTGTGGAAGAATGAGAGTATGTGTTGAAGTATTCTTGTGGCTCATATGTTGCTTAATATTTTAACGTCCAGCTTTAGCATAGACAGTGGTCTAGTTTCTGTAACAGAGGGAGTTTCCAATTTGGTTTTGGGAAGGGGGACCACCAGAGCTTCTCTGGTCAAGGTTGGTAAATGGCCAGATCATAATGAGTCAGCATATAGCTTCTCCAAATGGGGGGCCAATAGAGAGTTAAAACATAAAACTCAGCCGGAAGTCCATCTGGGCCTGGGGTCTTCCCTTTAGCCATATCCTTGATTGCTGCTTGGTTCTCATAGGTGCATATTGGTTTCACTAATTCTTTCTGTGCATCAGGGGCCACTTTGTTCAAGTGTAGACTGTTGAGGAATGCATTCATGTATTCATCCGACAGCTCCGCTGGAGGCCCGTATAGTGTAGTGTAGTATTCTAATAAAGTAATGTTGATGCTCTTGGGTGAGTATATTGTGGTCCCATCTTTAGCATGCAATTTGGTAATGGGTGTGCCTCTGTTTTCAGGTCGAATCAGCGACGCTAGCAGTTTACCGGATTTCCCACCCTCGAGTTGTTTTTTCTGGTATGTTTTAAGGCCAAATGCTCTTAATCCATCCAGTGTCTTACTATATTTACTCTTGGCTGTGGATAGCTGCTTTTGAGTGTCATTTTGTACCCCAAGCATGGTTTCTAGGGTGTGGATGAGCAAGTTACTTACCTTCTGTAACGCTTTTTCAGGTGGATACAGTATCTGCCTATGGATTCCTCACCTTACGAGTATCCCCTGCGCCAGCATTCAGCGGAACTTTTTCCTAGCTCCCCACGCCAACGAGGTCGTCACAATACCATGGCTCCGCATGCGTCTCCGCATGACATCACTGGAGCCATACGAGGACCACGTCGGCGTGATGACGGCAGTTCCACCCATTTTTTCCGTGCCACCGAGGCAAACAGACAGACCGACCATAGAGATAATGCATACAGTACACAGTATTCACACAAATACACACAGTGTAAAGTGAAATAGGAAAGCAAAGAAAGCAAACATTTCCTATAAACCTACATAAAGGCAAATAGAGGCAAAACAAAATGACAATATGAAATAACCATATTAACCAATACCTCTTTTTAAGGTATAAGAGGATGGACAATGGGGAGGCGGGTGGGTCAGTGAGGAATCCACAGGCGGAAACTGTATCCACCAGAAAAGGCGTTAACGAAGGTAAGTAACTTGTTCTTCTGATGTATACATCTGCCTGTGGATTCCTCACCTTATGAATAGAATCCCACAGCAGTCCCACACCCGGAGGAGGGTGACCATCCTTCTATACCAAAAAGACTTGCAAAATAGAGCGCGCAAAATGGTCATCCCTCCTCACTTCAGAATCCAAGCAGTAATGCTTCGCGAAAGTGTGAAGGGAGGCCCAAGTTGCGGCCTTATAGATGTCCAACACAGGAACACCCCTGGACAAAAGCAGAAGTGGATGATTTAGCCATGGTGGAGTGATCTCTAATGTCTTCAGGAGGCTCCTTACCAGCCCGAGCCAGGCAGATCTTGATGCAAAAGATGATCCACCTGGATAAAGTGCGCTTGTGCACCGCCTTGTCCTTCATGCGCCCAACATAGCCCACAAAGAGTTGATAATCCTGTCGGAAGTCCTTTATTCTATCCAGATAGAAACTAATTGCCCTCTTAGGGTGCAAACAGCGAAGACTCTCCTCCTCCTTGGAAGGGTGAGGGGGAGGATAGAAAGTAGGAAGGGTAATGGACTGCCCTAAATGGGAGGGAGTTACCACCTTAGGCAGAAAAGCAGCCCTGGTTCTGAGGACCATCCTTTCAGCATGTTTGGTCAGAAACGGAGGCTTTGAACTCAAAGCCTGAAGCTCACTCAACCTCTAGCCGAAGTGATAGCCACATGAAAGACTGTTTTAAATGTCAGCAGTCTCAAAGGACAAATATGCATAGGTTCAAACGTGGAACCCGTTAAGAAAGTTAAAACTAGATTCAAATCCCACTGGGGCATAATAGATGGAGTGGGTGGAAACATGTTAGTAAGCCCCTTAATGAACCTTAACACTATTGGAGACTTAAAAAGAGATGACTGATCAGGCAAACAAAGAAATGGTGATAAAGCCAACAAATATCCTTTAACAGTGGCCACAGCCCAACACTGCTGGGCCAAATGCAGCGAAAAACAAAGAACATCGGAAAGATGGTATCAATAGACTTCTCTCCACACCATTTAACACATTTTGACCACCTGTGGGAGTTGATAGACTTGGTGGAGTGTCGCCTGGCCGATAACATAATATCCAACACATCAGGCGGGAGAGAGAAAGAATTCAGGTTGCCCCGTTCAATCTCCAGGCATGAAGGTGCAGGCTCTGGAGGTTGGGGTGTAGAACCTGCCCCTCCGACTGTGAGTGGAGGTCTACCCTGAGAGGGAGACGGAGGGGATGGTGCGACGAAAGGTGAAGGAGGTCTGTGTACCATACCCTTCTTGGCCAATCCGGGGCGATCAATATAACTTGGGCCCGGTCTTGGCGATTCTTCCTCAGAACCCGAGGAATCAAGGGTAAGAAAGGAAACTCGAAAAAAGGGGCTGGGCGCTCCAACTCTACTGAAACGCGTCCCCCAAATCTCCCTGCCTCGGAAACTGGAGACTGCAGAGTGTCAGTGTTGTAATCTTACTCTTTTCCATTCCCCCTGTTTTCCCCCCTCCTTGTGCTTCTCACTTGGTATGGTCCGCTCTCCCTCCGGGAGCGCGAGTTAGAATGTTGTGAGAGAAATCCTTATTGTGTCAGAGGATGTTTCCGGGGTGTGTACTGGCCCAAGTTACTGCCCAAGGAAAAGAAGGGTACTGCCAGTATCAATCTTCCGGAGATGGTTGGCAATACTTGCAGGAGGAGTTCGGAATTTAAGGGAGAAATAGACTGTGTGGCAGGTTTCGACAAAGGGGAGCCAAGGGTGAAAAGGATGTGATACATAGACCGGTTTTCCCACCCATGTCAGGACGCCTAAGCACATACCAGTGCACCCATTGAAATGTACTGCCCACAACTTGACTGTGTCTATCCATGTTGCACTAGACCGTTACTGTTTGTAATATGTTGGTAGATTTAATCCTACTACCCCATTTTCTCCACCCTGCATTTCATAAAGCATTATCTGGGTTTGCAGATAAATATTGGGACATCGGCAACTCATGAAATTCCCTACGCCTTCGCTAAGGGATTTTAATCAAACAATTATATTATCACTAGTCTCTTCTACCTTATTCATACTGTGCATATCTTGAGCACCACAGTTAACATTCAAGTCTTTCTTGTTATTCCACTTAGATTTTGGTATGGGGTCCTCTGTCCCCGACCTCTTTGTCATCTTGCTGTCTAACTTATCTCTCTCTCTCTCTCTCTCTCTCTCTCTCTCTCTCTATCTCTCTCTCTTTCTCCCGCTATCTCCTGCTTGGAGCCCCTCTGCTTCTCTTTCCCCCATCTTCCCAAGGGGGGAAGGTGTGTTGTAATCTTACTCTTTTCCATTCCCCCTGTTTTCCCCCCTCCTTGTGCTTCTCACTTGGTATGGTCCGCTCTCCCTCCGGGAGCGCGAGTTAGAATGTTGTGAGAGAAATCCTGCCGCCAAGCCGGGAGCACCTGTTTGAACTAGACTGAATAAAAGTACTTACTTGGAACCCTCATTCGAGTAGTGAATTATTACTACAGTCAGGCAGTGCACGTTCTCAAGAGTAGCAAACAGGCCCACCTGAGGTGTTCCCCACGTCTGGAAGATGTGTTGAACTACTTCCATTTGAAGCCTCCACTTGTGATCGGCGGAAAACTGCCGACTGAGACTGTCCGCATGCACGTTCAGCACCCCGGCCAGATGACTTTCCATCAAGCAAATCCGATGGCCCAGGACCAGAGCCACAACGCCCCTCTGGAGAGACGGTACAACCCTACTCCTCCCTGCTTGTTGACGTACCACATTGCGGCAGTGTTGTCCATCAGGACTTGAACCCCCTGGCCTCAAACGGAAGGGAGAAAGGCCTTGAGCGTCAAACGTATCGCCCGCAATTCCAGAAGACTGATATGAAGCAATCTCTTTTCTGGAGACCAAAAGCCCTTGATCTCCAGATCTCCCAGATGAGCACCCCACCCTGGGTAGAGGCATCCAATATCACTGTGGCCACCGATGGAGGAAGGTGGAAGGGCTTTCCTTGAGACAGATTGCCCTCCACGCTCCACCAAGACAGATCCGCTGCAGCTTCTCTGGAGATCCTGACTGACTCCCTGAGATCTCCGTTGTGCTGATACCACTGCCTGTGGAGACACCACTGAAGCGCCCTCATGTGCTAGCATGCATGGTTGACCAACAGAATGCAGGAAGCTCTCAGATTGAACAGGCAAAGGACCTTCAGAACTGGAACAACCGCGCCATTGTAAAGCAATGGAATCATTTCCTGAATGTCGAGAATCCTTTGCGGAGGCGGGAAAGCTTGACACACAGTGGTATCCAGTACTGCCCCTATGAACAGGTTGTGCTGTGAGAGCACTAGGTGAGACTTGGGTACATTTATCGAAAAACCCAATTTGTACAACAGCTGAGTTGTTACCTGCAGATGATGAAGCACCATCCCTTGCGACTCTGCCTTCAGAAGCCAGTCGTCCAGGTAGGGGAAAACCAGAATCCCCGACCTCCGGAGATGGGCAGCCACCACGGCAATCACCTTGGTGAAGACTCGAGGTGCAGTAGTAACACAAAACAGAAGAACCGCAAACTGGAAGTGTTGCGACCCAACTGTAAATCGAAGATACTTCCTGTGCGACTTCAGGATTGGGATGTGAAAATACACATCCTGTAAGTCGATGGACACCATCCAGTCCTCTTACTGAGGCGCCTGAAGAATCTGCGCTAGGGTGAGCATCTTAAATCTCTCCTGCTTGAGAAACAGATTCAAAATTCTGAGGTCCAGGATAGGTCGTAACCTGCCATCCTTCTTGGGAATCAGGAAATACGGGAAGTAGCAGCCCTGACCCCTTTCCTGCTCCGGAACCACCTCTATTGCACCCTTTTGTAACAGTGCAAGAACCTCCTTCTGAAGGAGAAGTAAATGATCCTCTGTGCAGAACACTTGGCATGGAGGATAAGGAGGAGGAATTTCCCTGAAGGGAAGGGGGTACCCATTTTCTACCAGATCTAAAACCCAAAGGTCGGAAGTGATCAATTTCTAATCCTGTAGAAAATGGGTAAGCCGGCCTCCCACGGGACCTACATGATCCAGGATGGTGGATCTAGGGCTGCTTTCCTGAATTACCAGGAGGGGTTAGGGAGGTAGAGGAGGAAGAGGAAGAAGGTTGACGCCCGGCTCCAAGAAGGCGACCTCTGCCTTTACCTCTATAGGACTTGAACAAGGGGGTTTGTTGCTGCTGCTGAGGCTGTCTGAAACTTCTAAAGGAAGACTTCCCGAACCCACTGTATCGTTTATAACCATAATCTCTCGCTTGAGTCTGCAGACCTAAAGACTTTGTGGTGGCCTTACTGCCCTTACATCTTTGCAGGTCAGAATCAGCCTTCTCTCCAAAAAGTTTAGACCCATCAAAAGGCAGATCAAGAAGGGCAGCCTGCACATCAAGAGAGAACCCAGATGACCTCAACCACGCATGTCTTCTTGTTGCAATGGATGAACCCATCACCCTGGCCACAGAATCCGCAGTGTCCAGGCCAGACTGGTTAACTTGGCGAGCTGCAGCCTGAGAGTCCACCAACACCTCACTCAGATTTCCCCTATCTTCCTCAGACAATTTAGGAATAATCTGTTTGGCAGACTCCATTAGGGAATGAATGTATCTACCCAAGAGACATGTCACGTTGGTAGATTTCAGTGCCATGCTAGCTGAAGAAAAGACCTTCTTCGCAGACTGTTCCAACTTCTTGGAATCCCTGTCAGCCGGAGCCTCCGCCACCAAGCTCTCAGGAGAGGGGTGAGATGGAAGGAACACCGGATCCCCAGGAGCAGGTCTTCATCTTCTGGACACCAAGCTTGAATCCGCAGGATCAGAATGAGGGTTGCACCACACATCGAGGATTGGCTGGAGTCAGAGCCGTTGGAGCCACAGGCGGAGCCGCATGAGCCGAAGGAACCTCAGCATCAGCCGGATTTGACACACCCTCTGGATTCGGTGAGAATCTTGACGTCAGTGACTGCTCTGGAGTCCCCTTGTAAGTTTGAAAATTGACTGGAGTCACCTCAGAAGACACTGAAGGAGAAGGAGAGACAAAGTCTTTTTCTCAACGTCGAGGAGCTGGAGAAGGTGACCTCAACACCACAGCCTTCAACGACCGGCACCAAGTAGAATGTCTCTTCTTCTTCTTATGCTTTCTCTTGGAGTCTTGCGACGTCGATGACTTGGACTTGGACCTTTTTCATCCCCTTTTTTCTTTTCTTGCCTTGGCTATATACAGCTTGGCCTCCCGTTCCTTAAGAGCCTTTGGATTCATCTTCCTACAAGAAGAACAGCCCTCGACTTCGTGGTCAGACGACAAACACCAAAGACATTCTTCATGCGGGTCAGTGATCGACATATGACCTCTGCATTCTTTACAGGGCCTAAAGCCCGACTTCCTCGGGGCAGACATACCAAAACAGAGAAAGATACAATCAAAATAACAAAGTATCCAGTCAAAAGTATAGAGAGTCCCAGAAAAAACGTTAGTGTCAACAGTGAAGGGAACTGACGTCATCACGCCGACGTGGTCCTTTTATGGCTCCAGTGACGTAATGCGGAGCCGCTTGCGGAACCATAGTATTGTGATGACCTTGTCGGCGTGGGGAGCTAGGAAAAATTTCTGCGTAATGCTGGTGCAGAGGATATTCATAAGGTGAGGTATCCACAGGCAGATGTATCCATCAGAACTCACTCTCAGATGTCCGTAGAGCTCTTTATCTCCCTCACTGCCCCTACTGTCTGCCCCATGCATTGGCCTATGATGACTATTTTAAAAGCATCCAATTCATTCAGGGACAAACTAGCAGCACCTTGATTCTTTTGGAAATATTCTGTAATGTTTGCTGAAAGCATGTCCTCCAACATGGCAGCATCAAGATACCAGGCCGGGATGGCCGCCACTTCGGGGACAGGGGAGAGAGACAAAAGCAACAGGCTATGATCCGATAGGGTGCTTCCCAGGTATTCAGTATCTGTTACCAGCGGGCTTAAATGCTTTGAGCAGAGGAACATGTCCAGCTTAGTGTGTAAGTGGTATACTGGGGAGTAGAACGAGTAATCTCTCTTATGTTCGTGTTTCAGCCACCAAATGTCGACCGGCTCCCAGTGCCCCATCCAGTCCCAGAGATCTTTCGTGTTTTTTTGCTACTGTTCCATGCAATGACGGAGTGGATCTATCAATGTTTATATCTGCCACATAGTTATAGTCGCCCCCAATGATATGTCTTGTGCCATGTCTCCCACTAATGAACCTGATAGCTTGTGGAGTTTTGTGGCGGAAGTATGGTAGGTCCTGGTTCGGAGCCTATATACTGCCCACTGTTACCTCTTTGTCCAGAAGCCTACCTTTAACTAGCACCTACTCTTAACTAGCACATATCAGCCCTCAGGGTCTACTATTGTTTGTGTTACTCTAAAGGGGGTTCCGGACGTATCCACACCAGCACCCCTCGGAAATAGGCAGAGTATGTTGTCCCAAACATTTGTCCTCTCCACCTTCTACGGAGGCGCTGTCCTTATTCTAAAGTTAAGTGAGTTTCTTGGAGCATAACTATTTGTGCTCCTCTATGATCAATATAACTATGTATGTTGTGACGTTTTATGGGGGATCCCATGCCCCTAACATTCCAAGATATGACTTTTATCCCCTCAATGGTTGCATTTGGGGCTGCCATGTGCTTCTAGTCTCATGCCCTACTTCTTGTGTTTGGGTGGGCCAGTGTCTAGACCCTGAGTGCTCAGTGGAAGGTTCTGAACCCCAACTCCCTTACTCAAGGACAACAGCGCAATTGCTAAGAGTCCCCGAGTCCAGGTGTTGCCTTGGATTCAGCAGAGTTAAACAATGTCGTCCAAGGATCTTAGAGTGATTTTGGGCAGTAGGAGGGTCGCTTTTGATTGAATCTCCAGAGTCAGAGGATGCGTAATTGGATCTAGCAGATGCGCCTGTGTCTCATCGCGGTTGTGGGACGGGATGACCTTCACCATCACCTGTGATGCTGCTTGTCTATACTGTTTAGTTTGTGAGGCAGTGGATTTCTGTATTTGAGATTTCCTCTGTGGCCACCTCAGTCTCTTTCTGGATAGATAATGCACCGTCCGTGCACTCTGCTTTTTCTGAGGTAGGGGTATGCCTGCATTGTAAGCTTCTAGCCAAGACCAGGCTTCGTCAGGTGAATCGCAGCAATGTGTGGCCCTATCTAGTATGATTTTGAGCCTTGCCGGGCACATTAAAGGATACTGTATTCCTGCCTCTCTGAGGGCTGTTTTGGCTTCCAGGAAAGTTGTTAGTTGGGCCTGAATCTTGGCAATGAAATCAGGGAATATGAGCACTTTACTGTTGTCTATTATGTAGGGGCCATGTGTGTGAGCTTGCTGCAATATCACGTCTTGATCCCTGTAGTTGAGGAATCTGGAAATTACAGGTTGGGGAGGTCTGCCTGTGGCCGGTGGAAGAGCTGGGACCCTGTGTGCCCTCTCCAGGGCGAAGAATTAGGAGAGATGTTCTGAAGCCACCACCGACCACAGCCATTTTTCAAGGTAGTCCACCATGTCCTTCCCCTCTGTGTTTTCGAGGACTCCTATAACCCTTATATTATTTCAAAGGCTGCGTCCTTCCGCATCTACAGCTCTGCGTTTAAGGATCGTCACTCTGGAGGAGAGCTCGTCTAGTGTAGTGGAGTGTGCCTTTTGCTCTGGTTGCAACTCGGTAATGGCGGTTTCCACTTCCTGTACTCTGTCTGTGAGTTTCTGGTGTTCAGTATGCAGAAGACCCAGACACACAGAAACCATCCTTTTGTCCTGCTGTAGGGCTGCCTTGGTGTCAGCGATAGGCACTAGCACTCTATCCAAATGTGAGTGTAGGGAATCATCTGCTCCAGTGCTCTCTACCCCTCCCTTCTCCTGCGCTGCAGGGAAGGTCTCTCTGGTGACAGGTTGGGTGCCGTCCGCTTTTTGCTTAAGCATCATGATCTTGTCATGGTACTGTGGGCTTTCTTTCAATCTGAGTGTATCGTATTGAAAGGAGAGATGGAGGGGATAACTTCCCCCTCAGCTTGTCCTCCTGTATGTACTGTCAATCTGAGTTGGTTGGGTCTAGAGAGGAGTCCAGTGTCCCCAAGTATTAACAGTCTTAAAGAGTCTTGAGTAGGGAGATACCAATAATGAGCACCCAGCGTAGGTATGGTATTGTAGAGTCCTTTTCTAACAGCAGCCTTTGTTCGTAACCTTGCTCGATCCTGTGGTGCTGCATAGGTTGTGTTACTCCCGGCTCGAGCAGTGGGAATACAGGGCGGGGGCAGAGTCTTCTCTGGGGCCCTGATCTCAGTCCTGTTTCTTTGCTCTATTTGGTTTATCAGGGATACGCTGGAGTGCTTGGTGAGTACTACTTATCTGGTGGAGTCAGGGCCTCTTACAGTGTCTTCGGTATTAATGGTGTTCCCACAACCAGTGCTCTACTCATGGCTAGAACTTAATGTTGCTCCTCGCTTTCGCCCCACTCTCAGTCCCCACCTTACTGCTACAGAGATGTCTACAGGGGGCTCAGCGATTGAGTCTGAGGTCGGGCCAGCTTCTCAAGGGTCTTCCTTCTGTGATCTTTCTCTCCAGAGTAGTAAGGAAAACAAGGGGACCCCAATACCTGAACCTGGGGTAGACTAATGTTTTAGAAAACAATGGTTCTTATGTGACCAAAAAGTCCAAAGAAAAAGCAGTGTCAGAATTAGGGACAATGCGCTAGAGTCGAGATTGATAATGAATATCTCAGGGAGCGATAAGTAATATGAACAGGGACATCTAAGTCAAAATAACTTTTGTTATTTATTTTATGAAAATATGCAAGAGAAAATTCAGGTGCTCACATAGGAAAGTGACAACAAGCGTGAAGTGATAAGTGGGGGTGACTTTAAAATATACACATCGCATTTACAACACATAGAAGAACTCCTCATAAATAAATTATAAAAAGTGTACAGAGTTCTTGTTGTAGGGGGGTCAATACTGCTTTTTCTTTGGAACTTGCTATCCAGAAGCCCTACCAAGCTCTCAGGGCCCGTAGGCTGGGCCACCAGGCCTTGTTGTAGGTGACAGAAACAGAGAGGGTAATCCATGCCTCCTTGCTCCAAGAACAATTGTCCCGCTATTGATGCGCCGCCCGTGCCTCATTCTGAGTCTCAGTTCACTTTCCCAGGCACTGTTCTCTCCATTCGTGTGGGGCGCACTTGTAGCTGATGAATTGCCATTGGCGACTTAAGACAAGGACGCGCCCCTGCTGCTCGGGTCAGCTTCCACCGGGTCTCGTATCTGCTTCCTTATGCCCCCTCCTCCGACACTGCCTCGCCGTAACATGCCTGTCTGGGGGTTGGGTGTGTGGCAGCTAGTTGTTTCAGAGCCCCCGATGTCTCGCGCACACACTTCTGTACTAGCCTTCGACCGGGGCCTCCCACTCCGTCCCCGTGCACACATCGTGCCATCCACACGGCAGTGTCAGGTAGGGCGTTGCTGCTACTCTGCATTTACTGCTGCAGTCTGTTTCCCTGGTGCTTCTCTGGGCCCTCGCCATTACGGGGTCTGTTTGCACACAGTGAGCCCAGCGGTCCTGCCCCAGTGGTCTGCGTTGCCTTCTGGTCATGCTGAGCTCCACAGGCCCAGATTCGATCCGCCTTTCTTGTGCCCCTCGTGTGAAAGCGGATGGAGATCCCATGCCGAGTTTGTCCTCTGTGTCTTCCGTGGGACGCAGGCCGCTCCTAGGTCAGCCGCACCCCTCACGCCAGCTGCCTCTTCTCAGCTCTGATTTCCCTCTTCAGAGCTTTTTTATGGCAAAAGCAAATCCCTGCTGCACCCTCCATGGTGTAGTATGGCAGGGGTGGAGTCAATTTCTACACCTCTGAGTCAGTGGATGCCGCGGTAGGGCAGGATTTTCTTGCAGGCCAGGGTGGAGCTCCGAGCTCACACATCCGCCATGTTTGATGTCTTTGCCACTCCCCCCTTACACCATGAGTTCGATGTCCGTCGGACCATCGTTCTAAAAGATTCCCACTGGCACATGCCAGTGGGGACTCTGTAGCAAAAACACAATAGTTCACCTGACTCTAAATAGAGTGTGCTGACCATCACTTTCGGTGACAGGGTAGTCCACTACATTTGTAGCAGAGTGCCTCCTGTTGACCAATCTCTAACCTCCTAAGTTATTTATTTTTCTATCATAATGGTTCTCCAGTTTAAATATTTTCCCTGGCCTGTACACCTTTCTATTTTTTCCGCCAGACAACAGCTTTTTGCAAGCCTTTTTCAGAATCAATATTGCTTACTGAGCAAGGAAAAAGAAAGCACTCCAACCCAGGTGCAGGAGGGATAAAGTTCTTGTATGAGGGGCCCACCCATACTGTAGTATGGCTTATAGGTCCATTGTCAACATTTGCTAATTTAGCATGAGCTTCCCTCCCAGGTGGCTGCTTTTGCCAATGACACTGCATGCATATATTTCGAAAGACCCTGTTTGTGCCCCTTTCACATGAGAACTTTCTACCTTGCACGTTCTCTGCTGTGCTCTGAGGTTTAGTCTGCACACGCAAAGTTAAACAACAATGCCCCTTGTTATTCCGTTCTGGTCAGTCCCTCGCACCTAGACATAATATGCTACCCACAGCTGCACTACTGGAAATCATGTGCTTTAATATTGCAAGCGCAACATGTTTGAAATCACTTGGAGAGACACCTTTCCAAAGAGAAGAGCTGTGCTTGTCCTGCGATGTGAACATTGCATCTAGGCCTTGAGGTATGGGGGTCTGCTGACAAAACCCAGAGTTCGTCTTTTTTTATAATAAACTATCTCTTACCACGGAGAGGATGGTTAGGTCTTTAAGTCCTTTCCACTGATTTTTATAAAATATTATCACTATTTGTATTCTATGGTATTGTAACAATGCTGACTATATTGTGTTTATGCATTTTGCTGATAGTATTGGCACGTGTACTGCATCATAGAGCGCGTTAGTTTAAATAAACAGTTTAAACCATACCGTGTGTCAGATTACTCGCATGGTGTACAAGTATGAGTGAGTGAGCGAAAGAGTGTCTGGCTCCCATGATTCCCAAGATAGAGTGACTTGTTGTGGGTTGTCTAATCATTGGTAGCTTCGCTGTAGACGGAGAATGAATGAGACACTATAGCTAGTCGGTTTGGGATTTTGGGTACTAATGTGGTAGGTTGGTACACCCCTATTCACTGAGGTCCTGTTTTCCTGTGCATAGTTCTGTATATGTGCAGAATCCCCACAACATGGCGACACCAACGTTTGTTCTGGTTCTTATCTGCGAGACGCTTGAGTAGTGCTTGTGCTTGTCCACAATACCCTCACGTCTGCCTCCGGAGGCAGCTGTGACGGTGCAACCTCCTATATTGACAATTTTATAGGTTCTTTCAAGCTTGAAGTTTAAAAAAAAATTCTCTCTCTCCTATTTGCCTTTGTTGTGCTGCAAACTTTTAAGTTGTCCTACATTCTTTTGTAATGGGGCATAATATTGCTATTCACAATTGCGCTCCGCTCAGGGATTAGATGAGAACATCTGGTGTCCCTGATGCTGGTGTGGATCTGATTTTTGTAGTGGAAGCAGATCCTGCGTACCAGTTGAAGTATTTTACTCTTGGGTCACCTTTCTGGCAGTGAACGTGATGACAATCTGTTTCATGAATACACTGTTGCGGCTGTTCTGATTGCTTATCAACCTTATCGGACCCTTGAGGTTTCGTTAACAGCTTAGCAACACCAAATTTTGTTTAATGGCGCTATTCCTCACACTTTCACGCTGGTCCGCTTAGGTCCTTTATCAATAGAAGGGGCCACATGGCCAGTGTTGGCTGGGTATGCACCTCACCCGGGTGGATTAACTACGGCTACGCTGCAAGAGATACGTGTGCTGCATACTTCTCTGATTAAAGTACAAAGAGCTGTTATTCAGTTTGTATTGCATTCTTTCCAGGTGGCTCTACCTGGAGTTGTTGCACAACCTACGGGGACTGGTGGGGTGACTATCAGTGCCGTTGTGGTGAAATCTATAATGAGCAAGCGTCCAACAAATAAGGATGAATTGCCTTATTGACTTGCTGAGAAATTTGGACAGCTTGAAGCTGTTTATCCTAATACCTCTCCTGTAGAAAAACACAGAATTTTGAATATCAGTTTGCCTAAAGATTTGATTCCCAAGTTAGCTGATTTTAACACCTGGGGCAAGGTGTTTGCAGCAGTATATTCAAAGTGTTTTGGCACTCCCTCTATGACAGTCCTCTCCTCCATGATTAAGCGCGTTCAAGATGAGCATGATGCTGAATCAGCTGTGGAAGTGGGGATGCGTCTCGTGGGAGTGTTAAACGTGGTGGCTGATATGATCCTTGCCAATGTCAAGGGCGATGCAGTAAGCTTTCAAGTCGCTGACGGCTTGGCAGCAGTCCCTGATGTGGAGAAACCACGCAAATTACCAACAATTGTTGAAAAGGCTTATGAAACCATTGCCCGCAATAGTTTGGGGGTTAAACCTTTTACTCAAATGCAAGCTAAGTCTCAAACACAGCCAAAAGTTCCATCTGAAACAGATGGACTCCCAGTCTTTTCTAAAAAGAACTGGAGGAACAAAAAAAGGGGGCAGCAACAACAACAGAAGGAAGGGTCGTGTGCTGGTTGACCGACACTTGATACTTCTAAGCGTACTTATGACTTGCGCGACCGCGCGACAATTAAGACTCCTGATAGATTTCAGGTCCCTTATCAGCGTTCTCCTCATTCTTCACAGGACTCATCTGGCTCGCAAGTCGGAGTTGGGGAATGGCAGGATTGTGCCACGAATCATCCTGTTCCACAGGGACGTGATCAGCCTTGTCAGTTTGACGGCAAGGGAAAGCAGGAGGAACAACAGCGCTTCCTTGACCCTTTTTTAAAAGAAAAAAGTTGCCACTTTGACAGCGAGCTATGCCTCAGGCAGTGAGTACCCGAGTGCTGGACTGGACTTTGGGCGGTAAACCTGCTAGACAGCACAGCGGAAGTTACCAAAGTGCGGGAGGTACTGAGTCCTTGTCTGGAGGCGACAGCAACTGATACTTTCATTACTATGGACACAGCTGACACCAGGGGTGCCTCCCCGGATCGACTGTACAATATGGTTTTTCATACAGAGGGAGACATTGAGAGTGTAATCACAGGGGTTTTTGGAAGAGTTTAACAGCTTCCTATAACATTTTGCTAGCAGAGGCACATTGGCCCCCACCTTTTGTTCTAGCTGTGGCTCGTGAGGAGGACGTGATACTTCCGCGTTTTTCACGTTACGACCCCAAAGAGCATGCAGAGGCCTTTGCAGCTGAGTGGGCTTTGGCCCTGGCACCAACACTGTACCATAACCAAGTTGGCTGGGATAAAGTTTAACCGCCACATGATATTCCATTGCGGCCTATGCCTTAATCACAACCCCAATATCCCATTCGGCGGGAATCAAAGGTCCTGTTGCTGATATTCTCGCCCAGTTGGAGTATCAAGGAGTATCAAGGAGTAATTGAAACATGTGTGTCACCAATGAATAATCCGCATTTTAAAGTATCTAAACCCGATGGGTCTTACAGCATAGTTTTTGATTACCGGCATTTGAATTCTCATTGTCCAACCTTTGGGGTACAGAATACCCATAGCTCTGCTTTAGTAGACACCATAGTTCGTAAAAATATAAAACAACACTTGATATTTAAAAAGGTTTTTATAACCACAACATGTCCCCTGAATGCAGTCAATGGACCTCATTCACGGCCGGTGGAAAACAGAAAAAATACTGGCGTTTGACTATGGGGTATAAAAATAGCACCAAGGTTTTCACCGCACGTGTTGTCTCTCTGTTGGATAGCATAGACCCAGATGCATACTCGTATGTGGATGATATCTATCTCACAGACAACAAATTATGGCCGCATCTGTGCTGTGTTGACTGCATAATTCTGGAATTTGTGGACTACGGCTACAAATCCAATTTTGCCAAATCCCACATCACGTTTTATGCGGTGCTCTTTTTGGGCTATGAGCTTAACAAGGAAGGTCGTAGCTTGGCTTCCCACTTTCTGGAGAAATGCGCACGTTTACAGTCTCCAACTACCCTTAAAAAACTTCAGTCTTTGCTGGGATTTTTGAATTTTGGGCATTCTTATATTCCCGAATATGCCCAGCGTATCAATCTGCGTTATGCCTTGATACAACCTATATTTTCAAAAGCCGGCAGGTTACCGGAACGTTCTACTATTTTACTTTCTTTGCAATCTGATTTGCTTGAATCTAAGTACTTGTTGACTAGTGAAGTACTTGTTGATGCATGATAACCACACTAACCTGGTGATACGAATCGTGCCATGCACAGTGGGTTTCACTTACTTGACGTACAATGAAGGAGACACAGTACCTATTGCATACTAATCACATTTCTTAAACTTCAGCCGAGATTAGGTTTCCGACTGTTGAAAAAGTTTTGACAGCTGTGCAAATGATGGTGCTAAATGAACGCCCACTGACACAGGCAAAACACATTTTGGTGGTTACACCTTACCCTGCTTTAGAAGCAGTGACAAAGGCTAGTGTGCCAAGCTCAAGGGCTTTGCATCCCCATTGGATACAATGGGCTACTTCCTTGATGTCCCCGAAGGTCACCTTTATCTTTGACCCCTTTCTTCAGACACAGGAGTTCTTGCAGTATGAACACGTTCATCCACTTCCCCTGTCTTTGCTTTCTTTGGAGGAGTACGCATGTATCATTTACACCGATGGTTCGAGGCAAACCGGCCACAAGTTCTAAACATGCTTACTCAGCGGCTTATGCCATTGTAGCAGGTACAATGTTGAATGGAGAGTTCAAATCTTCCATTGTGCATACTCAGGCACTGGGAGAGTGTACTGCTCAATTGGCTGAGCTGCGCGCTCTGGTTCTTGCTCTCGAGCTTGCTGATCCAGATGTTTCAACTCTCATTGTCTGCGACTCTTATTACTGTGTTCAGTCTTTCAATGACAACTTATTCTTTTGGTCTCAAAATGATTATTGAGATTCTAAAGGCAGCACAATTAAGCGTGAAACCCTTGGGGCTCAAGTGGCATATCTTAAACAGCATCTGCCACTCACATATATTATACATACTCTTGGCCACGAGCGTGTGGGAGCACACGCTTCTTGGGAATTATTTGGCTGATGAAAGAGCCAAATCTCCAGTAGTGTTCCGTAGCAGCCGTTACTAGATCCAAAACACAGATTGATAATGACATGTTCAAGGCATATAAGCCGTAGATCGCATATTTTTGCATAGATCGTCATCTGGTGTTGTGTAGGCCTGGGCGGGAAATTCTGTTCTGCTTGCAGAATTTGGGTAATTTTGCGCTCCGCAGAGAATGCGGAAGTGCCCAAAATTCCGTGATCACCGGCTTCGCAGAATTTTTTGCTTGTTCACACTTTCAAAATGTGTGTTCATGAGATATTTCTCCCCAAGCACGCAAACAGCATCCGGGAACAGGATAAAAGCATCGCAAACGGGCAAAACAAGCAATTCCGCGTGTTCGTTGAACTTTTGCATGCTCGCGGAGATTTTTTACCATTTCACAGAGCTTTGCGCAGCGTGACTACGTAAATTCCACCCAACCCTGATGTTGGGCTTGGATGTTTGCACTTTATTATTGTAGAAGTTTTTATAGTCACGAGATATGTGACTCCTCCTTTGGTTAGAAGTGCGCATGGGCATCGACTCCATTAGTTTTTTTTTCATGCCATCGGGTTTGGATGTAACTTGCTGCGCTCTGGGTCGGCGTCGTTTCGATTCCTCTTTGACGCGCAAACCTCTCACTGATCGACAATATTGTTTAGATTGCGTTCTCTCTTGACGCATATCCAGTTCCAAAGAACTTTCCGAATCCGGTCGTCGACGTGGGCCGTTGGGCCAATTGCCGCCATCAAACAGTATATGGAAAGGACTTCATTTAAAAAATACAAGTGTAGGGCTAAATTCTCACACACAGATGTTCATGAGTCCTGCAACCTTTGTCTTTCACCAGAACACGAGAGTCGACACTGCCAGGCCTGTGACTCGTTCAGGTCTAAGAACAACATACATGATTGACGAGCTCAACATCATGAAATGTCCAGATCAACAGTTTCGGCACCGGAAGACATCTTCGAGGCAGGCACCAAAGATCTGGAACTAGAGGCTGGAGATGAACAGGCCAGCGTCTCAGAAGCCTACAATTCGGACTCAAAAGACAAGACGATTACCCCAGGTCAACAGAGTGTGAGTACTGACATCGACGCCCCTACCCCGAAAACACAAAAGGCTCCGGTAACACCTTCACCTTCGGGTCTGGGTTGATACCAAGACAAGACTTCAGAAGCCCCACCTCTGGGCCTGGCTCCGAAACCCATAAAGCCTTCAGGCAGCTCGGGATAGAACCAGCCACACCACGGTGCAGAAAAACCATCTTCGGCACCGAAACATAAAACCAAGGTCCCTTCGACCCCAGAATCTTCGGCACCTAAAGCAAAACTAAAAGTAACAGACTCTTCGGCACCAAAACAAATTCAATTCAAGTCTTCGGAGCCGAAAAAAAACAACAAAATCTTCAGAGTCTAAAACTCCACCTAAGCAAAAAAAGACAAAAACCCCTCCTAAAGCTAAGGAAGATAGGCCAACACACCACTCGGAGACGAAGTCCTTGGTGCCGAAAAAAGACGGCATATCCAAAGAACTACTCTATCCAGATTCACCGGATCCTATGCAAAAAACACTACATATTGACCCCATTATTGGCCAAGTCACCTCCATACCATCTAAGAAGAGAAAATTGGAAACCTCAGAAACTCCTGAGATACCGTCCAAGAAAAGACTCATCAATCTCACCTATGAGCCCTTTCTCTCCACCTCCACGACCAGCAAACATTATACCCTCCCCAGCACACTCTCTAGTGCCTCCTCTTTCACCTGTACCACAAGAGGATGATGAAGATATAGGGGGTGAAGATGAAGGAATAGACCCACATCACACAGATACTGATGATGACACACACAGTACCCCACCTCATGAATCTTGGGATAATTACAATGTCCCAGATGTGCCTGAGCCAGATTTATATCCCTCTAGGCCATCCCCCCAGATGATAATGTAGGGTTTACGCAACTGATAAATAGAGCTGCGCAGTACCATGGGGTTCATCTCCATTAAGACCCTCTAGAGGAGGACTTTTTATAACAGACATTCTCCCAGCCACAAAAAACGACAAATACTCTCCCTATGCTCAAGGGGGTGATTAAACATGCCCTTGGGGTTTTTAAAGATCCTGTCAGGGCTAGGGTGCTTAATCCTAGGATTGAGAAAAAATACAAGCCAGCTCCTAGCGATCCAGCTTATATTGAAGGTCAACTCCCTCTGGACTCATTGGTTGTGGCAAATGCCCACAAACAGGCAAATTCCTAAACCACAGGTGATGCCCCTCCGCCAGACAAAGAATCAAAGCTCCTAGATGCATCAGGTAAAAGGGTTGCGTCCGAGGCAGTAAACTTCTGGCGCATTGCTAACTCACAAGCTTTACTTGCGAGGTACGACAGGGCTCACTATGATGAGCTTGAAAAAGTCATGCAACATCTTCCAGATGAGTAGACAACCAAAGCAAATGATCTCATACAAGAGGGAAAGTTAATCACGAACACCTCAATAAAATGTGTCCTGGACGTGGCAGAGAAAGCATTCCACGCAATTAATGCAAGTGTGTTATTATGTAGACATGCGTGGCTGTGCATATCGTGTTTTAAGTAAGAGGTCAATCAACCTTTAGATCAGGAACACTTGTTTGGACCCACTGTGGACACATCTTTAAAAAAGATGAAAAAGGACACAGAGACAGACAAATCCATGGGGGCTCTACAAGCAACAACTAATAGAGGTTCTTTTTGTCGCACCTCTTATAGGTGCCCCTCCAAGACCACTGGTACAGACACCACTTCCACTTATAAAAACCCCAATCAAACATCCCCTAACAGAGGTTATTTTAGGGGGAATTACAGAGGCAACAACAACAGAGGGCGTGGTTCTAATACCCGCACCTCCCCTACCACAAAACAGTGACTTCCTTCCACTCCCCCCAGACCATTCCCCTCCAGTCAGAGGAAGACTATCACAGTTCCTACCTGTATGGAATTCCATCACTATAGGCCGGTGGGTAATACAAATTATCCAGTATGGTTACTGCCTGGAACTCGAGGCGGTGCCCAACTCCGGTGCGGTCACAGGAGTTGAAGTCAGCAGCCGTGACTGCGTCGGTCAGATCAGTTCGATTCAGTTTAGCGAGGCATTGCACGTCGCGGTGTCCTTCCAGTCGCGGTGCAGGCTTTGGCTCGGTGACGGTGTCAGGAAGGAGTCGGTGAGCGCAGAGCTTGTGTTGTTCGAGACGGACGTTGCTTGATGTGGTGCCTACAGGACACTGGACCAGTCGTGAGATTCGGTCACAGCTCCCTGCCTCTGTAGCCACAATTCACAAAGGCTGGTGAAGTCCACTGGTCCTGGGACTTCAGTCAGGGGGCAAGCTCTCTTCCAAGCCCATGGAGATCTTTGCACAAGTTAAAAGAAAAGTCCACGAAGTTCTTTCTCCTCTCTTTGGCAGTCAGGCAACCACTGCAGGCCAATCCCCCAAGCAGCACTTCAGCTTGGGAGTAGTCTCTCCTCAGTTTCTTCAGGTTCCTTCTCCTTAGCAGAGGTTTCATCTTGTAAGTCCAGAAGTAATCTAATTTCATGGGATCAGGATCCCAATACTTATACCCCTAATTCCTTTGTTCTCTGAGGGGAGAGGGGCCAGTGCCCAGTTCAAGCGAGTTCTGAAGTACTCTGTTTACCAGACTTCTCCTTTCCTTTCACCACGCAGGGCAGGCACATCAGACGCTCCACAGGAGGTGGAGCCAGTATTGTGGAAGGCAAGTACAGTCCTGGAACACTTTGTTGACAGTCTTCCTCCTCTTCTTTAAGTGTGCAGGGCAGAGACATAGACACACCACAGGGGGTGGAGCCAGCATTGTAGTGGGAAGGCCTAGCCCTATTCAGGTCCCAGGTGCAACTCCTCCCTCCCATCTAGATGCAGATCTCCCTTTTCACCACCGGCTGCCCCAGCCTTTCTCTTGGAATCCCCCAGCCCTGTCATTCACAAAACCAGACAAAGGAATACACAACCTTGCAGAGGCATGCTCAAATGGTTAGGCAAGCAAATGCCTACTTTATAAAAGTGGTATTTGCAAACACAGAATATTAAAATAAACTTCACTAAAAGATGTATTTTATTATTAGTCCATGCATACTAAACTTGAATTTCTACCATGTTTTCTGAGTCTGCTAGGATTATAAACATGTAACAATCCAGCAGCCCATTCTAGCCCATGGAGAACAGGTAGCCTTGCAATAGTGAAAAACGAAAATGGTTGTAATTCACTATTAGGACATGCCACACACACCAGGGCTTGTCCTACCTTGTACTTACAATGCACCCTGCCATTGGGCCAACCATAGGGGTAACTAATATGAAGAAAAGGGAAGGTTTAGGGACTGGCAAGTGGATGCACTTGCCCAGTCAGCATGACAGTACCAGACTGCACGCAGGCTCTGTAATGGCAGACCTTAGAAACATTTTACGAGGCCGCTTCTGTGAGTGGCACAACCAGTGCTGCAAGCCCACTAGCAGCATTTGGATTTACATGCCCTGGGCACACTCAGTACACTGTACTAGGGTCTGACAAGTAAACCAAATATCCAATCAGGGACCAACTAATCAATACATCAGTTTACAGTAGGGAGCACTCGCACTATGGCACTGGACAGCAGTGGCACAGAGCCCAAAGCATCTAACACCAGCAAAAACACATGAGGCAACACCAAAAATGGAAGGGAGGCCCACGCCAACGGTGTCAGGTCTAAAAAGATGACATCCAGTACCAGCACAACTGAAACTAGTGATCTGGCTACTGAAATCTTAGAGTTTGGTTACCTCAATCTTCCACCAGACTGCATGAACGTTATTAAAGAAGCTAGACGTCCTACCACTAGAACATGCTATGCAGCTAAATGGAAAAGATTTGATGTTTACTGCAATAACAACACACTCAATCCACTAGATACTTCAACTTAAAATATTATCTGTTATCTTCTGCATCCTCAAAGATGTAATCTGGCATACACAGCCATGCGATTACATCTTGCTGATATAGCAGCTTACTTACAAAACAGACAACACTTATTGTTGTTTAGGATACCTCCCATCAAAAGTTTCATGGAAGGACTTAAAAGTATAATCCCTCCCAGAATTCCACCCTCTCCAGTATGGAATCTAAACATTGTCCTTATTAGGCTCATGGGTCCCCCATTTGAACCTTTACATAAATGTGAGTTACGGTTCCTCACATGGTAGCTAGCTTTCCTAGTGGCCATCACATCTCTCAGAAGAGTGGGTGAACTCCAGGCAATAACCATACAAGAAGCATTTTTGCAAATACTTCACAACAAAGTGGTTCTTAGTTCAAACCCTAAATTCTTACCTAAAGTAATTTCCGCCTTTCACCTTAACCAGTCTGTTGAGCTCCCAGTCTTGTTTCCTCAACCAGACTCAACAAGTTCTTCAAACGTGTGAAGTCAAAAGAGCTATTCTTTACTACATTGAAAGGACAAACAGTTTCAGAAAAACTAAACAACTATTTGTAGCTTTCTCACCAACACATAAAGGCAATCCAATATCAAAAGCTGGAATTGCCAGGTAGATCGTTAAATGCATTCAAATATGCTACTAAAAAGCAAAGCGTATATTAACCATTCCCCCTAGAGCGCATTTCACACACAAGATTGGGGCATTCATGGCATTCTTAGGAAACATCCCCATGGATGATATTTGCAAAGCCGCAACATGGTCTACACCACACAAAACACTACTGTGTAGATGTGTAAGCAAAACAACAAGCTATTGTGGACCAGGCTGTACTATTTCAAAGTACAGCAACACATACAGGTAGCCACCGCTAACAGGGGAACTGCTGTATAGTCTATACAAAAGTATGCGATCTACAGCTCATATGCCTCGCACGGAAAATGCTACTTACCAGTATGCATCTGTTCTTGGCATGTAGAGCTGTAGAACTGCATACACCCACCGCCTCCCCAGACACCTATATGTGTTGCAGTACTATCTTACTTAGATACATTACACATGAACATCTTTCTATTTTTAACTAACTCCATCATCACCCTTCATGGCAAAACAATCTAAGGATGGAGTTAATGCCCATGCGCACTACTAACCAAAGGAGGAGTCACCTATCTCGTGACTACAAAGACTTCTACAATAACAAAGTGCAAACATCCGAGCCCAACATCAGATGGCGATCTATGCAAAAGTATGCGGATCTACAGCTCCACATGCCAAGAACAGATGAATACTGGTAAGTAGCATTTTCCTTTAGCAGCAATAGCTGCTACTAAGGAAGGCCTCAATTACCTGCAAGGTTTACCTTCTAAATATTCTTATCAGTTAACTCCCGAACAAGTTCCTTTTGCAAGAATACCAGACGTTGGAGATCGGCTGATTCCCAACTCGGACCGCTGACACACTTTAATCAAAACTGCACACATGCCGGCTTGTCTGCGACTGTTTCTATCTTGCAGCAACGTTATTGGTGGTGTGGTTTATATAAACAGATCTGTAATTATGTACTTTCTTGTGACATCAGTCAACAAATCAAGCCTTCTGTGGAACACGTCCACCACAAACACCGCTTTTCATTGCTAATTGCCCTTTTGCTTGTGTATATCTTGATCACATCACTGCGGTACCTTTTCTCCAAATACTGCATATAAATATATTTTAGTTGCAGTAGATTCGTGCACTAGATTCCTTTGGGTATGGCCACAACGCAGTGCTGATGCCGGAACTGTCACCAGGGACTTGTGTGTCTTTGTAGGGATTTTTGCCTGTGGCACCTTTCATTCGGACCAAGGTCCAGCGTACGTCTCTAGGCGTACAGGGATGCGATGAGGTCTATGGGGTTGCTGTTGAAGTTTTCATCTCCATTCAGGCCTGAGGGCAACTCAATGGTGGAGAGAATGAACCGTGACTGAAAGCAATCCTTGACTGCTAGAGTCTTAGGTACTGTCAGGAACTGGTTAGCCCATTTGTATGGCATCCAACGTGCAGTTAATCATCTCCCTAGAAGACCTCTGCGTGGGCGGACCCCATACAAGATGCTCTTTGGCATCAAAATGTTTGTGCCAGACTGTGATAGTCTAAACGTTGCAGCAGCTGCCGTGACTTTTGACATAGATAATCATTCTACTATGTTACAGAACCTACAAAATACCCGTGCCAGCCTTGCTACTGAACATTTGTCTTCAGTAGATGAAGCAGCGCTCCAGAATCCTGTGGTCCGCTGGTTTACCTAAAGTTGGAGATCTGGTCCGAGAAAAGGTGGATAACATAAAAGAATTTGGTCCCTCTTATAGTGCACCGGTTCCAGTGCTTGGACTAAAGGGTAATCGAAAGACAACAGATACATCTTAGTGTACAATATCAAGCGAGAACGTCTTGCTGATCCTGAATAGTGTGACACCTGCTGTTTCATGTCCCACAATTTTGAGGACTCATGGAATTGGAACGTCATCCAATATGCCACACAACACTGTCATTGAGATGGGTCTTTACATGATTTACCGGACAGTCCTTTGAACCATGACAGTTTTTCTTTTGACTCATCCTCCACCTCCTTCAGGAACCAGATAGCATTTTATCCTGGTTTAAGCACACTTACTTGGTTCCTCCCTGGACATACATCTGGTTGATACTAATTATGATTTTTCTTTTTATGTCAATTGGATTCGTAAATGTTTTTTTCCTACTCATCAATGGTCACTATTTGCCTGAACGCTCTGCTGTGAACTCTGTTGATGGTATTTTGCCTCCCCATTCATCTTCCCACATCATAAAGCTTGACCAGACTTGTGTTAACATTTCTGTCTTCCCATTTTCAGATCGTATCGTTTGGGATAAAGTGGGTTTCCAAGTTCGGGTTCCGTCAGAGCTCATTAATGTGCCGTACATCTTTCGTGTCTCTATGGGTGATGTGGTGACACAAAACATACGTTCTGATGATTGGGATGTGCATGCAATACAAGCCTTGTTTTCAGATTTATAATATTATGCTGCCTTTGATGTTTAAGACTATATGAATTCTGCAAATTCTGTAAATTATGCCGACCTGTTCTGTTATCAACATTATAGGCATCATTTCATACACAGGACCAATACATTACGTCCTGTCATAAATTACACTCAGTGGGAACATTGCGCTACACCGTTAAAAGGCAGCTCGAAAAGAATTAGGAAAAAGTTTTCATACTTTACAGATTTTGATAAATCAAATCCTGGGTCATATTATTTAAAATTAAGTAGCTCTTCCTCTAAGAAGGTCATGTTAACCCATAGTAAATTAATATATTCCAATTCTTTTCAAAAGGTTTTGTCAGTAAAGGGTTATGACCAATGGAAGGACACGTTTGATCTAAAATCAATTTGGGGTTCTAAGGATTGGCAGGTGCGAGGCTCATCCCAACACACATTTTATTTTTAAATAATACAGTGGACCAAAACCACATGCTTTGGTTTGGCTACTGCTAAGAAAATGAATGCCCCAGCCATTCCACCATTAGCTGAATATACTGATTGTCGCACACATACAAATTATACCATTGAAGCTTTACAAAATTTATTTCAAAATAATTCATTTAATGAATCTACCATGGACCACCTAGGTTGGCTAGTTTGGCAAACTAGTTTGAATGCCTGCCAACTTTGTTTCCTTAACTTCAGTTTAGCTTTTACGCAAGACAGACCCGACCCTAGGTTTTCTGATTCTCATACTGTCACAACCTATTCTGTGGGTAAATTGTGTCAACAGTGGTTGCAGCACTCTACAATCTCATCCGTAAAACAACACTTGTCGTTGTTGTCCAACAATATTAATTTGGCCGATTTTGTCTTAGAACCTAGAGCACCTAGAACAAAACAATGGATATACACTGCATACAGTGAAATTTGGAAACTTTCTCAAATTGAAGCAGCATCTCGTTTGCGGGAAAGAGGCCAGGCAAACTTAGAAAAAGTTTTGTCTGTTGTCAACAATAGTATTAATACACTGTCTTTATCCAGATATACATTTGATAATATTGTTTCCTCTGTTATTGACATTGTACAATAAGATGTGTCTCTGTTATATCATGGTCAGAATTAATTGCGTTCTGTAATACAATTTGCATTGACTTTGCAAACTCTGAAAATGGGAAAAGTACTGTGGGGTTATTTTAATGCAACTGATTTGTTTTGTCTGTTTAATTTAACAGACAATCAGCAATTCATGTCCATGAAAGATGCTACCTACATGCTTCTGCACATTGAAAAATTAGACCCTTTACCTTTTTCTGTAGCATAATCAGAATCTGACTCTGCTGTTTGGTGAATCCATGTGGTAATATGTCTACCTTTCTCTCTGTTTCAATTTAGCTCCTGTATGAAACATTACCCTGTAGGCCGCTTTGAACCCCGTGGAAGTTCTTTTCTACATGAACTTTGGTCCTTGCCTTTCACTTATTGATGTTTAAGCGAAAATACAGAAGTTTACCTTAGCGGGGAGGATTGTGATTCCACAGTAGGCCATTCCCTAGTATGCAAAAACATACAATTGCATGGAACATGTAATTTTTCGGCTCCGAACGTCGCATGTGTTTTGAAAGGTAAACCAGTGCCTGCAATCATTCCCACATTCACTCTGCATGCTAATGCTAGCTATAATATTTTAAATAACCAGGAATGCTGCGACTTGCTTGCTGGCATACCATATATTGTAATGGTTTCCCAGCGCGTGATTTGTTGCAATACTGTGCTTTTTCCACCCCCGCTTGGGCCGCTGAATAGCTCAGTTTGGCCTTCAATACCAACTTTGAAATCAGATTTCAACAAGCTGAGCAGATTAAAAGTGCTTTTAATGCAACAAGAAGTTGCACTGACGTCCGCACGAGAAACCTTCACCCTCCAGGTGGCTAGCGCGGCAACTGAGATTCAAACACTTTTAAATACAAACCTCCCACTATATTTTGGGGAGTTCATGTACGAGTTACTTAACTTCGGTAACAATGTATCTGGTAGAGACACTGTCTAGCGGCAGATTCTTTAACTTAGAATATCCCCAGGCATCAGATTGGATTCAGAAAATCTATTGGATCAGCACCTCTGTGCCCCGGGGGACGGTGCCACACACGACCCTGCCCTGACATCGTCCATGGACGTGACGTCAGCAAGGTCATATAAGTCCCTACTGGCGCGCGAACGTCGGTTTTTTTCGGAGACACTTTTCTGCGGTACAACGCGGAGCCACCAACAAAACTGTGAAAGTATGGGAACAGTGTGCGAAGGATGAACAATCCGTAAATAAAGTAGGCGGATGTTGCAAAACACCATCAAAAAGACAGTTTAAGACAATGTCTACATATAAGTGAAGAAGTAAAGGCAGAGCAAAGCTCTGAGAAAGAGTCCCGCAAGCGAAGCGTGGACGCTCCCCAAAGGCTGAGTAACAAGGGAAGAATATCTCAACAGACCAAGGTAAACTGTTATTACCACGTACAACCGTGCCGGCCAACAAGGGCAGAGCACAGGAAGGACAAAAATCCACTGTAAGAAGGCATGAAAAGAATGGCACTTCCCCAATAGTAATGGAAGGCCGAACCACAGCCCAGCAGATCCCCAAAGAAGATGACTGTAGAGGAGACAAGAGCCCTGAGTTGACGGAGAAGGCGGGAGGGAGGGAAGGGAACAGAGGAAGAAGAACCTCCCGGTGAAGGTGAATCAAAAAGCACCGCTCTACAGGAAAAGAAGCCACCTGGAGGGAGGCAACTGCATATGGCAATTCTTAAAGGGTCGTACCAATGTGAGCACTCTGGATAAAAACCAATGCCAACTGATAGGAGGCAAAATGGAGAAGCAAACCTGGCAAGGTCCTCGCAGAATGGGGAGGACGGGTGGGCATTAAGGAATCTGCTGCAAGACAACGTCTCTACCAGATACATCATAACCGAAGGTAAGTAACTCGTACGTCTGATAAAGACATCTAACCACAGATTCCTTAACTTAGAATAGACACCACAGCCATACTTCAAGGGGAAGGTGGGTCTGCGACAGAACAACAGAAAGTGCCCGAAGCACTGAGCCGTTAACAGAGTGACAGACGATGGGGGTCAGCAACCTAAGCAGCTCAGAGAGCAAAAGACAACGGGAGACAAGGTATCACAAGACTGCCAGAATGGCAGAACACCATATCCGTGTAAGTATGAGATGTAGAAACGGCACTAGCCATATCCCAGAACAGAAGAGAGAGTCCATAACGAAGGGAGGAAGAAGGACTACTCCTAGGGCTCAATGGTGCACTAAGGTGACAGTAACCAAAGCTAGAGGACCACACAGAGAGCTGTAATGAGAACCTCCCGGGCTAGCCCACACAAGGGAGGCCGTAGAGGCAGCATCCAGGAAGCAAAGAGCAAGAGGCAGGAACTGAGCAATGTCTCAGAAGTACAGGTGGGAACAAAAGACACGCCAAGTGCACACCAGTCACAAAAAGGAGCAACAGGGGCAGAGAGTACCACGCTGAAGCACGCCGAGGCAGACCACAATGAGAACATGCACAGAGCAGACAGCCAGGGAGAACACAAGGTGACATAGCTAAGATGAGTACGAGCCTGCCCAACAAGGCAGTTTGAAGGTTAAGGGGAGAACTCACCCACGAGAGACAGGGACGCAGGGCGCAGCACCAGGGACGACCTGCATCAGAGGAGCTGTCCCGCAGGCACAGCAGACATAGATTAGGGTGACACCCAGAGGAAGAAGACACACCTGAAGGGAGTGGCATCAGAGGCACTGAAGGTGCCAATAGGAACTGTGAAGAAGAACTTTCATAGCTGTTGAGAAGAACCTCAGATCTCCAGACCACCACCTCCGACCTGGAGGGGAAATGCACCTCCCACAGAAGAGAGGGACTGTTTAGTACATGAACTCCAAGAAAAGAGCATCAGGAAGCGGTGGTCCCCCCCAGGGAGTGGAACTCTAGGAACCCTCATTGCCAAAGATGCAGGAAAAGGCACCTAAGTGCACTATAAATGTGCTAAGAAAAAACACCGCAGTGCAGAACGAGGGCAAGCTTGAGTACAAGGCACTCACTGCTCCCTGAAAAATGGAGATATAGGACCAGACCTTGCAGAAGCGAAGAGACGTGGAGGTGTGTAAAAAGGAATACCCAACTGGCAATCCGTGGGTATATATATAGATCAAAAAGGGCAAGCCACAACCACGCAGCTGTGAGTGCTGTAGGAGGAACCCACCTAGCGCACCCTCCGAAAACCTCTAGAAGAGGAGAATGAGGCACATATGCAAGGCTAAAGCAAGGCAAGACCCATGGCGTATAGGAGACAATGCCAAAAGGCAAAACACTGAACACGCCCAACAGTAAGATTATAGTGTCAGTAGACGTAGAGAGCCTAAAGAGGCCTCCACGCCCGCCTGGCCCATAGTGGAGCTACACAATAGCATACAGGTACCCCACTTGGAGTATATCACACCCTCAAGAAAAACAGGGGAACACCTCTAAGGGTAAACCACAGTTAGAGGACAGACCACAAACAACCTGTGGAACACTGCCACAGTAGGTTTACTGCCAGCCCAAAAACACATAGTGCAACTGGTGGACGCTAAATGAAAGGGTAACCACCCCAGACCATGAGAATTTGAGACCTGCAAAGAACAGACCTACGGGGGAGGGCAAAAGCCCGCAAGGAGGCGCTGAACAGCCAAATTGACGTGGGCATCAAACAAAAGAACCCCATTAAAGGGCAGGTCAACAAGGCATTCATGAATATTCTCCGGGAAGACACCATCCCACAACCAAGCATGGCGGCGCAGTGCAACCGAACCAGCCATAGCTCGGCCTAAGGAATCCGCAGTATCCAGGGCCGAGCGGATAGTAAATTCGTCCAGATCGCAGCCGTCACGGATAAGATGGAGGAGGTCAACACGAGCACCCTCAGAGATGGAAGATAGAAGAGATTCGGCAGAGTCCCAAAGGGCAGAAGTAGCCCGAGCCAAGACACACACTGTATTGAGTGAGCGAAGAGCTGCGCTAGTGGAGGTGAAAATGTTACAACCCTACGACTCCAGCCATCTGGACTCCGTGGAGGGAGGAAGCAGCAGCTGAGGCAAGGAAGGGAAAGCAGCTTGCAAAACAAACCCCTGATAGCCTGGGTGAACAAATAAGCCAACTGGATCATTTGGAGCAGGGCAGTGGTGGTGCATGATTGAACGAGCCACCGGATCACCCGAAGCTGGCCGAGCCCAGGTGCCCAAAAGGACATCATAAAGAGAAGCTTCAAAAGACAGAAGAGGCTCTACATTCCCCGAACCATGGTGGAGGGCATCCAACAGAGGGTCAACAGGCAGGGGGACCGAAGGGGGCTGCAAACTCAAAATGCGGGCGGCCAAGGAAAAAACTCTTATAAACGCCGTACCAGCCTCGATAGCCCTCCGAGGAGGGGACAGTAACTCCATGGGGGAGGGCTGTAAACTGAGCCTCCCACCCCAAGGGGGTTTCCCAATGAACAGAGGATGAGACCAAGGTCCAAATGAAGGAAGCCCCATTAATGAATGAGGGTCCTGATGGGGCAGGCGCCACAAATTCCAAGGGGAGGAGAGGCAAGGACAGATCCAGCGTTGCCAGACATTGAGGTGACGCCAACTCCCCCCGGAAGCCTCCGGAGAGGAGTCAATAATCCGGCATCGAGGCGGCACCAGGGCGACCTCGGCCGATGCCGACTCGGCCTCAACCATGACAGGCTCCGGCTCCGAAGAAGGGAACGTGCTGGAGCCAGGGAGGCAGGCCTACGGCGCTGTACTGGCGCCCACTCAGCCTCAACCACAGCAGGCTCCGACTCCAAAGTAAGGAATGGAGTCGGAGCCGGGGAGACAAGTCTACGGTGTCGAAACAGCGCCGAGTGGTGCCGACCCCGCATCCAAACAGCCAGCTTCCTGTCTGGAAGGACGAGGTGGGGTCAAAGCAAAGCTGCGGGTGCCAGCAACCATGTACAACGCCACAGGGAGCCCCACTGGACTATGCGGCGTGCTAGGGGTCTCATGGGTTGAAGAGGGGGACCCAGCCTGGCAGTCCCCTGATGACGCCATATCTCCATCATCCCTAGAGGCAAGAGCCTCAGTCGGTGCCGGAGGCGAATCCGCCAGCGAGTCCGCCAGAGACCCCACAGGTAGCGGAGGCTCCGAGGACGCCCAAGGGAGAGGAGGGGACCCAAGGGAGGCATGCAGGGCCACGCATAAGCCTCCATCTGGGTCCAAATCGCCCCGCACCAGCATAAGGCGGAAAGGGGAGGGACGACTCCCGGGGGTGCACGTCCAGAGAATTCGGGAACTAGTGCCCCCGGCAACAGAAGGCGACATGTGCTGTGACTAACCCGGAAGAGGCGAACGATGCCCCCGGGAACCAGACGGTGACCGACGCCGCAAATGGAACCCACTGCCACCGGGACCAGCCACCGAAGAGGAGTCTGGGGGCCGTGACGACTCCAACTGGGACAGGCGAGCCGAAAGCAGCTTCAACGTGCGCTCCTGCCAGGACTTCAGCTTGAGGTGTTGGCAGGCGTCGCAATCCGTCAAGTCGTGGTCTTCGCCCAGACAGGTGTGGGTCCATCACGGATATTTGCCGTGAACAGGAGGTACATGTTTTAAAGCCCAAAGATATCGCACACTGTTCGAGATGTGAAGCGTCAAAGTGGGCCTGAAAACAGGCCTGAGGAACCGCTTACTCCGGATCAATGTTGCACGTGGAAAAGAAGGAAACTGTCGTCAGCGCGCCGGTAGGGACTTATATGACGTCGCTGACATGGGCGACGTCAGGGCGAGATTGTGTGGCGCCGTCCCACAGCGTGCAGAGGTGCTGCTGCAAAAGATTTTCCGGATGAAGTCTGACGCCTGGGGTTAGTCTAAGATAAGGAATCTGCAGCTAGATGTCTCTCACAAATACATCGCATTTTCAATGTGTCGACTACTCAAGGCCTTGCACATTATTTTTAATGCTGTGTATTCTGTCCTCATCTTTTTTTCAGACTATATTTGGTGTAATACCTGCATTTATTCATTCTATCTTTTCCAGAGTCTTTGGCGGTTTTCCCTTAATATTGGCATTAGCCGCTGGAATCCTGCTTCTGCAGTGCCTGCTATGCAATGGATGCTCCTCTCCTCCAGGGCCTGCTGCAATTGCTTTGTGACCGGATGCATGCATGCTTCGGTACACTGCCACTTACGACACTCAGCGTGTCTATTGGAGTATCTTTCCCTTTTGCATATTTCACTTGCTTGCAACCTGTATTTTCATGCTGTCAATTTACGTGGGCATTGGATTTATGCCTTTCCAATACGTCATGTCCGGAGCCCGATTTAATTGGCTTAATTGCGCGTTCTGTTGCACTTGGAATTTTGGCACAATGGGATATCTGTGAAGCTACACAGAGTCTCCTACTTCAGAGTTACATTGAATATCACACAAGTTATCCTGCAATACTAATGGAGGCACCAGACTATGAAGAACACTCTTTTTCCCTTATCTTGCTAAATTGGATGGCATCTCTTTTTTCCACAGGCCAAAATGATGACCTTTTGGAGGGTATTGCATTCTTTTGCACCTACACCTTGATGGATTAATCATGAACATGGCCAGCGGGCATCATTTGGGTTTCGGATGCCTTTTTCCCACTACATTTTTTTTCCTTCCCTGCAACTTCCAGAATTTGTCTTTTTATATAGACTTTAGTCATTGCTTTTTCCAAATTTATGGGCACGCCTAATAATATCTGCTCACGCTTTTTGAACTCTGTTTTCTTCCTATGCCTACATACGATGGACTTACCAGGGGGAGTGTGTAGTATGGCTCATAGGTCCATTGTTGACATTTGCTAATTTAGCATGAGCTTCGCTGCCATGAGGCTGCTTTTGCGCATGACACTGCATGCATATATTTTGCAAGACTCTGTCTGTGCCCCTTTCACATGAGAACTGTCTATCTTACACGTTCTCTGTTATGCTCTGAGGTTTAGTCAGCACACGCTGTTCAAGGTTAAACAACAATGCCCTTTTTTATTCCGTTCTGGTCAGTCCCTCACACCTAGACATAACATACTGGCCACAGCTGCACTACTGGAAAACATGTGCTTTAATATTGCAAGCACAACATGTTTGAAATCACTTGGAGAGACACGTTTCCGAAGAGAATCGCTGTGCTTGTCCTGCGATGTGAACATTGCATCTAGGCCTTGAGGTATGGGGGTCTGCTGACAAAACCCAGAGTTCGTCTTTTTTATAATAAACTATCTCTTACCACGGAGAGGATGGTTAGGTCTTTAAGTCCTTTCAACTGATTTTTATAAAATATTATCACTGTTTGTATTCTATGGTATTGTAACAATGCTGACTATATTGTGTTTATGCATTTTGCTGCTAGTATTGGCACGTGTACTGCATCATAGAGCGCGTTAGTTTAAATAAACAGTTTAAACCATACCGCGTCTCAGATTACTCGCATTGTGGATACGTTTGAGTGAGTGAGCAAAAGAGTGTCAGGCTCCCATGATTCTCAAGATAGAGTGACGTATTCTGGGTTGTCTAATCATAGGTAGCTTCACTGTAGACGTAGAACGAATGAGACACTATAGCTAGCTAGTTTGGGATTTTGGGTATTAATGTGGTAGGTTGGTACACCCCTATTCACTGTGGTCCTGTTTTCCTGTGCATAGTTCCGTATATGTGCAGAATCCTGCAACAATACAATAAAGCTGCGCAGTCTTAAAGATATGTAAACCATACATAAGACTTAAGAAATATAACTAGTTCCGATAGCCAGAGGGGATACTTGTTGCCAGGTGATATCAGAAGTGACAAAAGTCACACAACTCTGCATAGCTAACTGGACTAAAAAACTTCTCACAAATACTTGCTACCTTCCACGGAAAACCCACTCTGCTGCGGCCCCTCCCAAACTCCCCAATATCCGCCAAGGCTCACTCCGTGTCCTCAGCATGTCTTTCCAGCCTGAGCATCAATTATCACTACCAATTGTTTCCCAATATGCTCCCAGAGGAAGTCTACAATTCTGTTTTGATCTAGGAAACGCAATGTGCCTGTCTTTGCCCATAGGTCAAAGTGCAGGAAAATCACAGGTATTTATTTGTGGTTTTATATAGGGTGAAACAGACCATGAGAGGGTTGCAGAGTGCTTTATAGAGGATGAGCACCACACACATCTAGCACCACACACATCTGAAATTACACATGGCTATAGGCGAGCTGTGAGTTTGAGGATGGGGACATATGTTAGTATAGGTCATACAGATATGTTGATTTAAAAAGCCAAAGGGGGTACTTCAGCACTCCAACAGTTACTGAAGATTAAAATAGTTAACTTTGGAAGTGCTGTTGAAAAAGGAGGGTCCTCAACTCCTTTTGAAAGCCATGAAGTCTGTATAGGTTCTGTTTGATGGCGGGAGGCACAGCTTGGGAACACTTCAGAGAAGTACTGTTTGCGTGTTCTTGCTTTCTTGAAATAAGGAGATTCAAGCAGAATATTGTTGGAGTAGCTTAAGGAACGAAATTCTCCAGAGATATTGAGTTATTCAGCTGGGTAGTAGGGGTATTTGATGTTAAGGAACTTGTGTGCTATGCAGACCAGTTTAAAGTGGCTTTTATCTCCTGGTCACTAATCTTGCAGTCTTGTTTAGTGTTGTCATCAAATGGGCCACATGACCTTTTGAGGACTAAAAAGTGACCACAATTGTGAGGTCGTCATAAGGGATGAAAGACTTGAATTTGTTTAGGAGTCAAATTTGGAGCGGGCCACTGTTTTAAAGAGCATATATGTATTCATGTAGAGTTAGATTTTTGTCCACATAAGGGTCAGACAATTAGCACCCTTGACGATTGAGGGCTTACAGTCAAATATGCCAAGTAAGTTGAGCCACACTTGTTTGGAGATGTTACAATGGGATGGGAAAATCAGGAGAAATTCAGTTTTACAGGAGTTAAGTTTCAGGTTGTGAAAGGTCATCGAGAAATGGATGTTTGAGAGAGTGAGGGCTAGACAGGATAGATTCTGAAGGCAAGAAATGTTCTTGTATTATTGGCTGTTGTCGGCATAGAGATGGTACAGGAAGTTGAACAAGTTACTTATCTTCAGTAACACCTTTTCTGGTAGAGACTCCATCTAGCTGCAAATTCCTTACCTTAGAATTATACCAAAGCATCAGACTGAATCCAGACATTTTTCGTGAGCAGTACCCTTGTGAGCCGATGGGTGGCACGGTTCGGCTCCAAGTGGTGTCGTCGGCGTAGTCCATGCCGGAAGTGACGTGTGCAGTGCCTACCGCGCGCTGATGTCAGTTTCTCTTTGTGACTTTCCACATCAGGAGCGCAGCCACGAAGAACACTGACCAATGATGTGGAAAACTAGGGCCCTAAAAGGGGAAAAACCTTTCTCCTAGAAAACCGCTCTCAGAGCAGGGAGGATGGGCTGGTCTGTAAGTAATTTGCAGCTACATAGAGTTTCAATCAGATGAGGCATTACCGAAGGTAAGTAACTTTTTCATCTGATAGAGACTTCCATCCGCAGATTCCTTACCTTAGAATAGATAGCCAAGGAAAGCCTCCCAGGACGTTGGTCTGCAAAACCATTTAACACTAAAAAGTCCTGTAGGACATGAGCCAAGGGCCCATCGCAACGGACCGACTGTCCGGGCAGATGTGCTTAATGAACGTATGCAGAGAAGCCCACATTGCTACTCGGCAGATGTCCTGTACTGTACCGCCACATGCTAACAGTTGTGAGGTGGTTGAAAAGCAGCGCACATTAGAAAGGTGAGTACCCACCACTGAATTAGAAAGGTAAACCACATTAGAAAGGTAAGGTCCCACCACTGAATAATGAAGGGTTTCGGTGGGAGAATGAGTTGAAAGCAAACATCATGATGGACGGAGCACTGAAACATTTCAGACACTCACCCCCAGTCACAGATCTGGGTTGAATCCATCATCATCCTTTAGCTTACTTCGCCACCTCAGTTCACACCCAGCTATATGCAAATCAGTCTTGACCCTGTGCTTCATGGGAACAGTCCAGCCCAAACTGCCAAGCCAGGGCTTCCCTGAACCATAAACAAGCATCCTGAGACCGGTTTTATGATAACACCCCTCATCAACCAGGCTAGCTTGAATCCAGTGGCAAAGTGAGCAAGGGACCCACGTCTGGGTATACCCTGCTAACTTAGGGTGAACAAAGCAAACACAAGGAGATGGTGGATGGAGTGCTGAAACTTTTCAGACAAACACCCCCAGTCACAGATGTGGTTTGAATCCATCATTATTCTTTAGCTCACTTCACCACCTCAGTTCAGACCCAGCTATAAGCAAATAAGTCTTGACCCTATACCTCATGAAAACAACACAGCCCGAACTGCCAAGCCATGCCTCCCCTGAACTGGAAACAAGCAGCCTGGGACCGGTTTTGGGGTAACACCCCTCATCAGCCAGGCTAGCTTGAATCCAGAGGCAAAGTGAGCAAGGGACCCACATCTGAATTTAATCATTTTAAAAACCTATTTACAGCAGGGATTTGAACAGGGATTGTATATCTGGCAACCGCAGAAAGATGGCAAAAAGATAACCTGTTAGCTCGCCGAAGCAGAACCTTGCTAGGTAAGAGCAGGAATAAATAGAAGGACCTGGGAAAGGGAAGCAGAAAGAGTTAACCTGGGGGGCGCTAGGTGGCGCACATCCAAGATGGCCGCACACATGTGAGGCTCTGGCAGCTTGGCATCAATATCCGGCAATTATCCTGATTTGTACCCCAGATAGTTGTTAACTTTTGTGATCCAGCTCTTTCTGGAGGTCTCTGCTCTTGGCGGTAAAAAGATTGCCGCTTCAGCACCTCTGTGGACCCAGCTGTGGGGGGCGGACTGCCGCGCGGGCTGATTTGGCCGGTTCTGCTGGACGATGACCCGGGGACTGCAGCTGCTCAAACCCGCGGCTGCACACGTGGTGTTGGGCATTGCTGGGCCCTTTCCGAAGACTTGGTCTGCCTGCGGTGCGCTGCCCTCCTGCCGCTCTCTCCTGCTGCCCGGAGCCTTGCGAACGTATCTGCGGGGGATCCAACCGCTGTTGGGGGGCTACGAATCAGCGGTGCGGACCCCCGACTGCAGTAAGGAGCCACATCAACTGAGGTAGGACTGCGGGGGGCCCCTACTCGTCCACGACATTAACACCCCATGCTGGTAAACACCCCCCCCCCCGCTGGCTGCCTCCTCACCTTTGTTTGGGATCCGTGGGACCTCGCCTGGGATGCTGGACTTTGCTGCTGGCTCCCACGGGCATTATCTTCCATCCTGCAGCTTGCGGTCTGGGCTGCGAGAGACCTGACCGCGTGTGACTAGGCGGGTCTGTGGACTTTGAAGCGCCGCCGCATCTCTGTGTTTGTCCTTGCCTGGGGCGTATGCGAGGATTTTGTGGGGCCCGTCGGCAGTGTTGGACCCGGCCGCCCTCCGGTGGGTGCACTGCCATCTCTCCAGCGACTCGACCTGCCCGCGTAAAGAGCCGCGGTGACGCGGGTCGGGCCAGGACCCGACGCAGGGCAGCACCTTGTGATTTTCCAGTGGGGGGCTTTTGGTGCTGGTTGCACAACCCGCTTTGTGATGCCCCTGATGTTCACTCTCTTGCAGTATACTGCTGCACCTGCTGGTCTCATACCCACTTGAAGTGCCTCCTTAGACTCCAGTGCGCTGCTTACTGGAACTGCCCTGGGACTGCTTCACGCTTTGCCTGCACCGCTTTATCGTTCTATTGACCGGCTGCGCTGGTGTGGAAGCTGCTGAGTGCTGTGGAGGGGTATTGTCCTTGGCCTTCAAGCCCGATTAGTGCTGTGCGCCCGGAATGTTCTATGCTTCGCCACCTCTCTACACACACTGCCTGCAGCTGTATATAAATTGACTGGGTCCTGGTTTAGGCGCCTACAACCTGGTGCGGCTGGCTCTGTGTGCCCCTCGACCAGTACACTCTGTGATGGCCTGCTGTGCGGCTTTCGCCGTCCCCCCACTGTACGATCTGCTGACGCCATATCGCTGAGAACCTCTCCTGCATCACTATAGCACCACAAGCGTTCCTCTCCTGCTGTGAATTCAAAAAGCTCAGCATTTACTTCCTCCTGCTGCAGAGGGGCCTGTCTCGGACATTGGTACGCAATGGGTAAGTCTGATGCTCGCCAACCCCCATCTCACATTTGAAGCACAAAAAAAGGCAGCAACAAGATCGAATTCGGCAGACCCTGCACCTACCACCATGGAACAGACACAGTCCCTGCCGCAGGCCGCTGGAGATGACGATAAATCCATTCTCCTTGCTGTGCAGCACAGTCTATCAGACCTATCATGGAAAATGGACACCATGAATAACCGCTTGGATTTCCTCGTGCAAAAAGTCAATAAACACCGACGGACAATTAAAGGAGGCAGAGCGCCGCATCTCCAAGACTGAAAACATCACCACCAGAATGCAAACACAGGTCACGCAGATGGACAAACTGCTGAAAGTGATCGCAGCAAAGAAAGAGTACATTGAAGCCCGGACCCGCCGCAACAATTTCCCTATTTTGGGCATACCGGAGAGCACGAACACCGACCGGATGGAAGACTATGTCGAGCGTCTCCTCAAAAGCTCCTTTGGTGCGGAATCGTTCTCACTGCACCTGGTGTTGGAGCGCGCTCATTGCTCCATGGGCCAAAGGCCGCCCCCTGGAGAGACCCCTCGGCCCATTATTGTGCACCTCCTCAATTACCGCGATCCCGACATTGCACTCCAGAAAGCCCGGGAACTGAAGCCACTGCAATTTGAGGGGAACGCTTTCACAATCTACCCCGACTTTACGCTTGCGGTCCAGGAGGCATGCCGGAAATTCCTCACAGTTAAACAGAAGCTCCCTAAAGCACAATTGGAATACGCCCTTCGATACCCGGCGAAGGTCCGTATCATGCATAATGGCAAGTATGTATTCTGCACCAACCTGCAGCAAGTGGAAGACTTCCTGAAAACCATTGCACGGCGCTCACCCCACCCAAATCGCAGCTCCAGCCCATCCTCCTCGGCCAACGACTAGTCCAGCCTACAATGGAGCCTCCTGTTGATCACTAATACGGGATGGTGAACTATGAGACCCTACTCCTACGGGCTGCAACGAGATGCCCTTTGTTGGCTCATATCCGATGGGCAATAATGGGTGCCTTTGACTTGCTGCCATGACCTTGTCATCAGGTTCAGATCGAACTTAGAGTCTGATAAGTGCCAGATAGGCTACGCTCATTGTGTCCTGAAATGTGTTCCCTTTTACTGCTCCCCTTTTTCTACTCACCTGTTGCTGGCTTATGTTGTTCTAATGGAGTAGAACCTTGACACTATGCCAAGCTCCCGTACCCCCTTAAGCCGCGTCTTCCTCTGCGTGGGTTGTAGCCTCTGGACAGCATAGCAGCTCTTTGGAAGATAGGGACGGGAAGGGAGGACTGCGATTTGGTGCCCCTTACATGGGAATCCCCCAATGCAAAGTATTCCTGCTACACTGTATTGAATTACACATTTATTGTTACCGAAGCCTAGTCCTGTTAGAGAGGACTGGCCTGTTTTCTAATTTGGGAATTGGGTGGGAAGAAGTATCCTGGCACGATTGGGTGGCCGATGTGAGTGGGGGTGGGTTGGGGACTGTTAATTCCTATTGGAGACAATGCACCTATGTTATGTTTATTCATAGAGTCCGACAGGGACAGATATTGGCTACCCTACTTACGTATACACTGGAGGTACAATGCCTCTCAACTATGCTGTTACACGTTTATGTCCTCTGATGTATTGTGTCGGCAATATTATTGTAAAATGATATTTTCCCCGCGCCTGCAACACATGTAGTCCCTCCCTGCATTAATCTACTCACGTGGAATGTTAGGGGTCTCCGTGACCCACGCAAACGCCGGCAGGTACTATCTTATCTGGACAGACACCACATACAAATTGCTATGCTCCAGGATACACACCTTGACCCTGCGCGACCTTCATGTTTTGGCTCCTGTTGGGCCTCTGTGCGAGCCTTTTCCTCCTACTCTTTATACTCACTTGGCACGCTTGTTTTAATAAAGAAAAACACACCGTTCAAACTGGGAGGGACGTACATTGACTCTTCCAGCTGTAGCTGTTTAATCTGGGGCACTTTAGCCACACAATCTGTCACACTCGTCTGTAGTTATGGCCCTAATACAGATGATCCGTACTACTTCACAACGCTCTGGAGGCAGGTACTAAAGATAGGTTCCACACATGTTATATGGGGCAGAGACCTCAACATGGTTCTCTGTCCTTCCATGGGTCGTTCTAACCCCCTCCCGCATCACTAGTAGTGATTCACTACACAAAAGCGCGTGTAGTCCTCTCAGAGTTGCTCGTGGAAAATGGCCTTGTCGATGCTTGGCGACATGTACCTCCAACCATCAAGGAGGGTACTTTTTATATGGCTGGGCATTCTGCCTGGTCGAGACTAGATTATTGGTTGTGCTCTCGGGGTGTCATCCCTTGGATTTAATTGGCCACTCATATGGCGTGCACCTACTCTGATCATGCTTCAGTGCGCCTCGAAATACTACCGCCTGACTCTGTGGCTGTTCCCCACTGCTGGCGGCTTGTCCCAGACTCTTTCCTTGACACTGTATTACAAACTGAACTGGGGGAGGAGATAGGAGACTTCTTTCTCAGGAACAAAGGCTCTCTTGACAGCGTTGGCTTGCTATGGGAAGCCTTTAAAGTTACAATTAGACGTGTCTGTATGTCCAAAGGTTTTGGAGTGCTCAGCGACCTTAGGAGGGATATGAAATGCCTTGAACTCGAAATTAAACAGCTTGAGGGGGACATGTGGGCTACTAGCTCCGGAGATAAGCGCGCTGCTCTTTGTGAACTTCTAACGGAGTACACTGACACTGCGAACCGAGAGGTGAAATTCAGAGGTAAATATTATACTGCCCGCCGCTACGGCGAGGGTGAGAGACCGGGTCGGGCACTTGCGAACACTATGAGAATGCCTTACTTCTCAAACCACATCTTTGACGTGGTGGACGATAGTGGCACATGTTACAGAGACAGTTTAGACATTCTCAAAGTCTTCACTGCATATTACTCAGAACTTTATGGCTCACACCGCACGACCCCCGCTGATTTTCCTTCTTATTTTTGGGACATAACCCTGGGTTGGCTGGGAGATTCCCAACGCGAGTTCCCTATTGGCCCTGTTTGAAGACGATGAGTTTCGTGAAGCCAATATGCAAATGGCTTCTGGGAAGGCGCCCGGTTCGGATGGGCTACCTCTTGACTTTTACAAAATGTACATGGATAAGCTGGTCCCAGTGCTGAAGGAAGTCTTTCTTGAGACCCATGAGACACTCACCCTTCCTGGCACCATGAGGGAGGCGCTCATCACGTCTTTATTAAAACCTGGCAAACCTGTAGATTGCTGTGAGTCCTATAGGCCTCTCTCGCTAATAAACACGGATGCGAAAATATTGGCTAAATTATTGGCCAACCAGCTCAGTCTACTAATGGAAAAACTAGTCCTCCCCGACCAGGCCGGGTTTATACCAGGGAGAGCCACATCCCACAACCTCTTGACCCTGTTTTCCATTATGCAAGCCGTAGACCCACAATTACAATTGGTAGCTGTGTTTCTTGATGCCTCAAAGGCTTTTGATTCAATGGAGTGGGACTACCTCTTTACTGTATTACAGTGTATGGGCCTCCCCGTTGGATTCCTCACCTGGATAAGGCTTTTGTATATCTCTCCCACTGCGAGAGTTTTGATTAATAGACACACCTCACCTTCCATCCCCCTCTCCCGTGGTACGTGTCAGGGGTGTCCACTCTCCCCTCTCCTCTCCGCTTCGCCCTGATTATGGAGCCCCTTGCAGTGAGAGTCCAGCAACATCACAACCACATGGGCCTGTGCTGTTTCCTTCGCCCGATACTCGTCTTCCTCTACGCTGATGACGTGACCCTCTATATCAAAGATCACCAACATAACCTCAAGACACTATTACGTGAATTTGTCAGACTCGGTGGCTTATCCGGGATACACATAAACTGGTCCAAATCGCAAATATTCCCCTTGACCCACTCAGTCACTTCATTTACGACTGACACCCACTCAAGTGGTGTACCGATGAGGTTAAATATCTAGGGATACGAGTGACCTCAGACAGGGATGAATTGATGCGCATAAATTACGGACGTGCAATGGAGCATGTCACAGGTTGCATCACCCAATGGATTGCCCTCCCCTTGACTATGGCTGGGCGCATCTCCCTTATGAAAATGGTAATCCTCCCAAAATTTTTATACCTTTTTCTAAACATTCCCTATGACCCAGGTTGACACTTCTTCGTCACTCTCCGGTCAGAATTGATTCCCCTTGTATGGGGTGGAAAGCAACCTCGTATACAGTGGAACGTGATGATGCGGCCATACTCTCTCGGGGGATTTGACTTTCCAAACTTCAAACTCTATTACCTTTGTGCACAAGCTCATTATGTCCATTTCTGGTTCCATCCACCCCGATACACAACTCATGTTGCCACGGAACATTGGCTTGCAGCCCCCCTCCCCCTAGATGGAGTAATGTTGGCCCCCACGACATCCCGCCACAATGCCCCATCCTCTGTGGATTGCAGAAACTCATCCTGGTACCGTATATTGAAACAAATGCATACACCTAGTTTATACTCCCCTCTTCTTCCCCTTACTTACCACCCTGAACTAACACTCTTCCAGGAGGGGCTTTTCAAGAACACAGCGCTCAAACGAAACCTTCGATGTCAGGGAGACCTTTATAGTAACGGAAAGTTCCGCTCTCTCCAGCAACTATGTCCTGACCCCACACCATCCACTATGGAGTCATTCCTGTATGCTCGCCTCCGCCATGGTATACAGGCTTGCTTTGACACACACCCCTTCATGCCCGCTACATTCGCCCCACTGCATAATGTCCTGCGCGCACCCACTGATTCCCACTTAGTGTCCACACTCTATCATGGCCTCTACAGTGACATTGAATATCCTCTATGTCCGGCGCGCGCCAAGTGGACAGCGGAGTTGGGCCAAGACATCACAGATGCGCAGTGGCTGTACTGCTGCGGACAGACTGGACAGATATCATCCAACAGCAGACTTCGCATCATACACTATAGGTTTCTACATCGCAGCTATTATACCCTAGCGACCCTTTATAGATTCGGCTTACGTGACACACACAGATGTGATAGATGTAAAATAGAACATGCTGACTTCCTGCACCTTGCCTGGGACTGCTCTGATATACATGCTTACTGGGATTATGTCCTCATAGCTCTTGACTCCATGGCTTCGATATCTCTCCCGAGATCTCCACTGTTAGCTCTTCTAGGCTACACTGAGAAACTACCTGCTAAACATCAGCGCTTTGTGTCCTTCTACCTGGTGCTTGCAAAGAGGCGCATAGCCTGTCGTTGGGGCAGAGGATGGGTGCCCAAATTTAAGGACTGGCTATCGTATTTGATACTTTGGCAAAACCAACTCAACACGTATGCTTAATTCCTCCCATGCTCCTCCCGCCCCCAGACATCTGGGGCCCGCTGCAGACTTATTTGTTAGAACATCCCTCTGTGGATGATGCTGTGCCTTAAATCGTGTTAGCACCTGCTCCTCCATATGCAAATTAACTACTACCTCAACTCTTCCTACCCATCCATCATTGTGCCCTACTGTTTTGCTCTAGCCCTGTCGTCCTCATTTAAGTGCAAATGGCGACAACAAATGTATAATATCTTGCTTTGCTTTTTGATTGCTCTTAACTCATCTGTGGTGTGTACGGTTTCAGGATATTTCATGTGACCAAGTACTTGTATATGTCCAGATATGTCCCTGACATGTGATTCGTGTTATGTATGCTATGTCTCCCCCATTGTTTATTTTATTTTTATTGTTTTGCAACTGTTTGCCTGTATATTGACCAACATTCAACAATAAACAAAGTCTGGAAAAAAAAAGAAAGAAAGAGAGTTAACCTGTTTTTCTGCACACCTGACACAAACTTTCCCCAATGGCAGGTGTATATTGTATTGGTTTAGAAACGCCTGGCTGCCACGATAACACTGCAGACTTCAAGTGGAAGGTCGAAAGCTATCAACTGTTGCTGATCAATTTCAACACATGATGGCGGCGTGTTGACAGGTCCTGGTGGAGAAACCTCCTTTGCTTCTGCGATAGATGATCCTCCTGAAGAGGCTGCCTTGGGCTGCCGATGGCCATGCTCAACAGCTCAGGATACCGAACTCTCCAAGCCCAGTCCAGAGTCACAAGGATGGCTTGGATCTGGTTGTTCCTGATCCTCTTGAGAACTCAGGGCAGGAGTGGCAAGGGCGGAAAGGCATACAGGCGGCCTAAGCTCCACTAGAGACAAAAAACGTCTCCGAGCAAGAGCTGCAGTGGAAACTCCAGTATTCAAAACTGCTGACATTGCTTGTTCTCAGCGGTGGCAAACAGATCTAACCAAGGTTCTCTCCACTGCTGAAAGAGACCTTCCACCAGCTCTAGATGGAGATGCCATTTGTCATCCACTAGGCATATCTGGCTGAGATCGTCTGCCCTGGTGTTCAGCAAGCCCGCCAGCTTTTGAACTACCAGGTATATGCCCTGGTGTTCCAGTCATGTCCAGAGGCACAGGGCCTCTTTATAAAGTGTCCAAAATCGCACTCCACCCTGTTTGTTGCAGTACCACATGGCGGTGGTGTTCACCATGAACATCTGCACTAGCCTTCAGTTGATTGAGGGTAGAAAGGTTTTCAATTCCAGCCAGCTTGCTTGGCACTCCACTAGGTTGATATGAAGTCCGTATTCTGACAGAAAACAGAGGCCTCTGATCTCCACCTCTCCCAGATGGCTACCCCATACCAGGAGTGACACATATGTCACTAAGGGTCAGTCTGGTTGGGGAAGAGAGAGTGATATGTCCCTTACCCATTTGCGGTTTGTTAACCACCACTGGAGAGCTTTTCCAGTACTCTCCGAGATCTGAACTATGTCGTAGAGATTCCTGTGATGCTGCGCCCACTGGAAATTCAGGTCCTACTGAAGAGCCTGCATATACCAGCAGGCAAGTGTCACAAGCAGGATGCAGGAGGCCATGAGGCCCAGCACCGGCAGAGTCAGTCTCACCGAAACCCAGGATAGAGACTGAAAAAATCAGTATCATTGCCTGAAAATCCTGGACTCTCCGTTCGGCAGGATAAGCCCTAAACTGCACTATGTCCAGAAAAGCTCCTATGAAAGACAGTTTCTGAGAGGAAGTCAGGTGTGATGTGACTTCAGCACATTGACAGTGAACCCCAGCGAGTGCCATAGGTCTGCTGCAGTCTTGAGGTGGGAGATGACTGCCTGAGGCGATCCCACCTTCAACAGCCAGTCGTGGAGATAGGTGAAGAAGGAACCCCTGATCTCTGCAGATTAGCAGCAACCACCGCCATCACCTTATTGAACACCGAGGGGCTCTGGTAAGGCTTAAAGGGAGCACAATGAACTGAGTATGCTGTTGACCTACCGTAAACCACAGGTAACATCTGTGTACAGGCACTACAGGATTGTGGAAGTATGCATCCTGCAAGTCCAACGCTACCATCTAGTATCCTGGATCAAGGGCAGAGAGGACTTGAGCGAGCGTGAGCATTTTGAATTTCTCTTCTTTGTGGAAAAAAGTGACAGAGCGCAGGTCTAGGATAGGATGAAGGTCTCTGTCATTTTTGGGCACCAGGAAGATGAGGGAATGACAACTACTACCTACTTCCAGCGTGGGTACCCACTCAATGGCTCCTTCACCCAAGAGAGCCACCTTTTCCTGCCAGAGTAAGGAGAGATGGTCCTTCGTCAGCCTGTCTCAAGTAGGTTGAATGGATGGAGGGGTAGTCACAAAGGGGAGGGAACAGCCCCTTCGGACAATCTGGAGAACCTAGAAGTCCGATGTTATCGCCCTCCAGTGGTGCAGGTGATGGCGTATCCTGCCTCCCATTGGTTGCCCATTATGGTTGGAGGGCAAACTAAAGAGGTTTGGATGCCGGGGGTGGTGAACTGTCCCATCACCTTGCTGCCTGACTGATATGGTCGGGGGTACCATGTCTTTCTGGGCCACCAAAGGAGCTTGGGTGTCATGGAGACTGGGTGGTTAAAGACGTGACTGGAAGCCCCTTCCATTGCCACGAAAAGAGTAAAAGGCAGAAAAGGGTTGGCGGAGGGCTGTGTAAATACCGAAGAATCTGGCAGTAGCTCTGCTATCCTTGAAGCGGTCCACCGCTGAATCTGCCTTGTCTCCAAAGAGACAGGAGCCATCAAAGAGCATGCCCATTAAAAAATTTGGAGCATCTCCTCAAAAGACAGTCAGCCTCAGCCAGGCATGGTTCTGCAAGACAACTGATGAAGAAACTGCTCTGCGAGTCGGTTGCATCCAGCCAACATCGGATAGTGATCTTAGATGCATCCCTCCTGTGTGCCATAGTTTGGGAGACTATGGCCTGGGACTCGTCCAGGATAATGGGAATTACCTGCGCAACTGAATCCCAGAGTGAATGGGAATAACAGCCCAAAAAGCATGCATTGTTCACTTACCGCAGTGCCAGGATGGCAGATGAAAAATGTTCTTGCCTAAGGTAAACATTAATAAGGGTAAAAGCCCAGGCAAAAAAGTAACACAATCTGACAAAAGCAGGTAAGATGGCAAACTATCAGGAGAGAAAGACTCAAAAGAAATTAATATGATAAATTGAAAAGTTTAATTATATTGATAAAAGCTTTTGATGTAAACATATTCATTCAGAACACATGATTAAAATAAATTATTTAAAGAAACATTTCCTTTGTTTTTTTTTTAAAAAAAACCATACACTGTTGTTATACAGAATGTACATAGATCATAGTATTATTGTCAATAAATGAATGTCCAGAATTTGTGGAGGATGCTGATTCCTGTCGACGTGTTTCGACACGCCCTTTCGTGTCTTCCTCAGGACAATATCAGCAAAGATTATGATAGTCCACAGAAATAATTATTAGAAATTAGGCGAATACCTATCCGATGCGTTGTTTTGAAGGTACTCCCAGATTCATTAAGTCTTTATGATCTGTGTAGTTTTTGGTTCTTATTTTATAAAATTGAATTTCATTCGATAAAAGCTGCGCTCATTTTTGCATACGATGAATTTGCAGCGAGCAGTAAAGGATGTTTTCCCCCTCCCGGTTGCAGGTCCCGAGTAAAAAAGGGTTAGGGCTAGCATGGTCCTTTTCTTTTTGCCTTTAAAGCAGCCCCAGGGAAGTGAAAAGCGAGGAGTTCCTTCCTTTCCAGCCGTTATAGTTCGATAGCGTTGTAGTGATATCGTTTGGGGCCGTGATAAGTCGCCTTCTTCGTGTCTGATGACGCCGCAGAGTAACCGGGACCTGATTTAATCCGAGAGAATCCTTGCCTAAGGTATCCACTCTAATGGATTCCCTATCCATTGGGGTGGTGGGAAATGCACCAGGATTCACACAGGAAGAGGGGCTTTGACCACCAAGGTCTCTGGGGTAGGGTGTTGGATGAGGTAACTGGGGTCCCCTGAGGCGGGGCGAATGTGATGGCATATATCCTTTTCACAGAAGCCCCTGTGCAGGGCTTGGACAAAGCCATGGGCAGAACCTCCATGAGGGCTTCATTAAATGGAAGAAGTGACTCTGAAGGGGTAATTCCTGGCTAAAGAATCTCTGTCAAGATGTTAGTCTTGACTGCCACTGATGGCAGGCTAAGGTCCAGGACCTCTGCTGTCCTTCTCACCACCATAGCAAAGAAAGGCTCTCTCCTCCGTAGCCACTGTAGGAGGAGATACCGAGCCAGTATCTGAGGGGTGTCCAATCCATTGGCATCCTGCAATTCCTCACACTAGGCCTTGTTTAGTTCTAGGGGCTGTTATCCTTCAGGGTCCAGTAGCCCCCTCCCAATCACCCCCAGCTCCAAGCCCAAAGGAATAGGGCTTAGACTCCAGTCTGGAGGTCGTGACTCCAGTCGACCCCAGAGTTGGTGTCAGGCAACGCCACTCTGGCTCCTTTTCAAAGTCGGGATGAGAATGCGGACAGCACTGCCAGAGGATGAGGGCAGCGTAGGGAGTGTCAACATTGGGACTGACGTCAGGGAAGGTAGAGGTGGTATGACTAGCATCAGTACGGATCTATCCATGGATACTAAGGACTGAGTAGCACCAGTAGTGGACTCGCCAGTGGGGAGCCCCACCGGAGCCCAGAGACCCAAAGGTGCTCCAGCAGGGATGAGGTGCATGGTCTCATAAAATTCTAGGAGCTAGGCAGGGGTTCACTCCGTCTCTTGGAAATTTGGGGAGGCGTGGAAATGGCCCAGGTGCAGGCTCATCCACTGAGCCAGTCCTCAAGTGAATAAGCTTCCTCATCTCATCAGATGACTTTGACCGATGGGGTGAAGTCAAAGAACTCTTCGACATCTTGTACTTCTTCTTTTTGTGAGACTTTCCAGACTGGTACGACTTCAACAATGATTGATGGCTCTGTCACTGATCCCAGGACCTTCCTCTGAACTGTGATCCAGAACGTTGCAGTGTCACATGTTGAGCAGCAAGGAGGACAAGGATTTCCTCCCTCAAGGCCTCTGGTGCTATGATTGGCGAAAGTCTTGGCATCGTGGCCAAACTCAAGGCAACAGAGACAGACGAGGTGAATGTCCACCCCTGATATTTTCCTGTGAGAGGTGCTGCAGGGCTTGAATCCAGCCTTCATCGTGGACATCCCTGCCACACCAAAAGATAAATCTGGAGAAAAACTACAACAAAAGTGAAAAAAGGTCAGTTAAAAAATGACTGGGGGTAGCTGTAGTGTAGAACCTGCTTTTTGGAGACCCCTCCCCACTGGGAGAGTCAAAGCCAGCGGTGCAGGGGACACCTAGAATCTACGGGTTCTTCTTGCATAAATCATACATTACCAAAGAGACCAGGACAACCAGCCATGGAGGGAAGTAAGTTATTTATTAGCTCGAGCTAAGGACAGGGTCCCAGAATGGTACAAAGACAATTCTACGGAGACTGCTGCTTTACTCCACAGCATACACATATTTATAGCGCTAGCCACGCCCATTTGCACAGTACAAGTTCCTTATTTCGATAAGTTCCTCATCTGACAAGTTCTTCGTCAGTCTCGTGTGGTGCAATCGTGGCCAGGGGACATCTGTCTCTGATTGCACAATGTACGCAGCCCCCATGCTTCCTTGCCCAACTGGTGTGGTCATGGGGGCACAGCCTCGTGCTTCCTCCATCAGCTGGTGTGGTCACGGTGCACAGCCTCGTACTTCCTCTATCAGTTGGTATGGTCACAGTGCACAGCCTCGTGCTTCCTCGTCCACATGGTGTGGTCACGGGGCAGCTGGTCGTGACAGGCTGAGTTATCAACAATGGACAGGATGTGGCTGAGTCTCTGGCACAACTGGGAGGTGAGGCACACAGGCAGCTTCTCGGAATCGGCTCGACCTCAAGGAGCAGGGAGGGTTTTATTTAGGTATTTATTTATTTATTTATAACATTTATAGAGCGCACTGTTACCCATGGATGTCCTGGCGCTATGTGAAATCTCTCCAGAGGGACCAGGCAAAAGCATGATACTTAGTTAACTATTCCGTAAACAGCCAAGTATTTAAAGCCTTTCTAAAGGTAAAGAGTTTCGGCATAGCTCTTAGCCGATGGGGAAGCTTGTTCCATGCTTTGGCTGCCTTTGCCACAAAGCTTTTACCACCCCAGGTGGCTTTATTGACAAATGGCACATAAACCAATTTGGCATCCGATGAACGCAGTAATCTGCTTGGCGTATACCAATAAAGGCGTTCTTTTAGATAGGCCGACCCTACTCCATAAAGAGCCTTATGGACCAGACACATCGCCTTGAACATAGCGCGCTTCCTGAGTGGCAGCCAGTGTAATTTTTTAATCTCATCCGCTATTGGGGCATATTTAGGAATGCCCAGCAGCAGTCTAGCAGCTGCATTCTGTAAGATTTGCAGCTTCTGCATTGAACCTTCTTGAATGGTGAAGTATAGACTGTTACAGTAATCCAGCCTTGACATAGTGAGAGCTGTGATCACTGTTTTACAACATTCGATCGGTAGCAGAGGCAGAATTTTCTTGCAGGACCTGAGGGCATAGGACGTGGCAGAAGCCACTGAATTAACCTGATCTTTGAAATTCAGCTTCTGATCTATCCACACCCCAAGATTTTTCACCTTTTTGTTGGGTATGGGAAGAGGACCCAAGGTGTCTGGCCACTATTCTGGCGTCCAGAAATTAGGATAATTCCCAAAACATACAACCTCCGTCTTATTGGAGTTTAACTTGAGGCAGTTTTGGGCCATCCATGTCCCCACTGCATTCATGCAATCTTTAAAACGGACTGCTGTACTTTTTGATTCCGCTGGAAGAAGAGACACCACAATTTGGGTATCGTCTGCATAACTAGTCAGCCTAAACCCAAAGGACTGAATAAGGGGTGCGAGGGAGGACACATAAATATTAAATAGTGTCAGACTCAGTGAGGACTACTCAGGGACCCCACATGGTAATGAGAAAGGTTTTGATACAAATTCCCCCAACGCCACCTGCTGAGTCCGATTGGACAGAAAAGATCTTATGAGTCTCCAGGCCAAGTCCTGAACCCCGATCACCTGCAGCTGCTCCATCAGCAAAGCGTGATGGACCGTGTCGAATGCTGCAGAGAGATCTAACAGGATCAGGGCTGCTTTGCCACCGAGATCTAGAATAGTCCTTATCTCTTCTGTCGATTTCAAGAGGGCAGCTTCAGTGCTATGGCCCCCTAGAAAGCCATAATGTGTGCGGTCAAAGGCTTGAGAGGACTCCAGGAATTGGCTCAACTGCACATTTAAGTTTTTTTCAATAATTTTAGCAGGAACCGTGAGTCTAGATATTGGTCTATAATTGTTTGGGTCCTTTGAGTCAAGATTAGGTTTCTTCAAGAGGGGCAAAATAGAAGCTTTTTTCCAATCTAACGGGAAATATCCCTCTAGGTACATTGAATTAAAAATGGGTGTAAGAACTAGAGATACTGGCTCAGCCGCTAGCTTTAATATAGCAATCGGACAAGGGTCCGAAGGGGATCCTGATTTCACCTGACTGAGAAGACTGCACGTTTCTGTGGCTGATGGAGGAACAAATTTATCCAATACTTCCTTCAACTCTCTTTGTCGATCGACAGTTTGATTTGCCATGTTCTTAGCTGTAGCATTGGAAAAAGTGGAAAAAATAGCATCCACTTTATCAAAAAAGAAGCTAGCCAGTTGGGCTAGTTTCAACAGGGACGTGGAAAGCAATTCTTCATCAGGTTGCCGAGAGCATGGCAACACAAAATGGAGTCATATGGGTCATTTTAAAATACAGTTCAACAGTCCCTCCTTTTGCCATGCAGAGGCAACAATCAATCTTCGTCTAGGTCAATGTCCATTATTTCCTGGACCTCTCTCTCGATCATCATCATTGGCATTGTGATGGTGTAATTTAATTTGTTTGGGTGTCAAAGAGGTTGCACAGAGCCCACATAGCGCGGGCATGCTATGAACACAGAGGCAGCAATAGAACAATACGGCTGCAATGATGGCAAAGAAAATCATTATCTTCCATCCCCACTGAGATACCATGCTCCAAAACCAGCCGGTTAGGGACCATGAACCCTCATCCTGATGGATGTCGGAAGCAATTTTATGCAGTCTCTGTTTTGCTTGATAGACCCTTGATGCATTATCAGGTATGTAGATGCAGCAGCTTGTCCTGATCAATGTGCAGACTCCCCACGGTCTGCCAGTATGATGTCAAGCACCATTCTGTTCTGTAAAGTTATGAGGCGGTCTGCTTGAAGTTCCGCCGTGATGTTACTGAGGGCACCAGCAGTTGCGTTTATGGTGGCCTCTACCACCCTTGCGAGATGTCGCAGACTGCGACTGTTGACCATAGGGCCCCAAAAGGGGAGGAACCCTTTAGCAAAGTCCCCAAACTCTTGGCCAGCTGTGTCTTCAGCGTCAATCACACCTCTCTTCTGGATGTGGTGTGTTGCATCGGCTGTGTAGGTAGGGGGGGTAGCCACGCAATGTAGTAGGTGTTGGCCCAAGACTTGGGCAGCCAGATGTAGGCCTTGTTCCCACACACAAAGTATGTATTCAGTGAGGACACCAGAGCTGGGAGAGTCGAACCATTGTGCTGGAGCGTGTAGGCGCAGTCACTTTGCCCCACCCATACTGTTCCATTGCCTTTCATGCAGTATTTTCCGGGATGTGGGTAGACAGGGAGATCCCTGAGAGGTGGCAGTCTTTTCTTTTCCCCCACCATTGTAGATGTTCGATGGATAAAAGGACCCATGATTGTTCTCATATTTATTCTTTTCTGCTGAATCATTATCCATGCTTGGCCGCTCCACAGCCATGATGTGGCCAAATGCTTGTCCGCTACTGATCTCCCCCAGGGATCATGTGGATGTGTCACCTGAATAGAATGCGTCAAAGAACACAGTGTACCAGCTTTAGGCTGAACCAGCTCGAGAAAAAGGAGCAGGAATCAGGGACATCCCAGTGCTTGCAGTATGGGGCAGCAACCCACATACCCAACAGTTCGTTGTGTTCACCACAAGCTGGTGCTGGTGTAACATTTGAATGAAAGTGTTGTTGAAGAAACCTGTCCTTCTGTTTTTCTCATGGGTGGGTAATGATACATGTTGATGGGGTAATTCTGTAGAGGTAGGAGACTCAGGTGCTACAGGGGCAGCATGTATTACCCACCCGATGCAGGCCAGTATCAGTGAAATAGTCATTAGTACGATTAGACAGATTGAGTACCGGACACATATTGTCTTTATGTACTCTTGTTTTTTTATTTCTTTGCTCTTCAAGCATTCAGTGTTCATTTTGTTCATCGTCTGCTTCACTTGGTCTTCCCTAGTTGCTGCCTGTGATTGGTGGTTGCTTCGCCGGTCAGTGATTCCGTCAGTCCTATTGGCACGCTCCGGTCCGCTGTACCGGTTCCGGTCAAATGCGCTGGTGTATCACAGCCCAGCAGCGATTTGTCAGACCATGTCAAGCAGAGGGCAGAGACCTTTGTCTCTTCAGTCCTTTTTTCTGGGTCAGAGGTTGTATCGGGTGGACCTGGGCGTTGTTTGATCAGGAAACAAAGGCTCTGGCTGTTGAGTGTCCTGCAACCTCAGATGCGGAGGAACGGCAGATTACAGGATGTTGTCGTCCTCTCGTTCAGATGAAGCCCAGGCAATGTCGGCGTCACTGAAGGGTACAAAGTGCGGGACTTTCTCACTTCCATCGTCTCCCAGGCCTTCCTTGACCCACCAGTCGTATGGTAGCGGTAGAGGCACCTTCTTGCAGTGCACTCCGTGAACACAGTTTTTTCTTCCTGCCACCTTCACTGCAGACCTGGTAGCCAGCAACACTTGCTGGGGCGGCTTCCACCTCGGCTCCAAGTTTTTGGTTCTCTGGAAATTGCGGATGCAGACCCAGTCACCTGGCTGGATGGTGTGACCAGGGACCTCGGGTTTGGGTGGCAGGATATCTTGTACCTGACGATGAATGAGACGTAAGTTAGTGGTCAATTCATGTAAATAATCAATCAACAACGGATATTCAATATCAGAATATCTTTTGGGTGGGGTACTCCCCAAACATTTGCTGGCCGACCAAACACAATTTTGTACGGAGATAGTCTGGTACGAGAATGTGCCATGGCTCTAGTTGATATCATGCAATTCCTGACTAACATCTCAGCATATTTTGGGATGTGTTTGTTTTGCCATACCGGAGCTAGCAATTTGCAAATACCTTTTGCACTAATGTGAGCACTAATGTGAGCCGGGCCATGAGCCATAGTGACCACTGGCAAAACATAGGCATCGGGTAATAACCATCGCTGTTGTTCAGACAGATCTGTCCAACAGCCATTCTCATTTAATAGGCCAGTTTGCTCTTCCCAGAGAGCCTTTTCCTCTCTAGTTGCCTCTGGCTGTATTTTCCTCACATTTTCAATAGTATCCTCGTGCATCCACTTCTCCGGTACCCAGTTTGAGGGGCCACTACATACATACGGGTAGAGACATCTTTAGCTGTTTCCTTTGCAGCCTGGTCAGCGAATGCATTACCCCTTCCTATGTCATCGGTCACTTTCTTGTGGGCGCTACATTTGACCACAGCTATCTTTGAAGGAAGAGTCAATGCTTCTAACAGCCTGCTGACCAGATGACCATGCTGTATTTTAGTACCGTGAGAAGTAAAAAATCCCCTCTCAGCCCAAAGTCGCCCAACGTTATGGGCCACGCCAAAGGCATACTGGCTGTCAGTGTAGATGTTGACGGCCATCCCCGTACTCAATTCACACGCTCTTATCAGTGCTACTAACTCGGAGGCCTGTCCTGATTGGTAAGGTATTCTCTCACTCTCCACTATTGTCTGTAACGTGGTGATAGCATAGGCAGCAGTTGTGCTACCATCAGGAAGTTTGAAGCAAGAATCATCCACATACAGGGTACCATCAGGGTCAGTGAGGGGTGTGTCAGTCAAATCCACACGGCCTTAAGTCTCTTCCTCCATCCGGAGGACACAATCATGCGGATCAGAATTAGTGTCACTATCAACAAAGGGTAACAATGTGGCTGGATTGAGCGTAGTGCAGCGGTGGATAGTGATATGACTCGCTAAGAGAGTCAATTCATATCCGGACAAATGTGCACTAGTAAGATGTTGAGTTTTTGTTCTATTTAATAATGTGTCATCTGCGTGAGGAACCATAACTGTAAGTGCAGTAGCAAGGACCAGGCCAGCAGATTGGCGAATGGATATGGCAGCTGCAGCTGCTGCTCTCAAGCAACTGGGTAGTTTACAGGCCGCAGGGTCTAGAAATACAGAAAAATATGCACAGGTGTGTTGTCTGTCACCAAAACACTGTGTTAGCACTGACAATGCGCAACCATTATGCTCGTGTACAAAAAGAGTGAAGGGCTTCTGAAACTAGGGGTGCCTAGCACCGGGGCCGAACACAAGGCTGTTTTCAGTTCTTCAAATGCATGCTGGCACTCATTTGTCCAAGGGAGTGGGTGGGGAACATCTTTAAGTGTGAGGCTCAATAAAGGTTTAATGAGTACAGAAAACTTGGGTATCCACTGGCGGCAGTAGGAGGTGATACCAATAAAAGCACATACCTCTTTCTGCGTTTTTGGTGGGGGCATTTTACTGATTGTTTGTATTCATTCAGGGGTGAGGCGATCCCTCCTTCGACAGGAGATGACCTAAGTAGGTCACCTCATGTCGAATCCAAAAAGATCCCTCCTCTGTTCATCGACTGGTATACTAAAAAAGGCATTTTTTAAGTCGATGATAGAGAAAAAACATGCAGACGGGGGAACCATAGTAAGTAGGGTGGTGATATCTGGGACCACAGGAAACTGGGGACCTACTATATTGTTTATCTCGCGTAAGTCGATGACAAAACGATAAACAAGGAGCTTGGAAGGATCTGTGCGTTTTAGGACAGGCAAAATTGGGCTATTGCACACATTTCCTCTTGTCTCTTCAACCACACCCTTGTCGACAAGTTCAGAAAATATCTGGAGTAATGCCCTTTCCCCTTCTTTGGGTATTTTATATTGGGGAAGTCGGGGAGGGCGAGCATTTTCCTTCAGGGTAACAGAAAAGGGGGATATGGACAAAAGGCTGACATCAGTATCACCTTGGGCCCAAAGAGCAGGAGGGACATACTGAAGTTTCTGGGGAATTAGATCTGAGGAGGCTAAATATACTGGATGTGTGGTAGGGGGACCCATAGTGATGTAGACCCCATCAAGAGAACAGTATATGGTGGCATGTAATCTTTTTAATAGATCCAAACCCAACAAATTTCTGCCACATGAGGAAGTCAACTCAAAACCAAAGGGGAATCAACTGTGTAGGGTCCTATTGCACAAGTTACTACTTGTGTAACGGTATATCTATAAGAGACATTAGTTAGTGATAGATTCCTTACGTTAGAATATCTCCAGGCGTCAGACTGGATCCGGAAATATTTTGCGTAGCAGTACCCTTGCGCGTCGGTAGGCGTCGTCTGCAGCTCCGCGTCCGTCGTCGGCGTCGTTAGCGCCGGGATGACGTCGCCGGAGTACTTAGACATCGCCCTCGCGCGCTGACGTCAGTTCTTATACATAGCTTTTCCGCGCCAGAAACGCAGAGCCATGATAAAAACCAACACTGGTGCCATGAAACTAGGGCCGTGAAAGGGTGTGACCTTAACCCTAGATATCGGTTCGCAGAACGGGAAGGATGGGTGGGGCAGTAAGAAATCTATCACTAACTAATGTCTCTTACAGATATATCGTTACACAAGTAGTAACTTGTGCATCTGAAAGAGACACATTAGTGATAGATTCCTTACCTTAGAATAGATACCCCAGCAATACTAACCCCGGTGGTGGGTCTGCGAACCAATAATCACACCAGAAAGTCCTGGAGGACGGAACGGTCAAAGAAGCCATCCTTTCGGACTTTGCTGTCCAGGCAGTAGTGTCTTGCGAACGTGTGCCGCGAGGCCCACGTAGCTGCCTGTCTTATGTTGTGCAAGGGGACTCCCCGACCCAGGGCAGTATTAGCCATCGTGGCCCGTTTGGAATGGGCCCTCAGCCCAACAGGAGGTTCTTTCTTAGCCAAAGAGTAGCACGTCTTGATGTACAACAGAACCCACCAAGAGATGGTCCGTTTGTGCACTGCCCGTCCCTTTTTAGCGCCCACGTAACCAACAAAGAGTTGGTCATCCACCCGGAACTGGCGTGTGCGATCCAGATAGCATGAGAGCGCATGTTTTGGGTCCAGACGGTGGAGCCTTTCTTCCTCTTTCGAGAGATGCCGAGGCGGAAAGAAGGTGGGCAAGGTGAAGGACTGCCCGATGTGGAAGGCTGTGACTACCTTGGGCAGGAAAGAGGGTCTTGTCCGCAACACAACCTTGTCCGGATGGACAGAAAGGAAAGGAGGTTTAGAGGAAAGAGCCTGGAGCACACTCACTCTCCTGGCAGAGGTGATGGCAACCAGGAAAGCAGTCTTAAGCGTAAGAAGATGGAGAGGACAGTTATGAAGCGGCTCAAAAGGAGCGCACATCAGGTAAGTTAGAACCAGGTGTGTTGGACTTGGCCCTACTGGCAGGTTCACCCCTGAACTTTTTGCCTTGAATTATAGTGATTTCTGGTCTTTGCGCACTTTGACACTGGCGCAGTGTAAAGTGCGTGCGCTCCCTGAGTGCGTGTGTGAGATAGGCCTGCCCTCCCATAGGAATGCATGGGGAATGTATGTGTCCCTGGTAGTTCCTGATGCGTGGGGTGTACAGGCTCGAGTCTGGTATGTGCGGACTCGTGTGGTTGAATGCTGCGAGATGATATTTGTGGCGTGTATGTGTCTAGTATGGAAGTGCCACTTCTAGACGTGTGTCTGTCTGTGCAGTGAGTATGCTGGCGCGTGATTGGCTGAAGCTGGCTGGGGAGCCTGGCTCCAGGAGTCTGTGTGGGTCTGCCCCGGTGGTGAATGGAGAGATTAGCAGGCTGATGTGAGGGAGGGGCTGCACCTGTGTCCTGAATGGGGCTGGGCTTTTCCCACACAATTCTGGCTCCGCCCCCTGTGGTGCGACTGATGACCCTAGCCTGCCTGGTGAATCGAAAGGGTGGCTGAGGTAAATGCAGTGCTCCAAAACCAGCTGCGACTGGTTCTCCCCCCACCCTGCACCTGAAGACAAAGGGAAAAGGTGTATAAAAGAGGGGCTGTGACCCCATGAAAATGTTCTTGTTCCCAACTTGAATCGATCAGGGGCGTGCTGCTGCTGGGGCCCAGGGGAAGGCTTGCCTCCCTGAGTCCTGCCCAGCCCCTGGACTGCTGAGATGCTGGATTACTGAAGGACTTTGTTGCTTTCTGTGGCTCTAGCGCTTGGGAGCGCTTTATCCTGCTTGTAGCGCTGGGAGCGCTCTATTTTCACTTATAGCGCTGGGAGCGCTTTATGTCTGTCCTAGCGCCTGGGAGCGCTGTTTGTTCAAGCGGGTGCCCACCCGGCATTTGCCCTGTCACACGGAGGTTCCTGAACCCCCGACGAGTGCCCACCTCGTTTCCGTCCTAATTTGCTATTTTTGCCCCGAGTTCGCCGCCGCTGGCCCGGGACCCCTCGTGATGTCTCCCCCCGGCCGCGCTGGGATTGGCTGCCGGCCCGGGACTCCTGGTGATGCCTTCCCCGGGGTCGCGCCGTGACTGGCTGCCGGCCCGGGATTCCCGATGACGCCTTCCCCGGGGCCGCGCCGTGATTGGCTGCCGGCCTGAGGAGATTGCCCAGTCCCGCCCACGAAGCAAGTTGAAGCAGGGAGCGGCGGGAGCCTACTCCGCGCTCCTGCTTTTGCCAAGAGAAGCCGCCGACCCCCTCCCCGGGGCTCCCGAGAGTGAGGGAGAGCCCCGGAGAGCGAGAGGAGGCCAGCGGAGCAGAGGAAACCGGCGCGTCCGACCCGGTGAGTGCAGAGAAGGAGAGGAAGGGCGTCGGGGCACATTGCCGGTGCCCGCCCTTCCCCTCCAGTGAATCCCTTGAGGTGCTACGAGGCCCGTGGGGCCTCATGCGATGCAGAGTCCCCCGAGAGGGACTCCGCCTAACCCCTACCCCAAGCCCCGGGCCCGAGAAGCTCCCCGGGGCCCCAGTTGTTTCAGAGTCCCCCGGGAGGGACTCCAACCAAGACGGCCTAATCAGTTATTGAGCACCAAAGGCTCCACCATTGCCAATTGTCCTTCCGAGCCTAAGAGGCTCCTCAAGGCACCACCGTGGGTTCGAGAGTCACGAGAGGCTCAGTGGGGGCATGTTAGTGGTTCGAGTCCCCAGAGGAGGGACTCCAACATGTGGGGCAGTTTGTGTTTAGAGCCTGCGGGGCTCCCCCGAGGCCCCGCGTCCCCAGAGCCAGATGGCTCAGTTTGGCGCCATGGTTGTCCCAGAGGGCAGATGAGAGCCCTGGCGCAGTTTTTCTGATCTACAGCCGCCCAGCAATTAGTGGGCAGCTGCACCATTGTAGCTTTTGCCTTTCTAGGAACATGTTCTGGGCTTAGGAGTGAGCCGCCCTCCTTCGTCCCTACCCTGGCCTTCCCCAGCTGCGCAGCACTTAGTGCCAGCTGCAGCGTTTAGGCCCTGTCTTGTCCCTCAGCTACCCAGCACTTTGTGGGCAGCTGCCACGTTTAGGTCTTGGCGCAGTGGCGCAACCTGGACCCTGGACTTTTGATGTAAGTTCTGTGTTAATGTGATTTATGCGAAGTGTTCTTTGCTGCACCTCTGAATGTGTTGTAGATGCATCATGTGCCTTGTTCCTTACACCGCTGAATGTAGGTTCTGCATCATGTGTTTTCCTTCCCTTGCACCTCTGAATGTGTTGTGATGCATCATGTGTAATGTGCCTATGCCCCTACTTGTATTGTGATACTTAGGTGGTTGTTCTTGCTAGTACAGGTGGTGCTAGTGAGGTCCTGGTTCCCTGCGTGACGTGTTCCTAAGGTGGTTAGGATTGCGTGGATGGTACTTACCTGATTACCAGTAGTTACTGGTGGTGTGCTATTTTGTGCTACATGATTATCTGGTGTTTAACTATCTCCAAGGGCTTGATACTGAGCTCGCCCCCTGACCAGAGTCCCAGGACCAGTGGACTCTATTGTGCCTTCCCTAACAAATTGCTGGGACTTGTGTGATCTCCCTGGGCCACTGGGGCCTCGCTGAAGTGTGCCTCGCTCACTCCCCTCGGCAGCTTGTGCCCGGCCGCCCGTCCATGCCTCGAGCCGCGCCCCTCTCCCCTGAGCCGCGCCGCTTCACTGGGCCGCCCGCATCCTGCCTCCCCCTCCTCCTCTGAGCCGCACACTTGGTCACCCCAGACAGACGCTTCGAGCTAGCCGGCCGCACGCTCAAGCCTACTAAGGAGATCACTCGCATTATCCCATGCAACCAGGACGGAAGGTACTGTCCGATAGGCCCTATGTTCTAAGTTCTAGGCCTACAAGTATTGTATTCTAAGTTCTAAAAGTGCTATTTCTTTACCAAGTGCTTATTCCTGACAGTGGTCCATGTGGCCCTGTCCTGTACATAATCCCCTGTAAATTCTGCCCGTGCCTCTGGCACATTGTAAAGTGTGTGTTCCTATCTAATGTGTTTTCAATACAAAGGCCATTTTTACATATACCTGGTGTGGAGTTCCTTTTGTGGGGGGCCTTGGATGTTGTTGCTGGTGGGTGCGTGCGCAAATGTTTTACACATCACCTCCGAGATAAGCCTGACTGCTCTTGCCAAGCTACCAAGAGGGTGAGCAGGGGTTGTCTTAGCGGGTGACTTCCTTACCCTACCTTAGGAATGGTGGTTTCTGCCTGGCTTTGGCGCAAGCCTTAGCCAACCAGAAATCCCATTTCTAACATTGTTGGCTAGCGGTGGGATTTGGACTTGTGTTTGCGCAGTACCACAGCGACAGCTGGCCCCACTACAAAACTCTGCATTTTTAGGTAGTCACATGGAAAGGGATTATTGTTTTTAAGTTTGCTAAAAAAAGTCATTTCTGTGAATATGTGTTCTGGATTCATCAGAAGAGTGAGATCCAGTGGTGGCAGCGAAAATGTGTTCAGTATGTGTGTCCCCCGTCCCTGTCCTGGAGTAATGGTACCTGTGTCATGTATGGTCAGGTTGAGAAATCAGGGGTGGTAGAAACTGCCTTACCAGTCTGGGGGGGCGTGTGTGGATGAATGGTGTGAGTTCTCTGGATGGGGAGCTTGCTGAATACTTGTATGCTCTTGTTTTGCTCAGATACCTAAGTCCTGTGTGTTGAACTTTTCCCAAGAACGTCTGCAGACAGTGGAGCCTGCTTTTGATTTCTGTGGTCTGTTTAGAGACAGAATTTTGTAGTTGGTAATGTTCTGGGAGGAGGGAGACATAGGGGATGGAGTGATTCCAAAAGGAGTGGCTGAGGTGTCTTCCAGCCCAGTGTGGTGGAAGAGGTTCAGTGTAGCCCAGCTAGGTCTCAGTGTAGGGGCTCACGTCCTGTCTCAAGAGGAGAAGGAGTGGGTGGGACTGTGTGTCTCCAGGAGCCCGAAACCCAGTCTCAGGGCCTGGATTGTTTTTGAAGGGAACATCAGGTCGGGGGCCTAGGCTGTACCAATAAGTCATTTGAGGAGGATCTTCCAGAGTGTCTGGAGAACGTGGAACCTCTGTAACCAGGGTTCCAGTAGTTCTGGTGTCTGGCAGTACCGCTCCAGTTGGGAGGGTGCAGAAGTCCAGATGGAGGGGTGCGAGGGGGATAGGTTCCCCAGTGGAAGAACCAGTGGGTCAGGGGCCAGCCAGAAGGGTTGTGTCGCCAGGGAGTGACCATGGTGATGCCACTTCTGTCCTGAGTGTCAGGCGGACTTCTACATGACACATTAGTTGTGTCACCCTCAAGGAAGTCCTGGTGCGCCAGGCATCTGACCAAAGGGGTACGTCCCTCGGTTGGGGAACCAGTAGCCGGTGTTTCCGGATCTGGACATAAGGGGAACTGTACGTAGTGTCCTGAAGTTACAAGAAGGGACTCCTGCCTGAAGAGAAGGAACCGGGTAAGCCGTATGGGGGATTGACCTGCAGTGGTTGCCTTGCTGCTGAAGGAGGAGAGAAAGTCTTAGATTTTTGTTTTCAACTTGTAGAAGTCCTGGTGTGCCAGGCATCTAACCAAAGGGTAGCGTCCCTAGGTTAGGGAGCCAGGTTCAGGTGGTTGCCTGTCCTGGACGGCAGGGCGACTGTAGCCAGTGTCCTGGCCGGTTTGTCTTCTAGGGGTACCCCTGTGAACACAGGTGGGGCTCATCTTACGTGAAGAGTCCCTGTGTTTCCCAGAAGGGGTGGTACAGATTTAGCAGGGATCTTTAGGGTTCTTGGCTGAGTGTTGTGGTACTACCCTGAGAGCAGGTGGGGCCTACCTTAAGTGGAGGGACCCTATTCTACAGTGGGAGGGTGCAGAACTCTGGAAGGGGGTCAGAGGGAGTCTGACCCCTGTGCATCCGGTGAATGTGGATCCCAGGTGGGAGAGTTGTGTTCTGGAGGGTGCTTCAGAAGTAGAGGTAGGGTGGGGCATTCTTGCCCGTGACCTCTGGTCAGCCTGAGGGTGCGGACCCTAGGTTGAAGGATCAGTGGTAGTTTGGAACTACACTGAGAAAGGGAGTGGAGAATGGCTATTGTAGGCCAGGGGTTTCTACCCCCCACTCTGTGGATTGGCATGGACCAGTCGTATCTGGGTGGCCTAGGGCCTGGTCCTAGCCTTGGACAACTACGGAGTACCAGTGGGGTAGCCTAGTTGGGCCTGTTTTTTTTTAAAGTATGTGCTTGTCTTACGGATCAACGTGGCGTAGAACCGGACGGTGTCCCTGCAGTGCGGGCCCACGTCCGTGTTCTATCGCTCCAAGCAGGGAAGTCCATCACAGTGGTGATTGGCCTACCCTGCGTTTTGGCTGGAAGGGGGTTGTGTTGGACTTGGCCCTTCTGGCAGGTTCAACCCTGAACTTTTTGCCTTGAATTGTAGTGATTTTTGGTCTTTGCGCACTTTGACACTGGCGCAGTGTAAAGTGCGTGTGCTCCCTGAGTGCGTGTGTGAGATAGGCCTGCCCTCCCATACGAATGCATGGGGAATTTATGTGTCCCTGGTAGTTCCTGATGCGTGGGGTGTACAGGCTCGAGTCTGGTATGTGTGGACTCGTGTGATTGAATGCTGCGAGATTATGTATGCGGCGTGTATGTGTCTAGTATGGAAGTGCCACTTCTAGACGTGTGCCTGTCTGTGCAGTGAGTATGCTGGCGCGTGATTGGCTGAAGCTGGCTGGGGAGCCTGGCTCCAGGACTCTGTGTGGGTCTGCCCCGGTGGTGAATGGAGATATTAGTATGCTGATGTGAGGGAGGGGCTGCACCTGTGTCCTGAATGGGGCTGGGCTTTTCCCACACAATGCTGGCTCCGCCCCCTGTGGTGCGACTGATGACCCTAGCCTGCCTGGTGAATCGAAAGGGTGGCTGAGGTAAATGCAGTGCTCCAAAACCAGCTGCGACTGGTTCTCCCCCCACCCTGCACCTTAAGACAAAGGGAAAAGGTGTATAAAAGAGGGGCTGTGACCCCATGAAAATGTTCTTGTTCCCAACTTGAATCGACCAGGGGCGTGCTGCTGCTGGGACCATGGGCAAGGCTTGCCTCCCTGAGCCCTGCCCAGCCCCTGGACTGCTGAGATGCTGGATTACTGAAGGACTTTGTTGCTTTCTGTGGCTCTAGCGCTTGTGAGCACTTTATCCTGCTTGTAGCGCTGGGAGCGCTCTATTTTCACTTATAGGGCTGGGAGCGCTTTATGTCTGTCCTAGCCCCTGGGAGCGCTGTTTGTTCAAGCGGGTGCCCACCCGGCATTTGCCCTGTCACACGGAGGTTCCTGAACCCCCGGCGAGTGCCCACCTCGTTTCCGTCCTAATTTGCTATTTTTGCCCCGAGTTCACCGCCGCTGGCCCGGGACCCCTCGTGATGTCTCCCCCCGGGCCGCGCTGGGATTGGCTGCCGGCCCGGGACTCCTGATGATGCCTTCCCCAGGATAGCGCCGTGACTGGCTGCCGGTCCGGGATTCCTGATGACGCCTTCCCCGGGGCCGCGCCGTGATTGGCTGCCGGCCTGAGGAGATTGCCCAGTCCCGCCCACGAAGCAAGTTGAAGCAGGGAGCGGCGGGAGCCTACTCCGCGCTCCTGCTTTTGCCAAGAGAAGCCGCCGACCCACCCGAGGCCCCGCGTCCCCAGAGCCAGATGGCTCAGTTTGGCGCCATGGTTGTCCCAGAGGGCTGATGAGAGCCCTGGTGCAGTTTTTCTGATCTACAGCCGCCCAGCAATTAGTGGGCAGCTGCACCATTGTAGGTTTTACCTTTCTAGGGACATGTTCTGGGCTTAGGAGTGAGCTGCCCTCCTTCGTCCCTACCCTGGCCTTCCCCAGCTGCGCAGCACTTAGTGCCAGCTGCAGCGTTTAGGCCCTGTCTTGTCCCTCAGCTGCTCAGCACTTTGTGGGCAGCTGCCACGTTTAGGTCTATGCGCAGTGGCGCAACCTGGACCCTGGACTTTTGATGTAAGTTCTGTGTTAATGTGATTTATGCGAAGTGTTCTTTGCTGCACCTCTGAATGTGTTGTAGATGTATCATGTGCCTTGTTCCTTACACCGCTGAATGTAGGTTCTGCATCATGTGTTTTCCTTCCCTTGCACCTCTGAATGTGTTGTGATGCATCATGTGTAATGTGCCTATGCCCCTACTTGTATTGTGATACTTAGGTGGTTGTTCTTGCTAGTACAGGTGGTGCTAGTGAGGTCCTGGTTCCCTGCGTGACGTGTTCCTAAGGTGGTTAGGATTGCGTGGATGGTACTTACCTGATTACCAGTAGTTACTGGTGGTGTGCTATTTTGTGCTACATGATTATCTGGTGTTTAACTATCTTCAAGGGCTTGATACTGAGCTCGCCCCCTGACCAGAGTCCCAGGACCAGTGGACTCTATTGTGCCTTCCCTAACAAATTGCTGGGACTTGTGTGATCTCCCTGGGCCACTGGGGCCTCGCTGAAGTGTGCCTCGCTCCCCTCGGCAGCTTGTGCCCGGCCGCCCGTCCAAGCCTCGAGCCGCGCCGCTCTCCCCTGAGCCGCGCCGCTTCGCTGGGCCGCCTGCATCCTGCCTCCCCCTCCTCCTCTGAGCCGCACACATTGGTCGCCCCAGACAGACGCTTCGAGCTAGCCGCCCGCCCGCTCAAGCCTACTAAGGAGATCACTCGCATTATCCCGCGCAACCAGGACGGAAGGTACTGTCCGATAGGCCCTATGTTCTAAGTTCTAGGCCTACAAGTATTGTATTCTAAGTTCTAAAAGTGCTATTTCTTTACCAAGTGCTTATTCCTGACAGTGGTCCATGTGGCCCTGTCCTGTACATAATCCCCTGTAAATTCTGCCCGTGCCTCTGGCACATTGTAAAGTGTGTGTTCCTATCTAATGTGTTTTTCAATACAAAGGCCATTTTTACATATACCTGGTGTGGAGTTCCTTTTGTGGGGGGCCTTGGATGTTGTTGCTGGTGGGTGCGTGCGCAAATGTTTTACACATCGCCTCCGAGATAAGCCTGACTGCTCTTGCCAAGCTACCAAGAGGGTGAGCAGGGGTTGTCTTAGCGGGTGACTTCCTTACCCTACCTTAGGAATGGTGGTTTCTGCCTGGCTTTGGCGCAAGCCTTAGCCAACCAGAAATCCCATTTCTAACATTGTTGGCTAGCGGTGGGATTTGGACTTGTGTTTGCGCAGTACCACAGCGACAGCTGGCCCCACTACAAAACTCTGCATTTTTAGATAGTCACATGGAAAGGGATTATTGTTTTTAAGTTTGCTAAAAAATTTCATTTCTGTGGAAATGTGTTCTGGATTCACCAGAAGAGTGAGATCCAGTGGTGGCAGCGAAAATGTATTCAGTATGTGTGTCCCCCGTCCCTGTCCTGGAGTAATGGTACCTGTGTCATGTATGGTCAGATTGAGAAATCAGGGGTGGTAGAAACTGCCTTACCAGTCTGGGGGGGCGTGTGTGGATGAATGGTGTGAGTTCTCTGGATGCGGAGCTTGCTGAATACTTGTATGCTCTTGTTTTGCTCAGATACCTAAGTCCTGTGTGTTGAACTTTTCCCAAGAACGTCTGCAGACAGTGGAGCCTGCTTTTGATTTCTGTGGTCTGTTTAGAGACAGAATTTTGGAGTTGGTAATGTTCTGGGAGGAGGGAGACATAGGGGATGGAGTGATTCCAAAAGGAGTGGCTGAGGTGTCTTCCAGCCCAGTGTGGTGGAAGAGGTTCAGTGTAGCCCAGCTAGGTCTCAGTGTAGGGGCTCACGTCCTGTCTCAAGAGGAGAAGGAGTGGTTGGGACTGCGTGTCTCCAGGAGCCCAAAACCCAGTCTCAGGGCCTGGATTGTTTTTGAAGGGAACATCAGGTCGAGGGCCTAGGCTGTACCAATAGGTCATTTGAGGAGGATCTTCCAGAGTGTCTGGAGAACGTGGAACCTCTGTAACCAGGGTTCCAGTAGTTCTGGTGTCTGGCAGTATCGCTCCAGTTGGGAGGGTGCAGAAGTCCAGATGGAGGGGTGCGAGGGGGATAGGTTCCCCAGTGGAAGAACCAGTGGGTCAGGGGCCAGCCAGAAGGGTTGTGTCGCCAGGGAGTGACCATGGTGATGCCACTTCTGTCCTGAGTGTCATGCAGACTTGTACATGACACATTAGTTGTGTCACCCTCAAGGAAGTCCTGTTGCGCCAGGCATCTGACCAAAGGGGTACGTCCCTCAGTTGGGGAGCCAGTAGCCGGTGTTTCCGGATCTGGACATAAGGGGAACTGTACGTAGTGTCCTGAAGTTACAAGAAGGGACTCCTGCCTGAAGAGAAGGAACCGGGTAAGCCGTATGGGGGATTGACCAACAGTGGTTGCCTTGCTGCTGAAGGAGGAGAGAAAGTCTTAGATTTTTGTTTTCAACTTGTAGAAGTCCTGGTGTGCCAGGCATCTAACCAAAGGGTAGCGTCCCTAGGTTAGGGAGCCAGGTTCAGGTGGTTGCCTGTCCTGGACGGCAGGGCGACTGTAGCCAGTGTCCTGGCCGGTTTGTCTTCTAGGGGTACCCCTGTGAACACAGGTGGGGCTCATCTTAAGTGAAGAGTCCCTGTGTTTCCCAGAAGGGGTGGGACAGGCTTAGCAGGGATCTTTAGGGTTCTTGGCTGAGTGTTGTGGTACTACCCTGAGAGCAGGTGGGGCCTACCTTAAGTGGAGGGACCCTGTTCTACAGTGGGAGGGTGCAGAACTCTGGAAGGGGGTCAGAGGGAGTCTGACCCCTGTGCATCCGGTGAATGTGGATCCCAGGTGGGAGAGTTGTGTTCTGGAGGGTGCTTCAGAAGTAGAGGTAGGGTGGGGCATTCTTGCCCGTGACCTCTGGTCAGCCTGAGGGTGCGGACCCTAGGTTGAAGGATCAGTGGTAGTTTGGAACTACACTGAGAAAGGGAGTAGAGAATGGCTATTGTAGGCCAGGGGTTTCTACCCCCACTCTGTGGATTGGCATGTACCAGTGGTATCTGGGTGGCCTAGGGCCTGGTCCTAGCCTTGGACAACTAAGGAGTACCAGTGGGGTAGCCTAGTTGGGCCTGTTTTTTTTTAAAGTATGTGCTTGTCTTTTGGATCAACGTGGCGTAGAACCGGAGGGTGTCCCTGCAGTGCGGGCCCGCGTCCGTGTTCTATCGCTCCAAGCAGGGAAGTCCATCACAGTGGTGATTGGCCTACCCTGCGTTTTGGCTGGAAGGGGGTTGTGTTGGACTTGGCCCTTCTGGCAGGTTCAACCCTGAACTTTTTGCCTTGAATTATAGTGATTTTTGGTCTTTGTGCACTTTGACACTGGTGCAGTGTAAAGTGCGTGCGCTCCCTGAGTGCGTGTGTGAGATAGGCCTGCCCTCCCATAGGAATGCATGGGGAATGTATGTGTCCCTGGTACTTCCTGATGCGTGGGGTGTACAGGCTCGAGTCTGGTATGTGCGGACTCGTGTGATTGAATGCTGCGAGATGATGTATGCGGCGTGTATGTGTCTAGTATGGAAGTGCCACTTCTAGATGTGTGCCTGTCTGTGCAGTGAGTATGCTGGCGCGTGATTGGCTGAAGCTGGCTGGGGAGCCTGGCTCCAGGAGTCTGTGTGGGTCTGCCCCGGTGGTGAATGGAGAGATTAGTATGCTGATGTGAGGGAGGGGCTGCACCTGTGTCCTGAACGGGGCTGGGCTTTTCCCACACAATGCTGGCTCCGCCCCCTGTGGTGCGACTGATGACCCTAGCCTGCCTGGTGAATCGAAAGGGTGGCTGAGGTAAATGCAGTGCTCCAAAACCAGCTGCGACTGGTGCTCCCCCCACCCTGCACCTGAAGACAAAGGGAAAAGGTGTATAAAAGAGGGGCTGTGACCCCATGAAAATGTTCTTGTTCCCAACTTGAATCGACCAGGGGCGTGCTGCTGCTGGGGCCATGGGGAAGGCTTGCCTCCCTGAGCCCTGCCCAGCCCCTGGACTGCTGAGATGCTGGATTACTGAAGGACTTTGTTGCTTTCTGTGGCTCTAGCGCTTGGGAGCGCTTTATCCTGCTTGTAGCGCTGGGAGCGCTCTATTTTCACTTATAGCGCTGGGAGCGCTTTATGTCTGTCCTAGCGCCTGGGAGCGCTGTTTGTTCAAGCGGGTGCCCACCCGGCATTTGCCCTGTCACACGGAGGTTCCTGAACCCCCGGCGAGTGCCCACCTCGTTTCCGTCCTAATTTGCTATTTTTGCCCCGAGTTCACCGCCGCTGGCCCGGGATCCCTCGTGATGTCTCCCCCCGGGCCGCGCTGGTATTGGCTGCCGGCCCGGGACTCCAGATGATGCCTTCCCCGGGGCCGCACCGTGACTGGCTGCCGGCCTGGGATTCCCGATGACGCCTTTCCCGGGGCCGCGCAGTGATTGGCTGCCGGCCCGAGGAGATTGCCCAGTCCCGCCCACGAAGCAAGTTGAAGCAGGGAGCAGCGGGAGCCTACTCCGTGCCCCTGCTTTTGCCAAGAGAAGCCACCGACCCCCCCCCTCCAGGGCTCCCGGGAGTGAGGGAGAGCCCCGGAGAGCGAGAGGAGGCCGGCGGAGCAGAGGAAACCGGCGCGTCCAACCCGGTGAGTGCAGAAAAGGAGAGGAGGGGCGTCGGGGCACATTGCCGGTACCCGCCCCTCCCCTCCAGTGAATCCCTTGAGGTGCTACGAGGCCCGTGGGGCCTCATGCAATGCCGAGTCCCCCGAGAGGGACTCCGCCTAACCCCTACCCCAAGCCCCGGGCCCGAGAAGCTCCCCGGGGCCCCAGTTGTTTAGAGTCCCCCGGGAGGGACTCCAACCAAGATGGCCTAATCAGTTATTGAGCCCGAGAGGCTCCACCGTTGCCAATAGTCCTTCCGAGCCTTAGAGGCTCCACAATGCACCACCGTGGGTTAGAGAGTCACAAGAGGCTCAGTGGGGGCATTTTAGTGGTTCAAGTCCCCCGAGGAGGGACTCCAACGTGTGGGGCAGTTTGTGTTTAGAGCCTGCGGGGCTCCCCCGAGGCCCCGCGTCCCCAGGGCCAGATGGCTCTGTTTGGCGCCATGGTTGTCCCAGAGGGCTGATGAGAGCCCTGGCGCAGTTTTTCTGATCTACAGCCGCCCAGCAATTAGTGGGCAGCTGCACCATTGTAGGTTTTGCCTTTCTAGGGACATGTTCTGGACTTAGGAGTGAGTCGCCCTCCTTAGTCCCTACCCTGGCCTTCCCCAGCTGCGCAGCACTTAGTGCAAGCTGCAGCGTTTAGGCCCTGTCTTGTCCCTCAGCTGCCCAGCACTTTGTGGGCAGCTGCCACGTTTAGGTCTTGGCGCAGTGGCGCAACCTGGACCATCGACTTTTGAAGTAAGTTCTGTGTTAATGTGATTTATGCGAAGTGTTCTTTGCTGCACCTCTGAATGTGTTGTAGATGCATCATGTGCCTTGGCCCTTACACCGCTGAATGTAGGTTCTGCATCATGTGTTTTCCTTCCCTTGCACCTCTGAATGTGTTGTGATGCATCATGTGTAATGTGCCTATGCCCCTACTTGTATTGTGATACTTAGGTGGTTGTTCTTGCTAGTACTAGTACAGGTGGTGCTAGTGAGGTCCTGGTTCCCTGTGTGACCTGTTCCTAAGGTGGTTAGGATTGCGTAGGTGGTACTTACCTGATTACCAGTAGTTACTGGTGGTGTGCTATTTTGTGCTACATGATTATCTGGTGTTTAACTATCTCCAAGGGCTTGATACTGAGCTCGCCCCCTGACCAGAGTCCCAGGACCAGTGGACTCTATTGTGCCTTCCCTGACGAATTGCTGGAACTTGTCTGATCTCCCTGGGCCACTGGGGCCTCGCTGAAGTGTGCCTCGCTCACTCCCCTCGGCAGCTCGTGCCCGGCCGCCCGTCCAAGCCTCGAGCCGCGCCGCTCTCCCCTGAGCCGCGCCGCTTCGCTGGGCCGCCAGCATCCTGCCTCCCCCTCCTCCTCTGAGCCGCACACATTGGTCGCCCCAGACAGATGCTTGTAGCTAGCCGGCCGCCCGCTCAAGCCTACTAAGGAGATCATTCGCATTATCCCGCGCAACCAGGACGGAAGGTACTGTCCGATAGGCCCTATGTTCTAAGTTCTAGGTCTACAAGTATTGTATTCTAAGTTCTAAAAGTGCTATTTCTTTACCAAGTGCTTATTCCTGACAGTGGTCCATGTGGCCCTGTCCTGTACATAATCCCCTGTAAATTCTGCCCGTGCCTCTGGCACATTGTAAAGTGTGTGTTCCTATCTAATGTGTTTTTCAATACAAAGGCCATTTTTACATATACCTGGTGTGGAGTTCCTTTTGTGGGGGGCCTTGGATGTTGTTGCTGGTGGGTGCGTGCGCAAATGTTTTAGACATCGCCTCCGAGATAAGCCTGACTGCTCTTGCCAAGCTACCAAGAGGGTGAGCAGGGGTTGTCTTAGCGGGTGACTTCCTTACCCTACCTTAGGAATGGTGGTTTCTGCCTGGCTTTGGCGCAAGCCTTAGCCAACCAGAAATCCCATTTCTAACATTGTTGGCTAGCGGTGGGATTTTGACTTGTGTTTGCGCAGTACCACAGCGACAGCTGGCCCCACTACAAAACTCTGCATTTTTAGATAGTCACATGGAAAGGGATTATTGTTTTTAAGTTTGCTAAAAAATGTAATTTCTGTGAAAATGTGTTCTGGATTCACCAGAAGAGTGAGATCCAGTGGTGGCAGCGAAAATGTGTTCAGTATGTGTGTCCCCCGTCCCTGTCCTGGAGTAATGGTACCTGTGTCATGTATGGTCAGGTTGAGAAATCAGGGGTGGTAGAAACTGCCTTACCATTCTGGGGGGGCATGTGTGGATGAATGGTGTGAGTTCTCTGGATGGGGAGCTTGCTGAATACTTGTATGCTCTTGTTTTGCTCAGATACCTAAGTCCTGTGTGTTGAACTTTTCCCAAGAACGTCTGCAGACAGTGGAGCCTGCTTTTGATTTCTGTGGTCTGTTTAGAGACAGAACTTTGGAGTTGGTAATGTTCTGGGAGGAGGGAGACATAGGGGATGGAGTGATTCCTAAAGGAGTGGCTGAGGTGTCTTCCAGCCCAGTGTGGTGGAAGAGGTTCAGTGTAGCCCAGCTAGGTCTCAGTGTAGGGGCTCACGTCCTGTCTCAAGAGGAGAAGGAGTGGGTGGGACTGTGTGTCTCCAGGAGCCCGAAACCCAGTCTCAGGGCCTGGATTGTTTTTGAAGGGAACATCAGGTCGGGGGCCTAGGCTGTACCAATAAGTCATTTGAGGAGGATCTTCCAGAGTGTCTGGAGAACGTGGAACCTCTGTAACCAGGGTTCCAGTAGTTCTGGTGTCTGGCAGTACCGCTCCAGTTGGGAGGGTGCAGAAGTCCAGATGGAGGGGTGCGAGGGGGATAGGTTCCCCAGTGGAAGAACCAGTGGGTCAGGGGCCAGCCAGAAGGGTTGTGTCGCCATGGAGTGACCTATGTGTTTTTCAATACAAAGGCCATTTTTACATATACCTGGTGTGGAGTTCCTTTTGTGGGGGGCCTTGGATGTTGTTGCTGGTGGGTGCATGCGCAAATGCTTTACACATCGCCTCCGAGATAAGCCTGACTGCTCGTGCCACGCTACCAAGAGGGTGAGCAGGGGTTGTCTTGGCGGGTGACTTTCTTACCCTACCTTAGGAATGGTGGTTTCTGCCTGGCTTTGGCGCAAGCCTTAGCCAACCAGAAATCCCATTTCTAACAAGGTTCAAGTCCCACTGGGGCATCACGAAAGGAACAGGGGGGAGCATATAAATGATGCCCTTCAAGAATCTGTTAACAATCGGGGAATTGGACAAAGAAGGCTGATAAGTTAGCCTCAAGAAGGCGGAAAGGGCAGAAAGGTAGCCCTTGATAGTGCCCAGAGCAGAGCCCTTCTGGGCAAGAGAAAGAAGGAAGAGGAGAACCTCAGAAAGGGGGGCAGAGAGTGGATCCACAGCCTTTGCTGTGCACCATGCCACAAATCTGTTCCACCTGCAGGCGTATACCGACTTTGTGGAGGGACGCCTGGCTGCCAGAATTACATTACAAACTTCAGGAGGCAAGTCAAATGGCCTCAACTGTTGCCGCTCAATCTCCAAGCATGGAGGTGGAGACTGGACAGGTTCGGGTGGACAACCGTCCCCTGCTGCTGCGACAGAAGGTCCTCCTGAAGAGGCAGACGAATCGGGGGATAGACAGACATGCTGAGTAGCTCGGAATACCAGTATCTTCATGCCCAGTCCGGAGCCACAAGGATAACATGGGCTCGGTCGCGTCTGATCTTCTTCAGCACTCTTGGCAGAAGTGGTATAGGCGGAAAGGCGTACAACAGACCGCAACTTCACTCGCGACGAAAAGCGTCTCCAAGCGAGTGCCGCCTTGGAAATTCCATCGCGCAGAACTGATGACATTGCGCGTTCTCTTCTGTGGCGAATAGATCTAACCAAGGCTCTCCCCACTGCTGAAAGAGGCCTTGCGCCACGTCCGAGTTCAGACGCCATTCGTTATCCATCATGCACCGACGGCTGAGTTCATCCGCCCTGGCATTCAGGGAACCTGCCAGGTGTTGAACCACCAGGGTCACGCCCTGATATTCCAGCCACTGCCAGAGTCGCAGAGCCTCCTGGCATAGGGTCCACGACCCCACCCCACCCTGTTTGTTGCAGTACCACATGGCGGTGGTGTTGTCCGTGAACACCTGCACTACACTCCCTCGGACAAAAGGGAGGAATGCCTTCAGTGCAAGCCGGATCGCCCGCAGCTCCAGAAGGTTGATGTGGAGCTGGGACTCCGCCGGAGATGAAAGGCCTCTGATCTCCGCCTCTCACATGTGTCCCTCACAGCCCTGGAGGGACGCGCCCATCACAACTACGTGCTCCGGTTGGGGTAGGGAGAGGGATCTGCCGCTGACTCAATCGCGGTCCCTGAGCCACCACTGCAACTGTCTTGCAGTGCCCTCCGAGATCAAGACATGGTCGGATAAGTTGCCCTGCTGCTGGGCCCACTGAAACTTTAGGTTCCACTGCAGAGCCCACATCCACCACCGGGTGTGATGCACCAGAAGGATGCAGGAGGCCATCAGCCCCAGAGGCCGGAGCGCCAACCTGACCGAGACACGGGATAAAGGCTGAAAGATCGGAATCAGAGTCTGAATATCCCGAACCCGCTGTTCGGGAGGATAAACCCGAAACTGAGCCGAGTCTAGAACTGCTCCAATGAAGAGGAGCTTCTGAGAGGGACACACGTGTGACTTTGGCACATTGATGGAGAACCCCAGCAGGTGCAGGAGGTCGGCCGTAGTCTGGAGGTGGCTGACGACTCTCTGGGTCGAGCCCGCCTTCAACAACCAGTCGTCGAGGTAGGGGAAGACTGAAACCCCTAACCTGCGCAGATGAGCTGGGACCACTGCCATCACTTTCGTGAAAACCCGTGGGGCACTGGTAAGGCCGAAGGGGAGCACGGTAAACTGAAAGTGCTCGTGGCCTACCGTGAACCGCAGGTAACGCCGGTGGGCCGGCAGGACGGGGATGTGGAAATAGGCGTCCTGCAAGTCCAGCGCTACCATCCAGTCTCCTGGGTCTAGGGCAGCTAAGACCTGAGCCAAAGTCAGCATCTTGAACTTGGGCCCACAAAGACAATTTTCAGCCAATGTAGTGGCGCGCCTCCCTTAGAATTCGATCACGGACTCGTCATGACCACCAGGCTCGATGACGACCACCGAAGACACCCCACGTTGGGTGCCAAATTGTAGAACCGGCTTTTTGGAGACCCCTCCCCACTGGGAGAGTCAAAGCCAGTGGTGCAGGGGACACCTACAATCTACGGGTTCTTCTTGCATAAATCATACATTACCAAAGAGACCAGGACAACCAGCCGTGGAGGGAAGTAAGTTATTTATTAGCTATTAGCTCGAGCTAAGGGCAGGGTCCCAGAATGGTACAAAGACAATTCTGGAGATTGCTGCTTTACTCCACAGCATACACATATTTATAGTGCTAGCCACGCCCATTTGCACAGTACAAGTTCCTTATTTCGATAAGCTCCTCATCTGACAAGTTCTTCGTCAGTCTCCTGTGGTGCAATAGTGGCCAGAGGACATCTGTCTCTGATCGCACAATGTACGCAGCCCCCGTGCTTCCTTGTCCAACTGGTGTGGTCATGGGGCCCAGCCTCGTGCTACCTCCATCAGTTGGTGTGGCCACGATGCACAGCCTCGTACTTCCTCTATAGTTGGTGTGGTCACGGTCCACAGCCTCGTGCTTCCTCGTCCACATGGTGTGGTCACGGGGCAGCTGGTCATGACAGGCTGAGTTACCAACAATGGACAGGATGTGGCTGAGTCTCTGGCACAACTGGGGGAGTGAGGCACACAGGCAGCTTCTCGGAATCGGCTCGACCACAAGGAGCAGCGAGGGTTGGGCAAGTTTCAACAGGGACGTGGAAAGCAATTCTTCATCAGGTTGCCGAGAGCATGGCAACACAAAATGGAGCCACGTGGGTCATTTTAAAATACAGTTCAACAGGAGGATTGTAGGATCTTTCTGGCACAGATATCCCCACTTTCTGCCTGGTGCTACTGTGTTTTGTCTGTAGTTTACTGGGATTCTGCTAACCAGGACCCCAGTGGCAGTGCTCTTTCCTCCAAAATTCCATGTTACGTACTTTATACACCCCATAGTTGGCATACTGAGGCACCCCTGTAAGTCCCTAGTACATGGTACAGGTGAAAGTCTGCCTGTCAAGAATAAAATCTACAAGCAGCCTAACTATGTCAGAGATTTCATCAGGGCCAGAAGATGCTTGAGTTTGGTGCTTTTGAGCCTTCAGATAGCCATTGGGCCAAAACCTCACTCCCAGGGGGAAAGAGAGAAATGAAGTTTTGTATAGACCACAGAGGCCTCAATGTAGTCACAACATCTGAGGTCTATCCTATCCCTAGGGGGCAATGAATTGATAGATACTCTGGCTTCCGCCAGTATCGAAGCACATTTGGCCTGACTGCAGCCTATTGGCAGAACTGACTCACAGATGCTGCAAAACCTAAGACAGCATTTTTAACCCTTAGAGAGCATTTACAGTTTATTTATTTATTTATTTATTTATTTTCGTAATTTTTATAGCGCAACAAATACCCTGGGGTGTCTCGGCGCTGTGGAGCTACTGGGGTCAGTGATCCTATTACTGGTTAAATAACCACGTTTTTAGGAGCCTGCGGAAGCTCATCAGGTTAGGGGCAGATTTGATGGACTGTGGCAAAAGATTCCAGAGTTTTGGGGTGGCCACCAAGAAACGTCTATCTCCCCAGGTGGCGGTTCTTGTACGTGGCACAGTGAGAAGGTTGGTATTGGCCGATCTTAATTGCCGTCTAGGAATATATGGCTGAAAGGCTTCCGTCAGGAACCTGGGTCCTATGTTGTGTACTGCCTTATATGCAATACAGAGTGCCTTGAATTTGATGCGGCTCTCAACTCTCAGCCAGTGGAGTTGACGAATGCCAAGAGTGGTAGAATTGCGGCGAGGAATGCTCAGGAGAATCCTGGCTGCCGCATTCTGAATGGATTGCAGCTTTGTTATGACTCGCTTCTGGGTGTGGAGAAGGAGAGCGTTTCCGTAATCCATTTTGGAGAAGACTAAGGTAGAAACCAAAGTCTTCCCAGCTGAGGGAGGGAGATAAGGCAGCAGCTTCTTTATCTTTTTCAGGATAAAGAATGAAGACGACACAACCTTGTTTGTATGCAGGTCGAAGACCATCTTGCTGTCAAAAATGACTCCCAGGTTTCTGGCTTTTTCCACTGGGACAGGTGGGTGGCCGAGCTTTTCCGGCCACCAGTTAGTCGACCATTCTGGAGAGAGTTTTCCAAAGGTCATAACCTCGGTCTTGTCCGAGTTGAGTCTAAGACAGTTAGAGGCCATCCAGGTACTGACCTCAAGCATAGCTTTCTGAAAGTTGGCTGCCACTGTGCAGCCGTCCTTGTGAATGCCCAGGACTAGCTGGGTATCATCTGCATAAGATGTTAACCGTATTCCATATTCCTTTATTACCCTCGCTAAGTCCGCTACATAGATGTTAAATAACATGGGACTTAGCGAGGAACCTTGTGGGACTCCACAAGGAAGTGCAGAGATGGGTGAATAGAAATCTCCCAGCTTTACAGTTTGGGTACAGTCTGTCAGGAAAGATGAAATGAGATCCTTGGCCGGACCGTTTATGCCCAGAGCTGTGACACGGTCGACTAAGGTGGCATGGTCGACCGTGTCAAAGGCCGCTGACAAATCCAAAAGGATGAGGACAGCCGCCCCCCCCTGGTCCATGATTGCCCTGATCTCGTCAGAGGCCTTAATCAGGGCGGTCTCTGTCCCATGCCCTTTCCTGAAGCCAAACTGCGTTTCGTCGAGAAGTTGGTGGGTCTCAACGAACTCTGAAAGCTGTCTGTTCATAACGGATTCGCATACTTTGGCGGCGAAGGGTAGACAGGCAATGGGTCTATAGCTGACGGCGGCTGTGGGGTCTAGGGAGGGTTTCTTCAGAAGGGGTTTTATAACAGCCTTCTTCCATATGCTTGGAAATTGGCCTGTCTGAAATGCAGTGTTGCAAATTTGCATGAGGGGGCGTGAGATCACCTCAGTGAGTTTTTGCATCACAGAAGGGGGGCAAGGGTCCAGAGGGGAACCAGATTTAGTAGATGAGATGAGAGTGATGACGTCATCAAGAGAGGCAGGTGAGAAACATAAAAAAGAGTCATCATTATGATGAGAAAATACCTCTTTCACCCTACCACCTCTGTGTTCAGTTTTGGTATCCCCTTCAAATGAAGCATATATATCTGCCACCTTGGTGGTGAAGAAGGTGGATAAATCGTTACAAAAGGTCTGTGAGGGCTCTACCCCAGGGCCAGGGGGGGGGTGGACAAGGTCGTAACAACGGAGAACAGCTCTCTGGCGGAGTTGGCAGCGGTTTCAATTTGTGCCGTAAAAAAGACCGTTTTCCGGGCCACTATTGCCTTTTTGTAAATCGTAAGGGCATCTTTATAAATTTGTCTGGCTATGGGGCAGTAAGATTTTCTCCAGCGTCTCTCTAGATTTCTACAATGTTGGCGATGAAGTCTTAAATCTTCATTATACCAGGCAGCCGAAGGCGATGCTCTGTTAGGTCTTGAGAGTTTCTCCGGGGCCACTAGATCGGCGGCACTTCGGATCCAATCTTGAAAATCTGTAGCTGATAATGCTGAAGAATTTCCTCCTTGAGGAAGGGAGGAGGCAAGGGAATCTAGCATCTGAGGAATGTCCGCGTTTTTCCAAGCACGCGTCCCCATCCTAGTTCGGGGTCTCGGAAATGAAGGATGTGAGGGTCGTATGTTTTGTTGAAATATAATAGCCCTGTGGTCTGACCACGTGATGGGAATAATGTCCAGTACCGAGATGTCAGGATCATTGGTGAACAGACCATCAAGGGTGTGTCCAGCTTGATGTGTTGTGCCCTTAACTAATTGGTGAAGTCCTATATTGGAGAAGTCAGTCGTTAGCTGAATAGTATCAAAATTATCCTTCTCTTCCAGATGGAAATTAAAATCTCCAAGTATCGTGTAGTTTTCTGAGCCGACAACATTGTCATTTAGGTCGGAAAGAGTGGAGAGAAAGGCGCTACGAGGACCTGGGGGGTCTGTATAATATTATACCCTTTAGGGCTTGCTTGGGGTTAATGTTAATCGCAAAGGCAGCTGACTCACAATTAACAGAATTTATAGGGTCGAGTGTTGTCCGGTATTTATCCTTGTAGATAATAGCGAGACCACCACCTCTTCCAATGGGCCTATCATGTCTAGCAGCGCTATAACCATCTGGGATAGCGTCGCAAAAATCCGGACCTGAGCCGGCATCTGCCCATGTCTCAGTAGCGAACAGTAGATCTAGATTATGAGCGATAATGAACTCCTTGATGTGAAAACTGTGGCAAGGGAGTGAGCGCGTGTTGATAAGCGCAGCTCGACAGCCATGCGGGGGAGCATTGTCAGCAGCGTAGGGTAAGACAAAGTTAGGATCTAGATGGGCTAGAGGGTGGGAATGAGGAAGTTGGTAGCCACAGCCTGGACAAGGGGGGGGCTAGTATCCCTCCCAACAGTAAGAGAGGCGAGGGTACAATCCTGATGGGTGTTACCAGGATTCAGCTCTCTTAGGTGCAGGGATGAGTACAGCAGTCGGGGACCAGGGGTTATGGCCCTAGGCCGTGTCTGGCCGCGGACGGGCGCAGGCGGGCTTGGCTTTGGCGCGGCTTCGGCGCGCGCCCGCTGCGCCAGCCTGCTGCGCCGTCTGTTGTTAGTGCTCATTTATTGGGTGTGAGGAGGGTGGGAGGCCAGCGCGACTAGAGCGCAGCCCCAGCCCACACCCAAGATGGCGCCCGCCGGCACCTGCAATCAATGAAGCAGCAAGGCAGGCGAAAGAAAGGTGAGATAGCGTGGAAAGGGGTGTTAGAGTGCCTCTAACTGATTCCCAGTTAATCTAGTAGAATTAAAATGCCCCCAGAAGAGTTTTCAGCACAATTTAAAATGAAATATAAAACGAGTGCAATCACATTTAAAATACAGCAATGAAGGAATCTGGTCTCAGAATAGCTCGCAGCCCTGGTGCTCACACAGGGAGAGCTCGAAAAGGCAGCGAACGACTGAAAACGGCCAGCTAAGTAATCTGGGAGGGCGGGAGGCCAGCGCGACTAGAGCGCAGCCCCAGCCCACACCCAAGATGGCGCCCGCCGGCACCTGCAATCAATGAAGCAGCAAGGCAGGCGAAAGAAAGGTGAGATAGCGTGGAAAGGGGTGTTAGAGTGCCTCTAACTGATTCCCAGTTAATCTAGTAGAATTAAAATGCCCCCAGAAGAGTTTTCAGCACAATTTAAAATGAAATATAAAACTAGTGCAATCACATTTAAAATACAGCAATGAAGGAATCTGGTCTCAGAATAGCTCGCAGCCCTGGTGCTCACACAGGGAGAGCTCGAAAAGGCCTGTTTACTGTAATATGGAATATTTTAGTGCAGCAAATATAGATAATATCGCTGTCTTTATCTCCACCTGCCAGGATGGCCTAGTCTTCCTCAGGAATGTACTTGAGGCCCTGCAGAAGTCAGGCCTCCCTATCAAGGCCAGTAAATTCAAGGAAAGGCAGAGTGAAGTTTTCTACTTGGACCACCTGGTAGCTGGAGGCCGAGTTCAACCTTTCGATGCAGCAAACCCTAGTAGAGACTATTCAGCATCAGTTCCCATTCCAGTGGACACAACAAGATATCACGTATCTTGTTATCCAGCTTGCCCCGACTATTCAAAGAACTGTGGCCCTCAACTATGCGACTCTGCTTGACCAAATGATAAAAGCATTAGACAGCTGGACGCAGTTCCGGCTTGCCTGATTTGGCAGAATTGCAGCTGTAAAGATGACGATCTTGCTTTGTATCCCCAACATTTTCCAAACAATACCTACGGAACCACATTCAAAAGCGCTCTTGGTCGACTACAGATACTAGTTAATACATTTGTGTGAGAGGGGGAGCGCGCATTTTGCTTGCCCAAATGATGCTCCCCAGGAGGGAGGAGGGTACAGAGGTCCCTATGATTAATCAATATTTTCAGGCTATGAACCTTTGGTAAATAAATAAATAATACCTCTCTTTTTGAATGTATAAATGAGTAACAGATAGCTCAATAAATAAGAGTCAAGATTCGAGGTAGTAGGAGTTTTGCAGGTTTAATACAGCATAAGGACAGGAACAGGACAACCTGCACAGGAATAGGATGGCAGGGCCCGACAGCGCTGCCGGGGTCAGGATCGGGACAAGGGATAACTTTTTAATAACAGTACATGGGCATATATACATATCGCAAACACATAGCATTACATTGCAATGGGCGTAGCAGTGGGTGGAGCAATAGGCGTGACGCGTAGCAGTCGCGAAAGATAAGGGTGAAAAGAGGTGTAACAGGGCGTATACATAGACATGTGATGCAAACGTAACAGAATATGTCATGAATGGGGCGGAAACCATGGAGGGGGCTACCTGAGGAGCCGGGACCTCTAACCTGATGGTGCGCGCAAGCTGGCAATGACGTGTTACTAGGAGAAGCTGGGGGCTATGAACTCTGTGCTAGGAGCAGAGACTGAAGTCTGGAGAGTCAGGGCGACATGTACCTAAACCCTATCTAGTATCTGATGTTTAGAGAACATGTTGATATAAACTATAAGTCAGGAGGGGAAAAGCTAACAGACTCTAAGACTGGAGCATGCATTATTCTACATGTAGTGCGTGATGAAGAATATTAAATGACCATTAATACAGTATTTCTCTAACATGGGGCCGTAAAGGCTAGACAATGACGGAAACTATTGATGCAGTTCAGTAGCTTTAGGAATGCAGAGGAGGAGGACTGAACTGATAACTGGAATCATAACATACTCTTGGCAGACTCAGAGGCAGAGCCAGGGTGAGCTGGGCACTGCGAGGCAGGAAGTAAGTGAAGGGTCGAGGATACAGGTGGGGGCTGTATCGCTCCTCAGCGAGGCTTCAGGAGACAGGAGCTGAATCTGGTGTCCAGGCCCTTTTTGAGGCCTAGAAACGGGGACTTTACAATGGAATAACGTGCACACTGAGAAACGTGGCAACGTAGCTTTACATAGGCCTGATATTCGTAGTATTCACGAGAACTGGAAACTGGCATACTAGAGATGGACACAACTGTAATTGCGTCTTTAATCAAACATGGGGAATAACATATGCATATTAATCATGCACAGATAACATATGATGGAGGACGCGTAGGGACACAGAACATGGCAAAATTTACTTTTCCACATTCCCTCCTTGTCACTACGTTTCCTTCAGGAAACATCAATATTCATGATACCATCTATCATTTCATACAGTATCATTTGTTCGTCTCGAATTTTCTTGGAACGGGTTTTAGAACGGGGCTTGAGACTAGGAATACATGATGTAGCACAAATGCCGCAAATCGCAGGGCCACATTGTATACAGAGGCAGCAGCTGAATATGATCGCTACTGCAATACCTAGAAATGACAATACTTTCCATCCCCATGCGGAAACTATGTTCCAGAACCAACCGGACCATGTCCAGGTGCCTGGATCTTGGTGTAACAGATGGGCAATTTTATGGAGTCTGGTTATAGCTGAATAAACAGACGGCGCGTTATTTGGAATGAAAATGCAGCAACTAGATCCGATGACTCTACAGGCCCCGCCCCTATCGGCCAATATGACGTCAAGGACGAGACGATTCTGGAGCACGACAATTCTCATAAAGGATTGTTCTTCGGTTAAATTACTTAGAGCAGAAGTAGTCTCAATTACTACTGCTTCGAGTGTTCTGGTTAATCTACGTATCAGTTTACTATTCACGACTGTACCTAAATAAGGGAAGACACCTTTATTGATATCTATATATTGTTCTAGAACAGTTTCAGTATAATCGACAATCGGGAGGTTTCTCTTGTGTCTAGTATGTACTAGGTGGGAATTCCTATGGTAGTCGGGTGGGGCTAGAAAAACAGGTGGCAGTAGGAAGGCAATGTAACAGGTTCCCTCCCAATCGAGGGGCAGACGAACATATGCGGTCTGACCACAAATAAAATAAGAATGACGTGAAGCTTTGAAAATAGATTTCCTACTGTCACTATACTTGATAATAGTAGTACAATCACTATGTCCTACGTGTACGGAACCATTATTTCGGACACATAATTCGCCTTTGACTGGTAGTACTGAAATAGCAGGTAAGTCTGGAGTAGTATCAGACTGAACATTCAGGACCATGAAATTCGAAGAATAATTACCTAAATTATACACTTCATTTTCTAGATCTAACCCGGTTCTGTGGGGGAGACCTTGTTTGTCTGGAAAACATGTACTGTTAAGAAAAGACATATCTGTTGAGGATGACGTTAACGTGGACCATGCTCCACACGAACCATTATGTGAAAACGGGTAAGGAAAGAGTGGCAGAACTCCCTTCGGTGTCTGAAAAGGGGGGAGTCGACCACACACCCAACAATTAGTGGCATTGCTGGTCTGGTGTGAATAATGTAACATGCGGATGAAAGAATTATTTCGCATAGCGAGGCGGTAAGAGAGTTCATGAGGAGGCAGATCACTAAACGTATGCTCTACTGTAGCATTGGCAGACTTATTTACATGAGAAACTGGAAAATACAAGTAGAATGCATAACTGGTGCAGGAAATCATAATACTGAGAAATATTATGAAACATAGAAAAACGATACATCGGATTGAGTTTTGACTAACTCTCTCACTATGGGGGTCTATTTTATACATGTCAGAAACAGTCTAACCGTTTCACCTAGGGGAGGACTTAGACAATCAAACTGGCTGACTTATTTTACTAGACCGGAGTTTCAACTTATACTCCTGCTGTGGAGTTTTCTCTAACTGGGAAGGGTTCGTAGCAATGTCTTTTGCGGGACAGTCCTTAAAAATAATACTTTGGCAGTCCTTTGAATCCTGGGAAATGTTCTTTGAGACTGGTTTCAGTCCATAAAACTTCTTTACGTGCGAAAGGTGCACCCAGCCTTTGCGACCCTCCAACTTCACGGCTGTACGGGTGGCGAGGAGGACCTGTCGGGGCTCCTTCCAGCGTGGCTCCAGCGGACTTGAGCGGTCAAAATTCCGGACAAGAACCATGGATCCTGGAACGATTTCATGCGGTGCCACCTCGGTATTGTCTGGAAATGCGGCGGCAACCTGTGAACGACAAGAATTGAGGGCAGACATCAAGGAAGCTAGGTAATCTGTCAGCATATTACTTGAAACATCGGTAATACTTCGAGGTCTAGGTGTACCCCACATGTTAGGGGGGCGGCCGAAAACGACCTCATACGGGGACAGACCTGATCTGGAATGTGCGACCATGCGCATATAGAACAGGGCAACTGGCAGAGCTACTAGCCAGTCCACACCTTTCTCCTTACATACTTTGGCGATGCGAATTTTCAGGGTCTGGTTATGTCTCTCTACGAGACCTGCTGCTTCAGGATGGCGTACACAATGGAACTTCCACTGGTATCCTAACAAAAGGGAAACGTGCTTCATTAACTCTGATGAGAATGGCTGGCCGTTATCAGAATATACGACCCTAGGGAGTCCATAACGGGGGAAGAATTCACGAACCAACTGCTTGGCAGTGGTCGTGGCTGTGTAATCTGGGACTGGATATGCTTCTGTCCACCTGGACAAAGCGCATACAACTACAAGGACATACTTGAAACCTCGACATCGCTCCATCTGAATATAATCCATCTGGAGGACTTCAAAAGGGTGGTCAGGAGGTTGGAATCCACCTTGTTCCACTGGGACACTTTTACCTGGATTAAACTGACAACATATCATACAGGTACGGACTTTCTGCTTGGCTGCAGCTCGTAAATGCTTGTTGAACCAAATGTTCTGGATACTGTCTAACATAGCTTTTTCTCCTAAATGTGCTGGACTATGTGCAGTATTAATAATGACTTGAACCATAGAGTCGGGGAGAAACCAAGTGGCTTTTCCTTTCGTTAACCATCCTTGATCTGTCTGGACCCCTCCTTGTTCGGACCATTTCTTGATTTCTTCGGGAGTAGCATGTAACTGGATATCTATGACATCTTGAGTAGGGTCCTTAACTGTCATACATGTAGTCGGATCTGGAGTGTGTGTCATGTTAACTGGAATGTCTGGAGTCTGTGCTGTAAGCTTGGCTGTGCGATCTGCTAGATCGTTACCCTGGGAAATAATGTCAGTAACTTTCTTTTTTTTTTTTTTTTTTTTTTTGTCCTCATATGCCGTAAGGATATTCTCAAAGTCAGTGTTTCCAACCACCCTCTGCAAGAATGCAGAGGGGTCCCTTTTTAGACTCTGACGATCCTTATAGGTGCGCTTTCTGCAGATACCCAAGTGCGTTCATAGCAAAACTGCACTATACCGGCTCAATTCAGTTCTACCGAGTATCGAGGCCCATGAACTGATCTTAGGGTAACTCCGTCTGCAAAAAGGCATAATCATTGGACAAGGTTATTTACATCCTATCCAACCAATTAATACATGGGTTCCAGAAATGCTTCCTTCTTTTCCATACAACCTTATCTAAATTAAGTGTATGTCTGATTGCCCTAATCCAATCAATATACAAAGGTGATTTATCACTCACCCAAAGTTTACATATTTCTCTGCGAGCAAGAATTATTAAATAAAGAGACAGTTTGTTGGTATCTTGAGAGAGTTCATCATAATTACCAAATAATCCAAAGAAAACTAGTAATATACTGACCTGTATATCAAAATTAAAAAGTGATTTCATACCTTCTTCAATCTCGGCCCAAAAAATCTTTAAATTAGGACAGGTTAAAAACATATGGAGATCGTCCGCCTTCTCCAACTTACACTTTGGACAGCATGGAATAGAGCCTTTAGAAAACTTAGCCAATCTAGCCGGAGACCAATAGACTCTATGAAGGGAAAAGAGATGGTTTCGCTTTAAATTGGCAGGTGAGACTGTCAGATATAGTAAGTCAAAAGATACTTGCCTTATAGTCTGCAAGTCGACATCTAGGTCATGATTTTTCCAAAGATGCTCCGGTAGGCTAAACTCCCCATCCTCTGCTTCTAAGATTGTCCAATAAAGCACCGATGTTTTAATTTTCCTTGCTTTATTCAATAAGAGTTCTTCCAAAGGAGAGTTTACACCAATCTGAGTCAACTTATCCTGAGCCCAACTTTTGATTTGTAAGTATTTAAACTTGGATAAGTTATTGTCAGTAAGCGTGAGGATCTCCTCCCAACTCAAAAGAACTCCTTCCGGAATTATCTGGCCCCATGCATTCAAATCAGCTGCCCGTAGAGGCAATGCTAAAGAATCTTTAGTCCATTCTGGCGAGCCTGGTGAATCCCAGATTGGAGCCATCGCAGAGTAATATGAAATATTCAACGCCCTTCTCATTCTTGCCCATACATAGGCCATATCTCTAAGGACTTTTAAGCGAACTTTTTTGAAAAAACGGACATCACCGAACTTAAACAAAAATCCATGAGTTCCTTCCTGGAGCTCAGAAAGCATAATCTGGAACATATTATCTGTTTCTGTCATTGTTGGAGAGTCGAATAGCCTGATTCCTGCCTTGATCAGTAAAGTCCAGGAATAGAGTTTCAGATCCGGTGCACATAGTCCGCCTTTACATTTACGTCTACGTAACTTCTTCCATGCGATTCTTATGCCCTTTGAGGCCCAAATAAAAGTGTTCCATTTAGCTTGAATTTTATTTAGCTGGGCTTCACTAAAGGCAAGTGGAACGTTCTGAAAAATAAAGATTAATTTAGGTAACAGCATCATTTTGATCATATTAACCCTACCAATCAAGGTCAGAGGAAGAAGTGCCCAACCTTTCAATGCTTCCTCACTTTCCCGCTCTACTTTTATAAGATTTTTTTCCGCTATTCGGTTTATATCCTGCGTAATTTGAATTCCCAAATATCTTATTTCGTGCTTTAAAATTGGAATATTTGGTAAAGTTCTGACATTCCAAAACATGCATTCTGTTTTGGCCTGATTGATTTGATAACCTGAAATTTGACCAAAATGAGACGCGGCACTATAAATAAAAGAAATAGCATTAATTGGATCTGCTGTATATATCATCATATCGTCAGCATATAAAGAAACTTTTTTTTCCCAATTATTAAATTTAAATGGTACGATGCGCTGGTCTTGTCTTATATTTTCTGCCAATGACTCAATATAAAGGTCAAAAAGCAAGGGTGAAAGCGGACAACCCTGTCTTGTGCCTCTGTTAATTTTTATGGGAGAAGATAGATTTCCATTAATTAATACTCTAGCAGTTGGTGCTTGATAGAATGCCGCAATAGATCTACAAAAATTCCTACCTAAATTACACCTTTCTAAGACCCTGGTCAGGAAAACCCAATTGACACGATCAAACGCCTTAGTAGCATCTAATGTTATGACCGCGAGTGGGATATTGTGCAAAGTAGCGAGATCGATTGAACCTACTAGTGCTTGGGTTAAGTCTTGTATAGATCGCCCTCTAACAAATCCCTTTTGGTCAACGTGTAACAGGCTAGGTGCTACCCCATTTAATCTCTCTGCCAGTATTTTCGCCAACAATTTGTAATCAAAATTGAGCAGAGAGATGGGTCTATACGAATCACACTGTGATGGTACCTTCAATGGTTTAAGAATAAGCACAACTGTAGCCTCATTCCATGAAGGAGGAATTTGACCCCCTTCCTCAAAAATATACGTAAAAAGCTTTTGTAGAACGGGAGTAATTATGGGAGCCAAGATCTTATATACCTCCGCCGGCAATCCATCCGGACCTGAAGCCTTACTTTTTTTGGCGGAGTTTATTGCCAACATTATTTCATTTGAGCTAATTCCCCTATTTAAATTCTCCGATCTCTGATCATCTATCTGACGAAGAGCATATTTATCCATCCATGCCCGGATATTTTCATGATCAGGGTTTAAGTCCTCATTATACACTGTGCAAAAATGTTGATAAAAGGCCTGTTCGATATCTGTGCTGTTTTCTGTGACCTCAGCCATGGTATCTATCTGAACTCCCTTGATAGTGTTCCTCTTCTGCTCTTTCTTAGCTTTCCAAGCAAGCAGCTTGCCGCTGGTCTCCCCATACTCAAAGTGGGCCAGAGAACTAGCCTGCCAACGTTGTCTAAGCCTCTCATCCAAAACCTGTTCAAGTTGTAATTTACAGGCAATCAACTCTTCCTTAATATTGTCTGAAGTTGCAGAGCTTGGATCAAATAGCCGAGATTCTAAAGCTTTAATATTAATCTCAATCTGGGTAATCTTTGCTCTATATATTTTATATTTAGCAGATTGCAGAGCTAATAATAGTCCTCTTAAAAAAGCTTTATATGTGTCCCAAACTATGGGGATCGTAGCTGTTTCTAAGTTAGTTTTAAAAAACTCGTCTGATTCAAAAAGCAAGGTCGCTACTATTTCTTCATCCAAAAGAATGCTCCTATCTACAGTATATCTTCTAACCTTCTGTATGTCTGGTAATTTGAGAGATAGAGAAACAGCCGAATGATCTGAGATATGGGCACCAACGTGTTTAACCTCTTTGACAGACTGACAGAGTTGCTGTGCTACTAAGAAAAAATCTAATCTAGATTTGTGCCGAAGCTTCTTGTTATGAAAGGTGTATTCCTTATATTTGCCTGCTCTCTTCCTCCATATATCTTTCCAGCCATACTGTTTTATTGCATTTAATAATAATAGTCTCGTTTTAGGATTATGCAAATATTTAAGTTTATGGGATTTATCTAAGTGTGGGTCTAAGACTAAATTAAAATCCCCAGCAAAAATTAAAGGATCATCAAAATCTAAGAGCTCCACCAAAAGTTCTTTCAAAGGGAGTGTATCATCTAAATTTGGCCCATAATATCCTACAACTGTGAAATTATGTGTGTTATATTTGATCTTAACTATCACCCACCTCCCTTTACTATCCACTCTTGACTTTATTAAGGATATATCCAGATTCGCCTTAATCAATATAGCAACTCCCTTATTTGTAGTCTGCTGTGTGGTCGTTATCACATGCTGGATCCATTTCCTATTACTACACATATCTCTCAGCTCCTTTTCAGTAGAATGTGTCTCTTGTAGAATAAAGACATGTTCCGGCGCATCCTTTAAATATTGAAAAATCCTCTCCCTTCTATATTTAACTCTCAACCCATTCAGATTCCACGACAAGAACTTGATATATGCTGACGAAGTAACTCTATCCTGAGACATTTTGCCCTAATGAAAATAAAGAGTTAATTATCCTATTTGGCATACTTGGAACTTTTTTTTTGTTTTTTTCCCAAATGCTCCCCACCCGGTGCCCCTTCCTCCCCCACCCCTGTCTAGATCCACTCCCTCCCGTGCTCCCCTGGAGAACCCCCCTCCTTTTCCTTGGCCAACTCCTGGCCATTGAGACTCCATCTCCGATGTCCGGACGCCCGTAATTTATTAATTTATATCCTCAGGCATAGCATAATAATTGTTAAGTCTTGAATAGTTCATTGTTCTCCTGGTGTGCTTTTACTGTCCTGTATAACTAGTTGGAGATACTCTTCAGCCTCATCAACCCTTTTGAAGATTCTCATTTTGTTTTTGTACATCACTTTCAATGACGCAGGAAACTTTAATTGAGCTGTGGCGCCTAGCTGCTTAAAAGGATCCAATAATTTGCCAAGCTCCCATTGCCTAGATGCTGTAATCGAGGACACATCTGATCTAATCTGAAAAGTGCTTCCTTCCGCTGACAATGAATTTGCTTTCAATGCTCTATTAAGAATCTCCTCTTTTATCGTATATGTCAGAAAATGAACTAATATTTTCCGAGGCCTAGTCTTGTTAGGATTTTGTCTGAAAGGGTCTCTGTGTACTCGTTGAATATCTCTTGAAAGTTCCTCTTCTGAAATCTCGATTTGGGTTGCTTGTTTTATCAATTTGACAACGAACTCTTTTATATTTCCCCCTTCTGCCCCTTCGGGGACTTTTAGTAAGCGCAAATTATTTCTTCTTTGCGCGTTTTCAAGCGACTCCAATTTATCTTGATATGCTAATTCACCATGAGTAAGAGCATCAATTTTTTTGATGTGCTGTATTGTAAGTAATTTAAGATCTGACACAGTGCTCTCCAGATCTGCTGTTCGTGTTGCCAATGCATCAAACTTTCCTTCCAGTTTTTCGAAATATACTTTTATATCTTGCTGATTTTTTTGAGACTCAAGGAAACCACATTTAACCTCATGATTTAAGGCCTGTAGCATCAATAAAACAGACTGATCAGAATTGTCTAATCCCCCGATTTCTGGAGGCGTAGCATTTAAGTCCTCCCTGCTGCTACTTCTTACAATATTAGCCCCTTCTGTCTCCTTACTGACCTCTTCATCATTTCCCTTGTTCCCCACCTTCCCCAGAGTCTCCATCTTGGTGAGCTCTGAAACGTCTGACTGTTCCAGCCCAAGATCCTCTTCTAAGTTTTCCAAAGGATAGTATCTATTAGATGTCTGGAGGGCTCCTGCAGTTCCTTGTAAAGAGAGCTCACCTGGATGCTTAAGTTCCAACACGGTGGGGACCGTCTTAAAGTACGTTTTCAGTGAAGGTGTAGACTTGACCTTTATCACTGCCTTCTGTGCCTTAGAGGTGTTCTTTTTCCCAGCCTTTTTAGAAAGTTTCGCCTTAGACTTTGCCCCTATCAAAGATGAAGAATCTGCGACTGCAATTGCAGTAAGAGTAGCAGTGGCTGGCTTCCCCCTTTTACTCCTTAAAGTATATCCGGAAGCCAGGCTTCCTTGTGCCTCACTGCTAGACATACGCAGATCTGGTACCGTAGGTAATCTCCTAGCTTTTGCTAAACAGGCCGCTTTATTTTGATGTTGGTAAAACACATTTCGTGGCCCAATGCATTGTGGTTCATGTAGTTTTATATTAAGCTGGTTGCCTGACGCCCTCCAAAAGTTTAAAATCCTGTATCCAAGCCTCCTTCCTCTTTTCACCTCCCGAGCCGCCTTAGTCCAATGAATTAAGCCCCCAGAGGACTTATAGTTGTCCCCATTTATATTAGTATCAAAAAAGTACCTTACTTCAGTGGCAGCGGTAGCTCCCGCCGTATCTGCTTGATATAACTCCTCCAGAATGGATACTGTTGTGATTTATACTACGAGGGAAGACAACTCAGCTGTCAGAAAAAAAAAAACGCAGCATCAGGAACAGGAGCAGAAGTGAAAGGCAAACGTCGTCTCCTCCAAAGCTCCCGCAGGAGTTCAAAGCGCATCAAGCCAGGTCCCACAAACTGCATCCGCTGTCTACAATCCCTTCAGTATGACAGACCCAGGCTGACAAATGTCTGATTAAGCGGTGTCTGACCGCACGAACAGCCTGACTCAGCGCTACCACTGCCGGAGCCGCTGCTGCTGCTGCTATCGCCGAGTGATTGAAGCTGCCTCGCCCCGCCTGCTCTCTGAGCCCGCACACCAAGTTCAATCGTGCTCTCGCCGTTCTCCCGAACTCCAGCAAGCATTCGCCACGAGCCGAGCCGAACCAACCATCTTGAGTGCACCAGAGATCCGCCACAAAGCAAACACACGAAAATCAAAGCCGAGACATCAGTTGAGCGATGTCAGAACCGCCCGAACACCGGAGCTTCCTGGAGTCTGCGACTAGCCGCGTCCGCTAGCCGCCATGTTCTCCCCTCTTCCAATAACATGATGTCAGTAACTTTCGTATGTGCTTTGCACTTCATGATAGCGATAGATGTCGGTAAATGTATCGCATCTAACAGAGCTTGAATGAGGAGACCATGCTGAATCTTGGTTCCATGAGAAGTCATGAAACCTCTCTCCTGCCAGAGCACTCCAAAGTCGTGTACGACTCCAAATGCGTAGCGTGAATCTGTGTAAACATTAACTTTCCGGTTCTTAGCGTGTATGCAGGCTTGTGTCAGAGCAACTAGCTCTGCTGCTTGAGCGGACAGGGTGTCAATGCGGTGTGTTTCAATAACTTCGGTGTCGGTAGTCACTGCATACGCGGCGACTAGTTCTCCTGTACTTGTTCTCATACATGAACCATCCACATAAAGTGTCAGGTCGGGATCTGGTAACGGAATATCTGTCAGATCTTGTCTTGGCTTGGTCGTGATGTTAACTACTTCCACACAGTCGTGTGTGGCAGGATTTGGATTAGCTGATGGTAACAGTGTAGCAGGATTGAGAACGTTGCAGCGTCTGATTTCTATGTGTGGCTGGAACAGTGTCAATTCATAACCTGTCAAACGTGCAATTGTCAAGTGCTGAGTCTGTGTTCGATTTAAAAGAACTTCCACGGAGTGTGGAACTTGTACTGTCAAGGAATGTCCTAATACTATGGAATCACTTTGTCTGATAGCTAGTGCTGTGGCTGCAACTGACTTGAGGCACGCAGGCAGAGCCTGGGCTACAGGATCTAATGTGCTCGAAAAATAAGCACATGGCTTGTATTGTCCTGCTTGATCTTGTGTGAGAACAGATAATGCTGTACCTTCACGTTCTGTGACGAAAAGTGTAAAAGGCTTACTGTAGTTCGGTGTAGCTAGAACTGGAGCTTGACATAGGGCTTTCTTTAACTCATTGAAACTGAGTGTATGTTCAGATGTCCAAGGGAGGACAGTCGGTACGGCTGCCTCCTGTGTCGTTAACTGTATCAGTGGCTTGGCTAGAAATGCATACTGAGGAATCCATTGTCGGCAGTAAGAAGTAAGGCCGATAAAAGCACGTACCTCCTTCTGGGTCTTGGGCTGAGGAAGACTCGCTATTAACTGGATACGGTCTGGTGTCAACTGCCTACCCCTCTTGGACAGTAAGTGTCCTAAGTAGACCACTTGCTGGACACAGAATTGAAGCTTCGAAGGGGACACCTTGTGCCCCATCTCGGCTAGGAAATACAGAACCGTCAGTGACGCTCGCTCGCAGTCACGTTCAGAACGGGCTGTGATCAGTAGATCATCGACATACTGGAGCAGGGCAGGGTCAGTTGGCATGTGAATGTTGTCTAGTTGTCTCTTGAGTGCTTGACTGTAAATACTAGGACTTTCTGTGAAACCTTGAGGAGCTCGTGTGAACATATAGCTCCTTCCATTTAAACAGAATCCGAAAAGAAACTGGCTGTCTGGATGAATGGGAACACTAAAAAATGCGTTCTTGAGGTCGATTACAGTAAAGAACATGGCTTCGGAATCAATGGCTGTCAATAGGGAAGAGATATCTGGGACAACTGGGTACTGGGGAATAATACATTTATTAAGTTCTCGTAGGTCAATCACTAATCGATATACTGGGGGTGCATTTGGATCAGTACGTTTCATGACTGGAATGATCGGAGAATTGCATACATTGGAGTCAGTTTCTACAACTACTCCTTGAGCCATGAGCTCGTCAATAATTTTGGATAAGGCTGCTACAGCCTCAGGTGGCAATCTGTACTGTCTGATTCGTGGTAACACTACACCTGGCTTGAGAGTCACACGATGGGGTGTGATTTGCATGTAACCTACATCAGTTGGACCTTGCGCCCATAAATGCTGCGGAACATTGGACAATCTGGGATCAAAATCTCGTAATACATAGTGACCCTTGAAGTCACGTAGGAACAGACGTATTCCCTCTGGGGAACAGCATATAACTGCGCCTAATTCTTTCAGTGTTTTAATGCCTAACAGATTTTCTGGACATGACTTAGTAAGTAACAGATCAGTAGTACGGGACAATGGACCTACTTCTAGAGTAACTGGCTTTGATATTTCATTTACGATAGGTTTTCCTGAAAATCCAAGGGAAACATTTCTTGAGCCTGAGAGCGGAGCCCCTGGAACTTCGGCATGGCTAATTGTGGTCCTACTTGCCCCTGTATCAATCAGAAACTTTCTGTCTTTCCCTAATACTTGACTGTGAACATAGGGACCCTCTTGATCTACAGGTATCTCGATGAGAGGCAAGCCTACCTCCCTCTCTAGGCTGTTTCATGAATACTGCTGGTACTCTGGATACTCGGACTGTGCATACTGGTACATCTGCTGTGTAACATGCTGTGTTGCAGCGATGGGCTGCGGTGCTGTAACTGTCTGTGGTGCATTCTGTGGCTGAGGAATCTGTGAAACTTGTTCTTGTCTAGGCGGACGTGGTCTTTCTTTAGTCTTACCGGTAGCTATGTTGTGTTTCAGAACTGCACACTCGTTTATAAAATGACCTGGCTGTTTACAATAATTGCAGTTCCCTTTAACGGGAGCTGCAGGATGACTGGCTTGATTCGGACCCCTCTTCTGACTGTCTTGAGGAACAGATTGTGCAACTAGTACTTTCATTTTCGTGTCTTTCATACGTTTTCTCTCGTGTTCTTGCTCTTCCCTGATTCTATTCTGGTGGTATTGGAGCATCTGTAACATCTGGGACGGGGTATTAGCTTGCCAGGTACTTTCGACTTTCAAAACTCGATTTTTAATTGGTGGACTTGAATTCTCGACTAATTTAGTAACAAAAAGATGAGGGTATGACTCACTACTTGTCTTGAGGCCACTGTTGATGCTAAAACATTTCTCAAATCTAGAATAAAAATCACTAATGTCTTCGTCTTGTTTCTGTTTACAGGCTGAGATTGCATCCCAGTCTTCCTTTTTCGTTGTTAACAATCTGGGTAAAACTTGAATCAATAATTCAGGTAATTCTTTACATTTCGCTCCAAGACCGGTACCTGGTACTCGTGCCTTATCTTCAGCTTCTAGAACTGCCCAATCGATCTTTTTCTCTCCCACCTCCCATTCTTTTTCCTTGAGCTTTTCATACACCCCTGCGGGCAGCAGAACCTTTAACATTTTAATTATATCTGGATACGTGTATTCTCCCATACGGAGCATGTCTTTTAATTCTCGATGGAACCCTGCTGGATCTTTATCATGACAGGGGATTAATTTTTTCATCTCTAAGAGTTCCATCTTTGTAATCGGAGTGTAAACAAACACTCGTTCTAGTTCGCCACCCGTTCCTCTAACTGGGTGGACTTCTCGTAACGGATTCTGTCTCTCCATGTAAAATGGTTTACTTTCTGGGGGTGAGACATGAACAAAATGCGGGTTCAAAAACGTTCTATATTTGTGACGCTGTTCTAGAATGACACTAATTAAATCGGTGCCTAGACCTTTCCATCTATACTGGAGTAACTCGTTCAGGATATCATGTAACGGGCCTGGATCAGAGTGCTGACCCTCATACAATGTAATGAGGTGCTGAATCATATACATACCCGCCAGTCGTTGCTCGGCTGGGGGCATTTTCAGAAACATTTGTGCCACTATTTCGTCTGGAAAAGTGGTAGAATCAGTAGTCCATCGGACTGCTGATCGGGCTAGTCCTTGTTCATGCATAGTACTTAACTCACTGTAACCGATTCGTGATTTCAGAATGTGATCGGTAGCTTGAAACACTTGTTCTAGAGAACCTTGTTCTGGTGCTGGATGATGGAAAGTTGACTTGTGTTCTAGGCGTAAATGGTGATCTGGGAATCTAGATTTTCCTACATACGCTATTCTGGCGGAATTCTCGTCGTCTACCTCTTCAGTATCAGAGATACTTTCTTTCTCGCTTACTTGTGCTGCTTTACGCTGCTCGTGTAACTTTATTATTTCTTTACGGATTTTCTTGTACATACTCTCCATAGCACCGACGGTCTTGTGCTTACCCTCGGCTATATTATCACTCCACCTTGTCAGGGTTCTCATTTCGGCTTGATCTTTGGACGGGTAATCTTGTTCTCTTATTAAACAATTAATCAAAAACTTTAGTATCATGAGCTGGATCTCGGCTTTCCTTTGAGACATGACTTCGCCAATACTTTCTGGATCATCCCCTGTACGGATGAAACGATATATTCTGTCTAGATCTTCTTTCATATTCGGTAGGGTGACTAGATACTCGGCCACCTTTCTTACGCGGAATGAATATAAAACCATATTATCCTCGCCTGGAACTGGATCATAGCCGCATTCATTAAGGGCTTTTCTTATTTCTGCTACAGACTGATGTCTGGGCGTACGCTGTGACGCTTGTGCATGTAATTCGGCTGACGTTAAACGCTTATGTGGCGGCGGGGTCTGAGGAGGACCTCCCCCTGCGGCCCCTAAACTAGAGTCGTCTACTGATGCTCTTCGTCCTGGCAGAGTGGGAAATGGAAATGTAGGCTGGACTTGTATGGCGGGCTGGACCGGGGGTACCGTAACAGGAACTCCGGTGTCTGGAGGAACGGGAAGTGCCTGATTTACAGGGACTGGCGGAGCGCGAACAGGATTTGCATATTCTGGGACTGTGTCGTCCAAATAGGACGAAATAAAAATATCAGCTGCGGTCGGTTTGTGACGTAGCTTGGTCGGAACTAATGGTGGCGGGAAATTACTGGATGCCTCCGGGGTCGCTTTTGGCAGGCCCTCGGCAAGAAGAGGATACATACCCCTAATAAGAGCATGCCTCTGTCTGTCTGACTGTTCGGCTTTAACTTGTTCACCTATCTCGATTAGTTCTTTTTCTTGTGCTCGTTCTAAGGATTCTCTACTTAATTCTGACTTTCTGACTTCTTTTTCGGTTCTTTTATGAGATTCTTTGCGCCATAACTCGATGGCATCTTTCTGTGACTGTCTGGCTTTCTTTTTCCATAATGCTTCTTCTACTCTCATGATGCACTCGGCATCCCATGTACCCGATACGGGCCATCTATACTTTTCTTCTAACTGTTTGGTATACTCTACCCATAAATCTAGATATAATATGGCGCTTATGCCATGCTTCTGATACATAAAATGACCTGGACTGTCCCTAGGCGGAACTGGAACTGCTGCTTCCAGCAGACCCTTTCTAGTTTTTAACTGACGTAACTTAGAAAACAAGGGCATGACTGGACTGTAATCTAGACACAATACAATACACAATGAACACGATACTTATTCCCCATTCATACCACGACATTAAAATACATGAAGACCATTTAAAATAACAGTTCGAACAGAATACTACCTGGAATACGGAACACAGAATACATGAATTTTCTCGAGAACAGAACTGACTGGAACAGAAACTAGATGCACTGCTGAAACAGTACGAAACTTACCGGTCTCATAAAGAGACACGTCAGGACCCGTATCCACCAAAGTGGACACTTCGTTTGTGGGTCTGTGTACCACCAACCCACGGACCAGAGTCAATTAAATTGACCCTGTCTAGATACTACCCCAGTAATGGTACTCACCGGGCAGTAAGAACGGAAGGCCTCAGACTGGACGGGACTGCTTGGACGCCGGACGGACGAACTTCGGACTTCTGTTACAGGTGGACCTCCGGATACCTCGGACCTTGGACTCTCGGCTTGGGCTCTGGTCGGGACTCGCCGCGTTCCTCCACCGTCTCGTCTGGATGCTGGACCGCCTCCTCCGTCTCCTCCGTGGGCCTGAGGGATACTTGAAGCAGAAATATCTGCCGGTGCGCAGAAGAGTTCCGTCACGACTGCAGAGGGTCAGGGGGTCGGCGTGGCTTCACCGACGCGTGGGGAAAGGGCAAGTCCCTGTTCGGGCGCCATTATGTGGTAAATAAATAAATAATACCTCTCTTTTTGAATGTATAAATGAGTAACAGATAGCTCAATAAATAAGAGTCAAGATTCGAGGTAGTAGGAGTTTTGCAGGTTTAATACAGCATAAGGACAGGAACAGGACAACCTGCACAGGAATAGGATGGCAGGGCCCGACAGCGCTGCCGGGGTCAGGATCGGGACAAGGGATAACTTTTTAATAACAGTACATGGGCATATATACATATCGCAAACACATAGCATTACATTGCAATGGGCGTAGCAGTGGGTGGAGCAATAGGCGTGACGCGTAGCAGTCGCGAAAGATAAGGGTGAAAAGAGGTGTAACAGGGCGTATACATAGACATGTGATGCAAACGTAACAGAATATGTCATGAATGGGGCGGAAACCATGGAGGGGGCTACCTGAGGAGCCGGGACCTCTAACCTGATGGTGCGCGCAAGCTGGCAATGACGTGTTACTAGGAGAAGCTGGGGGCTATGAACTCTGTGCTAGGAGCAGAGACTGAAGTCTGGAGAGTCAGGGCGACATGTACCTAAACCCTATCTAGTATCTGATGTTTAGAGAACATGTTGATATAAACTATAAGTCAGGAGGGGAAAAGCTAACAGACTCTAAGACTGGAGCATGCATTATTCTACATGTAGTGCGTGATGAAGAATATTAAATGACCATTAATACAGTATTTCTCTAACATGGGGCCGTAAAGGCTAGACAATGACGGAAACTATTGATGCAGTTCAGTAGCTTTAGGAATGCAGAGGAGGAGGACTGAACTGATAACTGGAATCATAACATACTCTTGGCAGACTCAGAGGCAGAGCCAGGGTGAGCTGGGCACTGCGAGGCAGGAAGTAAGTGAAGGGTCGAGGATACAGGTGGGGGCTGTATCGCTCCTCAGCGAGGCTTCAGGAGACAGGAGCTGAATCTGGTGTCCAGGCCCTTTTTGAGGCCTAGAAACG